>NC_141698.1:1067159492-1069559492 GCF_964263255.1 Lissotriton vulgaris | reverse complement strand
CCCCATTTACAGCTGCTCTTTGAAGGGTAGTTGGGGGGGATTTACAGCTGCTCGTGTTTCCTCTGTGCCAGGGGGCACTTGCTGCTGTCGTTGTTATTGCCTTGGTCGTGTGGGCGCATCCTATTCCCGCCCCATTAGAAGACCGGGGGCTGTGGCATGAGGCAACCCCCGGTCTCCCAAGGGGGAGGCTAGTGCGCATGTCCACGCCGGGCAGGAAAATGACCTGTCCGAAAGAGGACACGGCACTAGCGTGTCTGCACAGCCCCGCATCCCCCTTTTCCTGATGGTTTCTGGTCCGGCACAGTAACCGGCCGGCCAGAAACTCGTTCCTGAATGTGTGATTTAGGCACACATTGGCAGTCCGGATGGCGGAGTTGTGCTTTGGGAGGGCAACGCCCCAACGCCCCAATGGACGCACCGCCACTGGGCACACACAGCCAGAGGTACACACTGCAGACAACCAGGTAGGCACACACAGTCAGAGGTACACACTGCAGACAACCAGACAGCCAGGCACACACAGCCAGAGGTACACACTGCAGACAACCAGGCAGGCACACACAACCAGAGGTACACACTGCAGACAACCAGGCAGGCACACACAGCCAGAGGTGCACACTGCAGACAACCAAGCAGGCAGGCACACACAGCCAGAGGTACACACTGCAGAGAACCAGGCAGGCACACACAGCCAGAGGTGCACACTGCAGACAACCAGACATGCAGGCACACACAGCCAGCGGTACACACTGCAGACAACCAGGCAGGCACACACAACCAGAGGTACACACTGCAGACAACCAGGCAGGCACACACAGCCAGAGGTACACACTGCAGACAACCAGACAGGCAGGCACACCCAGCCAGAGGTACACACTGCAGGCCAGACAGGCACACACAGCCAGAGGTACACACTGCAGACAACCAGACAGGCAGGCACACACAGCCAGAGGTACACACTGCAGACAACCAGGCAGGCACACACAGCCAGAGGTACTCACTGCAGAGAACCAGGCAGGCACACACAGCCAGAGGTACACACTGCAGACAGGCAGGCAGGCAGGCACACACAGCCAGAGGTACACACTGCAGACAGGCAGGCAGGCAGGCACACACAGCCAGAGGTACACACTGCAGACAACCAGGCAGACACACACAGCCAGAGGTACACACTGCAGACAACCACGCCGGCAGGCACACACAGCCAGAGGTACACACTGCAGACAACCAGACAGGCAGGCACACACAGCCAGAGGTACACACTGCAGACAACCAGGCAGGCACACACAGCCAGAGGTACTCACTGCAGAGAACCAGGCAGGCACACACAGCCAGAGGTACACACTGCAGACAGGCAGGCAGGGACACACAGCCAGAGGTACACACTGCAGGCAGGCACACACAGCCAGAGGTACACACTGCAGACAACCAGGCAGACACACACAGCCAGAGGTACACACTGTAGACAACCAGGCAGGCAGGCACACACAGCCAGAGGTACACACTGCAGAGAACCAGGCAGGCACACACAGCCAGAGGTACACACTGCAGACAACCAGACAGGCAGGCACACACAGCCAGAGATACACACTGCAGACGACCAGGCAGGCACACACAGCCAGAGGTACACAATGCAGACAACCAGGCAGGCACACACAGCCAGAGGTACACACTGCAGACAACCAGGCAGGCACACACAGCCAGAGGTACACACTGCAGAGAACCAGGCAGGCACACACAGCCAGAGGTACACACTGCAGACAGGCAGGCAGGCAAACACAGCCAGAGGTACACACTGCAGACAACCAGGCAGACACACACAGCCAAAGGTACACACTGCAAACAACCAGGCAGGCACACACAGCCAGAGGTACACACTGCAGACAACCAGGCAGGCACACACAGCCACAGGTACACACTGCAGACAACTAGACAGGCAGGCACACACAGCCAGAGGTACACACTGCAGACAACCAGGCAGGCAGGCAGGCACACACAGCCAAAGGTACACTCTGCAGACAACCAGGAGGAAGAGCGACAGGAGGAGCGGCGTACAGGCGGGGAGGAGCAGCGGAGGATAGGCGGTGAGAAGCAGTGGACAGGCGGTGAAGAGCAGCGGACAGGCGGTGAAGAGCAGCGGACAGGCGGTGAGGAGCGGTGGACAGGCGGTGAGGAGCGGTGGACAGGTGGTGAGAAGCAGCGGACAGGTGGTGAGAAGCAGCGGACAGGCGGTGAGGAGCGGCGGACAGGAGTGGTGAGGAGCAGAGGAGGACAGGCGGTGAGGAGCAGCGGACAGGCGGTGAGGAGCAGCGGACAGGCGGTGAGGAGCAGCGGACAGGCGGTGAGGAGCGGCGGACAGGCGGGGAGGAGCGGTGAGGAGCAGCGGAGTACAGGCGGTGAGGACCGGCGGACAGGCGGAGGTAAGTGAAGCAGCCACGGGTGCGCTCACGGGGCGGGCGGGGGCCCTGAAGCTTGATTGCTCCCGGACAAGGTCGGGACAGGCTGCTAGTATTGAATAAAGTCTTTCAGTTTAACAGAAGTATGCTTAATACAAGAACTTTTCCTTAACTCAATCACATTACTTGCGGGTTCAAGAATGTCATTACATGACTCCGCATTGTTATCATTAAACATAGGAGAAGCTAGATTCTGAACATTGTCTACCCTTGTAGAACATGACTCCAAGACATTTGGAGTAGATACGGCATTCTCATAAGTGTCCACCATAACAGCAACATTATCATTTTCATCAGAAGATTTGAAAAAAATGGGTTGAGAAAATGGTTGTGAATTTCCAGATTTACACAAAGAAATGCGTCTAAAATTCCAAATCTTCCCCCATCTACTCTTATGGCTTTACTGAAGACTTCCAGTACTTTGCAAGGATCAGACCATTTGGCCCACTTCTTGCCAGGGAAACTACCAAACTTGACACAAACAATATCTCCCACTTTAATTTTAGAACTATGATTGTGATGTTGCAAAACATTATTCTTTATTTTCTCTTGATATTTGTGAACACGCTCCCTGACCTGTGATAAGTATCAAGAGTAGATAGAAACATTAGAAGTTTTAACTCTCATCCTCAAAGGTTAAAGTTTAGAACCAGGTTTCCTCCCATGTAACATCTCAAATGGAGATACACCTGTAACAGAATTCGGAGAGGTACGATACGACATTAAAGTAGCATGTAAAGCTTTTTTCCACTCAAGTCCACTTTTTATAGCTAGTTGGAAAGATTCTTTGACTACTCTATTGAAGCGTTCCACATGACCATTGGCTTGTGGGTTATAATTGGGCACTCTTTCATGCCAAATGCCACACCTTTCAAGACACGAATCAAACTCCTTGCTAACAAACTGGGGGCCATTATCAGAGACAATTTCAACAGGTAGCCCTACGCAGCAAAAAACGGCATCTAAGAATTTAGTTAATTGAGTTGAACCGATTTTATCTACAACTTTCAACTCGGCCATTTAGAAAAGTAGTCTATTAAGACTAATGGGTACACATCCTTATGAGGAGACAATCCAAGAGGACCAATAATGTCAATACCAAGTTTCTTCCAAGGACTTGAAACATACTCAATAGGAGTAACATCCGCTGACAATGGTTTGACTGATTTGTCACTTTTAGAGCACAGTAGACACAATCTGACCCACTTATCAACCATGCCATCAACACCAGGCCACCAATAAAATGCCCTAATAAGTCTTTTGGTGCTGGACATGCCCATATGACCTTCATGAGCCTCGGACCGAATGTTTTCCCTTATCTTGAAAGGAGGAACAATCTTATCCCCTCTTGTTACAAAACCATGAGAAAACATGAATTCATCTTTGATCTTGCAAAAAGACAAAAGATCACCAGTTAATATCCTTTCCTCGGGCCAACCAACTTGCAGGAATTTTATAGCTTTAGATATTATGCTGTCCTCACACATAGCATTCTTCCATTCCGATTCAGAAATGATATCAGATGATGAAACATTGCTATTTCTACTATTAATATCTTCAATAGTGTAAGCAACATCAAAATCAATGCTATCGGAAACACATGTTTCAGGCAAAGGTAAACAAGACATGCAATCAGCATGAACATTCAAACGCCCCGGAACATATTCAATAATACACTGATATTCTTGTAATTTGGCAGCCAGACATGCCAAACAAGCAGTAAGTGTTCTTCCGCCCCCAGCTGCTAACATATTAATCAGGGGTTTGTGGTCTGTTCTTCACCAAAATTTGGTACCTCACAAAAATTGACGAAAATGTTGCACAGCCCATGTACATGCTAGAAACTCCTTTTCAATGGTGGAATAATTGTATTCAGTGCCACGTAATGTTCTGGATGCATACGAAACAACATATTCTTCGCTTTTGTTTTTCTGCATTAACACAGGACCTAGACCGACATTACTGGCCTCTACAGCGACAATACATTCTCTTCCGACCTTAAAAGGTCTTAGAAATGGTGCATCAACAATCTCTTTTTTTAGAAGTTCAAAGGCACATTGTTATTTTTTGTTCCAGATAAATTTTACATTTTTCTTTAATATTGATCTTAAAGTATGGACTTTAGAGGCATAGGGCCAGATGTAAGGTAGCCAAATACCGGTCGGTAACGGCCGAAAATACAGAATTTCGGCCGTTACCGACCGTTATTTGGAGATTGAGATGTAGGGTTCAAGCAAATACCGAATCGTTAAATACGAGTCGGTAATGTTACCGAATCTGCAATTTTACTGAATCAGTAATTTTACCGGATCGGTAAATAAGAAATGCTAAAAAATGAGTTTTGAGATGTAGGTAACTTCTAAAATACCGAATTCCACGAAATACGGTATGTAAGAGTCAGTATTTACCATGGATTGAAAGCAGGTGGTAACCAGGTGCAGACTATAAAAAAAGGGCTCAAATGCAACAGTGTGACCAGAATGGAGGCATTCTACGTGGTAGCAAGGCGGTACGGCTACAGGCAGCAGGAGAGAGGGTCTGGAGAAGGGAGGAGCAAGTCTACAGGTAGAGGAAAACACTATTTTAACTAACTGAGCCAGAGACATTGCAAAGGTACAGGCTACACCCCCACACGATCCTGGACTTGATCAGGGACCTGCACTCACTTTTGGAGCACCCAACCCCAAGGGCGCACGCCATCCCACCCCATGTGCAGGTGCTGTGTAGCCTACACCTGCTTGCATCTGGGAGTTACCAGAGTGTGATTGCTGTGGTAGGTGGGGTGTCCCAGAGCTGCCTGTACCGTTTCTTCAGGAAGTTCGTTGCTTGTTCCTGTACTCCTGTGTACAAGACCAGGCTGCTAGCCCCGTTCACCTGGTCTCTGAGTTCAGACATTGGAACGAAACAGAAACATATTTCGAGATGATCATATTTATTAATTTCCTGAACAAGGTGTGAAATATCTTGGAGGCTGCATTTTCAGGAGTATCTCGCTGCTACCCTAAAACAACACAGAGTCATACTCGCCAGCATTAGTCAGGACTTCCAGTAGGTTTGTAGTTTTCTGGTCAAGCCTGACCAGGTATTTCCTGAGCCTGCAGCAGAGCACTGTTGTCCCAGGTCCATTATAAAGTTCTCTAATTACAGAATGGAGCAGCTCTGCCGTTATCATGAAATGCCTTTATTAAGATCATAACGGTAAGGTATGAAATGCCTTTATTAAGATCATAACGGTAAGGTATGAAATGCCTTTATTAAGATCATAACGGTAAGGTATGAAATGCCTTTATTAAGATCATAAAGGTAAGGTGAGAGCTGCAGGAAAATGGTAGTCCATGCAACTGTCACTTCACGGCTGGACTATGCCAATGGTCTATACCTGGGCCTCCCAAAATTCCTAACCCATAAACTGCAGGTAGTTCAAAATGCGGCTGCGAGGCTGTTACTGCGAATTCCTTTCAAACAGTCAGTCTCTCCGCATCTTCGAACCCTGCACTGGCTCCCTGTGGCCAACTGGATAAAATTCAAAGCTCTGACGCTTGCGTTCAGATCTTTGCATGGCTCCTGCCCACTTTACCTAAAAAAACGCCTTCCAAGGTATTCCCAAAGCCGTGCATTACGGTCAAACGACCGTGTCCAACTGGTCGTCCCACGAGCAAAAAAGGCACGCCTTGGCGGTCGTACCTTTTCAGCAAACGTTTCCGCTTTATGGAACTCCCTACCTCAAGCAATCCAGCAGGCTCCATCTGAACCTTGCTTTAAGAGGATGCTAAAGACCTGGCTCTTCTCCCAGCCTCGCTAGGTCTCCCATCTCTGCCCCTGGACTTCTGTGGTTCTTCTAGCGCCGGGACACCTCCTCGTGAGGTAGCTGTTCGCGCTCTATAAAACACAGTATTATTATTATTATTATTAAGGACGACGGTGGCAGTGTCGGCCCGACCCGCTGACGCCCCGGTTCAGAGCAGTAGTCTTATGCTGCATTTTAAGTGATTTAGCGATTTAGAACTAAGTGTTTTAAAACTGTAATAGGGATTCCTGAAACAATGTAATTGCGCCGTGTTTTTTGAATTATTTCCTGACTGATAGCAGCGCTACACGCTCATAGTCATTGTAAGCGCATGTCCTATTTCTAAACCTAACCTGTGCTCGATCTTGTGTCCTGCCCGCCCCGGTCCGACTCGGCAACCAGTGCCGTTGAGCGGAGGGCGGGTCAGGCAGAGCCAGGTCACTTCCGCTAGCACACAGCGGTTAGCGCTCTAGTTTGCTGCACGGAGGGAGGTATTTAGGCAGCGAGGAGCAGGCGGCATTTGCGGTAAGGACGACGGTGGCAGTGTCGGCCCGACCCGCTGACGCCCCGGTTCAGAGCAGTAGTCTTATGCTGCATTTTAAGTGATTTTAGCGATTTAGAACTAAGTGTTTTAAAACTGTAATAGGGATTCCTGAAACAATGTAATTGCGCCGTGTTTTTAAAAAGTGAATTATTTCCTGACTGATAGCAGCGCTACACGCTCATAGTCATTGTAAGCGCATGTCCTATTTCTAAACCTAACCTGTGCTCGATCTTGTGTCCTGCCCGCCCCGGTCCGACTCGGCAACCAGTGCCGTTGAGCGGAGGGCGGGTCAGGCAGAGCCAGGTCACTTCCGCTAGCACACAGCGGTTAGCGCTCTAGTTTGCTGCACGGTGGGAGGTATTTAGCCCCCTCGTCACAGCAAGCGCGCAGCGGTCGCGCGCAGCGAAGCGCCGGAGAGGCGCCAGAGAGAAGCCCGTCTGCGCCCGTCCGCGACAGGACGTGGCTAGGGGCTATGGCACTACCGCTAGTAGCCGCTACGCATACTAGATTAGTTTATTCTTCACACGCACTACATTATCTACGTCCTGTTTTGCTATCGCCTAATTGTCTCCCTTCTTCCCATTTTCTCCCTGAAGGGCCTTTTTCGTGTAGGTCTTGTCATAACCAATTTAGGACATGTAACGCTTCTCTCCAGCAATGCTCTGATTACATTTCGACTACTGCACCTCTTGGAGGCAGCAACCTACTGTGTAATGTTAGATCTTTAGTTAAACATTCCACTGAGGTCTGGGATCTTATCTCTACTCATAAACCAGATATATGTTTCCTTGGCATACCAGTGGGTTATAAGATTGTCCGACTGGACAGACCTAAAAAAACTGGTGGAGGACTGGCAATCGTTTTTAAAGACGATATATCTATTTCTGTTTTGGAGCAATGTTGCAGTCCTGATTTTGAGATGTTGACATTTAGGATTGATTCATCCTATAAATGTGGTAGGAAAGGAGCCCTGGTCTACCGCCCTCCTGGCCCTTTAAAAAATATGTCCAAATTGTTGGTGGAAGCTTTAGCGCCACATATAAGCCCTGATAAAGACTTTTTACTACTTGGGGACTTTAATATCCATAGTGAGGAGAAAAATAACAGTGAGGTACAATCTTTTATGACCGATATCTCTCTTCTGGGATTAAAACAAAACAATAGTGGACCTACACATCAAGCAGGACACACTTTGGATATGATAATAACCAATTTCCCGGGCACCGAATGCAAGGTACCTAAACAATATCCCTGGATAGATCACTTCATGCTTGAGTTTTTTATGCCAATAAATGGCCCTCGACCCACTCCTCATGTCCACATCCCATCTAAACGAAGGCAGTGGCATAAAATTTCTAATCCTGTCTTTGAACAAACTTATATCTCCCCTTCTGTTGTAAGCACAGATGACATAAATAGCGCCCTTTCTAAGTGGGATTTAGCAATTAGTGACGCAGTACAACAAATTGCCCCGATAAAGACTTTTAAAACGAGTCTTACTAAGAAACATGAAGTCTGGTATTCGGAGGATTTGCGTACTCTTAAACGAACAGCTAGGAAGTTCGAGAAAACCTGGAGAAAATCTCACTTGGAAGGAGATAAAACTAACTATAAGAGGGCTCTTTATACATATCACAAAGCCATACGTTCCACTCGCAAGAACCACATCACCGCTCAGCTAGAGGCAGCTGGTAACGATTCTAAGACCTTATACCAGATTGTCAATACCTTTCTGAAGCCCTCAGCCTGCGAAAGTGCTGATATGGCCTCACAATTTCTTTGTGATAGTATTTCAACCTTCTTTACTGATAAAATTGATGCCATCTATAAGAAAATAGAGACAACTAACATTGATAAAAGCAATCAAGATAACTCTGCTTTGATACAAATGGCATCTACTAAAGCTACCAACTCTCATTCCTTTAATGAGTTTCCGGAAATATCACTAAGTGAGGTCCAAAGACTACTCACGGATATTAAAAGTGGAAGCCCTGCAGACTTGCTACCTGCCAGACTTATGGGTCCACTAGGGAGCACTCTGGGCCCTGACGTTCAGAGGCTAGTGAACCTCTCACTTACATCTGGAGTTGTTCCTCAATGCTGGAAAAAAGCTCTCGTTAGACCTATCAGGAAGAATACAACTCTTCCCTGGACTAATTTGTCTAATCTCAGACCTATTTCCCTGTTACCATTCCTAGGGAAACTTATCGAAAAGCATTCCAATAAACACCTATCCACCTATTTAGAGCAATCTGGCAGCCTCGATCCATCTCAGTCAGGCTTTAGGCCAAAATATAGTACCGAAACGGCCTTGCTGTCGATAACTGACGATCTTAGGCTGTACCAGGACAAAGGCTATTCTGTGATCCTGGTGCTGCTAGATCTATCGGCAGCGTTCGATACTATTTCTCATAACATCCTTATCGAACGCCTGTCTGGGAGTGGAATCGGTGGTACAGCACTGGAATGGATCAAGAGCTTTCTCTCCAACCGCACCCAATCTGTCACCATGGGTGACTTTAGGTCGGAGGAAGTTGACATCACCAAGGGGGTCCCGCAGGGTTCATGCCTTAGCCCGACCCTATTTAATACCTATGTGGCCCCCTTGGCAGATGTAACTAGAGCTTTTGGTTTTCATCCAGTGTCATACGCTGATGACACGCAGCTGCTTTTCCCGTTTAAACATCTTACTCCGGAGATAATACAATCTTTCTCCGAGGGGATGAAGGCAGTTGCAAGGTGGATGTCCTCCAATTTCCTCCAATGCAACGTTGGAAAAACGGAGGTGATGCTTTTCGGGGAAGTAAAGGTCCTTTGGTCTCCTGACTGGTGGCCTCTTGATCTGGGCCCAGTTCCCGAGCCCAAAACAGTAATCAAGAATTTAGGAGTCAGATTAGAACCAGAATTGACCATGAAACATCATGTCACCACTACAGTAGGAACATGTTTCCACGTAATAGGTCTTCTCCGGAGGATTTTTCCTTTCCTCCCTGACTCATACAGGAAAACCTTAGTCCAGGCTCTTGTTATCAGCCGTCTTGATTACTGTAATGGACTTCTGATAGGAGCAAACGAAGAGGTTCTGGACCGCCTACAGGTGGTACAAAATACAGCAGCTAGGTTAGTGCTTAATGCACCTCCTATGTCCCCTTCGAAACCACTTCTTCACAAACTGCACTGGTTGCCTATTCGGCAACGAGTAAAGTTTAAGGCCTGCTGTATTATTCACAAAGGCCTTAATGAATTGGGCCCAGAGTACCTGGCTACTAAATTTGTTCCATATGCTCCCACTCGTAGCCTCAGGTCTAGTGATCAGCTGCTGCTAAACATTCCTAAAATAACTAAAGCTAGGCTAGGAGGCAGGGCTCTGTCTGTGGTAGGCCCTAGTCTCTGGAACTCTCTTCCGCTCTTCTTAAAACAATGCAGGAATCATCTCAAGTTCAGAAAATGTCTGAAAACCTTTCTGTTCAGCTCATTTTAATATGCATCCTGTTGGATCTGTATAAGTCCCCGGATATATTCTTCACTACTGTAGCCTAATACCTGTTTTATACCTGGTGTCATCAGCGCGGAGATACTCCTCCGGGAGTTTATTCACAGCGCTATATAAACCTATAAATAAATAAAATTAGAGGCCATGATGCAGGGAATGCATCATTACATCAGCTTCCCTGAAACTCACGCCGACCTTCTCAATACCAAGACTGACTTTTATCAAATTGCAGATTTCCCACATGTCATCGGCTGTATTGATGGCACCCACATCCCAATATGCCCACCTGCTACCACAGAGTACATTTACAGGAACAGAAAGTCAACCCACACAATCAATGTACAGGTAATCTGTGATGCCAAGAACATTATGACAGACATAGTGGCCAAGTTACCAGGAAGTACCCACAACTCTTACATCTTTCAGAACAGTGGGATCTACACACGCCTGACAGCGGGGGAATTTGGCGAAGGATACCTGCTAGGTAAAACACTGCGTGACACTCCCTTGATGCATATTGCAGATGTATGTGTATGTGTGCATGTGAGTAATGGCTTTTTCATTTTCAAATAGGGGATAGTGCATATGCCGTACGCTCTTTCATCCTGACACCCTACCTCAACCCTTCAACCCCCAGCCAGAGACGATACAACGTGGCACACAAATCTACTAGGAACATTGTGGAGCGCACCTTTGGGCTGTTAAAAAGCAAGTTCTGCTGCCTCCACAAAAGTGGAGGGGCACGACAGTACTCACCAATCATCTGCTGTAAGATGATTGCAACTTGTGCAATGTTGCACAACCTTGCTACTAAGAGGTGGAATTGAGCGACTATGAGGACCATGATGATGAACGTGCACTGCCTGAACCCAACACAGCAGGAGTTGCGACACCAACAGATGGCAGACACAGACGGGCAGAGATCACACACAACTACTTTTAAGTAAGTAAAGAGACACCGACAGGTGGATTATGCTCCCAACGTAGTTTAATATTTGGCACTACGCAGGTACTCTAAAGCACAAATGTGCAACACAAATGTAATCCATGTAATGATGGTAGTCCTGGGTCACTTCCCCATTTACTGTACAAGTCATTTCCGTCCACGCCTACCAGTGCCAGATGTAAGTGGCTGGCTCTCTTCACTGTGTGTTTGGGCTGTTGGCTCACCATGGCACCTGCTGCTCCTCCGTGTCTCAACAACAAGGGGGCTTGTCATGCTGCTCCTACTGGTGCTTTCCTCACTTTCCGGTACATCCAGAGCAGCAGTTTGTGCTGTCTGTGCATTAATCAGCACCTCTACAGTACTGGTCATCCTAGCAATGCCCTTAAACACCTCATTGTTGTTGTGCGTGAGTCCCTCATGCATGTTGATGCATCATCTGCATAGCTGAGAAGTGGCTGTGGCCAGGCGGTTCATCGCCTTACTTTGTTGCTGCACATGCTGCCTCCTCTTGCGCTTTGCTAACATGTCCTGGTCGAGTTTACTGCACAGAAGCTGCACCGATTGTGTCATGTCCCGCACACCTGAGGACATCTCCTCGTTCACATCTTGAAAGGAGGAACAATCTTATCCCCTTTTGTTACAAAACCATGAGAAAACATGAATTTATCTTTGATCTTGCAAAAAGACAAAAGATCACCAGTTAATATCCTTTCCTCGGGCCAACCAACTTGCAGGAATTTTATAGCTTTAGATAATGTGCTGTCCTCACACATAGCATTCTTCCCTTCCGATTCAGAAATGATATCAGATGATGAAACATTGCTATTTCCACTATTACTATCATCAATAGTGTAAGCAACATCAAAATCAACACTATCAGAAACACATGTGTCAGGCAAAGGTAAACAAGACATGCAATCAGCATGAACATTCAAACGCCTCGGAACATATTCAATAATACACTGATATTCTTGTAATTTGGCAGCCAGACGTGCCAAACGAGCAGTAAGTGTTCTCTGATGCCCTTTCCTATGTCTTCCATATTTGTGTTCAGGTTCCTCATCTGGTGTTGCACAGACTGGATGGCCTTCCCCTGCAGCCTTTGAATCTTGACCATGCTACCCTCCAGCCCATGGAAGACACTGGGACTCTCCACATGTGCTGCAACACTGCTATCTCCGGGCCTGTGGCGTCTGGTACCTGTACGGGCACCCTCTGCACTGGACTGCTGTGTGGCAGTGCTTCCTTCTCCAGCCAAGGTTTGAGTGTCATCCCCCTCCATGTCACCTGCTGATGACTCCATTGGGGCTAGTGGGGCAACTACATGCCTCTTGCTCTTTTGTGATGCAGGTGTTGTTAGAGGCAGTGACGCAGGCAGTTCAGGTGAGGGCAGTGGCAGAGGGGATCCTGAACATTCTGGGGACGCCTGCAGCAGTGGAGACATTTCAAGGTCTTGGGATGGTGTCTGTGTTGTTGGTGCACCTGTGTCCTCTGTGACATTCTTTGCACTTGTGCCTGCTTCCTTGCTGTCATCCCTCTCTGGTGCTGTGCCTTCCGTCTCCCTGGTACGCCGAGATGTCTCGCCTGTGGACATATAAGCGTACATTAGCTCTGTGCTCCTGCCTCACAGCCTCTACAATTAAATGATTCACACTGAAACACTGTACATGTTGCCTGCGCTTGATTATGTCTGATATGATTTGCCTAACTTGTTGCTTGCTGTGCCTTATGACATGGTGTTTCATTTAATGACTACATGTCCCATAATGCATTGCTCCTGTATAGTGCTACCTCTACTGGACTGGGGTTAACTTTGCCACATAGGGAAAAGGGAAGGTGATGGGGTGGGGGTGATTGCTGTGCATGCTTCTTACCTTTCCTGGTGGCAGCTCCCAGCCCACAGATGCTCTCTGGTTCAATGGTGGACCCCACCAGCTCCTCCAGCTCAGTCAGGGGGGGGTGCACTGTTCTTCCCTCCTCCAGTTTTGTTTGCCTCTTTGTGGAGCTCTGCAATTTTTTTCTTAGTCAGGCTCCTCAGGTCATACCACCTCTTTTTCAGGTCATCTATGTCCCTTGGAGTCACTCCTACAGCATTCACCTTTGCTTGTATGTCCAGCCAAATCTTCCTTTTGGCAGATTCAGCCACAGTCAGGGACAGCTTGCCAAGCAATTTCTGGTGTTCCTTCACAACCTCCTCCACGAGGACCTGCAGCTTCATGGTGCTAAATTTTATTTTTCTCTTCCTCTCTGGAAGTTCCTTTTCACTGCTGCTTGCCATTTTCAAAGTTTAAAAGCACAAAACTTTTCCTGTGGCTCAGGGACTCAGCTCAGCTTTCACAGCCTCTCCAGCTGCTTCTAATTACTTTCAGCTGCATGTGTAGCCACTTCCTGGTAGGAAGGGGGAGGGTGGTATCACCTAATTGGCTGCCTACTTAAGTTTCACTTTTTTTTGCTTTCCGATTCGGTATTTACTTGCCTTTTGGCTTATAGGAATGAATGGGAAATACCGATTCGGTAAATACCGAATCATTAAATACCGATTCGGTAAATTCCGAATGTCAGATTCCGAATTTTACCGTTTCGGTAAAAAATACCAAATTTTTACCTATATTGCATTTACCGATTCTGAAATACCGAATCGGTAAAATTCAGTATTTTAGAGTCGGTAAATTGCAATTACCTACATCTAGCCCATAATCTTGTACGAATTTCCTGTATAAAAATCAGTCAATCCTAAGAAAGAAACTAAGGGCCCGATGTAGGTAAATCCCATTTACCGATTTAGAAATACCGAATCTTACCGATTCGGTATTTCAAAATCGGTAAATGGGATGTAGGTCCCACCACATGGATTCGTTACCGAATCCTTAACAATTCTTTAATTACCGATTCGGTAAATACCGAATCGGTAATGCCCATTCATTCCTATGGGCTTTGAAGCCCATAGGAATGATTAGGCATTACCGATTCGGTATTTACCAAATCGGTAATTAAAGAATTCACAAGGGTGCAGGGGGTGTCACTTTGACACCCTCTAGCACCCCCAAAACGGGCATGTGTGCAATGTGGCACACAGACATGCCCTAAGGGCACGCCTGTCTGTCACATGGCACATGTGTACATGCACAGATGTGCATGTACACAGGAATCGGTATTTTACCATGGATTTGTATTCCATGGTAAAATACCGATTCTGTAAGCCATGTGCCAAAGGTAAATTTTCTACCTACATTGCTTTTTCGGTGATTTTAACGAATCGGTAAATATTACCGAATCGGTAATTATTTTACAGATTCGGTACATATTACCGAATCGGTAAATATACCGATTCGGTAATGATACCGATTCGGTAAAATTACCGAAAATGTGCCCCTACATCTCGGTAGCCCTTTACCGATCGGAAACGGCCGAAAATCGGTATTTTCGGCCGATTCGGATCGGTAAAGGGCTACCTACATCGGGCCCAAAATGTTCTTTCGTAGTAGGAGCAGGAGCATGAGAAATACTTTAGACATGATTAAGTTTAGGCTTGATACCATTGCTAGAGATTTCATGACCCAAATATTCTACTTTGTTTTGTCTGAATTTGCATATGGAAAATTTCAAAGTCAAACCTTTCTTTTGTACACATTTTAATACATTTTCCAAATTTTTATCGTGTTACTCATGGTTCTTCCCATAAATTAGAATATTGTCTTGGAAGGCAATAGCACCAAAACATCCTTCCAGAACTTCTTTCATGAGCCTTTGGAAAACCAATGCCACACTGGCTAGGCCGAACGGCATTCGGGAAAACTGAAACATACCTTCAGGAGTAACAAAGGTTGTCACAAATGTAGATTCCTCGTGTAAAACTACCTGGTGATATGCACTAGCTAGATTGATAGTGGAAAAAACACAGGCACATGAAAGTGTGGAAATTAGCTCATGTATGTGAGGTAGAGGATGCCTATCAATCCATATTTCCTTATTTAGGCTATGAAGATCTGCACATAAACGAAGATCGCCATTACTTTTAAGGGATAAAACCACTGGAGAAACCCATGGAGAGGATTGGGTAGGCTCAATCATTTTTTTGAAACTAGGTCAGACAAAATCATCTTCAATTTATCATGATACGCTAAAGGTACATTTCTTACCCTGTGTCTGACAGGAATAGCACCTTCCTTAAAAATAATTTTGTGTTTGAAATTCACAAATTCACCTGTTATCTGTGAAGATAGAGGGAAACCTGTTTCATAATTCATTAGCGAGATCTTCGCTATCAGTAGGTACAACATAGACAGGTGACAGTGCATTGGGATCTAACTTTATTACCATTTCTTGTTGATGAGGCCAACCAAGAATAGATATCCCTTTAGTGGCTACATATACTTTCCCTCTAGTTCTTCTGTTTTTAAACTCAAGATCTGCCCACATAAATCCATCAAGATCAATTTTGTGGCGGAGTAACCACCTCGCTCAATATCAAGCGGGAATCATTTTTTAGTTCTCCAGAATTCATCAAAAATATCTCTGCCTATTTTTTTTTTTTTACCTAGATCAAACGAGGGAGAAACATGGCGGCGGCAGGCTGATGGCTGCTGCGGAGCTCCTCGCTCTGAAAACACCACGGGCAGTTTCGTATGAATTTTTCCTACTGAGATGAGCTGACCTTGTGAAAATATGCGGTGAGGAGTGGAGGGTATCGTTGGGGAGTTGCGTTGTGGGCATTTTCTGAGTTTTCCCCCTGTCTCTGTGCTTGCCTCGGAGGTTGGCGGTCGGCGGTCGGCGGAGAGCGCTCTCGGGCGCTAGGACCCTGGGGGAATGCACGAACGGCGTTACGCTGCGAGTCGGAAGGCGAGGGAGTCGCATCAAGCTGGAGAGTGCGTCTGCTGGAAGACCGAAGCGGTTGTTACAGCAAACACGGGGGTCCCGTTCTGGCCTGAGGAAGGAAGGCAAAATCAATTAACTACTCGAGACCAAAGTCGGAGCGGTTTTTGGCAGCGCTCCCGGGGGGCACTCCTCTCCCGCTCCAGAGGCCCGGTGTGCTGGGGACACTTTTCAACTCTAAGTTCTTTGGAAGTGTGGTACAGCGGTAAGGAGATTACAAGAGGGGAGGTCTGCATGGAGGCAGATACACTGACAGTAGCTGTAGCTGTTTTAGCCATTCCATCAGTAGCTGCATCAGTACTTCATCAAGCCGGCTCAAGTAAAGTGAGTAGCGATACCAAGGGCAGTGGCCCAGAGGTGGGGCAACCACTGCAGATAAATCTGAGTGTTCCCATTGTTCCGATTGCCGGTTCCAATCAGCATGTCCACCCAGTACCTAAAGAAAGGGGGGGGTTAGGAACAGGTATTAGCTCAGGTCTAAGCAGGACTTGAGGAGGCAGGGGGTCTGGGACTTAGTAGAGTCAGGAGAAAGAGGGGGTCCGACGCCTTTATCCCCGTACAAACAGAAAAAGAAGGGGGGTCAAGAAAAGGTGGAACAGTCAAGGCAACCAAGCAGTTCCAGGCACAGAAGAGCACTCCCTCGCTTAAAAGCTATTTTCAAATAATGGACCAAATGGCAAATTCTAAGGAAAAGCTAGGAGAAAATCCAGGAGCAAAGGCAGTAGGTGCGGACGCAGATGCAGAAGTAGACGCAGAAGCATCAGTAGAAGGGACAGAAGAGGTAGGAGAGGTAGGAGCAGTAGATGCTGGGACCTTATTTCAAGCAGATAGAGTTGCTGCTCCTCCTATCTTGCCTCTGAAGAATAGGTATGCTATATTCGAGAAGACCCCTAATGAGGATGGTTTAGAGGTTACGGCGCATTCTGGCCCTGACGACTGCAGTATGTTTAGCTCTCAGGCACCCTCCTCATCATCACTAGCAGCACAGTGGCCCCCTGCTACATTAATCTCTGTAGGTTCAACTCCTGTTTTTGCTACTGCACTGGCTCCATTGAGCTCCGTGGCCCACTCCATTCCTCAGTTTTCCAAAGTAACTTTAACCGAACCCCCACTGCAGTCCTTTCCCCCTAGCATCTGTGTTAATCAGAACCCTGCCTCACCTATTAACCCCGGGTCAGCTGAGGTTGAGGTTGAGAGGGACAGACTTGGCTCCCTATTCCAAACACTGAGGGCGGACGTATTAGAAAAGTTTGAGATTTCTGAGAGCAACCAAAAGGGGCTACATGACAGATTTGACACACTAGAGGCTAAGCTGGAGGGAATAGCGGCTCGAACCAGTTTGCTGGAGACTAAAGTTACCTCGATCTCAGAAGCAACTACAGGGAACTCCAAGGATATTGATGCTCTCAAGGCACAAAATCGAACACTCATGATGGACATGGAGAGATTGGAAATGCAAAGTCGGCGGAATAACCTAAGAATCCATAAAATACCAGAAGGAGAGGAAGTCGAGGACATCAAGGGGTTTGTCTGCAGGTTACTACGGGAAGATATATTGAAGGATCGGTTAGACATTGACCTAGAGGCCGAGATTCAGAGGGTGCACAGAGACCCCTTTAGGTTGCATCCGGACCGCAAAGCACCAAGGAAGATTCTAGTTTACTTTCAAACCTATAGGGTTAAGGAACTCATTCTCAGCAGATGTCTCGCGTGTTCCTCTCTCCGCTATTGTGCTAACCCCTATCAAATTAGATCAGATATAGGGGGGAAGACGGCTCAAAGACAGTGGGAGTTGGGGTCTAGAATGCTAGAACTTCGTTCACTGGGAGCTCAAGTTCAAATGAAATTCCCCGCCTTACTTAAGATTATGTGGAACAACAAGATGTTTAACTGCAATCACCCAGAGGAGGTGGATGAGTTGCTAATAAAAATGAGGAAATAGCCAATTTTAAGTAATAATCCGTTTCTATCAATTAAAAAACAAGTAAAATAAAGGGGTAAAAATGACATCTGAATAGTACGCTGGGACTCTCATGAAATTGAGGTAGTTAAATTTAAATATACATTGGTCCCACTCACTTATACACTTACAGTTAGCAGATAAGAAATAAGAACGTATAGATCTCTTTATCACAGGTGACAAAATTAAAAAAAAATTAAAAAAGGGGGGTGAATGTAAAAGTAAGGGATTAAATACATAAATATATAAAACATTAAAAATTAGAAGGCTGGGTCAGTCAGTGGGGAAAAGAAAATTTCTCACGTAGGGTGGTGTTTCAGGAGTGCGGAGCCCCCTAAGGCGTGTTCACACCTGACATGATGGGAGGGTTCCTCGGGGGAGGGGCCACAGGGGAGGGGGTGAAAATATAAAAATGTCCTCATATGCCATAAGTCTTTATGTTGTCAGTTTAAAAAATGAATGTTGGCCACTGCTGGCTAATGGGGTGGTTGTTATAGACAATGGTCTCTGAAATGGTAACAAGTAGTAAATTCCTCTCCTGGAATCTGAATGGTATAGGGAGCCGGAAAAAGCAATTAAGGGTGTGCGAATTCTTAAAAAATACTGAGGCCCATATATACCTTTTACAAGAAACCCATTTAGAAGCAGAAGTGTGTTGTCAAGTGTTTGCAAAACTCAGCTGGGTACAGGAAGTTCTCTGCTCCAAGCAAAAGGGTTCCACTAGGAGAGTAGCTATAATTGTTCGTGCCAATAAGGGGATCAGGGTCCGAAATTGGGGTACTGATCAGTCAGGGCGATGGTTGATGGCAGTCCTCTCTATTGGTAGCTCCACCTTTTTGTGTGCTGTTTATTATGGTCCTAACGAAGACAATCCTAGCTTTTTTCGAAAGTTAGAGGAATGTATGATACAGCACTCGGCTCCAGTTATATTAGGGGGCGATTTTAACCATATATTGGACAGCAAGCTGGATCGTACCTCTAAAACTAAATACAACCCCCCAAATAAATCCTTTTTAGCTTTGAAGAATATTATGAAGGACTTTACCTTAAAAGATGCCTGGAAAGTTAAGCACGGTACACTTAGGGAATACTCTTTTTATAGCAAAAAGTACAGACAATACTCCAGAATAGATCTTTTTCTTCTAGACCAAGTGCTCTTGCCTGATATTGCTTCAATCTCATACATTTCAGCAGGTCTGTCAGACCACTCTGTGGTTGAGCTAAAAATCAATTTTAAGACTAGCCCCTTAGAGTATAGGTGGACCTTAGACAGAACAATTCTTTTAGATGAAGAGATCAAAATCAAAATCAAAGGGAGTTTGTCGGAGTTTTTCCTATTTAATAGTGGTACAGCCTCAGAACAAACAGTATGGGAAACACTTAAGTCTTATTTAAGAGGTATTCTTGGCTCACAGATGGTGCTGAAAAGAAAACTCAGGAAAGAAAAAGACATTTATGATCTGGATATGATAAAAAAAGTAACAACAACTGCAGTTAGCGGTTTTGGAGGATAGAGGAAGGGTTCCGGCACTCGAAAAAGAACTTCTAGAGTTGCAGACAGGCTTCAAAGCACGAGCTGATAAGATAATTAAGGACAAGTGGGAAGTCAGTAAGCTTCGGAATTTTGACTATAGAGAGAAGTGTGGTTTCCTCCTGGCCCGTAAGGCTAGGGCCGAGAGGAGCAGGAACAATATTAGTTCACTAATTCAGCGAGACTCTGGCTGCTTCTAACAGAGGATGTTGAGATCAGGAGAGAGGCTAGAGATTTTATGGAGAAATTATATCAAGAAGATAACGGACATGGGCCGGAAGAGCTGGAGCAGTGATGGGTTTCAAAGGATTTGCCCCAGCTGAGTAAGTCTGATAAAGCTTCTTTAGCCACCGAGATTACGGAAGGGAAGATACGGGCCCAGTTGAAAAAGATGTCTAGAAACAAGGCCCCCGGTCCGGATGGACTCCCGACAGAGGTGTATAAGGACAATTTGGAGGAAATCCTAGCCCCACTACTGGCACTTTTCAACAAAATGTTTGTGCAGGGAGAGCATATTCCAGCTTCTTGGTCGGAAACCACTATCACCTTGATAGCAAAGCCTAACAAAGATCCTAAGAAAATCGAGTCGTATAGACCTATTTCCCTTCTTAATTCAGATTTGAAAGTTAAGTAAGTAATCCGGTATACTAACATCAAGACTGGCGAAAGTAATAGGTCCATTATTCATCCAGACCAGAGGGGGTTCATACCAGGCTGTCAACTTAATGAACTTATGTTCCAAGTTGTTGGAGCAGTAGACAAAGCGATAGAGAGGATTGCCGCTTGCCATTGTTGCGATTGATGCAGCAAAGGCATTCGACCAGGCTAACTGGCGATTTTTATGGAAAACCATGGCTATGTTTGGGTTCCCAGCTATATTCATTAAAGGGGTTGAGACACTATATAGGGGTCCCCGGGCCAAACTATTGGTTAACGGCAGTCTGACTAAATGGTTGAATATCTCTAGGGGAACGAGCCAGGGTTGTCCTCTGTCTCCCCTCCTCTTTGATATTTATATCGAGCCCTTTGTCTGCACGTTGAGATCAGATTCAGTAAATACACCGTTTAAAATGGTGAATCTGGTGCTGAAGACAGCATTATACACCGACGATCTCCTTCTTTACACGACTAATCCTGTTGAGGCCATTCCCAAGTTATTTGAACTGGCTGAAGATTTCGGTAAAGTGTTGGGGTACAGAATTAATAAAGATAAAACTGATATAATGAGTTGGAACAACCTGGCCCGATACCAGAAGCTAAACTTAAAATCAGGTACCTGGGAATATACCTAACCCACAAACTGGAGGATGTTTCGAAAACTAGCTGGCAAACCGTCGTAAAGGAGGTAAGTAAGCTGTTGACTAGATGGAACACTCTACCCCTTAACATCTATGGTAGAGTGAACCTAGTCAAAATGATAATTCTGCCTACAATTACCTTCTTATTTAACTCCATCCCTTTAGACTTTAATAAAAAGGATATTTCTAACCTTCAAGGGAGGATCAGCTCTTTCATTTGGGCTACTAAGTCCCCCATGATTGCCTGGAGGAAATTGAGAAGGGGATTGAAACTATGTGGGCTGGCTCTCCCTGATTTACTTTTCTATTGTTATGCTTTTCAGTTTAAGAATTTTAGACTTTTGGCAAATAAGTTGGACTCCTCATCGCATGGTCGCCTCTTTCAGGCTATGCTATCAGACCTGCCACAAGGTTTAGACTTTTTCTTATATAAATTTGGGGACCAGAAGTTTTTTAAAAAGGTCCGTCTAAAGCTTCTACAGGCAGCAATCAATACGTAAAATTTTGGAGATCCCCTATTACCATTCTCAGGCCCCAATATGGGACTCTCCGGGTACCCCTGATTGCCTATTAGATCGGCTGGCTCTCCCACTGAGAGCAGCTGGCCCTACGAAATGGGGGGACCTGTGTAATAACTCTGTCCTTTTAGACTGGGAATCTCTATCGAATTTAACAGGAGGCACTATTACAAGATTTAAATTCTGTCAGTTGTCTTCTTGGTGGGGGAGACAGTCATTCGCAAAAGATCAGGAGACCCCAAACCTGGAATCAATTAGTAGGGGGAGAGGATGGAAGGGGGGATCGCACTTTGGTATAACTCATTAGTGGGAGCGAAAGATAATTTGGAAGTTGAAATTACCAAGCTATGGGACAATTTCTTAGTTCAGAACCCCGAAGAGATGTTGAAGGTTTGGACTGATGCATTTACACTCTCAGAAAAAATTATAAAACCATCCAACCTTAGAAGGAACCACCTGTTTACGGCATATAGGGTGTACTGGTCCCCAGTGAAATTATCTAAGATCTCAGGGGAAGAATATTTTTGTCCAAGATGCAGGCTCCCTGCCGTGGACGATAGGCATATGTTTGTCGACTGTCCAGAAATTACGAGTTACTGGAGACAGGTGTGCGGGTTCTTAGAGGAGGTAGTACTAACATCTATCACCTGTAGTCCCAGATTAATTCTTTTTGGCCTTACCCAGGTCTACGACATTAGAAATAGTACCCCACAGTTTATCTTCTAAGTTATTGTTATCGCCAGAAGAGAGATATGCAAGGAGTGGAAGTCTGTAAACCCTCCCAGATTTTCAGATTGTCTAAGTAACATCATGAAAGTTAGCCGTTTAGACATGTTGTGTGGCGGGGAAAGTGCCATTAAGATCTGGTCTTCATTAAAAACATGGGCTGAGAGATAACACACAACGAGTCCAAAGATTATGCCAGAGGTTTAGTGGTCCTGTCCTCCCAAAGAGGCAAGGTACATCGATAATGGGAGTTGGACTAGGAGACGACCTACCTCTGGGTGACCTCCGCAGGCTATCCACAGACCCCAGGTCGAAAAAAAAAAATATATATGTATATATATATATATATATAAGAACACTGACGAAGACTCCGGGTGAAACGCGTCTGTTGTGGGGGTAGGGGCTTAAATTAAATACCTTTTGAAATCCATGGTATGGTGTGCTGGTCGTTTGTCTAGCCAGACTGGAGTGGACTGTTTCGAGAATATATATATATATATATATATATAAATAATACTGTAGCAGGCACAAGAATCTATCACATGGAAATTTCTATACCATTTACTAATATTTTACCACTTGGAAAACCTTTGGAATTGGTATTGTCAACACACAAAAGACTGGTAATCTCTGGAGGATATTCACTCTCTTCATGTTTCATTAGGTTAATTTTTTGAGATGACTTACAAACTTTGCTAAAGTGTCCGGGTTTCTTACACTTGATATATATTTTGTTCCGTGCAGGACACCCTTTGTAACTTCCAACATGGTCAAGACCACAACACCAATAGCAAACAACTTGGGATTTCTTTCCCAAAAATGTGTTGTCTTTTCCTATAGTGTCTTTCTTCGGAGGAAAAGAGGCACATTTTTTGGAAGTGGATTGGTCCTTTACAATTGATACTTCTGGAATAATTTCCTTGACTTTGAGAACTTGACCCCTAATTTCACTGACCATTTTTTCAGATTGTTCACTCCCTTTGGCAATATTCACTACAGCATTAAGAGAAGATTCAGGTCCCATCCAAAGACGTTCTTGAATTTTCTTGCTTTTAGTTTTCATCATTATTTGGTCTCTTAAGATGTGTTCAAAATTGATAGTCTCAAAAGCACAAGATCCTGCTAATATGTGTAAAACAGCTACAATAATCCTCTATGGATTCATCCTCTTTTTGGGCACGAGAATAAATTTGAACCTTTCCATAACAGTATTAATTTTCTACCAAATCTAGTACTTATTTGTTGAATGGTAACTTCAAAAACATTGGTATCCCCAGAACCGTCGACGGGTGGTAAATTTGCTAATTCTTTTAAACCTGCCCCCCCTAAAAGGTTCCTTAAAAGAGCAAGTTTTTGTTTGGGAGGACAACCATCCTCTTCTAAAACATCAACATAAGCTAAAAACATCGAATACCATAAATCCCACTCCATTTTAAAATGTGGAGGTACAACAATTGTTGGCATAAATTGTTAGAGAAATAAAGCTACGATGAACACAAGTTTAGTAAGAAAACCCAAAATGGTAATAGTTCAGATTGTACAAAGTATGTAGAGCCTGAAATGGAAAGAAAAATATGGTTACAAAATAATGAAACTAAAATAATAAATGTAGTCACTGAAGTCTAGATGTTTCTAGATGAGATCACAATCCATAAAGTTGGAACACCTTGTTGTGTGTTTTGAAGTGAGTACATCACAGTGTAAATTACTGTGTAGGAATAGAGCTGATCGTGATATGCAGTGTGCACATCACAGAAGGGAAATACAGTTCTAAAATTAATAAAGAAAGTACCTTAAATTCCTTGAAATAGTTATGAGTGTGGAAAGTCAGCCCAATTTACTACCGATGCCCAGGCTGCTGGCGCAAGACGCCTCTTAATTCCCATTCTGAATAGTTACCAAATAAAGAGATGGGCGCTGGAAGCAGGAACACAAGAACAGAGTTTTATTTCTCATGAGGAGAGCCTGTCATTTCGGACACGAAACACAGTGTCTTTCGGGAGGTGCTCTAACAAGTTCTCTGAGACATCGCCTTTTATACATCACAAACATTCCTTATTACAATAATAACATTGTGAAGCAAGGAAAAGACATCCCCGACCCCTCCCCGTTCTAGCGCAATCCAACACGTGGCTACAGTACAGGTCCTCACACCATACAATGGGAGGGGGCTATTGCTCAGCTGAGTGTTCCGCTGATTTCTTTGGAATGTGTGCGCCTGATCGATTCTCGGAGGGGTGGGGAGGTCATGGTCAATAGTAGCTCTTTTGAAGAGGGACGAGTGCATACAGTGGTGGGCAATGAACTGTATCCTCAGGCGAAAGAGATGACCAGTGGTCCGTGCGGACAATCGGGCTCAGTGGAGGGGTCATCAAGGGAGGGGTATTCATAGGAAGAAGGGAGGTGATGGTCAGGCACGAGGTGTGATGCCCAGGGACAGAGTCGCACAGAGAGAGAGGTCTTATGACCCGTACATGCGAGAACGGGGGCAGTCAGGTACAGCTGGGGGGGTTATGTCAGCTGAGGCGAAGGATGCTTCTTCGAGAGGAAATGGGGGGTTTGCGTGGGTCAAGCAGGAGGGTTGCTTTTCAGAGCAGGGTCGCGCAGAGGGAGAGGGTTTTATGGTCTATGCATGTGAGAGGGGGGGGTGTTCAAATACGCGCAGGAGGGAAGCCGGGGATTCCAATGAGCGGGCAAAAAGACCATGGTGCTAAAAATGGCTGTCATGTACATATGGGCACGGGCTTTTACTGGCGGAATGATGCGGTCAATATTTCACGGTATTCATGGTGCTTACAGGGAGGGGAATGGGAAAAGGCAAATGAACGCCGCTTAGGTACATTAATTTTGCTAATTTCCACTGTCGCCGCTTTTACCATAAGCTAGTTCATTTCCTAATTAACGGGTGTACATATAAACATGTATCGTTGATGAAAACTTATCAATACTAGCAGATTGCATATAACCATGAGCAGTCGATGTGATTGGCAGAATGCAATACATAGAAATTTACATTTGTTGGGTTACTACAAGCCTAGGGTGCAGCATACTACACAGTATAAATGTTTCTGACTTTCTCATCAATGTACAGCTCTAAAGGTGACCGACAAACATTTTGAAAACAATACCAAGTGGTTGAGGGAGGAATTCAGTCCAACATATCTTCGTCACAGTGTCTTTTTAGCAGCGAGCCATCACTGGTAGGCTCTCGTCCGTATCTTTTCGTTGGCGCTGTTGAGCACCGGCGGTGGAGCTATAGGTCCAGCTCGGATCTATCCTTACGCGTTGCAGGGTGCGGTCAGTCCTCTGCTGTTAGACCACAGTCCTGTTCCCTAACCAATCCTTTTGGTGGTGCCTTATGCTCGGCACCTATATTTCTTTTTACTTCCGTTTGCAAACCTCATTTCCACCTAAATGCTGTTTCTTCTTTCTGAGTCAAAAAGTCATGTGGAAAAAGAGGGGGTTGTTGGATAGTCGAGGGAAGAGAGAGCGGAGTGGGATCAGATCTTTTCGGACACTTCCAAGGGACCAAGGGAGCAAAGGATAACGAGCAGGCAGGCCCATCAATCGGGCCCAAAAAGGGGGCGAAGACGTCAGGCACACGTGGGTTAGCAGACTGAGGGCTTCAGGGCAGCCCGTCAACTTTTCATTTTCCACGTTTGAGATTGCTGTCTCGTCCCGTATCTTGTTGCTCTGCAGCTCCACCTTTGGTCGAGGTCACATGTGTCTCAAGATCTGCAGCCAGGCTGTACGTCACGTCCGACCCTTCTCCTCCGGTGATCGTATATCTTTGAATAGGTACAAAACAAGCTTTAGAGAACTGGCAGGAGAAGACATTTATGCATGTGAATTCCTACTTCAATCCTACGCACTTGGGAGATACGTTCATCGGTCACAGTCAGAAGTCTATTACTATGCAGTGTA
Source organism: Lissotriton vulgaris (assembly GCF_964263255.1). Lineage (NCBI taxonomy): Eukaryota > Metazoa > Chordata > Amphibia > Caudata > Salamandridae > Lissotriton > Lissotriton vulgaris. The sequence continues at coordinate 1,069,533,437 of NC_141698.1, read as the reverse complement.
TATGTCGGCATTCCTACTGAGTTCATGCCAATTTTATTCATCGTCTATTCATGACACAAATGGAGAGAAATCAGACTCCTATCAACTGCGCATTTCATCAAATTCAACATTTCGGAACCTCCAGCGGAGACTTGTCTTTCTAACCCGAGCCTTATCAGTCTAACATTTCCCTTCAGAGCTGGTTAACCCTTTCAAGCAGGGCGGGGGTGCTTTCATCGAGAGAGAGGGGGGGGTAAACAGACTTTCATCGAGGAGCGATAGTTAATCAAGGCCATCAGTTATACTTCGGGGGTAGCTGATATGGAGCAGGGGTCAATGGGAGAAGCGGGGACGCTTTGAACATTCGCGCTTGAGTACATAAGGGTGGGGCAACCTGGACATTGGGGATCAATCTGGGCATTGGGGATCGTATTTCTTACGAACTGAAGAATAGGAAGCCATTGACATGTAATCCCCCCTATAAAAGGCCAGATTGGGGGATATCAGTCGTCTTACCTGCCCTTTCTTTCTTAGCCAATTCAAGTTCATTTATTTTGCAGAAAGGAGAGGTAGTAATATGGCAAGTCACAATCGTTTTAGTTTCTGTCAATTTTGCTGAACACCTTTGCGTTCAAAAAAAAGGTACCCAATTAGGCTGGTGCCGACGGGGCACAATTTTACCACGAAAGGGAAGAGGGAATAGGGAGACTCTCATAGAGAGTGAGAGTCGTCCGCAACCTAAACGAGCCATTCGGTACACGTATGACATGTAGAGAGAGAGAGAGAGAGAGAGAGAGAGATAGGGAGATAGAGAGGGAGAGAGAGAGAGAGAGAGAGACGTGCACAGTAATGGGTCATTTAGTGCGCTCACAACACAGAACAGCAGGGGTCAGGTAACACAGAGACGCGAACAGAGGGGAGACATAAACCCATACATTACATACACACAGACTCAGTCAAAGGAAGACAGTACGTGTGTTACATACAAAAATTTACGACAAAACATAGAACAGTTATTGGCCAAAAAGATCTCTTTCTGCATGCTGCGCATCTTTAGTATCCTATTTATCTACGTGCTGAGCTCTTTTTACCTTTTCCTCCTTTTCCTCTTGTTTGCTATCTTTTGCGAGCGTTCTCGATTGCTAATACTTACACACCTCGGTCAGTTGGTCGGGAATTAACCTGGTCGGGTTACTACTCACGGTGGGATCTTTGAATCATTTTTCCTTTTCTCCCTTTTGGCGAAAAGGTTCTCCACGGCGGAGGGCGTTAATCGGGAGAACAGTCGGACAGCTTAGCTATATCTATACGGGTGCGAGAAGGAGGTGGTACACGGTCTTTAAACATTAACAACATTCCTAATCTTCCAGACGGGCGGTGCTTAGGCAAACCTTACCCCGGAACTTTCCTTGTCCTTTCCCTATCTAGTTAAAACGTCATAGTTGCATTATCTGGCGTGCTGGTTCGAGTCATAGTCTGTCATATCGTACTAACCCGTCGAGTATCTACGTCAGTCCATCCTCCCAATCACTAGGTTCTAAGGGAGGAACAGTCATGTCTAAGTAAAAAGGGGGGGGGGGAGTGCTACATCTTACAAAGCTCGTCATGTATAAGCACTATGCTCAAATTCCCCACCTCCCCTTCCGTTGGTCGTTCGGTCATCACTCCTCCAAACTTCAGCCGACGTTCCGACGTGACCTGCAGATGGGAGGAGAGAGAAGGGGGGTGGGGGCAACATTCAAAACACGTCAGCATGCATAAATCCGAAAATGTTTTTACTTACCACATACTCGATCTACCTCCTCACGGTGCATTCTCTACCATCTCGGCGTTTAAGCCCAGAGGGACCAGTAGTGTTAGAAACATAATCATTGGTGTTCTGCGTATCCGCATGGATCACTCGAGCGTGGTCTTTTAGATCATGCGCAAGGGTGGTGGTCAGGTGGCGTTTTTCTTCAGTATTGTTTAAGGGCACCTAAAACGTTTTTCCTGTTGCCTTTGGCATGTAATGTAATGGCTTAAGTATCGGGCTTTTTAACCTTCAACCTTAATAAAGTTGTTTATCTTTCGCTTATATCGGAGACATTCGAGACTCATTAATGCAATCGCTACAGTTGTACTTGCTTTTTCAAAAACCTTTAATAAAAATGTTGGCGCACAAACACGAGCCTACAACCCAGTGGGCCGGCCACAGAGCAGACTGGAGCCGGGCGTGAGGGGAACAAAGTCGGTAGCCATTCATTTCATAATATAAAGAGCGGCAAGTGCAATAACATCGTATCGAAATTCATTGGGAGTAAGCATCATAAATGTCGAAAAGTCAAACTTTCAAATAACCATAGTCCGTTAAAACTTAATATCAATTCATTGTCCGAATGCTCTATCAGTACCTATTTCATATCAATTCACTGTTTTGACACATAATTGGTACCCACCCTATACCGGTTCATTGTCCCAACACATAATCAATATCTATCTTATATCAAATCCTTTTCTGAACATATTATCGATATCCATTTTATCTACTTCCATTGTCCAAAAACTACATACATATTTCAGAACATCAAAGCTTGAGCAATCAGGGTACAACAAAGAGCTGAAAGTTTCATTTGTATCGGCGCCATTTTGGGCGAGGTCAGGCAGGCCCAAGTATAGTAAAAAAAATGTTTCCTCCATCTCGTGGTTGGACCAGAACCTCTTTCGGCAGTTCAAGAGTTTGTTTTCGAAAGGGCAACAGAAGAGACTGGCAATGTGAACCATCAGCCAAAAAGGGGAGGGGTGCAACAATTTTCTTACCGGGTCATACTGTGTTTCCGCCGGAACTGATCCGAACTGTAGTCTGCAGAATTCTAGTCATTCAAACTGAGGCTGGCGCCAGCATGGGAGCGCCGACGTCCTGCGGCTACATTTCCATCGTTCCGTGGGCAATCATGGCAGTCATTCCCCATCGGGGGTATTTGCGGGAGTCGGGGACTCCCGCGGCTCCTCTAGAATCTTCAAGGTTGTGGAGAACTATGATGGTGGAGTCAACAAGTGACCAGGCCATACCTGCATGCTGGGCCCACTCTTGCCGGGTCGACCGCCATCTCGAGAGCTCGGCAGCCATCGGCAATCGCGGGGTCAAATGAGCGGACGGGCTCCAACCTGCCGGGCGAGGTGTTGCAGCATCGCCACCGTGGAAGAACCCTTTTCCGGGCGCCTGGAGCGCTGAGGGTGCAGCTGGGGAGCCTCCACCTGGGGAGGTGGGAGAGACTCGTTCGCGCCGTCTCTCCCTTCCAGCGCACCCCACGGCGTCTCGTTTGACATTTGTTATGGCCGGACCAGGCGATGAGGACAAGGGGGGGGTCGGAGGCATGTGCAAGACATCCCCCCCTCAGGGTTGTTGCAGGAATTATAGAAGAAAGAAGAAATGTCCCGTCCGTCTCTGGGCCGGGCCTCTGGTTGAGGGTGGCCGGACGCTCTTTGCCACGGCTCCAGGAACGGGTCCCTTAGTCCATCCTTGGGACAGACCTTGGCGGGCGGCGCCTCCTTCGGGCTGCTAGCGGAGTGGCCTCTCCACCCCAGGCCTCCCATGGACGCTGGTCCAGACTGGGAGAGAGAGGGGGGGGAAAACCTGCAACTCTCCAGTGTTACCGCGGCCGGACCCCGTTGGCCTCGGCCTCTGGCCGGACTGGGAGAGAGAGAGAGAGAGGAGGGTCGAGGACACAGACATTCCCCCCCCTGCAACTCTCCTGGGTTGTCGTAGCAATCCCCCTGGCCGGGTTCCGCTGGCCTCTGCCTCTCCTCCGGCTACACCCTACGTGATGATCTCCTGGCCGACGGTTGGCAGCAGGACCCGCCCTATATATGCTGTTTCCTGCTGGGCGTAGCCGTAAGCCTGTTGCATTTTGGAAGTTTCCAGAAAAAGGGGCGGATGTCTGGTGACTTGTATCTTTCCCATTTTGCCGTTATTTGGGCGTGGCAGGCGCTGGGACAGGCACGTTTGGGGCAGTGAGGGGCGATGAAGCCTCGTTGCCTCGTGGCCGTTGCAATGTCACGCTTGGTTTCTCTTACTGTTCTCTGAATTCTTATTATGGGCTTATTTCTAACGTTTCTTGTTTCTAGGACAATAATAGGTTTTATCATTACGTATTGTTATCGTTTCTTTGTTCGTTATTTAAATAAAAGTTCATCAGTGGCCTACTGATTTCGTTTTCCTATGTCATTCCTCTTTTTCTCTTTTTAGTTTGTTTTTCCTTCCTTTCCAGTTTGTTTCATGCTAAAGTTTCTGTTAACAGGATTCGGTGATCACATCATATTTTATATGTCCTTTTATCAGGGATACCCTTCGGTTGAACCGGATGATCTACCTCCAATAAATGGTCCGGGTGGAACTTGTTTACCAATCAGTGGGGAGAAGATAGGCATGACGGATTACAACGGGGACAAAAGTCTGCACTACCTATCTTATCACGGCGGGCAAAGACTAGACAGAATATTTCTATTCTTCGTTGTTTGCAGGCGGTGAATACCTCAAAAAGAACCAATATCGAACAATCAATGTTCGGTCAATCAAACAATCAATGGGGAGAATGAGTAGGTACGACGTGTTAAAGGTTTGCGTTACCTACCCTTTCGCTACCTGCAAAGAGAGAACCTGTTCTTCCCCGTTTGTAGGCAGAGAATCTCCAGAGAACAATCCGCGAACAACAGTTCGGGCCACAATCAATCAATGGGGAGAATAAGTAGGTACGACGTGTTAAAGGTTTGCGTTACCTACCCTTTCGCTACCTGCAAAGAGAGAACGTGTTCTTTCCCTGTTTGCAGACAGCGAATTTCCAAGAACAACAGAGCAACCAATCAATGAACAATATCAGTATTTAAATACCGATTCCAATACAAACAATCAATCAATCAATCAGATGGATAAAGCCATCCTACCAATTAGACGTAACAGGCGTCTCCTACTTAACCTTACCCGGACTGGACCATATGGACAGTTCTTCGTCTTCCCCTTTCCAGCGCCCGATCGTTCTCTTACTCCATGATTTTACCGCAGCAGTCCTGTGGGATCCCAGTCAGGACAGTAGGTCACTCGAGAGAGGTCCGTTCGGAATCGGTAAAGTTCATTCAATCAGTAGCCGGACGAGGGTCCTCTTAAGGCAGGTATACTCCGATCGTTTAGATGTTCACCCCCATCGTCTGGACCTCTCTTACTGGACCTTATGTCGCTGATGGGCTCCGCGTTTGGGGCGCCAATTGTGGAAAGTCAGCCCAATTTCCTACCGATGCCCAGGCTACTGGCGCAAGACGCCTCTTAGTTCCCATTCTGAATAGTTACCAAATAAAGAGACGGGCGCTGAAAGCAGGAACACAAGAACAGAGTTTTATTTCTCATGAGGAGAGCCTGTCATTTCGGACACGAAACACAGTGTCTTTCGGGAGGTGCTGTAACAAGTTCTCTGAGACATCGCCTTTTATACATCACAAACATTCCTTATTACAATAATAACATTGTGAAGCAAGGAAAAGACATCCCCGACCCCTCCCCGTTCTAGCGCAATCCAACACGTGGCTACAGTACAGGTCCTCACACCATACAATGGGAGGGGGCTATTGCTCAGCTGAGTGTTCCGCTGATTTCTTTGGAATGTGTGCGCCTGATCGATTCTCGGAGGGGTGGGGAGGTCATGGTCAATAGTAGCTCTTTTGAAGAGGGACGAGTGCATACAGTGGTGGGCAATGAACTGTATCCTCAGGCGAAAGAGATGACCAGTGGTCCGTGCGGACAATCGGGCTCAGTGGAGGGGTCATCAAGGGAGGGGTATTCATAGGAAGAAGGGAGGTGATGGTCAGGCACGAGGTGTGATGCCCAGGGACAGAGTCGCACAGAGAGAGAGGTCTTATGACCCGTACATGCGAGAACGGGGGCAGTCAGGTACAGCTGGGGGGGTTATGTCAGCTGAGGCGAAGGATGCTTCTTCGAGAGGAAATGGGGGGTTTGCGTGGGTCAAGCAGGAGGGTTGCTTTTCAGAGCAGGGTCGCGCAGAGGGAGAGGGTTTTATGGTCTATGCATGTGAGAGGGGGGGGGTGTTCAAATACGCGCAGGAGGGAAGCCGGGGATTCCAATGAGCGGGCAAAAAGGCCATGGTGCTAAAAATGGCTGTCATGTACATATGGGCACGGGCTTTTACTGGCGGAATGATGCGGTCAATATTTCACGGTATTCATGGTGCTTACAGGGAGGGGAATGGGAAAAGGCAAATGAACGCCGCTTAGGTACATTAATTTTGCTAATTTCCACATGAGTAAGAAGAAAATATTGCGATCACTCGTTGCCGCATTATTGAGCTGGCTCCCACAACAAAATGGAGATACTCGACATCATGTGACGTCGACGTGATGACGTGGAATGCATAGCGTCATGCGTAAATCTCTGAGGAAATAAATCAGACCTTGGAGCGTAGTGCCCAGACAAAACTTTGACGTGTGCGCAAAAAGATGAGCTCGCTCATGGAACGGCACCGTCGCTCGAACAATGCGGCCGGGAAACACCGTTGAATTGAGCCGTGCAAATGAAGAAATAAGAAGATAAGTAACACCGAGGTAAAGCACTACTTTTACACAAGTTGCAGACAGGGTTTTTGGTGACTCAAGAATCACTGTAAAAATTATAGTCCAATAGTCACTTGCACATATTTGACACGATCATTAAGTAAAAACAGCAGAAGGTACTTTAAGAGATTACGAGTGATATATATTCACCAAAAGTTTCCTGTCCATACAATTTCAGCTTAGTCAATAGTACTCTTTTTAAAGATACATTGCAAATGAAATCTTGACATCCAGTAGATTAAATGAGGTCTTTTCCATGCAGCACGAAGAATGAAATCAATATCCAAATTTTCGAGAAAAGACTTCCATATCCACACAAAATCCACACTGAACAGGAACGTTAATCCAATTAACAGTCGCTGGTGCTATCAGGACACAATAGTCGTAAGATGCCCGCTGATGCAATCAAAACGCAAAATTAGGGATAAAACATAGTACCTGTTTTGTTGAAAAGAGAACGCTGTCTGTTCAAAATCCTGTTTGTCGCCAAATTGTGTAGTAAATGGTAAACGCAGGTTCATGAGAAAACGTATTTTATTCTTACCAGACAGCTTATACATCCACACTACCAGAATTTCAACCCTTCAGTAACCAACTCCCACTAATAGAATGTACAACCAAAAATAATAATTACATTCTTTAGAAGAATATTCACAATAGGAATTCCACACCTGGTGCTACTTTTTAAACACTTTACTAATATTATGTCTTCATAGTCATCGACTTTTAATAGATAACTCAAAGGATGCAGCCTTACGCTTTATACAACTAGTCAAAGAACCCACTCATATATTTGACCCCATTTTTGATAATCATGATCTAACTACGGAAAAGCATCTGCCACGGACTATAAAGCAATTCCTCTACTAATTAAAATGCCCAGCATAGTTATGCACCCGAATAAAGTGCTGCAACCTGATAATTCCCGCTCTTGCAAAAACGTTAATCAAGGCAATCTAAGCAAAACTCTAGACTTAGTAGTGGCATGCAGCTCTGAAAACTCCATGATTAGGGCAAGTAACTTCGAAAACTGGCTCACCCCTGCTGTTGAGTAGATTGTGCCTAATCATCTCATGAATTCCTGTTGGTTATCACTCTTAACTGATGTCTGAATTCAAACTCAGACATCAGTTAAGAGTGATAAGCAACACGCTTTCAGGAATTTATACCCCTGAAGAAGGGCGGGACCACTGCCTGAAATGCAGTGGGGCTAATACTAATGTGCTTAAAACATTATGGATAATCACCAAATGAAAATCATGTAAAGTTCTCATGAAAATAATGAGCATTAATTACTGCACAATACATTAAAAAGAAGTATTGAAAAGTTGGATTACCTTGAATTATTTGAGTGATTTTGTGACCTTTGGACCTCTGGCAGTGCGCAGTGAGGGACACTTCCCAGTGAGGAAGTGCTACCTGCAGTTACTTTAATATGCCCGGGTTTAGGGGACGATACCTCAGCGCACGCCCACAAACATAACAAAAAACAAACAAAACACTGGAGCAATTTGAACACAACGGAGTGCCTGAGTCAAATAACTTGTGAAACTCTTTATGACACCCAGACTCATGGTACACAAAAGAATTATGGTTTAAGCTGCAAGCTTAGCTCACCAACCTGTCAATATTGTAGGACCAGAATATTTTACGTCAAACATTTTTCATGGAGTCCCAGTGTTCCTGCTGCGATTTAACTTCTATCATGTATTAACTGTGCCCAGGTTTAAGCTTGTCAGACAAGAAGGCAGATCCCTATGTAGTTTTAGCCCCTAAACTCAGGAATTCAGTTCCTTCATACCTTCAAAACAGTGAAAACCACACCTTTTTAAAAAACAGAGTAAAACATGACTCTTTAGACCATTCAAATTCTGTCTTCTTTATGGTTTTAACACCTCATTGCACCTGGATTCCCGATAAGTACCAGAAACACTTTACAGATCCACTTCATTTAATATATCTAGTGCTGAGCTGATGCAAATCATTGTCTGATGCAAAGAATCTGGGGCCAGATGTACGACCATAGGATTTTGCGAGTAGCAAATGCGACGAATTGCGAGTCGAAATTTGCAAGTCGCAAAATGCTATGTACAACAGGGTCTGGTTCTGAGAAGGGTGGTAAACTGCGAGTGTTTTGAGACCGCAATTGTAGTCGCAAAACATTCTTACATAGCTTTGGGATTCGTTATTAGGAAGGGTCGCCCTTGGATCGCCCCTTCCTAATAGCGAGTCGCTAACCCTATTGTGCATGTCACACATTTTTTGCGACTCGCAAAATAAATTTGGTACATGGGCCGCATGTTTTGTGCGGTCGCAAATGGCCTAAAACCCTTTGCGACTGGTTTATGAGATCTGTTGCTCCACTGTAATAATTTTGATTTTTACCTTCCATAGTAAGTTAAAAAAAATGTATTTGCTAATAACTTTGGTGTTGTTTTTAAATTTTGCTTGCTTCAAGTTGGCCATTTTAAAACTTGTAGTAAGTTTTACTCTTTAAGAGATCTTCTGTGAAACCTACAAAAATGCTTAGAGTTTAAACAAATACATCCCCCCAGAAATTAATATGATAAAAACACTAGATTACAGGGGCTGATTAGGACCATCATCGTAATAAGGCCCAAAGTCTCAAAATAAGAGCAAATACAACCGACTATCTAAAAATTGTTGTATGACACAATATCTATGACAGATATATCGGCAACAAAATTATCACAAAAAAAATCAAGGACACAAATACTGACAACAAAGATATAGACTACTACAATATTGCTAAAAAATAGGAAAGCATATTGAATATCAACTATTATACACTAGATTAACTTTAAGACATATGGTAATAATATTACACTTTTAAAGAAATATACGTATAAAATATATTTAAAAAGTATAACACCAACATAAAATAAAGATTTGTATTTAAAATAATTGGAAAACATTAACATAATATTTTAAAAATCAAATAGTTATTTTCATATAATGAAAAGTAGTAATGCCAATTTATTAAAATTATAAGCACTCTATATTAAAAATTAAAAGAGTATATCAATTAACATTAAAATAAAAAATAATTAATGCAAATATTACTACAAACAATACATAGTAAAAATAATTCACATTGAATCAACTTTTAGAATGAAAACAACAATATATATGAAAACAATTTTAATCAATCAATCAGTGTTCTTGTAAAGCGCAGACTACTCACCTCTTAAGGTCTCATAGCACTGGTGGTGAGGGGGGGGGGTGGGGGTCTGTGGTTCAGTCTTCACAGCCAGGTAAGAGAATGATCTTCCTCCAGCTGTGGTCTTGCAGATCTGCGGGATGGTGACCAGAGCCAGTTGGGCGGAGTTCCTGGTGGGTGTGTGGGTGTGTGGAAGGAGAGGCGGTGATTGAGGTGTGAGGTATGCAGGTCCGGCTTTGTTGAGGGCTGTGTAATTTTAAAAACATCAGATAAAAAATACAGGTGGAGGGATCAAATTCACTACTCCAACTCCAAGTTGACCACCAATAGAGAAAGTGTTGGACTTCAGAGGGGTTAACTTTAATATAACAACAAAAAACTATGGTAGGGAGGGACCAAGGGGAAGTTTTAAGACCATGCTCTGGATACTCTCCCCTATAGAAACATGTAAACAACAAAGGTACCAGAGGGTCTCAAGAAGTGTGTCCACAGGAGAAGAACAGCCAAACCATCCCCGACCTCTACTGAGATGCGTCACAGAGGGCTCTCAACAGGATGAGGAAAATACCCATCAGTCACCAAACGGATCCGCCCTTCATCATTTGGGATTTTATCCGTACCACCCGTCTGAGAAGATCGGTGCCACATTCAGAGGTCAACCCGGTGGTAAGGGGGTTCCTCAACAAATACCGGCAATGTTAGTGTGGTATGCCTCTCGATGTTATGAGTGGCCAAGGACGTGACTGGGGTGTGCAGTGTTGGGACATATGTGAAAGTGAAGATACCAAAAATGGGGGTGCATTAAAATTGGTTCAGAAAGAGCACAAAACAAACTTTATTCCCTGTGTGCCTAACTTACCAATGTTAAAAAGGGTTACCTAGGGCTGTCTGATTATGTAGACTGCCTAGGGTGGGTGTGGTCGACTAGTTTCTGCAAGTCAGGGACTACTGCGTCCTTGCATTCATCAGGACCAAGAATAGTAATACAACTACTGCACCATGTGGAAATGAGTGAAGTGAAAAATAACACCTAGACAACAAACAGCAAGTGCATATGGTCACCTGTTTGCTCCGGGTGCCTCTTACAATCTGAGCTTTAATATAACCACTCCAATGTAAGCAACAGTATGGAAAGTGTTGTACGCCTTAGGGTCAGGTTTACTATTCCGACTCTAACATAAGCAACAGTAGGGAATGTTTTGTACTTTGGAGGCGTTATATTTACTATTTCCACTCCATAGCAAGCAACAGTAGGAAAGTGCTGGACTTTGCAGAGGTTAGATTACTATTCTTACTCCAACTTAAGCACGTAAACAACAGTAAGGAAAGTGTTGGATTTTGGAGAGGTCAGAACTAGTATTCCCACTCCAACTTAAGCAACAGTGGGAAAATGTTACATTTTAGAAACCATTTATATGAATAACATAAAATAAATTTCCAATAAAATATTTTTAATATTATATAATTTGCATATATTAATAAAAATACAAAATTTGAAATAAAAGATTGCAATCATACATAAAATGATAAAAAAATCATAATAAAAAATGTAAAGAATGCATTTTAAATAGTTATCTGTTACTTTTATTTACCATGCATAGTTAATTAAAACCATTACATGTACGTTCAAAACACATTAAAAACAGAACTATTTAACATACATTGAAATTGAGCGGAGTCTAGTTAACAATTACAACTATATTGTCTTGTGGTCGGTCAGAATGAGCTGAACCAGAGAATCAAAACAGTTAGAGTAGATGTTGAATCCTCCAAAACCAGCCTCAATTAGATCCTATTGTACATTATTTCCTAAACGACTTAAATCTTTATATCTGTTCTGGCATTAAAGTGCTTATCATACTGTGCAAACGTCACGCCCTAAAGAGCATGCTGTGTAGGAATTATGATATCAATTAAATACAGCATAGTGCGCTGATATGCCTACACTCGAGTTATAATTGAATTATTCTTTGGCATGCTCATTAAAATGATATTATCAGATAAACTCTCCTAGCCGGTTATAAAATGCTCACTCCCTCCAAACCATAGATGATCGAGTTCCTGAGAGGAGTACCATCTTAGCCAAAGCTCATTAGTTGACATTTTGCCCAATGTTAACTTCAGAATATGAAATTCATGATTGCTAAACGTCTTTACAATATAAGATAGAAATATTAATGCATAAAATCAGAAAAACCAACAGATAAAATTAGGACAAATCTCAGATAGATTAAAATTAAAGTGCTGAGCTGAAATCCTAGATATGTTAGAGGGATCTAACTTTTACCAGCAGTAGGCAAATACAAACAATGTCACAGAGAAAAGAAGAAGCCGCATGGTGTCTTTGGCCTGCAGGGTTTAAGCTACTTTGAAACCGTAATTATAAGCTGAAATAGTGGCTCGATCATGGCGAGCAGACTCAATCTTTAGGAGATTGCTTCCTCTGGACTCTGTTTCATAATATTAATGTATTTGTTGAATTTTGCAAATTCCACCGGCTATTTAAATACTTTCAACCCTATTACTCTAATATTCTAACAACCACAAAAACAAATTCAATTAATAACAGGAAAAAATAACACAATAGACATTATTTTAAAACTTGTCACTAGGAAAATCATTATTTTACAAAAAATCTTCAATCTAATATAAATAATAATATCCAAAACAACTAAATGCATAAAAATATATTACTATATTTGTAAATGATTTATTAAACGTTTAAAAATGTTGACATAATTATCTAATTAACCAATTAAAACTCATACCAAATTATAAACAGTTAAAAAATAAACATTAAATACCTTCTCACCCTATTTTCCTGCAAATCCGACAAACCACCTACAAAATTAACAGGAAATAAACAAAAACCTTAAAATATATTCCTAATTTTTTTAAAAAAGCACAGCAAAATAATAATAATAATAATAATAATAATGTATAACTCAAAAACTAATAAAACAACTAAATTAAAAAAATATGCACAGGTATTTTTTTTAAAGCAATATAAAAGACTTAAAAAAAATGATATTCTAACCTTTTATATTCTGCCCTATGATATTTTTCACATCATAATATTTTGTCACAACGTTTGTGTCTCACGACATTTTTTAAACAATATTTTAGTGAGAAACCTCCAAAAACAAAAACATTATTGTTGATGTCTTTCTGTCTAATCAGAGGTTAGTAGTCTGAATAGTGAACTAAAAGCAAGTTGATCTTTAGGTCTGAGAATGGTTCCTAAGAAAATGTATCTCCTTTATTATCCATATGACCAGATACCCAGTCTTATGCATTTTCCCCAGACCTTTTACCACCACTGCATGAGGCAGGGGCTGATGGGTTGGCCTGACTGGTCAATGTGTTGGTCTGCTTTTCTGGGGTCTGTGGGCCCGTTTTATGGCCTTCTGGGCTGTTTTCCCTTAGAATGAAACAAACATTGTCTGAAGCAAGCTAAAATCCATTCAGTTTTCCATACCTCACAAAACACTTTGGTGCCTGGTTATGACTTTGGCAGTGTGGGAGCTCATCTGCCATGCCGCCGCCCTGCTCCCACACTGCCAAAGCCATGTGAGCACCGCCTACCAGATGGCTAGTTTTCTCGTATCTGGCGGGCGTTTCTTTGATGGTCATACGATGGCGCCTCTGAAAATGGGCACCTCAGTGGGAGCGCAAAAGGCAGTTCCAGCACGGTATGGACTGTGAAGTCCATGCTGTGCTGGAACTGGGGGTCCAGGCACACAGGAGGGCACAACGTTTGCCCCCCTGGATGCATCAACATGCATTGGGCAGCCCCCTTTGTTTCATGGCCACCAGCTGTTTCATGGAGCAAGAACCTCCATGAGATCACTGGTGGCCATGAAACTCGTAATATGCATGTTGGTTGAGGTAGTTCAATGGCGGTAGAACAGACAAATTTGTAATAGGGCTGTCGGATCGCCAGTGAGGAGGAGCCGGACTGCCACACCACTCCACCATGAGTTTGGTGATCCAGACACCACCAAACTCATAATCAGTTCCTAATACTTCATGTCTTTACCAGTACAAATCTGCCCTGAATTAGCTATCTGATTCGCTAATGAGGGCCACTTTTATTTTGGGGCCCGGTAGGGCTGGACTGGCTACCGGGCCTTTCTAAGTAAAGAATGGAAAACCATATGGTTTTAAAGTATGCTTTAAAACCATTTGTTTTTGATTCTTTACTTAGAAGCAAATGCAGGTGCCCCTGCGTCAGTAAAATCGGGCCCCAGCTTGGAAGCTGACCAAAATTCCCAGTAGATAGTACGGCCCTGGTGCCCAGGGCCTCTTTTCTGTCCTAGTCTGACCCTAGAGGCATATGCACAATTTTGAATTCAATTATAAATCTTTCTCACTAGTCTTAAAGTACTGAGAGCCCTGTTCTAAGACTGAGAATATGATGCTGATACTAAAGGAAATTGGCTGTCATCTACACCCCCTCTCAAGGCACTTCGAAAAGGCTAGTCGCTTGGGGGATGCATATGTTGACTTCTCCTGCAGTCTCTGACACTGTTCACTCCACCTAAGACCAACATCAACTTTCCAGCTACTTAACCCCTTCTGTGCTCCTGTTGGCCGTTGGCCGTCGCGAGCACTACCTGGCTGGTGCTGCGAACGTCCAACGCGGCCCCGCCCACTCCTTAGAACGGCTCCACTGCGCTGAAATAATGGCCGCGGTAAACGAGTTAAAGTGATACCTACAAACTCCTTAGGTGTGTGCAAGGACTCTTTCTGTGAAAGAACATTTGTCATTGCTACACCAATTTGCTACGCTATAACCCGTCTTATTTTTTTCACTGCAACCCTTATCTTCATTACTGCTATTGTTTTAGTGTAATTTTTCGTGCTTCTGTCTGTGAAAGATAGGTCTGCCTAAGCAACAAAAAATACATGTGATGGCTAAAGAAACTAATCGGTCCTGAGGGCAATACCTCCTCGTTAAATAGTGTGCAATCACAGAAAGGGGTATCCATCTGCAAATTACCATATTCGTGCCCTCACATAAATGGTTGGTTCCACGTTATACTACCATGTCTCCTCTGCACAGGGTAACAAGATACTCCGACGTGTTTCTGCCCAGTTTGATGATGTTAGATGTTAGCTGTGCTTTAAATGGGCCGGTACTCACCGGTACTGAGTACCGGCACTTCTTCATTTTCTCCCCTTGAGTACCGGCACTTTTTTCTAGAAGAAAGAGAGTATCGGTACTCATGGGGATCTGACTTTAACCGAGGCAGTGCACTCCCTTTATCCCTCAAGTTATACTATGGCAGCACCTTTCAAGCACGTCACGGATCAATCAATGGGGCTCGTCACCAGGACCCATCGTGAGCTGCTTTGTAAATCTGAGCAGGGGTGTGTCTGCTGAGTCATTTGCTTATCCAAAGATCTTTTACAGTGGGCGCTAAGAGGGGGCTGTAAAATCTAATGGGTGGCGGTGGGAGGCACTATTCAGGACATAACAAAAGAACGTATGGGAAGGCTTTTACAGTTGCCACTGATCTGAATTGCTTTCTTGCACACTTCCACTTCCACACTCGCTGATTCCTATTTCATCGACCTTGGACAGACCTTAAGACCAATCAAAAATCTGTACATTGGCACCTGGTTCCCCAGTACAGACGTTGTCAGCTCTGGCCCTAACTCAGGTTTACAAATGTTCCAGGAGAGACTTGTTTATTTATTTTATGCGTTTTTAAATAGCGCCGACTTTACCGGAAGATGTCGGAGCGCTTCACAATTGGAACAGTAATGATACATGAGGAGAAAATTACAAGTGAACAAATTACAAAAGCAAACGTTGTTACATGAGGCAAAAGTGACAGTTGTGAGCAAACAAAATACAAGAGGTAGCAAACGATACATTACAGGAGGAAAAAGTGATATGTATGCAGGTTACAAAAGCATACAAAGTACAAGTAGAGGTATAATACTGCAATAAATGGCAGACACTCAAACACAAGAACAAATGTTACGTAGGCAATTGTGGCACTTGCGCAAGTATCAAAAGCAAACAAAATGTAAGAGGTAGCAAACAGTGTGTTACAAGAGAAAAGTGACGTGTGTATGACAGTACTTGACAGATGGCTCAGTGGGCTGTAGGCCACCGGTTCGATTTAAGGCAGGCTAAAGAAGCATGGATTCCTTAGGCGGTTGATAAAATGCATGCAGATTTCATGCATACAACCTTGGCACGGTCAAAAAGCTAACCCCGCCCTTTGTCCCCCCTTAGCCCCGCCCTAAACTCCGCCCACTGCTCCTTTTGGTGAGTACCTGCACTAATTTTTTTCCATTTAAAGCACTGGATGTTAGTGAGGTGCAGTTTACAAAAGTTGTCAAAGTTTTCAAAAAGTAGGAGATGAAAATGATTACAAAATACAATACTTGTGTGCGTGCCACATCTCCTAAAAACTAAAAAAAGGTTGTGCAAACAATCTCTGCAAAAATCTTTTCAAGAAAGCTGGAGATGTTTCAAAGGTCATCATCTTTGCAAAACTTCGCAGGTGCGTTTCGTTTGGGTATCACTGACTGTGCGACTCTGAGAAGCATGAACAGGTGACTCATGTCTCAGTGACGTATGAAGGCTCACCTGATATCAGAGAAAGTTAAGGAAATGTTTGAGCAAAAATGTATTGGGCCAAATATGATATATTACACTGATGCAGGTCGAATTTTGTACCAACCTTGTCAGATTCCTTAATCTACACCAGTGATTGCATCTGGACATTTTTTCATCAAAAGTTGAAGCTAAATGATGCAATTTCCCATGCTCCTTTGGTATAAATCTTGTTTTTTGACATGTCAGGTTGTAAAAAAGTTGATGCCATATTGCCTTTATCGGAGTGACCTTTGTAGCATGGCCCTTTTATCACAGATGATATTACTTCTGTGCCCTTGGAGCAGCCAGGCTCCATCATTCACTAGCTCGGCTGTGCTAATGCAGAAGGAGACCCGCTGTATTAAGGCCCTGAGCCCTCCCAGCCTCGGTTATTTCCTCCTCCGCAGAACAATGGCTGCCGCCAAGGACGCCGCCAGGGTCTTTTGTTTCAACCACTCTCTGACGATTTGTCAAGTGGGCTCAGGTTAAAGAGGTGAGAAGCAGCCACGTTTCTGTTGTTTGCATGTTGAACGCTAATGAAAGGACAAAACATTCCTACCGGAAGTCCATTGAAAGTGAAGCGCAGCTGGACCGGAAGCAAGATGGCCTCGTGATTGACCCCATGAACGGCTCGAGGCCCCATTCTTTTCTGTGTATATAATCTATTGTGTTAAAGCCTGTTGTATTGTCAGCCCCATTGCCTGAGGCTGAGGCCTGTACACTCAGCAGCCATGGCTCGGTGTTCAAATGTAGCTTGAACAATGCAGGTAAAATATTTTTTTGCATTCGCAACAAGAATTTTCAGTTCTTTTAAGTACATGGAGGTGAGGATTGTGCTTATGTTTCTTTACTCTTTATTTTCCTCAGCCAATCAGGCTAAACGTTTATAAAACACTACATTGCCCATTACCCATGACCCCATTACAGTCACATGAACAACCACAGAGCCAAAGCCCTATAACCTTCCAACAGCATCATAGCTTCCACTTCCTTTGCTCCAGTTTGTGGACACAGTTAAGCAGCCCGAGATCCTATAACAAAAGGATCTTTATCCAATTGGAAAAACAACAACAGGCCCCACCGGGAGCCCAGCTCCACGATCTTGGACCCAAGAAATCTGAAGACCTCTGTCTACAACATCGGGTAATTCGATTACCCCACGACAAACCAAGGTAGGAATGAGGAACATGGCCAAAAATTCGGAACAGAGTCATGAGATGAATCACTTGTCCTCATTTCCTGGCAAGGAAGCAGAAATACTGAAGCCATAAACAGTGGGTCCAAACTAGGACATATCATAAAACTACACATTATCATCAGGGCGGAAAAATACATACACACCAAACAATTATTCAAACACATATGTATGGAAATAAAAGTGTGGGATAATCCATGCCTCCGTGTCCTTAATCGAATTGAAAATTCTTGTTGCAAATGCTAGAGTTTTTTTTATTCTATGTCAGGACTGGAGGTGAGGGTCTGATTATGTTTGTTTAAAGCTGAGCCACCACATCCACAATCGGCTTATAAAAGAAACAACTGAAACATAGATTCTGATGACCAATTTGCCGCCTTTAGGATATCATCAAAGCGAGAACCCAAAGCACACAGCTATGAAGCCACTGCCCCTTTAGTTGAGTGGCTGCCAAAAACAGAGGTCCCAATACCAGCTTCATTCAGAAGTCAATGCATCCATCTAGCAAGAGTGTCAGATGTCATCCTATGAAAGAGTTTTGCAAAGCAATCAAAAATTGGCCATACATAACTGTACAAAAGTCAGCGGTACATACCGCATACGCTTTCAGACATTGCACTACACAAAGTTTAGAATTATCATGAGAAGCTGGATAAGAAACTGACCTGGAATTACATTGAGTCCATCTAGAAATAGAAGAGGCAATGCCCTAAGGCGATGAAACTCTCTCTGCCAGGTCCAACGCTCGCATGTAAGACACTTCAGGCATAGGAGCATGGTCAATTTGGCTGACAATTGTTTCCTTTTACAGATATTTATTGTTAACATCCCATAAAACAGAATATTTAGGCTGAAGAGGCTTGTCCATACGAGTATCTCTCAACAATTTACACACTACTGGGAGTTTGTCCAACTGGTTTACCCTCAATTGGTAAATGACCCGCTGAAGTAGCCGACCTAAAATTTTTTACAAACTGATAAGCCATGCCTGCAGAGGCCAGAAAATTTACAACCATGCTACAGTCTGCTCAAATAGTATCTGCATTCCATTCACAACCCCAAATACACAACAGTCTCCATGCATATTGCTTGTGATGATGACCAGGCCTGACAGATAAGAACATTAGCCTCTTGTGAAAGGCCCAGAGAGATGTGTTCTGGCAGGATCAGTGGATGTGGAAGACCCACTGGATCCAGAAGGAGGTTCCAAATGAAATGGATCAGAATCGGGCAGACACAGACCACTTCCAGAACCTCTAAAAACCACGCTTGTGCTCTCCAAAGTGGGGTCACTTAGATCTACTCTGCCCTCTGGCACCTCAACTGTGTTAAAACTCCGGGAATCACCATGAGCGGGGGAAAAGTGTAACCCATGAAGGCAGACCAGTCCTGAAAAAAACATACATTGGTGGCTTGGGCTTCCGGATTTGACACCAGCTGAAAAAGGTCAGGAGTTGACGATTGAGGCAAGATACAACAAGCATTTACAATGCAATGGTCTCGGCATCATTAAAGGTAGAGCTATTGGCATTGCTCATGACATTTCTTTTTTTTTCTTTAAATCATAAATAAATGTCATTGTCATTTACATTGCCAATACACAGCACTCTGCACCTGCACTCACTACTCTGCACCTGCACTCACTACTCTGCACATGCACTCACTACTCTGCACCTGCACTCACTACTCTGCACCTGCACTCGCACTCTGCACTCAACAGCACACACCACTCTGCACACACTACCACACTGCACTCAACAGCACACACTACTCTGCACCTGCACTCGCAGCTCTGCACCTGCACAGCATAATAGGTGATCTCAGGTGCAGCGTTAACTTTACACATACAGTCCTAGGATTAGTGTTAGAGTGCTGGGGTGGGAGACCTGCCAATCTAAGTAATTGTATTCACTTTTACCACGTCTTACCTTATTTTGTTATTATGTAAGCACATATTACCTCAACCTGGCACACATCTAGCCAGCTACAAAGCTCTGATAGTTAATGAATATTTATTGGCTGGATAACTGCCATGAGTCTGTTTAATCTGCCAAAAACACACATTATTTGCAATGCTATACAAAAGCTCAAAGTTCAAACGTAAATAATAATGCAGGAACAAATTAGCATGGAATTTGTCTAAAGAAAAGTGCAGAGGCTCAAAGTTTTCTTAGAGGCGTGTTGTTGCCAAATGCCGGGGTTGCCGATTAAGTTGATTCCACTTCAAGCAAGCCTTTTTTACACCACCCTACACTCCCTGTCTCTTTATCCTAATCTTGCAGTATTTTCGCCAATGTGTCTCCCTTTGTCACCTTTTGCTTATCTTTCTCTTCATCCTTGTCTTCCACCTTTTCTGCCTTTCCAGCTTAGCCCAACCAAAGTCTGACGATAAAAAATGCCCTGGTCTACAAAAATGAGCGTCTCTAGCCACCGGTTAAAATTAAGCACTGGGCGTCATGGTGTACAGTTCACAGAATACAGCAGCCAGCAAAAGAATTTAAAACGCTCCATGTAACTTTTGAGAGCAGGAGAGCTGCGGGCAGAAGGAAGGGGGGCAGAGGAGAGACGAAGGGGGGCGGGGGGTGCGACGAGAGACGGAGAGCTGCGGGCAGAGGGAAGGGGGGGGGGAGACAGAAACTCGGGATCAGGCTGTAATACCGGGCTGCACATGTGGGCCGGGTGCAGTGGACTAAAACGGCAACTTAGGCAGGCAGCGAGTGTATTGGGAAGGAAAATCAAAGCTGCCTGCTAGTTTTCCATCTGTCTGCCTCTGGCCAATAAAGGCACCGCACGCGTGGTCAGCAGGGCGAAGGCCTTTCCGGAAAAAACAGCAGGCAGGGCGCGGATCCACGAGGGGGTGCTGGGAACGCACTGTCTGCTAGGTCGCATTAATTTGTTTGACAATAACAGAACACTGAGACACATATCACGTGGAAGGCTCCTGATCTTTTGGATATCTGAATTCAGCTATCGGGCACCGGAGCAGAGTGTGACAATTAGCAACAGCGCACTAAATGGCAAGCAGGCTGCCTCAGTACTTACTGTGTCTAAGTGTCAGAGTCCAGGCTGGCGAGGTAAAGTTGCGGCCCGCGACAACGCCGCGTGAGGGCATGAGGTGCTGTCCTCTACTCTGCGCAAATTCAAAATGGGGGCTCGGGGGGCTTCTCTGCGTCCTGGGGCTGAGGTGTGTACTCCACGGCGTCGTGACTGCTGGAGTGAACTAAGTAGGCGAGAGAGATGGGAGCTCCGTGGGGGGAGAGTGGGGGGAGGTGAGCAGCGGAAACGGGGGTGCGAGGAGAGACGAAGGGGGGGTAGTGTGCGACGAGAGACGAAGGAGGGAAGGGGGGGTTGGGGGAGATAGACAGAAACTCGGGATCAGGCTGGATGCACATGATAAGAAACAGCGAGCCCAACTTAGCTGGAAGCCAGCAGTGAACACTAGGTCACACTTATTTAAGAGAGCTATCGCTGCTCTAACAACCTTTTCACAGAGATTAGGCAAAAGACCACCAGCAGAGCTCCTCAAGATCTATAACGCCAAATGCCAGGCAATCGCTACTTATGGCGCGGGAGTCTGGGGTTACACAAATACTAGCCCCATTCAGAAAGCTGAAAACGCCTTTTTAAGATTTTTGCTAGCCACTCCTAAAGGCACCTCTACTTATGCAATTCATCTCGAACTAGCCATACCCTATATAGAGGACCTAATTAAAATTGAGCCGTTGATGCTGTGGCAACGCATTTGGAAGTCAGACAAAAACGCCCTGACACAAGCCATTATTTTAGACACAATGAACTTGGATCACTCCACAAAAATAAAATGGCTCTCTTATGTGAGAAACTTTTTTACCGACTTAGGGGTTGAGAACTACTATTTGGACCCGGTGTCAGTAACAGACATCTCGAAAAAAGAACTTAAACAGAAAGCACTAAGACACCTGGAAACTTTAAGACTTGCATCCATTTCCTCAAAAACGGCAGTCATCCATGCAAATATGATCCAAACAGCCCCTGACATCCACCCGTACTTGGCACTTCAAATAACAACCTATGAGAGAATGTTAATCACAAGATTCAGGCTCAATACCTTCTTCAGAATGGTTACCTTCCCAACACAAAATTGCTGGAGTGACATTCTTTCCCCCTGCCCATGTGACGGTTTGTCAACGCAGTCTAACTTGCATGTGATCCTACTCTGTAAATACCATCAAGCCCACAGAAAGACCTGGCTTTTACCGATATTAAGAACGTGGGGGCTAAGACAATGCAGACCTGCCCTCTTAAGACTGCAAATGTTGGAAACGGAAAATGTCTGCTATTTTGTTAGTAGTTTTCTAAAATGCATTCTGAGACATAGAAAGAATCTTTAAAATCTTCGTAAATTTTAACTTTGAGCGGCCCCTCGCATCCCCAGTTTAATTTTTATATTGTGGAATGAATTTTATATGAAATTTTATGTAACACATGTATTTTTGCACTGTATGATTCTTTGCTCTTTTATGGTTTTTTCCACTGTGAAACAAGCCGAATAAAGAAAATTTATATATACTCTGCGCAAATTCAAAATGGGGGCTCGGGGGGCTTCTCTGCGTCCTGGGGCTGAGGTGTGTACTCCACGGCGTCGTGACTGCTGGAGTGAACTAAGTAGGCGAGAGAGATGGGAGCTCCGTGGGGGGAGAGTGGGGGGAGGTGAGCAGCGGAAACGGGGGTGCGAGGAGAGACGAAGGGGGGGTAGTGTGCGACGAGAGACGAAGGAGGGAAGGGGGGGTTGGGGGAGATAGACAGAAACTCGGGATCAGGCTGGATGCACATGATAAGAAACAGCGAGAAGCAGCATGGAAACAGGGACGTCTGGATCAAAAGTCGGGAGCAGCAGCAAGGGAACAGTGTCATGTGGGCCTCGGATAGACCGATCTAGCAGGATGAAGCTGTGGCATATTTTCCGGCATGATCAAAGACCTGCTCCATGACTATGCTTTAGTGGAGGTGTGGAGGCTCCTCAACCCTCGCAATAAATATCGTACTTTTGTCTCTTGTATGACTACTCGTAAAGAATTTCAGTTTTGGTCCCATAAACCGGAGCAGGGCCTGTGCAGTCACGTGCGAGCTGGCCACCGCACACAGCAGCAATTACACTTGCACCAGAGGTTATGAAGCAGCTCAAATACATTTACAATGTCGCATGAGAGCGGGGGACGAAGGAGAGCTGCGGGCGGAGGGAGGGGGTTAATGAGTATGCTTAGCAGGGCTGACCCGGCCTTTCCTTCTTCTCTGGAACAGAAACTGGGAACAGAAGAGGAAGTGCTGGGAAGACGGGCAACGAAATAAAAGGGAAAGAGCAGGGGGCAAACTAGGAGAAACGAGCGGCGAAAACATACCTGACGGCGAGGGCTGCAGAAGAGAAAGAGATCGACCCGCAGTTAAAACGTTCCAAGTTAACAGAAACTGGGAACAGAAGAGGAAGTGCTGGGAAGAGCCTCCTTGTGATACGAGATGGAAACCCACTCTAAGTAAGGGACTCCAGCTTTGGTTTTTTTGTGCAATGTGATATTGGGTCCTTACCGGGTGATCAACCGTGGGGGCGGCCCTTCTGCTGGAGTTACTGCATTGAAAGATCACTACGCAGAGCAGGACGACGGGGGGCAGAGCAGGACGACGGAGCTGCGGGGGGAGGGAAGGGGGAGGGCAGAGCAGGACGACGGAGCTGCGGGCGGAGGGAAGGGGGGGGCAGAGCAGGACGACGGAGCTGCGGAGGGAAGGGGGGGCAGAGCAGGGCGACGGAGCTGCGGGCGGAGGGAAGGGGGGCAATCAATCAATCAATCAATCAGTGACACTTATAAAGCGCGCTACATACCCGTGGGGTCTCAAGGCGCTGGGGGGGGGAGCCGCTACTGCTCGAACAGCCAGGTCTTCAGCTTCTTCCTGAAGGAGAGGTGGTCTTGGGTCAGGCGCAGGTCGGTCGGGAGGGAGTTCCAGGTCTTGGCGGCCAGGTGGGAGAAGGACCTTCCTCCTGTAGTCGCTCTTCGGATGCGGGGGACGGCGGCGAGGGCGTGGTTGGCTGATCGGAGGTGGCGTTTGGGAGCGTAGAAGTTGACTCGGCTGTTGAGGTAGCTCGGGCCTTGGTCGTGTAGGGCTTTGTGTGCGTGGGTGAGGAGGCGGAAGGTGATTCTTTTGTTGACGGGGAGCCAGTGAAGGTCTCGCAGATGTCCGGAGATGTGGCTGGTTCGTGGGATGCCGGTCAACGGACAACGGAGCTGCGGGCGGAGGGAAGGGGGGGCAGAGCAGGACAACGGAGCTGCGGGCGGAGGGAAGGGGGGGCAGAGCAGGACGACGGAGCTGCGGGCGGAGGGAAGGGGGGCAGAGCAGGACAACGGAGCTGCGGGCGGAGGGAAGGGGGGGGCAGAGCAGGACGACGGAGCTGCGGGCGGAGGGAAGGGGGGGGGGGCAGAGCAGGACGAAGGAGCTGCGGGCGGAGGGAGGGGGGGAGCGGGACCGGGACGAAGAAGGGCTGCGGGCGGAGGGATGGGGGAGGGGGACGGAGCTGCGTTCGGAGGGAAGGACAGAGCTGGACGAAGGAAAGCGGAGGGCAGGGGGGACGAGCAGAGCAGCTCAGAGCAGCTCTGGAAACAACCACCGTCTTTCTCCGAGGCAAAGCAGAAATGCCTCGGAGAAAGCATGGTCATTTTTGCATTTGGGGGCGTGTTTTGCTGTTCTGAGTGACGGACAACGTCACTGTCTAAAGAACGCAAAAAATCACGCCCCCAAATCCGAAAAGGACGGGGCTACATTGGAGTGACTGATCTCTCCTCCAATGGCTGGCCTCCGTTTAGGAAGCCAGCCAATTGAGGAGAGGTCAAGTACAGAGGCGGGTTCAAGCTCCGTACTCAAAATCATTAATTCTCTGACCGGAAGCTGGCAAGCCAGCTTTTCCGGTCCGAGACCTAAAAAGGACCATTAAGCATGGCCCCCAATGTTGGTGAAGTGCATGGAAGACTTTTGGGTGAAGTTTTCAGTTGCTGAAGTCCCGAAGATGACAAGAATGCCAATCCGAAATCGTATTGCATTGTTCTGGGAGAGACTTTGCCACTACAGGTATTCGATGTTGGAGACAAAAGTGCCAAAAATCCTTGGCTATCTCCGCAAGAATGCTGGAGTTTGTCCTGTACTTGCTCATGTATTGTACTGAGGAGATATTGCCCATATGAAGAAGTATGCAACAATTTGTGTTCTCCGGGAAGAGACTCTGAATTGCAAAAGAACCTGCTAGGGAGTTCTAAGAAGTAGATGTGGAGATGCAGTTCTGCTTTGGAACAACGAAGCCCCATGGAGATTGGACTACAATGAGCCCCCCAATCCCACCAGCTAATATCGAACTCGATTATCAGCTCTGAATTCAAACCAAAAATTGCTCTGCCATTCCAGGCTTCCAAGTGGTCTACTATCAAAGACATTTCTATCCTGGCATCCTCTGATATGACAATCATCTCCAATTAGCTGAGACCCTTGCAAAGGTGTTGAATTTTGAGTCAGTGAAGGGTGCGTGGTGGAGGGAATATGGCCTGGGTCGATGAGGCCAATAGTCCCGCTTTGTGAGCTATCGACCTCAAGGATGAAGCGTGGCTCAATGTGGAGAAGCGTGGCTCACTGGTTAGAAGCGGCAGACCCTGATGCAGAGGTCAGGCCTGGGACCAGTGTTCAATTCCCACCTCGGCGGCTCATGGACTCAATCTCTGCAGACCTGATAATTCTCGCCTCAGTGCCTATTCTAATCATGGGTCCCACTCTGTGGCTCTGGGCAATAGCTTGCTTAATCTCCACAATGGCCCCAGCAGCACTTGCATGCCTGGCTTCACCTTGGGGGTGCTCAGGAGTGCACATCTCACAGGAAAGCCGGAAGGGTTCCACAGCGGTATGGATATAGCGCTACGAGACCTCTGGGTAGAAGGCGCTATATAAATACAAACACATTTACAAGGATACAGTCTGCTTGCTCAACACTGACCTCAACTCTTTCTTGATGTTCTGGACTTTTTGAGAAGGAGGGACTAGCTGAGACAAGAGAGAACCTACCTGAAAACTCAGGAACTCCAGCTGCTGGGAGGGAATCAGGATCAATTCTTGAGCATTTATGAATGAAACCCAGATCCTGAAGGAGGAGAATCATTCACTTTAAATGGGTTATGGCCAACTGAGGACACTAGGCCATGATAATGATGTCATCTACATTGATGATCAGACGACCAACACACGCTTACAGAGTCTCCACAACCAATCTCATGATGTTTGTGAAGTACCAAGGGGCAGAGGAGAGACCAAAAGGGAGGACTTTGTACTCGTAGCAACAGCCTTGCCAGAGGAACTGAAGAAAATGCCAATGGGGAGGTAAAATAGGGATGGTTAATTAGGCGTCTTTTGAATCTAACCGGACAATCCAATCTCACTCTTGAATGATATCCCTTAAGAGATGGATTCGATCCATCTTGAAATGGCGATAGACTATCCACCCATTGAAATCTCTCAGATTCAACACCAAGTGAGACTAGCTTCCCTTCTTTTCCACTAAGAAGATGCAGCTGAGAAACCCGCTCGCGTGGGAGAACAACGCTTCTACAGCACCTTTTTGAAGAAGGGACTGAACCTCTGAGGAGATGAAATCTTGTTCTCGTTGGTAAAAATATATTGTGGGAAGGAGGGAGGGATGAGCAGGGTGGTTGTAAAACTCTAGTCCATCCAACCCTGGATGGACTAGAGAACCCATGGGTCCTATGTCATTCTCTGCCATTTGTGTAGAAATAACCTGGTCCTGCCCCCCCAATAAAACTTCAGAACGCAGAATAATCCTTACCTCTGGAGCTAGACTCCTGGAAAGATCCTTGATGTCCTTTGAAGTCCCTCCTGAAACGGTTTCTGTTGGCAGTTGGGGTAGAAAGTTGAGTTAAAGAGGAATCATGCTTTCCTCCTCTACCTCATTTGTTGAAATCACATTGTGGGCCTTGGTGGTAGCTGCAGCGAAACACTCGCTCCCTGAAATGGCTGGCCCCGCCAATTAGTGGACAGAACACTTTCTTGAGAGAACCTTGTACCTTATCGAAGTTGCTGTATGTTGCAACAAACTTCTACAGTACTTTCAGAAAAGGGATCTCAAACATAGTCCTTAGGTAGTGCTTCGGGTTGATTTTTATGGAGAATGGATCAATGCCATTCGCTGGAAATTGTGCAGTTTGCATTACAAAGCTGGCAAAGAGCTCTTTGGGCTCAGCTAACCAAGAGGTCTGAGTCTATGAGGGTTGCTGACACTTTAGCATGGCAACCCAGTTCAAGTTTTAGTTAATAGGCTTGAGACATCCAGTATCTTATCTTGACAACTTTTTTGGATCTTTAGAGTGCTTCTTGAGGTGGGTTACAAGGTGGGGCCACCCCTAGGATTTCCGACTTTCAGTGACCTTGCCAGGAAGGTCTGGTCTGAGGCATTTAGAGCGTAGACATGCCCTGACATTGTTGTCGAACCCTTGTCAAATATGTGACTTTACATAATCCGCTAATTCCTTTGGAGACAGCCACACTGTAAACCTTGGGTGGATGATATTGCCTGGTTGGAGTGCTTCTGGATGTTAGTATGGCGTGTCTTGATCTTTCGCTTAATAGGGCCAGGTTTGTCTCCTTGATATGAGCTGTGCGATGAAGTAGAGTCTGAATCATCCAGTATTCGGATTGAGACTTGTGTGAGGAACAGGTTGAGCGCTATAAGCATGGCCTTTTGCCATTGAGTCCGCTATTTTTTCAAAAGCATCAGCGTGGGGCCCCTTAAGGGATTTTGTGCTGGCTAATCTTGTGGGACCAAAGAGCCACCATCAGTCATCAAGGGGGAGTTATATTCCATTCTTGTTGCTTGGTGTAACCACACAGGTGGCGTTTAAGAGGTCCTATGGCCTTTACAAGGTCTTTGTTAACAGATTGTTGACCTCCAGCGTCAAGTGCATCCACCAAGTCCTGCTCCAAAGATCCCTTTGATCCATATATATTGTGAGGAATGTAGGTTGCTGCCTTTAAAGTCATGAATTATTTGTCTAATAGTAAATACAGGTGGGCCTCGACCTTGCATGGACACAGTGTGGCCTGTGGTAATGAGTCCAAATGTCCAGCATGGGGGGGTGCATAAACTGCATGTGCTATCTCCTGATAAGCTATTTGATCCTAACTCATGTGGCATCTGATTTTATGGTGTATTAGGAGTGTATGCACCCCCTCTGGCCAATTGTGCTTTATTGGGGCCAAACTCTCTTGACTATTGAAATGTTGCAGCGCCTCTCTGTGAGATTAATCTGAGGTTTCCTGTTCATGCGTTTGTCTGCCAGCTATGTGCCATCCCACCTGTGACCTATTAATCAATACTCCCCGGCCTAGGTCTCAGAGCTTGCCTGACTACATATTTGCGAGTAAGGGTTGATATGGAGTTCACAATGGTCGATTTCGTTAATAAGGATGTGATTTCGGTCTCATAAATGAATGTATAGTTTTCCATATTAGCATTGACTTTTTCCATATTAACATGCGCTTCACTTTTCTCACCTCAGCCCTTCATTTAATAGCTCCTGACGAAACAATGGTGGAATAAAACACCCCTAGGGTTGTAAAATATTGCATAGGCCCTGCCTAGAGTGTCCTGCATGTCCTCCCTTCATGCTCTTTTGATAATTCAGCTACTTTTAGTGGCAATATTTGACCTGCATTGGGGTGCTAATTGCCTTTCTCTCCCTGATTGCTCCAATATTGGTGGATTTTTCCTTTTCACCTCCACCTACTCTGCGATCCTTGTTCATTCTAAGGCAATTGGATTTCTGCTTGTCAGTTATTAGGAATGCGTGAGTATTATGATGAAGACTTGGAGGGCAATTACCATGATGACATCCAATTGCTATCTGGAAACCTCAGAATAATCCCACAGAGAGGCGCCCCAACATTTTAATAGTCAAGAGAGTTTGGCCCCAATAAAGCACAATTGGCCAGAGGGGGTGCATTCGCTCCTAATACACCATAAAATCAGATGCCACATGAGTTAGGATCAAATAGCTTATCAGGAGATAGCACATGCAGTTTATGCACCCCCCCATGCTGGACATTTGGACTCATTACCACAGGCCACACTGTGTCCATGCAAGGTCGAGGCCCACACGTATTTACTATTAGACAAATAATTCATGACTTTAAAGGCAGCGACCTACATTCCTCACAATATATATGGATCACCAGAAACCTTTATCACCTACGATGAACTGTATAAAAGAAGGCAACATACTGATTGTAAACTGAGACAGTCCTGAGACCCTGTGCCTGTAACTGTTCTCCTGGCCACTATATTTAATTAAACAAACTGTTCCTGTTTTACCAAATGCCTCTTGATTTTGTCAAGGTATTTTGTGTTCAAGTAACACGCATCTCACCGCATTGCAAACATGCCTGCAATAGCCAGAATTGGCAATTTGGCTCTTGAGCAGGTGCGTGGGCTGCACTTTGTTGAAGACATAGAGGACATCGGGCAAGTTGGCGCACATCCCCAGTCCCCTTCTCCCTCTCCACATAATGAAGTGGGCCGTCAAGTAGCCCTGCTGGGAGAATAGGCACTCCCTGAAGCAAGCATGGGACGTGTGCTGAGGCGGGGAAAATGAAGCGAACATAACGCGGTAACGATAGGATGAATCCGGAGTTGAATCAATAACAACTGCTCATAAACAATGCTACAATACTACAATAAACTGCAAATAATAATCATAAACAGCGTTATGAATAGTGTATCAGAACACACAATGCGATAGTAAAACACAACCATAATGACTCAATCTTTATAAGGTAATTAACCCCAGGAGGAGCAGGTGTAGTGCCTCTCCGAGGAGTTCCATGAAGTTGGAAGGAAACTCTGGGGAACTCTGCTCCTCGCCCTCCCTCCTCCCAAAGTAATTATAAAGTAAGCAAAAAGGCACTTACCTGCCATGGCTGCCTCCTCCTTCCTCGCCATGGCCGCTCTCCTTCCTCTTCTTCGCCGTCCTTCTTCTCTGATATCCCCTACGTTGTACACCTTGAGCATGCGCATGCAAAGCAACTTGTACCATGCATGTAAGAGGTGAGAAAATCCCGCCCCAGAAAAGTGCAATGGGCCTGCATGTCCACGTCATGTGTAGAAAGTCAGCCCCACTAATGTGGCATTTGGAACATCCAGGAGATCGTGTGCGGTCATGTTTATGTTTGTTGGCAGGGGTAATGTCGGCTCGCCACAAAGATTTTAAGTGAATACATTTATAGCGATGATTGGGTGAACAACATCACAAAATAAAATGATGGATGGAGAATTGAATCTTTTCACAAATCTTGGTTCAATCCATCTTTATTTACCTCACCAAGTCACCCCAGTTTGGACCCAGCCATACGCAAATCAGTCTTGACCCTGCTCCCCAAGGGTACATTCCAACCCGAACTGCCAAGCCAGGTCCTTCCTAGACCGGAAACAGGCATCCTGGGACCGATTTCGCAGTATTACCCCTCACCAGCCAGGATAGCGTGAATCCAGTGGAGCAGCGAGCAAGGGACTCACGTCTGGACATACCCATATTTTGCTCACCACGTCACCCCAATCTGGTTTGTGAACAACAAGCAGACCGCATCTTGTCCATCAGAGGTCGCCCCAAGTCCTTCTCCCAGTGGACTCTAAGCTTCGAGTCCCAGGCTGATAACAACATTATAATAGCATGATACAATCTTGAAACTAGTCGTCTCCCATCCAAATGACTTATGATTAAGGGTAGCAGAGAAAATTTGTCTGGTGCTAACAGGTATGCCAGTATGTTCATTCTTAATGAACTGTGTACTCAAGGGAGGATAAAATGTTCCATAGCGGTGGCAGCGATAAAGAGAGTGTTTATAGAATGCATCAAGGCATGAAAATTTGGGAAGATGTCCCCAAAATGATGTAGGCCATACTTTGTCAATGTTCTTTTGACCAGTGCTTCACATGTGATGGGGAGCCAGGGATTATCTAAAAAATGACACGGCTGGAGAGTAAATTAGGGTGCCCCCAAGACCCATTGTAGCTTCCACCATACCCAGCACTTGCTGGACATAGTTTGGAAATTTTGGGGATCGAGAGGGAGTCCTCTGGGAAGAAGAGAGGCTGGAGTAGACAGCACAACTAAATCCGTCTCAGACTTGGTGTACAGGAGGTTTGCGTCTGCATGATACCAGTGGTGTGTGTATTAGCATTGCGCCACCAGGTAGTATAAAGGGAAGTGAGGCACCCCGAAACCCCCTTTCTCGTAGAGGAGCACCAGTGTGTCCCAGTTGACTAGGGGCTGCTTACCGGCCGAGATGAGGTTCAGGAGCAGTCCGCGCAGCGTGACAAAAAATTAGTTGGTGAGTGGTATGGGGATATTTAAAAAGATATATAGGAAACGTGGGAGGTCCATCAGTTTATGGCAATCTTCCAGCCATTGATAGTGGTAAAGTAATCCATCGATCCACATGCATGGAGCGTGCTTCAATGGCGGGCGATAGTTTAATCACACAACTTGTTCCTTGTCTTGGTGGAGACAGATACCTAAATATTTAACTGGCCTGTTGCTAGGCATGAGCGGATTTTGCGGATTGGCAATCCGCGAATTTGCGGATTTGCAAACTCGCAATCCGCAAAATCCGCGAATTCCCGCGAATTTGCGGATTTTTTTTTTTTTTTGTGTTCGCCCGTGTTTCTGCCAGTTCGCGAGGGTTTTTACAATTTCGCAATTTGCGAACTTACCTGTCGGGTCGCAAGTTTTGCGAACTTGTTGTTTCTACGTGTCCAACCTGTTTGGGACACTCTTCTTCATCACTGCCACTCTCTGTCACCACTGCCACTCTCTGACTACTCATGCCACCCTCTGGCCCACCCATGCCACCCTCTGTTTCATCACCACACCCTCTGGTTGTCCAGTGTACATTATTTTTGGCAAAGCAAAGCACACCTTCCCTGCCTCAAGTGACCTGAATTAATTTGGGGCTGATTAATGTGTCACAGAATATTTTTTTAGCTGGCACCTGCTTCCTTAGTGCGCCCTGATTAGTGATCTTTTGCACTTGCTAAGTGCTTTCATTGTTGCAAAATTAGTTACAACACCTGCCCTGCCCCAACTGACAATAATGAATTAGGGGCTGATTAATGGATTTTAACTTCCAGCCTGGCTCCTGCTTGTCTCCCTTAGCTGTAATTCAGGACCTTTGTGGCATATGTGTAACTATTCTGAGGTTCAGAGCAGGGTCACATAATAGTTGCAACTGGCAACTGAACTCTGGAGGGGCCCCTCAGGAAGCACTACAGGAAATGGCTACTAATGATGAGCCTGAACTTTTGAACCTGGTAAGTAGTTACTTTCAGTTTTGCTAAAATCGTATTTCTGCAATTTCGCACTTATTCGCGGGGCGCGAACTCACGCGAACAGTGCGAGCAGTGCGAGCAAAATCCGCTGCTCGCGGATTTGCGGATTTTTCAGGAAATTCGCAAATCTCGCGGATTGCGGATTTCCCGAAAATCCGCAAAATCCGCGAGCGGAACGGATTTTCCGCCCATGCCTACCTGTTGCACCATTGAATTGAAAACCTTGCATCCCACTGGCTTTGTGGCAGGGGCGAGGATGATAAGCTCAGATTTTGACCAATTACTGTGGAGGCCAGAATGGCCCAAAAACCGGATCACTTCAAAAAGTATCAGGGCCAAATTTTCTTCTGCATGCCACACAAAGAGTATGACGTCATCCGCACAGAGTGAAATAAGAAGAGGGCCTAGCTTGAATGGCAGACCATGATGCATATGACACAGTTGGAGATGTCTAACCAAGGGGTCCATGGGTATGACAAAAAGTCAATTGGATATGGGACAGCCCTGCCAGGTACTGCGCCCGATGGAGAAGGGGGCAGTAAGTGAGCCGTTGACCCTGATGCGAGCTGTAGGGAAAGCATATAAGAGATCTATCAAGGAGAAAATCTACAAGGTATGCCAAGTGTAATGAGAGCTTCACAGAGAAACTGCCATTTGAAGGAATCCAACACCTTCTCGGCATGTAATAAAGCTGGATTGCCTTTGGAGATCCGATTGAGAATGGAGAAGACAGCGCGGTGAAACTTTAAGATTTGACATATTTCTGTTGCTTAGCTCATAATCAAATTATAGTCCTTTGTCCCCCCTACTGGGTCAAGTTAATTACTTGGCTCCCCAGGAGAGGGATAAAAGGGCTGCCCACTCAAAAGGGCAACCAACAGTGATTGAATCAGCTTATTGGTAAGTGAGGTGTCGGGAGGAAGTCAGCATCTAATATTAGCTTACAACACAGTACCTTGGTTGGGAAACAAAACAAGGGAGCTCAGACCTTTGGAGCCAACGCACGAGAGGCTTGGTGGGAATGGATCAGACAGTGGTGTCAGCTAGGGGTGGAGCTGTGGCCTTCAGAAGAGCTATTACCTGAGAAAAATTGAAGTCTCAATTTTGCATTGTCTCTGAATGATATGCAAGGGGGTTAGGACAGGGGTGGAGGAATCATGTGACATCGTAGGATTGGGCCCTAAACCCTTCTCCCCCCCCCCACTTTAAAAACCTTGCACCAGGGAGAAACATTTGAGAAGACCCTGGACCTTCCATCAACGATGAAGGGAGTATGCTTAGCTGGAAAGAGAAGCCGTCTGAGGCCTGGGAGGATGGAGTAAGATCTTCACCTCCAGCTGACCCCAAAGAAGACTGCAAAGTCCCCGCAGAAGTCTGAGAAGACCCTGGAACCCCATCCTCTGGGACAGCCGAGAAGTGTGGCTGGGAGCATTACCCATCCCTGATGACTGTGTCAGCAAAGACCGGTTACTCTGACCAGGTGCCCCCCCCTGCACATGCTCCTACTGGGCAGGGGACTGCATTGCGCCGGCCAACAGCCGGGCATGAGCAGAACCAAGAGGAAGCCGGCTCTCACTGAGTGCGGGAGTGGCCTGGTTCATGGGGGCCTTAGGGCTTCCCCTACAGCCTTTACTGATCTCTGATACTGTGGGTGCCCCAGGTGGAACCGGGACACACAGGAACCAAAAAGACATGCAGTGTGAGGTCACGATATTCAAAAAAGAAATGCAGCCTCTGCGGATAATTTATTATTCATAAACTCGGGTGAGGAGAGTCCCTTAATGCACTATGAGGGCTCTATGAGGGCTCTATGAGGGCTCTATGAGGGCTCATTTACATATGTCTTTGTACTTGTGGTGTTCCCAAGGAAGGGTAGGGCACCTTCAAAGACATTTTGAGTGTGTTTGGGCCTTTGCATTGGAATGTTTTGTAAGTTACATAACCCTGTGTCTCCTGGGGTATTATCACGCCTGAGAGGTTCCCCATTTAATTAATGTAGGAAGCTGGCTCTGTATTGTGAGGTATAGTGTGCACAGAGTCCAGTGGAACACCAAAGGTAGGTAAAAGTAGATAGCACCTTACCCTCTATTTGTGGTAGTGTGGGCAAGCAGTAAGGCTGTGTCAGAGGGTAGTGTTAAGCATTTGTTGTACATACTCAATCACCAAATTATGTCACACACAGTCAAAGACTGAACTCAGACTAATTTTGTTTGTATAAAAATATTAGTTAGTTATATATATTTCTTAGAACCAAGCAAGCCTGGCACATGTAAGTGATTACAGTTTGAATTGCAGTTATATATATACGTTTGTTTGGTTACAGTAGAATTACTGGAAATGCTATACCTTGAAA
The DNA here is from genome assembly GCF_964263255.1 of Lissotriton vulgaris. Classification (NCBI taxonomy): domain Eukaryota; kingdom Metazoa; phylum Chordata; class Amphibia; order Caudata; family Salamandridae; genus Lissotriton; species Lissotriton vulgaris. Next base: position 1,069,499,121 of record NC_141698.1, on the reverse strand, counting down.
TATTGTACATACACTTTATAATAAATAGCAGGTCATGTATATTACTTTGCAGATTACTTTTCTTACAAGGTGTAGTATACATGGATACTGCACTGGGACATTTCCTGTGAAAAGGTAAGTAAATACGTTTTGGTTATTTTTACACAGTTGTATAGGCTTTGATAGATTTTCCAATTCCACACACATTTTTTCATACAAAACAGTCAATTTTATCCTATGGGAGAAAATAGAGTTATCAGTTCAGAGGTAAGTACTTAGTTGTGGGAGTTGGTATTCTGGGTTTAGAACCAGGGCTCCCCAAGGGTCAAGGATGCACTCTCATTACACCCTCAGCAGCACTAGGGTGGCCGGGTGCAGTGCTGAGGTTCAATGTTATCCAATGGGGGATAGGGGGACTCTGATTGGTGGCTGCTCAAGAGCAGACCACAAGGTTGTGGAAGCAAAGCTCCTGAACTTTAGCTCAGGGCAAATAGGGGTTAGAGTTAGCACCAAAGGTACACCCTCAGCAGCACTAGGGCAGCCGGGTGCAGGGTGCTATTTTAGCATTGGGTGCCCTATTACTTTCAGTAGGGATACCCTGGTTTGCAAACACACTGCAGGCTCAGGGACGACGGTCTTCTGGGAGTGACCACCACTTGGAGAGGTTAGTTGAGATGCTGGGGGTTTGTTAGACACCATGGGTTGGGCCACCCAAGGCTATGGGCGTTGGGTGCAGGGGTGTCTTTTAGGGTTGGATCTTACCAGCTCCTGGTTGCGGTTGGGGGGGCCCTCTGGATTGAGTCTGCAGGTGTTAGCTGGAGGCGTGAGACAGGTAAGGGATCACTGGATCTCTGGTCAGGATCACCGGGGAGACCTCCTCTTGGTGTTGGGCCCCTCGAACTCAGGCCGTGGGCGATGGGGGTGTGGTGGTGCAGACTTGCGGATTTTGCCCGAGCTTGAGTCTGTGGGTGAAGCAATTCGGTGTTCACGGGAGACAAAGTCTTTTCTTTGGAAGGCAGGGTAGGTCCTCTGGGTTCTTGACGTTGCTGGCTGCAGGACACACTGGAAATTCGCTTCTGCAGATTCAAGGTGGGGACAGGCCGGTAGAGCTGGGGCCAAGTCAGTGGGCGTCCTCCTCTTCTTAGCTTCAGCACGGATGTTCGGTCTTTCTTCTTCCTTTAATTCTTTCTTGTCTGAGGAGGCAAGGTTCAGGGGTGCCCCTAAATACTAGATTTATGGGCATTACATGTAAGTAAAAGGCTTAGACCAATGGGTCACTCCCTTGTGGTGGGTACACCCCCTATTATGCCACCCTCCAGTGGGAGGGGCATATGCCTCACTCTGGTTGGCTGGGTCCCCCCAGCGGAGACTGAGAGTTGTGCTTCACCTCGCCTCCCCCACCTGATTGGTGGGGTTGCCAAAAGTGGGCAGACCTCCCTTCCCCACTTGGTTTTCCCACCGGTTCTTCCACCCAAAGTGGGGGTCAGAACCGGTGGGTACCAGTTGCTGGAAGCATCAAAAGGCCTGGGGAAGCTCACAAAGGCGACAAGGCTTTGAAGCTTCCCCTTCGGGACCCTGCCCTGGGGAGGAGGCTTGGCACCTCGTCCCAGGATGTGCATTGTTCCATGCAGAAAGAGGGCACTTTCTCACAATTAAGCACTCCAAGATCTAGAGTTCAGGCTCTGGGGTGTGAGGACTTCTTATGGCTTGTTTTACGGCTACATTATTTGGCCCGTAGACAATGAAGAAAGATTCTGAAACCAACATTGAATTCAAATGCTTTTTTGATAACATTGGAATTACCTTATGCATGTGTATTACATTTAGTATCCATTCACATGGTGAATCAGGGTTAAGTCACAACATGTGGCTGGTTTTAATAATGCGGTGACACCCTGACAAAGCTAGTAGGCCTGCATTATGCATACTGACACCCCTTACGATGTATTGCAGTTATAAAGTATAGCATATGGTTATTGTTACTAATATGTTCTCCCCTTGACAAAACCAATGGGCTTGCCTTTTATAAAATGACACCAGTAGTGGCTGTCCCCTACTGATCTCTGAGCAGTTCAAAAACTAAAAATAAAAGTATAATAATGCAATGTTATAACATTTTTATTTTCAAGTACTTGCTCAGTTCTAGGTGCGGGACAGGGCTGGGCTGTGCAGAGAAGGGGGAAGGAATGGTGGGCACTCTCTAAGTGCGCATGATGGTTTGGCTGGCTGTCTTGGGCTGGCCAGGCATGAGCACTTAGCATGCTCTCCACCGGCTGTATTGCGCAGCCTGGGTGGAAAACATGCACAGGCTCCCAGTACTTGCCTGATCGCCGCACCACAACACTCACGCCAATCACGACGCTGCTGTAATGCTGGTAACATTGGCCAGGAGATTCTGGGGGCCTGGGTGCTTCCTGCTTTGGAGCGCTAGTCAAAAGAAAAGAAGACGTGGAGAGGTAGACTGCACCCAAGTAACTTATATATTTTTTTCATTCCTAAGCCCCAACACCCACCCCGTCTACCCCACCACCCCAATCGGTAACAGCTGCCACTGGATGACACCCCTTTATATTGTGATGTTGCATCTCGTACTGGTGAAGGGAGTTGTAATTATGGGATTCAGGACCCAGTAGGGTTGCAATGTGATATGAGGATTTCACCAAAGGTACTTCCATCGACCTGATGTACATGGTTGAAATTTAATGTTTAGTATTTAGTAGGGTATGGCAAATAAACATACCTTTTCTCTTTTACAACATGCACTGGTTGGACAATATGTTATTGAGTGTTATTGCAACATATCTGCAAATTCGATTGCTATGCCCACACCACCTCCCCTGAGTAGGCCTCTGACAGCTCTGCTTTGATACCCTGAGAGAGTCAAGTGCTACAATGCGGTAATTGGCTCCCAGTAATAGACTAGTGCAGACCTATTACTTGTGAAGGACTCACATCCTTTGCAACTAATAACCCACATTCTTACAGGAATTTCTTTCAGTTCTTCATTGCTTGTTCATCTACCATAGTCTGATATGTACAGTGCGCAACTCCGATGGAAAATGCAACAGCTGATCCCCTGCTGTCAGGCCATGGGAGCCCAGGTCTACCTGAAGTGTTTACCCGATCAAAATTATCAAATGGTTCGCCCACTCCAGGACTCCAGGCGCTCATGAATGCTTGAATGGCCCTCTGGGGCCGGCCAAACATTTATGGACACTTTGCATGTTCTCCACGCAGGCTGCATAACAGCCTGCATGGAGGACATTTCCAGGCCCCCAGGCACAGTCTGAGCACCCAAACACAGTGCATTGTGCATTGCAATTGGTCAGGGGAGCCTGGGTGCTTACCAATCACAACGTTTCATTGCACCATTGTGATTGATCAGGGCAGCCTGGGTTTGCTTCCTGGTTGCTGTTCATCTGTCGGAGGAAAGATGAGCAGAGACGCGGGAGGCGGCGATAAGTAAGTGTTTTTTAACTTTTTTTATATTCCCCCACGCCACCCGCCACCCCTTATCCATGCCGGCCGCTAGTGGAGAGGAGCATGATGGAGCGGCATAAAGTGGATAGGAGATAATGTAGAGAGAGAATGGGAAGAAGAAAGTAAAAGAAAGCATAAGAAAGGGAAAGAGTGAAAAGAGGAAAAGTGGAGAAGGGTAACAGAAAAGGCGAGTTTTAAAAAAACACACTTTAATTGCACTTACAGTTTTTCTATTTTGCAAGGTCCATACATTCTCTTTTTTTCTGAGTTTTGAAGGTATTTCTTACAGTCAGAAGGCCACTGAAGTGTGCACCACACATTGCCGCTGCCATGTTTCCTATGATAGTAATATGTGGAAAAACAATTCCTAGGCAATCATCTATGCATACATATATAGATATGCGGAGGGTATAACAAGCACACTACAGAGTTAGTTAAAAAGCGTACGTAATAATATTTATTCAATACAAAAAATCACAGTTAGTTAAAAACAGTTACATGGAGTCAAAAACGTAAATGCAACATTCATCTTATTTGTATATCTTATTGCAAAAACAATAAAAATAATATACATGAAAATCTAAATTAATACACAATAGAAATTCATAAAACAGTAAACAAATTGTTGTTCAAGTAGTAATTATTTTCCGACGCGCGTTTCGGCGTATCAAACGCCTTCTTCAGGAAATCACCACACTTCCTACAAAAAAAATCATTTATACAATATTAAAAAACACTTTTATTTAAAAGACACATGATAAAACATCTTCAAAAGTGATTATCTTAGTCTATGATAATCCACTCTCCGACTCCAAATACTTACAACAATGTTCAAATTTACACAGCCACCTATATATATTTATCTGTACTTGAATCTATATATACATACTAATATTATACCACTCCAATATTCAGAACACAGACAGTTTGTCTCTTGATACATATGGCTTCTACACATATAGGAGAACTCACATGAATATTAGAAGTAAAGAATTGATAATTTAGAAGAACGCCAACAGCTATAGATAAATGATGTTGAAGCAATGGCATTTATATTAATTAGTATACATAAAGTTAATAAGGTATACTAACTTGACTATGTAATTCAAGGGCTAATTAAAATGTATTATCTCTTTTTCTTGACTCGCTATATTACATAAATCAGTTGTCTCTATGTGATAAAGATACAACCGGGCCAATTATTCTTAGGTAATAGTCCTATTTATTATAACCCTCTTATCATAATTATCATCCATGCTGAAAAATCGAATGTACTTACTAATATGACCCTCTATGGTGATCAGGGATTGTAGCCTCAATGGACACGTTCGATCATGGAAATGTTAAAATATCAGGACCTCCTTTATATCTGTAAACATTGAATTTATTTAGCAGTCAACAAATCATTTTACTTTCATAGTTGTCTTTCTCACTACTTTATCGCGTTTACACCTAATTTTCATCTTAATGATTACATATTGTGTTCACCGACTGGATTGCTTTAATGATCTTAACAGATATATTAAGTAACTCCGTAATGAATTATAATTAGAGCTCTGTTAAAAGGCCAGGTGGCGAACAAACAAAGGACAACCTGAATCTGTCAGAGGCAGCAAGGATAACAGGATCTTAACATGGGTTAGTTAATTTTAATATTAAAGAAGAGGCTATATCACATTAAAGGGAAGCCTTAAGTATCATAAGTATCAAGAGACAAACTGTCTGTGTTCTGAATAATGGAGTGGTATAATATTAGTATGTATATATAGATTCAAATACAGCTAAATATATATAGGTGGCTGTGTAAATTTGAACATTGTTGTAAATATTTGAAGTCAGAGAGTGGATTAACATAGACCTAGATAATCACTTTTGAAGATGTTTTATCATGTGTCTTTAGAATAAAAGTGTGCTTTAATATTGTATAAATGAATTTTTTTGTAGGAAGTGTGGTCATTTCCTGAAGAAGGCGTTTGATACGCCGAAACGCGCGTCGAAAATAATTACTACTTGAACAATTTGTTTACTGTTTTATGAATTTCTATTGTGTATTGATTTAGATTTTTATGTATATTATTTTTATTGTTTTTGCAATAAGAGATGCAAATAAGATGAATGTTGCATTTACGTTTTTGACTCCATGTAACTGTTTTTAACTAACTGTGATTTTTTGCATTGAATAAATATTACTAACTCTTTAGTGTGCTTGTTATACCCTCCGCATATCTATATATGTATGCATAGATGATTGCCTAGGAATTGTTTTTCCACATATGTTTATCCCTGTCCTAGGAATTGAACAAATATAGTTCAGGGGGCCTTTGTTTTTTCTCCAATGCCTATGATAGTAATAACACAAATACTAACCATCACATTCCTATAAGTGTGACAATTTGGACTATTCCAGGTCCCCAGAGCTATAAGAATGGCTTAGGCAGCAGGTAAAAGTACATTTTAATGTATATTGAATTAACAATTAACTGTTGTTGTGATCATCTCTAAATTAGCGAGACAGCACCACCTTGTGACAAACTGTCACAAGTGCTGGTGTTGACAATTAAGTGCTGGGGCTGAGCACCGAAAACCACTGGTCAAATTAAGCACTCATTTTTGGGCTCCTTTGAGCTGCACCTCCCATGCCACAAAACGGGAGGGGTTTTAAAGGGGTGTCCCATTCTCTGAGATTCTCAAAGAGTGGTAGGACTGGCAAGGCCTTGCCCGTGGAGAGAGGATAGATGGGGGGCGGGTGGTTGTTAAGAGAAGTGTGGGTGGGAGAGAAGGTGTGGGGAAGGAGGGGGTGGTTGGAATGGTGAGAGAAGACTTTGTGGAGAAAAGCAATAAAGAAATCAACCAGAGAAGTATCTGCTAAAAGACCTCTAATTTGTAACTATGGCTAAAGTCACACTTATCGCTCTCAGGTCAGATTATCAAGTAATTTAAGTATCTCACCTGGGACGCTAGCAGCATTTGAGCCACTCAAAAGGTCTGCATGGACTAGGAGTAGCTCTGTTGGACTGAAAAAGTCCCACTGGACACAACAAGATAAGGGCATAGAGTTTCAGGAGTTTAAAATGATTGCTGTTACCTGGCTAGACTCTCCTACCGAGGGTGGGGGGGTTGTGTTGTTGGATAAAGACCCTACCTAGTTGTTTTAAATGTGTAAACTCGATTCCAAGGGCCAATGTCTCATCTGCAGATTGGTTAAGGGTTCCTTTGAAGTCACTATTTGTAATATATGCAGCCCAAACTCGGATGATCAAAGTATGTTGATAGATATCATAATCAAATTACCTTTTTCAGAGGTTCCACTTATCATTTTCTCTTGAGCTAATAAAAGATTCAACCAGTCCTGCTCATGTATGCAGCTATCTAGAGCCACCCGCTTCACGTCAAGGCCTCCCTGATATCTGGTGATCCCTTTGAGTGAAACCTGGATATACTTAATGTTCTGCTTCTTTTGTGGCTGTTGAAAGTCTCTCACCACATCTCCAACTCTGGGTATTCCCACAATTTATCTGCGATGATAACCCCTTAATGATGACAAAAACATTCAGCATCTGTCAATATGGTCTGGGACTGCTTGAAAGCAGTTATCAGGGGCTCAACCTTATCTTATATAATCAGGTGTGATGAAGAACACAAATGGCTAAGGAGCCCTTGTATGAGAAATTGATTCAGACAGAAATTGATTTCCAAATCTTCTATGGGGGTCTTAAGATAGGCTGAAATGCAAGACTGTTATGAACAAGATGACACTTAATAAAACATGTATAAAAAAATAATTATGGGAAAGTGTCAGTCAAAGAGTACATCGTAGTCGGTAAAAAAATGTTTGAGAATAGCAAAAGCATGCCCAAGATTCTAGTTCTGAAAATTAAAGAGCAAGCGGCTGGTTGTATTCTTGAGATTGAAAACGCATAAAGTATTGTCACCCAAGATAAGGAGCAAATTGTGTCAACTTTTTATAAATACTACTCAAAATGATACATGCAAGGTTCCCAGCCATCAATCCCTAGTATGAAAAATTATATAGAGAGTATCTGAGGTACAGCATAAGGCTTTAGAGACATCTTTGACTAAAGAGGACTTGGAAAAGGATCTTGCTAGGCATCATGCAGGTAAAGCCATTGGTCCGGACTTGATTCCGTTAGAATTTTATAAGACTTTCCTTGAGAGCTCGGGCCTTTTAATGCTAACTTTTGTTTAATTTAATTGGTGAGGGCGTGCTTGATATACCTCCCTCTTAGAAAAAATCTAATTTTGCTGTGTTCCTAAAAAAGAATTAAAACACACTCAGATGTGGCTTATACTGGCCCATAGTGCTCATTAACAGTGATTTAAATGTTTATGGGAAGATTTAAACTGACCAGTTCTCCCCTTGGATTGAGAGTTGGGTTAATCCCAAGCAATTTGGTTTTTTTCCCCAAACTTAATATATCACATCACACTAATTTGACCATTTCATTACTTGAAATCATTTCTAATGAAGAGGTAGGCACTGGCATGATAATTCTTGACACTGAGAAGGCTTTTGACTGGGTTTCATGTTCATTCCTCTGGCAAGTCATGGATCATATTGGATTCTGCCATCTTTTTCAGATAAGAGCTAAGCCCTGTACAAGGCACCTATGGCTATAATCATTATTTCTGGTACTAACTCAGACAGTTTTACAGTCCAAAGTGGTACCCGTCAAGGGTGCCCCATCGTACCCTTGCTTTTTGCTCTACTTGGAACATTCTCGTCCGCCGATCATTAATGGTCAAGCCTGTAATCTGGCTGCATACGCTGTTAATATATCTTTTTTTCATCTAATCCACCTACCTTGCTTTTAGCAATGGAGGAGGCAGCAGCCACATTTGGAGAAGTCTTGTGACATCTTCTCAATTTGACTAGGACACAGGTTATTTATAATAAAAAGCTGAGCGGCCTCAGTGACCCCTGCTACATTGAGTTGACTACCTATCGGCCAATCAAAGTCTCAACAAACAATGTGGATACTTTCTGAATGAATCCTTATCCGCTCAGACGAAAGATGTTAAGTAGTGTAGCTAAGTGTCATAGAATAAAATGGCAATCCTCCCTGAATTATTTCTTTTTGTTTCAAGCACTTCCCAATACAATCATCTTGGTCGCGTTTCATCCGGAGCCCTGAAAGAGCCTACCATGCTCTGACTCATCTACAGTTTCCCATCTTTAGTGGAGGGTGGTCTCTCCCATCACTAAAATGTTATTATTGGGCTTATTCCTCATCCAGATTGTCCCAAGCAGTGGGAATCGGTAACATACCCTGGACTCTTCGTCGTTCCTGTTCAGATTTGCACAGCAATACCGGATTTTTCAATCCATCTTATGTTAAAAAGACAAGATGTAAAATGTTACTTGTCTATTTCCAAATTTGGGAGCTAAGGCTGAAGAAATTGGAAGTACCAAAATTAAAGATCTACACAGCACTTTGGTGCAATCCTTGTTTACTTATTTTCTCGCACAATGCCTTTGCAAAAAAGAGATCCAGCACATAAGTACAAAGCATTAGACAGCTATGTGCGAATAACACACTTAAATCATTTAGTACTGTCTCATTTCAAATTTCCATACCAACTTCCAGGGTTTTTCACTACTTGGAAATACAGGGATTGTTTTCTCAGGAAATCAAAAATGGAGGCATGTCTGTTCATGCATACCGATTATTTATTTATTTTCATGGAAAGGCTTTAACACCATGTCTACCAGCTTTAAATTGATGGTCAGGAAGATCATTTTTAGCGTATAGCCGCTTAATCGGCCGCCAAGCTAGATACAATATCCAGGACCTCACTTCTAGCATATCTAATTGCCATAAATACTTAAATATATCTTGTTTAAAAGTTCATCTTTGTAAATGCATTCAGAATATTTACTATACACCTAAAAAATTACTTATAGAGGGCTGTTGGCCAGATATATTTTTATTTCCTGTAGGTCAATCCAGAATTTCTGGATCCAGGTCTTTCAGGAAATAAACAAATTGATTTATTTCTACATTCAACCAACATCGGCTACCATTATACGTGGTTTAGTGCAAACATCCCTTCCATATAACACTGGGTTAGTGATGGCAGCAATTTTCTCAGGGCAGTTATTAATAGTTTGCAGCTGGTTTGAAAAAAAAATTCTCCAATCCCTTGCGCGTATCAGTTTTGTGATATTGCTTGCCTCGAGATTGGGTTGATATGGAGCTGTAAACAACGCAAGAAGCTGAGGCAAACTACACTCATATCACCTGGAGGGAAATAAGATGTTTGTGGCGCGTGGCAAGACAAGATGTCATAATGACATATCACAGTTAATTTTTAAAAATATTTTTTACTTTTTTTCTACTATATTTCAACATCAATGACTCAATTTATATTGTATTCCAATTCATTTGTTGGGATTATTTAATGATAGCAATATGTCTGGATGAACTCCAAATTGATGAATACATTCTCTGGTGATAAAAAACATAAATAAAATAACAAACGTTTTTTAATAGCTGTAGATGCAAACCTACAGGAGTAACTATCTCTCTTTTTTGTGAACCTGGTTCTATATTCCTACTCATTCATGTCATTCAGCTATCCCGGTTGGGTTAGCTGCTTATCCTCTAGCCTGCAATTAGTTCACTTACAGTCTAGTGCACTGAATTCCTCCCTCTTTGTCTCCTGCCCACACACTAGAGCCCAGACTTCGGCTGCTTGTCCCAATCTTTAAAAATGCCATTTACTCTCCTTTACCTTTCCTTTTGATTTTCAATATCTGTGATAATATATGGTTTTCCCTGGTTGCTTTTATATTACAGTCTGTATGTTTCATACACTTTGTATAAAGTGCTTACAGACAAGATCAGTTAAAAGGAATCCATTCAACCATACCACCCACCTAATACATCCATGAATCCAAGAATCAATCAATATATATCCATCTGCCCGTCTGTCCATCCATCCGTCCATCCATCCATCCATCCATCCATCCATCCATCCATCCATCCATCCATCCATCCATCCATCCATCCATCCATCCATCCATCATGTAACTGGATCTCCTGAGACGTCCCATCAGGTCTCTCCTGCTTGTGGTGGTCCCTTTATCATACTTGGTGCTTCCGGTCATAAAGAGTGGTTCTAGTTCAGCTGAGACATCAGAGAGAGGATACCACATTCTGTATATTATTTAATATGAACCATTGGGACAATTTTGTGTCTTAACCCTACATGGCATACTGCGAAGAGACGCCGGACAACACTCCCCCACCACCGACAAAGAGCCGACCAGCATCACCATCGAGCACACCACAGCGGCCATGAAGAACACACACTCCGGGGCCCCCACGGACCCCTGCCCACCGCACATCTACCACAGGACCACCGCCACCATCGTACCTGAACTAGGAAAGACCATCAACACCTCCTTCGAATCCGGCATCTTCCCAGACAACTGGAAGCAGGTGGAAGTAAAACCCCTCCTAAAGAAGCCCTTGGCCGACCCGACAGACCTGAAGAACTACCGGCCCGTCTCTCTCCTTCCCTTCGCCGCCAAAGTCACAGAGAGACTCGTAAACACTCAGCTGACCGCCTTTATTGAAGAGAACTCCATCCTAGACGCCTCCCTGTCCGGTTTCCACAGGAACCACAGCACCAAGACCACCCTCCTCGCCACCACCGATGACATCCGCATGCTTCTCGACAAGGGACACACCGCGGCCCTCATCCTACTAGACCTATCCCGCAGGCTTCAACACCATCTCACATCGCACTCTCGCTGCCAGACTCCGCAACGCGGGAATACGAGGAACCACCCTCACCTGGATCCGCTCCTTTCTCTCCAGCAGAACCCAGAGGATCAAACTTCCTCCATTCCTCTCAGAACCTACAGAGACCAACTGCGTAGAACCACAAGGATCCTGACACAGCCCCACGCTCTTCAACATCTACATGGCCCCCCTCGCCGCCATAGTGAGACAGCACGGGCTCAGCATAGTATCATACGCCGACGACACCCTGCTCATCCTCTCCCTCACGAAGAACCCCGAAGACACTAGACTTTGTTTTCAGGAAGAAATGAGGGAAGTCGCTGCCTGGATTAAAAACAGCTGCCTGAAGCTCACCTTGGAGAAGACTGAGGTCCCCATCCTCGTACCCTCCACCTCCGCCTGGGAAAACACCTGGTGGCCCTCCGCCCTCGGAAGTCCGCCCACCCCGACGAATCACGCACAGAACCTCGACTCCTCCCTCAACATGACCCACTGGATCAACTCCTTCGCCTCCACAAGCCTCAACTGAATTCGGATCCTCTGCAATTCCTTCAAATGGATACCCCCCGAATGTAAAAAGAAACATCACCCACACACTCATAACCAGTAGACTGGACTACGGCAACGCACTCTATGCCAGAATCAACAGAACTCTCCTACACAAGCTCTAAACCATCCAGAACACTGCAGGCCAACTCGTCCTCGGAACCCCACGGCACGAACACATGACCCAACATCTACGAGACCTACACTGACTCCCCGTTGAGAAGAGAGTAACCTTCAAGCTGCTCACCCATGCCTACAAATCCCTCCACAACATCGGACCCAAATACGTCAACGAGAAAGTCTTCCACGTACCCAAGAGTAACCTCCTTTCCGCCGACCTGGCCCTTGCAGAGACCCCCTGCATTCGCAGAACCAGAACAGGAGGACAAGCTTTCTCCTACATCGCAGCCAAAGCCTGGTACGAGCTCCCAATCAACATCAGATACTTCCCCACCCTGGACACCATCAGGAAGAACCTCAAGACCTGGCTCTTCGACTGAACGGGAGCTGCATCCCCCCCCACCAGCTCCTTGAGACCCTCACAGGTGAGTAGGACGCTTTATAAACCCCTGATTGATTGATTTATTGATTGATTGATTGACAGAGATCCAGTGCCAAAAATCAGTTCAAGGCTTTCTAGCTCCTTCTTCATTACTGGAAGTGTTTCCCTTGTAGATATGTGCTTCAGTCTTGGACTACAATGTCTTGAACACATAAACAGCAGTAGATAGTGAAGAGTGAAGCACATCTATGAGAAGGTAGTCAAATGGATCTGTATTATTTGACAGATGGAATATCCTTCCTTCTAGAGAGCTCCATTTCAAGGCTGGTACAGGTTGATGTTGATGCAAAGCTCTTCCATCTGGCACCTTGCTGAGCAGGGTCTGTATTAACGTACCGGTAATCTCTGCGGCTCCTTAAACCTCACTGTTGTATTTAGCACAGATATCAATGTGCGCTGCTTCAACAGAGAATCCCAAGAGCATTATGCATAGAGGTTGACCAACCCCTCGCCCTCAAGAGCAGAGCTGTGGGAATGGAAGTAGACACAGAGCACACACTACTTTTTCAACACTGTCACACTGCATACATAGTAAGGTGGTGGTATTGTATCCTCTCCTCACGGTGTTTTGATTGTCCTATCATCTCACCTCTGAGTTCACAGTCACAGCTCAGATTGTCCCTGATGGCCAGGTCAGCAGGGTTGGATTTAAAGCAGTGTTGACTCTTCTCATCATTCAGGATGTGGGGTCCCTCAACAAGGGCAATGGTGGTGGGCCTGGAGTGAGAGGTCAGCCTCTGAAAGCTTCCTTGAAAATGTCTTTAGATCTTTCCAGAAACTCAGATGATTAGTAGTAGGGAATAGTTTGTTAGACCAACTTCTCCCTAAAAATACACAAAGAATATATGTCTTAAAGCAAAAACGTAATAAAAGAGATGAAACACTATTACAAAAGCATTAGAAAAATACACTTCAATTAGTTACATTCCTAATAATACAGACAATGTTTTTAGTATGACTTCTCCACGTCTAACAACTGTTTCTTTAAGCTCCCGGTTCACTGAAAAGTTCATAGTGCTTCTCTGCCTTACTAGTGAATTTGAAACAAACACAAGTCAAATACATTTTCTCCTAGGTTCCAGTAGCAGGGGGGCATATCACAAGAAGGCAAATTCCTTTAATACATCACATTGGAATCTTGATTCACAATCGGATTCTAAATGCAACAATCTAGTTCTCCCTAGGTAGTCATGTACGCCTTTTGGCCAGTTACAGTGTTCGTTTCTATCTACAAAGGCACATGTATTGGCTGGGTCTTCTTCCCACATCCTTGGCTCTTATCAGTGGACCAAACACCCAGGAGAACCCCCTCTGTGTTGTTAGCAACTTTGCAAGAATGTAGCCAGGTTTGGGGTTTCTGAAGAGGTTTTTTTTTTTGTATGTTCGCTCGAATCACCGGGGGTGGGGGGCATCTCGGCGCTTGCCTTGGGAACCCGTCCTGGTTTTTCCCTGTGAGATAGCCCCTACAGGGCATCCCCAAGGTGAAAGCCAGGCATCCCGCCACGGGGGGCCTTTGTGGAGATTAAGCAAGCTTAATGCCCAGAGTTGCAGAGTGTGAACCCATGATTAGGTCAGGCACCGAAGCGAGAATTATCGAGTCTGTGGACATTTGAGCTCAAGACCCTGCCGCGTCGGGAATTGAACCCTGGTCCCGGGTCTGACCTCTGCTTTAGGGTCTGCCTGCTCTAACCAGTGAGCCACACTTCTCCACAGGGAGAGGGCACATTATAAATAAAGGTGCGGTAACTACACAAGTAGGCGTCGTCCAGAGAGCATAGAGAGTTAACCATGACCCTGAACCCACTGAAAGACATCAAAGATTTTTACTGCGGGTTAATTGTTATCAATCTTTTTCTACTTGGGGAACTTCTGGCAGGTTGGCCACTACGCTTTGAATTCTGGGTCGGGCTAACATATTACTAATGCAATCTTAGTATAAAATGACCAATGATCCCATGAATTTCATCTAGTGTTTGAATTAGTGGCAGATTAGCAGATTTACTGCAAATGTAATTATTGATTTGTTTTTTTACCACTCCTGCTCCCAGGTGGAGCAGAAAAGCTCTGAATGGAATGGCTGCCCACAGCAGACTAAAGAGACTTGAACTTTAATCTTGCTTTTTCCAATACGTAAAATTGAGTGATCGATGGATAATCTTGTGGGGTGTTACTGATAATTTTGAGCAGTGGAAACTTGCTGTCATTGTTGTGGATGCAAATCTGCCCTACAGAGTTCTCTGCCAGAATGTTGGAAATGTACTACTAATATATTTGGTTCTGTCACTAGACGACGTCATTTGTAGAGAAATCTGCAGTAGAAAACCCACAATATTTCTCTCTGGTATAAATGAGCACTATAAAACGCCAGCGTTACCTCGCCCAATCTAAATGGTGTGGCTCACATGGTGGACACTATATCCCTCTTTTGATGGCGGTCTTTCAGGGGGAACTCTTCCAGATATGAAGGCAGATGAGTTACTCTAAATCAGGCTGTTGATCCAAACTATGTCTTGCAAAGTTGGATCTGCATGTTGGCAGAGGTGATTGTAGAGCCGGAGGAGTTACAACTGAGGCATGTCCATTGCACTTGCAAGGGACATACGTAAACCTACCATCTTTTTGACAGATCTAGCTTCTCTTTAAACAGACCCTTTGTGGCCTTCAGCTACCAAAAATTGAGAGGGTTTGCAAACACACTAACACCACAGTGATGTGCTGTACATAAAAACAGAAACTTTACATGCAGTGTTCACCTATCAAGACTGAGACGCAAAGGACACATGGATTGAAGATTATAGTTCTTCTCCTTCTGAAGGGCGTTAGGTACCTGGAAGAATGAAGCTGGGGTGGCCCATACAAGATGGCCCAATTGAATTGCATGAAAAGACATCACTCATAGACTAAATATAAACCCCCATATCTTCATATCAACCTTCTACCCAGCCACCAATTAAGGACGGCAAGAAACAGTGGCCCCCACAGTGACCACTTCCTATTGACCCCATCATTTATCCCCTCCTTGTCTGGAAGCACCCTGAAATGGCTGGGAAATATCTATAAATAAACCCTAAAAAATATATGCTTCCTGTTATGAGTTCAAACACACCAAGGAACAAAATAATTTCTAGGCACCTTGGCCCAGATGCATCAAGGGTTTTTGGAGTCGCAAACGGTGCGATTCCTTAAAATCGGCCGTTTGCGATTCCAAAATCCATTTTTGGAATGCATCATAAATTTTCAGAAATCGCAACATTTTTGCGATTTCTAAAAATGCAATTGCTTTCAAGAAATCGCAAATTTGCGATTTCTTAAAACCAATGCATGATTAGTTTTAAAATTGCAAATTCGCAATTAGGGTGTCAAATTTACCGAGTGGTTGAACCACTCGGTAAATTTGCAAAAAGTGTTAAAAACGCAGCAAATGCATTTTTTAAACATTCATATTACGGACACACATGTCCTTAGGACATGTGTGTGTGCAACATGATGCGAAAACAACATTTCATGGGTGCAGGGGGGGGGTTCATTTGAACCCCCCTCACCACCCTTGAAATGCAATCAGGATTTGCGATTTTCAAAGTGCGAATTCGCAATTCCCATTGATCCCTATGGGCCTTTTGGCCCATAGGATCAATGTGAATTGCGAATTTGCACTTTGAAAATCGCATAATATTTGCGATTTGGTAGAAATTGCGATTTCTACCGAATCGCAAATAATTTGCGAAAATATTCATGCATCCCGTTTTGCGAATTCTAAAATGCGAATCGCTATTTTTCGCACTTTAGAACTCGCAACATCCCGGGATGATGCATGTGGGCCCTTATCTGAAGGTGCAGAGGTAAGGGGTGAGGACTCGACTAGAAACAGAAACCCACCTTGAAGCCTTCTTTGACCCTGCCATGTGCTGCTGAGGACTAACATCTGCATAGGACAGCTCTCTTTGGGGACAAAGGTAACTGTAATAAGAACATCACATGCTATGTGTAGGGCTGGGCAGGAAACCTGTAGCATTCCCATAGAAATGGTCAATAGCCTCATTGCTAAAAGCAAACATAGAATATCCATCCATCTGCAGGGGTGTTTGGAGAGGTCCATAAACAAAATTTCAAAAATGTGGCTGAACAACACATTTTACTCTAACAAATGCCACAATATCTTGGAGCACACCTACCCTGCAGCAGCAAAATGGACCCAAGATATTGCAGACTGTAAATCTACATTCCTGGTGCCCCCGTTCAGCCTTGGTGGTGGGGGTCCTTTAATGTGGATTTTTTTTAGAACAAAGCCCAGTCAGAAGCACTGCCAGGAGGACAATTGACAACTAAATAGCATGGTGGTCTGAGTGCCTGTTGCTTGGGTTGTACGTCGTTTAAGGGAGGGTGGCCAGCTATAGGTATTGGGTTCTTCATAAATGCCCTGAATGCAGCTGGAAACTGTCTATTCTGGACAGAACCCATGTAACTGAATACTGAACAGATGCATTCTTAACTATGGTTCAATGCAGACCTTCTTGTATTTAATTATGCAGTGTGGGTGTTTGCAGGTTAAACATGCATCATCTTCTCTTTTACAACTTTAAAATACTTTTTGTTGAGAATACAGGTTTCTTCCAGGGAGTGATCAAACAATAAAAGAAATAAAAACACAAAAATGTAAAAAAAAGTATACCATCAGCCAGCAGAGACAACAAGTGTACAGAGTAGCAACAAAGACTAACATATGATTTACTACACAAAATATTTCTTGCTAATTTGTTTTAATAATATCGAACATTTATTTTAAGGGAACCCAGTTTAGGCAGGACCTATTTATCAGATGCTTTCATGGTGGGAAATGCAATGACTGAAGAGTTCCTTCACTGTCCCAATGAAGGTGGATTTGGCTCAAGCTGATGTCAAATGAGACATAGCTTTCCATAGCATTAATAGAACAAATTAAAAGTATCTAGCAGGCACTTAAACAGCAATTCCCAATATCCTTACTATAGGGGAAGGTGCAATAGTTAGTTGACAAACAGTAGACAATCTTTGAAATATCTGCCTCCAGTCTCCATGTTGTGCTAGACATATAAACAAAACAAGAACTACATTAACATCCACTTGGTGATGGTGTCTGCTCGTTAAGATGGCCTTGCACAGCAGAGAAAGAGGGTATGGCTAGCCACCTATTATAAAGAAGTATTGCTTTTGAAGATTTGTCACAATTTGAAGTCAATTAAAGCTGCACTCAGATTTCAATTGTCAACAAGATCACTGCATCATTCAAATGTAAATGTAATGTAAATGTATTGGCATTTATATAGCGCACTACTTACCCGTAGGGTCCCAAGGCGCTTCGACCGCTGCGAAACCCTTCCTGGCTTCCCTGAGAGATGGTCCCTTAATGGGTATCCCCAGGGTGAGACCAGGCATCCCCTGCGGTCTGGTGGGGCCGTTAGTGAAGATGAGGCAAGCTAATGCCCAGAGTTGCCGAGTGTGATCGCTGATCAGAGTGGGCACCGAGGCGAGAGAATTATCGAGTCCGCTGACCCTGGTCCAGAAACCTCCCGCGCCAGGAATCGAACCCTGGTCCCGGGCCGTCCTCTGCTCTCGGGTCTGCCGCCTCTAACCAGTGAGCCACACTACTTCACTACTTCACCGGCGGGGCAAGGCGCGGAGGCCAGTGATGAGGGGGTGGGGTGTCAGGGTGTTTGGAAGTGGATAATGACAAGCTTCATCAGGAGGAGTTTTCCTGCTCAGACGGCAGCAGCAGGGGCGGCACTAGGCTCATGGCGGCCCCGGCAGGGAGCATAGGTAGGGGGCCCCGGAAGAGGGGGTCATGTAAATGTAAATGTAAATGTATAGGCATTTATATAGCGCACTACTTACCCGGAGGGTCCCAAGGCGCTTCGACAGCTGCGAAACCCTTCCTGGCTTCCCTGAGAGATGGTCCCTTAATGGGTATCTCCTAGGGGAGACCAGGCATCCCCGGCGGTCTGGTGGGGCCGTTAGTGAAGATGAGGCAAGCTAATGCCCAGAGTTGCCGAGTGTGATCGCTGATCAGAGTGGGCACCGAGGCGAGAGAATTATCGAGTCCGCTGACCCTGGTCCAGAAACCTGCCGCGCCGGGAATCGAACCCTGGTCCCGGGCCGTCTTCTGCTCTCGGGTCTGCCGCCTCCAACCAGTGAGCCACACTACTTCAAGCATTGGAGATTCAAGATGTACAGTATGTTATCAATGTTTGGTCATTGTTACCCCTATATTTAAATCTTGGTGTTGTTGGATAAAGAAAATTAGCAGCAACTTTTTGGGCCCGATTTAAATACTTGCGATAAGCATTCTCCATTGCAATGCCAATGGAGTGTGCTTAGTGCCAACATTATGGATGGCCCACCGAATTTAAAAGTTGGTGGACGCTAGTTTGACCGCGGTGGAGACTACTCCATCTCCACCATGGGCAAACTTCTCTGTCTACCCAAAAGAATTAGTGCCATTGGAGAATCAGCTAAATGTCCATCCACCCTATTTCTATGGGAAGACACACAGCCAATTTTCACTGCCCGTCAACACCAGGCAAACCATGGTGGTAAAGGGACGTTAAAAACAAAAAATGCCACCCTCCCCAAGTTAGATAACTCACATGGAAAAGGCAACATTTTTTTTGTGTTTTCAAACACAACAACTCACTTTGGGTTTTTGCATTTGTAATTTTTTTTAAACTCTGGAAGCTCTATCTTATGGCTCCATTATATTTGATGAAGCCTTAGGGAAAAGTTCCAATGCATTCACAGGTCCCTGTGAATGCTAGAAATGTCTGTTGACCTGACAGGCATTTCCAAATTTGGGGGTCAGGAATTCCACCAGGGTAATGGAGTAAATGACTCTGTCGCCTCGCCAGAGGATGGTCTGACCGCCAAATTACAAATTGGGCCATTTGATTTTGAAACCTCTGTCAGTGATTGGTCACATGCCACATACATGAGCCTTACCAAGCAAAAAAAAGTTCCATAGAGTATTTGTTTTTGAGTGACAACCCTATGTTTGACCAAACCATCGCCTTTGCAAAAAGATAATGAATCTTTACTGCCCTGATTGAGGTTATATCCAAAAGTGCTTGATAGTTGAGATTTCAAAGTTGTATCCAATGCGTATTTAATGGAGAGGACAGAAACTTGGAGAACTTTGGCACAAGCATTCCATCTTCTAGGTCTGTAATACCAATGATCTTCTGGAATTGAGGGATAGGGAAGTTGGCAACCCGGAAAACGATGTTGCTGTCCAAATAGTAATGATCTCAATCTTGATTTTACTATCGAATAAGACTAGATACCTCTAGACATAGAGATTAACTTTAGAAGTGATGAATTGGCCACTAATTCATATACTTTGTATATGCTTTTAGATTACATCCACAGAATCTGACCTGGATGGTCCATTATTGGGAATTATTAAGAGCAAAAAGCAGTTGTTCTAGTGGAGTCTATGGAAGTCTCTTGATGGGTGTGAGGTTTAATGCTCTATATTATCCCGAAGGTGCGATCTTCTCAGCTAAGGATCAAGAGATCAAGAGATCTCCTATTGGTCTCTAGGACATCTTTAAGGTTTCTACTTCAGCCTGTTTATTACCACACACACTGTGGCTGCCTTGAGAAGGAAATCAGACCTTAGTCTTTTTTGGTCCTAGACAATGTTTTTCCTATAAAAATCATATTCAGTTTCATACTTAATTGCCAGGAGTATTTTTTCTCCTGTAACTGGTATATTATATTCCAATATTGGGTAAACAAGAGGAAAATGCAAATAAACATGCTTACAAAGTAGCACAGTGATATTAAATATCTTATTAATTCCTTAAGCTAATATGCTGTCCATGTACTTGTTTGTCCACGCAAACGTATATAAACGTATACAGGGAGGGGCACGCACATTTCTAAGTTCAACTTTTGGAACACAGTATAGCAATGTTGATCCTCACCTCTCCAGTAGTTTGACACATTCCTCTTCAAATTAGAATAATGTGGTTACTGAAGGCTGTGAAGAATGAACACAGGAAATTCCTGCCACAATAGAAATTAATAATGCATGTGCAAAATATGCATTTGATGACTTAAGGTGACCTTAGAGAAGGTGACAGAATACCTAGGGGCTTCTTTACAAGGCCCTTGCGCCACTTTTGCGGCATTTTTAACATGGGAAAATTGACGCAAAAGTGGCGCAAGGGGCTTGTAAATCTGCCCCCTACAATCTTACACCGAGTCATAGCAGCCACATTGATTGGAGTTAGTGAAGTGGCGCCTGCTTGGTGTTCGTTGATGGCAGTAATCTATTGATTAAATCTGCGAAGTTGATTGGTAAAATATTCCCATGGGGTTAAAATCCAATGATTGGAAATCCCTTTTTAACTTCTACTTTGAAGAAAAGTGGTGTGACGTTTGGATTATTTTAATAGTGTATGCACACTGCTCACCCAGACAATTTGAAAATGATCTCCGTCTCCCTCTCTAACAAAGGTTATATTAATGCCTTGCTTAGGTTGCACCCCTCCGCCTGCGCCAGAACTGCACGCTTTCCATTGCTGGTATATTAGATAAGCACCCAAGAGTTTTTATGTCTGGTCTAGTCAATTGAATGCAATTTGAGTTAACAAGAAGTTCATTTCCATCTTTGCTTTCCAAATTAATTACCTCATCTGATTTTCATTTGCCACCTGCAATGGTCTGCAGTGTGAAAAGGAAACACTTAACAACTTCATCAGGACTTATAACAGAGCAGAATGTGACCTGAGTATATTTCAAGAATGGCTTGGGTGAAATTAACGGACATATATAATATCGAACAGTTGTCAGTCAAGTTCCTGTAAATGTAATTCTTTCAGTTACTTTAATTGCAATCTTTTGTAATACCCAGTTAAAAAATGGAAACTCATCTCATTTCATCCCTTTTCTACCTAATTTTTTTATAGCATCACTGATTCCATTTCTTTGTACGCCCTTACCTTTTAATTTGTGAGTTTAACTTGTTCCCCATTCATGCAATGCGTAAATGCTTACACACTGATATGAGGTAGAACTTGATTGGAGCTCTCATTTCTGCACTGCCAGTGCAAAGAGAACACATACTGGATTGATGTGTCATTACCAGTCAGCCTGAAACCCAACTACTATTTGCTGGTGCAGAGACGTTTGCCACCCTCTTTGAGATGACATTATTGTGTGCCTGCCTCTTCAAATATATTCATATTGGAAGCTTTTAAGAGAAATCTGGCCCAACATGCTGTTGGTACCCTGGGTAGTAACACATGTTTGTGTCTTCTGGTGCATGTGTATTAATTAGTGATGTTTGCCCAAATGTAGCAGCTCACACCGCTGTTCGGTGTTCCATCCCACCCCGCGAATAAGATGTTCAACTTCTAACTTTGATCAATTAAACATACTTAAGTCACCATTCTTTTGAAAAGTCTCTGACATGTCGTTATATGGGAGGGGTGGGATGATGATGTCAGAGGTCAAGGTGCAGGACAAGTGTGAATGGCAAATGCTGGGAACAGACTTATTGACAATCCAGAGGTCCAAACCAACGTGTGTAGATGTGAGTCAATCAAAGTCAGGGAGTCCCGCCTACTTCTGAACATCAATCACATGATACATCAACTTAATAGTGCCAGAATACTCTCCTAGCTAGATCTTAATATAAGTTATCATTAACTAGTGGAAGAATAGTCATGCTGAACAATCGTCTCCATGCTCATGGGCCAACCAGACTTTGGCATCGCCTCAGATGTTGCAGTCTTCTAGGTGGACGTTCAGAAGATCATAAGCCTCAAATCAAGCTACCTAACTCAACAGCGATGACATCCTCTTGTGCTCACAGCTGCATAATCAGAGCATCATAAGACGTGCAAGAGGAAATGCACGGCTAAAGAAAGAGCCAATTTGAAACTTGATCAGAAGTGCAACCTAAACTAACACACTTTTAACATTTATTGACACCTATCTTGGAAGGGGCCGATGCACCCAGATCCAGAAAGGTTGAGGTCTTTCTATCCACCTGCACCTTTCAAACATATTGCTAAGGGCTTTCTGGGCATGGCGAGGTGTTGTGAGTACCATTATAAACCCATATCCTCTACTACCTGTCAGGAGCAATCATACACAGGCAGGCCTTCCACTCTTAGAATGCCTATCTTGAATTACCATGTGATGCTAGTGAGTAGCCTGTGAGTGTGCTCTCTGATTCCTTCAAGCCTGATCCGCTTTTAAAACAGTGTTCTATACATGCTCAATTATACTGTCGCAGTCAAAGTTTATCTGACATATATATGCTTTGATGTTTTGTAGGAAACAACTCTCTACCGCAAGTCTTATTCATAGCACTCATGCAACTTGTGTGAGTACCGTCCACCACATGCATAGTACCACATCACAGCACATACCAAGGGAGTGTGCAAGCATCCACCGCAGCGAGCGGTCAAGCATCTCTTTCTCACAGTAAGTTCCTCCGAAGACTTTATTCTTTAAGGGTACATTTTGCTATAACTTCATAAAGTCCCCTTGCAGGCCACAGTCCCCACCCCAACCTGTAATCTTGGAAGGAGGTTGTATTTACACTCTAATTAATCAACTTGTCAACCCATCTGAAAATATCCAACCCATTTCCTGGTATAAGCATTTCTTCTCCCTTTTTTCCTATCTACAATATTTTTCCCTTCTGTAAATGCTATTTTTTTTCTCCAAAATATCCAATTGAGTATAAGTGTCCATCACCGGGGGATTTTACATGCAAACGTGTATCTCAACAATACACTTTATTTCTCATTCCATTCATTTTCCCAGCAAGGTTTGCCTTATTCACCCAAGACATAAAAGCACTTTGTGAAAAATAGCTGACAACTCTGAGTCGTCAATTGTATTTCCTCAGAAAACTATGCTTTATTCCACAGGAGGAAAAATTAAACTCTCCAGGGTGTGGTAAATAAAATATTACCCTGTTGGAATTTCTATACTTAAACAATGGGTCATGCATATAATGAGAGGCAGAGTCCGTGGTGTCCGAATCAAAAGGGCTTTATTTCAGTAACTCGAGTTAAGGGAGAATCGGGTTCCATCACCACTAAGGTTCAGGAAGGGTCTTCTGAACTTTATTCACAGAGTACAATATTTATACATGGGATATACATTAGATTGCATAGAGAAGGAGGAGCGCTCCAGGCAGAGCAAGAGAAAGAGAGAGATAAGAGCATATGGGCGTGCAAGAGGGCGTGTAAGAAGGTGTTCACTTGAGGAGTCATAGGTGAGTCATAGGTGGGTGGATACATGGAGGGGGTCTGCATGGCCAGCTGGAACCTTTGCCCTACTTGTGTGCGCATCTTTGGTCATGACGTGCAACTAACGTGTAACGGGGGAAGCTGGGGGGAGCTGACTTTCGATCTAGTAGAGAGGCCTTCAGTGTCGGGACGGCCTGCTCGTCTGGTATTATCTGATATCTTGGATCCGGGGATGTATTATCTGAAGTAAAGGTCGCTCAAGCAAAGGTTGCTCATCACTGTAAATGTAAATGTAAATGTATTTGAGCTTATATAGCGCACAGCTACCCACAAAGGGTTTCCCGGCGCTTGCTTAGGGAACCCGTCCTGGTATTCCCCTGTGAGATAACCCCGGCAGGGTATCCACAAGGTGAAAGCCAGGCATCCCGCCGCGAGGGGCCATTGTGGAGATCAAGCAAGCTATTGCCCAGAGTCGCAGAGTGTGAACCCGTGAGTTGAGAAGGCACCGGAGCGAGAATTATTGAGTCCGTGGGATTTTTGAGCCCAAGACCCGGCGAGGCGGGGAATTGAACCCTGGTCCAGGGCCGATCTCAGCTTCCGGGTCTGCCGCCTCTAACCCCTGAGCCACACTTCTCCACCACTAGAGCCAGTGTGTGCATATATTTCTATGGATGCAAGCTCTGTAAATCACTTAAACAGAGACAGGAAGGCTAGGCTCTATCTCTGTAGACGGGTTCTGTTTACCTTCTTCACTGGGCAGGAATGTGTTTTCTGAGGAGCAGAGCAGATAACTGTGAGCAAAATACTGTCTTGGCAGGCCGGACTGAGCAGGAAGTATGTGAGAGGTCAGGGATACGTAGCTGAGCTACAGCTTTCAGAGTGTCTGGAGGCATGAAAAACCTTAAATCGGGAACTGGCTCAGGTTGAGCCACAAAACGGGTTCATCTCGACTTTTAAACGTGCACCATGCAAATACATTGGCAACATAGGCCTCAATGCAGAATTAACGTTTCTTTCGCGGAAGGCTTGGTAACTGACATTCTAATGTGAGACGGAAGTGCAGAAGCATCATTATTACGGACATGAGAGGAAAAATGCATGGATGATATGTACATACACTAAACGTAGGGTACAAGCAGGGGACACATTGGCCATGTAAAATTCCTATTTCCTCAAGGGGATTATTGTTGCCTCACCATGGATGAGTAGACCTTTTCAAGGCAGATTCTTATTCCCAGGCACTGTTTGCTACCTCTAGACCTCAAGGACACCAGGTTTGCGAATTTGGATGCTTCTCCTTCAGAATACCCTGCATGGCCTTTGCTGAACCTTTTAAAATAGTTTACATCTACCTAGAAAGGAGCGATAGTTTAAGATGCAACAGAAACACATAGCCCACTATGTAGATCTTGCAGTGGGTCTCAGACATGAGCATGACCTGACATACTGGAGAGAATTTCTCAATTTCATTAATTCCCTCAATAATGATCAAATCTCAAACAAGCATTGACAAAGTCAATAGGTCTTCACTTTGAGAACTAATGGCTTTGCCAGTGCCTTCTGACGGTGCTCTGCAGCGCAGGGATTTTTGTCTGACACTTTGAAGCATCATAAAGAAATCACAATAGCGCTCACATCATTGCACTGCAGCACTCTTACCTGATGATGTATGCACATGTATGAATCAGGTGCCATTTTTGTATAATTATTTTTATTTACTAGTCAAAGATGGCAGATACCACATGGATCGGTAAATAAAAACAACTAAGATACTTTTATTGCAAAAGCACAATTTAAAAAAAAATTAAAAACAGTGGTAGTGAGGGTAATAAAAGAATGAATGGGGGAACGAGTGGGAGCAAGGAGAGGAAAAGCATCACCCAAGGGAGAAAACGACAGAGGGATTGCCAAGGGACAAACGTGCATGGAGCGAAGGAAACAAGAGTGGGGAAGAGAAGAACATAGAGTGCATGGGGCCACGTGGGGAGAGTGGGAGGAGGAATCATACAAGAAAGCAAGGAGAACTAGTAAGTGACAGCAGCAAGGGAAGCGGGGAGAAGCACACGAGCGTGAGAACAACATGGATCTCGAGAGACAGGGGTAGAAGTACACGAAAAAGAAACACGGAGCACTGGGGTGGCATACGGATCATACTCTTGTAGGGGGGGGTAAAGAAGAGAGCTAGAAAACACATGCACTTTCATTGAATGCTTAACCGAAGGAAAAAAAAGTTCCTTAAAAGTGAGCAGTGGAAGCATAGAAGCCAACCAATAAGAGAGATGGTAAAGAGGCTGTGCTTCAGGGGAGAGGCAAACCACAAGATGGCCATGATAGGACAAGGAAAGCCATTGAATACGAAGGGAGCAAATGAAAGTGAAAATAAAGCCAAGCAAAGAAAAGGAAACACATTTACTATTCATCTCAAGACAGGAAAGAGAGATTAGAGTGAGCATTCTGATAACTAAAAATAAATGAGTGACTTTCCTGCACCTGAACTGCAGGAATGCAGACAAAGACAGCAGATAAAGGTCTCTGAATGCACCAGCTTGCATCCCCAGGTCCTCAGTGCAAGATGGCTCTGTGTACATGCCAGTAATTGAATTCTTTAACATCAGTGCAGCCAAGTACCACCTGCAACATAGTCTTCTCATGTTCGGCTAAAGGGATCGGCTCTTCGGGCTTACCTCTTGTCTCCCCGGATGATCTTACTTCCAATTTTCTTTGACTTGCGTTCTCTTCCACAATGCTCCAAAAATCTCAAGGTAGGGAGAGGGAGAATGAGAGCCAATCAGAAAACTAGTGTATACTGACTGACATGCTAGCGGTATGGTCATGTGCAGCAACGCTACATTATACAGCCTTGCAATTGGATAGAATAGAGAAAGGTCCGCCCACTGACAGATTCACCAGCTGTCCTGAAAATGACTACACCTGTTGCCCCAGAGGTGACCGTCCAATTGTCCAGAAGTAAATGTATCCCCATGTTTTGTACTCCACAATCCATGTTGCCATTGCTGTCATTGTTTAGTGTGACAAACCGACTCTGGGAGATTGTTACTGGCACAGGCAGCTCCATCTGACCACAGAGGGTTGTACATTGCCGCAGTAAAGAAGAGGGTCGGCCTCAGGGCTTTATCTTGACTTGAGCCCTTTGGGCCATTCTAACACCCGGAAGTAATTAAAAGCCTTAAAAGCGGGGAATGGGAAAGGAAGCAACAGCAGGAGTGGGACAGGAATGGAGGGAACAGAGGGGGGCAAGTGGAAACACAAGCAAAGGCAACAGGTGTTGGGAAAGGGTAGGCAGCATGGGACAGAGTGGGAGGGACAGGAAACCAATATGGAGAGGCAAGGGGGGAGCACACGGGCAAGGAGAAACACTCAGGCGGCAACCGTACAAAAGAGATGCAGTTCTTCACAAAATAGATGGCGCTTGAAAAGCAAGCACTGGAAGCAGAAATGCCAGAAGCAGACAAATTCGAGTGACAAGGAAAGCCAACCAATGATAATCAAAGGGAAGGTTCCAAGACTACAATATGTTTCGCAACAGGTGGTGCATGCTCTCTGTAGATGGCTCGATCTAATGAAGTGCGATGCGGGGTGCTGCTCGAGATTGATTCGGGACATTGGTGTTATTCTACACAGCCTGTGCAGTGTTTGGAGGTCCCTGTTCCTTTGGGACCCAGTTGCATACATGCCAACATTTCAGAAGAGCAAAGAGGGAGAATTAAAAAAAAAAATCGGGAGAATGGGACTTTGAATCGGGTTAACGGCATGTATGGGCTTTGGAAGTGGCTGCTGCAGGATCGGACATTTGAAACTTAAATGCACGTGTTTTTTTAAACTTTCAGATGCACAGAGCGCAATGGCAGGCAGAGAGAGGGTGATGCAAGTGTTGTGCACTGGCCTGGCAGGTTGCTGGCAGTGCATGCACTCCTCCTCCCCCTCCTGTGTGGCAGCCCGGGCTGTAACAGCTTCCCCGCGCACACACAGCCGCCCCAGTACTTCACACGTCTTTAAAAGACAATTGCCTTGTTAATGACGCTTTGTTGGTTTTTCACCCCTTCTAGAGCCCCTGCATCGCCACTCTGAATATGGCTGGAAGAATTAGCACCTTACACAATACCAAACCCTGTCTGCTAAAACCCCCGAGGAATCGGGTTTTGCTTGCAGGAATCGGGAGGCGGGAGACTAACCTTGAAATCGGTAGTCTCACGCCTGAATCGGGAGAGTTGGCATGTCTGCAGTTGCTGCTGTGTGAGCCTGTGCTGAGTGACTGCAGAGGAGAGAGGAGCGGAGACCCGGACTGCGAGGACCAGCATTCCGTAGAAGACCCACAGCTGGTTCCTCTTCTCGGCCGTGCCGCACCCCCTCTCAGTGCCGCGCCTCTTCTCACTGCCATATAACCTCTCGCGGCCCCCGCTTTGCGGGGGCCGCTCGAGATTGATTCGGGACATTGGTGTTAATCTACACAGCCTGTGGAGTGTTTGGAGGTCCCTGTTCCTTTGGGACCCAGTTGCTGCTGTGTGAGCCTGGGCTGCGTGGCTGCAGAGGAGAGAGGAGCGGAGACCCGGACTGCGAGGACCAGCATTCCGTAGAAGACCCACAGCTGGTTCCTCTTCCCGGCCGTGCCGCGCCCCCTCTCAGTGCCACGCCCCCTATCACGTACAAGTTTGACTGGCTATCGCGCATCGCGGGACGCGCGCGGGACTCAGCCCGGGCAAAGGGCGGGCCGTTGTGTGGCCATTAGGTGGCTGTAGGAGGCTGGGCTGAGGCCCTTCCCTTTCATTCCTCCTTATTTCAGTCTGCTGTCGGTTCTGCTGTGGTTACATTGCTTCCCACCCTAAGTACATTTTATCTGCTTTCTTTACTGCTTGTATATTGCTGCCCCCGCTGCTGGACTTCCACTTGCATGTGGCACACTGTTTGGTTCATATTACTTCTTCTAATACCTAATTTTTATTGCCCTGTGACGTGGCGCTGCTAACTCAGGATCTATTCTGTATTTAGTCCTATTTTCCCTTTTGTTAGGGTTAATGTGAAATTAATTTTAGTCTGCCAGCTATCTTCCAAGGCTCATCTGGTTTGGGCTAAGGAGGCTTTGTCTAATAGCCAGTACCATGGACTCACCTTCGTTGAGCAGCGCGGGGGGAAACAATAGTAAGGGTACCCTAGACAAATACTTTAAAAAATCCACCTCTGAGATAGATAGGGAAAATGCACTGGCCGAACGAAGGGTGGAGCGTCGTCGCTCCATTGAAGGTATCAAAGCCAGACTTTCCTCATCATTGGTACCCCAGATTCTAACTCCTGGTATAAGTGTGTCTCCAGTCAGCGAGAATCCTCTTGCCACCCAGGGTATCCCGGTACTTCTACGGGATACCTCTCCCACAATAGTGGCTTCAAATAGTAGTCCTATCAACATCACATCACCACCATGCAACTCCGGTGTAGGGCCAGAAGTATCATCAGCTACCTCCCATGCAGCTAAAATGACTGCCAGAATATAATCAAGAAAAGTGGAAGCTTCAAAAGTATATGGTCCGCCCCCAAACAAAAGACGGAGGAGGGGGGTGCTCCCCAAAAAGGTAGGATTAGCCACTCCGATTTTGTCAAGGGCAAAGGGGCGAATTTAGCCTCTGCTCCCAAACCAAAGTATGCTCTAACATCTGAAGAAATCCAAATGGCCCCCCAAGAATTACTACCACCTCCCATGTCGTCTGCTCCAACAACTGGCTCAGAATCTCGGAGTGACAGACTGACGGACTCCCAGTCGTCTGTCCCCTCTCTTGATATTCTTGAGCACCTATTTAGGACTTATACTCTTCCAATCTTAGAAAGACTATCGGGGATAGAGCACCGATTGGGGCAATTGGAAATGGCAATTTCCAATAAAGTGAACCAACAAAAAGATCTTGTTAACCCAACTCCAACCACTGCCGTTGTAGTTACATCTCTCGTTACTACATCTGACAAGGGTAAAGAGTCAAATGCACCCAGTAAAATAGTGAGCCGAAATCCACAAGGGGCCATATCCTCCAACACCACTCCCCGACTAGCCACGCATACTTCAGGCGCTATACCGAAGGGGATAAATAGTCCGGCTGCAAGAAGTACGCGGGCGGTAAGAGGGAGGGCGCCCCCAAATAGGGTTGAACATCGTAGGGGCCGTCCGGTTGAACTTCCTCCTGAAGCAGTTCCCTATGTGGTGGTGCTCACGGGTGTTCCTACACTTGAGGCTGACAAGAGAGAAGGACCCCTGCAGCTCAAAAATAAAACCATGCATTGGCTGACCCAGAATAGACCGCTCCCTGGAAACATCAACGGAGAGATCGTGCATGTACGCCGACTCCCATGGCTGGGGAGCCAAGAAAAAGACATCAAGGGTGATCTCATTGTGGTTAATTTTAGAGACCCTGAAGCGGTTAGGCACATCCTCAGCTGGATGCCTGGGAATTTAGGCAAAAAATCATGCCCTGTGACCTCACATACTTTTATCCAAGAGCCCTAGTGGCTCCCATGTCCTGTCCCTGGCCACCCCCTGCCCTATTGAGTAATCCTGGTACCAAATTTAACAATCCATACTTGTCCTCGATGCCCAGTTCTATGGCCCCAAAGAATGTATTTGGGTGGGAAACTGTTCCCCATAGGGTTTACGGTAGTAATCCCGGGAGGCCGGTTCACATGCTTGAAACAAGGGGGATGGAACATCTGCTCCCCTTTACTCCTCTGGAAGGTAAAAATAGATTTGAAGCCTTTTCAGGCCTCGAAGAGTGCGACTGACGGTTGGGTATTTTCACCAACCCATCGCTATCTCCGAGGAGTACTAGTAACAATATGAAGCTAAGTCGCTGTAAACAGACCTGTCCAACTATTAGTGTGCATGAAGGCCAGGGGAACACGGGAGGTAACGCTGCCAATACCACCGGGGAAAATGACACGTTGCAGCTAGATAACCCAACTCCCTGTAGTGTGGGGTCCAAGATAATATCCTACCTGATAGTGCACATGTCCATGCACAAATTTCCCGTCACCAGCCTGACACGACTTCAATATCCCTTGTCCCATTTATCCAGGATTCAACATTCTCATTTGAGTCCCCTGCTTCGCAAGTAGTTATTGATCACGGCAAAATCGAAACATCGTGTTCCAAATCTATTTCTCCACCCGGAATTTTGAAGGTTCTATCATGGAATGTTGCAGGTATCGCCAACAAAATACATACTGATGAATGGGACTCCATAGTAACTAATAGTGATGTTTGTCTCTTCCAAGAGACTTGGGCTAGGGAATCCCTGTCCAGAAAGGGATATGCAATCTTTGAAATCAAGGCCAGCTGGAGTGGTAAGGGGAGGCCCTCGGGTGGCTTGGTGGTGTGGGTAGCTAGCCACATTGGATGCACTGCGGAGAACATAGTTACGTCCTCCCAGGACATACAGTGTGTTATACTGAAGTGGCCCAATGCCCCTAAGATAGCAATCATAAATGTGTATTCCCGTCCTGTTGGCCTAACTATGGAGTCACCCACACTTGAAGACCTTTCGTCTTTTTTGGGCCAGCTACCTGAAGACTGTAAGATAGTGATGGGGGGAGATTTTAATTGTCACTTTGAACCACTAGAGGGGTTGAGGGAAGGGGCACTTACTGCTGAAGATGATTTTTGGGGGGTCCCGTTGTGCCAATCTCCTCACCCCAAATCCTGGTCCCCACTTGCGGTACAAATCATGCCCTTGACGCCCAATTTTGCGGTAAGGGCATGCAATGGACGAACAATCTCAGATACCCCCTCACAATGTACCTTCAACAGGAAGGACCATGAGTCACGGCTGGACTTCATCTTTGTTGATATTAGTTTGTGGCCCAGGGTCGAGGACTTTAAAGTAGTCCCACATACGGATAGCGACCATAATGCACTTCTACTACACTTGGTGCATTCTGCAATAGTACCTGGCCCGCAGCCCGCTGAGAATAGGGAGGACCCATGTAATCTGGTACTCACCTCTAACAGTCGTAGGGTTAAATGGGAGAAACTAGCAAACTCGGAAGAAAGCACCAGGAAATTGTATGAGCTAGTACTCCCCAAGTTTGAGGATCTGGACAATTTAGTTAATCAATCCAGACCTGAAGACTTTAACAAGAGTTTAGCTCTAATTCATGAAGAGTTAGTGGGTGCTCTCGGTGAGGTCCTCTACGCGGAGGTAGCGCGGTGTAAGCAAAAGACTAGAACCTCTTCCTGGTACAACCGAGCCTGTGAAAAGGCTAAGACTGAATTACTTACAGCAGTAAAAGCAGGTACTGATAGGACTAGGGTGGGCGAGCTTAGGCGTGAATATAAGGGTGTAATGGCCCGGGCAAGGTCAGACTGGGATTGGGAGAGATGGCAGGATCTCTCTTCTGCCCTTGAAACGAGGGACTCCAGGAGATTCTGGTCACTAGTAAATATCGGCTCAGGCGAAACAAAAGCTGCAGTAGAGCCCAATATTGCAGCTTCTGTGTGGGAAGCCCACTTTGGTAAACTCTATGAAGATAGTTTTGATGGTACCAATGATGTGGCTGCTGCTTTCCTATCCCAATCTGGCGATAGATTGGAATTCAGTCTTGGGGAGGTGGCCAGTGCAATAGATAGACTGGCGCTGGGAAAAGCGCCGGGACTCGACAAACTGCCCGGTGACCTTTTTAGGTCCCACCCTGAGATTTGGGCCCCGTACCTCCATATTCTTTTCAATTCTATTGCAGGAGGCATGGAGATCCCCTGTACTTGGCTGGGGGCGGAGATAGTTCCCATTTTCAAGAAGGGCTGTCCTCTCCTCCCAGCCAATTACAGGCCGATCAGCCTTATAGATGTGCCCCAAAAACTTTTTTCCCGCCTCATACTGGACCATCTCCTGGACTGGATGGAGGATAGAGATATTCTAAGCCCACTTCAGGATGGCTTCAGGAAAAACACGTCCACCATGGACCAGATCTTCCGCCTCGTACTCCTCTACTGGAAATCTGTGAGGATCGAGGGGGGGGGAGGCTGTATGTGGTGTTCTTGGACCTGAGGTCAGCATTTGACCTGGTCCCCCGAAAAAAACTTTGGGAGGTTTTAAATGAGATGGGAGTTCCAACTCACCTCTTTCAGGCCATAATCAGACTTCATGAAGGTAATTTTGCTCAGGTTCGATCTGGGAGGGGTGGAGTTTTGTCAAAAAGGTCCCCGGTCCTTAGGGGGGTAAGGCAGGGTTGTGTGTTGGCGCCAACCCTGTTTTGCCTTTACGTTAATAACGTCTTATCCCATCTTAGTAATGTCAGGGATAATGATGCCCCATTTTTGGCGGGCAGGAGGGTGCCGGCCATCATGTGTGCTGACAACACCCTCCTGCTTTCCAAATCTCCGATGGGAATACATCGGACCTTGGATGGATTTGGTCTCTTCTGTAGACAGTATGGTCTAGAGATCAATACAGGGAAGACCAAATTCATGATATTTAACCCCCCCCCCCAAAGACAAGACCAAACCCTTCACTGAGCTCCGTAAGTCTGGAGAGGGTAAAAACATTCCAGTATCTGGGGGTAACACTGCATGCGAATTTAGTTTGGGAACCTCAGATAGCAAGATCACGGATAAGGCTGTCTCAACTGTCTGGGGCAATCGTGAAGGTTACGAATACCTCTACTTTTAAATCTATTGCCCCGACAGTTGAAATGTACAAAACACAAGCCAAAGCGGCTGCATTATATGGCAGCGAGTTGTGGGGCCATAGAGCTGGAAAAGCGCTCACGAGTGTAGAAAACAATTTTCTGAGACGCCTTTTGGCCCTTCCCCTGGTACACCCCTTTTTCCTCTAAGATTAGACATGGGCCTCTCTCCCATAGGGCAGGATCTTGAATCAAAGCCGTTAAGGTTTTGGCACAGGCTTTGGACTACCAATGAGCTTAAACACTACAGGCAAGATCTTATCCATGTAATGAACTTAAACCAATGCGATAAAATTCCGTGGTTAACCTTTGTAAAGAAAGAACTGTATCGGTTGAGTCTCCATGAGCTTTGGGAGGCCCCCGAGTTAGGTTGTCAAAAAGTTTCCCGGAAAAGACTTGTAGAAGTTCATAAGGAAAGAAGTCTTGCTTCCCTTGTGCTTGCACCCCACAATGGGAATTTAACTGAACGTTTCCTGGACTCCAAAAATTCTTACTACTTTGAAAGTTTTATGGACATTATCTTCCCGATACTGGCAAGAAAGTTATTCATCCAATGGAGGCTTGGCACCTTACCCATTAAATCCTTCACGTGTAAATGGGCTAAGGGGGAAGACAAAATATGCCCCGGTTGCAGCCACTGTGATGAGGAGGAAATTCATGTCCTGTTCTTCTGCCCAGCCTACGACAGACCTAGGAAACATTGGCTAGTGCCTCTGTGTAGGAACTTGGGCGTAAGGAGTCATGTGATTTTGTACAGAATATTGAAAACCATCACTTCCCCTCATATAGTATTCGCAGTCACAAAATTTTTAACGCCCATGTGGCACATCAGGAGGAAATTACTAAAAGTCTGATTTCCTAGGATGGTACTGCTAAATTAATAGTATTGCCAATGTATCTTTTGACTACCTTTTGGGAATGGTTGTCTTTTCAGTCATCCTTTCAAAGTATCTTTTAATTTAATGTTTTATCTAATATTTATTTTTGTATGTATGCTTTTATATGTATCTTTTATGGCCTAAATGGCCGAAATAAAGAATTTTTGGATTGGATTGGATTGGATTGGAAACTCAAGCAATGCTTGTTCTCCAGATACTCAATTATACTCCTAAGAGATTTATGAGTAGCAGTAGGACTTCCTGCATCCAGGTGTGGTATTTTGCATGTCCAATGCTAGAATATTTATTTGCATTTATTTGAGATTAATATAATTTTTGCATGGAATGCTTTATATTGTAGTTCAAAACTACAAAATGACATAGTTATCTGGGTGGTTACATCAAGTCTTATGTAGGCAAAAGGACTGAAGATTTATGATGATATAAGTTGACAGCACAACTAGCAATATAAAACATACAGTAGGAAGGTTATAAAGAAACATTGAAAAGCCAGCACTGTCAAACAAGACTTTCTGACTTGTAGCCTAGAGATAACAATATCACATATGCTTCATTTAAAAAGAAGAATGGTCCTCATCATTTTAAGTCAAATAATCATTTGTTTACAGAAGAATACTACTCAAACAATGATGAATTAATTGCAGACCCATCTCAAACCTCCCCGTCATCAAGATCATGGAGGGAGAGGCTACCGAAGAGATGCAAGAATTTATCAAATCTAACTAAATTCTACAAGACGATCTGGGTTCAGATCAAGGAGACAGACAAACACCACAAGCGCAAACATGGAAGAAGAGCTGCTTTCCTTACTGAAAGGGGAATGATCTAAAATCTTAATACTTCCTAACCTGTCAGCAGACTATCACACCATGAAGTGCAAAATCTGGAAAGATTGGCTTGGTCACTGGAATAGATCGCAAACAATGTCACTCATTTTTTGTCAACCCGTATCCAACAAATCAACATTGGTTCCTCATCATCTTCAGTCAAGTCTATCACTGGATTCTGCAAGGGTCACCTCTATTTCTCCTTTTCTTTAACATAAACATAAGATCACTCACTCGATTGATCTTGCCATATCCTTTTCAGTTCTGTATGTACCAATGAAATTCAAATGCATATCCGGGTGAGGAGCCACATCTCCTTGACAGTCTTTCAGTCAATTATAAATGACCTCACAACGTGAGGTCATCTATAATTGACTGAAAGACTTGGGACAAAACAATTGCCCCTGTTCTTGAGATCTACAGGAGGAAATGTCTCCCCACTCTGACTTATGGTGCAGGGTGGTGGGCTGTAGGGATACTCACAGGGGCCAAGTTAAGGAGATTAGGGTCTGTAGGTGATTCTTGGGTGTCCCTCTCTCAATCCCCATGTTATAGCTCAAAAAGAGACAGGCCTGGAATATCTGGAGGACCATTTGAAGTAAACCCCTCTGTCATTTTGAGGTTCATATTGGCTAAATCAAGAGGCATGTGTCAATCGCTTAATTATATCGGATTGCCTGTCTTGCCCCTACAGTACAAACATCCGCTGACTTCGGTAAATTAGGGAGACTAAAGCCTTACTAGGCTTTTGGAATCATCTTTGAGAAACCCGAAAGTATTATAAAGAGGGATAAAGGGTGGATTAGAGAATGTGGGAGTTATGAAACCTTAAGTAAGAGAATAATGTACTTTTCAGTCCTCTGAAGCAGTGGCTCCCTATCTAATTCTTGTCCAGAAAACAGACGTTACTGACACGGTTGAAAGCCGGCTCTATTAGATGGTTGATGTGTTTCCCTCAAGGCCAATCTTTCCCCTCTGAGATAAGAATTTGCCCCTGTGATGAGACATCCCCACAGACCGTTTTGCACGTCATCTTCTTTTGTAAGCACCTCACCAAAAATTTTTTATTCAGTTATTGCGTAAACACAAATTTAGTAAGTGTAGAGTGGCGCTAGTTTTCTTCCAATAATTGGATGGTCCACTTAATTGTAAATCCGTTGACTCTTCTTTAAAAAAACACACTTTATTTATATAAATGTATGCTGTTTTTGCCATGCCGGACGTCTCAATGTATTTTGGCTTCCTTTTTACCCTCACTTTTATGCACTGATTGTATTCTGTATGTATTCTTTTGTGTGTAATATGTTATATCAGAATTTTATTGTATATTTTAAACGTCCATTTTACCATTCTTTTATCTAGTTTTAACGCCTAAATAAATTTGCTGTAATTGTGTCATTCATCTTTTACGATCTGATTATTTTGACCAAATCGAATAAAGAAAGAATTGAATTGACTGATAGACTTATATCAATGGATACAGGAGAGCCAGGCCTGCGGAATGGACCAGAAACTGACATCTTTGGATTTGGAGGTCACTGTGATGACAGACTTCCTTTAGACAGGCCAGAGGATGGGCCCACCTTCCCCTGCTGACACAACAGAAATCCTTAGTATGGTTTGACTGAGACCTTTCTTTTGGTCTTCGTATCACAGCGGCATTCATAACATCAACCCACATCTTGGTTTGCTGTAAAATATTCTACTGTTGTTTCACCTTTGTGATCATTCACAATCGACAAATAAGAAAGCTTGGGTCTAATCCTGAAAAATCGATCTCACTCTGTTTTCACTTTATTTTTAAAATACAAAATCTGAAAATTATCCTTTTCAATGATGCCTTCCTAGCCATTTATCAATCTGCCAATCTCCATGAAGTGGCACAGTGACCTTGTATGCAAAAACAGCCAAGCTTGTGGGCATTGGAAATATTAGAACCAGACAAAACAATATTACAATTAGGAAATAGATCATTTTAAAAAGCCAAATTAATTTAGGTAAAAAAATAGAATAGAATATTTAAAATAACAATAAAATCGAAAAAAATGGACTTGAGGGCTTAGTATTTAAAAAAAGTAGAAACAATTCTCACAGGAAATAATGATCAGGCGTAATCAATGTAAGTCAATGAGGCGTGGTTGACGCGGTCTTTTACTTCCTCTGCAGTTGACAGGCAATGGTGGGGTGGGTCTTTTATAAGCTATTGGCTTGCCCTGTTGAAAAGTTACCAAGAACTGGGCCCTGGCTTGCTTTGCTGGTGACTGTTATTCGATAAAGGTCAAGGAATGGTTAGCATTTTATTTAGGCCAAAGGTTTTTCCTTCAAACTTACAAACTGTTCTGAAGGTCGAAAATCTTCAGTGGTGAAAAGGAAAGCTGTAACAACCCAAGAACCTAGAAAATGTAGACACCTTGGTTATTCCTTTATTGGCTAGTCTTAGCTTGTTGTGCAAATCCTCCAAAGAGGAAAAAATTATTTGGCTCAACTTTTGTAAAAAAAAGATCTTTAACTCAGCCTATGGTATCTTCCAGTCAGACAATAGTGTATATCTTCATATTGCATCTGTGCCAAGAGTCATGTCAAGATCTTACCAAAAGTTGCTTGAGTTCAAGAAATGAAGGAGAATTCATTGCGCTGTAAGCCACGCGTTGCTGGAACATCGCGCTCAGCAAACGTTGAGCAGTCTCACAGCCCATACCACTCTGGTGTCTCCGCACTTTTGGTCACGCATAGCGGTATTACTCGACCATTGGAAATTGCGACTCACAAATTGCACCAAATTGCAAGACGCAATTTACAATGTACAACAGTGTCTGAGACACTGTTTGCATTTCCCAATGGGGTTGCAAATTGCATGGCTCATGCATATTAATGAGGCTGTCGAAATGTGTAACCCTTTTGGGAATGGCTGGCACTCCCAGGGATGGTGGCCTGCTGGGGTCAGCGGACCTCCATGTCTGAGACTGCTTTTAAAAAGCAGTTTTTTTTAAATGCAGCCCGTTTTCGTTAGAGGAAAACGGGATGCATATTAAAAAATAAACGTTTTCTTTTCATTTTTTCCTGGGACTACTGCCTGCTCTAAAAAAAAATGTGTGTTCCCATTCACAAAGGGGAAGGGTCCCCTGGGGACCCCTTCCTGTTTGCGAATGGTTTACCACCCTCTTGAAGAGGGTGGTAAACTGCGAGTGTTTTAGGTGTTGGACTCTCTATTAGGAAGGGACGTCCTTGGAACGCCCCTTCCTAATAGCGAGTTGCTAACCCTATTTTGCAAGTCACTATTTAATTTGCAACTCTCAAAATTGTGTTACACGGGCCACAGGTTTTTTGTGCGCGCAAACGGGTCTAAAACCCGTTTCCGCATGCAAAAAAAATCATTGTACATCTGGCCCTCAGTTTCTTGTTCAGTCCATCCCTCTCACACTACACCTTGATACTGGCATGTGAGGCATGACCAAGTAATGTCTCTTTTAGATGCTTTTAGACTCAATGAGTACTGCACGAACCATAAATTGGCAGGTCTAGATACTCTAGTGTATCGACAACGGCCATTGGAGGCATCAATAGGAGCTTCCAGAAGAAATGTGCCTTGTCATGCATGCAGACCGAATGCTAGGAATATTCCATCCTCAGCTTCAAACATCTGACTGATACCAACCCCACAGTACGAAGCCAATATCTATTGTCATATGTGCTTTGTGGAATTTGAGCTGTATAAGGTGTAGGCATGCTTGTATGGCGACTTCCCTCAGGTGCCTGAATGCTTACTCCCAGTTGATAGTCACCTGGCCCTGCCCCACAAGGTCGGGAAATACCTGCTAGGTCCCTGTTCCAAAACCCTCAAGCTGAGCTACCTCAAAATGCGTTGCCCTCCCTAAAGGGTTCCCTGTAAAGTTCTTGTTTACAATCTGCTTCTGCAGTGTCTTCCAGATTCAGAACTCAGGAATTTTTAGAAGAGTCTCAGCCAACTCTTTTGGGTAACATATATTGTGATGTCGAGTTAACGCTTGGCCGCATGAGGTCATTACTACTTTGAACCCCCTTAAAAAGAGTAAACAAAGAGGTCCATCCACTCCATGGTTTTCAACAGACCTTTGCTTTTTAAAGAAAGGCTGTAAACAACTGCAGAGTAAATGGAAGCTACATTGTAGGCAGGCATATGAGCAACTCTATAAAACATCTTTTAAGTCCTATCAAAACTGCCCAGAGCTCCTTCTGTGTTCATGAAATAGCAGTGGCAGGAATCTCTGCTTACAAATTTTTCGAAATTACTACAATTTATCAGAACCCGAAAGCATGTAGGCCAATAATTCCAGCAACAGCAGAATTATGTGAGAAGTTCTCTGCATTGAGGAAAAGATCTTAAAGAATCATGCTGGCCTTCTCTCTCTGTAGACTATTCAAGCCTGCCCACCAAACACTATCCCCATCAAACAAATCAACAAGTTCTCATGCAAAGGAAATCAGGTTCACCAGTGACCCATGCCAGACTCACTAATTCTGCAGAGACCATAGTTCCGCTTTTCCCCAGCTCTTTAACAGTTACCTCCTACTGGAAAAGTGCTAAAGTGGTCCCCGTCTTAAAGAAACCATCTGCCAATCCATCAGTCATGGCTACTTTTTGCAATATTTCACTGCTCCCAACTGTCTTTAAAAAGCTGGAAACGCTGATAATACAGTTATTAATTTTACTCAGTTGGATTTCCACCTCTCCATAGTACAGAGATAACCGTTCTTTCAGGCTCACACTGGTACATGGTGTAATCAGGCAGTTCCTGATGGACTGGACGGACAAGTTAGTGTGTGAACTGTTTTTGCTGTTTGTGTGCCTGTCTGGTGGGATGATGTTTACTGCTAATTTCTCTTGAAATTTCTGCAAGCATTGCCTGCAGCAAGCATAGATGTATACAATCTCCCGTACTTTGCAAAACACCTATACAGTGTGTTCTTACAGGTTCAAAACTGCCCCATTGGCAAATGTGGGCCACTTCTTTAGCTATATGATTCGCTAATGGGTGCCACTTTTATTTTGGTGCCCCAGTTTATTTTCTGTCTCAGTCCGTCCCTGCTTCCTTGAGGTTACTGAAGTGATTGAGCTAGCCCAGAATGAGGGTAAAAATGCCTCCTTTATCCTGCTGGATCTGTCAGCGGCACTTGATACCATCTCTCATTCCACCTTGTTACAACGCCCGACAGAGTTTTGACTTGGAGGCCACTCCTGGTGCTGGCTAAAACCTTTTCTGGACCGGAGAGAGCAAGAAATATGACTTGCTCCTTATGCCTTGTCCAGTAAGCAGCTTGCTTTTGAGGTCTCGCAGGGGTCTTCATTGAGCCCAACATTGTTCAACATATATATGGCCCCCTTAGCTGAACTAATAGATCACATGGTTTTAAGTCCATTTTATATAATGATACCCAGTTGCTCTTCACCTTCTACCTTCATCTACAGACACACTTGCAATCCTTCAAATCTTGTCTGACACATGTCCTGCGTTGGCTGAGTGAGAGCCATTTACAATGCAATGCAGAGAAAACAGAGATTCTCCTCTTTAGCAATTGAGAAAGCACTGGGTAAACAACTGCTGGCCTAAGGCTCATCCTCCCCTCCCTAGCACCCAAAATAGTTACCAAAAACATTGGTGTTAAGCTGGATGACAAACGCTCCTTTCAACCACAGATTCTGTCCATGATCAGCACCTATTTTTCCCTGCTCCATTTCATCAGAAAGGTCCTTGATCTACTCCAGTACACCGCATGTTGGGCAGTCAACCACGCACCGAAAACTTACAGGATGGACTGTGGGAACATCTTATTCCTTAGTCTTTCAGAAAGATGGAATAAGAAACCTAATTTCGTTCAAAACGAAGCTGACTACCTTATTTTGGACATTCCAAAGCAGGATGCTATTTGCCATAATCTTTGTGATTTGCAACAACTCCCTTTCAAGAAAAGGATTATTTTAAGGCTCTCACTATCATACATCAGGCCTTTTATACGTGCAGCTCCCATTCTCTAAGCGATAGGATAATGCTCTATCACCGACCTAGGACTCTTGAGTCCACATCTGCCTTGTTAGTCGCAGTGCCTAGATTCAATCAGGTGAGGAGGGGAGGGCCTTCCTAAAGTCTTTTCAAGCTAAGAATAGAAACAGCTCTCACTTCCTACCATATCTCACAAACCTACATTCAGGAAAATGCCGAACACCGTCTATTTCCATCATATTCATGTGATAGGCTTCAGTGTCTTGCTCTGCCATTCTAGCACAGGAACACTCATTTGAGTAGCTTTGTGATCTGTAAATTGTTCATTCTGATATTTATTATAAGTATTTGTAAAGAGCGCAATCGCTCGGTAGAGTATCCTAGTACCTAAACCGGTGCAAGTCGGACCTAGCCTAGGGCTGGTGGGGGGAAGTCTGTTTGAAATCTTCCCATCTTGTGACATTTGAGAATAGATGAGGCAGCTCTCATGTAAAATTGTGAAATGGTGGCTCGCTTCAGGTTTTATTATTGATGTAGGAGTAGGCCCGACTGCCGGCACTGTGTATGCGTGGAATAGGTGTGATTAGACAGTCCAGAAGAGAAAGGGGCCTGGTGAGGTTGTGGAATTAGAAATCAGTGGTTGAGATAAGCTGATCCTGTATTGTGTAGGGCATCATTCAAAATTGAGTTAATAGTGCACCACCAGCACCAATACCACCACCACCACTACTGCCACCAATAACACCACCACCAATACCGCCACCACTACCACCGCCAATACCACCACCACCATCACCAAAACCACCACCATCAATACCACCACCTATACCACCACCAACACCACCAATATCACCAGCAATACCACCACCACCAGCAGTAGGGTGACCAACTGGCATGGGTGCAAATTCAGGACAGTGAGTGTAGACATTCAGAACAAGGCGGTCAAAATTCAGGACATTAATTCAGGGAAGAAGGTCAGAATTCAGGACAAAAATTAGGGACTAAAAGTACATTTTACAGACACATCAGAGAAGGTTGCGCAATATTACATAAGTAAATAGACAACCAACACAAGCACAAGTTAAAATAAGCTATTACGTTAAGAGAACCTTGCACTGCATTTGTTGTGTGCCTGAGTGAAACTTAAATACCTACGTTTGAATATTGGATGCACCTCGGTAACATGCGCCAAAATGAAACCTCCACCCACACCAGAGCTTGGCCCCTGGTGAGGTGACAGGCGCCCCTCCGTAAACAAACGCAGTTTGCCATGCCCTGGGCTCTGGCAGGAGGAGGTCCAGCAAATGCTCTTACTGGCCCATTATCATTCTGTATGTGATAATTAGGCCGACATACAGGATGATCACAGGCCCATAGCTGCCTGTGCCAGGTAGAGGAGGGGTTGCTGCAGGCCACTGATGACAGCAGGAGCATGAGCTGGCCTCTGCAGTGAGAGTTT
Organism: Lissotriton vulgaris; assembly: GCF_964263255.1. Classification (NCBI taxonomy): domain Eukaryota; kingdom Metazoa; phylum Chordata; class Amphibia; order Caudata; family Salamandridae; genus Lissotriton; species Lissotriton vulgaris. The sequence goes on along the minus strand of NC_141698.1, from coordinate 1,069,456,701 downwards.
CAGAACTCTCAGGCTGCTTGCACAAGGCAACTTGCTCTAAAGTCCGAAATAATGAACAAAAGGCGTCCGTGGAAGAATTACGGGCAGTCCGTGAAATTTACGGATGGTTGGTCACCCTAAATACCACCACCAATACCACCACCACCACCAATACCACCATCACCACCAATGCCACCACCAATACCACAACCAATCCAATACCACAACCACCAATACCACAGCCAGTACCAATACCACCACCAATACCACCACCACCAATACCACCACAAATCCAATATCACAACCACCAATACTAATATCACTGCCAATAACAATACCACCACCACCAAAACCACCTCCATTACCACCAGGACCAATACCACCACCAATACCACCACCACCAACACCACCACCAATACCACCATCAATGCCAATAGCTCAAACTTGCGGGAATGCAAGACCTATTGCATTGCAAATGGTTGTTTTTATTAGGTAACTCAATAAAGAGCGCACAAGTCTTGCCTCTCTATTTTTAATAAAATCAAGAATTTTCTTTACTAGTTTAAATCATGCTTCCTATGTATTTTATCAGTTTGGTAGAGAAGCGCTTGTTTGAGTAATGCCGCAGCTTCAGTAGCATAAAAGGCCATTTGCAGTTTTGCTGTCACAACCGATCCGCGTCGTTCCAGGAAAGACATTAATGAATCGTAATAGACGCATCCCTGCTTTGTGCGGGATAGATCGACTCGAAGATTCCTCTCTTCCAGATTCCGAGACGCGAAGCCCTGGCGCGGACTTCAAATAAAGCAGACCGGGCGCGGGCGAAGTCATTAAAATTCACTCCGGCTTGCAATGGTCAGTCCGTGTTTGATGTGAAAGCTTTCATCTTGCGTCGTGCGTGTGCCGTCCACCGCGGCGACGTCCACGTGACCACGCCATTGCCAAAGGCAGGCGCGGCTCCCAATAAAGAGGCCTTCTGAGGGAAGCAGACACAGGGTAGAGGGAGTGAAGTGAATCCCCATTACCAGCGCAAGAGCAGCTGACATGCCCTGGGAACAGCCCTTGAACGCCCGCACCACCAACTATGAGCTGGAAACAATTACTTATCAATAAAACACACAGAGTGTCAAAGTAAAAAGCGCCCACCACACACCCCATGATTGAAAAGCGCTGGGAGCTATTCACAGCTCCCAGATTACAGGAGATGAAGTGAGAGCATGTGACAGAGTGCAGAAAGGAAGGGTGTGTAAATGTGATTTATTGTCGATGGTTACACTGTGTTTCTTGCTGGGGTGGCTGTACATCAGTTATTGGAGCCCTGTAGGTTGGATGCTTGCTTCGCTAGGCAACATTAGACAGTGATTTGTGACTCAAACATTTACAGCCTGTAAGTCAAGTGAAGGGCTGAAATCTAAAATCAGGATATCCCTACACAAGAAGTGAAGTGGAAAATAAATATTGGGATTACATTTTGAGGTTCTTTTTGATGTCATCGTAAATTGGTTGTATGTGGTTTAGAATGGCTGTGTATCATTATAATACAATACCCACCTCCCATTCCAGCGAGGGCTGGTGAACAGCGGGTGCTGTTGAAAGAAGCGAAAAGCAATGTATAGATTTTATTAATGATCTTAAAAATCCACAGGTTGGTGTTTTTTTTTTAACTCACATGTATCATGTACATGAATCTTTTCTGGCCTGTATTTGTGCTTCTTTTCTGTTGCATGCTGTAGGTCGTTTGGATATGTCTTTGTTTTGGTTTTTTGGAAGTATGTTTAAGAGCTTCTTTGCTGATTTGATTTCTATGTTTTTCTTTGTGTGTTTTCGGGTTTGTTTTGGGCTTATTAGGTCTGGCCAAGAGACAGCAGCCTAGTAGCCTTATATTATAATTATCATTCATAATAAATATATATGGACATACTGCAGAGCTATTGGTAGCAAATATGTAGTTATGGTTAGATAAGAGTATCCTTTGAAAAGGCATTTTTTTAGAAACATTGGCACGGTAGATTAGCTCGCACATTTTTCTAAAACTGCTTTAGGTTAGGCATGGCAAGGTTTGCGTGGTTCTACTAGGTTTGAGGATAGTTTTTCAGACCTAAATTAAAAATAAATAAATTGGATAAAGGGGCTTTTTTTCACCATAGGCCATTCACGATCAGTGAACTCTCAGCTGCATTAGTGGACTAAATGCTATGAATGGTTGGCTGCAAGAGAACTTTTTCTCTTGTGGCTGCCATTACAGAATATAGGGTATGGACTCTGTCTCCAGAAAAAAACACAAAAGACCACATTAGGGAGCAGGATGAGCACACCCCACCCCACTTGCCTACGTAGGCGTTGCCCAAGGGTCCCTGCAGAAGCAAGATTTAAAGAAATAACAAACTCACTCATGTCGTGGGGTCTGCAAACTCACCCTAGAGTTTGAGGTCACTGACTGGAACAGCCCCCATCTTTTCCACAAACAATGGGTCACAGTCCTGCTATCAAGACTGCTGAGTATGAAACTTGTGGTATCACAAAAAGAAGAAATAAGAGTGGGTGGGGCTAGGAGCTGATGGAGGGCCAGTGTAAATATTCTTCAAGTAAGGGGGTCACTGTTCCTGAAAGAGTTGAGAAATAAAAATCTAGGTTATCGATGAGTTTGTACTGGGCAATCAACAAGACTGTTTCTTGTTGCCCTGCCACATCCCAAGGGAGGTCATTCATCATTAAGCATGGACGGATTTCGCGGATCCACGATCCGCGAATTTGCGAATTTGCGGATTCGCGTATCCACAAAATCCACGAATTTGCAGATTCGCGGATTTTGCAGATTTTTTAAATGGGGGAGGGGTTTTCTGTGCGAGTTCAAGTGCCTCATGTGTGTATAAATGGTCAGAGACCGATCAGAGCAGCAGATGAAGAGAAAGAAGCTCCTGGTCACAGGAACAGCACGAGGATTGCGCTTGTGAAAGTCAAGGATACAAAGGCCTCTATCCAGCATCACAGCTGATTTTCGACGGTAGATTTGGGAAGAAGGCACACCTGCCCAGCCTCGACGACGCTCACGATTGTTTTTGGGCTGATGAATGAGTCACTGAATTTGAGCTTCAACTAGTTCCAGCGACCAAGTGTGTGTTACTATGCACACTGATGTGCGCAGGGGTCCCTTGAGTGAGCTGTCCATCCATCATCCTGCAACTATTTTAGGATGGCGCCGGCAAGCTGCCAGCACCATCCTAAAATAGTTACTAAGTTCGCTTCAACCGGAAGCACTAAAAGATAAAATAAAGCAGGTGCTCGAGCACCTGCTTTATTTTATCTATTAGTGCTTCCTGTTGAAGCTAACTTAGTAACTATTTTAGGATGGTGCTGGCAGCTTGCCGGCGCCATCCTAAAATAGTTACAACAACAACTTCAAGCTTGAAGGCTTGAACTTTTGCCCCCCGAATCCGTTGCTCGCGGATTTGCAGATTTTCGGTAAATTCGCAGGAGTTCACGGATTGCGGTTTTACCAAAAATCCGCGAAATCCGCGAGCGGAACGGATTTTGCGCTCACGCTTATTCATCATCATGGGGCGCATGCTCCTCATTGGGTCGGCGCTGCAATGCCCTTCGGGTCCCCAAAGGTTCACTTTTGTTTTTCTTGCCGTATGATGTGTGTGAGAGAGTGCTAATGAGGTGGTGAGTGGTGTGTGTTTAAAAAGTGAGCATAAAACTGTCTAGAGGATATCAATTATATGTTTTTAATTGGTGGAATCCCCTGTCAGATTAAAAAACACAGGTGGGCAATGTTCCCTCTAATTTTTTTCCTCTGTGTGCGGCAGTGGAGGGTCTCTGTGCGCTGCAACCATGGCTCTGTGCGCCAGGAACCGAACCTCCCATGTCTGCGGCGCCAAATGCCAATCGTTTTTGGTGCCCTCCTGCCCTCTGCCCCACTCGCTTTGGTGCCCTTCTGCCCTCTGCCGCACTCGCTTTTGGTGCCCTTCTGCCCTCTGTCCCACTCGTTTTTGGAGCCCTCCTGCCCTCTGAACCACTCGCTTTTGGTGCCCTCCTGTCCTCTGCCCCACTCGCTTTTGGTGCCCTTCTGCCCTCTGCCCCACTCGCTTTTGGTGCCCTTCTGCCCTCTGCCCCACTCGCTTTTGGTGCTCTCCTGCCCTCTGCCCCACTTGCTTTTGGTGCCCTCCTGCCCTCTGTCCCACTCGCTTTTGGTGCCCTCCTGCCCTCTGCCCCACTCGCTTTTGGTGCCCTTCTGCCCTCTGCCCCACTCGCTTTTGGTGCTCTCCTGCCCTCTGCCCCACTTGCTTTTGGTGCCCTTCTGCCCTCTGTCCCACTCGTTTTTGGTGCCCTCCTGCCCTCTGCCCCACTTGCATTTGGTGCCCTTCTGCCCTCTGCCCCACTCGCTTTTGGTGCCCTGTTGCCCTCTGCCCCACTCGCTTTTGGTGCCCTCCTGCCCTCTGTCCCACTCGCTTTTGGTGCCCTCCTGCCCTCTGCCCCACTCGCTTTTGGTGCCCTTCTGCCCTCTGCCCCACTCATTTTTGGTGCCCTCCTGCCCTCTGTCCCACTCGCTTTTGGTGCCCTCCTGCCCTCTGTCCCACTCGCTTTTGGTGCCCTCCTGCCCTTTGTCCCACCCGCTTTTGGTGCCCTTCGGCCCTCTGCCCCACTCGCTTTTGGTGCCCTCCTGCCCTCTGTCCCACTTGCTTTTGGTGCCCTTTTGCCCTCTGCCCCACTCGTTTTTGGTGCCCTCCTGCCCTCTGCCGCACTCGCTTTTGGTGCCCTTCTGCCCTCTGTCCCACTCGTTTTTGGTGCCCTCCTGCCCTCTGAACCACTCGCTTTTGGTGCCCTCCTGTCCTCTGCCCCACTCGCTTTTGGTGCCCTTCTGCCCTCTGCCCCACTCGCTTTTGGTGCCCTTCTGCCCTCTGCCCCACTCGCTTTTGGTACTCTCCTGCCCTCTGCCCCACTTGCTTTTGGTGCCCTTCTGCCCTCTGTCCCACTCGTTTTTGGTGCCCTCCTGCCCTCTGCCCCACTTGCATTTGGTGCCCTTCTGCCCTCTGCCCCACTCGCTTTTGGTGCCCTGTTGCCCTCTGTCCCACTCGCTTTTGGTGCCCTCCTGCCCTCTGCCCCACTCGCTTTTGGTGCCCTTCTGCCCTCTGCCCCACTCATTTTTGGTGCCCTCCTGCCCTCTGTCCCACTCGCTTTTGGTGCCCTCCTGCCCTCTGTCCCACTCGCTTTTGGTGCCCTCCTGCCCTTTGTCCCACCCGCTTTTGGTGCCCTTCGGCCCTCTGCCCCACTCGCTTTTGGTGCCCTCCTGCCCTCTGTCCCACTTGCTTTTGGTGCCCTTTTGCCCTCTGCCCCACTCGTTTTTGGTGCCCTCCTGCCCTCTGCCGCACTCGCTTTTGGTGCCCTTCTGCCCTCTGTCCCACTCGTTTTTGGTGCCCTCCTGCCCTCTGAACCACTCGCTTTTGGTGCCCTCCTGTCCTCTGCCCCACTCGCTTTTGGTGCCCTTCTGCCCTCTGCCCCACTCGCTTTTGGTGCCCTTCTGCCTTCTGCCCCACTCGCTTTTGGTACTCTCCTGCCCTCTGCCCCACTTGCTTTTGGTGCCCTTCTGCCCTCTGTCCCACTCGTTTTTGGTGCCCTCCTGCCCTCTGCCCCACTTGCATTTGGTGCCCTTCTGCCCTCTGCCCCACTCGCTTTTGGTGCCCTGTTGCCCTCTGCCCCACTCGCTTTTGGTGCCCTCCTGCCCTCTGTCCCACTCGCTTTTGGTGCCCTCCTGCCCTCTGCCCCACTCGCTTTTGGTGTCCTTCTGCCCTCTGCCCCACTCGCGTTTGGTGCACTCCTGCCCTCTGCCCCACTTGCTTTTGGTGCCCTTCTGCCCTCTGTCCCACTCGTTTTTGGTGCCGTCCTGCCCTCTGCCCCACTTGCATTTGGTGCCCTTCTGCCCTCTGCCCCACTCGCTTTTGGTGCCCTGTTGCCCTCTGCCCCACTCGCTTTTGGTGCCCTCCTGCCCTCTGTCCCACTCGCTTTTGGTGCCCTCCTGCCCTCTGCCCCACTCGCTTTTGGTGCCCTTCTGCCCTCTGCCCCACTCGTTTTTGGTGCCCTCCTGCCCTCTGTCCCACTCGCTTTTGGTGCCCTCCTGCCCTCTGTCCCACTCGCTTTTGGTGCCCTCCTGCCTTTTGTCCCACCCGCTTTTGGTGCCCTTCGGCCCTCTGCCCCACTCGCTTTTGGTGCCCTCCTGCCCTCTGTCCCACTTGCTTTTGGTGCCCTTTTGCCCTCTGCCCCACTCGTTTTTGGTGCCCTCCTGCCCTCTGCCCCACTCGCTTTTGGTGTCCTTCTGCCCTCCGTCCCACTCGTTTTTGGTGCCCTCCTAGAGGAGTACTACTCTCTCACCTTCTGCTATTGGCAGTCTTGAGTATCACTACACCTACTATGGAGTGCTTTCATTGCGACATATGAGAGATTATTTTATAATTCAAATTATACGAAATCATCACACATTTAAATATTTTTAAAGGTTGAAACCTTTTTTTAAAAGTTTTTTTTATGTAGTCATGACTCTACATGCTAGCTAGACATTGATTTTGTCAATGTTGCTGGAGGATGACATTGGGGCCTGAGTGACAAGAAGAAACCACATTTTATTTTTGGCATTTTTACACAGAGCAAACCGTGCATAAGAAACTAGGAGCGCCTCACAAGTTAATTTTTTTTGCAGCACAGGGAGATAAGCCAAGATTCACAGCCTCCTGAGCCGAAGATTCAAACTTGGTCCCCCTAGTTACAGGGTGGGCACCTGTTACCACTGGGTCCTATCGCAGTCCTGCCAAGCGTCACGCAACAGGTGTGACGCTCACGCATTTCAGTGCGGTGATCCGCATCACCGCACTGAAATGCATTGTCACGCATTTTGCCACCTGATGCTACCCGGGCTCTCTCTGCTGCTCCGAGGTGCGCCTGCTTCGAGTTGTAGTATCCGCGTCAGACTCATCATCATTACACTGCAGGGGGCCGGGCTGCCCTCTGAGTAGAATACTGCACCTGTCAATCACACCGACCGTGACCCCACGGGGGCGGGATTACATTTGGATGTGCGGCGGTAGAGTGCCGTCACGTCCGGAAGAACAGGAAAGCGGCGTGGGAATCTGTGAGAGTGCAGGCTGCTCACGAGACAGTCTCTCATGCCAGTGCGTGCCCATCCCACCTGGGATGTACCATGTTACAACGCATACCATTACAACTACCTACTATTACAACGCGACCATTACAACGCATACCATTACAACGCATAGCGCTTTGAGGTGCTGGATAGTGGTAAGTATAATTTACTATTCTAACTCCAGTCCCCGTGGACACTAGGGAAGGTGTTGGATAGTAAATTATACTTATTCCCTATCCTAGAGCGCCCCCCAGCGCAATGCGTTGTAATGGTATGCGTTGTAAAAGTTGCGTTGTAATAGTAGGTAGTTGTAAAAGTTGCGTTGTAACAGGTGTATACCGTGAGCACGGCCTAACAAAGTAACGCTATGGTGTGGAGCGGCGGCTGCAGTATAAATAAACTAGTGGCTACAGGGAGGGGCAATGGCAGTGGTGCGCTGCTGACACCATGACCGTCCGAGTTGTGTTATTTCTGTCAAAAGACGCGTGGGTCCCGACCGGCGGATCAGCTGAACCCCGGCGTCCGCACGGACTGTGGCAGCCTCTGCAGTTCTTCCCTAGCAGGTCACCAGCCCCTCCTGTAATCATGCACGGGCCAGTGCTTGCTGAGGTGGGAGTTATTGCAGTGAGGTGCGTCCTGCACAATTAACGTTACTGAAGTCCACTCTCATATAGTGAGTTGTGCCTCAGCGAGGTATCTTTATTTTCAATGTACTTTACATTTTATTATTAGCGCTAGCGCGCCAACAGTGCTGCCGCTCCTATTACTTCACGTGGTCAGTGCCTGCCATTGTGTGTCGGTGTAGTTGCTCTGTGACAGCCCATAAGTGAAAAAAAATATGTGAAGGAGCCCCTCTGTCCATCTGGGCAGTGTGCGGGCTGAGCATTCACTTACATTACGTTATGAAAGTTAGACTGTTGCAGAGGGCAGCCTGCTTTGAAATTGTTTAGCAGTCACACTAGCACATTTAAATTTATTCGAACCCCTCTCGTTATGCACATGCTCTTACTGCATCTAATCTCCATGACAGCGTTTTTGTAGAAACGTTTACATTTTATTTTCAACAGGCTGTTTTACAAATACTGACTTTGCTGACATTTACAGAAACGTCCTTTTGTTAGTAGTGGTGCGGCACTGACTGTCAATGAGTGGTGCATATCTGGGTCTTTGTTGTGGTTAACAGTAGGATCAGCTTAAAAGGGACTCTAGATGCTTTAGTTTCTGGTGCTTTCCAGCGGTTTTTACATCTTCTTCAAGTGTCTTGTTTCTCAAATGGGTGTAATTGCATATATTTATATGTTTTCCTAGTCTTCTTTGCTTGATTTTGCTTGCAAAAAAGTGTCACTCATTTTCGTTGGAATGTCACTCATAATTGAACTGAAATTATTAAAATGTCACACTAGGCAATCTCAGACCTTGGCAGCTATGCTATCGCCTCGTGTGAAATTTCGGCATGTTATTGGCTCGTGGTACCAAAACGACGACCTCCACTACAGCTAGACCTCTGGCTCAACCCTTCAGTGGACACGTCAGAATCAGCTCACAGGCCCCTTGTGGTGCAGTCAGTCAACAAGCTTTCCTAACAAAAGCGTAGGCAGTTTCCAAACACAGCGTGTGTTTGGAAACTGTCTACTCTTTTGTTAGGAAAGCGCGGGGAAGACTCTGGCCTTTTGTTTAAGTATTACTGTTAATCGGAGCCCGTGAAGGGGCTCTGATTAACAGCAATACTTAAACAAAAGGCCAGAGTCTACCCCGCCCTCCCTCATAGCCTCAAGCGCCACAAGCCCTCCCCCCGCCTCCTTACCTGCACGCCTCACGACCGCTCCGCTGCATTCGCGCCGCTCGCTTCTTTCAAAGCGGCCGGCGGCGCGACTTCCTGACCGTGTGCGCGCTCCACGCTAGGTGGTGCGCGGTGAGGTCAGGAGCAGTGCGCGCACGCGCGCCTTAGAGGGAACATAGCAGGTGGGTAAGTGTTACTTTGCAGGTTGCAATATCCCTTAGTAGCTGGATGTGATTTTTGATTGAAAAATGAAACGGGTCAACATGTTTCGTGCCACTGTTGGTCTCAAAAATATCCTTGGCGCTTCTTCAGAACCAGGGTGTAACCATTGTGTTTACAAAAATAAGCATGCAAAAGGCAATTTTGATTTAAAAGACATTCTGTGAATTGGTTTCTCTGAAATTGCGAATGCATTTCATTCTGGAAATTTCGATGAAACAGTGTAGGAGGGATGTACGTTGTTACAACGCATGCTTTAAACCGCATTCCATGACAACGCATTACACTAAGGGGTGTTGGATAGTGAATATTTTCATTTACTATTCCAACACCAGTCCCCGTGGACACTAGGGAAGGTGTTGGATAGTAAATTAAAACTATTCCCTATCCTAGAGCGCCCCCCAGTGTAATGCGTTTTAAAGTCTGCGTTGTAATAGCACTGCAAGCTAAAAGTTGCGTCGTAAACTACGTTTCCCGTTTAGGAGAAATGGTTTCTCAGCCATAGTATTCCATTAAATAGTTTTCTATGAAATCACATACAACCGAAGATGCCATAAGACTGCGCATCATAGCAGATTGTCAGTCAGAATCACTTCGACACAGCCTGCTACGAAAGAGCTACACAGTAGAAGATATTGAAGAAATTATTCACTTAAGTGATGAAGTGGAATCTCCAGCAAAAAAGATTGAAACTGGAAATGTAGAAAAACAAGAAAAAAGAAAATCTGGCTACAGATCAACCCACACAAAAAATACAGGCAAAAGTCAATCTGATCAGCAAGCCTGAAGGATCAAACAGATTCAAAGAAAAAATTCACAGTTTTGACTAGAGGAGGGAATGCTACTCCTGTGGCTTGTCATATCTGGACAAAGACACATGCCCTGCCATGGGAAAAGAAGGCCACAAATGCAGAAAAGACAATATATTTGCTTGAAGTTACAAAAGAATGTGCCAAAATACACCTGAATTCAAAAGAACATTCAAAGTGACATCCCGCAAGAGCAGCAGCTCATTCAGGCCCTGCACAACCTCACGCACCGCAATCAAGTCAAGAAGATAAACATGCAGAAGCTCGGCCTGCAGCTAAACATCGTCATACTCTCAAGAAAATGATGAATACATATTCAGGAATACAGAACATGAAAAAAAATCCACATCTACATATTCAAATGGGCAATCACTGCATGCTTTGTGTTGGACAGTTGAGCCTCGTTATACTACAACTGCAGTGCAGAGTATGACTAAATGAAACCCAAGGCTAAACTACATCACACCAATATCCTGGTCTACACGTGGATGTCTCAAGAACCACTTACATGTCATGGCAAGCTCATGCTAACACTCACATACAAAAATCATGCTGTGAAGCCTGAGATACACATTGTAGATGGTCCAAGTCCTGGGGATTGCCTCCTCACTTTACGCATAGCTGAACAGCTAAAACATATTGTTGTCCTTTATGCTGTTGTAGAAATTCCATCCAACGTGTGCCGAAACCCAAAGCTATTCACGGGTCTTGCAAAGATGAAAGACTTCAAAGTACAACTACACATCAACAAACAAGTTAAACAGATATCACTGAAGAATGCCCTTCCACCTTCAGAAAGGTGTTGAAGAATTGCAAGACGTTCGAACAACGGATGTAATTGAGAAATCTAAGAGTCCAACTCTATGGATGTCCCCACTAATAATGGTACCCAAACGCAACACATACAGCAAATTGTGCCTCTCTGTTGACATGAGGCTGCAAAATACAGCCATCCAGAGAGAACAGCATTCTGACCCACACCTGGCAGACATGATCGCACTCCTCAATGGAATGTTAACATTCTATAAATATGACCTGAACGAGGGCTCTCATCAGGTGGAACTTCAAGAAAGCTCGGGGTACATCCAGAGTTTCACCACATATCTTGCCCTCTTTTGTTATAAATGAATCAGTTTTCAGAGTATCATCAGCTGCTGCCAGTCGATAAGTCATCAGCTCCATAGGCAATGCACTAAACTACAGTGATGAAATCCTAGTGTTTGGAGCTACAGGAGAAGAACATGACCAAGCCCTAGAAGAACTGTGTTGAGCACTGCACAGTGCCATTTTGACTCTAAATGTAGCTATGTGTGAATTTCACAAAGCACAACTGAAACTCCATGGAAACATCACATATCGAAAAAGTCAGGCAAACACATGTGGTCAAATTTAAAGCCCGGAATGAGACACTGGTCCGCTAGGACATCAGTGATGTTCGGTCATGTCTACAAATGATCAATTGTGGCTCAAGATATGTAAAGGACTATGCCACTGTCAGCAATGCTCTACGAGAATTGACCAAGCCAGGGCGGAAACTTGTGTGGACTCCAGTATGCAAGCAACCCTTTCAAGAGATTAGATAGTAGATCAGAAATGCCATTATAAAGGAGTAATTCAACACAATCTTGTGAACTGAACTCACTGTGGTGGAACTCGGAGTGATCCTGATGCAACATTGAAGAGATGAGAGCCACCAACAAATTGTGTCCTACACAAGCTGAAGCTTATTGAATATCGAAAAATTTTACTCCCAAGAGGAGAAGGAGAGTCTGATGGAAGCATGGACATGTGAACTATAACATTTTATTTAAGGAAAACATTTTAACAGTGAAAACCCATCAATTTCTAACAACAATATTCACAAATCCCAGATCCCTGAGAGAATTGAAAGATGGATCATTTGACTACAAGAATATTCGAATACCATCCCTCATCAACTACGAAAAGACAGCAAAATAGTGGATTGCATGTCCCGTCACCCACTATTTGCCAAAACAATGGTGTCATTGACAGCTGAGGAATACCTCAACTTTATGATAAGTCAACCAACACAATCAGCCATGTCATTACACATCATTTAAGAGGCCACAGAGGCTGATCCCACACTAACAAAGGAAGAACATAAGAAGAGTGATGGTGCCTCCTCTAGAAGGAAGCAGTCTGAGACAGTGTAAACTACAAAGATCTGAGTGTTTTTTTGATTAATACATAAAGAACCAACCATGACAACTCAAGGAATACTGCAGAGAGACACCAGAATTGTGGTCCTTGCCTCTTTCAGGAAACAGATCATCAACTAAGGGACACCCAGGAATGGTAGCCACAAAGAGAGCACTTCGTGAATGCAGCTGATTCCCAGGCTTAGACCAGATGACTGAGAAAATGCTGCGAGGATGTCATCAGTTCCAGCTAGTCGGTATTGGTCTGAAAGTGCCATCACTACTCATGTCTACACTACCAGAAGGCATCTGATACAACATCCCAATCGAATTCTATGGACCCTTGTAGTCAGCCAAGTGCATACTAGTAATCATGGACACATACTCATGTTTTCCAAAAGCCTAGCAGATCACATTCACAAATGCAAAGACTGTTATTCCACCACCTGATGAGGCAGTAGCTGAATGCGGAATTCCAGAAATTTTCAATGGACATGAATTAGCAGAGTTCACCCCACATCTAGACTTTAAGTACTGAAAGACACCTGTTGGACTTGGCCCTTCTGGCAGGGTCACCCCAAACTTTTTGCTTTTAATGGTGACCTGGTGATGGTGATTTTTGGGTTCTGCGCACTTTCACTGTGTCCCAGTGAAAAGTGCGTGCGCACTCTGAGTGCGTGGAGTACGGTTGGCCTGCCCTCCCATTGGAATGCATGGGGAATGTCTGTGTCCCTGGTAGTTCCTGATGCGTGGGGTGTACAGGCTCGAGTCTGGTATGTGCGGACTCATGTGATTGAATGCTGCGAAATGATGTATGCGGAGTGTATGTGTCTAGTGTGGAAGTGCCACTTCTAGACATGGGTGTGCGTGTGTAGTGAGTGTGCTGACACATGATTGGCTGGAGCCTGGCTCCAGGAAGTCTGGATGGGTCTGCCTAGGAGTGAGTGGAGAGATCAGCATGAGTGATGTGAGGGAGGGCTGAACCTGGTTCCTGAATGGGGCTGTGCTTTTCCCACACAATGCTGGCTCCGTCTCCTGTGGTGCGTCTAACGACCCTAGCCTCCCTAGTGAATGAAAGGGGTGGTTGAGCCATCAAGGGTGCTCCAAAACCAGCTTCGAATGTTTTCTCCCCCACCCTGCACCTACAGACAAAGGGTTTTTCAGTATAAGAAGGGGCTGTGTCCCCTTACAAGTTGTTCTCTCCTGATCCTACTTGAGGGGTGGCTTCTGCTGCTGGTGCCAGGAGGAACCGCTACGTGGACTGCCTCCCTGCATGGAGGGCCAGTGACCAGGCCCCTGGCTCAGCCTTGCCCCCCCCTATCTTGCTGCATTCCAAGGACTTGCTCTGGACTTGTGCTGTCCTATAGCGGTGGGAGCGCTGTAATTATCTCTTTAGCACTGGGAGCGCTGAAATCAGTCCTCAAGCGCCGGTGGGCGCTGTATTTGCCTTTCAAGCGCCTGGGAGCGCTTTACTTTTTCTTCACAGCACCTGGGGGTGCCGTAATTGTGCCACGAGCGCTGGGAGCGCTTTACTTTGCTTTAGCGCCTGGAAGCGCTTGATTTTGACGAGCGCGTAAGAGCGCTGTATGCTGCCTAGCGCAGGGAGTGCTTTATTTTGCTGAGGCCGGTGCCCACCCGGCATTTGTCTGCCCCGATCGAGTGCCCACCTCGATCTATTCTTTTAAAAGGAGCCGGTGCCCACCCGGCATTTGCCCCAGATTCCAGCCGTAAAGTCCCCCCCCCCCCCCCGGGCCGCCGCTCTCCCCACGGTGACTCGGAAACAGCTGACAGGCCGGCCAATCGCTGCGCGGCCCTGGGAGAAGGGGCCAGAAGTCCCGCCTCCTCAGGCAGAGAGGAGAAGGGGAAAGAAGAGTGCTGGTTCCCCTGCGGGGCTCTCCCGAGGAAGAGAGCCCGGCCCGCCGCTGTGAGCAGTACCCGGCCCCCAGGAGCGGGACCGGGTGAACTGGAGGGCGATGCACTCGCCGGAGAGCCAGCGCGACGTCAGAGCCTCTGCCCTCGAGCCCGGTGAGTGGGGACGGGCAGCGGGGAGAGCTCCAGACAGGCCCGTCGCGCCTGAGAGGCCGCGTTGTTCTCAGAGCCCGCGAGGCTCCTCCAGCACCCTCGGGCATTGTTGTTGGTAGAGCCCTGAGAGGGCTCTGGGGGCCATTGTCATTTTGAGTCCCCAGGAGGGGGACTCCGCCGATTGCCCCGCATTTTGTGCCAGGGCCCCGAGGCCCCACCGACCGGCCCATTTTCTTTGGTTAGAGCCACGAGGGCTCTGGGGCCATTTCTTTATTTTGAGTCCAAGAGGGACTCCAACGGTAGTGACGGGCCCAGAGAGGCTCGAGGGGGCATTGTTTGCTTTGAGCCCTGCAAGGCTCCACCAGAGTGCCGCTACCCCCACACAGAGCACAATTCCCTGGTCCACGAGGCCCCCAGGGACATAAATGATTGTTCCTTGAGTCTGAGAGGCTCACGGCGCCCCATTTGTTTCCAGAGCCCCGAGAAACATGCGTCTCCCCCAGCTGAAAGTGGGGAGAACTACCCAACCTCTAGGGAGTTCTCGTCACTAAGGCGGAAGAACCGGGAGAGACCGTCAGCATTGGCGTGGTCAACTCCGGGTCGATCTTCTACCCGAAAGTCCATCCCCTGTAGGGAAATGGACCACCTTTGCAACTTGGGGTTTTCGCCTCTCATCTGCATGAGCCAGCGAAGGGGTCGGTGGTCGGTCTGAATCAGGAAGTGAGAGCCAAAGAGGTATGGCCTAAACTTCTTCAAGGCCCAGACCACGCGAAGGCTTCTCGCTCGATGGTACTCCATCGCAGTTCCCGAGGGAGGAGTCTTCTGGATATAAAGGCCACAGGTTGGTCTTGGCCATCATTGTTGACTTGCGACAGCACCGTGCCTATGACATGCTCAGAGGCGTCTGTCTGCACGATGAATTCCTTTGTGAAATCAGGTGGTGCAAGCACCCGGGTGGTGCACATCGCGTGCTTCAGTGTCTCGAATGCCTCTTGGCAAGCAGCCGTCCAGATCACTTTTTGTGGCTACTTCTTGGACGTCAACTCAGACAAGGGGGCTACGATGGTACCATATCCCTTGACGAACCGGCAGTAATAGCCAGTGAGGCCGAGGAAAGCTCGGACCTCAGTCTGGGTTTTGGGGGGCTTCCAAGCCAAGATGGTCTCAATTTTGGCCTGGAGGGGTTGCACCTTACCTCCGCCCACCAAGTGTCCCAGGTAGACGACAGATCCCTGTCCAATCTGGCACTTGCTAGCCTTGATGGTCAGACCAGCACGTTGCAAAGCTTGCAGCACCTCCTGGAGATGCTGCAGATGGTCCTCCCAGGTGCTACTGAAGACAGCTATGTCATCCAGGTATGCCGCTGAGAAGGACTCCAGGCCGGACAGCACCTGGTTCACCAACCGCTGGAAAGTGGCCGGAGCATTCTTGAGTCCGAAGGGCATCACTCTGAATTGGAAGTGGCCCTCGGGGGTGGAGAACGCTGTTTTCTCCTTTGCTCCATCAGCCATGGCAATCTGCCAGTACCCTGATGTTAGATCAATGGTGCTGAGGTACCGGGTTGTTCCCAGCCGGTCAATCAGCTCATCTGCCCTTGGGATCGGGTGAGCATCTGTCTTGGTAACAAAGTTCAATCCCCGATAGTCCACACAGAACTAAAGTTCTGGTGTGCTGCCCAGTGGGGCCGCTTTCGGCACCAACACAACCGGACTGGCCGAAGAGCTGCTGGAAGGTTCGATCACCCCCGGCTCCAGCATTTTGGCTACCTCACCCTGGATGCTGTTCTTAACCTTATCGGACAGCCGCTAAGACTTAGTTTTTACAGGCGGACTGTCCCCTGTGTCCACATCATGGGTACACAGATGTGTAATTCCAGGCGTGATGGAGAACAACGAGGCATACTGCTCCAACACCTGGCGGCAGTCCCCCTGTTGTTCTGGGGTCAAGGATGGGGAGAGGACAACTCCCTCCACTTAACCATCCTTCTCCTGGGCCGCCAGAAGGTCAGGAAGAGGCTCACTCTCTTCCTCCTCAATCCCATCCGTCACCATGAGGAGAGCAAGCTCAGATCGCTCATAGTGAGGCTTCAGGCAGTTGACGTGGAGCACCCTATGGGGCTGACGGGGGGTCTTCAAGTCAACGACATAGGTGGTCTGGCCTCAACGCTCCACAATTTCGTACGGACCAGTCCACCAGTCCTGGAGGGCACTAAGCTCCCCAGGCTCCATGACCCACACCTTCTGTCCAGTGTCCAACTCCACTGTCCGAGCGTTGCGATCATAGCACTCCTTCATGATGGCTTGGCTAGCCTCCAAGTTGTCTGAGGCTTCTTTCCACAGCTTGGCCATCTGGCTGCGGAACGCCAGCATGTAACTGACAACATCACGGGGAAGCTTAGTTGAAACCTTCTCCCACCCCTCCTTGACAAGGCTGAGGGGCCCCCTAACGGGATGGCCATAGAGCAGTTTGAAGGGGCTGAACCCGACTCCATTCTGTGGCACCTCGCGGTACAAAAACAGCAGGCAAGGGAGAAGGATGTCCCATTTCTGCCTCAAGTCCTCTGGCAGGCTCCGGATCATCCCCTTCAAGGTCTTGTTGAAGCGCTCTACGAGCCCGTTAGTTTGGGGGTGGTAAGGAGTGGAGAACCAATAGGTCACTCCGCACTCCTTCCACATGGCCTGCATGTAGGCCGACATGAAGTTTGTGCCCCTGTCCGACACCACGACCTTGGGGAATCCCACTCTGGTGAATATCCCCATCAGGGCCCGCGCCACCACAGGTGCAGTGACGGTCCTCAGAGGAATAGCCTCCGGGTACCGAGTGGCCTGGTCCGCTAACACCAAGATGAACCGGTATCCCGCAGAGGTCGGAGGGTTCAACGGCCCAACGATGTCAATTCCGACCCGCTCAAAAGGGGTCTCGACCAACGGGACCTTCACTTTAGTCCCAGCCTTGCCACTGGCCTGGCAAGTCTTGCAGGTCTTGCAATAGGTGTCAGAGGCAACTCTCATCCTGTGCAAATAAAAATGTGGGACCAACCGCGCAAAGGTTTTGTCCTGGCCCAGGTGTCCAGCCAAAGGAATCTCATGCGCCAATTTCAATAAGAAGGCCCGGTAGCATTGGGGGACCACTAAGGCCCTCGAGGATCCATGCACCTGAACCTTTGGCTTACTGTAAAGGAGGCCATCCTCCCAGTACACGTGAAAACTGCCGGTCTCCTGATGAATCGCTTGGGCTTCGGCCTGTCGCCGCATGCCTTCAAGCGTGGGGCACTCCTTCTGCGCCCGACAGAATTCCTCCCGGGTAGGCCCTCCATCCACATGCCACTCGGCAAGGGTCGGCAAGTCCCCCACAGGAACAACATCCACCTCCACGGACTCCGGGGGTACCTCCACAGGCTCCCCATCCATCACACGGGGTGTGTCCTCCACAACAATCTCAGGACCAGCATTGGGTTGGGCCATTGTCTCAGGCTCCAATCCGGGTTAAGTTCCTCGCTGGGCAGTCATGGACCTCGTGACCACGCAAGTCCATCCTGGTAACCCCAGCATCTCAGTGTGGGCTTTAAAATCCACTTCCTTCCAGGTGGTATGTTCCAGGTCGTTTCCTAGTAAACAGTCCACAGGCAAGGCAGGGCTTATCGCAACTCTCAACGGGCCTTTCACTCCTCCCCACTCAAAGGGAACTTGAGCCACGGGATAGTAGCTCAGTTTGCCGTCAGCCAACACGGCTAGAAGGAACACATCAGGTATTATTTGCTCAGGGGACACCAGCCGTCTCACTACAGTGGTCATGCTGGCACCTGTGTCCCTCAGAGCCTCCACCTCCTCCCCGTTAACCTTCACCCTCTGCTGGTACTTAGCAGTGTTCGATGGTAAGGACATCACTGAGACCATCTCTCTGTCCCCAAGTGAAACCAGGGTCAGGCCTGTCCACTCCCCTTCCCTCTCTAGGGGCAGCTCCGCCCCAAGCGCTACACTAGCCACCTGTGGGGGCTGGAGGTCTCTTGTGACACTGGGGATCCCCCTTGTAGGGTCCAACCGCCCCGCATTCGTAGCACCGGACAATTTTTGGCTGCTGACTCTTGTCAGGATAAGTGGGATTTGGGGAATTGGAATGAGGTGGGGTACCTACTCCTTTCCCAAACTGTCTAGTTTGTGGGCCTCGTGAGAACTCCTTCTTTTTATCTCCCCCCTCTTTCTTCTGGGGGACACCCTGTCTACCTTTCGGGCCATCTCCCCCGGGGCTCTTGTGTGACACCCAGGTGCTAACCCAAGTATCCGCCTCCTCCGCAAGCTCACGGGGATCAGTCAGCTTGCGGTACAC
This sequence comes from Lissotriton vulgaris, assembly GCF_964263255.1. NCBI lineage: Eukaryota > Metazoa > Chordata > Amphibia > Caudata > Salamandridae > Lissotriton > Lissotriton vulgaris. Next base: position 1,069,438,272 of record NC_141698.1, on the reverse strand, counting down.
CAGATGTTGGCGCAGCTCGGAAAACATTTATCCAAGAGGTGCTCTCTCAAAAATAGATTGCACAGGCCTCATAATCATAATCATGCACCTCTCTGCCACGCACCCAACCATCCAAAGCATTACGGGCGTAATCAAAGAAATCCACCCAATTCTGTGTGGACAGCTTATGGCTGCCACGGACCTTTTGGCGATACCTTTCGGGGTTGAGGCTAAACTTCTTAAGGAGTGCCTCGTTCATGGGGGTAAAACTGAACTGATCTGCCTTTTCAAGGTACAGAAGGGTGTCCCTAACATTGGGAGTTATGTAACGATGCAGACCACCTCCCCAGTGTTTCTCGGGCACCCCATGGGCTGTCAACGCCACTTCATATGACCCCAACCACTTGGCGATATCATCCCCCTGAGTGTAGCTCCTTGGGTAACCAAACCCTAGGCTCTTGTTGAGCCCCTGGTACGCTGCCACCATTGGGACTTGTTGGTGCACTCAGCTCCAATTCCTTAAGCTGAAGCTTGTGCGCCAACTTCCTTTCCTCCAATGCAAACTCTTTATCTTCCCTCTCTCTCTCCCTCTTGTGCTCTAACTTGGCAAGCTCCCATCTCAATTGACTCTCCTCCCTCCTGTCTTCATACTCCTGCGACAACATACTCCCTCTAGACCCACTACTACTTGCCCTGGAACGTCTTCCTGGCAACACATTTTCAGATACCTCATCATTAAGTAGGTCTAGCTCTTCTGGAGCACCCGTCCCCCCTGGTGTGCCCTGCCCCTCCTGTCCCTCATCCCCTCTCCCCTCTGGGTGGGCCCTTACCCATGCCCTCAAAGCAGTACGGAGTTCCTCCTTTGCGGCTCTCCGCCCAACCGGCACTGCATCCCCTGACAAAATTACGTTAGCTGCACCACTGTGTACTCTTCCAGATCGGCTAGCTGGAACTCCATTTTGACAGGTGGGGACCCAGATACAATAAAGGAAAGATACTAGGACGTAGGTAACAATATTGGGTCAAACAGGTCTCTGCACACTCAGGTTACACAGTAGGGGTCAATTGCCTAGGCTTGCATGCACGATAGGTGTCTAGTCTGATTGCAGCGCACTCTGTCCCACTGGAGGGTGCTGTATAGTCACAGGTCCTGTATCCCACCGCTCGCCACCAAATGTAGGAACTGGGTTCGCCAGGTCCCCGGGGGGTAGCTTGGACCGAGCCGGCAGGCACCCGAAGCTTAGGTGTAAAGTGACTACACAACACACTCATCCACTAAGACAATATGTGCACGCAAGGACTGAATCCACACCAGAATGCTTGATTCAAATAAATAAGTTTTATCTTGAAGTATTTGAATTTGAATTTGAATTTGAATTTAAAAACATTTGTACAGCGCTCGCATACCCAGCGGTTTCATGGCGCTAGTGGTGATCAATAGGTGGCAGCAACAGGAGATTAAGGGTAGGCTTGTGTGAACAAAAAGGTTTTAAGGTTTTTTCGGAACAAAAGATAAGAAGGTGAGGTGCGTAGAGTAACCGGGAGAGAGTTCCAGAATGTTGGAGCCAGGACAGCGAATCTCGCTCCGCCCGCCCTCTGCTTTTTAAAGCGGGGAATGGTGAGGAGGGCCAAATGGGCCGAGCGAAGTTCTCTGCCTGGACAATATGGCTTAATGAGAGAACGGATGAACTCGGAGGCGGTGCCCGATCTAGCCTGATACGTAAGGCAGCTGAGTTTGAACAGGGCACGTTCTCTCACTGGGAGCCAGTGCAGTGTTTTGAGTAGTGGAGTGACCCAATGGTATCTGGGTAGGCCATGGATCAAGCGGGCCGCCTGGTTCTGCACCAGTTGAAGTCGATGGATCATGTATGCAGGGGCTCCATTATAGACTATGTTGCCATAGTCTATGCGGGACAATACCATGGCCAGCATAATAATTTTCAGTGCTGAGGGGGAAAAGAAACGGGAAACTTTCCTAATAACTCTCAGGGAAAAGAAACATGAAGAAACCACGGAACTGACCTGTGGGCAAACGGTGAGCTGAGGATTGAGAAGGATTCCCAAGGTTTTCACTTTGGACACAGGGAGTGGTGGGGCACCAAGGGAAGCGGGCCAGAAGGAAGGGGACCAAGGACTGCAGCCACCTCCGGTCAGGACCAGCTCGGTCTTGTCCGGATTCAGTTTGAGGTGGCTGCAGTTCATCCAATCTTGGATGAGAGTCATGGTTGATTGGACGTTCAGGGCAGATGAAGATGAATGGGACAGATCGAAGATTAACTGGAGGTCATCCGCGTAATTAAACACGGTGACCTCCAGTTGCTGTAACATAAAAATGAGGGAAAAAATGTAAAGGTTAAACAAAAGAGGGGAAAGTGATGAACCCTGTGGAACCCCGCATTCTACCTTTCGAGAGGCCGCCGTAAAGCCAGTCAAGCGGACTTCCTGTGTTCTCCCAGCAAGAAAGGATTCCAGCCAAGAAAAGGCTAAGCCTTCTATGCCCGCCTCCCTGACACGTTTAAGGAGGATGGTATGGTCCACCGTGTCAAAAGCGGCGGATAGATCTAGGAGAATCAGGGCTTGCGGAAGGTTGATGGCGATACCTTCACGCAGCTTGTCCATGACAGAGATGACCACTTTTTCTGTAGAATGCAGGGGACGAAAACCCGCTTGGCAAGGGGAGAGGCAATGATTTGCCTCAATGTGAGTGCTCAGAGTAGAAGTGATGTGGGATTCAAGGACTTTTGCAAGGTAGGGGAGGAGTGAGATGGGGCGGTAATTAGAAGGGGAGGAAGGGTCGGCGTCCAATTTTTTTAAACTTGGGATGACAACCGCCGATTTGTGTAAACTGGGAACGTGACCGTGGATAAGCGAATCGTTAAGAAGGGTCAAAGGGGGAGTAGGGCAGGCTGAGTAAACTTCCCTGAGGGTACAGGCAGGAGCAAAATCCAGGGGAGAGCCTGATTTGACCCGTTGGAGCAGAGGGAAGAGGGTGTCAGCAGTTAGAAGTGGAAAATTAGTCAGTTTGACGGTGGTGGAGGGAGGGGAAGGATCAACAAAGGTGGAGGAGGGCGGAGGAATGTTGTGTTTAATTTTAACAACTTTGTCTATAAAAAACTCATTGAGTGAGTCGCAGAGGGATTGGGACGGAGGGATGGTGGCTGTGGCTCTGGTAGATGAGGCAAGTTCATGGACAGTAGAAAAGATTTCCTTCGATTGTGACTCAGCAACCATAATCCTGTTAGTGTAATATTCAGCTTTTGCTTCCAGGATGCTCTTTTTATAGGTTTGCAGAACGGCCAGGTAGGTGTTTTTTTGGGCAGGGTCGTAAGTTCTTCTCCAGGCACGTTCGGCCCTTCTCGCAGCTAGTTTTTTTTCTTTAAGGTCGGAAGTAAACCAACGGTTAGCTGCATGGGCCCGTTTAACTGAAAGCCGCTTGAGGGGGGCGAATTCATCACCTGCCGCCGTGAGCCAGTTGTTAATTGCGGCCAACTGTGGGGCGGCTGTCAGGCCGTTTAGGTCAGGACAGGTCTTAGCCAGGGCTGAGCAGAAGGAAGGCATGTCTACCTTACCCCATCTCCGAGCCCAGGTGTTTTTGGGAAGGGGGGGTTTGACCGAAGGTGCTAGGGCAAGGGAGAACGCGATGGTGGAGTGGTCTGACCATGGACAAGGGGATATAGTGGGAGGTGTGGATGAGACATTCAGTGTCCAGATTTGATCTAACATGTGGCCATGTAAGTGGGTGGGACTGTGGATGAGCGGTACAAAATTCAAACTTTTCATAAGGCAGGTGAATTCCTTAGATTGGGGGCTTTCGGCAGGGTCATTGGGCCAGTAATTAAGGTCCCCTAGAACCAGTACGGAAGAATTATTAACTACCAAAGTGGCCAAAAGGGACTGGATATCAGGGAGAAATGAAGGGGTGGGCTGGGGGGGACGGTAAATAAGAACAAAAGTGAGGGGAGTTTGGTAGGAAGTAGAGCGAGCTACAAGGAAATCAACGTCAGTGATAGGAGGGGAGGGAAGGATTTGGAAATTAAAATCAGTACGGGCTATTAAGGCCACTCCACCACCTCGCTTGCCCTCAGGGCGGTCCGCACGAATGGCGGAGTGTGTTGATGGTAAAGCGGCAAGCACATTGGGCAGGGAGTCGGTCTTGAACCAGGTCTCGGTTAAGAAGAGGAGATCTGGTTCATAGGAATCGATATAATCAAATAGCTCGTATTGATGGCTTACAGCAGACCTAGTGTTAAGGAGGGTAGCCAAGGTAGTAAACAACTGAGAAGAGGGGACTGGGAGTGGAGGGGGGACAGGTGGGGGTGTAAGGACTAGTGCGGCTAGATGTGATACTAATCCAGGGGGGGAGTGCGGGGGGGAACTATATAGGCCAAGGTGTTGTAGATGGGTAGTAATAGAGGGGCGAATACTGCCGGAGGCCCAGTAAGAACATAACTGAGACGAAGAATATGAGATAAAACTAGCAGCATTTCGTGCCCCTGGCCCCGGTCGGCCGCGGACGGGCGCAGACGGGCTTAACTCAGGCGCAACTCCGGCGCGCCTCCGTCGCGCCCGCTGCGCTCGTCCGCTGCGCTGCCTCATATTGCCTGTTTAAATAGGAGCGGAGCGGCGGGGGAGTGGCAGGACCGAGATGGGAAGCCAAGCCCAAGCCAAGATGGCGCCCGCTGCCGCTGGGAGCCCGCGAAGAACACGATCAGCCCCAGCCGGCAGCTCACCCCTGAAAGCCCAAAGGAGTCAGGACCTGCACAATTTTAAAAGAAGTTAGTGACAGTTAAAAATCAAGCTTCGCTAGAGTAGCGCCTCCGCTCGCAGTCAGCGGGGCGAATTGTAAAAGAAACAGCACTCGCAAAGCATAAAGCAATCAGCCCACTGCCACCGGGCCACTGGTCAACACGAAGGGCGAGAGAGAACACGCTGCTAAATAGGGGCAGAGCGGCGGGGGAGTGGCAGGGCCGAGATGGGAAGCCAAGCCCAAGCCAAGATGGCGCCCGCTGCCGCTGGGAGCCCGCGAAGAACACGATCAGCCCCAGCCGGCAGCTCACCCCTGAAAGCCCACAGGAGTCAGGACCTGCACAATTTTAAAAGAAGTTAGTGACAGTTAAAAATCAAGCTTCGCTAGAGTAGCGCCTCTTGAATTAGAATTAGAATCAGAGCAGTCACAAATCACAGCGGTATTAACTCATTGCCGTTCCTTTAAAACACAGGTTTTGCATTTCTCAGCAATAAATATGTAACTAAATAAATATTAAATATTATATAATGGTGGGCCTGGTAACAGCCTTACTCCTAGTCAGCACCTGCAAAGAATTTCCTTCTCAGACTTTTAAATAACATCTCATTGCTCAGCAGCAGTCACTAATGGAGGGTAAACATTTCCTAGCTGCAAAAATAAGCCATTTATCAGGCTGGAATAAAGCAATTCAACACTTAGATATGAGCATTTCTTTTGGTCATAATAGGCAGAACATGACTCTTAGGAGCTGAGTATGACTATTCCCTTAACGATCAGGCCACCACAGTAGAACCAACACCTCCACAATGTATTTTTCAGAGACCCGGTATTTTTTATAATAATATCCGAAGCTCCATCCAAGTGTGCTTAATACGGCAGAGCGTTTTATAGATCTACCCTTCGGCAATATATATCGGTAAGATGAAATAACCCGATGAAGCGTAATCGATGTGACTCGCCTCTTTAAAACAAGGAAGCTTTTCCTGTCGGCGCACATTTTTATTAATTTCATTTCTTTTCATTCCTTTTTGCTTTTTCTTAGATATTTGCCGCCTTTCTTAAACATTGAAATAGACATCGAGTATGACAGAAACCCATAGCCTGGAGATTCCAATAATATGATTTGAATAGACACCGGTAAGAACAAACTGCAAAAGATCACATATATCTGATCACGTGACAGACACAGATTGTGAGCAGTAGCGTTTCTAACCTAGCCGATAAACAGTACATGATCAACAGTGTTTCGACGTTATTAAGTATCATCATCCATTAATAAACGTGCCGTTTCTGTTTAAAACCAATCGATAGTGTTAGCTAGTTAGTTAGAACCATCATTCACTAATAAACATGTCGGTTTCGTTTAAAATCATGTAGGATACTTTACTATAATACCATAATTGGTTTTCTCTCCTCGTATAGATATTGGCTTTTTAAACGGACAACAATTACCGACAACGAGTTTCCAAGGCCGTGTCGAATTTTGTAAGACCTGACTACTCTATTGATCATCGCTTTATTATTGTGAGTCTACTATTCTTTTTAGTTTATTAAATTCGAAAATGGGGTAGTTAGAGGTATAAATAGCTAGAATAAAAAATCCCCCTTTTTACTTGTTTTCTCTCATTTTTCCCCTCATAATTTGAATATGACCAGAGATAAGAAGCTGTATACACTAAAGAGAACGGCACTGATTCGAATTTGGAAATCACTTGCTGTATCGAACCACTTCACGTTGTTAAAAAGTGAGTAGATCTTGGGGTTATATAGCGGTATATGGTTATTATCATAACAAGCTAAGAGCTTTAAATTCATTTTGTCCTTATTACTAATATCAGTCCTTAATGATAGAGGATGGCAATTTTTTAAGAACATTCAAAGGTAGATAAATATCATCTACATATCGTACAGAATAGTATACTGCGAAAGGGAGGAAATATCAGCTCTATAATAGGTTCATAGATTAGAGAGCACATATTTGCTAGGAACACCAATCTGATAGCATCACTTTGCTGTGATAAGAAACTTCTAGATTAGCTTGATGCTAGTTGCAAATCCAATGAAGGAAGTAGGATGCCCCACTGAAAGTACAACCTTCTTTCAATTTATTAATCTTGGTTGCCAGACATCCTTATGCCCCGCCATAATTCTTGCCAACCAAATGGTGGGAGGGCTCTTGATTTTTTCCCTTGATAGAATTTCTAGATAACGACTGCTCAAATATAACTTTATTGTGACTACAATGTGTTTTAATATTTACTTGAATTATTGTAGTAAAGAGGGAAGTCGTGCTTTTTAAGGAACTTGTCAGGCAATGTTGTTTGCCTGATACTGGTTGTGTTAATAAAGTTTTTAATATGTTTTGACTTAATTGTGATAGTAAAATTAAATTTTTAAAAATTTGTCATTATATGTTATTGATTATGTGTATATGTTGTTTTTTATACATTTCTACAGACATACTTTGTGGCTCCTGAAGAAGGCGTCTTTGAAACGCCGAAACGCGCGTCGGAAAAATACTGTTTGCCACTTTTTGTTTCTTTTTAATTTTGTGATTATCCTTGTAAATTCTGTGAAATTTATGAACATATATGTGTGTGTTATTGATTGTTATGTTTTGTCGAGAATGTAATACATGTTGTTTTTAATATAAATATCTATTAAATATAACTAAGTTTTTTATATTGAACTGTATTAGTGATTTCTTGTCAGCGCCACCTTCCCTCTTACTTGTGAATTTGTTGCCAAGGTATATACATTGTCTCTATCCCTGTCCCAAGGAACTATCATTCCGCATCAGGGGGTCCTTGTTGTTCACACTATATTTCCCACAGCTTGTCTGTGCAGGGCCGTTCTAATTTAATGTTGTTGTTATGTTGAATTTGTTATATATTTGAGCAGTTGTTTGTTGATAAGATTCATCATCTGTTCTTAAAAATTATTCTTGACTCTAATAGCTATGGCCAACATGAAAACATTTGGCTTCACAGATGAAGAGTTTGAAACTCTGGTTGGTACTATAGCCTCTTCCAATAGTTCAAATTCCCATGTTAGAGGTAACGATGAAGGTAAGAAACTTGTTGAACTAAAGAAAAAACTCATCCGGATGGAAGCCCATGGGGAGTTTATGTTATCTTACCTTAAAACAGGGATTATTCCTAATGGGCTACGAGTAAAAAACATCCCGGGCCTTTTCGTACATCACAGACCTTTTCTGGAAAAGTGGAGCCTCATAGCGAATAGATGTTCCCGCGATCTAATGATTCTGATCGTTGCAACATCAAAAGAACTAGCGGCTACCATAAAACTTGAAATTGACGAGTTAGAAGAAAAGCTAAAACAACTCAATGGGGTAGAAAAAGCAATGAAAAGAATAGAGGAGTATAATAAGGATTTAGAATCTTTTAGTAATTACCTTACTAAACGTAAAACAGAGAAATTAAATAAAGATAAAAGGTTCTATACTGAAGAATTAGCTTACCCTTTTCTATGTAAGGATTTCTACACACAAAATCACTATATAGATGAATCTAGAAACGGCCAACAAAGAGTTAACAATTTCACAGATAGCTCAGACTCTGAAGGCGAGGGCCTCAGTAATAGCAACTATTATGAATCTGATGGAGGATTTAATACCTATGTTAACTCTAGACAACAACAGCGGCCTTTTTTATCCAACAGGGGGCCTCGACGAGGCCGTTCAAGAGTGAGATTTCAAGGCCAGGGTCAGACCAGAGGGAATTTTCAAACGAATCCCCAACAACATCAGACACCACACCAACAACATCAACAACATCAACAACAAGAACCCCAATTCATAAGAGAAACACGGAACAGACAATACTGGGGCCAAGGAATGTAATTCCTATTTTTAATTTATCATCGAAAGAACTGGATAAACATAGCGAAGCTTTGTTGTCTAAAGGCCTCTCATTTGTACCGCAAGCTCATGTTAACACCTTTGAGCTTCATAAAGATATCATATCTTTTTTCAGAAAAATCAGGTTAAAAAAGTTTTTTCAAGATAGTGAAGATGATAATAATGAACAGATGAAACAGAGAGAGATAATGTTACCTTCCACCTTTAGCCCAGGGCTAGATCAATTAGGCCCGGAAGTAGCAGCATTTGAATTAGTGGTTCTTCAAAAACTGGAAAGGACTCTACAATATATCCCTAAACCTATATTTAACATCAATATGGAAGAATCATTAGCACTTAAAAATCTTTCAGAAAACAACAAACTAACTATCAAAAGTTGCGATAAAGGAGGAGGAATTGTTGTACTCAATTCAACTGACTATGAATGTAACATGATTAAGATGTTAGAAGATAGTTCTACTTACCTTAAAATCAACTCCAACCCTACAAGAAATATTATCAGGAAGATTCAACATCTTACAAAAGAGGCCCTCGAAAGTGGGGATATTAATACTAAGGAACATGATTTCCTAAATACCAATAACAACAAAACTGCCTGTATTTATGGTCTTCCTAAAATACATAAGAGCATCAATAATCCGCCTTATAGACCGATTGTGTCTACTATCGGCACACCAACAGAGCCTCTGTCTAAATTTGTGGATCATTTTTTGAGACCACATATACCTAAAATCAAATCATACGTGAAAGACACGAGTCACATGATTAGTCTAGTTGAAAATCTGGAATTTATACCAAATAGAGATATACTAGTTACAATGGACATTGAGTCATTATATAGTAATATCCCACTTGATGAAGCACACACTGGTTTATCGACAAACATAATATATGCTGTCCTAAAAAATTCATTATTGATTGTCTATACATTGTACTAACTGATAACATCTTTGAGTTTGGAAATTTACTATTCCGTCAACTTAAAGGAGTAAGCATGGGGGCCTGAATAGCCCCCTCAATAGCAAATATCTATATGTCCCAGTTCGAAGATAGGTTTATTGACAATGAGGTTGCCCCCTTTTTCGAATCCATTTCCCATTGGTCCAGATATATAGATGATATCTTTTTTATCTGGACCAATGGGATGGATTCCCTCATGGAATTTCTTGAGTGGATCAACTTGACTGATGTCAACCTCAAATTTACTGCCCAATACAGTGTAAATCAGGTTGAGTTTCTGGATCTTTTGATACGGGAAAATAACAACAAACTAGAGGTGGATTTGTTTGTGAAATCCACAGCACGTAACACCTTACTACATTTTAGTAGTTTCCACCCTAAAAGTCAACGTGAGAGCATACCATTCTCTCAATTCTTAAGAGTTCGCAGGAACTGCACCAACCTTGTGGACTTTGATAGACAGGCATTGGTCAGGAGGAAGAAATTTTTAGAGCGTGGCTATCCACACAGACTTATCAGGAATTCTTACAAAAGAGCACGTTTCTTTGATCGCGATGCATTGCTAAATCCGAAGGATGAACCATCAAAAGACCAACTTGTCTGTATAACCACGCATTCTACGTTGAATGAGCGCATAAGTCAAATCATCAATGCCAATGGGCATATTCGCAATTGTAACCCGACTTCGAACAAAACCCTGAAGAAACCACTATTTGCACATAAAAGGAATAAGAATCTTAAAGACAAAATTGTCCACTCAAGATTCGGAATAAAGGTCTCTAACAATGGTCTCGTTCAGAAATCACTGTTATCTAACCTGACAGTACGTGGAACAATAAAATGTTCCGCATGTAAATCTTGCACAAATATCATCGAAGGTGAAGAGTTCACACATAATGGTTTCTCTACAAAAGCTAACGATATCTGGAACTGTAAAACCACAAATGTGGTATATTTTATTCAATGTAAATGTGGCTTAGGCTACGTTGGAGAAACTTGCAGGTCGATTCAGGTGCGACTCACTGAGCATAGATCAGCAATTAGAACAGGTAAAATGACAGCGCCTCTAGTGAAACACTTTTTGGAAATGGATCACACTCCTGAAGATTTTAAATGGCGCATCTTAGAAAAAATAAGAACACCAGATAAAAAAGGTGGATGCGCCATCAGAAAGAAAAGAGAGGTTTACTGGATTTTTGTTCTCAACACTTTCAAGAAAGGGTTGAACAGTGAAATTCCGTGGGAAAACGCAATATTTTAGCCCCATGAGAATAAAAGATGTGATTTACAGATCCATCCGTCAATAACAGCGAACCTGGCTATTTCCCGGAACGCTGTTGATTTTGAAATTAAATTGTTCATAACACACCAGCCCTGATAAACATTGCCATGAACGCTGTTGATTTCGAAATTAAAAAAAAAAAAATTTTTGTAACACACCAGCTCTGATATGTATTGATATCTCTTTTTTTAAATTCCAAATACTTACATTATAGCTATATAAACATCAAACTTCTATCAATATGAAGTTGCAATATGCTATAACCTAGGAGCCCGATTACATCCTTATAAATATCCGCCTAGACATCGGATTCCATTTATATTTTCTGCACTGTGTGCAACGAACCGTAGATTAATTTCTGACCTTTAGACAATGGTATTCCATTAGATATTATTGATGAGAAATGTGTCCATATTTTTCAATCCAGTATCATCAAATATTTGCTTGCATCTCACATGCTATAAGCATATAAAAAGAATATTTCTAATGTCTCTTTGCGATACACGCAGGCTTGACTGAGCGCGTTATCCATCCCTGTGGTATCTGCTACGAGATGACGAATTTTATCTATCCTTGTAGCAACTGTTACAATACAGCGCACAGGCTATATAGCAGACATAACTCGGGATTGACGTATTCACCAGCTACCCATAGCTAACGCCATTGCCAAATTGTCAGGATATTCCTTTAAATATCGCTGTGACATGGTAACGAGAGATCAGCCCCACGTGACTTGGTAGACTATTATTTAAAGACAGCCCTTTTTTCACAGCAGTTGATACGATTCCTAACGGTCGTGAGACGCCAACATCTTTCAGCGCGCCTATTGCCGTCCATACCTTCTTCGATCTAATTTTACCGGTGAGTTGATTCGAACAACCACAGACTAGCCCTGCGAGTAACTAAAGCTCTATTTTATAATCTATTACCTAACCAACACCTCAACAATGTATTTTTCAGAGACCCGGTATTTTTTATAATAATATCCGAAGCTCCATCCAAGTGTGCTTAATACGGCAGAGCGTTTTATAGATCTACCCTTCGGCAATATATATCGGTAAGATGAAATAACCCGATGAAGCGTAATCGATGTGACTCGCCTCTTTAAAACAAGGAAGCTTTTCCTGTCGGCGCACATTTTTATTAATTTCATTTCTTTTCATTCCTTTTTTGCTTTTTCTTAGATATTTGCCGCCTTTCTTAAACATTGAAATAGACATCGAGTATGACAGAAACCCATAGCCTGGAGATTCCAATAAAATGATTTGAATAGACACCGGTAAGAACAAACTGCAAAAGATCACATATATCTGATCACGTGACAGACATAGATTGTGAGCAGTAGCGTTTCTAACCTAGCCGATAAACATTACATGATCAACAGTGTTTCGACGTTATTAAGGATCATCATCCATTAATAAACGTGCCGTTTCTGTTTAAAACCAATCGATAGTGTTAGCTAGTTAGTTAGAATCATCATTCACTAATAAACGTGTCGGTTTGGTTTAAAATCATGTAGGATACTTTACTATAATACCATAATTGGTTTTCTCTCCTCATATAGATATTGGCTTTTTAAACGGACAACAATTACCGACAACGAGTTTCCAAGGCCGTGTCGAATTTTGTAAGACCTGACTACTCTGTTGATCATCGCTTTATTATTGTGAGTCTACTATTCTTTTTAGTTTATTAAATTCGAAAATGGGGTAGTTAGAGATATAAATAGCTAGAATAAAAAATCCCCCTTTTTACTTGTTTTCTCTCATTTTTCCCCTCATAATTTGAATATGACCAGAGATAAGAAGCTGTATACACTAAAGAGAACGGCACTGATTCGAATTTGGTAATCACTTGCTGTATCGAACCACTTCACGTTGTTAAAAAGTGAGTAGATCTTGGGGTTATATAGCGATATATGGTTATTATCATAACAAGCTAACAGCTTTAAATTAATTTTGTCCTTATTACTAATATCAGTCCTTAATGATAGAGGATGGCAATTTTTTAAGAACATTCATAGGTAGATAAATATCATCTACATATCGTACAGAATAGTATACTGCGAAAAGGGAGGAAATATCAGCTCTATAATAGGTTCATAGATTAGAGAGCACATATTTGTTAGGAACACCAATCAGATAGCATCACTTTGCTGTGATAAGAAACTTCTAGATTAGCTTGATGCTAGTTGCAAATCCAATGAAGGAAGTAGGATTAAGCATGGGCGAATTTTGCGAATCTCGCGTTCGCGAATTTTGCGGATTTGCGAACTCGCAATCCGCAAAATCCGCGAATTCTCGCGAATTTGCAGATTTTTTTTTTGTGTTTGCGCGGGTTTCTGCCAGTTCGCGAGGGTTTTGTACAATTTCGCAAATTGCGAACTTACCTGTCGGGTCGCAAGTTTCGCGAACTTGTTGTTTCTACGTGTCCAGCCTGTTTGGGACACTCTTCTTCATCACTGCCACTCTCTGTCACCACTGCCACTCTCTGACTACTCATGCCACCCTCTGGCCCACCCATGCCACCCTCTGTTTCATCACAGCACCCTCTGGTTGTCCAGGCAGTGTACATTATTGTGGCAACGCAAGCACACCTTCCCTGCCTCAAGTGACCTGAATTAATTTGGGGCTGATTAATGTGTCACAGAATATTTTTTTAGCTGGCACCTGCTTCCTTAGTGCTTCCTGATTAGTGATCTTTTGCACTTGCTAAGTGCTTTCATTGTTGCAAAATTAGTTACAACACCTGCCTTGCCCCAACTGACAATAATGAATTAGGGGCTGATTAATGGATTTGAACTTCCAGCCTGGCTCCTGCTTGTCTCCCTTAGCTGTAATTCAGGACCTTTGTGGCATATGTGTAACTATTCTGAGGTTCAGAGCAGGGTCACATAATAGTTGCAACTGGCAACTGAACTCTGGAGGGGCCCCTCAGGAAGCACTACAGGAAATGGCTACTAATGATGAGCCTGAACTTTTGAACCTGGTAAGTAGTTTCAGTTTTGCTAAGATCGTATTTCTGCAATTTTGCACTTATTCGCGGGGCGCGAAGTTGTACTGGGAAGCCGCGAACTCACGCGAACAGTGCGAGCAGTGCGAGCAAAATCCGCTGCTCGCGGATTTGCGGATTTTGCGGGAGATTCGCGAATCTCGCGGGATTGCGAATTTACCGAAAATCCGCAAAATCCGCGAGCGAAACGGATTTTCCGCCCATGCTTAAGTAGGATGCCCCACTGAAAGTACAACCTTCTTTCAATTTATTAATCTTGGTTGCCCAGACATCCTTATTCCCCGCCATAATTCTTGCCAACCAAATGGTGGGAGGGCACTTGATTTTTTCCCTTGATAGAATTTCTAGATAACGACTGTTCAAATATACCTTTATTGTGACTATAATGTGTTTTGATATTTACTTGAATTATTGTAGTAAAGAGGGAAGTCGTGCTTTTTAAGGAACTTGTCAGGCAATGTTGTTTGCCTGATACTGGTTGTGTTAATAAAGTTTTTAATATGTTTTGACTTAATTGTGATAGTAAAATTAAATTTTTAAAAATGTGTCATTATATGTTATTGATTATGTGAATATGTTGTTTTTTATACATTTCTACAGACATACTTTGTGGCTCCTGAAGAAGGCGTCTTTGAAACGCCGAAACGAGCGTCGGAAAAATACTATTTGCCACTTTTTGTTTCTTTTTAATTTTGTGATTATCCTTATAAATTCTGTGAAATTTATGAAGATATATGTGTGTGTTATTGATTGTTATGTTTTGTCGAGAATGTAATACATGTTGTTTTTAATATAAATATCTATTAAATATAACTAAGTTTTTTATATTGAACTGTATTAGTGATTTCTTGTCAGCGCCACCTTCCCTCTTACTTGTGAATTTGTTGCCAAGGTATATACATCACCACAGTAGAACAACCTTTCCCCTGCTAAGAGGTTAACTTTTCTTAGGGCTCCTGCCCAGTCCTCAGTATCTCTTGGGGCCAACGGGGCCCAACTATAGTCTCCCGTGGGGAGGGCGGACTTGGAGCCTCTGCGGGGGTTTACCTCACTTCTTCGGCCCCTGTTCGGGCCCTTGCGAAGGGTCAGCACAAGGTAAGATGACTCCCGGAGGCACGCTCTTCCTACCGCGCTCTCCGGTGGTGTTGTAGGCTCCCAGGCTCCTTTTAAGCCCTCCGGTGAAGTTGGGGGTGCACAGGGACTCCGGTAGTCTCTGCGAACCCCCCACGTGCAGGTGTCAGCTCCGGTCCCGGTCCTCCCTCAGAGCCTGCAGGGGCCGGGGACCAACAGGAGGGCAGGGTGCGCAGCGACCGCCAATTGCAGAGCGGCTCGCGGAGCACAATTTCAGGGACCCAATCAGGGCACGGTGGGGGCGGAATTACACTGGCGCCCCTGTCACGTGACGCTAGATCCCGGCTTCAGGCCTAACGAGGCCTACTGCGGCCCGACCAGATTTTACGGCGGCCTTCTCTTGGCTCTGGGGGCCGCCGAGGGGGTGCAGAAGGCAGCACAGGCGTCGCGGTGAAGGCGCCAGGCTGCAACGATGACAGTTAGGCACAAAGGTTAAAGCAGAAGTGCAAGAGCGCTCAACAGAAGTGTGACCGGGGGGGCCCAGCTGAGAAGCTTTAAGTGGTGAAAGCGCTCGGTCCTCGAGGCGCTTTAGGGCAATTTACCATCACGCCTCAGGCAGCACTCTCAGGGCCCACACAGGGTCTCCATGCAGTAGCGCTTCTCAAAAGGGGCACAGCGCTTGCCAGTCAGCAGTTCACAGCGCCTCTCAAGGGGAATGCAGCGCTTGCCAGTCAGCAGTTCACAGCGCTTCTCAAGGGGAATACAGCGCTTGGCAGTTAGCAGTTCACAGCGCTTCTCAAGGGGAATACAGCGCTTGGCAGTTAGCAGTTCACAGTGCTTCTCAAGGGGAATACAGCGCTTGCCAGTTAGCAGTTCACAGCGCTTCTCAAGGGGAATACAGCGCTTGGCAGTTAGCAGTTCCCAGCGCTTCTCAAGGGGAATGCAGCGCTAATACCTGGTTGATTCCCCACCAGTCCTGTGGGAAGTAAGAAGGTCTTCTTGGCGCTAGCTGGATCCTGTGCCCTTGGTAGAAGTTACTTGAAGAGAGGGGGGGGGGCGGTGAGTTGAAGGCTTGTCCAGTTTCCTAAGTAAATCACTTCAGGTGGTCTCTAGGTTCCCCTCCCGCTGGCTCAGATCAGTGTGTTCCTCACACAGCTTGGTGGGCAGCGCCTAAGCCCTGTCACCCCAGTGGCATAGGTTCCTGACTAGGCCCTACCGCCTAAGTCTCCTGCGTAGGTTTCCCCAGGCCAGTGATGCCCCAACTACTCTCTGTGGAAAGTTTTCCCTCCCTTTCCTTATATAGCGACAGTTGGCAGTTGGCAGTGGCAGTTGGTGTCACTCCCCTGTTCTGGAAGGTTCCAGGAGCTTCCCTCATTCTAGCTATGGGCAGGCTGGCATTGCAACATTGTTTAAGGGTTCCAGCCAGCTCCTGGCTACTAGAGTGCGCGTAAAAAAGACCACACTGCAGTAGCAGGTGTCAGGGTCAGCCATCTTAAGGGAAGAGAGCACCTGCACCTTAGCATTGGTAAGCAATGGGAAGGTGCCCAGAGACCTAAGGCCAATGAAAAGTAGGTGAGAAAAATGAGGCAAAAGCGAAAAAAAATGGGGAAGACCACCCTAAGGCTGACAGGTCTAACAAGATGAACCATTAAGGTCAAAGCAGGACTTGAGTGAGTTGAGTAGGGAGTTGTGGTTGACTGTATGAAAGGCAGCCGAGAGATCAAGGAGAATGAGTAGGCAGGATTCACCATTGTCAAGGGAAGAGTGGAGGTCATCAATTATATTTATCATGGCGGTTTCAGTGCTGCAGCCTTTTCTGAAACCGGATTGCAAGGGGTCTAAAAGGTTGCTGTTGTTAATGTGTTTTTCTAGTTTTTCCACGGCTTTGGAAAGAAGTGGTAAGTTACAGATAGGGTGGAGGTTGTTCAGGTCATTAGGGTCTGAGGTGGGATTTTTAGAGATAGGCGTGATTTGAGCGAGTTAAAATGAGTCCGGGACACAACCTGTGGAGAAGGAAGTGTTGATGATGTTGGTCCAGTGAGGGCCAATAATGCGGTTGAGATTCTGGATAAGACTAGAGTGGGTAGGGTTTTTGGTGTGTGAGGATGGCTTAAGTTTGGTGATGATTAAGGGTGGGCGTACAATCCGTTTCGCGGGCGAATTTGCGGATTTTCTGCGATTTCGCGATCCGTGAATCTCGCGAAATTGCGGTACAATCCGCGAATCAGCGGGGACGAATTTTCAGCCAAGCGAGGGTTACAGCAGCAGGTGCAAAAGTTGAACCTAATTTCTTTGTAACCTTTTACAAAAGGGTTACAAACAAATTAACTTCAACTTGGACACCTGCTGCTAATTGCTTCCTGGCGGCTCGTTGCCTACTTGCAACTATTCTCTGACCCTGCTCTGACCCTTGAAGCAGGGTCAGAGAATAGTTACAAGTAGGCAACGAGGCAACTGTCCAAGGAATTAAACCTCATCAGGAAGCACTTACAGATATAAAAAACAGGAAGAAGGGAGAGGATGGCAAGTACACCCATTTTGAGTTGTCAGGAGGGGTTAAACTAAAAGAGACCTTTACAGCACAATTTTCATATGCATTTTACTAAAAATAAAAAGCTGTATGTTCTGTAGGGGCAACTCAGGAATCTGGCCCTTCAGAGATCCGGCCTCTCTTTCTTTCTCTCGTTCTCTCTCTCCCTCTCTCTTTCCCTCTCTTTCTCTCTCTTTCTATCTATCTATCTATCTATCTATCTATCTATCTATCTATCTATCTATCTATCTCTCTCTCCCTCTCCCATAAACGACTGCATGGGTAACTTCGCTATGCAAGCGGCTCGCGAAGACGCAAAAAGCCCCGTGAACACGCAAAAAACCCCGCGAACATGCAAAGCACCCCGCGAACACGCAAAAAAACCAAAAATTCGCACAAATGGGCGAATTTTGCGGATCGCGAATTCACAAATCCGCAAATTCGCGGATCGCGAATTCGCAAAATTCGCCCATGCTTAGTGATGATGTTAAAGACTTCAAGATCAGTCATGGGGTGGAAGATAGTCCAGGATGCATTGTTTTTTAGTTGCAGGGGGTGGGGTGGATTCTGGACGGGTAGTAGTAAGAGTGGGAGTGGAAGGTAAGGACACAGAGTCAGGATGGGAGGATCGTTTAGTGTAGTGTCAGCGACGAAAGGGGAGTTGGGTGGGATCTCAGTTAGACGGAAAGAGTGATTGATTTTGGCGATTTTATCCAAGAAGAAGTTGGCAATTTACTCACATCTATTTGTTGAGGCAGTAAGTTTGAGGTGGGGCTGTGGACATTTGGTTGCGAACAATGTTAAATAGGTCTCTGGGTCTGTTTTTGACACGATCGATTTGAGTTTGGAAAAAGGAGGCCTTTTCCTTGAAGATGTGTTTTTTATAGGATGATGTAGCCGCCCAGAGCATTTCGTCGTTAAGGTCAGAGTTAAACCATGTTTTATATGGAATGGTTCTTTGATTTTTTAGT
The DNA here is from genome assembly GCF_964263255.1 of Lissotriton vulgaris. Taxonomy (NCBI): domain Eukaryota; kingdom Metazoa; phylum Chordata; class Amphibia; order Caudata; family Salamandridae; genus Lissotriton; species Lissotriton vulgaris. The sequence goes on along the minus strand of NC_141698.1, from coordinate 1,069,419,840 downwards.
TTGGGGGGGACTAGGAGGGCTACGACCTCACTGGCTGTCTTGTTGAAAAGTTTGGTGAGCTCATTTGCATCTTGGGAGAGAGGGGTGAGAAGAAGTTGAGCTTGTAGCCTAGACTCAAGTTCACCGGGAGGGATTTGATTGAGATTTCTGGTCCATTTCAAGGGTATGTGATTTTTAATAGGGGGGAGGGGAGCGGATTCATTCTTAAACAGGATGAGGTGATGGTCAGATCAGTCAATGGGGAGGATGCTGGAGATGGAAGCCAGGTCATTATTGGATATGATGGCATCGAGAGTGGCACCTTTGGTGTGAGTGGGTGGGTGACAAAGTTGGACAAGGCCATTGATCTCTAGAAGATTGTTGAGATGGGTACTGTGGGGTCAGCAGCATTGTTCCAGTGGATGTTAAGGTCTCCAAGGAAGAGGTTTTTCGAGTTGGAGTGAGAGGTTTGAGAAAGAAGGTCGGATAGTTCTTCAGCAAAGGGAAGTGGATCACCCAGAGGGTGGTATATGTTATGTAGGCGAATCAGGGGGAACCCTGTATAGTGTGTTCTGCGCCAAGATATTCAAAGGTTCAGTGGTCAGAGTTTTTAACACAGGAGATTTGCGGTTCATTTTTGATAATAATAGCTAGGCCACCTCCAAGTCTGTCTGGTCTATCTATCCTAATGATGGAGTAGCTAGGGGGGGTGAGTAGGTCAAGGATGGCTGTTGAGTGGTCATTAAGCCGGGTTTCTGTAAGGAAGGCGATGTCGATGGATTCACTAAGGAGGGTTTCCGATATTTCAGTTGCGTGTCGGACAGCCGAGCAGCAGTTAACGAGCATGCAGGATAGGGGCTTAGGGTCGGCTTTGGTGGTAGGGCACGAGTGTATGGTGGTAAGTTGGGTTGGGGGAGTGTGTGAGGTGGTAGAGGAGGGGGTTCTGCTTGTTCCCAAAATCACTGGGATGCTGGAAAAAGGGAGGGTATGATCGGGGATCAGGAGTTTTGGAAGGTAAGAGATGCATGAGTCCATAGCGGTAAAAGAGGAGAGACCGTTCTTAGCAAGATGCGGTCTAAAAGATCTGTAGCGGAGCGGAATAGTTTCCCAGAGGTTAGGTTGGGAGGGGTAAGTGAGGCAAGGGCAGACAGAGCCATTCTGATTGAAGAGGGTCTTGTTGTTAAGGGCGCTGAATTTTTGGAGTCTCGTAAGTTCAGTCTGAACGATAGAGAGATTCAGTTCAATGTTTCAAAGTGTCAGAGCGATATGGTTGAGTGTCAGCTCAGACAGCGAGGAGGGGGGAGCATGGGGGTTCAATGTTGGCGGAGATGAGATCCTGGGGGGTGGAGGGGGAGATGCAGCGTGGGGGTGTCAGAGGGGAGCTAGAGAGGTTGGACGTTGAGGGGTCACTCATGCAGGTAGATTGCGAGACTGGGGGAGGAGATATGATGGAGAGAGGGGGGGTAAGATCATGATGAAGGGGAAGAGTGTAATTCAGTGGTGGGGATATACGGGTATCAGGGGGAGCAGTTGGAAGCAGTGGGTGAAGGGGCCAGTACTTAATTACCTCTGCATGCGTGGGGAGAGTGTAGTTCGCAGTAGGTGTTGTAGGTGCCAGGAGGGGGGAAGGTGGACGTTCAGGGTGGAGGGTTACTGGAAATGTGGAGAAGTGAACAGCAGTGAGGTGGGTTTGGGGATGTCGTTCATTAGATAAGGTGGGGATTTGGGTGTTGGGGTGCGCATTTACGGTGTCTTGAGGGTGTGGGCTCCGGGCTGGGGGAGGGGGGATGTCATGTGGGTGTCAGACAGTTGGGAGGAAGAGGGTTTGGGGGCAGGTTTGGATAGAAGGTCTGTCAGGGAACTGTAGTGGTGGTTGGAGGTGTTGAGGTAGTGTTTGGATGCTTGAATGAGAATGTTGCCGGTTTTGCAAATGGAGATATCAGTTTCTCTGCTAAAAGCTGGGGATGGTTGTTAAGGGCGCTGAATTTTCTGAGTCTCGTAAGTTCAGTCTGAACGGTATAGAGATTCAGTTCAATGTTTGAAAGTGTCAGAGCGATAACGTTGAGTGGTTGCTCAGACAGCGAGGAGGGGGAGCCTGGTGGTTCTATGTTGGCGAAGATGAGATCCTGAGTTGTGGAGGGGGAGATGCAGCGTGGGGGTGTCAGAGGGGAGCTAGAGAGATTGGACGTTGAGGGGTCACTCATGCAGGTAGGTTGCGAGACCAGGGGAGGAGATATGATGGAGAGGGTGGGAGGTAAGATCATGATGAGGGGGAAGAGTTTAATTCGGTGGTGGAGATATACGGGTATCAGGGGGAGCAGTTGGAAGCAGTGGGTGAAGGGGCCAGGACTTAATTACCTACGCATGCGTGGGGAGAGTGTAGTTCGTAGTGGGTGTTGTAGGCGCCGGGAGGTGGGAAGGTGGACGTTCAGGGTGGAGGGTTACTGGAGATGTGGATACGTGAACAGCAGTGAGGTGGGTTTGGGGATGTCATTCATTAGATAAGTTCGGGATGTGGGTAGTGGGGTGCGCATTTAGGGTGTCTTGGGGCTGTGGGCTCTGGGCTGGGGGAAGGGGGATGTCATGTGGGTGTAAGACGGTTGGGAGGGAGAGGGTTTGGGGGCAGGTTTGGATAGAAGGTCTGGCATGGAACTGTAGTGGTGGTTGAAGGTGTTGAGGTGGTGTTCGGATGCTTGAATGAGAATGTTGCCGGTTTTGCAAATGGAGATGTCAGTTTCTCCGCTAAAAGCTGGGGATGGGGAGGTAGATAGTTTGAAACCATATGGGATATTGCAGGATTTAGTGATCGTGAGATGGCTCAGAAAGATGCTTTTCCATTTGGAGGGGCATTTGGAATAGAAAATAAGGTTAGTTTTTATAGGCGAGGTGAGGCTATGGTAGGAATCAACTATGGGAGTTTCGGGGCGATGAGTCAGTAATTTATGCTTAAAGTTTTCCTTGGCATGTTTGGACAGATTGGATGGGTATACGATGTTCCAGGAATTGGGCCCATGTCTTGAGAGGGAGGAATCTGAGTGAGTGGGGATGGGAGATGGGGGGACATAATGGGCCATCGGGGGAGATTGGGAGGAAGAGAGGGGAGAGGGACATAAAGGGGTGAGAAGTAGGAGGTGGTTGAGAGGGGAAACCAGGGGGGGGTGGAGAATCGCCAGATGGCAAGAGGAGGAAGTGGTGCGGGGAGGGGGAAACCAAAGGGTAGACCAAATATCAGAGATATAGAAGAAAAGGCGTTTGGGGGGGAAGCCAGAGTATAAATATATTGCCAAATGTATAAGTGCTTAAGGAAACATGAGCGTACTTGGGAGTTTAGATGAGTTTCGGGTAAGTGAGATTGGGCTATGTGGGTGGGGAGAGGAAGGAGTAAGGGGAGGATGAATATTGTAGTTCGAGAGTATTAGTTGGAGAGGAGGGGAGTGAGGGGTGAAAAGAAGGGATGGGAGAGTCATAGATATGAGACAGGGTAGGAGTGGGGGTGAGGGGATTGCGGAGGGAGTAATGGGGCAAGTGAATAAAGTAATGAGGGGAGTTAGGGGGAGGTGAGTTAGGTGGAGGGGAGAGAAGAGAAAAGAGAGGAGAGGAAAGAAGGACTAGGAGAGCCTGTAATGTGGGGGGAAGAACGTATAGCAGTGGGGTTACAGCCAGAGAGCACCTAACTTAGTTTTACTTTTGACATGAGTGCATGTGTATATAAGGAGTGTCTTTGTGTGTCTTTAATATTTTGGACTCCTAGATTTCTTACCAATATTCTACATTGCTACTAGTCCTACTCTTCCTTGTCCCAGATACATACGAAAGGTTCCCCAACTCTAACATAAGAATTCCCTGGTCCAAAGTGTTAGTACAACCTACCTTCTGGGTAGCATGAAAGGGTCTGTAAGAAATTGGGCTACTGTTTGAGGGGGTTGAAAAACTATGAAGGCAGAAACCACAATACTTCTGAGCATGAAGTCACAAGCAAACCCCAAATGAATCTGTGCTCAACCCTCTCGTAGCTTGGCACAGAGCAGTCAGGCTTAACTTAAAGGCAATGTGTAAAGTATTTACGCAGCAGTTCAATCAGTAATAAAGGTAAAACACAACAGAAATAAAATATCACACAAAGCAGAGTAAATTTCAATAAATAAAACAAGAGCAAAAAGACAAAACTCCAATCAGTAGAACTGCAGCTGTGTAGTTTTAGAGAGTGCCAACGGTGGTTATGTGGTCACACGTTAAGGTGGACCATGATGAAGTGTGGGCAAGCTACAGAGGCTCAGTCAGGCCCACCAAACAAGAATACCTTAAATCCTTGTTGCAACGTGTTGCGAGGTCCCCCCTCTTGGATGCGTCTCACAGCCGAGACAATGAGAGGTCCAGGTTGGAGATGCAGCATGCAGCATCAGTTCCAAGGAGCTGCAAGGCTATGATGCAAGGCCCTGCATTGTCGTCGAAGAGGCCGTTGCCAAGAGGGGCTTGCAATGCAAAGCTCTGTGTCGAGGATGCGTCTTGCACTGGCTGGTTCCACAGAGGCTGTGGGACTTGCGATGCGAAGTACTATGTCGAGGTTGTTGAGGGTGTGAGGGCCTATGTCAGGCATGCATCATGCAGCAGCAGTTCTAAAGAGTCTGCAAGATCGATGTACTGTCCTTGCATTGGTAGAGTCCCCATAGCAGAGGAGATGCGCCAGTTATGCTCGAGGTTGCACCGAACAGCAGAGCGGATGCATCAGTTATGTTGAATCAACAAACCCACTTCCAAGGGTTCTGGAATGGGCTGGCACCACTTGGCAGTGGAGGACTCACAGTTGCAGAGTCCTGGGGCTGGCTACAAGAGACTAGCATTTAAAGTCGCTCTGGTGGTCTTGGGTACAGGTGCAGATCTAGTCCTTCTCACTCGGGCAAGGGGACAACAAGGCAGCAGGTCAGTACAGAAGGACAGCAGTCCTTCTGGGTAGCAGTCCAGAAGAGTGGCAGTCCATTCAGCAGCCCAGCAGTCCTTCTTCCTTTCAGAGTCTTCCACAGGCTCAGAACTGTACTGAAGAGTTGGTGTCTGAGGTCAAATATTTATACCTGGTGCTTTCTTTGAAATGGGAGACCCTTCTAGTGAATTCATTTTGAAGTGCTCAGGTTTCCTGCATTCCCTGCCATGGCACTAGACTATCTACAGGGGGAATGTGGTTGTTTGTGTGAAGGCAGGACCATCCTGCTACTTATGTTTCATCCAGACACACCTAAGCTCTCTATTGTGTGTGGCAGTTTGGGAGGAATACACAAAGACTAACTGATAAATGCATCTATTCATGTGACACAGAGACAGGCTGCAGTCGCTAAATTGCTAGAGCAGAAAAATGCCAGCTTTTTAAATGTTTTATTCGGCTTTTTAAAAGTGGCATTTTCAAAATTGTAATTCAAAATCCGCGTTTACCATAAAAGAGGCTTTTTCATTACAATTCCAAAGAAACTAAACATGAACTGTGTACCTGGTCCTATTTGGATGTTATCCATATTAAATGTAATAGGTAACCTCAATGTTATCCTATGGAAGAGGAAGGCCCCACAATAGTGAAAAACAAATTAAGGAGCTTATAACTACCAGGACATGTAAGACTTAAAAGTACACATCCTGCTTTTTAAATACATTGAGCCCTGCAATGTCGGCTGTTTAGGGCCTACCCTAAGGGTGGCGTATATATATTAAAAAGGAAGGTTTAGACCTAGGAAAAAGTTGATTTTGCAAGGTTGAAATGGCAATTTAAAACCGCACACAGCGGCTGCAATGACAGGTACAAGAAAGGTTTGTAAGTCTACTTAATTGGGTGGGAGAGCATGCGCTGCAGGCCCAATAGTAGATTTATTTTATTTTACAGGCCCAGGGTCCATGTAGTCTCACTTTTCAGGGGACTTATAAGTAAATTACATAAGTCAAATGGGGATAAGCCAATCTTACCATGTTTTAAGGAATGAGCACTCACACTTTAGCACTGTGTAACAGTGGTAAAGTGCACAAACAACAAAAATACATTCAGAAGAAGTGGGGCTACAGAAATTAGTGAATGCGTTTATTCACTGATAAAAATATAGTTGAATGTTAGTTTTGATTTCAATAACGCTGAATGCAAAAACCCTGAAATTCACCTAGCCAACAGAAAAGTATACCTGCTACATGTCTGCCAACTATAATGCAGGTTCATCAAATGGTTTGAAATGTACTACCAAATGAACACTTTGTTGATCCTTTTTTAAATATGCCCGTCTTGATGGAACTGCATAAAAATGGGAAATGCAAGAGTAGGATAAACATGCAAAGTCACTTTCAAATCTCATGTAGATACATTAATCAGTGCCGTGGTTACTAAGAAATCATAAATGTTTTGCCCACCCCTTTCATCTTTGCCCCTCCCTTAATGGATCAGCATGGAATCTTAAATATTTCCATTGGGTGTAGCTTATTAACAGGCTGCCACATTTGATAGCGATTCTAAAAACGCTGCTAAAGTTACATGCAAATCGAAATATAATTGCAATACCCTCTCAGAATTCTTCAACAACAAAATCAGCACCATATATGAACGCTTCAACTCGCAATATCACGTAGCAGAATTTAAAAGAATCCTTAACTTCACTGACTCTAATAGAAATAAAATAACTATGTGGGAACCACTCTCTATGCAGACCACAGCCACCATCATGAACAGCATCCACTCAGGATCACCCAGAGTCCCCTGTCCCCACCACATGTTCAGCCTGGGGAAAAGTACCATGAGCAAGGAACTCACCACAATAATCAATTCATCCATCACCCCTGCCTCCTTCCCAGAGGAATGGAAACCTATGGAAGTCAAACTACTATTAAAAAAACCCACCACAGACGCAGAAGAACTCAAAAACCAATTACCAAACTCACTGCTCCCTTTCGCCACAAAAGTTTTGGAGAAAGCAATAAACCTCCGTCCCACCAACCACCTAGAAAACAACAACCTCCTGTACCCCTCCCGGTCTATATTCCGTGCAAATCACAATACAGAAACTGCCCTCATCATGGCCACTGATGACATCATGGCTCTCCTAGACAGAGGAGAGGCCGCCGCCCTGATCCTCCTTGATCTCTCTGCAGCCTTCAACACTGTATCCCACTACACCCTCCTACACGGACTCCACCACATCGGGATCTGAGGTAAAGCCCTTGAGTGGATTGCATCCTTCCTCATTAGAAGAACCCAGAGTGTCCACATACCAACCTACATCTCGGGCCCAAAGAACATCATCTCGGACATTCTGAGCCCTACTCTGTTCAACATGTTCATGGCCCCTTTGGCCACACTGGTCAGATCCTACGGCATGAAGAACATCTCCTATGCTGATGATACTCAGCTCATCCTCTCCCAATCTTTGGACCCCATTAACACTAAATTCAATTTTCATAGGTGCATGACCAGCATTGCCTACTGGATGCAGAACAGGTGCCTCAAACTCAACACTGACAAAACAGAGATGCTCATCTTCAGGAGCAACACCTCCCTATGGTAAGACTCCTGGTGGCCAACTAAACTTGGCCCCTCACCCACAGAACATGCACAGAACCTCAGCATCGTACATGACAGCAAGCTCACTATTAAGAAACAGATAAACTGTCTTGTCTTTCTGCTTCCAGACCCTACGCATGCTCAGGAAGATCTTCAAGTGACTCCCCATTAGCACCAGAATCACCCAGGTCCTCATCACCAACCGCTTGGACTATGGCAAATCACTATATTTAGGGATCACCTTACAATTACTTAACAGACTCCAGACCATCCATAACACAGCAGCCAGGCTCATACTCGATCTTCCGCGATGGACCCACATCAGCCCTCACCTCAAGTATCTGCACTGGCCCTCTGTCAGCAAACGGTGCCAATTCAAACTGTTTGCCTACCCCTAAAGTCCCTGCACAACAAGGGCCTAGTCTACCTTAATCACAGAGTGAACTTTCACCAACTTGCCAGACAAATACGCTCCGCTTCCCTAGCCCAAATGCCTGCATCCATGGAAGCAGAAGTGGCGGCCGTGCCTTCTCCCACCTGGCCGCATAATCCTTGAACAGTCTCCCTCTCCACCTTCAAACAGCCCAACCCTGCAAGATTTCAGGAAATGACAAAAAAACTGGTTCTTCCCATAACGAAACAGAGCAGGAGCCCCCTCCCCTTAGGCATTTAGATACCCTCACTTGTGATATACAAATCCTATTTGATTGTTTGATTGATTGATTCCTCAACCATGCCCCCTCCTGATGGAATGGGACAACAGTTGATATATCAGTAGAACAGCAAGCCTTACAAGGACCTGCTGAATTCTGTGCAGATTTCTTACAAAGGGACAATGGGCCAGATGTACGACCAACCAATTTGCGAGTTGCAAATTGCATTGCATTTGCGATTCGCAATTTGTGACTTGCAAATTGGGATGCACAACAGTGTGTGAGACTCTAATTGCGATTCCCAATGGGGTCGCAAATTGCATGGCTCATGCATATTATTGAGGCAGTTGTAAACGGCAACCCCATTTAGAATGGATGGCACTCCCAGGGATGGTGGCCTGCTGGGGTCGGTGGACTACTGTGTCTGGGACTGCTTTTAATAAAGCATTTTTTTTTTAAATGCAGCCGGTTTTCCTTAAAGATGCATTTAAAAAAAATTACTTTTCAGTTTCATTATTTAAGGGCAGGCAGTGGTCCCTGGGACTACTGCAAGCCCTTAAAAAATATTTTGAGAGCCCCTGGGGAACCCTTTGCGTTTGCGAGTGGTGTACCACCCTTCTGTGAATGATGGTAAACTGCGACTATTTTGCGACTGCAATTGCAGTTGCAAAACATTCATACTTAGCTTCAGGATTCTCTTTTAGGAAGGGACACCCATGGAACGCCCCTTCCTAATAGCGAGTCGCTAATCCTATTTTGCGAGTCGCAAATTGATTTGCGACTCACAAAATCATTTGTACATTGTTGACACGATTTTTGCAGTTGCAAAAGGGTCTAAAACCCATTTGCGCCCACAAAAAACTTTCTTACATCTGGCTTAATGTTATTCGAAAATTAACACTGTTTTGCCCTTTCTCTTCTTAAATGGATTCTCCTTGATGGAGCTGATGGAGCTGAATGAAATTGAAAATGCCAAGCGTAGGCGAAAAGTACCTGCATAATTACTTGCAGATCCATTAACCAATGCTAAAAACATTAGTAAGTCAAAATGTTGTGCCCACTCTTATATATGCCCTCCAAGGAATAAGCGCAAAATCTGAAATATCAACAATGGATGTAGCTTTCTAACTGCTTGCCACATTTGAAGCTGATTCATCAAACAGCACCAAAGGTATAAGTAGCAATGTGCAAAAATAAATGGATGCATTTTTCTTTAAGAAAATAGTGCTAAATGCAACAGAATACGAACAGCAACTGCGAGCAGCTACTTGTGCTCTTTTAGTTTGTTGTTCATGTGCTCCGGTGGTAGAATTTTTGCCCAAAATTAGTCTTACTCAAGTGAATGGGTGTAATAGTGTAATTTCTATAATTTCAGGAGGAATGTGAAATTAGTCAAGATTACATTGCATAACAAAACCTTTACCCACCCCCAATTAACAGGCAAATTAACATTTTATTGCTCCAACCCTTTAACGTTAACTTTGCCAACCTCCCCCCCCTTGATGGATTGGCACAAAACTTGACGTAGGAATATAAAACTAATCCTTTTAAGCTTCTGCCAAAATGTGTGCAGATTTTTCATACATTGAAAAAATTATTAGCAAACTGACACGTTTTAGCCCCTTTTTAACAGCGGCCCACCTTGCTAGATCTTCATAGGAAAATACCAAAATAATCATACTTAGGGCCCGATGTAAGTGCCCGAATTCGGCCGTTTCCGACCGGTATTAAGGTTTCCAGATGTAGGGCATGCACTTACAGAATCGGTATTTTACGGATTCTGTATTTACCGATTCAGTAAAATTACCGAATCGGTAAATATAGACTCGGTAAAATACTGCCTCTGTAAATGCAGATGTAGCTAGCACATGTTAGAGTGCCACAGGGCTTTAAGAATCGGTATTTTACCACCCAATCCTATTGGGTGGTAAAATACCAAATACAGGTGTGCATGCACATGTGTGCATGCACACCAGTGCCATGTGACACACAGACATGCCCTTAGGGCATGTCTGTGTGCCACATGGCACACATGCCTCAATTCAGGGTGCTAGAGGGTGTCAAAGTGATACCCCCTGCACCCTTGCAAAAATCGGTATTTACCGAACCAGTAAATACCGATTCGGTAATGACCATTGATTCCTATGGGCTGCAATGCCCATAGGAATCAATGGGCTTTACCGATTCGGTATTTACAGAATCGGTAAATACCGAATCTTAACGATTCGGTATTTACCGATTCTGAAATACCTACATTTCCCCCTTCTAAATTACCACTTCTTAAATACCGAATCGGTATGATTCAGTATTTTAGAAGTGGTAATTTAGAATTACCTACATCGGGCCCATAATGTCTACCAATTTGGATGCATATTTATCACATGGTGCAAAGGTGTTTGTGGCAAATCAACATATGGCTTCTCAACTGACAAAATATACAAAAAACCCTTTCAAGCCCAGCCGGCTCCTTATTTAAAATCCTAATATCTCAAAAACAAATGAATATCTTCATACTATACTTTAACAATGTGGACAGGCCCACTATGTGTATGTACTTCTTACTTAGGTCACTGTTTGTAGCATGAGCTTGGACCCATTAGGTGATATTAAAAGACCCCTCACACACTAATCTAGTTGGACCTGGAGTCCTTGAAATAGCCCTGGAGAAAACTGACTAGCAATACCACACATCCACAGAATTCATCTGGGAATGTGCAAAACTCGCATTAAAAGTCAACTTCTTTGAATTTGAAGGCCAATTATACCTCCAGAAGTACAGCACATCAATGTGGATCGTTTTCGCCCCCAGCTTAGCAGGCCTGTAAGTACACCACTTTGAGACAAAATACATTTTTTCAAAGAATATATCACGGATCCCAGAAATAAAATTCTACAAACGCTACATAGACGATATTTTACTCATCTGGGAAGGTAACACTAAGTTGCTCAACACATTCTGGAAAAGGCTCAACACCTGCGACCAAAACCTAAAATTCACGTACAGCTTTGACCCCCGTAAAACAAAATTTATGGACCTTGACATCGAGGCTGAGGATGGCCACCTCAAAAGTAAAACACATTTTTAACCCACCGCACGTAATTCTCTGTTACATTTCTCCCGCTTCCACCCAAGGACCCTGAGGGAGAACCTTCCCTACGGACAATATTTACGGCTACGGAGAAACTGCAGTAACGTGACGGATTTCAAGGACCAAGCCGAAGACTTGAGCAACAAGCTCAGGGACCGTGGGTATCCCAGACGGATCACTGAAAAATTAACAAAACAAGCAAGAAACCAAAATCGCGAAGGACTGATCGAAACACATCCACGTGAATCCACATCGATACCTCTGGCATGTGTCACTACCTTCAACACGGTCTCCAACCAAGTCTCTAACATAATAAAGAAGCACTGGTAAATTCTCTGGACAGGAAACCTCTAATGGGATCCACCCCTTCTTTCCCACAAAAAAGCCAAGTCCATCAAAGATGCCATCGTCTCCACTAGACCTGCACCATCACAAAAACAAGGAAACACTGTCTTGAATGCCTGGGGCCTTCCGAAAGTCACAGGCCATTTTGCATGTGGCAATTGCAGTGTATGCCGTCTGACTGCAACCACCAAAACACTACACCTACAGCCTGGCAAGATGTGGGACTTGCCAAACCACACAATTTGCAACACTGAACATTTGATATACCACATTGTGTGTCCCTGCAACCTAACCTACATCGGGGTGACGAACAGAAAAGTGAAAACCCGAATATGTGAACATCGGAGTACCATACGATGTAAAAAGAACACAACTAAGATGACCAATCACTTCCTGGACGCTGGACACACAATTAACGTCATGAGCGGGATCATCATAGAAGCCCTGGACCCCAACATGCCTAACATTCAACAACAACTACTACTGAAAGAACAAAGATGGATTTACCGCCTTTCTAGCCACAAATTTGGCTTAAACTAAAACATCCCTTGGAACAGTCTCAGTAGACAATAAGCAAAAAGGACTGGCGAAACTGCTAACATTGGAACACGCCCATGACATGACCCATGATGCCCCCAGCACTCTTCCTGAGAAAGGAATCTTCCAGATGATTCACCTACATGAGAGACTGATACTATCATCCACAGCAGCCACCCAGGCGTCAAGATTTTGGTAACCTGAAACACCCAGGCTGCACAGCCATGGGAACCTCCAAGGCGGCTGCCCCACATCACAGCCGCGAAACAGCTCCCCGAATTCTACTAAATAGAGAGCTCAAATAATCATTCATCAGATGACCATCCGGTTGCTGTAACCACTTTCCATAATACATGGCACGTCATGTGTTCATGCCTTTGATTTCATATTAACTCCTATAATAATGGCAGCCATATCACAGACTGGAAATAGTGTAACAGTGCAGGCACACGCCACAGGGAGCCAACCAATCTCTCTTTGAATGGCAACCCAGCGGATCACCACCAGACCATGCTAGTTTGCGGTAATACACTACACGATAATTGCCAGTGTACACACACAGTGACTTTAATGATAATTACCCTTAGCCTTCCACCTTTATCAACTCCTTCCAATATGGCCATCTGCAAAAAACGTCAGGACCACTGCCATTGCGCATGCACACGCATGTGCACCCCTTCGAGAAGCTTAGTCATGATTAGCACTCTCACACGTACCGGAGCTGAGTTACACACTACTTAAGTTGCCCACACCGGCACTCCCTGCACTAACGGGGACTACGGGGGACCATAATTAAGTTTGCAGCGAACAACTCGTCTCCACCAAGCAAGGCTTTGCTTGCTCCAAATGCTGCCACCACAGTAAGCCTATCTATACGATAGGGCTTACCGCAGCGCTGTTTACTTTTACTTTCAGATTGGATCTGGGATGAGCCTCCACCCTAAAAGCCTTGATTTCTGCCACAAACTCATTAGCATTATAACTATAGAATCTACTTGTGCAAGTTTTTAACTTATGTAATACACTTAATTTTCTCCTAATATTTTTCGTCATGATGTCCCCTTACTCGGGACCATTATTGGGTGCACTATAACCTTTTAGGTGCATGATCTAACCACAATAGTGCACGCTGTGCGCCACGGACCGCTAGGTACTCATCTCAGTGGCCCCCATGATCGATCTAGTACCACATTTATCACTGTAATAGACTGCACACAGCGCCCAGCGCTTTCACTTGTGCAGCCAGATCTAGCGCTTACAAACCCACAGGAGCGCTGCTCAAAATCCTGTTGCTCACTTTCTAGCAGTGCAGCATGCATCACAGTATCTACGCATGCCGCGATCTGCATGAGCAAACACACCAGTGACTGTAGTAGCCTTCCCAGAGGACAACTACACAATTATAATATAACCAATAGGATTGCATTTTATGTTGCGTACCCTAAATGTTTTGTTTTGTCTTCTTCTTTCTCACAGGATTTTTTTTGCTATTTTAAAGTGTCAGTGAGTACGCCGACATTTTTTCCACCACACACCTTAGCGCGTGTGCAGGTACCACACTGGCTTTTCACGTGGCTTCTTTCACCTTTTGCCACTCACTTATCACTTACCTGGTCCTGAAGAAAGCCCATTAATCACACAGCGGGGGCTGAAACATGTAGACACCCACATATAAGCCAACTTAAAGGTAATAACTCCTTAAATAGTTGCCCCACACATATTTTAATTATATCCTGAGCCACCAACATTAAAAATAAAGGCAAGGATTCTCAGAGGTATTTTTAACTGTATAAAATCACATCACATCACACTTACGCACCAACACCAGCTCCGCTGTAATCAGGCGTCCTAGCACAACCGGGAGGCTTTCGGTGGCCCGGTTGGGACCCCGATGATGAAGCATGACACCAACTAGGTTGGTGTGTGAGGGGTCTTTTAATAACACCTAATGGGTCCAAGCTCATGCTACAAACAGTGACTTAAGTAATTACATACACAAAGTGGGCCCGTCCACATTGTGAAAGTATAGTACGCTTCTGGGGAACAGGAAGCGCCTAAAACCCTCGCTCTCCCATTGATTTTTCAAATGTCTTTACATTATACCATAAAATATATTTTGTGAATAAAGTTCTAGTTTCATGCCAAGTTTAACATAAATAAATACGTTGCACAGTCTTTGATGTTGCTTATAGCAAGAATTCCTATTGGAGCTAAAATGAGTAAACACCTTTTTGACCCCTCGCCTTTTTCCCTTGCATAGAGTTGCAGGAACATTTGTGTCTCTGACATTAGCTGCAATGCTAAGCAAACACTAAATCTGGTGCAGATCTGTCCATGAGGACTAAGACGTTTATTTTCAATGTGAAGTGCGGCTGAATCATAACCACACCTGCTCTCTTTCTCATGGTGATGAACAGTCCTTCCTCCCCACCCTCGGCCCCAGCCGGCTCTCCCCCTGCTCTCATTACCCTCTCTCCATGCCAAGCACACTCCACATTACATAACGCAAAGTTCTTTATGACGCTGGTGTAAATTCACTTATCCCTGGCTGTTAATTCTCAGAGATTATTCATCCCATTAGACTGATGTTTGCAGGCGCCTAGGGAGCTGGCTGGGTGCCATTTCTCAGATGATAATAAAATTAGTGTCTAGCAGCACTTCAAAACACAAAATTAACGTCTGCAAGTGGAAGATGTTTAAAGGGCCACATTCAGATCAGCTCCTTACCACCTCTTGGTGAAACAGCATGTGTTTGCTAATCCATTTCATACATATTTGAGGGAGGGGTTTGTGAGGTTCAGGAAGTTTTAGGCGATAGGAAATTGTGCGTTTTTAAATGCACATCTAGATAATATGCCCCTAATTTTTTTTAAATTGAGAATGGGAGTCATTAACTTGTTGGTCCACTCGCCAAAATGGAAAAGAGATCACGGTCAGGAACACTGTCAACTTTGTGGGAACCACAAAGAAGACATAATACACATCCTATGCCTCTGTCCAAACCTGCTGAATGAAAGACGGTCCCTTTTAAGGAAACTCTGGAATATAAACATGATTAGATCGTGCAGAGCAGCAGTTTTGGCCTGCTTTGATCCTCGGAACACCAAATTAAACTGTGCCCTAGTAAGGTTTTTGGATCAAGCAGCAAAAAAACTTTGTGAGGGGACCTAAGTCTGTGAACCTCTATCAGCATAACAACTTGGCAAGTTCCATCTGCCACCCTTCTCTATAATGGACTCGACCTTACATTCTCTTTTACATGTATATTTTGATATCTTTTTTTAAATCCTGTAACTTGCAAAGGTTTTTTTAATCACGCAATAAAGTTTTATTCCATTTGGAAATACTTGCTAGGGTCATATGCAAGGTATCAGAGTCTTATCAGAGTCTTCAGGTATTTATGTAACATGATTTATATGTCTGGGGCCAGTGCCAGTGACGATGTGTGTCTTCCTGTGTTTCTTTTAATGCTTGTATCTCCTTTTTTTAAACTCCCACTCCTGTGCAAGTGCTGCCCTGCAGCTGCACTTATGCCTGAGTCTCCACTTGCTCCTTTGTTACACTGATGAATAAAGCTCACTTTTAAAAACTGCTCACTCTTTTCTAAACTTTATCAGACACACTCTCTTACATTTGTACCTCCACTTCAGGGGGAGTAACCTCTCTTTTAAGAACTGAGAAACGTCCTACGTATTTCTTCTATGTCAGTTGTAGAATGTTGTATGAAGTTTTTTCTATTGGTTTCTGGGGATGTTTGGAGAGTGAAGGGGCAAGAGAGAAGGCGGTCGGAGAGCGGGCGTATCAACAGCACGTGCCGTCGCTCTTCTCTCCTAGGGTTGTTTTCAATAAAGAACTTACCTCTTTTACAGGTGTTAGAGGAGTTACTACAGGAAGCCCATCTGTACACATGCAGTTCTTATGCTGTCTTACTCTGTACTGCTCTTCCCCTCATGTCCAGTCGAGTACTAATGAAAGGAAGTGGTCCTCTGTATCTCAGTGGAGCTGTGAGTGTTGCTGCTGTGTCCTGGGGCTTAAGTTTGACACCACATTCATGATGTCCCTGAGTTTGGTTACTCTCTTTCTGTGTCCTAGGAGTGCCTCTTTATCACCTCTGCAGTATCTCATATTCATGTTCTGGGGTGACAGATCTTCAGGGTCTTCTGTGTGCACACTCTGCTGGAACTGCAGGGGGAGACCCTGGACATGCTTATAAATGTTCAAACCATCAGGTTGTCTGGTGGGAGAGGATATGTCATAGATGTGAAACACTTGCAGGCTCTTAGATATATGGTAACCCTTACACAAAAGAGAGAAGCAATACTCTGTTTTTCAGGGACACATGGCTCCTTCTCTAGACACTACTGTTTCTTCATACCAGGTTCAGACATTCCACCGATTGTTGATGTGAAATATTTATCAAAGGGTATCACAAACCCTTGTTTTAATTATCGGTGAGCGTAGGACCAAAGTCAATGGGATAAGTAGGCTAAATACAGGAGTGCTAAGAGACACGGAGATCACGATTCACTATTTTCAGAAAAGCACCGGGTTGGTTCAATTCAAAGTGGTACTCTAGGTGGCCGATGAGACATGCCACGCACTGGCTAGGGCAAAGCATACTACTAACAGCACTTATAGTGTGCACAGCTACCCCAAAGAGTGTCCCGGCACATTACCTACAGAATGGTTAGAAAGGAGCAAGCACAATTTATTTAACGAGCCATGTTTTCAGCTTCTTTCTAAATAGACAAGATCACTTACGTCTCCTAAGTCAATTGTGAGCTGATTCCAGGCCACAGCACCCAGCAGGGTCAGTGATCTGCCGCCAGCTCTCTGTCTGAGGATCCTTGGCGTACAAACCGACAGCTTATTTGAGGACCACAGTTGCCTAGACGGAGTGTAGAAGCTGGATCTGGATCTCAAATAGGAAAGTGGTTTGCAGTATAACGCATTTCCAGTCAATGCGCAACATAACCAAGGCTTGGATGACCTGATAAGAGGCTGGAGGAAACTTCTTGAGCCTGCGGGTGGACTCGATGACCGCCTGACCGCTTGCTGTTGGTCAACTGAATCATCACTGTGATGAGTCTAGAGAATATATGAGCTGAACGGGCTATTGATAGCATGACTGAGCAGGAGAGGCAAAGGGACTAGAGCCTCACTCGACCTTCGGGGACTGCGAGCTCAACGATAACACCGTCTTGAAGGTGTTTGTCAATTACTATGAGAATTGATGTAGATGGATGACATAATACTTCTAGTTAAGGTACAAGATAGACTTATTAAGACACAGCAGAGCACTACACCTCACCAGCTGGCCAGACCATCAACTGACAAGTGTGGAACATTCAAGTACAGAGTAGAATGCACACAGGTATACTGGGAGGCTTAAGAGGTGTGAATGTAGTGAAAGGTCTAATGACCAAAGTGGCCATGTTGCGAGGAGTATACGTTTACTACAAGAATCTTTATCAATCCACATCAGAGGGAGATGATCCTGTGATCCTGTAATACATGGATTGCTTTGGAGCTTGGAAGTCCTAGAGCTGTCAGAGGGAAACAGGATTAGGCTGGAAGTGGCTTTGATGTTGGGTGAGGTGACAGATGCTATTTATCAAATGCAGGGTAATAAGATTAGTAAACAGTGATGACGTTGCTGCATTATAATAAGTGTCTTTCGTATCCTCTCTATGTGTGCATGGATCATTTCATAGGAGAGTCCAGTTTATTCTTCCTTAGCGTTCAAGAATAAACAAAACAATACTGCTCATACATTAAAACAGTGTGAAGGGACATCAAGTGTACACTCTGTTCATTACAACTTTGACATCTCCACAGAGTAAAATGGCAACTTTCACAATCAGTAAAGTTTGTTACTTTAGATCTCACACTGATTGTGAAGTCTACATGTTTCAGCACTCATGTACTCATCTCTACTGAGCTTTCTTCAGGACTATCAGGGTAGATGTTTTAGTATTAGTACCTGTCATTTGTTACCATGCACATGGTACCTCACAGTCTTTGTCTTCTTATTCAGATTTGTCAATCCTAAACAACATTATATACAATTGACGGTAAACAGCCTTTACAACAAAACTTTTACAACGCACTACCATTACAACGGTGTCATTACAACGCAAACCATTACAACGCATTGCGCTGGGGGGCGCTCTAGGATAGGTAATAAGTTTTATTTTCTATCCAACACCTTCCCTAGTGTCCACGGGAACTGGAGTTGGAATAGAAAATTAAACTTTTCACTATCCAGCACCTCTAAGCGCTATGCGTTGTAAAGGTATGCAATGTAAAAACTGCATTGTAAAGGCAGGCGTTGTAATAGCCTGCGTTGTAACGTCATACATCCCAATTGACACATACAAAACTGCTGGATAGGGTTTAGGCTTCACTGAGGAAATATTTTTAAATTAGGCACTTGGTGTCCATAGTCAACAAAGTGCATAGTGTTCTCAAACACCATATTGTGGAATTTTATGCTACCAAATGAAACACCCACTTTTTAAATGCCAATTATAATTGCACGCTTTTCCGACAGACCTGCTTGAATGCTCACACAAGGGTGCTCACATCTAACGTTTAGCAGAAATCAGATGAACAGACACCACACAACCGTAGGACACTCCAAACAGTAAGAAAATGCACAGGCTTGCATATACAGTCTCCCTTTTAATGCAAGCACATCCAAAGTCACCATTGTCACCATGTCAATAGCAGAGAAAACCCTTCATGAACCGCAAACAACGTCTGTTCAATTATAAGCTCTTATTGTCCCAATTTCTATGCATCTTAATTTTAATTTAATTGTTGCTTTTCAACTTTAATTTCTCTCATTTTATTGTTCATGGCATTACACATCTCCCATGCGTTTTTAAAGCATATTTTCTATTAGCATTTTGATCAACAGCATGTAGACAATTACAGCAAATAGTTCTTCAGTAAACAAATGGCATAATGCTACATTGATTCATAACACATTTATATAATTAAGATGGTCTATTCTATGTAAGAAAGGAGCTGCTTCGGGGATGCCTCCCATAATCTAACGTAATTCATTCAACTAATAACCAATATGCGCAGGGTGGTGGATATATAGCATCAGGAGTTACAGGGGTGGGTACCAGGGTGCAGGGGGCACCATCCATCAAGACAGAAGGGGATGCAGGGGGCCAATTGCGTACGCACTATTGCCGGCGAACCATTACAACCCAAGCACGGCCATCCATTTTTTTGTTGTTGTAAAATATGCTTTTATTGCAGAATCATGTACAAACAATCAGATAACCCGACCTTCCCACCTCTGACAACTGTGATTCAACGATCAATAGGCAAACGGAACACAGCCATTTAGCCCACATCCCGGAGGCCGGGCGGCATCAACTACTAAAATACCAAAGGTATCAAAATAAAAGAGCAAGCAATTGCAACCGGTCGGCAGAGCAGTTTAGTATCCGCATTTCTATATCACCCAACCCCTCCCGTAACACAATCAACTAAAAAACAAATCCCAATAGGAGTTAAAGAACATCATCAGAAGCGCAACCCAATCACACTCAGTTATCCACCTGAGCGTCCCCCATTGGGTCCTCCAACACTCCACACTCAATACATCCAACCACAATACAAGGAATATATTTCTTAAGCACTCAACATAAAAGGTCCGCAAATGATAAGCACGGCCATCCATGGGAAGGGTCAACGGGGGTTTTGATAGTCCCCTTCACCCATCAAATAGTTCCCTTCCCCCATAGGCCAGAGTCGCCCTCTAGTCCAAGGTCCCCAACCATGGGCATATGTTCCTCATGTTGCTGATCTCCCTCCCGGTCCCCCTCTTCATCACTGTCTGCCCTCTCCCTACATTCCCAGGTGTCCAGAAGTTCCCTCGATTGCTCTGTGATGAGGCACCTTTGCAATCCTCTCAATTGCTCCCTAGTCAGTGCTCTGCCCTCTGCTCCGGCCCAATGAGGGGCATCCCGCCTCCAAACCCCAACCGTTGGGCCGCGCGTGGATCTCCAGCCCATAGCTATTCGCCTTCTGGCTAAGAGTAAGGCAAGGTCGATAAATCTGTTTCCGATTTTCCGGGCGGTAGGGCAGGGAAAGAACCCTAGAAGACACACCTCCACTGTGAAAGCATGCGTGCAACCCAGTATCGTGCCCACCACCACCAAAACCTCTTTACAGAACCAGCATAGCTCAGGACACAATCAAGTCGTATCTACAAAATCTGCATCCTCAAGCTCGCACCTCAGGCAACCCGGGCCTTCACCTCATATACAACCTGGAGAGTATGGGCTATCATGTAGGTCATATGCAGATAATTAAACTGCGTATATTTGCGCTTGTATTACGAAAGACTGATTTAGGATATGCCAAGACCCTGTTCCACTCCGAATCTGCGAGGCCCCTCCCAAGGTTTGCCTCCCATCTCTCACACAGTCTTAGAAAGGGGACCACAAGTTGTCTCAGTTAATGAGCAATAACACCATTTCAACTGG
The DNA here is from genome assembly GCF_964263255.1 of Lissotriton vulgaris. Lineage (NCBI taxonomy): Eukaryota > Metazoa > Chordata > Amphibia > Caudata > Salamandridae > Lissotriton > Lissotriton vulgaris. Next base: position 1,069,399,205 of record NC_141698.1, on the reverse strand, counting down.
TACAGTGCAGTGCCTAGTGTCAACAGAGAATGTAGTACCGGGTGAGTTGGGTGTTCCTAACTACCCCTTCCCCATAGGGCTTTGAAAGACCAGACCAGGGCTTCATATCGGAGGAACTGTCCAGGTGGGAAGCCTGAATCCCCGACCAAGGTCATAAAAGGAGCAAGTGTGTTCCGGTGATAACAGTCCCCCACTGTGTCTAGCCCCACTATCGGCAAGGACGCCAACTGTTCTGCTGTAAATACCACTAAGGTTCCCCATGGGGCAATCCGATCAGAGAAAAGACTGGAGTGTACAAAGGAGTACCCACAGTCTTTGCCCTGCATCTCTTCCAGCAATGCATAGCTGTGGACCATAACAGGGATCGGTAAGGCAACACAATTGCCAGGTTGAGAAGTGTAGCTAGCAGGGGCGTGAGGCATAGTTCGAAGTTCGCCCACCCACTCTGCTCAAGCTGCAGCCCCTCCAGCCATTGTGCAACCCATTGTAACTGGGAAGCCAAGTAATACAATTCAAAGTTTGGTACTCCCAGGCAGCCCTCAGACACTGGGCGTTGTAAAGTATCCATTGGAACATAGTCCTTTACATCGCATGCATTTACAACGCATGTGATTACAGGCGCAGTACCATTACAGCGCAAGTTATTAAATCGACTTGCTGTAGGGGGCGCGCTGGATTTAGGAATAGTATAATTTACTATTCCAAATACAGCGTGCGCAACAGTAGGGATTTTACATCACAGTACCATTACATCGCAAGTCGTTAAATCGACTTGCTGTAGGGGGTGCGCTGGACTTAGGAATAGTATAATTTACAATTCCAACTCCAGCGCGCGCAACAGTAGGGAAGGTGTTAGAATAGTAAAAGTTACTATTCCTTAGGTTAGCGAGCCCCTACAGCAAGTCAATGTAACAACTTGTGTTGTAATGGTACTGTGATGTAACAACAAGGTTGTTGTAATGGCCGTGCTGTAATCGCATGCGCTATAACACATGCTATGTGATGGCAGTTTCCCATCCATTGACACTCTCTGCCGTCCCCCATCCCATATAAGGTCTTGCAATAAGGAGTCCAATTGACGAAACCAGCTAGCGGGTATGGCAGTTGGGTGAATGACAAAAACGTATAATAAGCGCAGGAGAAGGATAATCTTGGACAGATATATCCGCGCCATGATAGGGAGCCGGTAGGAGCACCAAAAAGACGATTTAAGTGCTCGAATGGTCCTCCAATGGTTGCCTTCCCAAAGATCATTGGGGGAGTAATAGATGTTCATCACTAAATGTCGACAAGCGGCTTGTGCCCAATTGAGATCCATCGGGAAGTCGAGAGGTCAGATGCACGCCTGTGACACAGGGAACGTATGTTTTATGTCTATTTACTCTCAAACCTGACACATGCTCAAACATCTCCAGGAGGGCCAGGGCTATAGCGGAACCCTCCACCGCACCAGCCAGATAGATTAAAAGATCATCAGCATACAAGGAAATGGTATGCCAACGTGTACCCACAGCCAGACCCTCCCCCCGCCCAAAACAACTCCGCGAACGGCTCAACCGCCAGGGCGAATAAGAGTCGTGATAATGGGCAACTCTGCCTGGTACCACAAAAGATCTTGTACTGTGGGGGAACCAACCTGCCAGTCTTAACACATGCTGTAAGGTATCTGTAGAACAGCCTAACCCACCACACCCATGCACTCACAAGGCCCATCTGCTCCATGGTCTCAAACAAAACGTCCCAACAGAGCATTTCAGAAGCCTTTTCCAAGTTCACTGTCAAAAAGGCTGCCCACAGGAGGGCCTGAATCTCAGGGTGGAACAACACTGTATACAGTCTACGCAAATTATGTGACGTACTCCGAGATGGGATAAACCGGTTCTGCTCTTCATGAACTAGCCAGGGTGGACGCTAAGCCTGCACTCCAGGTGAGGTCGCCCCCACGCACCGCTTCTCCTTGCCTGTTATTGTTTTTGCTTCCTGTTTTGCTGGTTTGCTTCCTGCCTGCACTGCCGGACGACCCAGCCGCCGCTGAGCCGCCCGACCAACCACTTTTCCCGCCGCTGCCTTCCTGCGGCCCGGCCCCCCTCCTGCCCATTCACCGCCCCGCTCCCGCCACCCAGCTGACCCTCTCTCCCGGCTCCTCATTTAAGGGGACCGCGCCAGGTGCTGGGAGCGACCGCTGAGCCTGCACTCCAGGCGAGGTCGCCCCCACGCACCGCTACTCCTTGCCTGTTATTGTTTTTGCTTCCTGTTTTGCTGTTTTGCTTCCTGCCTGCACTGCCGGACGACCCAGCCGCCGCTGAGCCGCCCGACCAACCACTTTTCCCGCCGCTGCCTCCCTGCGGCCACGCCCCCCTCCTGCCCATTCGCCGCCCCGCTCCCGCCACCCAGCTGACCCTCCCTCATGGCACCTCATTTATGACGCCACCCTGCACGCGCAGCGGACACGCGCAGCGGGCGCGCCGATTGTGCGCTGAAGGCGTGCCAAAGGCAAGCCCATCTGCGCCCGTCCGCGCCTGGACCGCGCCCAGCGCTAGGACCCCTGGCAACCCGCCGATGCAAGACTACCTGACGGACCTACGACGCTGCCACCCCTCTACGTACTCAATGCCGACCGGAACCCTGCCTGCTACCGAGCAACCCCGAGACGCACCCACGGACCCTTCGCCTGCCAAGCCTGCAGATTCACCTGCTGCCGGACCTGCACCACCCCCGCCAAGTCGAGCACCAGCAGCAACAACCTGAAGTGCATCCTACTCAACACCCGCTCCCTCCACAGGCACGCCGTGGAACTCTGGTACCTGCTCGACACGACAGCACCGGACGTCTCCTTCCTCACCGAAACCTGGATGAACGCCTCCTCAGCGCCCGACATCGCCATAGGAATCCCGGACGGATACAAGATCACCCGGAAGGACCGCATCAACCAGACGGGAGGAGGCATCGCCATCGTACACAAGAATACCATCCGCATCTCGACTAACTCCGACGAAACCTTCGCCGCCGCCGAACACCTGCACTTCCAGATACACACTGACCTCAAGACCACCCTTTGCGGCACCCTCATCTACAGACCACCTGGACCACGGACACAATTCAGCAAAGACATCGCAGACTTCATCAGCCCGCACGCCCTGCCCTCCGAAGACTACATCCTCCTAGGGGACCTCAACTTTCACCTGGAGAACAACAACGACAGAAACACCACCGCCCTGCTGGACAACCTCGCCAACCTCGGACTCAAGCAACTGGTGAACACCCCCACCCACTACGCCGGCCACACGCTTGACCCCGTCTTCTCATCCACTAAGCACATCTCCTTCAGCCACGCCACCAGACTCCACTGGACCGACCACAGCTGCGTCCACTTCAGCTTCAGAAGAACTACGACCCACCACCACCCGCAACAGGTCCCCCGCCGAACTGGAGCAAAATCGACTCTGAGCAGCTCACCGCCTCCCTCAGCCAGAACACTCCGACCAGCACAAGGGACCCCAACGAAGCAGCCAGCAACCTCACCAAGTGGCTGACCGCCTGCGCCGATGACCTCGCACCACTAAAGAACCCTCCCAGCAGACCCGGCAGCAAGAAAACCCCCTGGTTCACCGACGAACTCAAGGAATCCAAGAAGAACTGCCGCACTCTCGAGAAAGCCTGGCGACTCGACCACACCACAGACAACAGGGCCGCCCTCAAGCACGCCATCCACAAACACCATCAGCTGATCCGCACCACCAAGAAGACGGCACTCAAAGAACAACTGGACAACAAGACCCACAACAGCAAGGAACTCTTCAGAATCGTCAAAGAGTTCTCCAACCCCAGCGCCGGAAACAATGACATCACTCCCTCGCAAGACCTCTGCAACTCACTCGCCTCATTCTTCCACCGCAAGATCGCCGACATACACAACAGCTTCGATGCACAGACCACGCACCCCACCACTGAACCAGCGCCCGCCACCACCACCCTCTGCAACTGGACCCCGATCAGCACCAAAGACACCACCCGCACGATGAACTCCACCCACTCCAGATCACCAACCGACCCGTGCCCACACCACGTCTTCAACAAAGCCGACGCCACCATCGCACCCCATCTCCGAGACACCATCAACTCCTCCTTCCTCTCCGCCACCTTCCCGGAGAGCTGGAAGCACGCTAAGCTGACCGCCCCCCTGAAGAAACCGACGGCGGACCCCACCGACCTCAAGAACTACCGTCCCATCTCACTCCTTCCTTTTCCGGCCAAAGTCATCGAGAAGACCGTCAACAAACAGCTTGCCGCCTTCCTCGAGACGAACGGATCCCTCGACCCCTCGCAGTCCGGGTTTCGTGCCAACCACAGCACCAAGACCGCCCTCATCGCAGCCACCAACGACATCAGAACCCTGATCGACAACGGGGAAACAGCGGCCCTCATTCTCCTGGACCTCTCTGCAGCATTCGACACCATCTGCCACCGCACCCTAGTGAAGCGCCTCAGCAACGTCGGAATCCGAGAGAAAGCGCTGGAGTGGATCATCTCGTTTCTCACCGGAAGAACCCAGAGAGTCCGCCTCCCTCCGTTCAGATCCGAGGCCACCAAAGTCATCTGCGGCGTACCACAAGGATCATCACTCAGCCCCACCCTCTTCAACGTCTACATGAGCCCCCTCGCTGCCATCGGACACCAGCACAACCTCAACATCATCTCCTACGCCGACGACACCCAGCTCATCCTCTCCCTCATCAACGACCCCACCACCACCAGAGCCAACCTACACGAAGGTATGAAAGACGTCGCCGAATGGATGAGAAACATCCGCCTTAAACTGAACTCAGACAAGACGGAAGTCCTCATCCTGGGATCATCACCCTCCGCCTGGGACGACTCCTGGTGGCCCCCGGCCCTGGGCACCGCTCCCAAACCAACGGACCACGCACGAAATCTGGGCTTCATCCTCGACTCCTCCCTGTCAATGACCAGACAAGTCAACGCCGTCTCAGCCTCGAGCTTCAACACCCTGCGCATGCTCCGCAAGATCTTCAGATGGATCCCCACGAAAACCAGGAAGACCGTCACCCAGGCACTCGTCACCAGCCGACTAGACTAAGGGAACACCCTCTACGCCGGAACCACAGCCAAACTTCAAAAAAGACTCCAACGCATCCAGAACACCTCCGCACGACTCATCCTCGACATCCCCCGACACAGCCACATCTCCGGACACTTGAGTGACCTGCACTGGCTACCCGTCAGCAAGAGAATCACATTCAGACTCCTCACCCACGCACACAAGGCTCTCCACAACCTGGGCCCCAAGTACCTCAACGACCGCATGGCCTTCTACACGCCCACCCGCCAGCTACGATCGACCAGCCACGCACTAGCCACCGTTCCACGCATCCGCAGAGCCACCGCCGGAGGAAGATCCTTCTCCTACCTGGCAGCCAAGACTTGGAACTCCCTCCCTACCCACCTTCGGCGAACCCAAGACCATCTCTCCTTCAGGAAGCAGCTCAAGACCTGGCTGTTCGAGCAGTAACTAACCCCTCCCTCAGCGCCTTGAGACCCTCCCGGCTGAGTAGAGCGCTTTACAAATGCCGTGATTGATTGATTGATTGGACATATACGTTGATCGAAAGTCTGCGGTGCCAGCCTGGGGGTTTTCGTCTTGGGGAGGGGGATCACCACTGCATCGTGTGTAACCCTGGGCGTAGTTTGCGTAGCAGCACTACACGTAGCTTTATGTAGTACACATTGGCTGATGGCACCGTGTACTTGTCTGCACTGTGTAATAAATGCAAATGGCATCCTGCACAGTGCCAGTTGTGATCAAATAAATATCTCTATCTTTATATGCTGAAGAGCATATAGTACTTTCACAAAAGTAAAACTGAAAAATTAGCAAGCAGTGAGAGAGGTGATAGCCTAGGGGGAGTACCAAGCAGATGCCTTGAAAACAAAAAGCACATCTTATTGAATGATTCGGTGGTGGTTCCATCCTCTTAGGACCACCCCAAGCACAGTTATTGGCAAAAAAACATTCCCAACAAAAGGCCCTGCAAAGCATTATGGGATGAGATTAGCAGTGGGCAGTGAATATTATATAGTATCCAAAATCTAAATAATTCTACAAAGAGCTGCAGTTCAACTGGTTGTTACTAGATGTCCCTCACAAGTCAAATGCAAATGCTTGATGAAAGGGTTTCAATGGTTTTGCATTTGACTCGTGAGGGACATCTAGAAGCGACTAGTGGAACTGCAGCTTGATGTAAGAATAATTTCAATGCTTTGCATTTGACTCGTAAAGGACATCTAGTAACGACTAGTTGAACTTTGCAGCTCTTTGTAGAATTGTTTTGATATTGGATACTATAATATTCACTGCCCACTGCTAATCTCGTCCCATAATGCTTTTCAGGGCCATTGGTTGGGATTGTTTTTTTGCCAATAACTGTGCTTGGGGTGGTCCTAAGAGGAGGGGACCATCATCGAAGTTCACAAGATGTGCTTTTTGTTTATGCTCTTTGTGTGCAAGGCATCTGCTTGGTCCTTTCCCTAGGTTAGGGGGACCCCAAAATCATCACCTCTCTCATTGACTAATGTTTTCATTGAAAATGTTCACTGTTGTGAATTGGTTATATGCTTTTTAGCATGTAAAATTGCTTTATCAAAGCATCTGAGGATGTTGTTGCTTTAACTACTATGGTACCTGATTAAACACAGTTTTGGTACTGTGCTACGTGCAATTTGCGGAGTGCGAATTAGTACAAACTGCGCATGCTTCGTTAGCGTAGCGTAGTAGTATGCCCAGGGTTAATCGTGTGTAGACTTCAGAAGCCTCCCAAGCCGTAAAGAGTCAGCGTAAAGCGTCACCAACCGAGGCACAAGAGCCAAAGCATATGAAGAGTAAAAAACTCAGAAGGGAGGCCTTCGAGGCCCTCCCAGGAGCCATGCCTGTAATAGCCACGCAAACTTCCTGGTCTGTCCCTGGATCCTCCAGTTCCTCCCGCCCCTGTGGGTCAGCACCTGAAGTTGTAAAATGTCAAGGAAGTCCCTCTGGACCTTCGAGGAGGTAGGAAGGGGTGCACTATATAAGCCTCCATAGTAATCCCGGAACAATGCATTAATCCCCTCCGGGTCATACACAAACTGCCCAGACTCTGTCGGCAGTTGCGTAATGAGAGATCCAAAAGACTCTGGCCGCACCAACCATTTGATAATCATGGCAGCGTAATCTTTTAAGTGCTACCTCAAACTGTCATCACGTTTCTCGCTCACCGACCAGGTCTGCAGTCCTCGTACCCTGCACATTTCCCAGTCTGTGGAGATGGGCCTCCAGAGCCTACAACTCTGTGTGTTACTCATGCAGATTCAACCACCATAGCAGGATCAGTGTGTAGGAGAGTAGGATCTGCTTACTATGGTTACCCCCACTTTTTGCTGGTGTTTCACAGTTTTTTTACTTTAGTCTGGCTGGGGCCCTGCTATCCAGAACCCCAGCCTAGATTATTCCTCTGTAAATTGATTGCATGTACTATAGTCACACTCCAGTTTGGTTACTGGGGTACCCGTGTGAGTCCCTAGTATATGGTACACTAGTTACTAAGGGTATAGGTACCCCAGAGGCCTACCAGGGGCTGAAGCATGTGTTATGCAACCTCTGGGAAGCCTTCCAAAATGACACCACCGGACTGCTACTGCAGCCTGGGTAAGGTGGTGCATGCACCCCTTGCTAAGATATAGGTTACCAATCCAATCCAAAAATTCTTTATTTCGGTCATTTAGACCATAAAAGATACAGTACAGAGACACAATAAAATAAGCTTAACTATTGTAACACATTTCATACAATTCATACAATTAATTTCCCGAATAGTCAAGACATTAAAAGGATTAAAAACAGTTCATAGCATTGTCCACACATTAGAGGATTTTTTTCTTCCTTATCTGCCACATAGCCATTAAAGATTTAGCAACCGCAAACACAATATGGGACAGAGTACTGGTTTTCAGTACTCTGTACGCATGCAGATAGTTCCTGAATCCCAGGTTTCTGCAAAGCGGCACCAGCCAATATTTTCTGGGTTTATTATAGGCAGGACAGACAAACATTATGTGAGTTTCATCTTCCTCAAAAGTGTTACAGCATGGACAAATTTTGGCGTTACCCTTTAACCATTTACAAGTGAAGGTTTTGATGGGCAGAGTGCCTAGCCTCCATTGTATAAACAATTTTCTCGGCAAAATTGGAAAGATAAAATCCATAAAAGTTTCAAATACATAGGAATTTTCGGATTCCAGGAATCGATCAGTTAGAGTGCCGCTGTTTCGTCCAGACAACAGCAGTGCTAATCTTTTTTCCTTGTGAGTTTGGAGCAGAGTTTTACGGGAAACACTTCAGCAGCCTTGTTCAGGATCCTCCCATAACTCGGACAAATTCAAGGAGTACAGTTCTTTTTTTACAAAAGCAAGCCAGGGGATTCTATCGCGTTGGTTCAGGTTCATGACATGAATAAGGTCTTGCCTATAGTGAACAAGTTCGTTGGTAGACCAAAGCCTATGCCAGAACCTCAATGGCTTTGACTCTAGCTCCTCAGCAATAGAAGGGAGGCCCATGTCTAGTCTTAAAGGCAGGAGCGGTGTGCCTCGAGGAAGGACCAAGAGGCGTCTGAAGAAATTATTTTCCACTCTTGCTAGATCTTGGCCTGCTTTATACCCCCATAATTCACTCCCGTAGGTTGTAGCCGCCTTGGCTTGGGTTTTATACGTTTCAACTGCCGGACTGATGGGCTTGAAGGTTGAGGTGTTTACAACCTTCAAAATTGCGCCCGACAGCTGGGACAACTTTAGCCGGGATCTTACTATCTGGGGGTCCCAGGATAACTTTTCATGTAGCATTACCCCCAAGTACAGAAAAGTTGTTACCCTCTCAAGGCTGGCTGTACCCAAAGTAGGGTTGGGTCTGGCTTTTTTGGGTGGATTAAATATCATGAATTTGGTCTTTTCTGTATTGATCTCTAGACCATGTTGTCTACAGAAAAGACCAAATCCATCCAGAATCCGTTGAATCCCCATCGGGGATTTGGAAAGCAGGAGGGGGTCGTCGGCAAACAAGATAGCCGGCACCCTCCTGCCTGCCAGACATGGGGCGTCATTGTCCCTAACATTGTCAAGGTGGGATATGACACTGTTGATAAAAAGGCAAAACAGGGTCGGCGCCAAGACGCAACCCTGCCTCACCCCCCTATGAACAGGGAACCTTGATGACAGGGCACCATCCCTCCCGCACCGGACCTGCGCATAATTATTGTCGTGGAGCCTAATTATGGCATTTAATAATTGGGCGGGTACCCCCAGCTTCTTCAGGACCTCCCACAGTTTCTTGCGTGGGACCAGGTCAAAGGCTGACTTCAGGTCCACGAACACCATGTACAGCCTCCCCCCCCTCAATCCTCACCGTTTTCCAGTACAGCAGGACGAGGCGGAAAATCTGGTCCATGGTGGACGAGTTTTTCCTGAAGCCAGCCTGGAGTGGACTCAGAATTTCATTGGCCTCTACCCCATCTAAAAGGTGGTTCAGGAGAAGGCGAGCGAATAGCTTTTGGGGGACGTCTATAAGACTGATCGGCCTGTAGTTGGCTGGGAGCAGAGGAGAACCCTTCTTAAATATAGGCACAATCTCCGCCCCCAGCCAAGTACAGGGGATCTCCATACCACCTAGGATGGCATTAAAAAGAATAAGGAGGTAAGGGCCCCAGATCTCAGGATGGTGTCTAAAGAGGTCACCAGGTAATCTGTCTAGACCCGGGGCCTTCCCCATCGCCAATCTCTCTATTGCACTGACCACCTCGCCAAGGGTGAATTCCAGGCCAGCTACGGAAGTCGAAGAGTCCTCAAGGGCCACATCGTTAGCTAATGGGGTGGTGTCTTGGTATAGTGTGCCAAAGTGGGCCTCCCAGACATAGGAGGCAATATTGGGCTCCACTACTGCTTTGGCTTCTCCTGTTCCTGTATATACCAGGGACCAAAATTTCCTAGAGTCTTTAACTTCTAAAGCATTAGAAAGTTCATGCCATCGGTTCCAGTCCCACTCCGACCTTGCCGTTGCCATGGCCGCTTTATAATCCTTCCTTAGCCCAGCAACCTTAACCTTATTTGAGCCTGCTTTAATTGTGGCAATTAGCTCAGTCTTGATCTTCTTACATGAGGAGTTATACCATTATGGGGTTCGAGTATTTTTTCTGCATGTTGCTACCACTGGATAGAAGACCTCAGCAAGACCTCCCACTAGTTCAGCGTGAATTTGAACTAATTTCTTGTTATAGTCTGTAGGACTGGATTGTTCAATTAGTTCATCCACTTCTTTAAACCTGGGGAGTGCTATTTCATATATTTTATTTATGCTGCCTTCCGCATTTAGCAGCTTCCCCCATTTAACTCGGCACCTGTTTGAGGTGAGAACCAAGTTCCCAGGGTCGGCGCTAGAGATAGAAGCTAACGACCCAGCGACAGGTGCGGGGTGATGCATCTCCAGTAGGAGCGCATTATGGTCACTATCCGTTCTAGGAACCACCCTGAAGTCCTGGACTTTGGGCCACATGCCAATATCTATAAAAATATAATCTAGCCTCGACTCATGGTCCTTCCTGTTAAAGGTACACAAAGATGGGCTGTCGGACGGAATGCGTCTGTTACAGGCCCTTATTGTGAAGTTTAAAGTAAGGGACATGATTTGTACCGCGAGCGGGGACCAGGATTTGGGGTGGGGGGATAAGCATGGTGGAACTCCCCAAAAATCATCCTCAGTAGTAAGGGTGCCCTCCTTTAATCCTTCTAAGGATTCGAAGTGGCAGTTGAAATCCCCACCCATCACTATCTTATAATCACCTGACAATTGGCCCAAAAAGGATGATAGGTCTTCAAGAGTGGGTGATTCCATGGCCACAGCAACTGGGCGAGAATATACATTAATAATTGCCAGAGTTGTTGTGCCAGGCCACCTGAGCAGCACACACTGAATGTCCTGCGAAAACATAGGTATATTTTCCGCATAGCATCCAATGTGACTGGCTACCCAAATCGCCAGACCACCCGAAGGCCTCCCCCTGTCACTCCACCTGGCCGGGATTTCAAAAATGTCATAACCCGTTCTACTCAGGGGTTCCCTAGCCCACGTCTCCTGGAAGAGGCAGACATCAATGCCTCCTATTAGGAGATCCCAATCAGATGTATGTACCTTATTTACAATCCCCGCCTCGTTCCATGAGAGGACCTTCAAACATTGAATACAAGCCCCTAATCCTGCCCCGTCAGATGTTTCCATTGCAATATCCATAAGTGGATCGACAGTTTCCGGGACAGTTAGGGCAGCTAGTATGGAAATCGGAGCACACACGGCTACAGATGTTAAATTGGTACCCGGTGTACTCTGAGGTAAAGTAGCTTCTTGGCCCGCGGGGCTATCAAGAGTTAGACTACTCTTTAAAGGATGTTCCAGTTTCCGGGTGGTAATCTCACAACCAGCTCTCGCCATCCCCGGACTTGCATATTCATTGACATTATTTTGATGTACCTGTGGGGACACACCCTTTTGTGGTCAATCAACATGATCAAGGCAGGAGAATCTATTTGGATGCATATAGTTACCATAAGCGGGGAAAACATTATGCTTGGGCCTGTATCATGACCCATTCACTGCAAAGCCCACTCTAGTCCAGCCATCGTCCCTCCTCATGGTTAGATTGCGTGCATTTGGATAGAAGTATGAGAGAGGGACCAATTCAATAGAGGTATTGCCTGCGCTGCCAAGCCAATTGCAAATGTAGGGGGCAACCTGTGGGCTCTTAAAGCTGACAATTATACAGTCTCCCACACATTTCTTAGAGGTGAACCCAACCCATGGGACCCTTCTGACCATAAGAACATCTCCTTTTAGATTAGGTGGGAGTGGCCTATGGACATTTAACCAGTTGATTACCTTGTTACGTAGGGAATCCTGCGGTTCCATTACGCCACCGGTAAGCTCTGGTACCCGCATCAGGATCACGGTGTAGGCTGCTGCCTCAGGGGGCAAATTTACTGCCTTACGCCTGGTGATAGGGCTAATCGGCTGGTTAGGACAGTTAGTTGCCCCATTAGTTGGTCTCTCCTGGCTGTATTGATTTGGTGGAGCAGGTACCGGGGGCCTCGTCCTTTGGGCTACTAATGGTGCAGGTTGGGGGACAGGTACTGCGCTATTGTTGGAGGATTTCCCTGACTGGGCTAGTGATGGATTTGGAGCCTGAGTGGTTATGGCAGAAGATGAGTGAATAATCCCAGCACTAGACCCTGAAGCCCTTTGTGAATTTACTCCTAACCCAGAAACAGCACCATTATTAGTACTCAGTTTTTCTATGGCTGTCAGTCTGGCCTCTATTGAGTCCAATTTGACTGACAGGGGATTCAAGAGACTTTTAAAGATATCTGTGAGTGAGCTAATAAGAAGCTCTGCGGTATTGGAGGGAACCCCGCCAAAGATGAAAGGCCCAGTATGCACAGGTAAGGATGAGGCAGGTGGGGTGCTAGACATTTCCATTAAGCATGGGCGAATTTTGCGAATCTCGCGTTCGCGAATTTTGCGGATTTGCGAACTCGCAATCCGCAAAATCCGCGAATTCCCGCGAATTTTTTTTTTTTTGTGTTCGCCCGTGTTTCTGCCAGTTCGCGAGGGTTTTTACAATTTCGCAATTTGCGAACTTACCTGTCGGGTCGCAAGTTTTGCGAACTTGTTGTTTCTACGTGTCCAGCCTGTTTGGGACACTCTTCTTCATCACTGCCACTCTCTGTCACCACTGCCACTCTCTGACTACTCATGCCACCCTCTGGCCCACCCATGCCACCCTCTGTTTCATCACCACACCCTCTGGTTGTCCAGTGTACATTATTTTCGGCAAAGCAAAGCACACCTTCCCTGCCTCAAGTGACCTGAATTAATTTGGGGCTGATTAATGTGTCACAGAATATTTTTTTAGCTGGCACCTGCTTCCTTAGTGCGCCCTGATTAGTGATCTTTTGCACTTGCTAAGTGCTTTCATTGTTGCAAAATTAGTTACAACACCTGCCCTGCCCCAACTGACAATAATGAATTAGGGGCTGATTAATGGATTTTAACTTCCAGCCTGGCTCCTGCTTGTCTCCCTTAGCTGTAATTCAGGACCTTTGTGGCATATGTGTAACTATTCTGAGGTTCAGAGCAGGGTCACATAATAGTTGCAACTGGCAACTGAACTCTGGAGGGGCCCCTCAGGAAGCACTACAGGAAATGGCTACTAATGATGAGCCTGAACTTTTGAACCTGGTAAGTAGTTTCAGTTTTGCTAAGATTGTATTTCTGCAATTTAGCACTTATTCGCGGGGCGCGAAGTTGTACTGGGAAGCCGCGAACTCACGCGAACAGTGCGAGCAGTGCGAGCAAAATCCGCTGCTCGCGGATTTGCGGATTTTGCGGGAGATTCGCGAATCTCGCGGATTGCGAATTTCCCGAAAATCCGCAAAATCCGCGAGCGAAACGGATTTTCCGCCCATGCTTAATTTCCATCTCATTTCTCGTCGGTGATGCACCAGTAGAGGCCACATTATCTACATTATCAACATGAGTGGGCATTTTAGATCGACTTTAGCCCTTTTAGCACCTTTTGGCATCCTTGACCTCTTCCTTTTGGACGCAAGGTCGCCTCTACTACTCTTGTGTTCTGTTGTTACTACTACAGGGACCTCCTCCTGTGCCTCAGACTGTACCAACTCGACCTTTGGAGAGAGCTCTACAACCCCAGACAAGTGTAATGAGTCTCTGTCCCTGTGCAAAGTTGATGGTGTCCTTAGATGTTGTAGGACTGACTCTATATTCTGATCGATGCTATCCATAAGTGACAAATGGGTAGCATCAAGCAATAGAGGTGTGCTGGCATTGATTGATGAGCCCGGAGAAGCCAAGGACAAGTTATCTGCACCCTCCTCAGTTTGTTTTTCTAGTACATTAAGACCCTTATTGACCACGGTATTGGCCTTAGAAAGAAATTTGTCCATAGTACCTGAAACCATATGAGCAGCCTTGCTTCTGGATTCTCTACTGGCCATCTTATAACAGCCGCCTTCAGGACAGGAACCAACCAGAAGAAGAAGACGGAAAGGGCGAGGCGTCAGAGGGGTGGCCCGGTCCGATCTCTACCGTCCTCACACGGCCTAAAACGGCCCGCACTTTGCCCTGGCTTAGCCAGGCGGCCGCCCGCGCGCATCCCGCGATGCGCGTCTGTGGGCGTTGTTCTATAGCCGCTGTCCATGGGGGGCGTGGCCAGCCGGGAAGAGTCTCCAGGTGCGACGTGTGAGGAGCAGCTTTGATTTGTGTCTGCCTTACTGGACCCCACAGCCTCCTTCCACAAGTGGGGGAAAACACAGGAATGTTCTGCCTCCTAGGAGCTCCGAGCGGCTCCGGGGGCCGCGAGCCGTGGTATAAGCTGGTCAGGGCGGGGGGGCGCGCCAGCCAGGAAGAGTCTCCAGGTGCGGCGTGTGAGGAGCCGCTTCGATTCCTGAGACTCGCAGTCCCTCTGCTGTGCGGTCTGCCGATGTGTCCGCCTTACTGGACCCCACAGCCTCCTTCCACAAGTGGGGGAAAACACAGGAATGTTCTGCCTCCTAGCAGCTCCGAGCGGCACCCGCGCAGCGGGGCCAGCGAGCCGCGGTATAAGCTGGCCAGGGCGGGGGGGGGCGCTGCCAGTCGGGAAGAGTCTCTAGGTGCGGCGTGTGAGGAGCCGCTTCGATTCCTGGGACTCGCAGTCCCGCTGTTGCGCCGTCCGCCGATGTGTCCGCCTTACTGGACCCCACAGCCTCCTTCCACAAGTGGGGGAAAACACAGGAATGTTCTGCCTCCTAGCAGCTCCGAGCGGCTCCCGCACAGCGGGGGCCGCGAGCCAGGGTATAAGCTGGTCAGGGCGGGGGGGCGCGGCCAGCCGGGAAGAGTCTCCAGGTGCGGCGTGTGAGGAGCCGCTTCGATTCCTGGGACTCGCAGTCCCGCTGCTGCGCCGTCCGCCGATGTGTCCGCCTTACTGGACCCCACAGCCTCCTTCCACAAGTGGGGGAAAACACAGGAATGTTCTGCCTCCTAGCAGCTCCGAGCGGCACCCTATATCTACCTTTAATCACTGACACATATAAACCTATCAGTCACTCTTATGGCATGCCTTGTCAATCCTGAAGGCAGAGTGATTGGTTTTGTGTGAGAGGGTGCCCATGTATGAGCTGGGCCCCTCTGCAGCTTTCTGAGCCTATTCTCTGAGGCTGTTCTGTGATGCAGCCCGACCATATACTCTTAAATGTATTATAACCTCGCTGTAAATGCTAACTTTGGAATTGCTGCATGGAAACATTTCGTGCTTGGTGTCAAGCACTTTGGAATCCTACTGCCCCACACCAGTCCTGGTGGCGGGTGTAGAATTCCACCATTCTAGAGGGAGAGACATGTACACACTGGTCTGCCCGGTAATAATTTTAAAGAGCCCTGGCATCACAAAATGAATGCTGCAGCCACAGACACGAGTTTGGCCTGGACAATAGGTTTCCTGTCACAGGGAGGTGTAACCACCTCCCAGACAGGCTTTAGTGTATTGGGGCTGGGTGGTTGCACTCTGAGAGTGCTTTGAAGACTGCACTGGGGGCACATTTGGTGTTCCTGTGCATAGTCCAGTTCAAACCGGGTGCATATAATATTCATTGAGTGGCTACAAATATAATTCTATGCACGTTTCGACAACAAAGGCCTTCATACGGAGAGCCACTTGATGTTATGCCACAACAAGTTCCCGTTAGACCTCTTTTTTAACCGAGCATGTACACAAGGTATGACACATACACCCACTAACTCTTTCTGTAGAGAAGAGACCCCCCCCCCGATTGTCTCATTTATCGCTGTAGTTTGCTTTTACCAATTGTTCATGCCTCCATAAGGTAATCTGATGATCAGACCAGGCAAACACAAAGTCTTCACATCCTTCATGTTCTAGTTCACCAATAGAGTATCAGTCTGTAATGTGTTTCAATATCTCTGTGAGTTCACTGCTTCTTCCTGCTCTCGTCGCTAACCACAGACCAGTGGCGACTGGCATCTATGGAGAGTGGTGAGGCAGGCAAACGGGTGGCGGGTCGGTGCATGCACTATGGCGCACCTCAAATAAAATTAAAATTCACTTACCTTACATGCTGCATGCACAACACATCCTCCTCGCTCCAGTCCTGTGTTCAGCACGGGTCTCAGCCAACTCCCTTAAGCAATTCCAGCTCTGCTCTTATGCTCAGCGCTCCAGAGGACACTGGAAGCCTGTGCTTACTCTCAACCCAGCTGTCTTATGACAGCTGGCTTAGACGGGCTTAAAGTGCGCATGTCTCACTGGCCTTTACAAGACAGCCGGCCAAAGGGACATGCGCATTTTACACTTAAGGGCCCAGGCAGCCCACCATTCCTCCCTGCTGCTGCTACTCAGAAGGCCCTGACCCGTCCTGACACTTGGTTAGGGACAGGTTGATGAAAAATAAAATGTACTTTAGTACCATTTTATTTTTTATCTTCGAGGCTTTTGGCTGCATTTTAGTTAACAAGGTGACGCTCCTCGCTGTGATGGACCGGCTGCCACAGTCGCTGCTGTATGTCAACGATTACAAGAGCTGTGAAAGTAAAAACATTTCAATGACTCCCAGGTCATGGTAGAAAACTCCAATGGCAAGGCAGTAATTTAAAATCCTTCTTTGGGATTTTCTTTTTGAAAATAAAAAAGAAATTGAAAGTGTGCTGTAGGGCTCCGTCATGTTGACGGAGCCATTCGGCACACTTTCAAGACATTGACAGGAGCCTCAGTGAAGGCGGTTCCTGCCCTTGTAAGAGATGTCCACTGGGGCGGCAGACATCTCTAAATCCGTTGTTGGCAGATTTGGAGTTGCACAGAGTGTAGTTACTCCATCAGAGGGACAGAGTAAAATACTCTGTTGCCCGGATGGAGTGGCAACACTCAAGTATTTCCCTTAATAGCCCAGCGTTGGGTTGACTTCCTGCTCCTAAAGGTATGAAATATGCTATGAAATAAATTACTTAAAAAGTAAATAGATGCTATGTATAGAATTAACGACATAGATGGGGGTGCAAGTGCTAAAGATGCTTTCACATGGAGTTGTGAACCCAAAGCTTTGCACACACTTCCCATGACATTGGAAAAGTAATGCATCACATATGTAGAATGAACCTAAATCTACTGATGAGGAACACATGAGCAATGTAGCGGCATTTCTACTCGGACCTAGGAGCGAAGGACAGTGATGGCATGAAGTGTAAGCAGAACCCTTCAATTTAAATGGAATAGGCTTGGTGCCAGGCACTGCCCCTGTCTTACAATACTCCCTCTGTGAGGCTATTGTCCAAGAACTGTTCTGATACAAGAATGACCTTGGAGCATATATTGAGTGGAACACATTCCACGTTACAATGTTGCCTCTCCAGTGTTGTTGACAATGTTTACCCTGTGAAGTGGTACTTGCCACATGTTGCACAATGTTAAAATATCTGTGAAGAGAATGTGTTACTTCTTCATGCATTTCCATGTGCTCCTCTCCACTTTAGATCAGAGCAGGGCAGCCACGACCCAGCACACAACACCGTGTCAAGCGCAGTGATGGATGTATGCAGTGAGGATAGCACTGGGATGTTGCTGTTTGAGAGCATCACAAAAACACCTCAGAGACAAACAACTAGACGCTCTGAAAAACACCAGCCATGTCAGCTACTGGAAACACTTCACACCAAATTTAAGTCAGAGTGTCAGGATGTCAACAGATACACAAACACATCACATCGACTTTGACAACAGAATTACCGAGCATCAGTCACCTTGCCAATATTGTTGACGAGGACCTGGAAATGCAAAATGCTGATCTGGAATTCATCCAGAAATAATTGGAATCTTTGAATATATCGTCAATGAATCAAAACACCTCCAGGTGGGTTTGAGGATACGTTTGCGGATGTGAAGGAAGACTTATTGGGCAATTCAGCACCAACTGTGATAAAGAGGGTCGCAGAGGGTATTCCAGGATCTATGGAAAATGTAGTCGTGCACACGTCAGATGAGAATAAGATTTCAGTACGGAAAATGTGGCTAGATTTTCAAAAGTCACGTTGGGCACTGATATGGAAACTTGGAAAGTCTTGCTCATGGCATGCATGCCTTGGTGAGGTCTAACGTGCGTCATTGAGGAAATATCCAGATCACAAGAGGGCATTGCCAAGACACTGCAGCACATCACTGAGGTGTTGCAACCTTGGTGACCACCATTAGGGGTGGCCAGAATATTCCATTCCACCTGCGAAATCGGTGGAGTTTGGCCAGCTCCGCATTACTCTTGTAACGGGGAGTTCCGGACATATTCTGCCAGCACCCGTGTGGCAGAATTTTGCCTTGGATGCGGCTACAGAACGATAAGTTGGTGGCACAAGCAAGATTTGGCATTCCCAATTGCGCTGCTAGGAGGACATCTGGTGACATTTACTAACTCAGGCTTTTCTGACCGTCTGGGGTCATAAGGCTGCCGCTCCAGTAGAACATCTACATGCCTGTTCCTTCCCATTGGCGAAGCTCCACGGAATCTTGTGGAGTTTTTATGCAACGCCATGGAATTCTGCAGAGTCAAATTCTGCGAGTTGCGCCCACACCTGCCCGCCAACACAGCATTAGGACTCAGCACAGAAGTAACACTTCAGTCTCCCTATGACTCATCACATTTTCCAGTATTTTACTTTGCAGCTAAGGATATAATATGTTTGTGTGTTCTTTTTGGTTTGGGCAGTCTGGGAGCTCAGACACAGGTGGTGCCCAGACTTTGGTCTCTCCCTTGCCCACAGGTTACCATTGGAAGCTCCTACAGTGTGAAAGTACATGCAGAGCTGGAGTTCTGAGAGGGTGTCCACTCTCAGGAAATTTATAAAGTTAACCAGATGAGTATCCACCACCACCACAAAGTATAATAGTTGGGGTGTATGCAAGAAGTAGTATTGTAAGCAGACATTTACATGAGAAGTGTGTGAGATCACGGTTTTGATTTTTCACTGAAGTATGTCTACCACAATTTAGTTCTATAAAAGATCTGTTCGGTCATCCACAGATCAACTGAAGTTTATTGCAGCGCAGAAGACAACCAGTGAAGAAGTGTTGCTACTCCTGAGTCCAGGTGAGGGAGGTATCCAAGAAACAGGATCAGAGGTGCTGCTCATTGACAATGTACATCAGAAACTCAGGGGTGTAGCTATCAATACTGCAGCACGTGCAATGGTACCAAGGCCCAGGGCAGTGAGGGGTCCTCTGCCCCCAAATTATGGCTGTGCTTTGCTATCCAACATTGGGTTATGGAATACATTATTCCTGCTTGCTTTAGGGTCTCCTGCACCTTGGCGATGCTACTGAACATACTGAGTAGACAACCCTCTGTACCTGTTTCTGAATCACTAACAGTCACCAACAATGGCTATTGTAGAAGGCTGACTTGTTCATGACGTCTCCTTGGGGTTTTAGATGAATTGTGACATCATTCTTTGCATGATCCCTTTACAAGGATTCAGGCAACCTAAGCTGACCAGAGGAGGACATGGTCAGACCTCATCTGCTGTCAGGATGACTCTAAGAGAGATCACCTCCAATGTTCGTGCTGTTGAAGAATGTTACCTGCTTGTCAAGAGATGAGAAAGAAAGAGGTGTTAACTGCTACAAAACTACAGTTTATCCACAAAAAATGTTGGAAACTGGTGAAAAACAGTCCTTTGCTGCTTATAACGACCTGAGCTGGGCAAAGTTTACATTCCGCTGCAAAGCTTTTTTTCGTTCGTACCTTTGCAACTTTGTGAAGCAAGAAGATCTGTGAACTTCATAAAACTTTGTCAGCAAGCGAACGTTCTTGCAAATAGGTTTTTGTGGGAAATGTGTCCTTTTTCTTCTCCCAACCTACTTTTTCGCATTATTTTCTTATTTTTTTCTCAGACAGCTTTGTGGCATTTCACAAAATGGCAGTTTGAAAAAAAGTTTGAAACAAGCATTTGCAATGCATTCGGTCTCGTCTTTGTGACCTTATATGTATTTAGCCATGCAACACATTTGCCTGGGTGCTGAACATCTACTATTCTTTAACATAGAGGGAAATTAAGCACCAAACTGAGTGACATGCTAGGTATTGGAATACACGGAGAGAAATATTACCTTTCATCAGGAAATGGGGAATAGCCCAAAGCGCTGTTTTTGATATAAAATCAGGGCCTTCGGTGGTCATATCATTGAAAATACAAGATTTGAAAAAATATTATCGTCTATCGGTGCTCATGGAAGACGATTTCTATGGACTGGAATCTAGAGAATGCTAAAGTGATTCTGGAATTGTAGTGACCTCTGTTGGTCATTTTCTATTAAGACAGTTAAATCGAGACAGTTGAACAGAAAAGAAAGTCCCTAAGCGGAAGCAGACAAGTCCGAGGGCTGATCTCTAGAGCCCACAAAATACATACACATATAAGTATATACTAATGTATATACAAAATGTCTTGAATGCTCGCCCTAAAAGGAGCCAAAGTACTTTCCCAACTGCTCACATCCCCAATAATGACCTGTAGGTGGGACAAATACAGCTAATAGATGCAGGTGCACCTCCACCCGGGCATCGCAGAGACGCATACATACATAGATAACGACAGCAGATAAAGACCATCAGGGCAAAGATTCTTTCATTTTACAACCCACTTGCCCTTAGTTTACAAAATGATGGAATGCCAGCTGAATGCAAAATTGTCCATGAACAAGGTTCTCTGATATTTTTCTGCTCAGTTGCATGTACACATTTGCAGGCATTACCATGATGCATGCGTGTAATGCCATGTGTCCTGGTGAGCACCATACATGCCTGGGGTAGCTCTAGACTCTGAAATAAGGCATTAATTACTGAGAATAATTCCAACGGCGTTGCCGCCATTACTATTATGCTGCCAGTATTCTTATAGTCAGAGTCATCGGCCCAACCTGATATAAAATGTTGGTTGTAATAGAGTAACCAGTTAAAATAATTGCATTACTCCGACCACACCACCAGAAGTACAGTGTCATATTTAGTGATCCCTAGGTGGGGTAAAGTTAGTGACAGAGACTCTCATAACTCCACCACAGACTCTGTCAAGGTCTGGAGTTCATTCAATGAGCTGCTTAATGGGTGGGACTGGTTTGCCACAACTTTAGGTTAAGTTGTTTCATGGAGGTCAACACTGAAAATGGCAGACTCCATGCAAGTATATAAAGTGTCCCTAACATGCTGGGAAGCACCATGCTAAAGAGACTAGTAGGGGGGAACTTTGGGTCTATATAAAGTGCCCACATTTGCTGATGAAAATTCTGGCAGCAGATGGTCATTGGTGTTTTTTTCTGATGAGATGTTGCTCCAACAGCATGGGTTCTGCACCTACAGACAGAGATAGGGGACACATCCCACACTTTTCCAACAGCCCGATTTCTTTGCAAAGAGGCGGGAGACCCTAACTTGGCAAATTTAAAATCCACCGTCCAAACTCTTAATCAGTCTACTGGCCTCCAGCTCTGCTTTTTTACTCTACTAATAGTCTCCTATGGGTGAGGGGCTGCACCCCGCCACCAAGGCAGAATGGCTAGTGCCTAGACATCCTTTCTGTAACGAGGCACTTGTATGTTACTCTTGAAGTCCTCCATCGCCATTCATTCCGCTGTCAGGAACCCATGTCTGGCAGACATCCCCGGTGGCTACGTGGCCAAGATCCTACAGCAAGCGGAAGTGACGTAACACACCATTAGAATCCAAATGACATCACAGGAAATGACTGCATACCCTTTCACCTTCTCTGAAAAAAGACAATGATCGTATTTTATTAAAGGTTATTAAGAATATAACAAAATTAGGAGAGTTAGGTTGTGTGACTAATGGCAGTGACAAGCATAAAGCCTAATGAGAAGTTTATCACACTTTGAAAATCTTATTAGTTAGACCAGTCAAATCACAGGTTATAATCTGTTTGTTTGAGGATTTCAGACAGTACATCATATACTCTGGAATAGGCAACTTGGCGCTGTAAAATAAAAAAAAGGGACATAGGCTAAAAAAGGACAGACAAGGCTTGTGATGTAAAACGCTGTTAGAAAGCAGATGAAGGAGCAGCAAACAGCATCTTTGGGACAGCCACAGATACCCTTAGATACTCCAATACAACACTTCTAGATTTTGGGACTTCTGGCCCTGACAAGAGAAGTGGAGAAGTGTGGCTCACTGGTTAGAAGCGGCAGACCCTGAAGCAGAGATCAGGCCCGGGACCAGGGTTCAATTCCTGACTTGGCAGGGTCTTGGGCTCAATGTCCGCAGACTCGATAATTCTCGCCTCTGCGACTACTCGCTGCAACTCTGGGCAATAGCTTGCTTAATCTCCACAACGGCCCCAACAACACTGAGATGCCTGGCTTCTTCTTGGGGGGTACCTAGGAGGGGCATCTCACAGGGAGAGCCAGGAAGTGTTATACAGCGCCGGGACGCCCTGTTGCTGGGGCAGCTGTGCGCTTTACAAGTATACTACATTTACAACCCCATAGTCTGTTTGGTATCGTCTCACTTCCCCCTGCCTGCACCACTCAAACCAACCATACACCCTCCTTTACCCTGCTTTTTCAGAGAGCTTTACACCAACTATAGAAAACGAACCATCAAGTCTACATTGCCCAAACCCTGAATCTCTCCCTGCTGATCATGAGGCCTGGATCCTCGTTCAAAAACACCGACGGAAGCGCGAAAGGATCAAAAACCAGCAGGGGAGCATTTGCCTGAGCAAGAGGAAATCAAATCCTATTACTTCAGCCCTTTACCTCCCCCACTGGCTTCCAGTGAACAAAGAGTCAAGTTTAAAGTTCTCTGCACTGTACACTGGGCTTCTGGCTGTCTGCTGCATCCTTTCAGACAGAGTTCTACCCATCCGTGAATTCATTTGGGAATATGAGCCTCTCCGGTGGGACACACTCTCCCCAAAGCCTCTGTCCGGCTTCCCCGCCTTCAAATAGGCCCTAAAGACAGTCCTCAATAGAGAGGCCATCAAACAGCTGTAAACATTACTGGGACTGACCTCCTTCTGTGAGGTGAGGTAAGGCAGCAGTCCGAAGGTGCCACCTAGTGGCAGTGTAATGTTATTGCAAAAGTCCTGAAAAAAGGCCTTCTAAATGCAAGGAAAGTGTTCCAAAAGGACAAATTCCTATATTTGCTGAAGTGCTGAAAACCCTCACACTCTTCTTAGGCGCTGCTCAGAGGAGGACTCAGTTGAGGTCTAAATGAAACGCAACTTCTTGGAGGTATTATCCACTTGCTGCAGGGACATTGCCTGCTTGTCGGAGGGATGCGTGGTCCAAACTTTACAAAACATATAAATATATAAATATATGCATGCATACCTATGAAGGGAAGTTCTGGTGAAAAATAAATGCTCACACATGAAATAGGAAAACATTGCTCACACACACACAACTTGGTGCATGAAAGGACGGAAAACAATTGATCCCCTGACATTTTGTGTTGGTGGTGAGGCTAACAGGTGAGTGTATCTGATCACACAAGATCCATTGCAGTTATGTCGACAGATTCTCCAGACAGGAGGCTGCTGAATACATCTCCTCGGCCCGTGCCCCTAAAGATCTCACTACTGACGAGCCCAGTTGGGAGGAAGTAGCTATTGCCTATAATGCATACGCTTTGTTTATTATTATACTTCCCAGAGGCGCTAAACTGACTCGCAAATGTATTCCACGGCCGTTTCCCACAATGCAACGGCTCACGGGGGCGTGCAAGGCGCGGCCACGAATGGTTTAGGCTGCAGGCGGGCGAGAGAGTGAAATGTCCTGCGTCATGTGGATGAAATGTCAATATCAATTCTATTTCCCAGGCCGGTTGTTCTGCTCAAGAAAAACATTCCCTTCAGATCCTCAGAAATCAATCCTTCCTTGCGGATATTGTTTCTTGCAGGGGCCAAAGGCTGTTGGAGAGAACAGGATGAAGCTTCTGGTCGATTGGATCTTTCAGGGAACCGGAACAATGGCCGCCGTCTCCCTCCCGACGTGAAGGAGTTTTTTAATGTGCTCAGAGTTACAATCTGGAGGTAATAACGTTTGGCGGTAATAACGCACACAGTCATTCAATGGGAGCAGGTTCTAGGGAAAGGCTGTACTAGGCGGCCTCTTAGGCTGCCAACAGCAGAAGGGCACCTCATTGACCCTGCAAGAAACACAAGCATTTGCAATGCAATAGGTCTCGCATTTGTGAGAGTTAGAGGTATTGGTGTTGCAAATGACAATGGGCCTCATTTATGAGGCTGGGCGTCACTTTTATGCCGCCGGTGCGTCATTCTTTGTGACGCACCAGTGGGGTAAAAAATGCGCCTCGTTGCGCCATATTTACAAAGTGACGCATCTAGGTAGATGCGTCACTTTGTAAACCCCTGCGCCACATTATACCTGTGCCAGGTATAATGTATGCAAGGGGGGCGTATTGACGCAACTTTTGTGACACACTCCAGCAATGGGTCACTTTTGCGCTTACAGATACTTCAGAAATACTGACGTTTCTGTAACTCCTTATGACATGATGCGTCATACATTAAATATGACACATCAGGAATGTCGCAAGGAGTGCGCACTGAGAAGTGACGCATCGCTGCTTTCACACAGCAATGCGTCATTTCTCATAAATGAGGCACAATGTGTTTAACCCATGTATTTTGGATTGGAGTGGAGTGATGTATGTGCTGTGGACAGGGCCGGACTGGGAACCAGAACAGGCCCTGGCAAAGTGCTCGACAGGCCACCCTCCCCTCCCGCCCCCAATCCCCCTCCCTGCCGCAGAGCTCTTTGCCGGGCCGGTTTTCGGCCGATTTTGTTACAGGGCTGATTTTGCAGCTATGCTGTAAAAACGGCCCTGTAACAAAATCGGCCCCCAGGGGCCCTAAAACGGCCCCCATCCGTGCGGCGCACCGGGGATTGCCCAGTGCCCGCTACGGCCAGTCCAGGCCTGGCTGTGGAGTGGAATTATGTGGGTTTGATTCTAATTGTTAGTTGTGGAATTGTGTATGGTGGAATTGTGTGGTGTGAAGTGGATTTGTGTAGTGAAATTATGTGGAATGCTGTGGAAATATGTGGATAGTAATGATGTGGTATTGACTGTGCTAGAATTATGTAGAGTGTGATTGTGAGTCGGAGTGTGTTTATGTGGAATGGCATTTTGTGTCATGGAGGTATGTGTCTGCAAATGAAAAATAGTACTAATGTTAGAGCCAGTGCTTTAACTATGCCTCCGAGGATAACAGGCGTGGCAACGCAAACCGAAGTTACCGATGAAACGCAGTAACTCTGACTGAAACAAAGGGACGCTGAAGGACGATAACGTGCCCCTGAAAACCAAATGCAGGTGAAATAAGTTGGCAGGCATTGGGGGTACTTTATCCCATGTATCCCAATAGGTCTTGGTAATATGAGAGCGATTGACATTGTCAGTTTTTAGTGGTTATTGGCTAGTGCATTGACATTGGTACAAGGGAGTGCACTAAAGTAAACAACACCAGACTTGCAGAAAAAGAAAGCAACATATTGAAAAAAGGCAAGATGGAAGAGAAGATGAATAAAAGGAGAACAAATTAAGAATTGTTATTAAAGTACATTTCTTTAAAAAAAAGATGGAGCACTAAAGGAGAAAATCACACGAAAAATGATCACCATAGACAGAAAGGTTCCAGAGTACATTACTATATTTTAATGCTAGGTAGCCACATTTTGTGTATTATGGACATATTCTCACATTTTCTACGCAGCCAAAAATACCAACAACCACTCGAGTATCCTTAACCTAATGTCCACAGTGTGCAGGGTGTTGGAAAAGTAGCATCTCAGGACTTCCAGGTGAATTTATGTGTTTCACTAGCTCCTTAAAAAGTGTTTTTGATACCTTTATGTGTGAGGAGTGAGAAGGATGTTTGGCGTTGTGCACCAGATGGGTGATGAAGACACCCTAAAAACAGACAGTGTTACATAAAACGAGGCACAATATTTTATTAAAGGGCACCGAGTTAGTGAGGGGGAAGGAAATGTAGGGCTGGACTGTAAATAACTTTATTTTTACATTTTATCGGCACAGTATAAAGTACTAATAAATTGAAAGGTATTTTCTATCATTCTAGTTGCTGAAATCCGTGCAGTCTGCAAGACCCGAGTTTAATTGTTAGCAATGCCAACTCAGCCTTTCATCTTTCCCACGTCATTACATTCAGTATCATTACATTGATTATTCGCAGCTGAAGATTACAGCATGTTATCGCAGCAAAGAGTGTGGTATATTGCGCAATCATGAACCACGATATTATTATGAAGTTGGGAGCCATACTGGGAAGGGTTACTGCTGCCCGTTATGAGTAGAGCATCACTTTTGAAAATGGCTGCATTGGACATTAGGATTACAGCGGTCCTGCTGAAAAGAGATAGTACTACTACACTGACTGTGTAGGAGACAGTTGAGCAGCTGTTCCAGTCTGAATGTAGACATAATGGGGCATATTTACAAGCCCCTTGCGCCACTTTTATGTCACTTTTAACATGGGAAAAAAGACGCAGAAGTGGTGCTGTCATATAGATGCTGCTTTTCTATATACTGTGTTAAGTTAGCATGAGTTTATTAAGTGTTTAAACGACATATTTTCCTTTGGCTTCAGTTTGCACACAACACATAATTGTTATTGTAGCTTTCAACCTAGACGAAAGATGTGATTTATTTGAGAATAATATGTTATTGCTCTGATATCAGTCGTGCTTGGTACACTGTCTGAACAGTGGGTGCTGAACGCTCTAAGAATAACCTAACACAATGTTGCTGGGAGCTCTGATCCTCGCATTACTAGACATAACACAAATACAGTTGCTGCCAACATTGGGCTCTAAGCCGGTTTAAGATAGAGTTACTGAGAATGCAAAAACACACTTGATGGTGCTTCGCATGCAGAGAGCTGGTAGCTGATGATGTGATCTTCTCCTACTGACATTTAGAGGTATGGGCCCGCCCTGCTAAAACCCAAATGAGACCTTCTTAGATATAATATAGTATGCTAAATAGGGTGCGCGAAATATAGGTGATACAGATCTCTATTGATTTTTACATTATAATATGCTATCACCGTTTGCTTATTATGGATTAGTGACTATGCTGATAACCCTGGTTTTTATAATATGTCTTCTCGTATTATATAAGATACTGCGTTTGAGAACTTTGCATTGAATAATAAATATTTCAAAATTGCACGTGTCCTCATTTACTCCACGTTCTGGTTTGAAATGATTATAGAGCGAAAGAGTGTTCATGTGTTCCACGATACCTGAGGTAATCTAAGTTCATGTTCTGGTTTGTCTAAGTCATTGGGAGTTTGTTATGACCAATGAGACACTGTAGCTAGCTCGGTAAGGGGATTTTGGATACTGAGGTGAGTTTTGGGTCACCCTAATTCACTGAGGCTCCTGGTCTCTATGCACAGTTCTGTAAGAGAACGGAATCCCTGCTACAGCGCAAGGGGCTTGTAAATCTGCCCCAGTGTATTTAGGAAGCACATGTCACTTAGACAGTCAATTATTTGCCTATCACATGAGTATGAGCCCTGCAGGTAGCTCGACCCAGGCTACCTTCTACCCAATAGTGAGTTTCCAGGACCTCTGCCTGGTAGTTCCAGCAAAGAGTGGACATATAAATTATAAGTGACCCATTTGAAGCAAAAAAGGTATGGGTTAAAACATCCATTTTGGGGAATTACAAAGTGGGCAGCTGGCAACACATAGCTTTACCCAATTAGTTTGAATTTGGATAGTTTACTGGTATTTTTTGAGGACACAATTTTTAGAAGCCAGAGTCTCCTGTAATATTGATTGTTGTTCACCAGCAAAGCAGGATTGAAATTGTGTAAAAAAGTTGGGGCAGAAGGTAGTGCAATCCATCGGGGGGTCAAGAGGAGACAAAAAGAATGACAAGAGAGGGGTACAGAGAATAAACCTAAACAGAGGCAGAGGCCTGGGAGTAAGTGGCAAAGTACAGCTCAGCCAAGGGCTGGAAATGACGAAGTTACAGCCGCGAAGCAGAAAGGGAAGTGCATGTAATGCCATCGGCTTAAGTGGACATAAGAGTAAAAAGATTTACTTTCTTTGTGGATCACACAAAGGTGGCAATCCTCTCAAAACAACCAGCACTTTCCGCAAAGTTGGACTTACCTCCGGCGCCCTGAGATACTGAAGCCTCGGCGTATCAAAGAATCTTTGGAGGAACCCTGTGTGCAGCAGACGAATGACACGGGGCTGTAGACACTGCAGCAGGGGTAGCAGCAGAGGAGCTTCAGTGGGGCTATGAATGCAGCAGCTGTGCACTCTGCAGCCCAAGAGAGAATGGAGGGGCTAACATGAAACTATGTGTGCAACTGGAAGGGTGCACACTGCAGTTTTAGTCCCTTAACTCGTTTGACTGCCTTTAATTTTGGAACACATACCACATGTACCAAAGGAGTAGGGCTACCAGCACCTACAAAGCACCAGAGAAGCTGGTGCTGTGCTGTAGAAAGCACATAGGATCTCTCCTGGTAATGCCGTACGTAGTTTTTGTGCATGTCACTTGTGTATATATTAGCAGTGAAAGTGCATTCCAAAAAAAAAGACACTTCCACACCTTCCGCTCTCCTGGTACATGTGGCAACGCCCCGTTGCAAACAACTTTTGTCACTAACTTTCGTTCCCCATCTTGGATTGGGAAAGGGAGTCTTAAAGCACAGGTGGCGTAATATCAGTGCAGGCAAATTTTGAACATTAACTGCACTAGAGATAGCGTTCACAGCAAAGATGGGGGGGTTATAAACAAAAGAATCAATAGCGCTGACATGCATGGAGCGTCCTGCTTGTACGCAAGACCATTGATCATTTTCACAGCTTTGTCTTATGTAATGCTACATAAGACACATTCCACATGATTAAAAGAAACCCCAGCTGGAACTATAGGGTTTAGGCTGGCATTACCGTAAAAAAGTAAACCGCAGTTCCCACGATTGGAAACCCACTAGCGCTACTGAATGGTAACAAAGCGCTCATTTATGATGTAATTACGCAATACTTCTGTTATAGCTATGTTTTTTTTTTTAAAAGGCAGTCGCTAGCATCGTGCTAAGTAGAATGAAAGACACGTGGCGCTGCACCATAGACAAAGAAATATAGAGCAGTCTCACTCCCAAAGACACGAGCAGCCTAAAAATACAAGCAGCGATGGTGCCCAAAGGAACATTTGCACAAAAGAGTTCTCCAAAATGACAAATGAAGAATACATGTGTAATTAGACTGTACTTGGCTGGTGATCTTGGGCCTTTAAGGGAATTGAAGTAACGGCGGCATGAGCAACTGAGGAAGCAGGAAAGAAGAGCGATGCATGAATCAACCAATGGGGTGAGTAGAGGCGGGAATACGTCATTTTATGGATTGCAACAGGACTTGCAGACAGCGCATGCGCGCTGAGGCTGGACCTAAAAAACTGCATGCTTGTAAGTGGAAAGTGTCACTTGGACTAGAATCAAAAACCCTTGGGGCACATCCATCTTCAATATCTATTGATATATCTAAGCAATTAGGTTTGTGTGTGTTTAACGACCTTTAATTATGTTCCTCCAATCAAATCATACATTTAAACAGAGCCAAATAACCCTATTTGAATATACTGCCACCCTCGTTTAAGAGTGTTTTGTAAATGCTCCAGTAATACCAAGCAACGGTAATACCATTACTGCCAAGGTCTACCCAGAAAGCCTTGCTTCCCACTAAGGTTTTTTATATCCCTTGGTCAGAAATACCTGTGTATGGTGTAGGAATCAAATCAGTGTCAGGCATCCTTTCAAAGAATCACTTCTCTACCCTTGTCTGTGCCCTTGTTTGTGCCTAACCCTTGTCTAGGCCTCCTGTGTCCCAGTGTGAGCACCCATCTCCAAGAAGACTATATCTTGCCTATTCACCTACACCCCCTTCCTGGAGGAGCTGTGAAAGGTAGCTTAACAAGCCCTGAAGCTGGTGCTCTCATCATAGCCACCTCCCACTGCTTCTCTGCATCGCTGCAGGACTGTCCAACCTGGAGCTTCTTAGCCTCAAGGTAATGCCTCATCAGTAGGTGTGCCCATGAACATGCCCAGTGTCTGACTCAAGCCTTGACTTGTTCCTGAAGTATGAATTGGTATCCACCTATGGTTCTTTTTGTGGGAGTCCACTCACCATGACAGTGCCTTGAAGCCCCCTCAAAGTATCTAGCCCAAAGAGATGCTACTATACTGCCTGTCTTTTTATTGCCCAGGTGGCCTACTCTTTTTATAGTGTCAAGAACCCTTCAGGATCTAGTGTATGAACAACTTCTAGGTACCTCAAAGAAAATTCTTTCTGAGTTGAGCAGTTCTTCATAGTCAAACAAAATCAATTAATCACATGCTTTGACGTCACTCGGAAGCACCAGGAGGCGCATAAAGGCTCCCTTGGAGCCGAAGCCAGGGGGAACCTTCTTGTTGTGCTGCAGAGAGCCGGGCGCTGCTCCGCTCCATCTCCTTGGCCGGGCTTGGCTTCGCCGAGCCCCAGCACATCTGTGTCTTCACCTGTGGGCCGGGCTTTGCTCCGCCCGTTTCTCTGGCTGGGCTTGGCTCCGACGGGCCCCCATTGCCTACATTTCCCAGAAGCCCCATCGCAGCAAGGACGCCGCTGACGTCACTCGGAAGCTCCAGGAGGCGCATAAAGGCTCCCCTGGAACCTTGTCCCACGGGACGCGTGCGGGAGCGCGCCGGGAGAAGCCCAGGACAAGGGCGGGACAGTCTGTGACAGTCCGGGACAGACAGGGGCAGGGCTGGGCCCCCCCCCCTGACAACTGGTACACCCATATTGAAGAGCTCGAGTGTCACCACGGTACTGTCTGTAGTAACGTTATTAACTGGGTGCAGAACATTACGGAAGTGTCAAGGTACTATTCAAAGAAATGGGCAAAAGGAAAACAACTGAGGGGGGCAATGACACTGCCATCCAAAAAAAGGGGAAAAAGGCAAAAAATTCTAAAGCCCAGCACGCTGCATCAAACTGTGTTCTTTCCAGTATTGAATCACTGGTAGAGGAGTGCGAGGGGATATTGAAGGGGGCACCGAAGTCAGAAGCGTTGGGCTGCTTAGATAGTTTAACTAATGGCGCGACCCTGAAAAAGAATAAAGTAATTCCTGGTATTTCTAAAAAAAAAACACTGTCAAAAGCCCCGTGGCGGAAATTCACCCCCCTCCTCAAACACCTACATCCCCTATTGCCCACACACCTCAGGGTTGCGACAAGCTAAGAACAGGGGAGAGCCCGCCGGAAACCATTGAGGGACTTGATCTGGGTGGGGAGAAGTTGGCGGGAGAAGAGGGGGTTTTATGTACCAATAGTTTTGCTGTACTTGAAGGGGAATCTAGAGAGTTGTGCGAAGTGATACAACAAAGCACCAGCCCAAGGAAACAAACTTCAGGGGGCATTGTCGATTGCCTGAGTTGCCAGAACTTTAAAGGAAGCATACTAAAGAAATTGGGGTCCTCGGGAGCAGAATTAGCTCTAATTAAGAAAATGTTGCTAGATTTAACTAAACAGGGGGGCAAGGACGCTGAAAGAACCAGACAGCCACTATCTCCAGAGGTAACTTTAAAAAACGTTGATCTTAAAATAACAAAATCCGTTGGTTGCCGCAAAGTAACAGGGCTGTTGGGCACCCAAATCCCCCAGTCATCAGGGGGGAGGCTTAATCTGACAAAATCTACTACCAAGCAAGTAGCCCCTTCAATGGGCCTTAGGCCAACAGAAGGCGCTGTGGCAAAACAAGCCCCTTTAAATGAGAACATTAGGTCAGCCTCGGGATGTTATATGAATAAACCTACCACCTATCTAGAGGCTGCAAGGCAGCAGGGCTTGCCAAATGGAGCCAAGGACCACCTGGGGATGAGAAAAAAATGAAAGAGACCTAAGGGGGCGATATTACCTGGCTACAAGAGGATCCAAAGTCACCAACGGCCAGAGTATGCCATTATATAAATCTAGGAACAGCATCATTTATATGACAGGGGTACCGAGGTTAAAACCTAATGTCCAGGAGAGTAGAGATTCTGTATGCAATAAAGCCATTCACTGGCTGTGCCATGTGAGAGGGTGCAGATCAGTGATTAGGGAGGACCTGATGAAAGTTTCAAGACTGTCCCGGTTTAGTTCAACAACTGATTGCATTGAAATACAACTGGACAACATGGCAATAGCAGAAAGCTTAGTATTCCTTGAATATAGATCCTCACCCCCTGCACATTTAAACATACAAATTAGGCAGTCTCCTTCATGGTCCAAAGTCAGTATTAGCGATGATTTAAACCTTAACAACGACTGACTAGGGAATAGTGTGCAATCTCACAACATACCATATATCCACCAACCAGGAGTTATTGAGCATGAATATAAGATCAATGTGAATGGCCTTGTAGCAGGGGAGGAGGATTTAAACGAAGCTGCTCCGGGCTTGGGTAGAA
Organism: Lissotriton vulgaris; assembly: GCF_964263255.1. Taxonomy (NCBI): domain Eukaryota; kingdom Metazoa; phylum Chordata; class Amphibia; order Caudata; family Salamandridae; genus Lissotriton; species Lissotriton vulgaris. The sequence continues at coordinate 1,069,366,552 of NC_141698.1, read as the reverse complement.
AGTGTAGGGACACAGAGATAAATGAGATAAATCTACTGGAGGAAAACCTAGAGCCCCAAGCTCCCACTAAAAGTACAGATGAGAGCACAAGAACAATTAATCTCAACTCTTGGAACATAGTGGGCCTCACTAAAAAACTGGATACCCCTGAATGGAACAAACTTATCGATAGGTTTGAGATTTGCTTGTTCCAAGAAACATGGAGCACGATCCCTCCTCACAAAAATAGCTACGCTACCTACTTTATACCAGCAACGACGATAGGGAGAGGCCGCCCTTCTGGCAGCCTCCATATATGGATCAGTGTGGCCCTAAATTGGGCCGTAAGGGTACATAGGCTACTATCAGATGATATACTCCATCTTTCCCTTAAAGACTCACATGTAGCAACACCAGTAGAACTGTTCTGTGTATGTACCAGGGGTACCCCGGGTGGTCATATCTCCCCAACAATAGCAGTTCTTGAGACAGCTCTAGCAGGTATTCACCCCCTGGCCACTTTCATTATAGGTAGAGATATGAACTGTACATATGAACCCCTAGTTGAAGAAGATCTGGCGGGAGCCAGCGATGAGGACATAAGGCATTCCATCCCTCCATTAAACCTGGCCCCCATTAAGACATGGTCTGCTAGAGCCATACAACTGAATGCCTTAACGCTAGAACACAAATTACGTGCTCTAAATGGGAGGACACCCTCAGACCCCAATGGGGCGATGACATATAACAGACTATCTTGCCTGTCGCGCATCGATTATATCATGCTCAACATTATCTCCTGGGGGAACCTAATAGATATGGAGGTTTTGGAAATGCAGGATAGTGACCACAATCCACTTTGCATTAAAATTAAAGGGCTAAACAAAGTGGTATCGAGGAACGGCCCACCAATGTTCTCTAAAGAAGTAACCGTCACGCACTGTAATCAAAAGCTAAAATGGAATAAAGTCTGTTGTAATGAATATACACTCTCTAGCATTAAGGAGTTAGTACAAGCTGGAACAATTGATCTAGCAGCCTCTGAGACCATGAAGACTATCGTTCCAGGTTGCAAATCAGATGACCCCTATAAAAATCTAACAGAGAAGATCGGGGCCTTCTTTATGATGGGTGCAAAGAGAGGGCTCCCTAAGAGTAATTTTGGTAAGAAGGGAACCCCGTGGTACACTGCAGTTTGCAGGGCTAAGAGAAAGGTGATTGCATTTGCAATTAGTAAGAAAGACCCACTAGCTGTAAGAGAAGCCCGAAAAGACTACCAGAGATCCATTAAACTGGCTAAAAAGGAGTGGGAGGAAGACTACTGGCAAGAACTCAAAAAAGCGGCCTGCTTGAAAGACTCCACTATGTTTTGGAATCTAATAAATAGTAATGAGAAAGAAGGTGCAGGACCTATGTCAATCCATATCACTGAAGACCAATGATACTTGCATTTCACAAAATTGTATTGTGAGGTAGAACCCTTAGGGAAAGGCACACCGCCAACAAACACCCTTACTCTAGAGCCCTCTGGTATATCTGAACCTTTCCTCGTTAGGGAAGTACAAGAGGCCATCTTAAACATTTCCCCGGGCAAAGCAGCTGGCCCGGATGGGCTACCTGGCAACCTACTCCTGTATGCACCTGAATTATGGTCGGACTTCATCGCCCTCCTAATGAATTTGTTACTCCAGGGACATCCTATACAGGAGTCGTGGAAGGGCGCGGAGGTAGTGACCATATTCAAGAAGGGCAACAGGGAGGACCCTGCCAACTATAGACTAATAAGTCTAAACGATGTAATTCAGAAAGTTGTTGGCAGGGTCATTGTCACAAGAATAGGAGCCTGGGCTGAGGAAGGTAGGATACTCTCCCATTTTCAGGTTGGTTTTAGACAGAACATGGGAACAATTGACCAGGTCTTTAGGTTTTGTGCTGTATATTGGTAGACGGTGTCTGTTGCCAAGGGCAGCCTATACCTGGCTTTCATCGATTTAAAAACGGCATTCGACCTAGTCCCACGTGAAAAGCTGTGGAAGGTGCTTGTTGACATGGGGTTTCCAACTTACCTTTTGGAGCTGATTGTAAGGAAGCACCAGGGAAAATATGCCAGGATCAGATGGGAGGAACAAGGGCAATTAACAGGGAGGGTGCCTGTGCAGAGGGGGGTCCGCCAGGGCTGTGTGATGGCTCCGACACTGTTCTCCCTCTTTATTAATGGGGTGGTGGCCCATTTGAGGGAGGACTCTGCGGAGGCCCCAGTCCTGGCGGGGGAGAAAACACCAACCCTACTCTTTGCAGACGACACCCTCCTCCTGTCCAAAACCCCCTCGGGATCTCAGAAGCTACTGGATAGATTTACCCTGTTTTGCGATGAGAGGGGGCTCACTGTCAACACGAAATGGATGGTGTTGTCAGCTCAAAAAAAGGCAAGGAAAGTGCACATAACACTAAATGGGTACCCACTTGAGGTGGTGGAGGAGTTTGACTACTTGGGCATTAGGATCAATAACCAAATGAAATGGGATGCCCATGTGGCCAAGATGCTCCTAAACCTCAAAAGAGCCTCAGGAGCGATCCTCAGAAACCAGCGCCTATCTACTAGCAGACCTGTCGCCCCTGCTCTGGTAGCATATGAGGGCAAGGCTGTTGCCTCCACTGTCTATGGTTCAGAGCTGTGGGGAGGTGAGAACACCACTGACCTGGTAAGGGCAGAGAACAAGTTGTGAGGGACCTGGTTGCTCTCCCCCTCTACACGCCTCTAAAACCTCTCTATTTAGATATGGGAAAACATTCCATTGCTGATGTGCTGCGCCTTCGCCCTTTGCTGTTCTGGGTGCGCCTGCGAAGGAAGCCAGAACTGGCAAATTATGCGTTGGTCTTGGACGAGCTGATCACACTGAACAGTGCAAACAAGATACAGTGGTTAACCAAACTTAAGCAGCTGGTTTTGAAGCTAGGTTTGGGAGAATTCTGGACCACCCAGTCCCCTCCCCACAAGCATATCATCAAAAAAATATATTGGGATTGGGTCCAGGAGGAGGAAATAAAACATGCTAAGGGGGGGCATTAACATCTGACTTCATGGAATTCAAACCCAGTAAAAAACTTGAGCCCTTCCTAGATTTTATCCAAAACCCTAGGGACAGGTCTCTCTTCCTGAAAATGAGATACGGGACCCTACCCCTGAAAAACTTTACTGAGGGATGGAAAGGAAGGGGGGCACATGCCCATTCTCCCAGCTGCCCAGGATGCCCATATACAAGCGAATCACTTCTACACTTTCTATTCGCTTGTAGGGCTTATAAAAGACCTATAACAAAATGGCTAAAACCGGTATGTAGAGAGCTGGGTGTGAGAGAGACCAGAACTGCCTTGCGTATGCTCTTGTCAGATGTTACATCTATGCTAGTTGTATGCGGGGTCGCTAAATATTTAGCCAGTGCGTGTTTCATCCGTGCCAGACTGTTGGCTTAAGACAAGAGAAAGGATGAGCTGTAAAACTGATGTATACACCGATTCCTGCTAAGGTATTATTGAACCCTTTGTTTTAAATGTAAATATTCAGATTTTTATCTTTTTAGATCATGGTATGAAATGCATTGAATAGTAGATTTGTAATATGTGCTTTTATGTTTGTATTGTTTGTACTTTTATGATATGTAAATATTGAATAAAGTAGTACAACACATGCTTTGATGATGTATTTTATATTCCCTTATATTAACACAGATTGAATAGTTTTTATACCTGCTTTAAGTAGGGCCCAAACCTGTGCTAGATTGTACATTAGCAAACATTTTGAGCGTACTGGCATTTTATATTTCACTGTTGTGCTTTGAACAGTTAGTCAAACTGTTCAAGTAAGCGTATCTCTGTTTTGAAGTTGGTTTTGCTAAGCGAGAACTGTTGATTTATTCAAGTCAGCTTTCTGCTGTACCATACTGCATTTATCTCCCAGTCTTTTTACATTATTCCAGCAAGACAAACTAGACCCCTGTTTGTGTCTATCTTGAGTTCCGGTTTAATGATGTCCACTTTCCTCCATTTGCTGAGTTGTAGAAAATGTAAAAAAATGTAGCATAAATATGTACAGTCTCAGCAGATCTTTCATATCTTGTAGATAAGTGGGCATGAGTTTTACCAGTGGTCTTAAAAAGGTGTCCACAAAAGTCGATAAAGGTTCCAACAATGACCCAATGCCGGAGATGATGGGCCGGCCTGGAGGGCCGGCCCATCATCGGAAGATCTGCTGAGACTGTTGCCTGAAATAGAATTTGACTCCACAACAGACCTCCTAGTTAGTATCCTTTGACGTGGAGTCGTTGTATACCTCCATCCCCCAGAACGAAACATTAGAAGTTATAGAAACCCTACTAAGAGAACAAGATCTGGACTCTATAACACCCGTCTCCGTGATCATGGATCTGGCTACAATAGCCATGAAAGAGAATTTGTTCGAATTTGAGGGCCAATGCTACCTACAAACATCTGGGACTAGCATGTGCAGCGTTTTTGCGCCGAGCCTGGCTAATTTGTATATGCCCAAATTCGAACAAGATCACGTATTGCAGACTGGGAACCCGTACTTAACATCAGTACGGGTTTGAAAGAGGTATATCGATGATATACTGGTGGTGTGGCGTGGCACTATACCGTCTCTTCTAGCCTTTCATGAATGGTTGAACAACCGCAATGGATTTTTGCGTTTCACAGTTGAGTACAATCATGATTCACTGGCTTTCCTAGATCTATTAATTACAGCAACATCACAAGATCTAAAATCTGAGCTATACAGGAAGCCTATGGCTCGCAATTCCCTGTTACAATATAACAGCTGTCACCCCAAGTCACTACGTGACAATCTGCCATTTGGGCAATTTCTACGGATACAGCGGAATTGCACAAACAAGGAGGATTTCAACAAACATTCCAAGGATTTTGAAGATAAACTTGAAGAAAAGAACTATCCTAAAAAACGGATCAAACGCTCAAAAAAAGGGAGCAGCTAACAATAACCGGGAAGTCCTGCTAGAACCTGCGACCCCGAAGGAGACAAACAACAGATACATTCAGTACAAGATCTAATGCGATTCAGCGCATCATTCTAAAACATTGGAGAATTCTAAATACTGGAACTGATTCCCTTGAGCACCTTCTTTTTGCTTACAAGCGCGGCATCAGCCTCAGAGATCAGTTGGTACACACCAGACCACCTACGAGAGCGGTCCATCAAGTGGGCACACTATGGAACATGCCTCCCGTAACAGGACACCATCCCTGCGGAAACTGTGCTGCCTGCCCCCAGACTAAACGCTCCACCACCATCGACATAGGGACAGGTCGGCCTTGGGAACAAAGACGTTTCACCAATTGTAATAGTAGTCAACTGATCTATCTAATTACCTGTCCCTGTTCATTCAGGTACGTCGGGATGACTACTCAGAAAATAAGAACAAGAACCTCCGAACATAAGAGCACAATTAGGTGTAGTAGACAGGCTACCAGACTAACAAATCACTTCATAGAAGCAGGGCATAAACCAACTGAATTTGAAAGGACTGTGTTGGAACAACCTAATATCCCGGCACATATAACGGGCGTGTCTAAATATCTCTTCATGATAGAGCAAAAATGGGTCTACAAGTTAAATTGTGACAAAGCAGGCCTGAATGAAGACATCCCTTGGATGTCACTATGAAGTGATAGCTTCAAACTAACGTCCTGTGCAACTGAACAAAAAATACCCTTTTTTGACATATTGCCATAAGATGATAGACCCCACTGTGTAACAACTAAGCTGTTGTGTATCGTAAATTACAACATAATTATACATAAGTGAGGTAGTCATAAATATTCTTCTGACCCCTGCCTTGCTAATTCATGTAAAAATGTGGCCTTTCATTTGGTAAAATTTCGCTTTAAGATATTCATGTTGTTATTCCATAAGGGAACTATGGATTTTAAGATCGCTGGCCATCATGTGTTAATATACAGGAGTGAAATTAAATCATACACATGGTCAATTAGAATGGATAACATTTTGTGGACTACATCTCCCAGAAACAACTGCGGGGTCATGTGGGCGGAGACATCCAATGGGAACTGAGCCATATTCAATAAGGAAGCCACAAACCTCTGGCGCAGTACCTCCCCAAACAGCCCAGAAGGCTGCCAGGAGTACCGACGGAGAGGTAAGGAGAACATTACACGTAGGGACTTCTACTTAAATGTGCGCTAGAAATGCAGTTCCTGTCTAGTACTTTGATATCAACTCGAGTTTTAAACTTCCACCATAAAGCGCTAAAAAGATCTGCTGTGCGCATTTACATGCACCCGAGTTTAAAACTTACATTACAAAGTACAAATGCGGTTTGTTTTTCTAACCCGAGCATTAAGTGATTCATGCTTCTAAACTACATCTCACATGAAAGAACTGAGCTCTGTATTTGAAGGGTGAGAGGTGACTGGCCTCTGATCACCACATGGGTTCATTGCCAGGTCACGATTCATAAACAGCAGCGTTTAAAAAGAAATGCACTTTAAAGCACCGAGTTGTATTCTCTTCAAATTCTAAATGCAATTGAAGTCGTTTTTCGACAGAGGCCCAATATTCAGAGCCTGGCATAAAGTGCACAACGACTTTCTTAAATTAACGCTTTGTGTAAAGTACACGATAGCCTGAGAATAAATAAAAAGAAACTGCATCACTCTACATGACAACACAAACTGGGCGCAGTAATGAATTGTTTTTTCTTTCAATTAATAGTAACCAGGATTCCATTTAATAACAAGACAGTCTTTGCGCACAATAAGATCTTTCATAACTTGTAATTTTACTTCTAAGAGATAATAGGCCTATGTTTTAGTCAGGATTAAACACACGCTAATCCCTTTACTTCTGTTTGACCCTTTGAATGTCTAACTGCAGGGCGACCACAAAGGTCATCACAAGCTTAATATATTTTTTTAAATAATTTTTGGTACTATAGAGCGGGGCTCCATTGTCCTGAGCTGCTTGCCAGGTGAGGCGGAAGCACTTCCCCCTTGAATTAAGGGTGAGCCTATGTTGTTTTGATAATACTCAAATCAATTACCATGCAAGAACATCACGTTAAGAATTATGGTGGTTATTCATATTAATGATGGTATGTTTTCCTATTTTTGTTCTTGCTGTCTATGTGTGTGTGTTATGGCAACTCGACATCTGGAATTCTTCTACTCTACCAGGAGGGAATCCAGATGTGAACAGGTGACATTTACCATTTTGTTCACAATTGTTTTTTATCTATCACATAAGCAGTAGCAATAATTATGGGTCCTGAGGAAGCGGCAGGTACCAATGTGGACCTTTAAACGTCCGCAGAAACATGTCGACCAGATAACCCAGTCAGTATTTATTTGTTAAAACTATCTGACTTGTTTGCACTCTATTTGTTTTTATTGTTGGAAGTGCAGGGCTCCAGAATAAAGGTATATTGCGTTCACTATCCAATTTTACTAGAAACACCACCTTTTTTTCATCACCATTCACTAATCACTTTGGCACTGCTATCAGTTAAAAACAACATCTAGCTACCACGCTATAAACTACCTCACCAATATCAACCATCTCCCACTAACATCTTGGAGTTGGTTGTTCCGGACTGCCTACTGTGAAGTAGACCATATGGTGAATTGGGCGGTACAGGAAAAGTAACTGATGGACACTTACTCACAATAGGTATCTGTCCAGTAGTTTGCTTATATTCTAAGCTTACACATAGCCATTTCCACACACATAGTCATTTTACATTTCTAGACCCACAGTTATTCTTTGTTTTCCATAGTCTAAAGGGGGATTATAACTGTGCCTAGGTCGTTAAATATTCCCTCGGACCCTCTCTCCAACTCTTTTGTTTATTGTTGTAACTATTTAGAGGCCCTTTATATAAAAGATTGAATGGGTGATTTTGCCTTGAGGTTTCTCTCTTCACCAAGTTTGCCTGGAAATCCATAGCCATGGATGCTGAGTTGTACACAACCCCACAGTCATCCCACTGTACTTTTTCTTGGTTCGTATGGAATACTAAGGTAAAAGGTAATGTATTTGACAAGCCCAGTTCCTGACTCTGTTTGACCACATTCACTGAATGTTGGCCTCACCTGAGTCTTCGGTCATACTTTAAATTGCCAAAGGGATCGTTCTCCTATTTTAGAGGTTGTTGGATGAGGGGCATGCACCAAAACATATCAGATGCTCTGTCTGCAAAACTCATTGTTCCCGCCACATTTAAAGGTGGGAGAACTATTGGGTTTCTATTCGCAGTGCCTCAAACTCAGCTCTGATGGCAGAAGTCCTTACCGGCTGGCCCATCCACCACTGGTCCACCAAGTGACAGTGGCGCTGCCCTGTCCTGTTTAGGCTGCGGGGAGTGTCACTGGTTTTCCTGCCTCGATTTCCCACTGCAGACGCGGGCAGGGAAAACAATCAGTGTTCTCGCCACAGGCAGGAAGATACCTCCATGCACATCATGCCATTGACTAGATTGATTATTTTTCTTTTTGAAAATAAGCCTCCATTTTGGGGAGTTGTTTCTGAAAAGCAATAATGGACGTCGAGCAGAGATGAAAAACATGTCATCCTTTCCACATTCAGCTGCGATTAAAGTGCATTTGCTGCACTGGTGGATAGACTTTCATTTCAAAGATTCCCGCTAGAGAGGTGGAGATCACTGAGTATATGGATAGTCCTCTGCCAGGAGATCAGATGCCAGAACCTCTGCTGTCCTCTTTAAATTCCCCAGGACCTAAATTATTCATTTAGTAATTGCTGCATTGTTGTTCCTGAGGGACTATTTCTCTCCCTCTCTCGCCAGCTCCTTTCTCTTTCTACTCCCTTCTTTCCTTCTCTCTTTATTTAAAAATTGTTTCTCCCATACCCACTTGCCCCTCTACCCGCTTCCAATATAGTGGTTGACTGCCATCATTGAATTGGATTAAAACCATTTAAGGATGGCTGCCCATATATGTGCCTGCATGGCGGCAATGTTAAAGTGCTTTTTCTTAAAAATGACTTCCTATTCGGGTGCATCCTTAGCAGCCTTTTTAAACAAAAAAAGCATTTTCAAAGCCAGAATGTGTCACATGCAAGACCTATTGACTTTCTCAAAACTTAGAAAAATCTTTTTAATCCTTAGTTTCTATTTTCATCATTGTTGTGCTTTTTAGTTAATATGTTTACTTCTTTTGATAAAACCTTGAGTTGTACCTATGAATACTTTATCTATTAAGCTATATTTAGGTTTGAGGTATTATTGCCTACATCCTCTCATATCTCTGAAAGAATAATTATTTTGGAGACAAAGGCACCAAAAATGTAGACCATTGATATCCTAGGAGTGGGCATTTTCCTAATTGGGAATCTGTTCATCAGGTTGTTGCAGTAGCATAATTATTGCTATAGTGCCTATTCATTCTTTCCTACTCTGTATCTCTCACCCAACTGTCTGATAGACTTCAGATAGGGATTTGTGAGATTTTGTTTAATTTGAGAACAGTAATGACTAAGTACTGACCACCAACAAACGCCGATAAGTCTTTGGATTTTCAGCATGCAAATGCAAGGAGTACTTCTTAATTACTCAGAATAACATAAGGACTGGTTTATAGTTGGAAAGAGCAGTGCCCAGTCTGCAGGTGTGACAGAGCACCACCTCTGTTGTACAGATGGGTGGCTTGGCCACTGATGGCAGATAGTCCTCTTAATTACAGCTCACGTTACCTGGCACTTTTCTTTCTTTATATATTTTAAACATTTTTATATAGCTCCTTTGCACCATGTAACTTTAAAGTAAACAACAAAGACACCTAACAATTTAAATAAGCAGACTGTGTAAATTTCAGGTTTGAAATATGTAATTCAGGTCAGGAGAGGAAGAGGGGACACAATAGTTATTGGTGAGGGAAGAATTTGTTCGCAATCCTGCAGGCTTGGTTGAGGGTTGTGATTTGAAAGCGATAGGTGAGTTACTTTAGGTATATGTGGTAAGAATTAGATTTTAATTGCAGTCTCAAGAATAGGAGTGTGGGTGGGTTTTCAGCCCTGTGGGGAGTGAGTACCAGGTGTTATAGGACAATTTCATGGCTAGGGAAGTCAAGAATTCAGGGGTCTTATGTCTTTACTCCTCAGTCCTCATTGATAACCTGAGATAATAAGAACATAGGTCAAATTGCCAATGTAGCTTGACAAGAAGTTTGTCAAGTGACAAAGGATCCCAGAGGTCAGACCCAGTCCTCGGTCCTAGGTGTGTCAGAGGACAATACGGATCTTCATCCAGTGACACACCGAGGATCTTGAAACTGGTGAATAGCGTGTTGCTGTTTCGCAAGTTGCGTCTTATGGTTCTGTGGTAATGTTAAGGTGTTGAAAGGCCATTGGTCTCAAGTTGAAAAGCTTTCCAGTAAGTCATACAATAGCAAAGAAGCAGAGGACTTCTAAACCAAAATTTACGGAATCTGGTATATTTAGGAGAAGAGGTGGCTCAGCATCTGTGTCTAGAAAAGGTGTGCTGCGTCTGTCTACTAGTGAGGAATCAAGTGTCAATCCAGGGCAATTACTGTCATAACATAATATTGTTCTTTTCCATACAACACCAGATCTGGGGCCAAGACTGCGGAACTGTTGTGATAAGGAACTGGGCAAGCTTTAGTGCATCAACATTTCGAGTCTTAAGAGTAGTTACAAGAGCAGCCCAGATGCTTTGAAATGTCAAAGCAAAGAGCTAAATGTCAAAAGATAGGTGAAGTGGTCAGATGCTGGATGCTTTAACTAGGTTAAGAAAAACTTGAGTTATGCCTATGAAGAGCAAGGTTTACAACACAGATTTGCTGTGTAGTGTGCAGGAGTAGGCACATACTCAGATGTTTAGACATGTCATAGAATGGTGTCTACATTATTAAAGTGTTATAAAATTTTCAAACGATTGTGCGCTGTTTGCATCAGGTTTCAAGAGGTCTCAAAATGAGCCACCTCACATGAAAGTGGCCTTTTTCAAAGGGTTGATGCACATGGGCATGACATACAACTGTCAACTCACACTGTACCTCCCTGCATCACACATCATCGTCTCCCTTCACACGGTCACCAGGTAAAAGGCAGAATATCATACAGTGGAAGGGAAGCTGATCTGTAAACCCCTGCACTGAGTGGGTTTATAGGCTCTTCTTTGGAGGCACTGAACAGCTGATGTCCATTATGGAGTTATAAAATACCCCAGGATATTGGCAGCAACTACATCAAACTTATTATTTGAGGTGGGTAGATGTTAGTTGGGTAGGGAAGAAATGTGACGTAAGCAGTTCTTGGCATGAAACTCTCCCCTTTGATGGTCCGGCCCCTCATCTTACAGAGCAAACTTCTTTTTTTAGTTGGCAGGTTTATGAATCCAAGAAGAGGTTTGCAGGCCTAGAGGATGTACATACAAATCAATGCCCAGGAGGGCTTGCATAGAAGTAATAATCAATCAATCAATCAATCAACAATACACATGTTTAATTTAGTAGCTTTGATAATTGTAAATGTTTTCAAAGTAGTGAACATTACATGATAGCTAATAAGATCTTGGGTTCATGTGAATGGCTGGAAAGAGTTTTTAAAAAACTACTAGAGAGGCAGAAATCTGCTGAGACAATGAACGAGTAGGGCTTATGAGAACTGACTAAAAGGAAATGTTCAGTGGGTTGACCAAGCAAAGCATGTACAAGGCTGGAATAACCTCAGTAGAATCTGGAGGCCCACACCTAACAAGTTATAGAACATTACTGTCAGTGAGGAAACCTCTGACTCATCTTTCTTTTTTCCCTTGTGTGACTCTTGCTATCACTGTATTTTTTCCCTTTGTTTGTTCCTGTGTTTTGTACCTCGTGGTTGTTTTGCCTTCTATTGTGCCTGTATTCTCTGTGCACTGCCCATTGTATTTTTGCCTGCATGTTACTCTGCCCTCCCGCCTCACTCTTGCTGGTTTTCCCGCTGTTCCTGCTCCCGCCTCCCAGCTGCACGCTCCCGCCCCCTCCCCTACATAATTGCGGCCAAAGCACGGTCGCGAGCAGCGGGCGTGCCGCTGGCACACCAAAGGCGCGCCTAAAGTAAGCCCGTCTGCGCCCGTCCGTGACCCGGCCAGCCCCAGAAACCCTGGAACTCCGCACTGCCACGGCTACGGATCATCAGCACTCCCCGCACTCAACCCAGGCCGCAACAACAACTGCAAGCTAGCTTCGCCAGTCGACACCCATGGACCGTTCAACTGTCACCACTGCTGGCACATCTGCAGCACTGCCAAGACCACGGACTCAGCGAAATCAGCCCGCACAAACACAACTGAACCGAAGTCCCTGCAATGCATCCTCCTCAACGTCCGATCCCTCCACAAACACGCCACCGAAATCTGGATATCTACTCAACAACACTACCTCGGGCGTAGCGTTCTTCACTGAAACCTGGACCAACACCACCTTGGGACCGGACATCACCATCGCCATACCCCAAGGGTACAAGTTCTCTACAAAGGACCCCCACACCTGTCCGGGAGGAGGAATCACCATTGTCCACAAAACTACCCTGTACCTGAGCACACTCCCCGACAATCACACAAACATTACGGGAACATCTACACTTCAAGATACAGGCCAACCCCACCACCACCCTCCGAGGATCCCTCATCTACTGATCCCCTGGACCCGGTGGACCATTCACCAACCCCATCACGGACATCATCTCCCTGCATGCCATTGCATCCACCAACTACACACTGCTGGGAGACCTCAACTTCCATATAGACAACCAACTGGACCCCAAAACCACATCCCTCCTGGACAACCTACACAACATTGGGCTTTGCCAGATTGTGACCGAGCCCACGCACTTAGCAGAACACACCCTCGACCCCCTCTTCACAACAGGAAACTCCAGCACCTTCAGCCACACCACCTAACTCCCATGGACCGACCACTGTTGCGTCCACTTCACCTCCAGAACACCCGTCATCCACAGGCACCAGCACCCGCTCCCATGAAGAAACTGGACCGAAATCACCAACGACCAGCTTACCTCTTCACTTAGCAACTCCACCCCAACCATCACGGAAAATGACGACCCCAACACAGCAGCCCAAACCCTGCACAGATGGATATCCGACAGCGCCAACACGGTAGCCCCCCTCTGGAAAAACAACAACACCCACGCCAAGAAAGCCAGATGGTTCACCTCCGAACTCCGGGAGTCCAGACACACCCGCCGCCACTCCCTTGAAAAGACCTGGAGGAACACCAAATCCACAGAAGCACACAACAACTTCAAAGCCGCTCCCAACGCCCACCACCAGCTCATCAGAGGAACGAGGAAAAAAGCGATTGAAGACAGAATCTCCACACACGCACACAACAGCAAAGAGCTCTTCAACATCATCAAGGAGTTTGCCCAACCCACCAGCGAGTCCATGGACATCCCTCCCTCACAAGACCTCTGCAACAAACTCAACACCTTCTTACACCACAAAATCAAGAGCATCTATGACAACTTTGACGAAGACAACAAATACATGGAACCCCCACCAACAACCCCGGACACCCTGAAACCAACGATTGACTGCTGGACAGCCCACTACCGAAGACACACTGAAGACGATGAAGTCAATCAACTCCGAGGCCCCCAAGGACCCCTGCCCCCGCCACTACTTCAACAGAGCCGCTGTCACCATCGCACCCACGCTCCGCCACACCATCAACCGCTCCTGGTGACCGCTGCGTTCCCTGATGACTGGAAACACGCCGAGGTCAACCCCCTCCTGATGAAACCCGCGGCGAACCCCACTGAACTTCAAAATTACAGACCCTGCTCCCTGCTCCTGTTCCCTGCGAACGTTATTGAGAAAGCCATCAACAGCCAACTCGCCAACATCATCGAAGAGGACAACATCCTCGACTCCTTCCAATCCGGCTTCAGGAAAAACCACAGCATGGAAACCACCCTCCTCGCCTCAACTGATGACATCTTCCTCGACCTCTCAACTGCCTACAACTTAACACCAACAAGAAGGAAGTACTCATCATGGGCCCAAACACGGATGCCTGGAATGACACCTGTGGTCCCCCTGCCCTCGGAAATCCGCCCACCACCCCGGGCCACGTACGCAACCTGGGAATCATCCTGGACTCCGAGCTCAAAATGGACTGCCAGATCTCGTCCTCATGCTTCCACACCCTCCACCTCCAAAATAAGAACTTTAAATGGATCCGCCTCGAGCACAGAAAGACTGTCGCTCACGCCCTCGTCACAAGCAGACTCGACTACGGCAATGCACTCTACGCCAAAATAAACAAAAACCTCATCCGCAAGCTACAGAACATCCAAAATGCTGCAGCAAGACTAGTCCTCAACCTGCCAAAACACTCAAATCTCCCAGCACCTGCACACTCCACTGGCTCCCCATCGAGGCAAGAGTCACCTTCAAGATGCTCACCCACGCACATAAGGCCCTTCACGACACCGGACCAGCATAACTCAATTTCCACGCACCCCAAAGGACCCTACGATCAGCCCAGTTCTCCTACGCCATGGTCTTATGTACCAGAAAAAAACAGATTGAGAGGCCGCTCCTTCACCTTCCTCGCGGCCAAGGCCTGGAATGCCCTTCCACTCCACCTCAGACAGACAACATTGCTTCCCATCTTCGTAAGAAACCTCAAGACCTGGCTCTTGCCAGACCCCCTCCCTGATGGGCCGGAACCTGCACCCCCCTCCCCACAGGTGAGTAGTGACACTTAACAAACCCATGATTGATTGATTGATTGATCGATGAGGTATGTTGACCTTGGACCTCTATATGGATGATTTAAGCTGATATTATCAATTCATGATTGAATTTAACTCTATGCATGTGTATAGTATTCCTATAGCGCAAATCTAGACAAAAGCTAGTCGAGCATTATCATGGTCAAAGACAAGCATAATGTCAATGAGTAATAGGAGAGGAAGCTGGAGTTTGGAAGGTTAATGCATTGTGATGTAATGTTTTTAAAGAGGTGCATCTTCAACTGTTTCCGAAATTGCAGCTGCTTTAGGGAGGTTCTAATTGTTGCAGGGATCTTGTTCCAGACTGTGGGTGCATGGGTGGAAAAGGCCTGCTGTTCTGTGTTTTTATTTTTTATAATTCTTAGTCTGCAGTCTGATGGTGTCTTGGCTGTAGGTGTGCTGAAAAACACCAGAGATGGTGAACTTGTTTGCTGTATAAGCGGGTGTGCTGGTCATGATTGCTTTGTAAATGATGCCGCTGGGTTTGAAGATGGTGTTGGCTGGCAAGGGAAGCTGATGAGGTTCCATCAGGATGGGAGTGATGAGATCCGTCAAGCCCTGGGCGAGATGTGGGATAACCCTAAGGAGTATCATTGTGGGGTCTGGAAGGCCATGGAATAGGGTATTTCCACCATCCAGATGCCAGAGAACGAGGACTTGAACAGCAGTTCTGAAGTCACTTTCTAGAAATTATTTGACTTTCTTTAGAAAAGAGAGCTGGTACCAGGTCATCTTTGTTTTTTTGGCAATATGTTCCTTGAGAGATAATTTGATGTCCAGGGTGAATCCAAGTGACTTGGCATTCAGTGAAAGTTGGGGTTCAAAGCTGTCAAGGTTAATGTCATTGAGGCAGGGTTGTACATGATTAATAAAAACGTGTTTTTATGTAGTGCTTCTTACCACACATCTGCTGTGCCTATGTACTGCAATTGAAAGATATTTCTATTAACCAATGTAATTCTACTCAGACGTTTTGAACAGACAAGTTAGTGATTCTATCATTTGCTTCTGACATTGATGTGTTCTGCAAAATTAACCACCAGTAGAAGGGTTATATGAAAGTGACTGATCGGCTTGACATTTTATTGCTTCATAGGTAGGCTCTATCATGTGTCAGGAGTCACACAGTAGTCATCTGTACTAATTGGGATCTGGTGACCCGAAAAATACTTGTAGAATATAGAAGCTGTTACATAGAGAGTCTACAATGGTGTCGAAAATAACAATTTTCCTATGTCCATTTGAAGGACTCAGGTCCACTTTTCCACTCATAAATCTGAATTTCTTATTGTCTAGTATTATTTGCATTGGTGCATAAACGCATTCTCTGGTTCTGCATGAAAGTATCAAACAGGAAATATCATCAATGTATTAACAATCCACACTTATGGGAACATAAGGGATTTCCTGCAGTTGTTACCACTGTTAGCTCTCACTTACAGATATCTTCCAGCTGTCTATTTTTGAAGACCTGTAGTGGATGGTACATATAGTTACACTGGGCTTTGGGTCAGTGCAATGCTTTCCATTGATTGGCTTTCTCCTTAAGCAAAAGGGTCAGGTAACACTATTGAAAGGCGAAAGCTATTGGCTTTTTCAATGGTTATTATTTATGCAGGCTTTTTCTTTTGTGTTAAAAGAGAGATAAAAAAAAATCTTTCAACCATGGCATGCTTTCTTCTATCCAGATGATTTTTTTCAAGGCTGGAAATTCAATGAACATTTGTTCCTTGTTCAAGCCAGTGCTATAAATGTCATGGCCATACCAAAAATAAAATCAAAAGCAATGAATAAACGAATCAATGCTTTCAAAAACAGATCAATTTTGTAAAGTGTATGGCCTAGCCCTATATATCCCTGAGAACAGGATAACGTAAATTCAATAAACAAAAGGGAGTTTCTTTAGCTAATTCTGAATTTAACAGCTACATAAAAATGCCCTTCCACATGGACTTGCTTTGGAAAATCAATCCAATATAACATGAATGTCAAATAGCAAAAACTAATTAAATGTCCACTTTTGAAAAGTATATTACAAATCAATTTGCAACACAGTTAAGATTTTAATTAAATATGTGCTTAATCAACAAATAATATAGTAATATTTCATCCATAGCCATATAAATTGGCCATAATTGACAGGGATGGGGATTTGCTTCTTTCTCGTACATTTTCCCACCTCCAATTGTAGACCTCTTTTACCGCATTTCGCAATGTGAATTCTTTTTCACTTGGTATCAAGTGTATCCCATGAATTTGATAAGAAAATGTACAGGCTTTGTCATAAGGACGGCTGCTACATGACGTTTTTCCGAACACTGACCTGATAAAGATCCCTTAAATGGACCCCATAGGTATCAAAACATCAGTAACATCCGTTTTGGACTGATTCTGCTTGTTAGGAAAAAACATGATTTGCAAGATACCATCTACTATTCAGAATAACTGCTAATCATCCAGCAAAAACATATATATTTATTTTCTGTGGTTTTTCACATTTTATTGATACCTGTCTCATGTTTCAATCACTTGAGCACTGTTCCTTCACACTTATGACTGATTGCATGATTTACCTCCTTTGTACATAAGATATTGTTGTACCATTTGCTGCTTATGCACAAGATAAATTAAAATCCTAGCTGTGTTGCACATCAATTTACAATATTCTTTTCAATGGTAGGCATATAATATCTTTTTAAAACTTTTTATTTTTTAATTTATAAAAGTACCCAGGTTAGAATTGTGCTTTTATGGAGGCATGAACCAAGGATACGTTCAAGTTTAAGAGAACACAAACAAAATCCCCTTAATATATATTAAATATCAAAATCAATACAGACTCTCTCTTCCTTCAAGTATATATATATGTTATATATATGTATGTGTGTGTGTGTGTGTATATATATATATATTTCACTGATAAAAACAAAGGTTACAGGGGCGTTATAGTTAGGCTCAGATTTCACTCATACAAAACCAGTGAAATTCAGCAGTTATAGTTACCTGAGCTAACTATAACTTACACCTCCGCATGCACTTCTTATGACCTCACATATTTCCTCACTCATGACATGGTCAGTAGCATTACTGATGATATCTCAAATTACATCACCAATGACATCATCCAGTGAGTATAAGTGTTTCGGAAATGTTTCTGAGACTTAAAGATATATACTAAGGTTCACCAAAAGTTAAATTACTATTCTTTCTGTACTACTAATCAGTGAAACTGTTTCTAACATATGTCATCTGAGTGGCTTTGTGACTGTCTGTATCAGTGTGTGAGTGGCTGTATGACTGTGTGTGTGGGTGTATTAAAAGCTGTATGGGTGAAGAAATGGGTGTGTGAGTAGCTGTATGGGTGAGTCATTGGCTGTGTGAGTGGTTGTATTGGAGAGTGAGTGTGTGTGTGGGTGGCTGTATGAGTGAGTCAGTGGCTGTGTGATTGGCTGCATAGGTGTGTGCGTGGGTCTGTGAGTGGCTGTATGGGTTACTGATTGGCTGTATGTGTGAGGGAGTGGGTGTGAGTAGCTGCATGTGCTGAGTGACTAGCTGCTTGAGTGTGTGTTTAGGAAAATGAATGGGTATTAGTGGCTGCATTGGAGAGTGAATGTCTGTGTGAGAGGCTGTAAGGGTGAGTGAGTGGGTGTGTGACTGGTTGTATGGATGTATGAATGGGTATGTAAGTGGTTCTGTGGGTGTGAGTGGGTGTGTGAGTGGTTGTATGGGTGAATTAGTAGCTGTGCCAGTGGCTATCTGGGTAAGTGAGTCGGTGTTTGAGTACATGAATGAATGGCTAAGTGGTTGTATGAGTTTCTGTATGGGTGATTGAGTGGGTGTGTGAGCCGCTGTAAGGGTATATGAGCGTATATGTAAGTGTCTGTGTATATCTGTATGACATGTGATGGGTTGTGTGGGAGTGGGAGTGGTTCTAGGGGTGTGCAAGTGGTTCTTTGGATGATGTCATCAGTGATGTCATTCTTGGTGAAAATTGCGCATGCACAGTTTGCACCAAGAACTCGATGAAGAGGAAGAGGGCAACCCGGGGACGCCGCAGCTAAAATAAGACATTTTTATTACTTTTAACTCATTTTTTAAACGTTTTAACCAACTGTTAATAGGGCGGGTCGGAGGCAGGGGCTGGCCAACTGCGCTCCGCCGCATAGTGTGCGGAGATTTGCCTACTCCGTGTTATCTGCGGAATGCAGAGCAGGTAAATCTCTGCACACTCCGCCGGCAGAGCGGAATTCTCCTCCCACGGTTATTTGTAAACAGAATTTTGGTATTATTCATTGTCATTTATGGGAACAAAGGAGTTCTTGTTTTGAATTGCATTTCCCCTTAAGTGCTGCCTCGGTGCATTGGCCGACGGCAGCACTACCTCCCCAGTGCTGCGCACGACCATTGGACGTCCATTCAGCACTAGTTCCAATGGACAGCACAGCACTGGGGAGGAATGCTTAATAGCATCTATGAGGTTAGCTCTAGGAGTATCAATGTGCGATGTTTGTTTGATTTGTCTGTCCTAGTTTTGCTGGAAATGTGTTTTAAATGTGTTATAAAATAAGATAATACACTGTATATGTTGGGTTTATGGCATTTATATGTTATCAGTATTTGTTTTTATGTTTGTTTGTATGTATTGCCTTAGAGCCCTGAAAAAGTCCAATGCTATGGACGAAACACATTGGGTCTTTCTGCTTTAAATTGGTTACGGTTTTTAGAAGAATAAGAAAATAAAGAGAATTGAATATACTCTGGAATCTGTTCTTGAATTTCTTTTTACTGTCATTAATTGTGGTCTCCTATATTGTGTAAAAAAAAACCTGTTTAGCGACATATTCTACACATGTGTAGTTCCTGAGAGATCCTTATGTGCCTCCCATTGGGTCAGGACACATCCAAACCAACCCCTTATACCAATTGCTGCCATTTGATTTCAGGCCGGGGACTCACCAGCACACTTTTTGTGGAAAACTTTTGTGAAAATTCGTCAAAAGGTGTGAAAGGTATGGGCAAGTCAAAAAATGATTTTCCTATGGAAACTTTGTCCTAAATATTATATATATATATATATTTATATATATATGTATGTATGTATATATATATATATGTATGTGTATATATATATATATATATATATATATATATATATATATATATATATATATATATATATATATACTACAGAATATGTATAGAGAGGAGGGAGAGGCCAGGTCTGAGCGCTGGAAACTGGGAGGCGCCAGGAAGTTCCAGCACGTCGGCGCCTAACCTGCTGTTAACTGTAGCATGTTTTTAACCATTAGTATAGACACTAAATTCACTTCACAAACATTTTTCCTGCTCTACAGTAACTAAAAGAGGTTGTTATAAAGTGCATATTTTCATTTTAAACACTTTGTGAGATTGCTTTGAATATGCCCACTTGGGCACAACATCTTACGTTTTATAAGTGTAGGCGGATATGCCCAGTGATGATTAATGAGGGTTCTTCAAACTAAAATGTGCTATATATACTGAATTAATTATGTGTGTGTATATATATGAAGATATGGTCATTTGAGTTTGCCATTTACGGTTTAATTTTTTCTTAACTATTGTGTACATATATGAAATATTTGGGGCCGAAACAATGTATTTATAGCTCAATGAAGATCTATATATTTTTGTAGCCATGTATATATGTATATAGAATGCAATTTATCTATATTTGTATAATAACTATGACTATTTTAAAACATTGCGTTTTTGCACATTAGAACCCTTTGGGCACTATGCCCTCTATTCAGACTTAAAAGTATGAAATTTGTCTTCACTTTCCATGAATTTTTAGGAGTGAAAAAAATGCAATTTGCACAGGTGTGATTAATTATGTACTTGCACTTTAAAAACCCTCGTTTGTGTTCATGACACTTTGTGTGAGCAAGCCTCTTTACGAGGTGAAACGCGTCATGGCGATGTTGCAGGCTTTGACTTTTTGCACTGAATAAACCACGCTAAGAAACTGCACCTACTTTGTGGTCTCGCTTCCTTCGTTGTTCTGCGGAAGGCAGGATTTTCACTACGACCTTTGGACATATATATATATATATATATATATATATATATATATATATATATATATATACTACAGAATATGTATAGAGAGGAGGGAGAGGCCAGGTCTGAGCGCTGGAAACTGGGAGGCGCCAGGAAGTTCCAGCACGTCGGCGCTAAGCAGGGACTCGGAAGACCAGGAGTCCCTGCTTCCCCAGGTGCGCTAGCGGATGGGGCCACCTACAGACACGCCCCCACCTGCAACGCCGTCTACTTTAAGATCAAATCGACGCGCAGCGGGACGCCGAGCGAAGCCCGAGCAAAGGGCGGGCAGTCTGTGGCAGTCAGGGGCTGACAGGGCTCGGCTGGGCCACGTCCCTTTCCTATCCAACCCCAGTGCGCTTATACGGCCTGTGTGAGGCCCCCTGGGGTTCCCTACAATTATGTCTACCCGCTCTGGAAAACTTCTTAGGAGTGAAGGTGAAAGAGGAGCCATTGCCGGGAGCCCTGTTATTGGAACCATGGACCGCTTTATTACCAGGGTGGCGGCTGTAATAGAAAAGGAAATCGCCATGTCTGAGCGGCGCCTATCGGAGGTCTACCTCCCTGCAAGACGTTCTTCCCTGGGGGCTGCTGCTCAGGCGTTTACACCGGCCAGTGAGCGGGTTCACTCCGTTTCCCCCGCTGGCGTTTCTGGAGACTCTACAGACCCCCCCCCCAGTTGCTCGAAATAGGGCAAAATATAGACAGGCTGGAACTCCTGGCCGCGCTTCCCCCCAGTGGCACTGAGGAAGAGGGTGGTCTTAGCAAATCATTGCCACCAGTATCACCTAAACCCCTAAACGTAGCCATCAACCAGCCTCTATCACCAATACTGCCCACTCCAATCATAGTAATACCAGATGAGGTGACAGAAGGGGTGTCCCCTAACATTCAAACTCCCGAAACTAGGCTGGATAAAAGGTTCGTAAACAAAAAGGCAGGAAAACGTAAACAGGGTAGGTTGGTGAGACAGGCCGCTCTTTACCAAAGAGCAAAAAATTCTTCTGGACTTGGTGTGAAAATCCCAAGGGGCCTGTCAACAGAGAATGAAGCGGACACAGAAGGGGACGTTGTGGTCTCTCCAAAGGGGCCACTCATAAATGATAACTCCACTAATGTTTCCAATGTTTCCAAGCCCACTAACCCGGTAAATATCGAAAATATCCTGGAGAAGGTAAATAGTCTCTTGATGCCCCTACTAATACAGGTTAAGGGCTTGGGGGCGAGGATAGATAAACTTGAACAATCAACCCTCGACGGGTTCCATTCACTCAAAACTACATTTAAACAACTAGCCAGAGCGAGTGAAAACCTTGATATGGGTGTAAAGGGGAACGAACTACCACCACAGAAAGACCCTAAACCCCCAAAATGTTTAAACAAGGCTGAAAGTAGTAGAGCACAAACCTCAGCTCCCAAAACTTCTTCCCCTTCCTTAGTAGGGCCAAAACCTAAGGGACCTCCAGTACACTTAGAGGCTGTTACAAATAAACCTAAGCCACTCCCACAAAAACAGCAACAGACTGCTAGTAGTAAAGTGAAAGACATTCAAATATCAGGCACACGTGATAAAGCCTAAAAACTAGCACCAGGGAAAGCTACTAGACCTGTCCCCCAACCTACAGCTCCAACTACTACCCTATCGGCCCCTAGAAATCCAGTACGTCGGATCCCCCCAGTAAACCTCCCGCCAGACTGCCAACCTTTTGTTGCTGTTCTGGCACATGTACCCCCTCTCAAGGAAGGCCAAATGGAAAACCATCAATCCCTCAAAAATAAGTGCATCCATTGGCTCAAGTTAAACAAGCCAATCCCTTTGTGTGTGGATGGGATCATCTTAAGTGTTCGCAGGGTTGAGTGGGTAGGGCAGGGTAAAAAAACTCAGGAGGGGGACTGTATAATAATAAATTTTCAAGACCCTAGAGTAGTGCCTTCCATCTGCACTCCAATTAGAAATATGGGGGCTCCGGGGGTTAAAGTAGTAGATTTATCCTACTTTTAACCCAGACATATTGTTAGCTTAACTGGAGAAAGTTTGAGCCCCCCCAGTTTCGGCCAAAATTGGGAGACATGTTGGGCAGGGGCTGCTGGGGGTCCCGAGGCGAATCCCCTGTGGGTACCAGGGTCCCACTGACTGGAGGAGGCTGACCCCAGGCTATGTAGGAATAAAGAACCTGTGAGTAGAGTAGATCCAATTGGAGTACCACCCCCCCAAACTGTCTCTCTCTCAATTGAAGATATTAGCGAGATGACAACCTTTAAAGATATCCCCCAAGATCCTTGCCCCCTTCAGGCACCCTTGACGAGGGCCATAGACAGGGATTCTCTTGCGTCCAGCGACATTCCAGCTGTGACGGACCTAGCTTTTAAGGTTTTCAGCTGGAATGTCTCAGGGATTGCAAGAAAGTTGGCTCTACCCGATTTTACCACTTGGGTGGATGAGCACTCCTTGTGCATCTTCCAAGAGACGTGGAGCTTGGTGCCGGTACACAGGGTGGGATTCTCTTCTCATTCCGTCCCTGCACGAGCTTCGGAAACAGGGAGAGGGCGACCGTCGGGCGGCCTACTCATTTGGGTTGCAGCCTCCCTTGACTGCAGTGTAGAGGAGCTTTACACAGGCTGCCCGGACATCCAAAACATCACCTTAACAGACCAAAGGGGAAGACTGATTTTAAATGTTTATAACGTTTATGCCCGTGGGACTAAGGGTGGGAGAAAGTCACCCGTAATATCTCTCCTTGAAACCCTCCTAAATAAAACCCCACACAAGATGTGTACACTGGTAGCGGGTGATATGAACTGCACGTTCGAGCCTTTGGGCTCGGACGTTGCTATTGACCAAGATGAGGAGGATACCAGGCTGGGGGTCCCTGTACTGGACATCCCATCCGTCAGGAGGTGGTCAGAAGTGGCGCTTCAGCTATACTCCCTGACCCTTGAATTTAATCTAAGGGCAGCCAATGGGAGGACAATCTCGGACAGGGGAGGGGCCCATACATACAATAGACCAGGACATACCTCCAGGATAGATTACCTGCTAATAGATGTATATCTATGGAAACACGTGAGGGATATGCTGGTGGTCGCCACGACTGAAAGCGACCACAACTCACTTTCATTAACCTTGGACCATTGGTGGCGACCAGTAAGAAAGGGTGATAATAACTTGGCAGTTGTACCCCCGACGAGTCTGAAGTCTCGCCCTGTGGTAGACGTTTAAAATGGGCCAAATTGGTCCTCTCTGAGGCAAGGGTTGGGGAAATTTTATCCCTCTTAAATCATGCGATGTCAACCCTGGGGTCCCCCCTTGAAGGGGTGGGTGGAGTGAGTAGACTTTTTGTTTCCTTAGTGGAGGCCCTGACAAACGTGTTTACCACTCACTCTAGTAAATCGGGTAACAAGAAATCTAAAAACCTAGAGGATGGCTGGTATACCCAAGTATGTAGGTTGCAAAAGGCAAAGCTAGTAGAGGCAGTAAAGCATAAATCCCACAGTGACATACAGGAAGCAAGGAAGGCTTAAAATAGATCCCTCAAAACTGCTAGGAAGGAGTGGGAAGACAAATTCTGGGAAGACCTGCTCCAAGCTAGTAAAAGTAGGGACCCACGGGCTTTTTGGAATGCTATAGCCAAATGGAATAGGCCCGAGGGAGCTATTAGTCCCTGTAACATCCCGCCTCAAAGTTGGGTAAAACACTTTGGGGCTCTATACCTTCCGGCAGAAGGGGAACTGAATGCCAGGACGAACTTCCCACTAGTAATTGAACCTCACACCTATGACCTCTTTACCCCCTTAGAGATTGAAAAAGTAATAGGGTGGGTAGCCCCATGCAAGGCAGCTGGCCCAGACGGCCTTCCGGGGGACCTTATGAGGGCTTACCCAGTGGAGTGGGGAAGGGTTATCGCTGCTCTCCTCAATGACATCATGATGGGAGGGCCAGTACCCGAATCCTGGAAAGGGGCGGTGGTGGTCCCGATTTACAAAAAAGGGTGTAGAGAATCCCCGGGGAACTACCGCCCCATAAGCCTGATAGACTCCACCCAAAAGATAGCAGGTAAAGCTATACTCGGGAGGATTCTCCATTGGGTGGAGGAGAATAAAATACTATCGGACTTTCAGGCAGGTTTTCGGGCAGGAATGGGGACAATAGAGCAGGTGTTTAGGTTGGCACTTCTGGGGTGGAAGGTGGTGGAACTGGGCAAGGGCAGTCTTTATTTGGCCTTTATAGACCTGAAGACTGCCTTTGACCTAGTCCCCCGGGAAGAACTATGGAGGGTACTTTACGAGTTGGGTTTACCCCCTTACATCCTGTCCCTCCTCATTAACCTCCATGCCCATACCTTCGCACAGGTCCGCTGGGGAAAAAACGGAGACCTCACTGAAAAAATACCGGTGTCCAGGGGTGTAAGACAGGGCTGCGTCTTGGCGCCCACCCTATTCTCACTATATGTGAATGGGGTGGTAGAATATCTCCAATTAGAACCAGCCGATACCCCCTGTCTTGGAGGAGTGCGGATCCCCACCCTGCTTTTTGCGGACGACACGCTTTTGATCTCGAAGACCCCACAAGGCCTCCAGAAATTGCTAACCCGTTTCCAGGAATTTTGTGCCGCAAAGGGTTTAGTAATTAATGTGGACAAAACAAAATATCTGGTTCTAAACCCCCCAAAGAAACTGGGCCGCCCACCTATGCTTAACTCTGTTGCCCTAGAGAAAGTATCCGAATTCGACTACCTCGGAATTCGGATAACGGACAGAATGACGTGGGCACCACATATCGACAAGATGGTCCTTAACCATAAGAGAGTAGGAGGAGCTCTCTTGAGGGAGTTTCGGGCTTCACCCAGAAGATCGCTTACCCCAGTAATCGACATTTACAAGGCCAAGGTAGTCACATCAGCCTTGTATGGGGCAGAACTGTGGGGACACTGTCGTATGGACACCCTGGCGACGGCGGAGAGCAAGTTATTAAAATCCATCATCGCCATTCCCCTGAGCACACCGTCCATACCAGTGTTGCTGGACACAGGCTGCAAAAGCATCGCAGATCAAGCCCAACTTCGCCCTCTCCTCTTATGGACACAAATCTGGAGAGGTGAAGAGCTAAAATCCTACGCGGATGGTCTGGGGGAAATAATGAGCTTGGGTGGCTGGGCAAAAATAAGATGGCTGAGAGACACTAAAAAGCTATTGGAGAAAATCGGTCTGGGGGATTGCTGGTCAGCACGCTCAGCTCCTCCGAAGGAGGTTGTCAAGAGCCTTTTTTGGAAATGGACGGCGGAGCACTTAATTACAAACCCGAACCATTGTAAGTCTACTGCCGCCTTTCTACTAGTTAAAGACATTGTGGTATTCGAGCCCTACTTGGACCTTATTACCCTCCCTTTTGACCGAGCTTTATTTTTTAAATTCAGAGTTGGCTCTCTACTGCTTGGAGCTGTGGTATCAAACTGGGAATCAGCGGCTCATTTGTCCCCTAACTGTGCTTGTTGCCCGAGTAGGATAGAGTCCATCTCGCATGTCCTGTTTGAATGCCCGGACTATGCAAAGCCCAGGAGCTTTTGGTTGAAACCTCTTTGCCGAAACATGGGCACACGCAGCTACTTAGTAGCTTTACGCATCCTAATGACGGACACATCCCCCCCAGTTGTATGTGGAATAGCTAAATTTTTAAAACAGTTTTGGCTTATTCGTTGCAAGAGACTGTCAGTAGCGGTTTAATCCTTTTTAGATAAATTATTATGGGCATCTTATGTCCTTTTATTTTTTTTAACATGAGTTTCATACTGACTTCTTAAAGTGATGTATTTATTGTACAATGTCAATGTTTGTATTGTATATGTGCTTATAAGATATCTTGCATATCGAATAAAAGCTTATGACTGATATATATATATATATATATATATATATATATATATATATATATATATATATATATATATATATATATATACACTACAGAATATGTATATATATTATATATATATTCACTGAAAAAAACAAAGTTTAAAGGGACATTATTGTTAGGTGAAAATGTCACTTAAAACATATCATTATAAAGTAACAAACTGACTGAAATTCAGTTAAAGGTATTCAAGTAACTATAACTTGTGCCCTAAAGTAACTATATCTCACGCCCCCGCCATGCACAGTGTTGTCATCAATGATGTAATTTCAAAAGTTGCAGAGATGTTATCAATAATGGCATAGAACATGTCATGAGCGATGTAATATGTGATGTTGTTAGCAGTGCATGGCGAGCATCTAACAGTACATATCGAATATTTATTAACACTCCACACATATCCCTCCCTGCCCCCTATGTTTTATTTACTTTGTCTAAATGTCAGGGGCTTGAGTCCCCGAGTCCAAAAATGGTTGCTGTCACATCTTTGTTGATATGGTGGCAGTCAATCAGATCTTTTCTGAAGACCTGTCAGCTCTGTGGTTCCTCCGCAACATTGATATATACAACGTTTTGTGTATAAAGTAATATATTTTGAAGTAGATATCAATTACCCAATTGCAGTAGCCACTGGGTAGTTATAATTCTATTTCCATTATTATTTCCATAAGAAAAACATTTTCTGGTTTGCTAATAAGTTTGCAACCATTTGTTGAAACTTCAAAAATAATAGTTCATCCAACTCTGCTCCTTCTTGTAAAATTTTGGGGTGATCCGTCATAGCTTCCAACACCAATTACTCCAGAAAGAACAGGTACCGACACCACAAGGATTTTGGCACTGCACAGTTTATTTATATTCAAGCTACAGCATAATGCGTTTCAACAGTCTTTCTTACCTTGTTCACACACAATGGGCACCATGGCTCTTGCAGCATATTTACCATGACGCATAGTTCTAAAACATCATAGACATAGTGAATATACGTGTGCACTTGTTACATACAGTCTTTTCTTTTCTCTTCTTTTTATAAATATTTTTTACATTACACGCTTCATTTTTATATTCTATCACTTCATATTTGTCCGTTCTTAAAGACATTTAGGAAAAAAAACCTTTAGAAAGTGCCTGAACTGTCCAACCTGTTGCTTTGCAATATTCCTGTATCGTGATCCCCTAAGTGCCTGTATGCTTTAAAGTGCTAGCGCTGTGCAAATTTTTGTATAGCCCTTCTGTTTGTAACATTTGATCACACCTCAAAATGGATATGCCATCAATATAAAATGACTGGCTAAAAATGGTGCCTCATTAATACATTGATGATTTTTGTTTAAACAGAGAATCAAAAGTACAGATGCAAAGCAACTTATAATATAGCAAATGTTATGGAATAGAGATCAATTGAATAAAAAGTGATTATCATGGAAAGAAAAGAAAACATACTTCTTTTCAATGGTATCCTCCCTCACACAACTTTGCATTCTACCACATATTACTTTCATTGTATGTACAGATAGGGTATAGCTTCCTGCTGAATTCAGCCTAGAGTCGATACGTACACATCCCCAGTGGGTTTAGATGTATGTCAATTCTACTGGTGTGTGGAGATATTACCCTAGTGGGTGTTTTCTTTACCTCCATCAACGTCGGAGGTTGACCCTACTCCATGTGGTATACCCCTCCATACTTTCTATTTCCTTTTTTAAAAACAAATGTGTGTGAAAGACCATACATTACATCTTGATCATTTATATCTATTCCTTTTCATGTTGTTATACATCTCATCTGTTCCATGTATTCTCTTCTCTTCCCTTATACAAGGCAGCTAGCTCCAGTTTCTTATTCAAATGTACATACTAAAATTTCTCTTAAGGTGCTTAGTGGATGTAATAGAAAGGTGTTTCTCCAAAACTAAAACTTAAATATATAATTTACAAATACTGTCAAGCGCTGTTATCTACGTCAGGTCAATTCAAGAGAGGACTAATTTACCTAATATGTACAAATAACTCTTTATCAGAATTCATCCTGTGCAGTGTTCACGTATTATTAGATCGAAACTGGTCCCAAGATGCTTGTTTCTGGTCCAGGGAAGACAAGGCTTGGCAGTTAGGGCTGGACTGTTCCCATGGGGCACAGGGTCCAGACTGATTTGCATATAGCTGTGTCTGACCTGGAGTGGCAAAGTGAGCTAAAGAATGATGATGGATTCAACCCAGATCTGTTGACTGTTGGTGAGTGTTTGAAAAGTTTCAGCACTCCGTCCATCATTTCCTTGTTTTTGCTTTGTGCGTATTAAGCACAGTAATGTTTTTGGACTCTAATTGCCTCAATCTGGATTCTTGGTTTCCACCTCTTCTTTTTTTGGAGACAGAGTCAATGAACATAATAGACCAATGTATTCGAGTTGCCATTATGTCCTTCAAATGCCTAGCAACAGGGTAGCTCTTGTCACAATTTTTCACTGCTCTTAAGTGTTGTAGGACCCACACATGCCCCATATATATGGTGCTACCTACATACAACTTGGGGCAGGAGCATTGCAAGACGTACACAACATGGTCACTCCTACAATTAATAGAATTGCGTATCTTCAATGGAGCTTTTTAAAAATGGCGATTACATTTCTTTTACATTGAGACCATGTTGGCAAACTTTGAACCTGTGGCATTTAAGGAATGCCATCCGCCATCCACCTGGTTCAATTACCTCAGAGTCAGGACTGCTCACTACCACTTCTTGGCGCATTGATTTAGCACATCTAAATGTAAGTAGGGGTTTACGGGGTACCTCTTGTCCTATTATAGGATCATTCACTTCTGACTAGGTGCCAATGTCTAGTCAGTATTTCTCTCACTTTGTTATGATAGGCATTGTACCCAGTAATCATTCTCAGCTCATTTTTGTTTTTGACCCCAGCCTTCTTGTTAGTTCCCTTTTGCGAAAACAACATTGTATCTCTTGATGTTCCCTCTACTTTGCGTTTTGCTTGTTCTAATACTTTGGAACTATAGCCTCTTCAGCAAATCTGTTTTGTAGTTGTGCCTCGGCTTCCCTCAATGTTGGTACCTCACTGCAGTTTCTTTTCATCCGCAGATGTTTGCACATAGGATGCTATGCTTTACTTTACTAGGATGGAAACTATGTGAGTGTAAGATTGAATTTCCTGCTGTAGGCTTTCAATGGGTTTTGGTATGCAGTTTGTTATTTTTTACAAAAACCTCCAAATTAAGAAAACAAACATCTGAGATACTAATATAGGATGTGAACTATATTGTTATTCAACTCTGATGCTACCGCAATTGGGTAATTGATATATATTTTAATGTATATTACTTTAACCTTTGGTTTTTGAGTGAAATGCACATATATACATATATATATATATTTACTTAAATATATAGTTAGAAAATAAAATTAAAAAAACCTTAGATATTCACTGAAAAAAACAAAGGTTAAATGGATTTTATAGTTTTCAGATTTCACTCATACAAAACCAGTGAAATTCAGCAGTTATAGTTACCTGAGCTAACTATAGCTCACACCCTTATAATGCACTTCTTATGACTTCACATAATACATCACTCATGACATGGATAGTGACATCACTGATGACATCCCTGATGACATCTTAAATGAATAAATATAATCCTTTGCCTGAGGGAGGTGGTAGTGCCGGAGGCTGCACGGCGCGGAGAACCCTGCATTAATATTATATTTAGCCCAAGGGAGGTGGCAGTCCCAAGGCCAAGGTAGGGCCGCGTGGCTCCCCTGCATTTGTAACAAAGAAAGGGAGGTCTCCTTTTAAATCCAATCAGGGACAAGGAGTAGTGGATTAAAGAAATATCAGTGGGTCCCTAGCTAACCGTTAATTTAGGAGAAAAGGCCATGCACTAAGTAAGGGGAAAGTTCTCACAGCTCTTAAGTACACACTATTACCACATGCATATTGAATCACATAAAAAGATACAAAGAGATAAAAACCATTACAAAAGTTGTCAAAACAACTTTTGTAACGAATATACGTTTTTAATTTTTCTTATATTGATTGACACCATTTTTAACTGTTTTCCTATGGCACTTAAATGTTTTTAAAAGAAAATTGTTTTATGATTATAAGACTCCCTTAATAAATTGTACAATTTTTCTATACATATTTTGTAATGGTTTTTATCTCTTTGTATCTTTTTATGTGATTCAATATGCATGTGGTAATAGTGTGTACTTAAGAGGAGAATCCATCCTTTGACCATCGACCTGATCAAACCACAATATGTGGCCGATACTAAGCAGTAGGCCAAGTGGACTCCGACAATGTAGCAGACGCACTCCTCTAGCTACAATCCAAGAGGTTCAAACCGAGAGACTCATCGCCTTTGAAGATTCTACAGTGAGAAATGAAGGACTAAGCAACAAATCTAGGGAACTCTTCCCTCTTGAGACCCAAATAACAGTTCGCCCTGATACACCTGTCTACAACGAAGTAACAAGTGAACAACTGGTTCCAGCGAGTTCAACGAATCCTGATGCAATTCCAACCATTGACAGAACTGCCTCTGGCTATTTAATTAACTTTGATACGTTTTCTGAGGATCCCAGCGAACCTGAAACAACGCCAGCACAAAGAACAAGCAACAGACTTTTTTCATCTACTGAAAAAGACTTATCTGGTTTCACCATGGATTGAACTATGGATTGCATTGGGAATATTCTTGTTAGAAGGGGAGGTCCACTGGCGGGCCGGGGTAACTACCTCAGGCCACCCAGGGTCCCACCTCCTCTAGGAACGTTGCCGATTGACTAGAGCCTGGCCCTCCGGGGAGAGTTAGGCAGTCGTAGTTAGGTACAGTAAGTGCTCATCATACCACAAAGGGACACCACACAGTTACTTTAGAAGAATGAAGTCTTTATACACACATAAAAATCAAGTTGCTAGCAATTTCTAGAGTTCCCTCTATCCCATCGATGGGGGTAGCCATCTGCCAGTACCCGGCAGGGGCTAGGGTCTAGTTCCATCGTGTAGGGTCTGCGGGAGAGGGCTGAGGACAGTACTCACAGTCCGTGGAGAGGGAGAGGCTCCCACACGGCCCTCACTTTGGGCTCTACGCCATTGAGTTACTCCAGAAGTCCTTGAAGGGTTGCTGAGAGGCGGACTCAGCGTGGGGCTCTCAATCCTTGAGCCAGGTACCACGCTGAGTCAGGTGGCGCAGGGCGTCTCTTACGGTGCGGTGATGGCCTTTACAGGCCGGAGGGATGCTTGGTCCTTCTTAGTACACCCCCAGACGGTGCGTGACGCACTGCGTCTCGGCTCGTCAGTCTTGAGCCACGGGAAACTATGCAGACTTTGGAGCGGGGGGGTACCTTGAATGTGACTCGTACTCATTTATTTATTTCATTTATTTATTTATAAACAGTTTTCTATAGCTCGAACAAGACTTTTGGGTATCAGAGCGATTAACATCACATGGCATAAGTTAAAACAACAATGTAAATAAAAAAGCAATAAGATTGTAAAATTAGTTAGTAATACTTCCATACCTAGTCTATAGGTAGATAATATAAAGAAAACGATAAAGGACCGGTACATGATTAGACAAGAATAAAAAATGTTCTGAGGTAGTAACTGATTTTTTTTACAGACTTTTCTTTAGGACTCTATCTTCTCCAGTCCCATGGTTTGTCTCGTGCCGAACGCCGATGTCATCTTACCGTGGGTGATTTTCTATATATTTCCTACGTTGTCATCTAATAATCACCTCAATGTTAAGTCTCAGATGGCGAATTGCCTTACCTATGGGAGGAACTTACTCATAAGAAAGATCTTAGTTTCCCTCTTAAATGATGCAGTGTTTGAAAATTTTCTGATGTTTGCAGGAAGAGAGTTCCAGATTCTGGGGGCCGTACCTGAGAACGCCCTCTCATAGGTTTTTTTCTTCCTGAAGATAGGAGGTCTCAGACGCAGAAAATTGGCACTCCGGGCAGGTCTGTTTCCTCCTCAAATTTCTATTTTCTGGGTCGAGATATCTAGGTGTGTTGTAATAAATCGCTTTATGGGTGATACATGCCATTTTTAGCTGTATTCTAGCTTCGTAAGGTAGCCAGTTTAAAGCTTTCAGGTGAGGGGAGATATGGTCAAATTTCCTCGTTCCTGTAATAAGTCTTGCCGCTGCATTGAGGCATGTTTTTAGGGGTGCTGTGGAAACTTTTGGTAGACCTGCTAGCGTTGTACACCCGTATTCAATCCTCGAGATAACCAGTGATTGCACAGCTAGTTTTAAGTCATTCTCCGTTAAAAATGGTTTCATTTTTCTTAAGTAGTTCAGATGAAAGCGTGCGTTTTTTGCCATTACTTTACTTTAATGTGGGTTTTCATATCAAGGTTCTCATCCAGTGTGATTCCGAGAGATTTCGCTGAGTCAACTAGAGTAGTGGTGCAATTTAACGCTGTGATCATTTTGGACCATTCCTTCACTTCTGATTGATTCTTTTGTGGTGTGATAAGTAAGAATTCTGTTTTATTTGCGTTTAGCTTGAGATGATTGCTAGTTAGCCATTTTACCGTCATTTTGAGGGCCTCATTCATTGTGGTTATGTCTTCCAGGGATGCAATCTTGATGTATAGTTGCGTGTCGTCCACGTACATGTGGTAAGATATTTTGGAATTTCGCAGGATTTCTGTAAGGGGTTCGATGTATAAGTTAAACAGTGATGGAGATAAAGTAGATCCTTGGGGTACTCCAATTGTGTTTGGGCATGAAGGAGAAAGAGATTGGTTTACTAGGAATCTCTGAGATTCTATTCTGTAAGAATGATTTGAACCATTTCAGTACAGTGCCAGAGATTCCCACCCTGTCATGAAGTCTGTTCAGTAGTTTTTCGTGGTTAACTGTATCAAATGCTGAGGACAGGTCTAGGATGATGAGTAGACAAGATTGATTGTGATCTAGTGCTTGAAGTGCATCATCGGCAATGTGAAGGATTGCTGTTTCCGTGTTGTGACCTGTTCTGAATACCGATTGGCAGTCATCTAATAGTGAGAAGTTGTCGCTGTGCCGGCTCAACTGATTCTGTACACATTTCTCTATTAATTTGGCAAGAAGAGGGATGTTGGTCACTGGGCGATAGTTATTTGGATCTGCTGGGTCCACTGTGGGTTTTTTGATGATCTGGACTACTTGTTCTGTCTTAAGGCATTCTGGGAGGACCCCGTGGGACAGTGAGGCGTTCATAATTTCTGTCCATATTGGAATCATAATATGGCTGAATTCTTTCAGGCATTTCGATGGTAGTGGGTCGTTACAGTGATTTTTGGGTTTAGTGACAGCTAGCGTTTTAGCAATCTCATTCTGGTCTAATAATTTGAAAGTGTACTCCCCGTTACTCCGTGTACTTTGAACTGGTGCGCGTCGCACCGCGGCTCAGCTCGTCTCTCGAACCGCGGGACACTCCTGTGAACTCCGGTGCAAGGCGTACCTGGAGGCAAACAGTCTTCTTTGCTCCACTGGGCGCCTCGGACTGGTGCGCGTCGCACCGCGGCTCGGCTCGTCTCTCGAGCCGCGGGACACTCCTGTGAACTCCGGTGCGAGGCGTACCTGGAGGCGAACAGTCTTCTTTGCTCCTTTGGGTACCTCAGACTGGTGTGCGTCGCACCGCGGCTCGGCTCGTCTCTCGAGCCGCAGGACACATGGCGGCCTCTTGGAGCGAGGCGTACCTGGAAGGCGAAGGGTACTCCTTGTCTTTCCGTGACGTTTCAGTGAGCTGAGGGGACTCAGTACACTTGAGCCACGACCAGGTCAGCTGGGCTTGAGTCTGGCGTTCCCGGTGGTCCGTAGGGGATGAGGGGTTAAGCCGCGACCACGTCAGCAGGGATCCCTCTAGGCTTGTACTCTTTCAACTCTTCCACTCCTTAAAGCCTTCTTGTTTGTCTGATTTGGGCTGCGACCACGTCTGCAGGGCCCCTTAGTGATTGTCTTTCGTTCCAACCAGTTCCTTGTGGTGTGCCAAAGCCGCAACCTCGTCTGCTGGGCTCACTCCCACTTCTTCGGGAGAAGGGTTTCTTTTCGCACAAGGCGAGCCGCGACTAGGTCCGTAGGGCTCCCTCGGCTGCCGGTCCGGAATGTTCCCAGCCCAGCCGGCCGGACACAAGTTATCTTTCCTTTGATCTCGCAGATGTTGTAGGCGGGTCTTCAGGGCTTTTAGAGGAATTTTTAGGGCTTCCTGCCCGCTGGTGCCTGGACCCTTTGAAGCTGTGTCTCTGGTGTGGGGCCATCCCGGGGGGGGGGGGTGGCTGGAGGGGTTACTGGAGCTACTCCACCCCCTTCCTTGAGGGGGATGCGCTCTTCCTAGCCTGGCCGTAATGTTTGGTGCCCAGGCCTCCCTGGGTTCAGGGTTCTGTGTGGGGGGTTGTTGGGACTGGGGGACTCCTACGCTGGGCCTGTCAATGGTGGGGGGGTGAGGCCAGGGATACTGCAGGGACACGAGGCATTTCTTTCAGAGTGGGGCGGCATGCGGGGGGCTAGTAGGGGGGTACGAAGTACTGGTGTTAATAGGGGACTCACGCCAAGGATGCCAGGTCTAAGAATTCTTCTTTCTACTTTGGTTAGCTCTGGTAATTACTCTGGGAATGCTGATAAATGGAAGATATATTCAAATGGACACAGCAAGTAAGAGAGGGAACTTACTTCTCCAGCCACACAAATAAATCATTCCATCGTGAAGCAAGAGACTTGTCAGCAGTGAACATCATAGCCGTTCCTATACCAGATGGTATATTTTGGGACATAACTGAATATGACATTGTTGGCCCATCAGGTCTCTTGAAGATTCCACACTTATTTAAAATTTCATTAAGTGACTTTATTACCTCTAGTACCTTTTCTTATGATTGGGGCTTCGAGACTGTTAATAACATGATGTCTGATCTAGAAATGTCTGCAGTATTCACAAATCATGAGTATTTAGAGGGTTCATCAGACTATGAACAAATGTATTGTTATAACCATTATGGTCAACATGACTGCAACACCTAGAAATGTATTTATGTATAAGCAATGGGAACATTGGCCTACACCTCCAAAGTGTAGCTCAAAAAATTTTGCAAAGAAATTTCCATATTTTTCAGGGTTCAACTTGTCAAATCTAGAAACTTTTTTTTTTGAAAATGTGAACAAGACAGGAACGAAAAATATGTTAACTAATACAAAACAGATTTATTCTGCAGCCTTTATTGCCCAACTGTCTAGACAGGATTTCGACTTTTGGAAACACAACATTGACACAAAATCTGTCTTGGGTAGAAAAGATTGGCAAGTGCAGGGGATAGAATCTTTGTTTAGAGCCGGTATCATCCCTGAGCAAATTATGTTTTTAAATGACACTGTCCAACAAACGTCTTGCCTTGGTTTAGCCAAGATCAAAGACATGAACACTCCGTCCATACCTGCACCTGCAAATAATAGCACTACACAGCGGGTGGTTGAAGTACATACTATTTTTCATCACAACAGATCAGATCCAGATTGGAACAAATGGTTGCTCTGCTCCACAGACACAAACAACTGTCAAGATTGATTCCTGAACAAAACACAGGGTTTCACTATCATTAGGCAGACCCACGCTATGTTCAAAGACAGCATCCAGGGTAGTAACAACATATAGTGTAGGGAAACTTTGCCTTTATTGGCTACAGAAAGCTACACTAGAGGATGTGAAACAACACGTAACTTTACTTCAAGAAGGCGCAGACCTTAGGGAATTCTTGCTAGGATCAAGAAGACCGCGTCAAAAACGTTTCATATATGCCGGTATCTACGCTGCTTATAATGAAATTTGGAAGGTTACCCAAGCAGAAACTGCAGAAAGAATATGAGAAATTGTTTGTATTCATTTAGAGAAATCTCTTGCTGTGGTAGACAATGGGTTAACGACTCTGTCGTCCAGGATATATTCATTGGACAGAATTGTATCGTCTGCCTTAGACATTAGGGAACAAGACTACGTTCTGTCATGCTATTAGGCTACGTCACTATTTTCAGAATTCAATCTCACCGATAAACAGATAAAACTGGCACAAAGGGGAGCAGACTATATGGTGCTGAGCATTGAAAAACTGGAAAAATTACCATTCACAGTTGACGAAAAACCAGCTACTGAGTGTATCTTACATGGTAAAACTACTCTGCCTGTTACAACTTTCCATTTATAGTATTGCCTAAAACATATACCAGCAGGCAAATATGAAAGGTTTGGTAAAGAATACATCAAGACATCCTGGGATTTACCTTACACACACAGATGTTGGAGTGGGGGATGCAAAGTGTTTCTTATCGGTACAAACTGTGAAAACGCACTAAGCAGTTCTCTCCTATGTCGGAGTATTAATTTGCACGGGCCTGTGATGGTTCCACTACAAACTTATCCTGCCACCTGCAAGGTTCACCAGCTGCAGTGATTAATCCAATTTGTGGCCAACTTTCGAATGGAAGTTACATTATGTTGAATGATCACAGCTGCTGTGGCATGTTGCCAGGTATTCCATATCTAGTAACAGTTACATCCAGGTTCACTTGCTGTAGGCAAGTCTTGTTCCCTCTGATCAAGACAGCCAGGGAGTCACCTTTATGGCCTTCACTGAACATCTTTTCTATATCAATTGATACTCTAAGCAGAATGAAAGCCATTCTTTTACAACAAACAGTGCCTCTGACCTCGGCCAAAGAAACCTATGATCTACAAGTCGCACGGACTTCAGCCGAGATACAAGCCCTTTTGAATACAAACTGCCCTATACATTTTTCAGAAATGTTGGAACGTATCTTAAACATGTCTGATACAAGCGGTATTGTTCATGTATTTAAGACCGTGTGTTCAGGACTTTTAGCACCTTTTCAAGCAGTCCTCTGAATAATTGCCAACTTTGTGCAGTCTGTGTTTGGCAGACTGACACTACTTTTAGCACTTGTTGCAGGGATCCTATTTTTGCTCCTTCTGCTGCGATACGGCAAGCCAAATCACCAGCGTCACTCAAAGCACCATAGAGAGAGCACTATTGGAGATGAAGTGTTGTGAGCGCATTGTCCAGATTTTGGGTTTACCTCGACTACGAGAATTAAATACCACATGGTTTCTGTCATTCAGGCCAATCTAGCAAGATTGCATCTTACCTGTTCTGTGCTGCCTGCTTTGCGGTGAAGAATGCATGCTAGACATCTGTCTAACACTACTATCAGTCATGCGAACGGATAGCGATACTCTGCTGGACCCGGTAACGGCCCATGCTGTGTGTTGTACCCAGCGGCTACCAATCCTGATGACGGCATTCATTGAGATCTCACAGATGCAAATTGGTACTGCTGAGGTACGAGAGGAAACAACAGGCGTGCAGGTAACATCCGAAACGAACATTGCTGATGCGACCAATGCCTAAAACGATGCTTCTCATCTATGTGCAGTTAGTCTTCTAAACAAGGTAATCAAACTTTCACCTACAACGGTAGACAACTTTTTGTCTACAGGATTAGAAGATTTCATGTTTTCTCCATCCCCATACACTGACTTTTGATTAAGCACACAGTGTACTGGGAAGGCTCTGAATTTGGCCTTCATCTTTTCAAAACGAAGACTAAGCTTGGAACTTTTTTCTATGATTATTTTTTTTCTCCAAATTTGTATTTTTTCTTTTTTGGCAAAGTAATCTGCTTACAGTAGAACTATTCATAGAGAACAGAATTCTTCGAAACACTTTCAGAGAAGATATGTCACCTTGTCAATAAAATAATTTTTATGCAACCTTTTTTTTCTGTATTTACGAGCCATTTCATCACATGT
This sequence comes from Lissotriton vulgaris, assembly GCF_964263255.1. NCBI lineage: Eukaryota > Metazoa > Chordata > Amphibia > Caudata > Salamandridae > Lissotriton > Lissotriton vulgaris. The sequence goes on along the minus strand of NC_141698.1, from coordinate 1,069,327,931 downwards.
ATATATATGTATTATCATTCATTTAGCATTCACTGTAAATATGTGCTTGGAATGGAACATTGCTTTAGTATGTACAGCACCATTGCATTTTATGCATAGCAGCAGTTTTAATGCATTTTTACAATGTATTTTAGACATGTTTTTTGGCACTTTATGTGTAGCTATATTTTAGATATGTTTAGCATGTTTAGGATTTAGTAATGTCGTTACAACGAAAGTGGAGTGGGTGCTGTGTGTTGATTTAGATACTGTATATAGGTTTTCCCATGTATGCCCTTATATGGACAAAATTCGCATTGCTCATATTTAGGCATAGAAATCCTACCCTTATTTAGGCATTATCCATGCTAACCAAATACTGGCATGGTCACCTACATCCGTCCATCCACGTCACAACGAGTTCTTGGAAAACGAGACTCTTAAGCCTTTAGGAATTTCCCTTGCTTGGATTATTGATTTCTCCAAGAACTCAGTTATTATGCATTAACATCTATTCCTTAGGGGTTCATTCATGGCGTTTCTCTGCCCGACTTTTACATCAATACTGGCATTTCTAAACACATTCAAGGTATAAATATACCTTCACTTGCCATGGCAAACCATGGTTTGGCTGCATACTTGCACGACACGGCTCGCCACGGCAAGTTCGGAAGGAAGTCTAGTCCCCACCTGACGCACTGACCAGACGCTGTCATCCTCCTCGCAGAGAATCCAGCTCCAGTGTTTCTGACTCCCCTTGCGGGGTGTTAGAGATCGAGACCCGGTAAGAGATTCCAACCTCTCTCATTCTAAGGTATGGAGCGGACTAGAACCTAGAGAGACTATTGACAAATCTTGTCAACACCAATCTAAACTATAGCTAAACTAGACTATAGAAAAACAGCACCTACTTCTACCTTGTACTACACTTAGGTTAGGTACACTGGGGTAGAACTAGCTAGAAGCACCGGATCAGTATTCACATTTTAGCCTGTGTTATTTATGTATGTATTTTTATGAATATATGTCATAGCTACAAACCATGCTATTGCAGTATTATTTTATCATACTGCTAACTCTGTATGTATTATACTTCGCATTCTGTCTTATGATTGTAGCAGTTCATATCTCTTGCACAAGAAATAATACTGTTCAATAAACCCTTTTTATTAAAACGCCTGTCTAACTAATTCTGTGTAAAACTCTGAAGAAACCAAGCATGCACGATACACTGAGTGAAACTGTTACCTATTGTTTCCACGAATCCGAGACTGTTCCGATTCTAAGGGAAACAAAGCTGTCATGTTTATGCGGTTGTCAGAAACTAATCCCTTCTTGTTTATTCCAGAAGTTTTGACCTCAGTCCTATGTCAAAACTATTGCGTATATTATTCCAATGCGCAGAGCCTATCAGGGATATAGGAACTACACTACAGTGCTGGGACATCATTAATAACATCACTGTTGACATCTCAAATGACATCATTGATGACATCGCTCATGACATCATCCAATGAGTATGTTAGTTTGTTTTATAGTTTACTTAGTGGAGGGTAGCTACCGTATTACTTTTTTAAACTAATTCTGAACAGTGTATGTCCAGCTGGTGGGTGTAAATGTTGACAAAATGCATGTGCTTCTAATGCCTCATAGGTGTATAGCGATATTGAACATGTTATAAATCTTTGTGTTGAAGAGTAACTAAGGGGTCTATTACGATGGCCGGCAGACTTTTTGCAACAGCAAGAGGAACCCCTTCAATAGGTGCGGCAGTCCCGCCATTCAAATTAGGATCCTGCATTTTTTACATTGCGGCGGCGGTGCTGTAAGCAGTACCTGCCGCAATGTAAAAAATGCATGTCGTGCATTTGCATGCACAATGTGACAAGCACCGTGCAGACTTTCTGCAACAGCGAGAGGGACCCTCGCAATAGGTGCGGCAGTCCCGCCATTCAAATTAGGATCCTATATTTTTTGCATTGAGGCGGCGGTGCTGTAAGCAGCACCTGCCGCAATGTAAAAAATGCATGTCGTGCATTTGCATGCACAACGTGACAGGCACCATGCGGTGCAAATGCAGTTGGGTACCATAGGTACCCCCATGTTTACCACTAATGGGCCTCTCTGTGTTCAGATGACAGTTGACAACTTGTGTCCAGTGGTGCTGGAGTTGTTAACTGCTTCATGACAATCTTTTCATTCGATACGGTAAGGTCCTGAGTCCTTTCCTGAATTCCTGGAGCAATGCGGTGATCATGAGGAGCATGGGAATGTTGTTCCAAGCTCTGGCCGCCAGAGGTGAGAAGGAACGTCCTCTGCAGTTGCCTCTGCAGATTTGTGATTTTCCGCATAGGAGAGAGAGAAATGGATCGTAGGCGTCTGGTTAATTGGTGGAAGGTCATGCATTTGTTGATTTATGCTGGTCCTTCATTGTTCAGGGCTTTGTATGCGTAGGTCAACATCTCGAAGTAGCATCTCCTCTGAATCGGGAACCAGTGTAGCTTCTTGAAGTTTGGTGTAATGTGTGTCCTTCTGGGTAAGTCAAGGATGAGTCTTGCCGCTGAGTTTTGTATTGTCTGTATTTTCTTCAGTAGGCCTGCAGTGATTCATACGTAGAGCGTGTTCCCAAAGTCTAGCCTGCTGGTGATGAGTGTCTATTTCACGGTCTTACTGGTGTTGACTTTGTGCCACCTAAAGATCTTTTAGAGCATGATACAGTGTGAAAGCATACGGATAAGACTGTGTTTACCTTTCTCTTCATAGTTAGCTTGCTGTCCAAGAGGATGCTGAGGTTATGTACGTGGTCTGTCGGGCTGGGGTTGGGGTTGGGCTGGTTCCAGCGCACCACCATGCATCATTCCACAGCAAGGCATTGTTCCTAAAGATGAAGACGTCTGTCTTGTCCGTGTTGAGCTTGTGGCAGTTGTCCTTCATCCAGTTGGCTACATTCATCAAACATCTGTGGAAGTTGGCTCTGGTGGAGGAGTGGTCTTCTGACAGCAAGAGGATGAACTGGGTGTAGTTGGTGTAGGAGATGATGTTTAGTCCATGTGATCCAACTGTTCTGGTCAGGGGTTATGTACTTGTTGAAGAAGGTGGGGCTAAGGAACAATCCTTGGGGGACGCTGCAGATGATCCTCTTGGGTTCCCAATTGAAGGGTTGGTGACTGATCCTCTGGGTTCTACCCGTTTGGTATGAGGCAATCCATTTGAGGGTGTCTCCCTGGATTCTGATGTCTGTTTATCAAGATGTGTTGGGAGAAGGTGTTGAAGGCAGCTGACAGGTCCAGGAGAATGAGATCTGTCATTTTGCTGTGGTCCACGAGGGCCCTGATGTTGTCAGTGGCTGCGATCAGGGATGCCAGGGATGTCTCAGTGCTGTTGTTGGCTGGAATCAGAATTGAGAGGGGTCCAAGAGGTTGTTGTGCTCCAGGTGTTAGATGAGGTGCTGGTTGATTGTCTTCTAGATAACCTACAATGGAAAAGGGAGCAGGGAACTGGGCGGTAATTCTTCGGTTGTATTTCTTCAGGAGGGGCCTTACTTCAGTGTGTTTCCAGGAGCAGGGAAGGAGGCCGAGGTGGCGGAGGTATTTAGGACTTTCTTGAGCTCATCGCCAAACGTCTTACTCCTGAAGTTGAAGATGTGATGGGGACAGGAGTCTGTGGGTGCTCCTGAGTGCACAGAGTTCATGATGGAGATTGTTGCTTTAGTTGTGAGAGGGTCCCAATGAATGAGCAGGTGTTGTGTGTTTGTGTTCTTGGGTGTGGGCAGACTGGTGTTGGGCCAGGGGGCTGCCTTTTGAGGTTTTCAAAGATGACTGAGATCTTGTCATGGAAGAATTCCACCAGGGTTTCACCCAGTTCTTGGCAGGAGGGTTGATGTCGTTCTCGGCAGCTGCAGGGTTGGAGAATTCCTTCACAGTGGTGAACAGCTCCTTGCTGCAGTTTGTGCTGGCTTCTGTGCAGCCTGTTAGGGCGACCTTCTTTATTTCTTTCGGAAGGCAGTGGTACTGGTTGAGTGCTGTCTTGAATTTGGTATGTTCTCCTGTCTCTTTGCTGGCGCGTCACTTCCTTTGTAGTTGCTGGCAGTTGCATTAGGTGGATTTCAGCCTTGCAGTGAACCAGCTGGATCTTTAACAGGTCCTTTGGATTTGGCTAGCTTGGCAGGGGAGATTTTGTCCTCGATTTCTGTGAACCACTGGGAGACATTTTTCACAGCTTGTTCTAGGTTGGATGCTGTATCTGGGAGGTGAGAGTGTTGCTCCACTAGTCTTCTGATATATTTTTCCAGTTTCTGCATGTGGGGCGGGGGGGCATGGTGCCAGTGTTGGTAGGTCCTGAGACGGTGAAATGGACACTGTAGAGGTCAGGCCAGGCAAGCTCTGAGATGTGGTTGTACTTGACTCCGTCGCTGGGCATGAAAATGGGGTAGAGAATGTGTCCTGCATTGTGAGTAGGGTCAATAACAAGCTGCTTGAGGCCGATGTTGTGAATGCTCAAGTGGAGGTCAGTTGTGTTGTTGTTGCTGAGGCCGTCGAGGTGGAAGTTAACATCCCCTTGGAAGATGTAGTGCTGGGAGTCAATGGCTACTGGAGCGATGAGGTCAGAGATGGTTTTGCAGAAGCAGGGTTGTGGTCCTTGTGGTCTGTAGGCAAGGGTACCTTTCATGTTTTTTTTTCCGTCTGTGCGGAGTTAGAAATTGAGATGCTCCATTATCGGTGTCAAGCTGTCTGAGGAGGTCATGCAGCGGATGGTGTCCTTGTAGATGATGGCAATTCCTCCTCTGTGGTGGTTGGTTCAGTCCCAGTGTATTATCTTGTAGCCTTCGGGGTGGCAATGGCGATGCCTGGCGATGAGGAGGGGTTCAACCACATCTCTGTTAGGAAGATGCCGTTGAGGGTAAGGGATAAGTTCATGTCCCTTTTCTCTGTGGCATGTTTGCTGAGCTATCATGCATTGGGTAGAATGCACTGGTTTTGTGCCGTGGGGTCTGAGTCAGCATAGTGAATGCAGTCGTGTTCGTGGTGTCTCCGGTGTTGTTGGTTGCTTTGGTGTTGCAGGTGCAGTGGCAATGCTGGCAGGAGAACGGACCTCTGTGGTACATGGAGATGTGTGGCAGCAGTTGTTGGTGATGCGCCTGAGATCCAAGGCTCAGAGGTCTGCAGCAGTGTTGCTGTGTGGGGCAGAAGAACCAGGGTTCCTGGCACTGGGTGAGGTCCAGGCGTGGACGGACGCAGACGTTCTTGCTTTTGGCAAGCCAGCAGCACGGCTGCGATGTGGCCTCTATTAAGTAGGTCATGGGAGGGTTGCTGGGTGGAATCAGCAAGATGTGGGAAGTGGGCGGGAGAAGCAGTGGCACAGTGGGAAAGAACGAGTGAGTAAAGAAATGCTCAGATTACAATAGTACAACAACAAGGAAAACAGAAACAGTGGGAAAAAAGATGGTTAGAGCGAGATTATTGGTGGTAGAAAAACAATGATTAAAAGAAAAGGGAGAGAGAGAACACAGGGAGACTAATGGTGGGAGAAAGCAATGGTTAGGGCAAAGAGGATGGAGAGATAAGAGTGAGATTAATGGTGGGAGAAAACAATGGTTCAAGAAAAAAGGAGGGAGAGAACACAGCGGATGACACGGGTAGTGCAACAGAGCTCAAGCGCGGAGCACAAGGTAGGCAGAGGCACAAGCTAGCCAGTGGGAGGGGTCGAGTTGTCCCAGAGACCTACATAGAACACAGTAGACTGTGTGCACCAGGCGCTAACCCATGTACATCTGCTTGTTTAGCTTTAAAAGATGGGTTATCTGTAAAGGTTTCATCATAGTATGAAGACTGCAGGTAGTATGATCTTTATCACCTTCAGACCTTGTTTATTTTAAGTGCATAATATCTTTTTTGTCAAGCTTTGCATTGAGTTTACACTATTCTAAATAGATACTATTTAATTCTCTGTGGTGTATTACTCATAAGAGATTCACTGACTGCAAACTGTGTGGTTCAGAGTAAACTCTCTACATAGAGTAAACACTGTTTACAGTACCCACTTTTCTACTAATATCAACTTCATTTCTCAGTGTAGGTTCGGTAAATGTGAGGGGTTCAATACAGATGAAAGCTAGCTGTCCGTAGCAGGGCATTAATTTAGGTACAGACGTTCAGTATCTTGAAGAACTTGCATATCTCTAAACAGTTGTATACATACTGAACTCTGTGTGTAATGAGGGTTTCCCATAAATCTATGGTTGATTATAATGTGAGCTAGGCTTCCTGTGAAGTGTATGGAATATGGTCAATGTTTCACATAGCCAATGCTTGCTACACCCAAGGAAGTTGTATATGTGATGGCATTAATGATCCTTCATAGCATTCTGAGCTATTTTGTTTTTACTTTCAGGCTTCTAATGCCATATTAGTTTACAGAGAAATGTGTGTAAAAGAAGCTTTGATGATGTCATCAGTGATGTCATAAATGATCTCATAGAACATGTTGTGTAATGTGTGAGGAGATAAGCAGTACATGGCAGGGGTGCAAGTTATAGTTAGCTCTGCTAACTATAACTGGTGAGTTTCTGTGTTTTTTTTGTTTGAAACGTTAATGTTGGCATTGACATATTCACCTAACTATGGGGTCTATTAGTATAGCGGCGGGATCGCCACCGCCCGTATGGCAGTGGGGAGCGCCCGCCATTTCCACCGCCCGCGTACCATTTCCCCCCACCATATTACTATGGCGGGGGGACCCTGGCAGATGGAAAGACCGCCCGCTGCTTTTCCGCCCGTCGGCGAGTCGACCGGGCAGAAAAGGGGTATAATATGGTGGCTGTGTCTTGCAGACACCCCCATCCATATTATTAAGCAGGCGGAGATGCGCCTTTCCATGGCGGCGTTGCCGCCATGGAAAGGCATGCCGTGTCTGTGTGTGGGGGCCTGTACCGGGCCCCCATGGTGTTGGGTTGGGGGGTGCACATGGGGGCTACCTATGGTACCCCCCCCGCATTTGCATGCACAATGTGGCAGGCAAATGCACAACATGCCTTTTTTAAATTGCAGCGGGTGCTGCTGAAAGCACCGCCCGACGCAATGTAAAAAATTCTGCATCACCGGACAGCCGCACATATGGCGGGCGGTCCCTTTTGCCATTACTGTGGCAGGCGAACTTTGTCCGCCCGCCATCGTAATAGACCCCTATAATGTTACTTTAACCTTAGGTTTTTTTTTGTGAATTTCTATGGGTTTTTTAAACAAAAACACATTCTTTCATCACACCTAACTTTAAATTTACTTAAACGTTTATATTTTCCATTAAAATGCTAGAGTATTTTAAATGTAAAGGTATATTTTATTACCACAAAGCCAACCCCTGCTGCACACTGCCTCTACAATGTGCGGCGGCGCTGCTTTAAGTATTTTACTTGCAATGCATGTTGGTTTTTTCAATATTAATGGACTACTCAGGTGCATCGTAGCCAGCATAAAAAGATGCATAGAGTGTCGTACAGTGGAGTAGAGTGTTATACAGTGCCATACATTAAACTAGACTGCTGTAAACTGCCATTGACAAGAGCATGTTATTGTACAGTGGAGTGCTATAGAGTGGAGTATAGTGTGGTAGAGTGGAGGGGCGTAGGCTGTCATTCAGTAGAGTATAGTGTTGTTGAGTGGAGTACCGTGGAGTGTTATGCAGTGGAGTTGGTTAGAGTGGAGTTGGCATACACTGTAAGAGCCTCTCTCCTACCATTTGCGGCCAAAGTCACAGAGAAGATCCTCAACGCCGAGCTGACAAATGTCATCAAGGATTACTCCATCCTCAACCCTTTCTAATCTGGATTCTGCAGCAACCACAGCACCAAGACTGCCCTCCTCGCCACCACAGACGACATCCGCATGCTCTTCGACCAAGGACACACCGCGGCACTCATCCTACTGGACCTCTCCGCAGCCTTCAACACCGTCTCCCACCGCACTCTCACAGCTGGACTCTATGACGCTGGCATACAGGGAACCGCCCTCGACTGGCTTTGCTCTTTCCTCGCCGGCAGAACTCAAAGGATCGGACTCCCGCTCTTCCTCTCCGAACCCACAGAGATCAACTGCGGAGTACCCCAAGGATCACCTCTTAGTCCAATGCTCTTCAACATCTATATGGCCCCCTCGCTGTCATCGTCGGACAGCATGGACTCAGCATAGTATCCAACACCGACGACGCCCAGTTCATCCTCTCCCTCACAAAGAAACCAGACACCACCAGACTCAGCCTCCAGGAAGGAATGAAAGACGTTGCATACTGGATGAGCAGTAGCTGTCTGAAGCTCAACTTGGAGAAGACAGTAGTCCTCATCCTCGGACCCAACTCCTCAGCTTGGGACAACACCTGTTGGCCCACCGCACTTGGCAACCCACCCACCCGAACGGGCCACGCCCGGAACCTCAGCATCATACTCAACTCCTCTCTCACTATGACCCGCCAAATCAACGTTGTTGCCTCTATCTGCTTCAACAGCCTCTGCATCCTTTACAAGACCTTCAAATGGATCCCCCCGAATCCAGAAAGACTATCACCCACGCACTCATAACAAGCAGACTGGACTACGTAAACATCCTCTACATCTGCAAGACCTCCACTGGCTCCGCGTCAAGAAGAAAGTAACCTTCAAGCTACTCACCTACGCAAACAAATCCCTCCACAACACCGGACGCAAATACCTCAACAAAAAAACCTCCTTCCACGTACCTAGGAGAAACCTTCTATCTGCCAACCTCGCAGAAACCCTGCACAACTGCAGAACCAGAGCGGGTGGAAGAGCATTCTCCTATATCACGGCTAAGGCCTGGAACAAGCTCCCTATCAACATTAGACACTCCCCCACTCCGCACACCTTCAGGAAGAGCCTCAAGACCTGGCTCTTTGGCTGACCCGGAGCTGCACCCCCCTCCCCCCAGCACCTTGAGACCCTCATGGGTGAGTAGCGCGCTTCACAATTCCCTAATTAATTGTGTATTACGAAAGTGACTAATTGCAATAAAAATAATTAATGCGCATGATTTTGCCACTAGAATATAAAGTTTCATCACTGGCAAAGTCTGAACCTGAGGGAAGCAGTTTCATGCTGCTTTCTTCTCACATAATGCAAGTTACCAGGCAAATCCATTTTTTGCAACTGAGGTGAGCGAATTGTGCTCCCACACAATGTACATTTGTATGCACAACGAGCACGGCATTTTCAAATCTAGTGGGGCACTCCGGTCAGCTCCTGTCTTGAAAGTTTTGGGGTGATTCGCCAAGCGGGGGCCGAGAAAAAAGGGGGGGTCCCAAAATGTGTTTTCTCCATGTTATTTTCCATAGGAAACTTTAGACACGGCTACAGCCTGAACTACTGAACAGAATTACACCAAATTTGGCAAAAAGGTAGCTCTTGTTTCAGAAAGAACTCTTTTTGTTAAATCGTGTAAATCCGTTCAGTAGTTCCAGAGAAATAAAAAAAAAGTGGTCGGTGAATGAATTTCTCATAGGAAACTTTAGACACTGCCAACTGCTGAACAGAATAACATCAAATTTGGCAAAAAGGTAGTGCTTGGTTCAGAAAGCATCCCTTTTTTAGGTTTTGACTAGCAAATGCATGTGTACGAAGTACGCATGCGCTAGGAAAAATCTTATGATCTGTGTGTGGAGTCGGGTAACAGCCCCCTCCTCCCATTGGCTAGCTCCATAAATGGAGGCTAGCCATTGGGAGAGGGCTCTGTCCGTCAATCTCGGACCAGATTCGGGGGCGTTCCCGAGAATTTTTGGCTTTTGGCTACGTCAGCCGAAAGCCTGAGTTCTCGGGAACGCCCCCGAGTCTGTTCCGGCATTGACGGCACCCGCCCTCAATACAGTTGCCCGATAGCGCTCTGTTTACCGTCTTCCTAGGTTCCCCTGTAATGGGGGCGGTGGAGTAGATGGCTTCCGTGTCCCTGACTGGTGAGTAAGCTTCTTTCTGCAGTCGCTGCCCGGCCCCGCGACCAGGAAGCCAGGCAGGCTGGGGGCGGAACTGCGGGACACCCCCGTGATGTCATTCCCGGGCCGCGCTGTGATTGGCTGCTGGCCCGGGACCTGACGGGGAAGACGAGCTGCCCGCGTCTCCTCCTTCGTTCGGCAAATAAGCCTTTTCTTGGAAGAGCAGTCTGAGTCTGCGCACGCAAGAGGAGAAAATGAGAGCGAGGTGTTGGATGGAAAGTAGGGTTTTAAACTGCTCCTTTGGTGTTTTTCTGTGCTCCCCCTCGGCTTCTCACTTCGCCACATAGGTGCACGTGGTGAGAAGGAATACCAGGACGGCCGTAATTAGACCCGTGGGCAGAGTACAGTGCTGCTTTCAAGTCCTTGTGCTGTAACTCCGCAGAGCTACAAAGCTTTGTCTTAACATTGTCATTGATTTGTAGCGTGCCAGCACAATAAAGAAAGTGAAAAGCGATCGATAAAAAAATCAGAAAGGTGGCTGTGTCTTGCAGACACCCCCATCCATATTATTAAGCAGGCGGAGATGCGCCTTTCCATGGCGGCGTTGCCGCCATGGAAAGGCATGCCGTGTCTGTGTGTGGGGGCCTGTACCGGGCCCCCATGGTGTTGGGTTGGGGGGTGCACATGGGGGCTACCTATGGTACCCCCCCCGCATTTGCATGCACAATGTGGCAGGCAAATGCACAACATGCCTTTTTTAAATTGCAGCGGGTGCTGCTGAAAGCACCGCCCGCCGCAATGTAAAAAATTCTGCATCACCGGACAGCCGCACATATGGCGGGCGGTCCCTTTTGCCATTACTGTGGCAGGCGAACTTTGTCCGCCCGCCATCGTAATAGACCCCTATAATGTTACTTTAACCTTAGGTTTTTTTTTGTGAATTTCTATGGGTTTTTTAAACAAAAACACATTCTTTCATCACACCTAACTTTAAATTTACTTAAACGTTTATATTTTCCATTAAAATGCTAGAGTATTTTAAATGTAAAGGTATATTTTATTACCACAAAGCCAACCCCTGCTGCACACTGCCTCTACAATGTGCGGCGGCGCTGCTTTAAGTATTTTACTTGCAATGCATGTTGGTTTTTTCAATATCAATGGACTACTCAGGTGCATCGTAGCCAGCATAAAAAGATGCATAGAGTGTCGTACAGTGGAGTAGAGTGTTATACAGTGCCATACATTAAACTAGACTGCTGTAAACTGCCATTGACAAGAGCATGTTATTGTACAGTGGAGTGCTATAGAGTGGAGTATAGTGTGGTAGAGTGGAGGGGCGTAGGCTGTCATTCAGTAGAGTATAGTGTTGTTGAGTGGAGTACCGTGGAGTGGTATGCAGTGGAGTTGGTTAGAGTGGAGTTGGCATACACTGTAAGAGCCTCTCTCCTACCATTTGCGGCCAAAGTCACAGAGAAGATCCTCAACGCCGAGCTGACAAATGTCATCAAGGATTACTCCATCCTCAACCCTTTCTAATCTGGATTCTGCAGCAACCACAGCACCAAGACTGCCCTCCTCGCCACCACAGACGACATCCGCATGCTCTTCGACCAAGGACACACCGCGGCACTCATCCTACTGGACCTCTCCGCAGCCTTCAACACCGTCTCCCACCGCACTCTCACAGCTGGACTCTATGACGCTGGCATACAGGGAACCGCCCTCGACTGGCTTTGCTCTTTCCTCGCCGGCAGAACTCAAAGGATCGGACTCCCGCTCTTCCTCTCCGAACCCACAGAGATCAACTGCGGAGTACCCCAAGGATCACCTCTTAGTCCAATGCTCTTCAACATCTATATGGCCCCCTCGCTGTCATCGTCGGACAGCATGGACTCAGCATAGTATCCAACACCGACGACGCCCAGTTCATCCTCTCCCTCACAAAGAAACCAGACACCACCAGACTCAGCCTCCAGGAAGGAATGAAAGATGTTGCATCCTGGATGAGCAGTAGCTGTCTGAAGCTCAACTTGGAGAAGACAGTAGTCCTCATCCTCGGACCCAACTCCTCAGCTTGGGACAACACCTGTTGGCCCACCGCACTTGGCAACCCACCCACCCGAACGGGCCACGCCCGGAACCTCAGCATCATACTCAACTCCTCTCTCACTATGACCCGCCAAATCAACGTTGTTGCCTCTATCTGCTTCAACAGCCTCTGCATCCTTTACAAGACCTTCAAATGGATCCCCCCGAATCCAGAAAGACTATCACCCACGCACTCATAACAAGCAGACTGGACTACGTAAACATCCTCTACATCTGCAAGACCTCCACTGGCTCCGCGTCAAGAAGAAAGTAACCTTCAAGCTACTCACCTACGCAAACAAATCCCTCCACAACACCGGACGCAAATACCTCAACAAAAAAACCTCCTTCCACGTACCTAGGAGAAACCTTCTATCTGCCAACCTCGCAGAAACCCTGCACAACTGCAGAACCAGAGCGGGTGGAAGAGCATTCTCCTATATCACGGCTAAGGCCTGGAACAAGCTCCCTATCAACATTAGACACTCCCCCACTCCGCACACCTTCAGGAAGAGCCTCAAGACCTGGCTCTTTGGCTGACCCGGAGCTGCACCCCCCTCCCCCCAGCACCTTGAGACCCTCATGGGTGAGTAGCGCGCTTCACAATTCCCTAATTAATTGTGTATTACGAAAGTGACTAATTGCAATAAAAATAAATAATGCGCATGATTTTGCCACTAGAATATAAAGTTTCATCACTGGCAAAGTCTGAACCTGAGGGAAACAGTTTCATACTGCTTTCTTCTCACATAATGCAAGTTACCAGGCAAATCCATTTTTTGCAACTGAGGTGAGCGAATTGTGCTCCCACACAATGTACATTTGTATGCACAACGAGCACGGCATTTTCAAATCTAGTGGGGCACTCCGGTCAGCTCCTGTCTTGAAAGTTTTGGGGTGATTCGCCAAGCGGGGGCCGAGAAAAAAGGGGGGGTCCCAAAATGTGTTTTCTCCATGTTATTTTCCATAGGAAACTTTAGACATGGCTACAGCCTGAACTACTGAACAGAATTACACCAAATTTGGCAAAAAGGTAGCTCTTGTTTCAGAAAGAACTCTTTTTGTTAAATCGTGTAAATCCGTTCAGTAGTTCCAGAGAAATAAAAAAAAAGTGGTCGGTGAATGAATTTCTCATAGGAAACTTTAGACACTGCCAACTGCTGAACAGAATAACATCAAATTTGGCAAAAAGGTAGTGCTTGGTTCAGAAAGCATCCCTTTTTTAGGTTTTGACTAGCAAATGCATGTGTACGAAGTACGCATGCGCTAGGAAAAATCTTATGATCTGTGTGTGGAGTCGGGTAACAGCCCCCTCCTCCCATTGGCTAGCTCCATAAATGGAGGCTAGCCATTGGGAGAGGGCTCTGTCCGTCAATCTCGGACCAGATTCGGGGGCGTTCCCGAGAATTTTTGGCTTTTGGCTACGTCAGCCGAAAGCCTGAGTTCTCGGGAACGCCCCCGAGTCTGTTCCGGCATTGACGGCACCCGCCCTCAATACAGTTGCCCGATAGCGCTCTGTTTACCGTCTTCCTAGGTTCCCCTGTAATGGGGGCGGTGGAGTAGATGGCTTCCGTGTCCCTGACTGGTGAGTAAGCTTCTTTCTGCAGTCGCTGCCCGGCCCCGCGACCAGGAAGCCAGGCAGGCTGGGGGCGGAACTGCGGGACACCCCCGTGATGTCATTCCCGGGCCGCGCTGTGATTGGCTGCTGGCCCGGGACCTGACGGGGAAGACGAGCTGCCCGCGTCTCCTCCTTCGTTCGGCAAATAAGCCTTTTCTTGGAAGAGCAGTCTGAGTCTGCGCACGCAAGAGGAGAAAATGAGAGCGAGGTGTTGGATGGAAAGTAGGGTTTTAAACTGCTCCTTTGGTGTTTTTCTGTGCTCCCCCTCGGCTTCTCACTTCGCCACATAGGTGCACGTGGTGAGAAGGAATACCCGGACGGCCGTAATTAGACCCGTGGGCAGAGTACAGTGCTGCTTTCAAGTCCTTGTGCTGTAACTCCGCAGAGCTACAAAGCTTTGTCTTAACATTGTCATTGATTTGTAGCGTGCCAGCACAATAAAGAAAGTGAAAAGCGATCGATAAAAAAATCAGAAAGGTGGCTGTGTCTTGCAGACACCCCCATCCATATTATTAAGCAGGCGGAGATGCGCCTTTCCATGGCGGCGTTGCCGCCATGGAAAGGCATGCCGTGTCTGTGTGTGGGGGCCTGTACCGGGCCCCCATGGTGTTGGGTTGGGGGGTGCACATGGGGGCTACCTATGGTACCCCCCCCGCATTTGCATGCACAATGTGGCAGGCAAATGCACAACATGCCTTTTTTAAATTGCAGCGGGTGCTGCTGAAAGCACCGCCCGCCGCAATGTAAAAAATTCTGCATCACCGGACAGCCGCACATATGGCGGGCGGTCCCTTTTGCCATTACTGTGGCAGGCGAACTTTGTCCGCCCGCCATCGTAATAGACCCCTATAATGTTACTTTAACCTTAGGTTTTTTTTTGTGAATTTCTATGGGTTTTTTAAACAAAAACACATTCTTTCATCACACCTAACTTTAAATTTACTTAAACGTTTATATTTTCCATTAAAATGCTAGAGTATTTTAAATGTAAAGGTATATTTTATTACCACAAAGCCAACCCCTGCTGCACACTGCCTCTACAATGTGCGGCGGCGCTGCTTTAAGTATTTTACTTGCAATGCATGTTGGTTTTTTCAATATCAATGGACTACTCAGGTGCATCGTAGCCAGCATAAAAAGATGCATAGAGTGTCGTACAGTGGAGTAGAGTGTTATACAGTGCCATACATTAAACTAGACTGCTGTAAACTGCCATTGACAAGAGCATGTTATTGTACAGTGGAGTGCTATAGAGTGGAGTATAGTGTGGTAGAGTGGAGGGGCGTAGGCTGTCATTCAGTAGAGTATAGTGTTGTTGAGTGGAGTACCGTGGAGTGGTATGCAGTGGAGTTGGTTAGAGTGGAGTTGGCATACACTGTAAGAGCCTCTCTCCTACCATTTGCGGCCAAAGTCACAGAGAAGATCCTCAACGCCGAGCTGACAAATGTCATCAAGGATTACTCCATCCTCAACCCTTTCTAATCTGGATTCTGCAGCAACCACAGCACCAAGACTGCCCTCCTCGCCACCACAGACGACATCCGCATGCTCTTCGACCAAGGACACACCGCGGCACTCATCCTACTGGACCTCTCCGCAGCCTTCAACACCGTCTCCCACCGCACTCTCACAGCTGGACTCTATGACGCTGGCATACAGGGAACCGCCCTCGACTGGCTTTGCTCTTTCCTCGCCGGCAGAACTCAAAGGATCGGACTCCCGCTCTTCCTCTCCGAACCCACAGAGATCAACTGCGGAGTACCCCAAGGATCACCTCTTAGTCCAATGCTCTTCAACATCTATATGGCCCCCTCGCTGTCATCGTCGGACAGCATGGACTCAGCATAGTATCCAACACCGACGACGCCCAGTTCATCCTCTCCCTCACAAAGAAACCAGACACCACCAGACTCAGCCTCCAGGAAGGAATGAAAGATGTTGCATCCTGGATGAGCAGTAGCTGTCTGAAGCTCAACTTGGAGAAGACAGTAGTCCTCATCCTCGGACCCAACTCCTCAGCTTGGGACAACACCTGTTGGCCCACCGCACTTGGCAACCCACCCACCCGAACGGGCCACGCCCGGAACCTCAGCATCATACTCAACTCCTCTCTCACTATGACCCGCCAAATCAACGTTGTTGCCTCTATCTGCTTCAACAGCCTCTGCATCCTTTACAAGACCTTCAAATGGATCCCCCCGAATCCAGAAAGACTATCACCCACGCACTCATAACAAGCAGACTGGACTACGTAAACATCCTCTACATCTGCAAGACCTCCACTGGCTCCGCGTCAAGAAGAAAGTAACCTTCAAGCTACTCACCTACGCAAACAAATCCCTCCACAACACCGGACGCAAATACCTCAACAAAAAAACCTCCTTCCACGTACCTAGGAGAAACCTTCTATCTGCCAACCTCGCAGAAACCCTGCACAACTGCAGAACCAGAGCGGGTGGAAGAGCATTCTCCTATATCACGGCTAAGGCCTGGAACAAGCTCCCTATCAACATTAGACACTCCCCCACTCCGCACACCTTCAGGAAGAGCCTCAAGACCTGGCTCTTTGGCTGACCCGGAGCTGCACCCCCCTCCCCCCAGCACCTTGAGACCCTCATGGGTGAGTAGCGCGCTTCACAATTCCCTAATTAATTGTGTATTACGAAAGTGACTAATTGCAATAAAAATAAATAATGCGCATGATTTTGCCACTAGAATATAAAGTTTCATCACTGGCAAAGTCTGAACCTGAGGGAAACAGTTTCATACTGCTTTCTTCTCACATAATGCAAGTTACCAGGCAAATCCATTTTTTGCAACTGAGGTGAGCGAATTGTGCTCCCACACAATGTACATTTGTATGCACAACGAGCACGGCATTTTCAAATCTAGTGGGGCACTCCGGTCAGCTCCTGTCTTGAAAGTTTTGGGGTGATTCGCCAAGCGGGGGCCGAGAAAAAAGGGGGGGTCCCAAAATGTGTTTTCTCCATGTTATTTTCCATAGGAAACTTTAGACATGGCTACAGCCTGAACTACTGAACAGAATTACACCAAATTTGGCAAAAAGGTAGCTCTTGTTTCAGAAAGAACTCTTTTTGTTAAATCGTGTAAATCCGTTCAGTAGTTCCAGAGAAATAAAAAAAAAGTGGTCGGTGAATGAATTTCTCATAGGAAACTTTAGACACTGCCAACTGCTGAACAGAATAACATCAAATTTGGCAAAAAGGTAGTGCTTGGTTCAGAAAGCATCCCTTTTTTAGGTTTTGACTAGCAAATGCATGTGTACGAAGTACGCATGCGCTAGGAAAAATCTTATGATCTGTGTGTGGAGTCGGGTAACAGCCCCCTCCTCCCATTGGCTAGCTCCATAAATGGAGGCTAGCCATTGGGAGAGGGCTCTGTCCGTCAATCTCGGACCAGATTCGGGGGCGTTCCCGAGAATTTTTGGCTTTTGGCTACGTCAGCCGAAAGCCTGAGTTCTCGGGAACGCCCCCGAGTCTGTTCCGGCATTGACGGCACCCGCCCTCAATACAGTTGCCCGATAGCGCTCTGTTTACCGTCTTCCTAGGTTCCCCTGTAATGGGGGCGGTGGAGTAGATGGCTTCCGTGTCCCTGACTGGTGAGTAAGCTTCTTTCTGCAGTCGCTGCCCGGCCCCGCGACCAGGAAGCCAGGCAGGCTGGGGGCGGAACTGCGGGACACCCCCGTGATGTCATTCCCGGGCCGCGCTGTGATTGGCTGCTGGCCCGGGACCTGACGGGGAAGACGAGCTGCCCGCGTCTCCTCCTTCGTTCGGCAAATAAGCCTTTTCTTGGAAGAGCAGTCTGAGTCTGCGCACGCAAGAGGAGAAAATGAGAGCGAGGTGTTGGATGGAAAGTAGGGTTTTAAACTGCTCCTTTGGTGTTTTTCTGTGCTCCCCCTCGGCTTCTCACTTCGCCACATAGGTGCACGTGGTGAGAAGGAATACCCGGACGGCCGTAATTAGACCCGTGGGCAGAGTACAGTGCTGCTTTCAAGTCCTTGTGCTGTAACTCCGCAGAGCTACAAAGCTTTGTCTTAACATTGTCATTGATTTGTAGCGCGCCAGCACAATAAAGAAAGTGAAAAGCGATCGATAAAAAAATCAGAAAGGAGGCGAGGATGAGGGTCAGCCCCTCCCTGGGTGACATGACAGTGGTTACCGTTGCCTCAGACCCCCTCCAACGACCCCCCTACCCCACACCAACAAACACACCCCCCTCAGCTCCAGTGCATACAAAGAACCCGCCCTACAGGAGGTTCCCTCTCCAGGAAAACAAAGATATTGTGTTCCACGGACAATACCTGGCCGTCCCCTCCTGGAAACCAGAGTCCCGGAAGGTGCCTCTTACTAGGCTAGCGCCTCCGGCTAGCGCCAACACCTCACACTTAGCCGCTTCCCCAACAAGAGGCTCTTTGTCGGTGAACATGCTGCTGGCTAATGCACCTGCTGCGGTGATCTGTGTGTAACATGCACTTCACGGTGCACAGACAAAATATCGACTCCAAAATATCAAATGGACAAAATATCGAGTTAAAAATATCGACAACAATAAAATATCGATAACAAAAATATCGTTGGTCAAAATATTGAATAAAATAATGATAAAAAAATATCGGGTACAAAAATATCGACTCAAAAAATTGACTAGACAAAATATTGATAAATAGTCAAAGTAAAAAATATAGATAATATGTAGAAAAAAGGTTAAAAAAAAATACAAATTTTATTAATAGTAATATAAATTGTAGTTAATGTTTAGGAGCGGGATGTTGGGTTAATAGGGGATAAGGGTGGGGAGTAATTTAATAATAATGAATTAATTAATATATGTTTGTAAATATTTTTAGTTAATAATTAATTGGTAATTAATTAATATTAATTAGTTAATTAATTAATATAATTTTGTACACATGTTTAATTAGTAATTAATTGGTAATTAAATAATATTAATTAGTTAATTTCATTAATTAGAGTAATTTATTTATATATATAATTTATAGTTATTGTTAATTAATTAATTGGGAAAAAATAATATTAATTATTAAATTAAATTAATTACAGCTAATGTGCTAATATATTTACTTTATTGTTATTGTTAATTAATAATTAATTGGTAATTAAATAATATTAATTAATTTTGGGTAAATTAGTATTTTTAGGGTTCAGGGTCAGTTTTGGTTTTTTGGGTAAAGAGGTATTTTTAGGGTTCAGGGTCAGTTTTTGTTTTTTGGGTAAAGGGGTATTTTTAGGGTTCTGGGTCAGTTTTCAGTTTTTGAGTAAAGGGGTATTTTTAGGGTTCAGGGTCAGTTTTCAGTTTTTCAGTAAAGGGGTATTTTTAGGGTACAGGGTCAGTTTTCAGTTTTTGGGTAAAGGGGTATTTTTAGGGTTCAGGGTCAGTTTTCAGTTTTTGGGCAAAGGATTATTTTTAGGGTTCAGGGTCAGTTTTCAGTTTTTGTGTAAAGGGGTATTTTTAGGGTTCAGGGTCAGTTTTCAGTTTTTGGGTAAAGGGGTATTTTTAGGGTTCAGGGTCAGTTTTCAGTTTTTGGGTGAAGGGGTATTTTTAGGGTTCAGGGTCAGTTTGCAGTTCTTGGGTAAAGGGGTATTTTTAGGGTTCAGGGTCAGTTTGCAGTTCTTGGGTAAAGGGGTATTTTTTGGGTTCAGGGTCAGTTGTGGGTTTTTGGGTAAAGGGGTATTTTTAGGGTTCAGGGTCAGTTTTGGGTTTTTGGGTAAAGGGGTATTTTTAGGGTTAAGGGTCAGTTTTCAGTTCTTGGGTAAAGGGGTATTCTTTGGGTTCAGGGTCAGTTTTCCCTACTGTTGCACCCACTGGAGTGGGAATAGTAATTTTAACCCCTACGCTATCCTACGCTTTCCCTACGCTTGCACTCTTTGGAGTGGGAATAGTATTTTTTACACTTCTGGTATCGTACAGTAATATAATAGTATCTTATTTAATTATAGTATGTTACTATATATATATGTTTTAACAAATAAGATTGTAAAAAAATGTTTTTATTATTTTCATTTATTATTTAATTATTATAAGATAATTTAAGATTTTTTAAGTATATTACCTTTGCACATGCATTTATTGTACTTTATAGCATCACAGAGGTACATGGATGAGTTTATGGCTTTCTTGCACACTGTAGAAACGTGTGCGATAATTTACTGTCTTCAAGATCAGCCAAGATAGTCGCCTGTTATGTTCCACGGCTATTGCTGGCTTATTTGGTTATCAGCAGAGTTTGAGAACATGCACAGTTTGTGTCTTTTAGTGGCAGTGTCCAATTTTTCTTGGAAGCATCATCTTAGTTGTCTCCTGATATGAGCGACACATACAACAAAACAGTTTAATTGGCCATCTATTAATAGCCAGACATGATCTATTAAGAAGCCCAATCATTAATAAATAGTCAGAACTATTGGATTTCCCAATGCTTGCTTACCCTATACCTTAGGAGACCGATTTCATTAACTCATTAACATGCTTTTCATCATGGCCATGACAAGGTCTTTTGCACAGAGTGAAATTACTTGACCCACTTTTAGGGCGTGTCTTCTAGGCAGAGCAAGGTGTCTTGAAGCCCGCCCAGTGCTCCCCATTGGTTGCCTTTGCTGTCAGTCTCATTTGGCTGCTTCTAATTGAATGTTTTTTGTGAGTCTTGTGTGCGTTTTTTACCCCCTCGCTTTCTCTGCCCATGTGGTCCTCTCCCAGCAGCACTTGCGCTGTTCTCTCTCACCTGTGTGCTTCTGCCATCACCTGCAATCCACGATGCTCCCTTTCACTTTAAATGAGGCCCTTGGTGTCCTGGTCAGTGACGTGGACTAGGACCCAAACCTTCCCTACCCCGCCAACGTCTGTTTCTGTGAACTCTTCTGTGAATCCAGGTCTCCTGTCACGTGCACCTGCAGAGCCGCGCCCTGCCCGCCACACCCTTGTGCACACAGCCCCCACCCGGGTGCACACAGCTCCCACCCTTGTGCACACAGCCCCCACCCGGGTGCACACAGCCCCCACCCGGGTGCACACAGCCTCTACCCTGGTGCACACAGCCCCCACCCTGGTGCACACTGCCCCACCCTTGTGCACACAGCCCCCCCCCCCTTGTGCACACAGCCCCCACCCGGGTGCACACAGCTCCCACGCCTTGCCATTGAGCTGATAGAAAGGCTGAGGTTTCGCGTGATCCCTGCCCGGGGCGGTGTGTTGCCTTTGCAGGGGGTTCACACAGGCAGCCTTGCATGTGACGTCTCTCTGGCTGCAGCCCAGCGGCGCATGCACCTGCAGCTGTCTGGTTCCAGGCTCGTGCTTAGTGTGGCAGCTGTTTGATGATGTTTGCTTGGTGCGGTTTTTAGGTTTTGACTAGCCAATGCGTACGAAGTACGCATGTGCTAGGAAAAACCTAATGAGTATAGTATATGTGGCTTGGAATACGCCCCCGTCTTTCATTGGCTAGCTCCATAAATGGAGGCTAGCCATTGGAAGACGGGCCTGTCCGTCAATGCCGGACCAGATTCGGCGGCGTTCCCGAGAATTTTTGGCTTTTGGCGACGTCACGCTACGTCAGCCAAAAGCCCTCAGGAACGCCCCCGAATCTGTTCCGGCATTGACGGCACCCGGAAGAAGTCCAGGTGAGTGCTTGCTTTTATTTTTTGGCCGTTCCCACCCACTCTCCCGCTCTCCGTGTCTCCGGCCCCGTTCCCGCCCCCCTCCCGCTGCCTCTCCCGCTCTCCATGTCTCCAGCCCCGTTCACGCCCCCCTCCCGCTCTCCGTGTCTCCGGCCCCGTTCCCGCCCCCCTCCCGCTCTCCGTGTCTCCGGCCCCATTCCCGCCCCCGTCCCGACAAGAGAAATCTGAAGAATTCTGGTTCACACTCCGATTACGAATGCATCGTGTTACCTGGCGTTCAACCTATAGCTCTGTGAATCCCTGCATCTAGGCGCATGAACTCCCTGGCCTGTGACTGTAAGCATCTTTTCTACCGATCTGTAATAAGGAAGCATAATACGCAGGATTCCTGGACACACTGGTATGAATGCCATGTACGACGTGCGTGGGCGGCTTGTTGGCAAAGCTTGAAGGAAACGGTCCAGAGGCTGGGAAGAGCGCGCCCGTCCCTTCCTCCCCGAGCTTCCCTCGGAGCTGACGCCTAGAAGTTTACTCCAGTCAGTCTGCTTTCACTTTCGAGGGGGAGGGGATATGAATAGATGTACTGCAAGAGTCACATAGGAATGTTAGAATAGAAAGGTCTACTGCATATACTAGTGAATACAGTCCTCTCTATATACAGAAAAAATGAGTTATATTTAGAGGGGTCGGAGTGGGACACAGTGGGTGGATAGATGCATGATGGATGGATGTATGCATGATGTATGGGTGGATGTATGGATGGGTTGTTGGTTGGATGGGTTGGTGGATTGCATACATTGTTGAGGGATTGGCTGTATATATGCATCTATCCATCCACCCATCCATGCATCTATCCATACACCCATCCCAACACCCATCCATGCATGCACTCATCCATGCATCCACCAACTCATCCATGCAAGCATTACAACAAGAGCCCGCAGCTCTCCGTCTCTCCTCGCCCCCCCCTTCCCTGAGCCCTCAGCTCTCCTTCATCTCTCCCCGCCCCCCTTCCCTGTGCCCTGCTATTGTAAATGACAATGCCATTTATTTATGTTACAAAAAAAACATAAATAAAAATAATGTCAAGAGCAATGCCAATAGCTCTAACTTTAACAAAGGCAAAACCATTGCATTGTAAATGCTTGTTTTAAATGGTCTAAATCCGAAAATTAAAAAATAAAAGTTTTGATATTTAGAGGCGTGGTGGATCCACGGACCCTCCTGACCACGAGCTTTATTCTAATTAGTTGTCAACACTCCAAACCAGGAAGTGTTGGCAGCCATCTTGTGACTCGGTAGAACAAGAAAACAGAAAAATAAACGCGTAAAACATGAAAAGGGGGCAGGGTAGAAACCCCCTAACCCCCTAGGCCTGCTCAGGGCCAAAAAAAAACATATATATTTTAAATCATCGAGATTTGCGCATCCAGCGCGAATTTCAGCTGAAAATAAAAAAGAAAACGAGGCGCGGCCTCACATGCTTCGTTATTATTTAGCCCCGGGTGCGCAAATTCCCGGGGCATGCATTATTATAATTGTGGGTGCCCAGGGAGGCCCCTGCCGCCCCGGTGACCGCCACCCCGGGCTTTCCTTAAATATTAGCGGGGCTCACACGGCCCTCCCACAGCCCCGGGGACCGCCACCCCCGGGGCGTTTCTTAAATATTTGTGGGGACCGCCAAACCCGGGGCTTGTTTTTTTCAAAAACAAAGAACCTGTGTGGGGGGCTCAAGCCCCCCTCACAAGCCCCAGGGACCGCCAACTCCCCGGGGCATTACAAATGTTGGGAGGGGGGCCGCGCGCCCTCCTGGAGCCCTCCATGGCCCTGGGGACCACCACCCCCCAGGGCCGGCTCCTGCAGTGTCCCGGGGTGCCCACCCCGGGACACTGCTGTTTGCAATGACACGGCGGGAGCCGTGTGGCTCCCGTCCTGTCATTGCAAACTGCTTTGCTTCACTGAAGCTAAAGCAGGGAAACCTGCTCTCACATCAATGAAGCAAAGCAGATTGCTTTTCCACACAGGGAGCTGCATGTCAGCAGCTCCCCATGTGGAAATGAAATGCCGGCTCCGGCAGGACGTGGGGAGCTGGCGGGACTGTAGGGGCATTGGGGATCCCCCCATGGTCCCCAACGGATAGAGCCTGCCATGGGGATGGGGTCCCTGGGGCTAGAAGTGGCCTGTGAGGGGGGGCCAGGCGGCCCCCTCCCCCCCCCCAAAAAATATATAAATAAATAAAGTCTAGCCCAGGGGGATGGGGTCCCCGGGGCCAATCGAGGCCTCAGGAGGGGGGAAACGCAGCCCCTTCGAAAAATAACAAAAAAATATGTGGCCATGCCCCGGAGAATGGGGTCCCCGGTGCCGGAATTGGCAACGGGAGGGGGGCCCCGCCGCCCCCTTCCCGTTCGTATTTTTTTGTTTAAAAAAAAAAAGGGTTTAGGCATTGGGGAATGGGCTCCCCAGGGCCCAAGTAAAGGAAAAAGAAGGGGGACCACACAGCCCCCTTCTAAAAAAATTAAATAGACGCAATCGTGCCGGATGCCCGGTCCCCTCCCAGCAAAACTCTGCAAACTCGCCCTGGGGCGCGTTTTAATTTGAAGAATGAATTCCCCTTGAAAACTGGGGGTCCCTGGGGTCTAACTAGCCCACCAGGTACCTCCAGTAAGCACCACAGGGCTGCGTTGCAGAGAGGTGGTCCGGGCCATGCCCCTTTTTCACCTCTCTGCAACACAGCTCTGTGGCGCTTACTAGAGGTACCTGGTGGGCTACTTGGACCCCAGGGACGTTCAGGATTCAAGGGGACTTAATCCCCCACTTTAAAACGTGCCACAGGTGCGTTTGCACAGTGGTGAAGGGAGGGGCCGGGGCCTGAGGTGACAAGTGTGCAAAACTCCCTATGGCACGTTTTAAGTTGGGGAATTCATTCCTGTCTATCCTGAGGGTCCCTGGGGGCCAACTAGCCCACCAGGTACCTCCAGCAAGTGCCACTGCGCTGTGTTGCAAAGAGGTGGTCCAGGCCACGCCCGTTTTTACACCTCTCTGCAACGCAGCTCTGTGGCGCTTACTGGAAGTACCTGGTGGGCTAGTTGGACCCCAGGTACCCACAGGATTCAAGGGGACTTAATCCCCCAACTTGAAACGCGCCACAGGTGCATTTGCACAGTGGTGAAGGGAGGGGGCGGGGCCTGAGGTGACATGTGTGAAAACACACCCTGTGGTGCGTTGTAAGTTGGGGAATTAATTTCTCTTCAATGCTGAGGGTCTATGGGGGCCAACTAGCCCACCAGGTACCTCCAGTAAGCACCACTGCGCTGTGTTGCAGAGAGGTGGTCCAGGCCACACCCCTTTTTACACCTCTCTGTAATGCAACTCTGTGGCGTAAACACGCCCTGTGGTGCATTTTAAGTTGGGGAATTAACTCCCCTTCAATCCTGAGGGCCTGAGGTGGTCCAGGCCATGTCCCTTTTTATACCTCTCTGCAACGCAGCTCTGTGGTGCTTCCTGGATGTACCTGGTGGGCTAGTTGGACCCCAGTGGCCCTCAGGATTCAAGGGGATTTAATCCCCCAACGTCCAACGCACCAGGGGGCATTTTTGCAGAGTGGTGGAGAATGGGGGCATGGCCTTTGTCTACCTCTCACCAATCCCACTGCGTGGGGCTTACTGGAGGTAAAAGGTAGCCTAGTTGGCCCCTAAAAGACCCCCAGCAGTGAAAGGGACTTCAATCACCATCCAAGAGCATGTCAGCGAGCGCGTTTATAGATTGGTATGCAAAGTGGGCATGGCCTGGTGCGAGTACTTACCAATGCTGCTGTGTGGGACTGACTGGAGGTAATAGTTTGGGAAGTTGGCCCCCAAGGATATCCTTGGGGGCCAACTACTGTAAGGAATTGTTTAGTGCAGAGGGCATATCCTTTGTTTAAACATTAATACAGGCTAGGGTTGTGCCAGCAGGTATATTGTACAGTGGTATCTGGATGTTGCATGTTAAGGGGGGGGGGGTTTACATTTGCCAAAGCTTGTTGTTTTTGTATTTGTATCACCCATGGCTATGGAGAAGGAACCGTTGTACACATTTCATATTTGCTATCTGAATTCCTAATGAAGCGCTGCACGTGTTATAACCGCTCTCGGTACAACGTGCAGCGCATGTGAGCCCCACCCGCTGCTCCGGTATAAAAGAAAGAGAGGAGCACTTGCGGTTGCTTGTGCTCGTTTGGATTCTCCCTTACCTGATCATCTCGCGCACGGACCCCGCCTCCAGACTCACCTTCTTCCCTGTGTGCCCCGCATCCTGCTTCGGCCTCTGGACGCTCTTGTCTTCCGAGGCTTCTTGAGCTCCGGGTGTCTTCCGAGGCTGTCCTGATTTCCGGTCCGCTTCCACAGTTCTTCCCCAGCACTTCCGGGCCATCTGCGACGTCCAGTCCCCCATTCTTTACGGCACCACTTGCAACAAAAGGAAAACAAGGTTAAATCAACGAAAGCATACCACAAAGAAAGTAAGTGCATTTACCGTTTGATTAAGGATTGAAGGATCGTCAAGTCGCAAACAAAGCGGATGGTACAAACATTTCTTCTGCCGACTAAAGACAGTCATATTTGAGATTCCTGAAGACTCTTCCTTGGCATTTCCCTATTTTGAACTCTGCATATACTATGTGTGGTGTGATGTGGGTCCTTCTGGGTAAGTCAAGGATGAGTCTTGCCGCTGAGTTTTGTATTGTCTGTAGTCTCTTCAGTAGGCGTGCAGTGATTCATACGTAGAGGGTGTTCCCCTAGTCTACCCTGCTGGTGATGAGGGTCTATTAAACGGTCTTACTGGTGTTGACTTTGTGCCACCTAAAGATCTTGTAGAGCATGATACAGTGTGGAAGCATACGGATAAGACTGTGTTTACCTTTCTCTTCATAGTTAGCTTGCTGTCCAAGAGGATGCTGAGGTTATGTACGTGGTCTGTCGGGCTGGGGTTGGGGATGGGCTGGTTCCAGCGCACCACCATGCATCATTCCACAGCAAGGCATTGTTCCTAAAGATGAAGACTTCTGTCTTGTCCGTGTTGAGCTTGTGGCAGTTGTCCTTCATCCAGTTGGCTACATTCATCAAACATCTGTGGAAGTTGGCTCTGGTGGAGGAGTGGTCTTCTGACAGCAAGAGGATGAACTGGGTGTAGTTGGTGTAGGAGATGATGTTTAGTCCACGTGATCTGACTGTTCTGGTCAGGGGTTATGTACCTGTTAAAGAGGGTGGGGCTAAGGAACAATCCTTGGGGGACGCTGCATATGATCCCCTTGGGTTCCCAATTGAAGGGTGGGTGACTGATCCTCTAGGTTCTACCCGTTTGGTATGAGACAATCCATTTGAGGGTGTCTCCCTGGATTCTGATGTCTGTTTATCAAGATGTGTTGGGAGAAGGTGTTGAAGGCAGCTGACAGGTCCAGGAGAATGAGATCTGTCATTTTGCTGTGGTCCACGAGGGCCCTGATGTTGTCAGCGGCTGCGATCAGGGATGCCAGGGATGTCTCAGTGCTGTCGTTGGCTGGAATAAGAATTGAGAGGGGTCCAAGAGGTTGTTGTGCTCCAGGTGTTAGATAAGGTGCTGGTTGATTGTCTTCTAGATAACCTACAATGGAAAAGGGAGCAGGGAACTGGGCGGTAATTCTTCTGTTGTATTTCTTCAGGAGGGGCCTTACTTCAGTGTGTTTCCAGGCGTAGGGAAGGAGGCTGAGGTGGTGGAGGTATTTAGGACTTTCTTGAGCTCATCGCCAAACGTCTTACTTCTGAAGTTGAAGATGTGATGGGAACAGGAGTCTGTGGGTGCTCCTGAGTGCACAGAGTTCATGATGGAGATTGTTGCTTTAGTTGTGAGAGGGTCGCAATGAATGAGCAGGTGTTGTGTGTTTGTGTTCTTGTGTGTGGGCAGACTGGTGCAGTTGGGCCAGGGGGCTGCCTTTTGAGGTTTTCAAAGATGACTGAGATCTTGTCATGGAAGAATTCCACCAGGGTTTTGCCCAGTTCTTGGCAGGAGGGTTGATGTCGTTCTCGGCAGCTGCAGGGTTGGAGAATTCCTTCACAGTGGTGAACAGTTCCTTGCTGCAGTTTGTGCTGGCTTCTGTGCAGCCTGTTAGGGCGACCTTCTTTATTTTTCGGAAGGTGGTGGTACTGGTTGAGTGCTGTCTTGAAGGTGGTATGTTCTCCTGTCTCTTTGCTGGCGCGTCACTTCCTTTGTAGTTGCTGGCAGTTGCATTTGGTGGATTTCAGCCTCGCAGTGAACCAGCTGGATCTTCTGACAGGTCCTTTGGATTTGGCTGGCTTGGCAGGGGAGATTTTGTTCTCGATTTCTATGAACCACTGGGAGACATTTTTCACAGCTTGTTCTAGGTTGGATGCTGTATCTGGGAGGTGAGAGTGTTGTTCCACTAGTCTTCTGATATCTTTTTCCAGTTTCTGTATGTGGGGCGGGGGGCATGGTGCCAGAGCTGGTAGTCCTGAGACTGTGAAATGGACGCTGTAGAGGTCAGGCCAGGCAAGCTTCGATATGTGGTTGTACTTGACTCCGTCTCTGGGCATGAAAATGGGTAGAGAATATGTCCTGCATTGTGGGTAGGGTCAGTAACAAGCTGCTTGAGGCCGATGTTGTGAATGCTCAAGTGGAGGTCAGTTGTGTTGTTGTTGCTGTGGCCGTCGAGGTGGAAGTTAACATCCTCTTGGAAGATGTAGTGCTGGGAGTCAATGGCTACTGGAGCGATGAGGTTAGAGATGGTGTTGCAGAAGCAGGGTTGTGGTCCTTGTGGTCTGTAGGCAAAGGTACCTTTCATGTTTTTTTTTCCGTTTGTGCGGAGTTAGACATTTAGATGCTGCATTAGCGGTGTCAAGTTGTCTGAGGAGGTCATGCAGCGGATGGTGTCCTTGTAGATGATGTCAATTCCTCCTCTGTGGTGGTTGGTTCAGTCCCAGTGTATTATCTTGTAGCCTTCGGGGTGGCAATGGCGATGCCTGGAGTTGAGGAGGGGTTCAACCACATCTCTGTTAGGAAGATGCCGTTGAGGGTAAGGGATGAGTTCATGTCCCTTATCTGTGTGGCATGTTTGCTGAGCTATCATGCATTGGGTAGAATGCACTGGATTTGTGCCGTGGGGTCTGAGTCAGCATGGTGAATGCAGTCATGTTCGTGGTGTCTCCGGTGTTGTTGGTTGCTTCGGTGTTGCAGGTGCAGTGGCAATGCTGGCAGGAGAACGGTCCTCTGTGGTACATGGAGATGTGTGGCAGCAGTTGTTGGTGATGCGCCTGGGATCCAAGGCTCAGAGGTCTGCGGCAGTGTTGCTGTGTGGGGCAGAAGAACCAGGGTTCCTGGCACTGGGTGAGGTTCAGGCGTGAATGGACGCAGACGTTCTTGCTTTTGGCAAGCCAGCAGCATGGCTGTGATGTGGCCTCTATTAAGTAGGTCCTGGGAGGGTTGCTGGGTGGAATCAGCAAGATGTGGGAAGTGGGCGGGAAAAGCAGGGGCACAGTGGGAAAGAACGAGTGAGTAAAGAAATGCTCAGATTACAATAGTACAACAACAAGGATAACAGCAACAGTGGGAAAAAGATGGTTAGAGCAAGATTATTGGTGGGAGAAAAACAATGATCGAGAGAAAAGGGAGAGAGAGAACACAGTGAGACTAATGGAAGGAGAAAACAATGGTTAGGGAAAAGAGGATGGAGAGATAAGAGTGAGATTAATGGTGGGAGACAACAATGGTTCAAGAAAAAAGGAGGGAGAGAACACAGCGGATGACACGGGTAGTGCAGCAGAGCTCAAGCGCGGAGCACAAGCTAGGCAGATGCCCAAGCTAGCCAGTGGGAGGGGTCGAGTTGTCCCAGAGACCTGCATAGAACACAGTAGACTGTGTGCACCAGGCGCTAACCATGTACATCTGCTTGTTTAGCTTTAAAAGATGGGTTATCTGTAAAGGTTTCACCACAGTATGAAGACTGCAGGTAGTATGAGCTTTATCATCTTCAGACCTTGTTTATTTTAAGTGCATAATGTCTTTTTTGTCAAGCTTTGCATAGAGTTTACACTATTCTAAATAGATACTATTTAATTCTCTGTGATGTATTACTCATAAGAAATTCAGTGACTGCAAACTGTGAGGTACAGAGTAAACTCTCTCCATAGAGTAAACACTGTTTACAGTACCCACTTTTCTACTAATATCAACTTCATTTCTCAGTTTAGGTTCGGTAAATGTGAGGGGTTCGATACAGATGAAAGCTGTCCATAGCAGGGCATTAATTTTGGTACAGACGTTCAGTATCTTGAGGAACTTGCATATCTCTAAACAGTTGTATAGATATCGAACTCTGTGTGTAATAAGGGTTTCCCATAAATCTATGGTTGATTATAATGTGAGCTAGACTTCCTGTGAAGTGTATGGAATATGGTCAATATTTCACATAGCCAATGCTTGCTACACCCAAGGGAGTTGTACGGTATATGTGATGGCATTAATGATCCTTCATAGCATTCTGAGCTATTTTGTTTTTACTTGCAGGCTTCTAATGCCATATTAGTTTACAGAGAAATGTGTGTAAAAGAAGCTTTGATGATGTCATCAGTGATGTCATAAATGATCTCATAGAACATGTGGTGTAATGTGTGAGGAGATAAGCAGTACATGGCAGGGGTGCAAGTTATAGTTAGTGCTGCTAACTAACTGGTGAGTTTCTGTGTTTTTTTGTTTAAAACGTTAATGTTGGCATTGACATATTCACCTAACTATGGGTTCTTTTAGTATAGCGGCCGGATCGCCACCGCCCGTATGGCAGTGGCGAGCGCCCGCCATTTCCACCGTCCGCGCACCATTTCCCCCCACCATATTACAATGGCGGGGGACCCCGGCAGATGGAAAGACCGCCTGCTGCTTTTCCGCCAGTCGACGAGTCGACCGGGCGGAAAAGGGGCATAATATGGTGGTTGTGTCTTGCAGACACCGCCATCCATATTAATAAGCAGGCGGAGATGCGCCTTTCCATGGCTGCGTTGCCGCCATGGAAAGGCATGCCGTGTCTGCATGTGGGGGCCTGTACCGGGCCCCCAGGGTGTTGGGGGTGGGGGGTGCACATGGGGGCTACCTATGGTACCCCCCTGCATTTGCATGCACAATGTGGCAGGCAAATGCACAACATGCCTTTTTTAAATTGCCGCGGGTGCTGCTGAAAGCACTGCCCGCCGCAATGTAAAAAATGCTGCATCACGGGACCGCCGCTCATATGGCGGGCGGTCCCTTTTGCCATTTACTGTGGCAGGCGAGCTTTGTCTGACCGCCATCGTAATAGACCCCTATAATGTTACTTTAACCTTAGTTTTTTTTGTGAATTTCTATGTTTTTTTTAAAACAAAAACACATTCTTTCATCACACCTAACTTTAATTTTACTTAAACGTTTATATTTTCCATTGAAATGCTGGAGTATTTAAATGTAAAGGTATATTTTATTACCATATGTAAAGCCAACCCCTGCTGCAGACTGCCTCTGCCATGTGCGGCAGCACTGCTTTAAGTATTTTACTTGCAATGCATGCTGTTTTTTTCAATATCAATGGACTACTCAGGTGCATCGTAGCCAGCATAAAAAGATGCATAGAGTGTCGTACAGTGGAGTAGAGTGTTATACAGTGCCATACATTAAACTAGACTGCTGTAAACTGCCATTGACAAGAGCATGTTATTGTACAGTGGAGTGCTATAGAGTGGAGTATAGTGTGGTAGAGTGGAGGGGGCGTAGGCTGTCATTCAGTAGAGTATAGTGTTGTTGAGTGGAGTACCGTGGAGTGGTATGCAATGGTGTTGGTTAGAGTGGAGTTGGCATACACTGAAAGAGCCTCTCTCCTACCCTTTGTGGCCAAAGTCACAGAGAAGATCCTCAACGCCGAGCTGACAAATGTCATCAAGGATAACTCCATCCTCAACCCTTTCTAATCTGGATTCTGCAGCAACCACAGCACCGAGACTCCTCCTCCCCACCACAGACGACATCCGCATGCTCCTTGACCAAGGACACACCGCGACCCTCATCCTACTGGACCTCTCCGCATCCTTCGACACCGTCGCCCACCGCACTCTCACAGCTGGACTCTATGACGCTGGCATACAGGGAACTGTCCTGGACTGGCTCTGCTCGTTCATCGCCGGCAGAACCCAAAGGATCGGACTCCCGCTCGTCCTCTCCGAACCCACAGAGATCAACTGCGGAGTACCCCGAGGATCATCTCTTAGTTCAATGCTCTGCAACATCTATATGGCCCCCCTCGCCATCCTCGTCAGACAGCATGGACTCAGCATAGTATCCTACACCGACGACAACCAGTTCATCCTCTCCCTCACAAAGAAACCCGACACCACCAGACTCAGCCTCCAGGAAGGAATGAAAGACGTTGCATCCTGGATGAGCAGCAGCTGTCTGAAGCTCAACTTGGAGAAGACAGAAGTCCTCATCCTCGGATCCAACCCCTCAGCTTGGGACAACACCTGTTGGCCCACAGCACTTGGCAACCCACTCACCCCAACGGGCCACGCCAGGAACCTCAGCATCATACTCGACTCCTCTCTTGAGGTTCTTTAATTTTGACTCCATCTTACATTTGTCATCAATTTGTGTTGCCTTTACACAGACTGCTCTATTCATGAAGTATTTCTGCCCTTTTGACTGCAACGTGTAGAAAACCCCCCTCTGTCCTTGCTTTGAAAGCAATCTTAGACACTAGCTGGCCTAACTGCATACAGACATGTTTTGCCATTACTGATTGACTTATAAGTGCTGTAATTGATTGACTTATGGGTTGGGCAGAAACACGACGTAAGGGGAACATTCTGGTTACATGATGTTTTTCTATTGGCTAATATTTTGCAGATCTTGTATGTCCATATTAGGTATTTTGTATGCTTGCAGAAGCTAGGACTTCCCCTTTCTTTGATGCTGAGTTTGTAATTCTGAACATATAAAAGGCCTCTGTGTTTTGTACTTTTTAGACTACCTCATTCAATTGCTAAGGCAGTTGGGTGACGTGGCCTCACTTATTAAATTTAATAAAGATGTCTTTTGATATTTCAGCTTCTGTGCCAAGTTCTTTTGTATTAGTGAGACCCCTAAGAATGAAGATTTCAGTTCTTCAGATGGCGCCCAATGTGGGGCTTCATCAGAGAAGTGACTTTCTGTGGGAGTGATCTTGTCAGGAGACAGAAATCTACTGAGGAAGACAAGACAGGATTCTACTAAGAAGGTACTCTGTGCACAGTGATTCTGGGGATTCTTCGTCTCTGCAGCCCAGTGTATTTCTGCTCTTCCTGATTTTGATCCTCCACATGATGTCACTCCTGACTGAGAACCTTTTTGGCGTGAGTATTAAAAAGAAAAACAAAGCGACCGTTAGGTCATGTAGAACTTGACAGTTAGAATTTGGATAACCTTTTGATTAGTAAAAGTAAGAGTTAAGTATAAATGGGTCGCTCCCAGTCCTTTGTTCTTTGGTTCTGTGGTTCTTTGCTTAGTTTGTTTGGTCCTTAGTTTTATTTGAAGATTGCAATTTTAAAAAACCGAGGGTCTTGTATATTTACGAGTGTATCGGTAGAGATAACCCCTTGAAGTTTGAAGCTAGATTAGTGAGCTATAAGATGCCTGATCTTAGCAAATTTTGAAATGTAGCTTTGGAACTTTGGAATTTGTGTTGGCCAACTTTGGATTTGTATAGGTTTGTATATGCAAGTTGCAATTTGTGTAGGCAGGTAATGAGGAGATATTTCTCCATTTGGTTTAGTTGAACGGTGCACGTACAAAAAGTACATTAAGCACTATTTTGATTATAATATTCTATATTTTGCAATATTTTGGGCATGCCTGTTTGAAAACTCACATAAGAAGAATGTGTTGCTTTATTTTGGAAGGTACCATGTTGTGATGTGAAGTAAATTAGCCGGCTTCCCTAGCGGGAAATATCTAAATAGGTTTAGATTTACAAGCATATTTCTTCCTTGGTGATTTTGTATCCCCAGGGAATTAAAATATGGACATAATACATACAAGGATCCTTTGTTCTGCGCAGTTTTATGAATGAAGATATGCAGAACGATTTTGTTTGGTGTTCTGCTAATCAAAGCTAGTGAATTGAGTGCATTTTCGTTTCTTGGACATACATCAGTCTGTTGGGCTGTTTTTGCAGTCTTTTGGGAACACAATTGAGAAGCGTTTCTTGTAAATATGACTTACAACTAGCATTTACAAATGGTTTGGTTTAAGTACAGTCTCTATGCTGTCCTTTATTTCTGTCCTGAGTATTGGTTTGTGGGTTAAATGTGTGTTTAAATGTCTCTGTGGTTTTCCCATTAGTGCAATTTCTTTAAGTAAATAGCGTTGGCGCTATTTACGAAAATGCATGGCTAAAAGCGCGCCGTATTATGTGTGACCCCTTTCTGTTTGTCTGAAATGAGCTCAAATGTGTGATGGTGTTTTTTCTTGATGTTTTCAGTCTATTAAGCAAGATGTCTAAATGTTTAAAAACTAAAATGTAAATTCACATTCACTAGGAATAAAAAGCCCCAAAAACGAAATTGGGTATTTTGCAAAAAAATAAATAAACCTACAGCATTTTCCTTAGATACATTGTGTTAGGTATTAACAGGCAAACAGATCAGCTGAAGTAAATTCCTGCTGAACTCAAAATATTATAGAACACGCATTGATATGTTTTAGTTTGAAAAAGACTGCAGCTGCCCATGTTACAAAACATTGACAGACAAGCTACATAAAACAGGAATATTTATTCAACCAGGATTTTGCCCTCAGTTGCACGGGTGAAACTTTGCATTTCAGAATGTTGTTTTAAAAAGGTTTCAAAACTAAGGTTCATTATTTTGTATTATAGGTAGACATTTTAATTAAGGGTTTTCCTTTCTTTAAGCATTTCTGTAAGTATATTTGTGGCATATCCTAAGTAATAATTAACCCATGTAGTGAAAGAAACATTTAAAAGGAAAGAAACTGTAACAGATGCTGAAACAAGATAGGGCAAGTGCAGGGAAACTAAAAGTTAACGATGTCTTGAACATTGATTGGCAATCTCAGATAAAGATCAATCAGGGAGATTGGTTTTGCAGGTCAGTTTCGGGTGAAGACATTAGTTTCTTACAGTTTAAACTGGTTAATGTGTAAATGACCTGGGGAGCCCAGGCCACTTTGTTCTTTGCAGGCCTACATGGCCCAGAGAAAATAAAAAAAAGAGAAAAGAAAATGAAGTCAGATTCGAGGAATTACAGAGCCTTAATATGTGGAATTCTCAAAACTGATTGGGTTATAAAAATAAGTGCTACAAAATTTGTTTTTTACTATTCATGAAGCTTAATGCTCATACTGTGACTTTCTAGCATTATAATTGATTTTAAGTTATGGTACACTGCATAATGAGAACATTAGCATATGGGATTTTTACTTAGCGCAGGCGTACAAAACTCATTTTTATAAGGATTTACATGGGATATGTCTCATGTCCAACCTTTGCAGTTTATAAAGAACATTCTGAGGATGATTAATATGTAAAAAAATTATAGGATATTTATTTTTAAGTGCCCCAAATAGCAAAGTCGAATTTGGGTAAAATTGGGCATTTTTGCCATTTATAATAGCCTTAAAAGTGCCTTAGGCTTCTTCAGTAAATGCATACATTTAGGTATAATACAAATTTGCAGGTTGTTCCCATTTAGGTTTCCTTTTAAATAGGTCAGTGAGCCAATGTGCCTGGTGCAGAGGTTTGAGTTTAATATCAGGGTGGAAGGTTTTAACTTTTGCTGGACCTAACTGAGACCTTCAGCCTTTTAAGGTTGATGAAATGAGTACCATTGCAAACAAGCATTTGTTCTAAAAACTGGTATGTGTTATTATGTTCTGTGAATTATACACAGTAAGTGTTTTAATAATCCAAGTATAGAAATAAATTGTATCCCCTAACAGGAGTAATATCTAAATCATGTGTTTTTAAATAGAGTTGGTTATTGCAGGTTAGAAAGAATTGGGAAGGTTTTTTTTTGGTCTTTTTTCAGACTTAGAGTGAGGAATGGATTGAGGGCTGAGGAGCCCGCAAGGCAGATTTTGACTTTAAGGTCAGTGAGGTAGGATAGGGGTAAGTGTAAAGAGATGGAAAAATTATTGCTTGGAAAAGCAGGGCCTCAAAGGGTGTTGGCGCACGGGACACGCAGAGTGTCTGTGAAAATGTTTTTGGGAAATTAAAAAGGTTTAGCATGTTTTCAAAAGATGGTTGTTACAGTTGATATGTTGTGTGTTATGTGCAGTAATGTTCGTGCGTTTTACATATTTTTGCATTTTATCCTTTTATGAATTGTTCCTGCTGGTCCTGTGTGTGTGAGGATGTTAAGCCTGACAAATTAAGCAGGCTTGAATATTCTGTTTTGAGCTGCAGGTTCACAGTGCATAAAAGTGCATGCAATAGTGTTGTGTGTCACCGCTTTTTTACTGTGCAATTTTTTGTCTATTTTTTTTGTGCTTAATATACAGCGCGTATATCTGATGGCTTGGCATATGTGTGTTTTTTTTTTGGTTTTTTATGCGCTGATGATACTAAATTTTACAGATATGGTTTTTCATGCTGTGACCAAAACAAGACAACACTTCACCAGTGTATGTCAAATTTGGCTATAAATATTGAAGAAAAGTAAAAAGCAAATTGTGTCATCTAGTCACGATACTGTCCTCTTCCCTTAAAGGAACAGACAGCCCTAAAAAATTATGTATCCTCATTGGGCGTAAGGATGAATGATAGATTTGTGACTCTTGTACATGGTGACCTAATTTCTATATTACATTAGTCAGTTTTGTTCTGCTTCCCAAGTAGTGTATGGCTTTGTACAATAAAGGAAACAAGGCTTCATTTTTACCTAGTCCTATTTCCCTTTTCCAAATTCCTTTCACTAGTTGGTGTATTGTTCAGGTTCACACTTCCAGAATGCAGTGATATCCTAGGGACCCCCATATTATGTATAATTCCCTTTTGTATGACCAGTCTGGTTTTCAAAAAATTTCTTTAGGCCTACTCTGATGTTTCCAGTCTGACTGTTAGGGTAGTGATGTACTGATTAACTGACTCAATACTATAGTTAGATAAGTTTTCCACCTCAATGGGAGACACCTTACATTTTTTTGAATATGACAAATTCAATGCCTATTCTAATATGGTTTGTAGGTCCTTTTTTCTGCTGCTTTAATTTTTGATGGACCAGATGTATTTTAAATAATGGAAATACCAGGACTTTCTAGATCTTGTCTTTTGTTTCCACATCTTGATCATTAGCTTTTGTATTGCATAGTCCACCTGATGCACAATTATTTAAGGGGAGGTATCTACATGCCCCTGATAATCTGTATGATATAATTTCTCTTTTTAAATGTTCTAGATAAGGAATTTAGGAACACCTATATGTAATCATTGAGAAAAAAAAATGTGTTTGCCCCATTAGACAATGCCACTATGTGCGAGGACATCCATTCAGATAGAATTCCCATGTCGCTATCTACCCTTAGATGGTAGAGGATATGCTCTGATATGGAAACCCAATTGAAGAAATCAGAGGCACTGTTTTGCCTACTGCCTTTGTTTTTGTATTACCTTTGAGAATGACAGTATGTTCTAGACCAGAAATGTCCCATGAGTATGGCCACTCCTTTAAAGATTGCAGGCCACTTGCTTGCAGTCCCTTGTTATACAATGAACTGTTTTTGTACTTAAATTGAAGGAAATAACTGTTACATTTCCTACGTCAAAGGAAGAATGATACCCTGCAGAACGCTAATTCTCATCAGTGTCAGCTACAGATGAGGGCTACATACCTTGGCCCTACAGCACCCAGACATCGATCGCCAGCTTGCCATCAATGATATCTCTAACTATTGTACTTGCTTCATCAGAAGGCTTTGAACATCAGAATTTCAGTGCAAAAGAGCGCCTGTTATGTGCTGGTTAACATCTGACAGTGTGCAGTCCCTTGAGCCCCTTGGCCTGTGTTTTTGGCCACACAACCCCTTTTCCTTTGCTCCAACAGAAGTGCAGTGCACCGGAGGATTTGAGATTGGCAAAAGGCACTGCATTATGGTGCCAATGAAAGAGCAGCCCGAGCATCCTCTGACACTGAATAGAGAGTGTTGGAGCCTGAAAGTGTTGCTGAGAGTGACAGTCTGTTGCTCTTTCCCGATTAATAGTACTTGGGTCTGCATGAGATGATCTGTGCTCTTGATCAATGAAGAGCACACTATCTGTAGTGCCTGCAGCACAGGAAATATTGGTGCACTGCATTGAGACATTGAGACTTTTGAATGAGCTATGAGTGTTTGCCAGGAGGGCACTCCAACGGATACTGAGTAACATCATTTTCATGAAAGGCTTGAAAGAAGAGGCCCATGTGGAAGAAAACAACAGAAACAGGATTTTATGGACAATAGAAGCCTGCCAGGAGAGGCTTTGACGGACTCTGGGTATTTCCTGTGAGCTTGTATAGAATGGAGTTTGGAGACTGATTCTTGTTTTGCTGGCATTATTTTAAAGTACTATTCTGTTTAGTAAAAGCAGAATAAAGTCAATTTTCTGTGGAAGAAAATCCCCTTTTTCACCTCAGAGCGTTGATGAGGATCACCACTGTTTCACCTGAACATGTGATGGGTTACTGAAATGCATAGGAGCCATAAAAATGTTAGTACATAATTTTAGGATTTGCTTTCTGCTTAGGGTTGTTAAAAATTATAATCCTGCTTGTAATAGTGGTCATTACTTTCTTCTGCTATCTTGATTTTGAATGTTTTGTTCTTTTTGTATTCCTGCTGATAGCTTACATATATCTGTTTTTATGAAATGAGTAGAATGCTCGCCTAAGCAAGGAATTAGGATTTGCCTGTATAATGGCAAAAGCTGGGTCTGAGGTTCTTTAATTTTGACTCCATCTTACATTTGTCATCAATTTGTGTTGCCTTTACACAGACTGCTCTATTCATGAAGTATTTCTGCCCTTTTGACTACATCGTGTAGAAAACCCCCCTCTGTCCTTGCTTTGAAAGCAATCCTAGACACTAGCTGGCCTAACTGCATACAGACATGTTTTGCCATTACTGATTGACTTATAAGTGCTGTAATTGATTGACTTATGGGTTGGGCAGAAACACAATGTAAGGGGAACATTCTGGTTACATGATGTTTTTCTATTGGCTAATATTTTGCAGATCTTGTATGTCCATATTAGGTATTTTGTATGCTTGCAGAAGCTAGGACTGCCCCTTTCTTTGATGCTGAGTTTGTAATTCTGAACATATAAAAGGCCTCTGTGTTTTGTACTTTTTAGACTACCTCATTCAATTGCTAAGGCAGTTGGGTGACGTGGCCTCACTTATTAAATTTAATAAAGATGACTTTTGATATTTCAGCTTCTGTGCCAAGTTCTTTTGTATTAGTGAGACCCCTGAGAATGAAGATTTCAGTTCTTCACTCTCACCATGACCCGCCAAATCAACGTTGTTGCCTCTATCTGCTTCAACAGCCTCTGCATCCTTTACAAGACCTTCAAATGGATCCCCCCCGAATCCAGAAAGACTATCACCCATGCACTCATAACAAGCAGACTGGACTACGTAAACATCCTCTACATCTGCAAGACCTCCACTGGCTCCCCGTCAAGAAGAAAGTAACCTTCAAGCTACTCACCTACGCAAACAAATCCCTCCACAACACCGGACGCAAACACCTCATCAAAAAAACGTCCTTCCATGTACCCAGGAGAAACCTTCAATCTGCCGACCTCGCAGAAACCCTGCATATCTGCAGAACCAGAGCGGGTGGAAGAGCATTCTCCTATATCACGGCTAAGGCCTGGAACGAGCTCCCTATCAACATTAGACACTCCCCCACTCCGCACACCTTCAGGAAGAGCCTCAAGACCTGGCTCTTTGGCTGACCCGGAGCTGCACCCCCCTCCCCCAGCACCTTGAGACCCTCATGGGTGAGTAGCGCGCTTCACAATTCCCTGATTGATTGTGTGTTACAAAAGTGACTAATTGCAATAAAAATAATTAATGCGCATGATTTTACCACTAAAATATAAAGTTTCATCACTGGCAAAGTCTGAACCTGAGGGAAGCAGTTTCATACTGCTTTCTTCTCACGTAATGCAAGTTACCAGGCAAATGCATTTTTTGCAACTGAGGTGAGCGAATTGTGCTCCCACACAATGTACATTTGTATGCACAACAAGCACGGTATTTTCAAAACTAGTGGGGCACTCCGGTCAGCTCCTGTCTTGAAAGTTTTGGGGTGATTCGCCAAGCGGGGGCCGAGAAAAAGGGGGGTCCCAAAATGTGTTTTCTCCATGTTATTTTCCATAGGAAACTTTAGACACGGCTACAGCCTGAACTGCTGAACGAAATTACACCAAATTTGGCAAAAAGGTAGCTCTTGTTTCAGAAAGAACTCTTTTTGTTAAATGGTGTAAATCCGTTCAGTAATTCCTGAGAAATAAAAAAAAAGTGGTCGGTGAATGAATTTCTCATAGGAAACTTTAGACACTGCCAACTGCTGAACAGAATGACACCAAATTTGGCAAAAAGGTAGTGCTTGGTTAAGAAAGCATCCTTTTTTTTTAAATGGTGTAAATCCGAAAATTTAAATATAAAAGCCTTGATATTTAGAGGCGTGGTGGATCCGCGGACCCTCCCGACCACGAGCTTTATTCTAATTAGCTGTCAACACTCCAAACCAGGAAGTGTTGGCAGCCATCTTGTGACTCAGTAGAACAAAGTACAAGAAAACAGAAAAACAAACGCGTAAAACATGAAAAGGGGGCAGGGTAGAAACCCCCTAACCCCCTAGGCCTGCTCAGGGGGTCCCACAAGGACCCCCCAGGGCCCAAAAAATATATATATTTTAAATCATCGAGATTTGCGCATCCAGCGCGAATTTCAGCTGAAAATAAAAAAGAAAACGAAGCGCGGCCTCACATGCTTCATTATTATTTAGCCCCGGGTGTGCGAAGTCCCGGGGCATGCAATATTATAATTGTGGGTGCCCAGGGAGGCCCCCGCAGCCCCGGGGCTTTCCTTAAATATTAGCGGGGGTCACACGGCCCTCCCACAGCCCCGGGGACCGCCACCCCTGGGGCTTGTTTTTTTTTATCAGTGGGGGGGCTCCAAAGCCCCCCAATCCTCAGGGACCGCCACCCCCGGGGCTTTTCTTAAATATTTGTGGGGAGCGCATGCCCCCCCAGCCCCGGGGTCCGCCAACCTCCGGGGCTTGTTTTTTCAAAAACAAAGAACCTGTGTGGGGGGCTCAAGCCCCTACCCCACAAGCCCCAGGGACCGCCAACTCCCCGGGGCATTGTAAATGTTGGGAGGGGGGCCGCGCGCCCCCCCTGGAGCCCTCCAAGCCCCTGGGGACCACCACCCCCCAGGGCCGGCTCCTGCAGTGTCCCAGGGTGCCCACCCCAGGACACTGCTGTTTGCAATGACACGGCGGGAGCCGTGTGGCTCCCGTCCTGTCATTGCAAACTGCTTTGCTTCACTGAAGCTAGAGCAGGGAAACCTGCTCTCACATCAATGAAGCAAAGCAGATTGCTTTTCCACACAGGGAGCTGCATGTCAGCAGCTCCCCATGTGGAAATGCAATGCCGGCTCCTGCAGGACGCGGGGAGCCGGCGGGACTGTAGGGGCATTGGCGCTCCCCCCATGGTCCCTAACGGATAGAGCCTGCCATGGGGATGGGGTCCCTGGGGCTAGAAGCGGCCTGTGAGGGGGGCCAAGCGCCCCCCTCCCCCCAAAAATAAAATATATAAATAAATAAAGGCCAGCCCCGGGGAATGGGGTCCAAGGGGCCAATAGAGGCCTCAGGAGGGGGGACACGCAGCCCCTTCGAAAAATAACAAAAAAATATTTGGCCATGCCCCGGGGAATGGGGTCCCCGGTGCCGGAATTGGCCACGGGATGGGGGCCCACGCGGCTCCCATCCCGTTCGTATTTTTTTGTTTTAAAAAAAAAAAGGGTTTAGGCCTTGGGAAATGGGCTCCCCAGGGCCAAGTAAAGGAAAAAGAAGGGGGACCACACAGCCCCCTTCTAAAAAAAAATAGACGCAATCTTGACGGAGGCCCCGTCCCCTCCCAGCAAAACTCTGCAAACTCGCCCTGTGGCGCGTTTTAATTTGGGCAATGAATTCCCCTTAAAAACTGGGGGTCCCTGGGGTCTAACTAGCCCACCAGGTACCTCCAGTAAGCGCCACAGGGCTGTGTTGCAGAGAGATGATCCGGCCCATGCCCCTTTTTCACCTCTCTGCAACACAGCTCTGTGGCGCTTACTAGAGATACCTGGTGGGCTAGTTGGACCCCAGGGACCCTCAGGATTCAAGGGGACCTAATCCCCCAACTTAAAACCGCCACGGGCGCGTTTGCACAGTGGTGAAGGGAGGGGTAGGGCCCGAGGTGACATGTGTGCTAACACACCCTGTGGTGCGTTGTAAGTTGGGGAATTAATTTCTCTTCAATCATGAGGGTCCCTGGGGGCCAACTAGCCCACCAGGTACGTCCAGTAAGCACCACTGCGCTGTGTTGCAGAGAGGTGGTCCAGGCCACACCCCTTTTTACACCTCTCTGTAATGCAGCTCTGTGGTGTAAACACGCCCTATGGTGCATTTTAAGTTGGGGAATTAATTCACCTTCAATCCTGAGGGCCTGAGGTGGTCCAGGCCATGTTTCTTTTTATACCTCTCTGCAACGCAGCTCTGTGGTGCTTCCTGGATCTACCTGGTGGGCTAGTTGGACCCCAGTGGCCCTCAGGATTCAAGGGGATTTAATCCCCCAACGTCCAACGCACCAGGGGGCGTTTTTGCAGAGTGGTGGAGAATGGGGGCATGGCCTTTGTCTACCTCTCACCAATCCCACTGCGTGGGGCTTACTGGTGGTAAAAGGTAGCCTAATTGGCCCCTAAAAGACCCCCAGCAGTGAAAGGGACTTCAATCACCATCCAAGAGCATGTCAGCGAGAGCGCGTTTATAGATTGGTGGGCAAAGTGGGCATGGCCTACAAGTACTTACCAATGCTGCTGTGTGGGACTGACTGGACGTAATAGTTTGGGAAGTTGGCCCTCAAGGATATCCTTGGGGGCAACTACTGTAAGGAATTGTTTAGTGCAGAGGGCATGTCCTTTGTTTACACAATAATCCAGGCTAGGGTTATGCCAGCAGGTATATTGTACAGTGGGATCTGGATGTTAAGGGGGGGGGGGGGGTTACATTTGCCAAAGCTTGTTGTTTTTGTATTTGTATCACCCATGGCTATGGAGAAGGAACCGTTGTACACGTTTCATATTTGCTATCTGAATTCCTAATGAAGCGCTGCATGTGTTATAACCGCTCGCGGTACAATGTGCAGCGCATGTGAGCCCCACCCGCTGCTCTGGTATAAAAGAAAGAGCGGAGCACTCGCGGTTGCTTGTGCTCGTTTGGATTCTCCCTTATAGAGCATCTCGCGCACGGACCCCTCCTGCAGACTCACCTTCCTCCCTGTGTGCACCGCATCCTGCTTTGGCCTCTGGACTCCTGCGGCCCGGCTCTTGTCTTCCGAGGCTTCTTGAGCTCCGGGTGTCTTCCGAGGCTGTCCTGATTTCCGGTCCGCTTCCACAGTTCTTCCCCAGCACTTCCGGGCCATCTACGACGTCCAGTCCCCCATTCTTTACGGCGCCACCTGCAACAAAAGGAAAACAAGGTTAGATCAAGGAAAGCATACCACAAAGAAAGTAAGTGCATTTACAGTTTGATTAAGGATTGAAGGATCGTCAAGTCGCAAACAAAGCGGATGGTACAAACATTTCTTCTGCAGACTAAAGACAGTCATATTTGAGATTCCTGAAGACTCTTCCTTGGCATTTCCCTATTTTGAACTCTGCATATACTATGTTCGAACTACTATTTTGTTGCCAAAAGGTGAACAGAGATTAACAGAACATTGCGCTTGTTGAAAGTTTTAGTGTGCATGTTATAACATGGACTAAAAGGCGTAGATTTATTTAGATATGATCTCTAGAGAAGCGAAAGTGAGTTGAGCCACTTGTTTTCCAGTATATCTATGTCACACCTTTATTCATAAAGGGTAACTTGTGTATTTGTTTCTCTAAGTTTTCATAGAAGATCACTTCCTATTATTTAAAAGCCATTCTCTGGTGACGGAAAAGACCAGAATTCTAAGAGGTATAAAGAATATGATTGAATTGATATTACTGTGCTATTAGTCTAGATAAGAAGGTGATATTACCTACCCAATAAGAATAGTGAGGTAATGATCTTTATTGTTTTTCTTTAATAGATAACATAGCAAACTGCCCACCTTGCCAGTGAACCTGTGAACGTCACAAGAGGATCAGTGTTGAGCCGTGTTTGTCTCTCTTTTGTTATTTTATCCTGTTCCCCCTTCCCTTGGGTTTCTTTTCTTTTAACACTTTTTCTACTCAGTGCTGAGGGATCAGAGACTTAAGGGTTTACTTAAGGGTACGAATTGTCTTCACTTCTCTTCAGCAGAACTGTTGGGATGTACAGGTGAGCAAGAAACATAACAGAAGCAAAAGCCTAACAACTTATAGTTCTGCTGGAAAGATGAATACAGAGGAAGCAACAGATGGAATAGACCCTGCTGATATGGCGCAGGCTCTTGAAGAGGATTTAGTTCACAATGAATCAGTATCAGTGCTTTTGAGTTAGACAAATTAAAAATAGAAAATGCTGCTTTGAGACAAGATCTGCTACGTTATAAGCCTCGGGAAACTGTTTGGGGACCTACCTTCACTCCGTCCTTTAAAGACTCTCCAGACCTGGTACTAGATCAAAAGACCCCACCACAAGTT
The DNA here is from genome assembly GCF_964263255.1 of Lissotriton vulgaris. Lineage (NCBI taxonomy): Eukaryota > Metazoa > Chordata > Amphibia > Caudata > Salamandridae > Lissotriton > Lissotriton vulgaris. The sequence goes on along the minus strand of NC_141698.1, from coordinate 1,069,283,762 downwards.
CTTCTCCTATGGAAATAACAGTAAATGTTCCAAGTATGGTGCCTTTGGCTGCTCCGGAACGTTTTCATGGAGATAGTAATAAATTCCAGGTGTTCCTGAATCAGTGTCAATTACACTTTGTCTGCAAGCCACAACAGTTTCCTACAGATGCCACTACGGTGGCCTTTGTTTTATCATATTTGGGGGGAACTGCTGCAAAATGGTCCATTCTTTATGTAGATAGGGGTGACCCGATTCTCCATAACTGGGCCCAGTTTAAGAGAACGATGACCCGTCTCTTTGCCAAACACACTTATATACAGGCAAGTGACAACAAACTTCTAAATTTGAAGCAAGGGAATAAAGATTTATTAACATATCTTACTAACTTTAACCGTTTATTGACTGAAACACAGTGGCCAGAAGAAAAGCGAGTCTCTCTCTTTTATAAAGGATTGAGAGATGAATTGAAGGACGCTCTGGCCCACATTGTGGATCTCCCTGACAATTATTCTGACTTTGTAGATTTGGTGGTCAAATTAGACCATAGATTAGGAGAAAGGAAAGGAGATAGAACTAAACTAGAATCACGGTTGACTTTTGTAAAACATGAGAAAAAGGACAGAGATGAATGAATGAATGAATGAATGAAGATTTATAGAGCGCATAGTTACCCGGAAGCATCCCAGCGCTAAACCAGAAAAAAGGGGGAACTGCTGCAAAATGGTCCATTCTTTATGTAGATAGGGGTGACCCGATTCTCCATAACTGGGCCCAGTTTAAGAGAACGATGACCCGTCTCTTTGCCAAACACACTTATATACAGGCAAGTGACAACAAACTTCTAAATTTGAAGCAAGGGAATAAAGATTTATTAACATATCTTACTAACTTTAACCGTTTATTGACTGAAACACAGTGGCCAGAAGAAAAGCGAGTCTCTCTCTTTTATAAAGGATTGAGAGATGAATTGAAGGACGCTCTGGCCCACATTGTGGATCTCCCTGACAATTATTCTGACTTTGTAGATTTGGTGGTCAAATTAGACCATAGATTAGGAGAAAGGAAAGGAGATAGAACTAAACTAGAATCACGGTTGACTTTTGTAAAACATGAGAAAAAGGACAGAGATGAATGAATGAATGAATGAATGAAGATTTATAGAGCGCATAGTTACCCGGAAGCATCCCAGCGCTAAACCAGAAAAAAGGGACCAAAGCGAATAGCAAAGAAGTAGCGTAAATCATTAAGGAAAGAGGTGGGTTTTCAGGAGTTTCAAAAACCGCAGATGGCATGATTCTGCACGCAGTTTCATGGGGAGGGAATTCCACAGTTTAGTTGTATTTACCGAGAATCGCCGTCGTACCTTTTTTACTCTGGGCACGATGACCAGACGTTCATGATCTGAACGAAGAGGTCTGTTGGCTTTATAAGGCACAACTAAGTTCTTCAGAATGGGGGGCCCCTTACCCTGCAGAAGTTTGTGTGCAATGCACAGGGATTTAAATTTTACCCTTTCGCGTATCGGAAGCCAGTGCAGCAACTTAAGTGCTGGTTTTGCTGACATTCTGACTGAAGTGCCCGTGAGAAGCCTCGCTGCGGCATTCTGGATCTGTTGAAGTTTGTTAAATGTAGTTTCAGGTGCACCAAGGAAGATAGCGTTTCTGTAATCCAATCTGGACAGGATCAGTCCTTGGATCAGCTGCTTCCTAGAAGGCTGCGGAAGAAGTGGCAGAACTTTTCGAGCCGATCGAAGGAGGCCAAAGCAAGCTCCCGCCATTTTTTTGGCTTGGGTCTTGAATGAAAGATCCTGTTCCATCCAGACCCCCAGGCTTTTAATCTCATTTTTAGGGCAGGGGAGCTCGCCCAGACAGGTGGGCCAGATGGTCGAAGGCAATGTGGACCCCTTATGCCCTAGTAGCATAATTTCGGTCTTTGACCCATTCAGTTTAAGAGCGGATTCACACATCCAGGTATAAATTTTTGATAGGCAGGAGTGAAGAGTGTCCGGACACTGGGCAAGTTGGGATAAGGAGACAACCAGTTGGGTGTCGTCTGCGTAGCTCACGATTTTGATCCCAAACGGAGCAACCACCTCCTCCAGTGGGGTCATATACACATTAAACAATGTGGGGCTCAGGGATGAGCCCTGTGGCACCCCACACTGGAGGGGAATTGCAGCCGATCGTGAGTTACCCTCCCAGACCTGAAAGGTGCTGTTGCTAAGAAATGAGATAAGCCAGGAAAAGGCTGTCCCTACCACACCTACATCTGTCAGTCGTTGAATTAAGACCTGATGATTAACAGTGTCGAAAGCTGCACTTAGGTCCAGGAGGATCACTGCCACTGATCCTCCTGAACCCAAAATGCATCTAGCCTCCTCAACGACTGCCTGAAGGGCGGTGTCCGTACCTTGGCCAGGGCGAAAGCCAATTTGCGAGTTCCGAAGCAGGCCATTGGACTCTAGGAAATGGGAAAATTGTTGATTAACTTACCTTTCCGTGATCTTACTAAGTCCAGGGAGTAGTGAAATCGGCCTAAAATTGGCCAATTCCGCCGGATCTAGGTGTGGCTTTTTAAGAAGTGCTTTCACAATGGCTCCCTTCCAGCCAGGTGGGACAACTCCCTGCAAAAGAGAGGCATTAATAAGTCCTGTATCGGTATAGCAATGGTGGTCGCTATCTGTTTCAAGATCTGCATGGGTACCGGATCACTAGGGGAACCACTTTTGATGACGGCCAGAGCTTTGAGAACCTCATCCACTGAGACTGAACCGAAAGCATCGAGCTGAATGTCGGGTGTGGCTAGCCGACTGCATATATCTATTCCACGATCAACTTGGGGCAGGGAAGTTAAGATGTTATGAATTTTGGCGTCAAAATAGTTCGCCAATTTATTGCATTTGGCTCCTGAGGTGTCTTGAGCCAGAGGGGGTTCAGGCACCTTGAGCAGTTCCTTGAAGATTAGGAAGGTTTCTCTAGAAGAATTAGAGGAGTTTTTAATTCTTTCATCGAAGAATTGTCTCTTGGTGCTGCGAAGGGCAGCCTTATATGCTCTAACAGCGGTGCAATACTCATCTTTGCTGGATTCGGCCCAGTCTTTCCTCCAGGAACGCTCGAGCTTCTTACATCCTTTTCTTAGGAGTTTCAGCTTGGGCGTATACCAGGGAGCAGAGCCTGCTCTCTTCTCCTTTTTCTGAATAGTTTTCTTGGGAAGAATAGAGTCAAGTGAGTTGGTAAGCCAGTTTTCAAAGTTCGTATCTGCAACCACAGGATCAAGAACTGGAGGGGGATAGGAATGTTCAATTTTGGAGATCCAATTCTCAACAGAGAGCTTGGACCAAACCCTATCCACGATACGTGTATTGGGGGGTTGTAGTGGCACAGCCACGACTTGCCAGGAAAAAGGGACCAGGAAGTGGTCTGTCCACGGGAGGGGATAGGGTGGTCTGGCTTTAAGTGCACGTACGTTGGTAAAAATTAGGTCAAGCAGATGTCCCTTGTTATGCGTTGCCCCTGTATTGACCAATCCTAACTCATAAGATGTAAGGTTGAGTTGGAGGTCCGTCGCCACCAAGTCCAGAGGGTCATTAAAATGGAGATTAAGATCTCCCAAAATCATGAAATTAGGAGCAGAGGATGCCAATACAGTAACTGTTTTCATCAACGCGCTAGCAAAATGGCTGGGGCACCCCGGTGGGCGGTATACAAGTAAACCAGAAAGGGAGACTGTAGGTGATATTTGTAAAGAGAAATAATAGCTCTCACAGTCAGCAGTGCCACTATCCTTCGCCCTACATACGAATTTATCCCTATACAATATGGCCAGGCCGCCCCCTCTACCAACGGGCATGTTCTGAAAGTGGATTAGGAAGCCTTGGGGGAGGGCGCGTACAATATCGGCCTCAGAATTATGTGTAAGCCACGTCTCCGTGAGAAACAGGATATCTAACTTATGATCCTGCAGTAGGAAGTTAATCTCTGGGGAATGTTTAGGGAGGGACCTACAGTGCAGGAGGGCCATTTGTAGGGAGTCCTGTTCATTAATAGACAGGGGTGAGCTACATAGATCACAGTGGGTAAATACCTTTTCCCCTTTATGCATATAGTGGCAATTCATATTCTTTAAGGATCTAAGTAGCACGAGATCTCCTCGTGAATAGCTGATACAACCCCCTGTAGAATCGGGCATAGGTTCTGGCCCTAGGCCTGGCTGGGCCCGGACGGGCCCAGACGGGCTTGCCTCTGGCACGCCTCTGGCGCGCCAACGGTGCGCCCGCTGGGCCGCCCTCTTCGCGTACGAGAAGTAACGTTCATTTTGTAGTGCGCGTGCCCAAATCGCACGTCGCACTAGAGCGCTAACCTGGTACCTCCGCAATATGGCGCCCCAAGTCTGCGCCTGAGGGGGTGAGGCCAGGTAACCAAGCAAGCCCAGAATCGGCTTCCCAGTGATAGTAACAGTCTGAGGAGGGGGGGAACAGCCCAGAGAGGCAGGAGACAAACAAGGGGAAGTTAAAAACTATTTTCAGCAAACAAACAAGAAATTTTGAAATGCGGCGCAACAAAGGTTAAAATACAGTGTCACCACAGTGAGTACCCTGGCGCCTGGCTTTTCGCCTCAGGAGCCCTAATTCTAGCAAGAAGCGCCCGCTTCAGGCGTCCAACTTGTAGTGCGCGTACCCAAATCGCACGTCGCACTAGAGAGCTAACCTGGTACCTCCGCAATATGGCGCCCAAAGTCTGCGCCTGAGGGGGTGAGGCCAGGTAACCAAGCAAGCCCTGAATCGGCTTCCCAGTGATAGTAACAGTCCGAGGAGGGGGGGAACAGCCCAGAGAGGCAGGAGACGAACAAGGGGAAGTTAAAAACAATTTTCAGCAAACAAACAAGAAATTTTGAAATGCGGCGCAACAAAGGTTAAAATACAGTGTCACCACAGTGAGTACCCTGGCGCCCGGCTTTTCGCCTCAGGAGCCCTAATTCTAGTAAAATCCCAGAGCCTGAACCTATGCAAATAGGAACCCTTAAAGGTCCATTATCCTCAGAAGAGAAAGAAAGAAGAAGAAAACTCCACCTAAGTCTGTATTGTGGAAAGGCAGGTCATTTCGCAAAAGAATGTCCCATAAAACCCAAGAACCCAAAAAAGGTTAATGCGGTAATTACACATTCTTCGGACTCGGAAAACGAATAAGCTCAACAAGGGCAGAGGTCACTTGTTTGAGGAAAAATACTACACAGACCTCAAATTCTGCAGCTTATACAGTTCCACACATACCCAAACATTTCTTGATCCAGATAATTTTGATTGTAAGCACTCAGTTAAGACATTCCCTCCCAGTACTTCTTGATTCCAGTGCTACAGGCAATTTTGTAGATACCGCTTTGGCTAAGAAATTTGGTCTCCCTGAGTCAGTATGTGCAGTTGATGGATAAGAACTAACGTCAGGTTTGATCACACATCAAACTGGTCATATTATTATGTTGTGCCAAAACGGTCACACGGAAGTAATAGCTTTTGACTTAATAGACACTCCTAACTTTGGTTTGAATCTAGGAGTACCCTGGTTCACTACTCACAATCCAAAAATTAATTGGATTTCCAGGACGGTTACTCTGGATTCTACCTTCTGTAAAGCTGCTTGTTATCAAGAAACTGGACATGAACATTCAACAGTTGTACATTGTGCCTCAGTTACACAATTAGAGGAAGCTATTCCCTCAGAATACTTGGACTTTAAGGATGTTTTTGATCCAGTAAAGGCCAGTGTCTTACCGCCACACCGGACATATGACTGTCGTATAGACCTAATCCCTGGAGCTCCTTTGCCAAATAGCAGAGTGTATGCTCTCACTGAAGAAGAAACCCAATACCTGCAAACGTATTTGGATGACTTGATACAATCAGGCTTCATTCATCATTCCACATCTCCTGTGTCATCTCCACTTTTTTTTATACCAAAACCGGATGGGTCTCTTTGCGCTTGCATCGACTATAGGGGTCTCAATAAACCAACAATCAAAAATAAGTACCCATTATCATTAATACCAGAACTTCTTAATCAGTTGCGACACTCCACCATTTATACCAAATTAGATGTACGCGGAGCCTACCATTTAGTACGAGTTAAGGAGAATGACGAATGGAAAACAGCTTTTAAAACCAAATTTGGTTTGTTTGAATTCACAGTGATGCCGTTTGGATTGTGCAACGCCCAAGCAGCGTTCCAATTCTTTATCAATGAGGTTCTGCACGGATTTCTTGATATTTGCGTCATAGTGTATATTGACGATATCCTTATCTATTCTAAAAATCAGGAAGAACACACACAACATGTCAGGGCTGTATTAGCTAAGCTGAAGGAACTCTGTCTTTTTGCTAAATTGGAAAAATTTATTTTTAATACTAATACAGTCAGTGTTTTGGGATATTGTTTATCACCACAGGGCATTACCATGGATCAAAAGAAAGTTAGTGCAGTGAATGATTGGCCAGAACCGACTTCTCTAAAGGAAGTACAAAATTTTTTAGGTTTTGCCAACTTCTATAGAAGGTTCATCTCTCATTTTGCTGAAACTATGGCTCCTATTACCAAACTCCTGCAGAAAAGTCAACGCTTTCTTTGGGAGGAGCAAGCCTCCAGGGCCTTTCAACAATTGAAACAGAAATTCACAACAGCTCCTGTCCTCAAACATCCAGCTCCTGACCTTCCATTTTACGTAGAAGCTGATGCTTCGCAGGTAGCAATTGGAGGAGTCCTTTCTCAGCGAGATCCGGTAGATGGACAGTTACATCCTGTTGCCTTTTATTTGAAAAAAATGTTGCCAACTGAACAAAATTATACAGTCGCTGAGAGAGAACTATTAGCCATTAAGGTAGCCTTTTCAGAGTGGAGACATCATTTAATGGGGGTTAAGTTCCCTGTTACCATCTTCAGTGACCATAAGAATCTTCAGTTCTTTAGTTCCATAAAAGCATCGACACCACGACAGATGCGTTGGCTACATTTCTTTAGCGCATTGATTTCGTAATCACATATAGACCAGGCACACAACAAATCCCATCTGATGAGTTATCAAGGTATGGGCATACGTTGGAAACCAAACAAGAGAAACAGGGTCAGCCCATATTGCACCTCAAAACATAATAGCACCAATACAACAGAAGGATTTCATGAAAGACTTATATACAGCACACCTATTAGTGGAACCATTGGAATGGTTAAAGAAACCACATAATACAATCCAGCAGGGCCTGCTCTACCATGATTCCCTCCTCTATGTACCAACTATAAGTCTACAAGCACAGGTTAACACTTGGCACCATGCATCAGTTTTAGCTGGACATCCTGGTTGGGTGAAAACATTAGAAAAAAATAAAAAAACACTTTTGGTGGCCCACCATGAGCAGAGATGTACAACAGTATGTTAGTACTTGCTCTATATGTGCCCATCAAAAAACGTCGCATAAAGCTCCAACAGGGCTGTTAGTACCAATGCCAATGCCCCCTAGTCTGTGGCATACAGTAAGTGTGGATTTTATGGTTAATTTACCACCTGTAAAAAAGTTTACTACTATACTGGTGATTGTTGATTACCTCTCCAAAATGGCACATTTTGTGCTGTTACTAAAACTCCCAACAGCTGTAGAATTTGCAGACATCTTTATTAAGGAGGTTGTACGCTTACATGGATTGCCAAGCAAACTTGTTTCCGACCGCGGAAGTCAGTTTAATTCAAATTTTTGGAAAACACTATGTACAAAACTCAAGGTTGAAGTAGCATTGCCTTCTGCATTCCACCCAGAAACAGATGGACAAACAGAAATGCTAAACCAATAATTACTTCAAATATTATGCTGTTTGTTATCTGACTTCTCAAGTGAATGGGTAGAAGCCTTGCCAATTGCGGAATTTGTGTATAATAATTCAGAACACGCTGCCATACATTGTACCCCATTTTATTACATGCAGGGTCATCATCCTAGGGATGTACGTTGTTACAACGCATGCTTTTACCACGCATGCTGTTACAACGCAGGTTTTACAACGCAAGCCATTACAACGCATTGCTTTGGGGGTGCTGGATAGTGAATAGTTTAATTTACTATTCCAACTCCAGTCCCCGTGAATAGTAGGAAAGGTGTTGGATAGTAAATTAAACTATTACTTATCCTAGAGCGACCCCAGTGCAATGCGTTGTAATGGTTTTCGTTGTAAAACCTGCGTTGTAAAAGCACTGCGTGGTAAAAGTTGCGTGGTAAAGGATGTTTTCGTCATCCTAGGTCGCTGCCCATTGTCTTAGATGAGTCCCTTCTCCCAAAAGTAACAGAAAGATTGACAAAGTTAACTGATGATCAAGAAAAAGCTAAAACATATTTGTGTACTTACAAGGAGCGTATGAAGAAACAAGCAGATAAACATAGAACAGAGGTTCCAACATATCAGGTCGGAGACACAGTATGGCTTTCAACAAAAAATCTGAATATAGAAGGGTCTCCGAAATTACAACCGAGATATGTTGGCCCCTTTGAAGTCACAGCAATTATAAACCCTGTAACTGTAAAGTTGAACTTGCCAAAGGAATATCCTGTGCATTCTAAATTTCATGTATCTTTGCTTAAACCTTATAACCCTCTTACTCGACCTGAACTTCCACCTCCATCCATTCCAATTCAAGGACATCTTGAATATGAGGTAGGCAGCATGTTAGATGCTAAGAGAATTCATGGGCGTTTGTTTTATTTAGTGGCTTGTAAGGGGTATGGCGAAACAGAAAATTCCTGGGAGCCAGCTTCCTATGTACATGCCCCACGACTACTCAAACAGTTTTATGCCAAAAACCCCGGAAAAACCTCGTCCTGTGGGGGGGCTTTAGAGGGGGGCGACTGTAAGTAATTGTTTAGTGCAGAGGGCATGTCCTTTGTTTACACATTATCCAGGCTAGGGTTATGCCAGCAGGTATCTTGTACAGTGTTATCAGGATGTTGCATGTTAAGGGGGGGTTTACATTTGCCAAAGCTTGTTGTTTTTGTATTTGTATCACCCATGGCTATGGAGAAGGAACCGTTGTACATGTTTCATATTTGCTATCTGAATTCCTAATGAAGCGCAGCACGTGTTATAACCGCTCTCAGTACAGCGTGCAGCTCATGTGAGCCCCACCCGCTGCTCCGGTATAAAAGAAAGAGCGGAGCACACGCGGTTGCTTGTGCTTGTTTCGATTCTCCCTTACCTCATCTCGCGCACGGAACCCGCCTCGAGACTCACCTTCTTCCCTGTGTGCCCCGCATCCTGCTTCGGCCTCTGGACTCCTGCGGCCCGGCTCTTGTCTTCTGAGACTTCTTGAGCTCCGGGTGTCTTCCGAGGCTGTCCTGATTTCCGGTCCGCTTCCGCAGTTCTTCCCCAGCATTTCCGGACCATCTACGATGTCCAGTCCCCCATTCTTTATGGCGCCACCTGCAACAAAAGGAAAACAAGGTTAGATCAAGGAAAGCATACCACAAAGCAAGTAAGTGCATTTACCGTTTGATTAAGGATTGAAGGATCGTCAAGTCGCAAACAAAGCGAATGGTACAAACATTTCTTTTGCCGACTAAAGACAGTCATATTTGAGATTCCTGATGACTCTTCCTTGGCATTTCCCCATTTTGAACTCTGCATATACTTATATGTTCGAACTACTATTTTGTTGCCAAAAGGTGAACAGAGACTAACAGAACATTGCGGTTGTTGAACGTTTTAGTGGGCATGTTTTAACATGGACTAAAAGGCGTAGATTTATTTAGATATGATCTCTTGAGAAGCAAAAGTGAGTTGAGCCACTTGTTTTCCAGTATATCTATGTCACACCTTTATTCATAAAAGGTAACTTGTGTATTTGTTTCTCTAGCTTTTCATAGAAGATCACTTCCTATTATTTAAAAGCCATTCTCTGGTGACGGAAAAGATCAGAATTCTAAGAGGTATAAAGAATATGATTGAATTGATATTACTGTGCTATTAGTCTAGATAAGAAGGTGATATTACCTACCCAATAAGAATAGCGAGGTAATGATCTTTATTGTTTTTGTTTAATAGATAACAGCAAACTGCCCACCTTGCCAGTGAACCTGTGAACGTCACAAGAGGAGCAGTGTTGAGCCGTGTTTGTCTCTCTTTTGTTATTTTAACCACTTCCCCCTTCCCTTGGGTTTCTTTTCTTTGAACACTGTTTCTACTCAGTGCTGAGGTATCAGAGACTTAAGGGTGGGTACGAATTGTCTTCACTTCCCTTCAGCAGAACTGTCGGGATGTACAGGTGAGCAAGAGACATAACAACTACTCCTCTTGTTACTTCCAGTAAGTCCCACATAGTGGGATTGCTAAGACGTTTTCGGAGGCCATGACCCCCTTTCTCTATCACTCTGCAAACGTGCTTTGTGGCAGACTATGGGATGGGGATGAAGTCAAATTTAGTCCTGAAGGAGTTTGGGGCCAAGAATTCCTCCTGGTACCTCCTGTAAGTCCTGCGCAGTGGAATTCCTGAGCGTTGGTTGGATGCCCAGCACCGTTTCTCCACCACTCTGCAAACGTGACTACTAGTTATAGTAGCATATTTCTGCATCTCTGACTTAGAGGTAGTTTTAATACCCCTGCCCTATTATGTAATAAGGCCTTTACAGAGGAGGTCATGCTAATCACAGGGGTACGCCAACGCATAGTGTTCCTTAGTGTAAGTAGGTGTTTTCACTGTGTTCTAAGGGTCTTTTAGCATAGCACTAGCTCTAGGCCTGGTTAGTCAGAGTCAGTTACTACCAGTACCGTCTGAAAAAGTTGTGGGCACAGGATGATTTTGCAACAAGGCCTCTGTTGGTTCTTTCTGCACATGTCTTGCTACTTCCTGCACTTGTCTTCATCTTTGTGGACTTCTGTTGCTTCTTTCTGCATTTCTTTTGCTTCTTTCTGTGCGTTTTTCTCCTTTCTTCACATGTCCTACCTCTGTAGGCATAGTTAGAAACTAGCATTTAAAAAACCTTAGAAATTCACTAAAAAAACATCGGTTTCAAGCGCGTTATAGTTAAAAATTTGCATTTAAAAAATCTTTGAAATTCACGAGAAAACCATGTGTTTCAGGAATGTGTAGTTAGAAATTAGCATTTAAAAAATCTTATAAATTCACTGAAAAAAACATAGGTTTCAGGGACAGTATAGTTAGTTGGGCATTTCACTCATACAAAACCAGTGAAATTCCCCCGTTATAGTTAGTTCAGCTAACTATACCTCGCGCCCCCGCAATGCACTGCTGATGATGTCACATATCACATCACTCATGACATGGTCAGTGACATCACTGATGAAATCTCAAATGACATCACTGATGATATCATCCATGTGATAATTTCATGTATCTTCTCACACCCTAATAATATAACTTTTGATACACCCACTCTAAATTACAGACTGCCATTCTCAAAACCATAGATACTCCAACACCAAGAAATACATACCCATTCACTGATTCTTAGGTCTACACACACATCCACTCACTCACCTGTACAGTCACTTATACTTACGATCACTCAGTACAGGACTATCATATGCACTCATACACCTATATAGACACTCACACACCACCACTCATCCATAAGGGGACTCACACACCTAGTCAGTCATGCAAATAATTAATCACAATCCCATTTACTCACCTATACAGATGAACACACACCAGCTCACTTACTCATACAAATACTAGAACATTCTTACGCTCTTATACAATAACTGATACAAGCACACACTCATCCATAAAGCCACTCTCACAATCACACACTATCACTTATAGCCATTTATATACTTTAACACACATATATTCTGCCTTTCACATATGTAGTTTCTCACACATGTACTACTAACATATACATTCACTCACTAACACACCCATACACACACTCATCCACCCATACAGTTCATCACAGATGCACTCTTGAAACCATGCACCCAGTGAATCACCCACTCACACATCTATGCACACTAGTCACACACACCCCACCCTCACAAACACTCAGACACCCATACAGATACTCAACCAATCAATAGCTCATATAGACACTCATGTAGCTATTGACAAACCCATGCAGCCGCTTACACACCAACAGACAGACCGATACAGAGATTCACACAGTTTAGTCACTAACCCATGCATTCAGTAAGATATGTTTAATCACTCACTTATAGAGCCAGTACTCACTTATAGAGCCAGTCACACACCTACTAAATCATTCATTCAGACACTTGTACACCCACTCATTCTTCAATACGCCTTTCCCTATAAATATTAAACATATTTAAACTTTACAGAAACACACAGTCACTGGATGGTCATCAGTGATGTCATCAGTGATGTCATTTGAGATGTCATCAGTGACGTCATCAGTGATGTCACTGACCATGTCATGAGGGATGTAATATGTGATGTCATCAGCAGTGCATTGTGGGGGCGCGAGTAGCTGAACTAACTATAACGGGGTAATTTCACTGTTTTTGTATGAGTGAAATGGCCAACTAACTATAACACCCCTGAAACCAATGTGTTTTCAATGAATATATATATATATATATATATATATATATATATATATATATATATATATATATATATATATATCCACAAAGGGTTGCCCGCAGACAGAGGGGCCACACACAGGAAGGTAAAGCTTGATATCTTTATTGCAGGCTGCTGCAGAGAAACACATAGAAACGTCAAAGTTTTATCTTCTAGCCAAAGCGTTTCGTGCTGCATGCACTTTTTCATAGGCTAACCGTTACGGGCGTGCCTCTGGCAGTTTTAAAGCACCAATGTCAATTCAGGGCACCTGCCACACGGGGCGTGGCCGCGCTAGGCCTTATGGTACTCGTAGTGCTCCAGTGTTGCTTCAGTGAGTTGCCATTGGTCCCATATTATAATAATCCATTAAATCCCCAGTGGGTTACGGTGGCATTTGTGTGCCACTCCGCACTGTTTCACCGCCTCCATAAAACAGCACCTGTCCCTTAATCTTGATCCGCCGGTTGGCGTCACATCGGGGCTGCCTTCAAGCAGCGGGGCTCCCTACACGGCTCGGAACAGCCGTACATATCACCACAAAGAGTTGCTCGCAGACAGAGAGGCCACACAGAGGAAGGTAAAGCTTGATATCTTTGTTGCAGGCTGCTGCAGAGGAACACACAGAAACGCCAAAGTTTATATTCTAGCCGACGCATTTTGTGCTTCATGCACTTTTTCATAGGCTAATCGTTAATGGCATGCCTCTGTCACTTTTAAAGCACCAATGTCAATTCAGGGCCCCTGCCCCGCCCCCTCGCAGATGGGGAATCACAGTTCTAAGGTGTGTACTGGTCTCTAGAAGGAACCTACCAAGGTAGCTTGAATAAAGTATGCACCTGCGTGGCGATCTTTTAATAGGAGACATGTTAAAAAATCTTCAGCCTTTCATGATTCTGAGGATGATAAAAAGGAGTACGACGGAGTTTGGGTAAAAAACAATAAAAGCAGGGAAGGCAAATTCCTCCTTCGGTGAACCTCTGCGTGGCAGAAAGTTAACAAAGGAAGAAGATGTTGGTGGGCCAATTACACCTCTGCGATCCAGTTAAGGTACGGGCTGATCATTTGGAGAAACAAAAAAACACTTTTTTTGCCGAATATTGCACCTGTAAAATCATCACAAGGGGAGTTACGTGACTGGCCAAAGGGGTCTGGCAAGGATGACGAGGTTGTCACAACCGGCTCACGGGAAGCAACAGAATCACCGATAACAAGGAAAAGTGAAAATAACTAAAGCCGATCCGGAAAAACCTGACCTGAGGATCGGTATAAAATTTAGAGAAAGCACAGAGTGCAGATAAAAGAGGACAAGGAAGGGTCTGCCAGTTATCTAGATGAACAAGTTAAGTGTACTCCGAGGCGGAGTGAGGTCTAAAGTGAGGAGAGGCTCCCTCCTACTGTGTAACTTAGAAAAAAGGCAAGGGGCCATCTGTTTTCACTCAGCCGCGTGTTTATATTTTGATTGCGCGTTCACTTTCACTTTAAGTGAAAGCGCGATGCAAAAAAACATAAACACGCGGCTGAGCAAAAATAGATGGGCCCCATAAAGATAAGCAAATGCTTTGCAACAGCAGCAAAGCAGACGACCCTGTCTGGATCGGCCGGACGAAAAGGCGAAAGCGCGTCAACAAAAAAAACTCATTTCCAATGGCAGGCCACCGCCAGCCAATGAAAATGAGGGGCAGGTCTTCAAGTCCCCTTCTCAAATCTACTCTTTTACAATATCTCTCGCATAGTGTTCAGCGCTTTGCGTTGCAATGCCAGGCAAGACCTAAAAACATGAAAAACAGCAGTGGTGACTACAACTATAAAAATATGGTGGGGTGCTATAGCCTCAAACTTATCATATACTGATTCCCCTGGTGCGCACCTCTCTCCCCAATCGGCAGCCACAAGAAGGATAGGGAAGACTTCCTTCCTGCTCAGTGGACACCAATACAACCAATCCTGGAGCTGATCTCCCCATGAGAGCAGCTGCAGGATTGGTGGAAGCAGGCTAACCCAGTGCTTATTTTGAGGCTGAGGTCATGTGCCAGCAATCCCCCATCTGTTTTACTGCCTGGGGATTGCTGGGTGCACACTGCACATGTCAGGCTGGCCGTAGCAATAGAGCCGGTCAACCTGACATCTGCACTACAGGGGCAGATGTAATCTGTAATTTCAGGATTCAGTCCCACCCTCTGACCTCCACTGTGGCATTTAAGTAAAATTACATTGACATACCATTTTACTTATCCGTTTGTGCCTGCTGTGCTCGCAGCCGGTGGGTCAACACTCTTCCACTCAAAACAGAGAAGCAGCCCCTGAAAAAGAGTCCCTATTTAAAACCATTCTTACAAATCAATGCATTGCATAATTGGTTTACCATAAATCCATATATGTGTTTCATCCCAAATGTACAGATACCTATTCTAACCTCCTCAAATTTCTGATTCTATCCCCTCCTCTCCAAAGATGGGGGACTCTGTCTATACAGAAATAGTTTAATAACCCTAGGTCTGAATCATGTTCCTCTGGAAATTATATATCTATATGTATCGATATCTATATCTATCTATAAATATATATATACCAATAGGTAGTTATTGTTAGAACCAAATTTCCATAGGAAAAGGTTTTTTTGATTTGCCTATATCTTTGCCGCCAGTCGATGAATCTTCACAAAATTTTCCCAAAAATGTATGCCCCTGGGTCTCATTGTACATGTGAAGTTTTTGGGTTATCTATCAAGTGGGGGTCGAGAAAAAGGGTGTGGTCAAAAAGTGTGTTTCCTGTGTTAATTCCCACTGGGATTTTAGGCACAACTACAGTCCAAACGCTGTGCAGAATTACACTAAATTTGGCAGGAAGCTAGTTCTTGCTCCAGAAGCATGCTTTTTGTGATTTAGTTAAATCCGTTCAGTATTTTTTCAGATAGTAAAGGAAAAAATAAATGTGTATACGTAGGGACGGAAATACTTTGTGAATATTGATCTCGTGCAGAGATCTGATTGGCTGCCAACACTTCAACCAGGAAGTGTTGACAGCCATTTTGGGACTGGGAAATTAAAAATAAAGAAAAGGGGGCAGGGATAGAATATGGGGTGGGTGACAAATTCCACTCCGCTCGTGGAATTTGCGAAATTGCAGCAATTCCGCGTTCCGCGCAGGACATGGAATTGCTGAAAATTCTGCGATTTGCGGCGTAGCAGAATTCATGAGTAGAGAGGCATTGCACAAAACTGTGGCATCTTCTTGGATAAATATGCAGGGCAGGATTCATTCTGATATGATGCTCCTGCCATACAAGTTACTACTTGTGTAACAATATATCTGTAAGAGACTTTAGTTAGTGATAGATTCCTTACCTTAGAATTTTCCCCAGGGGTCAGACTGGATCCAGAAAGTTTTTGCTTAGCAGTACCCCTGCGTGTCGATAGGTGGCGTCATGAGGCTCCGCGTCCGTCACTAGCATCGTAAGCGCCAGGATGACGTTACAGAGACTACTTAGGCGCCACCCATGCGCGCTGACGTCAGTTCTGTACATGACTTTCCGAGCCGAAACGCCGAGCCATGCAAGTTACTGACCATTGGTGCATAGAACTAGAGCCCTAAAAGGGGATGCCCTTAACCCTAGTAACCACTTTGCAGAACAGGGAGGATGGGTGGGATGGTAAGGTGTCGTGATTGCCAGTAGTGCAAGAATAGATAAACGCCACTAACCTTCTCCTTATAACCAGCAGAGACGATGTCTGACGATATGCCCCCCAATTCCTCCTAGCACAACCCCCAACAGAGGAAGGCAATCCTTCTGTGTGGACTTGTACCCAGGGGAAAAGGGAAGTGGATAAAATAATAAACTAGCTGTCGTTTCTGTGGTTCCCTCAAGGTCTGGTCGAAAGAACTGCTAGGTACCAGGAAGGATGTCCACACTGCATAAGGGGATGACAAAGCAGAAGATATAACACCTGTCTTCTTCTTCTCCTCTAATACTAAATTCAAAATGTTCTTTCACCCTACTCACCAGAATGTCTGTACAGCTAGAAAAGGTACTTGCACACACTTAAGTCTCAAAACAAAAAATAACAAAAAAATAGAGGTAGTGCAGTACCACTCATTGGTTCCTTTTCTGGCAAGGACTCTACAAAAATGCGTAGTATGTATTAACCGCAGGAACATATGTATATTTTCATTGTCACAATAGAAAGTAATAACACCAGGTAATAGTTCTCTCCAGAGAAATTAGAGCATTGTTCAATTCACAACACAAGTTCTAGGGACTGTCCATCTGGTAATCAGGAGCAGTGATGATTCGCATGAGATTTGTAGCAGCGGCGTTAGAGGAATTCTGCTGTTTTCACAGAATAATCAGCAAAGCATTAACCGGTAGAATATACGAAGCAAAGCAACTCCCCCTAGATACTGCTGAAAAGATTTGCAAAGAACGAGTCTATTTTCCCAGACGCGTTCTCTGGCAATAACTTTTCTCACTCGCTCATGCAATGTAAACACGGTACAGCGCTTTTAAAAGCACAGCGGCTTTTCTTTTCTAAAGAACACGGATACTGTCAAAAGGGGAGGAGGCGAGCCTGCGCTTGTTCCGCAAGAGTACCTGATTGAATAATCCAAAGAGAGATCCGAAAGTGTCCAGAACAGCAGAAAGACGATCAGGAAAACGGCTCCAATCTTCAAGCTGAAATCCGGCGGGGAACACCATCCACCATTCCAACAGAAACGGGTTGATTGACAAGCACCTTCCCATTGTGAAGGTGGTGCTTTTGTAAGATCTGCCCTGAGCCTCCACGTGTCTTGCCCCTTGGCATGCTGGTAGCTGTAGTCTTTCTGCTGCTTTCCATTGTACCATGACGGTAATGCAAACAGTGGAGTCTATAAGGATAGTTCAGTTTCAGCCCCCATGAATACGATATCGCTACAGAACCCCCTCTCAAGGACTGCCGACCCGGCGGTCGTCCAGGTTTACCAGGATGCAGCGTATGGAAGTGATCCACCAAATCCGGTCAATTTAGGTTGCCCACAGCTTCCCATGTCCTCTCCTCAGGTCCATAGCCTTTCCAATCCACCAGATATTGAACTCTTCCTCTAACCATTCGAGATTCAAGGATTGTCTGAACCTCATATACCTCCTGACCATCTACCTCAACAGGAAGAGGTTTCTCAGGTAGTCTCATACTGGGAGGACATGGTTGGAGTAGGGAAACATGAAATACAGGATGGATCTGCCATGAACCAGGAAGCGATAGCTTCATTGCTACAGGGTTGATGACCTCAACTATACTGTATGGACCCACATATTTCGGTTTTAGTTTGTTTACCCCCTTGAGATGGAGATTTTTTGTGGAGAGCCATACCTAATCCCCCACCCTATAGTTGGGCTCCTGCGTTCTTTTATTGTCTGCGAAGTGTTTTTGCGCGGATTGGGCAGTGGTAAGACTATGCTTTACATCGATTAAAACCGCTCTGAGATGTGCGTGATGTTCATGAATGCTGGGTAAAGGAGAGCGAACAGGCCAATCAAATGGGAGTGTGTTGGGGTGATAGCCATGTAGACAAAAAAAGGTGAACACCCCAGGGTAGAATGTGTAGTATTGTTAAAGGCAAATTCTGCCTTCCACAACAACTTAGTCTAGTCCATATCATTCTGTAGAGTGAAACACCGGAGGTACTGTTCCAGCGTCTGATTCAGGCGTTCTGTTTTTCAATCAGTTTGGGGATGGTAACTGGAGGAAAGCCAGGCATCAATGTTCAAAGTCTTACAAAGGGCTTTCCAAAAACGAGATGTGAACTGAGTCCCTCTGTCGGTTATCAGTACACTAGGGATTCCATGAGCGCGTACTATATGCTGGAGGAACACTACTGCTAGTTCCGCTGACGTAGGCAGACTTGCCAACTGTATGAAATGTCCCATCTTTGTCAAATGGTCTACCACAACCAAGATAACTGTTTTCTCTTCACAGGGCGGCATTTCAATTATGAAATCCATTGATAATGTATGCCAGGGTTGGGGAGGATTAGGCAAGGGTCAGAGAAGTCCTGTTGGTTTTGTATGTATGGATTTTCCTTGTGCACAGATCGCACAGTTCTTTATGTAGTCTCGAACATCGTCTCGTACTCTGGGCCACCAAAAGGAACGCTCCACACTAGCCATGGTTTTATATATCGCCATGTGTCCATCCAACATTGAATCATGGGTCCAGTCTAACACTTGTTGTTGTAGTTTTTCTGTTGGGATACATAAGGCAGCGCCATGATAGGAAAGATCCTCTTTCTGGGCGCGGTGTTCTGGATCTTCTTGTACCCATTCCTGTAAGCCCACGTCTGCTAGAGCAACTTTCAAATCCTCCAAGAAATCCTGTGAAGATAGCAAGGCCAATGACAACTTCGGATCGCCCACTTCGGTTAAGATTAAAGGGGATTCGACTGTGCTGGTTCCTCGCTGTTCTTCTGTTTCGCCTATACGAGAAAGGGCATCAGCTTTCCCGTTTTGCGGTCCAGGTCTGTACTTGATGATGAAGTCGAAATCGGAAAAGAAAAGTGTCCATTGTCGAGGAGTGAGAGCTTTCGCGGTTTTTATAAATAGCAAGTTCCTGTGATCTGTGTAGATTTCTACTGTATGCACCGCTCCCAAAAGATAGTGTCGCCGTTATTCACGTGCTCTTTTTATTGCAAGGAGTTCTTTGTCAGAGATGGTGTAATTAACCTTGCAAGGAGTAAGTTTTCTTGAGAAATAAGCGACTGGATGTAGTTGTCCGTTCCCAGGATGACGTTGGGATAGAACCCCTCCAACGGCGTATTGAGATGCGTCCGTCTGCAGTACGAAAGGAATCTGTGGATCAGGATGGCGAAGGATGGGAGCCTGGGTGAACTGTTCTTTCAAGAACTGGAACGATTTAGCTGCCTTTTCGCCCCAAACAAATGGGGTATTCTTCCTCAACAGGCTAGAAATAGGATGGATGATTGATGAATCGCCTATAGTAATTGGCGAAGCCAAGGAAACTCTGTACGGATTTTATGTTCTGAGGTGTACTCCAGTTCGTGATTGCCTCGACCTTACTCATGTCCATTTGAAAACCTTGAGCATTTATTACATATCCAAGAAAGTAGACTTCCTGGGCGTGGAACAGGCATTTCTCAAGCTTTGCATAAAGCGAATTTTGTTGCAGTTTCTTTAGCACGGTTTTCACATGGTCTACATGTTCCGGAAGGGTTGTAGAATAAATCAAAATGCCGTCAATATACACGACGTAGAAGGTTTCCAGACATCCTCGCAGCACCTCGTCCATAAAAAACTGAAACGCTGCTGGGGCGTTGCACAGCCCAAAAGGCATCCCCCTGTATTCGAAAAGCCAGAATTTCGTTCGGAATGCCATCTTCCACTCATCCCCTTTTTGGACCCGGACCAAATGATAAGCTCCACGGAGGTCGAGTTTGGTTAAATAACGAGCTCCCTTCAGCTGGTCCAAGAGCACTGGTATCAGAGGGAGAGGGTAACGATTCTTGACGGTAACTCGATTAATAGCCCTGTAATCAATGCAGGTCCTTAATTCGTCACAATCCTTCTTAGGAATGAAGAACAGAGGGGACGAAGCTGGTGATGTGGAGTGTCGGATGAAGCCAGATGTTAGATTCTCCTCAAGGTAAGTTTTCAGGTACTGTGTTTCTTTTTCGGTCAAGGCATAGACCCGACTGCAAGGGATGTCTGCTCCGGGCACCAGTTCGATTCGGCAGTCATAAACCCGATGTGGAGGCAACTTGGTCGCCGTCTGTTTATCAAACAGAGAAAGGTATTCATGATACTCCTCTGGAAGGACTGTAGCACAGCAGTAATGATCTCGGGAATACGCTGTCGCTAGACACACTGAAGGCGTCTTGTCAGATGTGTCAGGAAGATGCATCTCCTGATTGCAATTTTCCTTGCAATAATCAGATGACAGGGTAACGGTGCAGGCTGCCCAACTGTAGTGTTAACCACGGCATGCCTAATATGAGACGGAATTGTGGTGCATCAATTAGATCGAACTGGATGTATTCATGGTGATTATGGCCTTTCTTCATTAATAGCGAATGTGTATGATAACACACGGGACCGGAGGACAGGACTGTTCCGTCAACTGCTTTCACCAGTTCAGGTTTTTCCTTCTTTTCACAGATAATTCCGATTTTCATAGTGTATTCTTGATCTATGTAATTGCCGGTTGCACCAGATTCGAGCAAGGCGTCTATATCCAATACATCTTGGGATGTGATCCATAAGGAAACTTTAAGGTTCATGTGTGCTACTGCTGGATGAAGAGTGTTAGCAAGCACAGGTGAGATCATAGGAGGTTGACGACCCAAGGCAGAGACCTCTTCCTGATTTGGGTTTTTTAGTTTTCCGCCGATTCCTCCTTTTTTGCCATCGCTTGAACACGTGGAATAAAAGGTCTTCCGGGTAGGGCATTCCTTGCCCTGCATTCTTTGATAAAATGGCCTCCTTTTCCGCAATACAGACATTGCTTCAATCTTCGCCTTTTCTCTTTTTCCTCAAGAGACAGGGGACCCCTTATGCCTCCTATTTGCATAGGTTCTGCTCCTTCTGGTGTTTTGGGATGTTCTTCAATGGAGCTTTTGAATCTGGGATAGACATAAAGACTGTCTCCTCTGTTTTAATCCCCTTTTCTTTCCTGGAGTCGATGATCTAACTGGACCGTCAGATCAATAAGTTCTTCGCATGTTTGAGGGAGCTGTACGACTTGAGCCAGGACGTCTTTAAGCTCTCCTCTCAATCCTTGGTAGAACAAAGTGATTCTTTTTTCGGGAGGCCAGTCTGTTTTGACAACTAGTCGATTAAAGGACGTAATGTATGCCAACAGGTCTTGGGAGCCTTGACGTAACGTCAACAGTTCCCTATCAAGGGTCATCATATGCGATTTCCTATCAAAAAGTTTCCGTAGTTCCAAACAAAAATTGGGAAAATTGTGCAACACAGGATCGTTCTTTTCCATTAAGGGAATAGTCCAGCTTGCCGCATTGCCACCCCTGTATGACATCATGAATGTTGTTTTTGCAGGGTCATCGTGAAACACAACAGGTTTACATAAAAAATGTAGTCTGCACTGATTCAAAAAGGTCTCGAACTTCCTAGGGTCCCCATAAAATCGCTCAGGGGGTGCCAATGGAATACCAGTATTTTGTATGACATGAACGGTGTGAGCCGGATCAGTCAGGGGAGGTGTGGTAGGGGGATTTGCGAAGAACCCACCCCCTTGTGCGCCTGGTGATGGGGTTTGTGTGCCTGAGACTGGAGGAGGCAGTGTAGCCGGTTTGATATAAGAAACCCCTCCGGTTCCCCTGCGTGAGAGTCCTGCTACCTCCCTACTTAAAGTTCCTACTTCTTTGTACAGTGTTCGATTCTCCGTTCTTGAAGATTGAACCTCGTGCTGTAAAGCTGCCATGCTTTCCACCACAGAGGCCAACACCACATTGTTGTCCATCATCTAGGCCAGGCGTGTAAACTTGGGCTTGTCAATCTGTCGTGATTGCCAGTAGCGCAAGAATAGATAAACGCCACTAACCTTCTCCTTGTGACTAGCAGAGACGATATCTGACAATATGCCCCCCAATTCCTCCTAGCACAACCTCCAACAGAGGAAGGCAATCCTTCTGTGTGGACTTGTACCCAAGGGAAAAGGGAAGTGGATAAAATAATAAACTCGCTGTAGTTTCTGTAGTTCCCTCAAGGTCTAGTCAAAAGAACTGCTAGGTACCAGGAAGGATGTCCACAATGCATAAGGGGATGACAAAGCAGAAGATATAGCACCTGTCTTCTTCTTCTCCTCTAATACTAAATTCAAAATGTTCTTTCACCCTACTCACTAGAATGTCTGTACTGTTAGAAAAGGTACTTGCACACACTTAAGTCTCAAAACAAAAAATAAAAAAAAAATAGAGGTAGTGCAGTGCCACTCATTGGTTCCTTTTCTGGCAAGGACTCTACAAAAATGCGTAGTCTGTATTAGCCGCAGGAACATATGCATATTTTTATTGTCACAATAGAAAGTAATAATACCAGGTAATAGTTCTCTCCAGAGAAATGAGAGCGTTGTTCAATTCACAACACAAGTTCTAGGGACTGTCCATCTGGTAATAAGGAGCAGTGATGATTCGCATGAGATTTGTAGCAGCAGCGTTAGAGGAATTCTGCGGTGTTCACAGAATAATCAGCAAAGCATTCTCCGGGAGAATATACGAAGCAAAGCAACTCCCCCTAGATACTGCTGTAAAGATTTGCAAAAAACGCGTCTATTTTCCCAGACGCGTTCTCTGGCAATAACTTTTCTCACTCGCTCATGCAATGTAAACGCGGTACAGCGTGTTTAAAAGCACCGCGGCTTTTCTTTTCTAAAAAACACGGATACTGTCAAAAGCGGAGGAGGCGAGCCCACGCTCCTTCTGCAAGAGTACCTGATTGAATAATCCAAGGAGAGATCCAAAAGTGTCCAGAACATTAGAAATACGATCAGGAAAACGGCTCCAATCTTCAAGCTGAAATCCGGCGGGGAACACCATCCGCCATTCCAACAGAAACGGGTTGATTGACAAGCACCTTCTCATTGTGAAGGAGGTGCTTTTGTAAGATCCGCCCTGAGCCTCCACTTGTCTTGCCCCTTGGCATGCTGGTAGCTGTAGTCTTTCTGCTGCTTTCCATCGTACCATGACGGTAAGGCAAACAGTGGAGTCTATAAGGATAGCTTGGTTTCAGCCCCCATGAACACGATATCTCTACATAAGGAATCTATCACTAACATCACTAACTAACGTCTCTTACAGATATATCGCTACACAAGTAGTAACTTGTGCATCTGAAAGAGATACGTTAGTGATAGATTCATTACCGTAGAATAGATACCCCAGCACCCGGTGGTGGGTCTCCGAACAAGATTACACCAAAAAATCACGGAGCACAGAATGGCCAAAAGAAGCCATCTCTCCGGACCTGACTGTCAAGGCAGTAGTGTTTGGTAAACGTGTGCTGCGAGGCCCACATAGCTGCATGACAAATGTCCTGCAAGGGAGCGCAGCGTCCCAAAGCAGTAGTGGCTGCAGTCGCCCTGGTCGAATGGGCACGCAGCCCCACAGGAGGCTGCTTCTTGGCCAAGGAGTAATATGCTTTGATGCACAGAACGACCCACCGGGAGATGGTTCATTTTGCACCGCCCGACCTTTTTTGGCGCCCACGTAACCAACAAAAAGCTGATCATCCACCCGGAACGGCTGTTTACGCTGCAGATAGAATGCGAGCACGTGTTTTGGGTCCAGACAGTGGAGCCTCTCTGCTTCCCTTGAAGGATGCAAAGGCGGAAAGAAGGTGGGAAAAGTTATGGTCTGTTCAATGTGGAAGGGTATGACAACCTTTGGCAGAAAAAAAGACGGGTCTTTAAAATCACCTTGTCCAGATGAACAGAAAGGAAAGGAGGCTTGGAATAAAGGGCCTGGAGCTCACTCACTCCTCTAGCAGAGGTGATACCAACCAGGAAGGCCGTCTTCAGAGTGAGAAAACTTAAGGGACAGTTATGAAGGGGATGAAAGGGAGCACACATCAGAAAAGTCAAGACAAGATTCAAGTCCCACTGAGGCATTATGAAGGGCACGGGTGGAAACGAATGCGTAATGCCTTTAAGGAAACAGTTAACAACCGGGGACTTAAAAAGAGAAGGCTGGTCTGGAAGCTGTAGAAAGGCGGAGATGGCCGAAAAATAACCTTTGATAGTGCCCAGAGCAGAGCCCTGCTGGGCCAACGAGAGAAGGTACAGAAGAACCTCAGAAGGAGGGGCAGAAAGGGGATCCACAGCCTTTGCTGTGCACCATGCCACAAATCTGTTCCACCTGCAGTCGTATACCGTTTTGGTGGAGGGACGCCTGGCTGCCAGAATGACATCACAGACTTCGGGAGAAAGATCAAAAGGTGTAAACTGTCGCCACTCAATCTCCACGTATGGAAGTGGAGGCTGGACAGGTTCGGTTAGAGGACTGTCCCCTGCTGCTGTGACAGAAGATCCTCCCAAAGTGGCCAACGGATCGGGGGATCGATGCTCATACTGAGTAGCTCCAGATACCATACTCTTCAAGCCCAGTCCGGAGCCACCAGCATGACTTGGGCCTGGTCGCGCCTGATCTTCTTCAGCACTCTGGGCAGAAGTGGTATAGGCAGAAAGGCGTACAACAGACCACAACTCCACTCGCGATGAAAAGCGGCTCCGAGCGAGTGCTGCCTTCAAAATTCCAATGCGCAGAACTTGATCACATTGCGCGTTCTCTTCGGTGGCGAATAGCTCTAACCGAGGCTCTCCCCACTGCAGAAAGAGACCTTGCGCCACGTTCGAGTTCAGACGCCATTCGTGAGCCACCATACACCGGCAGCTAAGTTTGTCCACCTTGGCGTTCAGAGAACCTGCCAGGTATTGAACCACCAAGGTAATGCCTTGATGTTCCTGCCATGTCCAGAGGCACAGAGCCTCCCGAAATAGGGTCCAGGACCCCACCCTGCCCTGTTTGTTGCAATACCACATGGCGGTGGTGTTGTCCATGAACACCTGCACAACACTTCCCCGGACAGAGGGAAGGAATGCCTTCAGTGCAAGTCGGATCGCCAGCAGCTCCAGAAGGATGATATGGAGCCGGGACTCCAACTGAGACCAGAAGCCTCTGATCTCCGCCTCTCGCATGTGGCCTCCCCATCCCAGGAGGGACGCATCCATCACCACTGTGTCCTCCGGTTGGGGAAGGGAGAGGGATCTGCCACAGATCCAATCACGATTCGTGAACCATCACTGCAACTGTCGTGCAGCGCCCTCTGAGATCTGGACATGATCGGACAGGTTGCCCTGATGCTGTGCCCACTGGAACTTCAGGTCCCACTGCAGAACCCGCATATGCCATCTGGCATGTGTAACCAGCAGGATGCAGGAGGCCATCAGGCCCAGAAACCGGAGGGTCATCCTGACCGAAACCCTGGATAGAGGAAGAAAGAGCAGAACCATAGCGTGAATATCCCAGACTCACTGCTCGGAGGATAAATACGAAACAGCGTCGAATCCAAAACTGCTCCGATGAAAGGGAGTTTCTGAGAGGGACTCAGGTGCAACTTCGGCACCTCGTTTGAGAAACGCAGTAAATGCAGGAGGTCGGCCGTAGTCTGGAGGTGGGCGACAACTGCCTGGGGCGAGCCCGCCTTCAACAGCCAGACATCGAGGTAGGGCAAAACTGACACCTCTAACTGGCGCAGATGAGCTCCAACCACCGCTATTACCTTCGTGAATACCCGAGGGGCGGGGGACATCACTTACAACGCATTTATTACAACGCACTACCATTACAACGCAATCATTACAACGCAAACCATTACAACGCATTGCGCTGGGGTGCGCTCTAGGATAGGGAATATATTTAATTTACTATCCAACACCTTCCCTACTATCCACGGGGACTGGAGTTGGAATAGTAAATTAAATAAATCACTATCCAGCGCTTAAAAGCACTATGCGTTGTAGTGGTATGCGATGTAAAAACCGCGTTGTAACGGCAGGCGTTGTAATAGCCTGCGTTGTAGTGACACCAATCCCCGAGGGGCACTGGTAAGGCCGAAGGGGAGCACAGCAAACTGAAAATGCTCTTGTCCTACCGTGAACCACAGGTAACATCGGTGGGCCGGCAGGACTGGAATATGAAAATATGCGTCTTGCAAGTTCAACTCTACCATCCAGTCTCCAGGGTCTAGGGCAGCCAGGACCTGAGCCAGAGTGAGCATCTTGAACTTCTCTTTCTGAAGGAAGCAATTGACGTCCCGGAGGTCCAAGATGGGGCGCAAGCCCCCCATGTCCTTCTTGGGGACCAGAAAGTAGTCGGAATAACAACCACTCCCTACTTCCTGACTGGGAACGCACTTGATGGCCCCCTTGGTCAGGAGGGCCGTGACTTCCTGACGGAGAAGAGCCAAATGATCTCCCAACATGCGGTGGTACCGAGGTGGCATGGCTGGAGGGAAGGACAGAAAGGGGAGTGAGTAACCTTGGCAGATTATCTGCAGCACCCACTTGTCCAATGTGATTTTGCACCAGTGGTGGAGGTGATGACGGACCCTGCCTCCTACTGGCGTGGGGTGCCCCCTGAAGCTCGGATTAGGAAGGTTTAGAGGTGGAAGCAGTGGGGGTGGAGGTCGACTGAACCACCCGCTGGATACCAGACCCGCCCTTGCGGATGCCACGTCCGTGGCCACACTGAGGCTGGTTCTGCACAGCCTTCATGGAGGAGCGTGCTTGGGTGCTTTTACCCTGGCCACAAAAGGAACGAAACCCAGGCATGGCAGGGCTCTTCGTGGAAAGACCCAAAGACGTGGCCGTGGCCCGCGAGTCTTTAAAGTGCTCCAGGGCACTACCAGCCTTGTCGCCAAAGAGGCGGGAGCCATCAAAGGGCATGTCCATGAGCGAGCCCTGGACATCGGGTGAGAACCCGGTAAACCACAACCAGGCATGGCGCCGCAATACCACAGTTGTGCAATTGCCCTGCCCAACGAATCAGCCATGTCCAGACCACACCTGATGGCAAACTTCGCTGCATCCTTGCCTGCCACAATCGCTTGGGAAAGGACAGCCTGGACCTCCTCAGAGCACTGAGGCAGGACCTCAGCTACCGAATCCCACACCACGTGGGAGTAACGGCCCAATGAGGAGGAGGTGTTAACCGACCGCAACCCCTAGCTGGCTGAGGAGAACAACCTCTTGCCATATTGTTCTAGCCTCTAAGAGTTCATATCCGGCGGAGCCGTGGAAAAGGCACTCTGCCTGAACGCTAGGGGGTCCTCGGAGCCGTCCAGGTCCTCGTCCTGCTCTGGAGTAGAAGGAGCCGGCCGCAGCGGAAGGGCCGGAGCCAGAGAGGGGGCAAGCGGCGCAGGGAGCGGCGCTGGGAAGTAATGAGCAGGGGTGGGATAAACGGCACCCAGTGCGGCGCCTGTGGCGGAGCCAGGGGCGGTGCTGGGGCTGGAGTCAAGGGCAGCGCCGGGGCCTGTGGCGCTGCACCTTATGGCGCCGGGGCCTGAGCCGAGGGCACTGGATACTGTGGATCTGGGGCCAGTGCGAGAGGCAGTACCACCGGGTCAATAGGATCTGGACACGGGACTGCGAGGCCTATTGGGGCGCCGACGGGAGCCCGAGGCCAAAAAAGGCGGTCCATGGCTGCAAGAAACTCTTGCATCTGTTCAGGAGTCACCGACGGAGCAGGGTATGGCGGGTAGGCCGCGGGACTCCCAGGCTCTGGGGGAGCCGCAGGGGCAGAGCCCCTGTCCCCTCGTCCGCCTCCGAGGAGCGACGGGGGGATGTTGGAAAGCAAACACTCTTCTTGAACTTCTTTGTATGGCATCGCTTACCAGAATCTGAAGGCGGAGACTTGGAGTCCGAGGAGCGATGGCGCCGGTCCCACGAGCGGTCCCGCGAAAGGCACCTAGACCCGGAGCGGTGGTGAGAGGAGTGCCGGACTTCCAGCAACTTCCGGCGCCGCTCCCACAAGGCCTTCGGCCCATGGCTCGACAGTCTCGACAGTCCCGGAAGTCATGGTTGGTCTCCAGGCAGTAGAGGCAGACATCGTCGGGGTCCGCCACGACATGTTATGGCGGTACGACCCACAAGACTTAAAGCCGGGCATCCCTACGTGCGTCAGGAGACAAGAGAAGGAGACAAATAGTCGCAAAAATTAGTAAAAAAATTACTGAGGTACGTGCTCAATCCAGATCTGCGCTTTCGGCGCGGAAAAAGAAAGAACTGACATCAGCGCACATGGGTGGCGCCTAAGTAGTCTCCGTGGCGTCATCCCGGTGCTTACGACGCCAGTGACAGAGGCGGAGCCGCACGACACCACCTACCGACGAGCAGGGGTAATGGTAAGCAAAAACTTTCCGGATCCAGTCTAACGCCAGAGGAATTTTCGAAGGTAAGGAATCTATCACTAACTTGTCTCTTTCAGATACAAAATTTAAACCTCATCAGGAAGCACTTACAT
This sequence comes from Lissotriton vulgaris, assembly GCF_964263255.1. Taxonomy (NCBI): domain Eukaryota; kingdom Metazoa; phylum Chordata; class Amphibia; order Caudata; family Salamandridae; genus Lissotriton; species Lissotriton vulgaris. Next base: position 1,069,255,184 of record NC_141698.1, on the reverse strand, counting down.
ATATAAATAAGCAGGTGACCGAGTTGCAGCTCAAATTCAGTAACACATTAATCATCCCAAAATCTTTGTGAGCACGGTCTAGGCTGGGCAGGTGTGCTTTCTCCCCACATCTACTGTAAACAATTAGCTGTGATCCTTGATGGAGGTCTTTGCATCCATGAGTTTCTCTAGCTCAATCCTGTGTAGTTCTTGTGACCTTGTGACCAGGAGGTTCTTTCCCCTCATCTGCTGCTCTGATCGCTCTCTGACCCTTTCTAAACAAAAGGTATGTGAACTCGCATAGAGGCCCCGCCCGTTTGGGCCCTTTCCACACACACTAGTGCAGAGGTCTTCAAACTGTGGGGCACACCCCCCTGGGGGCCCATGGCAGCGTTCCCAGGGGGTGCGAAGGCCTCAGTAAGAAGTTGTAAATGAAAATAGCCGGGAAGCAAATGCGTTTCCAAGCTGTCTTCATTTACAAACAGCAGCTGAAGTGCAAGGCAGAGTCAAAGACACAATTAAAAACAACAACATTTCTTTAACTATTTTTTCTGTTTTTTCATTTGCAGGTAACTGCAGATAAAATAACACACATCTGAAATGAAAAAGAATTAATACTTATGCGACCTCAATTTGTTAATGTAATCATTGCAGGGGTCTGTGTGAGGTCAAACAGTCACAGAATTGAATCCTGGTGGGCGCAGTGGGGAAAAGGGAATGTATTTGTATATATAGTCTTACAGGTCCCCTCCTCTAACATAAAGTACTGTGAAAGTGAATATGTAAATCATTATTTTAAAACTGCATACACTGTATAAGATATGGTGCTGCAGAATGGTTTAGTCGGAGCCACGGAATTATGTGCCATGGGAGCACCACATTATGCAGCAGTGTTGACAAAACTATGCAAGAAGAAAATGCACATAATGCAGCATATTTTCTGACACTATTACTTCATTATTTTGTACTTTTTATACATAATAGTATTTGGGCAAATATTTTACCTCAATAGTACCAGTTTAACAAATACAGAAATAAGCAGGTGAAAGCTGACCAGTTAACCTTTGTGAAGGGCCTTCCACTGCATGGGAACACTGCAAAACCTTTTTAGTAACTGTTGATCCTTTTGAACTAGAAATATTTTTTTTCTAAAATCTGCAGCTTCTGCACCAGGTGATGGTTTATGTGGCAAATGTGGAAGATTCATAATTATGTGAAAAGAGCCACATAATCATACAATTCCAGTGGCTCTGGGTTTAGTTTTTATGACAAAACAAGGGCTTTCAAAGCATGCCTTTAGTAATAGGTAATCAGACTGTACCTAGTGCAAGCATTTCTATAAGTATCCATTAAAATTATATTTTCCAGAATCCAACACCCTTATGTCACTTGTCATCGTGAAACTTCTAGTGACTCCATCAATTAAGGCTTACACAGGCCTTACATTTGGTGATTAACCAATTTCACCCAATTGCATTTCTTTCAGGTAGCAGGCACCTTGGTCGCTGTCACACCCTCCGCTTCACAACACATGAGAGTCCCACACTCAGCTTTGCTCAGCTTTACCACTTCTGCTCACCCAAGTCTTGCCATAAAGTTTAGAGCAAAAAAGTTTGAAGACCTCTGCACTAGTGGTATGCAATGTCTGCCTGCCTTTTACCCACTATGATGGACAGCTCACTCAAGAGACCCCGTGCCTTTCGGCTCGGTGGGAAAGTTACAGACACACATGGTCACTGGAGACAACTCTTCTGGCCCTGTATGCAGCTGTAATGTAGGAAAGGCACTAAACATTTACCCAACGAGGTAGCACTTACTGATTAGCCAGTAGAAAATACTCAAGTTGAGTAGAGGTATTTCACAAAACAGTGGCATCTTCTTGGATAAATATAGAGGGCAGGATTCATTCTGGCACGATGCTCCTGCCACAAAAATGAAACCTCAACAGGAAGCACTGACGGATATAAATATTACAGGTTCCCGAGTGGCAGCTCAAATTCAGTAATGAATTAATCAGCACAAAAAGTTTGTGAGCACTGTTGGGGCTGCGCAGGTGTGCTTTCTCCCTACATCTACCATCAAAAATTAGCTGTGATCCTTGATGGAGGTCTTTGCATCCATGAGCTTCTCAAGCGCAATCCCCTTGTAGTTCATGTGACCAGGAGGCTCTTTCGAGCGCAATCCCCGTGTTGTTCTTGTGACCAGGAGGTTCTTTCGCCTCATCTGCTGCTCTGATCGCTCTCTGACCTTTTATAAACAAGAGGCATGTGAACTTGTATAGAAGCCCCGCCCGTTTGGCACCTTCCCATACACACGAGCGGTATGCAAAGTCTTCCCGCCCTTTAACCACTATGATGGACAGCTTAATCAAGGGACCTGGCGCCTTTCGGCGCGGTGGCAAAGTTGCAGACACACATGGTCACTGGAGACAACTCTTCTGGCCCGCAGCTGTAGTGTAGGAAAGGCACTAAACATTTACCCAACGGGGTAGCACTTGCTGATTAGCCAGTAGTACTCCAGTTGAGAGGAGGTATTGCACAAAACGGTGGCATCTTCTTGGATAAAAATATATGCTGGACAGGATTCATTCTGGCACGATGCTCCTGCCACGAAAATGTATTCCGTGAGCTTGCGGAATTCCGCGCGTCTCGCGGAGTTTTTTGCCATTTCGCAGAACTTTGCGTAGCGCAACTACATAAATTCCGCCCACCACTAGTCAGAATACCTTGAACCCCTAGCCCTGGTGCTGGGGTTTCCAGAGACCCCGTCAGAGCAAAAAAGCATTATTCATGAATTTGCAGCAAAAATTGGGAAAAAAAACAAGCACTGTATCCCCTGCTTGTTTAGTGATTAGCCGCCTGGGTGGGCCAGGTCCCCTGAACTTCTTTTTATATATTTAAATAAAGGAGGTGGACTACTCTGCCCCCTCCTGGGCTATGTACAGCCCTGGGGACCATCACTGCCCTGGGGCCACTTATATGATAGAGGGAGGGTGCAGCATGGGCCCCTCCCAGCCATGTACAGCCCTAGGGACCACCACCTCCCAGGGCCATATATATAACAGAGGGAGGGGGGCCACACAGGCCCCCTAGAGACATGTACAGCCCCAGGGACCGGACCACTGCCTCCCCAGGGCTTTGTTATTTTTTGGAAGGAGAGGGGCCATGCTGCCCCCCTCATGGGCCTTTCTCAGCCCCAGGTACAACAACCTCCCCAGGGCAAGCCCTATAAGAACAAATGAGGGGCTCTCAGCCCCCCTCCTGGAGCCACTAATGGCCCTGGGTACCGCCACCCCCAGTGCTGGCTCCCTGTGTCCTGGGTGTCCTGGGGTACCCACCCCCAGGACATAGCTGTTTGCTCTCGCGTGGAGTGAGCTTTGACAGACCCCTTCAAGCGAGAGCAAAAAGTTAGTCTGTTCTCAGTGGGCAGGAGCAGGGAAACTGCTCCCGCTTGCTGGGAGTGAACGCTTCATCTGTTTTTCTGCCCGCTGACAAGCAGGCAGGAAAACAGATGAAAGAATTGCTCCTGCATGCAGGGAGCAGCATTTTTGGCTCCTTCTTATATGCAAGAGCAATGCTGGAGGCGGGAAGCAGGCAGGGACCGCAAGGGCATTGGGGCCCCCCACACGGTCCCTAGTGTTGCACACTGGGTACCCTGGATGGGCTCCAGGGCGCCCAGAATGAAGAGGCCGGGCCCCACGGGATATGGCCTCCAAGCTAAAATAGGCCATTAATTCTTGAAGGGGCCCCGGGGGATGGGATCCTCGGTCCGAAATGGGCCTGGGGATGAGGTGCCGCATGTCTCTCCTTCCCTTCTATAAAGGGTATAGGACCCTGACTTCCTGGGCTTTGCAAAGCAAGTGTGTTTTCTTAAAACAATCTGATATCTTTGTTGGGGGTTGAATGCATTGTTTATCTCTTAGAGTGCAATCTGTAGTGATTGTGATGAGTGGGTTCTTTCTTGTCCTTGCCTGATAATGATGATGGCCATACCTGAAGGATATACCTTTTTAAGGTTAGACAGAGAACGTTGTAGAGGGGGTGGAATTGCCATTCTTTTTAAATCTACTCTCACATGTACCATAAAACCCTTATCGGTCTCTACGGATCCTTTTGAGGCGCTTTACTTCTGTATTGTGCATACCCCGGTGAGCTCCTTTTCTGGCATACTACTTTATAGGCCCCCTGGGTCTAGAGCTAACTTTTGCTCAGAACTTTTTAGAATTTTGGAACCTTATTTTGGTAGACCCCATCTCACTATTCTGGGCGACATTAATTTTCACTTAGAGGATTTTACTTCGAAAGAGACCTGCTCCCTGCTCAACTCTCTGGAGGCATGTGACTTTGTCAAACGAGTTCTCCTCCCGACTCATAAGGCGGGGCATATCCTTGACGGGATCTTTTCCAACGACCCCAGATTAGGTGTTGGTACCCCGGTCCCGATTACCTGGTCTGACCACTTAGCAGTCCCGCTGTTTTTAGACATCCCCTGCCCCGTTGTCATTGCGGGCTCTGGTAAAAAACAATTCAAAAGGAGCTTCAAAAATTTTACTTCGGAGGCTGTGGCCCCTTTTATTCTCAACGCCCATATTTCAACTCAGCGGAAGGTGGATGAGTCGGCCCAAGAACTCGCTGATGCCATCACCAGAGCCGCTGACGAACTAGCCCCCCCTTCCCTGAAACCTGCAGCTAGACAGAAGCCAACTGCCCCCTGGTTTTCCGTCGATCTGAGGCTTCTTAGACAATCTTGCAGACAGAAGGAACGCAGGTGGCGTAAATCCTGGGATCTCAAGGATAGAGAAGGCTATAAGAGCCTACTACGAGAGTACAAAAAGAGAGTCATTAAGGAGAAACAGGACTACTTCTCCAATTTAACCTGTTCCTTAACATCTTCCAAAGAGCTCTTCAAAATAGTGGACTCTTTGTGCTCTCTCCAGGTCCCCGATCCTGTAGTCGCTTCCCAGGAGCTATGCAATGATATATCAGACTTTTTCTACAAAAAGATAGATGATATCTACATAGCTCTTAAGTCGCAGGGGAACTCGCTTAATGCTGAGGATTTCTCCCAAATTACACGTCTGGAAGCCTGGACTACAGAATCCTCTCACTCCCTTGATCATTTCCCTGCCCTTTCGCTAGAGGATCTTAATAGCCTGTTGGACAAAACTAAATCGTCATCTCCACTTGATCCAGTCCCTCTGAAAGTACTGAAGAACTGCAGAGAGATTATTCTTCCTTCGATGCTGGAAGTCATGAATGGAGCATTGGAGCAGGGCATCTTCCCGTCACTTTGGAAGAAAGCCATTGTAAAGCCGCTTCTGAAAAAGACCACCTTGGACCCTGGAGTACTGAAGAACTTTAGACCCATCTCTCTTCTGCCGGCCCCGGCTAAGATGTTGGAGACCCATTTGAATTTCCATCTTTCAAACTTCCTCGATACCTCTGGTTTCTTGGACGGGTCCCAACATGGCTTCAGAAAGCTGCATAGCACGGAGTCTGCTCTGACGAAAGTCATGGATAACATCCGCAGAAAAGTGGATTTGGGTCTAACCACCGTACTGGTGCTGCTAGATCTTTCAGCAGCATTCGACACCCTGTCTCCCCTTACTTTAACAACTAGGTTAAGGGAGGCAGGGGTAGAAGGACCGGCACTCAGTCTCCTGAGCTCCTTTCTCCAACAACGAGAGCAGTGTGTCATGCTAGGTGAATACCTCTCCCCTGCTAAGTCTTTGCAATGTGGGGTGCCACAAGGGTCGGCATTGAGTCCGACCCTGTTTAACATCTACGTGGCCCCACTTGCAAGACTAGTAAGATCTCAGGGGATGGAGGTAGTGTCGTATGCCGACGACACGCAGATTATGGTATCCCTGACTCACTCTGTGGGTGAAACCGCTTCTAACTTTAGGGCCTGCATGCAACTTGTTGCAGAGTGGATGATCGCCAACTCCCTAAAGTTGAACGGGGACAAGACAGAGGTCCTGTTCTTTGGCAAGGACCAGGGCATATGGTCAGATGATTGGTGGCCTCCTTCTTTAGGTAGCTGCCCAACACCAACACAATCTGCCAGGAACCTAGGCGTCATCTTTGACACCCAGCTCTCCATGGAGCTTCAGGTCAACAGAACGGTGGCTACCTGTTGGGGAGTCATCAAGACCCTGAAAAGAATCGTACACTACCTGTCCCCACAGGCACGGAAACAAGTGGTGATCGCCCTTGTTGGCTCAAGGCTTGATTACTGCAACTCAGTGTACGCCGGGGCCAACAAGGGTCTGCTCCAGCGCTTGCAGGTCATACAAAACGCGGCAGCGCGGTTTGCTCTCGCTCTGCCCTGGCTGGCCTCTATGACCTCAGCGAGGAAGAACCTTCACTGGCTCCCCATCCCCTCAAGGATCACTTTTAAACTCCTCTGCCTTACATATAAGGCTTTAACTGCAGGTTCGGCTGATGCCCTTGGATCACTACTCTCTAGATACGTTCCGAGTAGATGCCTCCGATCCAGTGAGCTTAATCAACTGGTTATTCCCAGAGCCAAGAAGGCTAGATGGGGGAGCAAAGCTTTTTCCATACTGGCTCCTCTGATGTGGAATTCACTCCCCCTGGAAATCAAAATACTGCCCTCCCTTGACCTCTTTAGGAAGTCATTGAAAACCTGGCTCTTTATCAATGCATACCAGTAGGCTCTGTTTCTATCTGCTCATGTCGTTATTTGGACTAGGCGCCTTGACGCCCACTGGGCTTAGCTGCGCAATATAAATAATGTTTCATTCATTCATTCATAAGAGCAGAGTTCATGGTTCTCCCTTAAATTACTACAAGTATGCAAATGTGTAAATCACTTAGAAGTGTTTCCCGTTTGGCCTCACACACCTTAGTCGTATGCAACGGTCTTCCGCCTTTTGCCAAGGATAATGGTCAGCTTAACAAGTGGCTCCCCGGCGTGTTTCCCACCAATTTTGGTGAGCCGTTCTTGATGCTGAGGAATATGAGGACATCTCCACCAAAGAAGCACTTCCTTCATATAAGAAGAAGGACCCTTGTTTAGTGGTATTTACCTTGTTGTAGTCTTGTTGTCTTCTCTATAGGAAGAGCCATGTTATAGCAGATTGCTGGATAAAGATGCACTAGGGTCAAACACATTGCCTAAATGCACACAAGGTCACTGGTGACATTTCCTCATTGTCCATTATGCAGCTGTAGTGTAGAGTGAATCCTGACATTTACCCAATGAGGTAGCACTTGGTAATTAACCAGTAGAAATTACTTCACTTGGGTAGATATTTTGTGCAAAACTGCGGACAAAGGGACAGGTGTGATACCGTAGTAGCCAAGCCAATCACAAAGCTACTGACACACCCAGACAGACACTTAGACACCCACTCACACACTCAAACACTCACACACCCACTGACAGACCCACTCAGACACTGATATACCCAGTCACAACATCCACTCAGACATTCACACACCCACTCACAGACCTACTCAGACACTCTCACATGGACTCATAGATCCACTCAGACACTCATTCATCCACTCACAGATGTAGGCAGACAATCTCGCATCCACTCAGAAACCCACTCAGACACTCATGCACCCACTCACAGAACCACTCAGACACTCTCACAACCACTGACAGACCCATTCAGGCACTCATGCACCCCCTCACGGACCCACTCACACATGTACACCCATTCACAGACCCACTCAGACACTTGTTCACCCACTTACAGAACCACTCACATGCTCTGATTCCCACTCACAGACCTACTCAGAGAGACACACACTGACTCACAGGCCCACTCAGAGACTCACACACCCACTTACAGACCCACTCAGAGACTCATGCATCCACTCACAGATCCACTCAGACTCAAGCACCAACTCACAGACCCACTCAGAGACGCATGTACCCACTCACAGACTCATTCAGACATGCATGCACTCACAGACTGACTTACACACTCATGGAGGCACTCAAAAACCCACACAGACACTCTTACATCCACTCACAGACCAACTGAGACACTCACTCAGACACTCATGCACCCAGTCAGACACCCACTCAGACATATATGCACCCGCTCACCCCCACTCAGACAATCACACAACCATTGAGACACTTATGCACCCACTACCAGATCCACTCAGACATTTACACGCTCACTCACGCACCCACTGAGAAACTCATGAACTCACTCACACACACACTGAGACACTCATACCCTCACTCACACACTCACTGTCAAAGGTTACAGTTAGGAATTAAAATTTAAAAAAACCTTAGCAATTGACTAAAAAAACAAAGATTACAGGGACGTTATAGCTAGGAAATAACATTAAAAAAACCATAGATATGCACTAAAAACCCCAAAGATTACAGGGATATTATAGTTAGGAAAAAACATTTTAAAAAATGGAAATTTACTGAAGAAAAAGTTTACAGGGATGTTATAGTTAAGGGATAGAATTAAAAAAATCTTAGAAATTCACTGAAAAAAACAAAGGTTATAGGAACTTTATAGTTAGGCTTGGATTTTACTCATACAAAACCAATGAAATTCAGAAGTTTATAGTTACCTGAGTTTAACTATAACTTATAATCTTCACAATGCACTGCTTATGACCTCACATATTATATCACGCGTGACAGGGAGCAGAGTTCACCACCCAGGCCCACCAACAATAAGGAAAGTATTGGATTTCAAAGGGGTCAGATCTGCTAATCCCACTCCAATTTAAGCAGCAGTAGGGAAGGGGTTGATTTACGGAGGAGTTAGCTTAACTATTCCTGCTCCAGTCTGAGGAACAGTAGGGATGGTGTTGCACTTCAGAGGGTTTACACTTATTATCCTGATGTTAATCTAAGCAACATTAGGGAAAGTAGTAGTTTTCGAGGGGGTTGGATTTACTATTTCCACTTGAGTGTAAACAACAGTAGAAAAGGTTTTGTACTTCACAGGTGTTATATTTACTATTTCCACTCCAATCTAAGGAAAAGTAGGGAAGGTATTGGAGTTCAGAAGGGTTAGATTTACTATTCCTATGCCAGTCCAAGCAATAGTTGGGAAGAGGTTGGATTTTGAAGGGGCTAGATTTACTTTTCCTACTCCAGTCTAAGCAACAGTTGGGTGGGTGTAGCATTGCAGAGGGGTTAGACTTACTATCCCAACTCCAATTTAAACAACAGTACAGATAGTGTTGGCCTTCGAGGGGTAAGATTTATGATTTCTACTTGAGTCTAAGCAACAGTAGGGAAGGTGTTGTACGTCACAGGGTATATATTTACTATTCCCACTCCAATCTAAGCAAAAGTAGGGAAGGGCTTGGATTTCAGAGGAGTTAGATTTACTATTTCTACTCCAGTCCAAGCAACAACAGGGATGGTGTTGGTCTTTGAGGGAATAGATGTATTACTTCCACTCCAGTCTAAACAACAGTAGGGAATGTGTTGGACTTCAGAAGGGTTAGATTTTCTAGTCCCACTCCAATGTTAGCAACATTAGGGAAGGTGTTGGATTTTGAAGGTTAGATTTGCTATTCCCACACCAGTCTAAGCAACAAGAAGGAAGGTCATGGGTGTAGGAAGGGTTATATTTACCATTTCCACTCCAATCAAGTAACAGTAGTGAATGGGTTGGTCTTCAGAGATGTTATATTTACTATTCTCACTCCATTCTGAGCAACAGCAGTGAAAGTGTAAGACTTTGGAGCGGTTAGATTTACTATTCCTACTCCAATGTAAGTAATAGTAGGGAAAGTGTTGAATTTCGGAGGGGTTAGAATTACTATTCCCATACCAGTTTAACAGTAGAAAAGGGGCTGGACTTCAATTGGATTAGATGTACTATTCCTACTCCAGTTTAAGCAACAGTATGGATGGTGTTGGACTTGGAAGGGGTTAGATTTACTATTGCCACTCTAGTCTAGGCAAACGTTGGGAAGGTACTGGACTTCAGAAAGGTTAGATTTTTTATTGCAACTCCAATGTAACCAACAGTAGGGAAAGTCTTGATCTTCGAAGGGATAACATATACCATTTCAACTAATTATCAGTTTGTTAAACCCATTTCAACACCTAACCACATAAAATGATTAGAACACATAAAAACAATAGATATCATATAAATTACAAAAATATATATTTGAATCTAAAAATATCAAAACATTATCAAATAAAATAAATATTTTAACTACATTTAAATACAAATTACTTCCCTACTTACTACCCAATAAAATCACAAACACCCAAAAATTGAAATAATCAATAAAAGAACAATAAAATGAAAATATTGGTCAAATAAAAGAAATAAATAGAACAATATCTATAAAAAAACATGTTATCAATATTTTTTTTAAATACAGTTGTCAAAATAATAATAGATTTTAAATAATCAACTAAAATGACATAATCAATTATCAATTAAGTATTTAAATAATGCAAAAATTATTTTCAAAACCATTTCAATTTAAATACCTTCCCACCCTATTCCCCACAAAACCAGCAACCTGCTACTATAATATAAGTTTCTAATTAAATTAGAAAAAATAAAAAACATAGTACAATTAACTAAAATTAACATCTTGTACTTAAATAAATAAAATAACAATTAAATAATTTGCCAACTATAGCCTGATATCTGTTTAATTTAACATTAAAAATGATTTCATATTAAAAATCAAAATATTATAATTTGATTAACTTCCCACCCTATTCCCTGCAATCCCAACAACCTATTGCAATATTATATAGTATTAAATGTCATCAAAAATCATTTAACCAGATATAACAAACGATATTTTTAAAATGTATACCAATTACCCAAATAAAATTAACACCCAAAATTAATACATGAACCAGTATATAATAAATTAATTAAAAAATGATAGATTTCACAAATAGATTAAATGATAATACAATAATATTCTTAAAAACTATATCAATCAATCAATCAATAATAAGCTTTATTCGATTTTTAAATTAAAAATCATGAAAGCATCAACAATACAGAAAAACCATAGACATTTAATTTCATAGACACAATAAAAAGCCATCATTCAACAATTATTGTGCAAAATTCAGTTACCATTAAAAAACTTAAGAGTTTGTCCTATGTAATGTGAGGGGAGCTCGGTTAAAAATCATATAGATCCCAAATGCGAATTGTGCCTTGTCTTTCACTTTCGTTGGGGGTACAAACTCGTAAAAAGGGGGCAACATTGTTATTTTTAAATTTAATAAGTACCAAATCCCCAGCAATGCATTTGGGCAGCGTCCCTAACCATCCCACCCTCCTGACACTCAAGATACCCCCGTCTAGCCCCGGCGGCAACAGTCTATTCTTATTTAGCCAATAGGTGGCCTTATTTAACAAATCCTGCTGGGATTCGCGTGTTCCCTGGGTGAGGGCAGGGACCCCAGAGAGGACAGAGACATACGGGGCGGCCTCAGGGGGCAGGTTGATATGTGGCATTCTTGCCAATGCGGATCTAGCCACTGTGTGGGTTTTTGGTGCAGGTTTGACAGATACTTTGGGGCCTATTTGAATAGGTGTTCGTAATGACTGTATTTGGATGGCCCCATTGCCAGATTTATACGTTTCGGGGGCGGTGGTAGGGTTAGGACAGACGCATGTGGCCATAATGGTAGCTGGAAGCGGGAGCTTTCTTATTACTGACTCAATATTGGTCAGCCTTTCCCCTAAATCATTCATTTTAGTGACCAAGGGCGAGATAGTAGCAACCAGTAATTGCTCAATTTTGGCCAATAAAGTCGTGTTGAGAGACAAAAGAGGGACCTCTGGTATATACGCGGCCGGGTCCTCGATAAATGCTATTGGATTAGCAAGTGATGGTATACTTGCATTGTTCCCAAAGTTAGTTTCAATGTCATGCTTCCATCTATTGTAGGAACCCAGGGGCGCGGCGTTTACTTGGCTATGGGGTTTGTCAGCGAGGCCATTAGCATGAAGACAAAAAGAATCCACAGTTGGGGAGGTTATAAGATCAGGGGCGTACTTAGTACCGCAAAGGGCGTTGAGATCCTCCCATATGGACATCGTGTTTGTAATAGTCTAAAGGAATGCCAGACAAAACAACGAATAATATTTAGGCACGATACCTCCCTCTGTGATGGAACCAAGCGGGGTGGCCCGTCCCAGCCTCCACAGGCCTCGGAGGACCACAGAGGGCCCGCCCTTTGCCCGGGCTTAGCCCCGCGCTTCGTCCCGCGTGCGTCCCACGGGACATAAACAAGGAGTGTTTTATTAGGCAGGTAGGCGGGGCCGGCAGGGGAAGAGTACCAGCTGTTGATGGTCAAAGGGAATGCTGGTACTCGCAGTCCCCGGCCGCCGCACACGCCGAATCCCCGGACACAGCAAACAGGGGCAGACAGCAACAAACAGTCCAAAATCACAAAGACCTAGCCCCAAGGGCAATAATTATTAAAGATCTAAGGGCATATGTGGATTGTCAAAAGATCATTCCACGTAGTCCCTCTGAACTCCTAGTAGATGAATAGCAACAAACAGTCCCCAGGTGGACAGACAGCTCCTCCGGTCTCCGGTCTCCCAAAGGGTCAGAGTCCCGACCCACCTCGAGTCGCGAGTCGCGGGGGCGGCAAGAGTTAGTAGCAGGCAGGAGGCGGGGCCGGCAGGGGAAGAGTACCAGCTGTTGATGGTCAAAGGGAATTCTGGTACTCGCAGTCCCTGGCCGCCGCACACGCCGAATCCCCGGACACAGCAAACAGGGGCAGACAGCAACAAACAGTCCCCAGGTGGACAGACAGCTCCTCCGGTCTCCGGTCTCCCAAAGGGTCAGAGTCCCGACCCACCTCGAGCCGCGAGTCGCACCCGCGAAGCGGGGGCGGCAAGAGTTAGTAGCAGGCAGGAGGCGGGGCCGGCAGGGGAAGAGTACCAGCTGTTGATGGTCAAAGGGAATGCTGGTACTCGCAGTCCCCGGCCGCCGCACACGCCGAATCCCCGGACACAGCAAACAAGGGCAGACAGCAACAAACAGTCCCCAGGTGGACAGACAGCTCCTCCGGTCTCCGGTCTCCCAAAGGGTCAGAGTCCCGACCCGCCGCGAGTCGCACCCGCGAAGCGGGGGCGGCAAGAGTTAGTAGCAGGCAGGAGGCGGGGCCGGCAGGGGAAGAGTACCAGCTGTTGATGGTCAAAGGGAATGCTGGTACTCGCAGTCCCCGGCCGCCGCACACGCCGAATCCCCGGACACAGCAACCAGGGGCAGACAGCAACAAACAGTCCCCAGGTGGACAGACAGCTCCTCCGGTCTCCGGTCTCCCAAAGGGTCAGAGTCCCGACCCACCTCGAATTATATTCTTGCCTTCGATAGTCTGCTCCAAAATATTTTTTGTAGTGAAAATATTTTTTGTGAAATTTTTATGTCACAATATTCTAGAAATAATGTTTGTGTCATTCGCAAGGTTTGGCTCACCAGTAGCGGTGTGCAAAATTTGCATAATTTGCATTTTCGTACTTATGTGAAATTTAAGAAAAATGTAAGCAAAATTATGCGTAATTACATGAAATGCAAATCCATCATTTAGGGCTACATTTTAGCATGAAATGAGCCCTCATGTCAATATCTGACATAAAAATACATCTTGAGCTGAAAAATAGGATGATAAAAACACAGATGCTGTGAGCAACAGCTGCTCGCGTTCTGGCTTTCTGCACCATTCCCATGCTCTCATGTCATAATTTTGCTACGAACAGCGTGCAGTTCTGTGAAGTGGTAAGTGTAATATTAAATTAACAAAACTATCTGAATTACACAGGCTTAATTTAAATTTCACCTGAACCTACCCGCTTACCTTCATTTTTTGGCGAACATGTCTTATTTTTCCTCATCAGACTATGACCCAGAGCAAGAGAGAAAAACAACATGAAAGGGGGAGGAAGGAGGAAGAGAAAGACGATAAACAGTGACATGAAAAAAAGAAGAGATGAAAAGAACCTGAAGGATTGAGATAAAGGGGCAAGAAGTGTCTGGTGGTGGACGAAGGAAGCATGAGGTGGAATCAAGGCTACGCAGACTTGCTATTCAGTAGAGACCTCGAGACAGGCCCGAGCCTGAAGCCTGCCTCTGACTCAGCTCAAAGTCCAGTTGGAACCTCGAGCCCATAACAAGTCGAGCTTCATGTGGCTTCTGCCTCCCTTCCTTTACCTGGGATGTGGTGTTACAGCCAGAGCTGCCGACTATGGCAATTGGGAACCAGATTCAATTCTGGGCGTCAGCTCAACATCCTGTGATTCTTGGCAAATTGCTTCCTCTGTTGGTTCACCCAGCTCTAGTTTTCAGCACGCTGACATCCAACAGCCCTGGCCCCAGGCTTCTGAGCAAAACATTGGCTTTTGGCACTTATTACAAGTAAGTAGTGCTTTCATTAGAATCAGGTTAAATAACATTGGCCTAATTCACAAGAAAGTGCTGCAGCACCGCAAGCCCTTTGGCTGCACCACGCTGCAGCACTTTCAAAGCACAGGGATGCATCATATCGACAGGATATGATGGATTCCTCTGCTCTCCCCTGGCCCGGCGCGCAATTTGCTGCAATTCCCCCATACAGGCACCCTTGCACCATGGTGCAAGAATGCCTGAATCACAGAAATGATTGTTTATGTGCAGGAAGGTAACTCTTCCTGCACATAAACAATCTGATCTTTCAATTTCTATGTGTGCTGCATCAGCCCACATAGAACTTGCAAAACGTCATATTTTTTATGATTGTTTATGTGCTGGAAGGGACACCTTTCTGCACATAAACGATCACCAGAGGTGATTTCCTCATTCTGTGTGGGCTGCAGGAAGAGAAGAAAAAAAACTAGGAGAAATTAATACATTTCTCCTTGTTGCGCCTCCATACGCCTCTCCTGGGGAGCAGTAGCATTGAGACGCATTTCCAGGTTTACGATTTCTCATAAATCTGGAAATGTGTCAGGATACGGTGTTGTGTGGGAACACCCACAGCAACACTCATGGAACGCCCCTTTCAAGCAAAGTGCAGCGTGTAAAGGGGGCATATTTACAAGGACAGGGAAAGCTACGCAGGGTGGCTTTTCCTGTCCTTGTAAATGTGGGCCAGCAAACTGTGCCCCGGTACGTCACAAAAAGTTGCAAATAAGTCCTCCATTTTTTTCCAGGCACGTGGAAATGGACTGATTTGCCAAATTCTCAGGCTGCTGAGCCAAGGCCGGGACTAGAGTCTGGCTCCCCACTTCTAATTACAGCAGCTCTGGCCCTTTGGCCGCATGCCCTCCCAGTGCCTAATTTGAGCCAGTGGTTTCAGGTGCTGGTCATTGGCACTTAATTGTCAGAACCAGCACTTATAACAGGCTGCTCCGGGTGGCGCTGTTTATCTAATGTAATATTGGAGTAAAATAAGATCTGTTTCTTAATCCATCCTGCATTTCATGCCTCTCTTGCCATTCTTACAGCTTTGGGGGCCTGTACCCGTCTGAATCGTCCTGCTTGCAGGAGTGTGATGGTTAGTAGATGTGTTGGGACTGTCATTGGCAGCGTAGGCAGGGGCAAGGGATGGTGCAGGCTGCAGCAGGCTTCAGACGAGGGCCCTGGCACTTATAATTTGACAAATTAAGCACTGTAGCAGCTCTCCTGTGTGTGACCAGCACTCTGCGGCTGTTCTCATGTTTCATCCATGCTCAGCGCCTCTGCAGCTCAATCCAAAAATAAAATAAAGGTCTAGTTGATCAAATTAAAAACGTGTTTATAAATAGCGTTTGATAGACAGGTGTCACCATTCCCATGTACTTTAAAGTGCTCTGGCTCAAAATTATTCTATGGAATTACCATTTCCCAACATAATGGCACTTAATATACCTCGGAAAGATGAAAGACAGATTTGCCTTACTGGGATGCGACCGTGTGATATGAAGATCACAGCAGCAAGTAGTGAGCAGGTAACACACACCCTGTACCAAAGATGCTAAAAGAAGACAGATGCGGGGAGGGGGTCAACCGCAGCCACTTCACGAAGGAGCAGAGCTCAGCTCAACAGAACACCAAGGCCCATGGGACCCCTCTGAAGTCACTTGTCCCGAATGCCCTTGAGGCGTTTTCTTTTAAGGCAGCAAAGCGGGTTCGTGTATCTGCTGCAGATATCTGCGCACGACATGTAAGCAGCAGTGTCACGTCCATGTTAGCTAAGCATTTCAGCCTTCCAACGTTGATAGGATGATCCACTGAGCTGGGTGACATCAAAACTTGGTTTCCTAAAGCGCTGTGAAGCCAAATGACGAGGCAGCACTGTATATATAGAATGCAGTTTTAGTTCGTATTTCCTAATCCTTTTGCTGTTTCCCGTTTCGTTTGCAAACTCACTTCTTGCACATGTCTTGACCCTCAAAGAGGTAAAGTTTACATTCATGTGCAGCTGCTCTTCATTTGGGACTATTTCATGGCTGGTGTCTGATGACGAACTAGTACTCCCCACGAACCTGTCTCGCACGTGCTGGTTCTCTCTTCTGCACTGTGCCATGCAACCTCTGTACAGCATTCCTATGGGAAATGTACCGCAACTGTCTAAAAGTCTAATTTATTGTTCAGGAGATGGATGGATGGATGGATGGATGGATGGATGGATGGATGGATGGATGGATGGATGGATGGATGGATGGATGGATGGATGGATGGATGGATGGAAGGATAGATGGATGGATGGATGGGTGGATGGATGGGTGGGTGGGTGGATGGGTGGGTGGGTGGGTGGATGGGTGGATGGATGGATAGGGATGGATGGATGGATGGATGGATGGATGGATGGATGGATGGATGGATGGGTGGATGGGTGGGTGGGTAGGTTTGGATGGATGGATGGATGGATGGATAGACGGATGGATGGATGGATGGATGGATGGATGGATGGATGGATGGATGGATGGGTGGGTGGGTGGATGGATGGATGGATGGATGGATGGATGGATGGGTAGGTAGGTTTGGATGGATGGATGGATGGATGGATGGATGGATGGATGGATGGGTGGGGTGATGGATGGATAGGGATGGATGGATGGCTGGATGGATGGATGGATGGGTAGGTTTGGATGGATGGATGGATGAATGAATGAATGAATGAATGGATGGTTTAATGGATGGAGGGATCTGCTCAGCCTTTCAGCCTTCGCAGGTGGATGAAATGACTTCCATTGCGCCTGGCATGTGTGAACCCTGCCGTATACTGCGCTACACAGGGACAGTGGGAGGCGCGTGCCATCAAGAACACATCACTACGCCATGAAACCCAAATAAACAAGCGCCGTGAAAGTGGAGTTTGTGGATAGGCGCGAGCAGGTGCGGGGCAGCCCCCTGCGAGCATCCCCGGGCTCCCGGCGCGGAGGGGGCGCACGGGTGGCGGCGTGGCTGCTAATGTGTGAGGGGCTCTTCCTCTGCCTCAGCCTGTCCCTCCTCCTCCTCCTCTCTCCTCCCTCACTGAGCAGCAGCAGCGGCAGTTGAGCAATAACAGCTCAGAGGCAGCGGCGGGATCGTGCGCAAGTGGTGGTTGCGCGGTGGGCACAGCAGGGACCCTCCTTCCTGCCCCTGGACCCCCACCCTCCCTCTTCAGGATGCCCAGGCTCATGGCCACCCCGGGCTCCGCCGGCTGAGCGGGGGCCCGGACCAGCCCCCCACCCCAACGGCGGAGGGTGACACGGAGACCGGGGAGGGTGGGCAGGGCACGGAACGGGCGAGTCTGGACTGCCAGAGGCTGGCACCGGCACGGAGACCCCCGCCTCAGCATGGTGAGCGCCCCCTGCTCCTGCGGCGCCAGGTAGCCCCCCCAGGTAAGGGGCCTCTTCAATCCACGTTCGGCTGCACCTGTTGCTGGAAGGAATAGGGATGGGGGTGGGGGAGCCACATCGTTGCGGCTGCTGCTGTGATAGTCATCCGGGTTAGTGCGCCTGCTGCGGAGATATATGCCAGAGCCACATGTCGGCTCAGTAATTCATCTCCCAGAGGTAGATAAGCTATCTACCGTACTCCTGGGCAAAGTAGCACTTTTATTGTCAGTATTGGAGGGTGAATCAAGTCATGCCTATGTGTTTTTATGTTAGAGAGAAATTCTATAACGGGTTTTGTGCTACACTCGCCAGCTTCGATGCGCTAGACGGCATAATTTATTGTTTATCATAGCGCGGACTCTGTCTAGGTTTCAGAGCGCTGTACAGGGTGTTGAATGAGCAGAAAAGCATTGATGATACAGTGCGAGTTTATACTTGTATTAAAGCGCTTCGAAGATTCATTAGGGCTGCGTTGTCACGTTGTACTCATGGCACATATACATATATGTATGTACTCGCAGCTTCTAGTGGGACCGCGCCCGTTCGTTTACAGTTAAGTCGACATATATTAGGCTGAAGTCGAAGCAGTGCCATTGGACTATCTTTTACTCTAGGCGCTATTTATTTTACGCATAGGTACAACTCCTACTACTTTCTACAGCTGTGACCTCCGACCTGGGACCTGGAGAACCAGGTTCAAGTCCCGGCGTCGACGCAACGTGCCATGATTCTGGGCAAATCACTTACTCTCCCCGTGCCCGAGAACACGACTCTGACCTTGTGGAATGCAAACCGGAGCTCAAGTAAAGCGCTGTAATGCTATTGGGCCAAGTTGGCGCTATATAACAACTGCGAAATATAAATATTCGAAGCTGTTCCTTGTGGTTCCAACCAGTTGCTCGCTATCTATCTGTAAACAAGCGAGAGGGGGCGATAGAACCCCCACCTCACCCTTGTATTAGAAAGATATCCGTTACCCCTGCACACCCCCTCCTTGAAGATGGACTGTGCCCAGATCGTGCCACGGGTGAGAAGCAGCTGTCTGGCTGGCAGCGTTGGGAGTGGACTGGCATGGCGGGTGCTTTGCAGCTTAGATTGGCAGCGTTGCCCTGGGCAGTTCCATGGATGGGTGTGAATGTCGTGGTCAGTGGGTGCTCTGACCAAAACCCCCAACATATGAGGATGTGACGGGTGCAACGTGCCCGCGGGCACACCCGCATGTGTAACGCGATTCCAAATGTTTGTGGTGAGTTTTAACCCCTTCAATGCTGGGTGAGCGAGTCCAGGTCGGTGAGACGAGCGGAGCGGAGGGCAGCGCGGGCGATCCCTAAATGAAGCCTGTTGCCGCCGGCGGGGCTGATGGGGGCGGGGGTGCAGCTGCCCCGAGGGATGTGTCGCTTGTCTCTGCCAAGGCTTGCTCATACATGGGCGATGCGCGCTGCAGCTGGTACCCGCTCTCTGTGAACGTGGCATTCGCTGTCGCCGGGGGTGTCAATGTGATCCCAGGGGTGATGTCATGGCCTCTGGATGAGGGGGAGGGGGTTCACCCTGCCAGCTGTGAACATGTGGATCACGGAGGGCGAGCTCGATGTATGCAGGCCGGGAGACCCCTGGGCACTGCATAGCACACCCATTTAATGTCATGTGTGCAGCACGCACTCCACTGCCCTGTCGCTTAGCAGTCCAATACGGGGTGTATTAATGTGTGATGGGGTGTGGTGGTGGGGGGGGGGGGGGGAGATGAGGAGGGGGCATTGGAGGGCCTCATTGATGGATTCCACTGGCAGTATGCAGGAGGGTTTCCCGCAAAGATGCGTGTGCATCCCATTTGCAAGGCACACATTGCTATTCACCGGAGCTCAGTCGGAGGAAAACGGCGGCGCGGTGGGGGGGGGGGGGGGGGGGGGGAGGGGGTGGGGGGGATGGTTTGGAGGGGACGTGCGTGGGTTTTATCCAATAGGATGTACAACAAGGGAAACATTTCAGGGTTGGGATCGGGAAGGTGGAAGCAGTGTTCTTCTAGGGTTTCTGCCACTTCCATAATATTCAGTCCACACGTTTTCCGATGAACTCATCCACGGCAGCCAATTATCATACTGGGTCCCCTACTTACAGCTGTCTTCGAAATTCACAATAAAGGCATGCATGTATGCTAAGGAGCATCCATCCACCCAAATCCATCCATCCAGCCATCCATCCACATAGCCAGCCATCTATCCATCCATCCACCCAAATCCATCCATCCAGCCAGCCATCCATCCATCCATCCTCCCAAATCCATCAATCCAGCCAGCCATCCATCCATCCATCCACCCAAATCCATCCATCCATCCATCCACCCAAATCCATCCATCCATCCATCCATCCATCCATCCACCCAAATCCTTCCACCCAAATCCATTCACCCATCCACCCATTCATCCATCCATCCAGCCAAATCTATCTATCTATCTATCTATCTATCTATCTATCTATCTATCTATCTATCTATCTATCTATCTATCTATCTATCTATCTATCTATCTATCTATCTATCTATCTATCTATCTATCTATCTATCTATCTATCTATCTATCTATCACCCTCAGCCTATCTATCTATCTATCTATCTATCTATCTATCTATCTATCTATCTATCTATCTATCTATCTATCTATCTATCTATCTATCTATCTATCTATCTATCTATCTATCTATCTATCTATCTATCTATCTATCTATCTATCTACCCATCCATCCATCCATCCATCCATCCATCCATCCATGTATCTATCTATCATGTTTGTGATGTATGGTCACACATTTTATTTCTACAGTGCAAAGGTGAAATTCGATTCATTACCTCAGTACAGCAGCAATCACATGATAAACACACCTTTCCCTGTCTCACAGATTGCATGTAACAAGCTCTTTACACAGAGACACGACTCCCTTATAATCACAAGGTCTCGAAATGGGATTTTAGCATTCTGGACACATTTAACCTCTTGCATCCGGGTTCAGTTAAATACCTTTTGTTATGGTATAGCCCATACACGCATATGTGCAGAGTACTAGTGTAGAGGGAAGGGCAACGCCTCTCACCCGAGGGGTGGCCTCTCGTGGGTCCGGGCCCCGCCCCACACTCAGCAATAATAGGGACTGGGGTATGCACTATGCACATTAGCATATATATTATATATGTATTTATAGTATAAATGCAAGTGTATATATAGAATATATGCATCTAGAGAGAGAGAGAGAGCACGCGAGAGAGACAGTATGTTTACATGCCAGTGATAAGAAATATGGGCCAATCATACATTATTAAGAGTCACTGTACTAATGAACACGCGTTCACACCTTTCTTACCACAGTGCACAGGTCTAATTCCTGTCTTTCCCCACAATTGACTAATCTGGCTTGATAAACACTGTTTACTTCCTCACAGATTTCACGTTTCAATTAATATACACATGGAAACCTCTCCAAATGGTAAGGAGGCCTCTTCAATTGGATTTTACTTTACTGCACGTATATAACCATTTGCGCCCTGGTTTTGCACATTAATATATCTGCGTTTTGCCATATCTGGGTGTTTTTATTAGCACAGCTCAGTGGAATCAAAAGTCATATTTCACAGTTCCCTGTGAATACAGGTATCACCATCCTAATGTCAGAAACAATGCCACTCTGCAGGGCTCTGGCAATGTCAGGGGAGATGTAATAATGTGGCAATGTAAGCCAAACTATGTGGCTGGGTTATCTAAGTTATGCGGAAAAATATATGGCACATTCTCTGGCAATATTTTTTAATTCATTTGAGCTAGAAACAGCATGTTTTTTTGTGAAATCTGCAAAATAGGCAAATCTATTATTCAGTAGTACATTCTGTAGGTAAAGAATCACATAAACACTGGCCCTCAAAGCTGTCCACATTTTTATGAATAATTTATTCATGAAAAGTCATGACATGTAATGAAAACCTTAACATTCTCATTCCAATCAGAGCTCATAATTTGCTGCATTTTGAAGAAACTTGGGGTTTCAAGCTCAATCCCCCAAAATAAAAAACTTAATATAAAAAAGGGTAACCTGTTAAATATGGTCCTATAAAGCTGTTGTGGGGTTGTAGTAACATTCACAATACAGTCTACCTTTGGCCTCATGGTTCATGACGTCACCAAGAGTCCTCTGTGGCAACAATGGGCCATAGTACACAGCTACACGTTTGTATGTCTTCCTGTCTGTCTGTCTGTCTATATACGTGCATATACAGAGAGAAAGAATGAGAAAGAATATTTAGCAGCCTTATTTATTACAATCTTACAAATGACATTTTAGGGTTCTCATTAAATTTACAAACCAATTAACCAAAAATAACCTAGTCATGAATTAAACAGCATGCAAACACTTGTCTACACTTCTGTATGTGTGCGCGCGCGCAGACACACACACACACGTACACACGCACGCACACCCACACACACACACACACACACACACACTCTCTCTCTCTCTTCACACATTACCCCACCCTTCAGCTTGTAGGAGGAAAGTGCATCAGTGCCCCCCTTAACTATGGGTTCTTAAGATGCCAGTCGTGGTATGAAGTCCAGGAGGCGGGGTGGACTGACTGATATTCCCAGGCTTTTCTACTCTTGGACAGGACAATCCTAATGTATAGAGGTAGGTTTCAGCGGAACTTCTCTTTTCTGCTGAAAACATGTCTGGAATGTCAGCATCCCTAAGGACAGACACAGCAGAGAGTGAATGCACGCGAAGCACACATGTGTTGGTAAACTTCAGCATCAAATATAGACAGCGGCAACGCAGCCTTCTGACGTCGATCAAATGAGTACCATTGTATTGTACGCTAGCAACGCATTATTTATAGTGCTATGAAGCTCCCCGACTATGCCAGAAAGCACTAGAGACAGAAATATATATTCATAATGGTAAGAACGCCTATCAGCATTGCATGTAATATGGCGAGGTGAATTAATTCAGAAAGTAAACGTGCTGTATGCATTTATATTCTCAAATGAACACCTTGCTAGCTTTACGTCAGTGCTGTGCATTAGCAAGTTTTGGTGTTCAGAGACTGCTTGCAGCAAACAGTTTTAAAGCCTACACAATATTGAAAACTTCTCACTGTTCTTTGTGGGTAAACTTGCAATAGCCATGAATACACACCAACCCACAGTGCTAAGGAGTGTTAGGTAGCTCAGGTGGATGCGCACCTGCTGCTGAGAACCCTGCACAACATGGAAAACACATTTTAAAACCCCAGGGGGCACTCATCTAGTATTCGTCCTTTCGAGGGTGATAACAAAATAATACCAATAAATATGATTATATCTAGCGGCTTGTTTGCTGCCTGTAGGTGCCAAAATCACTTTTTTTGTGAAAGGTTGCAAAATTGCATAACAATTTCACAAAATTACACATTTGAAGCAAAATGCGGTCTGTGGCTTCACTCATTTGACATTCTTCACACTAGCATGCACTTAACATCAAAAGTCTTTTGTGACACTGGCAGGATACTGGTTTGAGCAGATGCCTGTGAGACATTTTTTTGTGCTAACAAGTTTCCCATGTGCAGGAAAGTATGTAAAACAGCATAATGCAACATTTCAAGAAATGTGAATTTTGAATAGCCGAAACTTTGAAATGATGAAAAATTTGCTGTCATAATTAAAATGTCACCCAGGCCTAGTGCTGATATTGAAACCTAGAGTCTTGAGTTATGAATAATTCCAGCTTAGGCACTTTAATAATAAATTGTTTGATTCTTGGAAAATGATTTCTCCCTGTACTAAAAATAAATATGTGTATTGCATTTATCATCTGTACCTGTCCTAATGCTGTTCTGCTCTCACATGCTTCTTCAATTGCATCATCGTTTCTATAATCTGATTTTAATTTACCACATATAGCATACTGTTGTATGTGCAGTGCATCATTTTGAGATACTCTTGTTGCAATAACAAGCATTGGCAAAGACAAAATTTTGGCTTAGCAAATGCATTTTACGGATGTTGAATAGCACCAGCAAAAAGAAAACCCCAATGCTGAACAGCATCAGCCAAAAAAAAGGAAAAATGGCTGTTGTGTCACCACACATTCTCGGGCATGCATCACCAAGCATGCTTGCATGTGCGATAACTCGGCGGCCATTTTTGCTTTGTTTTAAATTACCATTCTAGGATAGCAGAAACTTAGCTTGGATGAATTCATCAAAAATAAGTCACAGATTATCAAGAATTGAGTCGCTCTGTTTCTGGTCCCTCCAAAAAGGAAAAAAAAAACATAAACAAAAAAAAACAGAATGCAACAGGGAGTGGCGGGGTGGCAACACAGGAGCTTGAGGAGAGTGGGGTTTGGAAAATAATAATAAAAAATAAGCAAGGTGGGGTAGTGACAAACACACTGGGGAGGCAGACGGATACAAAGAGTGAAGAGGGGGGTAGAGACTAGAGGGTGGGAAGGAGAACATGAGAGAAAGAGTCTAAGAAGACACATGCACTCCTATGCAGTGCTGCATGGAAAACAAGTGCTTCCCTGAATGCAAGTCATGGAACTCTACAAGTCATCCAATCAAAAGCCACGCACAAGGAGAAGGACAAAAACAAGAAGAGGAAGGAAAGCTGTTGACTATGACGCAACCTAAAGAGAGATGACAAGAAAGCCAATCAGGAATCAGCTTCAGGCTGAGGGACTGGGCTGGGCTCACAGTCCCCTCAGCAATTACCCCCCTGCCACTGCAACAGCCCTTACGGCTGGAAAGGGGTAATAGGGGCGCCATCTTGATCTGGTGGGCTGCCTTCACTGTGAGCACGAGGGGAGCCCAGGGAGAAAGGCCAGACGAAAACTGGCCAGGCCAGGAGCAATTTTGATTGTGCATTTTATTTGAATCTACTGTTTGTGTCTCTGCTGGAGTTAGTTTAAAAAGAAAAAGTTTAAAAAACAAGATTACAACAAGTTAAAGGGGCTTTGTTTTAACTGTGTGTTGCCTATATTATCTGTCTGCCTGTCCTGAATCTGTTACACTTTGCAAATCTGTGATTTTAGTGTTTAGGAGAAAGACAACACATCGACAGGGGTAGTAAAGCGCTAAATACGATGAAAAGTTTAAAGTGCGGAATAGCATTAAAGACTTGCAGTTTGATTTATACGCAGCTTGGCCTAGGAGCTGAACGTGTATTGGAGTTGTTTGTAGTTCGAGAAGCCATCAGCACTGCCCCTTCACCACACCAGCTGCAGGCTGAGTGACTTGGCTGGGCTCACAGACACCTGCAACCCCCCCCACCCTCCTCTCCCGACTGTACCTGCCCATAAGGTTGGAAACAGGACAGAAGGACCCCTCTTTATGTGGCGGGATGCCTTCTCTGTGAGCATCGTGAGAGACCAGGAAGAAAGGCCAGGCGCAACTTAGGGGAATATTATCAACAACTAGCGATATTCATCGCTAAATGGGCTTAGCTAGTATTTTTTTAACGCCAAGCATCGCCGGATATTATCGCAGAGATAACATGCTATTAGCAACGTTTATCTCTAAAGAGATAAAATATCTGGCGTTAGCGGCGAAATGCGTGAATATCGCTGGTAATCCAGCGATATTCACGCATTATCGCTAATGAGGACGTAGCCATAATATCCACCTCTCATTGGATATTAAGGTTAAGAACTGGTCTGAGCAGGTGTTAGTTTTTGGAGATATTTGCGCTTAGAGCGTATATTTCCATCGCTACGCCTGCCTTGCTACTAGGCGATAGCGAAGTTAGCGACTGCTTTCAGTCACTAAGAGGTTGGGTACTCACACTTTGCATGTCATTAGCGATAAATATCGCTGACATGCAAAGCGGGCCCCAAACCACTCGGTATCGCCTACAAGCTGTCGCTAACTGCTGTTAGGGACAGCCTACTAATAGGGCGATAGAATTATCCCCGCTTAGCGGCCGAAAACGGCCGCTAAAACAGAGATAATCACATATCGCCCGCCTTGGTAATATGCCCCTTAGTTTGTGCAGGAGAGATTTCTGTTGGGCATTTTCTTGTGAATCGGCTGGTTGTCTGTGTCTCCCCAGGGATCAGTGTTAAAAAAGGCAAAATGAACATACAGATATTTCAAAAAGTTAAATGCTTTTTGTTTAACTGTGTACAGAGTCTGTCTTATCTGTTTGGTTGTGCTGATTGTGCTGATTCTGGTTGACTTTGAATAGCAGTATTTTTTGTGTTTAGAAGGATTTTAAAGTGCAGTATGGTTTGTAGCCTGACCTCCCTCCGGTCCAGCCTGAGGCTGAAAGTGTGATATAGTTGTCTGTAGCTAAGGAAACAGAGCAGCCCCTGCCTCCTCATCACACCAGCTGCAGGTGACTGACAGGGCTGGCCCCACAGTCACCTGAACAGGGCTTCCTCCTCTCTTCCCACTACAGCAGCCTCCAAGGTACCATCATCCGAACACAGAGGACTGTGTTTTCATTGTATACATGTCACCTTAGTAAAGGAGCTAGTGCTCTAATTGCTCCAGAAGTTAGGGGTTTGGTTAGTCCTATGCCCTAGGGCTCTGATTGGACGTAGGGTTCATAGGAAAGGTTTCCATTGACTCCGTGGTCTCGGTTTTCTATTGGTTCTGGGGCTTATGGCTTATGTTTCTAGAGGTTCTTGGGACTAGTGTTTCCATTGATTCTTGAAATGTTATAAGTTCATGGGCCAGTGTTGTATGCCAGTGTTGTATCATAGAACAACAGAGTGGAGAAGGGCCCAAGGGGAAAAAAATATTTATAGACCTCTTAGTATTTTGTCCCCCAACTATACAATTAAACACACGGAAGATACCACAGGTCTTTATATGATCCGATAGCGATGCAGAGCCTAAAAAGTGTTCTACAAAGATGGCTGAAAATAAAAAGTTACTAAAGTTTAGGAGAGACACAAAGGATAGTGAGTATTGAAATGCAGTTCAGAATAAGAACCCATAAAAAGTACCCATCAGCCCACTCAATAGTGGAACTTCGTCATCTGGGATTTCATGTTTGAAGAATGGTGTCCAATCAGCCCTTCCTCAAGGAGAACTCGAGGCTAGCTTAGGAACCAATGGTTGAACCCTCAACCAGAGAAGATGACAGAGTTTAAGGCTGATAGGGCTTAGTTGCAGTGCTTGAAAAAAGTGTAAAAGAATATATGAAACAGAAAGGATAATGATCCAGGTGATTAAAAATACCTATCTTGATGTCAATAAGAAAACTTTATTAGGTCTGCCCATCAAGATGGTATAGTTAAAAGCAGAGTGATAATAGCGGAGAAAGAATAACTTGCTATTTACCATAGATGTTGTATGGTCAACATGTTTCAGCCTCTATAGGCTTTCGTCAGGACCTATGAATCACTACTGCAACACTTACTTTTTGTGCTGTGAAGGACAAACTACAGACATTTTCAAAAGTGGTGTATCCTCTCCTGTGAAAAAATATATAAGAGAACACAAAGAAAACCACACAGCAAAGAGTTATGGTGATTACAACTATTGTCATATAAATGTATATATGCATTGGTTTGTACAATGTGTTCTTATTTATAACTTACCCAAATTTTTGGGATGAGAAACCTCACCTCACCTGGCAACGGCTCAGGGTAAAGGAGGCCACGCACTAGAAAATCAAAATAATGTGTTTCAGTTCATCTTTAAAATTGGATCAATACATCCAAATTGGTTTTCCAGTTCAGATACACATAGGCAGGGGAGATAGCTGTAAGGAGAAAGATGCTGCTTTGGAAAGTACAATATTGCAGAACGATCACCCTCTTTTCATTAGAAATGTCAAATGCCAATTTCTCTTTAAGAAAATACGACCCTTATGAAATCAAGTCCGATGTTAAAAGACCACGACACATTACCGAGGAACCCACCCCTACTTTGTGGAATCTCCCTCCGGTCCAAGGACACCATCCTTGTGGCAATTGTTCGGTGTGCCCACAGACTAAAAGAACCTTGAATGTAGACATTGGCACAACTCGACCATGGGTGCTTAAACGCCATACCAACTGCAACAGCGAGAGAGTCATTTACTTAATTACCTGTCCATGCACTTTGAGGTACGTAGGGATGACGACCAGGAAAATCAAGTTACGCATACAGGAACATAAGAGCACAATCAGGCGCAATAAACAAGCGACCCGTCTCACTTCCCATTTCCTCACCGCTAAACATCATGCAGATGAGCTACAGTGGGTGGTGTTGGAACAACCCTATATACCTCAACATGTCACGGATGTGTCCCATTTTTTACTAAGGAAAGAACAGAGATGGGTTCACAATTTGAGATGTGACACAGAAGGGTTGAATGATGAAATTCCGTGGATACAGTTATGAGGCTGTCCTTGAACTGCAAGACACTCCCTGATGCTTCTTGGTATAGCACTAATAGGACAGAGTTAACAAACAAGACACGCGAAGGTCAGGGAACCCGCGTCGTCTTGATACGAGCGCTGCCTCTATGTGTACTATTACTGTTTCTGGCTATGAGTCATTTGTGGTTTCTCACACACTCGAAGGACCTATCAGGTATAGACCGTTTCTGACTTTCAGAGCGGTCGGCCAAAGCGGGATGCTCATCTTATTCTGGGTCCGAAAGGAAGGAGCACACGCTGCATTATGAGCGAACGTTGTTCTAAGGTTACATGATTAGCCACAAGGACCGAATTTTTAATAAGGCAAAGAGTCCATGAAAGCGCTGAGGTCCATATAATCATTCCACACATACCTTGTAATTTGCCGACCTGATAGCAGATACACGGAGTGTTCTATCTATAACCAGGATAGTGCTCAATTATATATTTTTTTTATATATACCTAACTGAATTCAAGAGAAGTTAAACTGGCTCAAAGAGGTAAACAGGGCTACTCTGTAAATGCCCAAGAACGAACGAAACATACTTGAATGAAAGCGTGTTTCTCAAACCTTTCTAACCAATTGCCATGAACAAAAAGGGTCTAGGAATATAGCGCAGACACTGCTAACCAACATATGACAGTGCCCCTATGATATTCGATTCCCTTCTGAAACAACATATTTACAAACAGAACTGACAAGTAAGGCATCCAAAGGCCAGGGAATCTGCGCCGTTTCTCTACGGGCGCTGTTCTCTGTGAATATCACTCAATATTTTGATAGGTAGTCATTGGCGGTCTCTCAGATTTCCGGGTTGAGCCGCAAGACCAATCAGGAACGGACCGTCCTCTGTTTCCAGAGCGGTCCGCTAATACAAGATGCGTATCTATATCCGGGTCAAAGAGGAAGAAGCACTCGGCTTTGGATTAGCATGTAGTGCCCTCTTTACAAGAACGATGATTGGTCCGCGTTTAACCTACACGAAGAGCCTATCAGAATGCCACGGTAGCCGACTCTCACTTAGGTCCGCAGGCCAACTTTTTATTTCTCCGCACTGCACTACGTCACCACCTCCCCCTCGGCTTAGTACAGCACGAGGCAATGACGGAGAGGTAGGTACGCTGAAGGCTGCGTTGAGAATACAGGTCTGGTCACATTATTTAGAATTGACAAACCTGACAAGGGATACAAGAGGCGCACTATTATCAGCTATGACAGCGCTCTAACTTACAGGTCCCACTGTCTTTTAACATCGGACTTGATTTCATAAGGGTCGTATATTCTTAAAGAGAGATTGGCATTTGACATTTCTAATGAAAAGAGGGTGATCGTTCTGCAATATTGTACTTTCCAAAGCAGCATCTTTCTCCTTATAGCTATCTCCCCTGCCTATGTGTATCTGAACTGGAAAACCAATTTGGATGTATTGATCCAATTTTAAAGATGAACTGAAACACATTATTTTGATTTTCTAGTGCGTGGCCTCCTTTACCCTGAGCCGTTGCCAGGTGAGGTGAGGTTTCTCATCCCAAAAATTTGGGTAAGTTATAAATAAGAACACATTGTACAAACCAATGCATATATACATTTATATGACAATAGTTGTAATCACCATAACTCTTTGCTGTGTGGTTTTCTTTGTGTTCTCTTATATATTTTTTCACAGGAGAGGATACACCACTTTTGAAAATGTCTGTAGTTTGTCCTTCACAGCACAAAAAGTAAGTGTTGCAGTAGTAATTCATAGGTCCTGACGAAAGCCTATAGAGGCTGAAACATGTTGACCATACAACATCTATGGTAAATAGCAAGTTATTCTTTCTCCGCTATTATCACTCTGCTTTTAACTATACCATCTTGATGGGCAGACCTAATAAAGTTTTCTTATTGACATCAAGATAGGTATTTTTAATCACCTGGATCATTATCCTTTCTGTTTCATATATTCTTTTACACTTTTTTCAAGCACTGCAACTAAGCCCTATCAGCCTTAAACTCTGTCATCTTCTCTGGTTGAGGGTTCAACCATTGGTTCCTAAGCTAGCCTCGAGTTCTCCTTGAGGAAGGGCTGATTGGACACCATTCTTCAAACATGAAATCCCAGATGACGAAGTTCCACTATTGAGTGGGCTGATGGGTACTTTTTATGGGTTCTTATTCTGAACTGCATTTCAATACTCACTATCCTTTGTGTCTCTCCTAAACTTTAGTAACTTTTTATTTTCAGCCATCTTTGTAGAACACTTTTTAGGCTCTGAATCGCTATCGGATCATATAGAGACCTGTGGTATCATCCGTGTGTTTAATTGCCAGTGTTGTATGTCTTGACTGGGAGTGAATGTTTTGGTTTGTTCTGCATTCCGTCCATCAATTGTGTGTCTTTTGCTTTCTTGCCATAAGTGCGCCGGGTATGCCCAGACGTTTGTCCCGGGCCCACTGTGCCACTGGATTCAAGCTATCCTGGCTGATGAGGGGTGAAACATCAAAACCGGTCCTAGGATGCTTGTTTCCGGTCCAGGGAGGACCTGGCTTGGCAGTTCGGGCTGGACTGTTCCCATGAGGCACAGGGTCAAGATTGATTTGCATATGGCTGGGGTGGCATGGTGAGCAAAAGAATGATGGCTTTTACCCGGATCTCTTGACTGGGGGTGAATGTTTTGATTTGTTCTGCATTCCGTCCATCAATTGTCTGTCTTTTGCCTATCATAAGCATGTCTGCCTTTCTCTCTATCATATTTCTGCAAACTGGCTATATCTCTCCTCATAAATCACAATTCTCCTATGGAATAATTCCTTGCAATCTAGCAGTATCTAAAAAAGCTGTAGCATTTTGTAAACTATGTTGTACCCAGAAGACATATATAGAAATCATTGATGTTAATATTTAATCTTTTTTTAAAGTTTAGTAGACTAATTTAAATTAAATTTTCACCGTACTTTACCATAGTGAGATCGCCACCTCGGTGGCGTAGAACCTTGCCTACATATGAAAATGTACTTGTGCTAACTTTGCACTATTAACCTAATTTTGAATTTAACATTCAATTAATGTATCTGTATTAAATTGAGTACATTTTTTTTAAAGCTTTATTGAAATATTGCAACCTAAAGTAAAATGTTTACATGCACTTATTGTGCATCAAAAATTAAAAAACATGCTTGCATAAAATGAATTGAAATATCTTTTAGAAACATTAAAGTTGCATTGATTTTTAAATGCAATGTTATTAAAATATATTATCATAAAATCATATTTATTTATTTGTATATCATTTTTTGCATTACCTTTATTCATGCATGTATTTAAAAATAAAGGCATTTATTTTAACATTATTTCCTATTTGGTTCTATTTTAAATCCATAATTTATTATGTGGTCGGCCACGTGTGTGGTGCTGGACTTACTCCCTCTCTGATCTGGAGTACATTTACTACTGTTTGGGTCCTTTTTGCCAATATTTACTTTACTCTCATAAAGCAGGCTGCACCCCAAGTTTCAGGAGTTGTAGGCATGTTAATCTACATTTTGATGAAAATGTACACATAGAAACCATGAATAACCAGGAGTTTTACATTTACTACAAAGTGTAAGAGTAAATCAATTTACCAGTGTAAATTTATTCACATGCAAATATGCCTTTGGGACAATGCCTTATATTCTGGAAACACTGCATTCAGTCACACACACCAAGGAAGCATTGCCACGCTGATTGGCTCACTGTTAATGTATGTAAAATGTTGTCTTTTCTAGATTCCGATCATTTGACATTATATGCTCTTATGAGTCTAGGTTATTTACCCTAATCTAAGACTGAGAAAAAGAGATTTTTTTTCTTTTAGCTAGATCTGAAAAGATGTCAGCTGGTTCTACTGTAGGCTATGTTTCTAAAAATGATATAAATAGCCTTTCCATTACATTACTGCTCCAGGACTTGCAGTCCTTACTTAGGGCAACATTTCAACCATTGTTACATTTAAGTGAGGCTTGGAAGCGGTGGACCTGATTCATAAAGCGACTTCCCTGTGTAAGTTCAGCTCAGAGTGAGAAGGGCTTGATTTACAAGAGCCAATTCGGAATCACCATACAGGAATTTACCGTTAAATGGATTTACCAACATGCAAAACGACACACATAATGTGTAACTTTACATCTGTTTGACAGTGAGTAAATCTCTTTGCAAGGGCAGGTTATTTATGCTTCAGGGTAGAGACATCTAGCTAAAAAAATGGTGGGGAATGACAAAATCTCACACGTTTGTTGGTTTTCACAAACAGTATGTAGGCAGCTTCACGCCTTTAAAACTGGTATTAACAGGAGTACACCCGTGATCAGGCTGGGAGAGAGCGTATCTTGTCAGTGTAGCAGAGGAGTTTTTCGATGGAGAAACATTTTATCCCCATAGAGAAAAAAAAGTTGACTAACGTATTTATGTATTGATTTTTCCTATTCGGAAATGGGAAGGGGCGTTGACATGGATTTTTTTGTGAATTCAGAGGAAGTGGAAAACCTGCTCCAACTGTTAAGAGTAACCTGCGAGGAGCAGATGTCCACCTTTCTTTGTGAGTAGTGAGGCCCATAGATTTCCACCTTTCCTTGTGAATAGGCAGGCCCATAGATGTCCACCTTTCTTTTTTAATAGGCAGGCCAACAGATTTCCACATTTCTTTGTGAATAGGCAGGCCCACAGACTTCCACCATTCCATGTGAATAGGCAGGGTCATAGATTTCTACCTTTCTTTGTGAATAGGCAGGTCCATATATTTCCACTTTTCTTTGTGAATAGGCAGGCCCATTGATTTTCACCTTTCTTTGTGAATAGATAGGCCCCAAGATGTCCACCTTTCTTTGTGAATAGTCAGGCCCATAGATTTCCACCTTTCCTTGTGAATAGGCAGGCCCAAAGATTTCCACCTTTCCTTGTGAATAGGTAGGCCCATAGATTTCCACCTTTCCTTGTTAATAGGCACCCTAGATTTCCACCTTTCATTGTTAATAGGCAGGCCCAAAGATTTCCATCCTTGTTTGTGAATGGGCAGGCCCATAGATTTCCAGCTTTCCTTGTGAACAGGCAGGACCATAGATTTTTACCTTTCTTTTTAAATAGGCATACCCACAGATTTCCACCTTTCTTTGTGAATAGGCAGGTCTATAGCTGTCCACCTTTCTTTGTCAATAGGCAGGCCCATAGATTTCCACCTTTCTTTGTGAATAGGCAGGTCCATAGATTTCCACCTTTCTTTGTGAATAGGCATGTCCATAGATTTCCACCTTTCCTTGTTAATAGGCAGACACATAGATTTTCACCTTTCCTTGTTAAAAGGCAGGTCCACAGATTTCCACCTTTCTTTGTGAATAGGCAGGCCCATAGATTTCCACTTTTCTTTGTGAATAGACAGGCTCACAGATTTCCACCTTTTTTTGTGAATAGGCAGGCCCATATATTTCCACCTTTCTTTGTGAATAGGCAGACCCATAGATGTCCACCTTTCTTTGCTAATAGGCAGGCCCATAGATTTTCAACTTTCCTTGTGAATAGGCAGCCCATAGTTTTCCACCTTTCTTTGTGAATAGACATGCAAATAGATTTCCACCTTTCCTTGTGAATAGGCAGGCCCACAGATTTCCACCTTTCTTTGTGAATAGGCAGGCTCATAGATTTCCACCTTTCTTTGTGAATAGGCAGGCTCATAGATTCCCACCTTTCTTTGTGAATAGGCAGACCCATAGATGTCCACCTTTCTTTGCTAATAGGCAGGCCCATAGATTTTCAACTTTCCTTGTGAATAGGCAGCCCATAGTTTTCCACCTTTCTTTGTGAA
This sequence comes from Lissotriton vulgaris, assembly GCF_964263255.1. Classification (NCBI taxonomy): domain Eukaryota; kingdom Metazoa; phylum Chordata; class Amphibia; order Caudata; family Salamandridae; genus Lissotriton; species Lissotriton vulgaris. Next base: position 1,069,221,204 of record NC_141698.1, on the reverse strand, counting down.
TAGACATGCCCATAGATTTCCACCTTTCCTTGTGAATAGGTAGGCCCACAGATTTCCACCTTTCTTTGTGAATAGGCAGACTCATAGATTTCCACCTTTCTTTGTGAATAGACAGGCTCACAGATTTCGACCTTTCTTTGTGAATAGGCAGGCCCATAGATGTCCACCTTTCTTTGTGAATAGGCAGACCCATAGATGTCCACCTTTCTTTGCTAATAGGCAGGCCCATAGATTTACAACTTTCCTTGTGAATAGGCAGCCCATAGTTTTCCACCTTTCTTTGTGAATAGGCAGGCCCATAGATTTCCAACTTTCTTTGTGAATAGGCAGGCCCATAGATTTCCAACTTTCCTTGTGAATAGGCAGCCCATAGTTTTCCACATTTCCTTGTGAATAGGCAGGCCCATAGTTTTCCACATTTCCTTGTGAATAGGCAGCCCATATATTTCCACCTTTCCTTGTGAATAGGCAGGCCTATAGAATTCCAGCTCTGCTCTTGCATCCCCATGAAACTCAAGTAATACAAATCGTTCTCACCCATCACCCTCCCTGGGGCCTACACCTGAATGTATAATAAATATGGAACATTGTGCACCTTACACGTGCTTGGAAGCAGAGGATGCAGGAAAGCCTTGCTCCTCGCAGGGACAGCCTCAGTGGTACCTCCGACGTGACACCTGGCTCTCATTTCAATATATTACAGCCAGGAAACAAAGAGGGTGCGTGGGGCTGCCTTGGCACCTGAAGGCCAAGAGTTGCATGTACAAGTAACGACCTGTGTTTTACATAGCGCTTATGTTGTTTCTTAGCTTGTTTCTAAGCACTGACAACATCGGCTGATAGTACGACGGAGACACTGAGACCTAAATGGTTCGCCCAAGATCACACCAACAGCCAGTTCTAGCTTGTTTTCTAATGGATTTACAATAATAGAAAATGCCCAATTCGGGCATGACCAAAATGTGCACTGTTCCCAAAATTACACTTTTCGCATCTACATGTGTGCAAACTGGACGAGAGCTGCTCGAGTTTAGTGAACGGGGAGGCGAACAGGCAATCAGTAGATTTGCATTTGGAATTTAGGAGTGGCTAAAAAAGGCAAGTGAAACTGATAAACAGCAGACCTATTGTGTCCCGATTCACAAATGTGGAGCAAACGATTTGCGCCCAGGTTTTTAATCCAATTCCAAACAGGTCCAAACATCCTGTATAGCACTGGTGGAGAGTAGAGAGGCGCGTTTTGCCATCACCAACCCCTTTCTGGATGGCTGAAGGTTTGAATGCTAAAAGTAGGGCTCAGTCTTTCCTTGTAAGCAGATGTTCACCTTGACGATGGGCAAACTGTGCTCCTTGTTGAGGTGGGCAGTCCCAATGGTTTTATGGACTGCTGTTGAGTGTCTCTTTAAAAGAGTTGTATGGAGTTTTGTTCCCTGAAAGTTGTGATGTTTGTGGGAGTTCTGAGGTCCGGCCACAAAGAGTTACAGAGCTAGGCACCTACAGATTATATCGGCCCCCCTCCACTTAAATGGGAATTATCCATCAGCAGTGGTTAGTTTGTGAAAAAATAAGTCAATAGGCAGCTTACACCAGCCCATTTCTCCTGTTAGTGCCGCCTAAAACAGAATCCACTACTAACAATGAAAGTGTGGAGAGGATGTGGCCAGAGCTGCCAACTTCAAAGCTGGGGAGCTAGGTTCGAGTCTCGGCGTCGCCTCAACATCCTGTGACTTTGGGCAAATCACCTAATCTTCCATGCCTACCATAAATGAATGTGAATGTGTCCTTAACTGGTGCTCATAAAAAGTGCTGGTGCTGATGATTGAGTGCCAGTGCTGAGTACCAGAAATCACCGGCTCAAATTAAACACTGTCTTTCACTGGATACTGGAACTCAAGTTGAAATTCAGTGCACAGTTAGGAGATAAGCCAGTCATTTTTTTCTACCAGGCTTTAAATATCGATTTTTCAATATATGTAGCATCAGGGCAGAAACGTTTTTTTGTTTTTTTTAAACTCTTTTTATTAAAGAATAACAGTGTGATTGCAGAAGTACATGATATTTGATACATCAATACTTACATAACTGTGCATAATACCAGGTTATAATGCAAAGTAATTGTTCATTTCTATTAGATGCAGGCAGAAAAGTATTTTTGACTTCTTGTTGAGAAACACAATGTAGCCCACAGAATGTCAGAGGTATGCCAGGCTTCAGAACCAAAAATAGTTTTACAAAATATATATGGGCCAATTCACAGACTGCATTTTGAAGTACATAACGTAATGCTACAGTAGTACTAAATTCTTTCTTCAAAATGCAATTTACAAAACTACAGGTGCAAATTTCCACTTCTGTCTCTCCTTGCTTTCCTGTGCAGAGATCTCCTAAATTCATCGTAATACACTTGAACAAACTTTGAACCGGGCACTCCCAGGAAGGCAAAGTGCTATTTTATTCACCAGTGGCAAACAACAGAAACATTTTCGCTGCAAAGCCTTGATCACTGTGGTGTGTGATTCAATACCACACCGCTTAAATATTAGTGGAAAGTGAAAACTGAAATCAAAACAAAAGAGGTACTCCTGCGGAGGCATGCTGTTGTCAATGTCGGACATCTTGGACTATTCAACGTTCCATGCAACGAAAGCAAATCCCTCTTTACAGTCACTACTTGATACACACATCAATGTAATTAAGGTATAAAACGGTAATTGCAACTCCAAATTGATTCCACTAATAATCACATAGAGTTTGAATTAGTGGTTTTGATGGACTAGCAATTAATTCTATGAACCGATGAATGCGGGGATATGATTTTACTTTTTCATTCTTAAGTTGTCTATTTCCAATTTGAGCAATTATGCATGATATGAGAGGAAGTATCTATTAATGTATTAGGATTTGATGTCAAGTTCAGGTCAGGTAGTGGTCTCCAAGGAGGCAGATGAACAAATTATGTATTGATTGCCTACATTTTTGTTGAACAATTATTATTGGACTCAATTATGGAGTTGCAATTACTGATTTGTGCCTTAATTACATTGATTTTGTGTACCCAGTAGGTATTGTAAAGAGAGATACTTTTAATATTTAAGGGCCGTGGGATTGAATCACAAAACATTGTGAGTAAGGCTTGGTAGCGGAAACTCGTCTGTTGCTTTCCACTAGTGAATAAAATAGCAGCTTAACGTCCGCAGAATACCTGGTTCAAAATTTGTATATACTAAATGAACACAACTTAGATTTTTTTATTTTTGTCATAAAATATAAACCTTTTTACAGTCAATTGAAACAACTTTTAACCAAGCTTATTACAAGTTAAAAAAAAATGTTAGTCAGGGTAGGTGATTATATTTTTAAAATTAGAGTTTGAAAATTTATATTTATAAATTAAATTAATACCTTTACATTATTTTGCAATTTGATGCAATTTTAATTTGAGGAAATATTGTAATATAAACTTTTTCAAAATCAAGTGCAGCAACTTTTAACCAAGCTTAATACAAGTTAAAAAAATGTTAGTGAGGGAAGGTGGCTATATTTTAAAATGAGAGTTTTAAAATGAATATTTATAAATTAAATTCATATCTTTACATTATTTTGCAATTTAGTAGAGTTTTAATTCGAGGAAATACTGTGTTGTAACTGTTTAAAATGTTATTAGCTTTATGTTGGTAAGTGGTTTTAATTTATATGCATTTATAATTTACATATCATTTTCAAATAATAATACACTTCCCTATTGTACTATAGGGAGATGTCTGCCCCATGTGGTGCTGCAGCACACGCAGAAAGAATAAAAAAACTCACAGGATTGTTTTGCGCAGGTAGGTGTCCCTTCTTGCTCAAAAACAATCCCGTCTGCCATGCAGGCAGCCTTGCACCATGGTGTCTGCGTTGGTGCTCGGCAGCAGTTTGTGTGTCAGTGCAGGCAGGAAGCAGAAATGCACCATATCTCAATAGATAAGGTTAAGGTTTCTTGCTGCGTTGCGTGAAATAATGATACATATGGCCCTTGGTCTCTAGCTGCAGTAAACATATGGTGAAAAGTCTGTGTGTTTGTATGTGTGTGCACTAGGAATCTGACCAGAATCATCGCTGAGTCTACGGACTCTCACTCTGTTGTAATGTACCCTTGCACTCTTTAACACGAGCCTAGGGGTCCGTAAGGGGATCCCTGGGAGGGAAGAGAGGCCCTTGTTAAAAAGGATTGAAGGGATACGTCCTCCCGGAAGCATACCTAATGACACAAGAGTATCCCCTCCGTAACCAAAATGGCTCCTTTGGAAACAACAAGGATGGGGAATCGCCAGTACGCCAGGTGGCAGCACACCCACTACCGGGGGTGGGAAGGGAACGGGACCCTTTTCTTTATACAAACCTCACCCACTCTAATAGTGGCATGCTTCATCATCGGGCTCACCCCAACTCCTAAAGGTCGAGTGGGCTCAACTGTATTCCAGGGAGCACTTATGAAAATTTGGTGTCTGGGGGCACCCACTCCAAAGGTATCCTTTGTTAGTGGGGTAGAAGGAAAGGCTAGAAAGTATGTCTATAGGGCTAAAAGGATGTAATGGTCCGAGGTCCAAAGTAACCTGGACAAACCGATAGTACTAACTTCACCAGAAAGCAGTAATAATTTGAGGCTCAGTGAGAGCATGTGATACCTCATGTCTTTCCTTCTAGTCCTGGGCATACGATTATCCTTGCTTCTGCTAGCCTGGAGCATGGATTCTCCAACATGCCCTGACCACGCGCTTGCCATAGGTCAACAGTAAAGCAGCTTCAGTGGGACAATTCAGGGGGTATGAAGGCTACAGGGAATAGCAGAATTGTTGTTCTTAAGGCATAACATCCTGACTAGTAGAAAGATAGGACTGGCTGTAAAGGGTCGATTTTCTATTATTATCCAATTCTAATCAGTTATCTGTTCTTAAATTCTATGAAAATGACATCAGGGTGTTTACAAGAATTAAAATATAAGTCAATATAAAAGGTTATTGAAAAACAACATCTGAAGCTTAACTAATGTCAGAAGAAACGCTCCAGCAAAAGAGATTTGGGCTTGGGAAATTTGTCTGCTGTGGAACTTCAAGAGCTGATATCTAATCCTGGCTACTCCATTTCAGTACTTTGAGTGAGCCTGAGCATATCATTTGCTCCCACATTTAGGGGGTCATTAGGATGACGGGCGGACTCAGTTTGCCCGCCATCCTATCGGGACTAGGGACCGCCCGCCATAAGGGCGGGGGTCCCAATGGTGGAATTAGTATGTGCCCGCCACAGGGGCGGGCGCTCCCTCAGTTTTAACATTGTGGCGGGCGGTGCTTTCTGCACCGCCCACCACAATGTCAAAAATTAATGTATGCATTTGCATACAAGAAGCAGCAGGCACCGCGCGGTGCCTGCTGCTTCTTGTATGGAAATGCTGGGGGGTACCACAGGTGCCCCCCATGTGCACCCCCCTACTCACCTTCATTCTGGGGGCCCGCAGGGGGCCCCCAGAGTGAAGACCGCATGCCTTTGATGCCGCCACGGAAAGGCATCTCCTTTGGCCCATCATAATATGTCTGGCGGTGTCTATTAGACACCGCCACCATATTATTGCTTTTGCGCCCCGGCCGCAAGGCGACCTGGGTGGAAAACGGCGGACGGTCTTTCCGTCCGCCATGGTCCCCCCGCCATCTTACTATGGCGGGGGGGAATTCTGGTGATGATGTCGGGCGGATTGCCCCCGCCAGGCCAGCGGTGGCTACCGCCAGCCTGGCGGGGGTAATCCGCCCGACATCATAATGGGCCCCTTAATATCTTAGTCCCTTTAGCTGCCAACATAGTGAATACATTTTAAGACCAGCATTATTAATACCTAGAATAAAACGGCATGATTATGTTTAAATTGAATAACAGACATATTAGCCGCGCCCTATATCATTTGCGGTGGCCCTGAAGCCCCACAGATGCCTGCTACGGTCTAATTCTGCATCTCAACTGAATTTTCTGGTTGAACAACAGCAGTCAGCTCCATTCACACTCACAAGAGTAAAACAAATTACAGAACCAGATGGGCAGCACAAAGCAGAATACCTGAGTGTGTCAAAGCGGGTTGTAAAATGAGAAAAGGCATGAAAAACATAATGCGAACAAAACAGTGATTGATGCTCGCCACCTAAAAGTGAAATAAATAATTTATGAGTATTCTCTTATACAACAGCTTTAACACATAAATGGTTTTTAGGACCGAAAGCATGTTATCCCAGGGCAGTCAATGTCTGTCCGCCATAGAGATTCCATAAAGGAGTCCTGCTGCTACCACAACAAGGTTAGACTTAGTGCCTATTGAGTGAGCCAGTGCCCTGGAAAGCAGATGGCGCCATGTCAGTGTCCCTGTTTAACCCACCCAAAAGCTTAGTTTATTGGACTCCTCTAGTTATTTGAATACTTCCCTTGGGTCCTTTCTAAGCAGAAGATACAATCTGGGTAGAATTAGAGTACTAATTGGGAAATACAGTCACCAGATTTGAGTTATAAGCATTTTATTATAGGTCATTTGATTTTTTGACTTTCTTTCTTTTTAATGTATATATTAAATTGTTTTTTGTTTAATAATTATATAGGTTTCTTTTTATTTTATGTAATTTAATACATTATATTTTACTACATTTATGGGGTTAATCATATATGTAATGCTTTTGAAGTGAAGTACTTTCCCTACTGTTGCTTAGACTGAAGCGGGAATTGTACATTTAACCCCTCAAAAGTGCAACACTGTCCCTACTGTTGTTTAGAACTGAGCAGGAATTGTAAATCCAACCCCTCAGAATTCTAACGCTTTATCTACTGTTGCTTAGAATGGAGTGGGAATAGTAATTTTCAACTCTCTGAAATCCAATGCTTTCCCTACTGTTGCACAGGCTGGAGTGGGATTAGTAAATGTAACCCCTGCGAAGGCCAACATTTCCCTAATGTTGGTTAGATTGGAGTGAGTATAGTATAGGTTATAAATATTTTTTAAATAGAATGTACATTATTATTTGTTTAATTTTAATATTTAATGTTGTTTTTTTAAATGTCTATAATATATTTTTACTGCATGTGTTTTTTTGGGTTGTAATATTTTGTTTATTGTTGAAATTAATTTTTCACACACACACACGTTTATATATTGGTGTATATTAATGGATATGTTTATTATAGCAGTACATAGAGAATACAATTGCAACTAATGTAATATAATTTATTATTTATGCTACTATACATATATATATTTTCTAGAAATACATACATTTATGTGCGTTTATATAAAGTATTAAAAAATTTGTGGAATTTATTCCATTAATGTTAAATATATGAAAATATTTTAGGTTTACTGCTTTAAAGTGTAAATATAGTAAAAACAATATTTTTGTATGTTTTTAAATGATATTAGTGCCATCAATATTTTTTTCAGTATAGGATCACAATATTGTGGTAAGCAATATTTTTGAGACCATATTTTTGTCAACAATATTATTTACCAGATACTCTGTCATTGACCCGCCCCTTATTGAACATGCACACCCCACCACTGCGCAACAGGCCATCCTTGGCACTACTGGTCCTGCACACAGGGCGCTGATGCACATGCAACCCTGAAGTTAGCTCATGCCTGTTGTGAGCATGAGCTGTGTAGAGGGGGTGGATTTAGGGGCTTCTGCAGCACTGTGAGTGCAATCCACAATTTTGAGTTTTTTCAGTAAAGCAAGTGATATCGCTGCTGAGTGTGGCCCTGCATTGATTGGGAGGGAGATGAAGTGAAGGTCATGAGCACCACTAACTCCAGAGCATCAGTAGTGTAGGCTCTGATGCACTGGCTGAGCAGGCATCGGCAATCCACCAAGGGTGAAATCACTCACCCGGTAACAAAGACGAAGCGCGTGTGTAAGATTTGGAGGCTCAGTTGGATAATGCATTTACTGCAGAGATTTATGCCGGATCTCATTGCCACAGGCGCGAATCCCTGAGATCCATTCATCCTTTCATCTTTCCAAGCTCATTAAAACGAGTGCCACTGGGTTTAGTATCAACAAACCTCGGTTGTATGAGGATAGCACCATGGAACCTGCTCACGCGTGAACTTGTGCTCTGCATTGTCTACAAGTACGCCTATCATGTTGCCTGATTGATTATAGCACCACCAACCAGCTAGAATGAGGCATTGTTTTACATAACTAGTGGTCAGAGTGGATAAGTCGGGAAGCACTCACACAAGCCATGTGGGGGGCAACCGTAGCCCCTGACTACCCCTATCTTCTTTTCTTCGGACAAGAATACAAGAGGAGACCGTATAACTATTGTTCACCGGGACGTGTCGAAAAGGCTCCTAGCTTGCTGGTCTTGCAAACTGGTCTCCCCGTAGCACCTGGTTCACTGATCATGACCTTGGTGCGGTGAGCCAGGCAGATCCCTTCAGCCTCTTAGAACCTTGAGATTCTAGTTCTGTTTGTGATCTACACATCAGCATGATGCCAAGAGTATCTGGCACTGATGGAAAACTCTGAAGAGTCGAACCCTACAGGTCTTGGGGGACCAAGGGAACAGAAGTAGAGAAGGTACAAGACCAGATGCTCGGTCAGATTCTGGCTAAAAGCAGGAAGACGAACCAGACTTCACGTTTATTCTAGATCAATGAACTCGCGGACAGGAGGCGAAGTTGACAAGCTTTGCACTTCATGAGGATTTCAAAGTTTATCACTTTAGCAAACTTCACCCCCTGTGAAAAGTCCAGCAAAAAAAAAATGCAGAACTTTCCAGCAACAATATTTTGTGCAAAATAAATAGGGTGGTAAAACAGATTTTTGTAGTAATTCTAACTTCAAGTTCATGGTCCCTTTCTCTTACAAGGCTACATTTCTTGCGGAGATATTAATATATTTTATATCACAAAGGTTTTGAAATAGCAATACTTCATTCTTCCTGTTCAAAAGCGCCACAAAGTGTTGGTAATTCTTGCAATATATCTAGGCAAGACTTGATTTCTCATAAAGCGGTCATGTGAAATCTATTGAAAAAATCATAAAAATGAATGATTGTCTCCAATGCCAGGTATTTGTAAACAATGTAAGGTGTTTACAGAATTTATTTATTCCAAAAATGAAAATAAGCGGTAATTCTGGCATTGCCAAATGTGTGGCAAATGATACTTTCCTATGGCCACTTTCTGCCATCCATGTTTATAATATGGAGCGGGGACTGACTGAAGAGTCAACGTGTCTAAATTTTAGGGAGAATTTCGGAGAAATTCCACTGACTCTACACATAACATCAGTTTCATTCCACCAATATCCATTTGCAGCTGTGGTCTAGTGGTGGAGATCCCTGTGTGTGTAGGGCCCGATGACCGCAGGCGTGCAGGTTGAATGAAGGCTGTCCCTGAAGGTGGCAGGAGCAGGTTTACCATCTGTCTACCCTTGGCATCTACCACTGCTACCCCATGTATATATTTCAGTTGCCCCAAAATATAAAGTAATGATAGATGTTTTTATGAACTGAAGAAGCTATTTTCTTCACTTTTTCATCCGTCACTTATATTAAAACCGTAATTATCATATTAAATATTATCATAAAGATTAGAGCGTGATAAAAGTCTACGCGTGAGGTTTGTGAAACCCGACAGGCCATGAGCTTCACAGTCTGTGGCCCTGCTACCAAGGCTGCAGAGTGTGGGCGCCATTTTGGACGTGCCGAGTCCATGGCTCAAAGAATGAGGCAACATACTATAACACCTGTGGATCTGTCATGCATTTGATAGTCTGTGGTCTTGGGCCCAAGACCAGGGCCTTTTAGGTAGACTAACTCCACAGGCTCAGAAAACAGTATTGCACATTTGAGAGATGGCCGCCCACAGTGCAGGAATGATGAGTGCTTGATGACCAAGCCCTGACAGGTTGGATGCAGAGACTGACCGCAACCTAGATCCTAAACCTAACCAATGCAGAGGAGAGCAGGAGGTGTGCAAATGGTTATGCAAATTGATTGTAGGGTATGCCTGAGGGATTGGCCCTTCGACCACACAATACCCACAACAAAAGTCCCTGCACACATGGAAGAGAATAATTTCAATGAAGTTCCATGTAGTATATTATCAAACAAATCAGTTACAAACTATATTTAAAGTGAATTTATGCTTGGTATTGGGTATAACACCTTAATACATGTTTAAAAAAACTTTGAAATTCTCTTTGAAAATGTTGAATTTCCCAGTTATGGTTAACTTCACAATCCGTAATTCGAACAAAAGCCACGTAAATTATAACTCATTCACCAAATGCAATGCTTATGACCTCACAATATTAATGGCACTAGGTTAAAACAAGTAAAAGTCTGTCTATCTATCGATCTATTGATCTATCTATCTATCTATCTATCTATCTATCTATCTATCTATCTATCTATCTATCTATCTATCTATCTATCTATCTGTCTGTCTATCTTCACTGAAGAAATCAAAGGGTAAAGGGACATTATAGCTATGTGAAAATAACAGTTAAAACATTCAGGGGCATATTCATAAGAACTTGCGATACCTATCGCCATAGTAATTTATCAGCAGAAAAGTTAGCACTGTCTAACCTCAATTATTATTTTTTTAAAAAAATATATTTTTATTGCAGGAATTAGTAAAAATTACATATTGGACCAGCATTATAGGCTCAATCTGAAAGAGTAGAACACATCCCATCTCCCCTTGGCAAGTCATATATGTACACAGCCATTCAGCCCACAACCCAAGGGTCGGGCGGCGAACATCAGTGGGGATCCGATAGGAGGTCGAAGCTGGCCCGGATGATCCATAGTTCTTCATCTGCTTTTCTAAAACATCCTACAAAAAAAGCAAAAGAAACCCCCCCAACAACCCAGTGAATTAAGTAGAACCCCCCCCCAACCCCGCCATCAGTGTGTGGTAATGCGTGTAGGAAGACCCATGGGAGAATTCCCCGAGAATGCTACAGATATTGAAAGTACAGTTGGCTATCGGGACTCGAGACGTGCTGCATCTTCACTTTCGGAATCGCTGGAAGCGCAATAATCCCTGAGGGCCTGCACTAACGTCTCCCATTCTAGCGCTGCCTCCTGCGCTTTCTCGTTGTGCTGCCTCCTAGCTAATTGGTATCGCAGCGTGCTCTCCCCCGCCGCCCATTTCAAAAGTTCGCCGTGCCACTTAACCTCTGTTGGACCAACCCTGGCCTTCCAATTCCTGGTCACCTCCCGTTTAGCAAGGAGAAGCCCTAGATCGATAAATTTACTAGAGATTTTATTTTTGGGGGTATGCGGGAACCAGTGTAGGAGCCCTACCGCCGCATCAACCGATAAGGACCTCCCGTTACCCTATTCAGGGTGTCTCCCACTCCAAGCCAACAGGAGGACAATGCCGGACAAGACCACAGCATATTGAGGAGGTCCGCCTCAGGCGCCCGGCACCTGGGGCATTCCGCCGAATCCGCGGCAAAGTACTGTTGGATCTTCGCCGGGGTCAAATATGCCCTGTGGAGTACATAGAAGTGGACCAATTGGAAGCGGGCGTGGCGTGCACCCTTCCAGGCCCGCCTCATAAGTTGTGACCAGGTTGTCTCCGGAATCTCCTTCCCTATGTCTGCCTCCCAGCGGGATCTCAAGGTGGTGAGGGGGGTCAACCCCTCATTAATCAGTCTGCTATACAGGCATGTGACTGTCTTGACCGTCCCCGCAGACATCATAAGATACTGGCACACCGGGGACGTAGGCGATTCCTCCAGTCCGTTTTTCCAGTGCGCCTGAATCGCTCGGACCAGGGCCGTGTGCAAGAGGAAGTCGCCACGAGTAATGTCAAAGCGGTCTATGAGCTCTTGAAAGGGCAATAGCGCCCCATCCTCGTAGAGGTCTCCCACCAGCTGTAGACCCGCGTCCTCCCAGTTCCCAAGGCGTGACCAATCACCTCCGTGAGGCAGGGCCGTCAACATACCCAGTGGTATTTCGGGTGCATATGGCAACCGTAACTGTCCCCGGGCACGGTTCCAACATAATCGAATGGTCTTTTCTTCGAGCGTCAGGTCCTGCTAGGCCAGACGTTGTCGCAACGCGATGAAGGAGATAACATGCCTAGCCATCCCGGTGTCCCTCCCGGTCTCCGGGACTCGGAACTCCCTGGCGACCTCCTGGGTGAAGGTCTGTAGTTGCGCTGCCAAGTAATACTTCTCGAAATCCGGCACCGCAAGACCACCCTCAGCTTTCGGCCTCATCAGGGTCTTGAGGGCCACTCTCCGGCAGCCCGAACCCCAGAGGAATCCCACCACCATAGACCGCAATAGACGAAAGGTGGCCGGCGGGATCCAAATCGGCAGCGCACGGAAATAGTATAGCAGCCGGGGGAGTGCCACCATTTTCAGCAGAGCGATCCGCCCTGCCACCGAGAGCGGCAGGGTAGCCCAGAAGTCCATGCTACCACGCAACGCGCGAGTGCAGCGCGCTATGTTCCCATCCAGGAGGTCAATCGGGTCGTGGTATATGTATACCCCCAGGTACTTAAAGCAGTCAGGTTCCCACCTAATCTCCCTACTGATGTCGGGGCTGGGCGTTCCCCTGCGAACCGGGAACAGACAGGTCTTGGCCCAATTCACCCGAAGGCCCGAGACCTCCCCAAAAGCCGTGAGCGCCGACGCAGCCCCATTCAAGGCAGCCACCGGGTCCTCAAGGAAGAGCAACAGATCATCAGCGTACAGCGAGACATAATGTGGGCCCGATGGCGTCCGCAAACCGTTAAAGTGGACCCCCAACCGGAGCAGCAGCGCCAGTGGTTCCACTGCTAGCGCGAAAAGTAGCGGGGACAATGAGCAACCCTGCCTCGTGCCTCTCTCCACCGGGTATTGCGAGGAGATCAGCGGGCCTGCCCGTACCCTGGCCGACGCCGAGGCATACAGTACTGTAGTCCACCTGACAAAGCCCTCTCCCAGACCGAACCGCAGTAGTACACTGCGCAGATAGTCCCATTCCAGGCTGTCAAAGGCCTTTTCCAAATCCACGGAGAGGACTACCGGGCACGGGGCTTCCGTGTGCGGTTCTCCCAGCAAACGAAACAGCCTGCGAATGTTCATGGTCGTGTTTCGCTTGGGAATGAAACCAGCCTGGTCTTCATGTACCAGAGAGCGCATGTGCCCAAGCAGCCTTGATGCCAATATGCTGCTCAGTATCTTATAATCGACCGTCAGCATTGATAAAGGACGGTAGGACGCCGGGTCGGTCGATTCTCTTCCCGGTTTGAGGAGGGGAACCACTAAGGCCTCACACATCGAGCCGGGGAGTCGACCCAACCGCTTCGCCTCTCTGTAAACTATCAGCAGCCTCGGTGCCAGGTGGTCAGCGTAGGCGGAGTAAAATTCAATCGGGAGGCCATCCAGGCCCGGGGTCTTATTCCTCGCCATCCCCTTAATGGCGCTGCGAATTTCACCCAGTACAATGTCGGAGCCCAGAGCCTTTGCTACGTCCGGCTCCAGCGTTGGTAGCTCCAGGGGTCGCAGGTAGTCCTCAATCAGGTCGGGGTCCCTGGCAGAGCCACTGCGGTACAATTGTTCATAGTAGCGCAGGTAACAGCCCAAGATCTCAGGTTGAGTGTGCACTTCGGCCCCCTCCGCCGTGTGCATGGACGTCGTCAGAGAGGTCTGGCGTGTAGGATTAGCTAACCACGCCAGCAATGCGCCCGACCTATCCCCCTCCGCGAGCGACCTAGTAGTATAGGCCTTGTAGTCGAAACAGCGCAACCGCTCGACCTCCGCCGCCACCACCTCCCTCGCCGCCGCCGTGCGCTCCTGGAGTTCAGGACGCCCGGGGCGGCGAAGTTCCAACTCGCGGAGCTTCCGATCAGCCGCAGCCAAGTCATCAAGGATGACTCGCCGCATGCCCACTTTTTTAGAAATGCAGTAGCCCCTGATCACCACCTTAAAGGCGTCCCATTCCAACGCCCTCGATCCCGCAGTACCCCCATTGGACGCGAAATACTCCGAGATTTTATCCTCCAGGTCCGCCTTAAAGACTATGTCCTCCAAGATCTCCGGGCGCATTTTCCAGGTGGGCACAGCAGGAACCCCGGGAAACCAGCAAAGGTCCAGCAGGAGAGGGTTATGATCTGAGACAGTCCTGGTCAGATATTCAGACCGGACCGCTGCGGAAACTAACTCCGCCGATCCCAGAAACCCGTCCAGTCGGACGTGCAACTCATGCAGGCCCAAGAAATAGGAGTAGTCCCTAGTGTCGGGGTGTTGTGCTCTCCAGATGTCCGTGAGCCCCTAGTGCGTCTGCCAGTCCCTCCTCCCTTTTGCCACCCGGCGAACTGGGGAGTCAGGGAGGGGGGGGGGTGTGAGCGGTCGGCCTCCACATCCACTGTTGAATTAAAATCCCCCCCAAGTAGGAGGGGTCCAGAGAAGAAGTGGGCCAACAAACCCGATAACCCGGAGAGGAAGGCAAGCTGGTCCACATTAGGCGCATAAATACAGCAAACGTTCAAGTCCCTCCCCCCCAGTGTGCCTGAGAGAGCCACGTAGCGACCCTCCGGATCCACCACTGATTTCGTAACCTGAAAGGGGACCCCAGCCCTGATCCAAATTAGCGCCCCCCTGGCATACGCTGAGTATGAAGTATAGAAGACCTGCCCTCTCCATCTACGCTGTAGCGCCGCCCCTTCCGCCTTGTTGAGATGAGTCTCCTGCAGCAGCGCTATTTGCACCCCTCTACGCACTAAATAAGCGTGAACTTTGTGGCATCTAGACATAGTGTGAAGCCCCCGTACATTCCAAGTGATGCATTTCACATTAGCAATATCAGCCATTGTCCCATATCGTTCGTTCCGGGTCTCTCCACCACGGTTCCAACAAAGAAAGAGCAACAGTCAATTCAACACTGATGGCGGCCATTTTCCCCAACAAAAAAACAACAACCCCCGTTCGAAACAAACCCCTGCCCACCCTCCCCAGAACAGGACCCAAATAGTGCCATCTAGTTCCCATCCAAACCATACCCTCAACAATCCCACAATCCCGGACTAATCCTGCGATCGCCACCGCAGGAATGCCTTAAGGGCTAGGTGCGGGCTGGGCGCCGGTAATGGGCCCTCGATTCCCGGGCTACCGAGACTAGATTGAGCCCAAGACAAAAAGCCATGTCACGATCAGGGCCCCCCCCCTTCACCGGAGTTCATGATCAATCACCTACCCCTGCCACCCCCGCTGCAAACTCCCACCCAAATGGAAGTAGCTCACCCCGTCATCCCTGTCCATCCAATATGTCCTCAGCCGAGTTTGGAGTAATCACCGGCATGTGGACACTGTCGGTCTCCGATTCCTCCGTGTCCGTTAGTGCCCCCTCGCCTCCAGGGTCCGTTTCCTCGATAATGGGGCCACCCCGTGAACCAGATAGCGTAGACAACATCTCCAACACTCCCTTCCGCTCTGCCGATGTCTCCACAGTCGAAGGCCTGCCTGTCTTGCCGCGGCGACTCCGAAGTCTTTTGGACCGCCGTCGCTGCCCAGGGTCTACCGCCAGCTGAGATGACGAGATGAAACCATCTTTACCAGCCCTATAGAGTTCGAGCCAGTTGCAGACTTCCTCCGGGGAATCAAAGAACTGGGTCTTGTCATCAATGATTATGCGGAGCCTTGCGGGAAAAAGGAGCGAATATTAGATGCCCTCGCTCCGGAGTTCGCGCTTGATCGCCAGGAAAGAGGCCCGTCTGCGCTGGGTCTCATATGTGTAATCCGGGAAAATGTTCACCTGACTATTCTCCACCTTATAAGGGCCATTATGTCTGGCGGCATTAAGGATGAGGTCTCTGTCCCGAAAATGCAGCAAGCGCGCCACCACCGGTCGCGGGGCGCGGCCCTGTTGCGGCGGCCTCGCCGGCACTCTGTGTGCCCGCTCCAGGGTGTAGAAGGAGGACAGGCCTTCCGGGGACACTGTGTCCCGGAGCCAGGCTTCCAAGTAGGCCACCATGTCGCCATCTTCAATCTTTTCCGTCAGGCCCACCACTCGGATGTTGTTCCGCCTGTTTCGTCCCTCCGCATCCTCCGCCCGTCTCTCCAGGGCCTCAATCCGGGATAGGGCATCCTTCATCGTCGCGGCCAGGGTTTTCTGTGCCGGCTCTAAGGTCTTCACTGAGCTCTCCACTTCCTTGACTCTATCCGAGAGCTTGCCGTGGTCCGCCCTAAGGAGGCCCAGGCTCGTCGCAACCTGGGCAATGTCCTGCTGAAGGGCCGAGCGCGTTGTCGCAATCGCCTCCAGGACCCGGTCAAATTGTTGTTGTAAGTGAGGGCCACCAGAGCTTTCCGGGTCCCCTCGATCATCTTTGTCCGGCGCTTCCGAATCCGAGGCGGCTGGGGTGGTCCCCTTGGGTCCCCTCGGCTTTCCCATGGCGATTGAGTCCCGCAATGGAAAGTCCGTCAGAGGCACCACCGAGTGCGGGCGTCGACTATGTCTCTCCCGGCACGCTGTCGTTGAGCCGAGGGTCATCGATCGCCGTCTCCAGGGCCCGCTGCTCTTCCGCAACCTTGGGCCGCGCCACCACCGTGTCGTCGGAGGGCAATTAGGAGGAGGCGGGGACGAACGGCGCCAGGTCGGGTAGGCCCGCTTGGCCGATGAGGATCTGGAATGAGAGTCACCAGTGCCGCCGGAGACTTTGTGGCGCCAGGGCGCCGTGCTGCCCATGGAGTTCAGTCACTTGGTGGGGTCCAGCCGGGTGCGGCTCGTGGGGTCGGCTTCACACACAGGGTCGCCAGACGTCCGTGTTCTGAGGTCAACGATAGTTCGGTCAACAATCCGTCCGGGGTCGGTCACCGTGCTCGAATCTATTCAAAGCGTCACCCAGACCATCATGTCATAGGGAGATAGGATGTAGAGGATGCGCTGTGTCCGAGGATGCGCTGTGTCCGACTACGCTCCTCCGGGTTGAGGGTCCCAGCCAAGGAGTCGAGAAGGTCCGAGCGCCATCTTGGGTCCCATTCCGCGGATCCCTGAACTTCGGTTTTTCATCGGATCAACCGGTTTTCGAGTTTCACCGGGTGTCCCAGCAGGTTCCGATCGGTCCGATCATCGGTTTGCGGGGGTCAGGGTGCCCCGTGGACTCCGATCTGCAGGATCAAAGCGGGCTCAGTCCTGGAGCCGAGCTCTCAGGCGACCATCGCCATCGGCGTCCAAGCCACGCCCCCCTGTCTAACCTCAATTATTATCGCTGTGATAGCGGGGTATTCACAAGCTCGCGCTACATGGCGATAATTACAGTGAACGGCGGAGAAAACAGGCGACAACAACATTGCAATGGCGATAGTTATTCCCGCGTTAGCAGGCGATAGCTGTGGGTCAACTAGATAAACAAATAGAGGAGTACCATCATGGGAAGGTCAAAAAATGAGATTTCTAATGTGGTGATAGATAGACAAAAGGAAAGAATTTATCCTTTTGTAAAAAATCCCTCACTCACCAACCTAGTGGTGACATGCTTCATCATCGGGGTCCACCCTAGTGGCCTAGCGTCACTAGGGTGTGCTGTGGGTAGTCGTCCTCCTTAGCACCAGCAAAAGGCAGGTGTAAAATCTCTGGTGCTAGGGGTTATCCCCTGTTTTTGCTTTGCTTTGCAGATCTGAGAGTTCGTTGTGAATGTGGTGTTGTGGTTTTCTCCTCTGTTTTTGCTCGGGAACGCCTACTCTGCATCTCATTAGAGTTAGTTGGTGGTGTCCACCATGGAGATAAATTTGGGGGCAGTTATCGCTGGTGTTGTCTGGAGTTTGCACCAGCTTGTGAATGGGGTGTCAGATCTATCTCCACTTTTGCTGCATTAAGGTGGAGATAAATCGGAGTTAACTCCTAGTGAATATGCCTCACAATTTTATCCAAACAAGCCCACTGAAATTCACTAGGTATACAAATAACTATAACTTATGTTCTAAAGTTATGTCATAGAACATGCCATCAGTAACATAAAATGGGAAGGTATTAGCAGTGCATGGCAAGAGTGGGAGGTATAGTTACTTTAGAGCATGAGTTATACTTACCTGAGTTTACTATAACTGGTGAATTTAATTGGTTTTGTTCATTTAAATGGTATGTTTTAACTGACATTTTTCGCCTAACTACAACGTCACTTTAACCGTTGTTTTTTCCTGTGAATTTCCATGTTTTTTAAAATGTAAGTAAGATATTGTTTGCTGTGCAGGGCATGGGGTTGGTTGCTGGGCCTTGGCTTGTAGCCAGGCACGTATGCAATGTGCAGTCTGAAAACAACCACAAATTCTTAAAACTATTGAAATACAGAATTCACAAATGTTCTGATGCTTTTTATTTTTTTATTTTTAATAATTTTTTATAAATGTTCTGAAGCTTGTGAATTTCGTAAAATTGTTGTATGTTTCCGAATACAAAATGGCAGCTGCTTGCTCTCCATTGTTAGTAAATATACACCTTCATTATAGATTTAGAGCATTTTTAATTCTTTTTCAGACAATTTTCCATTACTTTGTGTTCATATTTAATGCTGTATGTAGCTTTTACCCAGACATCATGCCTTCCCTTCTCTCTGTCAATGTGATTAACACAACTCACCAGTTTCAAGCTGAAGAGTGAAATCTCTGGAGATAGTTATACATTTTAACTCGTTGATGCCCACATGACCCATTCTTCAAATGCTAATATCTCGAAAAGTACTGAACCGATTTACCCTGCATAACAAAGAAGCTTTCTGAGTGAAATTCTACTTTCATGCAAAGCTTGGTGTAAATCAGTTGTGTGATTTAGGCAGTGGAAAAGAGCAAAATTTCATATGAGAGCTTGAATTGGAAAGCAATCCCTCCCGCCCCCTCGGCCCCCCTCCCATCCAAATGCTTGACGAGGCTTGCTTTCTAAGCTACTTATACAAGGGCTGCATAACATTTCATGTACATTTGCTGAAAGGCCCCAAAATCATTTGTGGTCCCAAAAATGAAGGGCCATATGAACAAAATCGCTTTTTATTTGAGATTCCTTAAGCTTCCTTATTTGCGAATTCACATTTTGCGAATTCGCAATTAAGGAATAATTTCCAATGCATTCCTATGGGCCAGGAGGCCCATAGGAATGAATTGCAAAATAATTCTCAAATTGCAAATTCGCTATTTGCTAATCACAATTTGAGAGTTATTGCAAGGGTGCAGGGGTGTCTCAAAGACACCCTGCTGCACCCCTGAAAATAACATGTGTGTGCATATGGCGTACATACATGCCCTATGGGCATGTCTGTGCATCATATGCCACCTTTAAAAATGCCAATTTGTGCATTTCTGGAAGAATTCGCAAGTAATTTGCGAATTCTTAAACAAAATTCTCAAGCTAAAATTGCTACATACATAGCATTTAAGGAATCGCAAATTTGCGATTCCCTAAATGCTATGGAAAAATAAGGAATCGCACAAGTTTGCAATTCCTTATTTAGGGAATATTTCATACATTCCAAAACGTGCAAAACGGCCGTTTGCGAATCGCAAAGGCCGAAATTCTGCGAATTTCGGCCTTTGCGATTCAAAAACGGCTTGTTACATATGGCCGTTAATTTAGAAGAAAATGCGTGTGAACCATAGCTACAGAGTAGCTATTTCCGACTTTTTAATATATATCCTTGTAACTTATAGCGGCTCTTTTGAGTGTGAGACATATTTTTGTGTTTTTCAATAGACATATTTGTTTCACTTCAAAGGCTGGTCTCAGGTGGCTGTGTTAGACAGCATTCAGCTGCAGTTTTACTGTGAACATAACAAGATGTTTTTGAGATTCCTGCATCATTTGTCAATGACAAAGCAGGAATAGGGATAACCATAAGTAAGTTTTCAAAGTGACACTTTTCAGATATTTTGAAATGTTCATCTTTCAAAATATGTAAACAGAAGAGATTTGTATGTGCTGTGGTTCGGCTGGCCATGAAATGTAGCGCATTTTTTGCTGTTATTTTCTTGCAGTGTTCTGCAAACCTTTATCTGGATCAATGAGGGGTTTCAAGCATGTGCAGGGGTTGCAAAAGAGGCACAAATATTTTATTGCACAGTTATCAAGAGCCCATGTAGCACTGAGGTCTACCAAACTAAGGGGCAGATTTACAAGCCCCATGCATCATTTTTGTGCCACTGTTGCGTAATTTTTTGTGACGCAGCAGCAGTGTAAAATTCGTCCCATTTACAACGTGACGCTTCTAGGGAGATGCGACACGTTGTAAATTCCTGCCTCACATTATACCTGCGCCAGGTATAATGTATGCAGGGTGGGCGTTCGCTGCAAAAAAGCCTCGTAGAATTGACGCAGTGAAATCTACAAAATTTCAATGCGCCACTTCTATGATGCCACTGCGTCAAAACGTTACGCCTGCTTGAAGCAGGCTTAAGGAGAAACACAGCACAATCAGGATAGGCATCCCCATACATTGCGACACGACTCCAGCAATGCGTGACTTTTGCACCAACAGATGCATCAGAATTTCTGACGCATCTCTAAATCCTTGCGTTATGTTGCGCTGTATTGCAAATACGGCGCATCCATATTGGCGCAAGGGTTTCTCAGGGTGGCGCGGGAAACGTCACTCAACTCTACAGTTGCATCACTTTCTTGTAAATCTGCCCCTAAGATTTTGACAGCATTTGGTTATGGTGGTGAAGTTTCAACACAAGAGGCATTTTATTGCTTCAGAATTAATTCTTAACAACAGTTTGGAGTGTCTACATGTTTCTGACAGTGAGTGTAATAAGATTTGAACTTGATCCTAAGTGAGTCAGCCCAGGATTTAGAAGGGACCCATTTTATATTACTGCAAGCACCTTTATGGAATTTCAGATAACTTGACTGTCATATATAAGAGAACAAAACTACTGCTAACACGCGTCAATATTCATTGCATGCACACTCCTTTTGTAGGTTCGACAAGTGAGGCTACAAAGGTGTTCTCATGATGGCAACTACAATAGCAGATGCGAACTTTGAAATGGCAATGCATCTTCAAAGGTTGTTAAAGAGGCTGTTGGGTGTCTTAGAAAAAAATGAATATTGAAAGTGTATGTGTTCTATAGCAAAGTTATCAAATCATTTCTTATGTTATTCCTGATCACTCACAATCATCAGAATTAGAATGAGCCAGGCATGCTTGCTGATATAATTTAAAAAGTTGATGACTTGAGAAGGATGTTTTGAAATGAATATTTAGCTGATTTCAATTTAGACATGGACCATGTGTATTTTAACACCTATGAGCTGACCTAGCTGTTAAATTGAGCCTAATGTGCATGAAATATCGCAAACTGCACCTCATGTTATTGTGTCATTGTATTGCACTCTGTTGGGGATTTGGGATCCACCCGGTGAGGGATTCCTTTTTAGCACGGGCCATTACCACCTACAAGCCCCGATATGACAATGCTAATGGCTGATGCCAAATCTTTATAGTAGAGTTAAACATGCTGGTTTACCTGAGCCGCAGAGGAGAGGTTGCCTACCTGCTCTCTCTGCTACAGTCTGAGTAAGATCTCACATCTGGAACCCCTCTTTGTTCCTGAGTGTGGGCATCTGTAATTATTAAAAGACGCAGGGCATAGAGATTCGAATAGATCTTATTATTCCACAGCTGTGAGGAGCCAGGTGCCACTGTGGATCCACCCATTAACATGTTGACGTGCTTTTTTAGAGTGCAGTACATATTGCACAAATAATACACAGCCAATGAGGGGTTTCCCACACATTTATCGAATCATTAATCAGAATAAGATCCTTGGCAATATAGGGGCATTGATTTATGAAATCAGGAAGTGAAGCATAGCAATGCCTTTTGGTCATTTCTCAAGACTCGGTTCTGGGTAGGCTCAGATGTGGGTCCCTTGCTCGCCGTGCCTCTGGTTTCAAGCTAGACTGGCTGATGAAGATTAATACCACGAAACCGGTCCCAGGATGCTTGTTTTCTGTTCCAGGGAGGACCGGGCCTGGGAAATCTGGCTGGACTATTCCCATGGGGAGCTGTATCAAGACTGATTTGCATATGGATAGGTCCAACTGGGGTGGCATGTTGAGCAAAAAAACAACCGATTTAATCAGATCTGTGGCTGAGGGTGAGTGTTTGACAATGTTCAGCATTCGGTTCATCATCTTTTTATGTTGCTATTATCGCCCTAGGTGGGAAGGTTATGCCTAGACGTGAGTCCTATGCTTGCTATACCTCTCAATTTAAGCTACCCTTGCTGATGAGGGGTGATACCCCGAAACTGGTCCCAAGAGGCTTGTTTTCCTGTCCAGGGAGGACCTGGCCTGGCAGTTCGGACTGGATTGTTCCCATGGGGAGCAGAGTCAATATTGATTTGTGTATGGCTGGGTACAAACGGAGGTGGTATTGTGAAGAATATTTGGGGAGATCTATGACTAGGACTGGACCTATTTATTCTGGGTACTGACCAAGATTGGTATCACTGGTAGACTGCACCAGTGCAGGCCTGTTACATGGTTATAAGTTCAGTCTGATCAGAATGGAGCAAAGGCCGGATACAGGGACCAAGTTAGGCACAATGAGCAAAGTCCCTAAAATTCTGGTTGCGGAGTATTGCGAGATACTGCAACGAGGATGAGTTGCGTAGCTGTGATTATGGAGAAGCTGTGGGCTTTGATGGAAGGTCATGTGTTGTTGTATAGGATGCCATGGTCAGAGGCTTGCAATTTGAAATCCTGCATCAGAGATGCATTGCACAGTGACGTTTCCAAGGAGCTGCGAGCTGCAAAGGGTTGTCCTGCATCAGAGATCCATTGTGCAGCGGCAGTTCCTGTATGAAGCTGCAAAGAGATGTGTTCCACTGTGTCGGTTCTGCCCAAAGAACCACAACTAGGATGGCAGAGCATCTTTAGGCTCACTTTCAAGGGTCCAGGACTGGTGTGTTACCACTTGGGGAGCAATACTCACAATAGACAGAGTCCAGGTACTGTGTGCAAAGTGGTTAGAGACTTTTCTGTCCCTGAAGCGCTGAGTAGGAGGCCAGCCAACTAGCTCTTAAGAGTCACTCTGGTGGTCCTGGGTTCAATGCATGCCCACCCCTTCTCACGCAGAAGAGTAGCGGGGCAGAAAGGTAGTGGTCCTCATACAGCAGAGCGGCACAGCAGTTTGTGTCTTCCACTGATTCAGCCTTGCACTGAAGAGTTGGGTCTGAGGGTCCAATTTGTACTTGGTGCCCATTTTAAAGGAGGAGAAGGTTCTGGAGGGTTCCACCCCTCAAGAGTTTTTTGGAATTATCTCCCTACTTGCTCGGTCCACAGCTTGTCTGCGTCACAAAAGACTCAACTCAGACGCTTTGTGAGAGTGCTTAGGAAGAGTCTTTGTGATGCGCAAGTGTGGTAAGTGATAGCTTTACCCCTTAGAAAGTCAGAGATTACCTGTCCTGCCAAAGCCTATTGCCCCTTGGTCTCACTGTCTGGAAGCAATACGCAAAGATCAAATGCCAGCTACATCTCATAATGAGACCCAGGATACAGCTTGCAGGCACCAAATGGTTGGGACAAGAGAATACCACTTCCTTTAAATGGCATTTTCAAAATTGGGACTTAAAATCTGACTTTACCATTATTATCACGTATTAAATTCAATACGGTAAACAAAAGTTATTCTCTGGAGAGACAGGCCTTCCAGTAGTGAAAAACTAGTTTTTCACTACCATAACATGTAGAACTTAAAAGTGCATGACTACATTTAGAATACATTGCACCCTGCTCTATGGGCTATGTCGGACCTACCTCAAGGGTAACTTATGTGAATTAAAAAGGAAGGTTTAGGCCTGGCAAAAGGTTTCTTTTCCTAGGTAAAAATGGCAGTTTAAAACTGCACACAGGGGCTGCAATGGCAGGCCTGAGACTTGTTTAAAAGGCTACGTAAGTGGGTGGCACAATCAGTGATGCAGGCCCACAAGTAACATTTAATTTACAGGCCCTGGGTACTTGTAGCACCACTGTACTAGGGACTTACAGCTAAATTAAATATGCCAACTGGGCGTAGGCCAATTTTACCATATCTAAAGGAGACAGCGTACACACTTTAACACTGGTTGGTAGTGGTAAAGTCTGCAGAGTCCAAAAAGACAACAAAAACAGGTCCAGAAAACACAAGGGGGAGGGAATTTCGTTTAGGGATGACCGTACAGGAAGGGCCAAGGCCAGCACGCACAATATAAAAATTAAAAACAAAAAAAGTTTACAGAGAAAGGCAGCCTGTTGACAATCTGCATTAATCCCCGTCTGCTGTCAATCCCCATTATGCATCATTGTTCAAACATTATCATAAAATATATCAAAAAGTTTCATTAATTCTTTGAAAAGTGCAATCAGAAGTACAGAGAGAGTGGACCTTTGGTTTGGCCTTCCCAAGTCACTTCCTTTAATGTGTTTTTCATGCTTTGCCATTGATTGAGGGGAACTTGGAGGATGTTTTCATTCTTCCATTTGTGTTTCCATTATGTTTTCGTGATGGGTTGTTTTTTATACTGCATATGCGTCACAAATGCAAGACCATGTTCTTTGATATATTTAAACATGTTGACATCTTAATTGCTGAATTATGTTTTTTTTTTATTTACAAAGTGCATGCTCTTGATGTTTCAGCCTGGCTTAATGGAAGCGCTTTTAAGTAAATATCCTTGAACATGGATTTGTTTTCCTTTGCTGCCATGATAACAAGTTGCTGGATTTACAGCTTTTTATGTTCAGAAAGTAAAGATGTGTATGCACACAGGCATTCCTAGAAATGCAAAAAAAGCACAATGTATTTACTATGCAATATTTTGTAAGGCATGTGTTTCAAATTCAGGGCTTTGTTATACTTAAATCTTGATTCCAGACATACTTAATTCTAAATTCCAACAAAATCATACGTAACTCAAATCTACAAAAACTGCACCGCTAGTGCATAAACAGTTGCATATACAATGTACTTCTCTGCCTAGGGACCTGTATCCATAGCGTCCATAGACATCTCACAAAGCAGATTATCTGTGGGAGAACTTACTTGAGATTGGAGCTTATTTGCGGTAGTCCTGATGTGTGATCTAAATTCCGCGCAGCCCTATATCGATAGGAGGCGTATAGGTTTAATTACAATACCTACTGCGGGTCAAATGAGAAGGAAGAAACATCAAGTGATTTCCATAGCTTCTTATGAGATGCTCGCCCTGGAGTGGAGTGCAGGGCCGGATTATTAGCCCCTCCTAAAAAGGACAGCCATTCTTGCCATATTTTGAATGACACTTCAGAGGCTTACTTCCACTTACATAATACAACTTTTCATGCTAGGGTGAGGAATAAGTCCAGGAGCTGGCGATCAATAGCATTTGTCAGTTTCGGATCTAGTACTCCCAATAGGACATAAACAAATTCCCTTGCAGGCTTGATACTGAATACATGCTCAATGCAGTCAAAGACTTTTCCCCAATATTTCCCCAGAGAGGGGCAATTAAAAAGCATATGGGCCATGACTCCTATTCCTGAGTTGCAATTCCAGCACTTATGGCTGTCACGTAGTTGATGCCTAAAAAGCTTCTCTGGCGTCCAGCATGTTCTGTTAATTACCATGTATTTAGTTTGTGACAATATAGGGGAGACCTTGTTCCTGAACGCAGCGGTGTGTATTATATCCCACTCAAAAGTCAGACCCGTTGCATTGGGCTCTTCTTCCCATCTTAACTCATTCCGTCTGTGTGTCTTCTGTGGAAGGGGGAGGAGAAGTTTATAAACCTTTGAGACAAAGTGCCCCACCATACTGATACGGGTGACATTGTTCCAGAACCATGGTGTAGAGGGTCTCAATGAACGGGCAGACAGGAGCGCTTTTAATTTCAGAGTCATAAAAATCTAGTGCTGTGAGATCATGTGTGGCTTGAACTGAGAGAAGGGCAGTGGGTTGCATCCCTCATAGAGATCACTCACTAGGTTAATGCCTTTTTTTGACTAGTGATTCCAAAAGAGAGGTTCTCCATTAATTTTTATCATAGGGTTATGCCACAAGGCAATGGAGGTGGATTTTTGGAGTTTTAAGCCCGTGTGATGTGATTGGTCCAATTTCAGAAGGGCCCGTCTTGTGTTCAGCAAAATGTACTTCGAGTGGGGCAGATGAGTAAGATCCATGGTGAGTAGGGCCGAGAGTGGAATATTGCCAATGATGGCTCTTTCGATTTCCAGCCACAGTGGGGTGTAGGCTGAGTCATCGTTCAGCCATTGGGCACGCTGTTTACATAGGAACGCAGTTTGGTAATGTCTGAAGTTTGGGAGGCCCAGGCCGCCTTTTTCCTTAGCTAGTTGTAGCTTTTTCATTGATATCTACAAAAGCTTTCTTATTGTAAGAGCTAAAAAAAATAATGAGCCCACCCCCTTGTATGAAAATGAACGTAATGTGCACATGTGGAGTCAAACAACAATGCGCATTGATTGTGGGCGTCTAGAAGCAGAAATCACGCTGCTTTGTTAAGGACTGCTCTCAGTTGCTGTGTGTTAACAAGCAGGGACTTTCTTACAACAATGATTGTTAAAATGTATGGTGATATGTCATCGTGGGCACAGACTGGGGGAGAGGCTGTATACCATGGGGCAGATTTGCAATGAAACTGACTCAGTGCATTCTGGAAGCCATTTGGCTGCGCCGCACTGAGTCACTTTCAAAGCACAGGGATGCGACATATTTACAACAATATGTGGCATCCCTGTGCTTCCTCCTGCGCTGGTGCACTAACTGCAGCCATGCGCTGATGCAGGCACCCTTGCACCCTGATGCAAGGATGCCAGCGTCGAGGGGAGATTGTTTTGTGCAGAAGGAGATATTAAAACATTTCTGCTCGTTGCACCTCCCTACGTCTCCCCTGGGAGGCGTAGCATTCCCACGCATTTCCAGATTTACGATTCCTCGTAAATCTGGAAATGTGTCTGGTTCCATGGGTGTTGCATGGGAACACAACAGCAACAAACATGGAACGCCCCTTTCACGCAAAGTGCCGCATGTGAAGGGGCTGTATTTACAAGGACAGGAAAATCCAACCAGGGTGGCTTTTCCTGTCCTTGTAAAGATGGAGCAGTGAAATACGCCACCAGTATGTCACAAAAAGTGACATACTGGTGGCGCAGGGGGCTTGTAAAAGTGCTCCCTCTGTATTATACAACGCAAAACAAAGGGGCAGATTTACTAGCCCCTTGCGCCACTTTTGCGTCACTTTTTCCACGTTAAAAATGACGTAAACGTGGGGTAAATAAGCGTCGTCCATCACCCAGCAAGAAAGCTGGCCTGGCGCTGTCACTGGCGCGCGCCTTTCTGCAGATGAAAAAAGATAACGCGATGGAGAAATGTGAAGATTATTCTGTTCCAGGCAGAATAACACCTCCCAGAGACGTGTCCCGCCGGCGACGTCTGCAGCCAGAGGAAACATTTGATGATGTTCTCACCAATCTAACGCCGCTTTCTAAACCGAGAGTTGAAGCGCTTGGGAGGTGCAATCTTTCAGAGCAGAATGATGGCGGGAAAAGAGCCAGGGTGAGACCGGGGCTCTCTGCTAAGGGGGTCATCTCGCTCCTTTCAGAAATGGATATTTATTTTCAGCACATTATAGCAGAAAACGGGAATTAGATGGCAGACAGGTAACCGCGCCTTTAGAACCGAGAAACTAAAAACAGCCAAGAATATGCCCGTGTCTTTCAAAGGCGCAGAGAGCAGGCAAGGCGGCCGCATGTACAACACCCCGCTACATTGGCGATCAGGCCCGGACTGGCCGTTGCGGGCACCGGGCAATCCCCTAGTGCGCCGCAAGGGTGGGGGCCGGTTTTGGGCCCCTGGGGGCCGTTTTTGTTACATAGCCGTTTTTGCAGCAAAAAAAATTAATGAAAAATTGCACTTGTATAGCGCGTAATTACCCGGAGGCCTCGCAGCGCTTTTGACTGATTGCTTGTGGCGAGCTCAGGGTTGATCAACACGCTTTTGCGAACAAGTGATTTTTAAGGCCTTTCTGAAGGACATGCGGTTATTGTTCTCTCGGAGGGAAAGGTGGAGAGAGTTCCAAAGCTTGGCCGCAGTATGGGAAAAGTAGCGACCGCCCCAGCGAGCTTTATTGATTTAGTGGTAGTTGCACAGCTGCAAAATTGGCCCTGTAACAAAAACGGCCAAAAACCGGCCGCGGCAAAGAGCTCGGTGGCACCCCCAACGTCAGCGGGGTGGAGCGGCCGATCACTTTGCCAGGCCGGTTTTGCTTCCCAGTCCGGCCCTGTCAGCGATGTGTGTGGGGGGGCAATCAGAGCTGTGACAAATGTCATAAAAAGAGCCCCTTTTCTGCCAGCTGCAGGCCTTTACAAATGTGAGAGCTGATCCTGTAACTATGGAGATTGATGGCCAACTTTCCACCATGACTTTGCAGGACACTTTGCGCAGGTGTATACACTGCGCGCGGAGACACTACTCGTGCGCACAAGAAGATACGTGTTGAGAAATTCAGGGACTATGATGTATACAGGGCATTTTGGGAGCTTGCAGAACACCCTTCTCTAAATGAGGCCATTTTAAACGTGGCACCTCAACTGAAAATGCCGCATCTAGCGTTAGTGCCACGCCACACGGTACTTGAGTTTCAATCCATTTACCTCCTCCTGGAGTAAGCCCTGACTGCTCACTATTGGTACATTTGGAGATACAAGTGAACAGAATGAATACGTGCCATCCAAAGGGAATGTAATAGTTTTAAACTCTGAGACATCAATAGTGAATGTCACTCTCAGGGGCATATTAGCAACAAATAGCAATATTTATCGCTAAATGCGCTTAGCGCATTTTTTTTTATCACTGTCTATTGCCAGATATTATCTCAGAGATAACATGCTATTTGCAACGTTTATCTCTAATGCGATAAAATATCCGGCGATAGCGGCTCAATGCGGCTCAATGGGTGAATATCGCTGGAACTCCAGCGATATTCAGGTATTAACGCTAATGGGGACTTAACCTGACTATCCACCTCCCATTGGATATACAGGTTAAGTCATGGTCTGAGCAGGCGTTAGGTTCTGGCAATAATCGCTCTTACGCTACTTTTTTAATCGCACAGTCTGCCTTGCTAATAGGCGATAGCTGTAGTAGCGACTGCTTTCAGTCGCTAACAGGTTGGGTACGGCAACTTTGCATGTCATTAGCGATAAATATCGCTGACATGCAAAGTGGGCCCCAAACCGGTCGCTATCGGCTAAAAGCTGTCGATAACTGCTGAAAAAGTCCTGCTAATGCGGCGATGTTGCCCTTGCTAATATACCCCTCAGTGCTTAATTTGACCTGGTGGTTTCCGGCGCACGGCACCAGCACTTAATTGTCCACACCTGCGCTTGTGACAGTCTACCACAAGGTGGCGCTGTCTGGCTGATTTAGAGATGATCACAATACCAGGTAATTTTTCATTCAATATAGATAAAAAATGAATATTACCTGCTGCCCAGGCCATTCTTAAAGCTTTGGGGGCCTGAAATAGTCTGAATGGTCGCTCTTGTAGGAGTGTGATGGTTAGTAGTTGTGTTTATACTGCCGTTGGCAGCACTGGCAGGGGCAATGGATGGTGCAAGCTGCAGTGGTCTACTGAAGAAGGCCCTGTCACTTATTTTTATTACAAATTAAGCACAGGTCACTGTACGCCACACATACTGCCCATTAACCACCTCCTATCCCAGAACCCAACGAAAAGGTTCTGCTGTTGGTAGGTTTGTGGTAAAAAATAAGCAGACTGGTTATTACCTCATCGGAGGGTGGGTATACACTATACAGCGCCCACTTTCGTAGTCCGTTCACCAAAATGCAACTTCTTACATAGGCGCTGAAAAGCACGGTGTGGAGGTGCTGAAGCACCCCCAAAATAACCATAATGGAGTTCAGCAGCTGAATGAGAAATAAACATGCCTTTAAATGTTGTATTTATTTGATAACTTTTGCTGTGTGGTCAAAGACAGAGGTCAAATGCGCTACTTATTCTTTTAAGATGGACATTAGTGTTTGCTTTTCTTTCTCTGACTGCAAAGTGAGAGGATTTTGTAAAGTGAACAATGCCTAGCTGGGGTACAAGGTATGACAAAGGAAAGGATGTAGGGTGTCTAATTTTTTTCTAACACAAAACATTTTTAAATACCTGTAAATGAACTGCACACATTGTTAAGAATATATCAGCAGTTAGGAAAGCACAAATGAGGCACATGTTGTTTGCAGTTCTGAAGAATGATGGAAACAAATATTTTAATATGATCAAATCAAATCAACGTGCTTTAATTTGTGATGCACATTTCCAAGCATAAGGGTTTGTGTGACATATTGTTTAACCAGTAAAAATGCATGCCTGTGCAAGTTACGTTGCCATTTCAATGGAAAATATGCTGTCTATAAATGACATTACGCTAACACACCACGTTTTAGTAATGTATGAGCGATAGTGTGCTCCAAAGTGCACTACTGACTATATGCCACACCCATACCACTCTCCTGCGGAGTGGGCGTGGCTGATTTGCAAAATGTGTTCTTCGTCTGACGTCAGTGATGTAAAATTGATGGCAGCATCCCCACTCTGAATTTTTTTCCTGCACCTCTAACTTGATGCGAAGTAATATCATTTGGAACAAGCAGTCCTGCTTTATAATCTTGGGTATCCAACCATACCAAACTATTTGATCTTTGGTCAATCATACTCTCCCTGTGTGTCTGTCCCAAGAATCTCTTCCCTGATCTCTAACTATGGGGCCTATTAAGATGGCGGACGGACCTGCGTCCGTCCGCCACCCCAGAGGGGTCACATCCTGTAGTTTTAACATTGCGGCGGGTGCTGCTTGCATGCACAAACCTGCAGGCACCGCGTGGTGCCTGCCGCTTTGTGCACGCAAAGGCAGGGGGTACCATAGGTACCCCCCATGTGCACCCCCCACTACCTTCACCCCTGGGGGAAGGCAACGGGGCCCCAAAGAAAACACCGTATGCCTTTCCACGGTGGATATGCCGCCGAGGAAAGGCATAGGAGCGCCGCCATCCTAATATGGCTGGCGGTGTCTGATGGACACCGCCAGCCATGTTAGAGCTTTTCCGCCACGGTCGGAAGGCGACCGCGGCGGAAAAGCGGCGGACTGAAAAAAGATGCCCCAGCCATTCTAATCTGACAGGGGGTCTTTTCTCAGTCCGCATCGGATAATCCGCATCCTCCGGGCCGGCGGTGGCTTATGAACTTTGAAAGAGGGTTAATTAGAGAAATAGAGACCAGTGGCACAGTTCGGGCCAATAGGTTAATGAAAGGAAGGAGAATACAACCCTGCAGGCCATTGTGTAATGATAAAAGACAAGCACAGTGCACCCAATGACCCATTTATAGCCACGCCTCTGCCCAGGTTAGTCACATCAAGGTATTTATTCACACATTCAGGGTTGCTTAACTGCAGGTGCCAACATTTCCTATTGACACTTCTAAAGGTGCCCCGTGCCCTTGAAGTTGCTCTGGCAGGACCCCTGCTGTGCCGCAGCCCCCCCAGCCACAGACAGCCATCTCTTTCACAGCTCACATTGGGCACAGCTAGTTAGGGGCTCCCTGCGGGGCCCTTAGATGTGTCCCAAATCTCCTTTAGAGCGCTTATCTCACCCTGTGAGCAGCAAAAAGCAGGACATGTGGCATCGTGCATGAGCGCAGACAACCGGACAAACCAACTACATGCAGGACAAACTTGCGAAAAACTGTACATTTGGGCTCCTTAGACGATATATCATTGGAGAAGACGTAGAGTCTGATTTAGAGTTTGGCTGGGAACTTACACCGTTGCAAAGGTGACTAAGTGAGTACCTTCTCTGCTAAACTGAAGGTCAGCCCGGCTGATTTACAGATGGGTGAGCCCTCAGTATGTCCACGGCGAAGAGTGCTCCATCTCTGCTGCTACATACCTCTCCGATGGCGAAGGGAGTAATGGCTCCCAAGTTAGAGTGGGCGGACACATGGCCCATTTTATTTTTACAAAAACACACCCAAAACGTGGCACTTTGTAAAAGTAAATACTTTCAATTACTCCTACGCCATGGGAGAAAACCTCCATGGCGAGGGGGTGTTGTTTCTCATTTATTTAAGAAAAAAAAAATCCTTCAGGGAGGAGCTACTCTAGTGAACAAGATGGCTGCTTAGGCTCCCGGCTCCGCCGACCTCCGTCTCATGCCAGATGATCCTGTCATTTATCCTATCTTTACGCCCTGCCTCCGTGTGTATGAACCAAACTACAGCTCGATGGTGCGATCCCGAGATTTCTACCGGTTTGGTAGACATAGACAGAGTTATATCGTGTTAAAGTGTGCGGCCTAGCCCAGCTTGGAAGCCGGGGTCTTGAGTACTGGCCCAGCTGGGTTCCAGTTGAACAACATCGGCCGTGAGCGTGTGGCAGGGTCCGGTCTATTGCCGTGGAGGTTTTCTTGGCCCGATTTTGATGGCAGTCTCCTGAGTTGGTAAACATCGAAGGCGGGGTGACGATGCACGACTGAGGCTGTGGGCGGAGGTCCCTGACCCAGTGGCCCGGTTAGCCACCCGCCGGCGTTCGCTGGGTTGGGATCTTCGCTTGCAGTGGCGAAGCGCAGATCGATGCTGCTGTTAACATTGAGTCCCCCTCTGCTGTTGTCCGTTCCACTTTTGACTGTTATTGAACGATTTACGCGTCGATGTTTCAATGACCCCGCCCACTGTTTTTTACAGAAATCCTGATAACTGAAAACGTTTGCTTATTATTGTAACTGAAAGTGATGTCCCAGATACGTTTTTGTTTTATTCTGTTTTATACTTGAAAATAAAAAGAAATATAAAAAAAAAAGGAAAAAAAATCTGGCTTTGGGATTTTGTTTTTGATATTAACATAGAAAAAGTTGACATAGCAACATGGCACTCTTTCAATGCATTTACAGAAACTGCTGTGACCACGGTTCCTGTAAATGCAAGAGATGTCCTCTGGTCTACCGGGTGGCGTACCCTTCCTATGGCTGGAGTAAAGTATTCAATATGGCGACCATACTAACACCGTCCGTCAAAGTCAAATTCAGTCCCATTCTTACTATAGTTCAGACTGACATGTGCAGCCATTTCACCTTTGGATGTAGTGGTAACAACTAATTATGTTCCTTCATTGAAACTGAAAATGATTCATGGAAGAACAGGATTACTCAACATAACATTCTGTGAATATTGAGGAACTACACTTCAGTTAGGGGTAAATTACCCTGAAGAAAGAATGATGGATGAACTTGTGAAAGAGTGCATTCATGTAGTATACTTGTTAAGCACATATCACTGAAATATGCTGTGCTGCCACTGCAGTTGAGGCTGGGGCCAATAGCCAAAAAAGACTAGCAAAATGAATGAGTGTTGACCAGATGCAAAATGGGATCTGGATTTCTATTTGCTGAACATTACAAGGTGCTAAAACTGAAAAAGCTTGGCCTCCGAGGTCGAGCACACCTACAACTGTATATTTTCTATGCTCTCGATCGATCGTGCCCCCAACTTCCAGCTACTTCAGGGTGCTGACTAGCCTCACCCTAGGACTTTGAACTATTTGGAGGTTAACCCAAGGAAACCCAGGAGACCCAAAGATAGGGAATGAGTGTAATCCAATCTATGAGACATGAGAGTGCAAGGCTGAGAGTAATGGTGAATCGCTAATGATAAAAGATTTTTATGAGCCGCCAGACTTGGTAAAATGCGGAGAAGACTACTAAATTGACTTGAGCAGACAGCGCAAGATTTTTATCAAGTCAGCTGTCCAGCTGTCCAGATATTGTACCACCTCGACCTGAATAGGTGAATGTTTTAAAGCAGTTGACCAGATGCTCAGATTAGTAAGCTTGAGAAAATGAGTGGTCATCCAGGAGTTTAGGGCAATAAGGGAATCACCAAAATCAGCAGGTTATAGCTGAGGAGCTTTCTTTCAATAGGAAGGAGGATCTCTATCAATCAATATAGAAGAAAACTAACATCAACAGAGCAAATAAGACAAGCTGGGGTCTGAACACAGACCAGGCTGAACCTTGAGGAACCAACAAGTGAGGATTCATAGCTTAGAATGAAAGGGTAGAAGAGGAAACTGATCCAAATAGTATGATCCATCAATGTCAATGCCAAGGGCAGGTCCAGTAGGATCCTCAAACATAGAAATGAGGACTGACTTATGGGTGGTTTAAAACCCGATTGCACAATACTCATTGAATTGTACATCGCAATTATAATTCAGAGCTACTTCTCAGACCAATGGATTGTATTGGACATCAATATATCTAATTTGCACCATTCACCAACAGGATGCAAGGATGGAAGATCTCGACACTTAGGAGAACGAGGATTCTGCTACGGTAAACAGTACAAGGAAAGGGGATTACACCATTAGATGGCGATACATTGTCTCTTCCTACATCTCGATGCTTAGAAGAACGGTGATTCTGCTACGGTAAACAGTACAAGGAAAGGGGATTACACCAGGAGAGGGCGATACAGTGTCTCTTCCTAGATCTCACCACTTAGGAGAACGATGATTCTGCTATGGTAAACAGTACAAGGAAAGGGGATTACACCAAGAGATGGTGATACGTTGTCTCTTCCTAGATCTCGACACTTAGGAGAACCATGATTCTGCTACGGTAAACACTACAAGGAAAGGGAATTTCACCAAGAGATGGTGATACATTTTCCTTTCCTATCCCTCATGAGGCCAGCAACGTTCTACTGACATACGCAGCCTCTTTGGTGGTCATAGTACCCATAAAGCTTCACCTAGAGCAATTGCTTTGCTCCACTCTCGACTCGCTTGTGGAGACATTGGCATTTCTCATCTCTTTGTTACAGAGAAGTTCACAGTCTGCCGGCTCGGTTGTATACAGCAATGAGGTAGCAACGCCTTACGATTTTGCTTGAAGTAAGACCAATCCTTCTTCAAACACACTAAGACCCTTGATCTGTGACTTCTGTAATCTAATGTGCTTAGCAATGAAATCTGGTCCCTCAGACTTAGTCTTTGTCATTAGTCATTAGTCATTAGTCATTCACCGCCGAACAGCTCACCACCTCCCTCAGCCAGAACCCACCTGCCAGCACAACGGACCCCAAAGAAGCAGCCCGCAACTTCACGCAGTGGCTGACCGCCTGCGCCGACGACCTCGCACCACTAAAGAACCCTCCCAGCAGACCCAGAAACAAGAAGGCTCCCTGGTTCACCGACGAACTCAAGGACTCCAAGAAGACCTGCCGCACCCTCGAGAAAGCCTGGCTCCTCGACCAGACCACTGACAACATGACCGCCCTCAAACACGCCACCCGCAAGCACCACCAGCTCATCCGCACCACCAAGAAGAAATCGCTGAAGGAGCGACTGGACAACAACGCCCACGACAGCAAGGAACTCTTCAGCATCGTCAAGGAGTTCTCCAACCCCAGCACCGGCAACAACAACATCACGCCTTCACAAGATCTCTGCGACTCCCTCGCCTCGTTCTTCCACCGCAAGATTGACGACATCCACAACAGTTTCGGCGCACCATCCACGCACCCAACCGTCGAACCAACGCACCCCACCGCCACCCTCCGCACATGGACCACGGTAACCACCGAAGACACAGCCCGCATGATGAACATCATCCACTCCGGATCTCCAACCGACCCCTGCCACCACCACGTCTTCAACAAGGCAGACTCCATCATCGCACCCCAACTCCGGGACATCATCAACACCTCCTTCAACACCGCCACCTTCCCGGAGAGCTGGAAGCATGCCGAGCTCAGCGCCCTACTGAAGAAACCAACAGCGGACCCCACAGACCTCAAAAACTTCAGCCCCATCTTGCTCCTCCCTTTTCCTGCCAAAGTCATCGAGAAGATTGTCAACAGACAGCTTGCCGCCTTCCTCGAGACAAACAGATCCCTCGACCCCTCGCGGTCCGGTTTCAGAGCCAACCACAGCACCGAGACCGCCTTCATCGCAGCGACTGACGACATCCGAGCCCTGCTCGACAACGGGGAAACAGCGGCACTCATCTTCCTGGACCTCTCTGCAGCGTTCAACACTGTCTGCCACCGCACCCTAGTCCAACGCCTCAGCAACACCGGCATCCAAGAGAAGGCACTGGATTGGATCATCTCGTTCCTCGCCGGAAGAACACAGAGAGTCCGCCTCCCCCCGTTTTGATCCGAGGCCACCGAAGTCATCTGCAGCGTCCCGCAAGGATCATCACTCAGTCCCACCCTCTTCAACGTCTACATGAGACCTCTTGCTGCCATCGCAGGCCAACACAACCTCAACATCATCTCCTACGCCGACGACACCCAGCTGATCCTCTCCCTCACCAGAGACCCCGACACCGCCAGAACCAGCCTACACGAAGGGATGAAAGACGTCGCCGAGTGGATGAAGAGCAGCCGCCTGAAACTGAACTCAGACAAGACGGAAGTCCTAATCCTGGGACCATCACCCTCCGCCTGGGACGACTCCTGGTGGCCCCCAGCCCTGGGCACCGCTCCCAAGCCAACAGACCACGCACGTAACCTGGGCTTCATCCTGGACTCCTCCCTCTCGATGACCAGACAAGTCAACGCTGTCTCCTCATCATGCTTTCACACCCTTCGCATGCTTCGCAAGATCTTCCGATGGATCCCGACCGAAACCAGGAAGACGGTCACCCAGGCCCTCTTCACCAGCCGACTGGACTACGGAAACACCCTCTACGCCGGAACCACAGCCAAGCTACAGGAAAGACTCCAACGCATCCAGAACGCCTCCGCCCGACTCATCCTGGACATCCCCCGATGCAGCCACATCTCCGGCCACCTAAGGGACCTGCACTGGCTCCCCGTCAACAAGAGTATCACGTTCAGGCTCCTCACCCACACACACAAGTCTCTCCACGACCTGGGCCCTAAGTACCTCAACGACCGCCTGACCTTCTACACGCCCACCTGCCAGCTACGGTCTACTAGCCTCGCTCTCGCCACCGTACCACGCATCCGAAGAGCCACCGCCGGAGGCAGCTCCTTCTCCAACCTGGCGGCCAAGACATGGAACTCCCTCCCCATCCACCTTCGACTGACCCAGGACCACCTCGCCTTCAGGAGACAACTCAAGACCTGGCTGTTCGAGCAGTAGCGGACCCCTTCCCCCAAGCGCCTCGAGGCCCTTCCGGGTGAGTAGTGCGCTATACAAATGTTATGATTGATTGATTGATTGATTGTCCCTTATATCCTCCACACTGATGTCTGATTAATATCCATTTCAGAGTGCTATGTGCTTGGAGAAACAATATCACAACAGTGGAGTGACAAGAAGGTGAAACAGAAAAACTTAGGTAATCTTTAGGTCCTGCAATAGAAGAAAGTCAATGTCTCCAGAGAGGGAAAAGCCACTAAGGTGGGGTCTGAGTGATTAAAAGACAGCCTTATGCAGCTCACTATCTTTAGATAAATAGGTTGTGTAGTGATTCAAGCACAAAGTCGGCCAATGTTTGTCATGTTTAGCCCTAAACAGGAGCTGAGCAACTTCTTTTGAAAATCTTTTTCCAAACTAAGTGGCTGAGGAAGTCAGCTCCAGAGGAAAGTGCCTTATGCACAGACAGTCTGTCTCCAAATAATTTTACTTCAGGAGGATGAGTAGAGGAGAATCTCAAATACCTGGGAAATTATAGGCCTGAAACAATTACTCATATAGCATAAATCCGATTCATGTACAATGTACAGAACTTTAAAGTGGGATTTTATTTTGACCGATCGTCAATGTAGAGATCTGAAAGTAGGGGTGATGCACTATTTACACATTAGGCCACTGATGGTTCTCCCAAGTAGTTTTGAATTATTTCAAGTTTGTAAATCAAGTTTTAGGAAGGCTAGTAAAGATGTTCTTGAAGCACTTTGAATGCTGCAGATAGGTTCAAAATTAACAAGATGCAGCTTTGGCTGAAATCTTTTGGATTTCATCAGTGGAGGGTGAGATATTGATACATTTAGTTATGGTGAGTCTTAGGGCTGGAAGGCACAGTTCCATACTGTAGGTAGCATTGCAGATGTCAGTGGGAGAAGCCCATCCGTTGAAGGACACTGCAATCTTATAATGTCCATCATCAGGACTGGAAAAAAAGCATGGTGAACGGTGGTGAGGGACTCCGTCGTAATGGCTGCATGAGATAGGTGACATAGATTTAACAATATTTCTAAGTTAGGGGATCTTGCTAGTATAGAATGACACTGAGTTATCCAGAGATGTTTGGAGGGTGTGACAGCCAAGAAAATGAGCTTTGGTGCTGGAAGATCTTTAAAAGTCCTTAATTATTACAAGAGATATTCTCTTCTTTCATGAATCAGGCTTGAAGTTTGCTTCTTTAGCAAACAACTTTGTTATTGTGGACATAGGTCCGACAGAAAGAAGCGTCAGCTGGCAACTGCAATTTTGACCATCTTCTTCGGCTCCTATTTTGGAATCCTAAACCAAATCCTCCAATGACCACCAGGACATCTTGGTTCTGCAGTTAAGCTACATTTCAAGAGTGGTAAATCTTTCCTCAGATTAACATTTTATACAGCTGATCTCCACTCCTGATAGTCATAAAAAGAGAGATCTATATAGGCTAGTCCTTTGCCCGGCTACATTTTTGGTTTAGGCCGTATCCAACAGGATCAAACACGTACGCTACAGCAGAGCATCCTTCCTTCCCTAAGGCATGCTAAGGGCTGTATTAGATGCGCACAGCCAGAGGCCCCAGAACTCAAACCTGAACAAATTCAATCAACCAAAGAGAATCCACCAAGATCACTGGAGCTGTGCACACTTGACTATACTGTCAGTCTCAACATGAAAGTCCTGACTCAGGTAATAAACTGTTCTCTGCAAGTACGCTTAGGTCTGGATGTCCATCTTTGATTGTCCATCTTCTTTATCATTAACCAAACCTTCTACCTTCTTCAAAGGGGACATTCACAGGATGACATGTTCTGCTGCCTTTTGAGATCCTGGCTTGCAACACTGCCATCGGACGGCAGCTCCATTTGCAGACAATTTTCTGGTCCACATCTCATTTACCCTCTAGTCCAAAGACATCTGTTCTTCAAGAGCAGGTATATTATTTATTTTACATTTTTGTAAATAGTGGCAAAATACCGGCAAATATGTTGAGGATCTGCTGAGTATTCCTACTCCTGCAGCATAACCGTTCAACCATAATCATGCAGGCACTCTAATCTAGGAAGAAAACCCCAAATTGTGACTGCAATGTAATTGCCAAAATATACATTGATATTCTTAAATGTTTGCAGTAAACCCGTAAATATGATTTATAAGAAATAATTGGTCTGGTGAGATTGTCAACGTCCATTGGGTATGATTCACAAAACATTTCCTAACTTGTGCAAAAATGTTTTGTGACTCTCAAATCTTTTCTTGAGTCAGCATGTCAGTTTCAAAATGCTGGCAACACATTTTGCAGGAGAGCACCAGTTTCAAATACAAAGTCATAGTTATCAGTTAACCTGTTTCCTATGCCCAGCAAAAGTTACTGTGAGTTCTCACTTTCTCAAGAAGAGTATTGGTACCCACATGGCTTTAGTCAGAGTCCTTCTCTTTTTAGAGTCACAATAGGAGTATAACAGAACATGTATAGCATCCTTTCTCCTTGTGTGTCCCAGTGAGTAGGATGGCCACGCCTCCTTTCTTGTGGAAAGGAGCTGTGTACAAACACAAAAGATGGACCTCATTAGGAGTGAGGTATGTATCAAAGACTCTGCTCTACAGCTGTCCGTGCAAACTATGGGGCATATTACCAAGCATAAGCGATAATTATCGCTATGCTTGGTTAGCGGCAATAATTTTATCGCCGTGCTTCTCCTATTGTTATCGCTTAGGAGCCTTGCTATTATCAAGGTTTATCTCCTAAGCGATAAAAATCGGCTGAAATGCATGAATATCGCTGAAAAGTAAGCGATATTCATGCATTACCGAGCTAATGCACCTAGCCATGTTATCCACCTACCATTGGATAACATGGCTAAGAACTGCTCAGGGCAGGCGTTAGCTTTTGGAGATATTCGCGCTTAGCTCG
Source organism: Lissotriton vulgaris (assembly GCF_964263255.1). Classification (NCBI taxonomy): domain Eukaryota; kingdom Metazoa; phylum Chordata; class Amphibia; order Caudata; family Salamandridae; genus Lissotriton; species Lissotriton vulgaris. Next base: position 1,069,181,105 of record NC_141698.1, on the reverse strand, counting down.
AATATTTCCAAAAGTTGGTAATCGGAGATAGTGATGTTAGCGACTGTTTTCAATCGCTAACATCTTGGCACGCCCACTTTGCATGTCATTAGCGATAATTATCGGCGATATGCAAAGTGGGCCCCTAAATGCCCGCTATCACCTACAAGCTATCGTTAACTGGTGTTAGCGACAGCTTGGTAATAGGGCGATGAAAATATCGCCGCATTAGCGGGAAAAAGTCCCGCTAATGCGGCGGTAATGGCCCTTGGCAATATGCCCCTATGTTTCACGATAGATTGGATGGTGCACAGCACACTAAAGGTGGCCTAGATTCTTCTAAAGATCATGTGTGCTGATGCTGAATAGAGCCTGAAATCGTATGCTTCAGGAACATGGGCTGAGTCCCAGGGCCGTAGCTTAGTCAGTGCAATTTTGGGATGTGTGAATCTCAAATTTCCCAACTAAAAGAGCAGTGGGCTGCAGGGTGGAGAGGTGAGATGACCAGGGGTTGGGATGGAATGTTTCCATAAGGAGCAGGGTTAGTACTGATTTGCATTAGGTGGGCCTCTGTCTAGAGTGCACAGTGGGCGAAAAATATTTGGGTGGAATACTAACCCGGGAGATTGCCACTGACTACACTATTTGTAAGCATCCATCCCATCACCTTTTGGTGTCTGATTGCCAATTCTGGCACAGCTTTCCAAGCCTAATACTGCCAATATTTGAGAAAACACAGCATGGTAAATTTGCAGCCGTTCAAGGAGTACTTTCATGTTTGCAGATTTACAATTGTTTTGTACAACAGTCCCTATATATATGTAAGTTCCCGCTCCAAATAAAGAACAAGTTGAAAGCTCTTAGTGTAATGAGAACAACGAGAAAACAGACACAGAGATATCATACGTAACTCAGTACCCAACTTCCAGGCCATGGGATGCGAATGGGTGAGTCACATCCCATTCACCGCCTCCCCTGAAGCTGTGCCCCTGCCCATCCCAGGCCTGGTAGTTCTTCCTGGATGTTAGTCGCTTTACAAATTAACATAACATAACATGACAATGATCACATACAACACAAAGGTCTGGAGTCCCTGTTCTAGGATCACTTATTTTAAATGTATTTTCACTGCATGGACTCTGCTAGGAGAAGCCTTGATGGCAGAGTTATCACGTCAGTGCCTGTAGGAAGTGCTCCATGTTTCCTGTCCTCGTCTTTTACAAATAATTTAATCAAGTGACTGATGGCCCCAAATAGAGGTAGGCACACCAGCAAATTAATAGGAAGGCAGAGCCAAGGGTCTGTGTTGTCTCGTAGAGTCCATGCACGAGTCAAGCCATGCAAGTAGTTGTCATGTATATTGTGCAACAAACATAACTAAACATTTTTAAAAAGTGTATTTCTTTAACCAAAGGATGTGTTTCACCTCAGTACATCAGATTATATCACTGCATAGACAGCCATTTAACAAAACTGATCCTTTTTAAACATGAACCTAGAAACATTAATGACAACCTCTCCCCTCGGCCCAAGTGACAATCCCATTAGTGAACTAAGAGGCTAGTCAGCAGTCATGGAAACCCTAGACGTGGCCTAGATTCTTACTATAGATGGAGCAAGATTACAGTCTATTAAATCAAACATAAGAGGTGCTTGTACAGAGCATTTCCTGAACTCAAGAACTTATAAGTACCCTCATATGTGATATAAAGAAGATGGAGGGGCTCTGTGTAATAACATGTTTGCTTAGAATCACACAATTCAGACAAAGTAAGGACGTCAGTATTGATTCCAGCTCATCTAGTTTCACATTTTGAAATTCAGCCACCAGATGTACAACTCTGTCTCTGTGTCTCTCTTTTTACATCAAAAGACACTCTTATGTCTGTTATTCTTGGCACACGGCGAGAAAAACTGACACAGACACAGCAGATCCAACTAAGGTCTCTCAGATCTAACTACCGAGCCAGGGATGCATTTATGTGTCAGACCCCAAACAACCACCCTCCCAGGACGATACGCCACTTTTAAGTCCTGAAACCCAGGAGAGCACCCTACCCTTTACACCAGGGCAGCTATTGCATGGGTAACTTAGCGCCCATGTTTGGATTGTCATGTTTAACCGAGTGACCCAAACTCTTGTGAAACCAGAGTGCATTTAAGTTAGATATCAAAACACAATGGTTCACCATACCTGTATAGTGTAAAATAAATCTATATATTGTAGGAGCAAAAATAGTGAACAATCAATGCTATATAAATTGTGAGCGTTATTAGTCCAAAGGGTGAACAAAGGCAAATAAGTTCATGTTTGTGACTGATACAGGTTCATAGTATCTCCTGAGAGTCTTGCTCTGCCACTTGTAATACCAGTACATTCTAGCCCCCTAGGGCTAATCTGCAGGGCTTTATAAGGTCTGAGAGTGATTTATCAGAGCACCTGAAGATAATTTACAATACAAGACCTAGACAGAATCCCTGTGGCCCAAAAATATTTTAGCATACAACAAAAAGCTGATCTTCGCAGAGAACTGAAGGATGAAAGCCTGTAGCATCCAAAACATAGGACATCTGAACATTTTCTGGAACAGTTCACTACTGTTTGGATCAGTGGACCCTAGACAACCACTGTCCTAAATTCAATGTAACATCCTGAATTATTGGCAACATATCAGTCTGCCACTATTTCAGAGAGTGAACATCTGACTGACACTTTACATTTTTTAAACACAGATGTGCTTTCTCCGATAGCAGTGGTCAGTTGCTTAGCACAATATGGAAGTAAACTGTGTTAAGTGACAGATTACCAAGGCACAGTGGGTAAACTGTCAAATAAAAAATATATATGGTAGGGGATCCATATATTTTGTATAGGAGTTCGCCCCTGGTGCTGCCGTATGCCTGGGTTGCTGGACATCAAGTCTTTCTAGCCTTGAGTCCAGGGAATGACTCTTCCATCCATCACTCAACACTTCCTGTCTCTTTATCTCACCCTTGCTGGCTCTTTTTCATCTATGCCATTTCCTTTGTCACTATGTTCCTCTCTTTCTTACCCTCCTTCTACCTCTATTTTCTTCTTTTCTCTCGCCTGCTCTGAGTCGCAGTCTGACGATGAAAACGAGTACTGGTCCCCAAAGATGACCATAGGTGTCCACCACCTGCAGATTTATGTACTAGCAACGTAAAGGAAGCAAGGGAAGACAATCAGCCTGATTCATGAAGCAAAATTGCGCCCGCAATAGCTGCGAAAAAGCTATCGCGGGCGCAATTTCAAAAAACGGAATTCACCATCAAAAAAGCGAAATCGCAAACCCAGATTTGCGAAATCGCTAAAACATTCGCAGAATCACATCAGGATACCAATAGCGATTCGGAAATAGCGAGAATGCACGGAATCTGCTAAAATAATAGCGAATTCGCACATTACTCGCAATCGGTATTCATGAAAAATCGCTATTAGCGAAAAAGCAAAAAATCACATTTTGCGAGGCGCAATTTAAGGAGAACCCAAAGCAGGTGGTAACCATCAAACCCATTTGAATTTTTTTTTTAAAAAACCGTTGGCTAATCAGTAACTGGTGCAGGCCTGACCAAACACACTTAAGGGGAAGCAGCAACAGCAGAAGGAGTCTCACAATGCCAGGAATGTACATGGTGGTCAGGCGGCGAAGGCTACAGCGAGCAGCAAGGAGGAGACGCAGAATCCAGGAGAGGATATTCCGCCAGCGGGTCACCCTGCCGGGCCAGACCAGAGAGCAAATATACGCAAAGTACCGGCTGAATGGGGCAATGATCATCAAGCTAATTCAGGACCTTGACCCCCTGATGCAGCGCCCAACAAGGCGGACCAATGCCGTCTCAACACATGTCCAGGTATTGTGTAGCCTGCACCTCCTGGCCTCTGGGAGCTTCCAGGGGATAGTTGCGGTAGCTGGGGGGATATCCCAGCCCACCATGTCCCGCTGCCTACATAGTTTCCTTGACGCAATGCAGACCCAGCTACACCAGCACATCAAATTTCCCACCAGCCAACAGGAATTGGATGAGACCAAGCTACAATTCTACAATGTTGCCCGTTTCCCACACGTGATAGGATGCATTGACTGTACCCACGTCCACATTTGCCCACCTACTGGAACGGAGTACATGTACCGCAATCGCAAGTCCTACCACTCCCTCAACATCCAGATGGTCTGCAATGCAAAGACATACATCACCAACATAGTGGCACAGTACCCGGGGAGTACACATGACTCTTTCATATTCCGCCACAGCGGCCTCCACACACGACTGGTCAGGGGAGACTTCGGGGAAGGACACCTACTTGGTAAGTACACTTTGCCCACAATGTCACATTGCCAATGACTAGCTGCGCTGCACAGGCACTCACCCTCTGCTCCTCTCATCCAGGTGACAGTGGCTACGCCCTGCGTGAATATCTCCTCACCCCATACCTCAACCCTGCTACACCACAGCAACGGCGTTACAACGTATCACACATACGCACAAGGAATTGCATAGAGAGAACATTTGGGCTACTGAAGAGCAGATTCCGCATACTTCATAAGACAGGTGGGGCCATGTACTACAGTCCTGAAGTGTGCTGCCGCATTGTGGCAGTGTGTGCAATACTACACAACATTGCTACCAAGCGCAGGATACCTGTCGACATCTCTGGCAGTGAATCGGAAGGGGACAACCGGCCACCTGCACATGCGCGCCATGCATGCGGCAAGAACCCAGCTGAAGGCCACAGCCGCCGCAACCACATCACAATGAACAGTTTCTAGTGCACCCTCTACCCTCACCCCACAAATCACAAATGCATGCAAAATGTAATAATGACACAACGCCAATGTGTGCTGCAAAATAAATTATTATTGTTTCATTCACAATAATGCTACCACTATAAATGTTGTCATTGGTAACAGTATTTCTGCATACTGCTGTGTGAAAGGACAGGGCAGGCTTATACTCAGCCTGTGCCAGAAATAGTCATATGAAGTCAATTGCGCCTCCTGCGCGAACCACCCAAGCGCCTCTGAGGCTCATCCTCTTCCAAGGCACGTGTACCTGCCGTGGGCCTGGTGCTGCGCCTGAGTGGCCCGACTTGTGAGGCAGAGTGGCTGCTCATGCTCGATGTCCCCTCACTGACATCATCACCCCCAGCAGTGGCAGGTAGGGCAGGAGGGTGTAGTGCTGTCACTGCAGTGGTCAGGTGGTCATGGACCCTGGCCACATCCTCGCAGCACTGGATGAGCTGCCGCTGCTGTGCAAGGGACCGCCGCGATAACTGTGATGTTGCATTGCCTACAACATAATTGGACCTGGTGTAGGCCGTCAGCCGGGTCAATAGCTGACGGTGGCGCCGGCGTGCTGCGTTGCGCTGAGATGTTATAGCTGCAGTGTTGGCCTGCATGGCTGCAGTCATGCGGGCCATTCCCTCTCCCACACCTGCCATGGCCGCCGTCATGCGGTCCATGCGGTCCCCCACTCCGGCCACATTGCGCCCAATGTTGTACAGCTGTAGCTGTATGGCACCTTGCCGGCGTGCCTGAAGCTGATGAATACGCAGCATGCGTCTTTCAACGCTCATTCGCGGCAGCCGCTGTCCATTCCCCCTCCTGCTGATTGCTGCATTTGACTGCTGGCGAGACCTGCCACACCTGCTCTGCTGGCCTGACACAGTGGCTGGCCGCTGTGTTGCAGCTGTCGCTGGCCCTGATGTAGTAGCACCAGCTGCTGGTGGTGTCACAGCAGGGGTTGCTGGTGCGGCAGGGGCTGGAGGCACACTGGTAGTGGGCCTGGCTGCGGCTGTAGTTGTTGCGGCTGAGGCTGGGGGCACGCTAGTTGTGGGCCTGGCTGCGGCTGTAGTTGTTGCGGCTGAGGCTGGGGGCATGCTAGTTGTGGGCCTGGCTGCGGCTGTAGTTGTTGCGGCTGAGGCTGGGGGCACGCTAGTTGTGGGCCTGGCTGCGGCAGTGGTTGCTGCGCCAGACGCAGGAGGCACACTGCTGGTGGACCTGGCTGCTGGTGTTGTTGCTGCGGCAGGGGCTGGTGCCTGTGTTTGTGGCGGCACATCCTCCTCATCCTGGGCCTCCTCATCTATTAGCAGCCTCTCGCTGTCGCTGCTGTCTGTGCCACCTGTGAGGGTAAGTGGACGTTCATTAGTTGAATGTATCTGTCACACGTGCAGTTGCTACTTGCATGCTGGGTGACATTCCCTGACTGGCTATGGCTTTGCGTACTTTGGAACCTGTCTGGCTGCATTGTGGTACTACTACATTGTGGCCACACTACATGTCCCACAATGCTTCAGGGCATTACCTGATGTGCAACAATGGCATGACTATGGAACATTATGGGAGCCTATATAGTCATGGACATTCATAGGGGACAGGGTCGCAGTCGCATGCCACTTACCTTGGATGTCTTGGGTGGGGCGGGATGAGTCCAGACGAGTTACTCCAATGTACGCCTCCCTCTCAAGCGTGTCTTCCACTTGGTCCTCCAAGGCTGTGTTTGGAGGGACTGTAGGTCCTCCCCCTCCAGTGCCCGATGCCTCTCCAAGGCGCTCTGCCACCTTCTCTTTGGCACGACCTCGGAGGTCGTACCATCTTTTTTTTAGTTCGTCCAGTGACCTATCAGCCACACTCACGGAGTTCACCGTGGACGCTATTCCCTGCCAGATCCTCCTTTTTTCCTGCTCCGGCACCCTCCTAGAGTCCTTGCCAAACAGTTTGGAGTGGTTGGCCACCACCCCTTCAAATGTTAACTTCCTCTTCCGCCCTGTGGTGTTGCTGGGCCCAGGAACAGCTTCCTCAGACATGGCAGCACTGTTGTTGCAGAGTAGGAATCCAACAAGATTAGCTGGTGCTCTCCCAGTTGCTGACTCGAGGTCTGCCTCACTGTGGTGAATGGGGGTGGGAACTGGCTGCTTCCTGGTTGTGATGTCATCACTGTGCTCGAAATGCGACTTCCCATTTTCCCGATCTCGCGATTTTGCGATCTCACAATTAGCGATATCGCTATTTGCGATATCGCAATCCCGACACGGATGTAGCCGGAAATAGCGATTTTTCTGCGATTATCGATAATCGCTAACGGAATTTGCGGCCGCGTGCGAATCACATTTTTTTATCGCAAAACATCATGAATTCCGATCTGCGATTTCTCAATAGCGAATCGCAATTTTTCGCTATTTGAGAATCGCAGATGCCGGTTTTCATGAATCAGGCTGTATATGTACATCTTTAGTCAAATCACATTGGTAAGGTACCCCTTCTCAGCATAGCTGCCATGGTTTCAGATTGGTATGTGTGACATTTCCGTAATTTCAGTGTAATTATGAGTGACATTTCAACAACTATGAGTGACACTTTCTTGCGAGCAAAATCAAGGAATGAAGGTGTGGGAAACACATAAATATTAGAAAAGTACACCAATTTGAGCAATGAGAAACTCCAAGAAGATCTTAAAACTGCTTAAAAACACCAGAAATGGAAGGGCACCAACAGGACACAGACTGCGTCACTGCAGTTATCAGAAAGCGAGGGCAGGCAGGCACTACAGCTGCTCAGAAGATGATCTCATTGATCTGACCATTCATGACAGCGTGCTAGCCTAAAAAGCAAATTTTATAGCATAGCAAGTGCAACTAGAAGATTATACGGTCACTCAGTCTTAGGCATCCACTGATTTTGCATGCCTGGTGAGCTAGAGACGCAGCAACAGGCAGGTCCCGTCATATTCAGCAGCCTGCTGCCGGTCTCCATGGCAGCATAGACTTCATGAGACAGTGCAGGAACTACTTAGACAAATGCAGGCAATATGTACTTCCTTAAACAAGAACACAGGTAGCCATTGGACAGAAAGTATTCGCCTGGCCTAAAAAGCAACAACTGCTGCTGCACTTGGTACATACAATGAAAATAGAACAAAATAACAGATAACATCAGATTTATAAGGGGTAGCAGTGCACACAAAGGGTAAACATGTTTGTATACTTCAAATTTGGCAGTGTTCCTATGTGGAATGTGTTGAAAGTCATTCTCCGCTTGTAAGAGACTATTGTATAAACTACAGTGTCTTTGGTACTCCTAAAAACATGTTTTCCTCTTTGCATACTTCCCCTGAGCTACCTCGGCAAAAACACTAGGATGTCAACCTCAGTTTGAAACTATGGTCTTCAAAGCAGCATGTAGCGCCTGGAAGTGAGCCAAGTGAGCTATACATCAGGGCTCGTACTGAAGCCTGCAAGTGCAACACTGCTACACAAACCTACTCACTGACCTGGGGCGCTGTGGCGCGGGCACTGTGTCAGCCTGTCACTTGGTGTTTAGTGGTGCTGCTACAAATAAAATGACAATAAAGTGACAGTTCGCTAACTCATAGTGCTGTGCAAGGGAGAGTTCTTCTCTCATAGCCAAGAGAGAAGTGTTTCTCATCGAATTACACTGAAAGGCAGAGCTGACAGTGCATCTGCGGGTGAGATGCACATTTTTCTGGTAGTTAAACCTAATTTTGCATGGTACCTGCAAATTGAGGGTAACTTGCCAGGTGTACATTGTTTATAATAAATATATATATATATTTTTACAGAGTTTTATATAGCGCAAACTTGACTCGAATCAGGTACCAGAGCAATTTACATAGCACCAGTTGCATTACATGAGGACACATTCCTTTTTGTTAGGCACAGGAATTTGCCCAGAATCACAGGATGTTTAGCGTCATTGCCGAGACTCGAACCCCGTTCCCCAGATTCGAGAGCGACTGCCCTAGCCGTTAGGCCAACTCCTCTCCAGCCTGATTTGCTGCTAAATTGAAGTGAAATTTAGTTTTTGTGTTTTTCGCATGGTTTCTCAGTAGGGGAAAGACACAGCTGATCTACATTTTCTCCTTCCTTTAGCAGTGAAACAGGGGTTGGCATTTGTGTTATTATATTAACACACACAGGCTGGTACTTACTCGGGCCACAGCAGCAGATGAGAGTCAGCCAGGACTTTTGGACTGTGGCAGGTGGTGCTCCATAATTGCAGGCAGCGACTCTGGTCTGCAAGGTTGGCTGCAGCAGGCAGGCTCAGGCCTCGGCAGTTCGAGTTTGCCGCCCGGCCCGCCTCCATTGATAGTAGTCCACTGGCGTGTCCTGACTCCAGTGAGTCCCAAGCCGAGCTGTCCAGTGAGAGACTGTCCTGGCGGCTGCTGCAACCCGGGTCACTGACTCCTCTCTATCTCCCTCGAGACAGCTGCGGCAATATATTGAATAAGGTAATAACAGCTGACATCACATGGCGGCCCGGGCCAGTTTAAGCTGCGTCAGGCAGCGATGCGAGCGGCGACATCATGATTTAATTTGCAGTGCCACCCACAAACCAGTAGCCAGCCACCTTCCTCCCAAAACAAACTCCATGAGCTCTGACAGTAGAATGTGATGTCCCCGCGGCGCCGGCATGTAGCACACAACTTGACTGGGCTTGGATGTCATGGTAATAGTCATTGGGCATACACTACCTTGATGACGTCAGGCTGACACTCAGTGAGAGCTGAGCCGCGGGTAATCACAGTAATGAATTGTGAGACATTGTAGCAGTTGAGTGAGTGTGAGCCTGCCTGAAGCCTTAACTCAGCTGCGAGCCCCAATCCTGCAGGAGTAGCACGCACACGCAATGAGCGGTGCGCTTCCAGCTTCCACACTTTAGTTTTAACCAAATCAATTATCTCAAAGACCTGATTGGTGGCTCAATACAAACAAACGTTAGAAATAAATTGTTTGATTAGACAACAAATCAATTGCAAAACTGAGATACATTCAGTCAAAGAACAATACTACACAGGTGTCTGCTTCAAAAAGTCAAGATTTATACAAAAAGTTGTGTTATATAAAAGGGTACATACTACAATTCATAAAAGGCAAAAGTAACTGAAAATAATATTCTATCATAGAGATCTTGCTAGCATGAGTACTTCAGCCATGACCCATTTCAAATATTGAATAGGAACAACATAATTAACTACACAATGAAACTTTCCCCAAGACACTAATGACAAAGACAATGGGTTTGATTGTCGACGTTTCGGTCTTTATAGCGAAAACATCTGTAAGACCATCTTCAGGACGTAAGTTCTATTGTGTACTGATGACCCTGATAAATTGGGAACCTTATCGTAAGGTCCAGACTTAAAGTGGACTGCTGTAGGAGAGCTATTTTTGAGGCGCTTCAAGAATCAAAATTAAATTGAGATTGACTACAGTGGGGCAAACGCTCACCACATGGTCTTTATTTTCAAACAATGGAGACAACCGTAATTACAGAGGTTTAATCTGTCAATTTAAACGGAGAGGTGCTTAGTTAATTCTAGTCATCCATCACCTCCTATATGATCTGAAAGTGATATCCGGTTCACAGGTAGACAGAAAACTAGGTATTTTCTCACACCACCATGCCCGCCAGACGCGTCCTTGGGAAGTTGACAAGTCAGGCAGGGCTTTTGAGCAATGCATTCGACGACCGTTTAAAGCCATCCCAATGCGAGATTTAGGCTCCATTTTCACATGGTCTTACCCCTTTTGATTGTCCCTGCTTTAAGCTGCCACCTAAGAGATCTGTAATGCATCACAGTGGCAGGTACAGTATCCCTGTGATCAGCTGACCGGGTGGCAGCACTGATTATAGCATCCTGCTTTATTGTTTCAAGAAGGGAATCATTTGATTTAATTTCTCTAATTACTCTAAAGAGTAACTTTGATTTTTTTTACTGAGCTTATTCCTTCAGGCCTACAAGCTTATTCCTTCGTTTAATTATGCCCGATAAGGAGAGAGAGACTCCTGAGATCCAAGATGGGAACATTAATTAGAAAATCATTAACAGATTAATTCAATATGAAATGCGTAACTCTGTACGTGAAACCATTGACCAAGTCATGGAAAATAAAAAAAACTAAGAGGGGTTCCGATAAAGAGTTCTGTTCAATTTCGGAGGGAAATTTCGATAATGGGGAAAAAGGAGGTAAAAAAGAAGCAAGACAAGACATATTGAGAGAGGGTCTACACCCTTAAAAAGGATGGAGGGACCAAGCACCTCAAAAGGGAAGGATGTCCTATGCGGTATGAGAAAGAGAGGTGCTGATGCGGCTTGATAGAAACGGGTGTCTTGGACGGCACACAAGACATGGACACTCAAGAGATTGAGGGGTTTCTTTACAAGCCCCCTGTCCCGCTGGTACGTCAGTTGTCCCATATTAAAAGTGGCACACCGGTGGCGCAAGTGGCTTTTAAATAAGCGCCTGAGTTTGGGGAGAATGAGCTCCAGAGAGATAGTGAGGCGCTCTATAACAAGTCCATACTTGACCTCCAACAAGGAGATGTTGATTTGGTTGACCTCTTCAGTAAGGACACAGTTCCTTCTACCTCCAAAGGCGCTGTCAAGAAACCTCTAGAAGAAGAAATATTTTTGCCCCACAATATTAAAGCGTTCCATGCGTCGGACGGCCCTTGGCAGTCTGACGTCATGGTGGGCGTGCCCGTCAGAGGGCTGGGGTCCATCCGATTTTCGCATACGTAAAATCCGCCCGCACAGCGGGGAAATTTGCATCGCAGCGAACGGGTTAAACATCCCAGAAGTGCAGAATAGTGGCCAAGTGAGCATGAAAATTCGTTTTGACACACACTCACAGTGAGAACGGATAAGGATTTGGATCAAGGATGTCCAATGGTGTTCCAGGATGGCTGGAGTGCGGATAGATTTTCAGGATATCCAACTGCAACAATCTTACATAAAATGACATAATAGATCTTACATAGAATGAAAGAATAAGGACATTGCTGTAAAGTCAGAGGTTAAAAAAATTGGATTGGCTCCAGCCCTCAAGGGCCAATTTAGAGCAACCTTAGTGCGATGGAGTGAAATCCAAATTCACAGCGTAACCTTTTCATATCCATTGACACCACCCCGATAGATCCATACACAGGTTACTTATTCTAGGCTTTAGAGGGACCCATAACCTTCCCCTCCTTTATAGGAGTGCTGATCACTGCCCTTTCAACTCCAGATGCTTGTTCTCAACTCCCAAAATCCTTCTCTGCATCTGCAAGATTAATACATAGGGCAGTTAGTTAAATTGTTTACTGGTCACAAAAATATTAGTCACAAATTGCAACTAGATTTGTGCAATTAGTAATTCGTTTATTGGCCCCATAGTCCTTCAACCGTGTGTGTATCTTTAGTCGTTAACAGGCCCTCCCCTGCTCCCTGCTCAGGAACCCTGGCACGCTCTTCCTCCTCGGTGTGACTTCTCACTTGTTACAGTGCCAGAAGGAGATGGCACCATCACGAGAGAAGTTCCCAATTAACCTCAAAGGCTGAGATCTCACCCCGGAGACACGGCTGCTCGCTCGGTGTTGCTCCTGCTACGCAAGGGAGAGCCTGCAAGGTGTGAAAGCATGCACACCTCCCCCAGAGAGTTACAGCACCCCCTTCCAGGGTGTTGCTACTCTGCAGTATGCCTCTGTCTGCATTTGTATGTCGAGCAACAAATAACCATCTCTTTTTCTATCCATGCTCCCATATCTGTGTGCCATCCCTTTCTCTTTTGTTTATTATTTATTCCAATTGTACACCATCTACGTACCCCAAAGGGTGTCTAGCCCTGGACGAAATGTAAATTATACCGGTGTAATCCACGGAATTTTGTGTTACGCTTGTATTGCGAGTTATCTGAAATCACGCCATTATGTCACTCCACTTAACTGCAAGCCATTTGTGGTACAAATTGCCGCAAACACACAATTCTTAGTAACATTTTCAGAGAAAGCACAGGAACAATATAATGAGAGCAGCTTTGGCTTGTGGTGCTTTTGTTTAAATGCATCCTCTACTAAAATACAGATTGGCATTTGCTGTATGTCACATACTTAGGTGGAGGCAAATTGTGCAAATTTGCTGGTAGAGCTAGGCAAGCACACCAAGAAGACATTCAATGTTAATAGGCAAATAACCATCCTTCTGGAAGTTTCTGAACAAAAACATAGTTTGATCCATTAGGAACTGAGGGCAGGCATTCCAGTGCTTGAAAGGAACAATGGTGCCCTTTTCCATTAAAAAAACCTCTTAGACCGGTATCCAAGGCAGTGATGCCACAACTGGCATTGACAACTCTGTTGCGGGCAGGAGGCGGGGCAATGCGGCGGGGCCACAGGGCAGGCAAGGCCGCATGGGACCCATCTGGGATGTTGAGGTTGCTTGCCAAGAGTGCCCCTAGGGCCTTCCTGCTATCACGCAGCAAACTGTGCCACATACAACCCCTTCTGCAGCCGACTCAGTCTCAGGGTAACCAGTGTGGGCAGTTATGAGACACAATACAGTCAATATCCAGCCCAGTGCTTATCTTTGAAAGAAAAAAAAATACTTTAATCATGAAGTTGTTCTAAATACTACTCACTTGAATGAACATACACAGTCAGAGACTCTAGGTGCTATCTCATGTACGTGATCTAACCAATCCTCTCCCTCGCTGTTCCCTCCGAAGCAATCTCCCCGGGTTTTTGGTTCTTCTCATCTTTAAGGGCAATCAGGAGCAGCATCAATCAGGCTCAGGTGCAGAATTGGTTATCAGAAACTCACTATCTTTTTCTTACCCCTTCTTGAAATATGTGATTTCTCTTGGGCTCTTACCGCTGCCACCATGTACCCAGACTCGAAAGAGCTATGGGGAACCGGCCACTGTTTGCCAAAGTTTTTCTGAGCCTGGCTGCGTTCAGCAGCGCGTCTGCCCATCCTCTCCTTGATAGGTCACAGTGCCCGGTCCTGCAGGGATGGAGTTGCGGATCAGGGCACAGCGGTGCTGATGCTGAGGCTCTGCTGTAGTAGGTGGAGTCCACCAGTCAGGTGATCAGCAGTCTTTAAGTGTTGCTCTCCTGAATTGGCCTAAGGTAGATGCTAGTCCTGGGGGGTCCTCAGGAACTGGCAGTTGCAGCCCCCTTCGGTGCCTACTGTATTCAGCAGATGCCGCCCATACTGGGCTCTCTGTGGTCATGCCATGGCTGCCCAAAATGGACCTACGGCAATCTTGCAGACCTGGTGACCTGTTTACCACCAAGAACCAGAGTGAAAATCTTGGAGGGGCCTACAGGCGCCAAGGTCCCTCAAGCGTCTCTGAGGTCACGCTGGGCATCGCGTCTTTCCTGCAGGGCCAGACAAGCTCCTTCAATCTCTCAGGAAGCAGGCAGGTGCTTCAGGACAGGAACACAGCTCCTCCAGCTTAACATCAAGCCTTCCGGTGATGCACCCTTATTTCCGGCTGACTGGGTGTCATGCAGACAGTCGCTCTGGGGCATACCAGTTCTTTGAGCACTCCGCTGAGCACTGTCTTCCTTTGTCAATGTGGGGGTAGTTTGGGTCCCATGGATATACACAACTTCTAGACAGGGGATGTAGATCCACTATCTCAACCTCAACTGGTCTGAGGTGGCTGTTATTTCAAGTGTCCTTTCCCGGCTGCTCGCCAGGCACAGAGTTTGTGTAGAGTGAATTTTCTGACCACAGGTAGTACAAAGCTGTCTGCTTCCTGGAGCATGCATGACAGAAGCACACAACAAGTTGTTATGGTGTGTTGATTTGCATAGCACACTAATCACCCAAAAGGGTATCCAGGCGATTGGGCAGGTGTGTGGTCCCCAAACTGCTTACACTAAGAGCCAGGCCTTCAGCTTCGTGCGGAACTCAATAAGTGAGGAGGAGGCTCTGATGTGTTGACAGAGGTCGTTCCATGTCTTGGGTGTGATGTAGGAGAATGAGTCACCTCCAGTTTTTCTTTTTCAGATGAGGGCGCACGTGTGAGTGAGAGTGAGGCAGAGTGTAGGTGTCTGGTGGATTGGTATGTATATGGTGTATACGGCTGTTCAGGTATTTTGGTCCTGTGTTGTGTCGGGCTTTGTATGTGTGCGTGAGAAGTTTGAACTGGCTGCGCTTGTAAATGAGGAGCCAGTGAAGCTTCCTGAGGTCTGGTGTCATGTGGGTGCCGCGTGGCAGATCAAGTATGAGTCTTGTGGCAGTGCTCTGGATGCTCTGGAGTCTTTGAAGGAGTATTATTTGGAGATTCCAGCGTAGAGAGGGTTGCTGCAGTCCAGTCTGCTGGTGGTGAGTGCTTGTGTGTGACAATCCATCTTGTGTTCTAAGGCAACAATTTGAAGATTTTTTGCAGCATGCATAGGATTATTTTGTCCATCAGGGAGAGGATGAGTTGGGTGTCATCTGCGTAGGAGATGACGGTGGTCTCTTGTGAATTGATGATGTTAGCAAGCGGTCTCATGTATATTTTGAAAAGGATGGGTCAGGGGGCTGATCCTTGTGGGTCTAGGTATATCAGTTTGTTAGTCTCTGGTGTGAAGGGAGGCAGCCTGACCCTTTGGGTTCTTCCTGTAAGAAAGGAACAGATCCATTTGAGATTGTATTCTTGTATGCCTGTCTGCTGGAGTCTTCTGATGAGAGTGTAATGGGAGTCATTATCGTTGGCTGCAAGGAGGTAGGATAAGGCTGCTGTTTCTCCTCAGTCCAGGATGTTTCAAATGTCTTCGGTGGCCACAATAAGTGTTGTTTCTTGCCCTCACAACTTTAGTATGGTGTTAGTGAGCTAGAGGTATAGAGACCAGTGGGATTCATTTTGCATGAGACCCAGTACAGCATCTAAAATGCAAAAGACAAAGCAGGGGGCATCAACTGCTGCCTCTCGCTGCCACTAATTCATGGTTACGGATAACCGTCGTTATGTTCTGACAGGTAGTTCAAGTTCAAGTTCAGGAATTTGTATAGCGCACTACTCACCCAGAGGATCTCAAGGCGCTTGAGGGAGGTTGAGTGCATTACTTATCGAATAGCCAGGTTTTTAGTTGCTTTCTGAAGGAGAGGTGGTTCTGTGTAAGTCGGAGGTGAGTGGGGAGAGAATTCCAGGTTTTGGCCGCTAAGTAGGAGAAGGATCTTCCTCCCATGGTGGATCTGTGGATGCGCGGAATTGCGGCGAGGGCTAGGTTGGATGATCGTAGTTGGCGGGTGGGAGTGTAGAAGGACAGTCGTGTGTTGAGGCATTCTGGTCCTAGGTCGTAGAGGGCCTTGTGTGCGTGGGTGAGGAGACGGAACGTTATTCTCTTGTTAACAGGGAGCCAGTGGAGATCCTTCAGGTGACCGGAAATGTGAGCATGACGGGGGATGTCCAGTATGAGTCTGGCTGAGGCGTTTTGGATGAGTTGGAGTTTTTTCTGTAGTTCGGCTGTGGTCCCGGCGTAAAGGGTATTTCCATAATTTAGTCGGCTGGTGACCAGTGCGTGGGTGACTGTCTTTCTTGTTTCGGTGGGGATTCAGCGGAAGATTTTTTTGAGCAGAGCATGCGTAGGATGTTGAAGCATGAAGAAGAGACGGCGTTGACTTGTCTGGTCATCGAGAGGGAGGAGTCTAGGATGAAGCCCAGGTTACGTGCGTGATCTGTAGGTATGGGTGCTGTGCCCAGGGCCGGTGGCCACCATGAGTCGTCCCAGGCAGAGGGGGATGATCCTAAGATGAGGACTTCCGTTTTGTCCGAGTTAAGTTTTAAACGGCTGTTCTTCATCCATTCGGCTACTTCTTTCATTCCTTTGTGTAGATTGGTTTTGGCGGAGTTTGGGTCTTTGGTGAGGGAGAGGATCAGCTGGGTGTCATCTGCGTAGGAGATGATGTTGAGGTTGTGTTGGCGGGCGATGGATGCGAGGGGACTCATGTATACATTGAAGAGGGTGGGGCTGAGTGAAGATCCTTGTGGTACACCACAGATGACTTCGGTGGCCTCTGATTTGAATGGGGGGAGGCGGACTCTCTGGGTTCTTCCGGCGAGGAACGAGATGATCCAATCCAAAGCTTTCCCTTGAATTCCTACGTTGTTGAGGCGTTGTATGAGTGTGCTATGACATACTTTGTCGAAGGTGGCGGAGAGGTCGAGTAGGATGAGGGCAACTGTTTCACCGTTGTCCAGTAGCGTTCGGATGTCGCCTGTAGCTGCGATGAGGGCGGTTTCGGTGCTGTGTTTGGCTCGGAAGCCGGACTGTGAAGGGTCGAGGGAATTGTTGGATTCAAGGAAGGTGGCGAGCTGACTATTGACGGCTTTCTCAATGACTTTGGCAGGAAATGGGAGGAGTGAGATGGGGCGGTAGTTCTTAAGTTCAGAGGGGTCTGCTGTGGGTTTCTTCAGAAGGGCGCTGAGTTCGGCATGTTTCCGGGAAGGTAGCGGAGTTGAAGGAACAGTTGATGACATTGCGGAGATGGGGTGCGATAATAGAGTCTGCTTTGTTGAAGGTGTGGTGGGGACATGGGTCGGTTGGCGATCCTGAGTGGATGGAGTTCATCAGGCGGATGGTGTCTTCAGTGGATATTGTGTTCCAGGCGAAAAGGTTGTGAGAGTGCTGTTTTGGTTTGGTGGTGGGTGGAGTGGGCTGTTCATCAGACTCGTTTTCAAAGCTGTTATGTATGTCGGCGATTTTGTTGTGGAAGAAAGAGGATAAAGAGTCGCAGAGGTCTTGGGAAGGAGTGATGTCGTTGGTGCCGGCGGTGGGGTTGGTAAATTCTTTGACGATGTCAAATAGTTCCTTGCTGTTGTGGGCGTTGTTGTCGAGTCGATCCTTGAATGCTGATTTCTTGGTGGATCGGATCAATTGGTGGTGTTTGCAGGTGGTGTCCTTGAAGGTGGTCAGGTTGTCAGAGGTTGGGTTTTTTCTCCAGGTTTTCTCGAGGGTCCGGCATAACTTTTTGGATGTATTAAGGTCATCAATGAACCAGGGGGCCTTTTTGCTACCTTGTTTGATCTGATGGTTTTTCAAGGGTGCTAGTGCGTCAGCGCTGTGGGTGATCCATTGTGTGACTTTGGTGGCAGCTTGGTTGGGGTCCGATGATATGGTAGGAGGGTTATGGTTTAGCGATGTGAGGAGTTGGTCGGTGGTGATTTTGTTCCAGTTTCTTCGAGGAATGGGTTGTGGGGGGTTGTGGGTCGTGGTCTTTTTGTAGCTGAAGTGAACGCAGCTGTGGTCTGTCCAATGGAGAGCTGTGGTGTGATCGAAGGAGATGTGTTTGCTGGAGGTGAAGATAGGGTCGAGCGTGTGTCCGGCAAGGTGGGTGGGGATGTCAACAAGTTGTTTGAGTCCGAGATTGGCCAGGTTGTCCAGAAGGGTGGTGGTGTTGCTGTCGTTTTTCTTTTCCAGGTGGAAGTTGAAGTCTCCCAGTAGAATGTAGTTCTCGGAGGTGAGGGCATGTGGGCTGACGAAGTCAGTGATGTCTTTGTTGAATTGTGTGCGGGTTCCTGGTGGTCTGTAGATGAGGGTGCCTCTAAGTGTGGTCCTGGGGTCGGTGTGGATGTGGAAGTGAAGGTGTTCGGCGGTCGCGAGGTTAACGTCGGAACTGGTCGTGATTCGGATGGGGTTCTTATGGACGATGGCGATGCCTCCTCCTGCTTGGTTGGTGCGATCTTTTCGGATGATCTTGTAAGCGTCCGGGATGGCTATGGCGATGTCGGCGGCTGATGAGGCGTATTTCCAGATTTCTGTAAGGAAGGCGACGTCCGGCGATGCAGTGTCGAGTAGGTCCCAGAGTTCGGTGGCCGAGCGGGTGTTCAGCAAGATGCACTTCAGGTGGTTGGAGTTGGGGCTGTGTTTGGAGGTAGTGGGTTTGGTGTGGGTCCTGGTGCAGGCGAACTTGCAGGAGAGGCAGGTGAATGGACCATGAGTGTGTCCTTGGGCAGCTGCGCAGCATTGTGGTGTGCGTCCGGGGTTGAGGGCATGGAGGGTAGCGGCCTCATACGTTATGCGGGAGGAGTGTCTAATGTGAGGACCAGGGGGGTCTGGCGCTGGGCACGGTCCAGGCGTGGACGGGCGTAGACGGGCTTACCTTTGGCGCACCAAAGGTAAGATGTTGTATCCAATTTTTTCATTTTTGTCGGATTATGGAAAAGATTTGGATTTCTTTAAAGGAGTCTGTATGACCTGCTACAAAAATAAATAAGAATACAGGACGTGCCAGCAATCACTAAGCAAACTGTTATTCAGTAAATGAGCAAAAAGTTTCCTGTAACCGTTTGATTCCACGTGGGACAGCCATAGAAAGTATTTGCACGGCGAAGCGCCCAAAAATGCTACCTTACACTCTCATCGAATGGTCTCTGAATCTGATACATATTTATATGATTTGATAAGGGGTGATGAGAACTCAATACTATCTGTAAAGTGTCTCAAAGATTTGTACGGTGGTTCAGTTATTCCTTTTCTGGTAGACCACCAGGTTCTTCTGCCTCTACTACCACCTTCTCCGATGCTTCTGTAACTTGGAAAGTCCTCTTCTACAAACAATGATCCCCTCTTAAATTAAGTGGTTTAAAATCTTCTTCAAGGTAGATGTGCCTTTCCCATACACTTCCTAAATTGACAGCTACACACCTGACTACATTTAAGTTTTTATTTTCACGCAATTTTATTTCGGGTTAGTTAAAACCATTGCTATAATTTCTTTATGTGTCACAGTATCGATGCTTGCAAAATTGAACTTAATATAAAAACTATTAAAGGGAGAACAAGTCCTCTGTTACAAAAACTAAAAATACTAACATGGAGCTGCCATATGCCATAATTAAATACATTAGTATTCTAAAAAACTAGAAAGCATTACACATAATGAAGATTAAAATCCTCAGGTAAAAACATTTGAAAAAGGTCACAGTCAGTTCATATTATGGGAGCATTTAGTTAAATATTTTCTTGCACTTTACACACATGTAACTATTTGTACAGATAGATGATGCAAGTCTCCATCCATCTTTACAGATAGCTGCAAGTCTCCATCCGTCTTTACATATAGCTGCAAGTCTCCATCCGTCTTTACACATAGCTGCAAGTCTCCATCCATCTTTACACATAGCTGCAAGTCTCCAACCGTCTTTACACATAGCTGCAAGTCTCCATTCGTCTTTACACGTAGCTGTAAGTCTCCATTCGTCTTTACACGTAGCTATAAGTCTCCACCCATCTTTACAGATAGTTGCAAGTCTCCATCCATCTTTACACATAGCTGCAAGTCTCCAACCGTCTTTACACATAGCTGCAAGTCTCCATTCGTCTTTACACGTAGCTGTAAGTCTCCATTCGTCTTTACACGTAGCTATAAGTCTCCACCCATCTTTACAGATAGTTGCAAGTCTCCATCCACCTTTACATATAGCTGCAAGTCTCCATCCGTCTTTACACATAGCTGCAAGTCTCCATTCGTCTTTACACATAGCTGCAAGTCTCCATTCATCTTTACACATAGCTGCAAGTCTCCATCCGTCTTTACACATAACTGCAAGTTTCCATTCGTCATTGCACGTAGCTGTAATTCTCCATTCGTCTTTACACGTAGCTGTAAGTCTCCATTCGTCTTTACACGTAGCTGTAAGTCTCCACCCATCTTTAAGATAGCTGCAAGTCTCCCTCCACCTTTACATATAGCTGCAAGTCTCTATCCATCTTTACATATAGCTGCAAGTCTCCATCCGTCTTTACACATAGCTGCAAGTCTCCATCCGTCTTTACACATAGCTGCAAGTCTCCAGTCGTCTTTACACATAGCTGTAAGTCTCCATTCGTCTTTACACGTAGCTGTAAGTCTCCACCCATCTTTACAGATAGCTGCAAGTGTTCATCCATCTTTACAGATAGCTGCAAGTCTCCATCCATCTTTACAGCTAGCTGGAAGTCTCCATCCGTGTTTACAGAAGGGTGAAAGTCTCCATCCGTCTTTAGAGATAGCTGCAAGTCTCCATCCGTCTTTACACATAGCTGCAAGTCTCCATCCATCTTTACAGATAGCTGAAAGACTCCTTCCGTCTTTACAGATAGCTGCAAGTTTCCATCCATCTTTACACATTGCTGCAAGTCTCCATCCGTCTTTACAGATAGCCAAAAGTCTCCATCCGCCTTTACAGATAGCTGCAAGTCTCCATCCATCTTTACTGATAGCCGAAAGTCTCCATCCGCCTTTATATATTGCTGCAAGTCTCCATCCATCTTTACAGATAGCCGAAAGTCTCCATCCGCCTTTACATATTGCTGCAAGTCTCCATCCATCTTTACAGATAGCCGAAAGTCTCCATCCGCCTTTACATATAGCTGCAAGTCTCCATCTGCCTTTACATATAGCTGCAAGTCTCCATCCGCCTTTACATATAGCTGCAAGTCTCCATCCGCCTTTACATATAGCTGCAAGTCTCCATCCGCCTTTACAGATAGCTGCAAGTCTCCATCCGCCTTTACAGATAGCTGCTAGTCTCCATCCGCCTTTACAGATAGCTGCTAGTCTCCATCCGTCTTTACAGATAGCTGCTAGTCTCCATCCACCTAAGCTCTAAAGCATGTCCCCTGTACAGGTTTGTGTATTAATGAGCTTAATAATTGGCTTCAGGAAACATGTGCTTAGGATCTAGACCTGGGCACATCCGGACAGCATGACTCGAATGTTAATGCTTGTAAGTACAGACCCTGGTAGTTCTTATTACCGGTCCAAAAATACTGCCAAGATTTCCTGAATTTATATTAGTGTCAGAATAAATCTAAGGACCTGATTGCAAGTATGGCGGTCCTAAGATTGCAGTAGCCGTGGTGGCGGTCCGAACGCCCTACTACAAGTTTGGCAGTCAGATTGCCACCACCGCCAGGATCCTGGACCCCGATGGGGCAGCGGTAGGAAAATCGGTGGTCTGTGGCGGCGGTGCCGGGATGATTACGACCTGCCTTACTGACAACCCCTCTGCTTGCACTGTTGTGTGTGCACTATGCGTCATGCACAACATGGTACATGTCACACAGTGCACCAATGTGCAAGCGGCGGTTTCAGACCCGTAATGAGCTCAAGCATTCAGCTGGCATTGCACCACCGAGACAACACCGCCAGCTCAGCTGTGTTAGTTGTAATATGGCAGTCGGGAAGCCGCTGGCTTGCCGACATTCTGCTGACTGCCGTAGTGGTGGTGCGGCGCCTGAACCGCCAAACTCGTAAATAGGCCCTAAGTCTATGAACAGTGACAGCATGCACGGTTTTACATATGTAATGCTGGGAAACACCTGAAAAGGAGTCAATGACATGGCATAATATACGCAGTTTGTGGAAAACAGCTCAAAGATTCAATTTAACATTCAATTTAGTGGTTCAGGTTCAAGATCATAAGTTCAAGTTCGGGCATTTGTATAGCGCACTACTCACCCAGTGGGTCTCAAGGCGCTTGGGGAAGGGGTTCATTATTTGTCGAATAGCCAGGTTTTAAGTTCTTTTCTGAAGGAGATGTGGTTTTGAGTAAGGCGGAGGTGAGTGGGGAGTGAGTTCCAGGTCTTGGCAGCAAGGAAGGAGAATGATCTGCCACCCATGGTGGATTTTCGGATGCGAACCTTCTTTTAAACTTTTTTTGCACATGTTTGATCCAGTTTTGATGTTAGTCTAGGCCAGGGGGGCCAAACAGTAGGTCCAGCAGAGCATGAATCATGCTGGATTTTCAGAAAATCCACCTAAGGTAGATGTACATACAATTATGGACCTCATTTACACAGCCTGTGGTTATACTGAAAATGTGGCATGGATCTTTTGCTCCTCAAGCTATGACTTATTTCCATGTTTTAGGTGGTATATGCCTGTAAATTCTGCTATGGCCTTACTCAAATGACCTTAAGCAAGTTTGGAATTCTCTTTGCAAACTCAAAGATGCAATAAAGGGCCCACCCATTGAAATAGCTTTGAGGAGAGTTAATTATACTTAAAACCTATTTTTACCTCATGGGACAATATGTATTGTGACCCATAAATTGAACGCGACCTGAAAAATGGAGATAAAAATGTCCTTGCAACACTCTGGAAAATGGAATCTCTCCGGTGAAAAAATTGTGATGATTTTCCTAGGGAGAGGGAGCGAAAAGCAGAAAAATCAGTATGCAGTACAAATGAGTCCTGATGATTCCAATTCTTCAAGTAGTGTTCACAGTCTAGAGCGATAATTCACTGCCAAGATTCAGCGCTAACAACCTTGGGGCTGGAGCCTGGTAGGTGCTGAAGTCAGGGATATATAAAGATGAGAGAAAACACCTTTGTTGGACTGTGAAGGAACAAGGGGCGGGGCGTAGCGGCACGCGCGGCGCATGCATGATGTTCCACTCGCGAGTGTCGAAAGATATGTCCTTGTCTGAAAGACCAAGATGGTCCGTGTTGTGACCGATAATGACCACTATGGGAACCATTCCAGAGAACAATTTTAAATGATTTGGTATTGATATATTATCAGAGGGGGAGACCTCATCCACAAATTGAAGTTTATATTTACCGCTTTCTCACGCGCGAAAGGATGCTATGCTATAGTAGCAGTGTTCCTGTATGCATTTTAATATTACAAAAGGATATGTGTTTTAAAGGTTCTATTGAAAGATATTATTACATTTCATGGTTCCATCAGGTTTTGTAAAGCCAAACCCCTGCTGCAGCACTTTGCAAGTTGTACTTGGGTCATGGACAAAGAGGAGACATTCTATATCATCGCAAGTATGGGTCCCACTGTTCCTGTACCTCCTCTACAACCTCAACCTCAGAAAAGTCTTCTTCTAGGACAAGGGGCTCTACCCTGCTATGTGTTCGGATGGGTATCTGGTCCACCCATTTTAGCACAGACGTCATTTTAGTTTCAAACTGAAGAAAAGCAGCCATCTGTTCTTTAAGTGTACACCAGCTGGTTTTAACCTTTTGGCTTCTGTGAACCCCACACAGAGGGCCCGATTCACAGAATGAACTTAAGACTAAATCCTAAACTTACTACTATTTTGGTATTCTCAGAATGCACTTACTACTTTTGACATTCACAGAATGAACTTAATACTTTTGGTATTCACAGAAGTTAGGATTTTGTCTTAAGACAAACTTAAGACAGACTTAAGACGACTTAAGACAAACTTAAGACTGACTTAAGACAGACTTAGGACAAACTTAAGACAAAATCCTAACTTAAGTCTATCTTAAGTCTGTCTTAAGTTTGTCTTAAATCTGTCTTAAGTTTGTCTTAAAACAAACGTAAGACAAAATCCTAACTTCTGTGAATACCAAAAGTATTACGTTCATTCTGTGAATACCAAAAGTAGTAAGTGCATTATGTGAATACCAAAATAGTAGTAAGTTTAGGATTGAGCCTTAAGTTCATTCTGTGAATCGGGCCCACTCTCACTATTGGAAGCCGAGGACCCCAACCTAGGCAATTTCTATGATTTGAACTTCAAACCAATACAAAAAATACAGGAAAAAAGTTTGCGCTATATAAAACTTTATAAATATATAAAATACATCAAACAAATCCACACATTAGGAAACATTCCATCTAACTCAATCAATTCAGAAAATTCGCAATGTTAATTTACATGGGAGTGTTGCAGCTTTTCACCATTTGGTTTAATTTCTAAAAGGTAAGTGATATGCTGGACTCTAGCATATTACTTTTCCTTTTTCACCAATCATGTATGCTAGGTTCTGTTTGCTGTCCTTGCGCTGCTCCCAGGACTCAAAATAATACCAATGTCATTTTACATTTTGCTTTTTATATTTAAATACTTTATTAATTTCACGTTGCTATTGCAGGGGTTGCCAGTCTTTTCTCCCTAGGTTTCACTCTCAATTTTATTGCTGGAGAATTGTTTAAACGCATGATGAATTTTATGGCAAGGGAAACCTCATCAGGAAGCAGACACAGAGCATGCAGACAGCGAACCCCGCCCAGTCATGCCTGCTCATTGCATCTGTCTGCATTCAATCTTCCACTGGTCTATTCTAGGCTTGGTTTGGGGAAGCTTGAAGGACACCTCCAGATCCTAACAGGACAGGCTCTCCATGCATCATGAGGGGCACATATACGTGGTCCTCACAGCCACAATGGTGTCTGTCAGAAGGTTCCGTGGAAAACCCAGGGGCATATTTACAAGGCCCTTTCGAAACTGAAGCGTCACTTTTTTTGACGCTTCAGTGGTGTAACGCCATTTCCCATTTTTACAAGGTCGCGCTAAACAACTTAACATGTCTTAACGCAACTCTGTAAATATGCCCCTTTCCACAGCAGTGGTCTGCGGCAAAGGGGCGTCAAATGGGTGTTGCAGTGGGCGTTCCACTGCAACACCCATTGCTTTTTGTTGCTGCCCTAGATTTATAAGGGCGAGTCAGTGCCAAAAACAAATGCCAGGGAATACCCTGTCTTTTCATGGTGATATGAGGAGAAATTATTAATTTGTCATCGTTTTGTGCTCTTTCTATGGGTGCTGCATTATGCAGTGTGCTCCTTTATGCGGCACACATAAGAAGAGCAAATCACCATTATTGATTGTTTGTGTGCAGGAAGGTTTCCCTTCCTGCACATAAACAATTGCTTCTGCAGCACAGGCACCCTTGCACCATGCTGGCAGGGTGCCTGTGCTGGTGCTAAGCAGCTTTTTTGTGCCAGCACCAGGGGAAACACAAGGAGAACAGTACTCTTGTGAATACGGTGCATCCCTGGGTTTAAAAAATGTCAGAGTGCGGCTTTGCCAAATTTGGCATAGATCGCGCTCCGACATTGTTTTGTAAATACGCCCCACTGATTGCAGAAACATTATTCAAAAAAGACTGTATCCAAAATACAATAACTCATGACAAAAATGTCAACCTATATTTATTTCCAAAACCCAGCCAACCCCACTTACAGTATGTATGAGGAATGTGTTAATTTACTATTCTAACTCCAGTCCTCAAAATATTCAGGGTCCAGCGTGAGGACTGGACATTTGGTAGGGAGATATTTATGCAAGTTGAGGTTTTGGGAGTCTGTACTTTGGAATAATGTTTTCACAGGGCCGCCAGAGGGGCCTTGGATTACAGAACACTATCCTTGCTCTGAGACTGCCCCTTATTCTTCCAGAGGAGGTCAGGAGAACATCTCGCCTCCTGCACACATGTGCTTACCGCGGGCACACACTCGCTCTTCCGAAGTGGCTTTGCTGTCCGCTCTAAGCAGTGACCACAAAGGAGTGGACACAACATTATATTTTGCTTTCCATTTTGTAAGTGCATGGTTAAATTAAGATTTTTTATCGTGGCACTTACCAGTATCCACATTTCCTTCTCTTCTCAGGCCTCATGGCTGTGCCCTTGTACAAAATGGGAATTTGTATTTATGATCTAGAAACATTTCTAACATGCCTCAAGATTAGGCATTTTAGAAAGTTACTTTGTTTGATTGCGTTTGCTTGGGTTTTCGAGACTTACTGTGACACCATTCACTAGATGACCCCTTTCAGCAACCACATCCCTGCAAATTAAATTGGCAATCTGAAAATATTGGAGCTTCACTAGTGAACAGTTTTTTGAAATATAAACATTTAATATATGTAGGTATGTCTTCCTTTCACACTGTCCATGGCAAAAGAGACCTTCTCTCAGATATGAGGATGAAAGGGAAACGCGATCTTCGGCTAGATGGCCTGCGCAGATGAAGGCGTCTACTCCACATCTGCCCTGCAGCGAAGGGCATAGCAGGGTCCAGCTCAAGCCCCTGAGAAATATGGAAACGGGTTGAAGCCCATCACCTGCACTGCTAGCCGCATTTGAGACATGTCCATCCATCACCAAGTAACGCAGCATCGCAAGATTCCATCAATACACCCAGGATCTGGAACAATATCTCTGTATCCATCGTGACCACCCCAAACCTGGGCCAATCTAGGAAGGATCTGAAGACGATCCTCTTAAAAGACCACTCCATCCCAACACAGTAAGAGTCCACTGACCACCTCCCCTCCTAACACATGTACACTGCCCATGACTTTTTAAAAATAATTTATTTTTTATGGATTTTAAGCAACAACAAAACATACAGTGCGTGTTGACAGTACTTTACAGGATCTACTGTCTTCCATATAGCAAGAGCATATATGATGCAGTAAGACATGAAATTCACATGTTGAATTATTCATTGGTCCGAAGTCATTTCCAGACGATGATATATAGAATTAAGACACCGAGCAGATCATCACGCAGTCAGATATTAATGCCCACTTGGTCGTCAGGCAGGGGCGGCCTTAGGCATGTGCAAGCTGTGCACCTGCGCAGGGCCACCAACCCCCAGGGGCCACCACGCCAATATATATCCTTAATATAATAATCCTCTGAGGATGGATACATATTTGCGTGGTGGCCCCTGGCAGGGATTTGGCGGCCTCCGGCTCTGTTCCACTTCCAAACACCCTGACCCCCCTCTTCACTGACCTCCGCGCTCCGCCCTGCCCAGACCCCTGTTCCGGGGCCCCCTACCTACGCTCCCTGCCCAGGGCCGCCATGAGCCTAGAGCCGCCCCAGCGTCAGGGAAACAACTGATACATTCACTCAGCTCTCCTGAAATCTTCCATCTCAGACCCATCCTCCCTGGACCGATCATCACTACCTTGGAAGATACCCAGCCACTGGACCCATTGCAATATAACCCCAGACGCCCCCTCGTCATCACGTGATAGCCGCACGTGCTGTTTCTCTCTGACCCCCCTACTCCAACAGGTCTCACAGCTAGTGTGTCAACAATGGGGCGTCCCCCCCATCTACCCGATGGATGGCTACCCGTCTCTCTGCCAGTAGTTTAGGTATGCCCTATATAAATAGCACACACATATACACCTTGTAAAAGCTAAAGGTGTAGTCGCCTTCTGAAACAGATGGAGGAAGTGCCCGGCCAGGGTGGTAACATTTATAATAAATCCACAAATAAATTAATATATAATATAAAGCATTATTGAATGTTTTCAAGGGCAGTATCACAAGATAATTGCTTTCAATTGGTATATTTGTATGTATGGGTCCTTTCTAGCTACGAAGAAACAAAAAGCGCAGTGCACAATGTGGGTTTTATAGATGTCAGTGCAAAATAAAGAAAAATTGCAAAAACAACAAGTGATGGACCGAATGTGGATCAATGTCACACATTCCCCCAGTCAAAAGATCTGGGCCCAAATCCATCGTTTTTTTGCACTCCACACCACCCTGGGTTAGACAATGGCGATATGCAAATCAGCTCTGACCCTGTTGCCCCATGGGAACAGTCCAGTCCGAACTACAAAAGCCATGTCCTTCCCAGAACGGAATCAAGCATCCGAGGACCGGACCGGTTTCGAGGTAACACCTCTCATCAGCCCGGCTAGCTTGACTCCAAGTGGTGTGGAGTGCCTGGGACCCACGTCTGGGCATCCCCAGCGCACTTAGGGCGGCAATTGCAAAAACAACAAGTGATGGACCGAATGTGGATCAATGTCACACATTCCCCCAGTCAAAAGATCTGGGCCCAAATCCATCGTTTTTTTGCACTCCACACCACCCTGGGTTAGACAATGGCGATATGCAAATCAGCTCTGACCCTGTTGCCCCATGGGAACAGTGCAGTCCGAACTACAAAAGCCATGTCCTTCCCAGAGCGGAATCAAGCTTTTGTAGTTCGGACTGGACTGTTCCCATGGGGCACAGGGTCAGAGCTGATTTGCATATCGCCATTGTCTAACCCAGGGTGGTGTGGAGTGCAAAAAAACGATGGATTTGGGCCCAGATCTTTTGACTGGGTTGAATGTGTGACATTGATCCACATTCGGTCCATCACCTGTTTTGTTTGCAAAATAAAGGGCCTTGAAAATGTCCTTTAGTACTATTAAAGCGAGCAGCAGGTCTTTAGAAACTCAGCCCTAAGTACAAAAATAACTTTCTCTGTGCTCTGTTGCAAAATGAACGTAGCAAATAAATGCGAAAGGCGGTGAGTGTGACGTCAAAATGTATGTTGGGAAGCGTTAAGGAGGTTCATAGAAAGGTGTAAAAGCTGCATTCTGATTGGTGCGAAAGTATTACTAATTCACATGATTCAGAGGTGTGGCTGCAATGCCCTTTTTCACGGCAATGTGATTTGCCAGTAGAGCCTAGACTTTTAATTGCATGCTTTTGTATATGGTTTTACAAATGTGTCACCAATTCATAATGGAGCTAAAACTCACAGGGGCACATTTACAAGCCCCTATCGTTGCCACAACGTCACTTCTTCTAATGTTGTGGTGGCTATAGGGGCTTCGCCTTATTTACAAGGCAGCGTTAAGCCATTTAATGTGGCTTAGAGCTGCCTTGTAAATAAGGCAGCCTTTCACGCTATACTTAACGTGAAAGAAGCAGGAAATGGGTGTTGTGGTGGGCGTTCCACTGCAACAGTCATTGATTTTGACGCAGCTCCATTTAAGTAGCGTAAATATGATGCAGTGCCAAAATGAAGACCAGTGAAAACCTGGTCTTACCCCGGCGCAACGGGCAGAAATTTTTTATTTCTCCTCGTTTTTGCTGCAGCCATATGTGCTGCGTTGTGCACCATCCCTTCCTGCACATAAACAATCATTTTTGAAAAATGACGTTTTGCAACCTCTATGTGTGCTGCATTAAGCAGCACACATAGAAATTACAAAACACCATTTCAGATTGTTAATGTGCAGGAAGGGACATTATTGTTCACCACGAGGAGTCAGTTCATATTCGTAAACACTCCAAATTGTCTGGATTTTTACCTGGAGTTCAGGAGGAGTACACTCTGATGCCAGCGAAGGGTCATTTGTGTTTGATTCAGGTCAGTTCTTTCCCTTCCCGTGGATTTAACTCCATACTCTCTAGGGGGCAAAGGAATGGGCAGGCCTGATGTCAGGTTCCTTTGGGTATGCTGCAGGCACGGTCCTTTGGTCAGGGCACAACTCCTCTGTTGGCCGTCATGCCAGGAAGACCAACTTCCTTCAATGCCAGACCCCTTTTGTCCCTATGTCTGGAAGGAATACATATTCCGGTCCAGGGAAGACATGGCTTGGCAGTTCGGGCTGGACTGTTCCCATGAGGCACAGGATCAGACTGATTTGCATATGGCCATGTCTGAACTGGGGTGGCAGAGTGAGCTAAAGAACGGTGATGGATTAAACCCAGATCAGTTGACTGGGGGTGAGTGTTTGTATTGTCAACGCTACGTCCATCATCACCTTTGGTTTTTCTTGGAAGGAATACACAGCACACCTCAGGAAAGCCACAGTCATGTGACTCTGGACACTGATAGAAAGGCAGGTTTGCAGTTGGCAGGAAAAATGCTAAGTTTCTAAAAGTGCCATTTTCAAAATAGTAACTTAAAATCCAACTTGATATATATATATAATATTAGTTGGAATGAGTGAAATTTATATATCTTAATTTCATCTGAAATGCCATATAAGTGTTTATCACAAAAAACTATAAATACACAAATAAAAGGACCAACATGGTGCTCATTATTAGCTAGAGGATAATAGAGTAAAATCCTTTATTGAGCGGCAGATAAAATACATACAAATAGTTAAAAAGCAGCAGAAAACACAAAACAATCTTCCCCTTTTATATTAAAATTAGTACAGACATAAACCTAATTAGGGAGTTCTTTCGCTCCCAGTTTCCATGCCCACAACAAGATACAGCAAAGACAGTCAGTTCACTTGTGTCACTTTTCAGAATTCTAAGTGTTTCCTGATAATTTTTGACCCCAAGCAGCTTACATAACGGAACAATCCACTTAATGTGAGGTCTTCTATATATAGCGCAAAAGAAAAGGAAATGTGCTTCCGTCTCATTTTGCGATGGGCAGTGTGGGCAATCATTAGTTTGCTGACCTACTTTTCCCAAATTTTGATATAAGAGAATTCAAGAGTAAAATGCCAAATCTGAATTTTACGTACAGATGTTTTGCCTGGGGGGGTAGAATTCGATCCGGTAACCTGAAATAGCGCAAATTCACAATAAGCTAACTTGACTTCTAGGGTGGCACCCTTTGTGATTTTAAATAGAGAGTCCCATATTTTCTTCATTTTAATCTTCTAGCAAACATTCTTAACATGTCTAAGCCATGGGATGGGTGTATGAGTGTCCTGGGAGGTCAATTCTGACAAACCATCCCTATAAGGACTCCAGTTGGAGCAACCAGGAGTTACCTTTATAAGGTAAATGATAATAAGGACTCACCTCTTCCGAGGCCCACAGGTGTACCCAGTAAAGTAATTCTTTTAAAGAGGTCACATGTTGAATATGCTTGAGTTACATATCAAATCTAAGTGGTATAAGTGAAGTAATTATAGACAACTTGAACAAAATCCTAATTAATTTATTTTCAGACAATGTAAGCACATGGCAATTGGTATGCACCTATAGCTCGGCTCCAAATATCGCCGCTACAATCGCTGTAGCTTTGTACACACTAAGAACTGGTGAAATAGACCCCCACAAAGAGGCCTTATACTTTCTGCCACTAGCTGAGGCCTTTTGATGGAGGATGGTTCAGTTTGGGGACCCATGTCAGGTTGTCTGTCATCCTCACACCTAAATAGTCGAAGGGTTTTATCTGCTCAGTGGGAACTCCCTCTGCCCCGAAATGATAAATGCATGTTTAACACCATATATTTAGATTTAGGGGGATTTATTCCCAGGCCCCTGCTCACACAGAAGGCTGCAAAGTAATTCAACTGAAGACCCATCAGGATTCTTGATGTAAGAAAAGTGTAATCTGCAAACATTAAAATTGATACGGGGAGCCCAGTTAGCTTAGAGGCATCATGGCAGCTTTGTGCTAAATAGTCAACTGCACCATTGATATAGAGGCTAAACAAGGTAGGAGCAAGCCCACATCCCTGTCTTACCCCGTGCTTTATTGGAATCAGAGTCGTGAGTCCCATTCCACCACCCCCCCCCCCGATTCTACCTCACACTGGCACACGCATCAGTATGTATAAGTCTCAGGATCTGAAGAAAATCATCAGATCCTAATATTCTAAGGCCCTCCACAGATCTTTCCTCAGGACCAGATCAAATGCTGCCCTCGAATCAATGAAGGCGACATAGAGATGGTCCTGCCGAATGGTAATATATTTCTGGTCCAATATTTGAAACCGGAAACCTGATCAAGTGTGTTGACCCCTTTCTTAAACCCTGCTTGGGAATCTTCAAGAATGTGGTGCTCGGATATCCATAATTGGAGCTGTACCAAGATTTGCTGTCTAAATGTCTTTTGGCTGATGTCAATTAGACTTATTGGTCTGTAGTTAGTTGGTGACGCTCTACTCACCTTCTTGTAGATCGGCATTATCACAGTGCTACGCCATTTTAAGGGGATCCCATCTGCCCTCATGACAGCATTAGTTCGGGCATTGAGATACAGCACCCAAATCTCGGAGTGCAATAAATGCAGATCCCAAGAATACCGTCCAAGCTCTGGGCCTTTTCTTTTTCTCAATAGTTTTAAAGCCTGTGCTGTTTCCTCAAGGCTAAAATGTAAGGGCTGTCTTCTTAGGTCTCCCTCAACTTTATCTTTAGGATAGGAGACCATTTCTATTTACATTAGTGGCTGCACCTTATCACTAACCCATTTCTTATAGAATTCTTCAAAGTGGTTTACCATTGTCTCTGGATGGATTTCTGGGTCTAGATGACTCTCATTCGTCATACTTTATCCAACAGGATTTTGAACACCATCCATAATAACCTGATCACCACTTTTCAAATGAGACAACGCGTCTACTATGAGCTCCGCTGTTGGTCTTTGGGTATTTATAGGGACAGATATTTAGCCTGACCCTGATTAATGATGCTATTGAGGGTCTAAACCTGTGTTCATGAGATATATGTCCCGCCACAAGGTCACAATTTGCCAGCTTCAGCCCTTTGCAATCCAGATGGGAATCAGAACTACTAATACGAGTAGCATGTCTTATATCTTACCTCTTTATAGATCTGTATCCTCTAGTTTTCCTGATCCAGTGTATGGACTTATATAATTAGCGAATCTCGCAGTTCACTAGCACCCTGTGTCAATTTAGGGGTGTTTATTAAGTACATGTCATGTTGTTTGGCCTTTGGATTAGGGGACTCAGTTCTTTTAACTATGTTCCACCCATCTACAGTACTGTACCTCTGTGCGGTTATTGGTATTTGCTCCTGCATCCTGTTAGGGTCAGTAGAAACAGTTATCTCTTTCCCTTCTTCGACTGACTTACACACAGGCTGAGCTGTTCCACCAGGGAATTTAACTCCTTGCACACCACTAGGCCTTCCAGTGTCTATACCTTGATGCATAGACTGTCCTAGTGGAGTTGGGAACTTAATGGTATCCTCTGCTGGGGTGTTTGTTTGCTACTAGCGTTTCTAGACTGACTAATTTCTTATTCAGAACTTTGTCTAACCTAATCATAAATTGACGCAGGCTCTTAATTTGACCCCTTCAATGATTTATCTGTAAATTGAGCGTAAGTTCTCCCTACTTAATGCCATCCGGTGCAAGCCCGTGAATGCTCCTATCGTCTGTTGTTCATGTTCATGGGGCACCAGAACGGCAAAGCGGTTTGATCACCCAATGTCGACTACTACGGAAGGGGAAATACTTTCCTGTTCATTTTGGGGGTATATCTTGGGTGCCTATAGTATGGTCTCTGTAATCAAATGAGTATTAGATTGGTTTCCTCTGGTTTCCTCTTGGTGAATTAGATGAAGCATTTCTCGTTCCTGTATTTTTGAAGTTAGGCTTAATACCTTTTGCTGTTGCTCTCCACTCCCACTTCTACACAAATTGCCCTTATTATTATTATTATTATTTGTTTATTTGAAAGTTTTATAGAGCGCGAACAAGATCCTTGCGGATATCAGAGCACTTTACACACAAATGGGATAAAAACAGATAAAAGCTAAACAAGATATAACACAAAGTTGAACAAAAACAAAGTGATCAAATGTAAACAAGGTGGGGTGGCAACAGTGTAAAGGAGGGCAACTGTACAGAAATAAAGGAATGAAAGCTAAACAAAATATATCAAGCAAATATGAGCAAACAAATTAGGCAAATGTAAAACAGGTGAGGTAGCAACGAAGTGAAGGTGGGCCGACATTCAGAAAATATGTCCAGCATAGATGCGCAAGCCAAATTAAGCAGATGAAAAAAGGTGAAGGTAGCATCAGTGTATGGGAGATAAACTCTGCAAAGTTTTTGGAGGAGACATAATGAGAACGAAGGTATATTAGACTAAGTTCATGTGAATTTAGCTAAGAGTAGGGATTTTACTTCTTTCTTGAAGGAAGCCGTGGATGGGATAAGTCTGATTTCTGGAGGAAGGGAATTCCATATCCTGGGGGCCATCCCAGAGAAGGAGCGTTTATATGTCTTCATCTTGTGGAATCCTTGGGGTTTCAGAAGAAGGTTCTTTGCGCTTCTTGCATCTCTTGTGCCACCCGAGATTGTCAGTTTCTCAGCGAGATAGCTGGGCGAGTTGTGATATAAGGCCTTGTGAGTCATGCACGCTATTTTCATCTGTATTCTAGCTTCGTATGGTAGCCAGTTTAGGGATCTGAGGTCGGGAGAGATGTGAGACGGTTTTTTTGAGCCTGTGATAAGTCTGGCTGCAGCATTGATCGAGGCTTTTAGTGGTGCGGTAGTCGAAAGAGGGAGGCCACAGAGGGCAACGCTTCCATAGTCCACTTGAGGGATTACTAGGGCTTGGACTGCAGTTCTGAAGTCATTTGCGGGGAGGAAAGGTTTCAGCTTTCTTAATGTGTTGATTTGGAAATTAGCACCTTTCGTAGCATTGCTGATGTGGTGATGCATATTGAGATTGCAGTCGAGGGTAATGCCTAATGATTTTGCTGAATCCACGATAGTAGGTTGGACGTTAAGTGCAGTGAGATGATTAAGCCAGGACAGAGTGATGGGGACTTTGGAATGAGGAGCTATTAAGAGGAATTCTGTTTTTAGGGCGTTAAGTTTGAGATGATTCTCTGCTAGCCAAGTCTGTGTGTTTCTGAGCATTGTGTTGAGAAGTTTGATGTCTTCAAGGGTGTGAATTTAAAGGTAGATCTGGGTATCGTCTGCGTACATGTGAAATTGAACATTAGATGCTTAGAGCAGTGCGGTGAGTGGTTCCATGACTAGATTGAACAGGGTAGGGGAGAGGGAAGATCCTTGAGGGACACCTGGAGTTAGAGGAACTGTGGTAGACATATTTTTGTTAATCTTGAATTTCTGAGTCCGGTTGTGTAGAAAAGAGGTGAACCATTGAGTACTGTCCCTGAAATACCCATTCTGAGATTTAGCAAGTCGAGTAAGTTCTCATGTTTAACAGTATCGAATGCTGATGAAAGGTCGAGAAGGATGAGCAGGCAGGAGACAGTCCGATCAAGAATTTGCAGTGCATCATCAATTATGTGTGTCATATCTGTTTCCATGCTGTGACCTGATTGGTGTGAATTGAGGAGTTGAAAGTGCTCGATGTGTTTTGTCAGTTGGAGATGTACACATTTTTCTAGGAGCTTGGCCAAAGTAGGAATATTGGTGATAGGACGATAGTTAGACAACTCTGAGGGGTTGGCTGAAGGTTTCTTCAGTATGGTCGAAACCTGTCCTATTTTGAGGGGGTCCGGGATGCATCCTTGTTGCAGAGAGCTGTTAATGATTTTGGTCCAAAGCGGGAGAAGCAATGAGATAAAGTCATGTACAGCGTTAGCGGGTAGAGGGTCAGAGAGGTGATTGGAGGGCTTCAGAGTACTTAGAATCTTGCCGATAGAGTCTTCAGTGTAAGTTTCAAAGGATGCCCAAGAAGCATTGTCTTTTAGAGAAAGGGACAGTTCTCTGCTGAGTGTCTGGGTAATTTCCTGGCCTCCCCCCTACTCCCTGAGTTTATCATTCCCCTTTCGCTTGACCATCCTCTTCGACAGCTTACTCTCTCATGGCTTATTAACCTCTGCCTAGGCTCACAGCCACCATCCATACACTCAACTAAGAAAGCATGAACCAAGTAGTTAGCCTCAATTAAAACTGGGAGGCTCTGTCAAGAAGCTGGAAGGCTCTGTTCCTCTCCCTGTAAGTTAAGCACTGACTGTCATGGTGGCAACCGCCTTATACAGGATCAGTCCAAGGTTATGAAGTGCAAGGGAAGCAAGCGATGATCACACACACACCGACTGCTAGACAATAGGCAGTAAATGTGTCTGGGAATTAGAAGCTGGACAACGGCCTTTTATCACATCTGAGTGCTCAATCAAAATGATGTTGGTGTAGACTTCCCGTCCTCACACAAATCCATTTAATAATCAGTTCTGGTACTAATAATAGCTCTTACCGATCACAAAGAAGCAGAAGATTAAGAAAGGGGCCAAGTTGGGGGGCCCTGCCTCTTCCAGTCACTAATGGACAGGGACAGGCCCGCACTTGGCCTGAGCGACGCCAGGGCGGGGCCTGCACTGCAGGAAAACAACACACACTATGCAAAGCCGAGAGTGCCTAGAGCTGCTGCCTGTCCTGGGCTCCTCCCATGTATCCATGGGAGTCTGAGACAATACCATTAAAGAAGATTTTAAATTATGATTCCAGACAGTGGAAGAAGTATTTCTTTATCTGTTCCTAAACTGAAGGTGTTGTTTGTTAAGTGTAATAAGGTGACCCAGTGTTAGTCTATGGGAGAGATAGCCATACTGCAGTGAAAAACAACTTTAGGAGTTTTTCTTTTAACTGTCAGGACATGTAAATCTTAAATGCACATGCCCTACTTTTTAAACATGATGCACCCTGCACTATTAACCTTTAGGGACTACCTTTGGGGGACGTATAAGTATTAAGAACAAAGGTTTAGGTC
The DNA here is from genome assembly GCF_964263255.1 of Lissotriton vulgaris. NCBI lineage: Eukaryota > Metazoa > Chordata > Amphibia > Caudata > Salamandridae > Lissotriton > Lissotriton vulgaris. The sequence continues at coordinate 1,069,144,416 of NC_141698.1, read as the reverse complement.
ATTCAAAAGGTTTATTTTGCTAGGTTGAAATGGCAGTTCTAAAACTGTACTACAGGCTGCAGTAGAAGGCCTAACACATATTTTAAAGAGTTACTTTAGTGGGTGGCACATGGACTTCTGTAGCCGACATTAGCATTTAATTTACAGGCAATGGCACATGTTGTACCATATACTTAGGCTTTCCTGTTTTCAGTTTCTATTTTTGGTAAATTCTGGTGTTTTTTTCCAGTGTTTTCAAGTGATTTCAATACCTTTAAAAAACAGTGCCTATCAGTGGTCACACATTTTCACGCCATTAAAAACAACAGAAACCATGTTTTTCCAGTGTTTATGGAACGTTTTGCTTTTATTATTGCTTGCTTTCTGCACTGATAGTGCATTGTATAGTGACAGTTTATGTACGGTGTATAGGAGGTCCAAATCCATTTTTTCAAATTAAACCTTTCATAATACACCATTCAATGCTTTTTCAATGAGTCTTTGGTCATGTGCGCTTCCTCTTTCCTTCCCATGTAAACTTCTGTGAAAAGGCCCTCTCAACATTGACACTTGAGACGGGCAACGCCAAAACAGCCAGTACACAATTTGCTAACTCTGGCCACTGACTGTCATAGCTTTCCATGACTGTCATAGCTTTCCGTGCCAATACTGGTGCACTTGAAGATTACGATTCTCTGGGCAGGTTTTACAACATTTGCGTTAAACTGGGCGCTTATGCCCCCAGATTTATGGAGGCACTCAAAAATGAAGCAGCACTTTGAAACTATGGAGAAGATTCCCTTTACAGAAGCGATCTAGAACTTGTACAGAGTACCATAGTGAGGTTTGTTGAACGTGGAAAGAACCTTTTTGCAGCAGCATTTCAAGTGACACTGTATTCCATGTTTTCCAAAAGTCTGAGGAAAGATTCTTACGAAACCAGTCATTTTACCCATCAGAAAGAATCAAACGTAGCCAAAATATAAAATATGTTTTTGATATTTCCTGTTTCTATACAGTTTATAAAACTAATAAACAATGCCTAAAACATGCTTCTAACCCCTGCAAATATAGACCAAAGACTACAAAACTGGAAAAACAAAAGGAAGAAGAAACAATATTTTAGGGCTATCCCTAAACAACAAAACTCAAGCAGAATAATGTTGACCCAATCTTTCTTGCTGCTAGCTTTTATAACAAAGTTACATTGTATTGGCCCCTTCAGGAAGAAAAATAAATCACTCTTTCACTCTCCTTTTCCTTTCTTTGAAAGACATTTAGTTTGTGGTTGTGCAGGTGTTTTTTCAGTGTTTATATATTTACACTGGTGAGGACTATTTCCCTTTCAGTGTTGTTTTACCAGTTATTATAGGTTTAAACCTAAAACCGGACAGCCTGCATATACTATATCTAAATGTACTATTTAGATGTAGGCCAATTATACCATGTTTAGAATGGAGAGCACTGGTTGGCAGGAATAAAAGTGCACAAAATGCTGAAAGCCAACAAAAACAGGTTTAGCAAAGGAAGGCACAAATCTAAGGTGACCCGCAGAGAGGGCCTGGTCCAACAGGTGCTAATTGTTGGACTCATGCTGCAGGCAACACATAGTGATCTAATGGCAACATCTTTCTTCTTGCCCCCTACCATACCACTGAGGAAATTGGATTTGTATCTGTGAATTTCAACACACAGTGTTTGAGAAGGTGTGGGATAGGAGCATGATCTCAGCTTACTTTAGTTCAGGTAGTTTTATTTAGTTCTGTGTGAACTCATTCTAGTAATTTTTAGATCTCCTTGAAGCTATTGTTCTTTTTAACATTTGCTTTTTTTCATCTTTTGTGTAGTCATTTTTTTATGTTTCAGATTATATAAATCACCTTTTGCTCTTTTTAGGAAGGTGCAAAATTTAGTGCTCCAAAATTGTAAACAATATGTGATTTAAAAAATGAAGAGTACCTTTCCAGTACAAAATCCTATGCTCAGAACATTTTTTTAAATGTCACACATTGGATGTTTACTGCACAGTGCAGCACTGGATATGTAATGTACAGTGCAGCATGTATCCAGTAAGTGAAATGTATGGAGAAATGTAAAAAATGTTCCTACTTATCGCCTGTTTCGAGGAGGCATTACGTTTTCACACACAGCCAGGTCTGACAACATTTTTGGGTCTGGCTTTCCAGCAAAAACTATGGTTGACAGTGTGGAGAACCCCAAATACCACCCATGGAACGCCCCGTTGCCCTAAGTAGTGCAATAAAGCCCAAAGCGCTTTTTACACTACATTAAGGCAAACTTCCAGTGAACCTTTATCAACAGTTCATGCAGTCTGCATCACTTTCGTGATTTTGCGGTGGCCCAAAGGGTTGATAAATTTGCCCCAAAGATATTCTGCCATGGATATCTCATGTAGAACTATTTTGTTAAGGTTAAATAAGGATGTTCGCAACATAAATTGTCAAAACAATTTTGATGTAAGATTGCAAAGAGGAAAGCTGTACAACCTTTATGAAGCCGTCGACCTTTACACAGGTTTCAAAAGAACAAGCTGCACAACTTTCCACACCTCTGGTTTTAACATGTTTTCCAACTTTGAATTCAAAATCCTAATGAATATTTTATTATCAACATTTAAAAGGCAAATATGCCATTAACATGCACTTTCGTTCGCATCTTTCCTAGATTTGTGAGTCAAAGACCTTGTTCCTACTTTGCAGTTTTTCACCTGTGAACTATATCATTATACACTTCAACTCGGTGTCAAAAATTGAATCGTATCTGCCTCTTTGTACAGTGCTCTGATACCCTTACGGGTCATGTTCACGCTAATAAACTTTTCAAATACATAAACACGTCTAGTTCAAGCACTTTTTGCCTCCTTATGTTTTGTTTACGGAGCAGGTTACTTTCTGAACATCGCGTTCAAAGTTATTGTATCTTTTTCCTTCTCAACTAGTTACAGTAAGTATACATTTCCGTAGGATAAACTCTTTCTAATTATTTTCAGTATCTATGTTCCATTTATCTTTGAATAAATATACGTCCATATTCCAACATGCCCCTCTCCTCCCAGGATCCTTCTTGCATTTATAAATCAAGGCGCCTTGGAGCATGGTACAAAATTACTATCACCCCTGTCTTTAGGAGTGGTGGGCATAGCTCGCGTAATTATGTGGTATTACAGCAAAAAAAACGAGAATATGCGTAATTACATAAGGAGCATTATTCCGAAATTAGCATCATTTTCTCATAGCAAAATGCACCCTCACATCCAAAATGGACCAATGGATGTGCTATGAAAATACAACAGAACATGAATAGCAGCTGCGGCAGTCACTTGCACTTGCTAAATTCATTGTTCCTGTGCTCTGGCAGTAGGGATTTTGTGCCAGAATATTCATAATTATGTAAATGGATAGATCACATAATTTCTAAAAGATTTCTAAAAGATTTTTTAGAAATTATGTGATGTAAAAGTTTTGTCTTTCTATCAATCAATCAATCAGAGGTTTATAAAGCGCGCTGCTCACCCGTGAGGGTCTCAAGGCGCTAGGGTGGGGGGGGGGGGGGGGGTTAGCAGGTTCGGGTCAGTCGAAGAGCCAGGTCTTGAGGTCCTTCCTGAAAGTGTGAAGCGTTTGGGAGCGTCTGATGTTGACCGGTAGCTCGTTCCAGGTCTTGGCTGCGATGTAGGAGAAAGCTCTCCCGTCGGTTCTGTTCTTGGGGATGCGGGGGACGTCTGCCAGGGCGAGGTCAGTAGAGCGGAGATTCCTCTTGGGTACGTGGAAGCATCCTCGGTCTTTGAGGTATTTCGGGCCGATGTTGTTAAGCAATTTGTAGGCGTGGGTGAGGAGCTTGAAGGTGACCCTCTTCTCGACGGGGAGCCAGTGGAGGCTTCGTAGGTATTGGGTCATATGCTCTTGGCGCGGAGTCCCTATGACGAGCCTGGCAGCGGCGTTCTGGATGGTTTGGAGTTTGCATAGAAGAGTTTTGTTGATTCCAGCATAGAGTGCATTGCCGTAGTCTATTCTACTGGTTATTAGTGCGTGGGTAACGTTCTTTTTGCAGTCGGGGGATCCATTAGAAGGTCTTACGGAGGATGCAGAGGCAACAAAACTGGTGGACGTGACAGCGTTGATCTGGCGGTTTATGGAGAGGGAGGAGTCGAGGATTATGCCGAGGTTCTGGGTGTGGTCTGTCGGGGCGGGTGGGCTCCCGAGGGCGGGAGGCCACCAGGTGTTGTCCCATGCTGAGGTGCAGGGTCCAAGGATGAGGACCTCGGTCTTCTCATTGTTGAACTTTAGGAAGCTATCCTTCATCCAGGCTGCTAAATTTCTCATTCCTTCCTGGAATTCTGGGTTCTTGGTGAGGGAGAGAGAGGTCCTTGGGTGTGTCTTGTGTGTTTCTATTCATTCATTTTATGAAGTGTTCCGATTTCCAAAAGTGATTTCTGGCACTAATAAACACTGGAATAAATTATAAGTGGAAAGAACAATAACCGTAATAGAATGTATACATTATTAAGAAAAGGCTAGGTGTTAAGGACCTTGTGAAAGGTTTCATAGTTACCTGCACATTGGAAAGCGAGGGGTAGTTGTAATTGTATATATTTATTGCTTCTTACTCCTGATGAGGCGTTGATGCGCTTTTCGGCAAGTAGCACGCTACTCCAGAACTCAAAGTGGATTAGTGATGGAATAACAAAGGGCAATCTAAGGGCTTCATTTTCCGCTGCCCCATGTAAAAACAAAGGGAAGGAATGTGCTGTATCAATGATATATGGTGTTTTCCTGTCCTCTTCCCCAATGCTGGCGCACAATTGCCTGCCATGCACAAGGGTGTCTGCATACAATTATTACTCCTTATTGTGCCTCCCGGATGCCTCCACTGGGGAGGCGTAGGTGTTTAACGCATTCCCAGGTTTACAGAACGTTGTAAATATGGGAAAGTGTCAAAATGCCATGAGTGTTACATAGGGACACCCCTGTAATGCCCAAGGCACACCTACCCATCGTAGTGTGAGGCAACGAAGTGACTTGCACTGCGTTGCGTCACACCATATCTACAAGGCTATGAAAAGCCACGCAGGGTGGTTTTATCTGGGCCTTGTAGATATGTCACTGCACTGTGCGCTACCAAAACGTCAATAAAAGTGATGATTTGGTGACACACCGGTGCACAGGGGCTTGTAAATATTAATTTGCGTGGGGCACATGTAAGTCTGTTAATTGGCTTGAATAGGATAAAGGAGGGGTAGAGAAAGGAAGAGTCTAGAAAGTGTCATTTTGGAGATCATAGTATGTAAAAGAAGTTTGAGATGAGTCGAAAGAGGGTTAGAGGAGGGAAGAGTTTAGAAAGGGTTATTAGGGAGATCATAGTGGTAAAAAGAGGTTTGGGATGAGCCAAAGGAGAGTGAGGAGGGTAGAGTCTAGAGAGGGTTCTTAGGTGCTACAATGAGGTTTTGGATGAGTCAAAGGGGGGTGTGATTTCAAAGTTTGAGGATCATGAAAGAGAACGATTTGCTTCATAATCGAGTTCTTCTAATCCAAGACACAACACTACAGCCAATGATGCCGACATAAGTGCCTTAAGTGAAAGAAGGGAAGGACTCTGTAATCCAAAAATGGAGCTCAATTCCAAAATGGTGTAGATCGAAAGAAATGACAGCAAAGGCCTATTTTTTATCAATTTAAATTCAGTTCTGCTAATCAGCTAGAGGCAGGACCTTGAGTGACAGGACGCATAATCAGAGTCAACAGTTTTTCCACCATCTATTTACTCTAGATCCAGATTTCTTTAGTATAATCATAAGTCTGAAATTTTCTTTTAATATAGCTTTACAAAGACAAGGGCCCGATTCACAAAGGGACTTAAAACTTTAAAGTTACGAGTGCAAAGTCTCCACGCTCGTGGTGGAATCTCCGCAATCAGAGCAGAATCTTTTAATTGAGCTGAGCACTGAAGTGCAGAGATTCTGCCCTGAGTGTGGAGATTGAGAGCGGAGTTTCCGCACTGAGAGCAGAGATTCTTCCCTGAGTGCGGAGATTCCACCTTGAGTGCGGAGAGCCCACACCTGTAGCTTTATGAGTCATGCGTCCCCTTAAGAATCGGGCTCACAGTTCCCTAAAATAACACTAACAGGAATAAATATTTAAAACCATAATATTTGCACAAACCATGCATCCAAGGGGCCCGAACACGTGTGCCCTGTGGACCCGAACCAGCATAACGTGCAATATAGAGAACTGCTGGTGGGAGATTCCACAGAGGTGACCAGCAGCTTTACAGGGCATAGAGGTATGGGCAGAAATAACCACAGGTTGGTTGTAGGCGGAAGGGACAGTAGTGAAGTGTACAGTGCTTCTTATGAGCAAGTGGCTGCAGGTAGGGCTCATCGGCACTCATTGTTGGGGACCAGCATCTATTTTTCCTCAACAGCCTTTGGCCCAGAGCGAGAGAGGGAAAAACAAAAAAGAGGGTACAGAAATAGGAAGACCAAGATCGGAACATATTGACGAAGAGACAAAGCAGGCATGAAAAAGTACTTTCCTGCAGTAACTTTCTGGACACACTATGGGTTGCAATAGTAGGTTTTATTTGGAGAGACGACAGCTTAGACATCCAGCTCGCAGGAAAACATCAATGCATCTCCCAACCGCCACTACAGAATCCCCCAACACAGAACACACTCAACATTCTGATGCCACGTTCCAATACTGGAACACCACACACCTTCGCCTTTTGGAGAAAAAAAACCAAGAAACAATATGCAAATACTAGTGAACAAAGAAGATGAAATCACAATGAGAATTAAAACTGAAGAAAATCTTAAATTTTCATGGGTAAATGCTTAGTACGTGAACTTTTCCTCAGTTCAACCACATGTTCTTCAGTCTCAGGTCGATTATTACATTGTTCTGTAAGACGATCAGAACTAGAGACAGGATCAGAAATATGCTCAACATGTGTACTACTACCACAGGCATTTGAACCAGGAACATTTAAACCATCATGCATATCTAAAAAACTAGCATAACAGTCTTCATCCTCCTTAGATTTAGAAACTACAGGCAATTTATTACTAACACAAGGATGAGGTTTTTCTCCTGTCAGAAATCTGCATTCAGATATTTGTCTAAAATTCCATATTTTACCACCTTCTACTCTCACAGCATCACTAAAAATCTCAACCACTCTTACAGGATCAGATCACTTGGACCACTTCTTGTTGAATAATTCACCAAACTTGACACAGACCATATCCCCTACTTTCAATTTTGGCTCCTTAAGCCGATGCTTAGAAAAATCCCCCTTTATCTTCTCCTGATATCTCTTGACACGCTCCATAGCAAGATCATATGAGTTTTTCCCTTTCAACCACCAAGGCCTAAGTTTAGATCCTGGTTTCCTACCTCGCATCATCTCGAATGGAGATAACCCAGTAACAGAATTAAAAGAAGTGCGATATGTTAACAAAGTTGCCTGTAGAGCTTTCCTCTACAGGATACCATTCTTAACGGGCAGCTGAATGGATACCTTAACAGCCCTGTTAATGCGTTCTACGTGAACATTGGCTTGATGGTTGTAATTAGACACTCTCTTATTTACAAACTATGGATCATTGTCAGAAATAAGTTCCTCAGGTAACCCTTCACAACAAAAAATATCATCCAAAATTCAATTACTTGGGCAGAAGTGATCTTCTCCACTATTTTCAACTCAGGCCACTTAGAAAAGTAATCCACAAGGACTAAAGCATGCACATCTTTGCTAGGAGTACCCAATGGTCCAATGATGTCAATACCTAACTTCCTCCAAGGTCCTTGACCATACTCAACAGGAGTTACATTCACCGAAAACGATTTGACAAATCTCTCACTCTTGGTACAAGGAAGACATTCCCTGACCCAACTAACAACCATGCCATCAATCCAAGGCCACCAGTAAAATTCCCTTATCCTTCTTTTAGTAGTGGACATGCTCATATGACCCTCATGAGCCACTGTACAAATTACTTTTCCGTGGTGGGACAATTTTGTCCCCTCTCATTACGATGCCATGTAAAAACATAATTTCCTCTTTAGTTTTGAAAAATGAACTTAATTCACCACTCAACTTCCTTTCTTCTGGCCAACCTTCCTGCAAAAACTTTAGAACGTCACTCAAAATACATTCTTCTTGCATAGCATCTTTCCACGTCTACGTCAAATCTGTGGTGACAATTGTGTCAGATAAATGTACTTGGATAAATATCCACTGTGGTTACAATTGATCTATGTTTGACTTAGTGGTTTCCTCTCTGGAAATAGGAATCATTTTTCCTTTCTTTGTTCCCAATTTTTTATACTTCGAATAGTTCTGTGTACAAATGTGCTTGGATTTTAAGTCTTGTTTGCTTTATTCTGATGTTTTTTAAATTTTTGTACAGTTTTTGAGACTGTTAGCTTTTTATGAAATTGACTGTGTTTTGTGATATATGGTACCTATGATTTGTGAATACATTTGCATCCTTTTGAGACTTGTTTTTTGATCATATCCTTTGTGTCCATTCTCATCCTACTGGTGTGAGGTGGTACGTGTATTAGTGGTGTGGTAAGTGTGAATCTACCCAAAGGGGGTTCTTTTTATGACTGATGCCTCCAGAAGACGCAACGTGGGAGGTTCTACCGCCACAAGCCTCCCAGGGAGTCTTCTACTACAGAAAACTGTCTTCTCATTTGCATATGATTAGGAAGCTCTATAGGCGCAGCTCTAATTCCATGTTTTTAAAACAGATGTCAGTGCTTCTAGCCGTGCTGGGGACATGAGTCACACAACACGAGACCATCATCACTGGGAGGGGGTTATAAAGACAGCTCACCCCCTGTGATCCCAGCTGAGGTCCTGATGAGAACCGGATGGAACACTGAAAAGGATTTCAGAGGCTGCAATGGCTTCCTGTGGCTCAGATCCCAGTGGGGTGCTGGTGAAATGCTCTGCACTGCCTGATGCTGTCTGCGGTGCTCAGGGGGTGGTGCCTCTTGAAGCTTCCAACCAGCTGCTATCCCTGGGGAAGTTAGTCACATGTCCCAGCTGTGGGGCTTTGAGTGGGGCAGTGGTATGCTGGCAGTTGCTGTGCATAGGCGCTTTATGGAAGTTGATACATATAAAGCACTGGAGAGAGATGCTTTCTGTAAGTCTAGGCACAAACATAGCACCTGTGAACCCATCTGAAACAAGCTGTATGGAAACCAAAGCAAAAATATGCAAACTCTAAACCCAAACAGAGCGATAATGCTGTAAGCTTATAAGAATGCATGCTGTCAGCAACCCCCAAGCAAACACTGTCTGTGAAGTCAGCCAGGCACATGCCATCTGTAAGCTCCTGAAGAAACACACTGAGCCTGATTCACAAAGCTTTTTCTTTGAGTAGGTTTATCTCATTTGTGTATTAGATGTGAGTTACACAACAATATACAGGCCAGATTCACAAAAAACGTCTATAACAAGATTTCAAAAGTAAGACGCTTACTCAAAGAAGCCATAGGAAGCAGGACTTACGCCTGGAAACGCGGGGATAAATCGCCCACACACCTAAAGTCACACCCACTCATAGAAGATGCTTTGTGATTCACGTCTGGGTGTTCAGAAGTAATTTAAACCTGTGGCTGGTTTAGGACCACATTGCCCTAGGATTTGCTTTGTGAATCAGGCCCAAAGTCCTGTAGAAATCTGCTATCTGTAGGCCCTTGGAGAAACACCCTATGACTGATACATAAAGGCATTTAAGCAGTACCTGTGTAGTTTAAGGGACCCCAGCTCATATAAAATGTGAATATTCAGGGAATATACATATACAAGTAGCACCAATAGAAAGGACTAGTGGAGAGGTGTGGGGGAGCGGCCATAGTGGCTGACTCAGAGCGCGGGGCTCATGGTTTGATCCCTAATGCCGGCGGCAGCTCAGCTCAGCATCATGTGGCTCTGGGCAATAGCTCATTTAATCGCCCTGACAGCCCCCAGCGCCTGGATACCCTTAGGGGTGATAAGCCACACTTTATGAATCTAGAATTATTAAGGAATGTGCCCTCTTTTTGCACTTTTACTAAAGTGGAGTTGGACGTTTCAGGGCTGATTCACAAAGGCAATAAAAACTATGTGAACAACTTCCCCGCTAATACTATTTCACATACAGAGACTAATGCATGAAAGACTAGGTCGCATTTGTGTTCTGCTTCTAAATAAAAATAAAAATAATGCTGCTTTTGCACATTAATGCTTTGCTAGGAATATACCGTGGGTTAATGCAATGGTGGGTGGTACACAGTGAGATGTACATTTCGTGAAATTAATAATGTGTGTGTCTGTACATTGTAGTGAAATGAGTATGGGCCTGCCTTTCTGCATGCCAGTAGTGGGTTAAAAGGAATAATTAAAGTTGAGCTCCAAGAGAGAATGGAGAAAGCTAAGGCTGATAACCTTCAGGAACATTGTATGACTGCCAAGTGACGGAAGGATGGCCATGAGAACGAGAGGGAATGTACAAACTTCTTCATCAGAAGCGACAGAGATGAACAATAGAAGTTTAGAGACTTGCAGCATGTTATTAGCTAGAGGAAATGTGTATTCATAAGTCGTTGTCAAAGTAATATGAAATGTGTTGAACAAAGAACACTATGAAAATTATGAACGTGACTATGGTGGTGTGATAGAACACCCCCCGCCCCCCTCCCAAATCAGCCAGTGGGTGACTGAGTTTCTGTAAATGTTTCAACAAGTGTGGGTTGGACAGGTAGGTTTTAGAGTATAATTGAGGTGTCCTAGGGGGTGTGGTTTAGGTAGTTGGTGTTCGAGCTTAGAAGGAGATCGTCGCTATCCGTCGGTTTGCTGAGGCCTACCTGTTTCACTGTTCCTGTCTGGAATCCAGTATCCTGATAATCTTTGTTCCCTGAATCTGTCTAAGAGGACCCCTGCTATCCCCGTGGTCATGGGGTGGTATTTCTCTATTTCCTTAGGTCACTAATAGCTAAATAAACCGTACTTTGAATAAATAATTTGCAAATGATTTTGTCTCTGAAACTACTGTCTCTTCGCCTATCCACTCCTTCATTTGCATCTAATCATTTGATGTGAGTTTGATACTGTTTGCATTGATAAATGTTCTCTCTCTCTGTGATTAATGTATTATTTGCCTTGTGAATCTGGACATGTTGAACTCTTACCTTCTACATTATTTGGAGATAAACATTAATAACCTTATATTGAGTTTGTGGCTGTTTAGAAATATAGATAGATAGATAGATAGTTCTTATTATTACCATCAACTTCTCAACTTTTGGTCCATCGACCAGAGCACAGAAGTTGATATGCAGGCTCAGTTATGTATTTAGTTTGTTAGATACAAGCCTGTATAATAAACAACTGATTTCTAGTGTTCATAGTTTTGAAACTCACAGCATCACTCAGTGGATTTCCGCATGTTTGAGTAAATGTGTATGGGCCAGTAATATTGTGTTATTGTTGATTATCGATCCCTGATTGGCGCTGGATCACCAGTGCTTGGGTAAACACAGAGGTGTGCCGTATTCTTGTAAGTATGGCGCATCTCTGTGTTTTGGAAATGTTGGAGTGCAGTGCTGCCAAATTTGTCACAGTTCAGCACTCCAACATTTCCCTGCAAATATGCCCCGTACTGTCTGTAAACTAAACCCAGAAACATATTGTGCTGGATGTAATGTAGGGCGAGTTTATCTTCCCTGAGGAAACTGAGGACACGCTACTATAAAATAAACGTTACAAGGTTCACAGATGAGATAAATGACAGCAAAAATATGGGGAGTTAACCTGCGATCACCAGAGTGAGTATCAAATATGGAATGTTTACATTGTTAGGACTTTAGCTTATTACTACACAAGTAAATAATCCTTGGGCTGCACACTGTAATTAGCAATAAATCACAGACAATGCTTACAAGCTAGCTTAAAATGCCTTCTAACGTGTCTGTAACGCAATACCTAATTCACCCATGCAGCACAAAGGAGTCTGCAGCACAGAGTTGCCTGTAGAGAGACTTGTGTCGTGCTGATCTCACGCATGCACCAGATGCTGAACCTGCCTCTACGGGTGACCATACCTGGGGAAAGAAACAAGCTGGGGTGTGAAAGCTGCAGCAGCCCATTAACGTTCTTTAGAATACTTTCAGGGTGCTCCTTTGGGGTGCAAGCATGAGCTATGGACTGAGAGTTACCTGTTCCCAGCCTGGAGGCAGGCTGGTGACCTCAGCTACATGGGTAAAGCACAGGATGCCCTCGAGCTGTGGCAGGCTACAACATAAGCCTTGCTGCAAAGAGTGCAGTACAATAGAAGGGAGCCCCAAGGGAGGACAAGTAAGAATTTTAACAAAGGGTTGTCTTTGTTTGCAAGCATGTGTGGTGAGAAATCAAAGTGGTTAATTCTGGATCGGGTAGGTTTTCTTCTTCTTGCTGAAGTTGAAGTGATGGTGTTTGTCACATTTGTGTTGGGATTGACATCATTTCCTTGGTTGTAGCATGAGAAGGCCTGTGCCCTGGTCTTTTTAGGTTTTGCCTGAACAGTGCTTGCAGTGTGCTTGAGAAATCTATTGTTTTTAATATTAACTTAAAAGGAACTTACTTCCAGCCTCCTCTCTTTCCGAACTTCTCATTGGCTGTGCATGCCATTTACTTTTCCTCCATTTCTATTGGCTGTTGCATATTTTCCTTCCTTTACCAATGCTTGCTCCTTGTCTGCTTCGCTTATCCGTTTCCTGCCGCTGAAATACTGTTAACATCCATTTTGGTGGAACTATATTTTCATAACGTTTTGCCTTTTCTAATGCAGCATATTTATATAACAATTTATCACCCAGTGATTCGCATAGAATCACATGATGTTGCGCGGTGCTGCCGACACTCGAACTGGGATCCCCAGTGCTCAAGTCAGCAGCTCTGGCCACTGTGCCACATTCTCTCCACTCCCATGTTATCTGTCAGGGAGCTCTTTCCTTCTCCCCAGTGGCGTAACCAAACTTGAGGAGGCCCCCCAGCAAAGTACATGGAGGGGCCCCATTCTCCGCGTCAGTCAAGAGTTCCCAGTCCAGCGACCCGCCATACTGCAGGGGCTCACACCAGCCATAAAAAAGGATTCTGGTTCCTCCATTGGTCACATCCTCACTTTCATTTGGCGATTTACATATATCACTAAATACTGCTGCTGCGCCCTCCAGCAAAGTTACATAACACTGGCTCCAGCCAGCCCACCAAACACATCCTCCTACTTGATGACCCACCTTCAAGCGATGCCCGCTCCGTTAACCACCTCCAAACATGGACCACTGCCTTCGTGCCTGCTACTAATGCATCCATTAACTCTACTCTCACCCCTACGAAAACCGCAGTTATGCTTTTCCGCCCGCCTTTAAAACCAACCTGCAAACCTGTGACAGCCCCCCACTGCTCCCCTGTCCACCACTAACAGAAAGACTGATGGCCAGTCCCCATCTAACCACTGCCTACCAGTAAAGACAGAGCCTTTCAGCTGCTGCCCTCCCCAATGCCACTGTAGTAGTTTAAAACATGTTAAACAATCCCTTCAACTGACCACCCCAAAACAGTTCCTCCTGCTAGCCTCTACGGCATCAAAGCCGTTCCTGCTACTTTTCATCCTCTGCATGATGCACACAATAAAATTAAATGTACAAAGGGTCCGATTTTTGTTTCCTCACACCAACATTAATTTACACTTTCTACCCCACTAAACCATACCTCCCGCCAAAGACAAACCTGATCACATGTGGAGCACCAGCCAGCAAGTACCCCAAGGACAAACACCAGAGAGAATGCACGATTCATGTAATTAAACCTACAGTGACAATGCAGCATTTCCCCACCTACTGTCAGCCCAGCGAAGTATGCAACCGCACAGTATACATCAATACCAGCAGCATCTAAAGCGCATTTCCAATTCCTTTAAATGACAGCTCATGATACATATACCTATGACTTCTGGGCGGCAACTACCACACACCACAGCATTCTTTATCTCTGTAAGACTAACTGAATGCTGTCGGTGAACGCTTCTCTTCCCCCTTCCTTACTAATAACTAATTGAGGATAATGAAAAAAAATATAGTATTTTCTTATGCAAATAGCGTATCAAGCACTTGCTGCCCGCATTCATCACCAGATCGACACGTATTATTATTCTGCTATTGCACCTTCCTGTCAACCCTATTATTATCTGGAGATGTTTTTTATCCCTTCCGTGAACTGGGAAAAGCAATACCTTGCACGAAAACACGTCTCTTTAAAACCTTTGCTACTTATACAGGCTCGCAAAGCACTTACTTGTTTTACTAACTGTCATTGTAAAGCTAACAGGTAACTCATTTAAGGATTGGAATTGTGGCTTAGAAGTGTGGAAGTCAGTACTGGGATGTAGGATGATTTTTTACATGCCTGCCAGACACTTGTTCTTCCCTGCATGCGCACACAATGCAACAATACAATTTAGCTTAACAAATTGTTCAGAAATGTACCGGAAGGTCATGAAATGGCCCACAATATTTTTACAAAAAAAATAGACAAACGTCCACTTTATACGCCATGACATAAAAGCCTTAGCGTGCACATCTTGTAGACATCCACGCTATCTAATTCTGCCCTGGCAAGTACCACGCATCTGGTGTTAGACTAACTCATTTCAGTGTGGTGATCTGCAGCAACGCACTGAAATGCAAAATCACGTACAACAGGCATTGCGCCTCCTCGGGTAACAGTGATGCTAATCAATGCTGGTGTAGTATTATTTCCATGTGCCCGCCGTCTGTTTCCTGGTGCTTCCCCTGTCTCCTAAACGGGATTCTGTACATTTCGTTATGCAGTACAGTTGCCTGTGTGGTAGTCCCGTAATGAATGTCCCTTTTCTATGCCCACATCATTTTGCCGTATTTCGGTAGTACGTCCATAAAATTAGGTCTTGCGAGGATTTGTTGCAGGCGCACGCCATGCACCGGCAGCCCTATAATGTCAGCCGTTTCAGGTGCGACATATGCAAGGACTTGTTCCTGACGGGAGCTAGGTGCTTGAGGAGGGCACCAGAGCTCTGGATTGGGTGATGTGTACTGGGATAACCTCCGCCTCCCTGCGGGGAGCGATGTGCAAAAACGGCCGCACTGCATGGAGGATCTGGGATCTAAGATTTCAACACAATGACACCACAGCGCTGAAGTGTCCAATTTTATTGCTGTTTTGTAGTTGGTGGAACAGAAATAACGATGAATAGATATTAAAGAATAACATGCAGGAGCCTGTTTCCAGGCTGATTCCTATGTGTTTTCTATTAAACTTTCACATGGCCGACGTGATAGCTACTTTCAGCAGCAGACATACCGAAATGGTAAACAAAAACGTTAATTGTGAAGGTCCTGTAACTCCTGTGATGTAGGTGTATTGGTAACTCTTACCAGTGTCAGAGCGTTGATTTCTTCAGATGCAAGGTAGATAAAAAGCTGCACTGATTAGGGGTGTTACATTGAGTAATTGCTAAATGAGTTACAATTGTTTCTGAAAGCCTTACTGTACCCAGAGGACATTGTATTGATAGTGCACAATACACTCTCAGGGTGCATAGACATAACCTACCCTCTCCTTGCTGCCATGAATTATTGCTCCTTAGAGGGTTAGCGCCTCCAGTCATCTTTTGCAGTTCCACCTTTTACTGTGGTCAGTCACCTCTCAGCCATCCAAAGCCTGTTCGCCCTCCCGCGGCCCTCAATGCTCCTCTTTTGATGAGACTCCATCTAGAGGCATGCTCTAACAGTCTAGTCGCAGGTCGCAGATCCGTGAGGCCCAATTTACACACACAGAAGAGGCTCACTCCTTCCATCAGGTGTTGTATTAATGCACCTACAGACCTTGCTCCACAGACGAGCTGATTGCGTCGAGGGTCTAGGTGCCTACAGTAGCGCATGGAGCTGTGGCCTAATGCTAGTCTGGGAGCATCAGAGGCACCACTTCACATACTTCTTCATGGTTGGATCTCCCCTCCTCAAACTCCTGGCTAAATGGACGAAACACTTCCGCCCAGGGCAGTCTAGACCACATAGTCCTAAAACATGTTAGATCCCAGTTGCACCCTACCTCAGCAGAAGATCGCTGAGGAGGTACTAGATGGTAGGTCACTGGGTCTCACTGTGATTTTAGCATCTCAGAAACGGACTGATTACTCATAGATGAATGCAGCTCTTTTTGGAAGGTTTAATCTAACCGCAGATTAGCAGTTAAAAAAAACTTTGCAGCATTTCTACACAGAGTAACCAGACATTATGGGAGGCATGATTGGACCTTGAATTAACTGCCTCTTTTAAGGTGCTGGAGTAAGTGTAACCTGGCGCAGGTAAACCTCCAATTTCTGCAGGGAACAACCTATGTATTCATTTTGTAGGGTTACATTAACATGTAGCTGATGGAAAACTGCTTGGCACTTACTAGTTCGCAAAGACACCTGACAGGCTGGTCACCCTGAGGGTGCAGAGGAATACACCTCAATTAGAGC
Organism: Lissotriton vulgaris; assembly: GCF_964263255.1. NCBI lineage: Eukaryota > Metazoa > Chordata > Amphibia > Caudata > Salamandridae > Lissotriton > Lissotriton vulgaris. The sequence goes on along the minus strand of NC_141698.1, from coordinate 1,069,127,885 downwards.
ACATTTTCACACTGATTCACTGATAGATGCCAAGGTTTCAGATTGGTAAGTGTGACTTTTTATAATGTAACTGTAATAATGGGTGACATTCACACAGTCTGACTCTGTTCAGTTTTCAGTAGCCTGCTGTTAGCACACTTTAGTTCAGTGGCTTTTTTAGAGTTTCTAGTTGCTCAAATAGGCATAATTTCTAATGTCTATATGTTTCCCTTCTCTTCAGTGCTTGATTTTGCTCACGAGAAAGTGTCACTCATAGTCTTTGAAATGTCACTCATTATTACACTGAAATTATGAAAATGTTACTCATCGCAATCTGAAACCTTGGCAGCTATGCTAAGTCTATCACACACATCACATTTGAACATCTCATAATTCCATGCCATACAATTCAACTATATATAATTTAACCCTACAACATTGCATACCACATAAATACAATCCTAAAAATTTAAAAACATATATTTCCACTTCACACCATACCACATAATTCACTTGACATAATAACATTCCACACAACTTAATACCACTCCAAACCACATAGTTACACTCCACACAACACACATCAACTACACATAATTCAACTTCAACCTACATGATTATACTTCACACAACATATTTACACTCCACTCCAATACACATAATTACCCTCCCCAAAATACAACTCTGCAACATGCAGCATAATTCCACTCCGCACAATCATACACCACACCATGCCACATAATTTCACACGTCACACATTTCCACAATTGATCCCAACACAATTTATCACACGACATATTTACACTCCACATAATACCACTCAGCACCACATAATTTACCTCCACATAATTATGCTCTACTCCATATTGCATAAATATACACCAAATAAATCCAGTCTATGCCACGTAGTAACATTCCACATAACTACACTTCACATCATGCCTCATAATACCACTCAACATAATTTTCATTCAACAGCGCACACTTCCACGTCACAGGAATTCAACTCCACACATTTCCATTCCACACCACATAATTCAACAACAAACTGCATAATTCAAACCAACAACACAATTATACAACACACCACATACATCCAATCTACACCACACAATTCCACATCATGCTACAATATTTACCAGTACGCCACTCCACTACATACCACGCCACAACACAAAATATCATTCCAGATAATCTCACTCCATGACACACAATCCCACTCCACGACACACAATCCCACTCCACATAATTCCAGTACACTCAATACCACACAATTACTATCCACATAATTACACTGCACACCATGCCACATTATTTCACTACACAGATCCAATCCACACAACACAATACCACAACTAACAATTCCAATCAAAACCATATATGACTTGCATATATGCAAATGCAGATATTGCAAAACCATATATTGCCTAATGCTTGTTTACCTTCCAATGCGTCCCAGCAGATCCTTTTCCTGGAGAGGCAATCCTTCTCCTGCCACTGTCAGCTCTGTGCTGCCTCGTTCATCCCTTCTCAGAGGCTGTGTGACCTGTGGAGAATGCTCTCTCTTGGGCCCCCTCCCGGGCCTGGCTCTGACTGAAGAGAAACAATTTAACTTGTTACTTTGTTTCTCTTCAGTCATGGGTCAGGCAAGGAGCTCAGAGCAGGCTGCAGATGGCAGCTGCTTTAGAGCCAGCCTCTCCCTCACAGTTTTCTACCGAATAGCTAAGGGGGGCCCCCTTTACCTACTGAAGACTGGGCACCCCCGCACCGCGGGGGCTGCAGGGGTGTTTGTTACGCCCCCGTGGATGTGCGCTGGATGTTTGTTGGACATTTCTGTGCTTGCATGAGTATGGGGCGCACAGGGGGGGTCTGTGATACATTTGGGAAAAGGCACAATGTGATAGCTTATTTCAGTATTGGACACAGAAATATCGCTGGACATAAATATGGGTCAATTTTTTACCTGTGAAACAAATGATTCAGGCCCAGATCTCTGTACTGGGGTGAATGTATGACATTGTTCTGCATTCTGTCCATCAATAGTTCTTTTTGCATTTGTCACCCCGAGTGGGGCGGGTATGCTCAGACGTGAGTCCTGTGCTCTCCATGCCACTGAAATCAAGCTATCCTGGCTGAAGAGGGGTGAAACCCCCAAACCGGTCCTAGGATGCTTGTTTCCAGTCCAGGGAGGACCTGGCCTGGCAGTTCGGGCTGGACTGTTCCCATTGGGTGCAGGGTCAAGACTGATTTGCATATGGCTGGGTCCAAACTGGAATGGCATGGTGAGCAAAAAAACTATGGATTTAGGCCCAGATCTCTGTACTTGGATGAATGTATGACATTGTTCTGCATTCTGTTCATCAATAGTTCTTTTTGCATAAACATGGGCCCTACATTTTGTTTACAAACATATCATACCATTGAGTGTAGATTTTCTAATATTAAGGGGGTGATATGTTTGGGAAAGGAATTCAGAGAATGATATTCATGTCAATTGGTATTCTGACCAATATTTTGGCATCACACCCTGAGGTATGGGATGCAGGGTTTCTGACCCTTTGCTCTTTCAACGTTGTACCGGAACTTCTATGACATAATATCAACATAAATAATATCATATAAAAATATCATTTAAAAATATCAGTAGCTCAAATGCCACCATCTTGTACATAAAGCACAACTATCAATTACAAACATATTGCCTGAAAATACCTAAATATTGAAACAAAAATATAGAAATATTAAATACTGAGATTGTGAGAAACTATAAAACATAACCAAAATCACAAAAATAAAAAACATTAGAAACATAACCAGAACCAAGAAAATAAAATGTTTGTCAACCGCAATATTGCTAAATATCATAAAAATACAGCTGTAGCTATTTCTTTATATTAATATAAATATATGGAGATAATGAAACATACAGGAATAGCTGAAGAAAAAACATAATTAGTGTTTACCATACAAGAGACAAAAAATGTAACTGCTAAATTACCAACTAATGAAATTAAACTTAAAAACTGTTAACAAATGGAAACACTTTAATAATAAAAAATACTATACAAAGGACATGGAAATATGCCATTAACCGCTGCAGATGAAGCCACAACTGTTGGAAAACATCAACCTTCCCGACGAAAGCTACAACATGAAAGACTGAAACACACTCCAAAAATAAAGCACCTACATTTACTAAGTAAGTACCAAATTATATTATAACTTAAACTTAACTACAAAAATAATTTGAAACATTTCAAAACAAACACAAAATAAATAACAAACATTCTAAAAATATATATATCCAAAATGCATGTACCAAGGGTACCAAAAACAAAATGCACAAAGAAAACCAAGTCACATAACTATTGTAAAATTATAATACGAGTAAGACAAAATGAAATGGAACTATAATAATAAAAAATATTAACCACTAACATTTATAAATAAACCTTTTCTTAATTACGCAATCACCACAAAAATGTGCAAAACAACAAAATTAAATAAACACCAGTAACTAAACTATTTCTCTTTCTCAGCAGTAAAACCAAAAACAAAGAATAATGAAAATAATTAAAGAAAAGCCCTACAATTAACACAGAACCAACAAACCCCCCAAAAAGAAAAAAAATCCAAATATTTAACTACATAATGCAAAACATATTGTAAAAGTGAAACAATAAGTTTTAAATATGAAATATGCCTAACAATAACATATAGCTTAAGATTCCTTAAATCTAAAATATAATGTCAGAAACTGCAACATACATCAAAGGGGAATCTACTATTAAGTTATACGGATACATCTACAACAAATAAAACAATTGTAGTAAAAGGATCCATTGGCAATGCAGTAAATATTTTTTACATTTTGTGCTATAGCAGAGCCCCCCAAATAGGGTATTGAAGAAAATACAATTTCCCTAGTTCTTGTAGAAGAGCCTAGACAATTGCCTGTCATTGAAAACCTAAAAAGACTAAGAAGTAGAACAATGAGAACAAGGAGAGTCAATAGAGAAACTCCAAAATCAACTGGAGATTTATGACAAAGTTCTAATCCTCATCATTTAAAAATAGCACATCCAAACCAAGATTCCTTTCTGCTTGACAATGAAAATAGCTGCAAAATAATCATTGTCTATTCAACTAGCAGTAATTTAATAATCCTAACACAGTTCAAACATGGATGGGTGGGACATTTATGTTGTGCTTACCAGCATTTACACAAATGCATACCATCTCTGAGCAATTCCATAACACAAACGTCTCTTATATATATGCACTTCTACCAAACAAGCAAAGTTCAACCTATAAGAAACTCAATGCTAAAATGCCACAATTGCAGAATTGGCCTAAGACTTAAAAAGACTGATAGCATTAGCCTTTGTCCCTGTCATAGAAGTGCCCAATACTACAACATGCTAGTAGAATCCCCATACTAACAAAAAAACTAAAACACAGACTCTCACCACTAATGGACTATTTTAATGACACTTGGGATGGTCACCTACACCGATTAATACACAAGAACCAACCCAAATGTCACATCCCATGGTGGAATGCTATGCCAGCACCATCTCTCAAGACATACAAAATAACAATGCAGTAGAAGGCACATTTCCATCCAAGGAACACTGAAGAAACCACCATACACTCTATTATTTTGTAGAAATACTCCAAAAAGAACAACGCTGCCCATATTTAACATTATAACAAACCCTAACAGAGCTGAAACAAAACATATCCAAACATATTAAACAAATACACAAAATGCTAGCAAGCAAAGTGTGACTATTTACTAACAAACAAGGTCTACCCTACCTTGATACAATAGCCAAAACATTACAAACAAGGTCTACCCTACCTTGATACAATAGCCAAAACATTACTATAAAAATAACCAGAAAAGAAGTCAAACTACAACTTGAAAAAAATAAACAAAAATAATTAATGAAATATTATGTTTTTTCACTCTGAAAACAAATATAAAAAAATGATTTCAGAATGATGAAAAGACAATAGTTATTACTTATAAAACACTCTCTAAATAAAACAGCTAACATAAAATGAAACACAACAGACATGGATGAAAAAAAGTACATAACATACATAAAAATACACAATAAATACAAAAATACTAATACAAATATAATCCATCCAATATGACCGTATAAAATCCACGGAAGCCATCCAAAACCTGAGAAATACTAAGAGAACAAAAAGCTCTCCAGGAAAACCATACAAAAACAAACAAGGAACAATAATATAAAAAGTTAGTTGAAAAATCCCAACTAGTTGCCTATGTAAAAAAAAACATCAAATAATATAATCTCAATTGCAAATAAAAAAAACTGTGAAAGAAAACACAGAAAAGCAAACATTCAAAACAATAATGTAAATGTTTATCAAATATACTGTTAAAAATGAAATATCATTTATTTACAGTATTTTAGGATCAGGGCTCCCGGTTTTATGTTTTTTTTAACATTTTCATCTGTATTTATCCATATTTCTTTTTGACTATCTTATTGGTATTTATCAATATTTATTTTGTGTTTTGAGATTAAATAGTCATAACACGGTATATTTCCACATTTAACTGATAAACATGGACTCATACTTTGCAACCTGTCACGTTTTAGCAAAACCTTACACCCACAAATATACGCTAACACATGCCTGTATTCAGGGAAATCTGAACCTCTTTGTATCTGCTCAGCTGTTGTCCTGGAAAGAATGAAAGACAGCATGGAGAGCCATCCACAAGAAGCATCATTTTATGTATTTTTCCTCTTTAAAAAATAAATACAGACAGGTTACACAATGCTTTCTGTCTCTATTTATCTGTATAAATCAGTAAAAACTGAAAACTGGGAGCCTATTTTATGATATATAAACTAAAATACAAATTGAAAAATGTCAAAGCTTTTTGTTCACATTGTTTTTAACAACAATGTTAGAAATGTAGGGGTTTGACTGGAAAGTGAGTCCTGGTCAAGCAGCAACCACAATCTTAGGCACAAGTGAACCCCCTAAATAACTTGTGCTCACCCCCTGGTTGCTTAGTACAGAGCAGTCAGGCTTAAGTTAGAGGCAAAGTGTAAACTATTTATGCAACACTTAAAACAGTAAGACATTGCAAACACCACTCAAAAATGTCCCATATCAGGTTAGAAAAAAGAGCGGAAGTTATTATACAAAACAAGACTAAAATGCCAAACATTCAATCAGTAGAACTGGAGTTATGAATGTTTAAAGAATAAAGTGTAAAATAGCGCCTAAAAGCTGAAAGCACCAACTGCAGCTGTCTGGTCTAGCTGGACCAGGTTAAAGTAAAATGTACAGGTCAACCATGATGGAGTGTGCGTCGGATACAGTCCAAGAGTAGTCCCACTGAAGGTTTTCCGTTTGCATTAGAGAGGGTCACGGGGAGCAAAGAGAGCATCACAGGTGGTGGACGGCGGGTGCTTTGCGGTGGCTGTCCTCCGTGGGCAATCAATGCTTGCTGTGCGAACAGATGGGCTAGGGGTGGCTGGCGCTTAATTTCGGTATGAGTGGAGCGGTTCTGGTGCAAACAGGCCCGTTAGCGGTAGCGAAGAGCCCAAAAGCTAGATTTCAAGAGCCTATGGGCCAAACCAAGGGTCCAGGATCTGAGAGGCACCACTTGGGGGTCAGGAACTTGCTGCACCTTGGTCCAGGAGCTGGTTGGGGAGCCTTTTATGTCCCTGAGACTCAGATCAGGAGGCCTGCAGACTAGCTCTACGAGTCACTTTGGGGTCCTGGGTTCAAGAGAAGTTGCAGGCCCAGTTCTTCTCCCGGCAAGAGGGTAACAGGCAACAGGTCAGAACAGCAGGGCAGCAGTTCCTTTAGAGCAGCAGTTCAGCAGAGTGGCATTCTTTGTAGCAGCACCACATTCCTTCTTCCTGGCAGAGTATCCACAGGTCCAAAAGTGTACTGAAGAGTTGGTGTCTGGGACCCTTCTTTTATACACAGTTGTGCAATAAAGTGGGGAGAAGTTTTTGAATGTATGCCTGTGAAGTGCACAGATGCCCTGTCTTTCCGGCCTTGGCTCCAGACTAACTACAGGGGTATTCAGCCCTTTATGTGGAGGCAAGGCATAGCCTATCCAAGTGTAAGTGGGAATGTGCCCAGTTCCTCCTCCCATCCTGCCAGTGATGGGCCATACAGGCACACATAAGCTCCCATTGTGTGTGGCTGTCAAGGAGGAATACATAAAGCCCAACTGTTACCAACACTCAGTCATTTGACACAAATACAGGCTGCAAGCACCACATGCCTATGATAAGAAAATGTAAACTTTCTAAGAGTGTCAGTTTCAGAAGTACAATTTAAAATCCAACATCACCATAAGTTAGGATTTCAAACTGTGATTCCAGAGACCCCCAGACATGAATATGATATCTCCTCCCATTTATATAAAATGTAATAAGCCTACTCCAATGTTATCATATAGAATAAATAGTCCTTGCAGTAGGGAAAAATTTATTTAAGTGTTTTTTAATACCAGGACATGTAAAACTTAAATGTACATGCCCCACTTATTAAATACATTGCAGCCTGCCATCTGGGCTGTCCAAATCTTACCCTATGGGTGAATTATATGTAATAAAAGGGAAAGTTTGAGCCTGGCAAAAGATTTACTTTGCCAGGTCGAAATGGCAGTTCAAACGGCACACACAGCCTCTGCAATGGCAGGCCTGAAACATGTTTAAAGTGCTACTTAAGTGGGTGCTGCAGGTCCACTAGTAGCATTTAATTCACAGGCCCTGTGCAAATGTAGAGCCATTTTACTAGGGACTTACAATTAAATTAAATATGCCAGTTGGGTATAAGAGAATGTTACCATGTTATAGGGAGAGTGCATAAGCACTTTAGCACTTGTTATTAGTGGTAAAGTGTGCAGAGTCTTAAGACCAGCAAAAACTTTGGGGCATATTCACAAGGAGCTATCGCCGAATTAACTGCACTTTTAGAGAGAGAGAGAAGAAGAGAGATAGAGAGAGAGAGAATATTAGAGTGCGAGAGATAGAGAGAGAAGAAGAGAGGGGGGAGAGAGTGAGAGAGTTCTGCCCCTGCGCACCCTGGCCACACTGCTCACCTGCTGCCACCGGTGTGTCTCCAACCACTTGCTGGTATGTATAGCAGTACACCAGGTCACACATCAGAGTCAGAGCCGTCATCTGAAACAGAGTCCAGACACATGACTGGCACAGTACACACACTTGCACAAGGCAACATCGCCCGCCCATGCACACCCAAGCAGAGGCATCCCAGCCCCTCACGCCGCCCATCGGAGCAAGTCCGCCCATGCACACCTTGGCTTCACTGCTCACCTTCCGCCACCGGCGTGTAGACAAGATGTCCCACCATGCGCCGCTGCAAGCCACAAGCCCCCACCACGCGCCGCTACAAGCCACAAGCCCGGTGCCCGCGGACATGGCACCCTCAACACCATGCAGCCACGCTGCGCAGGCCACCGGGTCTCACGTCTGGTGCTGGGTCTTGATTACTCCATGGCATAGAACATACCAGGGCACCCGGCACCATCGCAGGCTGCAAACCCGCTTAGCCCAATGGGTGTCACTAACTCTGTGAACCTGGAAGCGAGGCCACGTGGTGATAGACCCGCGCAGTCCACTGGCTCGGCCTACACTGTGGTCCAGCAAGGCACACAAATCCTGAGTAGTCTGGACTGCCTATATGGGGCATCATTGCAGGCTGCACACCCGCTCAGCAGCTTAAGGTGCCAATGACTCAGTGCACCCAAAGTCACTGTCCTGTGGTGGGGTGCCTGTGCCGGCCGCAATGCAGTTTGTGCCACAAACCCTGTTCAACCCGAGTCAGCGCCCGTGGTGGTAGGCCCGTGCTGGCCTCAATGCCTCGGGTCCATCACCCAGTCCCCACCGGCAAAGGGGTATGTGATGTTGTCGGCCTCTTATATTTGCGGGGTCACATGGCCTGTGATGCCAGTGCCGGGTGGGTGTGGTGTGCGTGCAAACCTGCCCTCAGGGAGTGGCTGTGACATGCTGACAACTAGACCAGTGACCTACACACCACCAGCGAGTACGCCTGCGACGGGTAGCAATGAGGACCCACCCTCGGAGCGTTAGCGGAGTTGTCTGGCCTGCCGTACGCCGGAACAGCGTAGGGCTTGCAAAAATGACTTGTGGGCACTGGCCGTGGTTCAGTCCATGTCCAGACAAGGAAGTGGCTGATGCGTATGTCCCTGTTGTGGTGTCCACGGGACCCGTTACGCAAATTGCTATGTAGCACCCTTCGACTGGCATCCAACAGGATGAGCACCATTGACACAAGGGAAATCACTGTCCCTACATTCATCCACACATACATACATGAATGATGAAAGACCTGACACAGCTGTGCGTCACTGGATGTTTATTGAACATCCAGTGCAGTTCTGCAGCTGGAGCGGTACAGGGAAATGCTAAGCACACTACACAATATGGGCCCGTGGAGGACAGGCTAGAGTCCATCTGGGGGTGACAAGTCATGCAGGCAGAGGAAGGGTGCAGACCGCAGTCTGGTCGCCGTGTCATTGGTCATCAAACAGGATGTGGCAGTCCATGTCGCTCTCCAAGGTGTGTGCATCTGAGTGAATCGGGGGTCAGTGGAAGGTCATGAGGCCATGTGCGGGACCAAGCTGAAACAGGCCAGGTGGCGGAAATGAATGCTACTGAGTCCTTCCGATCATAGGCACATCCACGTCCTCGTCCCCGGATGAGTGCTCTGCCCCACCTGTGGGTGTTGCTGTCCCGGCTGTGCCACTGTGTGCCACATACACATCAGGTGCCAGAGGTGGATTGGCGGCTGCAATGTGTCCCACTGACACATCAGGTGCCGTAGTGGTTAGGCCTGCCACACTGGGAGGCAGAGACACAACAGGGGGCAGAGATGTGGATGGTGTGGGGGTAGCAGCATTCATCATCACCACGCCTTGTGGCAGCAATGCCATGATGAGGATCTGCAGGGCATGGTAGATCCCAGCTACATTCCGCTGATGTGCTGTGGTGGCTGCCATCCTTTCCGCCTCCATCCGCACCTTGTCCTTCATGAGGCTCCGCATGTGTGCCAGCTCACAGCTGGTATCGCTGGAGCCACTCTGAGCGGACAGTTGTTCTTCTCTCCACGTCATGACTCCAGCAATGTCAGTCAGGGCTCGTTGGAGACCGTGGAGCGGGCCTACACACCCAAGAATGGCGTCAAATTTGGTTGCCATGATGCCGAAGGCCAACCGCACCTGCTCTGAAGTCTCCCTCTGGCACTCCAACACATAGCTTTGGAAGGCCATGTGTTGCTCCTGGGAGTCTTGGGGGAGTGCTGGGGATGTGGGTGCCTCCTGCTGGGTGCTTTGGGTAGTGGGTGGGGTCTCCTCGACGTAGCTGGGCTGCCCGGATCCTGGAGGTGAGTGGCGGATGAGGTCAACGATGTCTTGGATGGTTTGGGTGTCGATGCTGGTATTGTCCTCCTCGTCGTCAGTGAAGAGTTGCTCGGACTGCTCTGCAGGAGGTGTTGATGGTACCCCCTGCGATGTGAAGGGGAGATGGTGTATTACAATGTGTCCACATGTATGTAGCCGCATGGTACATGTTGACATTCAGACAGCATGGCATTGGACATTGCGACAGTCTGTGGATATGGGTGAGGACCCAGAGTCATTGTGGGTGTGCACTGTGCTATGCTTGATTGTGCATGTGTGCCATTGTGCCCATCTCCACCTGTTTCCCCAGTACCTGGTGGTCATCCACCCTGTTGCGGTTGTGTTGTGTCCTGTCGAGCAGTGTCCGACCCCGTCTCCGGCCACATTCTCCACACTGATGACTGTCGACACCAGCTCCTCCATGTCATCCAGCTCGAGATGTGGCGCTGGGCCCCCACCTCCAGTCTGCATTGCTGCCTTCTGGTTGGCGGAGAGTTTCCCCTTGGTCCCGCGCTTCATGTCATTCCATCGCCTCCTGACCTTGTCCATTGTCCTCTTGTGCTCCCCGACGGCATTCACCTTGTCCACGATGTCCCGCAAGATTCCATTTTTGGTGCTCAATGACACATTGGAGGTGACAGACAGTTGTTGATGGTGTTCCATCACCTCCATGACTATGATCCTGTTCGCATGCGGACTGAACTTTTGTCTTCCTCTTCTTCTTATCCTTGCCCTTCCCTGTCCTCAAGGTCCTAGTCTGGCTTTCTGGCGTACTTGTGGGGTTGCGCTCGTCCACTGCGCCTACTCCGGCTGCCTCCATGGTGCTTGGATGTTGGTCAGTTTGTGTTTGGGTGTTTTGTTCTACTTTTATGGTGATGTTTCCCACCTGCCAGGTGTGTGTTGCAGGCCTGGCGATGCTTATCCCTGATTTCCTCATCGCTCTTTGGCCCATTGCAGATTTTTTGGTGTTGTGGTTTGTGTTTTTCTCTCCATCGAGGTGGTTGTATTACAGACATTTTCTGTGGTTTCGGCAGACTATTGCATACTACCGCCATGTTGTGAATTCTACGTAGTCACTGAGTTGTTTTCCCGCGATAGGCTGCGATGTTGAAAGTTGCGTTACGCTACTCTTGCGGTAGTTATCACACGTTCTTGTGAATATACCCCTAAGTGCCTTATTATGATGTCGGTAGGACCAACATCCAAGATAGTGGTCCGACCGCCGCATTATGATGTGGTCGTTTGGACCTCGGTGGTCGGAGGGACGATGCCTCCAACAGGCTCAAGGAGCCCGTCGGAACATCAGTCGGACCGTAATCCCAACAATGAAGGCGGTGCTGCGTATGCACCGCTGTAGGTATTACGATGTCCAGTTCCAACAGCCTTTCCATGGTGGTCCCAACGCCATGGAAAGGCTGTTGGAAAGGGTCTTGTGAGCCTCCACTATATGGCCTGGTGGGCACATGTGGTAAATCCCCAAACATCCATGCACTGTGTTGTAATGCCTGAAACTCGGTGCACGAAATTTAAAAACATCCCTTTTTCTATAGCGGCTTGTGCTGCAGCACTTTTCTGGGCCGCTGCCTAAGCCCTAATAGAAAAAGGGATGTTTCTGACTGCCTCCATGACAGTTGCATCCCAATCTGGTGGTTGGGACCTCCGACTATTTGTCATCGGTCCCACTCCCGTTGCGATGGCGTTCGGACGCACATCTGCCCACTATCGTAATAAGGCTCTATGTCAACAAAAACAGGATGTCTGAAGGCAACAAGTTAGGGGGAACCATGCCAAGGTTGCCAGGTCTAACAAACAACATCCCTGTAAATGTCTATTAAAAGGTTTATAAAAATGTATATGGAAAAAATATACTTTTTATGATTAAACTTCTTAAAATTGTGTAATTACAAAAAAGTTGGAATTTCAATGACAACTGATAAAATATACTGTTATATTTTTTTTATAAAAAATGTTTGAAAACTGGAAATGTAAAAAAAGTTAAACAAAGATACATTATTACAAAATAAAAAAATCTATTGACTCCAAACTAACCAATTTAACCAAATGAAACACTATGAATGTGTTATTTCCATTGTGTGAACCTAGCCAAAAGGCACAGGAACTGCAAAGTTAAACACACTGGGAACACTGTTTTACTTTGTATGGGTCAGATATACTATTTCCACTCCAAACTTTACCACGTGTGGAAAGTGGTGGACTATGGGATGGTGGGGGACACATTTAACCTTTCCATTCCAAACATAGCCACATTGGGTAAAGTGTTGGACTTAGGGGTCATTCGATTTACTATCATCACTCCAAACTGAACCACATTGGAATAAGTGTTGGTCTTGGGGGGAGAGGGCATGATTAGATTAACTATTCCCACCTCCCAACTGAACCACATGGAGTGAATTTAATATTCACACTCCACTCTTAACCACGTTGGAGAAAGAGTTGCACTTTGAGGGGGTTAGATTTACTGTTCCCACACCAAACTGAACAACATTGGGGAAAGTGCTGAACTGTGAAGGGAGCAGTTTAATAATCCCACTCCAAACTCAAATAGATAGGAGAGTTAGACTTTGAGGGGTTACATTTACTGTTCCGACAGCACATGTAACCACATTATGGAAATTGTTAGGGGAATAATTAGATTTCATATTCCCACTCCAGAATAAACCACACTGTGGAACGTGATTGACTTCTGTGGGCAGATTTACTATTCCCACTCCAAACTTGACCACATTGGGGAAAGTATTACATTTAAGGGTTGAGGGGGGATTAATCTATTATTATAATCTTAACCACATTCTATCAAAACAAAAAATTCGATTAAAAAATATACTTTAATTAAAAACTAAACCAATTTCCTAAAATGATAGCATCTAAAATACTTATAGTAACACATACATTACACACAAAAATCATTAAAGAATTACCAATCGCCATTTTTTTTTTTTTTTGTGTTCAAAGGTTTTTTTATTTGGAGCTGCAAGACATACAACAGTGCAAAAAGACCAGTTCGTGAACTTACATACATTGCTATAATGAAATCATAAAGAAAAAAAAAAGAAATATAAACTTTGTTGCCATTTTTTATTTAAAAATTCTAAAACATGTTCTAATGGGTTTATAATCAAAATTGGAACGGAATTCTACACTTTTTTTTTTAAATTAGTTAAAAAATATCAAAATCTGAACAATGAAAAAACTAAATAAGCATTAAAAGTAGAATTTAAAAAACATCAATTTTAAAATTTCATAAAAACAAAAAGGAATTAAATACATGAACTTTTAAAAAAATACGAACATTAACTAAACAGAGAAATTAAAACACTTTCCACCAAATTCCACTACTAACCGAACAGATCCTTAAACATTCAAAAATCTAAACAATATACATAATATGTTTTAAAAATATACAATAAAAATATTTAAAAAAGAACATCCATAAACAATATTGTATAAAATATATTAACACTTGCTTTTAATTATGATATTCAAAAAGTAATTAGTAAAACTATATTCCTACCTTTGAAAAAATGATCTCAGACTTTAAATGACAATATGAAAGTAACAATATTAAAGACAGACAATATTTTTAACACAATCTTAAGGTTATGTACCATAACAGGACGAACTAGTACTAACCCATGTCTTTTACAAACTTAGCTTGCGATGTTCCTAAATCAGGAAATGGCCAAGACTTATTTCAGCTCCCTTTTTGATGGCTTTTAGTGAGTGATGCTAGCTTGAGATGGACTCTTTATAATCCCATCTGTCAGAGAAAGGTTCTATGTATGGGACTACCTGTGGTTTCTGATTGCTTTCTACCAATCAGTGCTAAGTTGGCTTGGAAACTAGGCATTCAATTTTTACTTGCTTCAACGTCATGCTATGCGTTGGTCTGGGGGTTCTCTAAAACTCTGAGCTGTTCTTCTCCCTGATATTGAAACTAGTAAGCCATTCACTTGATCTTTGACTCTTTTGTCCACATCTGTTGACCCCCCATGAGAGGGTTTTCAACTGGCTGTGAAACAGTGTGAGTGTTATATTAAACACGCACTGGCAAAGACAGTAGGTCTGAGTTTAATAGGCTGACGCATGCAAACAACATTATTGGACCAGTTCTGATTAGGTAGTACTTTAACTGGCTTTATTTTTAAGAGTTAATACAATCAATTAACCAAAGCCCCAAATGAGACAAAGCATTCAATGTTATGACCATACAACTAAAAGTGTTTATTTAGAGGCAAATGTCAAGGACTGATCTTGACGGGGTAGTTGTTTGAGTCTGCTTGTGATGGAGGCAAGGCTGCCATTTCCATCCACCACTCAGAAGTCCTGGACTTGCAGAGGTGCTTCTAAATGTGAGATTGTAATTGTAATTGCATTTATATAGCACTCACTACCCCTGATGAGGCGTTAAAGTGCATTATGGCAAGTGGCATGCTACTCCGGAACCCAAAAAGGAATAGTGGCGAGTTAGTATAGGTAGATATGAAATTAATTTGAACGGTGGACATGTGAGTTTGCTATTTGGATTGAAAAGGGATAGTCGAGGGCTAAAAGAGGGAAGGGTTTGCATTTTATATGAAACAAGGACTGGAAAACAGTTTGGTCCTTCGAAGGAAAAACTTACATTTCAGGCAAAAGCACTGGACAGATATTCTGTCCCAAGCTGAAGACTGGCTGGAAGTATGCCTAGCTGATGAAGACTTAAAAGCAAGAAACAGAAATAGAGGGCAATGACTGAGGCAGAGTTGCAATGCCCTGAATGCCCCGGTCATGTTGCTTATTTAGTCAGTGAGCTGGATAATCTCAATTTGCAGGCCACAGATAACCTCCACATTAAGTTGGTAAAACCAGAGTAAGTTGATTCAAGGAGGGAATTAGTTCCCTAGGAAAAACGTGGACTTTATCAAAGAAGTATGAATTAGTGATGGCAGAGGGAGCGCCTCGTTTCATAGTACGTTAAAGTGTATCACACAAGGGATGTGCATGAAAGTTAAATATTCTACTTATAGATGTATAGTCACTTTCTAGGGCCTATGCTCTCCCCTGCTGAAGACCAGACAGCACATGCAATACTGCTCCTGTTCACTTCCTCCTGCCCCCTCCAAGTTGAAAGAGTGCACAGGGAGAGGAGCAGTACTAAAGTGCATCCAGAGAATGTCAAAATATGAGGCGCTGCAGAGTAGCTGCAAAACAAGCTGGTGAGCAGGCAGTAGGTCAGGCCTCTTGAGGGAAGGCAAACATCATAAAACAAGTCTAAGAGCAGGCAGGTGAATTGGGCTCTTTAGGGGAAGGCAACAGTGCTGGGAAATGGTCCAGGGAGCTGGTGGGCCTGTCAGATCTTGTGAAGGTGGCACTGGAGGACAATCGTCTGAGCAGATGGGTGAGTCAGGAATGATTGTAATAGGGAATATCGAATCTCAAATATCGACGGGACAGAATATTGTTAGCACAATATTGAGGGACAAATATTGAGAGGTAACTGCACAGAGGGAGGTAAGGATTTACTATTCTTGGCTCATCATCTAGGTTTATTGTCTATATATATATATATATATATATATATATATATATATATATATATATATATATATATATAAATATATATATATATATATATATATATCCACAAAATTCGGCAAAGAGGAAACCAGCGCCGCTTTGTAATGGTGGGCCGCAGCAGGGTTTTGTTTTGTATAACTTTATTGATTTCACAACACACCCGTACTTGTGAGCAAGCAGAGGATGCTCCGAAACGCGTCGGTCCATTTTGTCGAATAAAACTCACTAACGAGTATATATGTGAGCTTCAGTGTGTTGTCTTGATACTGCGGAAGACAACTGTTTGTGTGTATATATATATAATCACCAAGTTACTTATATATGGAGTTAGGTATCGAAAATGTATAGAAACTTACCTTTCAATATTTTGTCATTTTTGTCATTCAGTGTTGTGGTAAAGATATTCTGTCCAGTTAATATTTGGGATTCGATATTCCCAGCCTAATCTGCTGAGTGCCAGGTCACAGCAGAATTCTTGTTCTAGTATCAAAGTTGGTGTTAGATGCATTGACAAAACCAGGAAAACAACTGACTCCGACAGAAAGAGTGATTTTATTTCACAGTCTAGGAGTTGAAGCCGAACATCTCTTTTTTGCAGCTTCGTAAGCTCTTAATAATGGAAGAAGCTGAAGAGCGGCTGTTCAAGTTAATACTGTTAGATAGCCCACTGGCGTCTGCGGAGTGGAGCAGCATGGCTGGGTGGCGGTTGAATATAGTCTGAACATGCCCAAGCAGGCCGCGGCTGAGGGCAAGCGATGTAACCCCGTATGTATCCTCAATCAGCTCCGTCACCTTATGGTGATGTGTGCTGATGTCATAATTGGAAGGGTCCTGAAAATTTACCAATGCATGGCTACAGTTCCTGGTCGGATGACGTAGTCAGAACAAGATTATTAAAGGGGGAAAAAGCATTGAAATAAAGATGACACAGCTGGAAAACATGGGTGGTTTGCATGTTTCTCTTCTCATTGGAATAACTTGACTCCAACATGGCCGCCCTTAGGTTGACTAGATTGAAACTGTTGATCTTGTAAGACCTGGGGGACAACTTAGGATCAGCCTGCAAAAATACATTTAAACAGAAAAGCCATGATGGGGTCACGCTTACACTTGAGTCCCGGAAAAAGCATTAAAAAACCTATTCTGTACCTCCGTTTTTCTTTTTTCTTTTTCCGTTTGATGGGGTTAGGGGTTGCTTTTAAATGGGAGGGAAGGGGTTTCAGTGGGAAATGTTTGTTTCTTGATATGTTTTGCTTGGTAGCAATTTCATTACAGATCTGTAATGTTCCAGAAGTGATCCCTCTTCCCGTTAGATACTGTTCACCACAATAGCTTATTTGTGATAGAATGATGGGATATATATCGCATGTCCTGCTGTTACCTGATATGTGCAAAATCCAATAAAAACAGTTTTGACAACAACAACAAAATCCTATCCCGTTGGAAAAACAAAAAAAAGGATTGCTTTCTTTATGTGAGTGTATGAAATAAAGAAAAGAATGTGACAAACAAAGTTATCGCAGAGTGTCCTTTTCAGATGTAAAGTAGTCCCTTGCATGACAACGGAAGCACTTCCATAGAGGAGGAATGATACATTAGATCAGTGATACTCAAGTACAGCCCATGGGCTGCATGTGGCCCTACTGACCTTTACATGCGGCGGCCATGTCAACTACAGCACTGGGCTGTTGTTTACTGAACTAACATTATAAGCATGTTAAATAAACAGACAAGCCTTTATTTAAAGGTTACTTGAAGTTAGAGAAAGAATTAACCAGGTTGTCCTGCATCACTTAAATTTAGAAACACCTTCATTTTTAAAGACATCTTGCAGCAAAAGTGTAAAAATTTGATAGTCTCTTAAAAATCCAAGAATTGTATTTCATTAACGTGCACACCCGTTTCAACTTAGTACATCAGATAGTAGTATATTATGAAATATTATTTTAAAGCAAAAATGTTCAAATGTGAATTTAGAAACATTCATTCTTCCCCCCACTCTGACAAAAGTGCTGATAATGAACTAAGAGGCAAGTCAGACTTATATGCACACTATGGTTGGCCTGGGCTCCTATTATACATTAACAAATGTGTAGTCTATTAAATCAAACACAGGAGAAAGTTGTGTACAGCCCATATCTGAAATCATATATTTTGAGGTCCTCTTATATGTGATAATGAAGAAAAAGTAGGGAACGTGAAATTAAACAATTGCCTAGGGTCACCCAATTTGGAAAAGTGGAGAAACTGAGATTAATGCCCTGTTTTCTGGTTTCACAATTTGCAGTTCGGTAACAAAGGGCCTGATTCACAACGGTGAATAGAAAGATAATTATTTTTATATGCAGAAACTCCACTCTTGCAAGGATACCACACGTCAATCACTTTGTGAATAGTAAGCAATTGTGAACTTACACAAAAGTTTACCTTTGTGAATCAGGCCCTAGGTGTATCTTACACAAAAGTGTAAGTTTACCTTTGTGAATCAGGCCCGAGGTGTATCTTACACAAAAGTGTAAGTTTACCTTTGTGAATCAGGCCCGAGGTGTATCTTACACAAAAGTGTAAGTTTACCTTTGTGAATCAGGCCCGAGGTGTATCTTACACAAAAGTGTAAGTTTACCTTTGTGATCAGGCCCGAGGTGTATCTTACACAAAAGTGTAAGTTTACCTTTGTGAATCAGGCCCTAGGTGTATCTTACACAAAAGTGTAAGTTTACCTTTGTTAATTAGGCCCTATGTGTATCTTACACAAAAGTGTAAGTTTACCTTTGTGATCAGGCCCAGGATGTATATACTTCGCTTCCCTTCCACCCACCTCACTGCAACCCCCCCCCCCCCTCTGAAACCACGCCTCTGGCTCTCAGAACCACCCCCACCTGCTGCCATCAGTGCGACCCTCAATCACATCATAGACCAAACTTTTTGGCCCCTAGGAAAATGTTTGCGAGTACCAATGAATTAGATGGATAATAGCATGACAGTGAGACTACAGTGGTCCTCAGGGCTGTTTTATGATGTGGTTTACACCCTCTCCAAGCAATGTCTGACAGGAACTGATCCACATGAGCAAATGGATGAAGGGGGCGGCCACAAAGCACACTTTGCATGTGTTGTAATCAAAAGGTCTTGCAAAGAGTACACTGTCAAGGCAGACCTCAAAAGAATAACATAAAAAATAAATAATCAACGTGGGGTCCTTATAAATTAAAAACAAATAAATAAACTAAGTAAATGAGAAATATTTTGCTCTAATTAGAAGAAATGTCAGACATTCAGCTGAAGGTGATAGAAAGGCAGCCACACTCTGGCACCTGCATGTTCTTTTCACAGCCCTGCCTGGCTGGGCTGTCAGCAGGAATCTCTTGGCTTTTGTTCATCACAGCTGAGGTGATTGGGTTTCACTGGACTGCTCAGCTGAGACACCAGCTTCCATCAGCCTCCCCCAGCATGGTTTACAGTGGAGGCCATGCGCCAGGAATCTTAATGTCATGGCTGACTTACCAGTGTAGGTTTTACTGCAATGATCTGTTATTCCACCGGCATTGTGTTATTGACTTCAGCAGTAGTTCTTGTGATTCACATTTTATTAGTTTGTTTTGGTTTAAGGCCTTCATTTACCCTGTAAATGGAAAGAAGTATTAATGATTTTTTTTGGTTTTTATATTGGAATGATTTGTAATTCAATGAAACAATACAAGTTGAACTGAGCTAACATTGCACTGAACTGAATGCCAACATGGCTCACTCAAAACAGCTTTCATTCTTGTTCGTTTTTTAGTGTGATTTCACCTTCACCTGCCGGGGTTTTTGAGTTTGTTTTCTTGAGATTTTTAATCACAGATTCACTACAAGGTATTGCAGTGCAGGCAGAACTGAGGAAGAATATGTCTTAGGTGAACAGTTGAATGGGTTTGTTTGAAAAGCACTCTGGTGGAAAACAATATGAGACAAGATTGCTTGCTTTTAAATCACTATTCTCTCAGCATCACAGCTGCCTTTTGCAGCCTGCAACCTTGTCATTCTGTGTCTTGCTGTATTTCTTCATGTGCTAGTAAAGGGACCATGAAAGTACCAGACAGTGCTTAGAAGGGCAGTCTTAGGCGCCCATCTGTTCTTCCTTTTTATAAGCTGAACCTTTCCACACCTTCACTTTTATCTTTGGAGAATAACCATCACCATACTCACTACTGTAGTCAGTATTCCTGACTACTTTATTATTCAAACTAGCAGCCCGTCCCGACGTTGTCCGGGTATGAATTGCTGCCGGCCAGGAGTATATTGTTTTGTAGGATTCCGTTTTGATAGCATTTCTTATCTGTGACAGACCTGTGAAACGCTCCGATTCACAGTGCACTGCTGATGCACTTAAGAGTGCGCGTTCAGTAGTGTGTGAACTCGAGTTTCCCTACTTTATTTTTCCTTGCAATATTACATAGCGCGAACTCGACAACATGGAATGTGCATAATTTACATTACAGAAGAACACATTCATTTGTGGTAGGCACGTGGAGACGAAGCGATTTGCCTGGAATCACAGGATGTTGAGCTGCTGCTGAGATTCGAACGTATCTCCCCCGCTCTCAAGTTTGCAATTCTAGAACTTGTGTTGGGAGGTGTGTCTAAAAGTGTATGTTGGTGCTGGCCATCAGTGAGAGAGACCTGTGCATTTTTCAAATGGGTGGTGAAAAAATATGAGTATGTTGCTGGAGATGTAGGCCCCCGTGCCACCAATGTACTTACCGGGGGAGGGTAAACACCCAATATTCCGCAACTTTCTTTCCACATACCATTTCATTACGAAAGTACCATGACTCCGCAATGCCATTATAACGCATGACATTACATTTTATATGTTTTTACCACACATACATTTACAACGAAATTCGTTGTAAATGCATGAATGGTAAAAGCATGTTTTTTTTAATGTTTGGATAATGTAAGTATGGGTATAGGGGTATATGTTTTGGGGTACTGAGGTGTATGTTTTGGGGTGTTTGGGTATTTTAAGGGTTCAGATATAGTTTTGGGTTATGGGGTACAGGGGTAGTTATAGGGTTTAGGGATAGGTATGAGTTTTGAGGTACAGGGGTATTTTTTGGGTTCA
Source organism: Lissotriton vulgaris (assembly GCF_964263255.1). Classification (NCBI taxonomy): domain Eukaryota; kingdom Metazoa; phylum Chordata; class Amphibia; order Caudata; family Salamandridae; genus Lissotriton; species Lissotriton vulgaris. The sequence goes on along the minus strand of NC_141698.1, from coordinate 1,069,106,763 downwards.
GGGCTAAGTTTGGGTTTGGGGTATAGGGGTATTTTTAGGGTTCAGGGGTAGGTTTGGAATTTGGGGTACAGGGGTATTTTAAGGGTTCGGGGCTAGGTTTGGGTTTTGGGGTACAGGGTATTTTAGGGTTCAGGGGTAGGTTTGGGTTTTGGGGTACAGTGGTATTTTTAGGGTTCAGGGCTAGGTTTGGGTTTTGGGTCACAGGGGTATTTTTAGGGTTCAGGGGTAGGCTTGGGTTTTGAGGTACAGGGGTATTTATAGGGTTCAGGGCTAGGTTTGGGTTTTGGGGTACAGGGGTATTTTTAGGGATAGGTTTGGGTTTTGGGGTACAGGGTATATTTATAGGGTTAAGATGGGTTAGTGTTTAAGGGTGTTGGGGTATTTTAAGGAGTAAGGGTGGGTTATGATTATGTGGTGCAGGGGTATTTAAAGGGAGCAGGGTGGGATTAGCACACAATATGAGACATGGCATGAAGGGCGGAACGTACCACACGCCCCCAGCGTTTGTCACACCCCCAGCACACGCCCACAGCACAACGCAGACACGCCCACAAGGGACTACTTTGCTGGCACAGTTCTTTTACCTTTTAAATGTATATGGTGGGTGTCTGCATAGCCTATGAACTTCTGCTGCAACTGCCCTTTCCAACGCTGTATTGGGTGTTGAGATTGGTGCTGCTGTTCCTGAGATTACCCGCCTCAAAGGTTTGGGCTCTCTCTTTAATATATTAGTATAGATGAGGATTAATATAAAAAGTATCATTTTCAGTCCTCTTGGGGAACTTGTTTAAGAGCTTATAAAAAATATATACTGCTCTTGGATGCAGTCCTGGGCTGTTTGTCTCCAGTATTCATATGCCACTAAAGCTGTGTTCCCCTCATGATGGAAAATCTTTTCATAAAGCTAATTAATTGAAAGATTTGTGGGACACCACCCATCCATTTTTCAAGTTAGCATACATGTGCTTATTTTGAGGCCAATGTAAATCTACCAGGAATGGACAGGAGTGACTCTTACATCAAAAAACCAGTGTCTCACAGCTATTGTGTGACAGCCAGTCTGGTTTATGAGCCGGCTGCAGTTGTACTGAAGGGCAACTTGGCAAATGTAATGACTGTAATTACTGTATATGAAGTGGAGCGTAGCATCCAGGGAGTAAGTTACCTTTGTATTTCTAGCAGAAATTAGTGATAGGCACATTCATTACTGTGCTACTGAGGCATACCAAGGGTTATGCCTCCAAGATGACTGCTTTATACCCAGGGGCACTGGAATTATGGAATTGTGCAGCCGCAGCGATTTTTGTTTGATTATAGATTTGACACATTTACCACATAATCCCTCATCATCCTCATAATCTGCAGATTTTAACCCCCCAAAAAATTGTTTCTAGCTCAAATGTTTCAAAAGTTACTAAAAATGCAGCAACACGTGTTTCACACTGTGAGAAGCCCTTTTCAGAACTTGACTGGTCAGCTTTCTATTGCTATTTGTGGGTGCCAAAATGGTATTAATGAGGCGCAACCAATGCCCAGACAGTGTTACCAAGCTAAAAAAAATTACAAAATGATAACGTAATACTTTTACAAAATGTGCTGCATTATGCCGCATAATTTGAAACAAAATGTACTTAACCCGTTACATATTTTATTAGATTGTCAGAAGTTTCTTGATTTACGAATTATGGGGCATATTATCAAGGGGGTTTATCTCCGCTTTTTTGGCTTTAAAAGCCAAGAAAGCGGAGATAAAATTATCTCCCTATTACCTAGCTGTCGCTAACACGAGTTAGCAACAGCTAGTAGGAGATAGCGACCATCTTGGGCCCCGCTTTGCATGTCAGTGATATTTATCACTAATGACATGCAAAGTGGGCGTGCCAAGATGTTAGCGACAGGAAACAGTCGCTAACATCGCTATCTCCTATTACCAACTTTTGGAGATATTCGCGCTAAGCGCGAATATCTCCAAAATCTAACACCTGCCCCTGAGCAGTTCTTAGCCATGTTATCCAATGGGAGGTGGATAACATGGCTAAGAGCATTAGCTCGGTAATGCATGAATATCGCAGACTTTTCAGAGATATTCATGCATTACGGCCGATTTTTATCGCTTAGGAGATAAATATTGATAATAGCAAGGCTCCTAAGCGATAAAAATTGCCGCAGCTCGGCGATAAAAATATCGCCGCTAAACCAACATAGCGATAATTATCGCTAGTTGTTGGTAATATGCGCCTATGTTCTTAAACCCAATTTTTAAGAAATATGAAATTAATTCTAGGTCTCAGGCAGTAACTTAAATGACTGAAATGACCCATCTAGATATTGCCGTTGCTATTGGGAAATTTATGCAAAGAGTGAAGGCACTCCCTTTTACCCTTTGTAATGAGTTTTAATAATAATTCAGCTCCAATCAGAGTTATTGGAGGGTTTTATATTGAATGTGTTTTAAGATATGTTTTAGTGTGTTAATGAAGTGTTTTTTTAGATGAATTTTTAACAATATATGTATTGTTTGTGGACCAACGGTCCAAATAAACGTTATTTTAAACTGAAACTGAACTACGTAACCCTGCCGCATAATTTGGCCCTCTCCTGCTACATAATTCCAGTGACCCAGTTTACACTCTTGTGATTAAACCACCCTGAGTACTGGCATTAAATTACACAAGTGCTGCTGGTGGTCGGTGAGTATTTGCGCTTGCTTTTCACACTCCAGAGGAACCCCAGATGCAAATGTGTTCCCTTCTGTAATGCATATAGTGCCTGGAAATGTGAAGTTATCTGTAGCTCATTTGCGTCTGGGTGAGACCGCATGTAATGAGACATTCCCTTTGCCCATGCACTTGTTGCATATGTTAGAATGAGGGGCGCCTGCCAAAGGTCCCTATGGTGGGACACAGTTAGGGCACCCCGGCCCACCCCTCAAAGGATGCCCTTTGGGAGAGGTCACACTGGCTCCCTTGGACCGCCAACACAATCCTCCATAGAGGGTTCAGTCTCAGACTACACCACCCGACCCCTTCCCAAGGCCGAACAGTTTCACCTGCAGTGAAAAAAAAATTGTCTGTTTAAACCACTGCTTTCATTTTACTGCTGATCACTCTGCAGTCAATGCATACATTAAGAGTTAACTCAGGACATGATATGTATGGCTGGCTATGTGTCTGCTAGTACTGTTTGAATAGGAGACAGACTGGACAGTTAACCACTGTGAAAAATGTCCATCAGCTACTCGTTCTTAGTCACCCAGTACATCATCTGGTCTACTCCACAGTAGTTTGACCACCACTCTATCCCCATAAATATATATTGGAGATAAGTAGTGTGGGATGGATGTCTGGTAGGTGTTGTTTATTCGTAACTGAGAGCAGTGCATAAATAAAAAGTGAGAGAAAAAATATATAAAGTGTAAGATTGGATAGTGCATACAATATTCACTTTATTCTGGGGTCATGCACCTCCAATATTAAAAACAACAATAGTGCAAAAAAGTCAGGTGGTTCAAACAAATACCTTCTGACTGGGTGATCTGGTCGACATGTTTCTGCGGACTATGGTCAATTACTATACCTGCCGCTTCCTCAGGACCCATAAACTTAATTGCTACTGCTTATGTGATTTAAATAATAAGTGAATAACAGGACATTTGTGAACAGAAAAAAGTGTCACCTGTACACTTCCATTTTCCTCCTTTAAAAGTCCGGTTGTAATTAGGCCAGCATATCCACATGAAATGAGATAGAAAATAATAATGATAACACCTTCATTAGTAAGGGCTACACAGGAGACATTGCTAAAGTCATATTATTAAATAAAATAATGGTTGGATAGATGCACAGCTGTATTTTTATTCGAGATCAATCGTTCATAGATTAGCTGATGTTTATTTGGTTTGGTGGTGCTCAAAAAGGAGGCGTCAAGGGCCCAACGACGTCGGATTAATGCTTACTCATGTAAGGCTAGAGGGACTCTAGTCTCATCCCTTTATTGGCACACACATATTTGTGTTTCTTTGATTAAAGAAAACAACTTCCATTCAATGTTTATTTGTAATTCATTTCGTTTATTTGATGGTTTGGTAAGGATATTCTTTAAGGAATCAATTCAAATTTCTTCATAATCATTGTCAACATATAAATCAGACATTGTCTTATTGAGGTGTCCAATGCATTTCGGGCATTAATGACATGCCCTTCATCAGGGAACTGACACTAAAAGTAATGATATTGGCAAACATTAGTATAAATGATATTTTACGTGGTGTGACAAATCAAAACAACATGTAACACATTGTGCGAAATCTAATACTGACTCATGCATTGATTTCAAAAGCCCAAATGTGAAAAAGTTAGCATCGTGCGTAATGTGTGCTGGGGTGAATAGAAGAAAAGTGAAAGAAAGGGGTTCAGTAATTGACTTACATGTCCTTCGTTAGATAGTTGTGTTTGTTTTGGAAATCTAAGAGAAAACGAATACACGAAAAAAGATCCGTCAATGCCTGATGGCAAAAAGTGCTCCGTGGTGCACTCCAGTTTAGACACACTGAGCGGTAGAAACTGACCTGAAAGGTTACGTGTAGGAAGAGTCTGTCCGGTACTCGTCTCCGCGAAACGCCGGTGGAAGTGGTAGCTTCCCGCGTTTGTTAAGTTCAAAAAACGGGGTATCACGTGAGAGGTCACGTGTCATATCGATGGTAAAAAGACTATCAGCGTCATCGGCAGAATGTTGTTTGGGACTCAAGGTCCGATAAATTCCGGGCCATGGACAATGTTTTTTGAAATTCTACCACTCATGATGGAGTTAAAAATAAGCGTGATATAATATTAAATGGTGGTGGACAATAAAATATATGATCTGTAAGTTGATGGTAAAAACGAAAACCCTGGGATCGAACTGGATTACTGGCTGGTGTGAAACACACCGTGAGTAGGTGATGTAGCTAATGTAGATAGAGACTGGGTAGTGTGATAGGTTAGGGTAAGAAGTGTCAACGAAAAATGGGAACATACACAATGGCAGCAAGATCAGTGTACAGAGCAAATGATTCACAGATAACAAGAAAATTCAATTCTATCATTTAAACCCGTCGGTTTTTGGGTTGATAGTTTATGGATCCAAAAGTTCTCTCGTCTTAAAAGGAATTTATTATTGTCTCTCCCTTCTTGTTTTAGTACAGTCTCCAAGATGATGAACTTTATTTGGGACACATTGTGTTGCTTTTCTACGAAGTGTGCTGAAAGAGCTGACTTCAAGTTTTTGAGTCTGATGTTGGACTTATGTTCCGTGAGGCGTACCTTGATGCGTCGCTCGGTTTTACCGACATACATCATCCCACAGGGGCATTTTATCCCATATATTAGGTTGCTCGTGTCACAGGTTGCATTCACTCTGAGTTTGATGGGATTGCCTTGGCTTGGATGATTCACTATATTTCCCCTGATGATGTTGTTGCAATTCCCGCAATTTAAGCAAGGTTTGGTTCCATTGTATGTGATGGTTTCTTTTGGTTTATTTTGTAAAATTTCCCCCAGGTTTTTCGCTCTAGTGTATGCAAATAGCGGTGGTTCACTGAATGCATTTCTGAAGTCAGGTTCTAGGTTGAGAATTGTCCAATGTTGCATGATGATTTTTTTGAATTTTTTGCTGCTGGTGGAATATTTTGAAACCACTACTGTCCGTGATTGCTCAGACTTTACGGTGGGTGTTAAAAGTTTAGATCTATCCATGTTCTCAATTTTCCGTTTGGTTTCTTCCACTAAAGTTTTGGGGTAGCCTCTATTCAAAAATTTGTTGGACATCTCATTGAGTCTTTGATTGAGGGTGGTTCTGTCTGAGGTGATTCTTTTGACTCTTGCCATCTGGGAATATGGTAAGTTACGTATCAGGTTGGGTTCGTGAAAGCTAGAGTGTAATAGCATGTTATTCCTGTTGGTGGGTTTGACATAAAGATCAGTAATGAATCCATTTGGTGTTACTGTAATTTTCACATCAAGAAAGTTAACTGATGTGTCTGAAATGTCCCAGGTTAGTTGGATTCGTTGGTCAATGGAATTGAATTTGTTGAGCTCAGTTGTCAATGTTTCCTCTGTATCAGTCCATATGATGAAAAAGTCATCAATGTTTCGTAATATCATTTTCAAATGTTTGGTCCATCCAGTGTTTGTCAGTATATGTTGTGTTTCGTACCAATGCATAAAGGTATTGGCATACACAGGTGCAGCCGAATTGCCCATTGCCATCCCGGTAAGTTGTTGGTACCATTCGTCGTGTACTCTGAAGTAACTGTGGTACAGGGTAAAATGCATGAGCTCCATGAGAAACAGTTGAAGGTCTTGGTCTAAATCCATGTTCAAAAGGGCTGATTCCATTGCTTCAATTCCCATGTCATGAGGTATGCTTGTGTATAAGCTGCAGACGTCTGCAGTGCATAAAAGCACTTTTTCTGTTGGGTTGAACGGAATTTGTTGTAATTTGAGTAGAAATTGTGATGTATCCTTAATGTATGTTTGGGAGGATTGTACTGACGGTTGAAGGTATCTGTCGATCAGTTGTCCAATCGGTTGATGTATACTTCCTCTGGTGGAAACTATAGGCCTCATGGGCGGGTTCCTGAGGTTCTTGTGAATTTTTGGTACCATTCTTAGTGTTGGGCTTCTGGGGTTGATGGTTATGAGAAAGTTCTTTGTTCTTTCGTTGATGGTTCCCTGTTTGTGTGCTAGGTCAATAATGATCCTTAGGGTCTTGGAATATTCCTGGGTGGGATTGGAATCCAATTTGTTGTACGTTGTTCTGTCCGTGACGTGTTCCGTCACTTTATCATTGTACATGGAAGTGTTCATAATAACGATCACTCCCCCTTTGTCAGCTTTGGTAAAGGTTGTTAGATCGTTCGATGCTATTCTGTTTAATGTGTCCAAGTCTTTTTATGTAATATTTCTGGTTTTAGGTTTGATATGTTTGATTTTGTTGAGGTCCTGTTTTACTAAGTTTTCAAAAAGGTCCAGTGTCTTGTGGCTGGTGGGTGCTTGAAATGAACTCTGTGGACGTAGTCCCAGTATTTGGTCTTTCTCATGTTGTGGACGCTCAGGTAAGACGTTATCAAAGAAATGTCTAAGTCTGAGTTTTCGCATTAATTTGAAAAAACTGACTTCTTGTTCCAGATGGTCTGTGGAAGTGGTAGGTACGAATGAAGTTCCTTTCTCCAGTAGTTTTAGTTCATATGTACTGTAGTTTTGGTCACTGATGTTGATAACTAAGTGCTCTGGGGTTGGTTTTTCTTGTTTTTTTTTCCTTCTCTTTGGTTGTGGCTGCCGTACTCCGAGTGTTCGGAGGATCTCTTTCTTTCTCCTTTTCTTTTCCCTCTCCTGGGTCTCCTTTTTGGGCTTGGCCCTGGTCTAAAAAAGGGCTACTGTCATGTGTTTGACTGGTGGTAGGTTCCACTGTTGGTGTTGATTCTTGTGGTGTTCTTGTGGTTTGTCCTTTGCGTGGTTTTTGAACTGGTTCACTATCCGTGGATGAGGTATCCGTATTTGAATTATAGGGACGATTTCTGCGTTTTTGAGCATAAACGTCGGCCCATGTATAGACCTCCCCCAGTCGATAATCCAAGGTGTCCCTCTTAAATTTACGAATTTTACGTTCGTTAATCTCTCTGGAGTGTCGGTCGATTTGAGTTTTGATTTCTTCCAAAGTAGTTTTGAGTTCGTCTTCTGTCATCATTTTTGATAGTTCCGTAGATGTTTCTTGAATTTCCACAGAGATTTCCTCCAAGATGGTGGATAATTCTTGGATGATTAGAAGGATTAAATCCAGAGAGCACTTATTGAGGATCTCGTACCAGCGTTCCTGGAATTTTTTTGAATGCTTGCATAGGGATGGTTTGAGTGCAATTCTTAACCCACGTGGTATGCGTTGGTTTCTATGATACTTGATGAGTGTACTAGCGTGGAGTTGTTGGTTTGTTTTCCTTTTGGATAGATAGAGTAACTTTTTTATATTTTGCTCCTTTGACCGACTTGATGTTTCTTGTGCAAGTTCCTCCCTGATGAGAGAGTAAATTTGATCCACATCTTTTTCCTCAAATGCAAATGTGGAGGCTCTAGCCTCCGTGGTTTTAGATATATCATCATAGTTGCTCATGGTGTTATAAGTTTGTTTGTAGATTGCGTGCTATCGATCCAGTGGGCACTTTGAAGGTAAATGAAATAATGGTTGGATAGATGCACAGCTGTATTTTTATTCGAGATCAATCGTTCATAGATTAGCTGATGTTTATTTGGTTTGGTGGTGCTCAAAAAGGAGGCGTCAAGAGCCCAACGACGTCGGATTAATGCTTACTCATGTAAGGCTAGAGGGACTCTAGTCTCATCCCTTTATTGGCACACACATATTTGTGTTTCTTTGATTAAAGAAAACAACTTCCATTCAATGTTCAATTGTAATTCATTTCGTTTATTTGATGGTTTGGTAAGGATATTCTTTAAGGAATCAATTCAAATTTCTTCATAATCATTGTCAACATATAAATCAGACATTGTCTTATTGAGGTGTCCAATGCATTTCGGGCATTAATGACATGCCCTTCATCAGGGAATTGACACTAAAAGTAATGATATTGGCAAACATTAGTATAAATGATATTTTACGTGGTGTGACAAATCAAAACAACATGTAACACATTGTGCGAAATCTAATACTGACTCATGCATTGATTTCAAAAGCCCAAATGTGAAAAAGTTAGCATCGTGCGTAATGTGTGCTGGGGTGAATAGAAGAAAAGTGAAAGAAAGGGGTTCAGTAATTGACTTACATGTCCTTCATTAGATAGTTGTGTTTGTTTTGGAAATCTAAGAGAAAACGAATACACGAAAAAAGATCCGTCAATGCCTGATGGCAAAAAGTGCTCCGTGGTGCACTCCAGTTTAGACACACTGAGCGGTAGAAACTGACCTGAAAGGTTACGTGTAGGAAGAGTCTGTCCGGTACTCGTCTCCGCGAAACGCCGGTGGAAGTGGTAGCTTCCCGCGTTTGTTAAGTTCAAAAAACGGGGTATCACGTGAGAGGTCACGTGTCATATCGATGGTAAAAAGACTATCAGCGTCATCGGCAGAATGTTGTTTGGGACTCAAGGTCCGATAAATTCCGGGCCATGGACAATGTTTTTTGAAATTCTACCACTCATGATGGAGTTAAAAATAAGCGTGATATAATATTAAATGGTGGTGGACAATAAAATATATGATCTGTAAGTTGATGGTAAAAACGAAAACCCTGGGATCGAACTGGATTACTGGCTGGTGTGAAACACACCGTGAGTAGGTGATGTAGCTAATGTAGATAGAGACTGGGTAGTGTGATAGGTTAGGGTAAGAAGTGTCAACGAAAAATGGGAACATACACAATGGCAGCAAGATCAGTGTACAGAGCAAATGATTCACAGATAACAAGAAAATTCAATTCTATCATTTAAACCCGTCGTTTTTTGGGTTGATAGTTTATGGATCCAAAAGTTCTCTCGTCTCAAAAGGAATTTATTATTGTCTCTCCCTTCTTGTTTTAGTACAGTCTCCAAGATGATGAACTTTATTTGGGACACATTGTGTTGCTTTTCTACGAAGTGTGCTGAAAGAGCTGACTTCAAGTTTTTGAGTCTGATGTTGGACTTATGTTCCGTGAGGCGTACCTTGATGCGTCGCTCGGTGCAATTCCGCTGTACACGCAAAAACTGTCCATACGGTAAGTTGTCGCGTAAGGACTTGGGATGGCAACTGGTGTACTGTAATAAGGAATTGCGGGCCATGGGCTTTCTATATAGTTCTGATTTAAGGCCCTGTGGTGTCACAGTAATCAACAGGTCTAAGAATGCCAAAGAGTGTTGGCTGCTTTCCAGTGTAAAGCGTAGGAATCTGTTCTGGTCATTGAGCCAACTGTGGAACGCGCGGAGAGAAGATTCATCTCCATGCCAAATCACCAAGATATCATCAATATATCTTTTCCATGAGCATATCGATGTTAAAAACGGATTCTCAGTATTAAGAACATGGTCTTGTTCGAACTTGTGCATATATAGGTTCGCCAGGGACGGAGCGAAAACGCTGCCCATGCTCGTCCCAGATGTCTGTAGGTAGCACTGACCCTCAAATTCGAAAAAATTTTCTTTCATAGCTATAGTAGCCAGATTCATGATCAGTGAGATGGGTGTTATTGTTATTCTCTCCGCGCGTTCCACAGTTGGCTCAATGACCAGAACAGATGGACCGCAATTCCTTATTACAGTACACCAGTTGCCATCCCAAGTCCTTACGCGACAACTTACCGTATGGACAGTTTTTGCGTGTACAGCGGAATTGCACCACTAAAGAAGATTCCAAAAAACATTCCGAAGATCTGGCTTTGAAACTTGCTGAACGGAGCTACCCTAAGAAACTCATCAGGCGCTCAATGAAGAGAGCAGCTAACAATAACAGGGAAGCTCTACTGGAACCACCGGTTCCCAAAGAAAAGAACGAGAGGTTGACATTCGTGAATACGTTCAGCACAAGATCTAATGCTATCCAACGCATAGTCCGAAAGCACTGGAGGATCTTGAACACCGGTAAAGATTCCCTGGCACAACCACTTTTTGCTTTTAAAAGAGCAACTAGTTTAAGAGACAAGCTGATACACACCAGACCCCCACCTAAGGAAATCCATCAAGTGGGTACAATATGGAACATGCCACCAGTGACAGGACATCATCCATGTGGCAATTGTGCCGCGTGTCCGCAGACTAGACACACCACATCAATCGATATAGGAACTAATCGTCCCTGGGAACAAAAGCGGTTCACAAATTGCAATAGTAGCAATCTGATCTATCTCATTACTTGCCCGTGCTCACTGAGATATGTCGGAATGACCACCCGTAAGATCAGAACGAGGATTTCGGAACATAAGAGCACAATAAGGTGCAAAAAACAAGCAACAAGGTTGACGAATCATTACATCCAAGTGGGGCACAAACCAACGGAGTTCAAATGGACCGTATTAGAACAACCTAACATCCCCATGCACATCACAGATATATCCAAACATCTGTTCAAAATTGAGCAAAAATGGGTGTATAAACTTAACTGTGATAAATTCGGGCTGAACGAAGACATCCCATGGATGACACTATAGAAGCAACACCTTACGATTTCTCATAATGATTTCATGAACAGTGATATGGCTTACAAGATGACTGACCTAATAGATCTGGCGCACATTTTACCGGCCACCTGCTAGTATCCTGACGAATAAAGCGGGGTTACCCCACTAAATGATTTCAAGAATAACTAATCATATTGATTAACATCTGTAATAAAAGCTAATTCTATTGACTGTAATCATGTTTACAATGCCATGAATCTATCTGTCTTCTAATCATGTCCACGGTGATATTTGTAAAGAAGTGTAAGAAATCGCCTGGGAACACATCTATGAAACATACCAACCATGAAGTTTTCACTAATAGTACCCTAATAGCGTTTACACTTGAGTAACAGTACTCCCAAGAGCGCGCACGACTTCAACAAGGTTTAATAGTTCATAATTAACACACTATTGTACGTGCTCGCCACATTAAGAACTACAACCCCCATGAGCGGTTGTAGTTCAAACACTTTCCACTGTTGCGCGACTGCAAAGCGCGATTTAGACTACAATTTCCCAGAGGCGATTTTAGTTCCCACAGCCGCGCGATTGATTGATCATGCAATGCGCGAATGGGACCACATTTCCCAGAGGCGTGGGTAGTTTCAGGAGTCGCGCGATTGACCAATCACGCTCGCGCTGAAACAATAAGGAAGTGTTCGTCTTCCCCCGCGGCACCTCCCCAAACAGCCCGGCCGGCTGCCTGAAGTACCGACGGAGAGGTAAGGGTGCAGGAGGGGTCCTGATTAACTCCTTACTTACACGATGCGATCATTGCACTTGTAAAACGAATGGTCTTTAAACAGAGTGAGCGCGCACTAACAATAGGATTTAGCGCGTGGACGTACATTAAGACAGGCTGTTCATACTTGGCTCTGTCTGGATACTAACGAGCTAAGCTTTAAACAACTAATGCCTGAACGCGATAACTTTAATTCCTAAGTTGATAAATCAGGATTGAAGGCAATGTACATATTTTGCATCATGATGGCCATAAAAATACAGATTGGCTATTGAATAGACCTTTTATACATATTTCATGCCTGACGCCATAGAATTAAATTTGCCAAACCATGAGGAATGCTAAGAAACTTGACCCCTGTTGGTTTGCAGTTTAGCATCCCACAGGTTGTGACTCTGTACTGGCTTTACCTGACACAGATTTTTAATGCTGACTTTTTATATTCTCTGCACTATAGAGCAGTGCTTTATTTTCCTGAGCTGTTTGCCAGGTGAGGTGAGGCAATTCCCCTCACAAATTAAGGTGAGGCATTGATTATGCATACAATGAAATACATATTAGGGTCATTTGACCATGATGTGGTAATAATATGACTTTAGCAATGTCTCCTGTGTAGCCCTTACTAATGAAGGTGTTATCATTATTATTTTCTATCTCATTTCATGTGGATATGCTGGCCTAATTACAACCGGACTTTTAAAGGAGGAAAATGGAAATGTACAGGTGACACTTTTTTCTGTTCACAAATGTCCTGTTATTCACTTATTATTTAAATCACATAAGCAGTAGCAATTAAGTTTATGGGTCCTGAGGAAGCGGCAGGTATAGTAATTGACCATAGTCCGCAGAAACATGTCGACCAGATCACCCAGTCAGAAGGTATTTGTTTGAACCACCTGACTTTTTTGCACTATTGTTGTTTTTAATATTGGAGGTGCATGACCCCAGAATAAAGTGAATATTGTATGCACTATCCAATCTTACACTTTATATATTTTTTCTCTCACTTTTTATTTATGCACTGCTCTCAGTTACGAATAAACAACACCTAACAGACATCCATCCCACACTACTTATCTCCAATATATATTTATGGGGATAGAGTGGTGGTCAAACTACTGTGGAGTAGACCAGATGATGTACTGGGTGACTAAGAACGAGTAACTGATGGACATTTTTCACAGTGGTTAACTGTCCAGTCTGTCTCCTATTCAAACAGTACTAGCAGACACATAGCCAGCCATACATATCATGTCCTGAGTTGATCATTAGACCCACAGTTATTTGTTGTTTTTTATAACTTGCGTGGGGGGTTATAACTGTGCTCAGGTCTTTAAACATTTCCCTCGAACCCTCGAATAATTGATTGTTTATTGTACATTAAGAGTTAGCCAATGATCTATAGAATTTAGATTTGTATGTAATTAGTTGCATAGTCTTGAGTTTGATTTAATTTTGCAAATTTATAAAGCCCTTACGGCCCTAAATTGAAAGCTATTTAGAGGTTGCAAAGGCACAACACTGATTTTATCGCAAAATCGGAGCCTTTGAGACCACAAAATAACTTTTAGGAATGTTCAGAACCCAAATTTTTAATTTGGTACTTCATTACCAAATCACATAATAGGTTTGCAAGGACATACTATACTGCATTGCAAACTGAAAAGGTCATGTTTAGGAGGTCTTTGCCAACTTATGATTTCTTAGGGTCTATGGACCCGATGTAGGTGGCCCATTACCGGTCGGTAAACCCGAAATTGGTAAATTTCAGGCTTACCGACCGGCATTGAGCCATTTCTGATATAGGGGATGATTCGGTAAATACCGAATCAGTATTTACCGATTCAGTATTTACCAAATCATTATTTACCGTTTCGGTATTTACCGAATCGATAAATGGCATGTAGGAAGCACTTTTAAGAGTGCTTATGTGCTGTAAGGATTCGCTATTTACCACCAACTATTAGTTGGTGGAAAATACCGAATACCTTTGAAAATGCAAATCTGTGCATTTTCAACAGTGCCATGTGGCAGACATACATGCCCTTAGGGCACGTATGTGTGCCACATGTGCACACAAGCACTATTCAGGGGTGCAACAGGATGTCAACGTGACACCCTGCCACCCTTGAATGTTTCCCTATTTTACCGAATCGGTATTTACCGATTCGGTAATTCACAATTATTCCTATGGGCCTCTAGGCCCATAGGAATGAATGGGAATTACCGAATCGGTAAATACCGATTCGGTAAATACCGAATCGTACCGATTCCGTAATACTTACCGAATTTTTTGCTACAAAGCATTTTCCGATTCTAAAATACCGAATCGGTAAAATTCGTCATGAGCACCGGAGCGCCGTGGCTCATGACGAGCTCAGCTCAGCTTAGCATGGAAGGAGTTAAATGTTTTGAGATGTAAGTGGTGCTAAGGGGCATGTCTCAATGTCCCTCCCTAAGATTTAGTGAAAGTACACTACTGATGTCTATGAGTCCCTTTCAGGAAGCAGTCCGGTGAGCAGTGGGCATGTTCTTCTGGGAGTTGATTTGCATGCAGCTTCATTTATTACTGCCAATAGAACACTACTGTGCTAATGTGGTTGAATGTAATTCTCTGCTCGTCAGAAAGCTAACACAGAAGTTTTAAATTAATTTGTTGCTTCAACGTGAGAGAGAGAGAACGGTTACACTATGATTCTGTGCTTGATCTGGAGTGATTCAGAATGGTTCAAATGTGGTTCTGTGCATAATCTGGAGTAAACGGCTCTACCGTGATTCTCTGCTTGATTTGGAGTGATACAGGACGATTACAATGTGATTCTGTGCTTTATCAGGGATGTTAAAGAACAGTTCAACTGTGATTTGCTGCTTGATCAGGAGTGATACAGAATGGTGCAACAGTGATTCTCGGCTTCATCAGGAGTTATACAGAACGATTCAACTGTGATTCTGAGCTTGATCAAGTGTGATACAGAATGATTCAACTGTGATTCTTTGCTTGATAAGGAACGATACAGAAGGGTTCAACTGTAATTCTGTTCTTGATCCGAAGTGATTTAGAATGGTTCAGCTTTGATTCTGTGCCAGATCTTCAGTGATACTGAACGGTTTGTCTGTGATTCTGTGCTTGATCTAGAATGATAGATTGGTTCATCTGTGATTCTGTGCTCGATCTGGAGTGATACAGAATGGTTCTTCTGTGGTTCTGTGCTTGATTGGGAGTGATACAGAATGGTTCTTCTGTGGTTCTGTGCTTGATCTGGAGTGATTCAGAATAGTTCAACTGTGATTCCGTGTTAGATCTGGAGTGATACATAATGGTTAAACTGTGAGTCTGTGCTTGATCTGAAGTTATACAGAACAGTTCATCTGTGATTCTCTGATTGATCGGTAGTGATACAGAACGGTTTACCAGTGATTCTCAGCTTGATCAGGAGTGATACAGATCAGTTCAATTGTGATTCCCCGCTTGATCAGAATTGATACATGACAGTTCAACTGTGTGATTCTCTGCTTGATCAGGATTGATACATAACGGTTCAACTGTGAATCTCTGTTTGATCAGGAGTGATGCAGAACGGTTCCATAGTGATTCTCTGCTTCATCAGGAGTGATGCGGAATGGTTGAACTGTGATTTCCTGCTCATCGAGAGTGATACAGAAGTGTTCACCTATGATTCTCTGCTTGATCAGGAGTGATACAGAATGGTTCAGCAGTGATTCTCTGCTACATTAGGAGTGATACAGAACAGTTCAAAGATGATTCTATGCTTCATCAGGAGTGATACAGAATGGTTTAATGGTGATTCTCTGTACAATCAGGAGTGAGACAGAGCACTTCAGCTGCTTATTCAGAAGGCTTAAGGAGTAATTCAACTGTGATTATCTGCTTCTTTGCAAGTGAGACAGAGCAGTTCAATGGTGATTCTCTGCCTGGTCCACGGTGAAGCAGAGCAGTCTACCCGCTTAATTGGGAGTGATACGGAGTAGTTCATACTTTTTTCTGCTGGGAAGACAGGAGTTCAGAAAGAGAAATATAATCTGATGATTTGTCAATTAGGATCCAGGAATCATAGATTGAATATGGTTTCCTGCTCGATCGGACACCATGTAGAGTAAATTGTGATTCTGTAGTTTGCCAGTTGTAAATGCCTGGCTGAGATCCACTGGTTGATCAGGAGCTAAGCAAAGTAGGTTGAAAGTGATTCTTTGCCTGGTTGGTGTTATTTTAATGGTTGGAAGGTTTACTTTGCCTAGTCCGTCTTCCATATACCTAAGAGTTATAATATGCAAACTATTTTCTCTGCTAATTGTGTTTTTTCTGTATTATGTTTAAGATGTTACGGACAGTTATTGTGTCTAAGTTTTGTACTAATGTTTGTAAATCCAGCACAGTGTTATCATATTAGAGACATTACAACTGGGATACAGGTGTTCATCAGAAGAATTAGCAGGATCACAACTTCTGGTACTTTTTGCACAGTCATTTCTTGAGCATCTGCTGCAGGAAACAAATCCTGTAAAATATTTTAAGGATTTACATGCTGCATCAGTAATGGAAAGCTAACACAGACCTTTGAATTGAATTTGCTGCTCCAACGGGAGCAAGACAGAATGGTACAACTATGAATCTGGTTGTGATCTGGAGTGATACAGAATGGTTCAACTGTGATTCTTTGCTCGATCTGGAGAGATACAGAACTGTTTAACTGTGATTCGGTGCTCGATCTGGAGCGATACAGAACAGTTCAACTGTGATTCCGTGCTCGATCTGGAATGATACAGAACTGTTCAACTGTGATTCCGCGCTCAATCTTGAGTGATAGAGAACTGTTCAACTGTGATTCCGTGCTCGTTCTGGAGCGATACAGAACAGTTCAACTGTGATTCCGTGCTCGATCTGGAGTGTTACAGAACAGTTCAACTGTGCTTCTGTGCTCAATCTGGAATGATACAGAACTGTTCAACTGTAATTCCGTGCTCAATCTTGAGTGATAGAGAACTGTTCAACTGTGATTACGCGCTCGATCTGGAGCAATACAGAATGTTTCAACTGTGATTCTGTGCTCGTTCTGGAGCGATACAGAACGGTTCAACTCTGATTCTGTGCTCGATCTGGAGCGATACAGAACAGTTCAACTGAGATTATGTCCTCAATCTGGAGTGATACAGAATGGTTCAGCTGTGATTCTGTGCTTGTACAGAAATCACATTAAGCACACTCTAGCTGCACTTTAAAGATCATTAAACTGATCATAAAATATGAAGGTCGACCTCGCCCATAAGTAACTGTGAAAAGGGAGAGTCTGTACAAAAGTATGCATGTCAGGGATCTGCTACCTGTAGGGACCCCCACCTTCCAAATGCTATAAACTCACCTCTACACAAGGATGTGTTTAGCTAGGGAATTATCTCCAGCTAGAGGTGTGACTCCCCTGCATGAATTAATTAGTGTTAAAACTCAGCAGAGCATTGAGAGCGGCGGCAAAGTGGGAAAGGTTATTTGTGTACCTTCTAGTGAGCTGTAGCAAAAATGGCGAGCTGAGCTCCATCTCACATTTAAGAGACAATAAAAACAAGAGCACAAAGACATGTGTAGAGAATGGAGTGATATAATAGAAACCACAGCACCAAAGAGATGTGGTAATTTGGACAAAGCAATGAGGGATGTGGTCCTCAGTTCCAGAAAGATTTAATAATAGGATGACTTAAAAAATGCACTGCCGTATTTGAGTATCACCATTTAACATTCTTATTTGCTGTCGTCCAAAAATAGCGCGGTGCAAGAGCATAGATATCAGAAGGGCCTCAAGCAAAAAATTTGAAATAATTTTTAATTGTTTCAAGAGAGACAGGTGAAGCTTCTGGTGTACTTAAATTTATTGAAGCTCGCATCTTTTCGAAAGACACTAGGAACTTTGCACCACATTTACAGGTACTTCATCACATTACTAGGTACATCATCTGAGTGATCGAAGTTCACCCTAGTCTTGATCTAGAGACTGAAAATGGATAAACAGCTTTTTAAATGTAAGGCATTCAATGGTGAAAAGAGTTTCACACCTGTGACTCTTCTATTGGTAGCAGCCGTTCTCCAATGTTGGATGATTGTAATTGCCGATTGATATCTAGAGTGAGGTCCTTATTTAAGTTTCTTGTTTGTGTTGTTTGAGTGAGAATACTTTGATGAGGTAGTGGGAACCTCTGAGTGTTGTTGGTGAGTTGACTCAATGCCGATAATGAACCAGGCAGAATAGATTGAAAGCGATGCTCAGCTTGATTAGGAGGGAAACACAGACTTTGAAAGCAATCCTCTGATCAATTTGTAAATACTCAAGGTGGATTGAATGTGATTCTCAGTTCAGTCAGTAGCCGAGCAGTTTGAAACATATTTCTCTGTTCCATCTGGATCCAGGCACTGCATTTTGGATGTGATTTTCTGCTCAATCGGTAGCTGGAGTAATTTACTGACTATGATTCTCTGCTTAAACAGTAGCTAAACAAAAAAGATTGAATGGATGTTTCTCTCAATCAGAATCCAAGTGGGTTGAATTAATTTAGTTCTCTTATAAACTAGAAGTGATACAGAGTAGATTGAATGTGATTCTTCAGTTTGATCTGGAATCCAGGGAGTAGATTAAATATGATTCTCTCTTCGATCGGGAGTTATCCACAGAAGTTTATACATAACTCTCTGCTTAATCAAGAGTCAGGAAAAGTGTATTTAATGGAATTCTCTGTTCGATAAAGGGACAGAAGTTAGATGTACAATTATCTGCTTGATGGGAAGCCAGGGAGAGTAGTTTGAACGTGGTTCTCTGCTGGATCAAGAGCTTGTCATTGAAGTTGTGGTATAATTCTCTGATTGATTGGGAGCTGGACTGAGTAGATTGAATGAATTCCTGCGGCAGGGCAGAATCCATGCAAAGTAGTTTAAATGTTTTGTTCTTCATGATTGGAAACTACCACAGTCTTTAGAAAATTCTAAATTGGGGCCTAGAAAGAGAATATTGGATCTAATTCATTTTTTGATTAGGAGACGACAGAGTGAATTGAATGTTGAATGAGATTCTCTGCTTAGTCAGGGGATGCTGAAAGTAGCTGGAATGAGATTGTACGCATGATTGGGAACAAGGCTGAGTAGATTGACTGTGATCTCCTGCTAGATCTGGAGCCGCGTGCATGCTTCTAGAGTGTACGTTTTGCCTGGGTAGAGCCTATTAGTACCACAAATCAGATCAAATCATCTCACTTGACTAATTGTGCTTTGCCCTCATTTGAACAAATTGCAGATTGAGTCCCATGTGTCTGCATATTGCAGGAATGTTATTAAGTTAAGCTCATAGTTCTGAGTATCCGTATTCGAATCATTAAAGATTTCATTGGTGAACATGAGCAGGACCCCAGCTTTTATTCGATGGGTGTGCAAGTGCTATAGTCAGAGTGTGAGGTGAGGCTGTTATTATGTGCATAAAGGACCACAGGGACCTTTTTTCAGCTGCTGTACATAAAAGGTATATAGGATGTGGAAATATTTAGGAGTCTTTATACTTCTTTAATATAGCACTTTCCAAGTGATGAGATCATCTTACGCAAACCCTGTGGGTGCATAAATGTCAGTACATTGTATTAAAATGTGAATGTCAAGCTCACTCATTGCTAATCGTGAGAGGGGAGCGCCTCAGGACAGAGGGCACTTGTAGAGACCAGCTGCCTTCGAGGGTCCCTCACTTGTCAGACATCCACCGTTGAACAAGGGTTCGTTGAACTGAATAATTCTCAATAGGTTCAGGTGTGAGTCAGAAAAAGTACCTGGATTAGCAGCATATCTGGCACGGGTTATTTGGGTCCTTGATAGCGAGCTTCAGCAAAAAAAGTCGAGATAACACTCCTATTACATTTACATATACATATAAGGTCAAAAAGAACACTCTGGCATTCAGTGAGAAGATTCCAAATCTAGTGAAATTTGCTAGCGTTGATCTGTAAGAGGCGTGAATGTTAACATTACACACACTTTACTGTATTTTACATTCAGGCTTGCTGATAATCTTGTGTATAGTGGCCCCTAATGTAAGCTCAAGGTGGTGAGCAAGGAAAATCTTACTCCAGACCACCTCCCAGCAAGATTTTTCAACGTGGGTGGTCGCAGATGGTCGCTACCGCGTGCATTTAGAAACCTTCTGTTCACGTTGAGGAAGCTTCCACTCGAGTAGAACATCTACTTATGCAGCAGAAGAAGCAGTGCCCTCTTGCGCTGTGTATGGTGCAGTTTACGCTGCTTTTACAGTGTCGAACAAACAATCAGGGCTAAATATAAGTGCGAACGGTGTGATATAACACACTCCATGCTTGCGGAACTCCACATAGCAGGGCAGAATTCTTTGGTCACTTCGGGGAGTTCTGCATTGCAGAACTCTGCAAACTCCAGCCAGCCTTAGTTTATGAACAAATGAAACCAACTGGGTGCATTCCCTCCCTGGAAGCCAAACACCAGGGAGGTAAAGTATGCCAAACCAAAGGCGACAACTTTTTTGCTTTACTTGGGTGGGAGCCTGAGAAATATGGCCATTAAGTTTAGGCAGTGTATATTATTTGCTTGGGCGTGAATTACCATACTAGATAAGAACAATTACAGTCTAAGGGTTTGATTTAGAATTGGTAATAGGACATCTACTAAACTGTAACGTGTGTTCTTTACCTCCAACTTTCGATTCCCCTTCCTTAAGGAGGGGCAACCAGAGTGCTAGTGATTCGCCACAAGCTCTGGCGTGTGAAACACCCTCATGGTGGGTCTGCCACCAGCAATTGACGGCTGGCATAGGTGACTACAGCCACATCTGCTCTTTCCTCATTGCAACATTTTTGCATCCTCGAGGTTGGACAATCACAGTAAAGTTTATCTAGGCCTCTGGAAGTTCTCAGTAACCAGACAGGAAAAGACCATCTCCTTTTGAACATCAGCTGGTGCTGTCATATTACACCGGCCTAGCAAAAAATCCATTGGCTGCTATTCAAATAAAAAATGTATCTTACAAGAATGTACACAGCCCACAAGGTCTCTTGATGTAAGCGCTGGACTTTTGAAAGCTAAGCTATCTCACTTCCAGTGCAACCATCTACTTCAATCTGTTCACCAATTTCTGATGCCTTTTGCCACGCATCAACCATGCCCACAAAGCAACTACTCCTCGACTTGCTTGGCAACCAAAATTATGGAACAGTCTAAGATCTAGCGTAAACCATCTCAGGCTAAGAAAACGTGAACACCTTGGGACTCATTGAGAGGAGCACTCTAAAGAGGACATCCATTACAAACCAGCAGAAGTCCTGTCCGGCCTTTCCCGCGGGTTCCTTGGCACCCTTTACCACTTGAACACCTTAGGGCTCATTTAGAGGAGGAGATCCATTACAAACCAGCAGAAGTCCTGTCCGTCCTTTCCCACGGGTTCCTTGGCACCCTTTACCACTTGAACACCTTAGGGCTCATTTAGAGGAGGAGATCTATTACAAACCAGCATAAGTCCTGTCCGGCCTTTCCCGCGGGTTCCTTGGCACCCTTTAACACTTGAACACCTTAGGGCTCATTTAGAGGAGGAGATCCATTACAAACCAGCAGAAGTCCTGTCCGGCCTTTCCCGCGGGTTCTCCTGCCACACCTTAGGATCTTGGGCCTCATTTAGGAGGCTGCCCTACCTACGGCTTCCCCTTCAACCTGATTCAGAGATCGGCTGAAGGACTTTCAACAGGCGATCCCATACGGGTAGGTGGGATCTCTAGATTATGTGAGCCGGCTGCCTCCACCAGCGGAGCCTTCGGACAGCCAGCCCACAGACCTCCAAAAATAAGGCCCCTTATTGTCTCCACCTGACTCACTCACATGAATCTTCATTTTCACAGCTCATCAGATTCACCTGCCAGATACCTCCTGGGTACTCTTTAGCATTAGAATAACACAACATAACTACAGGGGAAGAAAAGTTTGAATGACTGCATGTAAATGATGGAAACTCTGTGAAGGAATGGGGAATTACCAGGTGAATCTGATCCCAAATCACCTATTCACATGGTAATTCTCTATTTCTCACTGGAACCTTAGGATTCCATTCAGAATATTCCCTGGCTCTGCAAGTCTGGACTTACCACCCCCTCCCCTGGTAACGTGAACTCTGCGGGTCTGTATTTACTAGGTACCAGGGCTAGGGAGAGCCACAGGGCACTTCACCTATACAGAGACCTCAACACCTAAAATGACTCAACAGTCCAGAATACTCCAGAAAGCCTTCTTTTCATCTATAAATGTCTCAACTATCATACAGGGATACTAATTATAATAATGTTACTGCATATATTGATTGGTGTTAAATATTCATATTGTGTTGTCACTGGCTTCTCGTGGGTGACGTGTGCCAATGGGGTCGAGTATTAGGCATTGGCTAGAAGAGAGAGAAACCTCTCATTTAATTTACATATAAGCAAAAGGATCGCATTCACGTTATCCAGGGATAGAGAACTGTATGTGACTTTTAAGGGCAGCTTGGAATAAATATACAGACTGTTGCTGTCAATATTAGCTGAATAGTATTGCAGTCGGGCTGCACATGTTGTGCTTGTTTCTCCTACTATAAACATGGAATTTTCAAATAATTCCCACGTCGGTTTCAATTTTTTTTTTGTTAAATAGTGTTATTTAAACCCTTCACTGCGGCGGCTATTTCGCCGCAGTGCTAAGGGGGCGGGGCGAGCGCATGCTGGTGACGGAACCGCTCCGTCACCAGTCGCGGTTGAGCTGTGCTCATGACGGAGCGGTTCCGTCACGGCGCCCGCTCAATAGAACGTTCAGCGCAGGCGCGGAATCCGCGCCGCGCAGGCGTTCCGAGCGGGCCGTGACGGAACCGCTCCGTCATCAGCACAGCGCGACAGCGGCTGATGACGGAGTGGTTCCGTCACCAGCAGGGGAGAGGTTGAAGGATTCGAACTCATGTAAGCACTAAAGAATGCGAGTTAGCTGTCAGAATTGAAGATTAAGCGCGCTGCAGCACAGATGGAGAAACGCAACTTGCCATTAACAGGTGGAGTTAAACATCACAATACCTTGCCTGGAGTACATCTGTAAACACGCAGCTGCCACAGCAATCCAGGTGTAACTTTACAGGAGTACACCTGGAAACCTGTGACTAGCCACAGCAGTCCAGGTTTGACCTTCCAGGAGTACATCTGGAATCCTGCCATTGGCCACAGTACTGCAGGTGTGACCATTCCAGGAGTACACCTGGAAACCTGTGACTGGCCAGAGGGGTGCAGGTGTGACCTGTACAGAGTACACCTGTCAGGCGCAGCTGTTACAGGTAAGAGCTGGGTGGTGGTGGGGTGGAGTGCTGGGGGAAGTCGAAAGACGACGGGATAGGGAAAATAAATAAATAAAAAAACACTGACCTTGCGCTCACTGATGCGGCTAGCGCAAGGTAAGTGGTTTCATTTATTTTATTTTCCCTATCCCGTCGTATGTCAACTTCCCCACTCCCCACCATCCCGCCCCACTGCCCCTTCACTGTTACCTGTTCTGGCTGTGCCTGACACCTGTGACTAGCCACAGCAATCCAGGTGTGACCATTTCAGGAGTGCATCTGGAATTCTGCCACTGGTCACAGCGGTGCAGGTGTGACCTTTCCAGGAGTGCACCTGGAAACCTGTGACTGACCACAGCGGTGCAGGTGTGACCTTTCCAGGAGTGCACCTGGAAACCTGTGACTGACCACAGTGATGTAGGTGTGACTTTTCCAGGAGTACACCTTAAAACTTGCAACTAGCCGCAGCACTACAGGTGTCCTTTCCAGGAGTACATCTGGAACCCGTCTGTCCGAATCGCTGTGACCTTGCCAGGACTTTTTCACCTTTTACTAGCCACAGCAGTTCAGGAGTGCTTCAGGAAAGGTGTGTGAATTGGGAGAAGTCGTGAATTTGCACCCAGGTGGAGGCGTCTTTGTGGGGTATAGATGTATGACTTTTTTTTGTGAATAGATCCCTTACCTTGCAACTAATATAGAAACAGTTGTGTGCGCCAGATTTTGGTTCTAACTTTTGAGCCATGAATTCCCCAGGAAGAGGCGTCCATGGCTGGGGAGTGATGGAGGGGAGCGGGTCGGTGTGCAGCAGACTTTACATGTTGGTCACGTCGGCAGGAGGGCCCATGAAAAGTATCAGCTTGCGTGCCAGACCGAGAAGGCATCGATTGCTAAGCTTCAACTGAAGTTGTTTGATGGCGGTGCTGTGGAGCACACCTCATGCGCCCCAGTGACGAAATAATTAACTGTGCACGTCTACAGTGACTACACTGATCCCCTGTGAGCCATCTGCAGAAGAGAGCAGCTGGGAACATCTGGAAAGCTGAAGAGAGAGGTCAGAGTTCAGAGACGCGTGCCACACTTGCAGCTTTAGCTTGCGTCCCCTTGGGCAACTGTCCAGCCTGTTACACGTTTGTGCTGTTCTGTGGTATCTAAGATTCATCGTGTTATATACACACCCGCTCAGCCTGGCCTGGAAGGCCTATGAGGTAGCGACAGCGGGAGAACAGTTTAGTTATCAACTGTTTCGACGTCATAGAAGTGAACGATCGGGTTTAGAACCTGGTGTAAACGATAGGGTTCCAATGGAAGTCATGCCTATCAATACAATTAAAGATGCTTTTCTGTAGGCATCTCTACCACCTGGATACTCACCAGTGAGCCAGACCTAAACCTGTGCGAAGACACAACTACTTATAGAAAAAGCTTCATCGGACCCTCGCTCGTCCCATGGCTACTATGGATCCACAATTTAAGGGCATCTGGGACATTAAGCCTCTCTTGAAGCATGTCTATGCCAGTAATTCTGGTATAAGACTTCTGCAAGGAGAGCACCGCTGTATTTGTGAGCGCCACAGCTGCTCAGCGCACAAGGCCAACCTGCCCGCTGGGATCTGAGCTGCTGCGCTCAGTCGCTGCTGCGCTTTACTGCACACCACTAACCTGGGAACATTAGGGCCGCCTTACAGCCGACCCATCCTGCTTCCTCATTCAATTGCTCCTTAAAATATTTCAGGCATGCTGTGCTCATAACCTCAGAGCTATCAGATCCAGTAACCGGATCATATTCAATCGGAAAACAGCCAACCTCAGCATCAAATAAATGTTTCCTTTCTGCAGCTGGGAACTGGGCCTTCCCTTCATATCACTCAGATGCCCAAAGTAATTGTTCCCAGGTCAGTGCTTGAATTTGTAGAAAGAAAAAAAAAAAATATATATATACATATATATATATATAACTTCAGAAGTCCTAGGTTTTTCTTTGGAAGCTCCAACTGCAGGCACTGCCGAATACCATGGTAGCTGATTACCAGGGCTATCTGGTTTTTCTCTTTATCATGGTTTTATTTCTGTCCCCCCCCCCCTCCATTCTCACTTTTCTGCCTTTTTAGGTCTCATATACAGACAGGTGGAGCTGTATTTTGGAGATCTCATGTTACAATACAACGTACGCCCATGTATTAATACAAACTCACAGATAATGGACTTTTAGACAGA
The DNA here is from genome assembly GCF_964263255.1 of Lissotriton vulgaris. Lineage (NCBI taxonomy): Eukaryota > Metazoa > Chordata > Amphibia > Caudata > Salamandridae > Lissotriton > Lissotriton vulgaris. The sequence continues at coordinate 1,069,081,281 of NC_141698.1, read as the reverse complement.
CCCTCTTTCGCTATTTTGGCTGTTGGCGTTTTTTATGAGTTTCCATTGGCTGGATGTGCTGTCATTAAAGCCATGGCATTTCTTAGGAGGTTACATTGCTTTAACTAGTCCTTTCTGTGAACACTTCACTATTGTGCCCCTACCCCTCTCACTGTGTCTGTGAACCCCGAGGCCACCCATAAACCTCCTAGGGCAAAATGTGGTCCTCTGGTCATCCACCTTTGCCTGGTTTCTTTAGCAGGTGCTGCTCATGATTTTGGCGTTGGCAATGCTTGTTGAATTGCATTTTAGTACTGATAGAGTGAAACAACTCCAAAATGGCTTCCCCATATGCACATGGATGCACGGTGGCCATCTTGTAATGGAGTTTGTTATGTTCATTTCAATATGAATGGAGGGGGTTTGCAGTGTAGATCCCAGACCCCACAAACCTGAAACCAGGTGGAAAACAGATTTCCTTTGTAAAGAGCTTATCAGCCATGGTGAATGCATTCCCACCTGCTCTCCCACCATACCACGGTGCTCCGAATGCCGACATAGGGGCCAAGCCTGTTCATCCGCACAGGTAGACGGAGGTGACTTGGAAGTAAGACTCGACAGGAGGCAAGTGGTGCAAAAGCTAGCTAAATGCAGGGGCACTACAAATGCAGCGGGACAAAGTGGTAAGGGGAGAGCTGTGGTTTCATCAGCAGCAGTGGTTGGAACAGTACAAGCAGTGGTGACTCCTCCACTAAGGCGGAGGAGCATTGCCCCACTACTCATTGAGCAGTGGAATGGAAAAGTTATTATCATTTTATCTTTCTTTGCAACTCCTGCCGAGACGGGCAGGGTCCCGCACTCCCGCACCCCCTCTCTAAGTGTGCATGACGGCTGGGGCCAGCCAAACAGTCATGAGCAAAGCTTTGGGCACCAGCACTCATTCTTTTACAAATTAACCACTGATGCTACTAAATTATTAAGACATCCCAATCAGTCTCTGGCCCATTCTCAGGGCAAACAACACCTTGTTTGATTGTGCAGCCAATCATCTCTGTTGAGTCTTTGGCAATGGAGAGGTTTGCTTCAGTCCATATCATTTGATGGCCTGCCTCCATGGGTTGTGACTGCAGGGTGTCCTTCATGCACTGGTGTCTCCTCAGCCTCTTCCCCCAGTGCACATCTACTACTGCACACATCATCTCTGCCGATGCTCAGTGACGTGTCTCACTACCTCTCTATGCCCTTCTCCTGAAGTCAGCCAAACGCGTGCCCAGGTTACTCTTCAGTTAAGAAGGTTCTCTATAAGGCACGTCGCCCCATATTCTCATTCAATTTCAATATCATGTTACCTAACTTGTGTTTGAAACAGTCCTGGCAAGTAGGGGGAACCCTCAGGATCTCGTCTCAGCAGCTGTTTCCCCACAGAAACATGCAGAATTTGTCCTGCTGTGGTGTAACATTAGCGCCCACATCCCCTGCGATGTGGGGGGAGCCCAAGCTCCAAGCGCCTGTTGCCTGTTGCCATGGTGTCATATTCTGACACCAGGACATAATTCAGCACTGGCCACACGTTGTCGGCATTCAGTTTGGTGTATCAAGGTGCAAGCGTCAAGGGGGCTTACTTACTTACTTAATTTAACATCCAGCTAGGAACAAATGTAAATGTAGTATACTTGTAAAGCGCACAGCTGCCCCAGCAACGGGGCGTCCCGGCGCTGTATAACGCTGTGGAACCCTTCCTGGCTTTCCCTGTGAAATGCCCCTCCTGTGCACCCCTAAGGTGAAGCCGGGCATCCCAGTGTTTTTGGGGCCGTTGTGGAGATTAAGCAAGCTATTGCCCAGAGTTGCAGCGTGGGACCCATGATTAGAGTAGGCGCCAAGACGAGAATTATCGAAAAGCAAAGGCCACCAGCCCTCCTATACTTAAAGTATCATCCTGACTGGGAGCCATCTGGGGCCTAACACCTAGACACCAATGCAAGCGAACGAAACAAAGGCGCACGGCTTGTTACGACTTCACAAGTACTTAAGAGAAACTACTGAAGGCGGGTTTTTAACTTTGTTCAGCTCGCTATACAAGGGATGTGCTTGCACTCTAAGAATGTAAGAGTATGAGTAATTACAAACATATTGATTGAAATGGCACTTACTATTTTTATTATTTAATTTTTTTATAGTGTTACTCATCCCAGTGTAGGGTGTCAGGGCATTTTACATCACACACACAGGCACAATGAATCATTCAAGTGAGTAAATCAATGTACAGGAAATGTTACATAAGACAATGAGGGTTATGTTGTGTTTATTATTATTCCTGTCCACACGACTTGCCTTGCGTTGTCCCCTTGGCCCGCGCCCTCGCCCAGGGTACTATGACGTCCTCCTGTTCTATTGTAGAACCTTGGGCCAGGGTGGCAGTTGGAGGACAGTTGGAGTATGATTTCTGTCGCCTATTGGAGTCAGGGTATTATTCTTGATAAAGACGGCTTCGCCTACCTCTGCTTTATTGTGTCGTCTTTACAGGTTATAAGTTGTAGCAATCACATATCATCCATACTTGTAAACGTTATATGTTAAGGGTGAATGGTCGAGAGAAACACAAAGTCTGGTTATAAAAAGTAATGTACTGATTGTGGTTGTTGGTACTAACAAGATTTATTTACTTCACAAAGGAATGCATTTCTTAGAATAACAACAGATTGCGAAAAAAACCTCAGTGTGAAAAATAGTAGTACACTTACCTATCTAAATAAAATACAAATCTGTGATCTGCATGTTGTATAATGTGCTTTGCAGCAGGCACATTCAATCAATCAATCATGTTTCTTCTAAAGCGTGACTACTCACCTGCAAGGGTCTTAAGGCACTGAGTGGGAGGTGGGATCAAAGAGCGAGGTCTTGAGGTCCTTCCTGAATTGCAGCAGCGATGGTGATTGCCTGAGGTGCAGAGGCAGGGACTTCCAGGTATTCGCAGTGAGGTAGGAGAAGGATTTTGCTCCAGCTGTGGTCTTGCAGATCCGTGGGATGGTGGCCAGGTCCAGTTGGGTGGAGCGGAGATGTCGGGTGGGAGTGTAGAAGGAGAGGGTGGTGGTTGAGGTATGCAGGTCCAGCATTGTGGAGGGCTTTGTAGGCATGCGTGAAGAGCTTGAGGGTAATTCTTTTGTTGATGGGTAGCCAGTGATAGTCTCTCTGGTGGCCGGTGATGTTGCTGCGGTGGGGGATGTTCAGGATGAGTCTGACGGAGGCGTTCCAAATGTTCTGCAGTTTCTTTAGGGGTTTCTGGGTGGTGCCGGCATAGAGTGCATTCCCATAGTTGAGTCTGCTGCTAATGATACCTCAAATATGACATTTGTATGAAAGTACAAAATGAAGTACACAAAAGAAATAATGATACCTCATGCTGTACCTGTCGTGCATTATTTCTTTTGTGTACTTCATTTTGTACTTTCATACAAATGTCATATTTGAGGCATGGGTGACCATTTTCCTGGACGTGGTGGGGATGCACTTGAAGATCTTGCACAGTAGGCGGAGCGCTTGGAAGTAGGAGGAAGAAACAACATTGATTTTGTGGTTCATTAAGAGTGAGGAGTCCAGGATGATGCCACGGTTTTGTTCATGGTCCATGGGTGTGGGGGGTTATGAGAGCTATGGGCCACAAAGAAGCATTATAGGCGGAGGGTGTGGAGCCTAGGATGAGGACTTTGGTCTTTTCTGAGTTGATTTTGAGGCAGTTGGCCTTCACCTCGTTGTGGAAGTTGCTCTTGGCAGCTGTGGGTTCATCTGTGAGGGAGAGAATCAGCTGGGTGTTGTCAGCGTAGAAGACAATGTTGAGTCTATGGCTTCTGATGATGGCTGCAAGTGGGGCCATGTAGATGTTGAAAAGGTTGGGGCTCAGGGAGGATCCCTGAGGCACTCTGTAGCTGATCCATGTGGGTTCTGAGTTGAATGGTGGAAGCCTGACTCTCTCTGTTCGACCGATGAGGAAGAAGCGGATCCATTCTAGGGCTATGTCACGGATGCTGGCATCTTGGAGTCTTGCGGAGAGGGTGTGGTGGAAGATGGTGTTGAAGGAAGCTAAGAGGTCCAGGCGGATGAGGGCAGCAGTTTTGCATCAGTCGAGGAGGGTGTGGATGCCATCTGTTGCGGTGAGGAGAGTGGTTTTGGTGCTGTCGTTGATTCTGAATCTGAAGCCAGATTGGGAGAGGTCCAAGATGTGGTTCGTTTCAATGAACTTAGAGAGTTGGACGTTGACTGCTTTCGGGATGACTTTGGCTGGGAAGGGGAGCAGGGAGATGGGTCTGCAGTTCTTGAAGTCCGTCCGGTCAGCAGAGGGTTTCTTCAGCAGGGGGTTGATCTCTGAGTGATTCCAGTCTTCTGGGAAGGGGGCAGACTTGAAGGAGCAGTTGATGGTGAGGCAGAGTTTGGGTGCGATGGAGGTGCTAGCTCTGTGAAGATGTGAAGAGGGCAGGGATCCGTGGGGGCTCCAGAGTGTACGCTCTCCAAAATTGCCTCTCAGAAGTTTTTTCCTGGCTCAACCTGAATCATCTGAAATGTAACAGCGCCAAAACCGAAATAATACCTCTCGGTAAAGGCACACTCTTCTCCCCTAAAGAGTGGTGGCCCCAAAATTCTGAAGCCCCACCAAGTGCAGTTGTGTCAGCCCGCAACCTGGGAGTTCAATTCGATGCTTCTCTCAGCTTCGATGAACATGTACGCATCACCGCAGGACGCTGTTTCAGCTTAATTAGGCAACTAAAGAAATTCTTTAATTTCTTGCCTATCTCAGCCAGGAAATCAGTCGCGGTGGCACTTATCCTTTCCCGGCTGGATTATTGTAACGGTCTTCTTGCAGGCATTAAGAAGTCCTCCCTAAAAAAACTCCAGACCGTTCAACATGCAGCCGCAAGACTCGTCCTGAAACTCCCCCGTAGGTCCTCGGCCACTGCAGCCCTCAACACACTCCATTGGCTGCCCCTCCATAAGAGAATCTTGTTTAAGCTTCTAATTACGGTTTTTAAAGCTAACAAATGCATGGGCCCAGCTTACCTGATTAAGTGCTTCCAGCATTATACTCCAACTCGCTGCTTGAGGTCATCAGGTGCTAATTTCATCTCTGAACCTCGTTTCAAATTAAAAACAAAAGGTGGAAAGACCTTTTCACTCCTTGCTGTTAGGGCATGGAATCGCCTTCCCCCTCATCTTAGGCATGCCCCCTCAGAAATCCATTTCAGGAAAGCCCTGAAGACGTGGATCTACTCTCAATCGGACTCCTCAGTTTTCGCAGCCATCTGATCCATGCTATCCAAGTAGAACTGCTGTGGGTGCAGCGCCAGGATGCTCCTCCCGGAGCGATAGATGCGCTTTATAAAAAAACCATAAATATCAAATATCAAAATACGCTCTTCATGATCCTGAGAGTGTTGTCAGAGGTGAGGGTGGTCCAGTTGGGCAAGGTCTGCAGGGGTCTGGAGCCATTGGGTGCAGTGGTTGCAGGTGGAGTGGGTGGGTCTTGGGTTGCGAAGCTGTCTTAGATCTCATTGATCCTGCAGTGGAAGAAGGTGGTGATGTTGTCACGGAGGTATTTAGAGGGAGTAATGTCTGCTATCTCTGTGCTGGGTTTGGCCAATTCTTTGACCACTGTGAAGGGTTCCTTGCTGATGTGTGCGTTCGGTTTGATGCATTCCTGGATGGCTGCTTTCTTTGTTGTTCTGATGAGGTGGTGGTGTGCAGTGACGGCAGTTTTGAAGGCTGCATGGTCTGCCGTGATCTGTCAGTTACTTATTTATTTATTTTATTTATTTGAGTTTTATATAACGCTGGCTAGACCCGAGGTATCACAGCTCTCTACATAAGGTTCCACAAAATTACAAGATTACATCAATTACATCTGTTACTAGAAAAACATTTCAAGAGTGTGGAAGACGAAATAAATGGAGCTTGGAAGGTAAGGGGGTGGAGTAAAGGGGTAGGAGGGAGATAGGATGGAGAGACGAAGGAGAGTCTGTAAAAGTCCGGCTGGGTAGGTGACGGCTGTGGGGGAAGTCCACAGCCCATCTCTTCTATAGCTATCAGGTAGCTCCACCGGGCATCAGCCAAACAGCTGGGTCTCAACGGGAAAACAGTTAAAGAGCAAAGAGGAGGGATAAATGGAGCGTAAAGGAGAAAGGGGGTGGAGTAAAGGGGTAGGAGGGAAAATACGATGGAGAAACTGCTAGACCCAGGGGTATCAGAGCACTTTACATGAGGATCGTGAGTTACAGGTTACAAGTTACATATGTTACAGAAGCATAGTGATCATGTGATAAAAAAAAGCAATGTTGAGGTAATACGTCAGAGGGATGAGGGGCAAGGAGATAAATACAGGGAGACGGTGAGAAATTGTGTCCAATGTCCGGCTGGGTAGGTGACTGCCGAGGGGCTAAACCAGGGCCAATCTCTATATTGCTGTCAAGGCAGCACCACCGGGCAACGGACGTGGCTACATCAAGGGGGTTTTGTAGAGTGCCATGTGTAGCCTTTCAGTTACTTCAGCAGGGGGGGTGGTTATATCCGGTGGGTTTTGCACAGAGCCAAGCAAATCCTGCCAGTTGGTTCAACAATGGGAATAGTACATTCAGTGGGTTTTGTAGAGTGCCGCGTGTAGCCTGTAAGTTGGTTCAGCAGTGGGCCTAGTACATCCAGTGGGTTTTGTAGAGTGCCGCGTGTAGCCTGTCAGTTGGTTCAGCAGTGGGCCTAGTACATCCAGTGGGTTTTGTAGAGTGCCGCGTGTAGCCTGTCAGTTGGTTCAGCAGTGGGCCTAGAACATCCAGTGGGTTTTGTAGAGTGCCGCGTGTAGCCTGTCAGTTGGTTCAGCAGGGGGCCTAGTACATCCAGTGGGCTTTGTAGAGTGCCACGCGTAGCCTGTCAGTTGGTTCAGCAGTGGGCCTGGTACATCCAGTGGGTTTTGTAGAGTGCCGGGTGTAGCCTGTCAGTGGGTTCAGCAGTGGGCCTAGTACATCCAGTTGGTTTTGTAGAGTGCCACGTGTAGCCTGTCAGTTGGTTCAGCTGTGGGCCTAGTACATCCAGTGGGTTTTGTAGAGTGCCGCGTGTGGCCTGTCAGTTGGTTCAGCAGTGGGCCTAGAACATCCAGTGGGTTTTGTACAGAGCAGTGGGTAGCCTGTCAGTTCCTTCAGCAGCAGGTGTGGGTACTTTCAGTGGGTTTCGTACAGTGCAGCTGCTAGCCTGTCAATTTCTTCAGCAGCGGGGCATAGGTGCATCCAGCGGGTTTTGAACAGCCTGTTGGTTCCTTCAGTCACTGTAGTTCTTGCATTTAGTTGGTTTTGTACAGTGCCTCATGTCGGGTCTGAGTTTCTTCAGTAACGGTAATTAGTACATTTAGAGGGTTTAGTACAGTGCTGCACATAGCCTGTCAGTCCCTTCAGTAAAAGTAGCTGGTACATTCAGTTGGTTTTGGACAGTGTTGTGTGTAGTTACTTCAGTAACAGTAGCTATTATATTTAGTGGGCTTTGTTTAGCACTGCATGTCATTCCCTCCCGTAACAGTAGCCGGTATATTCAGTGGGTTTTGAACAGCGCAGCATGTAGCCTGTCATTCTCTTCGGTAACAGGAGCTGGTATATTGAGTGGGTCGTGTATAGTGACGCTTGTAGGTAACTTGTCAGTCCCTTCAGTAACAGAAGATGGTATATTCAGTGGGTTTGGACAGCACCAGATGCAGCCTGTCATTCCCTTCAGTAACAGAGATGGTATATTTTGTGGGTTTTGTACAGCGCCTCATGTAACCCGTCATTCCCTTCAGTAATAGTAGCTGGTATATCCAGTGGGTGTTGTACAGCGCTGCGTGTAGTCAATCATTCCCTTCAGCAATAGTACCTGCTACATTTAGTGGGTTTTGTACAGCACCGCATTCAACCTGTCAGTCCCTTCAGTAACAGAAGCTGGTATATTTTGTAGGGTTTGGGCAGCGCCACGTATAGCCTGTAAGTCCTTTTAGTAATAGTACCTGTTATATTCAGTGGGTTTTGTACAGCGTCATGTGTAGCCTATCATTTCCTTCAGTAATAGTAGCTGGTATATTCTGTGAGTTTTGTACAGCGCTGCGTGCAGCCATCAGTCTCTTCAGTAACAGCAGCTGGTACATTCAGTTGGTTTTGTACAGCGCTGTGTGCAGCCATCAGTCCCTTCAGTAACAGCAGCTGGTACATTCAGTTGGTTTTGTACAGCGCTGCCTGCAGCCATCAGTCCCTTCAGTAACAGCAGCTGGTACATTCAGTTGGTTTTGTACAGCGCTGCGTGCAGCCATCAGTCCCTTCAGTAACAGCAGCTGGTACATTCAGTTGGTTTTGTACAGCGCTGCATGCAGCCGCAGTCCCTTCAGGAACAGCAGCTGGTACATTCAGTTGGTGTTGTACAGCGCTGATTTCAGCCATCAGTCCCTACAGTAACAGGAGCAGGTAAATTCAGTTGGTTTTGTACAGCGCTGTGTGCAGCCATCAGTCCCTTCAGTAACAGCAGCTGGTACATTCAGTTGGTTTTGTACAGTGCTGCATGCAGCCATCAGTCCCTTCAGTAACAGCAGCTGGTACATTCAGTTGGTTTTGTACAGCGCTGCATGCAGCTATCAGTCCCTTCAGTAACAGCAGCTGGTACATTCAGTTGGTTTTGTACAGCGCTGCATGCAGCCGCAGTCCCTTCAGGAACAGCAGCTGGTACATTCAGTTGGTTTTGTACAGCGCTGCATGCAGCCGCAGTCCCTTCAGGAACAGCAGCTGGTACATTCAGTTGGTGTTGTACAGCGCTGATTTCAGCCATCAGTCCCTACAGTAACAGGAGCAGGTAAATTCAGTTGGTTTTGTACAGCGCTGTGTGCAGCCATCAGTCCCTTCAGTAACAGCAGCTGGTATATTCAGTTGGTTTTGTACAGCGCTGCATGCAGCCATCAGTCCCTTCAGTAACAGCAGCTGGTACATTCCGTTGGTTTTGTACAGCGCTGCGTGCAGCCATCAGTCCCTTCAGTAACAGCAGCTGGTACATTCAGTTGGTGTTGTACAGCGCTGATTGCAGCCATCAGTCCCTTCAGTAACAGGAGCAGGTAAATTCAGTTGGTTTTGTACAGCGCTGTGTGCAGCCATCAGTCCCTTCAGTAACAGCAGCTGGTATATTCAGTTGGTTTTGTACAGCGCTGTGTGCAGCCATCAGTCCCTTCAGTAACAGCAGCTGGTACATTCAGTTGGTTTGCGTGCAGCCGGTTCTTTACTTCAGTAATAATAGCTGGGTTTTGGACAGCGCTGTGTGTAGCCTGTCATTCCCTAGTCCATTTAGTTGGTTTGTAGGGTGCCACATGCAGCCTGTCAGTCCCTTCAGTAACAGAAGTGGTATATTTAGTGGGTTTGGTACAGCGCCGCGTGTAGCCTGTCAGTCTCTTCAGTAACAATAGCTGGCATATTCAATGGGTTTTGTACAGCGCCATGTGTAGCCTGTCCATCCCTTCAGTAACAGTAGCTGGTACATTCAGTTGGTTTTGTACAGGGCCACGTGCAGCCTGTCATTTTCTCCAGTGACAGCAGCTGGTATATTGTGTGGGATTTGTACAGTGACGCTTGTAGTTAGCCTGTCAGTCCCTTCAGTAATAGTAGCTGGTATATTCAGAGGGTTTGTGCAGCGCCGCGTGTAGCCTGTAAGTCCCCTCAGTAACAGCAGCTGGTATATGTAGATGCTGTAGCCTGCCAGTTGCTCCACTGACAGCAGCTGGTATATTGTGTGGGATTTGTACAGTGACGCTTGTAGTTAGCATGTCAGTCCCTTCAGTAACAGGAGCTGGTATATTCAGTGGGTTTGTGCAGCGCCGCGTGTAGCCTGTAAGTCCCCTCAGTAACAGGAGCTGGTATATTCAGTGGGTTTTGTACAGCACGGCGTGTAGCCTATAAGTTCCTTCAGTAACAGTAGTTGAATAAGACAAGATCTGGTGCCACAGAACCCACACAGGTTGATGCTTACGGTTCAGCCATATAAGGTTTGCTGTAATTTCCGCCTCTCAGCCCACCTGAATCCAGCCTATTGGTGTTGTGGCAAGACCCCTGCTGAGGCTTTCTCTCTGTCCTCATTCGGTGATCTCCTGGTCTGAATCACAGGGTGCTCTGGGGTGGTAACCAGGAGGCAGCCCCTACACTGTGCTGTCACGGCAGCATCATATGTCATAAAGGAAAGACTTTCAACAGCTGTACCAGGGCATTACCTTAGTCCCAGAGGGGTCTGCCTGTCCCTCTGCTTTAGGTTAGCCTTTCCCTCCTGCGACCAGGCTTCACAGACCCTTGAAGGAGTGACCCCTTCATGGTTGGATGGCGGCAGCCAATACCAAGCTCCTCCCGCCACCATCAAGGGACCTCAACTAGCCCTCTGCGCTTGACCAGCGGCCAGAAGAAGATCAGCTACTATCTGTACATGCCGAAACACGTTTAACAGTGGCACGGGGATGTATGCATTGCTTAGTAGCTCTTGTGTACTTCTAGCTGAGCTTCCTCCCACCAAAGTGCAAAATGGGACCACTGTGTCGCCTGATAATACTCCAAGACCTCTGGAGCTGTGCACAATGGCTCTCCTGCAGAAACTTCATTGCGGTAAAGGTGCCAAATGAGAGATTCTGACCATTTCCGATCTGTTGCACGAGGACATGATGTCGTTCAAATGTTGAAAGTGGAAGCTGAAATGTGTTACGATGAAATGAAGACTCAGGTAGTAGATTAAATACGATTTATTGCAGAGAGAGTAACCTGGCATCCAAGACCCTCGACGATCTAGCAGGAACTGCCACAGATCTAGTCTTGTCAACCTAACATTCTACAGAACACCGAGAAATGACAGTTCTACAATGAGGTAAGACTAGAGCACGAGAAACACAAGGTAAGTAAATGTAATATAACTTCCTAACACATCCTGTCTCCTAATAAAGGAAAAGAAATAAGAAATTGACAAAGCACTTTTACGAAGTAACATAATCTTGCAAGTAAGTAGAAGGTCTACGAATTCTTCCCCCAACATCTGCAAGAGCCGAATCTTCCTTGAGCCCGAATCCAAACTTGGACCCATCATTGGAGTCTTCAGGTAGAGAAAAATTAGAATCCCTAGAATCACCACCCATCTCCCCCCTTTCAGCATCAATACATTTGTCAGGAAAAAAATAGCACCTGAACATTCCTCCTTAGAAGCATCCTCATTAACTGCATTACCCTTCATTTTGGTACAAAGCAGATTCCACTTGTGACCACCCTCAACAACTACATAATGTTTGGCCACTTTAATAATACGGCAAGGAGCTGAAAATGTACTCAACCCAGCTTTGACTCTGCCTGACTTTATTTTGATCCAATCACCAACTCTGAACTTGGAAACAAAAAAATCTTCAGGAGAATTACCATCAGAAGACACCCAATCCTGTAACCAAGAAGGAACCAATCTAGACCCTGGCACACGTCCCCTCATGCAAAAAAACGGTGAAACACGAGTTACACTATGTTCAGTAGAACGACAAGTCCACATTTCATCAATCAAACGAATAGGAGACTGTTTATTGACTACAGCCAATTGTAAAGTACCCTTGACTAATCTGTTAATCTGTTTGCAGCCACCTCAAAGTCCGTTTTCTCTTTCTTGCCCCTACCAGCCCATTCCTCGAGCCCACCTCGCCTTGTCCCCTGAATTTTACGGAATCAGAATGGAAGGAAGCTGAGCGACGCTCCATCATCTGCAGACTCCGCCCATGCTTGTCTCAGCACCTCTGTGCCGGTGATATTGGTCCATAAAAGGGGGGCCAGCATGTCCCATACGTGAGGCAAACCTATAACCACGGGTTGACAGCTAGAAGAGGTGCAGAATTGCTCCACACTCCAGAAAATGCTGTTCAAGGGGAGCACTCCATCAGAAAATAATCTATTTTGCCCGGAGACTTTAGAATTCTCACACCTTTCACGTTTCCGAGTGCAAGAAGTGTTTCATATTTGTTATAACCAACGTGGGAGCTTTATTCCGTGCAAATAAATACGGATTGCAGGGTTATGTGTACTGAATTGTCCTCTGAAGACTACTAGCCCAAACTATTTGCAGCATTTCTGTATTTCCTTTAGGTGAGATGAAATGTTTGTTGCCACAGCAGCAAACAACTACGGTGTATGTTTACTGTAATGTATGTCATCTGTCTGAGATGGCACCTACCTTGGCATTATTGACAAGTGTGCTTTTTGACCATTATGGCTCATAGGGGTGGGCCAATCTAAAAATGTAGTATACCTTGTTTGCTTTTCACTGAGTGCTTTACTTTGCAGCTCTGCACTTTCATATTAAATAATTGTTTGAAAGAAGACATTTCTTGAATATATGTTTTACATGAAAATTGCCTTTCTAAAAACAGTTTAGCTTGTTTTTCTCTTGCTAACACTTGCTTTTAAGAGAATCTTTTCATACTACTTTATAAAACTTTCCAACCTTTGGAAACACTAGGGGGCCGATTCACAGAACTAATTTAAGACAACATCCTAAACTTACTACTTTTGATATTCACAGAAGTTAGGATTTTGTCTTAAGTCTTAAAACAGACTTAAGACAAAATCCTAACTACAGTCTGTCTTAAGTCTGTCTTAAGACAAACTTAAGACAAAATCCTAACTTCTGTGAATACCAAAAGTATAAGTTTAGGATTTTGTCTTAAGTTAGTTCTGTGAATCGGGCCCATAAAGTTTAAAATAAAGTCACATACACCAAGAAGCCCAAACTGGCCTGGTCTGTGCTCAACATAAATTACCAGTTTTTCAGTTCATAATAGAGTGTATTGTATGGATTATAACTAACAAACTTGTTCAGTTCAGTTCCATTTATTAAAAACGATTCTGGCCAGTGACCTCTCGTAACATAATATAAACCATGTTTTTAAAATTAGGTGCAAGATGAAGCTGAAATCGCATTATTTCAGAATAAGCCAAATATATCACTTCATCATTAATAAAGGCAGCCACCCTAGAAGTAATTAAGGGATTTTGATTTAGTCTCCAAAATTTGCTATTAAGTCAACACAAGCTTGCTCTGTGGTGACTTTAACCTTCGGAATGGATGTATGACGTTACAACGCATACATTCACAACGCATACCATTACAACGAAACTTTTACAACGCAGGATCCATTACAAGGCATGCCATTACAACGCAGCTGCTATTACAACGTATGCCATTACTACGTAAGTATGGGTAAGTATTTTTTTTTTTATTAATCGGAATGGAATAGTAGTGTAAGTGTTGGATAGTGTAGGGGTTAAAATTACTATTCTAACTCCAGGGGGTGTAATAGTAGGGTAAGTGTTGGATAGTGTAGGGGTTAAAATTACTATTCTAACTTCAGGGGGCGTAATAGTAGGGTTAGTGTTGGATGGTGTAGGGTTTAAAATGTAATTAAATACTTACCCATACTTGCGTTGTAATGGCATGCGTTGTAATAGTAGCTGCGTTGTAATGGCATGCGTTGTAATGGATCCTGCGTTTAAAATTTTCGTTGTAATGGTAGGTCGTTGTTTTAGTTGCGTTGTAATGGCTGTTTCCCCTTCGGAATACAACTCATCTTCAGATTAAAATTCATACCACCTTAGCAGCTTTCCTCAGGCTTTCCAATCTTAGGGCCTGATTTAGAGTTCGGCAAACGGGTTACGGATATCCCAACCGCTGTATCGAAATGCATTATATCCAGTGCCACTTGTAATGCGGTGGACGGGATATCCGTCACAGTTGATTTGCATACAGCCTGTGTCTGAAGTTTTATAACATAGACTGGAAACCAAGAAGAAAAATCAAGCCCATAAAATTAATACAGTGAAGATTTCTCACAAAGAACTCTTCAGAAACCTAACAAATATAGCAGATGCAGATGCAGATAACCATAAAACACCTTGAATACATCCATGCAAGATTACTTCCTTAATGAGATACTGAGTATTAGAGCTACACTTCAAAACTATAGAGACTCTATCCAAGTAACAATAACCAAGGTATATGGATTATATATACCTATGTGAAATACTTCACAGCTTTTCTTCTCAGAGTTTACTCAATTGAAGGTCATCACAATTATAAATAGCCTCAGTCCCACCACTTGCCCAAGAAATCCTTGGCCTCACTGCTGTTCTTGCGCCCTTTGCAACACAATTTGTAAACCTTTCGTCCAAGACTGGAGTTACAAGTGTTAAATGAAGAGTATATAATGCTCATGCTTAAAAAAACATCTTTAAACCCCAAGAACTTTCTCCCCATTATGAATGTACCCTTTCTATTAAAGATCATTGAAAAAGATGCTACATTTCCACTTCAAGAACACGTTGAATCAGGGAATCGTCTGGGCTCCTGGCAATCAGTTTCTAGGCTTGGAGAGGTACAGAGCCAGCTCTGGTGGATGTACAGTGATCTATCCATGGCATCCGGGATCCAAGAGATGTTTCCCCGCCCTTGCCCCTGGTCCTTTCTGTGGCCTTTACTACTCTTGACCATGGTATCTTAGTGCAGAGAACGTAGGAGTTGGCACGTCTCTGAACTAGCGATATAATGGTTCCAACTGAGTAATAGGTGGCCAAGACCATGGTGGCTAATGCTTCAACCACACCTAAGAAAACTCAGGATCTCATTAACAAGGTTTTGGCGCAGGGCAGCAGCATAAGGAATCTTGCTGCGACGCCCTGTGTCCAAAGCAAAGGCCAGGAATGCTCCATAACTATGAGATACGGCACATTCCTCTCCGTTCCCCTGCGCGGGCACACAATGGGCTGCCATGCTCCAACGCAGGTACCCCTGCGCCATGGTGCAGGGGTATCTGCAATGTAGGGGTGGTTGTTCTTGTGCAGGACTCCTTCCTGCACAAAAATAATCACAAGTAGTATTCCTCTATGTGTGCCGCACAATGCAGCACTCAATGAAAGAGGAAACAGTGAGCAGAAATAAAGATGTTTATCCTCATTGCGCCTCCCTACCGCCACCAGTGGGGTGGTGTTAGAATCTGGCTCATTCCCAGGTTTACGATTCCTCGTAAACCTGAGGGTGCTTCAGATTCCATGGGTGTTGTTTGGGAACACCCACAGCAACGCCCCTTTCACGCAGTGGTCTGCGTGAAAGGGGTATATATAAAGTGGCTTTGCGTGGCCTTGTAAATATGCTGTGTCACATTGCGCCACCAGAGCGTCAAAAAAGTGACGCTCCGGTGGCGCAAAAGGGTCAATAGGGGCCTCATGATGAGGCCCTCAGTTTGGAGTTCCTCAGTTCAGGTCACCTGCCAGTCCCCCATATTGTTTAATATCTTCATAAAACAGCTGCATGATCTGCTTTGCTACCAAAATATATCCTTTCATAACTACTCGAAGAGTAAAAACTGAGAGTCATATTTATGACCATGCTGCATGGTGCAAGAGCGACGCAAACCTTACGTCAGATTTCTAAAACCACGAAAAGCCACTTTGCCGGGCTTTGAGTGACTCCAAAAATCTGAAGTAACACAGTGCAATGCACTCAGGCATGGGAGACATTTTCATCTTCCAAAACAACCATGAGAGGCATTTTAAGAGCAAATGACTCTCAGGATTGTTTTTGTGCAGGAATGTATGCCTACATACACATAAACAACCCTGCATTCAACGCAAGCAACTCTGGGTACCTGTGTTGGCGCCAGGCTGCCTAAAGGGGGCCCGCGCAGGGGAAAAAGTCAGGAATGCACCGTATGCTTTAAATACAGCACATTCCTGCCTTTTCCCCCTGACACAGTACAGCACAGCAAGGTGAATCGCAGCGCTTTGCCACTAGTCCATAAATATGCTGCTGAATTTCTTTCGAATGATCCATGATTTAGGAAAAATTGGAATCAAGGGCTCTCCCTCAGCTTTAAGATCGGAATTTTTTAATAGCGTCCAAGAGAATGGTTACATTTGCATGGATGCAGCCACTAGCTAGTATCTACAACTGCTGAGATTATGTGAATCACTCCAGGAAGAAAAACCTAGAGCCGCCTTGCTAGGACAAACAGGGGTTCAATTTAGGTATTTCCAAAGCTAACATCAAAGTACAAGTTCTACTGAATACTAGGGCCAAGGCACAGAAGGGCATGAATCTCAACATCACACTAGTGCTGTAAGGAGAGACTTGCATTTGCCTCCCCGGGAACAGTAATTTGTTCTTATGAACTCTTAACCTCTTCAATGCTAATGACAAGGGTAACTCGTCATGATGCACTGGTTGAGCTGTGCTGATGACAAGGATAACTCGTCATGTATAATGGGAAACATCAAAGGTCAGCACAGGAGGGGGAAAACCCATTAGCACCCAAGGTGGTAAGAAGGCCAAAGAGTGTTGGTGGATCATGACCTGTTGCTGAATGCCTGTGGATGAGTGCCAAACAGTCTCAGGTGTAGCCATCTGGTTCCAGGAACCAATCCCTAATTCCCCAAGGCGCAGAAACATGTGTGAACATTATTAGGGTGTGGAGTGGCTCACTGTTCACAAGTCCTTCGCCGTCCATCCTGTTGATTCAGCTATCTAAATTTCTGTATGTTCTTACTGGTTTTGTGGAGCATGCACATTAAATAATGCATGATATTAATCATAGACCGGGTGGCAAGGAACTAGATTGGGCGTCCCTTCCTCATCGCATTACTTCCCAATTCTCTATGTGTGCTTTTTGCCAGCTGAGCACCCTAGGGAGGTGGTGAGTACTAGACGTTGGGAATGGCTTCATAGCAGTCATTGCAGTCATGTAGAGAGATGGTGAGTAGAAGGAGTTGGGAATGGCTTCCCTGCAGTCACCTAGGGAGGTGATGAGTACTAGGACTTGGGTTTGGCTTCCTAGCAGTCATGTATAGAGGTGGTGAGTACTAGAAGTCAGGAATGTCTGCCTAGCAGGTATGTAGTGAGAATGTGAGTACTAGGAGTTAGGAATGGAACCTTCCTTCCCATCACATAGGGAGGTGGTGAGTACTAGGAGTTGGGAATTAATACCTAGGAGTCATGTAGGGAGATTGTGAGTACTTTGAGTTAGGAATGGCTCCCTTGCCATCACATAGGGAGGTGGTGAGTACTAGGAGTTAGGAATGGCTTTCCAGCAGTTATGTAGGGAGGTGGTGAGTACTAGGAGTTGGGAATTGCTGCCTAGCAGTCATGTAAGGAGGTGGTGAGTGCTAGGAGATGTAAAGGGCTTCCTAGCAGTCACATATGGAGGTGCTGAGTACAAAGAGTTAGGAATGGCTTCCTAACAGTCACGTAGGGAGGTGGTGAGCACAAGAAGTTGGGAATAGCTTCCTATGAGTCACATATGGAGGTGGTGAGTACTAGGAGTTGGGAATTAATTCCTAGGAGTCATGTAGGGAGATTGTGAGTACTTTGAGTTAGGAATGGCTCCCTTGCCGCCACATAGGGAGGTGGTGAATACTAGGAGTTAGGAATGGCTTTCCAGCAGTTATGTAGGGAGGTGGTGAGTACTAGGAGTTGGGAATTGCTGCATAGCAGTCATGTAAGGAGATGGTGAGTGCTAGGAGATGTAAAGGGCTTCCTAGCAGTCACATATGGAGGTGGTGAGTACTAGGAGTTGGGAATTAATACCTAGGAGTCATGTAGGGAGATTGTGAGTACTTTGAGTTAGGAATGGCTCCCTTGCCGTCACATAGGGAGGTGGTGAGTACTAGGAGTTAGGAATGGCTTTCCAGCAGTTATGTAGGGAGGTGGTGAGTACTAGGAGTTGGGAATTGCTGCCTAGCAGTCATGTAAGGAGGTGGTGAGTGCTAGGAGATGTAAAGGGCTTCCTAGCAGTCACATATGGAGGTGCTGAGTTCAAAGAGTTAGGAATGGCTTCCTAACAGTCACGTAGGGAGGTGGTGAGCACAAGAAGTTGGGAATAGCTTCCTATGAGTCACATATGGAGGTGGTGAGTACTAGGAGTTGGGAATTAATTCCTAGGAGTCATGTAGGGAGATTGTGAGTACTTTGAGTTAGGAATGGCTCCCTTGCCGCCACATAGGGAGGTGGTGAATACTAGGAGTTAGGAATGGCTTTCCAGCAGTTATGTAGGGAGGTGGTGAGTACTAGGAGTTGGGAATTGCTGCATAGCAGTCATGTAAGGAGATGGTGAGTGCTAGGAGATGTAAAGGGCTTCCTAGCAGTCACATATGGAGGTGGTGAGTACTAGGAGTTGGGAATTAATACCTAGGAGTCATGTAGGGAGATTGTGAGTACTTTGAGTTAGGAATGGCTCCCTTGCCGTCACATAGGGAGGTGGTGAGTACTAGGAGTTAGGAATGGCTTTCCAGCAGTTATGTAGGGAGGTGGTGAGTACTAGGAGTTGGGAATTGCTGCCTAGCAGTCATGTAAGGAGGTGGTGAGTGCTAGGAGATGTAAAGGGCTTCCTAGCAGTCACATATGGAGGTGCTGAGTACAAAGAGTTAGGAATGGCTTCCTAACAGTCACGTAGGGAGGTGGTGAGCACAAGAAGTTGGGAATAGCTTCCTAGGAGTCACATATGGAGGTGGTGAGTACTAGGAGTTGGGAATTAATTCCTAGGAGTCATGTAGGGAGATTGTGAGTACTTTGAGTTAGGAATGGCTCCCTTGCCGCCACATAGGGAGGTGGTGAATACTAGGAGTTAGGAATGGCTTTCCAGCAGTTATGTAGGGAGGTGGTGAGTACTAGGAGTTGGGAATTGCTGCATAGCAGTTATGTAGGGAGGTGGTGAGTACTAGGAGTTAGGAATGGCTTTCCAGCAGTTATGTAGGGAGGTGGTGAGTACTAGGAGTTGGGAATTGCTTCCCAGCAGTCACATAGGGAGGTGGCGAGTACTAGGAGTTGGGAATTGCTGCCTAGCAGTCATGTAAGGAGGTGGTGAGTGCTAGGAGATGTAAAGGGCTTCCTAGCAGTCACATATGGAGGTGCTGAGTACAAAGAGTTAGGAATGGCTTCCTAACAGTCACATAGGGAGGTAGTGAGCACAAGAAGTTGGGAATAGCTTCCTAGGAGTCACATAGGGAGGTGGTGAGTACTAGGAGTTGGAAATGGCTTCCTAGCAGTCACGTAGGGAGGGCGTGAGTACAAGGAGTTGGGAATGGCTTCCATGCAGCCATGTAGGGAGCTGGTGAGTATTAGGAGTGGGGAATGTCTTTCTAGCAGCCACATAGGGAAGTGGTGAGTACTAGGAGTTGGGAATGGCTTCCTAGCAGTCACATAGGGAGATGGTGAGTACTATGAGTTGGAAATGGCTTCCTAGCAGTCATTGCAGTCATGTAGAGAGGTAGTGAGTACTAGAAGTTAGGAATGGCTTTCTAGCAGTCACGTAGGGAGGTGGTAAGCTCTAGGAGTTGGAAATGGCTTCCTAACATTCACATAGGGAGGTAGTGAGTACTAGGAGTTAGGAATGGCTTCCTAGCAGTCACGTAGGAAAGTGGTGAGTACTAGGAGTTAGGAATGGCTTCCTAGCAGTCACGTAGGAAAGTGGTGAGTACTAGGAGTTAGGAATGGCTTCCTAGCAGTCACGTAGGAAAGTGGTGAGTACTAGGAGTTGGGAATGGCTTCCTAGAGTATTTTTTGACGTGCTAGATGTAGGGTGCTTTGGAACTTTAATCAGTATTGTGTCCAATGTTCTAGGACTCAACAAGAAAAGACTTGATGTCTGTTTTTGTATGGAGTCCACTAGACTATCCATTTTTGCTGATATTAATATTAATAATACCACCTGGCGTCAACATGATTTACTCCCCAGAAACGCTTCTTCTTCTTCATATTATTATTATTGTGATTATTATTATATTATTGTTATTATTATAATTGCTTTTTGTTATTATTATTATTAATATTTACATTAGTATTAGCATTATTATTATATTGTTGGTATTATTATTAGCATTACTGTTACTATTGTCATCATTATTACTTAGCAGGAGCATGATCTCTTCACTAGACCCACTTTTCTAGGCTTCAACACATGCAGTGGTGTCCCTAGACCTTTTGCTGCCCTTGGTGGTCCCTGCATTTGACGCCCCGTGACGGCCACAGGTAAGAGCGAAGAGTGGGGGCTGAGTGGCGGGGTGGTGGAGGGTAAAAGTGCCACGCCAAAAAACTCGTGCCACCAGGGGTGGACCGCCCCTCCCTTGCTTTGCTACTGAGCACATGGCGTCTTGAAGGGAAATGAAGAGCATTGATCATGTTGTGCGGAGGAGGATCGGCCATTACTCATCCTTGCAAACTCAATTATATGATAATAGAGTCTGCTGTTTTTGGTAATAACACAAATAGATCATGTCTTGAAACATATCACCTGAATAATGAAACAAAAGCACTCTATCGTGAGGCCCTAATCCGGCACACGAAGAGATGCCCTATCATTGAAGATGGGCATACATTGGTGAGGTTGCATGTAACAAGAACAAATGTGATGTAAGCAGGGCCGGTCCTAGAACTCCTGAGGCCCCGGGCAAAAGAGAAGATGTGAGGCCCCTCTCATTTGCATGTAACTTCCAGTCGCAGCCGGCATGACTCGCGGGTGGAGGGTCTTGCGGGAGTTAGGGAGGAGGGGAACAGGAAGCAGGCAGCCTCCCTCACCTCCCCTAAGCCAATCACAATACTGTAATACAGCATTGTGATTGATCAGGACGCTGACCAGCCAGGCGCCTCTGGGGAGGCCATTTTCTCAATGTAGGCTGCATTGCAGCCTACATGGAGAAAGGCCAGAGCGCGCATGACTGGTTTGGTCGAACAGTCAGCGCCCTTAGCAGTTGGCAAGGCACACCTCCCCTGCCCTAAAGCAGACCCGCCCGCCCCTAACCAAACACTTCTGCTTTCTCGCAGTGCTAGAAGTAGAAACATAAAATGGTAGTTTTAGCATTCTGTGTTTCTGCTTTTGCGAGAAAGTAGTGGGGCGTCGCTCCTCCGCCCTAGTGGAGGTCCCGCCCTTTGTAACATCACAAGAAGTGACATCACAGAAAGTGACATCGCAGGACTATTGATCTTATTTGGCAGCACTGAAGAGGCCTAACGTGGATATCAGTAACATGGGCAAAAAGCTAAATATACAAATGAAATAAGTACATATATTTTAAAACTGTTAAATGGATTACATTTGTCTCATTAGATGAAAAATATAGGTGCCGGTCTCACAAAGATGCAAATTATTTACTCCTCATTAAATGATTGTTTCCAGATGAGTGCATGATGCACTTTCCAGTTCTGCCTCATAAAGGGGGGGAGATCCATTTGAGTTAATGAGGGGCGGGATCATTCAAAATATAAAATGACACAAGAGAAAACCTCTCACACCATGGATATAATTGCAAATTTCAAAAGGCTCCCTTATCTTTCTGTGTTCATTATTGTGCTACCTTAGGATGACATTAATACTTCATAATTTGTTTGCATGTAAGTCCTCTCACACTCCCATGCTAAGAGATGTAGGACAATCTTGTTTGTGTGTGTGCTCTTTACTCGCCAGAATTATGTTAAGTGCAAAAACACAACACATATAGTATAAAGTTACAAGACACCATTGCAATGAAAACAAATAAAGAATGTACATAAACAAAAAAAGACTTAGAACAACCAAGACCACTGCAAAATCATACATTGACTTGAAGGTATGCTACAGATTCAAGGGGTTGTCAAATCAACTTTTTTGATTCATTGTTAGAACTGTAGGAAGTAGAAGTGGCCAACTTTAGCGCTGGTGGAGCCCTGTGCGACAATGTGGGTCCCCTCAATGACTTGCTCTGCCACAGATTCCCTCACTACCACCCATTAACATTGCCCCTCAAGTCTCCATAACTACACTCTCTCTCAGATGCATTTAATTTGATTAACAGCACCACAGACAATCATACCTGTGTAAATCCCAATAGGTAATCTTACATAAGTCAAAGGACTGGGAGTCACATGACAATCATACTAGTGGGCAGTATAGTTTATTAGTGATTATTCTGGAGAAACACAAACTCTGAATTTAGAATGTGATACCATGGCTGGGGGTTCTCTTTAATAACCAGAATTGATTTCTGATTAAATGAACCCTTTTTACAACATTATGTTAATCAAAGACTGGGGAAAAAACATAGAGATGTAATTGATACCTTGAAGTTTGCATGCAGCACTTAGTTGACAGTTAATAAATAGCTCATTGTTCTATGTTAGGATTTTGACTTATAAACTGTAAGTAACAAAAGGATCTCTCTGGCAAAAGCAGTAACCCACTGGCCTATTTACATTATGTGGACTTAGTGATCTCCATGGTACATGTTCTTTGCAGCGAGCACATTAACCTTCTGCGCTACCTTTCCACAAGTCAAAACTTCCATTAGACAATCCTCCATCTCTCTCTAGGAAGAACATTAATCAAAGGAGTTTCATGACATTTGTATTGTTGCTGAAATTTGCTGGAGGCCAGGAAGAAGGCAGCACGTGCTTTTAGAAACATAATATATTCACAAACATGACCCAAAGTCAGAGGTCAGTGCGATCTTACCGTTTGCACAGCCCTAGAGCCTCCATGCTCAAGGGTCCTGTGACCTCAATGAGAGAGTCACTGTTGCTCTAGGGTTTGCTGATTCAAAGGCCTGCCCAGAAGACTAGAGGTGAGCTTCAGTAGGGGTTGTGGTAGACAGGCCTTCAAGATTAACCCACACTTGCCACTGCTAGGGTTCACCTGCTGGTGCTAAGACATCAGGCCTTCTAAGGTCTTGCGGGTCCTTTCAAGGTCTAGCATGGAAATGTGCTCTCTCAGTAGCGTGGTCATGAAGGCTGAACCTTGTTCCCCAGTTCAAAATTCGGTAGCTCTGACCATAGTGCCACATCTTCTCCCCCACTGAACACCATACTACCCCACTGAGAGAAACTCTCACTGCCTTCAACTACAACCCAATTGTGGCCCGCTACAAACACCTGGAGGCGACTCAATTCAAATTACGCAACATTCTGGAAAAAGCAAACACTCATGAGGAATGTAAGATTAATTAAAGCATGTGAAATGTAAGCAGGAACAACATGGTTACCTTAACGCTTTTGCACTTATTATTCAGAAATCAATAAGTGCTTTTGCATGAAAAGTTGAGGCCATGACTACAGAGCAGGAACGGACCTGCTTTAATGCCCATTGCTTATTTCCTTACAAAACAAAAGCAATAAGGTTTAAAAAGACCACATTCGTGAATATCGAGCATCGGTATGCATTTTATTTTCCAGTCCGCCCATCAAGCAGGTATTGCAGTACGTCCAGAAATGGTGCACTTGCCCACCCGTAGCGCTTCACTGGCAAACTCTGTGGAGTGGCACTAATGTCTTTTGGGTGTGAATAAAATCAATCTGGCCCCTTTTCAACCCACTCTGTCTTGCTTTAGGTATTTTTTTACATTTTAAACCTTTTATTTCTCTCCATCCCAAGGCTGCACTTTGGAAGTGAAAAATGTCACAAAAAAGATGACCTTTCAAGAAAAAAAGTTTTTCTTTTTTGGATTCATTTCACAGGGGAACAAATAAAGAAAAGAAAAAGAAAGAGGGAGTAATGGCTACAAGGCCCAGGGAAGGGGGCCCCCACACCCTGACCTTACAGCTTGCTCTAGTGCTTTGAGGCCCAGGGAAAGGGGGCCCCCTCCCCTGGGCCTTCAAATCAGTAACAAGCATTTCTTAAAACACTGCCCTAGCACCAGTTGATCTGGCTGCTCCCTCCTCCCCTCACCCACCTCTCCTTACCTGTGTCTGGCTGGTCCTGTAAAAAAAGGGGCCTTCTGTCACCTAGTAACAAAATGTGGGGAATGGCCGATACTTAACAGAGGTGCTGCCCGCCCCTGACACTGTGAGGCCATAATTGCTGGCCTGGCTGCTGTTCCTTTCCCACTCCGTTTTCCGTTTGTCCCTCACCCCCACCCCTGCACCCCCAGGAATGCCACCACGCGGTCGACTCCAGACATCTCATGTGTATTGCAATTGTGTGGGTAGGAGGCCCTGTTGGAGCAGGTGGGCAATCTGTGAAAGTGTTTCATTTCACAGTGAAGCAGGGGGGCCCCCTGCCTTTCACCTGAGCGTGAGGCCCTGGGCAGCTGCCCATGCTTCCCATGCCTAGCGCCGACCCTGGATGTAAGTTACATTAGAGACAGCTGGGCACTGCCCACTATGACACCAATCAGTTGTCTTGTGCTGAGGGAACTGGTGAAAGATGACCAAACCTTTGTGTACTGACGTCAGGCGGTGGAATTAAAGTGGGAGTGGGTGCTAGGGCAACGCTTGAAGTTGCCACAGCAATTTCAATTTGTCTTATGGAATTTATCTGGTCAATATTTTTAACATCCTTTAATGGACATCACTTCACCAAAATGACGGAGGAAGCGGAAGTGACATCACAAACCCTTTGACCACCAATGACATCACAGGATTACATCATATCCCATCTTTAACTCTTAAATAGAGTCTGATTTGCTACGAGGCAGGGACCACAAAAAGTACTCACGCCTCTTAGGGCTCCCATCTTTGCTGCTGCCATCATGAACTCTGGAAAGGAAGTACTAAGGGACCAAATGACAAGCAAGGGAAGTACATCCTACTCTTAGCTACTCCTTATTGACATCCATGTGGTCTTTATTGATTACTCATAGTTTACAAATAGTGGTTAATAAAAGGCAGAGATAAGCAGACTCTGAGAAGATCAAAAAGGAAAAAAGAGGGGGGGGGGGAATTCACAGAGATAAATCTACTTTCTCAGATCTCCACGCACATAGATATACGCCTTTGCCTGAGCATCAATTTCTGCCCAGATGTTACTCACAAACTCCAGGTGGGAAGGCACGCCTAGTAGTACGATTACTGTGTCCCCATCCCCTTTATACAAGGAGGCGGGGACATGTACAATTCAAAGTTATTACTGCTCCTTCAACCTCTTCATCTGTACAGCTGCTCTACTCATGTAGCTAGTTTTGCTCCCAATCAATCCGCTTACATAGAAAATACTGGTAAATGCCTTTGTGAAGAGGGCTCCAGGCGCCTACAGCTATGGTAGGCAGTTCCACAGCTAAGGACATGCCCTTTTGAAGTGCCCCCCCCCCTCCCCTTTGAAGAGCTGAAGAGACCTCACGTATACCATATTTTAAATAAATGTAATTAATGAGAAAGGTACATAGAATAGAACAAGAAATCAGCTCCACACACCTCCTTTTACAAAGACCATCAAGGGGAATAAAGGTTGAGCACAGAAGACTAAAGCAGAAAGATAAATCACTCAGTGGTGGCCCATCACTTAGAATGAAGTCACGGAAACAACCACCACATGCCACCACCTTGTGGAACTGTCTTTTTATGTCCAGTGTTAACACCATAAACAGATGTTTAGCTAGCAAGGTAACTTCACAATTTACTACAAAGGCCCAGACACCAAAGCAAGTGTAAGCTTGCTGTTTGCATTTTCAATTATCTTCTCCATATGAGAATCATCTGGTTCACAGGGAGCAACATTTAAAAGCTGTTGTCTCTACACACTAAATAGTTAGTGATCTAAAATGGGAATGAGGTATCTCGGTGGGTAATCAATCAATCAATCAATCAATCAATCAATCAATCAATCAGTAGATTTGTAGAGCGCTTCTTGTCACCCCAGAGGGTATCCTGGCACTGAATGAATGGCTGATTTTTAGCACAGGGAGCTTGTTCTGTGCTGTAAAATCAGCATGAACGTCACCTTGCACACTGTCAAAGGACGTTTTTCTTTCTGCCACTTGAGTAGATTTTCTATATAAACGGTAGTGAAATGCCACATTGAGAAATCTCACCTGGTGTCCTTATAATGGCCGATTTTCTTTCTGGAGCCATGTAATGGTTGGCTGAGTTTTTCTGGAGCTCCAAGCACCAGTGGGCCAAACTCTGTGGACTCCACCGGCAGAGCGGAGTTTATTGCCCACCTTTAATTTTTATATCCAGGGATTTTTGTAGATTTTTGTTGCATAAGTTGCAATATCCTGTAGGGTACACAGACCGTTAGTGTCAATGCTTGTTTCACCCTTATACTAGATAAAGCTTGGACTTGCATTTAACTATGTTTTATGCAAAGGTTACCAACACTGACATAACAAACTGTTTTGGTCCTTCGTGGAAAAAACTGTGCGGGGCAATGAACGCACAAATCAGTGTGCATGAACATATTCCAACTCATGGACAAGAGAAAACATGAGATTCTACGATAAAATTAAATGTGTACCCTAGAAGATACTCAAGACATAAAAGTTAAATTCTAAGTTTAAGGTCTAGATCCTGAGGAGCTGGGTAGATTCATGTCTGGTATAAAATACATTGAAATGGCTAAATAACAGAGTGTGTTGCCATTCCTTCAGTATTATGGTGGTAGAGTAATTCAGTTCCTAAACTGTCATTATCGCTTTTCCTAAAAAAAACTATGTAGGACCGTAATTACTTAATCACATAAAAACACAATTATGCCTATCAGGGATCCTTCTATGACTCAGTCAGTTAAACATGTATAAAGCATGGCAAATCACCCGTGAGAGTCTTGAAGTGGTACTGTCTTGTCACCAAGTGGGTGAGTAGGTGTTCAGGGCTTGAGATTGTGGGTGTGAGCTGATTTATGCTGTCGGCGGCGGGGTTGGCATTCAATTTCCTGTAGAGGGCCCAGATCTTGTCGTGGAAGAAGTCAGAAAGGTTGTCATGCAATTCCTGGGAAGGTATTTTTCTGTGCCTACAGGATTGGTGAACTCATTGATGATGACAAAGAGTTCCTTGCTGTGGTTTGCGCTGGCTTCCATGCAGTTTACTAGGGTGTTCTTCTTGGTTTTGTTCAGGAGGCAGTTGTTCTGGTTGCGAGTTGTCCTGAATTCAGTGTGGTCTTCCATCTCTTTGCTGGTTCACCACTTCTTTTCTAGTTGCTGGCAGTCGCATTTGGTGGACTGTAGTTCCTCTGTGAACCAGCTTGCTGTTTTGAATGATCATTTGACCTTGGTTGTCGTTGTGGGGGCGATGGTGTTGGCGCATTCTGTGATCCACTGGTATATATTTTTGCTGCTTGCTTTCTACTTGTCGTGTGTAGAGTCTGGGTGATGGGGCAGAGAGCGTTTTTCCACTTGTCTTCCGATGCCTTTTTCCAGTCTCTTGGCATGGATTTCGGGAGCAAGGTGCCCGGGTGGGTGGGACCTGAGATGTTGAAGTGGATGCTGTAGAGGTCGGACCAGGTGAGTTGTTTGGTGTAGTTGTACCTGTGTCCTGCGATTTGGGCAGGGTCGGTGACAAGCTGCTTGAGGCTGATGTTGTTCATGCTCTCTAGGAGGTCGGTGGTGTTGGTGTTGCTGGGGTCATCGAGGTGAAATTTGAGGTCTTCATGATAACCACATATTAAACCATTATTAGTTGTAAATATATTTTTATGGCTATTCTGATCGCTTCCCTGTATTGTCAAAATGTCTTTGAATTAACTCCTCCTACCTGTAAATTATTCATATACCTTTTGTTTCAGTGCTTATTTTTGTTCGTTATATATCAATAAAAACAATTATAAAAAATCTATATTTTGCTAAGTCTCTCTAAATGCCCAAGCATGTCCTCACCACAGCACTTAAAAACAGCATTTACAAGTGTTTTTCCTCATTTGCCGCTCCTGCCAGCTGTCCTTTTTTCCCACCTCATGCCCAGTCCCACCCACTGCTCCTAGCGCTCCTAGTGCTTTCTCTTGCTGTTCCCTTGTTTTTTACTGCTTTCTCCTTCCTCTCCCCTGTTTTTTGGAGTGCTTGCTCCTGCTTGTATCTCATTCTTACTGCTTTCTCCTTCCTTCCCCCATTTTGTCTGAGTGCTTTTTCTTGCTTTTCCCTCGTTTTTCACTGCTTTCCCCTTCCTCCACCCTGTTTTTCTGAGTGCTTGCTCCTGCTTTTGCCTCGTTTATCACTGCTTTCTCCATGGAGCAGCTAGCAACTTCATGGCCTTGAGACCCTTGCAGGTGATTTGCTGTGCTTTATATATTCTGATTGACTGATTGAAAAGAGAGCAGCGCTGTCAAAAATGTCAGCTTCTCAAGCGAAGATCTTCCTGTGCTTAGGTTGGTTGGTGGCCCACAGCCCCCCATCAAGGAAATTTAGTAATCGGTTTAATAAAAAAGCTGTCCTATTATTTGTCATTCTGTGGCAGGAAACCCTATTTCACATTTCATTAGCCTGCATAACTAAAAAAGAGGTGAAATCCTATTTACTACGGACGTCACGCACTAATAGACTGTAAGTAATATCATGGCAGGGGCTGGGAACATGTGACAAGATCATGGCCAACGCTCCAATGTTGTGGTGCTCAGGGCTTTGTGATAAACAACAGAAATAACCAAATTCCCAGTAGGAGAAAACTGAGAGACACAAAAATATCACAAGAACTCTACTTCTTATTCCAATAAAATATTATAATTTTAAATGTTTTTCATTCCATTATCTATTTAACCTTTGTCTTTCCTTTATTATTTTTTTTGTTTTGTTTTATAGAAAGATGTGTCTTGCACCTTTTGTTTCACTTCTTTCTTGCTGTTTTCTCATGAAATGAGATGCCACAAACAAATCGCCTGTCTCTGCTCTTTTGGTTTGCTTTTGTTCATACAATATTCTTTTTTATTTCAAAAGTTTTTTATTGATTGTCTCGAAATAAAACCATAGGTACAATACATCAAATGAGGGACATACAAAATAAACATACAAAAATAAACATAGGGAATAAAGCAATTATTACATGGTCAATCGAAGCCACTAGTAAACAAAATGGTATGGTGATACCTCACAGAATAAACACATGCAGTATCAGTGTATCGCTCCACAGGAGACTATCTCCGTTATCGCTATCATGAATGGTATCTAGGGAACATCAAGGAGAACTTTAGCACAAGGTACAGACCTTAGGAATATGCCTCTTCCAGTGACATATGATCACAAGCATAGGAAAGGCGAACACTAGTATAAGAGATCGTGTAGAGGGGTAGTTACTATAAATGGTGAGATTCATGGCGGTTTGTGTGAGCTAAAGAAGAGGTCACCAGTGTCCCACATGTGTCTAGCAGAATATCTCCACGGTGAGTTCTGGAGAGTTATCAGACCCTCTTAGGTTGGTGTCCCAGTTTAGCCAGCACTTAAAGGAAGCTTTGCATGCGTCTTTCGAGTTGCTGAGAATAATCCTGACCGCTGCTGTTAGGAGTAGGTCTAGGAGCACCCTATCATTTTCATTGAGTGACCCAGCTTTGAGGAAACCGAATGATTCATACAATATTCTAAAACTTATTTATACCTGTAGATACATTTTAAATTCAAATATGCCTTTTCCCTACTTTCTCCTTCTGTTCTCTTCCTTATTTTTATTCTTTATAATGATATACTTAATGATATACTTAATACTTCCTATAAACATCAGTTTTGTTTTTAAATGTGAAACAGTTGTGTTTTTCCAGTACCCTTTGTACAGAGAGCTTTTTCATAGATGGACAGACGTCAGCTGCCTTCTGTGGCTGCCTGCAGTTCTGCAACAATACAAAGATCAGCTTCCAAGGGTGATGTCAGCATGCCGAAGTGTTAAAGGGAGGGAGGGGTTTCAGCGAGGAGCGACTTAATATTTGCTACATGGGTTCCTCACAGTATCAAGATAATCTTTCTAAATATTTGTTTTTCTTTTCCGATGTAGTCATCCTTTTTAGACTTAATATATGCATGTCTTTTGCTGATTTTTATATCTTGCATACAAAAATCTTTCTAGCTGTCTGTAGGTGAAAGACCATACCAAGAGCCAGCCAATCACTTACCAATGATGACTTTCTTTTCACTCTTATGTGCTTTTATCTTCTTTGAAGGCTTTCCTTCTTTTAGTAGTGTTGGTCCCTCCCCTGGAGCATAGCTTTTGTACCAACCATCCTTTTGATTTTGATGACTTGCATTTTTCCACTGCTCACTTTCAGGTCACTACCCTTTTTCCCTTTAAGCTCTGCATGAGAGTGCATGTGTTTCTTGCTCTGTATTTCATGTGCTGCTTACACTCTAAAATTCCTCCATTCAGCCGTGTTCTTCTTTCCTCTACCCAGCTTGTCCCTTTCTCCCCCATCACTCTCTGCTTTATTTCCTTTTTTAATTATTTTTTCCCACCACTCCCCACCTCTAGCGCCTCCATTTGTCCCTCACCTACTCCCTATTTCTCCTTGCCCTATCCTCCCATTATTTTAAAAAAGTTGTTTATGTTTTTTATCTGAGGCGGGGGCGCTTAAGCTACCTGCTGGGCTGTTCTTTTTTCAGATGCTCTTTTGTGCATATTTATATATTTTTTTTAATTTACAGATTCAAGATTACGTCCACCATGTATGTGTAGTGATCTCTTCACACTTTTATCTTTGTTTTGTTTTGTGCCTGTAGTGCATATCATCACCAACAATATTCATGTTCTTTAATGTGTACAAAAAATAATTTTTTATACAATTCGAAACCCACTGAGAACATTTCAGATCAATTTTACATAAATATCATTATTTTCATGACATCAAATATTCTATTGAATCAAAAATCAGTCATAAATGACATCTTATAACATCTTTTCTATTTATTGTTATTATTTTTTTTAAAGGCCAACCAAACCAGCCAACATGTTCTTTGTTATTATTATTATTAATATTATTATTTTTGTGGTTTACACCAAAATAAATTGTTTCTTCAGGGCTGCTTATTTCTTCACCATGGTGATGTGTAATTGGAAACTTGACATTTACACACCATCACCCAATCACAACTATATTTCCAATGAGATGTACAATCTTCACAGCACTCCTTTGATGTGTAGGAGGAGTGAATTCTTGGGTAGTGTTAATCATTAGTAATCACAAATTTAGCAGAGAACACAAAGGTCTTAGAAGTAATATATACGGGATCTGAGACAAGTTTGGGTCAGCGATGACTTCCAGGTGGGGTACTACTTACTCAATGGTACAAAATAAAAATGTAAACTTTCCTTCAAAACTAATCTGCATATTAAGCATCTATGCAACAGGCCATGCTGGGAATATAGTCATTTTGTTTACCATATTAATTAATCAATCAATCAATCAATCAGGATTTATAAATAGCGGCTAATCACTCGATATGGTATCCAGCTGCTTACTAGCTAGCTCAGTGTGTTAAGCACTTGCTGCTGACATTGGGTGCAGTTTGTTGTTCCCATGTTGAGTCCAAGGGACAACTTGAAATGTTTTCATATTTATGGGCCTGAAACATTGAGTACCAATAAAATGCCTGAGAGTAAAACATGTAATTTATAGTGCCTCAAAACGGCAAAGAAGTGTGTTATTAAGCATTTTATAAAACAAGTTATTAATAAATGCTTCTATTTTTTTTTATATTGCAGTAAGGACTTTGTGGGGACTTGGACTAAGTGTCTCACTCATCTATGGCTCTCCAATAGTTCAGACTTTCAGGATTGACAATATTGATTCTGAAATTTCCAAAGTTTGCTCTCACTTGTTCAACTAACTAGAAAACTCTTAACTTCTAGGTAATATGTTACTGTTAGAAATTGGGTTTCTGGTTGGCAGATGTATGCACCCTGTCCAAGCAGGAACCACATTCCTACTCAGGGTAAGTCACAACACATCCTAAATTATCCTGTGCTCACTCTCTGGTAGCTTCGCACAGAGCAGTCAGGCCTAACTTAAGATGCAATGGGAAAAGTATTTGTGCAGCACTTCAAACTGTAACATAGTAAAAACACCTCAAAAACAAACCACATCAGGTTAAAAAAATAAAGAATGATTTTATAAATAACACAACGACAGAAAAACAAGAAGTAGAAGCTGAGATATGAATTATCAATGAATAAATGTAAAATAGTAGTTAGAAGCAATAAGTGCTTAAATGGGATATCTGGTCGCGCTGTACTGGGGCAAGGCCAAAAGCTCAGGCTGACCACGATGCAGCGCAAGCAGGATACAGGGACTCACTTGGGCTCACTGAACCAAGGTGCCTTGATACAGGATGTGTCGCCATCGACGGAGATGCGAGGTGTCAGCTGAAGCGATTTGTCATTGTCGACCACGCAGTCAACAAGATGCGTTGATTTTCTCCTTACAACTATGGCGACGCATCAGTTCCAAGTGTGAGGCACTGGTTCTGAATGTTATGTGTGGCTGCTGCTCCTGCAGTAGGCGATGTGTCGATTCTGAAGGCGATGAGCTCGTTCTGCAGGGGATGCGCTAGGTCAGATCCACACAATGACAAGAATGCGTTGGTTCCGACTTATGCAAAGCTGAAGATGCGCCGGTTCCAATGAGGATGTGTAGGTCTTGCTTCTAGCGGCACCTTATACCCACTTCCAAGGGCCCAGAACTGGGCTGGCACCACTTGGTAGGGCAAGACCTGCAGCATGCAAAGTCCTGATGCTGTAGTAGGATGAGTTGAAGTCTTTGATGTCGTCAAGATATAGAACATGAGGCCAGCCATCAAGCCCTTGGAGTCACTCTGGTTCAAATGATGCATGTCCATTCCTTCTCACTCAGGCAGGACAACAGCAGGCAGCAGGGCAGCTCAGCTAGGCAAGAGCACAAGCAGGGCAATATTCCAGCAAAGCAGCAGTCAAGCGGAGTGGCAGTGCTTCCAGCAGCACAGCAGTTCTTCCCCCTGGCAGAGTGGTTATAGGTCCAGAAGTGTACTAAAGTCATGGTGTCAGAGGTCCAGTACTTAAACCCAGTTGTGCCTTTGATGTGGGGTAGACTTCAAATAAAGCTTTGAAGTGCACGGAAGTCTTCCCTTTCTGTCCTGGCTCCAGACTCACTACACAGGGGGTATGCAGTCCTTTGTGGGTGTACAGGACATAGCCTCTTCAGGGGTGAGTGTGAGGCTGTGCCCAGTTCTTCCCTCCCATCTCCCAGGAAGGCTCATCAAGACACACCTAAGCCCAGCCGCGGCCTGTGCAGGTAAGAGCAATGGGGATCTGGGGCCGAGTGAGGGGTGGGGGGGGATTTCGACAGACGATGGCGTGGGAAAATTCATTATTTATTTCATTTTCCCTCGTGGTCGTCTGTCGAAATCTTCCCCACCTGGCCCCTCTGCCCCACCACTCTTACCTGCATGGGCCACGGCTGCCTAAGCCCCCTTTGTGTGTGGCTGTCTAGACAAAGCCCAGCTGTCAACCAACAAAGACAGAAAAGAGACGAGCAGCAGAAACCAAATGGCTAAAGTAAGTAAATACCAACTGTCTAAAAGTGTCATTTGATCAACTGTAATTTAAAATCCAACTTCATAAAAACTGGTGATTTTAAATTGTGAGTCCAGTGACACCAAACCTGAAAAGTACATCTCTTCAAATTAGGAATTACACTTAACAGATGTAATAAGGTTTAACCCGAATGTTATCCTATTGGAGAGATGTGCCTTGCAGTAGTGAAAAAAGAAATTGGGAGTTTTCCACTACCAAGATATGTAAAACTTAAAAGTACATGTCCTGTCGTTTAAGTACATTACACCCTGCCCTATGGGTTAGACAGTGCCTACCTTAAGGGGGACTTATATGTATAAAAAGGGTAGGTTTATTCCAGGCAAGAGGGTTACCTTGCCAGGTCGAAGTGGCAGTATACAATTGCATATTCATGCTCTGCAATGGCAGGCCTGAGCCATGGTCAGGGGGTTTCTTGAGTGGTTGGCACAATGAGTGCTGCATACCCACTAGTAGCATGTAATTTACAGGCCCTGGGCACATGTAGTGCACTTTAGTAAGGACTTATAGGTAAAATGAATATGCCAATTGGGATTAAGTCAAAGTTACCATGTTTAGGGGAGAGAGCACAAGTACTTTAGCACTGGTCCGCAGTGTTAAAGTGTGCAGAGTCTTAGAACCTGCAAAAACGAGGTCAGAAAATAGAGGTATGCCGGCAAAAAGTTGGGGGAAGACCGCCCTAAGGCTGTCAGGTCTAACAGTTACATTCTTCAGAGATCTGAATCCTAATATAATGGTCTCTTCCTATTAGCTCTGAGTTCTTAGCATGTGTACACATGCTGTACTCATATTACATACGCATGTCCAAGCATGTGTGCTGATCCAGATTTACCTCGTGTATCTGTGCTCATGTGAATGAGTTCGTCTGACTTTCCAATGAATGAGGACTATGGAAAACGGCATCCTAATTCAGCATCTCTAGAAGAAATCTTATTTTGCGTTGTGCCAGGGTTGCAACAGCAT
Organism: Lissotriton vulgaris; assembly: GCF_964263255.1. NCBI lineage: Eukaryota > Metazoa > Chordata > Amphibia > Caudata > Salamandridae > Lissotriton > Lissotriton vulgaris. The sequence goes on along the minus strand of NC_141698.1, from coordinate 1,069,047,105 downwards.
CCTAGATTTGAGACCCTTTCCAGATGAATTTAATAGTAATATGGAATTGGTATATTTGCTGGTTTGCCCTTTTTTAGAATGATTTGAATAATATTTATGCATGTTTAGAACACGTGTGTAGTTGACACGATTGTAATTGTATTCTGATGTCTGCACTGTTTTTGTGATGCTGACAAGGACACACTGTCATATTCTAATGAGGCTTTAAAGCACAGATAATTAACAAGGACATGTTTGATTTTCTCCAGTGCCATCAGGGTAGGTCTGGGTCTGGGAAGGCTGTGGTGTGGCTGTGCCTTGCTGCAGTACTGGCTGCTTTTACTGCTGCAGAGGAATGATCCTGGCCCTCCTGTGCCAGGCTCTGCTGTTAAACGCTTCATTTTGACCTATTTTTGAGCTTGTCTGAATGAATGCCGCTTTGCTCGCTTGGTTCAATAAAGACTCGTATTATTAGATTTCCCAGTTCTGCTTTCGGCTCCTCATTCTTTGCTTCGATCAAAAGAAATTTGGAGCATGAAGTGCATCCTAATGACCCTGGGCTGCAACCTGAATGTGATTATGTCCCTTGCTTGGGTGACTTTCTTTTTAGAAAAGAATATATTTTTCTAAGAATCACCTAAAAAAATTCTAGCTGGTGCAGAACAGAGCAGCTTGAGCAATATATATGGCCTGAGCCGAAAACTAATTTTTAGGATGCTCAGTGTGGTCCACGGGACATTCTAGACCAGTGGTCCTTAACCTTTTGAGTTTTTGACTCCCCACTTATGGCCTGGTTATGAGTCGGGTGGTCACAGTGTCGCGGTGATGGCAGTCCAGCCACTGCCGTACCGGCGGTCCGACCACACCATTAGAAGTTTGGTGGTCAGACTGCCATTGCACCGCCATAACCGCCGCAACTGGGATCAGAGATCTCCGGCGGTGGCGCAGCAGTCTGGAGCCATGGAGCACCTGCTATGTAAATTCACAATTTTTTTAGTATTCACAAATATTCCTGCAGTACTCCTTTGTTGCTGCCACATTCACAGTTGCTCAAGAGGAGTTTTGTAATTGCTTTATCAAGTTCAGTGGCATAGCTAGATGATGTGCACTGTGTTTAAGAACGGGGGGGGGGGGGGGTGCTGGCGATTACCGTGACTTTGCCCCGTTCAGCTTCAGCCGCAGGTAAGAACGGGTAGGAGGCCGCCTCCCCCTTGCTACGTCACTGTGTGCAAGTTCCTGTGGTAATGTAGCCGGTGCCCATGTGCAAGAGGGCTGGATATGATTTTACTTCTGCCCATGACGAGCAATCTCTGAGCATATCCAGGGTGAGAATGTGCCCTCCAAACATTTGTGAACATCCACTAACTTGCTACTCGGTGGGTGTTCACCCTCTAGGGAAGTCATACCAGCCTTGGAGCATCCATCACCCGCTCCTGTGAGACATATTTGCCCACATATATTATTACACTAGGGTGCTGTTATATTATGTGGGAGTAAATGTGCATGTGAGTGCAGAGTCACATTTTCTAAGTACCATACATAAATCAAACCTAGTGATACAAACCATTTTATGACTTTAGTTCAATACATTTGTGTGCATGACTTTATATATGGGGTCTTACGAGAATAAAAGGGTCATCTATAGTTTGAAAAAACCATGGGAAGAGGCAATTTATAGCAAGAATTGGACTGAGAACATTTCTTTCAATTATACCTTCCATTTATATTCTCTGTTATATGTCCTGTTGGGTGTATCCTAAACAATATAGCACATAGCCCTGAACGAAATTACCCATGGTGCTCTGAAACAATCTCAGTGGCAAACTATTCTTAGCAAAAACCAACTAACTTCACGCATAATCAAATTTTCTATTCCTCGCGTCTACAGCTGGACTTGTCAACAAACAGAGCAGCAAACTTTTGTCAGGTTTTCAGAAAATCTACAATAAGTATACCTGAGTATTAGCTACATTTAGATAGCATTAGGTAATTGCAGTGGAGGGAATGCACTTGTGAGTTGGTTACTCAGAGAATCCAAGTGGATTTTACTATGTGGAAGCCCGAAGAGCACAGACTTTATTTTACCAACATACCCTTCATGGTTGTGTCTGTTCACTGTCATGTGATAAAGACCGGTATACTTTCCCTGCAAGATTTTGTAAGTGTTATCTTTTTTTAGTGCGAACATCTGCACAACATCAGGTGCTTTCTTAGGACCATAAGATTTACAGGAGGTAGACAAGCTCACCATTTGCAAACAAGCTCGCCATTTGCAAACAAGCTCGCCATTTGCAAACAAGCTCACCATTTGCAAACAAGCTCACCATTTGCAAACAAGCTCGCCATTTGCAAACAAGCTCCCCATTTGCAAACAAGCTCACCATTTGCAAACACGCTCACCATTTGCAAACAAGCTCACCATCTCTAGTGGTTCTCAGCACACCCACAGCCAGGACACCTCCACCCAGCAGACTGAGAAGTGTAAAAAAGAAAAAACAAGGCAGCAGGCCTTTTCCATGGAAGCACCCAGGATCTGGAACAACACCCACCCATCCATCAGTGCCACTTCAACATGCTCCAAATTAGGAAAGAGTTGAAGACTCAGGGGCAGAAGAACACTTCATCATGATGCGTTGCCTATCCACAACTCATCTTCCTTTCCTATTAATCACCAACCTTAAGCCTGCTTTTGAGCATGTGCAGCTTTCTGCTGCTTTTTGGCTAGGTTTGCGCACTAGAAATACCATATACATATAGACATATATAGTGTAGGTTTACGATCTAAATATAGTCCTCCTCCATCCTACGCAATTCGGGTTTCGGCCTCGTCACTCCACGGAGTCTGCCCTTCTTAGGGCCACCGAAACCCTTAGGCAAGGTGCTGATGAGGGACAAACCATGGCCTTAATCCTCCTGGACCTAAGTGCGGCGTTCGACACTGTAGCACATTCCATCTTGCTACAGTGTCTGAGCAAAGGTGGGGTAAGAGGGGCAGCATTGAAATGGATTTATTCATTTCTTGCAGGCCGAGGCTTCCAAGTAAGGCAAGGTGACCAGTACTCTGAGCGCATCTCTTTGGATCAAGGGGTGCCGCAGGGCTCATCCCTGAGCCCTACCCTTTTTAATCTTTATGTTGCCCCAATCGCTACCTTAGTAGAGAGTTACGGCCTTTGAATGGTGTCATATGCGGACGACACGCAGTTGGTCATCTCCCTGTCACGTGCGCCCGGCCCCTCGGCGGACATCTTCAGAGCTTGCATGCAAGACCTAGCGGCCTGGATGTCCGCCAACTGCCTCAAGCTCAACGGAGGCAAGACCGAGGTGCTGGTGGTGGGGGGAGACCGATCGGCGTGGACGTCGGCGTGGTGGCCACCGTGTTTAGGTCCAGCACCCACCCCTTGCCAGAAAGCAAAGAACTTGGGTATCTGGTTTGACTCTGACCTTACCTTTGGCCCCCAGATCAATCAGGTGGTTGGATCATGCTTCGGGACCCTCAAAAGTCTCAGGAAGGTATTAAAATTCTTACCTATCAGAGCCCGCCAAACCCTGGTACATTCACTAGTCACGTCAAAGATGGATTACGGCAATCTTCTCTACTTAGGAACTCTGGAGAAGAATCTGAGCCGTCTACAGGTTCTCCAGAATGCCGCTGCCAGATTAGTGCTTAGACTACCCAGAAGAGCAGGATCCACAGCGGCCCTCCGGTCTCTGCACTGGCTCCCGATCCGAAGCAGGGTGGTATTCAAAGCCCTGTGCACATGCCACCGGATCATCAACGGGAGATCTCCGCTCCCTTTGAAAGGATTGCTGACACCCTATGAGCCATCTCGCTCCTTGAGATCTTCCGGCTCAGGACTCCTGGCAATTCCTAAGGTGTCCAGAGCCCGGATGGGTGGAAGATCTTTTAGGTTCCTCGCAGCATCAAGATGGAACAAACTACCTATGGCTCTGCGATTAGAACCTTCAGAATCAATCTTCAGAGCCAAGCTGAAGACTGCTTTATTTACACAGTAGTTCTTTCCGCACTTGTAAGTTCCAGCAGATATTAGCTCCTTAGCGCGGGGACACGCCGCTGTGCGTCACCAAGCGCTCTATAAAACCCCCTAAATAGAAAATAGAAATAGTGTTCTGTGATAATTAGTTGTACTTTTATGGAACCAGTACCAAGGGCGCATGGCTTAGCTCCATTCTTATGTGATATACATATTATGTCTGTGTACTTCCATCTCTTGCTCCTCTGCCTGCTTATCAATCATGTGTAACTGTCCTGGTCGAAAAATGAACTCACATTACCAAATGCCAGGGCTTGCAGGCAGGGCCGGATTGGCTACCGGGTAGTTTGGAATGCTGTTGAGCTCGGGGCTGAGTTCATTGATGGGGACTTGCGTGTACTAAACAAAATTCGTTTTGCTTTCATTATTTCAAAGCACACGCAGGTCTCCATGAACGAAATCAGCCCCCAGCTCGGCAGCATTCCAAACTGCCCGGTAGTCAGTCCGGCCCTGCTTGCAGGAGTAACATCACAAACTGTTTGACCCCTGATGGCATCCCAAACAAACCTTGGTTCCAGTCTTAGCTCGTCATCAGCCTGTTGTTTGCAGCTGAGAGACCAAGGAAAGGGCAGAGAGTGGAAACTACAGTAGTAAATGTGACTAACCCACTTACCTTACGACTAACCCATTTACCTACTGACTAACCCATTTAACTTCTGACTAACCCATTTACCTTCTGACTAACCCATTTACCTTCCGACTAACCCGTTTACCTTCTGCTTCCACCAATGCCTTCTAGGCCTTGTAAACATGAGTCCTTGGTGATAACTTGTAATTATTGTGGCTTTTGGATCTGAAAACACTTTTCTTATGGTATGGTGTATCTTTTATGTTTTATAGGAACTGGGACGTATCCCATGTGGATCCCATATGAGGGCTCTGAGGGCATGGAGCTTCAGCACCATCTTTAGAGGTAGGAAGATTGATATTTTGTTGAATTACAGACTTTGGGAGGCAGAACTTGTTTCTAAAGAAGGCCTCTGTTTCCTTCTTGGTTCCATTGCAATAGGAGGGCCTGGAGTATCAAATGGCAAACCAGGGTTAGCAGGTGCTGCTCCTTGTTTCTCCTCTTGGACCTCCAGAGAAGCATAGAGCAGTATTTGTTTATGATTGAAACAGATAGGTTCCTTTCCAGAGAAAATCTCTCACTCTGGCTCACTAAGGAGATGCCCAACTCTATGCCTCTTCACCTATCTATTGAGACACACTGTGAAATCCAGTGCTAGGAAATGCAGCTATGAACACAATGCGAGCTAGGGCAACAAAGCAAGCTTGGAAAGTGTCACTCCAAACCCAGAAGTACATGATCTCGGTCACATTTCATCAAAACCTCTCCTTTGTCCCATCAACATATCACGCCATCAAGGAAACTAACTTCCAGCTGATGATGCAACGGAGGGTGGTAGCACTTCTCGAGATCAATCTAGAACAGCTATTATGTGGAGTGTCGACACAGTCTCAGACAACTGCCAGGCCATCTTTGAAGAAGAGCGGAAGTCCACTCGCGAGGCTCTGAGTAACGATGAAATGAAACCAGACCGCTCTGAAAAACCTTCATTGGCCCTGTGAGAAGAAGAGGATAAAATTCAACCTCTGTGAACTATTCACCAACCAATTAGTTCCACAGTACACACAGGTGTGAGCCCCTCAGTCACTACACCAACTCTTGATCCCTCAAATCTAGAAGGTCCTGCACAATTGATGAAAATAAGCTTAATAATCATGGAAAGACATCTGTTGGGGTACATGTGGCATTCCCTGAGCCATGATCTTGGAACGCTGCCCAACAGCTGATGTGTGTGAAGAGCCTTTAAAAGCGGCCCTTTAAAGGGAGGTCTTCCCCTCCTCTGATGACCGGTTTCTAATAGTTCTTCTGGACTTCCCAAAGTTTGTTCTCGCTTATTCAATGAATTAGAAAACTATGAACTTCTAGGAAATATGTTAAATTCTTCAGAAAATGCTTATCCTAATACAAGGTTATCCTCTTAGCTCTAAGGTTCTTGGTATGTCTACACTATGCTGTACCACTCTCGTTTTGCCTGTGCGTGCCCATGCAATGATAGGAACTGTGCTGTTCCAGGTGTATCGCAGTGTGGTGGAACTTCTAGTGACAGCAATGCCACAAAGTGACTGGAAAAAATCACAGAACATTGTATGAAAAGAACAACAATCTGAATTAATATGTAAAACAAGCATTTGGAATGCCAATTGATCTGGCTTTAAAGGAATATTGTATGGTAATGTGAAGCACTTCAATTAAATAGCATTGAGATAAATATGTATTTCTGGGGCAGCAAAGAACTTTTGAATAATATTAGTGTAGGTTAAAAGGTCAGGTGGCAGTTACACTACCGAGCCAGGCCTCAACTAACATGTAGGTTATTGGCCGCCCTCTCCCATCTGTGTTGCTGTCAGAGAAAAACGCCATAAATGATCTCGTTTTTTCACACACAATTTAATAGCATTATAATGTCATGTGTGTGCGGCTAACAGTTCAAGCTCGGGCAGCTGGACCAATAAGCAAAATTATCACAGTTGTGTGGAGGGCAAGCAAGCAAGCACTTCTTTTTGGAAGCACACAACCACTTCCCAACATGTGGGCGGAGCCAACGCCCTTCTCTAGTGATGCTCACGTAATTGTCTGGTGACAGCTGTGCTGGCGAGTCAGGTCATAAAGAAATTGCACAGATAAAAAGTGTATACGAGCCAAACAACATAACATCTACTGTGATGGCTGAGAATCTGAAAAAAGATTCAGTCCAGCTCCTACAAGCATCCTCTCTGCACATCTTCCACACTCATGATAGGAAAACACTTATCTGCACATAGCATCTCACTGCCCTAATATTTCCAGTTTAACCACCACCTCTATACGCAAAATGTATAGAACCCCCTTCTCCCCTGTACCCCGCCCTCCTTTTATGGCTGCTTATTTTGAAACCTTTCAACTTTTGTTATAGGGTGCTCCATTGTTTTGTAGTTAGAGTGAATCTATCTAAATCTTATGTATGCTACACAGACTATGATACATTTTCTTGTGGACCCAGGGAGACAAACCCCATACATAGTCTGGTGCACACTCACCTGTACTGTTTGTAGTCATCTTTTAAAAATACTCTTTTGTGGCTTTCATAAAGTATCAAGTTACATTTGCATCATTGCTGTTTTATACATTACATTTTTGTGGAGGCATCCAATAGTAACATTGTCTAAATTAAATCATATATTATATTCACAATGAGTTTTCTTCACATGATTGTGTTCTGCCCTCCTGGAGAGCTTCTCACTTTACCATCCCTAATGTCTGTGTTTGCCACAGGTCTTGATTTCAAACCTTCCACAATAGAACATCTTTTCCAAACAAAGATAATGGATAATGGTCAAGGGATCTAATAGTTTGTGATTTGGTTTGATGAGGGCTGGCGGGGCAGTGGGATCATGGATTATCAACTCATTACTTCATGCTTTGAGGAAGGATGCATGCTGTACTGTAAAATAAACTACCTCTAGGGACCCAGCATTTGTAATAAAAGTGTTCTACAACAGTGGTGTCATTGCACAAACAAACAGGTTTACATATTCTGAAAAGGGCACTTTTATGGTTTTGTAAAATGAAAGAAGATCTACAAGAATTCTGATTTTCAGGGGGGGACTAGCTAAGCGTAGTGACAATCAATAGAATTTGCCCTCCATTAAAATGTTGATATTGGAAATATAAGGAGAGCAAAGATACTTGGTGCCAGAATCTGAGTGAAGCACAAGGATGACTTTGGGCCATATGTATCAAGCACTAATGCGTACGCAAACGCCGAATTCGCAGGATTTCGGCCTTTGCGAACGCATTTTTGCTAAATGGTATGTCTCAAAGAAATCTGCGTGCAAAATAAGTTATCGCAAAATTTGTGATTCCTTATTTTGCGATTGCATTTAAGGAATCGCAAATTTTGAGATTCCTTAAATGCAATCGCAAATTACCACCAACTTCAAGTGGGTGGCAATTTGCCTTTTCCTTGAAAAAGGCACTTTTTTGCATTTTTCAAAGTGCGATGTGAAGCCCATACATGCCCTTAAGGCATGTATGTGCGCCACATGTGCACCCATGCTTATTTCAGGAGTGCAACAGGGTGTCCTTTGGACACCCCTGCACCCTTGAAATTCAATACTCAATTTGCGATTCGCTAATTGCTACTCGCAAATTGAGAATGTCTTCCCATTCATTCCTATGGGCCTCAGGGTCCATAGGAATGAATGGGGAGGTATTCCTTAATTGCGAATCGCAATTTGCGATTCACAATTAAGGAATATGTAGGATTCGCAAAATGTATTGCAAATCCTACATACATAGCATTTTGCGATTCTCAAATAGCGATTCGCAAAAAATCGCTATTTGAGAATCGCAAAATGACTTCTTGATACATATGGCCCTTTGTCACTGACTTACGGTGGAACGCTATTATATGGCGTTTAATGGTCATGAAAAGTTTCATGAAATTAAGAGGGCAATTTAGCAATTGGCAGGCAAGACTACCATTGTAAATCAGAGATGCTGGCGGTACAACAAACTCATGGGCACTGGAGGGTTGCTTACACCGAATTCTCAGCTGGCTAACACCAATGAAGTGATGGGCAGAATACCACAGGGCTGCCAGGTCACAATGACACTCACTCCACCCTAAAGGGCAGCCATCACTAAATGTACATGCTTAGCACTGCCTTATAAGGTATGGTGGTCCAGAACAGGGCAATCAAACAATGACCTCAATCTGCAAGAAAAAAACTCCCTGTGCATTATACCCATTTTTTTTTTCAAGAAATAAAAACACCTGCTTTTGGGGGCTGTTTCTTGAAAACAAAAAAACCCTTTGTTTTGTGTGGGCAACAAACATGGTGCCCACTCTGAAAAATTCAATGCCTTCCGTGGAGCCGATGCACTGGTGATTTGGCTGAAGGCCTCCCTGGTGGGATTTCTAAATCTGGTGGGCTGTTCCCCGCAAGGAACGGAGGACACGGTCTCTCCGGACCTGGAGGCCATTGGCGTATAAAATAACCTGTCACACTTTATAACTTTGGATCCAATGCAATTGTTAAATTCCCCACGTAATCTGATATAGTTTATACAGAATCTCAAAAAATGATTACTAGCAGTCTGCAACTACAGAGGATTTAAACTCTGGGTCTTAACTGTCAGGGTGCACTCCGCAGGGTCCAATCGCAGCAATATAGGCTCCACCTCCTGACCTCCCCAACACCCTGATAGTAAATACACAGGGTGTTCGAGTGATCGGGCGAGGGAAATAAAGAAAACAGGGAGGGACGGAAGGGAAACAGCAGGGAAGGGATAGCTGAAAGAGAAAACACACCAATGTTATACTACACATACGAAAACGATACTCTCATTTCATTCTCGCTAATGTCTCTCTATTCACCTGGTTCAGGTTATCCAAAGGTGCCCTCCTGCTGCTGTAGGTAGATATATACATATATCAAAATACGTTCCTGATCCCCCCTAGTATTATTTTCATACTGTAAAGATGCTCCTTAGAAACTATTCCCAGAATGAAAGAGAAGAGTTCTCCTTCCTCTTACTGCAAACACTTTATTCCAAAATCATCAGAAAAGGATTCCTTCACCCAATCCGAAGACAACAAAGTACATAGTTCAACATACGGTAAGATGTAGCCTCCTACTACTACCTTCCGTTGTGTAAGTTCAGTTCATGTGTCCGTTAGCAATTAAAAACTAATCTCCAAATACGGTAAAGTGTAGAGCCTTCCACCACTTTCCGCTTTTGCACTTGCAAAAGATACCTCCAACTCTCCCCAGCTATTGTGGGTCTTCGTAATGGTAGCGCGCAGCGAAGCCACGGCGCTCCGCTCACTAAGCAATCAACAAATGAATACCCGTCGTGGCCAATGAAAAGACCCACGTTGGTTTAACTACACTTCATCACAAAACAGCTTAGCGTTTTACTCACGCTCAGAATGACTGGAATCCTCGGCACAAACCCGAGTCTGCAGCTAGTGAACAGCCTGCTCACCAGCCGTATCAGAAGGACGATGAGTGATAGACCCGGAAGCAAGGGGTCTAGAGGAAAGGTGCTAGGCAAGCACCATGCTCGGAAATCCGAGCTGAACCAAAGGCACTTAACAAGAGAATCTCCGAGACCAAAGGGAAGAGCACAGCAAGGAGACCTCCCTCCAACGCAGGATACACAGGAAACAGGAAAAAAGAATCAAAATCACGCACAAAGTCTCCCGATCCCGCCGTTATTTATACAGCAGAGAACACACAGGGCATTATGGGGCATGTAGTTCAACAATTAGGTAGGCGCTGCTACGTGGTCCTGACCGTATGTCCCCGTCCCTAGCGCCTCCTAGGACCAGGCTTAGCAGGGTACCTCACATGAAAGGATCTGACTGCCCTCGGGGCATGGACATTCGTCACCGGCTCCCAAGAGTCGTCCTCGGCAGAATAGCCCCTCCAAGACACCAGATTCCAGAGTACACACCTACGCCACCTGGAGTCCCTGATGCTCTTCACCTCATATTCAAGCCCTCCATCGATCACCTCACCACAGGCGGAGGAGCCACCCTCCTAGAGGTCAAAGCCGGTTTCAGGAGCTGCACATGAAACACCGGGTGTATTCTCAGTGACCCGGGCAGCTTCAATTTATAGGCCACAGGATTGATTCTTTTCACAATTGGGTAACGGCCTATGTAACGGGGTGAAAAACACTTCGCAGTTTAAAATGAATGTTTTTTGTTGACAACCAAACCTTGTTTCCCACTTGATACTGGCGACCCATCATGCGGTGCCGATCTTCCCACCTCTTGTACACCTCTTTTGCCTTTATCAAGTGCGCCTGCACACTCTTGTGTACTTTTCTCAGGAGCTGCACCTTTTCCTTCACTGAAGGCTGGTTCTTCACATCCTCTGGTATGTCTACGGGCAAAGTGGTAGCATCATAACCGTAATTGGCCTTGAAAGGAGACATACCAGTGGAGCTGTGCCATGCGTTATTGTAGGCCAATTCCGCCATCCACAACAAATCAACCCAGGATTCATGAGCCTCTTTCGAATAACATCTCAGATATTTCTTCAGCGTCTGATTAAACCTCTCAGTTTGGCCATCAGTCTGGGGATGGAAACTTGTGGAGAGAGACGACTCTATGTTCAAAGCACGACACCACATGCCCCAAAAACGGGCTATGAACTGGGGCCCACGATTGGAAACCACAACACTCGGAATCCCATGCAACCTTATGATGTTGCTGGCTAACAACTGGGTTGTCTGTCCTGCTGTCGGAAGGTTCCTACAAGGAACAAAGTGCCCCATCTTTGTGAGGCTGTCTACAACCACTTGGATGGCATAATATCCCTGATCAGAAGGTAAACCTGACACAAAATCCAAACTAATGTTCTGCCAGGGTCTATTGGGGGTAGGCATAGGCATAAGCTTCCCGGCTTTCCTGGTGTTCACTCCTTTTGCTCTAGCGCATACATCACATCTTGACACCCACAGTGTTACATCCCTGGGGAAAGTCTCCCACCAAAAATGTCGTTGTATCATAATGATAGTTTTACGTATGCCAGGATGTCCTGCCAAGGGCACTTCATGGCATCAAAGAAAAGCCTTTTTCTGTAACTGGACGGTGGGCAAGAACAACCAATCATACCGGAAAGGCAACCCTTGTCTCACTGTTCTTTCAGGTTTACCAACTACCCAGGCATTCCAACACCCAGGGACTGGATGTGACTTCACCTCCTCTAGGAATCGATCGGCTCTCACCACACACACCACCTTAGTAGCCGGAATTATGGCCTGAGTGTCCTCAGTCTTGGGCATGGCCGGCAGTATTTGTCTGGACAACGCATCTGCCTTGCGATTCTCGCTACCAGGCCTGAACGTGACCACAAAGTCATATTCCGCGAAGAACAACATCCAGCGCATTTGTCTTTGCGTGAGATGCCTTGCAGATGACATATATTGTAGGTTCCAATGGTCGGTGTACACCGTGATGGCATGACGGGCCCCCCACAAATACTGTCTCCACTCCTGAAAGGCTCTCTTGATTGAGAGGAGTTCTTTCTCAGCAATTGTGTAATTGAGTTCGGCAGGACTCAACTTTCTGGACAGGTAGGCCACTGGATGGAGCTGGCCTGTACCTGGGTCCCTCTGAGATAGTACCGCCCCTATGGCCTCATCAGAAGCATCAGCCTCTACCACAAATGGATGTACCAAATTTGGATGGGAAAGCACAGGAGCTGTGATGAACGAGGTCTTCAGACTCACAAATGCCTCCTCAGCCTCCCTCGTCCATACAAAAGGCACCCCCTTCCTCAGTAGCTTGGTGATGGGAACAGCCACTTGTGAAAAGTGTAAAATGAAGCGGCGATAGTAATTAGCGAAGCCCAGAATACTCTGGACCTCTCTAACGTTTTTGGGGGTAGGCCATTCCTGAACTGCTAGCACCTTGCTCTCTGACATCTGTAAACCTTTAGGGCTAAGCATCACCTCCAGGAACTCAACTTCAGTCACCCCGAATTCGCATTTGCTCAACTTAACATATAGTTGGTGCTCTCACAACTTGTCCAACACCCTACACACCTGTTCTGTGTGACTAGACACCTCCATAGAGTAAACCAGGATGTCGTCAATATAGAGAACAAAAAGATCTATGTATTCCTTCAGCACATCATTTATGAAAAACTGGAAGGCCGCAGGGGCATTACATAGTCCAAAGGGCATAACCAGATATTCATACAGGCCATACCGCGTCTTGAAAGCTGTTTTCCACTCATCCCCCTCACGGACCCTGACCAAGTGATAAGCACCCCGCAAGACTAAGCGGGTATAGATCTTTGCCTCTCTCACTTGATCAAGAAGCACTGGTATGAGGGGGAGAGGGTATCTGTTACGGATGGTGTTTTTATTCAGGACTCGGTAGTCTACACATGCCCTCAAATCCCCATTGGCCTTCGCTATAAAAAATAAAGGAGAGGCTGTGGGGGAGCGAGATGGTCTAATGAACCCTATGCTCACATGATGGTCCAAGTATTCTTTCAAATGAGCGGTTTCGGGAACAGACAGGGCATACACTCTACATGAGGGAATAATGGCACCTTCCACCAGGTCTATGCGGCAGTCATACTCCCTATGAGGAGGCAATGTTTCTGCTTTGCTTTCGCTGAACACATCTTTATAAGACACATACTCCACCGGGAGTATGACCTCCTTCTCAGCGGCCGTGGCCACTAGAAAAGGACTGGCCAACACAGCCACCTGTGAAACTACACATGGAACGAGATGTTCCTGACAATATTCCGGCAAGAACTGTACTGTCTTAGCTTTCCAATCAATGGAGGGGTTGTGGTAACTCAACCACTGCATCCCCAGTATAAGCTCATATTGAGGTGCATCTATGATATTTAGTTCCAACACCGCCGCGTGCCTCTCATCCTGTACCTCATTAGACACCACCACTTCACCCGTCTTTTCAGTTATGAGCCCTGATTTGATAGGCTGACCATCTACGGCTAAAACCTCCTCCGGGTTGTCCCTGGGCACTCTGGGTAAAGCCAAACGGGATACCAATCCATCATCGATAAAATTGCTAGTAGCCCCTGAATCGAGCATTACGAGCACTTGATGGGACTTCTGCTCACATTCCAAAACTATAGTGAGCACCAAATGAGACTCCGTCTCCCCTATCCCTCTTGTGGACAAAGAAGTAAGCTTTCAGTCCTCAGAACCCTCTTCTCTCTGCTGTACTGCAGCGATATTCTCCGACTCTTTTACTGTCGAGGAGACTGCCACTTTCTTATTCCTATTCCAATTGTTTGGCCCCTTGGGTTTTGCCGGGCATTCTCTGACGTAGTGGCCCCTCTTGCCACAGTACATACATAATCCCTGTACTCTCCTGCTTTCTCGCTCTTCTCTAGACAATGTTGCTCTAAGGGTGCCTATTTCCAAGGACTCAGAACCAGTTTCAGCAGTGCTCGTCACCTTACGTGGGAAACGATCAATTCTGAAAGAGCTTCTCTCCCACTTCCTCCTGTCCCCTCCTCTCTCAGCCATCCGGCAATCAAGTCTTAACGCCAAATTAACCATGTCCACACACGTGGAGGGTTGAGGATCAATCTGAGCCACCACGTCCTTCAGTTCGTCCCTTAACCCCTGATAGAAGAGAGACATGCGCTTCTCTTCTGGCCACTCGGTCTCTGCTATCAAGCGATTAAAAGCAGTTAGATACGTAATCAACTCCCCTTTTCCTTGCTTTAGCTCCAGTAATTCTTTATCAGCGCTAAAAGTAGTGGCTCTACGATCAAAGACTCGCTCAAACTCAGTTCCGAACGCTGACCAATCCGACAATATGGCGTCATTATTTTTTACCAAGGGCACTGCCCAATTTGCCGCATCCCCCACTAGGTAGGATATGGCAAATGCAACACGGGAATGATTAGTCGGGAATGAAGCAGGTTTGCATGAGAAGTGAAGTAACACCTGTGTAAGAAAAACCTGAATTTTACGGGGGTCTCCAGCATAACGTTCAGGGTTGGCCAATGGGGTGGGAGGTGGGACTGTGACTTGAATTTGTGATGAGCCAGCTGAAGCATTGAAGGGATTTTTAGAGAGCTGTTCTACCCTATCCTTCAGAACGGCTGTCTCTGCCTTGGAGGATGCCAATTCCTACTGTCCCAATACTAGTGCGTGTAACACGTCCTCCATGGACGCCACATTTGCGACAACTGGACCAGGCAGAATGTAATTCTTGGGTGCGTGATTCTGTCAGGGTGCACTCCGCAAGGTCCAATCGCAGCAATATAGGCTCCACCTCCTGACCTCCCCAACACCCTGATAGTAAATACACAGGGTGTTCGAGTGATCGGGCGAGGGAAATAAAGAAAACAGGGAGGGACGGAAGGGAAACAGCAGGGAAGGGATAGCTGAAAGAGAAAACACACCAATGTTATACTACACATACGAAAACGATACTCTCATTTCATTCTCGCTAATGTCTCTCTATTCACCTGGTTCAGGTTATCCAAAGGTGCCCTCCTGCTGCTGTAGGTAGATATATACATATATCAAAATACGTTCCTGATCCCCCCTAGTATTATTTTCATACTGTAAAGATGCTCCTTAGAAACTATTCCCAGAATGAAAGAGAAGAGTTCTCCTTCCTCTTACTGCAAACACTTTATTCCAAAATCATCAGAAAAGGATTCCTTCACCCAATCCGAAGACAACAAAGTACATAGTTCAACATACGGTAAGATGTAGCCTCCTACTACTACCTTCCGTTGTGTAAGTTCAGTTCATGTGTCCGTTAGCAATTAAAAACTAATCTCCAAATACGGTAAAGTGTAGAGCCTTCCACCACTTTCCGCTTTTGCACTTGCAAAAGATACCTCCAACTCTCCCCAGCTATTGTGGGTCTTCGTAATGGTAGCGCGCAGCGAAGCCACGGCGCTCCGCTCACTAAGCAATCAACAAATGAATACCCGTCGTGGCCAATGAAAAGACCCACGTTGGTTTAACTACACTTCATCACAAAACAGCTTAGCGTTTTACTCACGCTCAGAATGACTGGAATCCTCGGCACAAACCCGAGTCTGCAGCTAGTGAACAGCCTGCTCACCAGCCGTATCAGAAGGACGATGAGTGATAGACCCGGAAGCAAGGGGTCTAGAGGAAAGGTGCTAGGCAAGCACCATGCTCGGAAATCCGAGCTGAACCAAAGGCACTTAACAAGAGAATCTCCGAGACCAAAGGGAAGAGCACAGCAAGGAGACCTCCCTCCAACGCAGGATACACAGGAAACAGGAAAAAAGAATCAAAATCACGCACAAAGTCTCCCGATCCCGCCGTTATTTATACAGCAGAGAACACACAGGGCATTATGGGGCATGTAGTTCAACAATTAGGTAGGCGCTGCTACGTGGTCCTGACCGTATGTCCCCGTCCCTAGCGCCTCCTAGGACCAGGCTTAGCAGGGTACCTCACATGAAAGGATCTGACTGCCCTCGGGGCATGGACATTCGTCACCGGCTCCCAAGAGTCGTCCTCGGCAGAATAGCCCCTCCAAGACACCAGATTCCAGAGTACACACCTACGCCACCTGGAGTCCCTGATGCTCTTCACCTCATATTCAAGCCCTCCATCGATCACCTCACCACAGGCGGAGGAGCCACCCTCCTAGAGGTCAAAGCCGGTTTCAGGAGCTGCACATGAAACACCGGGTGTATTCTCAGTGACCCGGGCAGCTTCAATTTATAGGCCACAGGATTGATTCTTTTCACAATTGGGTAACGGCCTATGTAACGGGGTGAAAAACACTTCGCAGTTTAAAATGAATGTTTTTTGTTGACAACCAAACCTTGTTTCCCACTTGATACTGGCGACCCATCATGCGGTGCCGATCTTCCCACCTCTTGTACACCTCTTTTGCCTTTATCAAGTGCGCCTGCACACTCTTGTGTACTTTTCTCAGGAGCTGCACCTTTTCCTTCACTGAAGGCTGGTTCTTCACATCCTCTGGTATGTCTACGGGCAAAGTGGTAGCATCATAACCGTAATTGGCCTTGAAAGGAGACATACCAGTGGAGCTGTGCCATGCGTTATTGTAGGCCAATTCCGCCATCCACAACAAATCAACCCAGGATTCATGAGCCTCTTTCGAATAACATCTCAGATATTTCTTCAGCGTCTGATTAAACCTCTCAGTTTGGCCATCAGTCTGGGGATGGAAACTTGTGGAGAGAGACGACTCTATGTTCAAAGCACGACACCACATGCCCCAAAAACGGGCTATGAACTGGGGCCCACGATTGGAAACCACAACACTCGGAATCCCATGCAACCTTATGATGTTGCTGGCTAACAACTGGGTTGTCTGTCCTGCTGTCGGAAGGTTCCTACAAGGAACAAAGTGCCCCATCTTTGTGAGGCTGTCTACAACCACTTGGATGGCATAATATCCCTGATCAGAAGGTAAACCTGACACAAAATCCAAACTAATGTTCTGCCAGGGTCTATTGGGGGTAGGCATAGGCATAAGCTTCCCGGCTTTCCTGGTGTTCACTCCTTTTGCTCTAGCGCATACATCACATCTTGACACCCACAGTGTTACATCCCTGGGGAAAGTCTCCCACCAAAAATGTCGTTGTATCATAATGATAGTTTTACGTATGCCAGGATGTCCTGCCAAGGGCACTTCATGGCATCAAAGAAAAGCCTTTTTCTGTAACTGGACGGTGGGCAAGAACAACCAATCATACCGGAAAGGCAACCCTTGTCTCACTGTTCTTTCAGGTTTACCAACTACCCAGGCATTCCAACACCCAGGGACTGGATGTGACTTCACCTCCTCTAGGAATCGATCGGCTCTCACCACACACACCACCTTAGTAGCCGGAATTATGGCCTGAGTGTCCTCAGTCTTGGGCATGGCCGGCAGTATTTGTCTGGACAACGCATCTGCCTTGCGATTCTCGCTACCAGGCCTGAACGTGACCACAAAGTCATATTCCGCGAAGAACAACATCCAGCGCATTTGTCTTTGCGTGAGATGCCTTGCAGATGACATATATTGTAGGTTCCAATGGTCGGTGTACACCGTGATGGCATGACGGGCCCCCCACAAATACTGTCTCCACTCCTGAAAGGCTCTCTTGATTGAGAGGAGTTCTTTCTCAGCAATTGTGTAATTGAGTTCGGCAGGACTCAACTTTCTGGACAGGTAGGCCACTGGATGGAGCTGGCCTGTACCTGGGTCCCTCTGAGATAGTACCGCCCCTATGGCCTCATCAGAAGCATCAGCCTCTACCACAAATGGATGTACCAAATTTGGATGGGAAAGCACAGGAGCTGTGATGAACGAGGTCTTCAGACTCACAAATGCCTCCTCAGCCTCCCTCGTCCATACAAAAGGCACCCCCTTCCTCAGTAGCTTGGTGATGGGAACAGCCACTTGTGAAAAGTGTAAAATGAAGCGGCGATAGTAATTAGCGAAGCCCAGAAAACTCTGGACCTCTCTAACGTTTTTGGGGGTAGGCCATTCCTGAACTGCTAGCACCTTGCTCTCTGACATCTGTAAACCTTTAGGGCTAAGCATCACCTCCAGGAACTCAACTTCAGTCACCCCGAATTCGCATTTGCTCAACTTAACATATAGTTGGTGCTCTCACAACTTGTCCAACACCCTACACACCTGTTCTGTGTGACTAGACACCTCCATAGAGTAAACCAGGATGTCGTCAATATAGAGAACAAAAAGATCTATGTATTCCTTCAGCACATCATTTATGAAAAACTGGAAGGCCGCAGGGGCATTACATAGTCCAAAGGGCATAACCAGATATTCATACAGGCCATACCGCGTCTTGAAAGCTGTTTTCCACTCATCCCCCTCACGGACCCTGACCAAGTGATAAGCACCCCGCAAGACTAAGCGGGTATAGATCTTTGCCTCTCTCACTTGATCAAGAAGCACTGGTATGAGGGGGAGAGGGTATCTGTTACGGATGGTGTTTTTATTCAGGACTCGGTAGTCTACACATGCCCTCAAATCCCCATTGGCCTTCGCTATAAAAAATAAAGGAGAGGCTGTGGGGGAGCGAGATGGTCTAATGAACCCTATGCTCACATGATGGTCCAAGTATTCTTTCAAATGAGCGGTTTCGGGAACAGACAGGGCATACACTCTACATGAGGGAATAATGGCACCTTCCACCAGGTCTATGCGGCAGTCATACTCCCTATGAGGAGGCAATGTTTCTGCTTTGCTTTCGCTGAACACATCTTTATAAGACACATACTCCACCGGGAGTATGACCTCCTTCTCAGCGGCCGTGGCCACTAGAAAAGGACTGGCCAACACAGCCACCTGTGAAACTACACATGGAACGAGATGTTCCTGACAATATTCCGGCAAGAACTGTACTGTCTTAGCTTTCCAATCAATGGAGGGGTTGTGGTAACTCAACCACTGCATCCCCAGTATAAGCTCATATTGAGGTGCATCTATGATATTTAGTTCCAACACCGCCGCGTGCCTCTCATCCTGTACCTCATTAGACACCACCACTTCACCCGTCTTTTCAGTTATGAGCCCTGATTTGATAGGCTGACCATCTACGGCTAAAACCTCCTCCGGGTTGTCCCTGGGCACTCTGGGTAAAGCCAAACGGGATACCAATCCATCATCGATAAAATTGCTAGTAGCCCCTGAATCGAGCATTACGAGCACTTGATGGGACTTCTGCTCACATTCCAAAACTATAGTGAGCACCAAATGAGACTCCGTCTCCCCTATCCCTCTTGTGGACAAAGAAGTAAGCTTTCAGTCCTCAGAACCCTCTTCTCTCTGCTGTACTGCAGCGATATTCTCCGACTCTTTTACTGTCGAGGAGACTGCCACTTTCTTATTCCTATTCCAATTGTTTGGCCCCTTGGGTTTTGCCGGGCATTCTCTGACGTAGTGGCCCCTCTTGCCACAGTACATACATAATCCCTGTACTCTCCTGCTTTCTCGCTCTTCTCTAGACAATGTTGCTCTAAGGGTGCCTATTTCCAAGGACTCAGAACCAGTTTCAGCAGTGCTCGTCACCTTACGTGGGAAACGATCAATTCTGAAAGAGCTTCTCTCCCACTTCCTCCTGTCCCCTCCTCTCTCAGCCATCCGGCAATCAAGTCTTAACGCCAAATTAACCATGTCCACACACGTGGAGGGTTGAGGATCAATCTGAGCCACCACGTCCTTCAGTTCGTCCCTTAACCCCTGATAGAAGAGAGACATGCGCTTCTCTTCTGGCCACTCGGTCTCTGCTATCAAGCGATTAAAAGCAGTTAGATACGTAATCAACTCCCCTTTTCCTTGCTTTAGCTCCAGTAATTCTTTATCAGCGCTAAAAGTAGTGGCTCTACGATCAAAGACTCGCTCAAACTCAGTTCCGAACGCTGACCAATCCGACAATATGGCGTCATTATTTTTTACCAAGGGCACTGCCCAATTTGCCGCATCCCCCACTAGGTAGGATATGGCAAATGCAACACGGGAATGATTAGTCGGGAATGAAGCAGGTTTGCATGAGAAGTGAAGTAACACCTGTGTAAGAAAAACCTGAATTTTACGGGGGTCTCCAGCATAACGTTCAGGGTTGGCCAATGGGGTGGGAGGTGGGACTGTGACTTGAATTTGTGATGAGCCAGCTGAAGCATTGAAGGGATTTTTAGAGAGCTGTTCTACCCTATCCTTCAGAACGGCTGTCTCTGCCTTGGAGGATGCCAATTCCTACTGTCCCAATACTAGTGCGTGTAACACGTCCTCCATGGACGCCACATTTGCGACAACTGGACCAGGCAGAATGTAATTCTTGGGTGCGTGATTCTGTCAGGGTGCACTCCGCAGGGTCCAATCGCAGCAATATAGGCTCCACCTCCTGACCTCCCCAACACCCTGATAGTAAATACACAGGGTGTTCGAGTGATCGGGCGAGGGAAATAAAGAAAACAGGGAGGGACGGAAGGGAAACAGCAGGGAAGGGATAGCTGAAAGAGAAAACACACCAATGTTATACTACACATACGAAAACGATACTCTCATTTCATTCTCGCTAATGTCTCTCTATTCACCTGGTTCAGGTTATCCAAAGGTGCCCTCCTGCTGCTGTAGGTAGATATATACATATATCAAAATACGTTCCTGATCCCCCCTAGTATTATTTTCATACTGTAAAGATGCTCCTTAGAAACTATTCCCAGAATGAAAGAGAAGAGTTCTCCTTCCTCTTACTGCAAACACTTTATTCCAAAATCATCAGAAAAGGATTCCTTCACCCAATCCGAAGACAACATACATAGTTCAACATACGGTAAGATGTAGCCTCCTACTACTACCTTCCGTTGTGTAAGTTCAGTTCATGTGTCCGTTAGCAATTAAAAACTAATCTCCAAATACGGTAAAGTGTAGAGCCTTCCACCACTTTCCGCTTTGGCACTTGCAAAAGATACCTCCAACTCTCCCCAGCTATTGTGGGTCTTCGTAATGGTAGCGCGCAGCGAAGCCACGGCGCTCCGCTCACTAAGCAATCAACAAATGAATACCCGTCGTGGCCAATGAAAAGACCCACGTTGGTTTAACTACACTTCATCACAAAACAGCTTAGCGTTTTACTCACGCTCAGAATGACTGGAATCCTCGGCACAAACCCGAGTCTGCAGCTAGTGAACAGCCTGCTCACCAGCCGTATCAGAAGGACGATGAGTGATAGACCCGGAAGCAAGGGGTCTAGAGGAAAAGTGCTAGGCAAGCACCATGCTCGGAAACCCGAGCTGAACCAAAGGCACTTAACAAGAGAATCTCCGAGACCAAAGGGCAGAGCACAGCAAGGAGACCTCCCTCCAACGCAGGATACACAGGACACAGGAAACAGGAAAAAAGAACCAAAATCACGCACAAAGTCTCCCGGTCTCGCCCTTATTTATACAGCAGAGAACACACAGGGCATTATGGGGCATGTAGTTCAACAATTAGGTAGGCGCTGCTACGTGGTCCTGACATTAACAGTATGGTCTGCAAAATCTGCACTCTTCTTCCTGTGAACCTAGCAGGATCCTCTCTCTGCTTAATATGGTTTTATTGCAAACTGGGTGTTCTACACTCCTGCCTAGGGTTCTGAGCCTAGCAGGATGCACTGTATGCAACTTTCTAGGAGTCTGGGCATAGAAGGGTCCTTTAAACTCTCTTGTCTATGGGGGTTATCCTAACACAGGGCCCTGTGTCCTTACTCAGGATCTGAGTCCAGAGCAGGGCCCTTTAATATTCCGTCCTGAGGGTGCAGAACAGGCTTCCTTCTTGATGTCCTCATACTACAGGAGGGTCCATTGCACTATTCTTCCCTCAAGTCTAAGCCCAGCCTTACACTAGACAAAGTCATGTGCACTACCCTTTCCCAGTGGTCTTGGTTTAGAGAAGAATCCTTCACAACTACGTTTGCCCCTATCCTGATTTTTATGGATCATTTCAGACTTCTATGGGAAATCATATATGTTCTGCTTGCTGCAAAATCTATGACATTGCATACAATTATAAAACAAGCACTGGCATAGCCAATAGGTCTCGCCTTTGAGACCTTATAAGTATTTAGTTATGCAGCACAATATCATTGGTCCAACAGCATCAACTGTTGCATGGCTAAACACTTATAAGGTCCCAAAGGCGAGACCTTAGGCTATGCCAATGCTTGTTTGCTTAGTGATAAGTGTAAGCTAAAACCAGAATAATATGGAAATACTGTATGCAAAACAAGTGCAACTGTGAGTTGCATGAGATGGTCTCCATCAATCAATCAGTAGTTTTGTAGAGTGCTTCTTGTAAACCGTGAGAGTATCCTGGCGCTGCCAGGGTCCAGTTATATAGTCAGGTCTTCAGGGGCTTTCGGAACTCTGAAAGAGATGGGGGGCCATAGATGAAAGGGAAGTTCGTTCCATGTCTTTGCTTCTAGGTTGGAGATGAAGCGACCTCCGCATCTGTTACGTCGGATGTGAGGTGAGGGTTAGCGAAAGGCACGCCAAGAGGAGATGTCTAGTGGGCTGATGTAAGTTCAAGCGGTGGTTCAAGTAGCTGGGTCTGCAGTCGTGTAAGGCCTTGAATGCATGGGGCAGGAGTTTGTATTGCCATCTTTTCTGTACAATAAGCCAGTGGAGGTTCCTGAGTTAGGACTGATGTGGGTTCTTCCAGGAAGATCCAGGGTGAGTCTGGCTGTGGCATTCTGTATGCTCCGTATTTGAGGAGATGTAAACATTGAGGACAAAACACAGAAACCCCCTTGTGCTACTGTTACTGGCACCTGGAGGTTCTTATGCCTGGCTTTTGCAGCATACTTTATATGGTTCCTTGCTGTCATCCACATGTGTATAAGAGTCAATTGACAAGAGGTGTCACACAAATGTTAATTGCACAGAGGAGGTCCCGATGCTCACTGAAAAGAGGTTGAGAAAAAGTTTTACTAGGGATGCAGACAAGTCTTCGAATACCAGCTTGGTGAATGCCATTCAAACTGAAAAAATAGAAGAAGCAGTTTAGTTAAAAAGACTTAGATGGAGTAGGTTAGTTAGATTAGATGTTCAGCAAAATCGTAAGCAACCAGAGGAGATGAAGGAATATTGTTTGGCCTGACATGGGAAATTAGTTAGTCATCTGAAAGTATGCCATATGCCTGCTGCACCTAGTAACTTTTTTGGACTTTTTGGAATGTCAAAAAGGTCTTGTAGCACATCGAGAGGGGATACATGGAGTAGGTGGAAACCCAACCTCTGCCACTACCAGCAGCTTGCCACATCCTACCATGTAAGAATTGAGTGCCAGTTCTCACTTCCACAGTTTTTCATGGTGGTGGGTTGGTGGTGGTGCTTTCATTCTTAGAGCTGAAACCCAGCAATAGGGAAATAGCTCACAACACTCCCGCAAACTAATGCACCTTGGTAATTATTCCTTCGCGAGGTGTGTAAACACCCACTGGATCTCCTTCACAGCACCAGCAAGGGAATCCCAGGATTCTTCCTTCCCCGAGGAGCGTGTGCAAACTCCAGAAGTATTCCTGAGGCTTGCCATGGGTCCTGGAAGCTCTCGGGCCCCGGTCCACACTTCCACTAGGGCCTGACAGTGATTCCTCAGCAACCAGGGATCTCTTTCTGGTGCTGTTTTCTACCAAGTGTTGCTGAAGGATCATCCAGTTGAGCAGAGTACCAGCTGCAGTCCCATCATTCTTACAACACAGCCAGGCAGCCCCCGTAATGATGTCCTATAGCTCTCGGATGCTGTGTTGTGGAGTTTAGACACTAGCAGAAGCGGTCCCTTCACCCTGATCTAAATTGGGGTCTCAGTGTCCAAAAACAGTAGATGCAATTCTCATAAGTCTCGTAAAGTGATCGTAAGGATCGTGGCTGGTGAACTTTGAAAGTGGTGTGGCGTAATTTTTGCAACAAGTTCACTCTGTTTTTTCAAATTTTGCCTTTGGTGTTCCCAATATGTTGAGAATTGCCTCCAGTATGCCAATGCCATCATTCTGTCATGCCCGTCCATAAAGGCAAGAATTATATGCAATAGGTCAGCACCAGACTTTAGCCATTGATAAGTCCCTTAAGCCATAGGTCAGCTAAATGTCAAAAAATCCCTCCAGTATGTCAGAGCCAGCCTTCTATTGTACTTTGCTTTCCTCAACCTGACCCCCTAGCCGCAGTGTGCCCTAGATATCCTCTCTGAGGCCAACAACTATCTCAGGTGTGCCAGCGCCAGCATTTTGCAATAGTTGTACCTTATGCCAATTATTACTTCCAGTATTTCAGGGTCTGTATTTTGCCAATGGTGCACCTCATCATGCCAAGAATTACCTTCAAAGTTCCAGTGCCAGCATTTTGCCACAGGTGACCCCATGGCAAGAATTTCCTCCAGTATCGCTGTGCCAGCATATTTCCATGGGTGCCCTTATTCCAAGAATTACTTCCAGTATGCCAGAGCCTGCATATTGCCATGGCGGGTCCCCACTTATACCGAGAATTACATCCAATAGGCCATGGGCAGCATGGTACTTTGAGTGCACCCATAAGCCAAGAATTATCTTGAGTATGCTATGGCCAGGGGTAAACTAACAGCATAAAACACACTAACAAAACATGCTTACTCACTCACATGCTCTCACTCAATTACACTCATAATCTTTCATTTGCTCCCTTTTCCCTTCACTCACTCCCACTCACTCACTCACTCACTCTCACTTATTCTCACTCATAGTCACTTCCACTCCCTATTACTTACACACAAAAGTACTCTTACTCTCCCACTCACTCTCACTTACAAACACATTTACACACACTCACTATTTCACACTAACCAAACTTCCCACACAACTCCTGATGTAAAGGCTCTCTGCTTTCATAAATAGGATTCAGTGGCCCACTTGAGCCTTTGGGCCCTGGTGCAACTGTACCTGATGTTGATAGCTATGCCCTTTACTCATTTCCACTCCATTTGTCAATCTCCTCTACCTCTCTCCTCTGTTTCACTCAAATGTCTTCACGCACTCTCTTGCACTCACTTTCTCTTATTCATACTCTTGTACTCTCACTCCCATTGATACTGACTAATTTTGAACTTGCATTGACACTCTCAAACACACTAAAACACACTCACTCTTACTCAGCTTCGATCACTCTTAATCTTTCACAACCACACACTTACACATGCACCGTGAAACGACAGTTCTTAAAAATGACCTTGCCTCCTTTGCTGGCATGTCTGAAGCTTCATGGCAGCAGCAGGGCAGGCACCCAGCTCTGGGGATCAGAACAAGCAAGGCCTGATTCCAAACGAGGAGACAGACAGAGCAGCAGGCAAGGATTACAAAGGGGAGATCCGCCTCCATTCATCTCCCAGCTTCTTGATCGAACTGTAATGTAATGTAATGTAAAGGACACTTTTATAGCACACCTATCACTCCAAGGAGTATCTTAGCGCTCAAACAACCAGATGACAAGGTTGAGGGAAAGATCAACTCGATGGAAAATGCTTTACACTTTACACTAACGCTCTGCAGGCCACATCTGTAAGAGAAAACACCCAAGTTTTTAAAGCTTTCCTAAACTGAGTTTCGTGGGACAATGACCTAAGGTAAGGTGGAAGCTTGTTCCAAGCTCTAGCACCCAGGACGAAGAGAGATTTTCCTCCTTTGGTAGCCAGCCTGAATCTGGGGATTATTAACAGGTTCTGACTAGCAGACCTCAGGCAACGGGTGGGATGGTACCGTTTAAAACCGTTACACAGATATTTAGGCCCTTGCTGATGAAAGGCTCTAAATGTGATCAGCAAGATCTTAAATAGGATCCTTTTGCCAATTGGTAGCCAATGCAGCGCTTTAAGCGCGGCTGACGTAGATGACTTACGGGGCCAGCTCAATCAGTGCTTGAGATCCTGCCCCTGCTGCTCTGTTCAAATCCTCATTGGCCGCAGGGATGCATCCATGTGCACCCTGACAGACACATTTTAGCAGATATACGGTCAGTGGTTAATTTGTAAAAAGATAAGTGCCGGGCTGTTATCATGAGCCAGCTTGACCAGCCCATTTCTCCTGTTAGCGCCACCTAAAACAGAACCAACTACTAACCATGAAAGTGGGGAGAGGATGTGGCGTAATGTTCAGAGCTGTCGACTTCGGCCCTGGAGAAACAGGGCCGAGTCCAGGCGTCGGCTCAACATCCTGTGATTCTGGGCAAATCCCTTAATCTCCCGGTAAATGAACGTGTCCTTAACTGGTGCTTATGAAAAGCGCTGGTGTTGATGATTAAATGCTAGTACTGAGCACCAGAAAGCACCGGCTCAAATTAAGCAATGTATACTGTGCTGCCTGAGGCATGAACAATATTTCTGCTAAATAAAACGGATTTTGCTTATGTGAGGGGATCGTAGCTGAATTGCACGATGCAAACTACAGAGTGCTGTGGGTGGATCGCGGCTCAGAACCTGCAGCCGCCCTCATCTGCCCATCATCGGGAGCCTGGAGATGAAGCAGAGAGGGCTGATCTGTGCACTGGCAGTGTTCATGAAATCACAAAAGTGGTACTTTCAGGAAGAATGCTAATATAAATTATGAGCACTTGTGGGGAGAGGTAAGAGGCAGTAAGTAGAGGCTCACAGGAGACAGGGCTGCGCCCTGAAGCCACTAATAAGGAGCTTACGTTAAAAAGAAACCCTGTATCAGAAGCCACCTCTATGGATAACGATATTTAGTATAAAACATAGAACAGAGGCAAGAAATGGCTGATGCGACACAGACAACGTTCTCAGAGCTTTGTATTAAACACGACTTTAAATGCAGCCACTGCCTTGTGAAAGAGACCAGTTCTGAATTCTTCACTGCTTCCTGTCACTTCCAACACTGCTTTCCCTGCAAGATTTCCTTTGACTGTTCTTCTACGACACACATAACACAAAAGCACTTAAGAAAGATGATCAGCGCCTGCAAGCTGTGATGATTGCTCGCCGCCACCCTGCAGCAGGCTGGGGGGCGTGTATGTCAGCAGGCGTCTGTCAAACCCTTTTGTGCACTTACATTCACAATGACGGGTGAAGAGGTTTGTACGTAAGTTACCTGTGTTCTCCCGTGAGCGGGAGAGCGGAGCGCGTGAAGAAAAGGAAGTGGAAAATATGGGTATTCGGAAAATCTGATCCCTTTGGGCTGCACCCACCACGGGGGGGAGCTGCTGTGTCTCTTTGTCCCAGGGCCCTAGGCATTTTAAGGCCCAACACTCCTATTAAAACATGTTTTAATAGTGACAAATAGCGTGTTTTCACTTTCCCTAGAGTAGATAGATGTCTTCTTCATTACAAAGTGCTTCCTGGATCAGAAACTCAATCGAAGCCCTGCAAAGGTCCCCCCCCCCCCCCTTGCCCACCCAAAGCTTTTCAAATGCCTGTTGGAAATCAATGGTATGCACAAAGGGAGACACTGGGTTAGACAGCTTCATTCAGGGCTGGACTTGGAACCCAAAGCAGCTCTGGCAAATTTGTAGGACCGGTTAGGTTATGCAGCCTCCACCAGGAGGTTCTTTCCCAAAGTTGATACAGCAGTGAGCCAGTGAGGAAAGGGATATTTAAAAAGCCAGGAGAACCAGATAGAATTTTTTTTATTAAGTCTGGGTTCGGGTCTGGTAAACTCTTGAGTAGTGCATATCGTGGACTTATTAAGAGTAACAGATGCACTCAGAGTATAGAAATCAAAAATAGTGAGGGGGTTTAAAATTGGTCGACATGTTTCTGCCTCAATTGCCTGAATTAGGACTTACGGGCGTTCATCAGGACCACTAGGTGAATAATGTGAAGAAAATTATAAATATAAAGTGCTCTAAAAACAGTGGTGAGAAATAGGGAAATTATCAACCTGTTTCTTTTGCAATGGAGGTCTCAATGTACCTCGCGCGTGTAACTAACGCGCTTCAATCGGGTGGCCGAGCTCCAGGCGGACTTCTGTGTCCGTTGCTGGCGTCCTGTGTGTACGCGCTGTTCGTGCCGACAACAAGTCCTGTGCACACGCATATAAGTATTTACAACATTAAAGGTAATCGTAGTTTAAACAAATAATGACAAGTTTTCTTACTTCAAGTGTAGATTTAATTGTGTGTTGCTTCACAGGGCCACCAACAGGTGTTTCGTCATCGGGTGTATAACCCTTGACTTATTCAAGGCTCAAGGAGAGTATGATAAGTCTTTGGACCTCTCAACTGGTGATAATTCCATGCACAGGACTTGTTGTTATATGTATGCAGACTTGTGTCCATAATAGAGGGCTTAGGGGTTTTCCCTCACCTGTTGCACTGCATCGACAACCCTCCTATTATTATACTTGTGACACTAGGCAATCGCTGTATCGTACCCTGTGATAATTAATACCCCGCTTTCGTCTTCTGGTCTGTGGACTCTCCCAGCACAGGGCGCGGTGGTATGTCAGGATAAATAGTATTTGTTGTGCCCCCCTCAAAAAAAAGATCATGGGCTAATGGAGGTGGCTTATGAACGTAGATGGACTCATTGAGGGGAAAAGAAGGTACACTGCACTGGCATGGGCGTGAACCAAGCACAAAACCGAGATGGCCTTGTGCTTTCCTGTTGTTCAGTCTTCCTTCTCTTTCATGCTCTAGTCTGTAACTCTTCTTTGACAACAGCAGGGAGTGGGGAATGGGAGGTGGGCAGGCTGACTGAGCGAATGTATGTGTTGTGTTGTCTGCATGTGTATGGCACTCTTCTACCATTAGTATGACCACAAGGCAATACTGGCTGTTTAGTATCTATATTTCTACATGGTCCTTGGCTTCCATGCAGACTAGAATCTGTTTTCCTACGATGAGTTATTTTTGATATTCTGTTCTGTTCCAGATGCTTGGCCGGACGTGCAGCAGACGCGCGCAGCGGGCGCGCCGTTGGCGCGCCGAAGGCGCGCCTAAGTCAAGCCCGTCTGCACCTGTCCGCGCCAAGTCCACGACAAGGGCAGACTATGCTGCCTAAAATAGGAAAAACTTTGTATATTCCTCGGCTGTACTACACTCATTTAATCTTGATGGGAGTCGTAAGGGCTTGATAACCCCTGAGAAGCTTTTAGGGAAATGTTCGTGCTCTCACTATAAAGTGGAAATTCCTTGCACAGACACCCCTCCCAAGCTATATAGACCTATTAACACAGCCCAATTTAAAGGAGGACTAATTAATGCACGTTCAGTATGTAAGCATAGCCAAGATATTAGAGAACTCATAATGGAGCAACAGCTGGATTTCCTATTTATCACAGAAACATGGTTGAAGGAATGGTGTAATCCAGATATTTCTAGAGCCCAACCTCCCCTTTATTCGATCCATAGGAAAGATAGAGAGGATATTAGAGGTGGGGGGCTGGCCATTATTATTCGGGAATCCTTACATAGCTCGACCTTCGATTTAGATACACTCAAAGGGGCAGAAAGTTTAGGCGTCTGCATTTCATTTAACGCTTCAATGACTTTGTCAGGAGTCTTAATCTATCGCCCACCGGGCTATAGCTCCATTTTTAATGAAACATTGGGAGATACCCTCAGCCATTTTCTTCTAAGATATGCACATTTTTACTCTACTGGGAGATTTTAACCTGCACCTAGAGGACGTAAAAGAACCTGGAGTAGATAACTTCCTCCAAATAATAGAATTATTGGGGTTTACTCAAATGGTGGACTTTCCCACACATCAAGCTGGTCATACACTTGATGGAGTTTGTTCTAATCTTACCCTTCTCACAGTAGATCCACCCACTCCACAAATCTGGATGGATCAATACCTAGTTCCTCTTAAGCTTAATATGCCTAGAACAAGCCACGGTGGAAAAAAGCCAAGGTACATTGCAATAGAAGGAATTGGGCGCATCTAGCTCGACATCCTGAATTGGCCAGCATTGCTCAAGCTCAGATACCTACCCTCACGAGTAATACTGCTGTAGATACTGGCCTGTTTCATAACTGGATGGCTGATATTAGCAATAATCTTAGCCCACAAGATAAATTTAGTGTAATCAGAAAGGCAGAATCTAAGCGAGCTCCTTGGTCCACACCTTTACAATGCATATCCAGTGTAAACAACAGGAGCGAAAATGGAGGAAATGCTATGAAGACAAAGAAAAGCAGGCAGTAAAAACAAGTAGAATTCGTTTTCACAAACAGATTAAATTAGAAAAAATATACATGTTTCAAGAAAAATACAGGAAGCTAATTTAGACTCAAAAATTATTTTTTTCAGTCGTAAAAACCTTCATTAATCCCAAAGTCCTACAGAAAGATATTCCTCCATCACAAATGCTCTGTAACTAAATTTCATGCTTCTTTGAAGAGAAGATCATGAACATTCAAAAAAACTTTATTTCTGATACTGCCCTCTCAAGGCATACCATTTCTGAGCACAAAGAGGAAAATGGACATGATCTAAAGCACCCTGTGTTCATTTGAAGCAGTATCATTGAATCAAACGCGCAAAGTTATTATGACATGTAAATCGGGGTCACCTTTAGATGCTTGTCCCTCGTCAGTCCTTTATCAGATCGTTGATATAGACAACCCTGTTATTAATCAGATTGTTAACTCCTCTTTAAGTTCAAGGATTGTACCAGAAGATTGGAAATTAGCCATAGTTAAGCCTTTGAAAAAGAAGCCGAACATTGATCCTCTGGATCTTTCCAATTTAAGACCTATTTCACTTCTCCCTCTATTAGGAAAAATAACTGAAAAATGTGCCCAGAAAGAACTAACAAGATTTATAGAGGCCGCTAATATCCTCCACCCCCAACAATCAGGTTTTCGACCTAAACACTCGACTTAATCTGCACTCCTAGAGATTACAGACTCACTTAAAACCATTGCTGATAGGGGCAGGAAGGCTCTGCTGATTTTACTCGACCTATCGGCCGCATTTGATACTATATCGCACAGCATCCTCCTCCTCTGGCTTAAATCATGTGGTGTCTCACACACTGCTCTTGAATGGCTAAAATCTTTTCTTTCAGGACGCAGGCAGCTGTATCCCTTGGAACCTTCCTTTCAATGGAGCGTAACATAACAACAGGGGTTCCACAGGGCTCTTCCCTAAGTCCCCTGTTGTTTAACGTTTATATGACCCCACTTATTTTAATAATAGCTTCATTTGGGATCGAGGTTACGTCCTATGCTGACGACACCCAGATGATGTTATCCTTAGATCAAAAATCTAAGGAGGCAGAACTAAATTTCAAAGAATGTTTTACCAAGGTCCTCCAGTGGATGACAGATAACCATCTTAGAAGCTCTCCCCGGTGATTGCAACTGGGGCTGCGAGCTATTCGTTTGTTACTTGTGAACTAGAACTGTGACGGCATTATTTAGAAGCGTTTATTATCTATGTAGGAAGAACTTTTTTAAACTGATCGATAAATTGTTTTTTGGGGGCTTTTAACTTCAGAATAACTGGGGAATTTAATTAGGAACTCTAACACCCTCCACACGCTTCACTCATTTCCTACCACCGTTTCTGACGATTTTTCAGGCGTCTGGCGGCGGTGGGCGCCATCTTGGGAGTAGCGGGGTCAGCGCTCTAGTCGCGCCGGACTCCCACCCTCCTCGTCCTATATTATGTGTGTCATGGCCAGACCGCACAGCGGGCTGGCGCAGCGGGCGCGCCGGGCGCGCGCCGAGGCCGCGCCTAACATAAGCCCGTCTGCGCCCGTCCAAGCCTGGACCGAGCCCAGGGCCACCCCCCCTGCACCTTTGAAGACATCAAGGTTGGTCTATACAGCTAATGACCTTTGTAACTTAAACTACACCTTACACAAGGCGCATGACCCCCCCGATATGCCTACTCGCTGATCCCATCGGAGGGCCATTCCTTTATACTCTCTGTAAAACAACCAACCCGGCAATACCGACAACCCAGAAACAAATACAAGCGGCACTTGTCAATGTTCGTTCGCTTCCTTGCCATAAAATAGACATATTAGAGCTGCTTAACACCTACGCTATCGACCTCCTGTTTCTTACTGAAACTTGGGGAGACGATGCATCGGGACCAGATTTTAAAGCTGCCATGCCGGAAGATTATTGTGTCCATAGGCAGGACCGCATCTCAGCACACAAGGGTGGAGGGATTTCAATAATATATCGCAATAGCCTCCGCGTTAAAGCTATTGATTTAAAACACATGAGCTGTGAGGCATTTGCCTTTACTGTGATGCTTACCACCAATCAAACATTTACAGGTGCCCTCCTGTACCGACCCCCAGGCTCTCGTACGACATTTCTTTCACAACTCCATCAACTGAGTGAGTTAGCCGTGGATCACAAATACTTCACCGTACTGGGTGATTTTAATTTTCATCTCGAATCCATGACGGACAAAGACACTGACCAGCTCATTAACGACCTTCTCTCCGTGGAACTTGAACAATTGGTAACGGCTCCAACACACAAAGCAGGACACACGCTTGATGGTATTTTTACCAATAATCCACACATTACCATGAACAAAATACTACCTCTAGTATGGTCTGATCACTCTGCCATTCTATTTGATATCAAAATTAAAACTACAGCTCTTAAAAGTACTACTCAGTACTCCTATCAAACCACCAGAGACTGGAAAAACCTAGATTATAATCAGCTTGCACAGATTCTTACTGATGCTTTCATGGGTATAGACACTGAAACTGACCCAAATCCTGCAGCCATCAGATACACTTCCATTCTGGAAGGGGCATTTTCCACATTAGCTCCATCCAGAACATCCAAACACAACAGGAAGACCCCCTCTGCCCCTTGGTTTACTGAACAACTTAGACTTCAACGACAACACTGTCGTAACTTAGAGCGCCATTGGCGCAAATATTACAACTCATCAGATAAAACAACATACAAAGCTGCACTTCACAGCTATAAGCAGAGAATAGCTACAGAAAAAACTTCTATTATACCACCCAAATAGACCAAGCTAAATGCAGCATGAAGAAACTGTTCGAAGTAGTAAACCATCTTGCTGAACCACCCAATCCACCCACCGAAGCATCTCAAACTCTTTGCAATACATTGGCTGACTTCTTCTCTGAAAAGGTCACATCTATATTTAAGGATTTCACTCCAAATTCCAATACCACTGATTCATTTAACATACAAACAAACCTGAGTACTACAGCTTTAACGGAATTCACTAAGATTGATTCACAACACATCCATAAACTAATTCTGTCAATTAAATCTGGTTCCCCATTGGACCCCTGTCACCCTTCCATTCTCAACACTATTCCAGATATCATCACTATACCACTGACACACATCTTTAATATCATGTTTTCATCAGGTTCATATCCAAACATCTGGAAAAATACTATAATCAAACCACTTCTTAAAAAACCATCCCTGGACCCTTCACTACCTTCCAGCTACCGTCCTATCGCATCTCTGCCGTTCCCAGCTAAGATCTTTGAATCTGTCATGAACAAACAACTGTCTGATTTCATTCAAACTAACGACCTTTTAGATGACACTCAGTTCGGTTTCCGACAAGGTCATGGAACAGAAACTGCCTTGATTAAGGCCGCAGACGAAATAAGAACTACGATGGACAACGGAGGACAGGCTGTCCTGATTTTGCTGGACCTATCGGCGGCTTTCGACACGGTCGATCACTCCACTTTGATCGACCGTGTCGAGGCCATCAGTATTAAACACAAAGCCAGAGATCTTATTACATCCTTCCTGGCTGACCGCAAACAGGCAGTCAAGTTAGGTACTTTTACCTCTCCTACTTTCAGCCTTCCTTGTGGAGTGCCGCAGGGTTCCTCGCTAAGTCCGACCCTTTTTAATATCTATGTTTCGGACTTAGCGAGGGTAATAAAAGCCTATAACATCAACCTAACAACATACGCTGACGATACCCAGTTGGTATTATCCATACACAAAAATGGTTCCAAGATAGCAGCAAACTTCAAGGATGGCATGAGGGCCATCAGCAGTTGGATGGCTTCCAACTGTCTAAAACTTAACTCTTCAAAGACGGAAGTCATGCTCTTTGGTAGGATTCAGCCTCTATGGTCTCCCTTATGGTGGCCGGAGGAAATGGGAACTCCACCTCAACCAGTCAGTAAAGTCAGAAACTTGGGAGTTATATTTGATGATAAACTCCTTTTCCATCATCATGTGAACGCTGTAGTATCATCATCATTCAACATCTCAAGGAAAATAAAAAAACTTCTCCCTTATCTTCCTACAACTACAGGAAAAACACTAATATCAACACTGGTGTTTTCACGCACTGACTACTGCAATGCCCTCTTCCTCAACGCACAACAAAAGGTCATCTCTAAACTTCAAATGATACAAAACGCCTCAGCCAGAGTTTTATTGGGTATTCCAAAATTTAGCTCTGTCTCTAGATATCTGGACCAACTGCACTGGCTTCCGGTCAGAAGTCGCACGAAATTCAAGGCCCTTTGTATTGTCTATAAGGCAATAAATAATGTGGGACCCAAATTTCTTAGGAGTTCACTCAAGCCTTTGGCAACCTCCCGAACGCTTCGTTCCAACACTGATCATCTGCTTCATGTACCCAGAACAAGGAAAGTTAACTGGGGAGACAGATGTTTTACCATCGCAGCCGCAAAACTATGGAATTCCCTTCCTTTTAATATAAAATCCAGTCCAACGCTAATCATCTTCAGAAAGCAGCTAAAGACATGGCTGTTCTCTCAATGATATGATTATTCATAAATCACTCTAAATACTGCCTCAGAGATCTATTTTATAGGTATCAGTCCTAGCCCTCAGCGCCGAGACACCTAAGGGTAATTGCAGCGCTTTAAAAATCGCACAAATAAATAAATAAATCTTAAGTGCAATACAGAAAAAACTGAAATATTACCCATAGGAAAAGAAGTTTCTTTTTCACTAGAAAAATGGTGGCCAGAGGATACGACACCCCGCCAGAAATGGTTATGACAGCAAGAAACTTAGGGGTACAATTTGATTCCGCCCTCAGCTTCATACCACATGCACTAAAGGTTACAGGGACTTGTTTTAATCTTATAAAGTCACAAAAAAAATTATTTGACTTTCTCCCCCTTACAGCAAGAAAATCAGTAGCGGTGGTCTTAACATTAGCATGATTGGACTACTGTAATGGTCTCCTGGCAGGAGCCAACAAACAAGTATTAAAAAGACTTCAGTTAAAACTCCCGCGAAGTTCTTCTTCCTCAGCTGCTCTGAAAACATTGCATTGGCTTCCACTGCACAAGAGAATACTTTTCAAGATTCTCCTGATTACCTTTAGAGCCTCACCTAAACAGGGCCCAGTGTACCTCTCGTCAAGATTCACCCCCTATACCACAATCAGAACCCTTAGATCTTCCAGAGCCAAGCTTTTTAAACCTCCCCGGTTTAGATGCAAAACCAGGGGAGGAAAAACTTTGACCACACTATGAAAATGAAATGAAATGAAAATGAAAAGAGGTTTTGTAAAGCGCGAACTGCCACTCCTGACAGAGTCTCCTGGCGCTATTGCTACAGGCACTAGGTACCAGGGCCTGGAAGTGTCTGCCTCTCAATTTGAGAAAACATACATCTGAAACTCAATTTAGAAGAGAATAAAAAATTGGATTTTGGGAGCCCCGGACGCAGTATGTCTATCTCTAATTTAAATACCTTGGGTACAACTGTTCACCTCCATTTCAGCGCCAGGATGCTCCTTCCGGAGTGGCAGATTTGCGCTTTATAAATGACACTTTTCATTTAATTTAATTTCATTTAATTTCTTCAGCGTTATTATGACTGAGATGTATTTAATGCAATAGTATAAAAAAGAGTTACTTGCCGCACATGTGGCCAATTATGTTTGTTAAATACATTCCAAGTCTGATGAATCAGTAGACTCATCCATCCACTCCAGGAATCTGTGTTTCATCCACATGGTTATAGGTTTGAATCCCAACAGGTCCAGTCAGTCTTTTATCCTTCTGATGTTCATAAAATAGTGTAATTTAGCTGGCCAATGATAGACGTCTGTTGGTCAGCACTAAGGTTCCCAGGTGGGATGAATGCATACTTTACAAATACACGTTATGAGAGTCAGTGAAACCCACAGATATCAACAGAGCACTCGCATCCTATTGACTCTATGATCTTGAGGGGGTCATGAGCCAAAGTTTATCGCTCCAACACAGATCTGTCTTTTCTCCCTCTCTGATCATTTTCTCTGCCCTTCCTTCCTCCCATCCACTCTTTCTCTGTTCCTTGGATCCACTCCCTGCCTGTTGCAGTTGACCTGGGGAGCTGGGTAAAGTGACAGAGGCACAAGGAGTGGCCCATTCCTTACAAAAGTAGCCTCTGAGGGCTCCAGTCCACCGGGGAAATGCCAGTGGAATACCAGGCCAGTCCGGCCCAGGCTTAAGTTGATTGTTGAAGCGTTGGGTAAATCCAGCACATGGTGGCCAGATGTTTAAAATGGCTTCTTATCCCTGCAGTGACGCTTCCAGTGTCTCCGGGTGAGCAGGTGGCAAGGAAAGCTGCTCTCCCTTCACAGCCAGCTCCACTCCTTGATTGAGGGGAAAGAAAGGCTGGATTACACAGAGGCATTGGAAAAAAGATAAACTGAGCAAATCGTTTATTTTGTTTTATTTTTGTGTTGCGGTATTAGTTTACACTCCCCCTGAGCCATTTCTGACATCTGGCCAAGGCGTGTTGGATTCTTCCTCAGGGGTTTTATAACAGGATGATGCATGCTTTTCCCACGCATGCCTTTACAATGCGGGCGATACATGGAACGTCTCATTACCATGTGCTCCTATAGCACGCACGTCATTACACCAACTTACCTTAGAGAAGCGCTGGCCTTTGGAATAGTATAATTTACTATTCCAACTCCGGTCTGTGTACAGGAAGTTTATATCCAACACCAGTCCACCAATGCGCTCCCTAAAGTCGATGTAACGAATGGCATGATAAAGGAACGCTTGGTAACGTTGCATTCGATGTAGAGCCCGGGTTGTAAAGGCACTTAGTGGTTTACACTGCAAGGTAAAGGGTGTTTCCCTCCTTGATGAATGAGCCCCTGGACCCATAGGCATATGATAAAATGATGGGGCCCACCAGCAGAATGGGATGAGGGGCCCTCGAGACTCCCATACCTCACAGAAATGGATAGAACTTTAGGTTGAATAGGAGACCCTTGGAGGGTGGGGGCTCCCTGGTGCCGCAGCAGCGGCAGGTTACACCCCTACCTGTTCTGTCAGGCTATGGCAAGGGGCTGATAATATTAATGAGCTGGGTCAGAGTGGCTTATGGGGAAATCTGGCAGTGCCTGAAGGGCTGGACTGGCTGGTCAGTGTATGGGCTGATATTTGGATGTTTGTGAGCCGGTTTTAGGGTCTGATGGGCCAGGTTTTACAGTTGTTTCTCCTATATTGTAACAAACAATGCCTGCAGCAAGCACAAATGCATCCAGTCTTCTATACCTTGCACCTAACAGCCAGAGGTGACGACTTTGGGACTGGCCAACTAGGTTCGAGTCTCTGCGTCGGCTCAACATCCTGTGACTCTGACCAAGTCACTTAATCTCCCCATGCGTACCAGAAAGTGAATGTGTCCTTGTGTAAAGGAAGTGGTGCTCGTGTAAAGCGCTCCAATACCTTCGGGTCTAGTTCAGGCCATAAAAAAACTGCAAAAAAAAAACCTATACCACTTAACTTTCAAAGTTCAAAGCTTCCTTTTTTTGCAAATGTGGGTCACTTTTTTAGCCATTTAATTTAAAGGGGTCACTTTTATTTTGATGTTAGGGCCTATACCACCCTGTCGGTGAGACAATAATGGCTGTTTATTACCTGGTGTTTGGTGCTCTGAAACCCCTAGATAGGGCACTGTATTTTAAATTCAGGATCGGTACCCTAACCATAAGGGAATTTACTGCACGCTGGAAAACCCAATTCCAAACATCTTCTGCTTGCCCTTGTTGAACACTAGGAACAGAGTCTATGGCGCACTTCTTGTTTGCTTGTCCAGCCTATAGAGTTCCAAGGGGTTACTGGCTCAAACCGTTGTGCAAAGCACTGGGTACTAGAGACTATGTTGTAGCACTACGTATCCTTTCATCGGACTCTAGTCTTTTGTGTGTCACTGGCCTGGCCAAATACTTAAGCTGGGCTTGGACTATTAGAGTAAAAAGGCTGAAAGAAAATGTTTAATTCTTATTATAAAGCTTTTAATGTATAACTGTTCTTGGGAAGGGGGCGTGGCTTCGCGCGCAGCGGGACTGGCTGCACACTAGCGGAGCTCCGGCGTGATCCCCAACTCAGGGGTTAATTTATCCGGTGAAATGGCCACATCGGCGACTCAAACTCGCAGCGAGTGACAACGAGCCGCCAACACAGCATCGGACCAAGTCTGACGCTCCGACGAGCACCGGGTCCGCACCGACGTCAACGGGGCTTTCGTGGCCGGGGAAGTGGACACAGGCCCGGCGAGACCCGACAGGCAAGCCCGGTGCTGGGACCGGAAGCAAGGGCCGCGGGGACGAGGCGCCCGAGAGGCGCGAGTGGAGAAAGCGGCGCTGAGACCCACCACGACGGACAGGTCCCCAACAGATCGTCGGAGGCAGTGGGGACCTAACGGGCGGCGTACGAGTAGTACCTGGCCCCATTTCTACAATACGAGGGACTGGGAGGCGGCGCACCGCCGGAACACTGAGGCCGCCATCGGGACTGCAGCGGCGGGCCTGGAGCCCATCCCCCACCTTGCCTACGCCTGCGGAGCGGCCCGAGTGCGGCCGGAGCGCCCTCTGAGCTGCCCCTCACCGGGTCCCGACGGAGCGGAGACCGGAGGACCCTGAGCTGCCCCTTGAATTGGAGGCCGAATCCCCGACACCGCCTGCTGTGGCCCTGAGGGTGAGTGCCGCGACGCGAGGCACCCCAACTGCAGACGCATGCCCAGCGGGCACTAAGCGTGGGCACACCGCTCCAACCAAGTGCGCGCAAGGGGCTGAGAGGCGGCGCACCACCGGTAAACTGAGGCCGACATTGGGTCTACTGCGGCGGACCTGGAGCCCATCCCCCACCCGGCGCTGCGCCTACCGGACCCGGGTGTGACCGGATCGCCTGCTGAGCTGCCCCCCACCGGGTTCAGGCGGTGCGAAGACCGGAGGAACCCGAGCTGCCCCCCGGACTGGAGGCCGGACCCCCGACGCCACCTGCTGTGGCCCTGAGGGTGAGTGCCGCGGCGCGAGACGCCCCAGGAGACACACATGCCCGGCGGACACAACGTGTGGAAACACCGCTCCCCTCGAGACGTAGCCACGGCAGTGCCTACCTGACGGGCGCAGAGAGGGGGCTCACCGCGCCTGACAAAGCGGAACCCACAGGGAGCCACACGTCGCCTGGGCCGGAATCCGACCCGTCCAAATTCACGGAAGACTCCAAGGTGGTCATACCTTCACTCCCCGACCTAGGAACATTGCCGGAACCCTAGCCTGTGGCACTGACGAGTACTACGACCATAAACCGACACCTCGCCGGGGTCCCCCGAAGGCCAGCGCCCGCCCATGTCCGGGGGTGCCGGAAAACGCACAGGAGCGGGGACCACGTCCCAAAAGGGAAAAATGGATAAGGCGCAGAAGCAATCAGACGCGGATCCGGTGGCGACTAAACTAGACTCGGTGCTGGCAGCCATGGAACGCCTGGAGAGTTCCATCCAGTCCACCCGGACGTCCCTGGAGGCGAAGATAGACGGAGTCGCCATTGACCTAACACACCTGAAGGAAGATCACAAGAAACTGGCTGAGCGCACCAAAACCCTGGAATCCACGGTGACGGGCATGGAACCTCGGGTTGCCCAGTCAGACAAGCAGATTAAAGATCTCCTCAACAGGGTGGAGTTCCTGGAAGACAGGGCAGAGGATGCAGAAGGGAGGGCGAGACGCAACAACGTCCGCATAGTGGGTTTGCCCGAAAAATGGGAAGGCAAGGATCCGACCACCCACGTAGAAGAATGGCTACGCACCTTGCTGCCGGAAGGTACCCTCTCACCGCACTTCGTGGTGGAACGAGCGCACAGAGTCCCGTCAAGACCACTGCACACCGGCTCCAACCCGCGCCCATTCCTGCTCCGTATCCTGAATTACAGGGACCGGGATGCTGTCCTGAGGGAGACTCGGAAACTAGGCACCATACAGGTCGAGAACGCGAATATAATGTTCTTCCCAGACTACACGATCCAGGTGCAACGCCAACGACAATCATTCCTAATGGTGAAGCGGAGGCTACGACAGCTGGGACTTACGTACTCCCTCCTCTTCCCAGCAAAACTCAGGGTGGTAGCGAACGAGAAAACGCACTTCTTTGACTCCTCGGAGGAGGTGGAAGCCTGGCTGGACAATGGGACGGATAAAAACACCGAGAGGTCGAGACGCCCGGACAGGCCAAGGAAACGCAGGAGGTCTAACAGGAGACGTGGAGCCAGATCACCCTCTCCAGCGGCCAGCAGTACCCAACACAGCGCGAGCCCACCAGAGGAGGAGGTGCGCAGGGAACAACAGGAAGCTCTGCGAATGGTCTCGGAGCTCAGCGGCTCCCCTTCACAACGCTCCCCGCCAACCCACAGCCCCAGAGTATCGCCAAGCGACGACGAAGCGATCTATGGACTCCCGGACTCGCAGCTCTCGAATGGACTGCCCGACATCACCCCACAGACATCGGACCTGTTTGGCTAACGGAGGAGTGCCATGCCACGGGGCCACCAGTGAGAGAGGTAAAGACGCAGCGAGGCCTGGCGGAGACAGACACGGAACACGCAGTAAGTTGAGACTATGCCATGTTTGCAGTAACTTGTTACGGAGCAGCTGCCCAGTGGCACCCTTGCCACGTGGGCCGCTACACTGCGGGGTCCCTATAGGTGGGAGATAGTTGGCGGCTCCAGGCTCAGCTGGGGCGGACACCCCATGACTTTCTGGACATATAACTATCCAGCCCGTGGGCTGACCAGAGGGCCGATCGGGCCTACACTACACACCCCCCTGGGAGGGCACTCACGCCTTCACGCTCGACGAACTCTCACTGGGCACTTGGACTGCGCGATGGGCAGCAACCCCCCAGCATGGACTGTTCGTACTTTTTGCAAAAAGTTTGGACGGCTGCACGTTTGGCAGCCGACCCGATGGTATTCCCCCCAGTTAACGTTTACTCCCCCTTTCCCTACTGTGCAATGTTGCATACATGACCTACGGGGGTGCTCACTGGGTTCTCCTGGGTGCTGCTCGAGAAAAAGCTGCGGATGCTCTGACGCTGGGTGGTGGAGGGCTCCTTGGGGGGGCGCTTGGTGTGGGGGGGAGAGTGGGTGTGACTGACTTGTTATATGCTGATGGCTGAAGTAGTACTGTGTACCTGGAATGTGCGCGGAATACACACACCTGCACGCAGATACATGATTTACTCCTACTTAAAGAGACACAAGGTACAGATAGCGCTCCTCCAGGAGACACACCTAACAGCCCCTGAGGTACACACCCTGCGCAGGCGATGGCGCGGACAGATTTATGCAACTGGGTTCTCCTCGTACGCTAGAGGGGTACTGATATGGATCAGACCGGGGCTCCCGTTTGAGGTAGAGGACTCCCACATAGACAAGGAGGGGAGGTTTGTGGCGGTGAAGGGGCGCCTAGACGGGCGACCACTGGTGGTAGCGTCGCTCTATGCCCCTAACACGGACCAACAGGGCTTCCTCGAGAAGACCTCCGCGGCACTGGCACATTGGCATGGGGTCCCCTGGGTGCTGGGAGGGGATTATAATAGTGTACTGGACACCACACTGGACCGCTCATTCCCACCACTACCCACTGCACCAGTAGTGGGCGCCATGAAAGCTCTTATAGCCTGGGCCTCGCACTGGAACTTGCATGATGTGTGGCGACATCGGAACCCCACGGCCAGGATATATTCGTACTATTCGGGAGCCCACACTCTACACACCCGATTGGACAGATTCATGCTCACGGATGACCTACTCCCGCTAGTGACGGACGCGCATTACATGGGTAGGACACATTCAGACCACAACCCACATATGCTAACCATCACTAGGGAGAGTGCCCGCCCCCCTGTCCCCACTTGGAGGCTACAACCAGACCTCCTCCTAGACGCACCCTTCCGCGACTCGCTGTTTGCACATATCGTACATTACTTTGAGGACAACGCAGGCTCGGCCACCTCTCTGCAAATGGAATGGGAGGCGTTTAAGGTGGTCATTAGGGGGCAGTGTTTAGGTACACAGGGGAACCTCAAGCGCCAGGTGGAGAGGGACCTACTGAGGGTGGAGGAGGAACTGAGTCGACATGAGCGGGACTCGACGGGAGGAAATGTCACTGGCCTCCGACACGCGCAGGCGACCCACGAACGACTATTGGAGAGGCTCCGGTGTCTGAATTTTGCGGCTCATGCGGCGCGCACACATGATAGGGGCGATAAACCCGGAAAGTTGCTGTCGTGGCTCATCGCCAGTGAGGACCGAACGAAACCGGTCACAAAAGTGCTAGATGCGAATGGGACGCCCCTACACACACAGTCAGAGATCCATGGAGCATTCACTACTCATTACGGGGCGCTGTATCGCTCTTGCCTGCCCACACCCGCCCCGGACACGGAGGAATATCTCCGTCGGTTGACGTTGCCGACACTCACCGACGCCCAACGAGCAATCCTCGCGGCACCCGTCGCCCCTGAGGAGATCCGGGAGACCATAGCAGCGCTCTCGAACGGCAAGTCCCCTGGCCCCGACGGACTCCCAGCG
This sequence comes from Lissotriton vulgaris, assembly GCF_964263255.1. NCBI lineage: Eukaryota > Metazoa > Chordata > Amphibia > Caudata > Salamandridae > Lissotriton > Lissotriton vulgaris. Next base: position 1,069,004,220 of record NC_141698.1, on the reverse strand, counting down.
GAGTTTTATAAGGCCTACCAGGACCTCCTGATTCCTGAACTCATCAAATTATATGAGACGGCTCTAGAAGATTCCTCCCTACCCCCTTCACTGAACGAGGCCACACTGATCTCCCTATTGAAGCCGGGTAAGGAGGGGACGCTTATGGGCTCATACAGGCCACTCGCCCTCCTAAACACAGACTATAAAATACTAGCCTCCACCTTAGCGAGGAGACTGGCCCAATATACGCCCCTCCTGGTCCACCCTGACCAGAACGGGTTCGTACCCACACGCAGCACATCGCTCAATATCCGCCGGTTATTCAGGGTGCAAGAGTACGCGAGAGACCCTTGGCCACGATCGGGTTGCATAGTATTAGACCTGGAAAAGGCATTTGATTCGGTGGAGTGGCCGTACCTTAGGACGGTTATGCAAAAATTTGGTCTGGGAGACGACTATCTGGAAATGGTAGGACTCCTATACCAGACACCCACCGTCCGGGTACGAATAGGGAGCCTGATCTCGGATACTATACAGGTGAGGCGGGGCACGCGACAAGGTTGCCCGTTATCGCCCCTACTCTTCTCTTTGGCCATGGAACCGCTGGCGGAGATTCTGAGGATGCAGGGCGCCCAGTGGGGCATTCCATTGACAGACGGGGAGCACGCGGTTTCCTTGTATGCCGATGATTTACTCCTCTACGTCCGGGACCTGACGCGGATACCCCCGGAACTCAGCAGTGCCCTCTGCGAATTCGCGGCGCACTCGGGTCTAAGGGTCAACTGGGGTAAGTCTGGGGTTTTCCCCTTCCACCCAGATATGCAAGAATGCGCAGTACGGCTAGGAGACACGACGCTGACGTGGTATGCCGGCACCTTTAAGTACCTGGGCATACACATATACAGGAACGCGGCGGATATACTGGATGGCAACCTGGTTCGAGCCATAAACTCCTTGCGGGCGCAAATCCGATTCTGGGGCACGCTCCCGCTTAATGTCCCGGCCAGGATTACCCTGTCCAAAATGATAGTCTTGCCCAGACTTCTGTACTACTATTCGAACCTGCCGGTATATGTCCCAGCCCGGGTCTTCAAAGACCTGGAGTCCTTAACACGAACCCTCATATGGAATGCGGGGAGACCGAGGGTGGCCCTGAAAAAATTATATGCTCCAACGGCCTCGGGGGGACTAGCGGTCCCGAACCACGAGCATTACTACCTCGCCGCACAGCTTCAGTGGGTGGTGGCGTGGCTCGCGGGCAGAAACTTAAGCGATACGGCCTCAACAGCCCCGGCACTGACCCATGCGGAGGCTCTCGCACTGTTCCACCCCCTCAGAGGCGCGACACGTGAGACGCAACTACATGTAGTGGTGGCACTGAGGTGCTATAAGCGTGCACTGACGTTAACCAGGGAGACTACACCCTACGCCCCAGCATTACCATTGGAAGGACTGCCCAGACCAGGGGGAGTGGTGACGGCAGCGCGCCTGCAAGACTGGGCACAGGTGGGACTTGAAACGATGGCGGACCTCTATGACGATGGGGCCCTGGTGCAGTTCGAGGGACTAGTGGAGAATCCAGGACTGCCAGCGGGTCAATTCCTGACGCATGCATCAATGATACGGGTCCTAACGGAACACTGGGGAGATATGACAGCGGAACCCGAGACACACCTCTTAATACAATACCTGCACGTAATGGGGGCGGGCACACACGTCGTACATTGGCTAACGCAGGCGCTGAGATCCCACACTACATGCTCCCTGCGATCACTCAGGGACAGGTGGACCACGGACAGGGGGGAGGACTGGTCGGATAAGGAATGGGAAAGGATTTTAGAGGGGCCACAACACATTCCTCGCAACTCGAGATTCAGAATCATACAGTTCTACATAACACACAGGGCATATCTGTCCCCAGACAAGATTAATCGTTATTTTGGCCTGAACACGTCCAAATGCCCACGCTGCGCGCTACTGAATGCGGATCTCCTACACATGCTATGGGCATGTCCCAAACTACAGACGTATTGGCATGATGTCACCACACTGTTGGCAAAGGGAACGGGACTAAGTGCTCGACACGACTGGGACGCCTGTGTATTGGGCCTCCTCGCCAGGACGAAACACAACAAGCCGCATATGAGGTTCTGGGATTTAGGGCTGATAACCGCCAAAAGACTCATAACCCGGCACTGGAAAGCAGCAGCACCACCGCTGACGAAACATTGGAGTGCCTCCCTCACCTACTGGGCGACCGCAGAGGGCACGGTACTAAGCAGGGAGGAAACAGCGGGGCGGAGGGCCATACCGATAGCCCAGATGTGGGAGGGTTTCCTTCGAGCTTTCACCAGGGCCTGCCATGACAAAGGGGTGATGTAGAAGGGGGGCAGAGAGGAAGGGGAGCAACGAATGACGCGCGCAGATAAACGAGAAACGCCGCCCCCGTGATCCACCGCCCTCCCCCCTTCCGCCCCCTCGCGCCCGCCCTCTCCCGCCCCCCCCCCGGTTTCCCCCCCCCCTCCTCCCCCCCGCTTCCCCTTCCCCACCCGCTCCGCCCCTTGCGCCCCCCCCCCATCATCATCCCCCTCACCTGCCGGTGGGGGACACACACACACAGACGACCCCGCTAATGCACTCCCACCCCGGGATTCAAAGTTATCACGCACCACTTGTAGCACCCTCATGCGAGCACCACGGAGCAGCACCCTATGCGGCTACTCCGCTCGTAACCAACGAGACAAAACCCACACTGCAGCACCCCCCCCCTATGCTTAGGTTAGTTGCACCCGCACACTCTTTCCTGTTCTTCCCTAGATCGGAATAGCAACACACACGGCAGAGGTCGCCCCCCAGTTGACCACACCAGACCTGCCTTTCCCACTCGCACCCTCGCTACTAGCATACAAAGGTTACACGTAGGAGTGCAGCACATAGGCGAACCACTACCGGGACCTTCCACCCCATGGTGCCTATATCCTGACCAGTCTAGTGGTCCACAACACTCGTACATGCCGCCCGGAGTCAGGCCTGGATGGCTGTCCAAACTGTAGGGAATCACCACACTTCACCACTGACCATAAGGCTACGCACACCAGGGGGAAGGCTGGACACCAAGCTGCCCATCTGGGCGGGCAGGATTGGCTGCCCAGGTGGGAACGACGCTGCGAGGCACTCCGAGACAGGACACTGGAATGAATGGTCTGACGCATACAGCGCCCACCCATGAGGCGATAAGTGGTGATTTTATATGTATATGTACAATTATCGGACCTCTAACCATCGACTGTATTTGCTTTGATACTGTACGGACCACCCCGATTGTTGTTTCCCCTTTGAGTTATGCACATAATGAACTGTACTTGTATACCAAGAGCTTCAATAAAACAGATTTAAAAAAAAAAAAAAAATAACTGTTCTTGGGAATTATTAATCTTCCGCAATGTGTAAATTTGTCTAAATTGTCTAAATTTGTCTTTTAGAGTAAAATGTGAAAGCTTCTTGTAATTCAGTGGAGTTTTTAGAGCCCCATGCTGTGTTTTTACTGTGTTTTAATTGTTAAATGTTAATGTTGGTGCTTTTAAGATATTTTGTATATCGAAATAAAGCCTTACTACTACTATTTTGCAAATGTGGGTCACTTTTTTAGCCATTTAATTTAAAGGGGTCACTTTTAATTTGATGTTAGGGCCTATTCCACCCTGTCGGTGAGACAATAATGGCTGTTTATTACCTAGTGTTTGGTGCTCTGAAGAGTTTGTGGTGCAGTCTGTGCCTGCAGCCTGTACACCCCCTTCCCCCTCACCTCCACCCTGCCTCTGAGTATTTACAAGAGAAGGGTACATTCTTAACTGTTCCTGCATGCCTATGTGGCCAAACATTCACTCCAGGACAGTTGCATTTGCCTGTGGTGTCTGCATGTTCTATTTTAGGGAATGTGACAGCTGGCTCTAATCCCATGTTCCTCTTCCGATCTGCTGGATAAGCTTGAAACACTTTCAGACAAAGTCCTGATCAGAAATCATAGCACAAAGGAAAGGAAACAAGGAAAGGAAATAGAGTTCTAGGGCTGGAGAGGAGGACACACCGAAGAGAACAACTGCTAAGAAATGAGGGGGGAACTGGGGAAAAGGACAAGCAGGAGAAGGGAAAATTAACGAGAGAAAGAATGAAGGAATAAAAGATGGAAGAGAGAAAAGACAATAAAAATTGTTGAAAGGGCAGGGAGGAAATGAGGAAGGAAGGAGGAAAGCGAGGAGGAAGAAAGAGGACGAATGGCAGAAAATAAAGAAAAAGGGACAGAAGGAAGTAATGATCAAACGAATGAAGGATATAACGGAATAAAGGCAAATGCATGACAGGAGGACAGAAGGAGAAAAGGGAGTGAAGATTGAAGGGTAGAAGAGACCTTTGACAGTGTAGGCTGAGGACTCTTAATAAATCTAGCTAATGCTCAAAGTTTTGCTTAATAAGGGCAGAGGTTATCACGTCTCATTTTCACTGAAAGTCAGTTCTATATTTCCCAGAATTACATCCAACATGGAATGCGACACATTGTTCACTGGTGAAAGAAAAATGCAAATCTTTTCATAGCAGCAGCGAGCTAATATTTCGGGAAAACACATCTACGCTAATTATGCTGCAAAGACAACTGACATTTCATTCTTTAGATGTCTATTCATGGGTCCATTTCATTTGAAATATTTTGAATGTACATTTTTCGCAGCTCCTCTCTGAATGTCATGGCTCCCTCCTGTTCTATCATTAGCATGGGTGGCATTAAAGAAAGGATTGCAGCCTAGCAGCCCCCAAAAAGGGGGGCTCATTGCAAACTTGAGATCTGCAGGACAACTAGAAGCCCCCCAGGTTCAATGCAGCCCCGAGTGTGACGAATGAGAGGGGGCGAGGATCTGTCAATCAAGGCTGCCCTCCCTTCAGCATCTGGGCTTCAAGACCTCTGGTCATGGGGTACCTAAAGAACAAAGCTGTTGTCCTCGGTCTGCCATGGTTAGTTCCTTCAGTCAATCAATCAGTTGGTACTTGTAGAGCGCTGTTTATCACCCGTGAGGGTTTCCAGGCGCTGGGTTACTGGGTTTGGTCGAACAGCCAGGTCTTGAGTCTCTTCCTGAAGCCCGTCAGCGAGGGTGATGTTTGGAGGTGGACAGAGAGGGCGTTTCAGGACTTCCGGGGATAGGATATGCAAATCTTCTGACAGATGATCTCCCAGAACCCTCAGTGCCAAGGAAAGCTGGCTGAGAGCATGGACAGGAACTGGACTTAGGACCTCTATTGGAGGTGGATACTTTATGGTTAGCCAGGGTGACTTGCTGGCTCCTTGCATTGCCTGACACTTCCCTTACTCCCTTGGTTTCAAAGGTTACGCAAGCATCAGCCGTCAAGGAAGGTCAATGGGGTATTTTCTTTCTGTGCTTTTCATGCCTGATCCTACCCCCTCAGCATCTGATGTCCCTTCCGCTACCCCTGGCATATTTTTCATTGATGGCCAATGCAAGCTGTTGTCCTCAAAATGTGATGTAATGTAAAATGTAATGTAAATGCATTTATGTAGCGCGTAAATCACCCGAAGGTTTCTGGGCGCTAGCAGATCCTCCATCACAGATCCACAAGACAGGAACAGTGGGGCTGTGGCTAAAAGAGCCAGGTTTTAAGGTTCTTCCGGAATCTCTGATGGCTGGGTTCTGTCCTGATCTGGAGGCGCAGGGTGTTCCAGGCTTCAGGAGCAGTTTTACTAAATGCCCTATCACCATTTCTAACCTTGCGGACCATGGGAACAGCTAGAAGTAGTTTGCTGGTAGACTTGAGTGTTCTGGCCGAGTTATGGAATTTGAGCTTTTTTTCCAGGTAAGTCGGTCCATGTCCATAGATGGTTTTATGGACTAGGCAGCATAGTTTGAATTTTATGCGCTTCTTTATTGGGCGCCAGTGCAAAGTTTTGAGACAGGGCAGTGATGGGGTACGCGGGGGGGGAAGGTTGAGCACCAACCTTGCAGCAGTGTTTTGTAGTACCTGTAATCAATGATGGCTGTCCCCTCTGCATCAGACCCCTGATCATAAGGAGAGCGGGCTTAGAGCAAAGTGAGTACTAAAGTCACAACGTAGCCTACAACTTCCTGGCTTGACTCAGTGTACTTTATTCAAATGTACCCACCCGCCCAAATGCATGGTCAAAAACATGCCAAAATATGGTCGTCCATTAACGGAAATCAGTGTCATTTAAAGTTGGTAACAGTGGCATTGAGCAAATATGTGGAGATATACTGACATCAATAGGCCGGTACCCTACAAAGGTGGCTCGTCTGAGCTAATGCCTATCGAATAAACAGGCCTGCCAGAGGATGTAAGAGCAGCAAAAGTCCCACCACCCCGCGCTCCCACACTTTATCTGAGGGAAATAGCACCAGGCGTGGATGGTCCTATCATAATGAGTATAAACAGGCCAAAACTGTGTCCATGCGGAGTCATTGTACTGTAAATCTTGTCTTCACATGGCAAAGTTTCATCCCTTTCCTGTCCTAAACAATAGCCCTGCCAGAAATTAGATGTACAATTTCTAAGAGTATCCGCATGGAGCAGCTAAATGGTGGGATTCCTGCTGTTTGCCAAAAATTCTGGGGGTTTCTGACACAGATAAGTGAAGACATTGTGATTTATTTGATCATACTTTGACAACTTCAGGGTATTCTGGGTAATCAACCATGCTGGGATACATGCTGTCCACATCACCTTGACTTCTCCTGTATCTCTAGTTTTTAGAAATATCTGGGCTGATAGGTTTCCCTGTGTGCCAGCCGATCCTGACCCCGATGAGAGCTCTTCCATCGAAAACATGCCGTACTGCATGGACTGCTGCTCAAACCCATTGAAAGGCCATGCCGGTAGGACCGTGGACAATTTTAGATCATAACTTGGCAGCATAGATGGACGCAAGATGCCTTAGACTGAATGCTGATAAGATGGAGGAGCCTGGTGGTCGGAAAGCAGCAATCGATCGGGTCTTCAGCCTGGTGGCCCTCTGAGCTGGGCCCCACTCCAATCCCCAAACTTAAAGTGAAGAACGTGGGTGTTACTTTCGAGGCAGCACTAACTTTCGACAAGCAGATGTCAACTATAGTCGGTACCTGCTTTCGTGTATTAAAATGGTACGAAAAATCCTGAGACTACTACCGGAATCCTACGAGAAAGCAGTTATCCAGGCTTTGGTGGTATCCCGCTTGGACTATTCTAATGTACTCAACCTGGGTACCTCCAATGGCAGGCTGAGGATGCTTCAAAGAGTACAGAACACTGCAGTTTGGCTACTCCTGAGCATCCCAAAATGATCCTCCCTAAGCACGGGACTAGCCAAACTTTACTGACTCACCAGGATTTCTTTCAAAGCACTAGGCTTTGTGCTCAGATACTTAACCGGAAGGGCCCTGGTTACCTGTTCCCACTGATTCAAGCTTACGTTCCTAGCAGACACCTTAGGTCTTCTGGAGCGCACTGATGGTGGTTCCTAGACGGAACAGAATACACTTGGCGGGTAGATCTTTTAGACTCCTAGCAGCTAAGCTGTGGAACGCTATGCCCAGGGTCCTGAGAGCGGAGCCAACTGAAGCTCGTTTTGGGAAAACACTCAAGACTTGGCTCTTTAGAAAATAGCGCAGTCCTGTTCTGCCTAGTGGTAAACTTGACTCTCTGATACGCGGAGCATGAGCAGCTAATCCCAGCGCGGGACACTCAGGTTGGAGTAACCAGGCGCTCTGTACATTTCTTAACATAGCACATAACATAACCTGCATGTCCGGTGGGCCACACTCAGGAAACCAGAGGGAACCTATATGTGGATCAAGACTTGGCAATTATATCTTTGTGTGTGAGGAAACTAGGGGAAATTACCAAGTTTTAGGAAAACAATTACTGAAAACCTGATGCAGGTCAAGTTCAAAGCATTGAGCAAGCCATGAAATCAGGATGAGGAAGTTTTCATAACCAGCAATAGAAACTTTAAGATAGGTAGATGTTAAAAAAATGAGGTTGTGGTATGTTTTTGTAAAACTTAGGTGTGATACCTGGACTAAAAGACAGAGTTTTGCCTTGTCGAATTGGTATTTTAAAACTTCACTATAGGGTGAAGTGGCAGAGCTCAGACATATTTAAAAGGGCTACTTTAGGGGCTGACACAATGAGTGCTGCAGGCCCACTAGTAGCATTTGATTTACAGGCCCTGAGTATATGTATTACCACTTTGCTAGGGATTTACAAGTCAATTAAATGTGCCAATTAGGTGTAAGCCCATTTTAACATGTTAAAGAAGAGAGCACACGCACTTTAGCACTGGCTAGTAGCGGTAAAGCGCACAGAGTTCTAAAAGCCAACAAAAGAAGGGAGTGGAGGCACAAAGTTTGGTGGTAGCTCTGCAGAGAGAGCCTAACAGTTATGCATTATGCACTTTCTCGTCAAACCTACACACAGCATTGGCAGACTCCAGAATAGCAGGATGTATGTCTGCTAATTTGAGAAATGCATTAACATTTAGAGCAAATGAAACTATCTTTACATTTTTCATTACAACTTCAAGCTGCAAAGATATATTGAAGCAGAATTTACCTCAATACATAGACCCACATTTCTGAAAAAACATAGCATGCATGTGTGCACATTATGAACATCATTCATGTGTTTAAAAAACTTAATACGGAAGCGGAACTAGCTCCTGCAGGGGGTAAGCAAACACCTGGCATTGAAAGGGCTAAGCACATCGCCTGGTGCTAGTACAGAGATCAGATTTTAATTGAAAGGGAGCTCCAGAGAGAGATTGTACTAACAATAAAATATGGAAAGAAGCCACCACAGGTACAGGGTGATTGAGGAACTAACACGAGTGAACTCAACTTTGGAGTCAGCATTTCCTCCACAAATGGAATGGTTTTGTATTCCCACCGGACACAGAGTCAAGCCCCAAAGGTCATAAGGTCAGACGCTGTGAGCCAGCTTGTACACGCAGATGTCAGACAGCATTTAAATCCGTGATCCCAGCAGCTGGTGTCTTTTACTAGAAATCTGATGAGTCACAATAATGGGAGGTAGTTCCTTCTATGCTGTGGGCGCTGGCAAAATGTGCCTGCTCAGTGCAGCTGAATGCAAAGGTAGATGAATGACATATCTTTTGTGTGTCTTTTAAAGTGTGTTTTTCTTCTCACATAGTGTGAGATGCATGTGTGGATGGTTACAGCAAGCTGGCTGATTTCACTAATCATGCAGAAAATACAACTGTGCTAGTGTGCTGTGCCCACCACAACGTTTGCAAAATATTCTATGAAGCACTTGCTTCACTAGACCTCATGCACTTATCGGGAAACATCCTTTAAAACGCAACTTTTACAACGCACTACCATTACGATGCAACTTTTACAACGCATGTCATTACAACGAATTGCGCTGGAGGGCGCTCTAGGATAGGGAATAGTTTAATTACTATCCAACACCTTCCCTACTATCCACGGGGACTGGAGTTGGATTAGTAAATTAAACTATTCACTATCCAGCTCCCCCCAACGCAAGTCGTTGTAACGACTTGCGTTGTAAAAGTTGCGTCGTAATGGCTTGCGTTGTAAAAACATGCGTTGTAATGACATACATCCCACTTAACACACGCGTGAAAGTGAATAGTCAGTTCACAGAGAACAGCAACATAAGGACCAGCAGACACTTGTGGATGCAAACTAACTACAAGCAACTTTCAGTTGGCTAACACAGGTTTCAGTTTGCAAACTCCCTTGGCAAATAGATCTTTTCTTCGGATGATTGGTGGTGAAGAACCTGGAGAGACCCGCCAGGCTTTGAAAGTGGAGAAACTGAAATATGTGCTACAGGACCATTGTCACATCACAAGTAGCAGGAAATGGCATCACACGCATTCACATCACTCACATTACATGCACTCACATCATATGCAAACGCATCACATGCTCACACATTACATGCACTCACATCCCATGCACTTACATCACAAGCACACACATCACATGCACTCACATTACATGCCCACACATTACATTCACTCACATCACATGCACACACATTACGCACCGATAACATGATGTGGTGATGTGCGTTATCGCAGCTTTGTGATTGGTCTGAATGCTGTGTTTACGGCGCTCTGAGAGGGAATGGAAGGATGTGTATGTTCTCCACCCATGCAGTACATTACAGCCTGGTGGGAAACATGCAAAGTGGGCAGGACTGTTTGGCCAGCCCAGGAAAGCCAGCCAAACTGTCATGCGCACTTAGGGAGTGCAAACCACTACTCCCTCTGCTCTGGCCAGCCCAGCCCGCCTTAACCTGGCTCCGAGTTCGCAGTGAAAAATAAAATGATAATAACATCATGTTATTATCATTGCATTTAATTTTTTTTCCATTGCTCATAGAGCAGTGGGGCAACGCTCCTCCACCTTAGCGGAGGAGCCACCACTGGTTCATGCGTCTATGAAATGCATGCAATGTACAGTTTACGGGGCCGACTCACAAAGGGCCTCACACTGGTGGCTGAGGCCCTGTAATCATGGTGGAGGCCTTGCCCTGGTGGCGGCACCTTCACACTGCAGTTACTCATTGCAGAAGTCCCATGACGAGTGCAGGGCCTCTGAAACGAGTGCGAGCCCCTCCTCCATCACTGCGGGCCTCCACCAGGACTTCAGAGCCTCCACCACGACTGCAGGGCCTCTGATACGGGTGCGAGCCCCTCCGCCATCACTGCGGGCCTCCACCACGACTGCAGGGCCTCTGACACGAGTGCGAGCCGCTCCGCCATCACAGCGGGCCCCCACCACAAGTGTGGAGGCCCTTTGTGAATCGGCCCATGAATGTTTCCTACAGATATAATATTGATTGCCAAGCTGCTGTTTCCATAGTTACACTGCTGCTTGTACAGTGATTCTTGATGTCTCTGCAGCTGTAGAGCCCTTACTGCGCAGGGCTGTAATGCATGGGATGTGGGAGGCCTTTATATGTGCGTCCTCTATGTTTGTTTTTCGACGCCACTGATTTACAGTGATGTTTTTATTGGGTTTTTTTATGCTGGTTTCAGTGAATGTTGTTTTGTTTTCAGGTCATTGTTGTCAAAAAGGCCTCAATTGGTAAGGTCACAATTAGGGATGACATATAAAACGCATAGGGGTGCATAGGATGCCAAACATCCATCAAAAAGCTGCAGAGGACCCTTGTTTACAGTGCATTGATACTTAAACATTCCACAGAGAGTGGCCAGGACATCCCACAAACTCTACACCAGTCCCATTGTGGCTAGCATACTTAGCTGCAGTGACTTCCCACCTGAAGGAGATATAAGTGCCTAGAGGTTCAATTTGGTTTTGTTTTTATCTATTTTATTTTGTATTATCAAAACACATAGTTGATAGTTGGTTTATGCATATAGAAATATGCATATTTGCACATTTGTATATAAAAATATACATTACATCATTTTGTCTAAGAATGTTACCATGCAGAATTAGCTGCACGTTTTTTCTCTTCATTTCTTTCCTATTCCTGCAACAATTACAAACCCTACTGAGAGCCAGACTCTTAAATAGGGGATGGGTGTCCATATGTCTGCTCTGAAGGGCTCAGCCTAATACAGGATCAGACAGAGTTATACTCAGGACCATCAGATGGAGATACGTCAGAAGCCAGGAAGCCAGGCCATTCTGCAGGGCACATTTAGAAACAAACATCACAGGAAGTGACTGCACCCTGAAGGCAGTGGCACCCCATTAAGTGGCATCACATCCCCTCAAACACCTTCCAGTGGGTGACATTGGAAACGTGTAAATCCAATGATATTATAGAAAAGGGATGAACACCCTTTAGGGATTTTAAAGCAAATAAATAATGTCAAACTCTCACAGAAGGAGGTCGAAGACAGCCAGAGGAGTCTCAATGGAAGGCATATTTTTTTGCAGTTGCAATCAGTTGATATGCAAATCAGTTTTGCCATACACCCCCCAAAAGGGTCGGGCATTTGTGCCCAAAACAGGGTTCGTCTATAAGCCCACGTTATCAAATGTGCCTGCTAGACGAGGGGTGAAATGTATTCCTTGCTCTGGTGTTCCTTGTGTTATGGTATGTGAATGACACACAGCTGTTAGTGTGGATCGGTGGAGATATAGCGCGGGCTCAAACACCATTTCATATTATAGATTGTGCCCCAGGGGAGCAGTAGGCATTTGTGCCAACGTTGTGCACCACCGGGTCACAATGTTATTACAGAAGGCGCCGTAGACGCTTGTGCACCCCCTCCTGTAATATTGATCGCACTGGCGCCAGCGCTCTCACAAGTGGGCATCCCCTAATCACTGGATGTCCCCACCCGCGAAGTATTACAGACACAGGTGCAGAGGCAAACGCGTTCTTAGAAGGCGCACTAAAGGCAGCCCTCCGGGGGGATAAGAGGGTCGTGTGGACCCCACAGATACCCACCTGCTAGGGGTCTCTCTCCTCTCTTGAGAGTGCAGGCAGCATACCCGCTGCACTGTGAAACACGGAGCGGCTTTCAAGCAGCGGCTCCGTATTGCACTTGAATGTGCTGCCCCCAGGGCAATGCAGGTGCATGCGGGCCCTCAGAGCAACGCATTCTGAACAATGAGGCACACGCTCGCTGTTTGATCCCAGCGCACCTTTTGAAAGGTGTGATGTGGCACAAACAGGGAAAGTGTTCCACAACAATATAATACGGCCCTAGGGCTGCTTGGCTGCAATGGAGGACTGGATATGGGGACATGAACAGTAGAGTTAAACAGTTTCCCTTGGTAAAGTGTCTAGAGAATTAAGCCCAAATATTGATCTTGGACACAAGACTCAAATTAGTAAAAATATAAACATAAACAACATTGTATATAAAAAAGTAGGAATATTTTATTAAAACAATATTTTCATAAATCTAAAAAACACATACACAAAGCTTAAAATAGAGTTTGTCACTCTTTACACTACTCATTTAGACATAATCAAATACTTGTCCTATAGTTCATACACACCCTATCTAGACAGCAATACTAAAACAATGTATAAGAAAAAAACCTACAAACGTACTCTAATTCATACAATGTGATATAGTGGGGAGGGGGAGAGAAGAAAACACAGACATTAACAGTTTGTCATACAGTTATGCACATTAAAACCCTCAATGTAACTCGAACCCAGACTTGTCTTTTTTTCTCAATGTTCGTGGGGCGAGTTGGGTTGTTTAATTGTGCAAAAAATGGGCGTTGACGCGTTTCGATGGACTCATTGGATGTGGGCCATCTTTTTCAAGACTTTCTATTGTACTTCTCTCCTATTTAGGCACTGTGGACATGAACTACAGGTAAGCACTGTGAAAACTGAATTTGTAGTGGTAGGCAATAAATTTTGTAATTGTAATTGCATTTATGTAGTGCTTACTACCCCTAACGAGGCATCGAAGAGCTTTTTTCGACGAGTGCCACTCTACTTGGGAAACCAAATAGGATTAGTCGGGAATTTAATATAGTTAAATATTAAATTATTCAGAGTGGTGGACATGTTAGTATGTTATTTGGATTGAAAAGGATAGTGGAGGGATCAAAGAGGGAAGGGTGTGCATTGATATAGTGCTTGCTACCCCTGATGAGTTGTTGAAGCGCTTTTCAATGAGTAGCAGGCTACTCGGGCATATGGCCAAAGTCACAGTTGCCAGATAATATGGGACAAACTCCCGTTCTGCTGCACTCACAGTTTACTCCAAGCCTCCAAGCTGTCACCGGCACCCCAGACCACTCATGTTTTATGCTTCTTATTCTCAGAATAAAATACCATTATTCCCATCAGTTGCAGGAAAACTATGAAGGTCACTTATATTTGAACATTGGAATGCTGGGAGCTCCATTGAAAACAATGGAGTGCTCTGGGCTTATAATGGCTGGTATAATCCCTGAGCTCCAACATTCCAATGTTTCTTTGTTCACATCTCTGGCTGTGAACAAAGGCTTCAGGGAGCCTGAGGGGATACCAATCCCCTCACGCTCCCAAAAGGCTTTGTTTTTTTTGTTAGAACATTCTGTACCCTAGTGACAGAATGTTCTAATAGCCTTATAGCCCTTCGTAGATGGGCTATACCGCTATTAAAGTCCCTCTCCCTTGTTAAAGGCCCTCGCCTTCGGCTCAGGGCCTTTAACGCTGGAGAGGGCCTTTAATAACCGGTATAGCCCTCTACGGCGGGCTATAAGGCTATAGTAACGCCATGGATTGATTGTTCCGATCATTACATGTGGGGTTACCTACACCATTGCCACCTAGACTCAAGAATCAATTAATCAGAACAGGGAGACAAGGCTTATTTCTGGACATAGCAGGAAAGGACCAGTTTCTCATTGTCAGGTAGTCAACATTAATTTCTAGTTTGGAAATGTGTCTGGATCAAGTGTTTTTCCTTGGAACTCAGGGAATTCTATGATCAAGGGTCAATTTTCCAGCTATCTCCCTTACAACCAGCTAACATGTAACTCTAGGGGCATATCTTCCTAGGGATGTTTGGGGTGTGACACCCTCCAAATGAATGCATTCTTGCATTCTAGGCATGGCAGTTGGATCTGGGGGGAGCCCTGAGTCAGGTCTGCTACCTATTTCCAGTTTTGCTTGGCCTGCACCAAAAATGAAAGGCAAAACAGTGACCATTGTGATAAACAGAGGGAAATGGTACTTCCTAGCATGAAAATAAATAGGCGCATTGGGTGCTTCTGCGCAGTTGCAAGCAGCCTATGATTAGGGAGCTGAGGGGTCCGAAACACGTTAGGCAGAAATAATCAGGATGTAACATGCTGGTTTCCCCGAAAATAAAGAAATCTGTTGAATTGCCTGCAGTGGAGTGCATCCTCACATCAGGACAAACATGGGAGCATATATATATATATATATATATATATATATATATATATATATATATATATATATATATATATACCCTTCTTCTGTCCAGGAGGGAGAAGTTGCTTTCATGCTTTGCGCGCAGCATGTGGTGCGCTTAAAGGGACCCTTCCTGCAAGTTGGTCGTGGAGAACACTGGTGTGTTGAAACTGTGTGCGGAAACAAGATGTGCCCGAGGTATCGGATATCCACGACCCCCTACTCACCTGTGGTTTCCTAATTGCTACTGCAGACTGCAGTCCAACCCTGCGTGGAGAGGCGCATGAACCAGGCAGTTTCAGCTGAAACACGTAGACGTTTGTTCGTCTACACACCACCTCTAATTGCAAAAGAAAATTTTCTCCGTTCGATGGGAGTGCCGTCCCTTGAAGCAGTTTTTTTTTCCAGAGCCGTTTTATATATAAAGTACCCCATCCTGCACATAAACAATTATTTACAAAAATGCCGTTTTGCAGCTTCTACGTGTGCTGCATTACGCAGCACCCATAGAAGTTACAAAACAGCATTTAAATATTGTTTATGTGCAGAAAGGGGGACCTTCCTGCACATAAACAATCTACCCCTCAACACAGGCACCCTTGCACTATGGTGCAAAGGAGTCTGCATGGCCCTAGGCAGCTAAAGATAGCGGCAGCGTAGGGGAAAATGCAGGGCTGCACCCTATTGTTCAAAGAAAAAAGTTCCACAGCGGATCTAGCAGCCAGCACCTCTATATTCCAATGTCCCTCAAATGTTCAATTTCTTTTTGTGCTGATAACCTCCAGGACCTGCTGCGGTTTGGTCCTACTGGAAATCCAGAGAAAGACTTTAGAAACAGAATGGAGGCAGCACCAAAGATGAAGTAGACCAGAACCACGTAGTATCAAAAATAGGTTTTCTTTTATTTTTTCAATTACAAGACAGCCAACGCGTTTCGCTCCCCAGCCATGGGAGCTTCATCAGGGCAAGGATGTTATCCGATCTTGAAATGACGGAATGACGTCAGCGCAAACGTTTGACCAAAGCAGTACAAATGCCGATATCAAAATTATGGTATCCGAATAATATTTTGAACACGTCAGGGGTATATATGAAAATGGCACGAATGTCCAAAAAGGTAATATTCCAAAAATTAATGTAAATTTTTTGGCGTCCAAGGACAAGTACAAGCGCAGACCTTAATAAGCTGCCGCCACAGATGCTAAGTGCGTCCTATCACTGCAGTGTCCCCATGACGGATTTGATCAACGCATTTAAATATTGTTTATGTGCAGAAAGGGGGACCTTCCTGCACATAAACAATCTACCCCTCAACACAGGCACCCTTGCACTATGGTGCAAGGGTGTCTGCATGGCCCTAGGCAGCTAAAGATAGCGGCAGCGTAGGGGAAAATGCAGGGCTGCACCCTATTGTTATAAATATGGTGCAGTCCTGTGTTTCTAAAGTGACAAAGCATGTTGTTAGCCTTCTTGACTAAACAACGCGCTTCACAACTTTATTGTACATATGCCTCAGAGAATGTTACGCCCCTGTGTAACTCTGCACTACTCGTGAAAATACCAAGAGCCAGGAAGACGTGAGCAGGTGGCAGAGCCCTGTCAATCAGTGCAGCGAAACTCTGGAATCAATTTCCTGTCCAGATAAAACAAGCATTGTCAGAGCTAAAAAAAGTATGTCCTTGGCAAGATGCTGCTATGATTATTCATTTGTATGTTTTTTGCTGCAAGCTTATGCCATAAAAAGAATAAGAAAAACATATACGGCTACTTAAACATGGCAACACTCCGTTTATGACTTGAGCACGGTTTTTCTGTATTATCACCTAAGTCAACTTCTCAAACATTTCGCTTTTCAGACAATCACCATGTTTTTAGCATAGCACCAGCATGCATGCTAGTGATTTCGTTCTGGCACACTAGTGCTACATTACAAATGAGATTGGCATTTTTGCCACTTTTCTTGTACTCACCTCAAGTTTCCTCTATTTCAGAAATATGCCCCTGATGAAGGGCCACAGCCCGAAATGCATTGGGCATATGTGAACATATACCATGTTATGAATTTTCATGAAAACCTGTTATGATGAAATAACGGAGGACAATAATAAGGATTATTTTTGAATGCTAAAAAAATTCATCGATAACAAATCCATTGAGAAGTGATTTACAATACGACCTCCTAATCGAGTGCAAGTGGGAGACGCCCCTCATTTCATGAGGTCTGCGCTTTTGAAAATGCCTAACATGGCTGCCATATATTTTTGCAATATAAATTGCAAATGTAAAAAATGTTTCAATGGTATAGCCGTCTTACGAGTGTTTTTTTTTTTTACTTTATAAGCCTTTTCTTTAGGCCACCTTTTTTAATAATATTTTTGTGTGAAGGAGACAAGAAAAAGTAAAGACCCAACCAAGCACTCAAATTACAGCCAGCTACAATGGTATATTGTACTTACACTTTTAAGAGCAACTTTAAAATTGAGAAGGAAAATAAATCACATCTAAGTGGGCACCCAAATTGTAGGCAAAATAAATAGTGCATATTTAAAGATAGAAAGAAAAGTAAATGAATAGCAAATCCCACTTTGAACCAGGTGGATCGCTGAAGAGAAAGGACTACTTTTAGGCGGATGTGAGCAATGTGAGCGGGTTTTATGCAGTCACTCAGAGGGAAGGGAGCCAATGGGTGAAGTGGGCTGATCCACTTCCTCATGCTGTACAATGGTGGTTGACATAAGCGAAATGGAATGACAATTTAATAGACCAATTGATGAAGCCGAATGGCCAAAAGCCCTTCTATGAATGTATAGTATGTATAATTTATTTGGAAAAAGAATAGTTACAAAGCAGCTAAAGCTTTCTTAAAAGCCAGACTTAAAAGGAACCGAGCCGTCTCAAACTCCAAATGCTCTTGAAAACGTGCCTATTTTTAATGATCTGGCACTGTAATACATTATGGTTCTTTGTCCTGTGGTCAGGATTCACCTTGCATGAACCAGTAAAAGAGTCAGGCAGGCCAGGGTCACCTTGGGGTCACTGTTACACTTCATAAATCCTCTAAAGAATTGAAACCAAATCAAATAAAGTTCCTGTTGAAATATACCGAAAGTTGGAAATAACATTACCAGCAGCCATTTTCAACAGATTTCAAACTTCTGCTAGAATTTTGTCAAATAATCAGTGAAAACTAGACTCCTCTAACTGCAAAATGGTGCTGGAAATGGAAGTGTGTTCTAACAATTAAAGGAAGGGGTTTGTTTTGGTGCTCTTCTCTGTGTCTCTGGCTGACATAAGTAACCCTGGGCGTAGGACTACACTACGCTTGCGGGGCGTGCGTAGTTTGTGCAACTACACGCTACGGGAATTGCACGTAGCACAGTGCGAAAACGCACAGCGAGCATTTTTTGCTTGCTCGCGGTCCTCAACGTCAAGTTGGCGAGCGAGCAAAATAACATCCCGACAAGACGTTTTCCTCGTTCGCGATCAGCAACATCAAGTTGCCGATCGCGAGCGTGGAAAATAAACCTCCCGGGGAGATTCTCAATGCGGGGAGGTCAGGTTTCTCATTGCGAGTAGTCGCGTATGCTCGCGACCACTCACGATGAGAAACCTGACCTCCCCGCATTGAGAAAGCTGCAGCTCGAGTCCAAATCTACTCGTGCGGCAGAAAACGACCGCTTGCCCTGTGCAAGATGCGGTTTGCAATGATTGCACTGTGCGGACAAGCATCCGGCACTGTGCAATCAGTGCGAACAGCATTTCCCCTACTGCACTTTGCAGTTCACGTGGCTACGCGTAGCTTGCGTAGTGCAAAGTGCACTTCGCATAGCTACGCGTACTGCTACTACGCAAATTACTCCCAGGGTTAGACATAAGGTGTGCTCTTGTGCAAATTTGTGCGTGAAACCTGCAAACACACCTTAATATAATATAATAAGAGACTCACATAGGACCACCTTTTAACATAAATCACTGTGTTTTTCAAAGAGTTTCTTGCACCTATAAAACTGTGCTAAAATTGTGGTTATCAAAATCTGATATGTACGCCCCGCTCCCCTCAGTAAAGGCGACTGGATTGTGTTAGTGTCCAGGTGATGTATGAGGAGGGGGTGGAAGAAAATGTAAGTGGTGGGATGTTCTTCTACTGTCATCTTCAGCAGGCCCTCATAGCTTAGGACTTATTCCAAGGTCCTCAGGAATACCATATTGGTTTTCCCACTTCTGAGGTTTCTGAAACCACCTGAGAACTGGGGAACTAATTGGAATCTGCATTACTGCTCGCACATTCCACAGTAATTCCTTGTTTTTTGTCCCATTCCTGCCTGGAGATTCCACCAGCTTCGACATGATGCAAGTTCCGGGGTGGGGGAAATCACAGGAGATGTGGTAATCCGGCGTTTCTTACCTCCTGATTTGTCCTGGACAGAAGCAGTGTTTCCATGACAACGGGGAACTGCACTTGTAATGGAGGCCTAGTGTCAGACCTGCGTGATTTCAGGAAACATGCTTTAGAACTGGGCTACTTGCACCGGATCACACTGAGCCACTGAGGGCAGAAGGCATCTTTCAAATCGAGGTTTTTAAGTAAGAGAATGATGGAAATTAAATGTTGAGGCTTTTGTAATCAGGACTGGGATCATGGTACAGCGACCCGTCAAGAGCCATGATGGTCTTGCCCAGCTCTTCTTGCCTGATGGATGAAATGTGATTTATAAAGATCCGTGTTTGAAAGGATGTGGTATCTTTATAAGATGACCTCGTGTTTACCGCTTTGATCACAATTCTTTTGGGGGTATATCTGATGTACCTTTACATAGGAATTCAATTTAGCTACATGGTGTTTCCGTCACTGGATCATTAGAAGACTTCGAGCCATCAAGGACACCATGCTCCAGTCCTACACCGAGGTGCATTTTGAGTATAGTAGTCCAAGTACTTTATGAACCTGAGCTTAGGGGTTGCTGCATGTATTACTTGAGTGATGACTGAGGCTTGTGTTTTGACATCCTGTACCTCTACAGATATGGAACTTACAATAAGATGGTGGCAGGGTAACTGATCCGGTGAGGCATAGGAGGCCTGAGCTAATACTACAAAGGGGGACACAGGGTCACAATATGTGCTTCCGGATTAGTTAGCATTCTGTGCCCTTCATCTCGAGGCTCAGAACCTGTCAGTGTGGCACGGGGACCTGGCAGGGCTCATGCAAAGGAGAGATTGGAACAACCTGGCAATACACAAACAACATTCTGCATCAGTGACAACAATGTCTTTTTATAGAGCGCTTCTGCCATGGTCAACAACAGATGTCACTATTATCACTCGTGACATACAACTTACCCAGGAGCGGCCTGTGGAGGGAGTTCCGTGGGGCGGTGAGGCGGTGCGGGGCGGGGGAGCGGCAGGGTGGGGGGTAGTAAACCCCGCAATATGGATGAACGGAGGTAAGTAAAAATGAAATCCATGAAACGAATGTCGTTGCGCGCTGCATCGCATTTTGCGGTGCAGCGCGCGCGACAAAAATCGTTTTTTTAATTTAGTTGTTTACTTACCTCCGTTCCTCCATATGCCGGTGTTTACTACCCCTCGACGGGCTGCTACTGAACTTACCTACTCCAGGAGAATGGAGCACCGAGACAGCCTTGCCGGTATTCAAACTTAGGATGTGCTGCTAAAAATGTGTTCAAATGGTAAATGTTTGTTGCTAAAGCAATGTCATAAACTCCCTATAGGTATTATTGGGCGTTCTTATATCATAAAGATGAATATTCTGCCCACATTTTTGTATCTATTTAGATCTATTCCTTTGCGAGTTCCAAATTTATGTATTTTTAAATTTGAGGGTTTTATGGGTAGCTTCATTTGGGGATATAGGAGAACCCGGAGAGCTATTGATCTGTTAAAGTTTTCATATGATCGGGGGAGTCATGACTGTCTTGATTTAAAAAAATATTTCCGGGCTGCTTTCACTGAGCTTTTTCATAGCCTCTTAAATCCTGAGTCTAAAATGTGTTCTTATCACTTTATACTGGGAAAGGATAGTAACATGTACTTATGTAGGACCAATGACCCGAATTATTTCAAAAGAGTTACGTTCAAGACTATAAGGGATAGTACATTTATCTGGCGTGCTATGTCTGCTAGACGTAATCTGTCATTTTATCATGATAAATTAACCTTTAGGGGTAATCTGATATTCCCGGATATGTTTCAGGATGCTGCCAGCAAACGTTGGGTTGGAATGGGATTACCTGCTTAGGAGATCTCTATGATCATAATGGCTTTGCTTCTTTTAAGAATCTACAGAGGCAGTATAAATTGCCCGACGATATGTTTTTAAAATATTTACAGATTAGGGACTATTTGGTGAGACATTTAAAGCTGACAACACCATATAGCTCAGAAATTTGGGATTGTTTTGTACAGCTGGAAGACGAAATCTATGATAAGTTACAAGTCTAAATGTATTCAAAATCCTAAAGAAAATGATTTTAAAAGATTGGTGACACGTTGGAGCGAGGCTATGGAGATAGAGGTAGCATCTAGTGTCATCGAACAAGCATTAATTACTATAGGGGAGTCAGTCCATTCTGTTAACTTGCGACTGCAGCAACTTTGCACTATTTGCTTGCTGTATTATACGCCTGATAACATCTCTAAATGGTCTAGGTCTGGATTGGATGGGGATCAGACAAGATGTCCTAGGAGTGATTTATATGCGGCCAACATCACACTTATGTTTGTAACCTGTCCAGAATTAGATATATATTGGCAGAAGATTGGCCAAGTGCTTTCTCAGAGGTTGGGGATAGAGACAGCACTGATGGTCACAGAAGTTACGATGGGTCTTAAGATAGCGAATCATCAACTCACTTGTTTAGTATCAATACTGCTGGTTGATGCTTGATTGGCAATTGCTTGGGTATGGATTGCTCCAAAACCGCCTTCAATAAATGATTGGTGGTTATTGGTTAAGGAAATATATGAGATGGGAAAAGCCTTAGCTAAGGCAAGGGGTACTCACTCTCTGAAGAAACTAGATGCAGTATGGGGGCTCCTATTTTAGGAATACTTGATTGTTTTCTCTTTGTATTGAAAATTGCTATGTTTTTGATGATTTTCTGGACATGGAGTCTATCTTTGTTTGTTCAAAGTTACTTAATTTTGTTTTGCTGTTGCTTTTCTATTATGTTTATGTAATATTCTGTTAGTTGGTACCCCACTTGTTGACAATAAAAATAAAAATCTAAATGGCAAACATTAACATCAATAAGCTGGCTCTCTGACTGGGTGTAGGCCATGCTCTCCTGCACCCATGGAGGGTTTGTTCCTTGACCAGATCAGCTAGCTTCGTTGATAGCATGGGCCGTATGTCTAAATTGTCAGCTCTTCACAGGCAATTTTGTTATAAGTGTATTTGGATGTCAGGTACGCTCTCCCCCAGACGTCTATAAATTATCTTTCCTCATTTTCTGGTCAGTTTATCAAACACTATTATACAAATTTAGACCAAATCACAATAGGCCTGGGAAGGCAGTCCCCTGAAGTCTGATTTTGAACCTGTGTTTCTCTATCCTTGGCTAAATCTTCCTTAGGGTAACTAAAAATAGAACAGTAGATCTGGATTTTACCTAAGTCTGTCCAGCCCAGCCAGCCTGACTGAAACGTTCTAGTCTGAACAACAAATTGGTTATAATTTTGTTTTAAAGTTTTTGCAGTTTCACCTCTCAGACTTTAAGTTATTAAGGAAGTATAGACATCAGCTTCAAACGGATTAACCATCTCAAGGAGACGGAGCTAAGGAGGGGTGGAATAAAACTGTTGCATTTTATCTGTCATGAGACATATACACCTGCAAAACATTGCAAGGCTATGGCCCTGGTTATTATTGGAATTCTATGGGGAATTTCAAAGTAGCAGGAATTTCCTCTACCGACTGATATTTCCGCATAGAATTCTTGTATTACATATAAAAACTCTTCGGAATAGGGAATAATATTGCAGACCTGGGCTTACCAAGAAGAATTCCACATTATAGGCCAAATCCTGGGGTAGAGAGGAGTTGGCAGAGATATTGAGACAAACCACCTGCTTTAAGCAGGTGATACATCTGTGCAGGCTCTCTGTGTGGGGAGGTGAGGTGGGTGAAAGTGATGGAGGTGAAGGGAAATATCGCCTAGTGGGAGGCGTTTCACCCCTCCCCACCGTGCCTTGGCTGAAGTTCAGCTGGGGGTCCGGAAGCATGCATGGGTCTCAATTCACCACTTTCCCAAAGTGATTTTAAAATTGGGTTTGTTGTGTCTCTTCGCAGATTTACCAATAATGAAAACCGATAATAGCAGAGAGCAGAATTCCACATTTGAAATCCACTCCACACTGTTTATTGTCATGGACTATGTGTTTATAATGAGAGTTCCCCCTCTGAAGAGTTCTCTTTTGACTCATCTTCAAGGAGGTGGAGACCTGTGTAACCTTTTCAGTTTGACCTGCAGACAACTTTAACCACTCTTAAGTAATAAAAAAACACAAATAATAAGTGCATACATATACATACAGATAGGTGCTTTGGCTAAGCCCCATTGCCTGTCATGCACATTATACATCAGCCCACCACAGCATACAGCTTCAGCCAATGGGTCAGCCCACTTCAGCCATTGGTTCTTGAACTGTGAGTGACAGCATTTTTACTGATAAGTGAGAACAACAAGGACCCCCTGGGTAGTGTTAATATATAGACTCGTAGGGCAGGGTAACAACAGGTGTGTGAAAAAATCCTAGGACATCAAAAAGACTTAAGTGAACAATGAAGCCAAACCAGTGGTCAAAAGGAATAATCGAAAAAAATGGCAGTTTATATAAAATGCATATTTTTAATCAGTATATTAAAAATCATATAGTAAATGACCAAGAAGTCAGACCACATGATAAGAATACAAATTCCTCAATTACACACAGTTATAATAGAAATAGACATATAGCATAAAACTCATATTCAATACAATGAAAATTGCATACAAAAAAACACATTTAATAACTAAGGTATTGAAAAAGCATAAAAACTCGACGCGCGTTTCGGCAGTGAACCGCCTTCTTCAGGAGTCCCAGATTAAGTCCTGAAAATACATTCATAAGAGAAAAATATATATATTAAAATATTATACACACATTTATAATTTTATGTCAATACACCAACAAATATACAGAAAAGTACAAATGACAACAAGCATGGTTGACAGTGTAAAAATCTCAAATCGACATTCCTTAGTACCTAACTGACCGGGACTATTGATTTGTTCACTCAATGCCAAAGATTGACAGAATGATATCTTGCGACTGTGCAGTATCTGACTAGAACGTGAACTGATCATTTAGAGAATGCCCTGTCATATAGAAAGAACTGATGACATCTATATGAGCGAACGTGTATTTACTTCAATCAAAAATAAGAGATTGCATCCCGACATATATGTTGGTAGAGGCTGTAGGCATATTCAATAGGACAACTAATAGTACATGTTAGAAAAGTTGTAATGTGACATAGCACACAATATATGGCGGTATACTTAAAAAGGAGGATACTCTATCCATACAGTAAAATGATGGAAGGTAAAGTCTTCAGGTATCTTTAGTGAAAATAGAATAACTGTATGATGAAATCGATCCTAATAATAGGAGAGACAAATATAAGTGGGGTAGAGCTAGGACACATGTACCCAATTTAAAACACAATGGGTCAAACACGCTGAACAAGACATGTGGATAGCACTATATATATAGAGATTGAGAGAGTATAAGACAGGCAGGGGTGGGAGGGAAATTCTCAAATGTGGATGAGGCTACAATATACAACGTGTTTAATTGCTAAATGTTAGCCTGAATGGAAACTATTAGTTAACTATAGTCATATATTTACATGATATATGGTAAAACTCTATATTCCGATAGTGCTGATAAAATCAAAAATGTATTTATATAGAGCAGCGAAGTCGTTCCTGTTCAATGTGTTGCAGTACTCCAATCCCAAGCGCAATCTCACAACTAAAAGATAGGTGGAGGCAGCGGGAGAAATAGAGAAAGGACAATAACACCAAAAAGGCGCTGATCAATAATAGGCGCAAATCTATACAAGGCAAGAGATAGACGTTATTCCAACAGAGCACAGTTAGAACACATGGTACAGAAATGCCGTATAGATACCTGAATTATTCCGAAGGGAGATAGCGATGTGTGATGATAAGGAGTTTATCTTTAAAAGGATGTTGGAAGCAGTATCGCTAATGATTTAAAAAAGAGAGGGGGGAAGACAGGGAGATACATGCTTAATAGTCGCTGACAAAGTCGTAACCCTCGATGAATACAATACATCGATTAAACTACAAACTGATAGAGATTATATATGTCCCATTTACCTTATCAATAAAGTTTCAGGATGTAGCAGGAAGCCTGATGTATATCAAAAGGTGAGGATGCCTTGATGCAAAGAGGAAAGACGCCACTGAAATAAGAGCCAGGATAGTGTATTAACAAAATGATGTCTCGCTATTGGTAATAAAACGCAGTAGATTATGGTGCAACATGTCCAGAAGCACCCAACGCGAGGAGACTCTTACCTTCAATAGGTGAATGATAGGTATACAGCAAGATGGTGCTGCTCCGACGTTCGTAGTGTGGGGGCCAATCACTAAAGATACCTGAAGACTTTACCTTCCATCATTTTACTGTATGGATAGAGTATCCTCCTTTTTAAGTATACCGCCATATATTGTGTGCTATGCCACATTACAACTTTTCTAACATGTACTATTAGTTGTCCTATTGAATATGCCTACAGCCTCTACCAACATATATGTCGGGATGCAATCTCTTATTTTTGATTGAAGTAAATACACGTTCGCTCATATAGATGTCATCAATTCTTTCTATATGACAGGGCATTCTCTAAATGATCAGTTCACGTTCTAGTCAGATACTGCACAGTCGCAAGATATCATTCTGTCAATCTTTGGCATTGAGTGAACAAATCAATAGTCCCGGTCAGTTAGGTACTAAGGAATGTCGATTTGAGATTTTTACACTGTCAACCATGCTTGTTGTCATTTGCACTTTTCTGTATATTTGTTGGTGTATTGACATAAAATTATAAATGTGTGTATAATATTTTAATATATATATTTTTCTCTTATGAATGTATTTTCAGGACTTAATCTGGGACTCCTGAAGAAGGCGGTTCACTGCCGAAACGCGCGTCGAGTTTTTATGCTTTTTCAATACCTTAGTTATTAAATGTGTTTTTTTGTATGCAATTTTCATTGTATTGAATATGATTTGTATGCTATATGTCTATTTCTATTATAACTGTGTGTAATTGAGGAATTTTTATTCTTATCATGTGGTCTGACTTCTTGGTCATTTACTATATGATTTTTAATATACTGATTAAAAATATGCGTTTTATATAAACTGCCATTTTTTTCGATTATTCCTTTTGACCACTAGTTTGGCTTCATTGTTCACTTAAGTCTTTTTGATGGCCTAGGATTTTTTCTCACACCTAGCATTTTTACTGATCACATGTGCACTTAACTGTCAGGGCTGGTGAGTGAATACCTTACTGTAGATGCTATGTTATTTCCATTCTTTATTTTCCTGAGATGTACTTTACAATTCGAAATAGTTTGTATACGTATTTCAAGTACACCTTTCTGCTGGAAGGCAGTGGAACTGTTCCATTAACCTTATATGAAAAACGTATTTCATTTCTTTATTGTATGCACATGGCCACCACATTTAGGTGGCATATTTTCTTCCCTTTTTATTGTGGCATATGCTTGCAATAACAAATTAACATTTGCATCACATGCCAGGACCAGACCTACTGGCTTTGCCAATGCTTGTTTTAGATAACCTATTCTCCATCTCAATACTCAGAGCCTGTATTGATAGATTTCCACAAATGTGAATAGCAGAAAAAAACACCGATGTCTGCATTTTCTGCTCCACTCACGCCATTCATTTCCATTCCTTGTTCTGCATAAGTGAAAGAAAAGACAAGAGCCATTGAGATCAACTCTTGGCAAAGTGTAGATTCTGGATAATTAAGGATTTGGGGATCAATTAGAAGGTATGGACCCCTAGTGACCACACTGGTACTTCCAGCCCTTAAATCTGTAGATGAGAGCCATCAATAGTCAGGGCTCTCTACTATTTCTATTAAAACCCTAGTGCCCTTCAATATCAGTCCTTTCTAGGAATATGAAACATTGATGGTTGCTCCCGGGTTAACTCTTCGCACTGTGAAGCATCTATCTTGTGACACTGATTGAAGCTCTCTCCTTTGGTAGATGATCACTCCTTCTCTCTGTTACCATGCGAACAAGTGGATTCTCCAGGGTAATCAGATCCCTCGTCAGATTCTTTTACATGACAACAAAAGATCCACAGGTGGCTGAACCATCTCTCATAACTCACAGCTCCCATCCTTAAGTATTCTCATGGCTGGTCTTCTGTTCTAATCAACATCCCTTTCATATGTTTCATCAACCCTGAGAGCAATGTCCTGCCTGTGTACTGCTGCAGCTTCTTAAAGGTTCTGTTTTCATCTCTTCCCGGAAACCATCTCAACTTGGAATTATGAGAAAGTGACTATATACTTTTGCAGTAAATATTATGAAGTAAAAACAAAATGCAGATTTATTTTTAATTTGTTATCATAAACTGAAAAGGTTAATTATGTCAGCATTTGAGGATGTAGGTTGGGGTTTCGTTTTTATGTAGAGTTAGGGTTATGTTGCACTTTAGAGATAAGATCAGGGTTGATGTTTAGTGAAGGGATAGGATTAGGATTAGAGTATTTAGGGTGTCTCAGTTAGTGTCAAGATTGAGGTTATAGTAAATTTTAAGGGTAACATAAGGTGGAGGACTATTTTTAAACATCCCACAGGGGAAGAGATCCCCCTATTGCAAAGTATAAACAATTGTAAAAAAAAACTAACCTTAAAAATAAATAATTGTACAATATTTTGTAGGTTAAATTATAATAAAATAATTTTATAGATGTATTTTAAATGTCTAACAAAGTATACAACTGTTACCGCACTATTCAAATAATTTTGAATTCAATGTTAAATAATGAATATATATTACATTAATTAAAATAATAATTGTCAAGATTTCTTTTTAAAAAACTGACGTAAAGTAAAATGTTTATACTTATATGTTAAGTAAAAATAAATTACAAAAAGTTATGTATTATACAGATGTAATTGATTTTTTTGTACTAGATTGCATTAACGTTAAAAGTTAAATAAAAAAAAAAGTTTTAACATTAAATTACACACACACACACACACACACACACACACACACATATATACACTCACACGTCAAAGGATTGAAGACGCACACCCCAGTGCAACAGGAAGGACTAACAGGCAATCAGTAGAATTGTAAAGTTTTAATCGTGTGTGGACACCAAACACAAAACAACCCAATGCATTTCGGCGTCGCAAGTGACAATTGTGATCAGCTGGAACGGCGCATGGTGTCAAGGTGCTTGAATATATACAGTGAATCAAGTGAACAATGTGGCTCAAAATGAATTATAATACAAAAATCTTGGTAGATTTGATGAATTATTTTGATAGAGCCACACTGGGGGATGCGCCATTTATTGCGCTGAACGGTCGACGTTGTTTCAAACCTCTTTCGTCAGGATCATCTTCAGGACCGGGTTGTAATTAAAAAACGGTGCTGGAAAGAGCTGTGGGGTTCAGGACGGCGCAAGTGGATTAGGGCGAATCGTGTCTAGGGAGAACCTGGCTATGGAGCGGTTTCTCGAGGCGGGTTCCCGGAAAGCTGTGTGGGGTGAATTACCCAGTAAATGAGATAAGTGGAGGTTCGCTGGGCGGTGCCTGGATTAAAGGAACCTCATACTGATTGAAACAGCATGGGCGGCATGCCACGTCTATACGATGCCATGAGCACGTTTCAAAAACGAATTGAGTTTCCTTGTTTCTGTGCACGTAATACTTTTAGTATACTTGTTTAATCGCCTTCTACAATAACACCAGTTGAGATATTGTTTGTTAATTTTAATGTACCTACCCTAATCTCAACGTGGTTTATGGGTCATACTCCTTTAGTCTTTTACAAAACTGGATGCAGAGCATTCATGCTAATATGACGCATTTTCCTGGTTAGCGCTGGGGTCACCTTTTCAAAGGTGCTAGGAGACGCACTGCATCGATAATACGACCCCATGTGTTCAAAGAATCAAGGAGGGTCGTAGACTATAGGAAGGCCATAAGGTCCCACAAACAACACCTCCAAATAGTTAAAAGTATCCTCTTAAGCAAAAAAACACCTTGGGCCTGATTCACAAAGACCCATTAATGTGGAGGCTCTCGGTGAATTAGTTGAGCCCATATGAGAATCAGTTGCAGCTCTTTTTGAATCAGTTTCCTTGTGAGCCAAAGAAGAACCCTTGCCTGTGTGGGGTCAATTCCATCCATATGTGTGTGAGTATCAAACAAGAACTTTATCTTTCATGATGAGAAGGTATTTAAAGTAAGTCCCACTTCCAAACATTGACTGAAGCTATTTCTGAACATGAAGGAGGCTGGAAATGATGTTAAAAAGATTAGGAATCCTATAAATAAAATATGCACTTGTTGGATGTTAACTTCACTAATGAATTGTCAGTTCGTTTACTGTGATATAACTATTGCAACCATATGTATTTACCTAAAACCTGTGTTAAGTGCTGATAGATGGAATCAATTATTATTTATATTGTGGCTTGCGAGAAATTGCGGTGAGGATTTTTCCCAGGGTCCTCTAGTATGTCGGTGTCAAAGTATAATATACATTTGCTAAAGCTAAATGTTTAAAAAGTCCAATATTGTCTTAATGAAGTCACTGTGTCATGGAGGCAGAACGTGGAGTTGTAGGATTTCTAAAAGGTTTAAAATATGATGTATGTGGAATAAGAAAAAAATAACATTGAAATAGAAAATTAAATAACACCAAAGTAAGCCCTCACAACTACTGACAAGTTACGTTATTTTGTGATGCCATTCCAATCCTTGTTATGTTATTATGTAAATATGTATTGTATTGTAATTGCATTTATATAGCGCTTCCTACCCCTGACGAGGCGTCAAAGTGCTTTTTCAGTGAGTAGCACGCTACTCCAGAACCCTTAAAGGATTAGTGGTGAATTAATATAGTGAAAATATGAAAGTAACTTGAGAGGTGGATATGTTAGTCAGTTATTTGGATCGAGAAGGATAGTGGAGGGATAGATGGGGGGTGAAGTGCTTTTTTCGGCAAGTAGCAAGCTACTCTGGAACCCGTACAGTGTTAGTTGTGAATTAGTATAGTGAAACATGAAAATAACTTGAGTAGTAGATATGTTAGTCAGTTATTTGGATTGAAAGGGATGGCAAAAGGGTAGAAGGATAGAAGAGGTAAAAAGGTTTCCATTTATATAGCTCTTGCTACCCCTGAAGAGGCGTTGAAGTGTGTTTTTGGTGAGTAGCACGCTACTCCTTAACCCATAAGGATAAGTGGTGAATTAGGATATCGACATATGAAATTAATTTGAGTGGTGGACATGTTAGTCTGTTATATGGATTAAAAAGGATAGTGGAGGGATAGAAGGGAAGGATTTTGTTTGTTTTTGGAGTTCATCGATGTAGGAGGCGATTTGGGATGAGCAAAAAGGGAAGTGGAGGCGGTTGAGTAAAAGGGAGGTGGAGGGGGAAGAGTCAGAGGGAGAGTTTAGAAAGGCTTGTTTTGGGGGATCAGAATACTAAAATGAGGTATGAGATGATGCAAGGAGGGGTGGACTAGGGAATTATCTTGAAAGGGTTATTTTGGGTATCATAGTAGTGCTATGGGACGAATGAGTGGAGGTAATGGAGAGGTATAGGGTGAGAAATAGGCTGGTGCATTAAAAAGAGTAGTAGAAAGATGTTTGAGATGAGTCAGAGTTGAGCTTGAGGATATATTGAGAGCAGTATGGGGTGGACAATAGGGTAGTGCATTAGATATGCTGGTTTAGAAGAAAAGTAGTAGATAAGTACAAGTAATACATATATAGATCCAAAAGTAATAAAGATATACATCCATAAGTATGTGGCTTATTAATGAGAAACATATTTTAGGCTTTAAAACTTTTCACA
Organism: Lissotriton vulgaris; assembly: GCF_964263255.1. Lineage (NCBI taxonomy): Eukaryota > Metazoa > Chordata > Amphibia > Caudata > Salamandridae > Lissotriton > Lissotriton vulgaris. Next base: position 1,068,973,132 of record NC_141698.1, on the reverse strand, counting down.
TCCCTGCGGTTCTTTCCCTGTTTGGGAGACATAAAGGAGGACATTGTATTTATATTTCCAACTTACTAAAAATTGTTAAAATTACAAGAAATTATTACACACACTACTATCAGATGGTCTTAGTCACCCTTAACAATCGGGTTGAGCAACCAATAGTCAATTTCTATAACAATATAAAAAATAAGGAGTTTGCAGGGGTTTTAAGTAGCTTGCTGGGGGAATTAAACGCCCAGTATTTGTCGAGGGGGGGAAACAAAATGCTGGTTTGGGTAGGGGATCTTAATTTGAATATCTGTGACCAAGAAAGCTGTGGATTTCAGTATTATCAGTATTATAGAAGGGGAGAATATGTGAGCAGGTCCCACTTTATGCACTCCAATAAAGGAGAGGTACTAAATAATATTATGGCAAATTTTGACCTTGGCTTTGCAAATTTAATGTGTACACCCAAGGTAGAATTTAGTGCTACGTTTCTAGCAAGAGGATGTCACTCCATTATTGATTTTATAATTGTGCCAAATAGTTTCACACATTGTGTAAAAAACTTTGAGATACCAACTATTGGTATAAGTGACCACCTTCCTCTTAGTTTGATCATAACCACAGAAGAGCTAATTAGTACCACTACCATTGAGTCACTTACTTGGACTCAAAACATTACCATAGCTCGCTACAATGGGTTAACACTTAAATGGAGCATTGTAGATTCGGTCAATAAATTTAAAGAAATAATAACCTTGGCCCTTACAGATATATTGGTGTGTCTGGATGAGAACTCTCGAGAAGAACGTACCGTGGAGGCCTTTGGCAAAATCACAAGGATTATCCAAGATAATCTAACCAGGATGCAGAGAGACAAGCCCAATAAAGGGGTGGGCTGGTGTGACTCTGGGTGTACCAAGGCGTATACCGCTCTTAAGGACGCCTTGAGTCGAAAACCAAGGGATCACGACGCAATAAGACATTGCAGGAAGGTATATACAAAGGCAAGGTGTCAGCGGAAAAAAGAAATCAAGGACCTAGCGTGGCAGAACCTGTTGACTGCCTCACAGGGTAGAGATCCCAGGGCCTTCTGGGAGGCAGTCAACGCACCATTCTTTAGTAAAAAGGAGGTAGAAAGGCTGGAAATCGCCATAGATGAAAAAACCTGGATTGACTTCTTCTCAAAGGTTTATGAAAATAAACAGGGGGCCTACACGATAGATGAAAAACTAATAGGGTGCCCGCTGAGAGGGGGCAACTGTCATCCTATTACTATGGGGATCACCCTGCAGGAAGTTCAGATGGCTATACAAGCTAGTAAAAATAATAAAGCCCCGGGACCGGATGGGATCCCTAATGACATTTTTTAATTAAATATAGATCTATGGGCCCCACTCTGTACCCGGGTTCTTCAGGCCTGTTGTGCAATAGGTTTTATTGGTACCTGGTCAGAATCGGTTATTATACCAATATACAAAAAGGGGGACAGGGAGTCCCCATCAAATTATAGACCAATCTCTTTACTAGATTCCCTCATGGAAATGGCGGGGAGGGTGGTCTTAAATAAATTACAACTATGGGCGGAGGAACACGATATTTTGAGTCCTGTACAGTATGGCTTTCGTGAAGGGATGGGTACAGTAGAGCAGGTTCTAAACCTCGTTTTGTTACAAGCCAAATACACTCGGGCTAAAGAAGGTCAACTATATGCCATCTTTGTTGACCTATCCGCAGCTTTTGACTGCGTGATACATTCCAAGATGTGGCAAACTCTTGAGGAAATGGAAGTTGAGCCTGCCATTGTACTCTTCCTAAGGCAGCTGTATTCGGCGGCAACTGCCAAGGTTAGATATGGGCTGAGGGGAGAATGCACTGGGTCCTTCAATATAGAAAAAGGGGTAAGACAAGGGTGCGTATTGGCCCCCTTTCTCTTTACCCTTTACACGAACAAACTTGAGGAAGAACTGGGTGCTTGCAAAATAGACTCCCCAAGGTATGGAAGTAACCCAATTGTATCACTTCTGTACGCAGACGATGCGGTACTGATGGCGAGAACTAAGGTGGGAGCGCAGAAAGCCCTAACAAAATATCTTGAATTCATGAAAGAAAGGGGTCTTATGATAAATGCTAAAAAATCATACGTTATGCGGTGTGGGAAGGGACGTGCAAGTTGTAAAAATCTTAAGGCATCGGGACTTGTAATTGAGCACACCAAAACTTTCCCATACCTAGGGGTCATAATTGAGGGCTCTGGCTCCTGGGGGCCCGAGATTAAGAATAGGACCCTATCTTTTAAGCGCACTATTGGAGCACTAAGAAATTTTGCCGCCAAGTTGGGCAAAAGACCCCCTGAAATCGTGTTAAATATTTATATATCTAAATGCAGAAGGGTTGCATTGTATGGGGCAGTTATCTGGGGGTATAAGGACACATTGGCGATCCAAGTTGAAGAAAATAACTTCCTTAGATACCTTTTAGCTCTCCCGAAAGGTACCTCAGTCTTTAATTGTCATCAGGAAATGGGGTTGGACTACATATCCGATTTGATTAAATTACAACCGGTTCTACTCTGGCGCAGAGTATGGGTCTCAGAGGCCCTTGTCCTAAACCAGGATATAATAAAGGATGTCATGGCCCTTGAAAACGTAAAGCGCATAGCCTGGCTATATCAGGAAAATACTTATAGATATACAACGGCCTGAGTATTTTAGCAATCCAGTCTCAATCATGAACATCTCGAAGTCTGAATTGAAGAGGCTATGTATGGCTCATTTTGAACTCTTAAGGTGTGTAGGAGAGATGACGAAGAAAACAGTTAGTGAACATCAACTATCGCTGACTACCTACACAATTCAGCCATATTTGACCTTATGTAACTTGGGCTTTGACCGATTCATTTTAACAAGATTTAGGTTTAATTTATTCCACCGGTTAGTTACATTCCCAAGTAAAAACGATTGGTCAAGAACCCTAACTCCTTGCCCATGTGACTGTATATCGGTGCAATCCACCTTTCATATAGTATTGTTTTGTAAATTGTATGAGATTGAGCGTAAAAGGTGGATCAAACAGTATCTGAAACAAGGTCCCTGTCAGCAATGCCGCCCTGCGTTTCTTAGCCTGCAGCAATTGGGAAACGCTACTTGTACCATGGTGATGACTGGATTTTTAAAAAATGTTTTAAGAAAACGGAATTTAGTGATTAGCGAAGTACCTTAAACTGATTTAATACTGTTTTAACAAAAGGTTTTATTGTGTATGAACTGTATGTATATATATGAAATGTTGTTTTTATGATTTTATGTAACAAAAATCGAATAAAGCTAATCTGATCTGATCTGATGTGGAAGGTATATAGATGCTTAAAGGAAGTATATGCAGATTAAGGATGCATTAAATAAACTCTGGCTTTCAAGTGTTGTACTTTATATAATTTTTATATACATTTTTGTAGATCAATAGTGAAGCATTTGTAGATAAATAGTTATGATAAAAAGTTTACTTATTTATGCAGTCACTTATATACATGTTAAAACATGGAATAATGTAACTATCAGTAATCTGTACATTTATCAAGTAGAACTAATGAATATCTCTCTCTATATATATATTTTAAACATAAGTATTCTATACATTTACACAAAACAATACACATATATAGGTCAATATCTATAGTACAAATAAATGCTTATATACAGAGAGGTATGCTGTTTACATATGGTGTTTATGTGGGGAAGAGCCAATTCTTGAGTGTTTTTATGAAGATAAGGTGGTAATCATGGATCTTATGTTGGGGGGTAAAGAGTCCCATAGTTTGGCTGCTTGAGCAGAGAAGGATGTGACATCCATGGTTTTTTTTGTAACTTCGGATTTTTAGGCGAGGTTCCACTCTACAGCGGAGGTTCCTTTGTTAAATTTGTTTGGTGATTTTTTTCCTGATGAAGAGCGGTCCTGTTCCATGTATCGCTTTGTGGGTGATACAAAGCAGCTTGAATGTGGAATCTCTGGCAACCCGTAACCATTGCCAAGCTTTCAGGGCAGGGAGATGTGGTCATGCGGATTTATATGCAAGAGTATACTGGCAGCCGAGTTCTGAATCTGTTGTAGTCTTTTCTGGTTGTTAATGGTGAGCCATGGTAGAAGCTATTGGCATAATCGAGTTTTGGCAAAACAAGGGAGATGGTACCCTGGACCTTGTGTGGAACATTATGTTATTATGTTACATTGTTTAAGCAATGTTATGCTATGTTATGTCATCTTAAGTTATGTTATATTAATATGAAAAGTTATGTTGTTTAAGTGCTATGTTATGTTATATGTTATGCTATGTCATGTATGCTATGCTATGATATTTATTATGTTCATATGTTATAATGTTATGTTGCTTAAGTTGTCATGTTATTTTATGTTATGTTGCTATAATATCAGCCTTTCTCTTCCATCTGTGATGTAACTCATGCAGTCTTTGCACTGTTGACAGACCTTGGATTCTTGTTGACGTCACTTAGGTGTTCTGTTGTCACTGTATTTGGATGGACAGACCGTGTCAGTTCTATGAATTGCTTTTAAAGGTCTGTTGAATAACAGACAGAACTAGAAGCTGTCAGGCTTGTCAGGGATCTTTCCAGTGTATCCCATGCATGCACGTGCGCCCCCTGAAGGACCTGTGCTGCTGAATTGCTTTTGCTTGAGTGCACAATTGTATATCGCTCTGCAGTGGAAGGCTCTTCAGTTCTGTTCAAAGGCATCTGTAGAACATATGCAGCTTTGGTGAAATGTGTGTGGGCGGTGTGAAGTGTCTGAGCTACCCTCGCTCTGTGTGGGTCTGCCATGTGCCTTTCCTAGAGGATGGTGGTGTTCTGTTGAAATTGACGTGGTTTATCTTCCAACTAGAATGATTTTGGAAGTATTATGCCTTAGCTACTCTGCTCTCTATGGTCCTAAGCATTTAATATGGTGTGAGGGGAGAGATGTAGCACATTGGTATGGTTGCATTTAGCCACACTTATGGCTTTTGTATATGGCACCTCCAGCGTTTGACTAGGAGCTAAGAAACAAATAACTAGCGCCAAGAGAATGCTTATCAACAAACTATTACCATAGCACTACATAACAAATCACCAGGTTCCGAATACCATATGTTATGCAGAGTGCAGATCCAATAAATTAAATGGCAAAGGTCGTATAATCTTCACTTTAAGTAAACCTGTTGTCGAGATTTTTTGCAACTAAAAGAGATTTTGGAATGGGAGAGTGGTGAGCCCGGTTTCATGGCGTATTAAACCCTGCAAAGCTGGAGCAAGAATAAGCATTGGCAAAGCCAACAGCTCTTAACTTTGGGATGATTGGTGATGCTCAACAGCATTGAGTTATTTCGCGTCTCTATGCAGCATAGTGAATAAATAAATAAATAAAGGCTCAATGATGCAACCACTGCTGATGGATACACATTCCACTGGATGTGAAAAGCACTGCACGAGGGAGAGAGCAACCCGGGGGGCAGGGTGAGAAGCACACAAGGAGAGAAAAACACAGATTGTCAGGGCAGGGGGAGAAGAACATGGGGTGAGGGTAGAAGCACAGAAGAGAGACATAAGCCCACAAAAGTGACAGCAACATTGGAAGCAGGGGTTGAGCAGATGAAGGCGAGAACAATATGGAGTGGGAGTCAGAGTGGGGAAGAAATAAATCCGCGAGAAATACAAAGCATGAGGGTTGGGAATATGTCAGAAGCACACATGGAGAGAAAGAGAGAGCTGAAAAAACATGCACTTTCATGAAGTGCATAACCAAATGGGAAAAATGTGAGCAGTGGAAAGAAAGAAGCCAGCCAGTCAGAGAGACAGTACAGAGGCCATGCTCCAGGGGCGGGATAAACAAAAGACGTACAAGCTTCGACAAGGAAAGCCATCAAATAAGAAGTAAGCAAATGAGAGTGACAATAAGGCCGACTAATGGCAAGCAACTGGTGAGCTGAAATTCCTTGTAAGTTCTTTTTTAAGTTTTAAAAGTCAAGTTTATTAAGTTGGAAAAGGGAAAATAAGACAGCAGGTTCACAATATAATATAATAACAATGTACTGAAAACATTTGAATAATAATAAGATAGAACAAGAACATATTCACACATATATGTAGAAAACAGGATAAGGGGGTAGAAAAATAAAATATAAAAGGCAAAAATAAAAGCACTACTCGTGATGAAATTAGCATAGTTTTAAACAGTAGTGGAATTGCAAAAATCACAGAGATCATATTATTGGAAAAACAAAACATATTTCTATTAGAATGGAAGCTCTAATAAGTTTTAAAAAAATGTATTCAAAGACGTTTAGATACTTTATCATTTAAGGGTTGATGTGTGAACGTCTTTAAAACTGAGAAATCTAGAAAAATGCTTACCGGAGACCAGAGAGAATTTTGTTTAATACTTAGAAACATTGGGACAGTATACGCTCCATCTAGTCTATGATTACAACAAACACCATATCACCATGCTTGAAAGGAGATATGTAGAGCATTCTTCCAATTTTTAGTAATCTGTTGAAATGCGACTGCAATTAATACGTTTACAATTTGTATATTAAAAGTACAACAATGCCAATCATCAGAAAAACTACCTAAAAATAAATTATTAAAGGAGAATGATATATGTGTTTGAAAAATAGAGTTAATTTATATCCATACTTATAACCAAAATTAATAGGCGGTGGAACATTCAAATATATTATGTTTAATATCTGAAATTGATGCAGAACAGGACAAAGACGATGGAGTGCTGCTATCAGATTTATGTAAAGAAGCAGGAGTGATTAAAAGGTGGTTATAAATAAAATAGAGTGTTTGAGTTGTGTTGGCTGCACGTGATGTCTTGCGAATGTCAAGCCATAATTTGTTCTACAAGGGAATAAGAAAGGTGGTGTGATTTGGTACGCAAAAATTTGCGGCATCAAAAATGAATAGTTTTCTTCATCAATTCTTTTTCAATAAGATCTGGGCTGCATTTGCATACTTTTTTTTATCTTATTTCAAGTAAACTTTTTTTAATTTATACTTTTGTTGCTTTGAATGTAAACATTTATATTTTATGATGACCATGGTGCCTATGGTGCTTCGAATGATTTAACTGCAACCAACTCACACCACAAAATAAAATAAAGTAGCTGACATGTTGCTCACTATGAAAGTTGAGCTACTGACAGTCAGTGTCAACAGACTACATATCCCAGCTGCCACTGCACCCACAAACTGCATCCTGGGAAATATTCTTCAGCTTTGCTAAGATCACAATTCTAAATCCAGCCTTCAAGGAGGAACGGATCCCAGTAGTCACAGTTTATATGAGAATGGATGACTATATGTCCAGCCAGAAGAGGTGGCGACATCTGCACTCTGCTGTGGGTATGTTTTTTGCATATCCTTTTCTGTAATGTGCTCAACACCCTGAAAGAACTGCATTCCACAGGCATCTTCCCACTGCCTTCTGTGCTGTGTGTGTCACTTTCCTGACACTTGGGCCCAGATTTTCACGCAGTGCAGAACAGCAAGCATAGTAGTGTGAAACGGAGAAAGCACATATGCATAAAATCCACTAACATCTGGCTCATTCTTGCACCATCTCGGGCACCCTTACAATGTAGTGCAAGGGGGCCTGTGTTACAGGTAGGAATATTTTTGTGCAGGAAGAGATACTTTCCTAACCAAAAACAATACAAAGAACATGTTTCCTCTTTCTATGCATGATGCAGAATGCATCATGCATAGGAAGAGAAAATAACGAGGAGAAAAACAGATGTTTCTCCTCGTTACACCATCCTCTTGGAGGCGTACTGATTTGACGCAATTCCAGGCTGACAAACCCTTGTAAATCTGGAATTGCATCAAATCTATGGGTGGATACAGGGAACACTCATGGTCCACCCATGAGCACAAGCTGCTGTGTTGCAGTACATTTTTGTTTACAAAGCCATGCAAGGCACCACAAGTCGCCCCTTGGGTGGCTTTGTAAATCCCAGTCTATGACTTCCTTCGCCTTGCGATGTCTCGCGTCACGCAAGGACAAGGTGAGCCCTTAGTACATCTGGGGCTCAACGTGCAGCGGCTGGAGGTGCATGGATGTCTGCACTCCTGGGGCCCACACATGTCAACACAGGGGGCTCCCTCTCCACTTTCATCTTTCTTAGCTTCCCATCTCCTACTCCAAAGAGTCAAGTCCTGCAATATTCTGATATGAGAATCACCTCTTTGTGTTAGTATTAATAAAAGGTGCTCTGTCCACCCTGAGCTGAAGTCTGCTTTTGTTTCCCTCAGCCTCATTCTGTTTTCCTTCCATCTGTTTTTCCTCCATGAAGGCTGCTTTGTGGAGTGGTGTATCACCGGCAAACTACATAACAAAGGCATGTTTCTCTGTCGCCTGCATTCTCTGGGAATGATCAATCTTCTGGGAGTTAGACAACTGCATTCATGCCATTTAAATAGTGCTAAATATAAAGCAGGGCTCCTGCCGAACGAATGGTGGGTGGCGAGAGCTGCCCCCGGCGTTGCTCACATACAGGGGGGGCCCAAAGGCGTGTCACTAAACAGCAGGTGGCAATCACAGTGATCTAATGAATCACCAGGACTGTGAAGACGCCCTGTGACACCTTGAAAACTGTTACTAATGTCTGATAGTAAATACCACAATTGTTATTTAAAATATCCTGGTTAAAATGTCAGCTCTGAAGGGGGAATGCAACCCTCCGCCTTTAGAGCTTTTAATTTAGCATTTCAAGTGGAGTCACCAGATTTTTTGTTAACAGTTGACAAACATTTACATTTTTATGGGTAGTGCAGGCAGTGAAATTATGTTGAAAATTAAAACTTGCTGATCTTCATCTGTGCTGCAGACAATCTACTGTCTGTGGTTTCAGCAATAACAAGTGTTACTATGGGTACCTCCAGGGGACATAACATGTTTATCAATCAATCAGGGATTTATATAGCGTGCTACTCACCCGTGAGGGTCTCAATGCGCTGGGGGGGTGGGGGGTGTAGCAGTTCCGGATCACTTGAAGAGCCAGGTCTTGAGGTCCTTCCTGAACGTGTGCAGGGTCGGGGAGCGTCTGATGTTCACAGGGAGCACGTTCCAGGTCTTGGCTGCGATGTGGGAGAAGGCTCTCCCGCCGGTTCTGTTTCTGCAGATGCGGGGGACTTCTGCCAGGGTGAAGTTGGCGGATCAAAGGTTCCTCTTGGGTGTATGGAAGGATAATATTTTGTTGAGGTATTTGGGTCTGATGTTGTTGATTGATTTGTAGGCGTGGGTGAGGAGTTTGAAAGTGATCCTCTTCTCGACGGGGAGCCAGTGAAAGTCTCGTAGGTGTTGAGTCATGTGTTCGTGATGTGGTGTCCCAAGGATGAGTCTGGCTGCGGCGTTCTGGATGGTTTGGAGTTTGTGTAGAAGGGTTCTGTTGATACCAGCATATAGGGCGTTGCCGTAGTCCAGTCTGCTGGTAACGAGTGCGTGGGTGACGATTTTCCAGCAGTCGAGGGGGATCCATTTGAAAATCTTGCGGAGGACGCGTAGGCAGTTGAAACTGGAGAGGGCGATTAGGATGATGACGAGGTTTCATGCATGGTCTGTGGGGTGGGCAGGCTCCCTAAGGCAGCAAGCCACCAGGTGTTGTCCCAGGCGGAGGTGCAGGGTCCGAGAATGAGAACCTCAGTTTTCTCAGAGTTGAGCTTCAAACAGCTATCTTTTATCCAGGCTGCCACATTCTTCATACCTTCCTGGAAAAAGAGTCTGGTGTCTTCGGGCTTCTTCATGAGCGAGAGGCCATGCGGGGTGTTGTCGGCGTAGGATACAATGTTGAGCCATGTAGATGTTGAAGAGAGTGGGGATGAGCGATGATCCTTGGGGAACTCCGCAGTTGGTATCGGTGGGTTCGGAGAGGAAAGGAGGGAGTCTGATCCTCTGGGTTCTGCCGGAAAGGAAGGATTGTATCCAGGTGAGGGCGGTTCCTTGTATCCCTGCGTCATGAAATCTGGCTGCGAGTGTGCAGGATGAAACTGTGTTGAAGGCTGCGGAGAGGTCCAGGAGGATGAGAGCCGCGGAGTGTCCCGGGTCGAGTAGCATGCGGATGTCATCGGTGGCGGCGAGGAGGGCGGTCTCGGTGCTGTGGTTGCTGTGCAATCCGGACTGGGAGGCATTCCGGATGGAGTTCTCTTCAATGAAGGTAGTCAGTTTGGTGTTTACGAGTCTCTCGTTGACTTTGGCAGCAAAGGGGAGAAGAAAGATGGGCCAGTAGTTTTTCAGGTCTGTTTGGTCGGCCGATAGTTTCCTGAGGAGGGCTTTGATATCCGCCTGTTTCCAGTCATCTGGGAAGGTGTCAGACTTGAAGGAAGCATTGATGGTCCGTCCTAGTTCAGGTGCAATGGCAGAGGCAGCCCTGTGGAATATGTGTGGTGGGCAGGGGTCCAATGGGGCTCCTGAGTGGGGTTTTCTTCATGGCTGTGGTGATGTGTTCTATGGTGGCGGGATTCCAGGCCGTGATTGAAGGCTTATCGGCGGCAAGGGGGGGTGATGTTGAAGGTGAAATGGACGCAGTGGTGGTCCATCCAGAGGGGCTGGGTGGTGTGGCTGAAGCGGATGTTGGTCCCACCTGCGAAGATAGGGTCGAGGGTGTGTCCAGCCTTGTGCGTGGGCGTGTTGACCAGCGGCTTCAGTCCGAGGTTTGTCTATAATATACAAGAATTGACACATGACATAGGGCTGACTTTAATGTGGTCAACAAGCAAACAACATTTGTTTTCTGCCTTTATTTGCACGTTGACTCATTTAAATCACACCTATTGACTTTACCAATACTTGTTTCATCTCCTTTGCTTTCTGGTGGGGGCAAGTATCTCCTAGAGCCTGCTCACTCATGTTACACTGATCCTCTTGTCTCCTTTCTTTCCCTCCTACTTCATAGCAATTCTCCTACCCCGCTCCTCTGTCTTTTTGTAGCTTTCCCATGTCTCAGCCCACCATCAAGCCATACCCTTTCTCCACCCTGACTCCCATTTCCTATTTCAAATTATCTGTCATCCTCTGTATGTATGTATAAACGTATGTATGTATATATTTATGTCTGTATGTATGTATATGTTATTTCTATAGCGCAATCCTAGCCAAAATGCATCCGAATGCTGTACAGGAGCAAAGACAAACATAGAGTCAACAAGTGATCGGAGACATATAGGGTATGCAGACAGTTAACGCATTATGTGCAGCATTATTAAAAGAGGTGCATCTCCAACAATTTCCTAAATTGGAGCAGCGTTGAGTGTTCCTGATAGATATGGGGATGTTGTTCCAGAACTTGGGTGCATAGTTGGAACAGATCTTCTGCCTTGTTTTCTTTACTTTTTTACACTTCTTACTCTGCAGTCTGATGGTGTCCAGTCTGTGGGAGTGCCAATAACCACCAGAGGTGATGAGCTTGTCTGCTAGATAGAGACGAGAGTAGGTGCTGGTCGTTATGGATTTGTTAATGAGGCTGTTGATTTTTAATATGGTGTGAGCTGGAAAGGGGAGCCAATGGCATTCCATCATGATGGAGTTGTTGTGATCATATTTCTTTAGGCCATGGATAAGATGTGCTGAGACAGTTAGGATGCATTTAAGGGGACTAGCTAGTAGGGTGTTAACACCATCCGGATGTGAGAGAATGAGGGCATGAACAGCAGTTCTGAAGTCGTTTTCTGAGGAAAAGGGTTTCACTTCCTTTAGAAGACAGAGTTTGTACCAAGCATTTTTTATATTTTTGGGAAATGTGTTCCTCGCGGGTGAGGTTGGTGCCCAGGGTGAATCCTACTGACTTGGCATTTGGTTAACGTTAGGGCTCAACGCTGGCTAAATGTTTGCCATTGAGCCAGGTTTGTACTTTTTCTTCCTTATTGTTCTTGCTCATAAGATGAAATCTGTCTTTGTTGGGGTGAGCTTCAGGTAGGCGCTTGACATCCAAGTCTGGTTGATGTGCAAATAGTGTTTGAAGTGTTGGATTTCGGAAGCAGAGGAGCCTTTGAAGTCCTTGTTGCTGTCTTCCTAGCTACTGCTTTGTGATTCGGCGTCCACTCCCACTTCCTCTTCCTCTGTGATTCTGGGTGGACATGAAAGAGATGTTTCAGCATCCTATCTGAACCACCATCCTGTTTTTCTTAAAAAAACACTATTTTTACAGTTCCAATATGTTAGTAATCTAGAAATATTCATTTGCTCTGTTTATCCTTTTGTACCCGGACAGGGTTCAACAAGAAGGGCTGTTATGTTTCCTTGCAAAAAATCACTAGATGCTCTTCAAAAAAACCTTTCCATCATTTTGAAATATTACCCAATCTTGCAGCCTATAATGGTATGATAATTAGCACTTTCGTGCTAATTAGCACCATGGAAGCGGTTTATGAAATCCAGGCGATTTATGAACTTCTGCCTGTAAAGCTGCTTTTCTGTAGAACCAGCCTTGTTCCCATACATTGGTGACTCTCCAACACTCTATACTCTATGGAGAGGAGTCAGCAATAGACTTTTCTCTTTCACTGTCAGGGGGATGGTCCTATGGATGATCTATGGGCCAGCATTTGGCGGTTGTCCCTCAGGCGAGGAAGGCACGTGCAGGAAGACGGTCCGTCTGCATCCCGGCGGCTAAACTTTGGAACTCCCTCCTGGTGCACATCCGTAGTATGGATAACTACCTGTTTTTTTGCAAGGCCATTAAAATACATCTCGTCCCTCCGACTTAGGATCTGCCCTCTTCAGCAACCTCCCATCCTTTATGCCTCTTAGCGCTGGGACGCCCCTTCGCTGAGGCAGCTATACGCTTTATAAAACCTCGTAACATAACATAACATGCTGTGGTCTCTGGTAATCTCAGCCATGCAGCCAAGTCCAATGTCAGCACAGCATCACAGGGGTGGAGTCATTCGCCTACCCGACATAGAAAAAGAAGAACTTAGCAAGCACCAAAGCTGGGTTTCAGGTTCCTTGTTTTCCCCACAGCAGGTAGTTTAAAAAAACTATCCAGTGAAGTTTGCAAAGTGGTTGAGTTAGTCAATGTACCTTCCTGCAAAAGTCTTTCTGTAACCTGTGCATCACAATATGTGCCAGAATCAGTGGGGTATACTCAGCATTTTATCCTTCAGAGGTTCCTCAAATTCATTGTTTTGTATAGGGTAATAATGTCTCTTTTCATAAATATGAGCCTGTTGTGAGTTTCTGCTGTAGTCATTTGCATAATCCTTGATTTTGCTTCCACACATTTAGGGGTCGATTCCAATTCGGGAAACGTATCTGTACGACGATTCGTATTCGTAGCCCTTTCCGTACAAATCATACAAATCCATCCGAATCGCGTACTACGATCCGTAGGTAGAAAATCCGTCTGAATCCGTGCGAACCGTACGAAAAACAAGGGTCAATCCATGCGACATAGACCCTCACGTAGAACCGTACGAATCGTAAACATGCCGTACGACCCGCCAAGTACGATCCGGACCGGGGACTGGGTACGTGATTCACACACAATAACATATGCACCGTACCCCTGAAATCAAGGGGAGTACGCATGGGGTGTATGGATGGGGTGTACGCACCGTACACCTATGGCCTTGGGAGGTACGAACCGTACCCCTATGCACTGTTCACCAACATACATGGGGTGTGCGCACGGGGACATACGCACCGTACCCCTGAAATCCAGGGGGGTACGCACCGTACACCAACGCACCGTACCCCTGCAATCATGGGGTGTACGCTCTGTACCCAGGGGGGTCCGTTCCGTACTCATTACGAGTCAAAGTCTGCTTTTCCGGATGTTTTCAGCTCCTGTAAAAAAAGAGTCGTACGGAGTGTTGTCGATACGAATCGTCCTTGCAGGGTCATACAAAGCTGCTTCGATCCATACGGACATCGCGTACTGTGTGTCCCGAGTGCGATAAGTACGGATTATTGAGTCGTACGGTCCTTGGTACGATTCGTACGGAGAACTGCATTGGGTGCGCATCATACTACATCGTATGTACGGGGACGGTTCGGCTTACGATTCGTACAGGAAAAATGATCCGTACGGCGATTCGGACTGGATTTTACCGAATCAGAATCGGCCCCCAAGTGTAACTCAGCTTAAAAGTTTCCCTGTTGAAAAAATGAAATTTGCCACCTAGTTTACAGGTACAAAAATCTGCAAATAATAATGTACACGAAAAAATGGCTTTCAAGTGAAGTATTGAGAAAATAGTCACTTGCACCATTTATCTTGAGCTCAATTTTTCTTGCAAATGAGATTGTAAAATAAGGAATTGGGCACAATGTTATGGAAGAAATATAACGATATGGAAACAGCTTGAAGGTATGAGTAGAAATTGAGGATGACTGCTTAGGCAGTGAGAAGTGAGAGGCATAGAAACACACCTATGCACAATGAAAAAGAAGAGTAATGAGCTGTTGTCAAGTGCTAAGGCTTGAATACCACAGAAACATCCAAGCAGAAAAACAGCTCCCTGACATCAGCCGATGAACAAAACACTCACCAAAAACAAAATGAGGGTGAAACCAAAATGCTCATAGGTGGCAAACACAACAATAGGGAGAAAATACATTAAATCATTAAATCAGGAGTAGAGAATTGAAATAGACAAGAAATCCACCCAATTATAAACAAAGGGCAAGATCAAAGCTCATTCTGAGAATGTGATAAAGTATTGTCTACGATGGGGTCTGTGATGGAAAGCCAGAGCTATCAGAAACAATTGGTTACATTGCTGGGTCTCCCTCTCTGCACACAAAGGGATTCACAGAACTAACTCAAGACAAAATCCTAAACTTACTACCATTTTGGTATTCACAGAAGGCACTTACTCATTTTGGTATTGAAAGAAGGCACTTACTCATTTCGGTATTCACAGAAGTTTGGAGTCCTAACTTTAGGACTCCTAAATGCCTTCTGTGAATACCGTAAGTCTTAAAGTTAGGATTTTTCTCAGTTTAGGAGTAGTAAAGTTAGGACTCCTAACTTATGTAAATACTGAAATGAGTAAGTGCCTCCTGTGAATACCAAAATGGTAGTAAGTTTAGGATTTTGTCTTAAGTTAGTTCTGTGAATCGGGCCCAAAGAGGGCCAGCTTCAAGCCTTTCATATCTTCAATCTCGAACATCGGCATAGCCAGAAGCCATTGCTATGAGAACTATCAGCCCTACCAATGCCTTTTGTTTATGCTGTATGTGCAGTGTTGTCATAAATTATGTCATTTCAGATGTCATCAGTGATGTTATCAATGCTGCCATTGCACACATCATCTGTGATGAAATATGTGAGGGTATAATCTGTGCATGGTGAGGGCGCAGGTTATAGTTACTTCAGGACTAGTTACTTAACTTATAACTTGGGAATTTCAGTGTTATTTTTGTTTAAAATGTAATGTCCTGACTGGCATTTTCACCTAACTATAATCTCACTTTTACCTTTCTTCAGTGACATTTTAAGGGTTTTTGTATACTTAACTATATCTGTAACTTCAAAAATTGTTTTTTTCCGTGAATTCCTAAATTTGTGTGTGTACGTCACTGTCCATATATAAAATGGTTTTGTCAATGAGCCATTGCAGTGTCTGTCAATCAACATTTAAATAAAACATTTGAAATCAAAACAATATTAAACAAGTGTGAGACTCTTGTTCATTTTTCAAGCCACATAATGCACACATAAGCCCAACCACAAGGAGTCCCAGCATTAGCCAGCTGAACTTAAAGGTCCAGCTTGGAAACGCTTACAAAATTATCAATTTTTCCTGGGGTCAAGTTATATAGACCCCGAGAAACATAGTGTTAATATTTGTAAGTATTTTGGGGGGGCTGCTGTAATTTCTGCTGTTGGTGCCCCGCCTAGATTAGGGCACCACTGTCCATGAAAATATTTTTAAATTACACTGTGAAGGGCATTATGGGGGAGACTTAAGGTGTTTTTTTTTAGTGTTGCTGGGGGCTGCTGCACTCCCTGCAAACCCAATAACAATAAAGTAAGGTTGCTGGTACCCCTGCCTCTTCTAGGGGCACCAACAAGAAGAATGAAACACATTTTAAGAAGTCCTAGGGAATTATGGGGCACTCCTTACAAGAGTAGTGAAAAATTAATGAGCAGCTCTAGCCGCTCATTTATTATTCCTTGTCCATATATATTTGTTATCATTTTTGTGGGTCTCCTGGCCCCACCTTGGACACCCATAACTTTTGTTTTGTTTGGGGCCACAGGCGAGGCCTGGGGCTCCACAGCCTCTGCCAGCTCCATGGCCAGCAACAACTGTGGGTGGCAGCAAGAGAAGAATACTTTGTTTCTTGGAGGGTGCCTGTGTGTGCCCACCTGGACACCCACATCTTTTAAGTAACTTGGGGGTTGCGAGGGAAGCCCCAGGGCCCCCCACAGCCCTTGGCAGCTCCCCTCGCAGGATCCGGCCACTTTGTTTTTTGGTGGGAGCCCTCCCGGGGCCATCAACATAATCCAAATCAATTGGGAGTTGCAGGGAAAGCCCCAGGGCCACTGTGGCCTCTGCCAGCTCCCTGGCCACCACCTGTTGTAGGTCCTGCCAGGAGCCAGCAACATGCATGACCCTTCCATGCAGAAACAGATTGTTACACTGCTCCTGCAATAGGAGCAAACATTCTTCCCTGCCTGCAATTGCAGACAGGAAACAAAGCCAAAAGTTTACTCCAGTGAAGCCTCCTAAAGAACTACAAAACATTCTACAAAGTGTAAGTTATACCTATACTTATGTGAGTCGAATTCTCCGCCCCGACTATAAGTATAGGCTTCAGTAGTAAATGTGGGAGGGACACAGGAGAGTGGGTGGCAAAAGGGGCAGATTAACCCCTAAAGTGGGTGGGATTAGGGAGAAGTAAGAGGGAGGCGGGTTTAGGGAGGTCCAGGGAGAGGTTTAGAGACCTCCCACACAAGAATAAGCCAATTGCTTTACTCTGTGGGTGGAGACATATAACGTAAACGTTCTAATAAGTTTACACTCTGAGTTTGAGGATGCTGAAAGTGGTAATCTTATTTTTGAAGTGTTAACTTACTCAAAAGTGTGAGTTACTTTTTTTAATCAGGCCCTCTGTCTTTAATTATATGGAGCGCTTCTTAAGCTGATTTCCACAATCTGTATATCAATCTCATAGCTGTGTCTTGGGTTACCTTGAGCATGTAAGTAAATCTGTCCCACCACTACCTTCACATGACCGGCACTGGCAAAGTCCATACTAAATAAAATTATAACCTCCATAAATGGGGCTATTATTTTCAAGTTAAAAAATGGCAGACTATGTATTACCACTTTGGACTGGAACTTCCTTGAACATCCTAAATTGGGGCGGTAAAGCGAGTTGATGGCCAATATGCGCTCTCAATCATTTACTGTAGAGCTGGTTCATGATGCTGCCTTAAGGAGCTCTGGCTAGGAAAACACAGGTGAGGATGGAAGAGCCAATCCATTTTGTGATAAAAAAAAATTCTGCTACTGAGAGCTACTTTTCTTATTCTCATCCACACATTCTGTTGGTCTTTGCCTTTTTTATTTCACTTCCACCAGCTCTTACTCTAAGACTGTGGGTACCTCCCGAGTCAGAACTAGAGGCAGCAGCAAGCCTCAGAATGATGGCAGTCAAATATTTGCCTTTTGCGATTGCTTCTTCGTATGTGCCTCCACTGATGGTTGTGGAGTGACATGGTAATCAGCAGTAGAGTTGACCAGCTGTAGGCTTGGCAGAGGTGGCATAGAAACCAGGATCAGGGAGTGATGGACTGCTAGTGGACTGCTGATCTCTACCTTGTAATATTGGTGTCCATCTGGCTAGCAGAACAACCTTTAGCCTGTAGCCCAAAGTACCACCCTTACTAGTGGATATGTGTGGTGAAGTGTGGCTCAACGGTTAGAGGCGGCAGACCCAGAGGCAGAGGTCGGCCCGGGACCAGGGTTCAATTCCCGACGCGGCTGGGTGCAGGACCAATGTCAGCGGGCCCGATAAATCTCGCCTCGGTGCCACTCTAACCATGGGGTCCCACGCTGCAACTCTGGGCAATAGCTTGCTTAATCCCCATCACCGCCGGGGATGCCTGGCTGCACCTTGGGGATGCCCAGTAAATGGACCATCTCACAGGGAAAGTCAGGACGGGTTCCCCAGTGGTACAGCTCTGGGAGGCTCCAGGGTAACCACACGCTCTATAAATCCAACATTCATTAATTCATTAATTCATATAGTAGCTTTCCCCCAATGTATTGCTTCCACCAGGCCAATATACATGTACAAAGAAACAAACATTATGAAGAGACCCATTGAAGTGGGTCACGCTGTTTAAAAAGCAAAGCAAGGGGGGAAAAGAAATACAATAGGAGTGAATAAGATCATGCCTGCGTTCAGCTACTATTGAGAAACCAGTATTACTGCATCATGGAAAATAATAAAATTCATCGAAATAATCCAAGTAAAATCTAAGGGCCAGATGTAGGTAAATGAGATTTACCGATTTTTAATTACCGAATTTTACCGATTCGGTAATTAAAAATCGGTAAATCTGAGGGGTGGATATGTAGGAACATCCAGATGTTCCTTTTACCGAATCGGTAAATATCTGTATTTACCGATTCGGTAAATACCGACCGGTAATGCCCCATTCATTCCTATGGGCTTTGAAGCCCATAGGAATGAATGGGGCATTACCGGTCGGTATTTACCGAATCGGTAAATACCGATTCTGACAAGGGTGCAGGGGGTGTCACTTTGACACCCTCTAGCACCCCCAAAAAAGGTTCGGGGGCCATGTGGCAGGCATACCTGCCCTAAGGGCAGGTCTGCCTGTCATATGGCACAGGTGTGCATGCACACATGTGCATGCACACCAGAATCGGTATTTTACCATCAAATAGTATTTGATGGTAAAATACCGATTCTGTAATGCTTGTGGGACTCAGAAGAGTCCCACCTACATATCAATTTTACCGAATCGGAAAAAATACCGATTCGGTATTTTACAGAATCGGTAAATTTACTGATCGGTAAATTTACCGATTCTGTAAAATACAGGGCCCTACATCTCAAATTGCATTTACCGGTCGGTAACGGCCGAATTCGGCCGTTACCGACCGGTAAATGCCTACCTACATCTGGCCCAAAGTCTTGAAAATTCCTGGTTCAGCATCTGTAAATGAACAGAGAATAGGTTAGGGGCTGGGCATGCAATGCAGTGTTTCCAGTGCCTTGATGGTTTTGGAGACATTCTGGGCCAGTCACTGACTGAAATAGATGATGTTTAATAATCCTGCACTAGAAGCAGTGTAACCCAATGGATCTCTGCTGCCTTGAAGACCATGGCTTTGCTGTGTAAGCCTGAGTCGTTTTCACCTATGTCACAGCTCAGTAGCCTGAATCCAGAGCCTGTGGCAATCAGTAACCTACGGGTTAGTCCTGCTGTGTGAGATCTTGGCCTGTACGTTTAATTTCACTTGACGGAGGACACATGAGTCTGGTCCAGAACTTGAAGATCTGTGGAACCTGGGAATAGCTCTGCTTCAAGGTCTGAGGCCTGAACTGCAAGTCTCTGCATGTTATGCGGCTGTGAGAGTCCCTGTAAAGGTGGAAAGTGAGGGGAAAGGATTGGATGTGGATGCGAGATGGGCCCCTTCAATGCACCTTGCACGGTTGAACCCCCCCCCCCCACGCCCCCCCCCAAGGTTTATTACGTTACGCCACTGAGCTGGGTGCATATTATTGGTGCAGATGTTGATGAAACATTGCATTGGACACCTATTGAACCTATGTAATTTGCATATTTTGGTGCACAACTGTCTTTTCCGACACTCACATGAGTGTCCCTGTGAAAGCGAGTGGCGTCCAGCTTTTTGCATTCAGTCGACGTATGGCAGCAAATGGTAGAAGGGACTCCATTCATGACATGCATGGGAAGTGAGGTGCTTCTTTTTGCAGCATGGCACAATTCCATCAATCATTTTGTACTACACAATGTCTTGTGCTTTTGAGGGCAGTGGGGCATCTGCTGCTGTGACTGTCCACTCACCGATGTTTTATGCTGAAATGTAGCACAACACTTGGTGCTAACAAGGTACAAGCTTGAGGCCTAAAAACTGTAGTTATACTCTTCACAACACTCTTGCAGCAGGTGTGCAAATCAGCACCTGCTGAAAATAACACGTGGGCTTAGGACACCATCTGGACAGGGTGGTGCTGCCCATTTCTCCCTCTGATGTTTCACAAGAGCAGTCTTCTTCGTAAGTCGATCTGAACAGAGAGGAAAAAATGGGCAGTGCATAACTGCCCATGTGGTCACCCTTTAAATGATGAGCTGCCCTCAGCAGTACCAGTCACCAGTGCCAACTTTGGTCGCCATGTGCTAAATCGGCCCACTGACAAACTAATGCAGAAATGCACTCAGTAAGGAAGATGTGCAATGGTAATTATTATTATTATTATATATAAATTTGTTAAGCGCGCAGCTACCCGTGGGTTTCCCGGCGCTAGGAGAACAGAAGTAACAGAGGGCAAACAGGAGTGCAAGGAACAGGTTACAAAGAGAACAGCCAGGTTTTCACTCCTTTGCGGAACTTAAGATAACATGTTTCAGACCGCAAAGGGATGGGAAGCGAGTTCCAGAGCGAGGGCGCCAAGTAAGAAAAAGAGCGCCCACCAACTCTAGCACGCTTAAAACGGGGAACAGAGAATCTACTTTGAGTGGAGGATCTGAGGGTACGGGAGGGACAATATTGATGGACTAAGGTGGATAGATAGTGAGGGGATTTACCAGCTTTGATACGGTGCATAAAACATAGAGCTTTGAATTTGGACCTAGATTCTATGCACAGCCAATGCAGGCTGCGCAGGGAAGAGGAGACTGAGGTGGTTCTAGGCAGATTGCAAAGTAAACGGGCAGCCATGTTCTGGACCACTTGGACCTTACGGGTGACCTCCTTGCAGACACCCAGATGAAGTACATTGCCGTAGTCCAGCGGCGATGTCACTAAGGCCTGGACCACTGACTTCTGGGTGTCTGGGGGAAGCATCCATGTGATCTTCCTCAGCCACCTGATGATGGTAGTACAGGTGGCTGAGACTTTAACCACATGTTGCCTCATGGATAACTGATTGTCGAAGAGGACCCCGAGATTGCGTGCTGTAGTTGCTGGGGTCGGCAATGGTCCCATTTGCTGAGGCCAATGTTGCGGGCCCCAGAGAGCGGAGTCCGGCCCGAACAGGAGCAGCTCCGTTTTGTCGCCATTCAGCTTCAGTTTGTTAGTCAGCATCCAATTGGCGATGTCAATAAGCCCAGAACGAAGAGAAGAGGAGGAGGAGTGCTGATTAGAAGAAAGAGAGAAAATGATTTGAGTGTCATCAGCGTACGAAAAAATAGAAAGTCCTGACTGTTCGGCAAGAAAAGCAAGGGGTCTAACATAAAGGTTGAAAAACAAAGGACTAAGAATAGAGCCTTGGGGGACACCATACGGTGAATTATGAACAGTGGACACCGAAGAGGGGGAAAAGACCTGAAAAGTGCGATTAGAAAGAAAATTGGAGATCCAAGCAAGAGCGGAGCCACAGATACCAACAGACTTCAAGGCAGAAAGAAGGATGGTATGGGAGACGGTGTCATAAGCGGCACTCAAATCCAAAAGGATGAGTGCCACCGTCTCCCCTCTATCTACCTGGTGTCTGACTGTCTCCGTGACTCCCAGAAGGGTGGACTCCGTAGAGAAGCCCGCCCGAAAACCTGACTGGGAAGGATGAAGGACGTTCGCTGATTCGATGTGGGTGGTTAGGTGACGGTTGACATGCTTCTCCAACACCTTCGAGAGGCAGGGAAGCAAGGAAATGGGTCGGAAATTGGCTGGGTTGCATTAGCTTTCTTCAGGAGTGGGACCACCATCGCATGTTTCCAGACGTTCAGGACAATTGCCTCAGTGAGAGAGGCATTCAAGAGAGCCAAGATACATTCAAGAGGGACGGTGGCTAGGGAACACAGAATCTGGGGGGGGCATGGGATCCAAGGGAGAGCCGGATTTAATCTCTGCCAGTAGTTTCTGGAAAACGGGCATGGAAATGAGTCCCCACTTATCTAATAGAAGAGATGAGGACCGTGCAGGGTCGTCCTGAGAGGGTAGTCGGTCATGGTTCTGTATAGATGACCTGGATGAAACAGATGGTAAAGCTCTAAAACCCACGTAGATGCTATCAATTTTCTTAGTAAAGAAGTCCGCCAAGGAATTGCTTTGAGTGCTATCCAGACAGGGGGCTTTGGGAGCACATGACATACCGGATAGTTCCTGAACTGCCTTAAAAAGAGCTTTGGGACGGTTCTGGGCTTTCAGTATTGTGTTGTTAACATGATTGGCCCTGGCAGTATTACATAGAGTGTGATATTTATGTAATGCGAGTTTGTAGTTGTCTTTATCGGTGGGAGAGTAGTTAGACCTCCAAATACGCTCCAGTCTTTTGCAGCGGGACTTTTCCATTTTTAGGTCTTCATTGAACCAAGGGGCAGGAGGGTGCAGAAAATGTTGCTTACATTTACATGCCGGGAGGCAACAATCAATTGCAGAGGTAAGCCAGGTACTAATCGTACCCACATAATCCGTGGAGATATTAGCAAGAGGAGGCAAGGTCTTTTCTAGGGAATTATTAAATTGCTCCAGGTTAAGTCTTTGTGGGTTGCCCGGAGGGCAGGGCGCACCCGCTGTCCTAATGTGAAACTCTACAATAAAATGGTCAGACCAGACAATAGGTCTGGAAGGGAGACAGGTTACAGTGTCTAGATTAGCAAAGATTGGGTCTAACAGGTGGCCGCCTTTATGAGTTGGACTGGAGTTGAGAAGACTTAAATTGAGGGCGGCAAAGTCCTGTATAAGGTGAGTGCTAGTAGAGCATAAGGTGTCGTTAAAATGGATGTTCAAGTCACCTAATAACAGTAAATTATTAGATTCCAGCAAAAGGGGAGCAATAAGCTCAGGAAGGGCAGCTGCCCATGCGCCAGCCGCGCCAGGAGGGCGATACAAAAGAGCACCAGACAGTGTAAAATTTGGGGATAATAGCAATTTAAAAATACCTGCTTCACAGTTAGGGACGTCAAGGTCTTCCCACTTACAAGAGCAACTCCTCTTGTAAATAATGGCAATGCCACCTCCATCCCTGAGAGGTCTATTACGCCCCACAAAGGTGTATTCATCAGGGAGGGCAATGTCAATGTCTGGCCCAGAACAGTCATTGAGCCAAGTTTCAGTTAGAAACAAGGCCGGCGGACTAGACGATGTAAGGAGGTCAAATATGTCCCTCTTGTGTTTAGGCAGAGATCTGCAATTTAAGCTAATAAAACTAAAGTCAGGAGGGGAGTTAGAGGGGTGAGCAGTCACTAGGAGAGGGGTAGCAGTCCAAAAAGAGGAAGAAGGAATACACAGCTCCGAGGGAAGAGATGTGAGAGCCAGGGCGCATGTAGGGCAGGACAAAGGGGCGTCATGACAGCGCAAGCGAGAACAGTACATACCGGGCGACGGTCGGAAGCTATACAAAGAAGAGCGGGAGTATGTAAGTATGGGGATCGTGGAACCAGAAGCAGGGGGGGAGGCCCCAGGTCCCATCTGGTCACGGACGGGCGCAGACGGGCTTAACTCAGGCGCAACTCCGGCGCGCCTGCGTCGCGCCCGCTGCGCTTCCTGTGGGGTGAGGCCATTTTGTAGGGCTGAGGGCGGGAGGGGCCGAGCGCTAGTCCGCTCGCCTCCGCTCCACTCCAGGCTCCTCACCCAAAATGGCGGCCAAAGTCGGGTCCCGGGCAGTGCTTCAATCGCCTGCCAGGGGACAATCAGGGGCAAATGCACAGATGTAAGCAAATGCGATCAAGTGAGCAGCCTGTATAACTAAAAGGGGGTTAGCAGACAAAGTGCAAAGTACAACATAAAATACACAGTTCCAATTTTAAAATTCCTTGTAGCCTCTAAAAATAAACACGGAGCCCGGTAGTGCCTCGGGCAGCCGTGAGCTTCTATCAATTTGACCAAAGCACAAGTGAGGCTTTTGTAGGGCTGAGGGCGGGAGGGGCCGAGCGCTAGTCCGCTCGCCTCCGCTCCACTCCAGGCTCCTCACCCAAAATGGCGGCCAAAGTCGGGTCCCGGGCAGTGCTTCAATCGCCTGCCAGGGGACAATCAGGGGCAAATGCACAGATGTAAGCAAATGCGATCAAGTGAGCAGCCTGTATAACTAAAAGGGGGTTAGCAGACAAAGTGCAAAGTACAACATAAAATAGAAATAATGAAACAAGCACCTTCAAAACCAGATTTGGTTTAATCTTTAAACTTTTGCAGGGTTAGCACATTATAGTGAAAGATGGGAGGGGGGCAGCAGGACCAGACAGAGAGGAGTGCAGTTGTAAAGTAGTCCCTCATGGAGTACAATGCAAACAGTTAGTGCAGGAGGAAGGATATTATCAAACACCCTATAACATCAGATGAAAGGTGAATGCTCCAGGTGGCTAACAACGTCTCACATCAGTGGCTGAAAGAGGCTGGTCAAAGAAAGCCAATGGTTCAAAGGGGCGGATCCAAAGCCAACTGTATGTGAAACGTTAGCAGCAGGTCTGATTTTAAAGCTCCACTGTCAAAATCCAGACCTAAAAAATGTTAGGACTAGAACACAGCTATGCCACACCAAATTAAGGTGAGCGTATGAGTGGATCTCAGTGTGATAAATGTGCCTGATTATAACACTGCCCACGTCGTAGTCACCAACAGAGATCTAATTGGCTGTTAGTGCTGGGTGAGGGTAGCGTGGTGGAACAGACAAATTCCCCTTTCATAAAATCACTGGTGCGTCCCTGAAGCTTTCTCAGAATATGGCCTATGCTGCAGCACTGTTTGAAATTAATGCTTGCACTGAGAGTGAAATATTTGAGGAAGGCGGCTTCTGTTTTGTTACTGCGCCCTTCTATGATTTGTAGGACATGGGGGATGAAAATGAAAGTGATGTGCCTAAGCTGGCCGCAGAGGAGCCTATAGCTGGCCGTCAGGCTGATTATGACCCACAGCCTGCAGCTCACTACATGCAACAATCATGCTAGAGTTCAGAAGGGAACGAGCAATAAAGATACCTTTACATTTTATTTGTATCTTGAGGCATTTACAATGCGTTCAAAGACTGAGCTGAAATCTTAAGCTATGTCTTCTGAAATATTTCAAAATATATCAGCAGCAAGGAAAGCTTGTAAGCCCCTACATTTTCAATCGAAATGCCCGCTAAATTTGCACAGTTTGTCTGATAAAATGTTTGGAAAACTAACAATCATGCGCATCACCAAATAAATTGGCTTAGTTCGTTTTAATCCTGGAATCTTTGTTTCAATCACACTTCAGAATTACAAAAAAATGTCCTTCATTTCTGCTTTCTTTGCTGTTGATATATTTTGAAATAATTTCAGACTTCATGTACCCTGGAAAGATTGTCACATAGTTCACTTTACAAAATACTCTCACTTTGTAGTCGGAAAAAGAAAAGTAAACACCAATATCCCTTTTAAAGGAATAAGCTGCAATTTACACCAGCACCTATAATACCAGCAACTACAGCACCAGTATCTGTGCTAAAAAAGAAACCAGTGCAAGGGAGGGTAAGATCTGGTAGCCCCACGATCATGCTATTAACTCCCACACCACAATTGCCTATAACTCAGCTGGCGGCCCCAGTAACTAAGGAGCAAACCCCTAAATCTGGGGGACCTCAAAACCAAGGTGGTATTAAGGATACATTAACAACTAACTTGAGAAATGGGAATCCATCGACTATTGCTCCAGAAAAGACGAGCCGTACTATAGACTTACCCCCAGACTCTGCCCCTTTTGTTATTGTAATGGCAGGGGTTCCAGAACTGCCTGCAGGTAAATGGGAAGATCATGTAGCATTACGGAACAAGGTTACCTTTTGGCTCCGAGACAACAGACCGTTACCTGCATCCATCAATGGTGAAATTATAAGTGTAAGGCGTGCCAATTGGGTGGGAGTTAGACCGAAGGATAGAAGGGGTGATGTAATAATCATTAATTTTAAGGATTATAGGGCCGTGAGGCACATTGGAGATTGGTTCGATGCTAGTAGCAGCGATGCCATCTCCACACATCTTTTATCCTATTTCTATCCCTATGCACCATCAAAAGACTATAATAAACAGGGCTGGGATAGGCAGCTATTCAAGAAGCCAACCCATCAACAACGGGGGTTTAGAAATGTGAGATCATGGGATAGGGCCGGTCCAAGGGGGCCACCACCTTTGTTGGGCAGTCCTGTTTATGTAAATGCCCAGGACCCCCATATTTACATGCAGAGGCCGGAGGTCTTTTATCCCCGATATCAGTTACAAGATCATCAATACCCCCCTTCAAATAATCAATACCCACCATATCTGGAGCCTAATCCCCCTCAAGGTAGACCATGGAATAACAGAGAATTTTTCCCACACATGTATAATCTACCAACCCAAAATCGCTTCCAGATTTTCTCTGGTCTGGATGGGGTTGATTGACAGCAAGCTCAGATATCCCAAGAAAATCTGGCCGGGGAAAACTTTTCTCCCCCAGTTTTTCACGCTTTTACCAAGGGTAGGGTTCCCCCTAAAAGTACTGAGGCTTTGAGCGAGTTACCTCAAGAATTGCCCACCTTACAGAAGGTCCTTACTCCCGATAGATTGACACCATGCAACAGTGATATTCTGGAGCAGATGCAATCTATCGTAGATGCTAAAAATGGGAGCGGGGAACAGATAGGAGATGGCCCGGTCCAGATAAAGAGCGATCCATGTGCACTGTTGTTTTGGAATATAGCAGGGTTTAGGCAAAAAATCACTAACCCAGCCTGGGAGTCTGTAATAAATGGCCAGGATATAGTGGCCTTGCAAGAAACATGGACTCAGGAATCAATCCATGTAAATGGTTACAGAACCTTCTTTACACCAGCTGTTGGAGGTCATTTTGGTAGAGCAAAGGGTGGATTGACCACGCTTGTTTCAAATCAACTTAAAATTAAACAAGCTCACTGCCATTTATATTCCAGTTATTTTCAGCTTATAACTTTAAGGAATTTTAAAGGAGCCGGGGTGTTAATTATTAATTTTTATAATAATGTCCCGAGAGAAGAAATTCTGGTTGTAATGAAGCAGCTTAAGGAGGAAGTTCAGTTAGAGGTAGATAAAAATGATAGAGAATTGGTAATTTTATAAGGGGGGGATTTTAATTGCTCACTATGTACTACAGGGAATCAGGGCCTATGTGGCCTAATGACAGAGAGAGATATGTATCTGACACATTTCGATCATACTCTGATGGGGGACCTGCTTAATGAACTATTATTTATGTTTGATTTAGGGTTTGCTAATGAATCTGCCCTAAAACCCACACCCTTCGTACCGACCTTTGTTGGTAGAGGCCTAGCGTCAACCATTGATTTTATTATCGCCTCCAGTAATCTCAATCACAGACTGTTGGGGGTTACGAATATCCTATTACCAATAAGTGACCATCTCCCACAATGCCTTAAGGTAGTAGATTTGTTCCCAGACCCATCGACGGCCGCGCCTCTAGTTGAGACAGCGGTTTATGTTGTCCTTGGGAGACAAAATGGGTATACACTTAAATGGAGCCAAGTAATCCCGCAACCTTTTTTAAGGAACTCTGGGAGGTGTGCTCAAATAGTTTTAGGATTTGTCTGAGTGACAACTCCAATAATGATCAAATTATCGAGCACTTTGGAATAATAGCTACAAACATAAAAAGTAGCCTAAGGGTGGAGGCAAAACGTAGAAGTAAGGGACCCAAGAGTTGGTTTAATAACGCATGCACCAGGGCATTGAAAAATCTAAAACAGGCAGTACATAGATGCCCCAGGGATATAGGTGAAATAAGAGAGTGCAGGTCCGCATATAATCAGGCCCTGAAAGTAAGGAAAACTGCGCTAAATAAGGAGGCAATAGATTCCCTCTGCGAGGCCTCGCAATCTAAAGATTCCGCTGCATTCTGGAAAGTAATTAACACCCCTCTCCCATATGAAACCCATACGGCGCGAATCGAGATTGCAATAGAAGAGGATAAATGGGTAGATCATTTTTCTAATCTTTATAAGGCACAGGAAGATATCCATAGTGGAGGTCCTAACATTAGTTTGGATTTACAACCGAGTTATAACCTGGTTGTAACACTTGATGAGGTACTTCTTGCCTTGAGATCCACCAAAGGCGGTAAGGCTGCTGGACCTGATGGGATTCCTGCAGACCTATTTAAAGCTAATACTGAAATCTGGGGACCAATGCTGGTACTACTCTTTAATGCAGCTCTCTCAAGGGGCCTGAAAGAATCCTGGTTCACCTCTGTCATCGTCCCGATTTACAAGAAGGGGGACAGGAACAGTTGTGCCTGTTACAGACCAATCTCCCTTCTTGACTCATCAGTAAAAATTCTGGGACGTATTGTGTTGGCAAGACTCCAAAGCTGGGCAGAGGAAAATGATATCATCAGTGATTTGCAATTTGGTTTTCAAAAAGGGATTGGCACAATTGACCAAGGCTTAAACCTAATGCTTTTGCAGCACAAATACATAAGGATAAAATCGGAACGCTTGTATTTTACTTTTGTGGACCTTTCATCAGCGTTCGATTGTGTATCACACTCTAAATTGTGGGGAATAATGAAAGGTTTGGGAGTGGACAATAACATCATTTCTTTCCTGAGGGAACTTTACAGTGGAGCCACAGCTTCTGTTCGCTACGGTAGGGGGGGCGAATGCTCCAGACAATTCAGTGTAGGCCGCGGAGTGCGGCAAGGTTGCGTATTGGCACCTTTTTTATTTCTCCTTTATATCAATGGGCTCGAGCGTCACCTGCTGTAGGAGTGCAGGGATATGCCCAGGGTGGGGAGGAGGGCAATCCCTGCGCTCATGTACGCGGATGACGCAGTGCTCATGGCACGCACTCCTCGGGCTCTGCAAAAACTAGTAGTTAGTTTTGAGAAATTCATGCAGAACCTAGATCTACTAGTAAACTGTAGTAAGACTTTTACAATGAACTGTGGCCAGAAATCAGGTAAACCGATGAAGCGGATGTTTTTAAACAATGTGCCACTGGATAACACCTCAACCTTTTCTTATTTGGGCATTTTATTCCATGAGTCAGGTTCTTGGACAAGTGCAATTAAGGCTAGAACTCTTTTATTTATGAAAACAATCATGACCCTACAGAATTTTGTCAGAAAATCGGGCAGGAAGCCGATAAAAGAAATGTTAACTATATATAAAGCTACATGCTTGTCTGTGGCTATGTATGGCTCAGGTTTGTGGGGATACGCAAATGTAGATCAAATCCAGCTGGTAGAGAACACATTTTTGAGGGGAGTCCTTGCAGTTCCACAGTGTGCTGCCACATTCAACTGTCACGCTGAACTTGGCCAATCTTACATAACGGACATTATCAAAATTCAACCTATCCTACTGTGGCATAGGGTATGGACCACAAATGAATGCGTTATGAATCGGGCCCTGTTACAGGACACCCTCAGTTTGGACCATGTGGACAGAGCGGGATGGCTGGGATATGTAAAGTGTTTCCTGACCGAGATTGGATGCTATTCGTACTATTCGGATCCATCTTCAATGGATAGCATTTCTAGGAGTACACTAAAAACCATTTGCCTAGACCATCTTGTGGATAAGAGGAAGAGAGTAGAAATTTTGAAACCCTCAGTATATTCTCACCTTCCGACTCTCTGTGAGACTAACTCTGTACAGCCATATTTATCCCTGCCCATGACAAACTATGATCGTTTTCTTTTAACTCGTTTTAAATTTTGCATATTTTTTAGATTAGTATCTTTTCCACGCATGAACTCATGGAATCACATTTTGCCATCTTGTTTGTGTGATGGTACGTCACAACAATCAGATATTCATATCCTCTTTTTTTGCAGATTTTATAGTGCCTCCCGTAGAAAAATTATTGTCCCTTTCTTAAAAGACATGAATTTAACCAGATGTCGCCCAGCTTTTTTAGAAGTCCAGAAAATGGATACGGTTTTAACTGTTACTGTGGTTTTAAATTATTTTAAAAGTGTTTTTAAATTCAGGAAACAAATGCTAATTTATTTGTTTTTAACTGAATAAAGTTTATTGAACTGAACTGAACTTGTCAGAAGACTTAGCCTGATCTTTGACCCCTGTCTTTGAACGCATTGCAAATGCCACAAGATAAAAATAAAATGTAAAGGCATGCTTATTGCTCATTCACTTTCTGAACTCTAGCCTGGGTATTGCATGAAACACAGACAGAACAAGTCAGGCATGAAGAGCAGGGAGTTCCTCTCTGTGTTTCCGACTTGTGCTGTCTAAGGTTCATGCATTGACTTATGTATGAAATTCAGAGACCTCAGATGCAAAAAGCAAGGGCTCGCCTCTATGATGAGCCAGTGCGTCTGTCATGATACAGCCTCAAAACTGCACTATGACTAGCTGCACAGGTGCAGAGCTAAACACCTGTACTTATGCGTTTACACTGCCTAACTTACATTCACATAAACTGATATTTCTCTGAGTTAGAGCATGTTGAACCTGGCCCTTTCTGCAGGGTCACCCCCAAACTTTTAGATTCACTACTCCTATGTTTGCTGAATTTGTGTTTGTTGGCCTTCGGATTCTGTGCAGTTTACTACTGCTACCAGTGATAAAGTGTATGTGCCGTCCTCCTAAAACATGGTAACATTGGCTTATCCCTAATTGGCATATTTAATTTACTTATAAGTCCCTAGTAAAGTGGTACTAGATGTACCCAGGGCTATAAATTAAATTATACAAGTGGGTCTGCAGCACGGCTTGTGCCACCCACTTAGTTACCCTTTAAGCATGTCTCCGACCTGCCATTGAAGGCTGTGTGTGTAGTTTTAAAATGCCATTACAAATTGGCAAAATAGACATTTTGCCAGGTCCAAACTTTCTTTTTTAATACATATAAGTCACCCCTGGGTAAGGCCCTGGACAGCAAAAAGTGCAGAATGTAATGAAATTAAAATGTTGGCCATGTATTTTTAAGTTTTGCATGTTTTGGAAGTGAAAAACTCTTACATTTGTTTTTCACGACTGCAAGACCTACTTCTCCCTTAGGATAACATTGGAGATACCTAATTACATTTAATATGCTGTAATTTCCACATGGGAGCAGGTACCCAGTTCATTGTTGGTGTCTTTGGAATTGTAATGAAAAATACTCTGTCATGGTAAAGTCTGATTTTAAATTACAATTACACCTCGAAACTGATGCATCGCTTTGATTGCACGAAGCATTTTCAACAAGGATCCTTGCAACGCTCTGCAAACCAGGATTTAAAGTACTTTGTTCAGTGGGCTTAAAGGGGTCCCTGTAGCCTGCCCATGCTCCATTGCGGTCAGTCTGAACTTGTGTCTTTGTCCCGGTCTGGCGTGACAAGATATCCACAGTTGGTGCTTTGTGCTTTTTGGCACTATTTGTACTAAGATCTTTAAAAATGAATATCTCTGCTTCTACTGATTGCATTTTTGTCACTTTGATCTTGTTAAATTTAGCAAAAAACACTCTAGTTTCCTAAATCTAAATCTGTTGCAAGATCCTCTTGTGGTGTGTTTTTATTGTTTTCATATTTGGAAGACAGTTACCCAATTGGTTACAGAGCATGATTATCAGCCAGTTTGGAAAAAGTGAGCATGCTTTGCCTTTCGAAAATCAAAATAATGCACTAAATTGGAAATACTTGAATCCACTTTAGACAGTGTAAGTGCATGAAAATAAATGCACAGCTCTGCACCAGCGCAGTTGCTCATGATGGGGCACAAGCTCTCTTTCGTCAGGAATGACAGGGGAAGAAAAAAGAGCAAAGCATCATGGGCGCAGGATTTGGTGGTCTGCAAAGTGATGGCTTAAGTTGCTTAGCGCAGAGCCAAGCAACTGTTATTATGAATTTACTAGCTTACCCATCGCGCGTTGCTGCGATCTCAGAAGAAAGGAAATTTAAGGAAACATGTTATGATAACATTCAATTTACATTGTGTCATTTTTATTGAAACTTATTCATTTTAATATGGAAAACATTTTAAAGTGTTGTTTTAATTCTGTTTATTTATTCTAATGCTTGTGGATTCACGGTATTTTTTGTTTTTCCGTCTGGTGTGTACACAAATAAATCAGAAAGTTTTCCGACGAGTGAGCTGGCCACATACAGTTGCCCATGTGAGAAGCACAGATTCTCCAAATCTAGTCCACACACTTGCAGCGATTGTCCTTGTGCTTTGTTGATGGTTATTGCAAAAGCGAGTCACACCAGAAACCTTCACGGGAGTGTACACAACAACTTTTAACAATTTTTAAAAAAACAACAACATTTATGAGGGCCCTGGGGGGCCGATATTTAACAAACGTTTCTTTTTTTTTGCCAGAAACCTTTGCGGGAGTGTACTCCACAACTTTTAACAATTATTTATTTTTTATTTTTTTGCCAGACACCTTTGCGGGAGTGTATACAACAAATTCCCAAAGTTTCATGCCGATCAGATGAATGGTGTAGTAATGCATAAAGGACAAACAGACAGCCATACATTCTTTTTTTTATATATATAGATATAATCTGACCATTAGGGATTGTTTTTTACGCTCTACAGCTCGGAACCGGTTATGCATTTGGGGAAATATCGGGTGACTCAAATCTACTTTCCACACTACAGCATCCATAAAGACACGCTCCTGGCTCTGCGCTGAGCTTGCGCAACCTAGCATAATGGCCCCTGATCTCCCTGCACCAGGCCAGTCAGTGCTTATTCTGCTGAGCCACCTCCCAGCCTGGCTGCTGCATGTGACAATCACAAGGGGGAGTGTCATTTGGACAAATGTGTGGCGTGGTGGTTTCCTACATTCTGTGCTGGCCCATCAATCAGGGCGTTTTGTATTTGGCCAAGGACAGAAATAGAGGCCACTGGCCCGACTCAACGGAAGCTTTGTTGCTAAAAGTTTTATTTGTGACTTGTCATCTTGACGTTGTAAAATTGCCTGCATATTACCTCTTTGTGCTGTGGTCATTATAGCTGATTACTCTGTTTGGAGCTTCGAGGATATCATCTAAAGGCACTTGGCGCTTTATTAAAGAAATAATATCTCCAGCACTTTAAGCTGCCAATCAACCATCCCACAGTCATGCCAGTCTGGATTTGGAATAGTTACTGCTATTAGAGGTACATTGTTGCTCATGAATACAGCCAGCTTCACCTGCACCACTGGCCACTTGGCAGAAGCACTATTGCACTTACACTACTGTGCACGTTCTCATATTTCAAACTCTGTCACTAATTGCAACTTTATTGACATAATGTGCATTAGGTTCTGCTGAGGAGTTTTATTGCTTTAGAAATGTTTAACTGGCAACTGATGAAAGCCTTTTAGTACTTTATTGTAACTCACCCTCTGACTGTCTGCTTACAGTCCATCTTAAGAGAAAGCAGCACCATCCTTGTCCTCCCATCAGGAAAGTGCAAGGGTTTTTAGTACACAAACAAAATTGTATTTTGCCTCTTGCGCACTCTGAGTCTGTAATGCAGAATCCATGCTGACCTTTTTTTGGGCTGCTGCTTAGTTGTGGGGCCCTGTGGCCCTGAGGCTCTGGCTCTACCTCGCTTTGTGGAAGCACCAGCACTACTTACCCGTTTACGGCCTTATCTCTGTAGGTTTCCCAGTTGTCACAAGTAATCGTTGTGACGTTTGGTGAACGGATGGAAGTAGCCATGCCTGTATTTGGGTTGCATGGGCTATGCCTAAATAAGGGCTTGATTTCTATGCCTATATAAGGGCAACACAAATTGTACCTATATAAGGGCATGAATCGGGAAAATCCATTCGGAATATAAACGATATACAACACTAGGTTCTGATCGCATCCTGCTGCAGGCCACTCGAATATCCATCACAAAATAAAATGATGGATGGAGTCATGAAACTTTTAAAACTCTCACCCCTACTCACAGATCTGTGTTTGATCCACTGTTATTTTGCTCGCCACGTCACCCCAGTTTAGACCCAGACATATGCAAATCAGTCTTGACCCTGCGCCCAATGGGAACAGTCCAGCCCGAATTGCTAAGAATATCCACCCAGTTAAGATGTTGCTATGTATCTTAATACCCTATAAGACATCATCAAACAAAGCCCATTGTTGAAGATGCCCGACTTGGTGAAGAGAACTGTTCCTTTTGTCTGCACTGGCTGCCCCCTTTAGTCACAAAAACATGTAATTCGGGCCGGGCCAGCTTTAGCGCTGGTGGCGGCTGGTGCAATAATCTTTTTGCCACCCTCCCTCCCCATGACCTCCCCCTCGGATTCTTTCACTACCACCCGTCAAAAGTGCCCCTCATCTCTCTTTAGCCCCTCTCTCACATACATGCCATTTGTTTTAAAGGCTGGAAAAGTCTGGCTTTACTAATCCACTCAGCTATCCGCATAAAATACAGATCAGCTCTTTGCAGCAGGCATATTAACCCACTGAGCTACTTTATGGCTAGTCAAAGCTGCCACTAGACACAACTCTGAACCCTCTCACTGGCAGGAACATTAATCACAAAAGTTATCTTGACCTTTTTATTGCCCGCCTGAAATCGGGCTGCATAAGGAACTCTGAAGCAGGTGCTCTTAAATGGTAAGTTATTGATAAGCACAGCGCCCCCTGAAGTCAGTGCCCCCCTCCAGGGCAGCACCCCGTGAAGCCGCACCGGTCGCACCTCCCTAAAGCCAGCCCTGCATCCAGGTAGCGAGCGCCCTCATCGCCCACTCAGCCTCAGTGTAGTGCAGCTGGTCACCACTGCTGCATCATCTGGGCAGGGACCGAAACCATGCCCGGCCTCCGGCCCTCGTTAGCAAATCAGATAGGTAAAGAAGTGGCCCACATTTACAATCTGGTGCCGTTTTGAACTACTAAAGACACGTTGTAGAAGTGTCTTGCAAGGAATGGAAGACTGGTTGGATTTCATCTTGCTGCAGGAAATGTTTGTGGTAATATCAGGAAATCAACAGTATAAACCGACCCTAAAACAAGGCCAAAAACAGCCAAAAAAGAGGCCAAATGCTGCCCTTTACGGCCAGCCCTTCAGGTGCTGCCTGATGGTCCTATTGGCCGGTCAACCAGATGATGTCTCCACACCAGTGCACCCTCCACCAGTGGGACTGGCACCCCCACCCCTGGAGGCTCAAGCACCCAGCAATGGAGGAAGGTTCTAGGCACTAATGAGTTAAGAGAAATATTTCTAGACAATCTGGAGCAATAATTTCCTTCAACACACCAAGCTCTCTATTGAAAATCTAAGTCATTGGCAAAATCCTTCTGGCCTTGGTTGCTAATGGCTGCAATGCACATGATGTTGTCGTGGTCACGTGACGGAACAATACAGGGATCACGTCTGTTTCTAGGAAAAAGACCAAGGCGGAAACATTGTGCTCCAAATCTAGCTTCTAATCAAATTCCTCATTGTAATGTAATTTTATTGCACGTTGTACGACCAAATTAGTTTTAAAGTGCAGTTTAGGAATCAAATAATTGCAGGCATAAAAACATTTCTTTAGAAAAGATTTAAGATATAAAGGAATGCAAGGGCAGTGACAAGAGATGTACATGGTAATGATTCCTTCTTGGATGTAGTGCTTATGCTATAGTTTTTGCAATTAAAAGAAGCCTCATTTCACGGGGATCAATGGAAATAGAGGTCAATGCAGACATGGCAGTGTTTAGAAGTTAACCCCTTGTATGCTGATGACGAACCCCAGTCGTCACGCACTACGGTGCTCGTGTGCTGATGACGGCTGGGGTTCGTCATGGCCCGCCCCTGTTCTTTTGTTTACCGCACAGCGGCGGAAACGGGCCAGCAGTGCGAGTGAGTTTTGGGGATGAGCAAGGAGTGTGCTATTATGTGTTCATCACATGGGGTGCACTCATTTAGTGCATCAGACAGCTAAAAAGTGGCCCATGTTCGCAAACTCGAACAGTTCTGAACTTGTAAAGACTCTCTGTATAAGTGATTTGCAAGGTATGGAAGATTTGAGTTTGCTGCAGGCAATGCTTGTTTTATTATCAGGGAAATCAGCAGTAAAACCAGTCCCAGCAGACCATAAACAAGGTCCACAAAGATCAAGCCACTTATTGAGCTGGCAGACCAGCCCTCGCAGGCATTGCTCAGTGGTTAGAGGCGGCAGACCCGGAAGCTGAGATCGACCGTGGACCAGGGTTCGATTCCCCACCTCGGTGGGTCTCGGGCTCAAAATTCCACGGACTCGACAATTCTCCCTCTGGTGCCTACTCAACTCACGGGGTCACACTCTGCAACTCTGGGCAATAGCTTGCTTAATCTCCACTACGGCCCCTCGCGGCGGGATGCCTGGCTTTCACCTTGTGGACACCCTGCCGTGGTTTCTCACAGGGGAAAACCAGGACGGGTTCCCTAAGCAAGCGCCGGGACGCTTACGGGCAGCTGTGCGCTTTACAAGTCCAGCACACACACACACATTGCTTGATTGCCCTCGAGGCCAGTCCAAAGATGCCCCTGGTATATTCATATTGGTGGCAGCTGTGACAGGTGACAGATCTAAGGTACATCTGCATCCTCCAAGATAAAAATATATATTTTCTTGTGTGTGATTTACAAACTACACAAAATATCTACAGTTTAAAAAAAAGATGTCCATATTAAAAAAGAATAAGGACCTGTAAAAGTTTAAAAGTGTGTTTTACCTCCCAACTTCCCAACGTATAGAATAATGTTAACACCCACTGCGGCCCGCTGAAGGTTCTTGAGATATGATGCCCAGCAATGCCTTGAAGCCTTGCCACAGTGCGATCACACCTTGGCGACGAGGACTTTTTTAAATTAAAGTTTTATCATATGCCCAAAAAAATAAAAGTCATTACATTGACATGCACTACAGGAGAGCATCTCACAGACATGCAGGGGCAGATTTACAATAACTGGCGCATCCCCAGGGATGCGCCAGTTATTGTGCGCCGCAGCTCCGCCACTCATGGTGCGCCGCATTTACAATGCGGAGCACCATGGGGCAAAAACGGCACAGATGCGTGACGCATCTGTGCCGTAAAGGCGGCGTATTGTTGGAGTCGCGTCGCAAGCGCAACGCAGCTCCAGCAATGCTCTGGGGGGCCCTATCTGTCCAATGCTGCGTCAAACCTTACGCCTGCTTCAAGCAGGCGCAGGGTTTTGACGCAGCATTGGCCTAAAAGTGACTCTTGTAGATTTCACTCAGCCACTTTTAGGAGGCGTTCCTGCGCAGGAACGCCCCCCCTGCGCCGGAACGCCTCCTTATGGCACAGGGCTTTACAACTTGACGCATCTCCTAGATGCGTCACATTGTAAATACCCCGCACCACGGCGCATGCTTTGCGCCGCCGCTGCATCACAAAAGTGACGCAACGGTGGCGTCAAAAGAGGCGCAAGGGGCTTGTAAATCTGCCCCGCAGTGCTTGAAATGGAAAAATGGTTTCTGAGATGTGCCGGTACTCTCCAATTAAAAGTATTACGTCTGTCTTGAGAAGTGCCGGTACTCTCCCTCTCAAAATAAAAAAGTACTGGTACTCCATAGCGGACTAAGCGGAGTGTCCGGTCCATTTAAGCACTGCAGACATGCCTCCAACAATCAATTGCTAGTGGTATAATGTATGCAGGATCAATGAACAAATTCAGGGGGCGAAGACTTTCTCTCAGTCTGTTGGGGGTGGGGTTGCGGCAGCCATGCTTCCTTGGGTATCTCAATCACGCCCCTTGATTGACGCGAACTGACACCCTGCTCTTCGCAGCGCTACAGGCAGAGCTACAGGCAGCGCACAGGGAGCGTACGGATGAGTTGCATAGGGTTGCGAGTAGATCAAAGAAGTATTCACCCTACTTCAGTTGTGTTCATATCTATGCGATTTACTCACTGCACATATGTCATAGAGGGCACTTTACCCTGGTGCAGTGCTGCCAGTCACCACCCCGGAAGTTAAGCCCCTCCCTGCACACGCAAAAAACCACAACCCTACCAGATTTATATTTAAGACACACACCCTGAAAATGACCATATAGCAATCTTCCCTTCAATGGCACTGAAAATTCTGAAACAAAAAATATGTGACTGCATATATGTATGTGTGTTTGATTATTTTGATAGTGTGAACCTAAAACCATGAAGAAATGAAGCACTGAGCAGAGGGCGAGGCCCAGGGGTAAGATTCATGGAGGTTACAGAGAGAGGTGGCAGGTAAGATCCCACTCTAGGGGGCATATTCCTTGAAGAGGGGAACCTTTCACTTCTTTCTTCATTGCAAGAGAGTAGGAATAGCTCTGCTTTCACTGAGGATTCCTCAGATAGAAGCGAGGACGGGGAAGGACTGCTTTCTGTTTTTCATTTCTTGCACTTATTTTTGTCACCTTGAGAAATGCTGCCTGTCTGAGAAGGTTCTACTCTTGGTCATGTCTGTTAGATTGTTATTTCTCATGACCTTGTAGGTGATTGAGCTGGTCTTGAAGAAGATGCAGGTCTGAGGGGGAATCAATGTAGCTGCTTCAGTTTTAGGGTGAGATGGTCAAATGTCTTCAAGTCCCTGATTGGATGTTGTGTGGCTGCAGGGTAGTGGAGTCAGTGGGCCATTAAGCAGTGCATTTCTTATCTCCAGGAGCCAGAAGACCATGGCTTCTACTGTTTGAAAAGAAATCTGTGTATGGAGTATGGGTGTGGCTATTTTTCAGGACGAAGAGCTTGTAACCAGGAGGGATATTTACAAGCCCCTAACACCACCAGAGCGTCACTTTTTTGTGATGCTCTGGTGGCGTTGCGCCATTTCCCATATTTACTCGGTGGCGCTAAGCCACTTAACTTGACTTAACGCCAATTTGTAAATATGCCCCTTACCGCCACAGTCTGCTGCAGCAAAGGGACGCGCAATGGGTGTTGCTGTGGGCATTCCACTACAACACATATTGCTTTTTGACACTACCCCAGATTTACAAGGATCAGTAAATCTGAGGCAGTGCCAAAAACTAACGCCAGGGAATGGTCTTAGTATGGCAATACAAGGAATGATTCATTTCTCCTCATTTTTTGCTATGCAGCCTACATGGAAATATATGTTTAAGCGCAGGAAGGTGTCCCTTGCAGCGCATGCATCTTTGCAACATGGCACAAGCGTGCATGAGCTGGCGCTAGGCAGCTTTTTAGTGCCAGCCCCAGGGGAAACGCAGCAGTGAGACATACTTATGCAAATATGGCGCATCCCTGCATTTTGAATATGTTGGTGCGTGGCGTTGGCAAATTTGGCGTAACACCACGCTCCAACATTTTCTTGTAAATATCTCCCGAGCTGTCTTGGCTTTTCCTGGAGATGGCTTCTTTGAAGATCTGGTCTGTGTCAAGTGTGAGGCGCGTTAATTATGCATGATCTGTCTGCTGAAGGGATAAGCCAGGCTTAGATTTGTTGTTGTTTGCAGCTGCTGGCAAACAGGAGGAATTCTGTCTTTGGTTCATCCTGTGATAGGTATTTGATATTCTATCCTGAAGTAACTGAGGAAGGCTTTAGTTCAATTAATGTGATTGTGCCTCTTACATCCCTTTCGGTGGGGTACACCTACTTTGATTTCCTAGCCTCCAGAGATTTGGTAAAAGCTATCCCTCTGCAGAAAACGAGAAAACAGATAAATATGTCACACCATTCCCTGTGGGGTATACACTTTTGAAGGAAATGCAGATGGAGGACGACAGACCTGCCAAAGAATTTGCAGAGTTTCTCTGGGACTTACTCACCACCTAGTCCTTTACCAAATCCGTGCATGCAGCCATTAGATTATATGTGTCTACATTTACTGTACCCAAATGTATTGTAGAGTATATGGATCAGAATATTTATGATCATTATCTAAATACCCTCAAAAGTAAAAAAAATCCCTGAGAATAAAACAAATACACCAAACATAATGGTTAAATAGGAAAATCCTAAGTTGCATTTGCTCTAAGATCTGCCACGCTCACGCTATGTAAGACGTTCCTCTCATACATTAGAACAGCCCAAATGACTGCTCACTGGATTATCAACGGGTGGTCATGACTCCCAGGCCCACAGGCCTCCTCCCCTCATGGAGAGATGGGGTTGTGCAGAATTGTGCCTGGTTGCACTGGTTGCTGAGCATAAATGGTATAACATAACAGGTGTCTTCGTAAAGCGTACGTTCAGCCCAGCAACAGGGCATCTTGGCACTGAAATAACAGATGCATATTGTTACCCAACTCAATGGTACTCATTTTATCAACCTCAAATGGATGAAAGGATGAGTGGACCCTCCGGGATTTGAACCTGTGACCATGATGTTGAACACAGGCCCCTGCAGTGGATGCATTAGTCCACTGAGCCACCAGAACCAGCAACTAATTGCTGCATGTGGGTGTATAAAGGTCTGTTGCTTGGAGAGGGTACATATAGTAATCCTGGATTTTGTCTTCTTGAGACCTTTCGCTAAGCATGGTGGCATGCAACCACTGAGTGGTGGACATTTTACACAAAAGAATCTTGTAAACACTGGTTAATAAATCACATGCCAGCTATGCCCACTGCTATTATGGTTAGGGGTAAATTACATAAGTGTTTGCAAAGCACATGTTCACGCAAGGGTATCTTTGCGCTGAATAGCAGATGGGTATTGTTACTCAACTCAATGGTTCTCATTCGATAGACCACAGAAGGATGAAAGGCTGAGTGGACCCACCTGGATTTGAACCTGTGACCTCGATTTCGAACACAGGCCCCTACAGTGGGCACCTTATTCCACTAAGCCACTATACTCAGCTCAATGGTGTGATAATCAGGGGGGCACACACCCATCAGCAGAGTTTATGGAGTCACCAGGTATGGGGAGGGTATTACTGAAGATCATTTCCCTAGCATTTAAATGTGACCGGGAAGTGCGACCTTGTTTGTTTGGTGTGTTTCCAGCCGTCTTTAGCATCTCATTCACACTGATGGTAGGAAAGAAGCGCATTTTAGAAGCCCTCAAAAGAAGTGCATCTGAAAGTTAAAAGCCCTCAAAAGAAGCACATCTCAAAGCTAGAAGCCCTCAAAAGAAGAGCATCTCAAAGCTAGAATCCCTCAAAAGAAGTGCTTCTCAAAGCTAGAAGCCCTCAAAAGAAGCGCATCTCAAAGTTAGAAGCCTTCAAAAGAAGCACATCTCAAAGCTGGAATCCCTCAAAAGAAGCGCATCTCAAAGTTAGAATCCCTCAAAAGAAGCACACCTCGAAACTGAAAAAGCTCAAGAGAAGCACATCTGAAAGCTAGAAGCCCTTAACAGAAGCGCATCTCAAAGTTAAAAGCGCTCAAAAGAAGCGCATCTCACAGCTAGAAGCCCTCAAAAGAAGAACATCTCAAATCTAGAATCCCTCAAAAGAAGCACATCTCAAAGCTAGAATCCCTCAAAAGACGCGCATCTCAAAGTTAGAAGCACTCAAAAGAAGAGCATCTCAAAGCTAGAATCCCTCAGAAGAAGCACATCTCAAAGACAGAATCCCTCAAAAGAAGCACATCTCAAAGCTAGAAGCCCTCAAAAGAAGAGCATCTCAAAGCTAGAATCCCTCAAAAGAAGTGCTTCTCAAAGCTAGAAGCCCTCAAAAGAAGCGCATCTGAAAGTTAAAAGCCCTCAAAAGAAGCACATCTCAAAGCTAGAAGCCCTCAAAAGAAGAGCATCTCAAAGCTAGAATCCCTCAAAAGAAGTGCTTCTCAAAGCTAGAAGCCCTCAAAAGAAGCGCATCTCAAAGTTAGAAGCCCTCAAAAGAAGCGCATCTCAAAGCTAGAATCCCTCAAAAGAAGCGCATCTCAAAGCTGGAATCCCTCAAAAGAAGAGCATCTCAAAGTTAGAATCCCTCAAAAGAAGCACACCTCGAAACTGAAAAAGCTCAAGAGAAGCACATCTGAAAGCTAGAAGCCCTTAACAGAAGCGCATCTCAAAGTTAAAAGCGCTCAAAAGAAGCGCATCTCACAGCTAGAAGCCCATAAAAAGAAGAACATCTCAAATCTAGAATCCCTCAAAAGAAGCACATCTCAAAGTTAGAAGCACTCAAAAGAAGAGCATCTCAAAGCTAGAATCCCTCAGAAGAAGCACATCTCAAAGACAGAATCCCTCAAAAGAAGCACATCTCAAAGCTAGAAGCCCTCAAAAGACGAGCATCTCAAAGCTAGAATCCCTCAAAAGAAGTGCTTCTCAAAGCTAGAAGCCCTCAAAAGAAGAGCATCTCAAAGCTAGAATCCCTCAGAAGAAGCACATCTCAAAGACAGAATCCCTCAAAAGAAGCACATCTCAAAGCTAAAAGCCCTCAAAAGAAGCGCATCTCAAAGCTAGAATCCCTCAAAAGACGCGCATCTCAAAGTTAGAAGCACTCAAAAGAAGAGCATCTCAAAGCTAGAATCCCTCAGAAGAAGCACATCTCAAAGACAGAATCCCTCAAAAAGAAGCACATCTCAAAGCTAAAAGCCCTCAAAAAAAGCGCATCTCAAAGATAGAATCCCTCAAAAGAAGTACATCTCAAAGCTAGA
Organism: Lissotriton vulgaris; assembly: GCF_964263255.1. Taxonomy (NCBI): domain Eukaryota; kingdom Metazoa; phylum Chordata; class Amphibia; order Caudata; family Salamandridae; genus Lissotriton; species Lissotriton vulgaris. Next base: position 1,068,930,512 of record NC_141698.1, on the reverse strand, counting down.
AGCCCTCAAAAGAAGCGCATCTCAAAGGTAGAATCCCTCAAAAGACGCGCATCTCAAAGTTAGAAGCACTCAAAAGAAGAGCATCTCAAAGCTAGAATCCCTCAGAAGAAGCGCATCTCAAAGCTAAAAGCCCTCAAAAGAAGCGCATCTCAAAGATAGAATCCCTCCAAAGAAGCGCATCTCAAAGGTAGAAGCCCTCAAAAGAAGCGCATTTCAAAGCTAGAAGCCCTCAAAAGAAGCGCTTCTCAAAGCCAGAAGCCCTAAAAATAAGCGCATCTCAAAGCTAGAAGCCCTTAAAAGAAGTGCATCTCAAAGCTAGAAGCCCTCAAAAGATGCGCATCTCAAAGCTAGAAGCCCTTAAAAGAAGCGCATCTCAAAGTTAGAAGCCCTCAAAAGAAGCGAATCTCAAAGCTAGAAGCCCTCCAAAGAAGTGCATCTCAAAGCTAGAACCCCCAAAAGAAGCACATCTCAAAGCTAGAAGCCCTCAAAAGAAGCGCATCTCAAAGCTAGAAGCCCTCTAAAGAAGCACATCTCAAAGCTAGAAGCCCTCCAAAGAAGTGCATCTCAAAGCTAAAAGCCCTCAAAAGAAGCGCATCTCAAAGCTAGAATCCCTCAAAAGAAGTATATCTCAAAGATAGAATCCCTCCAAAGAAGCGCATCTCAAAGGTAGAAGCCCTCAAAAGAAGCGCATTTCAAAGCTAGAAGCCCTCAAAAGAAGCGCTTCTCAAAGCCAGAAGCCCTAAAAATAAGCGCATTTCAAAGCTAGAAGCCCTTAAAAGAAGCGCATCTCAAAGCTAGAAGCCCTCAAAAGATGCGCATCTCAAAGCTAGAAGCCCTTAAAAGAAGAGCATCTCAAAGCTAGAAGCCCTCAAAAGAAGCGCATCTCAAAGCTAGAAGCCCTTAAAAGAAGCGCATCTCAAAGCTAGAAGCACTCCAAAAAAAGTACATCTCAAAGCTAGAAGCCCTTAAAAGAAGCGCATCTCAAAGCTAGAAGCCCTCAAAAGATGCGCATCTCAAAGCTAGAAGCCCTTAAAAGAAGCGCATCTCAAAGCTAGAAGCCCTCAAAAGAAGTGCATCTCAAAGCTAGAAGCCCTTAAAAGAAGCGCATCTCAAAGCTAGAAGCACTCCAAAAAAAGTACATCTCAAAGGTAGAAGCCCTCAAAAGAAGCGCATCTCAAAGCTAGAACCCCCAAAAGAAGCCCATCTCAAAGCTAGAAGCCCTTAAAAGAAGCGCATCTCAAAGCTAGAAGAACTCCAAAAAAAGTACATCTCAAAGCTAGAAGCCCTTAAAATAAGCACATCTTAAAGCTAGAAGCTCTCAAAAGAAGTGCTTCTCAAAGCTAGAAGCCCTCAAAAGAAGCGCATCTGAAAGCTAGAAGCCCTCAAAAGAAGCGCATCTCAAAGCTAGAAGCCCTCAAAAGAAGCGCATCTCAAAGGTAGAAGCCCTCTAAAGAAGCGCATCTGAAAGCTAGAAGCCCTCAAAAGAAGTGCATCTCAAAGCTAGAAGCCCTTAAAAGAAGCGCATCTCAAAGCTAGAAGCCCTCAAAAGAAGCGCATCTCAAAGCTAGAAGCCCTCAAAAGAAGCGCATCTCAAAGGTAGAAGCCCTTCAAAGAAGCGCATTTCTAAGCTAGAAGCCCTCAAAAGAAGCACATCTCAAAGCTAGAAGCCCTCAAAAGAAGCGCATCTCAAAGCTAGAAGCCCTCAAAAGAAGCACATCTCAAAGGTAGAAGCCCTTCAAAGAAGCGCATTTCTAAGCTAGAAGCCCTCAAAAGAAGCACATCTCAAAGCTAGAAGCCCTCAAAAGAAGCGCATCTCAAAGCTAGAAGCCCTCAAAAGAAGCGCATCTCAAAGGTAGAAGCCCTCTAAAGAAGCACATCTCAAAGCTGGAAGCCCTTAAAAGAAGCGCATCCCAAAGCTAGAAGCCCTCAAAAGAAGCGCATCTCAAAGCTAGAAGCCCTCAAAAGAAGCGCATCTCAAAGCTAGTAGCCCTTAAAAGAAGTGCATCTCAAAGCTAGAAGCCCTCAAAAGAAGCGCATCTCAAAGGTAGAAGCCCTTCAAAGAAGCGCATTTCTAAGCTAGAAGCCCTCAAAAGAAGCGCGTCTCAAAGGTAGAAGTCCTCAAAAGAAGCACATCTCAAAGGTAGAAGCCCTTCAAAGAAGCGCATTTCTAAGCTAGAAGCCCTCAAAAGAAGCGCATCTCAAAGTTAGAAGCACTCAAAAGAAGAGCATCTCAAAGCTAGAATCCCTCAGAAGAAGCACATCTCAAAGACAGAATCCCTCAAAAGAAGCACATCTCAAAGCTAAAAGCCCTCAAAAGAAGCGCATCTCAAAGCTAGAATCCCTCAATAGAAGTACATCTCAAAGCTAAAAGACCTCAAAAGAAGCACATCTCAAAGCTAGAATCCCTCAAAAGACGCGCATCTCAAAGTTAGAAGCACTCAAAAGAAGAGCATCTCAAAGCTAGAATCCCTCAGAAGAAGCACATCTCAAAGACAGAATCCCTCAAAAGAAGCACATCTCAAAGCTAAAAGCCCTCAAAAGTAGCGCATCTCAAAGATAGAATCCCTCCAAAGAAGCGCATCTCAAAGGTAGAAGCCCTCAAAAGAAGCGCATTTCAAAGCTAGAAGCCCTCAAAAGAAGCGCTTCTCAAAGCCAGAAGCCCTAAAAATAAGCGCATCTCAAAGCTAGAAGCCCTTAAAAGAAGTGCATCTCAAAGCTAGAAGCCCTCAAAAGATGCGCATCTCAAAGCTAGAAGCCCTTAAAAAAAGCGCATCTCAAAGCTAGAAGCCCTCAAAAGAAGCGCATCTCAAAGCTAGAAGCCCTCCAAAGAAGTGCATCTCAAAGCTAGAACCCCCAAAAGAAGCACATCTCAAAGCTAGAAGCCCTCAAAGGAAGCGCATCTCAAAGCTAGGAGCCCTCCAAAGAAGTGCATCTCAAAGCTAGAACCCCCAAAAGAAGCACATCTCAAAGCTAGAAGCCCTCAAAAGAAGCACATCCCAAAGCTAAAAGCCCTCAAAAGAAGCGCATCTCAAAGATAGAATCCCTCCAAAGAAGCGCATCTCAAAGGTAGAAGCCCTCAAAAGAAGCGCATTTCAAAGCTAGAAGCCCTCAAAAGAAGCGCTTCTCAAAGCCAGAAGCCCTAAAAATAAGCGCATCTCAAAGCTAGAAGCCCTTAAAAGAAGCGCATCTCAAAGCTAGAAGCCCTCAAAAGATGCGCATCTCAAAGCTAGAAGCCCTTAAAAGAAGCGCATCTCAAAGCTAGAAGCCCTCAAAAGAAGCGCATCTCAAAGCTAGAAGCCCTTAAAAGAGCGCATCTCAAAGCTAGAAGCACTCCAAAAAAAGTACATCTCAAAGGTAGAAGCCCTTAAAAGAAGCGCATCTCAAAGCTAGAAACCCTCAAAAGATGCGCATCTCAAAGCTAGAAGCCCTTAAAAGAAGCGCATCTCAAAGCTAGAAGCCCTCAAAAGAAGTGCATCTCAAAGCTAGAAGCCCTTAAAAGAAGCGCATCTCAAAGCAAGAAGCACTCATAAAAAAGTACATCTCAAAGGTAGAAGCCCTCAAAAGAAGCGCATCTCAAAGCTAGAACCCCCAAAAGAAGCACATCTCAAAGCTAGAAGCCCTCAAAAGAAGCGCATCTCAAAGCTAGAATCCCTCAGAAGAAGCACATCTCAAAGACAGAATCCCTCAAAAGAAGCGCATCTCAAAGCTAGAATCCCTCAAAGAAACGCATCTATAAGCTAGAAGCCCTCAAAAGAGCGCATCTCAAAGGTAGAAGCCCTCAAAAGAAGCGCATCTCAAAGCTAGAACCCCCAAAAGAAGCGCATCTCAAAGCTAGAAGCACTCCAAAAAAAGTACATCTCAAAGGTAGAAGCCATCAAAAGAAGCGCATCTCAAAGCTAGAACCCCCAAAAGAAGCACATCTCAAAGCTAGAAGCCCTTAAAAGAAGCGCATCTCAAAGCTAGAAGCACTCCAAAAAAAGTACATCTCAAAGCTAGAAGCCCTCAAAAATAAGCAAATCTCAAAGCTAGAAGCTCTCAAAAGAAGTGCTTCTGAAAGCTAGAAGCCCTCAAAAGAAGCGCATCTGAAAGCTAGAAGCCCTCAAAAGAAGCGCATCTCAAAGCTAGAAGCCCTCAAAAGAAGCGCATCTCAAAGGTAGAAGCCCTCTAAAGAACCGCATCTGAAAGCTAGAAGCCCTCAAAAGAAGTGCATCTCAAAGCTAGAAGCCCTTAAAAGAAGCGCATCTCAAAGCTAGAAGCCCTCAAAAGAAGCGCATCTCAAAGCTAGAAGCCCTCAAAAGAAGCGCATCTCAAAGGTAGAAGCCCTTCAAAGAAGCGCATTTCTAAGCTAGAAGCCCTCAAAAGAAGCACATCTCAAAGCAAGAAGCCCTCAAAAGAAGCGCATCTCAAAGCTAGAAGCCCTCAAAAGAAGCACATCTCAAAGGTAGAAGCCCTTCAAAGAAGCGCATTTCTAAGCTAGAAGCCCTCAAAAGAAGCACATCTCAAAGCTAGAAGCCCTCAAAAGAAGCGCATCTCAAAGCTAGAAGCCCTCAAAAGAAGCGCATCTCAAAGGTAGAAGCCCTCTAAAGAAGCGCATCTCAAAGCTGGAAGCCCTTAAAAGAAGCGCATCTCAAAGCTAGAAGCCCTCAAAAGAAGCGCATCTCAAAGCTAGAAGCCCTCAAAAGAAGCGCATCTCAAAGCTAGTAGCCCTTAAAAGAAGTGCATCTCAAAGCTAGAAGCCCTCAAAAGAAGCGCATCTCAAAGGTAGAAGCCCTTCAAAGAAGCGCATTTCTAAGCTAGAGGCCCTCAAAAGAAGCGCATCTCAAAGGTAGAAGTCCTCAAAAGAAGCACATCTCAAAGGTAGAAGCCCTTCAAAGAAGCGCATTTCTAAGCTAGAAGCCCTCAAAAGAAGCGCATCTCAAAGTTAGAAGCACTCAAAAGAAGAGCATCTCAAAGCTAGAATCCCTCAGAAGAAGCACATCTCAAAGACAGAATCCCTCAAAAGAAGCACATCTCAAAGCTAAAAGCCCTCAAAAGAAGCGCATCTCAAAGCTAGAATCCCTCAAAAGAAGTACATCTCAAAGCTAAAAGCCCTCAAAAGAAGCACATCTCAAAGCTAGAATCCCTCAAAAGACGCGCATCTCAAAGTTAGAAGCACTCAAAAGAAGAGCATCTCAAAGCTGGAATCCCTCAGAAGAAGCACATCTCAAAGACAGAATCCCTCAAAAGAAGCACATCTCAAAGCTAAAAGCCCTCAAAAGAAGCGCATCTCAAAGATAGAATCCCTCCAAAGAAGCGCATCTCAAAGGTAGAAGCCCTCAAAAGAAGCGCATTTCAAAGCTAGAAGCCCTCAAAAGAAGCGCTTCTCAAAGCCAGAAGCCCTAAAAATAAGCGCATCTCAAAGCTAGAAGCCTTAAAAGAAGTGCATCTCAAAGCTAGACGCCCTCAAAAGAGGCGCATCTCAAAGCTAGAAGCCCTTAAAAGAAGCGCATCTCAAAGCTAGAAGCCCTCAAAAGAAGCGCATCTCAAAGCTAGAAGCCCTCCAAAGAAGCACATCTCAAAGCTAGAAGCCCTCAAAAGAAGCACATCCCAAAGCTAAAAGCCCTCAAAAGAAGCGCATCTCAAAGCTAGAATCTCTCAAAAGAAGTACATCTCAAAGATAGAATACCCTCCAAAGAAGCGCATCTCAAAGGTAGAAGCCCTCAAAAGAAGCGCATTTCAAAGCTAGAAGCCCTCAAAAGAAGCGCTTCTCAAAGCCAGAAGCCCTAAAAATAAGCGCATCTCAAAGCTAGAAGCCCTTAAAAGAAGCGCATCTCAAAGCTAGAAGCCCTCAAAAGATGCGCATCTCAAAGCTAGAAGCCCGTAAAAGAAGCGCATCTCAAAGCTAGAAGCCCTCAAAAGAGGCGCATCTCAAAGCTAGAAGCCCTTAAAAGAAGCGCATCTCAAAGCTAGAAGCACTCCAAAAAAAGTACATCTCAAAGGTAGAAGCCCTTAAAAGAAGCGCATCTCAAAGCTAGAAGCCCTCAAAAGATGCGCATCTCAAAGCTAGAAGCCCTTAAAAGAAGCGCATCTCAAAGCTAGAAGCCCTCAAAAGAAGTGCATCTCAAAGCTAGAAGCCCTTAAAAGAAGCGCATCTCAAAGCTAGAAGCACTCCAAAAAAAGTACATCTCAAAGGTAGAAGCCCTCAAAAGAAGCGCATCTCAAAGCTAGAACCCCCAAAAGAAGCACATCTCAAAGCTAGAAGCCCTCAAAAGAAGCGCATCTCAAAGCTAGAATCCCTCAGAAGAAGCACATCTCAAAGACAGAATCCCTCAAAAGAAGCGAATCTCAAAGCTAGAATCCCTCAAAGAAACGCATCTATAAGCTAGAAGCCCTCAAAAGAAGCGCATCTCAAAGGTAGAAGCCCTCAAAAGAAGCGCATCTCAAAGCTAGAACCCCCAAAAGAAGCACATCTCAAAGCTAGAAGCCCATAAAAGAAGCGCATCTCAAAGCTAGAAGCACTCCAAAAAAAGTACATCTCAAAGCTAGAAGCCCTCAAAAATAAGCACATCTCAAAGCTAGAAGCTCTCAAAAGAAGTGCTTCTCAAAGCTAGAAGCCCTCAAAAGAAGCGCATCTGAAAGCTAGAAGCCCTCAAAAGAAGCGCATCTCAAAGCTAGAAGCCCTCAAAAGAAGCGCATCTCAAAGGTAGAAGCCCTCTAAAGAAGCGCATCTGAAAGCTAGAAGCACTCCAAAAGAAGCACATCTCAAAGGTAGAAGCCCTTCAAAGAAGCGCATTTCTAAGCTAGAAGCCCTCAAAAGAAGCACATCTCAAAGCTAGAAGCCCTCAAAAGAAGCGCATCTCAAAGCTAGAAGCACTCCAAAAAAAGTACATCTCAAAGCTAGAAGCCCTCAAAAATAAGCACATCTCAAAGCTAGAAGCACTCCAAAAAAAGTACATCTCAAAGCTAGAATCCCTCAAAGAAACGCATCTCAAAGCTAGAAGCCCTCAAAAGAAGCGCATCTCAAAGCTAGAAGCCCTCAAAAGAAGCGCATCTCAAAGGTAGAAGCCCTCAAAAGAAGCGCATCTCAAAGCTAGAACCCCAAAAAGAAGCACATCTCAAAGCTAGAAGCCCTTAAAAGAAGCGCATCTCAAAGCTAGAAGCACTCCAAAAAAAGTACATCTCAAAGCTAGAAGCCCTAAAAAATAAGCACATCTCAAAGCTAGAAGCTCTCAAAAGAAGTGCTTCTCAAAGCTAGAAGCCCTCAAAAGAAGCGCATCTGAAAGCTAGAAGCCCTCAAAAGAAGCGCATCTCAAAGCTAGAAGCCCTCAAAAGAAGCGCATCTCAAAGGTAGAAGCCCTCTAAAGAAGCGCATCTCAAAGCTAGAAGCCCTCAAAAGAAGCGCATCTCAAAGCTAGAAGCCCTTAAAAGAAGCGCATCTCAAAGCTAGAAGCACTCCAAAAAAAGTACATCTCAAAGGTAGAAGCACTTAAAAGAAGCGCATCTCAAAGCTAGAAGCCCTCAAAAGATGCGCATCTCAAAGCTAGAAGCCCTTAAAAGAAGCGCATCTCAAAGCTAGAAGCCCTCAAAAGAAGTGCATCTCAAAGCTAGAAGCCCTTAAAAGAAGCGCATCTCAAAGCTAGAAGCACTCCAAAAAAAGTACATCTCAAAGGTAGAAGCCCTCAAAAGAAGCCCATCTCAAAGCTAGAACCCCCAAAAGAAGCACATCTCAAAGCTAGAAGCCCTCAAAAGAAGCGCATCTCAAAGCTAGAATCCCTCAGAAGAAGCACATCTCAAAGACAGAATCCCTCAAAAGAAGCGCATCTCAAAGCTAGAATCCCTCATAGAAACGCATCTATAAGCTAGAAGCCCTCAAAAGAAGCGCATCTCAAAGGTAGAAGCCCTCAAAAGAAGCGCATCTCAAAGCTAGAACCCCCAAAAGAAGCGCATCTCAAAGCTAGAAGCACTCCAAAAAAAGTACATCTCAAAGGTAGAAGCCCTCAAAAGAAGCGCATCTCAAAGCTATAACCCCCAAAAGAAGCACATCTCAAAGCTAGAAGCCCTTAAAAGAAGCGCATCTCAAAGCTAGAAGCACTCCAAAAAAAGTACATCTCAAAGCTAGAAGCCCTCAAAAATAAGCAAATCTCAAAGCTAGAAGCTCTCAAAAGAAGTGCTTCTCAAAGCTAGAAGCCTTCAAAAGAAGCGCATCTGAAAGCTAGAAGCCCTCAAAAGAAGCGCATCTCAAAGCTAGAAGCCCTCAAAAGAAGCGCATCTCAAAGGTAGAAGCCCTCTAAAGAAGCGCATCTGAAAGCTAGAAGCCCTCAAAAGAAGTGCATCTCAAAGCTAGAAGCCCTTAAAAGAAGCGCATCTCAAAGCTAGAAGCCCTCAAAAGAAGCGCGTCTCAAAGCTAGAAGCCCTCAAAAGAAGCGCATCTCAAAGGTAGAAGCCCTTCAAAGAAGCGCATTTCTAAGCTAGAAGCCCTCAAAAGAAGCACATCTCAAAGCTAGAAGCCCTCAAAAGAAGTGCATCTCAAAGCTAGAAGCCCTCAAAAGAAGCGCATCTCAAAGTTAGAAGCACTCAAAAGAAGAGCATCTCAAAGCTAGAATCCCTCAGAAGAAGCACATCTCAAAGACAGAATCCCTCAAAAGAAGCACATCTCAAAGCTAAAAGCCCTCAAAAGAAGCGCATCTCAAAGCTAGAATCCCTCAAAAGAAGTACATCTCAAAGCTAAAAGCCCTCAAAAGAAGCACATCTCAAAGCTAGAATCCCTCAAAAGACGCGCATCTCAAAGTTAGAAGCACTCAAAAGAAGAGCATCTCAAAGCTAGAATCCCTCAGAAGAAGCACATCTCAAAGACAGAATCCCTCAAAAGAAGCACATCTCAAAGCTAAAAGCCCTCAAAAGAAGCGCATCTCAAAGATAGAATCCCTCCAAAGAAGCGCATCTCAAAGGTAGAAGCCCTCAAAAGAAGCGCATTTCAAAGCTAGAAGCCCTCAAAAGAAGCGCTTCTCAAAGCCAGAAGCCCTAAAAATAAGCGCATCTCAAAGCTAGAAGCCCTTAAAAGAAGTGCATCTCAAAGCTAGAAGCCCTCAAAAGATGCGCATCTCAAAGCTAGAAGCCCCTAAAAGAAGCGCATCTCAAAGCTAGAAGCCCTCAAAAGAAGCGCATCTCAAAGCTAGAAGCCCTCCAAAGAAGCACATCTCAAAGCTAGAAGCCCTCAAAAGAAGCACATCCCAAAGCTAAAAGCCCTCAAAAGAAGCGCATCTCAAAGCTAGAATCCCTCAAAAGAAGTACATCTCAAAGATAGAATCCCTCCAAAGAAGCGCATCTCAAAGGTAGAAGCCCTCAAAAGAAGCGCATTTCAAAGCTAGAAGCCCTCAAAAGAAGCGCTTCTCAAAGCCAGAAGCCCTAAAAATAAGCGCATCTCAAAGCTAGAAGCCCTTAAAAGAAGCGCATCTCAAAGCTAGAAGCCCTCAAAAGATGCGCATCTCAAAGCTAGAAGCCCTTAAAAGAAGCGCATCTCAAAGCTAGAAGCCCTCAAAAGAAGCGCATCTCAAAGCTAGAAGCCCTTAAAAGAAGCGCATCTCAAAGCTAGAAGCACTCCAAAAAAAGTACATCTCAAAGGTAGAAGCCCTTAAAAGAAGCGCATCTCAAAGCTAGAAGCCCTCAAAAGAAGCGCATCTCAAAGCTAGAAGCCCTTAAAAGAAGCGCATCTCAAAGCTAGAAGCCCTCAAAAGAAGTGCATCTCAAAGCTAGAAGCCCTTAAAAGAAGCGCATCTCAAAGCTAGAAGCACTCCAAAAAAAGTACATCTCAAAGGTAGAAGCCCTCAAAAGAAGCGCATCTCAAAGCTAGAACCCCCAAAAGAAGCACATCTCAAAGCTAGAAGCCCTCAAAAGAAGCGCATCTCAAAGCTAGAATCCCTCAGAAGAAGCACATCTCAAAGACAGAATCCCTCAAAAGAAGCGCATCTCAAAGCTAGAATCCCTCAAAGAAACGCATCTATAAGCTAGAAGCCCTCAAAATAAGCGCATCTCAAAGGTAGAAGCCCTCAAAAGAAGCGCATCTCAAAGCTAGAACCCCCAAAAGAAGCACATCTCAAAGCTAGAAGCCCTTAAAAGAAGCGCATCTCAAAGCTAGAAGCACTCCAAAAAAAGTACATCTCAAAGCTAGAAGCCCTCAAAAGAAGTACATCTCAAAGCTAAAAGCCCTCAAAAGAAGCACATCTCAAAGCTAGAATCCCTCAAAAGACGCGCATCTCAAAGTTAGAAGCACTCAAAAGAAGAGCATCTCAAAGCTAGAATCCCTCAGAAGAAGCACATCTCAAAGATAGAATCCCTCAAAAGAAGCACATCTCAAAGCTAAAAGCCCTCAAAAGAAGCGCATCTCAAAGATAGAATCCCTCCAAAGAAGCGCATCTCAAAGGTAGAAGCCCTCAAAAGAAGCGCATTTCAAAGCTAGAAGCCCTCAAAAGAAGCGCTTCTCAAAGCCAGAAGCCCTAAAAATAAGCGCATCTCAAAGCTAGAAGCCCTTAAAAGAAGTGCATCTCAAAGCTAGAAGCCCTCAAAAGATGCGCATCTCAAAGCTAGAAGCCCTTAAAAGAAGCGCATCTCAAAGCTAGAAGCCCTCAAAAGAAGCGCATCTCAAAGCTAGAAGCCCTCCAAAGAAGCACATCTCAAAGCTAGAAGCCCTCAAAAGAAGCACATCCCAAAGCTAAAAGCCCTCAAAAGAAGCGCATCTCAAAGCTAGAATCCCTCAAAAGAAGTACATCTCAAAGATAGAATCCCTCCAAAGAAGCGCATCTCAAAGGTAGAAGCCCTCAAAAGAAGCGCATTTCAAAGCTAGAAGCCCTCAAAAGAAGCGCTTCTCAAAGCCAGAAGCCCTAAAAATAAGCGCATCTCAAAGCTAGAAGCCCTTAAAAGAAGCGCATCTCAAAGCTAGAAGCCCTCAAAAGATGCGCATCTCAAAGCTAGAAGCCCTTAAAAGAAGCGCATCTCAAAGCTAGAAGCCCTCAAAAGAAGCGCATCTCAAAGCTAGAAGCCCTTAAAAGAAGCGCATCTCAAAGCTAGAAGCACTCCAAAAAAAGTACATCTCAAAGGTAGAAGCCCTTAAAAGAAGCGCATCTCAAAGCTAGAAGCCCTCAAAAGAAGCGCATCTCAAAGCTAGAAGCCCTTAAAAGAAGCGCATCTCAAAGCTAGAAGCCCTCAAAAGAAGTGCATCTCAAAGCTAGAAGCCCTTAAAAGAAGCGCATCTCAAAGCTAGAAGCACTCCAAAAAAAGTACATCTCAAAGGTAGAAGCCCTCAAAAGAAGCGCATCTCAAAGCTAGAACCCCCAAAAGAAGCACATCTCAAAGCTAGAAGCCCTCAAAAGAAGCGCATCTCAAAGCTAGAATCCCTCAGAAGAAGCACATCTCAAAGACAGAATCCCTCAAAAGAAGCGCATCTCAAAGCTAGAATCCCTCAAAGAAACGCATCTATAAGCTAGAAGCCCTCAAAAGAAGCGCATCTCAAAGGTAGAAGCCCTCAAAAGAAGCGCATCTCAAAGCTAGAACCCCCAAAAGAAGCACATCTCAAAGCTAGAAGCCCTTAAAAGAAGCGCATCTCAAAGCTAAAAGCACTCCAAAAAAAGTACATCTCAAAGCTAGAAGCCCTCAAAAATAAGCACATCTCAAAGCTAGAAGCTCTCAAAAGAAGTGCTTCTCAAAGCTAGAAGCCCTCAAAAGAAGCGCATCTGAAAGCTAGAAGCCCTCAAAAGAAGCGCATCTCAAAGCTAGAAGCCCTCAAAAGAAGCGCATCTCAAAGGTAGAAGCCCCCTAAAGAAGCGCATCCGAAAGCTAGAAGCACTCCAAAAGAAGCACATCTCAAAGGTAGAAGCCCTCAAAAGAAGCGCATCTCAAAGCTAGAATCCCTCAAAGAAACGCATCTCAAAGCTAGAAGCCCTCAAAAGAAGCGCATCTCAAAGCTAGAAGCCCTCAAAAGAAGCGCATCTCAAAGGTAGAAGCCCTCAAAAGAAGCGCATCTCAAAGCTAGAACCCCCAAAAGAAGCACATCTCAAAGCTAGAAGCCCTTAAAGGAAGCGCATCTCAAAGCTAGAAGCACTCCAAAAAAAGTACATCTCAAAGCTAGAAGCCCTCAAAAATAAGCACATCTCAAAGCTAGAAGCTCTCAAAAGAAGTGCTTCTCAAAGCTAGAAGCCCTCAAAAGAAGCGCATCTGAAAGCTAGAAGCCCTCAAAAGAAGCGCATCTCAAAGCTAGAAGCCCTCAAAAGAAGCGTATCTCAAAGGTAGAAGCCCTCTAAAGAAGCGCATCTGAAAGCTAGAAGCCCTCAAAAGAAGCGCATCTCAAAGGTAGAAGCCCTTCAGAGAAGCGCATTTCTAAGCTAGAAGCCCTCAAAAGAAGCACATCTCAAAGCTAGAAGCCCTCAAAAGAAGCGCATCTCAAAGCTAGAAGCCTTCAAAAGAAGCGCATCTCAAAGGTAGAAGCCCTTCAAAGAAGCGCATTTCTAAGCTAGAAGCCCTCAAAAGAAGCACATCTCAAAGCTAGAAGCCCTCAAAAGAAGCGCATCTCAAAGCTAGAAGCCCTCAAAAGAAGCGCATCTCAAAGGTAGAAGCCCTCTAAAGAAGCGCATCTCAAAGCAGGAAGCCCTTAAAAGAAGCGCATCTCAAAGCTAGAAGCCCTCAAAAGAAGCGCATCTCAAAGCTAGAAGTCCTCAAAAGAAGCGCATCTCAAAGCTAGAAGTCCTCAAAAGAAGCACATCTCAAAGGTAGAAGCCCTCAAAAGAAGCGCATCTCAAAGCTAGAAGCACTCCAAAAGAAGCGCATCTCAAAGGTAGAAGCCCTCAAAAGAAGCGCATCTCAAAGGTAGAAGCCCTCAAAAGAAGTGCATCTCAAAGCTAGTAGCCCTTAAAAGAAGTGCATCTCAAAGCTAGAAGCACTCCGAAAGAAGTACATCTCAAAGGTAGAAGCCCTCAAAAGAAGCGCATCTCAAAGGTAGAAGCCCTCAAAAGAAGCGCATCTCAAAGCTAGAAGCCCTCAATCAAAGCGCATTTCAAAGCTAGAAGCCCTCAAAAGAAGTGCATCTCAAAGCTAGAAGCCCTTAAAAGAAGCGCATCTCAAAGGTAGAAGCCTCCAAAAGAAGCGCATCGCAAAGGTAGAAGCCCTCAAAAGAAGCGCATCTCAAAGGTAGAAGCCTCCAAAAGAAGCGCATCTCAAAGGTAGAAGCCCTCAAAAGAAGCGCATCTCAAAGGTAGAAGCCCTCAAAAGAAGCGCATCTCAAAGCTAGAAGCCCTCAATCAAAGCGCATTTCAAAGCTAGAAGCCCTCAAAAGAAGTGCATCTCAAAGCTAGAAGCCCTCAAAAGAAGCGCATCTCAAAGCTAGAAGCCCTCAATCAAAGCGCATCTCAAAGCTAGAAGCCCTCAATCAAAGCGCATCTCAAAGCTATAAGCCCTTAAAAGAAGTGCATCTCAAAGCTAGAAGCACTCCGAAAGAAGTACATCTCAAAGGTAGAAGCTCTCAAAAGAAGCACATCTCAAAGGTAGAAGCCCTCAAAAGAAGCGCATCTCAAAGGTAGAAGCCCTCAAAAGAAGCACATCTCAAAGCTAGAATCATCAAAAAAAGCGCATCTCAAAGCTAGAATTCCCAAAAACACATCTCAAAGTTAGAAGCCCTCAAAAGAAATGCATCTCCAAGCTCGAAACCCTCAAAAGAAGCACATCTCAAAGTTAGAAGCCCTCAAAAGAAGCGCATTTTAGAAGCCCTCAAAAGAAGTGCATCTCAAAGTTAAAAGTCCTCAAAAGAAGCACATCTCACACCTAGAAGCCCTCAAAAGAAGCGCATTTCAAAGCTAGAAGCCCTCAAAAGAAGCGCATCTCAAAGCTAGAAGCCCTCAAAAGAAGCGCATTTCAAAGTTAGAAGCCCTCAAAAGAAGCACATCTCAAAGATAGAATCCCTCAAAAGAAGCGCATCTCAAAGCTAGAAGCCCTCAAAAGAAGCGCATTTCAAAGATAGAAGCCCTCAAAAGAAGCGCATCTCAAAGATAGAATCCCTCAAAAGAAGCGCATCTCAAAGATAGAATCCCTCAAAAGAAGCGCATCTCAAAGCTAGAAGCCCTCAAAAGAAGCGCATCTCAAAGATAGAAGCCCTCAAAAGAAGCGCATCTCAAAGATAGAATCCCTCAAAAGAAGCGCATCTCAAAGCTGCTGCAGCCTGAATGGCCAGAAGCAGCAGGCCTGAGGTTTGTTTCTTTACCAAGAGCTCTGTTGCTCCTGGATACCCCATCGGGTGATTAGTCATGCTTTACAAATCCTGATTGATTGATTGTTTGCATTGCTTTGTTTAATGAAGTGTTGGAAACATACTGAAAATTCTGTGAAATAGAAAGCACTTGGGGCCAGATGTAGGTAAAAGCATGTTTGCGACTCCTTAAGAGAGATTTTTAGGGAATCGCTATTAAGGAATCGCAAAATGTCATGTATGTTATGTTATGTTATGTTAGGGAGTTTTTATATAGCGCTTGAATCACCCGGGGGCATCTCGGCACTTCAACCTAGCAGATATAGTGAAGACAGGAAAGTAAACCATGAAGTCGGGAGCAGATTAAAACAGGAAAGTTTTCAGGAGCTTTCTGAAGATCAGGAAGGAGGTACATTTTCGCAGGAGTAAGGGGAGCTAATTCCAATATTTGGGTGTGACATAGGAAAAAGCTCTGCCACCAGTGCGCGCAAGACGAATGCGTGGAATTTTCAGTAGTGCTAGGGAATTGGACCTCGGATTTAGACCCGAGGTCTGTAGGTAGGAATCGCAATATTTTTTGCGATTCCTTAATATTCCTTAATTGTGAATCGCAAATTGCGATTCGCAATTAAGGAATACCTTCCCATTCATTGCTATGAGCCAAGAGGCCCATAGGAATGAATAGCAATTGCTCCCGCAATTTGCAAGTTACCAAGAGGCACTCGCAAATTGCGGGCGCAATTTCAAGGGTGCAAGGGATCCAAAAGGACACCCTGTTGCACCCCTAAAATGTGCATGCGTGCACATGTGGCGCACATACATGCACCAAGGGCATGAATGTCTGCCACATGGCACTTTCAAAAAGCAATAAAAAAGCTTTTTTAAAGGAAATCACTAATTACCACCAACTTGAAGTTGGTGGTAATTAGCGATTCTTTAAGGCTAAAGTGCACTTTCTTTTGTGCTACGTACATTGCATTTAAGGAATCGCAGTTTTCGATTCCTTAAATGCAAGAGCAAAATAATGAATCGCAATTTTCGATTCCTTAAATGCAAGAGCAAAATAAGGAATCACAATTTTGCGATTCCTTATTTTGCTATTAGGTTTCAACGTACCTACATTGCTCGCTGCCAGATAGTGATCTCAACCGCTGAAGTTATGCAAATTTCAGCATTAGCGCTCGCTATTTGGACACCTAGATCTGGCCCTTGGTAAAGAAAAGCAGCTCTGAAATCTGATTTCTTTTTTGTCTGCCAATGAATGCTGCCTCTGTTGCAATGGGACAGAGAGCATCGTTTGTGCATCTCATTTCACCCTCTTTAGGAGGAGCCACCTTCAATAGACTCACCGCCCTCCAAACCAGGGGCATGCCTCCCATTGACTTCAATGGCACAATTCACCCTGAAAACCTCCCTCATCCTCCCAAAAATGCATTTCCATTGATTTAAATGGGATCCCCACTCAGCATCCCTGAATCTCAGTCTCCTAGGACACATAAAAGAATGAGAGATGTGTATCATGCCTTAGCTTTTACAAAATGTGCTTTTTAGGTGCCTCTGTTTGCTTCATTGGTGATTTAGGGATAGGTGAGATAACACTGAAATAGAAGAAGGTAGTCACATCAGACGATTCTGCTTGAGTGTATATTCCAAAGATGAAAACACATTGGCATTGGAGGTTGTCTCCCTTTTGTCCAGCCTGCATGTCATTCATTCAGCCTCGTCCTGTCGTTTCCCTTACCCCTTTGCCCATAAAGGTTTGAATGGAGGTCCAACAAGAAAGCATTTGGATCATGGAGGGCTCAGAAGAAGAAAGTTTGAAGTCCTCTGTTCTACATAGAGACTGAAGGTGACGTGGAGAGAGGGTGGCTCTCCAGGGTTCTCTGCAGGAGGCAGAGGGCCTCGTTTATGTTTTAGTGAAAGGGGAGGATGTGGCAGTCTCCCTGCCCTGCCAAACCTCTATTAAAGGACAGCCAACCTGACACTAATCCACCAGTCACAGTCCATCTGCCTTACTGAGGGTATGGAGCCAACAAAGAGTTTCCCTGCATGTTTCTGCAAAGCCATGCTTTTGGAAATGGACATGGAACATGAAGAAGGTCTTCGACACACAGGGAAAAACAATACTGTGTGTGGATCATAGCCTATACTTTACAAGAAATATCCATGCTCATCCAAGGACAGGAGCCCAAGAGAAGGCAGGGCTGAGAATGCATTCAAAGCACAAACAATGAAAACCATGGACACACAGATGTACGGTGGGGTGTCTGGCGTGTCTTACTTAATTGTGCAGATATCTGGGAAGACTTTTTTAACCAGTATGATTGAATTTGCTGTCTGATATCTGGTTTGCAGTTCAATCTACTAGGATGGTGACATTTTTTTTGTGTTTCTCTCTGTTTTGTGAGTACCCTCTCTTCTTACCCCTTACTCTTCATACCCCATTAATAGGCTTCAAAAGTATTTTGGGGACCGTCTATTTTGCTTAAAACTATAAGTGTATCACTAATATCATGGATGCATACATGTTATCACTGCTTTCCCTTTAGATGGTTTTATTATTGCCCAAAACGATGCAATTTCCCCATCATTGTATTAACCCCTTCACTGCGGCGGCTATTCCGCCGCAGTGCTAAGGGGGCGGGGCGGCCGCGCGGCGGCCGCATGCTGGTGACGGAACCGCTCCGTCACCAGCGTCGGTTGACCTGTGCTTGTGACGGAGCGGTTCCGTCATGGCCCGCCCCGCTCAATAGAACATCAGCACAGGCGCGAAATTCGCGCCGCGCAGTCGTGCCGAGCGGGCCATGACGGAACCGCTCCGTCATCAGAACAGGTCACCCGTAGCTGATGACGGAGCGGCTCCGCCATCAGCACTCAACGGGTTAAAGGAAGGAAAAGTTCTCGGTTCCATCCCCGGCTAACAGTCTATTATCTTTGTTAGACCAGTTGCGATTGAGCTCATAGGGGCAGAATGAAGATTCTCATATTTTATTTGAGTCCACCTTACAGACCTTGCATTAGTACTTTTCCCAGGGCTATTAGACAGAGTAGATTCCCAGTATGTACAGACTTTGCCTTCGTACCTTCTATTGAAATATTCGCTAGTAAAGGATCATAGTCGCTTTCAAATCAAGGGCTAATTTTCAAGTCGCTCCCTCTGTGGCAAGCCTCAACATTAATCAGCACACGATCTAACTAGTCGTCGTGGCTGGTGTCGGGCCAAAAAAAGTGGCGGGTGGGTGAGGAAAATAATATGTAAATAAATGTACCTGGATTCCCCGCATCGCCGTTCTTCTGGCTCCACTGCAGGCACAGGCTCCCAGACGGCCCTGCGGCCACACCTGACGCTGCCCTTCCAGTATGAGAGCAGCGTCAAGATTGGCCTGAGTGCTGAGGATTTGCGCTCCCAATTAGATTGGGAGCCTGTGCCTGCTCTCTCCAACCCCAGCTGCATTGCCAGGTTGGAGAGAGCTTCAGTGCGCATGACAGGTTGGCCGGCCTGAGACTGCCAGCCAAACGCTGATAACGGTGCCCACTACTCCCTCCCAGTGCCTTTCATCCCCTGGCCCCGCCCCCAAGACTCAGCGATAGGAGAAAAATACAACAATAATAAACCTGATTTATTATCGTTTTATTTTGAAAGTTTTGCAGTTGTTGCTGCTGCCTGGGGGGCGACGCTCCTCCGGCATCACGGAGAAGGCGCTGCTGCTAATTAGCTTTCTTTGCTCTTCTGCCTGAATGTACAATTTGGCGGACTATCTGACTTCACGCGACTGTTCAAAAATCACATGCCAGTGCTCAGCAATAAAATGGAGAGGCTTCTCTCTCCTGTGGACTCTGTCCACCCGAAATGATCGGATTCAGGAACCACCAGCCTTCGTCTACCTGTTATCACACATGTTATTAGGATATTGTGCATATGTTTGAAGAGAACACAAATTAATGTGAGTATATAGCTGATCCATTATTACAACCTTCCAGAAGTGAAACACAGGTGTTTGCATGGTAAGGATCTATCTAGTAGGACTACACAATAACACAACATAGAGGGGAATAATAGATTCAAAACATTATTGAGTCTCAGGTGCCAGAGAATGGAAAGGTTCTTGGAGAAGTTGAAGGGACGGTCAAGTGATCATACAGAATTTAGGTCAGGCTTCTCCAACGAGTAGCTCATGAGCTCCTGGTAGCTCTCGGGCTACCTCTATGTAGCTCGCCTCTGTACAGCCCAGCTTAATAAATAAGAAGCGTTTGGTTGGTTGAATTAATATACATATATCAAAATTGAGATTTTGTTTTCGAGTTGAAAATGTGTTTTTTTTCAGAACTCAAGCTAATATTTGAAACAAATTTGCTGAATTTCCAAAATATATGGAATGCTGATATTAGAGTGATAAATCATGTGTCATTGAGAAGAATTTTTTAAAATGTTAATACCTTGGCACAAGATGCATTGCAGCTTCGGCTGTATTACCAACATAGAAGCATTCCATATGGAAAAAGCCTTTATTACCTTACTGCTGGCAACCATGCCTGATGCACGGAAATGATTGCAGGTAGCAACCTTGCATATGGTGACCACCAACGTAATCTTTTAACATAAGTAGCTATCAGGACAGAAATGCTTGGAGACCCCTGTTTTAGGTGAACATTCACAAGGTCTGTATAGAGAACCCTGAAGAAGAGAAGAACAGAAAGCATGGATTCTTTTTTGCTCTGAGATTTCTTTTTTTGCCTCGGTGCCACACAGGGACATATTGGTGTTCTTTACTATAGCTTTATAGCCCGCCGTAGCAGGCTATACCGGCTATTAAAGGCCTGCTGCAGCGTTAAAGGCCCCAATCCGAAGGCAAGGAACTTTAACAAAGAAGAGCCAGAGCTGTGAACAAAGAAACATTGGAATGTTGGAGATCCGGGCTCATACCAGCCATTATAAACCCGGAGTACTCCAATGTTTTCAATGGAGCTCCCAACATTCCAATGTTCTAATATAGCCTTATAGCCCGCCGTATAGGGCTATACCAGCTATTAAAGGCCCTCTCCAGCGTTAAAGGCCCCGAGGCGAGGGCCTTTAACAAGGGAGAGGGACTTTAATAGCAGTATAGCCCATCTACGAAGGGCTATAAGGCTATTAGAACATTCTGCCACTAGAGGACCGAATGTTCTAACAAAAAAAAACAAAGCCTTTTGGAAGCGTGAGGGGATTGGAATCCCCTCAGGCTCCCTGAAGCCTTTGTTCACAGCCAGAGCTGTGAACAAAGAAACATTGGAATGTTGGAGCTCCAGGCTCATACCAGCCATTATAAGCCCAGAGCACTCCATTGTTTTCAATGGAGCTCCCAACATTCCAATGTTCTAATCTTTGTTAAAGGAATGTTAAGGCAAAGCTGGGACTTGCTATTGTCTATCCACAAACCAATCAAAATTGCAATTTATTTATGTCTGTTTGTGAGAAATGTAAGAATTCTAAAGAGCCGAAAGAAATGTTTAGTGTATTAGGAGCTCTATCATGCAAATCATAGAGAGAAATTAAATGTAGGGTGGTGTGCTCCACTTTCTTGGCACTCACAACAACGTGAGCCGTTGAGGAGCGAAGCATGCGTTTGAGAGGTCAGTGACTGGTGAGTTGATGCCATCGAAGTAAGGGGTCTTAGCACTGGTACCCTTTAGAAGCGGACAAGTTGCCAATATAGTGTGTTGTCAAATGGGTGTCCAGCGTGGAGCCAAAAGATCCAATGCTGTTGTGATGCCCACAGGAGGCGAAGAGCTGGGGGAGTGAAGTAGAAATACGTCAGGTATTGTAAGAATTAGGTTGAGATGGAAGGAAGACCTCCAGCCAAGCACAGTGAAGAGAAAGCTTAAACTGACAGATGTAGTCCAGAGATGGCTCAGTCCAGCCAAGTTGGGTGCTAACAAACTGCTTATCAGTGGCAACATCATGCCCATTTCATCTATCTCTGTTTCCCCATGTCCGTGGTCGGATCACTTCTTAGTTGCCTTTTCCCTTTATTACAGGTTAATGGTGAAAGTTCCATTAGCCAAAAACACCTGGGCACGTAACTGGGGTCGCGTCGACCTCCAGTCCTTGTCATCCTCCCTGCTGGACTCCTCGCCTAAGTTGGCAGGTCTTTCCTCCTCATCCCAAGCCGCCACCCTTAACACCTGGCTCGCCAGCGGATGCCACTTGGTAGCTCCCTTACGTCGGATATCAACCAGACGTCCCAACGAATCCAATCGTTGGTTTAACGAGGAGTTAAAGGAGAAGAAGCTTGCTCTTAGGCGAGCGGAGAGGCTGTGGAGAAGGGACTACTGTCCTAAACTGAGAGTTAGATATACCATCCTCCTGGGAGAGTATAAGAGAGCTATACTCGACGTAAAGACTGCTTATTTTTCCGCCAAAATTCTGGTGGCAGAAAATAAACCCAGAGAGATTTTCTCCATAGTCCATGATCTGGCCTACTCGGACAGGGCATCCCTCAAACCCCTGCCCACTCAGCATCTATGTGATTCCCTTAATTCTTATTTTATGGACAAAATAACCAATATTAAACTAAATATTCCTCTTCCTTCCCCGCCTTTTGTTGATCCCTCCCCCCCTATTGCCCGGTCCTCCCTCACTTCTATTCCACCGCTCACTGAGGATGCGTTTCTGGCCATTCTCCCAAAAGTTAAGTCGGGTTCTCCGATGGATGTTTGTCCAGCCCGCATCCTCAAACACATTTACACTGCCTGTCCTGTGCCCCCCTTACTTTTCTTAATAATTCTTTTACACAAGGGGTGGTGACTCCTTCCCTAAAGTCCGCTACTATAGTGCCTATCCTCAAGAAAGCGGGGGCCGATCCTTCCGCTCCTGCCAATTACCGTCCAATTTCGCTGCTGCCCTATTTGGGCAAGGTACTGGAGCGGCATGTAACAACGGTTTAGCGCCCCGACAAGCATGATTTCGGCCAAGACACTCCACGGAGTCCGTTGTGGTGTCGGTCCTTAACAACCTTAGGGAGGGAGCAGACCAAAACCATCATCAGGCCCTGGTGCTCCTCGATCTCTCCGCCGCCTTCGACACGGTGGACCATTCCATCTTGTTGTCCCGTGTCGGAGCGGCGGGAATCGGGGGCTCGGCCTTGGTCTGGCTCTCCTCCTTTTTAAGGGACCGCACCCAGGCGGTCCGGCTGGGAGACTTTTCGGCTGCCTCATTACCTGTCACATGTGGTGTTCCTCAGGGTTCTTCTCTTTCTCCTCTCTTGTTTAATCTCTACATCTGTCCTTTGATTTTTGCTCTTCAGCAGCTGGAGGTCACCGTTTTTAACTATGCGGATGACCTCCAGCTTATCTTTAATCTTTCATCCTCTCCTCATTCTATCTCTAATTTTCAGTCAGTTATGGTTTTCATCAGGGACTGGATGAACCACAACCACCTAAAGTTGAACCCGGATAAGACCGAGCTGGTTCTTACGGGCGGTTGCTCCAGTCCCTGGAATTCTTTATTTTGGCCTTCTTCTTTTGGGCCCCCTCCTTCTCCTTCTGCCTCAGTCAAGACATTAGGTGTTAAACTCAATAACCAACTCACTCTTCACTCACAAGTTAGCCATGTTGTTTCCTCTTGCTTTCTCACTCTCCGCACTATTCGCACTGTTTCTCGCTTTTTCTCTCCTCTGGCACTCAAGCTGATTATGTCCGCTCTTGTTGTCACCCGGCTGGACTACGCAAATGCCCTGTACAATGGCATTCCAGCGTATAGCCTACGGAAACTCCAGTTGGTTCAAAACCAGGCAGCCCGACTTATTCATGGCCTTTCTCGCTCGGATCATTGCACTCCTCTTCTGAAGGCACTTCATTGGTTGCCTGTTATAGAGAGGGCCTTGTTTAAGTTGGGTTGTATGGTTTTTCATTCACGGCGGGGCTCTGCTCCCGCCTTCATTTCTTCCATGATCAGGGAGTATATCCCCACTCGAGAGCTTCGCTCTTCTTCCCAGTCCTTGTTGGTGGTCCCCCGCTTTAAGCGCAAGAAGTGGGGTGGGTCGAACTTTTCTACTCTGGCACCCACCTTTTGGAACTCTCTACCGGACCACCTAAGACTGGCAACACACTACCTTCCCTTTCGGAAAGACCTCAAAAATTTTCTTTTTAAACAGGCCTTTCCCTTGTGATATGCTCTCACTTCTCCTTAGGCCCACCAGTTCTTAGGTATGGTGTTCACTCTCTCCCATTGGTACCCTGCCCTCCATAGCGCCAAGAAACCGCTGGTGAATGCTGCGCTCAATAAATATTTCAAATTCAAATTCAAAAATTCAAATTCAAATTCAAATTCGATTCAAATTCAACAGAGGGTTTGAGAAGCTCCATGAGGATAGGGTCTTTGCCAGGAGAAAGTCCTGAAGTACACAGCCCTTTGGGCAGCCAAACAGGAATGAAAATACATCCATCCAGAGATGAGGGAGCTGAGAAGAGGTTAAGATAATCTAGTTTAAGTGGGCACTCGCACAGCGTGGGTAAACTTGAGTTGATATGGTTGTAATGGATTGTAGCGTGCAATCGGATAAACACTGTCTGACCAAACAGTGAAAGCACAAGAGCTAAGAAGTCTGAAGGTTCCCCTACTCGGAGGGGAACAAACCGATGCACAGCATGTAGACCTTGGTCTTATTCACTAAACATTTTTGATGAAAAACAGTCTGATTGTTGAATTATCAAGTGTTTTATTCTTCACGTGGTATGTTTGTATTCATCTGTGTATTATACATCAAAGGCAAGTTACTGGGTGATCCATAATTCAATCATTATAATCCAAAACACAAATTCCCGATGCATTTCGGGCAGACGCCCTTTCTCAAGGGAAATGCTCTACAAAAAAGAAACAAATTGAACCAAAATCAATAATATGCAGGCGGTTAAATATTCGACCGAATAGCAGCATGTTGAAGCCAGATTTAAGGTGACTAGACAGCAAGTGACGAAGGTTAAAAATGAAATGTGACTAAAAAATACACCGGAGAAGCCAAGTAAAGTATGGTAACCAGAAAGGTGCATGCAAACAAGAAACGGAAATGATAGCAGAAAGTTACACAAAAATAAACAGAGTTGCTAGACCCTAAAACGGGTAAGAACAAACATCAACCTGCTTGGTAGCGCTCAAGTGAACTTACTTGAAGTTGTTAGTAAAGTGCCTCGCGGCGTAACAGCGGTGTGATGATACCAATGTAAGAGGTTCAAACGTGTGTTTAAATAGTGTGTAAAACATAAAGGTAGGACCCAAGATGTGCAATTAGTGAACAGTGAAGAAGGACATCGAACAGAGGAAATCGGTCGCCATCTTAGAACGGGTGTAAGAACAAAAAATCAGTGCCATGAGGTACATTATATAAACAATAGTGATAGACATAAAGTTCTTAATGAATCATAAGTAGCACAAAAATTCAATTCGGTCGTTCAGCCCATTTGATACCATCGTGGAAAGGAAACGGATCCAAAAGTTCTCACGTTTTAGTAAAGTGTTCTTGTTGTTGTAAGTGACTGGTACTTGTTCCAAGATCAAAAATTTCAGTTGTGCAACTGTATGTCTGGATTCAGCAAAGTGAGAAGCAACTGTGGATTTCAGATTGTTGGTACGTATATTGCTTTTGTGTTCTAAAATCCTTGTGCGGATTTTTCGTTCTGTATGACCCACATAGCATTTTCCGCATGGACACTTCAATAGGTATATGACATTGTTTGAGTTGCAAGTGGCGTTTACTTTCAATTTGATTTGATGCCCTTTCATGGGGTGACAGATAACATTACCAGAGATGCAATTGTTGCAATTCGAGCAGTTGTAGCAAGGTCTCAGTCCTTTGTAGATCCTGGGTGTGTTATCAAGATTAGGTTTGGATATAATTTCCTTCAAATTTCTACTTCTTGTGAATGCGAAAATGGGTGGTTGGTTGAACAAACCCTTAAAATCAGGTTCAAGGGTGAGAATAGACCAGTGTTTACGAATGATGGCTTGAAAACGGTTGGATGTTTTTGAATATTTGGATACAACCACGATGCGTTCTGATTGTTCTTTGTGCTTGGGTTGCAACAAGGCGAGCCTACTTTTCTTGTCAGTTCTTGCCATGGCAAGATCCAGTATGGGTGTGGGATATCCTCGTGCTTTGAGTCTATCCAATGTGTGTTTCATCTGTGTTTTGCATTCATTCTCATCAGAAACTATTCGTTTGATCCGTAACAGTTGTGCGTAGGGTAGATTATTCTTGAGACCAGAACGGTGAAAACTGCTGTAGTGGAGGGTTGAGTTTCTGTCTGTAGGCTTACGGTATACCGTGGTGAACCAGTTGCCTTGACTCCTGTGAATTTCCACGTCTAGATAATGTATGAGACTATCACTGTGTTCCCATGTAAATTGGATTCTTTGATTGAACTGATTCCATGTTTCCAAAAAAGCATTCAAAGTGTCTGTGTTGCCCTCCCATAGGAGAAAAATGTCATCAATGAAGCGTAGGTAAAGACGTCCATGTTTTTGCCAACTGCTCTGAGTCATGATGTGAGAATCCTCGAATTGCTTCATATAAATGTTAGCATAGCAGGGAGCTGCCGAATTTCCCATGGCAGTGCCATTGAGTTGGAACATCCACTTGTCTTTAATAGAAAAATAACTGTGATACAGTGTAAAGATAGTCAGTTGCATTAGGAATAGTTTGAAATCTGCATCAAGATCGGACGAGGATAAAACCTGTTCCACAGCTTCAATACCTCCATCATGTGGAATGGAGGTATACAGTGAACTGACGTCCACCGTACACATGATGAGTTGAGTATTCTTGTGCTGGTTCATGATGGATTCAATCTTGAGTAGGAAGTCAGTTGTGTCTTTGACATGTGATCTGGTGGCTAAGACAAATGGTTGCAAATATTTATCCAAGAATTTGCCGGTGTTTTCATGCAAGCTTCCTCTTGTCGACACGATGGGCCGAAAAGGGGGATGAGTGGGGTGCTTGTGCATCTTAGGCAACATGTAGAGAACCGGTGGTCTGGGGTTGGATGGTGTTAAAAATCTGCGGGTCTTGTCATCAATTGTACCTTGATCAAATGCAGCCTTAACAATGAGTGTAAGTTCTTGTGCGTACTCCTTGGTTGGATCTCCTGGTAGAGAATCATAGGTGTTTCTGTCATTGATATGAATTTCCACTTGTTGGTCATAAAAGGTGGTGTCCATAACGACTAGGGCACCACCTTTGTCTGCGTTCTGGCAGGTAATGGACGGGTCATCAGCCAATCTCTGGAGGATATTTCTTTCCTTCCGGGTTAAGTTCCCACGTTTTATGTTAGATTGAAAGGGCAAGTTCAAGATTTCCTGCTTGATCAAATTTTCAAAAGTGTCAATGATCTTATGACTCTGTGGTGGCATAAATGTGCTATGAGGTCTCAGTCCTCTAAGCATGTCTTCTTCCTGTGTGGTAACAGGGTTGATGTTGGTGAAAAAATGTCTTAAACGTAAGTTGCGGGTCAATTTAAAAGCACTGACTTCCAGTTCCAAAGAGTTGATCGTGGTGGTTGGAACGAAGGATTGACCCTTTTGTAACGTGTTGATTTCATCTCTGGTAAGTACGGTGGAAGATATGTTGATAACCAGGTTATCTTGAGTATTTATCGTCTGCCCTTGGTTTTCTTTTTGGCTTGTTGAGGTGACTTTCCTGTTTCCTCTGCGGGTTTTTCCCCCCCTGGATCTTTCTGTTGGTCTGGACCCGACTCTAAAAAATGTACCGAGGAGTCTGTAGATGTACTCGGTGTTTGTGACCCAACGTCTGGTGTTGTGCGAGTTGGTCTGGATCTGCTGTCATCTTCTGAGGATGATGTTTCAGTGGTTGAGGCAGGGTTGTAGGGTTTGTTCGAGCGTCGGCGGGCATACACCTCTGCCCAGGTGTATACCTCGCCGAGCTTATAATCTATAGTATCCCTTTTAAACTTCCGTAGTTTTCTCTCCTGGGTTTCTCGGGTGTGTTTTTCCAGTTGGATTTTAATGTCATCCAGCATTTTGTTTAGGTCTTCTGCTGGTAGGGAATCGGTCAGTTCCTTTTTGATATTGGTGATTTCCGTAGACAGTTCATCCAAAGATTTAGCTAATTCCTCGACGATCAACAGGATCAAGTCGAGGGAACATTTGTTTAATATTGCGTACCAGCGTTCCACAAATTTAACGTTGTTTTTGCATAAAAGAGGCTTGAGTGGGACACGAAGGCCCCGGGGGATCCGTTGTACACGGTGGTACCGTATTAGGGTACTTGCATGTAATTTCTGGTTGGTTTCCTTTTTTAAGAGGTAGAGCAATTGTTTAAGATTACTCTCAGCGCTGCGGGTGTTGCCAGCAGCGGAAACTTCTTCCTGGATTAAATTGTAAATTGTGTTCGCGTCATCTGTGGTGTAGGCGAAGGTTGACGCTTTTTGATCAGTCATCCCTGAAACTGTGTCGAAGTTCATTTTCAAAGCGCGTGCTGAGGTCCGTGGACAGAGTAAGTAGAGAATCTAGTTTAAGTGGGCACTCGCACAGCGTGGGTAAACTTGAGTTGATATGGTTGTAATCGATTGTAGCGTGCAATCGGATAAACACTGTCTGACCAAACAGTGAAAGCACAAGAGCTAAGAAGTCTGAAGGTTCCCCTACTCGGAGGGGAACAGACCGATGCACAGCATGTAGACCTTGGTCTTATTCACTAAACATTTTTGATGAAAAACAGTCTGATTGTTGAATTATCAAGTGTTTTATTCTTCACGTGGTATGTTTGTATTCATCTGTGTATTATACATCAAAGGCAAGTTACTGGGTGATCCATAATTCAATCATTATAATCCAAAACACAAATTCCCGATGCATTTCGGGCAGACGCCCTTTCTCAAGGGAAATGCTCTACAAAAAAGAAACAAATTGAACCAAAATCAATAATATGCAGGCGGTTAAATATTCGACCGAATAGCAGCATGTTGAAGCCAGATTTAAGGTGACTAGACAGCAAGTGACGAAGGTTAAAAATGAAATGTGACTAAAAAATACACCGGAGAAGCCAAGTAAAGTATGGTAACCAGAAAGGTGCATGCAAACAAGAAACGGAAATGATAGCAGAAAGTTACACAAAAATAAACAGAGTTGCTAGACCCTAAAACGGGTAAGAACAAACATCAACCTGCTTGGTAGCGCTCAAGTGAACTTACTTGAAGTTGTTAGTAAAGTGCCTCACGGCGTAACAGCGGTGTGATGATACCAATGTAAGAGGTTCAAACGTGTGTTTAAATAGTGTGTAAAACATAAAGGTAGGACCCAAGATGTGCAATTAGTGAACAGTGAAGAAGGACATCGAACAGAGGAAATCGGTCGCCATCTTAGAACGGGTGTAAGAACAAAAAATCAGTGCCATGAGGTACATTATATAAACAATAGTGATAGACATAAAGTTCTTAATGAATCATAAGTAGCACAAAAATTCAATTCGGTCGTTCAGCCCATTTGATACCATCGTGGAAAGGAAACGGATCCAAAAGTTCTCACGTTTTAGTAAAGTGTTCTTGTTGTTGTAAGTGACTGGTACTTGTTCCAAGATCAAAAATTTCAGTTGTGCAACTGTATGTCTGGATTCAGCAAAGTGAGAAGCAACTGTGGATTTCAGATTGTTGGTACGTATATTGCTTTTGTGTTCTAAAATCCTTGTGCGGATTTTTCGTTCTGTATGACCCACATAGCATTTTCCGCATGGACACTTCAATAGGTATATGACATTGTTTGAGTTGCAAGTGGCGTTTACTTTCAATTTGATTTGATGCCCTTTCATGGGGTGACAGATAACATTACCAGAGATGCAATTGTTGCAATTCGAGCAGTTGTAGCAAGGTCTCAGTCCTTTGTAGATCCTGGGTGTGTTATCAAGATTAGGTTTGGATATAATTTCCTTCAAATTTCTACCTCTTGTGAATGCGAAAATGGGTGGTTGGTTGAACAAACCCTTAAAATCAGGTTCAAGGGTGAGAATAGACCAGTGTTTACGAATGATGGCTTGAAAACGGTTGGATGTTTTTGAATATTTGGATACAACCACGATGCGTTCTGATTGTTCTTTGTGCTTGGGTTGCAACAAGGCGAGCCTACTTTTCTTGTCAGTTCTTGCCATGGCAAGATCCAGTATGGGTGTGGGATATCCTCGTGCTTTGAGTCTATCCAATGTGTGTTTCATCTGTGTTTTGCATTCATTCTCATCAGAAACTATTCGTTTGATCCGTAACAGTTGTGCGTAGGGTAGATTATTCTTGAGACCAGAACGGTGAAAACTGCTGTAGTGGAGGGTTGAGTTTCTGTCTGTAGGCTTACGGTATACCGTGGTGAACCAGTTGCCTTGACTCCTGTGAATTTCCACGTCTAGATAATGTATGAGACTATCACTGTGTTCCCATGTAAATTGGATTCTTTGATTGAACTGATTCCATGTTTCCAAAAAAGCATTCAAAGTGTCTGTGTTGCCCTCCCATAGGAGAAAAATGTCATCAATGAAGCGTAGGTAAAGACGTCCATGTTTTTGCCAACTGCTCTGAGTCATGATGTGAGAATCCTCGAATTGCTTCATATAAATGTTAGCATAGCAGGGAGCTGCCGAATTTCCCATGGCAGTGCCATTGAGTTGGAACATCCACTTGTCTTTAATAGAAAAATAACTGTGATACAGTGTAAAGATAGTCAGTTGCATTAGGAATAGTTTGAAATCTGCATCAAGATCGGACGAGGATAAAACCTGTTCCACAGCTTCAATACCTCCATCATGTGGAATGGAGGTATACAGTGAACTGACGTCCACCGTACACATGATGAGTTGAGTATTCTTGTGCTGGTTCATGATGGATTCAATCTTGAGTAGGAAGTCAGTTGTGTCTTTGACATGTGATCTGGTGGCTAAGACAAATGGTTGCAAATATTTATCCAAGAATTTGCCGGTGTTTTCATGCAAGCTTCCTCTTGTCGACACGATGGGCCGAAAAGGGGGATGAGTGGGGTGCTTGTGCATCTTAGGCAACATGTAGAGAACCGGTGGTCTGGGGTTGGATGGTGTTAAAAATCTGCGGGTCTTGTCATCAATTGTACCTTGATCAAATGCAGCCTTAACAATGAGTGTAAGTTCTTGTGCGTACTCCTTGGTTGGATCTCCTGGTAGAGAATCATAGGTGTTTCTGTCATTGATATGAATTTCCACTTGTTGGTCATAAAAGGTGGTGTCCATAACGACTAGGGCACCACCTTTGTCTGCGTTCTGGCAGGTAATGGACGGGTCATCAGCCAATCTCTGGAGGATATTTCTTTCCTTCCGGGTTAAGTTCCCACGTTTTATGTTAGATTGAAAGGGCAAGTTCAAGATTTCCTGCTTGATCAAATTTTCAAAAGTGTCAATGATCTTATGACTCTGTGGTGGCATAAATGTGCTATGAGGTCTCAGTCCTCTAAGCATGTCTTCTTCCTGTGTGGTAACAGGGTTGATGTTGGTGAAAAAATGTCTTAAACGTAAGTTGCGGGTCAATTTAAAAGCACTGACTTCCAGTTCCAAAGAGTTGATCGTGGTGGTTGGAACGAAGGATTGACCCTTTTGTAACGTGTTGATTTCATCTCTGGTAAGTACGGTGGAAGATATGTTGATAACCAGGTTATCTTGAGTATTTATCGTCTGCCCTTGGTTTTCTTTTTGGCTTGTTGAGGTGACTTTCCTGTTTCCTCTGCGGGTTTTTCCCCCCCTGGATCTTTCTGTTGGTCTGGACCCGACTCTAAAAAATGTACCGAGGAGTCTGTAGATGTACTCGGTGTTTGTGACCCAACGTCTGGTGTTGTGCGAGTTGGTCTGGATCTGCTGTCATCTTCTGAGGATGATGTTTCAGTGGTTGAGGCAGGGTTGTAGGGTTTGTTCGAGCGTCGGCGGGCATACACCTCTGCCCAGGTGTATACCTCGCCGAGCTTATAATCTATAGTATCCCTTTTAAACTTCCGTAGTTTTCTCTCCTGGGTTTCTCGGGTGTGTTTTTCCAGTTGGATTTTAATGTCATCCAGCATTTTGTTTAGGTCTTCTGCTGGTAGGGAATCGGTCAGTTCCTTTTTGATATTGGTGATTTCCGTAGACAGTTCATCCAAAGATTTAGCTAATTCCTCGACGATCAACAGGATCAAGTCGAGGGAACATTTGTTTAATATTGCGTACCAGCGTTCCACAAATTTAACGTTGTTTTTGCATAAAAGAGGCTTGAGTGGGACACGAAGGCCCCGGGGGATCCGTTGTACACGGTGGTACCGTATTAGGGTACTTGCATGTAATTTCTGGTTGGTTTCCTTTTTTAAGAGGTAGAGCAATTGTTTAAGATTACTCTCAGCGCTGCGGGTGTTGCCAGCAGCGGAAACTTCTTCCTGGATTAAATTGTAAATTGTGTTCGCGTCATCTGTGGTGTAGGCGAAGGTTGACGCTTTTTGATCAGTCATCCCTGAAACTGTGTCGAAGTTCATTTTCAAAGCGCGTGCTGAGGTCCGTGGACAGAGTAAGTAGAGAATCTAGTTTAAGTGGGCACTCGCACAGCGTGGGTAAACTTGAGTTGATATGGTTGTAATCGATTGTAGCGTGCAATCGGATAAACACTGTCTGACCAAACAGTGAAAGCACAAGAGCTAAGAAGTCTGAAGGTTCCCCTACTCGGAGGGGAACAGACCGATGCACAGCATGTAGACCTTGGTCTTATTCACTAAACATTTTTGATGAAAAACAGTCTGATTGTTGAATTATCAAGTGTTTTATTCTTCACGTGGTATGTTTGTATTCATCTGTGTATTATACATCAAAGGCAAGTTACTGGGTGATCCATAATTCAATCATTATAATCCAAAACACAAATTCCCGATGCATTTCGGGCAGACGCCCTTTCTCAAGGGAAATGCTCTACAAAAAAGAAACAAATTGAACCAAAATCAATAATATGCAGGCGGTTAAATATTCGACCGAATAGCAGCATGTTGAAGCCAGATTTAAGGTGACTAGACAGCAAGTGACGAAGGTTAAAAATGAAATGTGACTAAAAAATACACCGGAGAAGCCAAGTAAAGTATGGTAACCAGAAAGGTGCATGCAAACAAGAAACGGAAATGATAGCAGAAAGTTACACAAAAATAAACAGAGTTGCTAGACCCTAAAACGGGTAAGAACAAACATCAACCTGCTTGGTAGCGCTCAAGTGAACTTACTTGAAGTTGTTAGTAAAGTGCCTCGCGGCGTAACAGCGGTGTGATGATACCAATGTAAGAGGTTCAAACGTGTGTTTAAATAGTGTGTAAAACATAAAGGTAGGACCCAAGATGTGCAATTAGTGAACAGTGAAGAAGGACATCGAACAGAGGAAATCGGTCGCCATCTTAGAACGGGTGTAAGAACAAAAAATCAGTGCCATGAGGTACATTATATAAACAATAGTGATAGACATAAAGTTCTTAATGAATCATAAGTAGCACAAAAATTCAATTCGGTCGTTCAGCCCATTTGGTACCATCGTGGAAAGGAAACGGATCCAAAAGTTCTCACGTTTTAGTAAAGTGTTCTTGTTGTTGTAAGTGACTGGTACTTGTTCCAAGATCAAAAATTTCAGTTGTGCAACTGTATGTCTGGATTCAGCAAAGTGAGAAGCAACTGTGGATTTCAGATTGTTGGTACGTATATTGCTTTTGTGTTCTAAAATCCTTGTGCGGATTTTTCGTTCTGTATGACCCACATAGCATTTTCCGCATGGACACTTCAATAGGTATATGACATTGTTTGAGTTGCAAGTGGCGTTTACTTTCAATTTGATTTGATGCCCTTTCATGGGGTGACAGATAACATTACCAGAGATGCAATTGTTGCAATTCGAGCAGTTGTAGCAAGGTCTCAGTCCTTTGTAGATCCTGGGTGTGTTATCAAGATTAGGTTTGGATATAATTTCCTTCAAATTTCTACCTCTTGTGAATGCGAAAATGGGTGGTTGGTTGAACAAACCCTTAAAATCAGGTTCAAGGGTGAGAATAGACCAGTGTTTACGAATGATGGCTTGAAAACGGTTGGATGTTTTTGAATATTTGGATACAACCACGATGCGTTCTGATTGTTCTTTGTGCTTGGGTTGCAACAAGGCGAGCCTACTTTTCTTGTCAGTTCTTGCCATGGCAAGATCCAGTATGGGTGTGGGATATCCTCGTGCTTTGAGTCTATCCAATGTGTGTTTCATCTGTGTTTTGCATTCATTCTCATCAGAAACTATTCGTTTGATCCGTAACAGTTGTGCGTAGGGTAGATTATTCTTGAGACCAGAACGGTGAAAACTGCTGTAGTGTCTGTGTTGCCCTCCCATAGGAGAAAAATGTCATCAATGAAGCGTAGGTAAAGAGGTAAGGAGGGCAACACAGACACTTTGAATGCTTTTTTGGAAACATGGAATCAGTTCAATCAAAGAATCCAATTTACATGGGAACACAGTGATAGTCTCATACATTATCTAGACGTGGAAATTCACAGGAGTCAAGGCAACTGGTTCACCACGGTATACCGTAAGCCTACAGACAGAAACTCAACCCTCCACTACAGCAGTTTTCACCGTTCTGGTCTCAAGAATAATCTACCCTACGCACAACTGTTACGGATCAAACGAATAGTTTCTGATGAGAATGAATGCAAAACACAGATGAAACACACATTGGATAGACTCAAAGCACGAGGATATCCCACACCCATACTGGATCTTGCCATGGCAAGAACTGACAAGAAAAGTAGGCTCGCCTTGTTGCAACCCAAGCACAAAGAACAATCAGAACTATTTAAACACACGTTTGAACCTCTTACATTGGTATCATCACACCGCTGTTACGCCGCGAGGCACTTTACTAACAACTTCAAGTAAGTTCACTTGAGCGCTACCAAGCAGGTTGATGTTTGTTCTTACCCGTTTTAGGGTCTAGCAACTCTGTTTATTTTTGTGTAACTTTCTGCTATCATTTCCGTTTCTGGTTTGCATGCACCTTTCTGGTTACCGTACTTTACTTGGCTTCTCCGGTGTATTTTTTAGTCACATTTCATTTTTAACCTTCGTCACTTGCTGTCTAGTCACCTTAAATCTGGCTTCAACATGCTGCTATTCGGTCGAATATTTAACCGCCTGCATATTATTGATTTTGGTTCAATTTGTTTCTTTTTTGTAGAGCATTTCCCTTGAGAAAGGGCGTCTGCCCGAAATGCATCGGGAATTTGTGTTTTGGATTATAATGATTGAATTATGGATCACCCAGTAACTTGCCTTTGATGTATAATACACAGATGAATACAAACATACCACGTGAAGAATAAAACACTTGATAATTCAACAATCAGACTGTTTTTCATCAAAAATGTTTAGTGAATAAGACCAAGGTCTACATGCTGTGCATCGGTTTGTTCCCCTCCGAGTAGGGGAACCTTCAGACTTCTTAGCTCTTGTGCTTTCACTGTTTGGGCAGACAGTGTTTATCCGATTGCACGCTACAATCCATTACAACCATATCAACTCAAGTTTACCCACGCTGTGCGAGTGCCCACTTAAACTAGATTCTCTACTTACTCTGTCCACGGACCTCAGCACGCGCTTTGAAAATGAACTTCGACACAGTTTCAGGGATGACTGATCAAAAAGCGTCAACCTTCGCCTACACCACAGATGACGCGAACACAATTTACAATTTAATCCAGGAAGAAGTTTCCGCTGCTGGCAACACCCGCAGCGCTGAGAGTAATCTTAAACAATTGCTCTACCTCTTAAAAAAGGAAACCAACCAGAAATTACATGCAAGTACCCTAATACGGTACCACCGTGTACAACGGATCCCCCGGGGCCTTCGTGTCCCACTCAAGCCTCTTTTATGCAAAAACAACGTTAAATTTGTGGAACGCTGGTACGCAATATTAAACAAATGTTCCCTCGACTTGATCCTGTTGATCGTCGAGGAATTAGCTAAATCTTTGGATGAACTGTCTACGGAAATCACCAATATCAAAAAGGAACTGACCGATTCCCTATCAGCAGAAGACCTAAACAAAATGCTGGATGACATTAAAATCCAACTGGAAAAACACACCCGAGAAACCCAGGAGAGAAAACTACGGAAGTTTAAAAGGGATTGAGGTTCCGTGACAATTGTAAGTGGTGTTTTCGACTCGCACGAATATAGTCGAGTCTGGTATCTCTGAACCGCAAATGACGAGTTTAGTAAGTGTGCGCAGTTTCGCTGTGCTAACTTAAACCGTTCGTTTGTTATGTGGGTTTTTCATCTGTACCCACGGGTTCCATCTTAGATACGGCATCCATTTTGTCTCTTGCCCTCAAGTAGCCAGCGAACGGACGTTGTCCGCTTCGCGACCCTGGGACTCCCAAGATATTTGCGGAAGACACATGTTCTTTGTGAGTGTCTTTATGACGAGGGGGTGCTACTGTAAGGCAGATGGCGCCGCTCGAGGCTCATCTTACCGCACGGACTTATTGTCTCAGCCGTGCATCTCATTAGACACGTCCCTTTGATGCCTGTATCTCGTGTTTCCCGATACCTCCCCTTTTACACCCTTTCCGATCTCCCCACTGTCTCCGTCTTCCTCTACACCTGTCCTTGTTCCTATTTCGATCTGTTTTACTGCTGATTGGAATTTGCTAATGGTGGGAAGATGGTTTTTTACAGTTGGGAACCGCCAAATGTTTCCGCACTTATGTTCCGGACCTCATTTGTTTTAAAGTGACTAAAGCGACCCCTCTGGGGGATAATGGTGGGAACCGGGTTGTAAACTTTTGTGTTCAATGTAATCCTATGGGTAAAAACTGTATAAAAGGAGCGATCCACAGAACCAATTTGAAGCAGTCTCCCCAAGTTGCACGCTGTGTACTTGTCGTGATCTCTGTGTTCCCTGCAGCAAATAAACCTTGAATCTTTGACGTCGAAGGAAGTGTCCCGTGTCTCTGTGATTCGTACGCCGGAGCAGGTTACCCACGAAGGTTTCAGGTGTTGTGCCCTGGCACCGCTGGGTCTTAAAGAACCCAGTCCTTCAGTTGGCGCCCAACGTGGGGCTGCATCAGTGGTACCGGTCCAAGCCCGACGATCGTGAGGAACTTCGTGTGAAATCTCCGAGGGAAGGTGCACTCCGCTTCATCGATCCTGTTGTCGAAATAAGTGGCCCGAAGACTTTTCCCGCGAAGATTCCCGCCTCCGGACGGCTGCGACGGACTGCTGCCCTGACTGTAGACCTGTTTTGGCGCCTGGCGTAGACCTTGGTATAGCGAGACGATTGACGGGCCTTCCTGGTGACGCCATCGATTTTTGAGTTAAGTATTTGTGGGTCGCTCCCATAATTCTTGGTTGTTGACACTTTAGCGAGTGTTTTTGTTGTTAACGCTGTGTGAGTGTTTTTGTCGGTGACACTTTGCTAGCGTACTTTGTTGTGTTGTTTGACGACTGCAGCCGCCAAAAACCGAGGGTTTTGTTCTTTGCTGGGACTTGGTAAATCCCGTAACCCTTGAAGTTTGTGAAACTCGGCTAGTGTGCAAGATGCCTGGTCGCAGTACTTTGTTTAGTTGTTTCAGACCTTGTGGTATGGATTCCCGACTGGAGGACTCGTGTCCGATACCTCCGGTTGGAACTCCCACGTATGAGCTCTATAGTAAGCATGGGCTAGGCCCAGTTACCTTTAACGATTACTGGATTAAATATACGAAAAAGGACGGCGACCTTCGCTGGCCACCTCATGGTAGCTTCGAAGCCCCGATTTTAGACAATCTAGAGATTAAATTGTTCGAAAGAAAGTCAAGGCCGGCCATGTTTGATGCCTTTCGGTTGTGGCGCAAAGAAGCCCGACAGAAAGAAATCAGACAGACTAAACGTAATCAGCGAGATAATGTTGCTACCATAGTGAAGAAAGCAGAGCAATTTCAGCGAGATAAGGAGGTTAAGGATAAGGAAGTGTTTGACCGATTACAGCGTATGACTGTAGATAAATGTTACCCCGCTTTGCCTACGGAGTCGGAAAAGAAGGAAGAGCCAGTTGAGGATCCCTTAATGTCTTATCTTATGAAGTCGCCACCTCCGTACGTACAGGGTACCGCAGCTCCTGTGGTCCCTGCCGTACCTGTTCTTCCGCCTATTCCTCCTCCGCCTGTTCCTCAACCTGCACCCGTTCTTCCGACTGTTCCTGTTCCTTTGTCTGTTTCTATTCCTACTGCTCCTCCGCTTCCACATACTCCTGTTCCCGCTACTGCTCCTGCTACTGCTCCTGTTTTGTTAACTCCTGCTGTTGCTACTGTTTCTACTCCTTCTCTTGTTAGTCCTGTGTCTTATTCTTCTCCCTCTACTCGTAGTCGCAATTCTCCTCTTGCGACTAGCTTCTTTCATTCGCTCGGACCCGTTCATGGGTCCGCTGGTTCCGATGGTCCTCAGAGACGTAGTCAGCTTTCTGGAAACAGAGAACGCGTTGCGCTATATAATATGGCGATGGGTTGGATGGTAAATCCTGTTAGATGTCCACCCCGTGTTGTCCTCGAAACATTTTGTCAATTTAATATACCAACCCAGAGATATGTGTTTAATGAAATGTGTAAGTTCCTTTATGATCAAATAGCGGCCGATGCGCCTGACGGGGTGCTCACCGCTCTGTCTGATCTCCAGCTTCAGTTCGCAAATGGGCTGATAGTGGATACTAACGTTCGACGTGCTGTTGAACGATTGCTATCTCTTCGTCCCGCTCCCATCCCTCATGCATTATTTGTTGAGGATATTGAAAAACAACCAGACGAGTCTGGCCAATATCCTATGCGTGAAGTTCCGCCGGTTTGGATACCAGCTGATCCGAATGCTCAACCTCCGGTATTGGCGCATTTCCAGAAAGTATGGATACATCTCCCATGGAAACGCTCGGAAGTGTTACAGGTGAAGCAATCTTTGCCTGACCCACGCAAGAATCCTACAGGGTATTACAAAGAATTATCACAGCTTGTAGATGCTACGGTAATGAATCTTGCCGATATCGATATGTTGTTCGGAAATGTCGTACCACAACCGGTATGGGCAAAGATTCGACAGGAAAATCACCCGGCTGAATTAGGTGGTGCTTGGGCTGCCATTGTAGCGGCAGACGCCGGACAAGTAGCGGCTACTAAACCCGATCAGTTGATTCTTGACCTTCCTCAAAGAATTATTACGCTAATGAAAACTCTTATGCCAGCTATGAAGGTGAACTGGGACAAATTGTCAGCCTGTAAGCAGAAGAAAGATGAGAGTGTTTCCGACTTCTTTACGAGGTTCGAGGAAGCATTCATCGACCATAGTGGTCAGGATATGGGCACCGAGGGTGGTCAGAGATTGTTTGTGGATAAATTTGTTTCGAATTTATTGCCCGACTTGAGCAATAAATTGAGAAATTCGGAAAGTGCATGGGCCGTTTCTACTTCGGCTCAGATATTGGCTACGGCACAATACTATGAGAATAGGGAGAAAGAAGAGAACGACCGTGCTGATAAAAAGACGAAAGAGCTCAAAACTAAAGTGTTGTTGCAACAAGCGTATCCTCCGGGTTCAAGTCAGAATAATCCGCAACAGAATAGGTCGCAGCCACAATCGAACAGATCCCAAACCCGTAATGACTCCTCCTCCCAAAGATCCTCGTTAGGGTATAATCAATGTGCTTATTGTAGACAGGAGGGACACATTAAATTCAATTGCCCTGCTTTGAATGAACGTAACAATGGTAACTCATCTAGAGGAGGTCGTGGTGGTTCACAGCAAACATCACGTGGTAGAGGTCGTGGTGCTCAGAATGATCGCTCAGATAACTCATCCAATTCTAATAATTGTTTCGATCAACGTGGATCATCGCAAGGACGATCTGCGCAGTACAATGTAGACGATTATTACGTCGATCAGGGAACTGACGACAGTAATTACTAGGACAGCCAAAGACAAGGAGAGGGAGTGGTATCAGTTCCGGTTGATCAGAGAGGGGCTTACGTCGCAGTTGCTACATCGGGCGTCGTTGAGCCTTTTCTGTTGGACACTGGTGCAGCGAAAAGTTGTGTCATGCATTCGAAACTCCCTGGCGCACCTTTGTCTGGCTTAACAAATGTTTCCGTTGGATTCTCTGGCGCCCCCGTTAGCAATCCGGTTTCGCGCCGTTTGCCCCTTAAAATTGGGCCACGTGAGCTAGAAGCTCCGTTGATTTTAACCACGGGTTGTGGCGAAAATCTTTTGGGCCTGGATTTGCTTAAACGTTTGTACGCAACTTTGTATTGTTCTCCTGCGGGTGTAAAACTTACGTTAGGAGAGAGGGTTGTCTCTCCCATGTATTTGTCCCTTGATAAGCTCCCACCGGAATTGAGTTCTCTTCCTGCGTCTTTGTGGGCAACAGGTCCAAATGACGTGGGCCTACTTGATATCTCCCCTTATGTTGTTCAGTTGAAATCTAATGTGCGGTTGCCACGTATTCCCCAATATCGTATCTCCCTTGACGGTGAACGAGCACTGTTGGCGATCATCTATGATTTGATCGAGAAAGATGTTATCGAAGAGACTCGGGGAAACGTGTGCAACAGCCCTGTGCTGCCCATTCTTAAACGTACTGATCCTTCAAAGCCGCCTGTTTATCGCTTTGTTATCGATTTACGGGAGGTAAATAAAATTGTGGTTCCTCAATTTCCCGTTGTGCCTGACATCACGGCGCTACTGACTCTGATCCCAGCTTCTGCATCGTGGTTTTCGGTGATTGACTTGAAAAATGCGTTTTTCAGCATCCCGATTGCCGAGGAGAGCAGGGACCTTTTCGGTTTCTCTCTCGGTGGACGCAGCTTCCGGTTCAAACGCGCTCCTCAGGGCTACTGTGAAAGTCCATCTATTTACAGCCAAGCCTTGAAGGGTCAACTGGATGCGTTTAGGTTGCCGGTCGGTGCGGCTTTGATCCAATACGTCGACGACTTATTGGTGGCTGCTGATACTCAGGACATTTGCAAAATTGCTACGGTGTCGTTGCTGCAACATCTCTGTGAGCTCAATCATAAGGTGTCACCTTCTAAACTCCAATATTGTTGTCAAGAAGTAACCTATTTAGGTCACTTATTGTCCAAAGGAGGGAAGGAGATTGACCCCAGAGAGAATTGCAGCGATTGCGCGAATGGCTGTGCCAAAAACCCAAAGAGATGTGCGTGCCTTTCTAGGTATCACGTCGTACTGCAGGCAATGGATTCCAAATTTTTCATTGCTAGCGAAACCATTGGTGGCTCTTACGTGTAAGGATGTTTCAACTCCTTTACCATGGACGGAAGAATGTCAGAAAAGTTTTTCTGAACTACGTGATTCATTGTGTTCGGCTCCTGTGTTAGGTACCCCTGATTACAGTAAGCCGTTTACGTTATATGTTCACGAGAGGGAAGGTTGTGCGTTGAGTGTCTTAACGCAACCTTTTGGTGGTAAGCAACGTCCATGTGCATATTTTTCCTCGACCTTGGACCCAGTAGCTAGAGCATTGCCGAGTTGTTTACGAGCAACAGCGGCAGCTGCGGTCTCCATCCGACAATCAGCAGGATTGGTCATGGATAATATGCTTACGGTGATGGTTCCGCATGCAGTCGATACTCTTTTGAATCGAACGAAAACTCAGCACTTGACGAGTGCGAGGTTGTCTGGGTACGAATTGACGCTCTTGGCAAGCCACATTCAGATAAAACGTTGTAACGTTCTGAACCCGGCAACTTTGTTACCAATTAGCACAGAGTCAGATGAAGTAGCAGAACATGACTGCTACTTGAGGACTGAAGAGGAAACGAAAGGTCGAGTGGACCTTAAAAACACCCCATTGGAAGATCCGGATGGCACTTTGTATGTGGATGGGTCATGTTTTAAGTTGCCGAATGGCGATGTGACTACTGCTTATGCTGTTGTAACATTGAATACTGTTGTTGAGACTGCAAGGTTGAATCAGAATTCTGCCCAAGCTGCGGAGCTGATTGCTCTTACTAGAGCGTGTGTGTTGGCGAAAGGGAAACGTGTGAATGTTTTTACCGACAGTCAATACGCGTTTGGTGTTGCTCACAGCTTTGGACGATTGTGGAGAGAGAGAGGTTTCTTGACGTCGCACGGTACGAAGATACAGCATGGCCAGCTTGTGAATGATCTTTTGGATGCATTGACTTTGCCTACGCAAGTTGCGATTGTTAAATGTAGTGCGCATCGTAAGGTGACGGATGATGTTGGTCGTGGTAATGCGTTTGCGGATGAGACTGCTAAGGAGACTGCCCGGAACCTTAGCACTCGAATGTATGTGACGAGTTCGGTTAGGTGGCCTACAGAATCGAGTATGTGTGAAGACACTATCGAGAGTGTGAAAGCAATTCAGAATGAGGCCACCGAGACTGAAAAGACGAAGTGGAAAGAAAGTACGGGAAAGTTGGATGCGAATGGTTGTTGGATTGACTTGTCGGATCAGAAAAGATGGTTGTTGCCTGATGCGTATGTGCTGGCCGTTGTGACAATGGCGCATGGGTTAGCACATATTAGCGCGAAAGGTATTTGTAAGTTGCTGGCTCCTGTGTGGAAGAATGACGGCATTACGAAATGTGCTGAACGTCTGGTGAAGAATTGTATGGTGTGTATAATGTACAATCCTGGCAAAGGAACCCCAACTCCTCCTGGCAGTTTTGCTCCCCCTTCGTATCCCTTTGAGGTGATTCAACTGGACTTCATCCATATGGAGCGATGCAATAGCCTGAAATACGTTTTAGTGGTGGTTTGCGCATTCTCCCGA
Source organism: Lissotriton vulgaris (assembly GCF_964263255.1). Lineage (NCBI taxonomy): Eukaryota > Metazoa > Chordata > Amphibia > Caudata > Salamandridae > Lissotriton > Lissotriton vulgaris. The sequence continues at coordinate 1,068,889,505 of NC_141698.1, read as the reverse complement.
TGGATCGAGGCCTATCCTCTCAAAGACAATACTGCTTTGTCTACTGCGAAAATCCTACTGAAGGAATACTTTCCTCGGTATGGAATGCCTAGAGTCGTGTGGTCAGATAACGGAAGTGAGTTTGTTGGAAGTGTGATGAAGAGTGTGTGTAAGGGCCTTGGAATTAATCAGAAATTCCATAGCGCCAATCATCCCCAGTCAGCTGGATTGGTTGAAGGGTACAACGGCACCCTTAAACTAAAGCTAGCGAAGATTCAGGCTACGACTGGTCTTTCGTGGCCTGACGCTTTGCCTTTAGCATTACTGTCAACTAGGGCGACTGTACACTCCCGAGTAGGGCTTAGTCCCTATGAAATAGTGTTCGGCCGTCCTGCGAATGTGTGGGGGGTTCCTAGGCCAGGAATGTTTTCTGATCTTGAGTACCCAATGTTGATCGATTATCTACATGACTTGACTGCTAAACTGAGGTTAATTCACCAACAGGTTTACGACGCATTGCCGACGCAGACGGAGGGTCCAGGCCACCAGCTCCAGCCCGGAGACTGGGTGGTGACAAGGAACTTTTCACGCAAAAATAACCTGGACCCGAGGTTCACCGGACCCCATCAAGTGCTCCTGGCCACGAGGACTGCCGTTCGTCTTGAGGGACGTAAAAATTGGGTGCATGCTACGCACACCAAACGAGTCCCCATCCCTTTTCCGGCAGACCCGTGGGTAAGGAGAGGCATTGCGTCATCTGAAACAGAAACATTGCCGGCGTTTGTGCCTTTTAGCGACGCACAGCTTGTTGAAGAACCCTCAGCGCAGCAGAAAGACATTGTTGAACAATTAGCATCAAAAGACTCAAGACCAGAACACTCCACTGATCAGCAGGACGCTGTCTCCTCAACGGATCCTTTGTTTGACGAGCAGACACGTCCTGGGAAAACCCGATACTTTTTGCGATCTCGCACTAAGGACAAATAAAAAGATCTTGCTTTGCTGTACCGACGATTGCATTATCCCATTTTCCGTGATCAGTTTTGAACTTTTCGTATTACTGTAATTATTTTTGTATATATATTGAGCTTCATTCCTTGTATTTTTGCCTTTACAGCTGAGAGACTTTGTTTTTGCATACATACATATTGTACATTGAAGGCCGTAGGGCCGCGCGCGTACTTCCTTCTGGACAGTAGGTCTTGACGCTAGGTTAAAGGCCGTCGGTTCCTGGGAACTCCTAGGGATTGACTATTACTGCACAGAACGAAGTGCGTCAAGAAACGTTGCGGACGGTCATAGGGAATGGCATTCTCGAAGCTAAATGATTTGGAGGGAGCTCAAGTCCACAGATTCAAGCTGCAGCAACTCAGTCGTACCAAATGTTTCATATTCCAATTGTTTGTATTGTTCTTGACTGCTTCTGCATTATTGGCGGGTGGGGTGTATTACACGATGTCTTACTTCTTACCTGCTACACCTACTCCTACTCCTTACCCTAATCTTACCTCTACTGCTTCTCCCCATTCCTTTCACATGTTACCGGAACACGAACAGGCTAGACGTGTAGAATTCCGCAACAATTCCTTTATTCAGCTCCTCCATCAGCATCAGTTAGTGGTTAATACTACTAATTGTTGGGTGTGTGGGTTGATGCCACACACTACAGATAAGGGAATTCCATATCTGGTGTTACCGTATAGTTCCCAAGGGTCAGCTCGAGCATTTCAAACAATGTTTCGAAGCGCACTGGGTTTCCACCCCATTCGAGAACCACGTTCCCCCTACTCTGGTCCTACCTCGTATCAAAAACCTTTGTCGATAGCAATAGAGGATTTAGATAGTGAGATCTATGATCCCTCGCTTATTCCCGAAGAAGAGGTACAGGCCTATAGGGTCCTAAGTAGAGGTGAATATAGTGTGTTCACTAGCGAAAAGCAGCTTAAAAGCTCGCCTCGGATATGGGTCGTACCCCACACTGGTAATTTTTGTCTTATGGGTCGTGGCCGTAGATCGCAAGCCCGACTTGGAGCAAGTGCTTGCACTGAAAATTACATTCTGCCGATGTCCTCGTCCCCTGTGTTTCTGGCTGCCAAGGGCACATACTTTATCTGCTATGATCGTGCATACACATGGTTGCCCGCTGACTTCATGGGCTCATGTTTCATTGCAAATCTGTTGCCTCCGACGTTCACTGTAGATGCCGATTATCACAAGACTAGAGTTGTACGAGGCGTAATTAGCGAAGAGGATACTGCCGGTCAAGAGGCAGGAGACTTTTTCAAGGGTTTCCTCCCGTTTTGGGGACCTATGGTCAATAGTAGGAACCTGAGACAGTTGACTCGAGTGGTAGAATCGACAGCTAATATTACTGCCAGTGCCCTTGGTAATATCACCACAGAACTTCAGGCGGAGAGACTTATGACGTTACAAAACCGTATGGTTTTAGATGTCATCTTAGCAGATCGAGGTGGGGTATGTAAGGTGATCCATTCGAGCTGCTGCATTTTTATTCCAGATAATGCTCCTACTGTCTATCAAGCCATCTCGAGGTTGCATAAGATCTCCGAATCCATACACGTGGATGTAGGGGATTGGACGCTACTTGGATGGTTTTGGGGCCTGATGTCGACTTGGGGTTGGAAAATTCTGATGATCATCGGAGTCGTTGTAGTGTTCCTGTTCACGTGTTGCCTTTGTGTGCAGTGTGGTCCTGCCTTATGTGGCCTCTGTGCTACAACGTGTATGAGACAACCATCTGTTACCAAGGGGACTCAGTTGGATAGAGCTATGCTACAGCAACACCTCGATGGTCTGATGAATATCGAATATGATTCCGACTAGTGCTTGCCTACATGAGGGCAAAAGGAGCGTCTGAGGTTCCGTGACAATTGTAAGTGGTGTTTTCGACTCGCACGAATATAGTCGAGTCTGGTATCTCTGAACCGCAAATGACGAGTTTAGTAAGTGTGCGCAGTTTCGCTGTGCTAACTTAAACCGTTCGTTTGTTATGTGGGTTTTTCATCTGTACCCACGGGTTCCATCTTAGATACGGCATCCATTTTGTCTCTTGCCCTCAAGTAGCCAGCGAACGGACGTTGTCCGCTTCGCGACCCTGGGACTCCCAAGATATTTGCGGAAGACACATGTTCTTTGTGAGTGTCTTTATGACGAGGGGGTGCTACTGTAAGGCAGATGGCGCCGCTCGAGGCTCATCTTACCGCACGGACTTATTGTCTCAGCCGTGCATCTCATTAGACACGTCCCTTTGATGCCTGTATCTCGTGTTTCCCGATACCTCCCCTTTTACACCCTTTCCGATCTCCCCACTGTCTCCGTCTTCCTCTACACCTGTCCTTGTTCCTATTTCGATCTGTTTTACTGCTGATTGGAATTTGCTAATGGTGGGAAGATGGTTTTTTACAGTTGGGAACCGCCAAATGTTTCCGCACTTATGTTCCGGACCTCATTTGTTTTAAAGTGACTAAAGCGACCCCTCTGGGGGATAATGGTGGGAACCGGGTTGTAAACTTTTGTGTTCAATGTAATCCTATGGGTAAAAACTGTATAAAAGGAGCGATCCACAGAACCAATTTGAAGCAGTCTCCCCAAGTTGCACGCTGTGTACTTGTCGTGATCTCTGTGTTCCCTGCAGCAAATAAACCTTGAATCTTTGACGTCGAAGGAAGTGTCCCGTGTCTCTGTGATTCGTACGCCGGAGCAGGTTACCCACGAAGGTTTCAGGTGTTGTGCCCTGGCACCGCTGGGTCTTAAAGAACCCAGTCCTTCAGGATACTATAGATTATAAGCTCGGCGAGGTATACACCTGGGCAGAGGTGTATGCCCGCCCACGCTCGAACAAACCCTACAACCCTGCCTCAACCACTGAAACATCATCCTCAGAAGATGACAGCAGATCCAGACCAACTCGCACAACACCAGACGTTGGGTCACAAACACCGAGTACATCTACAGACTCCTCGGTACATTTTTTAGAGTCGGGTCCAGACCAACAGAAAGATCCAGGGGGGGAAAAACCCGCAGAGGAAACAGGAAAGTCACCTCAACAAGCCAAAAAGAAAACCAAGGGCAGACGATAAATACTCAAGATAACCTGGTTATCAACATATCTTCCACCGTACTTACCAGAGATGAAATCAACACGTTACAAAAGGGTCAATCCTTCGTTCCAACCACCACGATCAACTCTTTGGAACTGGAAGTCAGTGCTTTTAAATTGACCCGCAACTTACGTTTAAGACATTTTTTCACCAACATCAACCCTGTTACCACACAGGAAGAAGACATGCTTAGAGGACTGAGACCTCATAGCACATTTATGCCACCACAGAGTCATAAGATCATTGACGCTTTTGAAAATTTGATCAAGCAGGAAATCTTGAACTTGCCCTTTCAATCTAACATAAAACGTGGAAACTTAACCCGGAAGGAAAGAAATATCCTCCAGAGATTGGCTGATGACCCGTCCATTACCTGCCAGAACGCAGACAAAGGTGGTGCCCTAGTCGTTATGGACACCACCTTTTATGACCAACAAGTGGAAATTCATATCAATGACAGAAACACCTATGATTCTCTACCAGGAGATCCAACCAAGGAGTACGCACAAGAACTTACACTCATTGTTAAGGCTGCATTTGATCAAGGTACAATTGATGACAAGACCCGCAGATTTTTAACACCATCCAACCCCAGACCACCGGTTCTCTACATGTTGCCTAAGATGCACAAGCACCCCACTCATCCCCCTTTTCGGCCCATCGTGTCGACAAGAGGAAGCTTGCATGAAAACACCGGCAAATTCTTGGATAAATATTTGCAACCATTTGTCTTAGCCACCAGATCACATGTCAAAGACACAACTGACTTCCTACTCAAGATTGAATCCATCATGAACCAGCACAAGAATACTCAACTCATCATGTGTACGGTGGACGTCAGTTCACTGTATACCTCCATTCCACATGATGGAGGTATTGAAGCTGTGGAACAGGTTTTATCCTCGTCCGATCTTGATGCAGATTTCAAACTATTCCTAATGCAACTGACTATCTTTACACTGTATCACAGTTATTTTTCTATCAAAGACAAGTGGATGTTCCAACTCAATGGCACTGCCATGGGAAATTCGGCAGCTCCCTGCTATGCTAACATTTATATGAAGCAATTCGAGGAATCTCACATCATGACTCAGAGCAGTTGGCAAAAACATGGACGTCTTTACCTACGCTTCATTGATGACATTTTTCTCCTATGGGAGGGCAACACAGACACTTTGAATGCTTTTTTGGAAACATGGAATCAGTTCAATCAAAGAATCCAATTTACATGGGAACACAGTGATAGTCTCATACATTATCTAGACGTGGAAATTCACAGGAGTCAAGGCAACTGGTTCACCACGGTATACCGTAAGCCTACAGACAGAAACTCAACCCTCCACTACAGCAGTTTTCACCATTCTGGTCTCAAGAATAATCTACCCTACGCACAACTGTTACGGATCAAACGAATAGTTTCTGATGAGAATGAATGCAAAACACAGATGAAACACACATTGGATAGACTCAAAGCACGAGGATATCCCACACCCATACTGGATCTTGCCATGGCAAGAACTGACAAGAAAAGTAGGCTCGCCTTGTTGCAACCCAAGCACAAAGAACAATCAGAACGCATCGTGGTTGTATCCAAATATTCAAAAACATCCAACCGTTTTCAAGCCATCATTCGTAAACACTGGTCTATTCTCACCCTTGAACCTGATTTTAAGGGTTTGTTCAACCAACCACCCATTTTCGCATTCACAAGAGGTAGAAATTTGAAGGAAATTATATCCAAACCTAATCTTGATAACACACCCAGGATCTACAAAGGACTGAGACCTTGCTACAACTGCTCGAATTGCAACAATTGCATCTCTGGTAATGTTATCTGTCACCCCATGAAAGGGCATCAAATCAAATTGAAAGTAAACGCCACTTGCAACTCAAACAATGTCATATACCTATTGAAGTGTCCATGCGGAAAATGCTATGTGGGTCATACAGAACGAAAAATCCGCACAAGGATTTTAGAACACAAAAGCAATATACGTACCAACAATCTGAAATCCACAGTTGCTTCTCACTTTGCTGAATCCAGACATACAGTTGCACAACTGAAATTTTTGATCTTGGAACAAGTACCAGTCACTTACAACAACAAGAACACTTTACTAAAACGTGAGAACTTTTGGATCCGTTTCCTTTCCACGATGGTACCAAATGGGCTGAACGACCGAATTGAATTTTTGTGCTACTTATGATTCATTAAGAACTTTATGTCTATCACTATTGTTTATATAATGTACCTCATGGCACTGATTTTTTGTTCTTACACCCGTTCTAAGATGGCGACCGATTTCCTCTGTTCGATGTCCTTCTTCACTGTTCACTAATTGCACATCTTGGGTCCTACCTTTATGTTTTACACACTATTTAAACACACGTTTGAACCTCTTACATTGGTATCATCACACCGCTGTTACGCCGCGAGGCACTTTACTAACAACTTCAAGTAAGTTCACTTGAGCGCTACCAAGCAGGTTGATGTTTGTTCTTACCCGTTTTAGGGTCTAGCAACTCTGTTTATTTTTGTGTAACTTTCTGCTATCATTTCCGTTTCTTGTTTGCATGCACCTTTCTGGTTACCATACTTTACTTGGCTTCTCCGGTGTATTTTTTAGTCACATTTCATTTTTAACCTTCGTCACTTGCTGTCTAGTCACCTTAAATCTGGCTTCAACATGCTGCTATTCGGTCGAATATTTAACCGCCTGCATATTATTGATTTTGGTTCAATTTGTTTCTTTTTTGTAGAGCATTTCCCTTGAGAAAGGGCGTCTGCCCGAAATGCATCGGGAATTTGTGTTTTGGATTATAATGATTGAATTATGGATCACCCAGTAACTTGCCTTTGATGTATAATACACAGATGAATACAAAAATACCACGTGAAGAATAAAACACTTGATAATTCAACAATCAGACTGTTTTTCATCAAAAATGTTTAGTGAATAAGACCAAGGTCTACATGCTGTGCATCGGTTTGTTCCCCTCCGAGTAGGGGAACCTTCAGACTTCTTAGCTCAAGAGGTTAAGATAACCCTGAAACTACATCCTTGTGTGAAGATATGAGGTGATCAAACACAATGTAATGCAGGAAGGGAGGACTATAGAGAAGGAAGGACTCCAAGTATCACAAGAATAACAAACCTGCAATAAATGAGATTGTGTTTAGTGAAAACTGAGAAGCAATAGGAACGTATGGACTTCCGGCGTTTGAGTAATGTAAAGATTGAAGAAGGACTTGAGCAACAACATTAGGTGTAGAGGTAAGGAGATGAACTTATCAACATGATAGTAAGAGCAGTAGAGTTGAATGATGTGAGAACTGAGTGGTCCATAATTTAGGGTAGAGGAGAAAAGATGGTCCTGAGGAGCAACAGAATGAGGCCGGCATGGGATAAAGGCCTGACGTCAACAAGAGAATGAAGGGACTAGAGCAAGAAGTGAGGACCCACCATGGAATCTAGAAGTACAAGAAAGGGAATATTCATCGAATAATCTTAGTAATCACAGAAATATCACTGATGCAACCTATGCAATCACTCTATAGATTTTATTTTGCAAATTTATCGTGAACTAGAGCTACTTCCCAACCTTATTTCACATACTTGTTTGATACTGCACGTCATAGCTCCCCACATCCAGCTGAAATCTCTTTGCTTTGCCTTTAGTTGGGAAAAACACGTTGTAATTAAAGAAAAGTGGTGGGTGACAGTCTGGTGAGAGGCCAGAGGCAGGCACATGTCGCCCTCATACAGTTCAGTTCATTAAACTTTATTCGATTTTAGATAAACTCATAACAGTATACATCTCGGTAAATAGCAGCATAACATTACAATAAACATGTCCAAGTTAAAAAGACATCGGATACAATTTTTAAAAGAGAAAGCTTAGAAAATGTGCATAAAAGACAGGTTATAAATACTATGATGAAAACTGGGGTTTCTATCAGTTTCCGGAGAGAACCAGACCTTAAACTGCCAATACCTAGTAACATACAGATAGGACACCAGAAAGAAACCGGGACAAAAAAAAAACACATTTTAGGTCTGGCTAGCAGCTGTATGTAAAGATAGGCTCCCCTTACTCATATGTGGAAGAGGAGAGGAACAGGCCATAACTGGTTGATGGAGGTATACATAGCTCCGGCTGCTAGGCCCACTTTAGACGCTGAAGGGCAGGTGAGTGTGAAAATGTTGTGCTCTGTGGAGCAAGCTAGAGAGAAATGTGGCATAAGGGCCAGAGCTGCCGACCTACAAACTGGGGGCCCAGGTTCGAACCTCACCATAGGCTCAACATCCTGTAATCACATCCTGGGCAAATCCCTTAATCTCCCCATGGCTAATAAAATGAATGTGACCGTGTGCAATGTAACTGGTGTTCGTGTAAAGTGCTCCAATAATACCTTTGGGTCGAGTTCGTGCTATACAAAACTGCAAAAAAGAAAGGTTCAGGCCTCTTCGTTCATCCGAAAATCAAAAATTCAAACAACATTAAAAAAAAGTAAAATATCTGAATAACAAAAGAAGGAGCAAACATTGTACAATTTCACAAACCCATTGATGTGCTGCGACAAATCTGTTAGAATAGACTGATCACGCCTCTTCCTTTCTCCAGGCTTGCTTTCTTTGTCTTAACAAATACCCTACTTTCCTTCTCCTAATTGGTCAGGCTTCAGGGAATGCTCCCTGTCAAGTCAATCATATTAATGAAGGATTTTATTACATTACAGATATCCATCCCCTTTCCTCCAAGGAGCAGAGAAAAGAAGCATTGCAAAGCCAATACGTCTCGGCCCCGCTGCTATCTTAGCCAATGCTTTTATATTGGTCGGGTGCGAATGCATGCATCATGATTGTTGTGTCGTGTGATCTATGCTCAAGGGGCATCTAACCCTGACTAGGCCTAGCACGTGGCCCTAGAATAAACTCAGCCAGACACTGGGAAATAAAGTTGCTTGGTCGGTCGGCGCGTGTCTCTGAACCCCCTCTCACGTGCTCGACCTCTTTTTATTATAGGGCGGTCACGTGACCAACTTGTCCGTCCCTCCGGACCTCAGGGGCGGACCCTCAGGGACACAACATTCCTCCTAAAACAAGAAAAACAACAAAACCAAAAACACACTGCAACGTTGCAAACATGGTCCGATCGAGCCCATTGTCTCACTAGCATCGGGTCCGAAACCTTCAGCGTCTTTCGCAAAGGCTAGCGCATTAAGTTCAAACATTGTGGGCACATGTAAAAATGAGAACAGTCTTACGTAAAGTAGTCCCTCAGCCAACTGGAGGGGGTGGGGTTGGCACGTAGCTGGCGTTGGGACCCTCGCTGAGTCATCGGCTCTGCTCCCGCCTCCGCCTCTTGGCTTGGCGCCTCGTTGTCGGCCCCCTCCGGATCTGGGGCCTCATCCAGGGCCTCCGGATCTCCGCCCACATCCTCACTAGAAGCCGGCTGCTCAGCACGTGGCCTGACCTCGGGCTGAGATGTTGACTCCCCAGTCGGCAACGTAGTTGCACTTTCGGTTTCTCCCTCGCCTTGCTGGCGCCTTGGCTCGCTGCTCGACGGGTGATAGAGTTTGAAGTGAGACACATTGCGAGTCACTTTGTCTCGTCCTCGAGTAACTGTGATGCGGGTGCCCTTCACACCACTGACTCGCCATGGTCGTCTTTCATAATTGAGTCGGAATTTGCCCCCAGTGGCCCGATTTTTTATGAGCACGAGGTCACCTCTTTTGAAGTGGGGGGCCACAGCCCTGCGTTTCTTGCTGATCTGGCCATAGGCAGCCTGTCTCTTCATTTCTACAGTCTGTTCCTTTATCAGTTCAGGGGCCCACTGGGGGTGATGAGGAATGGAGTCCGTGATTACCCGCCCTAGGAGAAGGTGGGCAGGAGCTACCCCCGTTGTAGAGTGAGGGGTCTGGCGATAACTGCGGAGGAAAGTGAAAATGGCCATCTCCACGGACTGTCCTTTGTCATGTGCAATGCGGATTACCTTGTTTAGAGTTCTCATGAACCGCTCGGCCTCTCCATTGGCCTGGGGCCACCTTGGGGTGATGCGCCGGTGACGGGTTCCTAGAGACGAGAGATAGTCTGCAAAGTCTTGACCCTGGAAGGGCGGTCCATTGTCCGTTCTAAGTTCTTTCATGGCTCCATGCGTGGCAATTATTTTCTCTATCTTGGGAATCACACAGTCGGCGCTGGTGCTGGTGATGATTTCGACTTCCGGGTACTTGGAGTGATCGTCGATCATCACTAGCGTGTGCCGTCCATCCGGAAGGCTGCCAAAGTCCATGCTGACCCTTTCCCACGGGCCTCGGGGCCTGGGTTCCACGATGATGGGGGCTTCGCGGGGGCTGTCACCTGTAGTTTGGCAGGCCGTGCATGTGCGCACCGCGGTTTCCACCATGTCGTCCATGAGCGGGAACCACACCTTTGTCCGCAGCCGTGCCTTGGTCTTAACCATTCCTTGGTGCCCTACATGCGCGAGCTGCACCACTCGGCTCGTCAGGGCCGTCGGGATCACCAGACGATGCCCTCGCAGGAGGCACCCCGCCTCGTCTTCGTTCAGTTCAGCCCTCACGTGGTACAGACCATCCATGATTTTCTGAGCCTCGGGTGTGAGTGCCTTCCAGCTCTCCCTGGCCTTCTGCCAGTTGGCGGTCCGGATCAGATCTTTGGCCCGCTGTATGCAGGCGTCCTGAGCCGTGGCGCTCACCACCTCTTCCAGGGATATGGGGCGCGGACATGATCTGGCCACGACCCATCGCACGTAGGCCTCTGTCTCTTCAGCTTCTTCCATTTCCTCTGGGGTGGCCGCCCGGGGGTGCCGTGACAGATAATCCGCCGGATTCTTTGCCCCTGGCTGGTACTCTATGGCACAGTTGTACTCCTGTAATTGCAGAATCCACTTTTCAATTCTGGGGGGTGGTTTGGATGAGGTACCTGAGAACAGGGACAGCAGCGGCTTGTGGTCCGTTACTACTGTGAAGGGTTTGCCGTATACATACAGGTGGAAGTGCCGGCATCCCCAATGAATCGCAATGGCCTCTTTTTCAATTTGGGAGTACCTTTGTTCTGTGTCCGTGAGGGACCGGCTGGCAAAGGCGACGGGGGCCCAGTCTATCTCATCGCGGGCTCTCTGCATCAGGACAGCCCCCAATCCCGCCGGTCCAGCGTCCACTGCAATCAGAGTGAAATGTCTGGGGTCAAAAAACGCCAGCGTGGTGCTGCTGGACAGCGCACTCTTGATGTCCTGGAATGCCCTTTCCTGCTCCCGTCCCCAGTTCCATGGCGTGGAGTCTTTGGTTAGCTCACGTAGAGGGAGGGTCAGGTTGGCCAGGTCTCTTATGAAGCGACCACAGTAGTTCACCATCCCGAGGAAGCTTCGGACTTCCGTGACAGTCGTGGGCGGAGGTGCATCTTTGATATCCTTGACCTTGTCCGGATCAGGGTTAACACCATCGGCCGAGAACACGTAGCCGAAGAACCCCAGCTTGGTTTGAAGAAACTCACATTTGTCTCGGTGCAGAGTGAGCCCAGCGCTGCGGAGCCTGCGGAACACCTGTGCCAAGCGTTGGTTGTGCTCGGGAATTGTCCTGGCGTGCACCATGATGTCATCGCTGACGTTGATCACCCCCGGTATGCCAGTGATGAGCTCCTGGATGACGTTTTGGAACACTTCGGCCGCACTGGATATTCCGAAACTCAGTCTGGTGTACCTGCGCAGTCCGATGTGAGTGGAGAACGTCGTGATGTTCCGGGACTCTTTGTCTAACACGAGCTGATGGTACCCCGCCCTGAGGTCCAACTTGGAGAACCACCGGGCCCCGGCCATCTCTCCGATCAGGTCATCGATCGTGGGGGTGATGTGTCGTTCCCTCTTGATGGCCGCATTGGGGAGGCGCATGTCCACGCATATCCGGACCGCTCCCGGCTGCTTGGGTTTCCGAGTAACTACGATGGGCGATACCCAGGGAGTGGGTCCGGACACCTTTTCAATGATGCCCGCTGCTTCCAACTTCTGTAGCTCTTCTTCGACCAGTGGCCTCAAATGAAACGCGACTCTCCTGTGTCGCAGGGCTACCGGTTGTACAGTGGGGTCCACGTGCAGGTGTATTTCCCGACCCTTGAATCGGCCGATTCCTTCGAACAGGTCCGAAAAGTCTGTGATCAGCTGTTGCACTGACTCCTCGTGTACCCCAAACGCAAAGGAGACCACTCCCAGGTCTTCGGCTGTCCGGCAGCTCAAGAGCATACCTTGGCCTTCCTCCGACACAAAGATGTTGGCACGCGTGATCTTGTCTCCGTGCCGGACTGCTGCTTTAAACTTTCCTCGAATGCGGAGGGGCACGTCCTGGCCATAGGCAAAAACGGTGATCGGAGTGGAGCGGAGGCTGGGTGGAGTGGTCATGTCTCCATAGAGGGACGCGCTCATCAGGTTTATCGAGGCGCCCGTGTCCACCGTGGCCATGATGTCCTGATCAGCTACTTGTATTGCGCACTGTGGTAGTGTCCTTGTGCGCTGGGTGGCTGTGCCGATCATGTGCACCTTGTGTGTGGACCGTTCCTCCTCGTCGTCGTCCATGTCACTGTTACTGGTTCCTCCTTCCGCGCCTTCAGGCTCCGCCACCGCGTGTACTGTCTGGCGGGGCTTGCTGAACTTTCTGGATCGACACACCTTTTCAAAATGGTTCATTTTTCCGCACCCGGAGCATATCTTGCCCCGTGCTGGACACTCTGGCGCCGGGTGTCTCGGGCCTCCACAGTAACCGCATGACTGCGCCGAGGCTCCGCCCTGCGGAGTTGTTGTTCGCTTCACCCATTTGGGCTGTGGGCGGACCTGCAGTTTGTTCACCGGTTCCACTTTCATATTGGCCTGCAGAGCTGCTTCCATGTGGGCTGCCCTGGCCTTGGACAGCTCCTTCGTGCGGCCCAGCGTGAGAATGTCTGGGAGGGGTTTCCCCGACTCCTCTAGAATTCTCTCGCGCAGTTTAGCAGAAACGCAGCCCTGAATGATCTGGCCTCTGATTTCCTCCGTGACATCCTGAAATCCACACGTTAGTGCCAGTTTCTTCAATCGAGAGTGATAGGCGTCCAGCGATTCCTCTGGCAGTTGCCGTGCTTGTCTGAAAATGAACCGCTCATAGTCTTGGTTGGCCATGGGTTCAAAATGCGCATTGAGTGCGTTTATGAGCGTGTGGTGGGTTTTGGGAGTTGCTTCCGTAAGGGTGCGGGCGATGGAATGAATGTCCTTGCCACCAAGATGGAGGATCATGGCACGCTTCTGCTCCTTGTGGACCTTGGTGGCCTCAAAGAATATGAATAGTCTGTCCACCCATTCTTTCCACTTCGGTGCGAGAGTGGACGGCGCCCCGTCCACCACAAACGGCTCAATGGGCGGAATATTGGCCATCGCTATGGACGCCCGGGTTAATGTCTGTGGGCAGCCGGGATGTGATCCAGCGGCCGCCGGAGCGACGGACGCACCTCGCGCGACCAGTCACGCTCCTGCGCGCTGCAGATGGGTGCAGGCCAGCGCTGCTCACCTGAATAGAGCCAGGGATCAGAGTATTTCCTCCAGGCAGGCAGAGCGGGGGTGTGTGGTGGCACGGCACGAGCACCGCGGACACGTGGAAATGCCCGCAGCCGCCTCACCCCAGCAGGGACACACACACACACACACACCGAGCGGGGAATCGATCACCAGCCTCGTCGCCAATTGTTGTGTCGTGTGATCTATGCTCAAGGGGCATCTAACCCTGACTAGGCCTAGCACGTGCTATCTTTGTTAAAGAAAAAAAAACATTCAAATGTGGATGCTGATGCGAGTGCATGCGCCACTCACGTGCACAGTGACGCAGGTCGACCATTTGTATGTTAGAGATCTAACATATATGGCAGACATCCATAATAGACTGGTAAATTAAAAGATTAAAAAAAATAGTTTCTAAAAGGGCAAAAAACTAAATAAATGGTCAGCAAGACAGTATTTTCCAGTTGCAAGGCAAACGTAAATTACTTAAATAATTAGTTTATTGAAACTGGGAAGGGGAGCCGGGTAGGGGAGGCGAATAAAAATAGAGCATGTTTGGGGCACAGTTACAAGTTCATGAGAGAGCATGGAAGCTTGTGGTGCATTCCCAAATGAAAAGAGTCCCATCTAGTTAATCGTGGAAGGATACAACTAATCCAGTCCGAACATTGTGACACTGTAGTGCTCCTGGGGGGTTAAAACACATGCATAGGGAGGAAGGGCATTGAATCTAAACCCGTACTCACAATCTGCACAGCACATGTCTCCTCACTCACCTGAGCTAGACATCAAAGACCCAATCATGAGCAAGGGGTTGACTCAAAGCCCTATCTACGTCTTTGTTATGTGTTGGAAACAACAGCTAAACCGTTCTGTAGCAAGACCTAAAAAAACATGTAAGCGCCCTTGCAGCCTGCAAATCTGCAGGTTGAAAACGTGATCTGTGCAGACAAGGAACAAAGGTTTGTGGAGCAGAATGGAATTACAGAGATATCATCTGATATAGGGCACTTCACTTTAGTGAGAAGTTATGTGAGATCTATAGTTCTTTGCTCTTTTATTTCACGCTTGGCCGACCAGAGGCGTGGACCCTGAATGCCCAGGTATCTTGGTATCATCCCAGAATGTCTTGGCAGAATAGCATCTGACATAAATATTGTGTCCCAAATACCATTTGCAAACATATCATCCATCATTTTTGGTGTCCATTTTCCAAGATTAACTTCGATGGGAAGTAATTATGTAGGTGATATTTATGACAATATTTATGTCAGATGATATTGCGTGAAGACATTGTGAACTGAGAATTGTCTGCACTATGCTGTGTCCAGGCTCATCTCATTTGCTGTCTTCAGACCATTTCCCTCACCTACTATCTACACTGTGTTTCACCTACAATCCCTGTCTGCAGCCTGCCTCTCCCCGACTGTCTGCGGTGTATTTCTCAACTCACTGGCTTCTACACATGCCTCTCACATGCTCTGCACAGTGCCTCTCCCCCTCACTGTCTGCAGGCTCTATGTATCCACTCACTGTGTGAATGGTGCTTCTCCTCACTCACTGCCTGCCCCTCCTGCTTCTACACTCTCACTGCACACTGTTTATCCACTCACCGTCTGCCCCACCTGCTTCTGCCCTCTCACTGCACACTGTTTATCCACTCACCGTCTGCACTGAGCCTCTCCCCCACTTTCTGTCTGCAGAGTAAATTACTCCGCTCTATCTGCATTGTGAATTACTCCACTCTATCTGCAGAGTGAATTACTCCACTCTATCTGCAGAGTGAATTACTCCACTCTATCTGCAGAGTGAATTACTCCACTCTATCTGCAGAGTGAATTACTCCACTCTGCCTGCAGAGTGAATTACTCCACTCTCTGCAGAGGAATTACTCCACTCTAATTAGAGAGTGAATTACTCCACTCTATCTGCAGAGTGAATTACTCCACTCTCTGCAGAGGAATTACTCCACTCTAATTGCAGAGTAAATTACTCCGCTCTATCTGCATTGTGAATTACTCCACTCTATCTGCAGAGTGAATTACTCCACTCTATCTGCAGAGTGAATTACTCCACTCTATCT
The DNA here is from genome assembly GCF_964263255.1 of Lissotriton vulgaris. Taxonomy (NCBI): domain Eukaryota; kingdom Metazoa; phylum Chordata; class Amphibia; order Caudata; family Salamandridae; genus Lissotriton; species Lissotriton vulgaris. Next base: position 1,068,873,785 of record NC_141698.1, on the reverse strand, counting down.
GCAGAGTGAATTACTCCACTCTATCTGCAGAGTGAATTACTCCACTCTGCCTGCAGAGTGAATTACTCCACTCTCTGCAGAGGAATTACTCCACTCTAATTGCAGAGTGAATTACTCCACTCTATCTGCAGAGTGAATTATTCCACTCTATCTGCAGAGTGAATTACTCCACTCTGCCTGCAGAGTGAATTACTCCACTCTCTGCAGAGGAATTACTCCACTCTAATTGCAGAGTGAATTACTCCACTCTATCTGCCGAGTGAATTACTCCACTCTCTGCAGAGGAATTACTCCACTCTAATTGCAGAGTGAATTACTCAACTCTCTATCTGCAGAGTGAATTACTCCACTCTCTATCTGCAGAGTGAATTACTCCACTCTAATTACAGAGTGAATTACTCAACTCTCTATCTGCAGAGTGAATTACTCCACTCTATCTGCAGAGTGAATTACTCCACTCTCTATCTGCAGAGAGAATTACTCCACTCTGCCTGCAGAGTGAATTACTCCTCTCTATCTGCAGAATGAATTACTCCACTCTAATTACAGAGTGAATGACCCAACTCTCTATCTGCAGAGTGAATTACTCCACTCTTTATCTGCAAAGTGAATTACTCTACTCTGCCTGCAGAGTGAATTACTTCACTCTATCTGCAGAGTGAATCACTCCACTCTCTATCTGCAGAGTGAATAACTCCACTCTGTATCTGCAGAATGAATTACTCCACTCTGCCTGCAGAGTGAATTACTCCACTCTATCTGCAGAGTGAATTACTCCACTCTAATCACAGAGTGAATTACTCAACTCTCTATCTGCAGATTGAATTACTCCACTCTCCATCTGCAGAGTGAATTACTCCACTCTGCCTGCAGAGTGAATTATTCCACTTTATCTGCAGAGTGAGTTACCCAACTCTATTTGCAGAGTGAATTACTCCACTCTAATTACAGAGTGAATTACTCAACTCTCTATCTGCAGAGTGAATTACTCCACTCTATCTGCAGAGTGAATTACTCCACTCTATCTGCAGAGTCAATTACTCCACTCTAATTACAGAGTGAATTACTCCACTCTAATTACAGAGTGAATTACTCAACTCTCTATCTGCAGAGTGAATTACTCCACTCTATCTGCAGAGTGAATTACTCCACTCTCTATCTGCAGAGAGAATTACTCCACTCTGCCTGCAGAGTGAATTACTCCTCTCTATCTGCAGAATGAATTACTCCACTCTAATTACAGAGTGAATTACCCAACTCTCTATCTGCAGAGTGAATTACTCCACTCTTTATCTGCAAAGTGAATTACTCTACTCTGCCTGCAGAGTGAATTACTTCACTCTATCTGCAGAGTGAATCACTCCACTCTCTATCTGCAGAGTGAATAACTCCACTCTGTATCTGCAGAATGAATTACTCCACTCTGCCTGCAGAGTGAATTACTCCACTCTATCTGCAGAGTGAATTACTCCACTCTAATCACAGAGTGAATTACTCAACTCTCTATCTGCAGATTGAATTACTCCACTCTCCATCTGCAGAGTGAATTACTCCACTCTGCCTGCAGAGTGAATTATTCCACTTTATCTGCAGAGTGAGTTACCCAACTCTATTTGCAGAGTGAATTACTCCACTCTAATTACAGAGTGAATTACTCAACTCTCTATCTGCAGAGTGAATTACTCCACTCTATCTGCAGAGTGAATTACTCCACTCTATCTGCAGAGTCAATTACTCCACTCTAATTACAGAGTGAATTACTCCACTCTAATTACAGAGTGAATTACTCAACTCTCTATCTTCAGAGTGAATTACTCCACTCTATCTGCAGAGTGAATTACTCCACTCTATCTGCAGAGTGAATTACTCCACTCTATCTGCAGAGTCAATTACTCCACTCTGCCTGCAGAGTGTATTACTTCACTCTATCTGCAGAGTTATTCACTCCACTCTCTATCGGCAGAGTGAATAACTCCACTCTCTATCTGCAGAGTGAATTACTCCACTCTGCCTGCAGAGTGAATTACTCCACTCTATCTGCAGAGTGAATTACTCTACTCTATTTGCAGAGTGAATTACTCCACTCTCTATCTGCAGAGCGAATTATTCCACTCTATCTGCAGAGTGAATTACTCCACTCTATCTGCAGAGTGAATTACTCCACTCTCTATCTGCAGAGCGAATTACTCCACTCTATCTGCAGAGTGAATTACTCCACTCTATCTGCAGAGTGAATTACTCCACTCTCTGTCTGCAGAGTGAATTACTCCACTCTCTGTCTGCAGAGTGAATTACTCCACTCTCTATCTGCAGAGTGAATTACTTCACTCAGCCTGCAGGGTGAATTACTCCCTTCTATCTGCAGAGTGATTTACTCCACTCTGCCTGCAGAGTGAATTACTCCACTCAATCTACAGAGTGAATTACTCCACTCTCTATCTGGAGAGTGAATTACTCAACTCTATCTGCAGAGTGAATTACTTCACCCTGCCTGCTGAGTGAATTACTACACTCTGCCTGCAGAGTGAATTACTCCACTCTATCTGCATAGTGAATTACTCCACTCTATTTGCAGAGTGAATTACTCCACTCTCTATCTGCAGAGTGAGTTACTCCACTCTCTATCTGCAGAGTGAATTACTCCACTCTCTATCTGCAGAGTGAATCACTCCACTCTATCTGCAGAGTGAATTACTCCACTCTGTCTGCAGAGTGAATTACTCCACTCTCTGCTACATAGTGAATTACTCCTCTCTCTGTCTGCAGAGTGATTTACTCCACTTTCTGTCTGCAGAGTGAATTACTCCACTCTTTGTCTGCAAAGTGTATTTGTTACATTTTATCCTCATTGCATTTTCCTGTACCTTTAAATCCTGCATGTTTTTCTTTAAGTGTTCTTAGAACACTACTGTGTTCTTGCCTACAGGTCAGTTGCACTGTTCCTGTGGACCAAGAGACTGCTGTTCATGTTGCTGTGCTGCTTAATAAACCAACCTGCTTTCCCACCAGTTCCTGTGATTATTTAACAAAATTGGCGACGAGGGTGACCTTAAACTGGTTGAAGAGCAGCACAGAGGTGGAGTTCATCGATTTTTTTCGTTTAAAAAAAAAGAAAACCTACAATCAAGAACTTCTTTCCTTCAAGAAGCATCTAGGAAGATTGGCAAGAATTTTATTCATAATAAGAAGAAAATCCGATTCCAAGAACTCCTACCAACGCAAATTTGATGATTTAGCAACATTTTAAGGTAATTCTGATTGTTTACCTTTGAATTATCTGACTCTGGCTGGTGGATCGGTATTTGTGCGTGTGACAGACGCGAGACTGCATCAGCGCGAGTCCGCATCAGCTGTTGTGTGACACGAGCTCATCGGCGCTCGAGATTCTGCTCGAGATTGCATTATCTCGTTGTGGTGCGCGAAGTTTGTCATCTGAGCCAGCTGTTCAGCTGAGGAGTCCTCGCGCTACAAGACGTAAAGACATTGGCGCAAAGGCGGATCAGCGCGTGGTGACGTAATCACGCATCAATCTTAAGCGCGGCGGCCATTTTGGATTGGGATTGATTCAGGTCGCGTTTCCATAGCAACCGATCACCGTTTGTCTCCGTTTTTTTTTCCACTCGCGTTTACTTTAAGCCTTTATCCAAGAAACGAGGATATCTTCAGAAAGAAACAACAGAGAGACAAGGATATCTTCATTTTTCTGGTATTACATATTTTGTTTCATTAATCAAATTTTTGTTTTGGGTTCTTACTCTGAAAGAAAACGCATGGGACAAGTTTCACATCAGCAACTTAAAGAAGCCATATATAATATTTACTCTTGTGTTTTGACTTACCTGCTATTGTGTTGGTTCAGAAACTATTTACAGTTGTTTTTATTTGTTTATTTGACAAATTGGTTATTATTATTTTAGTTTCATTATTTTAAAAAGGAAAAGGCACTGAAATAGAGAGTATGCAGTTTGACCCACCTGAGAAATTTTTGCAGAATAAGGGTGATCCACCCATTCCATGGACTCGTTGGAAAGAAGAATTCTTTAACTACATGAAGGCAATAGATGGAGAACGCATGGGTTCTGAAAGGAAGAAAAGTATTCTCTTACACTGTCTGGGTTCTGAGGGGCAAATGGTATTTAGAGCTTTACCCCCTATTCCGCCTGAGTTAGGTGAAGGAGAAGGTACTAATGTATATAAGGAGGCTCTTCTTAGAATTGAAAAACGTTTTAAACCAGTTTCAAATATAGCGCTAAATAGGTATAAATTTTACACTCGGGCGCAACAAGAATCTGAATCGTTTGATGAATTTATGACTGCATTGAGATCTTTGTCTATTCATTGTAATTTTGGTGCCATTTGTGATGAGATGTTGAGAGATCAAATTATAGTCCATGTGAAAAACAAGAAAACGCAAGAACGCTTATGGGAATTAGGTGACCCAAAGTTATCTGAAGCAATTGCTATTGCGAAGTCTTTAGAACAGTCTGAGAAATGGATGCTCACTGTTCAAAAACATGTTACCAATAAGCCTGATTCCCATGATGAAGTTTGTCTTGTTAAACATAAAGAAGGACAAATCAATGAAAGTCAACAAGCATTTCCCAATACCAATAGATTCAACAACACAAGTAATTTTAAGAGATATGGGAAAGCTATGATTTGTTATAAATGTGGTAGTAAAATGCATGTTGCTTCATATGCTGGATGCCCTGCTATTAACAAAGAGTGCAGAAAGTGTGGAAGGTTAGGACATTTCTCCACTGTTTGTAGAGATCCAAGGATGTCTGTGCAAGGTCCCAAAGATAAAGTTGCAGTTGTTACTGAAGGTCCTTCAAAAACTTGCAGTTGTGCCTGTAGTAGTTTAGAGCATTGTGATTCACCTAATAAAGGTTTTGTAGTTTATTTGGCTGGAGAGATTTCTTTGATCGATGACAATGATCAGCTTATTAAAAAACCCATTTGTGAGATGTTTGTTTTGGGTGTCAGCCTTAACTTGATGGCTGACTCCGGTTCACCTTGGACCATTATTACCAAGGATTACTTTGAAGAACGGTTAAAACAGGTTCTGAATTTAAAAGACATTCTTCCTTCTGAGATTAGGGCAATTAGTTTCAATGGTACTATGGTAGCAATGTTAGGTCTTTTTCAAGTCAGAATTACTTTCAAATCCAGGACTGTTGATATTAAATTGTATATTGCAGTCAAAGGCGTGAATGTCGTTGGATGGAAGGATTTGTGGAAATTTGGCATTATTTTAAATCCTCGCGCAAAAGATCCTGTCATCTTAGGTGAAATTTTTGAAGATGATAACATTTCCGCCATTTCAAATGATGGAGGGACCGATATAATTAAAGGTGAATTTAACGATGTTTTCTCTGACAAATTAGGTATGCTTAAAAATCTTTCTCACAAAATTAAACTGAAATCTGGTGCTGTTCCGGTTAGGCAAAAGCTGAGAGGGGTACCCATTAATGTGAGGGAAGATCTGAGAAAAATGTTAGATGATTTAGTGGCTGAGAATATCATTGAACCCATTGATTCTGCAGAATGGGTTTCCCCGATTGTTTTAGTCAGGAAACCGGACAAATCTTTGAGAATGTGTGTGGACCTCAGGGCACTTAATTTGGCCATTATTGTGGACTGTCATCCCCTTCCAAATATAAATGAGGTGGTTTCCATGTTGGAAGGTGCCAAGGTGTTCTCTACCCTGGATCTAAGATCGGCCTATCACCAGATCACACTTACTGATGAATCCAAGTGTCTAACAGCTTTTATTACTCCTCATGGTCTTTTTCAGTATAACAGAATGCCGTTTGGCTTAGCCTCAGCTGCCTCAGTTTTCCAAAGGGTCATGTACAACATTTTTAGGGATGTGGATCATTTTGTGAAATGTTTTCAAGATGACATTTTAATTTTTTCTGGTACTGTGGAGGACCATATTGGTCATTTACGATCTGTGTGTGAAAAACTAAGGAATAGCGGTTTAACCTTGAAAGCTAGCAAGTGCAAGTTATTTCAATCTTCAGTTGAATATTTGGGACACACATTATCAGGTGATGGTGTAGTGCCGAAAAGATCAAATGTTGATGGTATTAGTAATGCCCCACCGCCAACTAATAAAGACCAGTTATTATCCTTTGCAGGAATGTGTGAATACTATAGTAAATTTGTAAATAATTTTGCCACCAAAATGGAGCCTCTGAGGAAGCTTTTGAGACATGGTAATTCGTTTGTTTGGGAAGGGGAACAACAGGTAGCTTTTGAACGCATCAAGTCTGATATTTTGCATGCTCCAACACTTAGACCTTTCTGTTTGAATAAGTTGTGTGTCATCACGGTGGATGCCAGTATGTATGGTCTTGGGTCTGTTTTGTCTCAAAAGGCTGGCAAAGATGAGTGGAATGTGTGTTTTGCGTCCCGTACCCTCAATGATACGGAACGTAGATATGCGGTCATTGAAAAAGAGCTTTTAGCTTGTGTGTGGGCTATTGAGCACTTTAGGAATTTCATTTGGGGAAATAAGTTTGTGCTGAGAACTGATCACAAACCATTAGTTAACATTTTGTCCCCAGGTGGAGGTTGGAATGCCACGGCTCGCATTTCCAGACTTACCTCACGACTCCAAGAATATTCTTTCACTCCGGAGTATGTCCCGGGGAAAAAAAATGTGGTGGCAGACTTCTTGTCTCGTCATCCATCTCCGGTTTCTGAGTGCAAGAGTTTGAATGACACTGATGTGGTCACTTGTTTGCAGGATGTTCTATCTACCGCTTTCAATGAGATTTCTGAAGACTTATGGAAAACTGCCGATGAACAAGATCTCACTTTACAAAATATTAAAAAATTCATTCTAGAAGGTTGGCCTGATAAAAAATTGTTAAAGGAAAATTTTATGCCATTTTTTAATATTTCAACTGAGCTTGAGTTGGAGAATGATTTGGTTTTTAAATCTGGTAAATGTGTTCCACCTTTTGATATACAGAACCTGATTCTAGATCTTGCACATAAAACACATCCAGGTATGTCGGCCATGAAAAGATTGATTAGGAATTATTTCTGGTGGCCATCGTTGGATCGTTTGGTTGAACACAAGGTCAGAGAGTGTTCTGTGTGTGTAGGAAATGACAAAATGTTGAAAGTTAATGTTCCCCCATTGAAGACGACCCCTTGGCCCATTTTGCCTTGGAAAAAACTTGCCTTTGACATTTCTGGCCCTTTTATGTGTCTTCCCTCTGATTCCCGATATGCTCTTGTGCTAATGGATTACCACTCAAAATGGCCAGAAGTTAAATTTGTTTCTTCTACTTCCACCAATGTTGTCATAGAATTTTTCAAGGAAGTTTTTTCTAGAGAGGGTTGTCCGTCCATTTTGGTCACGGATAATGGCGTGCAACTTACCTCTCTAGAAATGGAGACTTTTCTCAAATTACATTCCATCAAGCACAACACTGTTTCTTTTTATGAACCACATGAAAATGGTTTGGTGGAGCGTTTTAATAGAGTTTTAAAAGGTTTTATATCTGAGGTCTGTAAGTCTGGGTCAGATTGGAAGACTTCTTTAAGAGAAAGGTTGTGGTGTTACAGAATTACCCCTCATTCAACCACTGAAGTCAGCCCTTTTCGTTTGCTTAAAGGACGTGATCCTGCTTCTACCATTTGTCCTTGGTGGTTCAGGGATAAATGTCTCAACAAGTCTTTTTCACAAGACTTGGTTGAACAAGCATCTCAGAAAGTTGAGAACAAACAATCAAAAAGCAAATTGTGGTATGACAAAAAGTGGAACGTTAAATCTCCTGATTTTTCTGTGGGAGATGTGGTAAGGATCAAGAGACCTGGTATTCTTTCAAAATGTTCTAATAAGTTTGGCAAGCCAATGAAACTGGTAAAAGTTTTTAGTAATAGTGTCATTACCCAGGATGGCAGATTATGGAACTTTAAGCGGGTTGCAAAGTGTCCCACTGTGCAACAAACTTCCATTTCCGCCGTTCCCAAGCCTACCAGCAGTTCCATTGCTTCAAGGGTAAAGTTATCTAACCGTCCTAGATCGTTTCCTGTGAAATTTCATGATTATGCTTCTTAACCTTTTATCTTTCTTTTTTACGAAAGGGAGATGTGTTACATTTTATCCTCATTGCATTTTCCTGTACCTTTAAATCCTGCATGTTTTTCTTTAAGTGTTCTTAGAACACTACTGTGTTCTTGCCTACAGGTCAGTTGCACTGTTCCTGTGGACCAAGAGACTGCTGTTCATGTTGCTGTGCTGCTTAATAAACCAACCTGCTTTCCCACCAGTTCCTGTGATTATTTAACAGTATTACTCCCCTCTCTGTCTGCAGAGTGATTTACTCGTCTCTCTGTCTGTCTGCAGAGTGACTCGCCCTACTTACTGTCTTCAGAGTGATACTCTACATTCATTCTCCACCACACTTGCTTCTCTCCCCGCTTCTGTCTGGAGAGAGCTTCCTCTTCACTCGTATTTACACCATGTTTTTCCTACACTCACTGTCTGCTAAGTGATCACTTCACTCACTATCTGTCAAACACAGTCTACCAAAGTTGCATAGAGATGTATCATCTTGCAGGCCTCTGTAGGTTGTCGAATGGCAGTAGGTCATAGAGCGGGCACTGGGCACATCGAAGGAGACGGTGAAACTCATGTTCAGACCCTTGGAGTTGCAGGCAGACAAATCAATGGTGGGTTTCCACTCCATTAGATAAACACACACCCTGTGACCCTCTGTGGCAGTGGAGCATTATGGAACATGACTACCTGTCTCCACTCACAATCTAGCAAAGTTGCATAGAGATCTGTCTGGTTGCAGGCCTTGCTCTATCAATCACACTGTGTAAATGAATACTTGACCGTGAAAGAGTGAGAGAAGGGACAAGATTATAGTTTTTGGAGTGCAGGGCTGCAAGGGGTGGTCATTATCTGTATTCCAATTATATGGGACTCTCAAGTTTGGTATCTTATTGGATGTGGTCATATTGTAACAGCAATACTATTCATGAGTAGTTCAGAGTGGTTATCACAGATCAGAAGTAGCACACATCCTAAATAAGGTTGGAACCCTTGTCTAGACTAAAGGAGTTACACTGCTTTAAAATGTCTTTCTCCCTGTGCTGTCGACTTTGTCAGTGGTCTTCCCGGAGCACGACACCTATATGTGCCTTCTGACTTCTATGGTAAGATCTTTTACCATTAAATTAGGATCTTATATGAAGAATACACAAATCATTGTGTCGACTTCCAAAGATCATGAAACGGCTAAAGTTAATTTCATGATTGTATCTCCGCAGTAGCGCATTAGATCAGTCTCAACACCTTAAAGTTGAATGGAGACAAAACTGAGATCTTGTTCTTTTGTAAACAGTCTTGGATTGGATCCCTGATTGATGGCCATCTCCCACCCTCAGCCAATAAAATCGCCCAAAAGATTTAGGGGTTATTTTTGGTAACTCTCAGATTAACATAGTTGATCTTTGTGCTGCACCATCATTAGCACGCTCTATAAAATCCTTCCGTTACTGCTGCTGGCTTTGGATTAAGCGATAGCTCAAGCTGCCATGTCCTTTAGGATTGAATACGGGAGGTCCCTCCCTTTTGGAGCACCATCACAATTTCTCAAGTGACTACAGATAGCTCAGAATGCTGCAGCTAGACTAATTCTGTTAAATAAAATCTTAGGGCCTGATTTACATCTTGGCGGTACTACAGTCGTTCCTCCATGGTGATGGATGCACATATGGAGTCCCGCCCGCCGTATTTAGATGTAGGCTAGTTGAACCGCTATCCGCATCAACAGATTGTTTACCAGCACGTAAGCGCCCCACTTCTGTTGATGCTGTGGACTCTCTGTGCTGGTAAACAGTACTCCTTTGCTGAGGCAGTTTAGATTCCCCCATTGTGCTGGGATTCCTGACAGAGTGAGTCCCTCGTGGAGTGGATACTAGTAAGTACTGCTTTTTAGTGTGTAACCACACATATGTGTGGTGTTTGCCTCAAAAAAGTTACAGGTATTCTTCTATGCTACTTTTGTTACGTATAGCAAAGCACACAACCAACATACAAACACTATTGAATATATACCCACAGGCACCACAAGCACAACACCCACAAACACCACAACAAACAATATTTTTTTTGAGTGTACATACGCATGTGTTCATTTTGCCTGGATAAGTTGTAAAATGAACACCACCGCATTACACATAAGAAAAAAATTGATTGCAAGCTCAATGTAAAAATACACAAGGCCACAGCATATGTTAACACTTGATTCATTGTAAAACAACTGAACAATAAGCTTACTTTAGATCCCGGCGTCAACCGAGTTCATTAGCATAGTGGTCAGTTCGGAGCAGCAAAGGGAGAACCTGGACAATAGGGTTCAAGATGGAAATGGAAGTTGAAATTTTTCCTTCAATTCCTCCAACTCAGGTGTGAAGGTTTCCCCACCATACTTGCATTGGCTGGAAGCCTCATCGTGTTTGGCCCCGCAGACAAACTGTCAGAACTCCCTCCGACAGCCGCTTTTGCCTATGGCGCCGCTGACACGGGTGAGCAAATCTGGTGGAGTCAGCTACACTCTGTCAGTCTTTCGTCCATTGACCCACCAGCATCTAAATAGAGTCGGCGGAACACCTAGTAAGTGAGCAGGGAATTTGACGGAAAAATGACGGTGGGGCCTAAGTTCTCTGATTTGATTACAGATCCATAAATTTATTATTTTCAAGTAGTTGCCCTTCAAAGGTAAAGCACTTCATAACATCAGAGCTGTATATTTAAAACTTAAATTCACATTCTATTCACCTGCCCAAAAGTTATGTTCGCAGTACCAACTCGTTATCCCTGAATTCAAATGCTCCAGCCTTGGGGAAAGATCCTTCGCCTATTTCTCCGACAAACTGTGGAACTCAATTTTCATAAATCTACCACTCTTCAGAGTCATGATCTGTTCAGGAAAAACATCAACACTTGGCTGTTTCAGGTACCTTTGTAACCCTTTCTGTTCCTGGATTAGATTATTCTCTAGTGCCTTGATGCCAATGAGGTGCCTGTGCCCTTTGAAAATCCTTTTCATTCATTCATTCTTTTATTAATTCAAGAGAAAATGCATGAATGCCAGTCAGTCTGTATACAGTCTTAAGGGTTGTGCACCAAAATAGGGGATTGTACGATTTGCGCCTATTATACACAGACAATTTTGTAATTGTTGATCTCAATCTAATGGGCCTACAAAATCGTTTGACCTGCCTTCAGCAGAATGAGTTTCATCATTAATTAAAAACTAGGACAACAAAAAGAGAAGTATTGAATTCAAAAGGCAAAAGATTCAGGAAGGAAATTAAATTCAAATGGAAATTAGATGAGAGAAATTTGGAAGTCATGGAAACAGACTCTTATTTTTGGAAAACGTTTTCCTGAAACTTAAATGAAAAATAACTTGTGCAACATATTTCCAGTAATGTGATATCCCATGCTAACAGCCTAAGAGTATTTTTAAAGGCTTTAGACGTAGGCATTTCATCCATTTCCCACTGGTATATCGCCCAAAGGTTCTTCCAACTTTTTTATGTGCCACAGAAATAATTGATTTGGGAAAATTAGGTTTTGTGGATGTAATCAAGGGCCAAATACCCCTTAAACTGTGGAATTTGAGCACACTTGCTGCTACCCTGGCATTAGGTTGAATCTTGGATGGATTGGTACTTTTGTGCAGGCTCTGGCTGCAATGCTTCACTGGGGTCACCAGTTACCTAAGAATAAAGAGAACTTCCTAAGGAAATTCATGTGTTTGGAAAGTTTTAATCAACAGAGGGAAAATAGTGTTTTTTTCAGAAATGTTTTCTATGCACTCAGGTTGTTGCAGATACAACAGGATTTTTGGTAGGCTAGGACTGTGCTGCAATGAAAACTTCTGCTAAAACAGCTATCATGCAGTGTTATCTTTGGGTTATGGGCTGGCTTCTGTAAAAAAAAGAAAAAATACACGGTAATTAACGCTTTCCTGTATTATGAAAAGAACACAACCATTTTTTTTTCCGACTCTTGAACACGGACACTAGTTTTTTTCCATGTTGTTAAGAATGAATGTATAACCATTGCAATGTTTAATGTGTGCCTGGCAAAGTGTGGCCTTTTAGGAAAAAATCTGTGATTTTTTAAATAACTTTATCAAGATTCAAATCATGTAAGCTTTGTATGCTCTGCGCTGTACTTTCCTCATCGCCAATTTTTAAAGCCCTTTGAGGCATATTATCAAGGGGGGCAATAGGAAATTATCGCTGCTTTAGCGGCCGTTTTTGGCCGTAAGCAGCGATAATTCTATCGCCCTATTAGCAAGCTGTGACTAACAGCAGTTAGCGACAGCTTGTAGGAGATAGCAAGCGGATTGGGGCCCGCTTTGCATGTCAGCGGTATTTATCGCTAATGACATGCAAAGTGGGCGTAACCAACCTGTTAGCGACTGAAAGCAGTCGCTAACATCGCTATCGCCTATTACCAACACAGGCGTAGCGATGGTAATGTTCGCGCTAAGCGCGAATATCTCCAAAAACTAATGCCTGCTCAGACCAGTTCTTAGCCATTATATCCAATGGGAGGTAGATATAATGACGAATACCCTGTTAGCGATAATGCTTGAATATTGCTGTATCCTCAGCGATATTCACGGATTTTGCCGCTATCGCCGGGAATTTTATCGCTTTTGTGATAAACGTTGCTAATAGCACATTATCTCAGCGATAAAATCCGATGATGCGTGGCGATAAAAAAATTGCCGCTAAGCCTACTTAGCGATAAATATCGCTATTTGTTGATAATATGCCCCTTTATTTGATCAAATCTAATGCACGTTCCATTAATGAAACTCAACAATAAGTATTTGCCCCATAAAATGAAATGTATTGCTTTAAAATGTTTAAATCTTTTACATTTTTTTTTACATTTGTATTGAAGCATATTAGGCGGTTTGTTTGTGATAAACACTTTGTGGACCTCTTTAGAGATCCAAAATGTATCTTAAAAAAACTTGAACTTGTCCGTCAGTCAGTGGCATGGATATGGGGTTTGATAAAAGACGAAAACAAGAAAAATACAAAAGTAGTTTCTTGCAGTGAGCCATGAAAGGGTACTAGTCATCCAATCAAAAGATTGGTATGAAGCTGTGGGCCAGTGGAGGGACAAACGCAAGAAGGAAAGCCATCAAATAAAAAACAAGCAGATGCCACTGAGAAGAAAGTCTAGAAATGGCAATCAGTCGATTGGCTGCTCAAAGCTCAATTTAATTGCTGGAATTGTTCACAACAGTTCTTTAATGTACAACTAAAGCTGCCTTAATGGGAGGCATAAAAATTCGGAATACCAATCACTAGGCTTCTATAATATTTTACCATTCTAATTTCTAAATCCAGGGCACGGAGATGCTATAAACTTTAATCCACTAAATCTATCAATCTATGTATGGTAAGAATCCATCATTTCAATTCCAAAATCAATCTTCTAAAATCACATGCCGTTCTCAGTAGTTATTCCCATATAAACCCATGCTTGCTGGCTCAAGGGGGCCATTTTCAGAAGACGCGTTGTTAGTCTCCAGGAAGGCAGCTTTTTTTGACATTGGGCCAACTTCCTGTCATGTCAGATATCCCAAATGATTTTCATTCGCACTGCATTTGCTTTAATAAAATACCAATATTTGTTCTGCTCGTGAATCGGCGGTAAGCGCATCTGGGCGCCTTCCCCGCCAGCTGCCGACCCCCTTTGGAACGCTCTGATAATGGAGCTCACTTGATATCGCGAATCATGTCGGAGGAGGTGTAGGGCGCACGTTTCATTAGATAATGACTCCGTTTGGAAATTGGATCCGGGGATCACATTGATTATTCCTGACATTTCCATTATCAAAGTCATCGGTAAACCCGAGCTCTTCATTTTCTGTCCTATCCTCCCCGTGATTGACTTTGGTTAAAGGGCTTTTTGGTAAGATTCAATGGTGCGGCAGGACCTTCAATTCTTCCCTGGCCACAATGATCTACAGTGGATCTACCTTCGGTGATTAAGGGCCTCATTTTATTCTCCAAAAGATTCACGATTCAAGTACAAACAAGAGTTTTTGCTCAAATTAGTATTCTGAATTTTGCAGTAATTACCACACATGCCTAGTTTTTTCCTTGCTTGATTTTCACCAAGTAATTCCGGGCAAGACTCATGTGGGGAGAAAGAAAACAAACTTTTTCTGGATTTTTGAAACTCCCAAGTGGAGGAAAAGATTTTACCCTGTTATCCCCAATACAATATGTATAAATCACAATGATCCCGCAATACCACATTGGGTAAATATTGCACTACAGGTTATTAAATTGACCAGGTACATCATTACCTCTAGAAATTATGGGGATTTTTTTTCTTAGGCGCTCAGGGGCACACTAACTAAAAAGAATTACCACAGTCAGAAGGTGAAGGCCCCCCCTCAAGTCAATCAAGCTATTTATTTTACTTAACCCCTTCCATGCGGCCGCGATTCTGCGCCTGTGCAGCAGAATCGCGAGTGGGCGGGTTCATGACGGCCCCCAGCACACGAGCACCATAGTGCATGACGGCTGGGGGCCGTCATCAGCATGGAAGGGGTTAAAAACTCTGGGGCATATTTACAAGCTCCTATCGCTACAGGAACATCACAGGGCAGCTACATTTACCACCAGCGATTTAGAAAAGGGGGTGGTGATGAACAGAGTGTCTGAGTTAAACAGACCACTCTTACCCAGTCCAAAGATCAGGGCTTGATCCATCACCGTTATTTATCTCACTGCCCCATCCCAGCTCAGAACCTGGCTATATGCAAATCAGTCTGTAATGCCAGAAACCGGTCCCCGGGAGCTTGTTTCCTTCCCAGTGTAAGAATTGGCTTTTGTAGTTTGGTCTGCCCTGTTCCCATCATGCACTGGGACAGGAACAGACTAATTTGCATACAGTCAGGTTCTGAAACTGGGATGGTGCAGTGAGCTAAAAAACGGTGTTGGATCTAACCCTGATCTCTTGACTGGGTGAGAGCTTTCTGCTTAATTCAGAGACTCTGTCCCTCACCACCCCTTGTTGTAAATATTTTTGTCCACCCTAAGCGTGGAAGGGTATTCTCAGATGTGAGACCCTTGCTCATTGCACCATCAGGATTCAAGCAAACCGGGCCGAAGACGGCTGTAATGCCAGAAACCGGTCCCCGGGAGCTTGTTTCCTTCCCAGTGTAAGAATTGGCTTTTGTAGTTTGGTCTGCCCTGTTCCCATCATGCACTGGGACAGGAACAGACTAATTTGCATACAGTCAGGTTCTGAAACTGGGATGGTGCAGTGAGCTAAAAAACGGTGTTGGATCTAACCCTGATCTCTTGACTGGGTGAGAGCTTTCTGCTTAATTCAGAGACTCTGTCCCTCACCACCCCTTGTTGTAAATATTTTTGTCCACCCTAAGCGTGGAAGGGTATTCTCAGATGTGAGACCCTTGCTCATTGCACCATCAGGATTCAAGCAAACCGGGCCGAAGACGGCTGTAATGCCAGAAACCGGTCCCCGGGAGCTTGTTTCCTTCCCAGTGTAAGAATTGGCTTTTGTAGTTTGGTCTGCCCTGTTCCCATCATGCACTGGGACAGGAACAGACTAATTTGCATACAGTCAGGTTCTGAAACTGGGATGGTGCAGTGAGCTAAAAAACGGTGTTGGATCTAACCCTGATCTCTTGACTGGGTGAGAGCTTTCTGCTTAATTCAGAGACTCTGTCCCTCACCACCCCTTGTTGTAAATATTTTTGTCCACCCTAAGCGTGGAAGGGTATTCTCAGATGTGAGACCCTTGGTCATTGCACCATCAGGATTCAAGCAAACCGGTCCGAAGACGGCTGTAATGCCAGAAACCGGTCCCCGGGAGCTTGTTTCCTTCCCAGTGTAAGAATTGGCTTTTGTAGTTTGGTCTGCCCTGTTCCCATCATGCACTGGGACAGGAACAGACTAATTTGCATACAGTCAGGTTCTGAAACTGGGATGGTGCAGTGAGCTAAAAAACGGTGTTGGATCTAACCCTGATCTCTTGACTGGGTGAGAGCTTTCTGCTTAATTCAGAGACTCTGTCCCTCACCACCCCTTGTTGTAAATATTTTTGTCCACCCTAAGCGTGGAAGGGTATTCTCAGATGTGAGACCCTTGCTCATTGCACCATCAGGATTCAAGCAAACCGGGCCGAAGACGGCTGTAATGCCAGAAACCGGTCCCCGGGAGCTTGTTTCCTTCCCAGTGTAAGAATTGGCTTTTGTAGTTTGGTCTGCCCTGTTCCCATCATGCACTGGGACAGGAACAGACTAATTTGCATACAGTCAGGTTCTGAAACTGGGATGGTGCAGTGAGCTAAAAAACGGTGTTGGATCTAACCCTGATCTCTTGACTGGGTGAGAGCTTTCTACTTAATTCAGAGACTCTGTCCCTCACCACCCCTTGTTGTAAATATTTTTGTCCACCCTAAGCGTGGAAGGGTATTCTCAGATGTGAGACCCTTGCTCATTGCACCATCAGGATTCAAGCAAACCGGGCCGAAGACGGCTGTAATGCCAGAAACCGGTCCCCGGGAGCTTGTTTCCTTCCCAGTGTAAGAATTGGCTTTTGTAGTTTGGTCTGCCCTGTTCCCATCATGCACTGGGACAGGAACAGACTAATTTGCATACAGTCAGGTTCTGAAACTGGGATGGTGCAGTGAGCTAAAAAACGGTGTTGGATCTAACCCTGATCTCTTGACTGGGTGAGAGCTTTCTGTTTAATTCAGAGACTCTGTAACTCACCACCCCTTGTTGTAAATATTTTTGTCCACCCTAAGCGTGGAAGGGTATTCTCAGATGTGAGACCCTTGCTCATTGCACCATCAGGATTCAAGCAAACCGGGCCGAAGACGGCTGTAATGCCAGAAACCGGTCCCCGGGAGCTTGTTTCCTTCCCAGTGTAAGAATTGGCTTTTGTAGTTTGGTCTGCCCTGTTCCCATCATGCACTGGGACAGGAACAGACTAATTTGCATACAGTCAGGTTCTGAAACTGGGATGGTGCAGTGAGCTAAAAAACGGTGTTGGATCTAACCCTGATCTCTTGACTGGGTGAGAGCTTTCTGCTTAATTCAGAGACTCTGTCCCTCACCACCCCTTGTTGTAAATACATTTACCACCAGAGCAGGGGGAAATGCAGGGCTGCACCTTATTGTTCTAAATACTGTGCACCCCTGTGTTTGTAAAGTGACGGAGCGTGGCATTCGCTTTGTTGGCTTAACGCAGCACTCCGGCAACTTTAGTTGTAAATATGCCCTGTGTCTCTCCTCTTAAAAGAGCTCAGTGGTGTTTAAAAGCTAAATAAAATGTTGTCAACCAAAGTGCACAGCTGGAAACACTAATGTTCATGCAAAATAGTGATCGCTGTGAATTTTTAATGACACAAACTTATCATGAACAGTTTATTGTAAACTATTACAGTTCTTCACAGTCATCATTTTTTGCACTATTTTACTCTTGGCCCGAATCACATTGCAATTTGCACTTGCGAGTTCCACGCACATGTGCAAATTATGTGATTATAAGTGTATCCAAAATCTGACCAGTGGCGGCTGGCATAGCTCGGGGTGGCAGGACTGGCGTGGGGGGGTTGTGCATGGTGCGAATGCAGCGTTGTGATTGGAAACCACCCATGCTCCCGAACCAATCACAATGCTGCAGTGCAGTGTTGTGATTGGTCTGAGTGTCCTGGTTAAAGAAGACATGCACTTTGCATGACACAACTACATTGACTTGTATTTTGCTCCAGGCCCCACACTTTACAGGGCTGTACTCTCCTTCAGCAACATTTATTGATATTTTGATGTGCAACCAATGCGTCGCGTTCATTATTGGGGATGCAGCGTGTGTGGACAAACCACTATATAGCGCCAGACACCATGTTTTCTCTTTCATTTAAGTAAATTATTTTTAACACTTAGAAAGAAGGTGGATTTATCACATGGGCCACAATGGAAAAAGCTTAAAGAGGGCCCCACGTTAGGGTTTGGCCCCAAGCCTTGCGCCAACGTCTGACAAGCCTGTGTTGAACAGCTGCTGTTTTTGGTCCAAAATTTCAAAATGAGGATGAGAAGAGAGAAGATATCATGGGGTTGGCTCAATCCAGGTTATTGCAGATGCTACAAAAGAAGAAAGTGTAGGGCCTATTCACAAACTGTATTTTGTGGCCCATTTAGTGGTACTACTCATGTACTAGAAGATCCTGTTCACTAACCTATGTGAGGAGGACCCCACCTCAGCCTTTCTTATCTTTTCTGTGATGAAATTTGTGCCCCGAAAGCGAAGCCTCCACGCTTATATGCCTACATTTTAGTGGTAAATGTAGGAGGGACTAAATGGGAGGAGTTGAGGGAGAAGCAAGGAGGAGGTAAGGGAGGGCTGAGAAGTGGTTTAGAGAGGGACAGTCAGCCACCCATAAAACAGAGTAAGCCCATTCCTATTAAAAAAAAAACACTTTTAAAATTACTACAGCCAAAAAGGACTGAAAACAGTCCTAAATATATTTCAGCTCAGACCTAGAATAAGTTCAGCACCACACATGGCCAACCACTGGTACTGTAACACTTTGTTAGAAAATAATGGCGGCAGACTTAAAATAGAATCTCATAGGAAACAATGTAAAATACATTCATTTATTTCAGTTTAAAAAAAGTAAACGAATGTAATGTAAATTTGAAATCATTATATATAAATAAAAAACAAATTGTATTGTACAGTAAAATATTTAAATAATGTTATAAATTTAAAAATGACTGCAACTTATTTTGTAAAAACATAAATTATTGTAAATTAGTTCTATAGTCAACACATAAATAAATATATTTTTTTAAGTTTAGTTGGGTATTTTTAAAAAACAATTATTACACAATAGTTTAATTGAATATAATATATGTCTATTCATTACATATGTATGTACAAAATATGTTAGTAGTGCTCTTATTTAGATCTACATTTAAAATGTATATATTGCATTAATTTATATTGATATGCAACATAAAAATATTTTTACTAGTTTCTTTAAGTTAATAAACTTTGTACAATTGTCCTAACCAAACCATAGGAGTAAGTGTACACTTGTAAAAGTTGGCTTCAGTGCCTTATTTCAGCAGATGGGCACATTTAAAACTACACATTGTAGTAAATTTACTCTCACAAACGTTGAATAGTCAAAAGTAGTACATTTACTACAAAATGTAAGAGTATATTTAGTAATATAGATGTAATTGTGAATATACTCTTGTGTTATTAACATTGTAGAGTGGAGCCAGGGCAACTACTCTTCCCTGAATCTCCAGTCACAACATTTTAAGTGCAAATATGGGTTTCACCCCAAGAAATGGAACTCAGATCGATCTCAATGTACTTAAAATGCTGCACACTGGATGCAATGCTGTGTTGAACATTTTGCAGAAGGTCGATTTTTAGCCTGTGGATTTTGCTTGTATATATCCAATTGAACATCACCATTTATGGAAACTTGTGATTGCATCACAGCCCTCAAAGCACGGTTATTTGAACACAGTGGGGCCTATTCACAAGCCCCTTGCACCACAGTTACGTCACTTTTCCCATGTTAAAAATGACACAAAAGTGGCGCTAGGCCTTGTAAATAAGCCCCAGTATTTATAATTTGCACAAGTGCCGTTTATTTGTAATCTTTTCTTATGTTTTGATGTCTTAAATACCTCTGAGTGAAGCACTTAAATTAGCAATATGTTATGAACAATACAGTTCCACACGACTGTTTCACTAGTAAAGCTGGAAACTTTAGAAAACTGGGATGAGGAGAATAAAAAGGACAATAAAAAAGTCACACCCTTAATTATATAAAGTGTGTTTGATACAAACTGTATTGGTCTGAAGGGTGGAGGAGCAGCCGCGTGTGGCATGTGCACCCGTGCAAGAAACAATCATTCGCTCTGGGTGAGCAGCATTTTGAACAGGTTCTGCCGAATATATACAATTTTGAAATGAGAAACCTGTGTATTTTATTATTAACGTTTTAAGTAGGATACGTTGTCTCTGCTGGATCCATTCATATCAGTTTGAGTTAAAATTAAAAATAAGGTACATATTGCAGCCACAGTATAAGCCACATCATTTACATTGAATTGCACAATATGTTTGATCATTTGCATTTCCGTGCTGCTCACAACTCTAACATTTGCTGAATAATTTGTCGGCCCTTAGTCATGAATCGAGTATCGATTGCCAGTGCCATTTATTTCTATTGCTAATTGTGGGGAGGGGCCATGTGTCACGAGAGGTGAAGTCTTGAATGAGCCATGATTCCCCTCCATCAGCAATGGCAACAAATAGCATATTGTACTCGGTGCATCTGCTAATATGGTTTCTACCACATTTTTATTTGTATTTGATTTTAAAAAAACATTAAAAAATTGATATTTAACCACAGACAGGATAACTAGGGTTAAAATTGTGCAATAAGTTAAAAGAGACATCATGTCTATTAGAGTTGTTTATATCTATGAGGCAATAAATATTCTTTTTTTCTTGTTAATTTTGCTGTACTGTGGTAATAAACTCAAATTTGATCTTTGCAATATAGTGATAACGGCATGAATGTGTGGTTATTCATTTAGTGCTCTCAACGTGTTATTGGGCCAGATTTATTTTCATTGCTATAGCATGAATATAAACTCACCTAAAACATTTAAACTGCAGACATGGTTATAAATGAAAATTGAAAAATGTACTTCATTGGCAAGGTATGTTTAGGAGCACAATCGTAACTCCCACATCAGCCATGCAAACCATATATTTCACACCAGTTGCACTACTCGTGACAATACCCTTAACAAGACAGATACAGTTACAAATGTCTTACAGATGGGAGTGCACATTTTATGTGTTTGGTTTTTGTTGACATGGGAATTGTTAGTGCTTAGGGTGGGTATGGGTTTTGGGTGGTAACGCCTTTTTTAGGGTTTAGGGTGGGTATATGTTTTTGGGTGGCAAGGGACTTTTGTTTTTTTTGGTGGGTATGGGTTTTTGGGTGCATGTGAATTTTTAGGGTTTAGGGTGGGTATATGTTTTTGGGTGGCAAGGGACTTTTGTTTTTTTTTTGGTGGGTATGGGTTTTTGGGTGGCATGTGAATTTTTAGGGTTTAGGGTGGGTATGGGTTTTTGGGCGTTAAGTGCATTTTTAGGGTTTATAGTGGGTATGGTTTTTTTGGGTGGCAAGGGCATTTTTAGGGTTTAGTGTGGATATGGGTTTTTGGGTGGTAAGGGAATGTTTAGTGTTCAGGGTGAGTACTGAGGGCACTGCATACCCCTCGGAACCCATACATTCTTATGTAACGGTCCAAAGTATATGCACTGCACATTGTAGTGCCCACTCTGCCCCTACACAGAACTGCACTGAATTCGGGGGAATTTTATTGTAATGCCACAGAATTACGCAGAATGATCTCCATCACGCCCAATTCTAAATTTTGCAGATTCGCTTTAGTTTTCCAGAATCTCAGTTCAACTGAACTGGGAGGGCAACAGGGATAGAGAGGGTGGTAAAGATGGCCAAACTCTTACTACGCAGTGGAAAGGACTTATCCAGCCACCCCCCCACCTGGCCCGGTCCCTGCTTCTGATCCCAGCCAGGTTGGGGGAGCTTCCCTTGGCCCGATGGACTCCGTCATGGGCACCCGGACCCTCGCCAGGCCGCAGGACAGGAGCTCCCGCACCACAGGGTCATAATGGCAGGCATGGTGTGTGTGGCAGTGATTAAAACTACGACAGGGATGGGGGTAGTATGACTGGGCGAGTGATAAGGTCGGGAAGAGTGGCAGAGATTGAGGGTGACAAGCACTAAGAGGGTAGCCGGATTGGTAAAGAGGCTGGACTGCGAGTATGACGGGATGAGGAGCGTGAGAGGGACTTCTAGACCGGGTGAGATTGGTGCAGGAATAAAGAGAGTGACAGAGACTGGGAGTATGACAGGGATGGGGAGGGTGAGAGGGACTTCTAGTGTTTCAGAGATGAAGAGGGACTTCTGGAGTGACAGGGATGGAGAGGTTGAGAAGAACTACTAGAGTGACAGGGATTTCTAGATCGGGTGGGATGGGTATCAGAATAATGAAAGTGACAGGTAGCGTGACGGGGTTGGGGCGGGGGAGAAGGACTTCTTGTGTGACACGGATGGAGAGGGTAAGAGGGACATCTAGACCCAGTGAGATGGGTATAGGAATAAAGAGAGTGACAGTAACTGGAAGTGTGACAGGGATGGGAGAGATAGAGAGGGAGACCTACATTGACAGCGATGGGGAAGGTGAGAGGGACGTCTAGACCGCGTGGGACGAGTATGGAATAGTGAGAGTGACGGGTATGGGGCGATTGAGAGACTCAGAGAGTGTGACAGTGGCGGGGAGTATAAAAAAGAAGGGGCGTATGGTAGGGAAGGTTCATTGGACGGGGGATAGGACAGACTGGAATGGGGAGAGTAGTACAGAGGGTGACAGGGACGGAGGGTGCAGAAGGGATGGGGGACAGGGATAGGTAGGGTGGTGGAATCAGGCTAAATCCCATCTGACATAAATATTGGAGTTAACAATAGAAAATGCACACGGAATAGAAATGTAGTTTTTAAAAGGATATATAGCACACACTATTAATGTTCTTCAATATTTGTGTCCAATATATTTTGACCAAAAAAAGCATGGCACCTTTCCCCTTATATGCTCCATTTTTAGGCTGTAAACCACGTTTACAGCTGAAGATATAAAACCCGGAATAGACTCTGGGGCAGATTTATAAGCCCCTTGCAGCACATTTGCGCCCCCATTGCGTCACTTCTGTGATGCAGCAGCGGCGTAAACCATGCGCCACGTTGCAACTTATTTAAAACGTGACTTATCTAGGCAGATGTGTCACATTGTAAAGCGCTGCACCACATGAAACCTGCGTCAGGTTTCATGTGGCCATTCTGTTGCAGGGTGGGCATATCGTCGCAGGAAAACCTCGTAAAAGCGACGCCGCGAAATCTACAAGATTTCACTGAGTCAGTTTTACAACACTGCTGCGTCAAACTCTTATGCCTGCTGCAAGCAGGCGTAAGGAGTGACACACCACGTTAAGGATGGGTGGCCCATGAGCATTGCTGGAGTTGCGTTGTGCTTGAGACACGACTCCAGCAATGTGCCGCCCTTATGCCACAAGATGCGACACGCATCTGCCTATCCTTGCACCACGGTGCGCCACATTGTAAATGCGACACATCCGTGTTGGCGCTAGGGGAGAATTGCGTGTCGCATCTATCTGGCTCATCCCTGCTGATTTGCAGAGATGTGCCAGTCCTCGTAAATATGCCCCTCTGTTCACCAGAGTTTTGTGTGTGGAGTAAAGACACATACAGCTGCCAAACGAAAGTATACTTTGCTCAACACAGAAGGTGAAAAACTTGATTGCACATGTAACCCTGGAACATGCTTCCGGTCAGTGGGGATTATGGAGTTTACAATGTATTTGAAAAGTAATGAACATAACAAATATGAAAACAGTTGAAATGGCTTTTGTGACTCCTGTATTTTTAAAGGGACCATCCAGTGTAGAGCAATGAAAGAGCTTTCTTCCCCCAGTCCTGCATCGCGAACAGTCACCAACAATAGGCACTCCAGAGCGTTTCTTTGTCTCAAGACAGGTGCTTGGGTTTCACTTCTATTTTGATCTCATTCAAGGAATGGCCCCTTTAAGGCCAGACTTGAGACAATGTGTAAAAGGAAGTTATCTACTTGATTGTCACATCAACAGGGTCAAACATTAATTGAAGAGCACTTCATGCTCATTTGAGATAGTGTCAATACCACGTGACTCACTCTCTGCCTTCTGTTGTGAGTCCATGGGACCTTGAATGTGAACAGGGACGTTGATGGGATGAAAGCCCTTGCGCGTGGTTGGCGGTACAGAATCAGATCGTTGCCTGTGGCAACCAAGAACAAAGTTGGCCATCTCATCTCTTCATAAACACCTTTACCCATGATTGGTGACTGAGTTACAGTGACGGAGGAGGAACATTAGGAAGGAAGCAAGATGCTTTGAGCAGAGACGTTTTAAAGCATGGGCAAAACGGGCAATTGCCCAGGGCCCCCACCTTGTGAGGGGCCCCTTGGGTAAGCACACTTTCTCTTTCTGTAGCTCACCTATGTCTATTTCCATATCTCAGTCTCCCTGCCTACCCCTGCCTCTGAATAGCTCTGGCTTTGAGAAGCGGCTTCTTGGTATCATGAGGGCTTCAATTCACTGATATTGGGCAGTAGAATTATGAACAGGGTCCCCAAAAATATGTCTTACCTAGGACTCCAAAGGCCTTAGGACAACACTGGCTGTGTAAAGCAGGGTGGCAGCAGCTCTTTTGAACACCTCTCTTGTGGACGCCTCTCCAGTGACAGCAATGCACCTGCCACACATCTTTCTCAAGGACCAGGTGGGGATTCCCTCAGAATATGTGCAGGACCAGCCCCTCGCCCCACAGGCCACATGAGGTCTACCCTATGCCAACTCTCAGACCCCATCCTACAGAGCTGGAGAACCACGCTTCTTGCTTTAATAATGAACCAAAACACTTACCAGCGGCCAAATAAGGTAACTGACAACCCTACCTCTGTAAACACTATCCTGAGGCAATATAACCTCCCTGTACTGCCCCCCTCATTCAGTCTCTCCTTTACCCCTTTCCAATATGTCTCCAAGGGATGATAAGTGGTCCCTTGATGGGTATTCAGGTTGATCACGTACTAATGGATTTCACTAGACTCTAGCAGTAGACCTTCCTGCTTGGGCCCTAAATGCAGATGGAGAGGGCCTGAATGTGCATGTCCCTGTGCTTCCACTCCTCCTGATGTGATGTATGTCAGTGGAGTTCTCATGGTAATACACTGCTGGGTGAAAGGGTTCCATTGTGGAGCTGTCTCACCCCAGCCTCCCAGTACCTGCTCCCAGTGCTGGGCATGGTCTAGGAGGACACGCTCAGACTCTATCCCTCTTCGGGCCCTGCGTGTGTCTCCTGTTCCAAAGGGGGTGCCTTGCCTCCGACATATCGCAGAACTCGCAGAGGCAAAAGTTGGGGCTCATCCAAGGAACAAAAATAGCCAAAAACTCTGCCAAAAATGTCTTTATCTAGTGCGATAAGTCACTGATATGTACAAAACAGTCCTAGATGAGAGACCCTCCACAAAAGAATCATACAGGTCTTCGAATTGGGGATATCATGTTTCTTTAGTTTTATTAAGCATTGTAAAAAAGACATATCAAACAAAAATAGTTCAACAGCAGTTGCTCATCTGATTTCCAAACTGCCCCTTCACCACCTGAACACTGTGCTCCATCGGTGGGGTTTCACCACCCAAGGTGCTAACCTCGAATATGTCGTAGGCAGTATAGTACAACCACACTCATGCGTCTGTACTTCACAGCACAAAATGTGTGGAACATAAGAACAAGGGATGGTCTAAGGCTCAAACAATAATACAAATACCATCTGAAAGCAACTGAAGCCAGCTAGCTTCGATGACCAGTTTAAAGACGTACACATAGCACAGCTCTAGAAACCATTTGTAGCTGGTCAATTTGAACAGCAGCGGCTGCTGCCAATAATGAGTGGCAGGGCGGCGCAGGGAGGAAATAATTATAAAAAATAAAAAGCACCTACCTGCCACTGCTGCTCCCTACTGCTGGCCGCCTCATTGGTGCTCCTTCAGAGCTTCTTGGTTTCTGCACAGTCGCTGCTCTCATGCTATACCAAGCATGAGAGAAGCACCGGTATTGGCCTGAGCAGGATGGTCTGATGCTCGTTCAGGCTAAGGGAGCCTGTGGCCTTTCTCCACCCGGCTGTGCAACACAGCTGGGTTGGAGAAATCTAAGTGCGCATGCCAGTTTGGCCGTCCTAAGACAAGAGACCAAAGAGACATGTGCTTTTACAATGCCCACCACGCCTTCTCCCTTCTGCTCTCCATTGAGGATGGCCCCGCCCTGCCCTAACCTCAGCAGACTCGGCGGACTTGGCTCACAGTGAAAAATAGGATGATAACAGAATTTGAAGACTTGGCTGGTCCATCTGCATAATGTATTGTAGTGGACTGGGTGCTCTTCTTTTGGTGAAGAGGCTAGTGCTCGGAAACCTAGTCAAGGTAGCCATGCGCTTACAGGTCATCTTAACATAACATTATCATTTTATTTTTTATATGCTGGCTCTGAACAGTGCGGCGACGCTCCTCCGTCATTACGGAGGAGCAGCCACTGAATTTGAAATCCAGCCAGAGTACCTACTCAGTCCATCATAAACAAGAGAATCAATAACAAATAAATATAAATCTAATTTTCACTAAGCAAAAACTGTTCCATAATAATAACTCTGAGGATGCAACTCCCTAATTCTGCCAGTTTTTCACAGTGAACAAAACAAGAGAGAAACTCATGCGTAGGTTCCGGATGTATGACGGTACCACGCGTACTTTTACAATGCGTACCGTTACAATGCTACTTTTACCACGCAAGTCGTTACAACGACTTGCGTGGAGGGGCGCTGGATAGTAAATTTTTTAATTTACCATTCCAACTCCAGTCCCCGTGGACTCTAGGGAAGGAGTTGGATAGTAAATTAAACTATTTACTATCCTGGAGCGCCCCCCAGCGCAAGTCGTTGTAACGACTTGCGTGGTAAAAGTAGCGTGGTAACAGCACCGCGTTGTAAAAAGTGCGTGCTAACCGTTGTATACCGTAGGTTCCACCAGCGCAGCAAAGGAGAGCAATGAGCTTCAGAGTAGGGCCTTTGTTGCACTGTAGGTGGTCAGTGAGTGTTTTGATATTGTTGTAAACAATCTTACACTGTGATTGTCTTTGCAAAAGCAATACTATGCAAAATTAGGATCTCTGCCAGGTTATAGACCCAAAATGTATGTAAGATGGTCCAAAACAAAGCCAAGGTCATTGACGTACAAGCCTGGCCCCGCCTCACATAATATTGCCACAGTATATCCTAGAAGTGTTCATGCAATTCAATTACAAATATTTTGGGAATTTAGTACTGTCTTAAGTAGAAGGTAGAAAGTTGCTTGAAGAGTAAATGAGATACATTGCATTTTGTGATTCAATAGTCATCTTATTTGCTCCTATTGTTAGAAGTAGTCCTGACAATGAAATATTGGTGCAATATATACTTTAAATTCAAAAGTTTAAACTCTATGGTATTGCTTGTATGCACTATTCTGTGCTCCCTTCTTAGTCCAAAATTATTTTTAAAAAGTGATGGATGGAATGCTTAAATTAATCTCAGCCACTGGCAGGTACTCGGGCCTCATCCCAATCCATTCCTATTATGCACCCCATGCCCTCTCAGTTTGGACCCAGCCTTGCGAAAATCAGTCCTAACTTGGCTCCTCATGGGAACAGTCCAGCCCAAACTGCCTAATATTAGCAAAATCGGTCCTGGGATCCCTGAGTTCTGGTTCAGGGAGGACCTGGCCTAGCAGTTCGGGCTGGACGTTTCAAAGACAGACCTTTTGGCCTCGTGCTGGCATGCCTAGGAATATCTGCTTCTAGGTGAACTATTGACTCTGCGGCCTCTACGGAAGAACAATTCCATTCCATGGACTGACCTCATTAACCTGAGACCCATCTCGCTTCTCCCCTTTCTAGGGAAGCTTGCCGAGAAGTTTGTTAACCGGCACTTATCTAATTACATCGAGAGTGCAGGGGGACTAGATCCCTCTCAATCGGGTTTCAGACCTAGGCATAGCACCAAGACCGCCTTGCTGTCCGTCGCTGACAATCTCCATATGCTTCAGGATAAGGGGTACTCCGTGATCTTGGTGTTATTAGATTTGTCAGCGGCGTTTGACATGGTGTCACATGAGATCATGACCTCCAGACTAGTCAACATCGGTCTGGGTGGCAAGGCGCTGGCATGGCTAAGGAGTTTCTTCAGCAAACGCACTCAGAGAGTAATACTGGGCCCCTACCAGTCAGAGGAGGTGGAGATCTCAAAGGGGGTGCCACAGGGCTCCTGCTTGAGCCCAACGTTATTTAACATCTATGTGGCACCCCTAGCTAACATCATGAGATCCCACGGGTTTATCCCTGTATCGTATGCAGACGATACACAACTCCTCTTCCCGTTAAAAATCATGACTCCTGAAGTGCGCCACTCCTTTGCCCAAGGGATGAAAGAAGTAGCACATTGGATGGCAGCAAGCCTCCTTCAGTGCAACGTCTCCAAGACGGAGGTGATGCTCTTCGGGGAAGCCAAACGATTGTGGACTCCGGACTGGTGGCCTTGTGATCTTAGCCCAGTCCCTGAGCCAAAAATGGTAGTAAAAGACCTGGGAGTCAAACTGGATCAGGAGCTCACCCTAAAACATCATGCTACTCATGTAGTAAGCTCCTGTTTCCATGTTATTGGACTTCTCCGAAGGGTGTTCCCCTTGCTACCTGATTCCACCAGGAAAACGTTAGTTCAGTCGCTCGTGCTGAGTAGACTGGACTACTGTAATGGTCTGCTTCTAGCCACCAATGAAGGGGTCATCGCTAGACTTCAAGTCGTGCAGAACACGGCTGCCCGCCTTGTTCGCAATGCCCCGGCCAGGACTCCTTCAAAGCCGCTCCTCAAAAAACTCCACTGGCTCACCATAAAACAAACAGTGCTGTTTAAAACTTGTTGCACTATTCACAAGTGCTTGTCTGGTAGAGGCCCGGAGGACTTAAATAAGAAATTCATCCCATATATTCCCGCAAGAACCCTGAGATCCGGAGACCATGAACTATTATGTGTCCCCAGATTTCGGAAGACACGACAAGGTGGAAGAGCTCTGTCAGTGGCAGGCCCGAAACTTTGGAATGAACTTCCACTGGAAATCAGAACATGCAGGGAACATTTTCCCTTCAGGAAAAAGCTAAAAACTTTCCTGTTTAATTACTGACACTGTTGAATATTAATATTACATGACAGGGCTATTTGCTTTCTGATGTTGCCAATGGCGCGGAGATACTCCCAAGGGAGTCGATTCCCAGCGCGGTATAAGCTTGCAAATAAAATAAATAAATAAATAAATGATGGTCTCTCAGTTGAGCCAGGTCAGAATCCAGGCTAGAATCTTGTGCTGTTAAGAATCTGTTCAGTAAAATCCTTTTAACCTCTTTCTTGAAACCGTTTTTTGGGAGAAAGTTCCATATTCTCGGCACAGATCTGGACAGAGTGTGAGTGTAGGTCTTCTTTCTTAATCTCGGGGGTTCCAGCAAGACGGAGTTGCCGATTTCGTAGGGATTGGCCACCTCCTGAACTTATTTTTGAAGTATTATATTTATTAAGGAATTTGAGGAACGCATAGCTTCTCCCTACGGGGGTGTTCCGGCGCTGAGACAGACGGCAGATGACAGGCACGGTGAAAAAAAACTAGATCCTGGTGAAGAACCAGGTTTTCAGGGCACACCGAAAAGTTAGTTCTGACTCCGATGAGTGGATGGAGAGTGGTAGGGCATTCTTAAGTTTAGAGGTTCTAACCACGAAGGCTCTGCCACCGGTCCTGGCCTTACGAAAGCGGGGAATAGCAAAGAGACACTGGTGGTTAGCTCTCAGGCTCCAGTCATGATGGTAGTGCTGGAGTCTAGTTCTAAGGTACGCCGGGCCTAGTCTCTAGTACTCAGGTGTATCATGATACAGGGCTATATGCGCCATGCTTGCTAACTTCAGCTAGACCCTTGCTTCGACTGGGAGCCAGTTGAGATATTTTAGAGTTGCTTTGATGTGGTAAAGCATCTAGTTCCTGTTATCAGTGTCACTGCAACATGTAAGGTCACCTTGAGTGGTGCAGTGCTTGATTTGAGTAAACCCACTAGGGTTGCACTCATATATTGCAGTCTGGATATGGCTTGGGTTTGGATCGCAATCTTGAAAAGTGGTGGCAGAATGAAGGGACTTACCTACTTGAGGAGGTTAAGGTGTAGAATAGCACTATGTGTGTGCTTGCATGTTAAGAGTTTTATTTTAAGTTATCGCAAGGTTACAGGCAGGCATTTGAGGGAGACCAGTTGTGTAATACATTCTTGCATCAAATGGGGACTATGGGTGGGGAGAAAAGTTGCAAATCACTTTTCGTTGACATTTACATTGCGATGGCTTCATGACAGTCAGGTTTGGGTTTTCATTAGAGCGTCACAGAGATGAGTGATATTTTCTATGGAGGAAATCTTCCAGTACAGGTGAGTGTCATCTGCATGTATGTAGTATGCCAGGTTCACTTGTTTGAGAATCTCAGTCAACAATTATATACATAGGTGGAAAAGTCTTAGGTACAAACATAGTCCTCTTTTTAAAAAAGGACAAGCCACCCAAGGCATGTAGCTCTTACCGACCGCAATCTCCTATAAACTCAGATGCCAAGATTTTTGCTAAAATCTAGGAGATGCACCTGACACCCATAATGCCAGGATTAGCATCTAGTCAGCAGCATGGCTTTATCCAGGGTAGAGATACCGCAGTCGGAGCCTTTGACCTAGCTAGGAAGTCAGCAGTGAGTATAGGCATGGTCCTATTGGACGCCGAAAAGGCTTTCGATTGGGGTTTGGGATTACCTATGGGCAATGCTCTCAGCTTTTGGTCGGAGAGGGAGCTATAGTAAATGGATGAAAGCTTTGTATAGCAAACCTCAAGGTAAGTTGCTTTATGCTAGTTTAGAATCATCTCCCTTCCCGATAAAAATGTGGCACTGGACAAGGATGTCCCCTCTCCCCCTTGCTATTTGCCTTGTATATTGATCCATTAATTCGGGCATTACATACTAATATGCAGATAGTACCATTGACTTCAGGATTGAGCCAGCTTAAAGTGACTGCCTAAGCAGATGATATTGCTGTGTTCTCTACTGACCCAGCATCTGCAATAGTCCTCATTGACGATGAAGCGTTTAAATTCAACCTTTTTTCCGGCTACAGGTTAAACATTAAGAAGACATAAGTGCTTCTTAATTTCAAGCCTGACAGACCTGTACTGGGTGTTTGCTCTATAGCCACTTACTCGGGGGTGCGCATCTCTGACCTGCATTCAATTATGGACCTTTGTTGGAAACCACAACTGAGCAACTGAGAAGCTGGCACAAGCTTCCGATTGGTATAATGGGTACGTGTAACATTATAAAAATGAAAGTACTCACAAAGTTTTTATACTTATCCCGCTCAATCCCCCTACGCGTCCCCAATTCTTTTTTCAAGAAGCTAGAAGGGGTGATAAGCAGCTTTATTTGGGGAATCAAAAAGCTCGACAGGAAATAGATCAGTTGAAGCTCCCGTTTTACCAGGGCGGGCTAGACCTTCCAGACTTTAAAATTTATTATTGGGCAGCATTTGTGGGGCGCTTCCTTAGTCTCCGGGACCCAGGGTTTTTGTCATCGGGTGGTTCTCTAGCCCGATTACCGAATGTTCTTATACAGAATCAACAACCCTAACTATTTTAAATGAGTTCGTTTTAAGACCATCAGGGACCGCGTATATATATGGCAGGGAATTCTAACTGAATGCCCCCTGTCGCTCTACCATGACAAACTCCCATTATGGGGTAATCACATGCTCCCGGAGGTATTTCAGGAGACAGCTGGCAGATGTTGGGTTAGCTATGGGATCGACTGCCTACGACCACATTGGCTTTTGCTCATTCAAAAGCCTACAGCTCTCATTCAATCTTCCATGCCTGATTTTTTCAAATATCTTCAGATCAGGGACTATTTTCTGAGACATCAAGTTTTTACTGCAGTATCCAGCTCTGAGGCATGGGAGTGTTTGCATGGACAGAACCCGATGTGCACAATAGCATCATGCATAAATGCCTGTGCAAGTTCAGGCAGAATAGTTGTGAAAAGCTGGCAGCAAGATGGAGCAAGACTCTAGGGACAAATATCACTCCCATAATAATTAACCCAGCATTAGGTACTGTATCCTTTCTCTCACCAATGACCCCAGCACCGCCAAAACTAACCTACACGAAGGAATGAAAGAAGTTGCCGAATGGATGAAACAAAGTCGTCTGAAACTGAACTCAGACAAAACAGAAGTCCTCATCTTAGGTACATCCCCCTCTGCATGGGACGACTCCTGGTGGCCGGACGCCCTCGGAAAAGCCCCCATCCCGACAGACCATGCACAGAACTTAGGCATCATCCTGGATTCTTCACTCTCAATAATTAGACAAGTCAGCGCCGTATCCTCTTCCTGCTTCAACATTCTTCGCATGCTTAGAAAAACATTTCGCTGGATCCCCACCGAAACAAGGAAAACAGTCACCCATGCTCTGGTCACGAGCCGACTGGACTACGGAAACACCCTCTACGCAGGCACTACCGCTAAACTCCAGAAGAAACTCCAACGAATCCAAAACGCCTCAGCCAGGATCATATTAGACATCCCACGCAACGAACACATCTCCGGTCACCTTAAAGACCTCCACTGGCTACCCGTCAATAAGAGGATCACTTTCCGACTGCTAACCCACGCACACAAATCACTCTACGACATCGGACCAGAATGCCTCAACTCACGACTGTCCTTCTACACCCCCTCCCGCCAACTACGTTCTTCCAACCAAGCCCTCGCCACTGTACCTCGCATCAACAAGACCACCATGGGAGGCAGATCCTTCTCATACCTGGCTGCTAAAACATGGAACTCACTCCCTGCTTACCTTCGCCTTACCCAGAACCACCTAGCATTCAGAAAGCAACTTAAAACGTGGATATTTGACAAGTAATCCTCCTCCCCTTTCTAAGCACCTTGGAACCCTCTGGGTATGTAGTGCGCTATATAAATTTTCTGACTTGACTTGACTAGATAGATCAATCCACTCTGCCAGCTTAAGACTGCAGCAGTTCTGTACAATTTGCTTGCTATATCATACCCCAGAGAGAATCACAACCTGGGCTCAAAAAGGGGGAGGACAAGGAGAGGACCGAAGTAAATGTCCAAAATGCAGACTGAATGCAGCAAACATCGTACACATGTTCGCTACTAGCCCGGAGCTAGACATATTCTGGCAAAAGATAAGCCATCTCATGAGGCTGCATCTGGGGATAGATTACTCCCCAAAAGTCATGGAAATTATGTTGGGCTACAAAGAGGATAGATAATCCACTGAGATGCCTTTTCACAATCTTATTGGTGGCTGCTCGTCTTCCCTTAGCCAGGGCGAGGATTTCTCCAAAACCCCCCTCTGTAGCGTAATGGTGGGCTATAGTGAAGGAAACTTACGAAATGGTGACGGGCCGGACTAGGGCAAGAGGAACTTGTTCTGTGAAGAGATTCAATTCTATATGGGGCAGCCTATTGGATACGTAAGGGTATCGGATTAGATAGGATATGGGGACTCAGGAGAACAGAACAGGGACAGGAGCTCACCGGGGTATGGAACCTGGATTGGATTAATATTATCATCATTATTCTGCTTAAGCTAGTATATGTGTTGCAATGTATCAATATTGTGCTCTTTTATGCCACAAGACAAACCAAAAGTTGTAATGTTGCACCCTATCTGACAATAAGAATAAATTATTTAAAAAATATCAAAAAAAGGAAAAGTCTTAGGAAGATGGAGAATCCTTGAGAAACTCACCTACTGACCGTGAATGCTTCAGTTCACAGGTACTTACAAACTTTTTCCCAGGGACCAAAACAAAAGGTGTGCTCGAGGGCCACATTGATGCCAGAAGGGTTGAAGTTGCGTGTTGTGGAGGTAGGGTGTAACATGGGCATAGATTAAGTAAAGTGTATATATGGTATGGATAGTGAGGTAAGGAGTTATTTTGAGGATTTCATTCCATACTGTCCTCTAAATTAAGGCCCTAGTCTTGAGGAGAGTCTTAGGTTTCACAGTACTGTGTTATTCTGTATCTGTATCTCTATCTCTGTACCACACCTTGGGTAGGCCTTCACTGCTTGCTATCGATACACTGGCAGAATCATGTACACAAAAGTGTTAACTTGATTATTGAATTGGAATGAAATAGAATTGCACAGTGTTAAACCAGAAAACCTGCGATCAATCCTGGCTTTCCCGCTGAATCAAATTGTGTGATCCCAGGCAATTGTTTTATGTCATTCTGTCTCATTTTTCTTCTTCATTATCACATATAAAAGCACCGCGAAATACATGAGTTAAAGATGTGCACTGTACACACCCTCCTCTTTTGTTTGAATTAATAAACTATGTTCATGTACAATAATAAAATCCAGGCAACACAAAGGCGTCAGCATGACAACTGTCGTTATTATTGGCATTGTTGTCGGGGTGGTAGGGGGCATGAATGTTTCTATATATTCATATGTGAACATTTAAACTTAAAATAAAATACTTCTCAATACTGACATAATCTGAATACTAAGGTGAAATGCTTCTACAGGTTATTGAAATAATATTTTTATCGAATTTTGAAGTGTTCCAAGATGTCTTTAAAAATTAAGGTGTTCCTAAAGTTAGGTGTTGTAGAACGCCGCCTTTTCTTCCATTCCTTTGCTTTAGATAGCTTGTAAATAAGGGCTTGACTTGAATTTAACATCTTCGTGACTAACAGTGCTCCTAACTTCAAACAGTGTGGGATGGTTCCTTGAATTGGTAATGAGTTTACTTTTTTCATCCAGAGAGGGGAGACCAATTGAATGATGTCAATTATGCTTATTGAGGTGATTGGATAATTGGAATGCGATGTTGATTTTAAAGGCGTTAAGAGTTTGCTGATCGTCTTCAGATAGGGTTTGAACTCCATTTTGGCCTTATTCTTTAGGGGTTAGAGGTTTGTTCATGATTGTTGTTTTCGATGATGGTGGAGTATGTTGATGGCCTGGTCCAGAGGCACAACTAGAGCCCACATTTTGGGGGGCTACTAAAAATTACAGGAGGGGCTAATTCTTCCTTCAATAGGCAGAGTGGCGATGCAGGGGCTCTAAGAAGGGGTGAAAAAAAAACAAAGCCTCTTAAGCAAGTAAATGTTTTTTTTAAAGACCTGTGACGTACTCGGGTGCTACTGCAATAAGACGGACGCCAGACAAAACTGTCTGTGTGTGTGTGCCCGGCAAGCTGTCTCAGGGTCCGGCTGACACACACCACGGGGGGTGCTGAAGCCCTTTGAGCCCTATGTGTGTTGTGCGCCTGGCCTGTTCCCATTTCCTTTCATTATCAAAAGCAATTGCTTTTTCAATTTTCAATATTTTCTCCCTAAAGAAGGTCATGAAAGCTTTGTCGTTTTCCTGAGGTGTTTCCATCAGTTTCTAAGTGTTTTCCTGGCCTATTTTTGGTCTGTCTAGTTGGGATCTGAAACAGATGCTCTTGTGTTTTATATGATCTGTTTGTAGGTGCTTCTTAGCTCCCATAGCTGTTTTAGAGGCCCTATGAGGGTTCTTGCCTCCATAATTACTCTGTAAGCCTGGGCCGCATCCTTTTTAGATATCAGCCTGCGAAAGACTGCGCACATGCGCAGTCGAGCTGGCGAGACTTAATGACATAGAGGGATTTTCAATAGCGAGGTTAAGCCCCGCCCCTCTTCTCCATTGGCTGGCGTCCTAAACGGTGGCCAGCCATTGGAGAAGAGGTCCTAGTGACGTTCTTCTTTCTCTGTAAGCCCCGTCCTTTTCAGACGGGCTTACTTGACTTACTGCTGGCGTAAGAGGTTTCTTATCTTTTTTATGGGTCCAGATGGCCCCATAAAGAAGATAAGGAACCTTTTACCCCAGCAGGAAGTCGGGGCACGAGTCTGAAAGGGACAGGGCTAAAAGAGAAACTTCTTTCATGTTAGTATAATCATGGCACCCGCACTTTACTTTTAAAATGTTATAAGTAAAGCGGGGGTGCCGCGATTATACCAACATGAAATGAAAGAAATGGAAAAAAATCTATTTTTTTCATTTTAGTATAATGCGGGCACCCGCGCTTTACTTGTAACATTTTAAAAGTAATGCACGGGTGCCGCGATTATACCAAAATGAAAGAAATAGAAGAGATAGATTCTGAACGCCGCCTAATGGACGTTCAGGGGAGGTGGGAGTGCTCCCACCTCCTCCTTGCCCCCGGGGACCGATGCAACCGCCATAATGGCGGTGCGTGCTATTTTAGCGCTCTGCCTTGCCCACCTGCATGCACCCCTGCACTTTCACTGAGAAAACCCTTTCCGCTGTGGGCCACTCGTCACCATGTATGTTCTGAGTGTGGCGTGCTGGGAGTTCTGAAGTTGTGCATGTTCTGGAATTCATACAGTTTGGCGGCTCCTATCAAGTGGTTGCGGTAACATTGAATTAATGTGATGGCTTGCAAGACAATGCTTTTGTATTGGAATTTAACATACAGTTACACCATGTGAGAATTCCCGCACGCAACGAAGGAAGGGATGAGAGTGCAGATTTCCAGATCTCTGATTGGCATGGATTAGCGGAAGTCCACGTGACTCTTAGAATCAATGTTTTTGGATTATTAACGCACTCATTAACTCCCCTCCTGTATGAACCAGAAGCTGGTACAATGTTGTCATTCTGGAGCATTACACTCATGCCCATGAGCAGTACCCATTGTTGGAACAGACACTTCTCTCCCCTGACTCGTTCATAAACTGGTTCGTGATGAGCTCAGTGGGGTAATGTGCCTACTACAGACATCCACAGGTCAGGTTAAAATTCTGCCAAGCTGATCTCTTTTTTTCTTATTTATTTTCTTCTATCTCAGATTTAACCTTCATTCTGTGCACAGTCTATAAGAATTTTAAATGTGGAAGCCATTTATACACTCACTCTTGTGAAGGATGCCCGGGGTGTTTATTCTTCTGCCAGAACTTCATAAACTAAGCGGCACTAAAGCTAGACAGAACTTAAAGCTGTTCCTAAGGTGCTTGGATGCCCATTGGGGTTTAAGAGTTACTTGCAAACATCTTGTTACTGTAGTACATAAATAGTAACACCTGTAAAGTACAGCACTTAGAAGCAGCAAAAACAGCAGTATAAAGCACTAGATTAAAAGCTATTATCCTTATTCTAGTCCTTCTTCAGTGATGGTGGACAGTGGCCGAGGATGGTGAGTGAATGCATGGCATATTGGGGCAATAATGTGTGACATATTCAGAATTCGGGGCCTTCCAAGACAAATTAGAGACATTCTCCTTGGTGATGTGCTGGCTGTCCCCGATTTCGCCCATTTGTGTTATTTTGGTGGTATGGGGAGACACATAATGGGCTGCATATTTCATTACACAGTGGAGCACTCTTGGTAATGTGCTGGCTGTCCCTCCCTGCTAGTCATTCAGGCACATGGATGGCCTGGAGACATTCTGGCTCTCCCTGAACAACGGTGGCCCATCCGTGGCATAATGGGGCACTCTTGGTGGCATCCTCAAGATCGAATATTAGTAGTCCATTCTTAAGATGTCAGTGGGCATTATTGACATGATTCTGTCTGCCTCTAACATAAATGTGGTGAGAATTACTGTCTTATGAAGGGCATCCATGGTAGTTGATGATTGTGATGACATGTTGGTATGAAATAAAGGTCCTGTTAATATGCATCTGAATGCTCAGTGAAAATGACAAGATCTGGTATTTTGTGACAAATATACTGTATTTTTTTTCATGGAAATGGATATGTGGTGGAACTGCACCGATGTATGCATATTAAAATTCTTTATTTTGGGGCTGATTACGATGTTGGTCAGAAAGTCTCCAACCGATAGTCGGAGGCTTTTCTGACTGCGGTCTGAGGCTTTCCGACCTACTCTGTCGGTTTGAGTTCCGACCGCTCGAGTATGATGTTGGCGGTTAGAAAGTAAACGTAAACTGGCAAGTCATTCCAACTTGATTCCGGCAGGCTCTTTAAATCTTCCTGTCGTCGGAACCACGCCGCAATACCATATAGTCGGCGTTACCGCCATCGGGATTACGATGTTGGTTTCGCACAGCCTTTCCATGCTGGATCTCCTGAAAAATCCTGCACTGTGTGGCAGGCACCATGAGGTGCCTGCAACAGGGTGCATGTTTTTACACACATCCCCATTTCTGTATAGGAATCTGTATTACGGCTGGTTTACAGCCGTGACACAAGCTCCCATACAGAACAGTGGGATTTCAACCGTACAGTGTTCGGTCGCATTGTAAACAGGCGGTCGGAACTGCCAACCTGAGGTCGGTCAGTCCCAAATCCGAGAAGGTGTCAGTTGCAGACCAACATTGTAATACGCCCCATAATCCCTGTATTGTAAGAAAATTACAATCTGATGTTTTGGCCAAAATGATTGTGATATGAAAGGTTTTTGGAACTAGTATTACAGGAATAATACTGGCCTATTTTGTAAAGTTTATTCATTATGGAGTTTCCTAGCTCTGTTCCCCAGGGCACCTACCACTAAGGCTGTTATGACATCACTTGGGGGCATTCCATCATTTATACTAATAGGAATGGTAAAATAGGATTGACAATCTACACATAAAAGGGATTATAGAATAATAAAGTGAAAACATTCTACTGCTACTTACATTTTGAAAATTGTTGACAAATAAAATTGCATTCCCAGAAGTGTGTGTAATACAGAGGTACACATGTACGTAGGTTTCATTTTGCGATTTCCCAATAGCGATTTTTGCGATTTGCTATTAGGAAATCACAAACACCTACGTACTAATGTGTCTTTTACACATTTAGCGATTCCTGATAGGGTCACAATTGACCCACCTCATTAATATTCATGAGGTAGATCGCAATCTGCTACCTATTGGAATCGCTAAAAACACAGGGATAGTGGCCTGCTGGGGACAGCAGACCGCCATGTCTTTATCTACTTTTTAATAAAGCAATTTTTTTTTTAATGCTGCTACTTTTCCTTAAAGGAAAATAAAATGTATTTCAAAAAGAAAAATGAAATGTTTCAGTTTAATTTTTTTAAGAGTCGGCAGTGGTCTGTGGGACCCTTCCTGCTCTTAAAAAACGTTTTTGGATGCATTCACTAAGGGGAAGGGATCCCCAGGGGCCCCTTCCCATTTGCAAATGAGTTTCCACCTACTTTAAGTAGGTGCTAAAATGTGAATGTTTTGCGACTACATTTCAGTCATGAAACATTTCTACATAGTACTGCGATTCACTATTAGGAAGGGACGCCCTTAACACGCCCCATCCTAATGCTGAATCGCGAACCCATTTTGCAATTTGGTGACAAGCTTCCAAATTGCAAAATGGGTTTGGTACATAGGAAAAATAATGTTTCCTGTCGCAAACAGCCAGATTCTGTGACTCGGGCCGTTTGTGACTGGAAAAAAAACCTACGTACATGTGGCCCATAGTAATTTTTGGGGAAGCGTGCTGAAAATTACACTATTTTGCCATAATTTGTCAAAGATTTCTTTCAAGGCCGAACCCCAACACTCCCGGAGTGTAGCTCGAAGCTTGTTGAGTGAGTGTTTTACTCAAAAACATGTTTAAAGATACTGGTGCTGGGGAGAGATCAATAGTGAGCCACAATTCAAGATGGCCGTTTAAGTGGCGAGCTCCTCAAGCCACTGCAGCAATATTTGTGGTTCTGTCGGTCCCAGCTACTCTCGCTGCCGCAAATGCCTGATCTGGTGCTCCTGTCTTGCTGGTGGTCCTGTTGACCCACTCTAACTGCCTGTCAGCGGATTGTAAGATGAGAGTGACGGCGCTGTGACCGCCATGCTGCCTTTGGGCGCCCGTTGCCCTGGTCCTCGTGTACAACTGAGTGCCATGTCCCCAGTTTGGTGCCTCCCCAATCTCCTGCCCCGCAGATCTCCGCCTTGACGCTTGCTGGCTGTCCAGCTGTGCCTGATGCATTGTGGCTGTCGTGCTGCCTGGTGCTGCTGCTGCTGGTCTCCTTCTACTGGAGCCCCGCGAGGCTCTGTATGACGTTGCGTCCAGCTCCTATGCATCCTTCACTGATGGTCTTCCTGCTTGGCCTGTGGAGGCCTTCGCCACCAGGCAGGCGAGCGCATACACCTTGGGTGCGGGGCAACCCTAAAGCCATCGTCCAGGCCTCTCCCCGGTTCACTAGGCAGTGGTTTGTGGGAGTGAGGAAGGGTCTCCCCTCTAATCTGCTGAATTGATTCCTGCCTCCCCTGTGAATCCTTTGCCCGCTTTGGACTGTTGGTACTAGGAGAGTCCAGACGTGCACCAGTGGCCTGCACCCTCCTGTAGGAACTCAGAACCAGTTGAGGTCTTTCATTGCCAACTTATGGGTGAGTGTGCTCACCCCAGGGTTCCCTGTTTTGTCTGCTGCCATACACACCCTGATGGGACACCCCAATGCTTTGGCCCGTGGTGTGCATGGGGGGGGGGTGAGTGTGTCCTCCCCTGTTGCTTGACTTCTGTGACCTACCTAGATCTTCACATTGTGTCACCCGTGATATCCAGTTTGAGGTCTTGACCCTCCACGCTGTCCTACAGCTTCTGACCAGGGTGAGTGCATCGCCCTGTGGTATGATTCGAGGTGTAGCTGTGATCGCTGCAGCACTGTGTGGCCCTTCTTCTGCTAGCCTTATTGGCCTCTGTGGCACAGTGTTTCACTGTGTAGCTAACTTCAATCATGGGGACAATGGATAACAGACAATCAAAACACGTCTCTGATAAAAAACACAGCCTGCTTGTTGTGCCGCTGGCTCTCCCAAGGCACTCCCCTTGAAAGATATATCCCCGCCCTGCTTTGTGACTTAAAAGATGGGCTACGCACCCTCGATGGCAAGATTGATACCTTGACACAGCGCATCAACCATTTTCAGGAATGAATGGACAGGCAGGACACCAGCCTTATACAAGTGGAAATGTGTATTTCGAACTCTGAAGCCCAGGCACCTATCTCTATCACAGCCCTCAAGCGTGAACTGGCTACTGTGAAGGAGAAAAATGAAGACCTCGAGGGATGCTGAAGATGAAATAAAGTGCATATTTTTGGAGTAGCACAAACATCTGGTGCTGGTAGTATGGAGACTTTTGTGGAGTCCAGGCTAGCCACCTTGCTTGTCTGGGATGCATTCTCTCCTGCCTTCATAGTCAAGCAAGTACATGGCTGGCTGGAAGCCAGGCCACTAACAGAACAGAACACTACACCCATCATAGCCCACTTGCTGAACTACAAGAGCCACTATTAGATGCTGTCCCTCAACAGGGCACAGCCGGATCTCTGCTATAATGGACCTCCTTTGGCTGCTTACCCATCCCCAACCCAGCGGTGCAGGAGGTGAGGCGCTCCTATGTTCAATTCAAACAAACCCTGCACGCTAAGGCTATCCGGTACTCAATGTTTTTCCCGGCCAAGCTTCGGGAAGAGTACAATGGGAGGACTCACTTTTTTATGCATCCAGAGGTTGCTACTGACTTTATTGAAATCTACCTGCAGTACCCAATGGCCCGTTCGGCTCAACGGGTAGCAGTCCCAGCTCAGCGAGAGAAGATACTTGACCCGCATGTACTCTCACTGACAATGAGTCAAGCTCTAGACTGCTTGTACTGCTCTAGCCTTCTATCGTATACCAGCATACTAGTTTCAATGTAAGAGCTTCATTGGATCTTCAATGAGTTTCAAAGTAACAGTCTCATTGGATCCTATTGTTTAATAATGCACAGGGATAACTCCTATTTGTTTTAGTATTGTGATGCTGTTAATTAGGTATGTATTTATACGGCAGAGCTACCATGGATGCTTTGAACTTTAGCTGGGCATTACCCCAGACTGCCTGTCCTACATTGTGCCCTCTACGTGTTGAGCGCACACATGCACCCTTTTGCACGACCATTGGAGTTTTGTTGGTTTACTGCATTTTTTTCTTTTTGTATTGCGTGGGGCACTGGCCGACGATTGTGCATGGCGTGAGAGCGGTGGGGTGACCTACCAGGAGATTATTTGGTATCTCTGCTTTTATAATTTTGCGTTTTGCGTTTATTGCTATTATCACAGTGGTAAATTGACGACTATTAATGGCTTGTACTCATGTAAACAGGTTTTGTACAACATGACATATGCATATGTTTTGGTTACTTAGCTGGAATATTCGAGGCATAAATAACCCGCATAAAGCCAGACAAGTTCTGGCCTATTTGAACAGGCACGAAATAGATATTGCCCTTTTACAAGAAACTGACATATCACCTGCAAGTCCTTCTACATTTGCCTTAGCATGGGTGAGGCTTGGCTACTTCTCCTACTCCACAACTTCCAGACAGGGGTAAAAAGGGGGGTTTTATTGGTTATGAAAAACACTGCATTTTCTTTGCCTGAAGTCACCACTGACTCAGCGGGGTGCCTCCCCCATCACTATTGGAAGTGTCTCCATGGTGCTCTCTCAACCTGGCAGAGACCACACCAAATGTGCCTCCAACAGGTCACTGTCCCTTTAGAAACGTGATGATAAAATGTTGGCCAAACTACCACTTGTACTGAGGACCCATACTCTTCAGTATATTCGACTTCTATACAACACACCTTGTACCAGTGCCTGACTCTACGACAAACTCCCTCCTTGATGGACTGGAACCTGCACCCAGAGCCTTGAGACCCTTACGGGTGAGTAGTTGCGCTTAACAAACACCTGATTGATTGATATTCACAGACTACACTGTAGTCTGTGAGGTACACATCAGGGATTCCCCCTATCTCCTCTAATTTTTGCGCTGGCCATTGTAACCCTTGTATATTTTCTTCGTGACTTCCATACCACGCGTGGGATTACACATAAGTGGTTGGCAGTGGCGTAACAAAAGTTGAGGGGGCCTCCCTGCAAGATACACGGAGGGGCCCCTGCTCGGGATTTAATCCGGAGCTCTCATTGCTAAGGACTGTGCTGAGGGCAGCGCCTTCAGCTCGGGCCCCCCGCACCGCGTGGGCTGCAGGGCCTGTGTTACACCCCTGGTGGTTGGGCCTGTAATAGTATCATAATATGCAGATGATGTAGTATTGAGTATTCAAAGGCCAGATATTAACCTTGCTTTTGTTATCAGAGAGGTCATGTGATCGGATGCCACTCGGAGCGCCACACAAATTGGAACAAGTCAGAGGTTTTCCCTCTGTTGGGTGTCACAACCCCTAAGCCTTCAGAGTTCTCCTTCAATTAGAGCGCCGAAGGAGTCAAATACCTTGGTGCGTAGGTGACGAATGACACTGCAAAACTGCTCAGCCAAAACTTTGGTATAGTGCTTGAAGCCCTCAAAACGTGGGTCAAACAATGGATATACCTGCCGCTCTCCTTAATGCCCCGAATATCGCTTATCAAGATGGTAGTGCTTCCGAAATTCTTGTACTTATTCACCAACATTTCACTTAGGACACTGACTGTCTTTTTCAAGCAATTACAACAAACACTCAGATGTTTAGTCTTGGAAGGCAGGCAGTCGCGTGCAATTAGGACTTCCTCATGCAGCCTGTGAGATCTGGTAGCCTGGCAGAGCCGGACCTTCAGATTTTCTACCTAGTGACCCAAGCACACTGCATTGGATACTGGCTGCCCGGTACTGATGTACCGATTCATGCTCAGATAGAATGAGCTATTAAATGCCAGACAACACAACTGACCATGATCTGTCTGCAATCTTCTGTGCACTTGGATGTTGTGAATGTGGTCGGCATGACATGTAAAGCAGGGTAAGCTCTGTCCAAAAAGGCGAACTGCTCATCGCTGTACTTCCCGCTCCTGCTGGCCCAATACAACCCCCTGCTCATGGCCATGCTAGAAAACTGGTGGTGCATATTTCAACGGTAGAAAATATTGATAAGTTACAAGGCATCTTCTCTGATGGGGATTTCAGCCAATATTGATAAGTTGAGAGACATCTTCGCTCGTAAGGAATTCAGTAAATATTGATAAGCTGAGAGACATCTTTCCTGATGGGAAATTCAGCAAATATTGATAAGCTGGTAGACATCTTCACTGATGGGAAATTCAGCAAATATTGATAAGTTGGGATACATCTTCCCTGATAGGGAATTTAGCAAATATTGATTACCTGGGAGACATCTTTCCTGATAGAGAATTCATTGCTTTATTATCATCTGCGCTCAATGGCAGGAGAGACTCTTCCAGACTTCCCCAGCGCACCACTCAAGCTCAGCATGTCACACGCCACATACAATATGGGGACCTGGGCAATCCATCTGCTTCCTACATACAGCGTTTATATTGCATGCCCCAGTCCCATCCTATGCCAGCAGGCTGGAATAGGAGGAGGAACTGGGTACCCCGATATACAACAAATGCAGGTCTTACTCCTCTGCACAGGTGTGTGATGCTCCACATTTCTACAATGTTTCTATATTTCCCCTGAATGACTGGGTAAATTGAACATCTATGCTGTGGTACCTTGCTAGAAGTGTGGGGAAGTTAATGGGGGTTTTCTGCAAATTGCATGGAGCTGCCTATTGGTTCGGGGTGATTGGTCTGTTGAGTGACATGGTGGGCTGCACGGTACCTTCCTCACCCACTGTTGCTTGATTGTGTCCCCCTATTGACTCTTTCAAAGGACTGCAGCAGTTGGAGGTCCTCCTGCTAGCCAAGAGTGGTTGGAGCTCTCCCTGCTAGCCAAGAGCAGTTTGAGGTCCTCCTGCTAGCAAAGAGCGGTTGGAGGTCCTCCTGCTAGCCAGAGTAATTGGAAGGTCCTCCTGCTAGCTAGAGCAGTTGGAGGTCCTCCTGCTACTCAGAGCGGTTGGAGGTCCTCCTGCTAGCCAGAGCGGCTGGAGGTCCTCCTGCTAGCCAAGAGTGGTTGGAGGTCCTCCTGCTAGCCAAGAGCGGATGGAGGCCCTCCTGCTAGCCAAGACCCGTTGGAGGTCCTCCTGCTAGTCAGAGCGGTT
Source organism: Lissotriton vulgaris (assembly GCF_964263255.1). Lineage (NCBI taxonomy): Eukaryota > Metazoa > Chordata > Amphibia > Caudata > Salamandridae > Lissotriton > Lissotriton vulgaris. The sequence continues at coordinate 1,068,828,912 of NC_141698.1, read as the reverse complement.
GGAGGTCCTCCTGCTGGTCAGAGTGGTTGGAGGTCCTCCTGCTAGTCAGAGCGGTTGGAGGTCCTCCTGCTAGCCAAGAGTGGTTGGTAGTCCTCCTGCTAGTCAGAGCGGTTGGAGGTCCTCCTGCTAGTCAGAGTGGTTCTAGGTCCTCCTGCTATCAGAGCGGTTGGAGGTCCTCCTGCTAGCCAGAGTGGTTGGAGGTCCTCCTGCTACCCAAGAGTGGTTGGAGGTCCTCCTGCTAGCCAAGAGTGGTTGGAGGTTCTCCTGCTAGCCAAGAGCAGATGGAGGTCCTCCTGCTAGCCAGAGCGGATGGAGGACCTCCTGCTAGACAAGAGTGGTTGGAAGTCCTCCTGCTAGTCAGAGCGGTTGGAGGTCCTACTGCTAGTCAGAGTGGTTCTAGGTCCTCCTGCTAGTCAGAGCGGTTGGAGGTCCTCCTGCTAGCCAGAGTGGTTGTAGGTCCTCCTGCTAGCCAAGAGTGGTTGGAGGTCCTCCTGCTAGCCAAGAGTGGTTGGAGGTCCTCCTGCTAGCCAAGAGCGAATGGAGGTCCTCCTGCTAGACAAGAGCAGTTGGAGCAGTTGGAGATCCTCCTGCTAGCCAAGAGCGGTTGGAGGTCCTCCTGCTAGCCAGAGCGGTTGGAGGTCCTCCTGCTAGCCAGAGCGGTTGGAGGTCCTCCTACTAAATAAGTACTCCTGACAGCCAAGAGGAGAATGGCTGTACACTGGATGCAAAAAAATGTGCCTCTGCATGACCGCTGGATACAGGACATGAAAAACTGTAGAGCTCAAGCTGAAATCTTTGCTCAGCGGCTACACTCTGCATCTTGTCCTAAAGATGTTTGGGAACCCCTTTGAACTTACATCCTACAGCAAGCAGACTCTGATGCCTCCTCCATGAACAGTGCGGTGTCTCCTGGCCTCCTGCGCACCACAGTACCGTCCAATGAAATGCTGTTCTGATACATGGTTGACATAGTGCTTTATCCTGCTAATCGATGCATGTCATTGATATACTGTATATGATTGTATCACTCATAGTTGTACATTGTCATCTGGCTGCTATCTTAATTGATACTGTGCTTGATGAAACCACTACAACTGTCTAATTCAACTTACTCAAACTACAATTAAAAAACTGTTCTGTGCCAGAGAACCGGTGGAGGCAATTCCCTGCCCACATCTATGAGGTGAGTGGATTGAATGCCCACTTGTAATTCCGTGCCACACAATCAAAAGTTAGCCACAGCTGCTTTTCCAGGTGCAGGAATGCTGGACCTGTTCTAACAGGCTGGAATATCTGTCTGGCAAACCCGCACAGAGAAAGGCCGCATTGCAGTCTGGACCTGTACCCTGGTGTCCGTCCGACCCTTTGGGACCCCTCACCCTCTCCATCCCCTACAGCTGCCCCCTCCTTGCATGAGCCTTTTGCATCCTTTTGCCACCTGCTTCCAGCAGGTAGTAAATGTGTGTGTTAAACCCAAAGCAATGGGAATCCCATGCAGAACTCCTGCAGGAATCTGGTTCTGGCATCGCAGCACACTGGGGAGGCACTCGGCCTCTCCCGGTGGGGCCCTATGATGAAGCATGTCACCAACCAGGTTGGTGAGTGAGGGCTTTTTATACAAGCCTAATTGGTTCTGTGTATCCCTATTTTTGTGCTTTAGTTGCCTTTTCTTAGAGTTCTTACACTCTTTTCTTGTTTAAGCCAGTATAATCGGGGACTAAGAGTGTATGTTTACCTTTTCCCTGCCTCTCTTTTTGTTGAGAGTTTCCAGCCCTGCATCTCAGTGTAACTCGTAATCAGGGGCTGCAGGGTAATGGGTCTGCCTTGTAATTGCATAGTACTGGTGAGTTGTTACCACTTAGTACCAGCGCCTACAGTGTAACTCGTAATCAGGGCCTGCTTTGTAATGGATCTAACTTGTAATTGTGCAGTCCTGGTGAACTGTTACCACCCAGGACCAGTGTTCACGGGTGCACACCAGTCTATGCAGGAAACGAAGCACCTCCCGATGTGTCCAGCAACCCGCAAGGTGCCGCCCGGATAAACGAAGCCTCCAGCAGTACCCCTCGGACCGAAGAGGAACTGCGTGTCTTCCTCCAAGCCTGGCAGAGTGGGAGACATGACCGCCAGCTACGCCTCCACCGCCCGGCAGCGGAGACCCGATCCCAGCAGAAGCCTTCCAGCTCCTGACACGCGACATTCTGTCGGATGACAGAAAAAAGAACAGAGGGAATGCTGGGTAAGTACCCTTATGTACTCCTGAGGGAAGGGGCGAGGTAAGGGACAGCATTCCTTCGACCTTTTTTTGTTGGTGAGATAGGATTATCTCACTTCTTTATGAATAGGACGAGGACAGGAGGGACCTGGGGGTGCTGAGAAGTTATTGCACTGAGTTATCCCCAGAGGCGCACTCCAGTGCAGCTTTTCATCACACATGGGCCCGCGCTGCTAGCCTGCCAATGTTAGGATACAGTTTGGCACAAATTTAGACACAGGCACACACCTTACGCTGTAGTTGCCACCAGGTATAGGAAACGAGGGGCTGCAAACGTAAAATGTAACTCTATGTATACTTGTAAAGCGCACTATCACCTTTCAGGCATCCTGGTGCTGTGGAACCCTTCCTGGCTTTCCCTGTGAGATGCCCCTCCTGGGCACCCCCAAGGTGAAGCCAGGCATCCCAGCGCTTTCGGGGCCGTTGTGGAGATTAAGCAAGCTATTGCCCAGAGTTGCAGAGTGGGACACATGATTAGAGTAGGCACCGAGGCGAGAATTATCGAGTCCGTGGACATTGAGCCCAAGACCCTGCCACGTCGGGAATTGAACCCTGGTCCCGGGTCAGACCTCTGCATCAGGGTCTACCGCTTCTAACCAGTGAGCCACACTTTTCCATGTACAAGCCAGAAATTTAAATATCAAATCCATGGACTCCATAGAGGTCGCCTGATATTCTATTTTATATTTCTACATTCTCTCAATTTCTTTTTTGTTTTAAATCTTTTTTATCTCAGGTAAAAATAGAATTTATTTGCCACTTCAAAACTATCATTAAATGTGTTCTTTTTATTAGTCACACTCCTACATTTATAGCAACAATGCATTCATTCTTTACTAAAGAAATTGTCGTCTGGATGTAATGTAAACTGTCACCTTACACCTTGTGGTTGCTTTTGCCACACAGTACCCTGATCACTACTCTCTTCTCATGTGTACCTAGTCTTGGATAAAATATGTTTTATCTCAAAAAGGTTTTGATAAGAGTGAAAGAAAAAACAAGACGGAGAAGAAAAAAACATTATTTCTGTCCTTTTAGATTTATGTACAAAAGTGGTTATATTTTATGCAGTGGGATATCAGTTTGTCATTTGCTTCTACTGTGTTCATCCTTCACAGACAAGTGTTATGTAAACAAGGCATAGTGATATGTGGGTTGTGACTGTGAGGCAGCTTATCTCGGCTTCTTCCATTTCTCTGTGAAGGGTGGCTGTTTTTCATGCACCTGGGCAAGTTGTCAGTCGTTTCCAGGGTGTCTAGTGTTCACAGTTAGCTGTCATGTAAAGAAGATGTTGTGATATGTGGTTGTCTCGGTGATGAGCCTTGTCTCAGCTGCATTCATTTATTTGTCCATGATGGCTGTGTTTTAAGCACCTGCCACTGGGGAGCTCTGCAGGTGATCCCACTGTGTTCCCTCTCCAGACACCTGTGATGTAAACAAGGCACTGATGTGTGGGCTGTCTCTGTGAGTAGGGTTCTTTCACACTAGGGCTGTGATTCTCTCTAAACGAATAATACGGGGGTCTGGTGTACCAACCATCTAACAGGGGGAAAGGATAACTAACCACCTATGTCATGAAGAGTACCACAGAAAGAAATTATAAAGTAAAGAGACCCTTGAAAATACCTGGATTTCCCATCACTCACCAAAGTGATCAGTATCATCATCTGGGTTTCCATCCTACCTTCCACCGTGCCTCTTGATCATAGAGGGGTATTTAGTGGATTGTATCTTCAAAGGGTCATTTATGAGGAACAGAGAAACAAGAGGAAACAGGCTCTCACAAATCCCATAGAAGTGATACCAAATAATATGTGGGAGTGATAAGGGCAGTGCACAAGTGTAAGTGAGAATTAAGAAAGGATTTACAAGAGAAAAAAACTTGTATTAGGATATCTATTGTAATCCTTATTAAAAACAGTGCAAAAAGCAGTTTCAAACATCACTGCTTATAAATAAGGTCAACATGTTTCAGCCTTCTGGACTGATAGTCCATGGCTTTCTTCAGGATCTGTCTGTAAATGTTATTGCTACTGCATTAAAAATAATGTGTCCCAAACAGTGAAAAACTAATCAAGAACAATTACAAAAAAAGGTTGGAATTAATACAACCTCTTGTGCCAAATAAGAATCCTCTGTATCTTCGGGATGTAGAAGGCACCCATCTTATACGAGGACTGGACCTCACCTTGCCTGGTAACAACTCAGGTCAAAGAGGCCCCGCTCTGTCTGTCGTTGCCTCTGGCTCGACCTGAGCTGGATATGGAGATGATGATACTGATCACTTTGGTGAATCCAATTATTTTCAAGGGTCTCTTTACTTTATAGTTTCTTTCTGTGGTACTCTTCATGACAAAGGTGGTTAGTTATCCTTTCCCCCTGTTAGGTGGCTGGTACACCAGACCCCAGGATTATTCGTTTGGTTTTGATATTATTGATAGGGGACTTAATTCGTGGCAGGTCTATCAAATTCCTTTGACCCTCCACCGCCATTTTTGTTATTACTGTGATTCTCTCTGCCAGATATTGATGCATTGAGTCGAAATATTTCTTCGTATTGGCCAAGTTTTATAGAGCCCCCTCGTGTACCTGATCTGTCATCAGGATTTCGGTAGCCCTCCCCAGCAGTCGGTCAGTCTGAGGCATATATTTACAAGGGGATAGCGCCACCAGAATGTCCCTTTTTGCAACGTTATGGTGGCGCTATGCCGTTCTCCATATTTACAAAGCGGCATTGAGGTACTTTATCTGCCTTAACGCCGCCCTGTAAATACGGCCCCTTTGCACGCATCACTTTGTGTGAAAGGGCCATGCAATGGGTGCAGCTGTGGGCGTTCCACCGTAACACGCATTGCTTTTTGAGGATGCCCCAGATTTACACACGTCTGTAAATCTGGGGCAGCGCCAGAAACGAATGCCACGCAATAGCAGGCGTTAGAATGGCGAAACCAGGAGAAATACTTTTATTTATCCTCATTTTTTTGCTGTTTCTATGTGTGCTGCCTCCTGCAGTGCACATAGAAAGAGCAAAACACCATTAATGATTGTTTATGGGCTGGAAGGTGCAGTTTCCTGCAAATAAACAATCTTTAAGTAATGTCAATTTGCTACTTCTATGTGTGCTGCAGAATAGAGCGCACATAAAGTAACTCATCGCCATGATGGATTGTTTATGTGCGGGAAGGGACGCCTTCCTGCACATAAACAATCATTCCCTGCAATGCAGGCACCCTTGCACTATGCCTACATTGGCGCTAGACAGCTACTTTTAGCACCAGCACTTGGGAAAAAACACAGGGGTGTGTTGTATTGTTGTAAATACGTTGCATCCCTGCTTTTTGAAAATGTCGGAGCCCGGCGCTTCCAAATTTGGCGTAGCTCTGCGATCTGGCATTTCCTTGAACAAATACTCCTGCATGTCTTGTGCTGATTAATAGGACTTGTTATGCCTTTTTAGGCACTGGGGTCTATGGAGCAAGTGGGGGCCCTCACACTCTGCATTTGTTGCACAGAGAAGAAGAGAGGGCTTATGTTACTCTACTAGGAAGCACGTGGAATCTACTGTATCGTATATTTCAAAATCCCACGGGCACAGAACCTGCACAAGGTGAACCTGCAAGCAGAGCTGTAGCTAGCATGAAGTACTGTAGAGAACATAAGAAGTCAATACATTTGTTTTGTTTTAAAAAGTCGATGTTTCAGACTTTGAAGAGAAAACTACAAAGTATGGCACAGTGCACACTGACACACCAGGCTGATTCCAGGCCCTGAGAGTCATCAGAAGGGTGCATACTGCACAGGGTGGCTATCCCAGTCACACTAGTCATGGTGGCTAAGCACGTATGCGCTACTCTTTGTGCATGCACGCTCTTTTCATGTATGTTTTGATGGGTACCAAGACCTTTTCGATTCTGGTTAACCTATTATTAACGGGGCCAAGGACCCCTCTGTTCCATTGCTATTCCAAATCTTTGTGCACTACCCGTGTCTGGCGAGGTCATGCTAAGCTCCCAAATGTGTGCACCTGAGAGCCTGGTGCAAGCTAGAAATGCGTAATAACTCTGTGCCCAGGGGTCGAGAGGGCTTAAACAGGGTCCTCACCAGCTGTGCCCTGTGTGCAGACATTATACGGTACTGAAATGTATTCAAGGGTAGTAAAACCCTAACAGGGCACCTTTCCCTCTGCTGCCCAACAGCAAGATGCCCTCAGAAATGTTTCTTCAGGTAACTTTGAGAGAGAAAATACAAATACTAGTGTACCCTCGGACCCTTTCATTTAGCTATTGAAGCCCAAGGGCAGAATGCTTTGACAAATTATGTCCATATTTCATTCACTGTATTTTTTCAGCGGCTTGGAATGTAAAGCAGGCACCACAGGGGCCAGTGGTGTAACACAAGGTGAAGGGCCCCCTCAAAATGTGTTGAGGGGCCCGTCGTCTCCCGGATTGCATATATATCAATTGGTCTAAATGGGGTCCCCCTGAAGGGTTAGAGTCCCCCTTGTGGTGCTGTGGGACCTAGGCCCACATGCTGGGTAAATTACCACACAGGCAGAGGGTATATGGTACTGGAACTGGCGCAGGGCACGTGCACCCGGCCCCTTTTATAAACAAGGTCACCTGCCCGGTGGCGCATGTGATGGGTGGGTGTACAGTGTGGGAGGAACACTAGAACGTGGCTCGCAGGACACTACACCCCTGTGCTACAGGTGGCCTGCTCTGGAAACATGGCTATGGGAGGTGAGGCACCCCACCAAAACAAGGACCCCTGCCCCTCCCCCCTGCATTACGGGACAGTGTGGGCGTCTGTTATGCCCCTGTTAGGGGCAAAGAAGAGTCCTGCCTTGTATCCCTACTGATACTGAAATAGTTGGTTCTAGAGTATTGATTATCAGCATTCCCCATGGGTTTGAAAAAAAACCACATTCATTTGTTGCTTGGGATTTCAGTCTGTTGTCAGTAAAGACTCCCAGAGTATCTGCCTTGGAATTTAGGGCCTTAGAGCCTGGCGGACGGGATACTCCGTCACAAACGTGGAGGAAGTCCCGGCTCCTGCATAGCAAGTCCATTATAGCCTATGGCACTTGTAATATGGTGACCGGATTGCTGTCATGTTATCACGGCGTACCTCATAAACCACACTCTAAGCCCGTTAGTCTAGTGCAACTCCAGAATTACCAGGAATATTTTCCCGCTTTTTCCAATAATGTCAGTTCCCAGTGCTTCAGGAAATGTAAATGTAAATGTAAATGTCAAGGTATTTGTAGAGCGCACTGTCACCAAGCGGTTTCCTGGCGCTATTACTCATACCGCTGTGGAACCCCTCCTGGCTTTCCCTGTGAAGTGTCCACTCCTGGGCACCCCCAGGGTGAAGCCAGGCATCCTAGCGCTGTTGGGGCCGGTGTGGAGGTTAAGCAAGAAATTGCCCAGAGTCACAGAGTGGGACCCATGATTAGAGTAGGCACCGAGGCGAGAATTAACAGGTCCGAGGAAATTGAGCCCAAGACCCGCCGAGGCAGGAATTGAACCCTGGTCCCGGGCCAGAACTCTGCATCAGGGTCTGCCGCTCTAACCATTGAGCCACACTCCTTTTTTTGTAACTTGTTATGGCCAGCTAAAGAACTTCCAAACATAGGAGCCAGAAAGTCACAGACTGTCACAGAAAGCATTGTGTTTAAAATAGAGCTTCCAGTGGAGTACAAAAAGTATGCTTGAATGTTGGTGAATGAGTATTGTTTTTCCATCAACTCTTTTCTTAGCACCTTCTTCTACTCCCTGTGCCCAGTTTAGAACTTTTACAAATCCAGAGGCTGCTCTTCCTCAGCCTACGAGGTGGAGGATTGTGCCAGGCACTTATTCTAACAGACCAATTACATTTATTTTATTATGGGTGTCATCTACTGATCACATTTTAGGCATGGACGCTTTTAGACTTCCAATGAAATTATTTAAAACGTTTTAACTGCTGAACTTCATATCTTCCTCGCTCAAAAAATTAACGGAATCTCTGTTAATTATTTACTTATGTGGTGTGTTATGATCCTTCCGTTGGTTATAACATTTGTGGACAGAACTGAGAACATGCGATTTCTCGTTTATACACTTTAGTAACTTTAAAACATGATTTTGTCAGAATGAGTGTCTTTATATTGTAAATTGCTTTTTTATGCCCATTTATACTATCAAAGGAAATGGTTATTGTCTCTCAATTTTTGTACAAATGAGCACATGGGTATATTGCATTTAAAAGTGGGGTATCTGTAGTCATTAAGGCAATATATAGTTTTAAAATTTATAGTATTATGTGAACTATTTTTTGCTATATGTGAAGGCGTTCTTTTTTAATAATTTTCAGTGCTGAAGAAATCCTGAATGAATTCATGGTGAAATGTGTTAGCGGAATGGAATTGATACTAATGTTATGAAAATATGAATTTGAGTTTTTCAATAATGTGGTTCCTTTTCAACGTAAATCTCTGCCTTTTCGCTAAACATAGACTACAGCATAATGGGAGGTCAGCATTCGGACGCCTATTAACTTTCTGTAAATGTCATTTCGTAAGCCACCTGGTGCCTCCGGCTTACACAGGCCACCTGGCTCCCCTCTTTTAACATTGTGCAGCTGCACAGGATGAGAACAAACCTCTTGTAGTGTAATGTAATGTTCTAATTCTTGAACGCACTCTGTTGAACATTGAGGTAACAAGTAGTTCTGAAAAAAAGGTTTTGGTGCCTGTTTTAGTGCACTGTTAGTGTATTTTTCTTCCTTGTTTCATTGAATTGGTATTAATTCTTCCAGTACCCATATCACGCCCTTTCCCTTCAGAACTCGTGTACGGAATGCTGGAATATTTGTTCTCCAACATTAGGATGGTTTATTTAGTTTGCTTTTGCTGCATCAGTAGCCTGGCTTGCTGATCAAGTTCCTGAATTTAATGTTCCCTCCCACCACTTCTCATGCTCGGCTCGCCTCCTTTAGTGCAGTCCACCTGCTGGTAAGTTTCAGGGTGATTACAGCGACCTCTTCTGGTGATGTCCAAGATGGCCGTCTTGCTCAGCCGGTGTGCTGGTTGGTAAATGTTGACAGTCAGCTGCATTCCAAGGGTGCTGCTGCCTCTGATAAAGAAGCGGAACAAAGGGTCAGACATGTAGATCGAGTCATCGAAAGGTAAAGGGCCAGAGGAAGTGACGACACACATACTTTCACGACTCGTTGTTGCTTTTTCCGCTCTTTTGCCCAGGACAGGCTCCTAGGATCTGCTGAAGGGCTAAGGGAGAGGAAGGTGTGCAAACTACAGAAATACACCTGGGGTCTCGTAGCCTTCTTTACTTCTGTTTCTGTCTTCATGTCCCAACACCAGGAATAGGAATGGGCAGGTCAGGGGCACAGCTGCTCCACTGGCTAACTCTAAACGACATCATGATTGAAAGGAGTACTGAGGAAGTCCAAGGATGTAGTACTGTAGTACTGCATTATTAGCTTCAGATTTCCGTAATTAATAGGATGATTAGCTGTCAGAATCACCAAAGTCACAGAGCATCGATTCCAGCTGTTACGATTACCCATTTTATTGGCTAATACAATTTGAACACCAGAAGGATGAAATGCTAAACCACCCGCTGGATATTTGGCCATGGTTTACAAAAGGACGTTAATTACAAAGTTATTTCCTCTATAAGTACAACTTCCACTAAATCAGAGACGCTTTAAGGCACGGGCAAAGCAGGCAATTGTACAGGACCCCTACCTTTGAAGCGACCCCCTACTAAAGTGCCTAGGGCAGACGAAATTCCTCCCATATATATATAGCGTTGCTGAAAAAAATGGTCTTGTTTTGAATTTGAAAGACAAGTACGCTTAACATAAAATGTAGGGACCGGGGTACTTGAGGTTTGCGCGGGAAAAAAGTCACACACAGAGTGCAAAACAGCGCAAACTGATGGAAGGATATTTAGGGCCTCATTAGGATGGCGGGCGGACTTTGCCTGCCCACCATCCCCGTGGTAATATGGACCTCCCGCCTCAAGGGCGGGGTCCCGTCCCCAGTATTAGTATGCCTCTGCCACAGTGGCGGGCGCATCCTTCATTCATACCATTGTGGCGGGCGGTGCACTCAGCACCGCCCGCCACAATGGCAGGACAGCATGCGGTGCACTTCCATGCACAGCATGGCAGGCACCACGTGGTGCCTGCAATGCTGTGCATGGAACTGCTGGGAGGTACCATGGGTACTCCCCATGTGCAACCTCCACACCCCCGGAGTCCCTGGGGCACGCAACGGGTCCCCGCTGGGATTCTCTGCATGCCTGTCAAGGCATTCAGAGAAGCCCATCCTAATATGACTGGCGGTGTCTGATAGACACCGCCACCATATTATTCCTTTTCCGCCCCGGCTGCAAGGCGACCGGGGCGGAAAAGCGGCGGACGGTCTTTCCGTCCGCCGAGGTCCCCCCGCCATCCTAATATGGCGGGGGGTCTTTAGTGCAACGACGTCGGGCGGATTGCCCCCGCCAGGCTTGCGGTGGCTACCGCCAGCCTGGCGGGGGCAATCCGCCCGACATTGTAATGGGCCCCTTTTTTCCCAGCGCAATAGGTATTTTGCATTTGAAAGGTGCCCTCCTTACTCACTGCAAATGCGCTGCCCTGTGCCCCTTAGTGTCAAGGGGCATTACATGGGTGTCATTTGGATGGATTATTGCAAGCACCTATGATTTTTGACACAAAGCCTGATTTTTTGTCCCAAAAAAATAACGCCTCCTTGAAGCAGTCACTAAAATGGAGGAAAGTTATCTCCCAACATCTCACACATTGCATGTGTGCTGCACTGCACAGCACCTATAAACAATGTGGAATGTTCAAGAACTGTGTAGGTATAATGTTTTGTACTGGGAGAGCATGCTTCCAGTACACACCCTATGCTAGCCAGCACAATGCACCTTTCACCGTGCACCAGCCCAGAGGTAGTGAGCAGCAGCCGGCCATTTTTAATAATAATGACTCTGCGCAGCTTTCTTGTGCTAAAAAAACCTGAAAATCTGCCCCTAATCTGCACTCCTGGCCTTCCCAGCCTTAACCCTTGCACTGCCGGGAAGGTGGTGGCAATTAAATTGAAAAATACCTTTGTGCCATTTCACTCACCTTAACACACCTCACCTCTTCTATCTTAATCTAGTCTCTCAGCCTCTCTTTCTATTTCTACATCTCTTAGTACCTTCAAATTCTCTCCCTATCTCAGCTCCATCAATCTCATCGTTGCCTTCCTCACCTCCCACTCAATATACCCAATACACCTCACTTGACTTATGGCCTCATTTAAATCTTGGCGGACGGGTCACTCCATCACAACGGTGACAACTATACCCCATCCACCGAAATATATATCCCATAGCAGATAATGGGATTTACACGACAGCAGACGAGATATCCGTCCCCACTGTGACGGAGTAACCCATCTCTCTATACTTCTCTTATGACTTTGCCTTGCCTCTCGCTACCATCCTATGCCATCATCTATAGCTAGCACTCTTCATCCCCTGTCTCTACCTCAACACTCTCTCTGCCTCATGCCTCTCTCTGGCCTCGCTGACCTTTTTCTATTTGACCTCTCTGAAGCGTTCCTCCATCTACATCACTTTTCATATGCACTTATATCTGTCTTTACCTCACCTCTCTAACCATGTCTCTACTACCTTATGTCTCTTTCAGCCACCTTGCATCCTTACCATCTTCCTCACTACCTCATCTCTTTGTGCCCGCAGCTCTCACTCTTTCACTACCTAAACTCCAAATTTACCTCACTATGATTTCCCTACCTCACCTCCACACTTCTAATTTCTCTTGTTCAATGTTTGTTCCCCTTTGTTAACCCTAAAATATTTGACTCTTTCTGTCTACCACTGTTTCTCTACCTCTACCATTTTTTCACCTGTCTGTCTGTCCCTCACAAATCTTGCTCTTAACCTACTTCTCCATGTCAGCTAATCCCCTCCCACTCAGCTATCTTGCTGAATTTCTTTCTTTAGATCTCTCTCCTTCACCACCTCTTCTTCCTTTTCTATCTCACAGCTCTTGACCCATGTTTAAACCTCACCTCTCTGTCTCTATTTCCTATACGTCTCTCAGCTTCCTCTTTTCGGTATATACCACACTTTTCTTTCTACCCTTCAACCCCCTCTGTACCTTTCTCTGTTCTCCACTACTCTCTTTACCTGACCCATATTCTGTATCTCTTCTCATTTTTCTCTCTACCTGCATCTCTTTGCTTTCCCTCAGGTCACTTTCTCTACGCATACCTCTTGCTGCCTTTACCTCTCCCAATCCACCTATATTTCTATATCATCTCTTTCTCTACCTCACCCCTTAAAGTACTGCGCTCCTCTGCCTCTCTTTGTATTTCCTTCTCCCTCTCTCTACCCTGTTTGTTGCCAATTAAAACTGTACCTATTTTTTGGTCTCGCTTTTCTACTTATATCTTCCTCTTTCTACCTCTCCATGTCTTTCCTTATGGATACCTCACCTTTCTCTATTTCCTTCTCTCACTACCTCACATATCTCTCCACATCTTCCCTATATCTCTTGTCTCTCTATTTCAAGTCTGAACTCTGCTCTCATGGTTTTTGGGTCCTGACCTGGGTGCATCTTGCCATTTTGAGATGGTTTCCATCGATGCCAACGACCCGGGTCCGCCATTTTGTGGATTCTTGTCCTTTCCTTTGGTCCATTGGATTCCATCCTGCTGACCTTCAGACATTTCTCTTTTGCTGGACTGCCTTATCTCTTTCTCCCCCTCTGGTTCCCCCCTCTCCTCTCACCAATCTAAGCCTCCGACTCTTCTCCCCTACCTACCACTCTCTACCCCTCTTTATTTTTTATTTTTTATTTCCCCTTTAACTTTGTCCAAGCCTTATCGCTGGTAAAAATGTAATGCTGAGCAAATATACTATTTGTATATATATATGTATATAGAGATAACTCTAACCACTAGTATATGTAGTAGACCCTTCTACTCACTACCATTCCTATATGATTCTTAGAGTTTATCCATTTGTATCTCTTCCTTAAGGGACTTTACAACTTGTACATTTGCAATTTTCTCTGTTTGTATCTCTTCTTTGTGTGACTTTACAACTTGTACATTTGCAATTTTTTTCAGTTTGTATCTTTTATGTAACTCATGTAATCCTAAGTCCTTATGTATCGCAACTGGCTCTTTTGTAAAGCGCTCTGACACTTTTGGGTAATGTTCGCGCTATATAAAATCGCATTAAATTAAAAGAAAAAAATCCTGCTCTGTCTCATTTCTCCAATTCAGCAGGGTCACTGGTAACTCTCCGGCCAGAGACGTGTAAGAATATAGCAAGGACAGAGAAACCAGGAGAAACAAGCTGGTTACCCCTGAATTCCAAATAACATATATGGACTTGTTGCAATTGGAAAGGAAGTGACTTGTTCAAGTTTTCTTTTGGTTCTATTTGATTAGCAGGCAGTAGGGCCTGAGCTCTTGGGTGCTCTTGCGCCGCTGATTTGGAGGACTTAACATGTAATTCAATATTGTTTGGCAAAACGAGGACTTTAATGAGCCGAAAATGACATTAAATTCAGGGTTGCTCCAAACGGGGAGCCCCAAAAATATATCCTTTCTGGTGCCCCAAAAATATTTGGGACGTCACACCCCTGGATAATTCTATGCTGTATAATGGAAGGCAGTCATAATCCTCCTATGGAAAATTGTGCCTATGGAAGAGGTTGCCACCCTTGACTAAAATAAGTCCTTCGTCTTGTCCCGGCATATTTCAGACAGGTCTCTGCCGCAGGCACAGTAATCCGCTGAGGTATCTTATTAGCAAAACCCCCGAACAAAGTGTGTGTGTTCATTTCTATGGCGTCAACACATAGCCATTGGCCACATATAAATAAACAGACTTATTAATATACATTTCATTAAATCAAAGAGCAGAGTGCTTACTCCAGAGGGATCCTCTTGTTATGCTTAATTATGAGGATAAATATAAAGCCACCAGCATTATCTGTTTCCCTCACTGCCAGAATATGCATGGCAACTCACCCCCCCCCCCGGCCCCCCCTCAGCCTCTGCTCAGCCTTGTGATTACAGAAATAAAAAACAAGCAGACATAATATGGCGACCACTCATCTATATGAGACAAGCTGGCGGACCCACCACCTTAGAATTTCTGAAGTATCCACAGGCTAAATCATATATAAATCTACCTCCATGCACTCGACAAATTGATTATTTATCTGTTATTTCCCTCCCTACTCAGTTTGGGGTATGTGGACATCTGTACAAAGCATGATCACAAACACATGAAGCTCAATGTAAGACCCCTGTGGGTGGTGACTCCTCCTAGTTGTGACATGACCTCGGAATGCAGCTGCAATGGTGATACATTCTTAGATCTCCTACTGCAGGCCTTTTTTATTCAGGGTCATGTTGCAGTCAGAAGTTACTGGGCAATATCTAAAGTAGGTTTTGTTTACTTCTGGGATCATAAGCCCGCAGATACTACAACTTCTTAGACAGATATTGAAGGCTGTCTCTACAATCGTAGAAAGGTCAAGAAATCCAGATCTGCTGATGGAGGTGGACTTAGGTCAGACAGTGCCATAAAGTTAATGTCCATTCAGAGCATTATTCAACAAGAACAATATATCTTTTGTCTCTATGCATTGTAAATCAATGTGGTTGGTGGAATGCACACCTTTGTACTCATTATTTGCCTCTTTACTTCATTGCTCAATTTCTTCATCACAAGAACGGCATGCAAACTTGATAGCGCTTCGCCCAGTGTGCCTGAAATACATTAAACAAAAAGGAACTGGGGTAGATCTTTGTACAAGACTTATTCCTTACTCCCTCACGCTCCATTCAAGCTTAATTCCACCTCCTCCCGGTGCTGCTAACCAAATGAAAGTAACTCTTGTTCACGCTTACATTGCTTCTCAGCTTTGACTGTAGCTGTTACTGTCGGCTGCAAGTTCCTTTCATTTGGTTAGCAGCGCCGGGAGAAGGTGGAATTAAGCTTAAATGGCGCATGAGGGAGTAAGGAATAAGTAAGTAAGGAATAAGTAGTCACAAAATCCCTGATGAAGGGAACATTCCTGAAATGCATTGGAGTTTAAATAAATTATTATGACTGGTGGAAACGTTTCACTCTTCTGTGCTCTACAAAAGACTTTCTCAAGGGAAGTTGAATGTATAAAATGAATTGAAAACACAAGGAAAAAGGTTGAGAAACGTATTGAGTAACAATGAAAAAGATTAATAGAGGATTAAAATTGAGACTTTGATTCATTTGATGCATCCATGGCTGTGCCTCTTGTACATGGATCTACCCCAGTAGTTACTATTGTGCCACAGCTCTTCAGGGTGCCACGGGATGCAGAGCAATGTGTTCTTCAGACTGGCACCCAAGTAGCAGAGCTGTTTTAAGGCATGGGCAAAGTGGGCTTCGACCCAAGGCTCGCACTTTTCTAGGGGCCCCTATTAAACATGTGTGGTATTCTGAGGGTTCCTAAAAAAGGGTATGCTGAAGTTATGGAAATGTATGCTGATATTTTTTCTGACAAGGTTGGCAGGATGGCGAGTTTCAAACACAAGATCGAATTGTGGGAGGGTGTTTGTCCAGTATGACAAAAACTGAGGAATGTTCTGGTGTATTATCATGATAAATTTAGGAACATACTTCAGAATGTATGTAAAGATGGAATAATTGAACCCGCGGAGAGTTCAGATTGGGTTTCTCCAGTGGTAATTTCTCTCAAAGCCAGTGGCGATTTACGTTTATGTGTGGACTTGAGCTGGCTTATTGAAGCAATTTGGGTGGATACTTTCCCCTCAAATTTGCAAGAGTTGACTTCTTCTATTGGTGGTGCTGCTTGGTTCTCCAAATCAGATTTAGCATAGGAGATGACAAAATGGAATGTGTGGGGCAAATGTATTCCAAGATGACATTTTAATCTTTGCAAGGTCAAGGATTCCCATGACAAGTATTTACATGCAGTGTTGGTAGCCCTTAAGGAGCATGGGTTGACTGTTAAGAATGAGAAATGTGTTTTTGGAGAAAAGGAAGTTGAGTATCTGGGACACATGATCTCCGAGGATGAAATTTGTCCTAAAATCAGCCATGTGGAGGCAACTCTGGCTGCTCCGGTGCCGAAGAACAAGGAACAATTGCTGTCATTTTTTTCGTAGAGAACTATGCATCTAAAATGGAACCTTTGAGGTTGTACCTAAAAAATAAAGTGCGGTTTGTGTGGTCAGAGCAGCAGAAGTTAGGTTTTGAGGCAATGGAAAAGGAGATTTCTTTAGCTCCTTGTTTGAAATTTATGTCTCAAGCTGAGTGTGTGTTGTCAGTGGATGCTAGTAGGTATGACATTGGTGCAGTGTTTTCGCAACGCATGAAGAATGAGAAATGGCTGGTTGCGTATGCTTCCCGGATGTTAACAAATTCTGAGCAAAATTATTTGGAGATTGAGAAAGAGTTACTTGCGGCAATGTGGGCCACTGAATGTTTTCAGATGTACTTGTGGGGGATGAAATGTAACATCTGTACTGACCACAACCCTATGGTGAACATATTGAGACCTGAAGGGGGTAAAAATGTATGAGCAAGCTTAGCAAAACTATCATCTAAGCTACAAATGTACTACTATGAGATTGAGTAAATTCCTGGGAAGGACAATTTGGTTGCGGATGGGTTATCGTGTTTGCCCAGCAATAATGTGTCTGATGTAGTGAAGGGTGTAAGCGAGTGTGAAGTGGCTTTTACATTTGAGGATGTCATGTCTGTTGAATTTGGGGGGAAAAGGTAGACAGTGGTGTGTTGTATGAAGATGTGTGGTTACATGAAACGGATAGGGATGTAGTTTTGGGAGCTGTGGAGAGGTACATTATGTGCTGTTGGATGAAGAAGTCATCTCTACGTGGGGAGTGTTTTGCCTTTTGGAAGATCAAGGAAGAGTTGTGTGTGTCGAATGGTATTATCTTGAGATGTGATAGGATTGTGCCTCTTGTGGGGGTGCGTAATTGCATTATTGAGGTTAGTCAAAACGGTCATGGTGGTATGTCTGGTACAAAGAGAAGGATAAAAGAGGGGTTTTGGTGGCATGGTGTCGCTAATATGGTAGATGGTTGGTTTAGAGATTGGAATGTGTGCTGTGCCAGTGATAAATTGGCAAAATCCCTGACTATTCCCTTGACTATGGTGGAGGTACCAGAGGGTCGTTGCAAAACGTTCCTATCAATTTTATGGGCACGTTTTCTGCTGTGACTTTTAAAGACAGTTATGCCATTGTTTTAATTGATTATTTTTCTAAATGGCCGGATGTAAGGATAGTAAACAACGTGACCACGGATGTGGTTATTGAATTCTTGGTGGATGTGTTTTCCCAAGAAGGCGTTCCTGAGGTCATGGTCTCGGACAATGGTACCCAATTAACGTCTGACAAAATGCATGAGTTTTTAAAAAGTATGGACATTGAGCATGTTAGGACATCTTTATATCATCCTGAGGGAAATGGTCAGGTGGAGCATTTTAGCAGAGTAGTTAAGGAGGCAATTCAGTTGGCTTTGAGTGTAATGTATGTGTCTTGTAAAGTAATGTATGTGTCTTGTAAAGCGCGCTGCTGCCCTGAGGCGTCGTGGCGCTGTAGACCGCTGGGGAACCCGTCCTGGCTTTCCCTGTGAGATGGTCCCTTTTGGGTATCTCCAGGGTGAAACCAGGCATCCCCGGCAAATGTGGGGGGCCGTTGTAGAGATGAGGCAAGCTAATGCCTAAAGTTGCCGAGTGTGATCCCTGGATAGAGTAGGCACCGAGGCGAGAATTATCGAGTCCGCTGACCCTGGTCCACGACCCTGCCGCGTCGGGAACTGAACCCTGGTCCTGGGCCTTTCTCTGCTTCTGGGTCTGCTGCCTCTAACCAGTGAGCCACACCCCTCCACGGTGTGCAGGATTGCCTTGGAGGAAGGCTTTGCAAGTGTCAGGGTCACGGGAGATTTCCCCCGCGTGATCCTGAAGTATCTGCTATCTGTGCTATTTACCCTACAAAAACCAAGAAAAGAATGCATAGGGCCTTCAGTTGGTGGATTTGCTGGCACCGTTGGATTTCCAACATGACTGCCAGCACATCCGCGGGTCAGCGTTCTAGTCTTTATTGAATTCGATCGGAGCAGGTGACGCGCGCTCACTAACATTCTAAGGTGCACTTCACCTGAGATCTCAGCCCGTTAACACCTACCTCACAATCGTCTTGGAAGTCAGGGTAGGCAGCGTCGTTCCTCGCGAATTAGCTTTGGCGGTCCACAAACTCTTCGACGTGACAGGTTAATGCTGACGAGTTAAAGCTGAAAAGCATATCTTATTCTTAATGCGCATGTGTACTCGAGCAGTGTCACAGAATTTCAAAGAGACCAGCATCTAATAGTTAAATGTGCATGTGTATTTACAGTGTTTCAAAGTCTCGCTTCAGGAACTAAGTAGGAGGTAAATTCCTGAATGGTCTGAGTGAGACCAGTGTCTCATAGTTAACGTGCATTTATTATTGAACAGTGTTTCAGAACCTCGCTGCCTCAAACTAAGTAGGAGGTCGAATTCTAATTATCCCGAGAGAGTTAGAATTAAAAACTCATGCGTTCAGAGTATTTAGAAGGCATACAAACTATCTACTAAAACACTAGGAAATTCGTTTTGGGTTTGAACGAGCGCGTACTTCTTTCCTTTGCGCAGTTCAGGCTCAAATCTTCATAGAAATAGTACAAGAATTCTCGATCCTTTGCCAAAGAATAAAACAAGCTAAATTATAGGATCTCAGCATAAATATTAATTGTTCCAGTTATTCCACGAAAAAAGATACACAGTGCACAGCCCAAAATACTCAGTAAGTCCAGAATAATAATTACAAGTATAATTTTGAGAACACGTTAAGAATACATAAAAAATTACCTTATGCTCCTGATTAAAAATATCATTAGACAATCTTAATTGACACCTGCAAGAAGAGAGAAAAGAGTGTTAACAAGAGCCAGAGCAAATCAGCTGAACATTAAACATAGAAGATAGAAGAGAGGTTTGGACCTGGATATCTCCTGGTAAGACAAGCTAACCTTATTCAAGAATTACAGTAAGTCTTAAACATAAAATAACAGAAAAGTAATAAATGTTAATTGTTACAGCTTGTAATAAAAGAAGACGAAACGAGTGTCCAGGGCTGTGTCTTCTCTTTCTCCCAATCCCCTTTCCCCCCATGCAGTCCTTACCTGCTGAGAGTCGTAAAGTATCTCACAGGAACGTCCCGGTGGGGCATTGGGAATTAGCTGCATTCTGCTCCTGTGGTATTTGAGTGCAGACAGAGAAGGTTGCTCTGACAGTAAGAGAGATTATTGGCGTATCAAGTGACTTCCCATTCTGTAACTGAGAGAACTTCTTTTGAAGTATTGAGGGGTAGGAAACCTTTGATCTTGTTGGTTCTGTGGTGGTGGAGGAGGAGGAATGCTAGGATGTGTGAACTTGGTGGTGATGAGGTTATTAAGTCTCAGGAGTGCACTGTGCATACACGCGGTGGTAATTACTTTTGACCTGCTGCCAGGGTGGGTCAAATGGTGCGTGCGAAGAATCACAGAGGTGTGGTTAAGGGAGCTGCAAGTTGGTCAAGGCCTTTGAGAGTACGGAAGGTGTTGGGTAGTGCTGTGACGCTGGAAGACGGTAGGAGGTGGAATTTTTTATCTGTTAAGTTTGTGTAATGTGCAGAATGGCATGTCTGGTAAGGGAGATGCTAATGAGGAGGAGTGCAGTGGGTACATGTTGTGGAAAGAGTGTAGTAGTGATGTTGGGCTGGAATGGAATGTCACAAGGCATGAGTCTCCTGGTCAAGAGGGTGCTTTGTGCCGCGGTGGTAGATTGAGCAAAATCCAGGACCATTTTCCTGATTTTATGCTGGGATAGTCCTAGTGCTTTCTTTCTAGGTCTGTCATTAGTTTGATGTTTTTTGCTGGGAATCTTATAGGGGGAAGCTGTATGGTATTGTCTCAGAATCCTCAGGATATTTGTGTGAGGTATGTAGAGTATGTGGATGTCAGAATGGGTGTGAGGTAGGAGGATTCTGACAAGTGACGGTTGGGTGGACGGTGGTGGAGACTTGTTTCTGGTGCTGCTTATATGATGTTACACTTTACCAATTAAAGTATCATTGTTCTACTTACCTCCTGGTCCCTCATCTTTTCCACAGCTTTCAGGGCAGCCCCAGAATGTTTTAAAATAACCAGTTTGTTTCCTGGTCCTGGGCAAAGTGACAGCTCTTAAAATTGCTTGAGGCCTTCATTAGATCCGATCAGCTGAACGATTCAGGACTAAATGCGACAGGGCTAATAATGATCGTATGATGGGCATGCAGCGGCTTCTTAAAAGCATAATAAAATATAAGATGCAAGATCAAACTATAAAATCATATTGATTATTCATAAGACAAATACATCCGAAAGCGTTTAGTATGCACAGTTTCCTGTATCTGCAGTTATTGATTCATTATAATTTCCAGAAAAAGTGCTCTAAGTATAACGAGAAGGGAAAAAATCCATGTATCAATCAATTAATCAAACATTTGTACAGCACCGCACATCACCCCGAGGGTCTCGAGGCGCAGGAGCTGTTTGCTGCTGTATTGTAAGAAATAATGACAAAAGGAATGGTACCTACCTGCCTAAAAAGAGGAAACACACTGGGCCGCTCTTTGTCGGGCATCCATGACGCAAAATGCTAGCAGATATTTACTAATCCACGCAAGGGGTGATTTGCGCAGCTGTGTTTGTCTTTGTAATTAAAAATGTAATGTAATGCAGAGTCTTGTGCTGCATTGCGTTATATTATATTCTGGGAGGCATTCCATGGGTGGAGCGTGGGCGTTCCTATGCAACCACCTGTGGATTTCATGCATTCCCATATTTACAAAGGTTTTTAAACCTGGGAATGCGTTAAATCGCTACACCTCCCAGAGGATGGCATGACAAGGAAAGAAATCTTCATTTATTTGGAGCTCGTCAAGGTAAATGTAAATTGTAAATTGATACTTGTAGAGCGCAATACTCACCCGCAAGGGTCTCAAGGCACTTGTACGAATACCGCTGTGGAACCCATTCTGGCTTTCCCTGTGAGGCGTCCACTCCTGGGCAACCCCAAGGTGGAGGCCAGGCATCTTTAGCATTGTGGGGGCCGTTCTGGAGATTAAGCAAGCTCTTGCCCAGAGTTGCAGAGTTGGACTCCATGATTGGAATAGGCACCGAGGTGAGAATTATCAGGTCCGTGGAATTTTGAGCCAAAGACTCGCCGAGGCGGGGAATTGAACCCTGGACCCGGGACAGACTTCTGCATCAGGGTCTGCCACCCTAATCCTTGAGCCACACTTCTCCATGTGTGAACCCTCTCTTGATGACAATGATCACCTACCTGCATCCAGGACGAGCACCAAGAGTACCAGACGAGGAGGCTTCGACTCATTCTCCTGAACTGGAGATGGTTCTTGCAGCCGTCTGTAGCCTGAGTTCCAGATCCGAGATATCAGGCTGGAGAGGGTCTGCGGCCCTAAGGTTTGCCTTTAGTCTGGGAAAGAACATGGGGCCCGATTCACAGATTGAATTTAAGACTCAATCCTAAACTTACTACTATTTTGGTATTCACAGAATGAATTTACTACTTTTGGTATTCACAGAAGTTAGGATTTTGTCTTAAGTTTGTCTTAAGACAAACTAAAGGCAGACTTAAGACAGACTTAAGACAAACTTAAGACAGACTTAAGACAGACTTAAGACAAAATCCTAACTTAAGTCTGTCTTAAGTCTGTCTTAAGTTTGTCTTAAGTCTGTCTTAAGTTTGTCTTAAGACAAACTTAAGACAAAATCCTAACTTCTGTGAATACGAAAAGTAGTAAGTTCATTCTGTGAATACCAAAAGTAGTAAGTTCATTTTGGGAATACCAAAAGTAGTAAGTTCATTCTGTAAATACCAAAATAGTAGTAAGTTTAGGATTGAGTCTTAAGTTCATTCTGTGAATTGGGCCCAAGGATATTGCCAGAGGAAGCTCACTGGGTCCTAGTAGGCCAAGACGGTTCACTCTCTGGATATTTATGTTTCCCAAAACATTCCTGTGGAACGCACAGGACCTTGCATGCTACTGCAGTGGGGTCATAACAGGCACCAACATTCGGATGGTGAGGGAAACAGTGGGATGTTGGGCTTACAAGGGGGAGATGTTAAATGCTCCACTCCAATCTTGAGGGTTAAGAGCAGCAACTCCATTACAACTACTAATTCTGAGCCAGGGCCAGGTTCCTCCCCCCCATCTGTGTCCCACTCTAAAAGTAAATCCATTTCTTTTAGGTATCCCTCAGGTTCCTGAGATTCATCTAAAAGCTCACACACCACCCTCAGATTCATGTCTATGTTAATCCAGCTCTGGCAGACCTTTTAAGGGGTATACCTGGAGAAATGTATCCTTTCCTTTCCTACTTAGGCAAAAACGATAGATTACAAAGATGTCATTCAAAATCTTTATAGAAAGCAGAAAGACCTTATTTGAATTAACAAGACTGAGTGTGTGCAGACTGAGTGTGTCATGTGCTTAATTTAAGCTGGTGATTTCTGGTGCTCGGCACCTGCAATAAATTCTCAAAACCTAATGGCAGTTCACCACATGGTGATGCTGTCAGTCTGATATCGAGATGAGCATAGCGACAGTTACATACTTCGATAAACATTAAAGATGAATAACTCCTGTTCTACATACCATTCCTATAGCTTTGTGTGGCCTGGATTAGTTTGAATTGCCACACTTTAAGGAGGGCGATGGTTAGTAGTTGTGTTTGTGTTGTCGTTGGCAGCACTGGCACAGGCAAGGGTGTTCCAAGCTGCAGTGGACTCCTTGGAAGAGCCTTTTAACTTATGTTTTTTACAACTAATTGTTACAGGAACACATACCCCCCCTTGGTTAAGTGCACCGATAGGGCTAATGTCTGCCAGAAATGCAGTGATACGGTTCCCAAACCCAGGGCCATTTTTATGACCCGGTTTGCATCGCCCTTGAATCACGCAACATTATGCAAGAGTGACACAAACCATAAGTCATATTTTTTAAGCCACGCAAAGCCACTTTGCGTGGGTTTAAAATATTGAGTAATGCAACACAGCGCAAATCACTGCATTGTGTTAATCTGTCCTGGGTAGGCATTCCATGGGAGATCCATTGCTATTCCCACGTAACTTTTATGGGTTTTTACAAGACCTTGTACACCTGGCATGTGCCAAAAAGATACACCTCCCCAGGAGAGGTATAACTTGGAGAGATATCTTTGTTTCTCCTCTTTTTTTCCCTTTCTATATGTGTGCGGCATTCCGCAACACACAAAGAAAGAGGAAAAGCCTCAGAGGAAGCCAACAGGAGCCCTATCAAAGGCCGCTGCATCTTCTAGCCATGCCCGCGATTATTAGCCTTTACAATTATTTTGTGGGCATCAAATGACAGAAATGTAATGGGATATGAAAGTAGAATTTTATGACAAGTCATTAGGTTGAAAGGTACATTTTATGGCAGCTTAGACTTGCTGGCGCCTGCTGAACAGTTTTGCATGGTGATTTCTGTATCAGAGAGTCCAACTTGATGGGCACAGACATGCTGGATCAGCCAATAGCATCAGGAAAGGACTACAGTTGCATGGTCCTTTGACCCGGATATGATATTCATGGTCATTACTTTAGCTGCCTAGGTGATGTCAGATAAGTCTTCAAAGAGTGAGCGGATGGGTGTCTCTGGCACGGCAGCAGAGTGGATAAAATGGCTGCTCTTAACTAGAGTCACTAAGGGACCTATTTACAAGACCCTTGTGCCACACTTACGTCACTTTCCCCGTGTTAAAAATGGCGCAAAAATGGCGCAAGGGGCTTGTAAATCTGCCCCTTAGTCTCGTGGCTCAGAATCAGATGCTCTGTGGCTGAGGAAAAGCTGAACAAGTCTCTGAGCCCAGATATTTCTGGAGAAACTCGCCGGGTTTCTTGCCAGTTCTGTGCAGAGGTGTGCAGTTGTCCAATGAATCATAGCCGCAGGACTGTGGTAAGCAAGAGTGGATGACACTCAATACAGTGGAGAATTAGTGGTGCACAGGGTCTCTGCAATAAGGCACAGGCACGTTGATAAATGCATCGACCTAAAAGTCTATCGATCCAGGGGTTCTGTGGGCACTTTTTGACTAGTGAAGAAAGTATGTATGTATGAATATGATATTTCTATAGAGCCATCCAACCCAGAAGGCAGTGGGGTGCTGCACAAAGTGAAAAAAGCGAAAAGTCGAGGAGTAAGAGGAGAAGAAGCTGGTTTGTGGACAGTTAATACATTGTGATATTGTGTTCTTTAGAGAGGTGCATCTTCAACTCTTTCCCTCTTTAGTATACTCTTGTCTCCCCGTGGCAGATGGCTTGAACAAGTCCCACTGAAAGACACAGTGATCTCTCTGCAGCGTTCGACACCATCTGCCACCGCACCCTAGTTCAACGCCTCAGCAACATCGGTATCCAAGAGAAGGCACTGGAGTGGATCATCTTATTCCTCACCGGCAGAACTCAGAGAGTGTGCCTCCCCCCGTTCCGATCCGAGACCACCGAAGTCATCTGGGGCGTACAGCAAGGATCATCACTCAGCCCCACCCTCTTTAACATCTACATGAGACCTCTCACAGCCATCACACGCCAGCACAACCTCAACATCATCTCCTACGCCGACGACACCCAGCTGATCCTCTCCCTCACCAACGACCCTGCCACTGCCAGAATCAACCTACACGAAGGGATGAAAGAAGTAGCCGAGTGGATGAAGAACAGCTGCCTGAAACTGAACTCAGACAAGACTGAAGTCCTCATCCTTGGACCATAACCCTCTGCCTGGGACGACTCCAACCAACGGACCACGCATGCAACATTGGCTTCATCCTTGATTCCTCCCTCTCGATGACCAGACAAGTCAACGCCGTCACCTCATCATGCTTCAACACCCTACACATGCTCCGCAAGATCTTCCGCTGGATCCCGACCGAGACCAGGAAGACGGTCACCCAGGCACTCGTCACCAGCCAACTGGACTACGGAAACGCCCTCTACGCCGAAACCACAGCCAAGATAAAGAAAAGACTCCAACGCATCCAGAACGCCTCCGCCCGTCTCATCCTGAACATCCCCCGACGCAGCCACATCTCCGGCCACCTGAAGGACCTGCACTGGCTCCCCGTCAGCAAGAGGATCACGTTCAGGCTCTTCACCCACGCACACAAATCTCTCCACAACCTGGGACCCAAGTACCTCAAAGACCGCCTGACCTTCTACACGTCCACCCGCCAGCTACGTTCGACAAGCCTTGCCTTTGCCGCCATACCACGCATCCGAAGAGCCACCGCTGGCGGCAGATCCTTCTCCTACCTGGCGGCCAAGACATGGAACTCCCTCCCCATCCATCTTCGGCTGACCCAGGACCATCTCGCCTTCAGGAGACAACTCAAGACCTGGCTGTTTGAGCAATAGCAGACCCCTTCCCCCAAGCGCCTTGAGACCCTGCCGGGTGAGTAGCGCGCTATACAAGTGTTATGATTGATTGATTGATCAGAGAACCACACACAGCTCTTGTCCACTCTCCATAAGATTCTTGCCACCCCTTCTTGCACAGCATTGAAACTCATCATCCACTCCCAGCGCTGGCTTAGTTGGGATGGAAGGGAGAAACCCAGAGTCCGCAGGAGGGATGCGGTCCATGGATGCTGCATGAAAGGTAGCCCCCTAATGGCCCTTAAGATGCCAAAATAGATCAGATTTGAAAGTGCCCACGGATATGGATAGCCTGCTGACTAAACCCCCATTCTGGAAACAAAACATTATCAGTGATATCTTGCCTCGGGTTTGATTCAACAAGGGTTCTGCGAGGTCCAGTATGCTCATCTGGAGACTGCAGTGATGACTTAGGACAAAGTCGAAAAGTCTCTTCCACCAGAAGGGACCTTTCATGG
The DNA here is from genome assembly GCF_964263255.1 of Lissotriton vulgaris. NCBI lineage: Eukaryota > Metazoa > Chordata > Amphibia > Caudata > Salamandridae > Lissotriton > Lissotriton vulgaris. The sequence continues at coordinate 1,068,802,588 of NC_141698.1, read as the reverse complement.
GTTAATGCTTGATGCGAGAACTCTGGATTCTCCTAATTCCTGAGTTCACCACCAGAGAGTGAGTGCATACGAGTCAAAGTCCCAGCTCTGCGCCAAGGGCCTCAGGCAAGCATGGTCTCTCCTACCCAACGGCCTGCTTTCTTCCAAAAGGGAGCTTTGTCATGAAGATGCACGCCCACTGAAAAAAAGGGTGTGGGCCTGCATCCAGGTAGTGTTCAGCATACGTTTGTGGGAGTCGGCGGCAGTGGGTCAGGAAGATAGTGGACCTGTGATCTCAAGGAGGCCTCCTGGAGTCTGCAGCCAATCATAGCCCAAAACGGAGGGTTTCGGACCCAAGGTGCATGTACACCATTTGTGCCCAAAGTAGAGCTAAACAATAATGTTCCACAGAGGGCAGACCTAATCCCTCTGCTGATGACGATGTTGAGTCATCGTCAGGTCGATGCAAACACTTCACTCCTCCTGTCATCCGATGGGCAGGAACATTTTCAGAAGTTTTCAAATGAACTGAAAAAATCAAAGAAATCAATCAGGGGTCTGGCGGCAGGGAGTTGACACTACTCCTGTACATAGGCAGGCACAGAGAAGGGGAAATGCAGGCTGAGGGCCTGAGTACAATCATGTCGGATGGAATACTGCATCACTAACATGAACAATATCCCGTCCACTGTATTACCAGTCCATATAATATATTGGATTTGTAATTTGTCAGATGAACTATTCATTACATTTGTGACGGAGTAACCCTGTCTGCCAAGACCGCAATCAGGCCCTACGTCATTTACAGGAGAGTCCATTGCAGCCCTCGCTTCCGCTGCTCGCTTTTTGATTTCAGGATGTGAGAGCCACCAAAAGAGGCCGAGTATCCCACGGGTCTCGATGGTCCATGGGCGGCTGGGTTCTCCATCGCTCAAGATCAAGTTCAGGTTATTGTGAACAGCAGCACAAGGGGCACAGCCATATCTTATTCTTTCTTTAGGAACCAGGCATTTCTCTATGATCAAGAAAGACTCTAAAATCTGTTGGTTAGAAAAAGGGACTTATTTGGATTGTTTTTATTTTTATTATTGGTGATATGTCTAAGAATGAAATTCACCTGTGGTACACCATCCAAGGAACTTATACACATTTTGGTTGCACAGTGACATCAAAGATCTTACTGGTAGCTAGTTTTACACAGCTAACACCTCACATAAGACTTCCTCTGTATTCCAGGAAGGCAGAGTGTTTGTAGCAAGAGCCTGGCTTGTGTTCTCCCCACCACTCCAAAGGACAACCATGAGACAAGCCGGCGGAGGAGAGCCTCTCTTGAGGGGCCACTCTCATCCCAGGGGAGACACAATATTCACCACCAGGATGATCATGGCTTAATGTCACATCCTGGGCAGGGGGAAACAGAGACATTTAAGTAGCCCTCTCATGAAGGACTGCCAAGCACAATATTGCTGACTGTCATATTTTATACTATTGTAGCAAACTTTCTTTCAGAAGAACCGTCTTCCTCAAATAATTACAACTGGGTTTGTTTCAACAAAGTTGCACATGCTTTTAGACTTTTGCTTCAAACAGTATCACCACCAGGAAGTTATACAGTAACAACATGTTTTTGTATTAACTTGTTGAAACAAGTCATGTTGAATAGACAGAGAAACATTTCCTTAGTTAAGATTTTAGATATCACACAAGGCTGCAGAGCTTGTTAGCCTGTATGGCAGTAATGAAACAAACAACTCTTGGTAAGGTCAAAAGGCCTGGCTTTTGTTAAGCAAAGTGGTTGTTGATAGTTGGGCATCTGTGTGCATGCTACCCCTGCTGTGCAAGACAGAACATTATATAATGCACTATCATCTTGGGCTATCACAATATGGAAACAGGCAGTAGTAGAACCCTTTGGCCGGACATACTACATTAGTACAGTTGAACTGTACTCTCAAATAACAGTGCTATGAAAAGAAGTCAGAAGATGAATTTTTCATCGTAAGTGGTGAATATAAAAGGAATGCATATTAGATATTTTTATTAAAGGCCAGCGTTTTCATTGCCTGTTTGTGCACATCATTACTTTGTGAATAAAAAATCTGGAACTGCAACATGTCATTTCATCATGTCAGTAAAGTAAATAAATGAAGACACAAGGGTAAATAGTGAATAGCACTATCTTTATGGAAGGCCGAGGCATCCAGACAACTTGCACTTCCAAACAAAAAATGTTATTAGCCCACTCTCAATCACAAGCTCCATGGCTTGTTGTATCTGCAGTCTAAGAAAAGGGCAACTTCAATCCCTTTCACCAAATTCTAATAGAAACACAAATGAGACAACATGATCATACACTAAATGCCATGGGTCTACTGACAGCCCATGCAACCACTTGCCAAAGCATGAAAACCCCTTAATAGCCAATGGCTGTAGCGGGCAGACCCAAAAACCTACTCTGCTTGTTTTTCAGATAGTTATAAGTAAAGTCTTCCAGACAGCCAATGGCGTCTGTACCCATACATATAAATGTGCACTTTTAATCCAGTTGAAATTCCCTATTAAACACCATTAGGTTTGCTTTTTCCAGTTTTCAATGATTCAGATGTTGAATTAATGAAAGCAAGAGAATAGAGTTTTTCGCAAGCCTATAATGGGTTGTCAAATATGTTAATCACCAAGGTGAAAACTGTCTACATGGTGGAAGGTTTATCAAAATCATATCGTTACAGCAGAGCAAGAAATTGAAAGTATTAAACAGAAAGAAGCTGCCAAAAAGAGCAATAGGCTTCTTAACGGCAACAGAGCCATGCATCAAGAGAATCTGAGGATGAAAAGCAAGAATGCTATTATCTTGCCAGTGAGTTCCTCATCAGAAAGTAATTTATCAGCAAGGGACTCTGAGATAGAGGGAACGTCAGAGTAATGCTGTCTTGGAGAATGTATGAAGATTGTGCAGTGGGAATCAATGGGAACCAATGAACAGAACAAATTCACACACGATTGGGCAGCAAGGAAGGCGCTTACAACTTTTCCATCACGACTGAGCATCAGATGCTGAAGAATTCCCCAAAAGCCACTGATAACTTGTTTGACAGTAAAGCAGTGCATTGTGGGTGCTTTGTGTTCTTTATTAGTCACAAAGACTGTTAGTCCAGATTGGTTTCGGTCTCGTTTAACCGATGTGGACTGCACCTGGGCGAAAGGCCATTTGCAGAAGCATATGAGGGCTGAGGCACGTATGCAGGCTGTACTCACAGTATGTCATAACACAAGGTGCAGGGTACAGAAAAAGCACAAGATAATTAAATAAAATTCCCTTCTAGTGTTTATGCTATTAAGATCCCTCTTTGATGGTTGAATGTCTCATTTTCGACCCCGAAAATGTTGACGTATATACCTATCATCACCATGATATCAACTTCTGAACTATCAACTAGGTAAGTGTAAGTTGATTACTATTAACTTCACTGTGACAATATTTTTGAGTTAATATTATGGTCACCATATATTTGCGGGTCGATATTTCTACCACAGTAATTTGGTAAAAAACAGGAAGCGGGAGCAAACGCCAAGTCCGCTCCCAACGAGTGGGAGCTTCAAAAATGTTACTGCCCGCTGAGAGTGGACTTTAGATCTGTTTCCCTTCCCTGATGCGGGGGGAGTAATGCCGCCTCCAGATGGATGCAGGGAGCCGGCTGGGGTAGCGGGGGCCTATAGGCTGCCACCACAGCCCCCAACAAATGTATGCTGGGTGCCTGGGTGGACACCCACCTTTAATGTGCCTGGCCCCTGTAAACTGTGTCCCTAGTGACAAAATTGACAAGGGAGGGGGCTGCTTGCCCTCCCCTAAACAAGCATGGTGGGCTCTAGGGGACTGTGTGCCGGGGCTGAAATCAGCCTGAGAGGGAGCTGCATGCCCCCGATAAAGATGGACCTGATGGAATTGACCCCAGGGCCAAAATCAGCCCAAGGAGGGCGTCCCTGTGGCCCCCTTCCCTTGATTATAATGCTGAGCCCCAGAGGATAGAGCCCCCTGGTCCGAAATCAGCCTGAGGAGGGAGGGCGTGTGCCCCTCCCTCATCAAAACAAGCATGCCCGGCCCCGCGGATAGGCTCTCAGGGGCCAAAATCGGCCCTGAGAGTGGCAGCACTTGCCCCGCTCCCCAAACAAGCACATTGGGACCCGGGATCGGGATCCGGGGTATTGGGCCCGAACTCTTCCTGCAGATATGTTATTTTACGTATATTTATAACATGCACTATCACCCACGGGGTATCCTCATGCTGAGCAGGTGTGTGTGCCTAGCCCTGCCTAAGGAAGCTTAGTTAATTGAGAAGCCAGCTCTCCAGCTTTTTGTGGAATCCAAGAAGAGAGGATGAGGCTCTGTTGTGCAGTGGGAAGTTGTTCCATGCTTTAGGAGGGATGTGAGAGAACTCCTGTCCTCCTGAACTGGTTCTATGCATGCTTGGGATGTGTGTGAGGAGTAGTCCTGCAGAGCAAAAGTGTTTGGGTGGTTGGTGGAAGGAAATGCGACTGTTCAGGTAGGTGGGAGCTAAGTTTTGTATGCCCTGACTTTGTTTATGAGGAGTTTGAATTTAGCGCATTGGCGTATCTGGAGCTTTTGGAGCTCTTTGAGGGGTGGTATGATATAAGTTCTGTGTGGGAGGTTAGTATTAGTCTGGCTTCTGTGTTCTGAAAGGTTGCTAGGTGATCCTGGCGTAGAAGGTGTTCCAATATTCCAACCTCCTGGTGACTAGGGCGTGAGTGACAGTTTATCTAATGTTGCTTGGGAGCCATTGGTAGATCTTCCTCCGCATCTTCAGGGTGTTGAAGCAGGATGTAGTGATGGTGTTGACTTGTGCTGACATGTCCAATTTGCTGTCGATGATTGTTCTAAGGTTTCTGGCAGGGGTGCTGGTTGCAGGTTTGGATATGAGTTTGGTCAGCCACAAGTTGGAGTCCCAGGGAGGAGTGTGCATGTCGAAGATCACTACTTCTGTCTTGTCTGTGCTGAGCTTGACACAGTTGGCTTTGATCTATTTAGCAACTTTGGTCATGCTTATGTCTTGTGTTTGGGGTCTTGTCCGTTAGGGAGAATATGGGTTGCAGGTCGTCAGCATAGGAAAGGATGTTGATGTCATGTGTGTGGATGAGGTTGGCCAGAGGGATTGTTCATGCATTGAAGAGGGTGGTGCTGAGCAATGTACCTTGAGGCACTCATAAGATGAGTTGGAGATGCTTCCAAGAAGTAAGGTGCCAGGCTGACAGCTTGATTTCTATCTGTTAGAGAAGGAGCCCACCTGCAGAGAGCAGGTCCTTTGGTGCTATTCTTGTGCATGCACCGGATTAGTAATTGGTGTATTACCATGTCAAATGCTGCAGGGAGGTCTAGGAGAATGAGGCCTGCTGGTTCTCCTCTGTTAAGATCATGGGAATGTCATCTGTGGGGAAAATAAGGGCTATTTCTGTACTGTGGTTCGGCCTGAATCCAGAGGAGCTGGTGATTACTGAGGTGGTTGTTGAGGTGTTGGTTGATTAGTTTATCTAAGACCTTTGCTGAGTATGGTCGGAGGGAGATGAGTCTGTAGTTGCCCAGTGTGATTGTGTCAGCTGATAGTTTCTTGAGCGCGGGCATAACGGTGGAATGTTTCCAGGTGTCCGGGAATGTGGTTGAGTCAATGGAGGCATTGAGGATGGGTGTTAGTGCTTCACTTATTTGTAGGAGTCCTTTGGGGAAGGCCTGGTGGGGACAGGGGCCACATGGGCCCTCAAATGAATGATCTTCATGATAGCATCAATTTTAATGGTGATGACAGCAGGCCACAGGGTCAGGGTTCATTCTTCAGTCATTACAGGAAGTTGAGTTGCGGCAGTAACGTGGTCAGGTCGAGGATTGAAGTTGCTGTGAATGGAGATGATTTTGTTTCAGAAGAATTCTGAAAGCTTGGAGGGGCTGTGAAATCTTTGATGATGGTAACGATTTCCTTGCTGTTGTTAGTGTCGGCGTTGATGTGATCTGCAAGAGCTGTGCACTTGGTGTTCCATATCTGCTGGTGGCAGCAACTTAGGGCTGATTTGAAGATTGCTTTATGTGTGGTGTTTTAACTTGTACTCCATTTGCGCTCCGCCTGCAGTGGTGTTTCGGCAGCCTAAATTCCTCTGTGTACCAACTGGCCTGTGGTCGGCTGTTGCCATTGGGTTGTGCTCGAGGGAAGTCATGCTGCGGGCATGAGGTGATCCAGCTGTTGAGGTTCTTTATGGCTTTCTGCAAGATATTGGTATGCTCTGGTTGGTGCACTGAGAGGGCAGAGGCACACTCCTGTAATGCTTTTACAGCTATGGCTGGTGGTTCTGATAGTGGCAAGTCTGTGGTGGTACGGGATGGGTGTCCTGAAACTGATCAGGATATGGTCTGTCCAGGTCATAGTTGCTGGCTTGTCGATTATCCTGTTGCTGAATGAGGCGAAAATCGGGTTCAATAGGTGTCCAGCGGTGTGGGTGGGCTCAGAAATATTGTGGTTGAGGCCAATGTTTCCTAGGTTTTCCAGAAGGGTTGTGGAGTTTGGATTGGTGCAGTCGTGTAGGTGAAATGTGAGGTCCCCAAGGAGCATGAAGGTTATGGCATTGATAATGAGGGGTGCTACGAAGTCCATAATGTAACTGGTGAAAATGGTGCGGGGTCCTGGTGGAGTGCATATGGGATTTCCACCCAGGGAAAAGTTGGCTATTATGCCTATCTTGAATGGGAGGTGTTCCATGTAGCTGGTTGGGGTGCCCGTGGCTGGTTTGTGTAAATGTGAGTGAGTGGGTTGCTGGTGGTGCAGGAGTTGAGGATGTAGGCTTTGAGATAGTGCATAAGTACATGTAGTATATGTATGTAAGCTGTCCTTCCGTTTTGTGTGGTGGGGTGTGGCAACAATGTGGCAAATGGCGGCTGGGGTTCAAGAGCATGCAGGAGGGCTGCAGGGTACCAGTGGTTAGGGTAAGTACGTAAGTACATTTTATTGCTGCTTGCAATGTAATATCAGTTAAAAGAAACAAGGTACCTCAAATTGTACAAACAAATAAGAGTGCATGCTGGCATGTAGTCAATGTTAAAATGCTTGCCAGTTCCCAAGCAGGCTGATAGGGGGAGCACCAGGGTTCCTGGCACTTGGTGTGGTCCAGGCATGGACAGGCATGACGGGCTCCCCGCGGAGTACGTCCTCTGCTCATCTGCATTGCGGACACCATTATCTAGGGCCTGGTATGGGGGAGGATTGCGGGGTGCTGTGAGTGGGAAACCAGTGATGTCAATCTGTGCAGATTGATGATGAGAAGTACAGTGACATCACTTCCTGTGCAAATGGGTGATTGGAAATTAAGTGCTTTTGCTCTTCTTCTTCTTTTAAAGTTTCGGTGGGAAACCAAAACTGTCCCCTGCTGTGCAGATGGATGATGGGAAATTCAGTCACATCACTTCTTGTGCAGATGGATGATGAAAACTGAAGTCTTCTTGCTTGGCTCCTTCTTTTAAAGATGGTTTTGGCAGGAAAGCAGAAGTGTCAATCTCTGTGCAGACGGATGACGGAAAAACCAGTGTTGTCCCTTTCTGTGCATATGGATGGTGGTAAATCCAGTGACGTTACTTTGTGTGAAGATGGGTGATGGGAAATGAAATCCTCTTGCTTGGCTTCTTTGTTTGAAGATGGTTTTGGCTGGAAACAATAGATTTCACTTCATATGCAGATGGATGATGGGAAATCCAGTGATGTCACTTCCTGTGCAGACGGGTGGTAGGACATGTGTACATACTCTATCAATCTGTATATGTGCAGGCTGAGTTTTGCATCTGTGTGAGTACAGGGGAGGATCTCTCTGTGTGGGTACATACCTTTACCAGTGCAGTGTAAGTGTAGGATGAGCATTGTGTTAGTGTTGTTTCAGAGTGAGCAGTGTGGCCTTATCAGTGCAGGGTGTGCAGTGTACCTGTGTGCAGGGTGCAAAACATTACAGCCAGGCCTCTTGGCATTATCAATCCTTATTTGCCATATTTGCTTCCTCCATCTTTCTCCCGTTTCTTCCTTTCTCTCTCCTGCTCTGGATCAAAGTCAAATGGTGATAAATATGTCCTGGTTCCCAAAAATGAGTGTTGATGCACATCACCTGAAACCACCTGCACAAATTAAGCACTGGCCTTGCTGCTAGAATCAGATGGAACCAGGGCCTGTGGGTTGTAGGATGGGAGGCAGGTAGGACCAAGCACAGCGGTCATATTTTTAAGAGTGTTAAAGTCATGGGAACCCAGGGATTTGTGAAAGAGATATGTGAGGGTGAATAGGAGACACACCGCCAGAAGAGTGATGTGCCAAAGGGGTGGGATTGCTGTAGAAGTTAATGATTAGCAAGTTACTAGTGCGTACTTGGTGTGTACAGCAATGTGGAGGAGGCTGTGAGTTAAACATGTGCTCTACCTTTAAATAAAGCAAACTTTCCACAGCTAAAAGGGCATCAGTGAGCTATGTCTAGTCTTTAAAGGAAGTTTAAGAGTGAGAATGGGGGCTGTAAGTAAAAGCAGCTCAGAGGGGGGTCCACAACAGCCATGGATACGATGGAGGGGTGGAGGGAAGAGAGAGACAGAATAAGAGAGCGGGATACACAGGGAGAGGGGAGCTGGGAGGTAAGTATTTGCTTTCAGAATGTGACTCACGTCCTTGATAATGGATGAGCCCTCTCACCCACGGATGAGGAGTTAATGTGTTATGAAGTTGGGAGGGAGGCGGGACAAAGGCTTTTCTTCTCAAATGAAAGCATAAAAGGCAGCTGCAAATCGAGTGAGAACTGAGTAGGATGAAAGGAAGAGGTGGGAAGTGAGACTGGAGTGAGGATGAGCAAACCTTCAAGTGATAGATGCATTACACATTTATCTCTGCAGTCATCTTGGTGGGTCAATGCACCAGTTTCAGAAGCCTCCTTGTAAGTTGCAGGTCACAGGCGCTGCTTATCCTATTACTCTTGTGGAGTGAATGCGGTCGGTTTCTTCCAACAAGCAACGCAAAGGAGCATCCTTAAAACCTCCCAGGAAGTGGCACCAAATAAAGAGAAAAGGCACAAGAAACTAGAGAAGGGAGCACTCCCATGGCAAAATGCGATATTGCCTGTTGAGCCAAACATACTGCACCTTCCCTGATATTGATAGGAGCCAACATCAAACAAATGACTGATAATTTAGCTCGTGGTGTGTAGCCCAGGCCTCCTTATTTCCAACTCCTTTTAGGCTGTATTTTAAGGTCCCTGCTGCTGCTTTAAATATAATCAGAGATAACTGAGATATTTTCTCTCCTCAAATGGATAAAATCCACCCCACCGAGATAGGTAATGTTAAAAGGTGGAGAGTTTATGTCTGGCTGATGAATGAAGTATGGCTGGTACTGTTCCAGTCCTCTTGGCCTTATAAAGGTGCCAGTAGGTCAGAACTTTTACCAATTTCCCTTTGGACAAAACTGGTGCACGTCACTAACCCAGTCCAAGTAAGACAGGGGGCTAAAGCACATGCTGCAGAGAACTTTGTGTGACCAGCCAGTCACATATTCATTCGACTTCCAGTAATAATACAGAGGGTTAGTGTCCAGAATATACATATATATATAAATATGACATCACAGGAGCTCGGTCGGTTAATACACCTGCTGCAGAGGGTTGAGTATAACATGCAGATCACTGTTTCACATTAATACGGTGAAAACGCCACTTTTCTTTTTCTATGGACGGTTAAAAAAATTGAACACACCGTTTTTAACAATAGCAGGCAGCACCTCGGTTTGAGGCGTGCATTGTAAGATGAGTCAATATATCAGAAGGCTCTTATCAATGACTATCTTTGGGTCATTTTAACCCTTGGATTCAGGTCCCTAACATAGAGGTCTGTTTATAACGTGAAGTTCACAGGCTTTTCATCCAGTTCGGAATTGCTAACCCTTAACTCCTTCTAAAGCATGGTTATGTTGGTTCATATTAGCAATTAATTTTAAAGATAACAAGACACAAATCACTTTGTGTTGTGTCATTTTGTAAGTGCACAGAGTGCCTTTTTCACCTGTCTCCCCTGGATGTATTTTGTTTAGATGGATTCGGTAGTTATTGCCTTTGCCTCTTGCAAGGATTTGTGGACAAGCTTCAGGTTACAGGTTTCAATGCAGGCAGGGACAACCCTGTCTTTCATCCTTCAATGTGTGGAATTAGTGCTATTAAGCTGGGAGAGAGAGAGAAAGAGGAGAGAGAGAGAGAGAGAGAGAGAGAGAGTGTATGTATATATATATTCACTGAAAAAACCATAGGTTTCAGGCCTTATATAGTTAGGAATTAAAAAAAAACATTGAAATTGCTCCTATATAGTTAGTTGTACTAACTATATTTCGCGCACCCGCAATCCACTGCTGATGATGTCACACATTAAATCATTCATAACATGGTCAGTGACATCACTGATGACATCTCAAATGACATCACTGATGACATCACTGATGACATCATTGAGTGACTGTATGTTTCTGTAAAGTTTAAATATGTTTTACATATTGAAGAATGAGAGGATGTGTAAGTGTCTGGATGAAGGATTTAGTAGGTGCGTGACTGACTGTATGAGTGAGTGATTCATTTTGTCTTACTGAAGGCATGGGTTAGTGACTTAACTCTCTGAATGTGTGCATCAGTATGTCTGTTGTTGTGTAAGCTGCTGCATGTGTTGATCAGTAGCTATATGAGTGGCTATATGGGTTATTGATTGGTTGCCCAAGTATTTGTATGGGAGACTGAGTGTGTGTGTGGGTGGCTGGGAGGTGTGTGACTCTGTGCATAGATGTGTGAGCAGTTGATTCACTAGGTGTATGGGTTCAAGAGTGCATGTGGAAACAGGTGTATGGGCGGTTGACTGTGTGCATGTGTGTGTTGGTGAGTGAATGTATATCTCAGTGCTACATGACCAAGCAAGTACATATGTAAAACATAGTGCATGTGAGAGTTATAAAGATTTCTTTTTATTGTTGCATCATGCGGACCATCAGTAAAAGCATCATGGTATCACTGGGGAGCGTCAACATTCCGCTCCACCCGATTTTTCGCAACTTTTTGAATACACAGGTACATAGCAGTCATCACGACAGAATCAATTGTGTTTTTTCTTTTCACCCCAAACTCTCCCCCCAACATCCATGAAAACACCCCAAGGCAACTGAGAGACCTCTATTCGAGGCCCCCCTTCCCGCCCTCTGCCCCCCCCCCCAAGCAGCTCGTCCTCTTTCCCTCCACCCTACCACCAAATCCCCGTGCCCTCCTCACTCCTCAAGGCATGTGTTATGAGTATATGTCGTCCCATCACCCCCGTCCTCCCAGATTCAACAGGCCCAAACCAATCACACATGAGACCATCCCAGTGATCAATTCCGCCCCGCACTCCCCCCCCTATGGTTCACCCCCCTACTCTAGTCCATGATAGTGCCGCCACTTGGCCCAGATTTTGCGGAATTTTCGTGGGCATCCTCTCGCTTTATACGTAACCCTTTCAGCCGCCATGTACATGTCCAGGCCTCGCCTCCAGTCATCCAGATTGGGCCTTCCTGGCGCCCCCCACAGTCTCGCTATATCTCTTTTGGCTACTACCAACGCCAGCAGCAGAAAGATGAGTGAGTGCCGCGTGACATCCACCTCAGTCGACATGCCCAGAAGCGCCAGCTTGGGGTCCCTGGGAATGTCCACCTCTAGTATCGCACACAATTCAGTGAAGACCTCATTCCAATATTCCTGGACCACAGAACAACCCCAAATAATGTGGAAAAAATCGCCCATTGGATGTTGGCATCGTAGGCAGGAGGTATTTGTAGCCCTCCCCATCCGGAAGAGTCTTGCTCTGTCAAAGTAGGCCCGATGTAGATCCTTGAACTGGATGAGGCGAAGCCTCGACTTTATGGCCACTTCTCGAGGGTACATGAGGATGAGTTCCCAATCCAGGTTTTCTAGTGCGCCTACATCACCCTCCCATCTCTCCCTCAGAGCCTGTAAATCATCCAACATGTTGTTTGTCAGTGTTTTGTATGTCATGGACACCGCCCCCCTGTGTATTTGTTCCTGGAGCAGGCGCCCCTCCAGTGGTGCATATTGGGGAATGTCTGTAAGAGAAATGTTTTGTGTCCCCCACGCATGTCGTAATTGCAAGTATTTGAAGTATTGGGTGTTATGGAGGCCAAAATCCTGCTGTAATGCCTGAAAGGTCTTTAGCTCCCCCCTCGCTATGACATCCCTGATTGTGGAAATGCCAATGTCATCCCACTTTTAAATCCCCGCAATTTGTGTAGCTCAGCCAGCCAGCTACACGACCACAGGGGGGTTTGACGGGTGGGTCTTTCCTGCCATCCCATTTTTACCGTCGCTCTACGCCACGCGGTCAGGGTAATCCTAGTCGCCGGGAGAAGCTTACGTCCTCCCTTCCCTCCGTAAAGGAAGTGGAGCACCGTCTTATTTCCCCATTTGGATTTTTCCAGTGCATAGGTTGGGTGATCCGCAGGGGCATGTATCCACTCATTAATGGGGGCTAGGTGTTCAGCCCAATAGTACGCCTTCAAGTTAGGTAGCGAGATTCCCCCGCTGTACTGGTGGCGCTGCAGGGTCGTGAGTGCCACTCGGGGTTGTTTCCCCAGCCACAAGAAGGAGCGGAGGTCAGCATGGATTTTCCGTATAGTTAGAGTTGGTAGAGGGTAATACTCGTTTTGGAGGGCATACAAAAATTTCGGCAAGAGGATCATTTTATACAGAGCAGCCCTGCCCAGGATGGTGAGTGGAAGCTGTCTCCACCTATCCATCTCCGTCTTCGCTGCCACCAGAACCCTATCTATGTTATCTGTATATGATCGACGCTCATCCCGGGTGATAAAGACCCCCAAATACCGGAAGCCTTCTGTGGTGTGTATGAGGAGCTCGGGCAGGCACTCCCCCCTAGGGGCCCCTTGCGGGTCATATATGACCGACTTATGCCAGTTTATGGTATGTCCGGCCACTGCCCCAATGTCCCCCAACTCCTTAAACAGTGCCGGGATAGTCTTAGCCGGGTCTGTGACATACAACAGAACGTCGTCGGCGTAAAGGGAAATCTTCTCCTGGTCCGCGTCCGACTCCCCCCAGTGAAACCCCATCACATCCCGGTTATGTCGAATACGGATCGCAAGGATCTCAATCGTGAGGGTGAAAAGGAGCGGGGAGAGCGGGCACCCCTGTCGTGTCCCCCGCTCTATCGCAAACTCCCTGGAGAGTCTCCCATTGACCCGCACCTTCGCTCTGGGGTTCGAGTATAGCAGTTTCACCCAGCCTAGAAACTTGGGCCCTATCCCAAAACGTTCAAGGGTGCCCATCAGGAAGGGCCAATGCACCGCATCGAACGCTTTCTCTGCGTCCAAGGAGAGGAACCAGTGGGGTTCATCCCTGTCGCAGACTTCCTGGAGCCAGTTGTGGGTACGCCGTAGGTTGAGTTTGGTGGCCCTGTCCGGGAGAAACCCAGATTGGTCTGGGTGCACTAGATCTGTAATGACCTGTCGCAAGCGTCGCGCCAAAATGGTGGCCAACAGTTTGGTCTCGATATTAAGAAGAGAAATCGGACGATAGGAGGAGCACTCCTCCCTGGGTTTACCCTCCTTGTAAATCGGGACTATGGTGGCAAGGGTCAGATCTGGCGGGAGGCGCCCGGCGTCAAACGCCGCGACAAACAATCCCTTCAAGTGGCGGGAGAGGAGGTCCCCCGTCCGTTTGAAAAACTCCGCCGGGAAACCGTTCGGGCCCGGCGCCTTCCCGGGCTTCAATAGCGCTAACGCCTCCGTGATTTTGCCGAGGGACAGGTCGGCTTCCAGAGCCTCGCTATCCTCGGGGGTTAACTGTGGGATCTCCATGTCACCCAGGAACGCCTGCACCACCTCCGCATCTCCGAGGTCCCTAGCCCTGTAGAAGTCTCCGTAATAGGTCGCAAAGGCCTCCGCTATTGAGTCGTCCGTGGACGCCCGCGCGCCCCCGGGGAGTCCGACCCAGTCCACCCACCTGGCCGCTCTCTCCAGCCTACTCAGCCAGGCCATGAGTTTCCCAGATTTGTCGCCCACATCGTAGAGGCGGTGGAGGGTGGCCAGTGCCTGCGTGCGTGCCTCATTCGTGGTTAATTTCCTGTAAAGCTTTTGAGCATCCAACAGTTTCCGAAGATCTACCTCCCTCTTCGTCCTGTGGTATTCGGCCTCTAAAGTCAGTATGGTCGCCTCTTCAGTTGCTATATCTTCAGTACGTTTCCTCCTAACCTCCCCCACCCTGGATTGGAATCGATCCCTCAGGACTGTTTTCATGGCCTCCCACAGCGTAACCCTGGACTGCACCGAGCCCTCATTGCCTGCCACAAACACTCTAATGTCTGCTCTAATACCACCCAGAATTTCAGGAGTCTGTATGTCCCATGACGACATATGCCAGTGTGGCCGTCCTCTCCCCCTACCCCGTCCTATGTGTGCGAACAGTGGGGAGTGATCTGAGATACCCCTCGCCCTGTACTCGGCCTGGTCCTCTAATGATAGTTCCTGCCTCGAGGTGAAGATATAGTCCAATCTTGAAAAGACTTTGTGTGCCCCGGAGAAAAAAGAATATTCGGCCTGCGTGGGGTGAAGCCACCTCCAAACATCAGTGAGGCCGAGTGTGTTCATCTGGCGTGCAAGCGCCGTGTCTGCTGTTACTGTGTGGGAGTTGCCAGACCTATCTCGTGCCATGCACATCACATCATTGAAATCCCCCCCTATGATTTGCACCGTGTCAGCCGTGTCCAGTAGTATGTTAGTGACCTCCTGCATTGTGCGTGCCTGGAGCTTGGGTGGGGCATAAACCGACAGCAGCGTATATCTGCGTCTCCTCCAGGTCCCCAGCACCCCTGCAAATGTTCCCTGTGGATCTAACCACGTGCACGTTACAGTGAAGGGGGTCGTTTTTCTAATGAGTATGGCCGTGCCCCGTGAGTCCATGGTGTACCCCGCATGTGCTAGAACTACGTATTGGCCTCGTGCCAGGAAAGCACACCGGTTCCCCCTCAAATGTGTTTCCTGAAGGAAGATAATGTCTGGCGCTGCGCGTTTAATGTAGGCCGTGACCAAGCCCCTCTTAATTTTGGAGCCCAGGCCGTTCACGTTCCACGTGAGCGCCTTCACCCCGGAGCCATCGTTGGTCGGTTCAGCTAGTGTACCTGCCATTGTGTTGCTCGGTGACCATCAAAGGCCGGGTCCCGGGGCCCGGATGGTAGTAAGTGTAACCCTCCCCGACTCCGTTGCTTGGTGTAGTGCCGTCCCCCCCCCTTCAACAATCCAACACCCCAACATGAGGCAATAACAGTACCAACGAACCCCTCCCACCCCCACCCCACCTCCCTCCCCTTCCAGCTGCGCCCCAACATGGGGCCAAACCATCAATGGGAGCAGGTCAGTCGCCCTCCCGCACATCCCTCCCCAACTCAAACAACAGTCAGAGCGAACTCTGGGGAAGAAAGAGTAAAGTACTTGAGGGGGATCGTGCCAACTTGCGTGCTCCTATTGCGCCGAGTTGCCATCTCCATCGAGCCTCACAGCAACAATGTTCATGAGTGGGAGTCCTGCGTGTCCGTAGATGGACCTTGCCCCGACAGTTCCAGTTCCATGTGTCTGATCTCCTTAACCAACGGATGCAAAGATTCTTGTAAAAGTTCCAAGTCCTCAGCTCCAGACGAAGGGCCCTCCGAATCCTCCATGTCGTCCCCCTCCGATCTAGCTCCCCTCCGGGGTGCGCTAGCTCTCGCACCTGTCGCCCGGTCGGGGGACTCCGACCCGCCAGTCCTCCTGTTCGCCGATCCCCTGGTTCTATACGGGGTCGCCGCGGTCTTGTTTTGGGTTCTTCGAGAACGTCGTCTCTGGGGCCTGGGCAATTCCCACCGTGACTTGTTGCGGGCGGTTTTGTCCATTGCCTCTCTGCTGGCCACATCCCTGCTGTTCAGGATGGGGCGCTCCTCCAGCCACTGCCATGCTTCTTCCGGATGAGTGAAAAAGAGCGCCTTGTCCTTGTAAATTACTTTCAGCTTGGCGGGGAACAGGAGCATATATCTAATTTGGAGGGATCGCAACTTTGCCTTGACCGAGTCGTATGAGCGGCGTTGCTTCGATACTTCTTGGCTATAGTCAGGGAAGATCATGATCGTCGCGTTCTCCAGGCGGATCTCTCCCAGAACTCTGGCTTCTCGCAGGATCAGGTCTCTGTCAGCGAAGTTAAAAAAACGGGCGATGACTGGCCGGGGTCGGGCTCCCTCCGGTGGTTTGGCCAGGAGCGCCCTGTGCGCCCGCTCGATAATGAAGCAGGGAGAAAATGGCGCAGTCGGGAAGGTGGTCTTGAGCCAGTTCATCAGGAAGGCCGCCATGTCTTTGCCCTCAATTCCTTCTCTGAACCCCACAAAACGGAGGTTGTTGCGCCTGGACCTGTTTTCCGCATCGTCCACCTTCCATTGAAGGTTACGGTGTGAAGCCTGGAGTTCCGCCACGTCTCTTCTGAGTGCAGTGATCGCTTCACCGTCCTCCTTCAGCCTTTCCTCCGCGGTCGCCACCCTTTCAGCCATGCTTCTTCCGGATGAGTGAAAAAGAGCGCCTTGTCCTTGTAAATTACTTTCAGCTTGGCGGGGAACAGGAGCATATATCTAATTTGGAGGGATCGCAACTTTGCCTTGACCGAGTCGTATGAGCGGCGTTGCTTCGATACTTCTTGGCTATAGTCAGGGAAGATCATGATCGTCGCGTTCTCCAGGCGGATCTCTCCCAGAACTCTGGCTTCTCGCAGGATCAGGTCTCTGTCAGCGAAGTTAAAAAAACGGGCGATGACTGGCCGGGGTCGGGCTCCCTCCGGTGGTTTGGCCAGGAGCGCCCTGTGCGCCCGCTCGATAATGAAGCAGGGAGAAAATGGCGCAGTCGGGAAGGTGGTCTTGAGCCAGTTCATCAGGAAGGCCGCCATGTCTTTGCCCTCAATTCCTTCTCTGAACCCCACAAACGGAGGTTGTTGCGCCTGGACCTGTTTTCCGCATCGTCCACCTTCCATTGAAGGTTACGGTGTGAAGCCTGGAGTTCCGCCACGTCTCTTCTGAGTGCAGTGATCGCTTCACCGTCCTCCTTCAGCCTTTCCTCCGCGGTCGCCACCCTTTCAGTCAGGTTTCGGAAGTCTTGGCGGAGCAGCGTCACCTCCGTACCAACCTCGCCGATCTTTGTTTCCAGCGCCGAACGCGACGCTTGTATGTCCGTCCTGGACGCCTGGATGGCCTCCAGCAGCACGGTCATGTCGGGGCGGGAGCCCGGTGTTTCGACCACTGCCCTCGGGGCTGCAAAGTTGTCCATGGGTCCCTGTTTCGGAGCCCTGGAGGCCATTTCCTTCTTCCCCATGGTCTCCACGCGGGCGGGGGGAACAGCGAGGCCCGATCCGTGTGCTCCGAGGGGGACGGGCAGAGAGTGGACGTTAGGAGAAACACTCCGTTCTCAGCCTCCGCTGTCCGCGAGTGCTTCACACCGGCTGGATGTAGATCGGTATGGAGCTCAGACCGGGGTGGTCTGGACGTGTCCGGATGCCGTGCAGCTCCCTCGATGCGTCTTCCCTGCCCGTCTCCTAGCTCTCCACTATGTTCCGGCAGGGCGGCACCCCGCAGCCGCGCTCACTGCCCGCCGCCATCTTGGGCCAACGGCTCTCCCGGCAGAGTGTCCAACGCGGGTCCGGAGTGTCCTCCCGGCCCAGCGTCCCAGGTACGGAACAGTCAGAGGGTGGCACTGCACGGTCCGTCCCTCGATCTGGCAGCAGCTCGTCGAGCGGTGTGTCAGCGATCTCGCCGTCCTCCGCGCCTCCCCGCCGCCATCATGGACGTCCGCTCATCGGCATAGCCTCTCCGCACTCAAAAAAAATCCAAGAAAACCCACACGATCACCCGGATCACTAGCACGCTGTGAAACGGAAGGGTTGTTCTGCAAGGTGGTGACGTTTTCGGGCTCGATGGCAAGGATTAAAGTCGGATTATGGGGCAACTCGGCCGGAGCTCCGGCGAGGCACGTCTAGTCAGCCATGCTGCTGGCCACGCCCCTCTAGTGCATGTGAGAGTTGGCATATATAAATGACTATACATGAGAGCCAGTGATTGTGCAAGAGGCTGCATGGATCATTGTGCACTTGTATCAGTGATTGTATAAGAGAGTACGTATGTGTTAGTATATGTTTGAATAAGTAAGGTGTTGTGTGTATAACTGTATAGTTGAGGAAATGGAAGTGTGATTAATTCTTTGCATGACTGACTAGGTGTGTGAGTAACTCCATGGATGAGTGGGAGTGTGTGAGTGTCTGTATAGGGGTATGAGTGCATATGTTAGTGTTGTATTGATGAGTGACTGTATGTATGAGTGATTCTATGTGTGAATAAGTGGATGTGTCTGTAAACCTAGCAATCAGTGAGTGCGTATGTAGTAACTGGTATTGGTGTGTCAATGGTTTCAAGTGTGGTAGTCTGGATTTAACACTGGGTGTATCAAAGGGTATATTAGAGTGTAAGGAGGTGCATCATGTTATCACATGAATTATGTCATCAGTGATGTCATCAGTGATGTCACTGACCATGTCATGAATTATGTAATATGTGACATCATCAGCAGTGGATTGCGGGTGCGCGAAATATAGTTAGTACAACTAACTATATAGGAGCAATTTCAATGGTTTTTTAAATGCTGATTCCTAACTACATAAGGCCTGAAACCTATGTTTTTTTCAGTGAATTTCAAAGGTTTTTTATATGCTAATTCCTAACTATATAAGGCCTGAAACCTATGTTTTTTTCAGTGAATTTGCAAGGTTTTTTAAATGCTAATTCCTAACTATATAAGGCCTGAAACCTATGTTTTTTTCAGTGAATTTGCAAGGTTTTTTAAATGCTAATTCTATTAGCGGATAACGTTTAAATATGTTAATATCCTTGTGGGACCACCTGAGCAGCCGTAGGGGGTCAGGGGGTTTCTACCCTGCTCCCTTTTTGCATTCTACACGTTTGTTTTTCTGCTTCTTTTGTGCCTCGGTCTACCTAGCACAAGATGAATGCCAACACTTCCTGATTAGAAGTGTTGACATCCAATGAGCATGCTGCTTTCCTGTGAAATATTTACAACAAGGGGTGGTGAGGGACAGAGTCTCTGAATTAAACAGAATACTCTCACCCAGTCAAGAGATCAGGGCTAGATCCAACACCGTTTTTTAGCTCACTGCACCATCCCAGTTTCAGAACCTGGCTGTATGCAAATTAGTCTGTTCCTGTCCCAGTGCATGATGGGAACAGGGCAAACCAAACTACAAAAGCCAATTCTTACACTGGGAAGGAAACAAGCTACCGGGGACCGGTTTCTGGCATTTCAGCCTCTTCGGCCCGGCTTGCTTGAATCCTGATGGTGCAATGAGCAAGGGACTCACATCTGAGTATACCCTTCCACGCTTAGGGTGGACAAAAATATTTACAACAAGGGGTGGTGAGGGACAGAGTCTCTGAATTAAACAGAATACTCTCACCCAGTCAAGAGATCAGGGCTAGATCCAACACCGTTTTTTAGCTCACTGCACCATCCCAGTTTCAGAACCTGGCTGTATGCAAATTAGTCTGTTCCTGTCCCAGTGCATGATGGGAACAGGGCAAACCAAACTACAAAAGCCAATTCTTACACTGGGAAGGAAACAAGCTACCGGGGACCGGTTTCTGGCATTTCAGCCTCTTCGGCCCGGCTTGCTTGAATCCTGATGGTGCAATGAGCAAGGGACTCACATCTGAGTATACCCTTCCACGCTTAGGGTGGACAAAAATATTTACAACAAGGGGTGGTGAGGGACAGAGTCTCTGAATTAAACAGAATACTCTCACCCAGTCAAGAGATCAGGGCTAGATCCAACACCGTTTTTTAGCTCACTGCACCATCCCAGTTTCAGAACCTGGCTGTATGCAAATTAGTCTGATCAAGCCCTGATCTTTGGACTGGGTAAGAGTGGTCTGCTCAATTCAGACACTCTGTTCATCACCACCCCCTTTTGTAAATCGATTTTGGCCACTATAGGTGTGGCAGGGTATACTCAGACATGAGTCCCTTTCTCACTGCTCCATCAGGATTCAAGCAAGCCGGGCCGAAGAGGCTGAAATGCCAGAAACCGGTCCCCGGTAGCTTGTCTCCTTTCTGGTAAAGAATTGGCTTGGTAGTTTAGTCTGCCCTGTTCCCATGATGCACTGGGCCAGGGACAGACTGATTTGCATATAGCCAGGTTCTGAGCTGGGATGGGGCAGTGAGATAAATAACGGTGATGGATCAAGCCCTGATCTTTGGACTGGGTAAGAGTGGTCTGCTCAATTCAGACACTCTGTTCATCACCACCCCCTTTTGTAAATCGCTTTCCTGTGAAAGGCATGCTGATTGGCTGCCACTGTCTGTCAACACTCCAAACCAGGAAGTGTTGGCAGCCATCTTGTGCCTCGGTAGAACCAAGGCACAAGAAAGCAGTGAAACAAAGGTGCACAACACGCAAAGGGGGCAGGGTAAAGGCACCCTGACCCCCTAGGCCTGCTCAGGTGGTCCCACAAGGCCCCCCCAGGCCCCCCCAATTTTTTTTTTTCGGAAAATCGCGGGCGTACACGCACTGTACAGAGTACAGTAAGCTTACAGACCTTGTGGGACCCCCTGAGCAGGCCTAGGGGTCAGGGTGCTTCTACCCTGCCCCCTTTTTGAGTTCTACACGTTTGTTTTTCTGTTTTCTTGTGCCACAGTCTACCGAGGCACAAGATGGCTGCCAACAATTTCTGTTTTGGAGTGTCAGTATGGTCGCCTCTTCAGTTGCTATATCTTCAGTACGTTTCCTCCTAACCTCCCCCACCCTGGATTGGAATCGATCCCTCAGGACTGTTTTCATGGCCTCCCACAGCGTAACCCTGGACTGCACCGAGCCCTCATTGCCTGCCACAAACACTCTAATGTCTGCTCTAATACCACCCAGAATTTCAGGAGTCTGTATGTCCCATGACGACATATGCCAGTGTGGCCGTCCTCTCCCCCTACCCCGTCCTATGTGTGCGAACAGTGGGGAGTGATCTGAGATACCCCTCGCCCTGTACTCGGCCTGGTCCTCTAATGATAGTTCCTGCCTCGAGGTGAAGATATAGTCCAATCTTGAAAAGACTTTGTGTGCCCCGGAGAAAAAAGAATATTCGGCCTGCGTGGGGTGAAGCCACCTCCAAACATCAGTGAGGCCGAGTGTGTTCATCTGGCGTGCAAGCGCCGTGTCTGCTGTTACTGTGTGGGAGTTGCCAGACCTATCTCGTGCCATGCACATCACATCATTGAAATCCCCCCCTATGATTTGCACCGTGTCAGCCGTGTCCAGTAGTATGTTAGTGACCTCCTGCATTGTGCGTGCCTGGAGCTTGGGTGGGGCATAAACCGACAGCAGCGTATATCTGCGTCTCCTCCAGGTCCCCAGCACCCCTGCAAATGTTCCCTGTGGATCTAACCACGTGCGCGTTACAGTGAAGGGGGTCGTTTTTCTAATGAGTATGGCCGTGCCCCGTGAGTCCATGGTGTACCCCGCATGTGCTAGAACTACGTATTGGCCTCGTGCCAGGAAAGCACACCGGTTCCCCCTCAAATGTGTTTCCTGAAGGAAGATAATGTCTGGCGCTGCGCGTTTAATGTAGGCCGTGACCAAGCCCCTCTTAATTTTGGAGCCCAGGCCGTTCACGTTCCACGTGAGCGCCTTCACCCCGGAGCCATCGTTGGTCGGTTCAGCTAGTGTACCTGCCATTGTGTTGCTCGGTGACCATCAAAGGCCGGGTCCCGGGGCCCGGATGGTAGTAAGTGTAACCCTCCCCGACTCCGTTGCTTGGTGTAGTGCCGTCCCCCCCCCTTCAACAATCCAACACCCCAACATGAGGCAATAACAGTACCAACGAACCCCTCCCACCCCCACCCCACCTCCCTCCCCTTCCAGCTGCGCCCCAACATGGGGCCAAACCATCAATGGGAGCAGGTCAGTCGCCCTCCCGCACATCCCTCCCCAACTCAAACAACAGTCAGAGCGAACTCTGGGGAAGAAAGAGTAAAGTACTTGAGGGGGATCGTGCCAACTTGCGTGCTCCTATTGCGCCGAGTTGCCATCTCCATCGAGCCTCACAGCAACAATGTTCATGAGTGGGAGTCCTGCGTGTCCGTAGATGGACCTTGCCCCGACAGTTCCAGTTCCATGTGTCTGATCTCCTTAACCAACGGATGCAAAGATTCTTGTAAAAGTTCCAAGTCCTCAGCTCCAGACGAAGGGCCCTCCGAATCCTCCATGTCGTCCCCCTCCGATCTAGCTCCCCTCCGGGGTGCGCTAGCTCTCGCACCTGTCGCCCGGTCGGGGGACTCCGACCCGCCAGTCCTCCTGTTCGCCGATCCCCTGGTTCTATACGGGGTCGCCGCGGTCTTGTTTTGGGTTCTTCGAGAACGTCGTCTCTGGGGCCTGGGCAATTCCCACCGTGACTTGTTGCGGGCGGTTTTGTCCATTGCCTCTCTGCTGGCCACATCCCTGCTGTTCAGGATGGGGCGCTCCTCCAGCCACTGCCATGCTTCTTCCGGATGAGTGAAAAAGAGCGCCTTGTCCTTGTAAATTACTTTCAGCTTGGCGGGGAACAGGAGCATATATCTAATTTGGAGGGATCGCAACTTTGCCTTGACCGAGTCGTATGAGCGGCGTTGCTTCGATACTTCTTGGCTATAGTCAGGGAAGATCATGATCGTCGCGTTCTCCAGGCGGATCTCTCCCAGAACTCTGGCTTCTCGCAGGATCAGGTCTCTGTCAGCGAAGTTAAAAAAACGGGCGATGACTGGCCGGGGTCGGGCTCCCTCCGGTGGTTTGGCCAGGAGCGCCCTGTGCGCCCGCTCGATAATGAAGCAGGGAGAAAATGGCGCAGTCGGGAAGGTGGTCTTGAGCCAGTTCATCAGGAAGGCCGCCATGTCTTTGCCCTCAATTCCTTCTCTGAACCCCACAAAACGGAGGTTGTTGCGCCTGGACCTGTTTTCCGCATCGTCCACCTTCCATTGAAGGTTACGGTGTGAAGCCTGGAGTTCCGCCACGTCTCTCCTGAGTGCAGTGATCGCTTCACCGTCCTCCTTCAGCCTTTCCTCCGCGGTCGCCACCCTTTCAGTCAGGTTTCGGAAGTCTTGGCGGAGCAGCGTCACCTCCGTACCAACCTCGCCGATCTTTGTTTCCAGCGCCGAACGCGACGCTTGTATGTCCGTCCTGGACGCCTGGATGGCCTCCAGCAGCACGGTCATGTCGGGGCGGGAGCCCGGTGTTTCGACCACTGCCCTCGGGGCTGCAAAGTTGTCCATGGGTCCCTGTTTCGGAGCCCTGGAGGCCATTTCCTTCTTCCCCATGGTCTCCACGCGGGCGGGGGGAACAGCGAGGCCCGATCCGTGTGCTCCGAAGAACCAAGGCACAAGAAAGCAGTGAAACAAAGGTGCACAACACGCAAAGGGGGCAGGGTAAAGGCACCCTGACCCCCTAGGCCTGCTCAGGTGGTCCCACAAGGCCCCCCCAGGCCCCCCCAATTTTTTTTTTTCGGAAAATCGCGGGCGTACGCGCACTGTACAGAGTACAGTAAGCTTACAGACCTTGTGGGACCCCCTGAGCAGGCCTAGGGGTCAGGGTGCTTCTACCCTGCCCCCTTTTTGAGTTCTACACGTTTGTTTTTCTGTTTTCTTGTGCCACAGTCTACCGAGGCACAAGATGGCTGCCAACAATTTCTGTTTTGGAGTGTTGACAGACAGAGGCAGCCAATCAGCATGCAGCTCATACTCGGGAAGGTACAGAGTACGGTAAGCTTACGTGCACTCCCGGTGTCCCACCCATAGATATATAATTTGGGAAAATTCAATTTTCTCAACAACTACTGGAGCTATTTTCACCAAATATAAAAAGGCACTACTGCATACCAGTCCCTACCATTTTTCCAAGTTTGGTGTAATTCCATTCAGCCGTTCGGGCTGTAGCCATGTCTAAAGGTCCTATGGAAAATTGCATTGGGGTACATTTCACATTCAATTTTTTCAAAAATTACTGGAGGGATTTACACCAAACATACAAAAGGCACTGCTGCATACCAGTCCCTACCATTTTGCCAAATCTGGTGTAATTCCGTTCAGCCGTTCGAGCTGTAGCCTTGTCAGAATGTCCCTATGGAAATTAACATAGGGAAAACACGTTTTGGGACCCCCCTTTTTTCTCGGCCCCCGCTTGACGAATCCCCCCGAAACTTTCAGAGAAGGAGCGAAGCGAAGCGAGGCAAATTTAAGGAAAATTACAGGCAGATCCCTCAATCGGCGTCAAAGTTATTCCCAATAGAATGTTCGGAATATCCTATGGTAACTAGGTCCTAACTATATATACCTACTGGCGACCGCTAGTAGGTAATATATATATGTATGTATGTAATGTAAATGAAAAAAGAGAGAGAGAAACTTCGCCTTTCGTTTTTGGAGCACCACATTAAATGTCTTTGAAGAATTGCTTGCCTGAAACCTACTTATTACACACAGATCTTTGCAGCCACCTCTGTTGTTAGTTTAAAATGAATCGTTTCATGCATATAATTAGAGCAGCATCGTCTCTGACCAAGTCCATGTAAGAAGAGTCCTATAATTGGGACCGCAGGGGGCAGGAACTTTGCACAATAGTGTCTGCTCAGGCTCCAAGGCAGCCCCCATTGTGACGCGAATGCATTATCAAACCAAACATTAGTAGCATTGGACAACCCATGGGTCTCATTAAAATGCGGTTGACTCCCATGTGGCTAACTCACGTCACAATATGTTAAACTGCCAGCATGCTTATAATCACCCACAAATGTCACAATGAATTCTATCACAGCAATGCTCAGGGGGCGCTGTATTGCCCCAATAAAACACTTTTCAATTTCCTTGAATACACGTCACAAGGGCATTAACACCAGGGAGTTGTTGACTAGGCCTGGGAGAGTTTTCTGTTACGCCAGGGTAATCCAAGTAATTTCGGTAATTTTGAATTACTGTTTTGAGGCAAAACTACGCCATTACACCTCTTTGTGTAATTATGAGTAGCTACATCCTACGACAGGATCAAATAAATTAGCAAACAGAAGTGGCTACTGCTGGTCATGTTCTGTTGCATTTAGCGGCATTTTCTTTAGCAAAATGCATCCTCGGTCTATTTTGGACGTGAGGGTGCACTCCACGCAAATAAATAACCCTAAATGCTGCATTCCACTGCTCCTGAAATTTGCTTAATTTTGCTGTAATTTGCATAATTCCGTGAGAGCAGAATAAGCGAGTTACCCAACCCCCTGGTGATAACCATTATCACCTGCATCCAAGGCCCAGGTAGACTTTCCGTGATCACATGACCAGGTGGCCTAAAAAACTAAAGAAAATGTGTATGTTTGAGGAGCCGCTCTGGAAGAGAAATGCTCTGGAATGTCCCTGGGTGTTCAGGTGTATGAACATTCTCTATTCTAGTGTATTTTAATGGTCGTTAAAGGAGCTGTTGTTGAATTTAAAAGAGCCAAGAAAGAGCTCGGTGCAACGCTAGCCTCTGGTCTTGTCATAAAATTCAGAGTAGCTGCTCGTTCCTGCAGCTCTAAGGCCTCACGCAGATGAAAGGCCTGTGCACAGATGATTATTCATAATACTAACTTGGTTTTTATACAGTTCAATGATTCATATTCACTACCCTCTTTAATATTAACTTGCCGACCTCAGAAGGATTAACGGCTGGGCTGAAGCCAGTCCAGTATGTGAACTTGTGATTTACAGACCACAGATGTTAGCAGTAAGCGTTTAACTTACTTAGCCATATTGTCTGCTTATTTCTTTCCTTTTCAGAACCGGATGTTTCCTCCAGTTGAGAGCCTGGTAATGTTCTCACTACGCACAGAACAAACAGTTCATCCTGATTTGAACAGTGTCCCCCACTTTGGAATAATCCACACGCTCTAAAAATGTCGAAATGCTTCCATAGACATTAATGGGTTACCAGCCTTACAAATCTTCTCACCCGCCAAAAACTGCCCGCCCTCATTGAATTTACAAACACCCAGCTCCACCTTCTTGGAAACTCAATAAATTGAGGATAAGGTCACCATATGACTTCACATCACCACAGTATACAATCTTACTAAATTTTTACAAGTAACTGCTTTGAGTTATGCTAACTAAATTGAAGAAGCTGAAGCAATCAGGACTACAACTCCCAGAATGCATTAGGTTGTTAAAAGCTAACACAGAACTGTGAGTCAGCATCCTTGGTGACATAGAGCCATCTGGTAACATGAGTTCCACGACTCCAGGTTCCTTGCTGTTGCCTGGGGTAACCTCCAGGGGGCAGTGCACCTCCATGTCATACGTACCCCCATTCGTCCAGGCCTCATCTTGGGTATGACAGCCTAAAGTGTTCTAGGACTTGCAGCCATGGGATCCTTTGATTGAACTGGCATTCTGATAACAATGGCTTGTAACAGAAGAGCCCAGACCTGGAACGCATCCCGGGTACATGGATTGGGGTGGGAACGCTGGCCTGCAGATTTCTGTCTCTGTATCCAGTCTGCTGCTTGTGTAGCTCCTAGTTGTATGTGCCTGCCTCTTGCGCAGTTGGAGAGTTCCAATGGAAGCGTCTGGGTGTTGATTCACCCACACGCATGTGATGTAAATGTCATAAGGTCTTGTTACATCGAGGCTGGATTATGGCAACATCCCGTATTTGGGAGTCAGTAAGGAGGTGCTAAGTAAGCTGCAAGTGGTGCCGAATGTGGCTGCGAGATTGCTTTGCCAGGACCCCAAATTGGCTTCCATCTCAGGTCATCTGCGGGACCTTCATTGGTCAGGGTGGAGAACCGTGTTAAATTCAGAGCCCTGAGCTATATGTTTAAGATCAAAACTGGCAGAGCACCACAGGACCTGAATGTCTTAGCCCTTCCTTACTTACCCACTCGTCTGCTTCGTTCCTCTACTCAGGCTAAATTCATGGTCTCTAGGATCAGACTTTTGTGAATGGGTGCACAGTCCTTTTCTTGCCTAGGCCCCTCCTTGTGGAATTCCCTTCCGTTGTCACTTAGAATTGAAACAGTTTTTGAGAGCTTCCGTAAGGGTGTAACAACATGGCTGTTTAATCAATAGGTCTTTCTTTTCCTTCCTTCTCCTCTTTTTTTGGTCCTTTCAGGCGGCGTAGGAAACCGCTGGGTAGCTGTGCGCCTTATAAGTTTAAAAGAATAACAATATGGTCATGGGGTTGACCTCTCGTCCCACGCTCAGTCCCCATGGCCAGTTCCACTTCCAACCCCCCCCCCCCAGCTCCCTCCGCAATTTGTTGGTAATTATCTTTGCTGGTGTTGGTTGCAGTCCTGCTGCTGGTAGCATCTCTGTAAAGCTGTCTCCCCTCTTCCTATTGTCTCACCCGGGCTCCCCTATGTGTTCCCTGTTTACTCCTTCAGAGCGTCTTCCTCTGTCTGCTCATGACTCCCCCCCGCATCCACCTAGCATCGTTCAGGTGTCCCTCACCTGGTGTGGGGGTTTCCACTCTAAGTTACCAGCTCTATTTTAAATCTGTAATTTTTAGGCTGCATCCTATTGCAAGGAGCAATCAACGGGGGTGTGGCTGCGGGGGGCTTGGGTGTTACACCCCACCTAAAAATGTTATTCAGTAATAAGTAGTTAGGTGCAAGGGTTCTCAGTCCAGTCTGATGAAGTGTCTGTCAGAATTCCCTGACAAAACGAACACATACACATGCTCTCTCTCATCTCTGTTTTGAAGGCCTTACACAATGTTGAATAGGTTGAAAAATGTTGTGTTTTTACTGCCCCTAACTATTGCCTCTCCTCACTCTATCCACTGCCCCATAGGCCTCCTACATGTCCAGCTTCTCAGATAATATGTTTTAACAAGAAATCCCAGGGTGACTGTTGGGAAATCTGAAGTTCAATCCCCCACCACCAATCTTATTGACCAAGCTACACCCCTTAGAATCAAATCCATGTAAATGTGTGTGCCTACACCTCTTAACTCATTGAACTTCCCACTAAGCCCTCGAGAAGGAAATTACATGATGTCTGAGTTAGTCTGAAGCAAAACCAAAGGGGATGATGGACGGAGTGTTGAACATTGCAAGCACTCACCCCCAGTCAACTGATCTGAGGGTGAGTGCTTGCAATGTTCAACACTTCGTCCATCATCCCCTTTGATTTTGCTTTGTTCGCCCTAAGATGGCAGGGTATGCCCAGACATGGGTCGCTTGCTCACTTTACCATTGGATTCAGGCTAGCCTGGCTGATGACAGCTGATTAGCCAGAAACCTGTCGCAGGATGGTTGTTTCCGGTCCAGGGAAGACATGGCCTGGCAGTTCGGGCTGGACTGTTCCCATGAGGCACAAGGTCAGACTGATTTGCACATGGCCATGTCTGAACTGCGGTGGCGGAGTGAGCTAAAAAATTATGATGGATTAAACCCAGATCAGTTGACTGGGGGTGAGTGCTTGAAATGTTCAACACTCCGTCCATCATCCCCTTTGGTTTTCCTGAGTTAGTCTGAAGTTATCCCAAAAAGGGAAAAGCCACATGCTAGTCAGACCAGCCATGGCAACAAGGAAAGACTGGTCCAAACCAAGAGCAGGGGCTAGCAGATCTCACCACCACATGGAACAACATCTTAGGGTCTCTACCCCTCAAGGATGGAAGGAAGCCACTACACTAAATTGGTTCCTCGTCAGCCTGCACTGGGGAATGGTTGAAGAATTCCAAAAATATTAACCACGCCAGCGAGGAACAAGAAAAACAGACATTGCTCTGTATGGTGATGGTGTCTGCAGGCTTTCCCTCCCCTGGACCAAACCACAGGGCATGCTTGGCCTGAACTCTGGAACAAGTGAGGGGTCGGGATCAGGAAACCTGCCTTCACTGAATTCCCTCCGCCACCTGCTGCACTGACCACACCCTAGAAGACAGGCAAGATGGTGGTGGTGGCTGCCAATGTTTATCTTTTGCAGTGGCAGCGGACTCGGCTTCTAGGTGAGCCAGGGCCATCCGGGGAACCCAAAGCAGCCCGGCCAAATTTGTCAGGCCCCCCGCCGTACGTTTCATAGCGAGCGAGCTCAGCGAGTGAGCCTGACCACTACAAGAAAGGTTTGGGGGTTCTCCCCTCAAGAAAATTCACGAAAAATAGCGAAAATATGTGAATTCTACAACACATTTTTCATTATAAGGTAAACTGTATTAACTTTTAAAGCATAGTAAATGATGACCTTAGAGTGCACAAGGATATGGCAATCTTTATTGGGGCTCTTCAATGATCCCCTCACTATCACCCTCCAACAGTGCCTTTCATCTCTCCATAGCTCCTACTCTCTTACATGTATTTCATTAGTTTTATAGCGCCTCTCATCCAAGTGTAGGGTGTAGTAGCACATTACACCTCACACACATAGAGACAATGAATAATATGTGTATAAATCAGAATATAGAAAATGTTACATAAAACAAAGAAGACTACAAGTGGTAGGATTCATATCTCATCCATACGTGTAGGCATTTTGTAAGAGTGCTTGATCTGGAGATGCACAAACTCAGGATTTAAAATGTGACGCAGTGGTTAGAGTTGGCTTTACTAACAAGAATGTATTTTTACCCAAACAAACCTTTTTTTTAGAAACCTTAGGATAATTAAAGATTGTAAAATAACTTTCTAGCTTGTACCATGCAGTTTGCATGCCGTTAAGTTATTTGATGACAGTTCATAGCTCAGTGTGCTAGATTACAATTGTAACATGAACTACATAGTAACCAAAGGCTCTCTGTGACAACAGCAGTAACCCCCTGAGCTGTGCACATACAATACAGTTATGTGATCTGCATGGTACACATTCTTTGCAGCAGGCATATTAACCCTCTGCGCTACCTTCGATGAGTCAAAACTGCCACTAGACAAAAATCCATCTCTCTTCAATCCATCTCTCTTCAGTAGAAAGATGAATTACCTGAGATATCTGGACACTTTTATTGTTGCTTAGAAACTGCTGGATATACAAGGAACTCTGCAGCAGGTATTTTTAAAATCACAACCTATTTCACAACACAGTGAGGCTGGAAGCGAAAGTGGATGCTGAGTTTATTATGCTGGCCTGCTGATTTTGTGACTGGGGCTGATATTGCAGACGTGCTGCAAAACAAACCCTCCAGTAACAAAGCACCCCCTTGTAACAAAACAGCCTTACTGCCTCTTGGGAAAATGCCTGATGCCCGGTAGGGCCAGTCCGGCCTTGAAGTTTGCAAAGTAAAGGGCTTGCTCAGTACGGCAGACACATCCGGTGTACACCTTGGAGCTTGCAGCAGCCTGTGCGCCTTTTTTTTCAATTGTAAGTTAGTGAATATAGGCTTTCCTTGCAAGCTGCTTCCCTTTGAAGGCAGATCAATATGAAGAAAGTGCTGGCTGAGAGAGGCAGGCACAGGGCAATGATGGCGGTGGTGGTACTGCGGGCGGCTCAGCCCAGTTGCTTCTTGTATATTTGGGAATGGAGCCAGTTGTACTTGGAAACAAGTCTTGAACTAGAGCAAATCATGCAGCAAACAGATTTCTTGCTATGTTTCCTATTTCTATATATTAAAGAAAATGGAGGAAATGCATTCACTTCACTTCACTTTTTAAATGCGAAAGATTGAAGAGCGTTTGAGGCTAAATCTGTGTTTTCCTGTTTTATTTTTATTAAAGAAGAATCAAAAAGAGTGCATAATCCATTTGCTTTTTCCAGGGGGAAAAGGGTTCCTTATTTAAATATATTGCTTAGGATTCTGTACAGGAATTGAATGGGGTATCTGTGTTTTGTGCATCCACTAGTCTAGCATGTCCCCAGTAAATTTGCCACTTGTTATCCCGCTGCAAAATGACTTCCCTGGTATGACTGAAATAAAATGTGTTTGTCCCATTTTTATGTACAAGTAGCAAAATAAAATAGCTTGAACCTACTGTTTTTGCACCAGTTTGCAAAGTTATTGCTTTTTTTTTGCACCAGGTTTTGCAAAGTTTCCGTATTACGGCTGTACTATGGCCCCTGTGCTCTAACTCATCAGTTGACTGTAGACATCTTTTTTTTAAGACCCCCTACAAATTTCAGCCTAACCACTCCCACTACCCCCTCGAAAACCATTCCCACTTCCCAGAAGGCTGAGTCACACTCCTTTGCATGCCACTTGCATTGCCCTTTTAACTGGCCGTGAATGGGGCCCACCACAAAACACGTCATGAGGTGCACCGAGAATGATAATGATGTGGCGATCCCACCGGGATCACATAGGTAGTGATATTACCATCACAAACCATGTGTAACTTAACAGGAACTTTGACTCTATTAAACTCACAGGAAGTAATGAAATCCTAGAACATGAATACAGAAAACCTCTGTTGTCCCCAATTGTTGTTTTTTAGTTTTATATAGCGCAAACTCAACCGGAAGGTACCAGAGCGCTTTACATGAGCACCAGTTGTGTTACAGACAGACAGTGATTTGCCCAGAATCACAGGATGTTGAGCATCCCTGCCGAGACTCGAACACGATTCCCCAGCTTCAAGGTTGACGCTCCAGCCATTAGACCACATCCTCTCCCCAATATGAAGTTCATGCTTAACACCATGGCCATTATCCACAAAGGTAAATTTGGACGTGTGCCTACCTTTGTGAACAAAACGGCAGTTTTTAATGCCCACTAGGAATATCTGCCGCGAGTGCAGAGATCCCTGAGGCATGGTTTGCCTTGGAAGTTTAGGAACACCTAATCATGTACATTTGTGGGCATTCCAAGCTCCCCTGCCACCCCTTATGACCCTCAGAAGATTAATAATGTACATCTGCACAGGGCTGGCTTACCTCCTCTCTCTCCACGGAGCAACATATATTTCCACCAGGGATCCTATTCCTCCTCTGTGGAGTTCTCCCATAAGGAAAACTCTGTAAAGCAGGAATAGGATACACAGAAGTCAGCTGACCTTCCCAGGAGTGTGCTTAAAAGTCCCCTGACGTTCATGGGAGTATCCTTGGAAGTCACTTGACCTTCTCAGGAGTGTACTGTGAAGTCACCTGACCTTCCCATGAGTGTCCTTGGAAGTCACCTGACCTTCCCAGGAGTGTGCTTGGAAGGCAGCTGACCTTCTCAGAAGTGTGCTTGGAAGTCACCTGACCTACCCAGGAGTGTGCCTAGAAGTCACCTGACCTTCCCAGGAGTGTACTTAGAAGTCACCTGACTTTCATGGGAGTGTGCTTGGAAGTCACCTGACCTTCCCAGGAGTGTGCTTGGAAGGCAGCTGGCCTTTCCAGGAGTGTGCTTGGAAGTCTCCTCACCTACCCAGGAGTGTGCTTAGACGTCACCTGACCTTCATGGGAGTGTGCTTAGAGGTCACCTGACCTTCATGGGAGTGTGCTTGGAAGTCACCTGACTTTCCCAGGAGTGTGCTTGGAAGTCACCTGACCTACCCAGGAGTGTGCTTAGAAGTCACCTGACCTTCATGGGAGTGTGCTTGAATTCACCTGACCTTCTCAGGAGTGTGCTTGAAGTCACCTGACCTTCTCAGGAGTGTGCTTTCATAGTCAACTTACCTTCCCAGGAGTGTGCTTTAAAGTACCCTGACCTTCCCCAGAGCAGGCTTTGAAGTCTCCAGACCTTCCCAGTACTGTGGTTTGAAGTCACCTTCCCTTCCCAGGAGTGTACTTTCAAGTCACCTGATCTTTCCATGAGCGTGCTTGGAAGTCACCTGACCTTCCCTGGAGCGTGCTTGGAAGTCACTTTACCTTCTCAAGAGTGTGCTTGGAAGTCACCTGACCTTCCCAGGTGTGTGCTTTGAAGTCACATGACCTTCCCGGGAGTGTGCTTGTAAGTCACCTGACCTTTCCGGGAGTGTGCTCGTAAGTCACCTGAACCTTCCCAGGAGTGTGCTTGGAAGTCACCTGACCTTCCCAGGAGTGTGCTTGGAAATCAACTGACCTTCCCAGGAGTGTGCTTGTAAGTAACCTGACCTTTCCGGGAGTGTGATCGGAAGTCACCTGAACCTTCCCAAGAGTGTGCTTGGTAGTCACCTGACCTTCCCAGGAGTGTGCTTGGAAGTCACCTGACCTTCCCAGGTGTGTGTTTTGAAGTCACCTGACCTTTCCGGGAGTGTGCTCGGAAGTCACCTGAACCTTCCCAAGACTGTGCTTGGAAGTCACCTGACCTTCCCAGGAGTGTGCTTGGAAATCAACTGACCTTCCCGGGAGTGTGCTTGTAAGTCACCTGACCTTTCCGGGAGTGTGCTCGGAAGTCACCTGAACCTTCCCAAGAGTGTGCTTGGAAGTCACCTGACCTTCCCAGGTGTGTGCTTTAAGTCACCTGACCTTCCCAGGAGTGTGCTTGGAAGTCACCTGAACCTTCCAAAGAGTGTGCTTGGAAGTCACCTGACCTTCCCAGGTGTGTGCTTTGAAGTCACCTGACCTTCCCAGGAGTGTGCTTGAAAGTCAACGGACCTTCCCAGGAGTGTGCTTGGAAGGCACCTGACCTTCCCGGGAGTGTGCTTGGAAGTCACCTGAACCTTCCCAAGAGTGTGCTTGGAAGTCACCTGACCGTCCCAGGTGTGTGCTTTGAAGTCACCTGACCTTCCCAGGAGTTTGCTTGGAAGTCACCTGAACCTTCCCAGGAGTGTGCTTGGAAGTCACCTGATCTTCCCTGGAGTGTGCTTGGAAGTCAATTGAGCTTCCCAGGAGTATGCTTTGAAGTCAGTTCTTCTTCCTGGGATTGTACTTGGAAGTCACCTGACCTTCCCAGGAGTGTGCTTGGAAGTCACCTGACCTTGCCAGGAGTGTGCTTGGAAGTCACCTGATCTTCCCTGGAGTGTGCTTGGAAGTCAATTGAGCTTCCCAGGAGTATGCTTTGAAGTCAGTTCTTCTTCCTGGGATTGTACTTGGAAGTCACCTGACCTTCCCAGGAGTGTGCTTGGAAGTCACCTGACCTTGCCAGGAGTGTGCCTGCACACCTGAGGAACCTTGCCAGACGGGCTCTTGAGAATGTCGGCGAATTGTACAATAGTACAAAAAGTACCCTGCAGCTGAGATCTCAGTCTGTATTTCTCCTAGTTTCCTCAGTCATGATTCCACCGCTGTGCAACGCTGAGGGCTACAATAACTCCATCAGGATTACAGTCACGATGCTAACTGGGGTGGTTTATTAAAGATCAGTTGCACTTGGAGGTCCCCTGACGAAAGGAACTGGCACTGAATTTGTAATTAACATCTCATAACACTTCGATTTGGCCAGCGTGTTTAAATATTAATTATGTCTAGAAAAACAGGCGAACCGTCGCTGAGGCCTCTTTATAATACATTGTTCACATCAGAGGCGGAAATAACTCCTGGAACAGAATGGAATATCCATAAACTTGTTTTGTGGGAATCAATAGAGAACTATGCAAGTCTGTGTCAGCAAAACCTCAGCCAAAGGGTTTTAAGGCCTCACAGAGGAAACATGAATATTGTAGAAGTTAAAAGGACCTTTGTAGGCGAAGCCAGTGATTAAGGGGCAGAGCACAACAGATTACTGAACACAGTGGACCAATCCCAGCTATCTTTAATAGACAGACACTAAGGGGCATATTTACGACATTTGTTGTGCAGGGCAGCGCCCTGCGTCACAGGCAATGGACAAGAATGTATCATATTTATCCAATACAGTGTATTCCTGTCCTTTCCCTCTGCGCTGGTGCCGTTGTGGCAGCCTAGCGCCAACGCGGGCACCTTTGCACCACGGTGCAAATGGGCCTGTGTTATAGGCAAGATTGTTTTTGTGCATGAATGGGTTAAACGTTAGTGATATCTAGTGCAGTGGTATTTCCACGGTCCTAAAAACCAAAATGCCAATGTCCTTGAGACGAGTATTGCAGATTTTTTTTGGAGTATTGGATTAATCTGATTGGCTGGCCGTAACAGGAGAGAAATTTCTCCTGGTTGCAGCAGCCTTTGCAGGACTTGGGGACGTAGTCTCTGAGTCCTGGAATAAACTGACAGAGGGCCTATAAGTGCCCTGGGTGAGCCCATCCTGACCACCTGGCCCAGGTAGGATGCTGCCAAAGGGATCCCTCCCTGTGCCAGAAACTTATTTTAAAAAATGTCCCCGGAACTGCGTATCCAGCCGCTGGTCCTCCAGTTTAACCAACCGCCACCGTGCAGGTGTAATGAAAACTGTGTACAGCAGGGGTAATGGCTGACCGTGGGGTTGGGTGTAGGGCCTGGCCGGATTACCTAGAGGGGCTGGGTGAGGTTTTTTGAAAAAAAATATTGACATGTCTCGTCATAGACCAGACTCTGCGGCTAACTGCATCTGTACAGGTCAAATGGCGTGCAGGAAGGGTGCCGGCCCATGAGGGAGTGCACTGCAGAGCAGTTAGCTGCCCGCGGGGCTGAAGGCTTTGCAAAGCAGGCCGGTTGGCCACCCGTGAGTGGTTGGCTGCCTGTGAGGGAGTTTGGTGCTTGTTGCCCCTTGGCAGTTGGGCACAGAGCCTGTGGCCAACCCTGTTCTGCACAGAGTCCCAGGAGGTACCACCAAGACTTCTGCACAGCTGGCAGTCCAGCACCGGGGCAACCTTCACAGACTGTAGAGGCCCCACTGCGTGCGGCACATGGCAGTGCCACCAAGACTTCTGCCCACCCGACAGACCAGCGCCAGGCCAAACTTTACCTAGCTCCATATTAAGTGTTAAATCATGCTGAAACAAGACATCTTGCTTGGACAAATTATAAAGTTAAGTTAAGCGAAGGCAGGGTACACTATTTTATTGACGTCACCTGCTTCCTCTGACTTAACAGAGACCAATTTCAGGCGATTACATGAGAAGCTTGACATCTTCATTGAAGGCAATCAGACAAAACCAAGGCCTGGAAAGGCCCATGGAGTACGATTGACACTAGTCCAGTGCAGAGCTCAGCTGCTGGCAGACGTTCGCACATAGGACACACCTTGATGTTTTTTGTGTTTTTCGTTATGTCTTCCTGGGCTGGGGGAGTGAGTTCAGATGGGCTCACAAGCAAAGCCGTGAAGACTGCCTGCAAAAGTGATCAGAGAGAAATCATTTCTCTCCTAGCACTTTCATAGCACCCAGCAGGGCCTTCACTATCAGCTCATCTGCAAATGCAGGACCTGGGGAGAACGTCTTCTGCATCAGGATGGGTTGGAAGCTTGGGGGGTTTGGAGATTGATTGAGGTAAAATGGCGGGTGACAGAAGCCACATGAAACCTCACCTCATTTTGGACTCAAGGGTTAAAAAAAACCTTAAGCTGAGCCGGTCACCTGCCACAAAACTGGCTCCGTCCTTCAGTGGCACCCCCACCTGTGACAACTGTCCTTCCTCAGGTCGTTACGTGAATTAAGCACTAGCGGCTAGCACGGATTGGGAGTGGCGGCGGATGATGCAAAAAACAAAAAAAGAAAAAAAACTCATAACTCTCACGCACGTCACCTCAGTCTCTCCTCTCCAGGGCTGGAACAGGAAGCAGCCAGGCTCCCTCCCCTAAGCTAATCACAACTCTGCAATGCAGCGTTATGATTGGTCTGAGCGTTGTGCATGGGCGCTCAGCCAGGGAATGTGGGCATGATCTCCACGCAGGCTGTAATGCAGCCTGCATGGAGAACATGCAAAGTGCGCATTACTGTTTTGGACGGCCCCCAGAGTGGGGCCAGAGCAGCCCCACCCGCCCCAAAAAGCTGTGCAGCAGGAACAAATACAGTGATAATAACCCTGAGTTATTATCATTGTATTATCATTGTATTTGTTCTTTCTTTCACTGCTTTGCAGCAGCGGGGCAATGCTCCTCCGCCGTATCGGAGGAGCCGCCACTGGAATGGAGGTGTGAGTGCGGGGTGAGAGAACAACCACATTTGCAAGCACAATACTCCTGGCAGATGTGTGGGCATTACTCTGTAATCTTTTATTTTCTATACAAGTACTTGGTTGAAATAAGCTATTTTTCTTTCAGTCTCTCTTTATCCCTAACTTCTGTGGGGTTGGCAGTACTTTTTTTTCTAATGGTCTGCAAAACCTTTTTTTAAATAAAGTTCTTCTAAAAACCAAGATAGTTATATCTGAGCACACGTTCATAAAATATTGAAGTGCAGTATGTGTTCACTAGTTCTTCAAGGCAGAATCTCGTTATATTTCAGTTAGTTATTTGTCCTGGCACTTCTCAGAACCTAAAGAGAAATAAATAGCTGTCTCTATGGTTCTTTGGCTTGGCCGAGAATCAAATATTAAAATCTAATTAGAAGGGAAATTAAAAATTACCTGACCAAACAGTTCTAATTATTATGTTGAAAAAGTAAATATTTTGACTGCAAAAACCAGATCTAAAATCCTTCCTGCTTCATAGAAAGGGTGTGAGGGCAATCAAAGTAATTATCCTGTGCACGAAAATGTGAAATGTCAGTGGTAAATTATTAACTTGAATTCCTCGATTCATAAAAGTCTTCTTGAAAGAGATTGTGTGATGTTATTTCTTAAATAATATCTGTCCATTCGAGCTACTGGAAATTTATGAATATTCGGTCTCATTGTGGTCGGGCTAGCCTAAAACATCTCCATTGGTGCATATGGAAGAAGGATTGACCAATCAGAAATCTGAAGAAGACATAATTATCCTCTTGTGAATTCAGATTGGATCATCCCTGCACTTGCTCGTTCTACTCCTTCATGGTAAAATGTGTGGGCCCGATTCACAGAGCTAAAGTAAGACAAAATCCTAAACTTAACTACCATTTTGGTATTCACAGAAGGCACTTACTCATTTCGGTATTCACAGAAGTTAGGAGTCCTAAATTTAGGACTCCTAAACTGAGAAAAATCCTAACTTTAAGACTTTTGGTATTCACAGAAGGCATTTAGGAGTCCTAAAGTTAGGATACGTAACTTCTGTGAATACCGAAATGAAATGAGTAAGTGCCCTCTGTGAATACCAAAATGTTAGTAAGTTTAGGATTTTGTCTTAAGTTAGTTCTGTGAATCGGACCCTGTGTTAGGCTAGTGCCCTGACGACCTACTTGTATCCAACAGTTATCAGCTGTGGGCGCAATAACTAATTGAGGCATGTGTGCATGTGGTGTGTATGCACAAAACGTATCCAAAGGCAAGTGACTGGAGAAGTTGCTGGTATGTGGACTGTTGCTGGATCATGATGTAGTGTTGTTTAAAGATGTGGGTCTTAAACTCTATCCAAATATGGAACAGGGTTGGAGCCCTCGACATGGATACAAGGATTGTTCTATCTCCTGGGTACATAGATGGGAAAGGCCTGTTGCCTTGTCCTTTCTTTTCTACTCTTGTTTGTCTCCAGTTTGGTGGTGTCCTAGCTTAGGCATGCCCAGCACCTCTGGAGATGGTGATCGTGTCAGCCAGAGAGACGGGAAGGAGATTGTAATGGCTTTGTAAATGATACAGCAGGTTTTGAAGATGGTGCAGGCCGGTAAGAGTAGCACGTAGACTTCCAATGGATTGGAGGTGATGTCATTGATGTTTTCAGGCCTTGGCGGCTGAGGCACTGGCGGAGCTTCTTAAGGGAGGCAACCAATCACACAGAAGGTGGCCCTGAGCAGATATATGGGCAGTGGAAGCAGGGGAAAACAACGTAATACTCACAAGGAAAACCCCACTGCCCAACAACTATTAAAGATTTGCTAATCATCACTGCTGTACAAAACACACAAAGGTCACATAAACCCCCAGGAGGAACACATGAGTGTTAGCATACATTTTGAACAAGATAAGAAAAACAGATAATATTTTTTAAATAGCTTACATCAAGTTTATTATATCAAATCCCAAAAAGTTACAATGATATTAAGTAGAAAAATATAACAAACAGCAAAAATACCCAGGTGCAACAAACACACTACACAACACTCACCCAGTCAGACCCAATACATACTCATTCATTCGCACATGCCAAAAAATCATACATATCCAGTAGTCTGCCACAGTTGACAGCACTAGAATAGACACAGTGTGCAATATAATGGAATAATAGTGTCAACTCAATATTATTTCATTGATTGAAACAACATATTAATAGGATGGGATAGTATTTATAGAGCGCAATAAACGAAAAAGGTGTTGAGGTGCTAGACGAGCAGAAGAAAGACAAGCACCAGCCAGCTAAGAGGCAAAGTGCCAGGTCTTCAGAAGTTTCCTTAAGACCGGAAGCGAGTCAGCCGTGGTAATAGAAGGGGGCATAGAGTTCCAAAATTTAGCGTCCGCCACCGAAAATGAGTGGCCATCCCATTTGGACCTATGAAATCTAAGAGAAACAAGTTTCTTTTGAGAGGAGGATCTCAATTCATTTTTACAATTTTGTTGATGTCGTGAGTCAAAAATCTCAGGGGGAGAATGAGGAACAAAGGAACTCCAGCGTTGATGCACGTTTCAGTGTGTGACCCCTATGATGGGTCTCATCTTCATCAGGGTGCAATACCAAGGGGAGACGAAAGAAGAAGAAGAAGCTCTTGGTCTTGTCACAAAGATCAATAACACGTCAGAGGTACCACTGACAATCCCCGGAATAAAGAGGAGTGAAACAGGTGTCCCGCAACATTACGGTGAAGATGACATGTGGATTCCAGTGCAGTAAGGAAAAACAGCCGAATGGAGCCCGACAAAAAAACAGCTCTTTGATCGAGTAAGGGACCAGGGCCTGGCCTGCGGAGACACCAACTGCAGGGGAAATAATCCTATTTCGATAGCTCCAGTAGTAATATATCTGATAAGGGCAAAGTACAAAGTCCACGTCCTACTCATCCGGGTACAGCGTCGTTGGTGGTCAGGATATGGCCTCCCTCTTAAGGGAGGGCCCTGAGAAGTCTGGAATGCCATGGAGCATATCAATTCTACCACTCAGATTCGAGTGTATGAGGACTCGACCTGCAGCTCTGAAATCACTTCCAGGGAGAAATGGTTTCAATTTCTTCAGTGCAGAGAGCTGGGACCAGGCCATTTTTGTTTTCATGGCAATGTGTTCCATGAGGCTGATAATGGCGTTGAGGTTACTTGGCAATGGGTGAACGTTTGGGTATGAAGCGATCAAGGTTCATGTCCTTGATCCAAATTTGTACTATTTCTTGCTTGTTGCTGTTGGTGAATAGTAGGAATTCTACCTTGGTGGGGTTGGGCTTCAGGTAGGTACTGGACATCCAAGTGTAGATAAGGTGCAACGAGTGTTTGAGGCGCTGGACGTCTGGAGCCATAGTGTTTGAAGACACAATCACACTGACTCCAATGGCACCTTTGGCAAAGGTCAAGATCAGGACCAAATCATTGCCGTGGTTTATATCAGCATTAAAGATTGACAAACAGTCCAGCAGGACTGCTGAACGTCAATGGATGAAAACTAAGACAAATGAGGATCGTATAAAATATAACCAGATCCACTGCACTTACCTAATAATATTAAACAGGCCAAAAAGTTGTATCTGACAGACAGGATCAACAATGCAGCAAACTCCAATAAAGAGCTCTATAAAATATTGAAGGAGTTTACTACCTCTCACACCGACCAGCACATCGACACCTCCACGCAAGACTGGGCTGACACATTGTCTTCTTTTTTTGACGAAAAGGTCAAAGTTATATATAGGTCTTTCCCTTAACATGACATCAACAATGTGGACTCTCATCCTGCCATCAATATCCATCTTACTCTGACTTTATTGTCAGAATTTAAAGCTGTCACTCGAGAAGAAGTCTCCGTAGCCTTAGCAAAGATCAAATCAGGCTCCCCAGCTGACCCTCTCCCACTGCGTGCCTGCATAAACATAGCACCTCTTTTAATAATCAAACTCACAGAGATATTCAACATGTCACTATACCGATCCATGGTCCTAACTAGAAGGGAAACAGCTCAAGTCAAGCCAATTCTGAAAAAGCCATCTTCAGATCCAAGGGTCCCAGCCAACTATAGTCCTATCTCGCTGCTGCCTTACTTCGGGAAGGTGCTTGAATCCCTGGTAAATAAACAACTTACTGGCCATTTGGAAAACCACCGTTTTTTAGACCCATCGCAATCAGGCTTTCGGTCGGCACATAGTACCGAAACAGCAGGGGTAGAGGTGGTTAAAAACATCAGGTTGGCCCGGTATAACAGAGAATCAGCCATGCTGGTCCTTTTGGATTTGTCAGCCGCCTTCGACACCATCTCCCATAGCATTTTAGAACAACAGCTGTGGGAGGTGGAAGTCAGGGGGAAAGCCCTGGACTGGTTAAAAAACCATCTAATGAACCGTACAACCACAGTACATATAGGTACCCTGGCCTTATGTAGTAGATGTGTAAGTATAGGAGTCCCTCAGGGTTCTATCCTGAGCCCTATGCTTTTCAACCTTTATGTAACACCTTTGGCCAGGGTAATCAGGTCCTATGGTTTTGAGGCAGTGTCATACGCTGATGACACTCAGCTGTTGATCACGTTTGGTTCTGACCCCGGAGACACAAGGACCCAGTTAAAAAAATTGCATGATCCATATTAACAACTGGATGAGCAATAACAAACTACAGCTCAACGGCAGTAAGACAGATCATTCTGTTTGGCAGGGCCGAAGAGTATTGGTCAAATGACTGGTGGCCCCAGGCACTGGGCCCACGTCCATCCCCCAAACAAGCAGCGCACAATCTCAGAATAATAATTTACAACAAGCTGTCTATGAAAATCCATATTAATCTTGTAATAAGCACTTGCTATGGGATTCTGCGGAAATTACACAAAATCTTTAAAGGGATGGCTATACAATCCAGGAAACCATTGGTGCAGGGTCTTATTGTAAGCCGTCTGGACTATGGGAACCCTTTATTAGCCTCCCTAAATGAAGACTTATTTTCCAAACTTCAGATCCTGCAGAACACAGCTGCTAGACTTATTTTAAGTCTCCCACCAAGATATCCATCAGCACCCAGTCTGAGGATTCTCCACTGGCTCCCGGTAAAAAAGAGAGGAAGTTTTAAAATTCTAGAGCATATACAGAACCGGACCTAGCTATTTAGCAAAACAACTAAACTGGTGTCAGCCCGGAAGACTTTTAAGATCTAGCACAAAATATCTCCTTACCCTGCTACGAATTCTCACTGTAAGAAGCGGGGGGCGATCTTTTTCCTTTCTTGCCCCCGACCTCTGGAACAAGCTTCTGTCTCATCTTCTTTCCATCTCTGATCACAACACAAGCTTTTTCGGAGGGAACTAAAAACGTGGCTATTTGACCATCAATAATGCTGTTCAGACTATATCGCTAGCCTAGAGTCCCGCAAGCGCCATGAGACCTTTCAGGTGATTTGTGCGCTCAGTAAGTTCCTTTGACTTTTGACTTTGGAGTAGAAAAGACTCACTGGAGTGTAGCACATTTGACTGCGGGAGAGGCTAAAACACGAATATGTAATTATGTGCAGGACGTGCTCTGTGACAAACCCTTAAAAGTCCTTAATACCCTTAAACATCGGCCTACAATAACTAGATCCAGAAGTTGGTTCTGTTTGCACACAAATGTCCGAGGTGGACGTTGACATTGACCAAATCTACTGGGAATTGTATGGAAGCCTCTTGCACAGAATGAATGGCACTTTGAATAAGATATTAACACCAGAGACTATGAAAATCTCCATTTTGACCATATTTCACACATCGTCTGACCACCCTTTGACGTATTTCACACGTGAGACAAAGCGTGAAACACCTGTGGCAGGGTCCCATTTATACACCCTAGGTGTTAGTATTAAAACATATATGTGAGCAAATCGCTAATCCACCAATCCGGACAGAACCAGTCAGGCCATAGGCTGGGCTGTGATAAATTGTCCACAAACCCCTGAGAAAATACAATCTGTATGCCACATGTCCTCTAGTTAACTCCGATGCATAGATACATACATCTCTTCTCTATGAGCCATAACCCCAGGTCACTGTCTTCACTCTTCAGGTCCTTCAGAGTAAACAAGTCCCCAAGCCCCTCCCCCCCATCCCCCCCAATGAGAAGATGTACCTACGAGGGACCGTCATGTCATATAAATTTGACCAATCACTGCTGTTTTGAGCTTTTTGCTGCTAGCCAATAGAATCAAAGTGCCCACGTGGGCCCCATATCTAGGTGCAAGGAGAACACTTGAGAACATGTGCGGTTTGAGTGTATTTTTGTAACTTTGTTTCTTAATCACCCATCTGACCTTGTTGTCACACTGCTGTGCAAAGAACTGTATTTAAGGGCCTATCACCGAGCCTTGGACGAAAATCACTGATGAGCAGCCAACTTGACACCCTTGATGTTCCCCCAGCTGGGTTAGATAGCGGACTTTTCTTTGGGTATATTAGACTTATCTGATTTGTCTTATTCAGCTTGTTTGTTCTGTTCCTATCCCTCCTTGGTATTGCATACGTTGATGATTTTTGTGTCTCTGAGACTTATATAAGATTGCATTGAATCATTCCACTCTGCTGTTATCTCTTCTTCCTATCACTCACTCTAAAAGAGTAAAATCTCATCACACTAAGTGTTCCTAAATGTGTAAACTGTTTTGTGACTTCTCTGTGATGATTTACGTGTCCTTTGACACTTTATTGCTTAAGTTAGATTGATTGTATAGGTTAACAAAGCAGGCACTGCAGAATTGTGAAACTCGCCTGTTAGACTCTCTTTTTTCTTTCCAGAGCATCAGCACTGAAAAGTTTATCCGGTTCCTCATTCTAAATGCTCCTCCAACACACCACCGATGACGCAAAGCCGTATTGCTCAAGATATTTAAAAAAACAAAAGATGTCTTCAACAATATGATCAAATTCACGAGATTAAAAATAATTGTTGTTTAAAACAGCAAATAGATTAATGAGCAGCAAATATATGAATGAGAAAAACTAATCGAAACAATTTCTAAAAAAACACAAAAACTATTTGGGACAAAAGAAAACAATTTGCAGGAAAAAAGTAATTTATTTGTGGCAGAAGTGAATCCATTTACAATGAGATTTATCTACTCTGTAAATTAGAAATCAAAAGCTGGCGAACAAACTCCAGATGAATCCGGGGTGCGAATTTGCATTTTTCACTCCAATTCATGTATCATTTTCACAGAGTAAAAAATGATTAATTTGCACTTCTTTAATGAGATATTAATAATTACTTGCT
Organism: Lissotriton vulgaris; assembly: GCF_964263255.1. Lineage (NCBI taxonomy): Eukaryota > Metazoa > Chordata > Amphibia > Caudata > Salamandridae > Lissotriton > Lissotriton vulgaris. Next base: position 1,068,758,349 of record NC_141698.1, on the reverse strand, counting down.
TTTTACACGAATTTTGATCCATGGACTTTGCAATGCTATAAGAGAACACAATGGTACACATATTATCAACTTTGTAATGATGAAAGGATGAGTTGTCATCAACAGCATTCAAAAGGCTGACCTGTAGGGTACAGGCTAATCTCTAAAGGGGGCCTCTCAACCACCCAGGAGTCTGATTTGTGGTGCTAGTGTGTGCTAGTTCTGCATCAGAATACGTTTATTCCTGAAATTACAGCAAACTTACTGTAGTTATGCAAAATGCTAATCTGTCATTTAACTCTATATTTTAATGTGAAATGTATCCTTGTGTCAATTTTTGGCTTGAGCATGCGTTGAAACCAAAGCAACGTAAACTACAGCCACTCGTGGTCTGTTTTTGTGCATTCGCTGTAAATTTTTACCACAAATTTCAGGTTTGTTCTAAGTTTTTACCACAAATGTCACCTAAATATGCAAAGTGGCATAATGGCTAAAATATGGGACTCTCGCACAACAAGCGTAAATTGAAATTCACAAATTTACATGAAGTACGCTTTAAATTTCGCCCAGACCCAAAATAAACAGGGCAGTAGTGAATAATCTTTAGATGTGTCATACTATAGTAATGTGGTAAGTTGGTAGAATATAGAATGTAGACATTGTAGAACTAGGGTGTTTAGAGTATTCCTTGCCTGTATTGATGTAAGAGAATGTTGGTAGATCAGATGAAGTGATCTGTATTGATGTAAGAGAATGTTGGTAGATCAGATGCGGTGCTCTGTATTGATGTAAGAGAATGTAGGTAGATCAGATGCGGTGCTCTGTATTGATGTAAGAGATTGTTGGTAGATCAGATGCGGTGCACTGTATTGATGTAAGAAATTGTTGGTAGATCAGATGCAGTGCACTGTATTGATGTAGAGAATGTTGGTATATCAGATGAGGTGCTAAGAGAATGTTGGTAGGTCAGATGCGGTGCACTGTATTGATGTAGAGAATGTTGGTAGATCAGATGCAGTGCACTGTATTGATGTAGAGAATGTTGGTATATCAGATGAGGTGCTAAGAGAATGTTGGTAGGTCAGATGCGGTGCACTGTATTGATGTAGAGAATGTTGGTAGATCAGATGCAGTGCACTGTATTGATGTAGAGAATGTTGGTATATCAGATGAGGTGCTAAGAGAATGTTGGTAGGTCAGATGCGGTGCTTTGTATTGATGTAAGAGATTGTTGGTAGATCAGATGAGGTGCTCTGTATTGATGTAAGAGATTGTTGGTAGATCAGATGTGGTGCACTGTATTGATGTAAGAGATTGTTGGTAGATCAGATGTGGTGCACTGTATTGATGTAAGAGAATGTAGGTAGATCAGATGCGGTGCTCTGTATTGATGTAAGAGATTGTTGGTAGATCAGATGCGGTGCTTTGTATTGATGTAAGAGAATGTTGGTAGATCAGATGCGGTGCTTTGTATTGATGTAAGAGATTGTTTGTAGATCACATGCGGTGCTCTGTATTGATGTAAGAGAATGTTGGTAGATCAGATGAGGTGCTCTGTATTGATGTAAGAGAATGTAGGTAGATCAGATGCGGTGCTCTGTATTGATGTAAGAGATTGTTGGTAGATCAGATGTGGTGCACTGTATTGATGTAAGAGATTGTTGGTAGATCAGATGCGGTGCTCCGTATTGATGTAAGAGAATGTTGGTAGATCAGATGCGGTGTACTGTATTGATGTAAGAGATTGTTGGTAGATCAGATGCGGTGCTTTGTATTGATGTAAGAGATTGTTGGTAGATCAGATGCGGTGCTCCGTATTGATGTAAGAGAATGTTGGTAGATCAGATGCGGTGCTCTGTATTGATGTAAGAGATTGTTGGTAGATCAGATGCGGTGCTTTGTATTGATGTAAGAGATTGTTGGTAGATCAGATGCGGTGCTTTGTATTGATGTAAGAGATTGTTGGTAGATCAGATGCGGTGTACTGTATTGATGTAAGAGATTGTTGGTAGATCAGATGCGGTGCTTTGTATTGATGTAAGAGAATGTTGGTAGATCAGATGCGGTGCTTTGTATTGATGTAAGAGATTGTTTGTAGATCACATGCGGTGCTCTGTATTGATGTAAGAGAATGTTGGTAGATCAGATGAGGTGCTCTGTATTGATATAAGAGAATGTAGGTAGATCACATGCGGTGCTCTGTATTGATGTAAGAGATTGTTGGTAGATCAGATGCGGTGCTTTGTATTGATGTAAGAGATTGTTTGTAGATCAGATGTGGTGCACTGTATTGATGTAGAGAATGTTGGTAGATCAGATGCGGTGCTTTGTATTGATGTAAGAGATTGTTTGTAGATCACATGCGGTGCTCTGTATTGATGTAAGAGAATGTTGGTAGATCAGATGAGGTGCTCTGTATTGATGTAGAGAATGTTGGTATATCAGATGAGGTGCTAAGAGAATGTTGGTAGGTCAGATGCGGTGCTCTGTATTGATGTAAGAGATTGTTGGTAGATCAGATGCGGTGCTTTGTATTGATGTAAGAGATTGTTGGTAGATCAGATGCGGTGCTCCGTATTGATGTAAGAGAATGTTGGTAGATCAGATGCGGTGCTCTGTATTGATGTAAGAGATTGTTGGTAGATCAGATGCGGTGCTTTGTATTGATGTAAGAGATTGTTGGTAGATCAGATGCGGTGCTTTGTATTGATGTAAGAGATTGTTGGTAGATCAGATGCGGTGCTTTGTATTGATGTAAGAGATTGTTGGTAGATCAGATGCGGTGTACTGTATTGATGTAAGAGATTGTTGGTAGATCAGATGCGGTGCTTTGTATTGATGTAAGAGAATGTTGGTAGATCAGATGCGGTGCTTTGTATTGATGTAAGAGATTGTTTGTAGATCAGATGAGGTGCTCTGTATTGATGTAGAGAATGTTGGTAGATCAGATGCGGTGCTCTGTATTGATGTAAGAGAATGTTGGTAGATCAGATGAGGTGCTCTGTATTGATGTAGAGAATGTTGGTATATCAGATGAGGTGCTAAGAGAATGTTGGTAGGTCAGATGCGGTGCTCTGTATTGATGTAAGAGATTGTTGGTAGATCAGATGTGGTGCACTGTATTGATGTAAGAGATTGTTGGTAGATCAGATGTGGTGCACTGTATTGATGTAAGAGATTGTTGGTAGATCAGATGTGGTGCACTGTATTGATGTAAGGGATTGTTGGTAGATCAGATGCGGTGCTCTGTATTGATGTAAGAGAATGTTGGTAGATCAGATGCGGTGTAGCAGTGGTTGTGCTCACACCTTCACACCAATGCTGTATGAGGTTGCCAAGGGAAACATCACTTACAACGCAACTTTTACAACGCAGTGCCTTTACGATGCAACTTTTACAACGCAAGCCATTACAATGCATTGCGCTGGGGGGCGCTCTAGGATAGGGAATGGGTTTAATTTACTATCCAACATCTTCCCTACTATCCACGGGGACTGGAGTTGGAATAGTAAATTAAACTATTCACTATCCAGCACCCCAAAGCACTATGTGTTGTAATGGTATGTGTTGTAAAAACCGCTTTGTAAAATCATGTGATGTAAAAGCATGTGTTGTAATGTCGTACATCCGGTTGCCAATGAATGAGAATACCTACTCAATTGTTCCAAAGTAGTTACTACACACACCTATGGTGTTGTCAGCTAATCCCAGTGGTATTCTACCCCAATCTCTTAAAAGGGCACCAGGCAGTGCAGCCAGAAGGTCCCAAGGCTCCTTGCATGGAAAAGTACAGCAGGGAATGTAGGGAGTACTGGAGAGGCCACCACGCGTCTTCAGTAAGACAAAATAAATGGGGTTTTGTGGATCAAAACGGCGGACGCCAGCTGGTATTCTGCTGAAAACATTTGACCATTTTCCCCGTAGCAAACAGAATCACATTATTCTGCTAGGTTATAATTTGCACACTCTCCGATAGGTGGCCATCACAGGGATGGTGCCTGATATGGTCAGCAGACCAACATGTCTGTGATCACCTTTAATTAAAGTTTTTTCGTGCAGCTAGTTTCCCTTAAAAGAAACCAGGACTGTATTTTAAAAAAAGTTTTCTTTTTCATTTAATGTTTGTTTTCTCCTGGACCGCTGCCTGCTCCACAACAAAGTCACTGCAGCTTGGGAGACCGTGTTTTTTGATAGGATTTTATCAGATCTGTCCTGCGCTTTCTTTGAATTTGTGGGTGAGAGGCTCATTCACCTACTCCACTGTCCTCTTGTTAGTATCTCTGACTCCATGGGGTTATATTTACAAGCCCCTTGCGCCGCCGGTGCGTCGTTTCTAATATGGGGAAAAAGTGACATACTGGTGGTGCAAGGGGCATTTAAATAAATCCCATATTACTAAACTCAGCGCATGTGTCATCCTGCAAGCTAGCACCCCTGTTATACAGGCGGGGGCAGATTCACAAGTCCCTTGCGACACTTTTGCTCCGCCATTGCATCACTTCCGTGACGCTGCAGCAGCGTAAAAAATGTGGCCACTTTACAACGTGACACATCCAGGGAGATGCGTCACGTTGTATAGCCCAGCGTTCCATTATAGCTGTGTCAGATATAATGTATGCAGGGTGGGTGTTCCCACACATTAAAGCCTCGTAAAAGTGACGCAGTGAAATCTACAAGATTTCATTACGTCACTTCTTTGGCGCTACTATGTTAAAACTTTACGCTTGCTTGAAGCAGGCGTAAGGAGTGGTGCAGTGTAGTGGGAATAGGCCTCAAAATGCATTGCTGGAGTTGTGACGTGCTTGCGACATACTCCAGCAATATGTGACTTTTGCTGAATTTCTGATGCATCTGTCAATCCTTGCGCCATGATAGGCCATATTTTAAATACGGCACATCCATGGTGCCGCAAGGGTTTTTTCAGGGCGGCACAGGGAAAGTGACGCATCTCTACAGATGCATCACTTTCTTGTAAATCTGCCTCACCGACTCTTCCATCATATACAGTTCAGAGCAGTAAACTCTTGTGCAGCCCTGGAGAGTGTATATCAGTCTCTTGCAAGTGATGCCATAATACAGACTTATAGCAAACTCTTCTGTCACTGGTCCAGGACACTGTTAGATTCCTTACACTTTATGGCTCTTTTCTGTTGGTTTCATCCCTATTGCGTATTTGAATATCTGTAACACACGATTCTCTAAGTGTTATATTCACCAGTCATTTTTACATGTCTTTAATTGATTCCAATCTGACGAAGAATACTTTTTTTTGAGACCTATCTTTATGAACGGCTCCTGCAACATTCATATTCCAAATATTTTTTGAGATATCTTCAGAATGGAAGATATTGATTGGTGCAGCATTTGGAATTTCTGGCTTGGTCATTGGTTGAGCTCTTCTGAGCCGCGCTTCAGAAGTGATGTTTAGTCTCTGTACCATATCCTGCTGTTTTCCTTAGTTTGGTACTAGTAGAAAGCAAATATTCTCTAGATGCCATCGGTTCCAAAGGTACACATTTGTTATATTATTCCATTAACAGTCATTTAAACAGTGTTTAATTTGAGTCGGTGGTTTCAGGTGCTAAGCACTGGCCCTTTTTTTGTAAACATCAACACTTATGACAGTCTGCCACATGGTGGCGATGTTTGTCTAATTTAGAAGTAAGCGCCACAACAGTAGTTTATTTATTCAATACACAATAAAAAGGACTAATTCCTGATACTCAAGCCATTCTCATAGCCATGGGGGCCTAGAATAGTTTGAATTGTCACACTTATAGGAAGGAGTGTGATAGTCAGTAGTCGTGCTCGGTAACTGTCATTGGCAGTGTCCTCGTGACCAGGGCCCTGGCACTTATTTTGTTACAGATTAAGATCTGCATGTTAATGGATTTGCCTGAAAACAACAGGGCTCATCCCCATTGGCGAATGCGTTACAAGCAAGCAGTTTTCAATGGTTGAGCCGACTTAGGCTTCAGCATCAACAGTTTGGCGGTTCCCCACCAAAAATGAGTCCGCTGGATCCCGACGTGGTGGAACAAGACATCTCTTGGTTTCCTCAGTTGAGTTAATGCTCATCAACCGCAGCGTGAGGCGAGAATTAGTACCAAGTGAAGCCAGATACTCTAAGCAATATTGGTGGCCCTCTACAGGAGGGCCATAACAGAGCACGTGCAGTAAATTGTCAGATATCTCTCCCTGCATACCTTCTGGTTCTGAGGCCTCATTTACAGGAGGGTTACAGGTTAGTTGCCAACAGTGGAGCTTCACTCAGCTCCATCATCATACACTACGTGACCTCAGACCACCCATCAAGGGCCAGCTGACTCTATAGTGATGGAAGGCCAACCCCCATAAGGTTTTTCCTCTCTTGGGGCTCGTCAACATCAAGTTGGCGAGTGAGGAAAATCCAACGCTAGACCACCTCCCGCCAAGATTACTCAACGTGGGCGGTAGCGGCAGGTTGCTACCACTCACGTTGAGAAACCTGCTGCTTACGTTGAGGAAGCTGATGCTCGAATAGAATACTTACTTGAGCGGCAGAAAGAAGCTGAACCCTCTTGCACTGCGCGTTGTGCCATTCACACTGATTTGATAGCGCTGGACAAACTCCATGTGCTAAAATTCAGCACAAACTGCACAACTTACTTCACTCCGCCACTTGCGGAACACGGAGGAGTGCGACTACATTTTTTGTCACTCCTCAGAGCTCCATGTAGCGGAACTACGCAAACTCTGCCAAGACCTAGTAATGTCCCAAATGCGCCTGGAGAAAAGTGTCAGGACAATTCTTTTTTGTTTTTCAGAAACAAGACATGACTCTCCTTATAAAACTCTCCTTGGCACATATAAATCAGCTATCCTAGGTAAGAAGGCAGCATTCTATGAAGCTAGGATTAGCTTGGCGTTAAACAAACAAAAAGAGATCTTGGCAATACTGAAGGAACTGAGCCAAAAAAGGGGCAAAAACAACATGAGAGACTTGCCGACCTGTGATAGCTTCCAGGAGTTTTTCCTTCAAAAAGTTTGGGATATTGTCTTAGAAATCACCACAAATCCTGTAGACCCCAGTCTCCTGGACCAGCACGCACCCCCCCCATGCCTGAGTAGCCAGTTGGCTAGCTTCCCAAAACTTGACCAGACCAGTTTAATCTTAGTGGCCAAACAGATCAAGTCAGGCTCGCGAATGGACCCCTGCCCGCCGAGCCTCTTTCAAATGGCCCTGCCGGAAGTGGAAAAGCAGGCCCTAGAACTACTTAACAAGCCTTTAGATCGAGGGTATTTACCAGCATTGTTGAAGGAAGCAAGGGTCACTCCCCTTTTGAAAAAGCCTGGGGCAGATGCCTCAGCCTTAAAAAACTATAGGCCCATCTCACAGCTCCCTTTTTTGCTAAAATACTGGAACAACATGTCCTGAAATGCCTTGCAAAATATCTAGATGACCATTATCTGCTCCACTCTAGACAAGCGGGTTTCTGGACACATCATAGCACTGAGCTGGTGATGGTGTCAGTGCTCGACGAGCTTAGAGTCCGAGCCGATAAGAAACATCCGAGTGCTCTGATTCTATTAGACCTGTCAGCAGCATTCCACACGGTCAGCTACATCATCATGCTGTGCCGTCTGTCGAATCTGGGCATAAAGGGGCAAGCACTTCAGTGTCTAAGATCTTTCCTGACCAACTGCACCCAAAGAGTTCAAATGGGTGATCAGATGTCGACCTTGGGCTCCCTGACTTGTGGAGTCCCGCAGGGCTCTGCCTTGTCTCCACTACTATTTCACATCTACCTGCAGCCCTTGGTAGAGGCACTCACAGGCAGGGAGTGCCAGGTCTTTAACTACGCTGACGACACCCAACTCTTGGTCAGTCTCGAGCATACCAGCCAGGCACAAGAATCAGTGAGAAACCTTCTCAGGTTCACGGTTAACTGGATGGTAGCCAATTCGTTTAAAATTAACCCAGACAAAACCGAGGTGCTTATTGTTCCAGCCCAAAATAGCCCTTGGTGTGAACTGTTCTGGCCCTCAGAATTATGTGTGGCACCGACCCCAGTACCAGTAGTAAAGAGCTTGGGCTTGAAGATCGATTCCGACCTGTCAATGTCTAGCCAGGTATCGGCAGTGGTGGGTATCTGTATGGCCTACTTAGGCAATTACGGAAACTTGTTCCACTCCTTTCCATTTCGGCCCTACAATCAATTGTATCAGCTACAGTCATTTCCCGGCTAGACTAAGGGAATGTCCTTTACTTAGGCATCCCACAGAGGCTAGTGAGGAGGCTGCAGGTGGTACAAAATGACGCAGCCAGGTTAATTTTCAGCCTCCCTAGGGGTACGAGTGCCACCCCCCAACTGCATATATTGCAATGGCTGCCTATTGAACAGCGAGTGCACTTTAAGAGCTTGTGTATAGCCCATAAAGCCCTACATGGAGATGCGCCAAAATATATAAAAGACAGAGTACAAAAGTACGTGCCAGGACGGGCTCTGCGTTCCACAGAGGCATGTAGACTAGCCTCCTCTATATACAATCTCAAGACCAAAGGGGGCAGAGCATTCTCGGTCTTCCTGCCACGGATCTGGAACAACCTACCAGAGTCCTTGCGCAGGGAATCAGCCCTGCTCCCCTTTAGAAAGCTGTTAAAAACCCACCTGTTCAGAGAAACACTGACATCTGTTTAATCCTCCGTCTGGCAGTCATGCAGTGCCCTGCTCCTTCTTTAAGCGATTAGAGACCAGTGGTAATTTGCGCTATGTAAAAATAAAATAACATAATAAACGTAACATAACTCTGCCAGCAGGGCAAGAGCTGCTAATAGAAGTACAACAACTGGTAACTTTAATGATTTTAAGAAAAAAAGTACAATCAAATGTTACTCTAAAGTCACCAAGTCACTGAATCTTAGACCAGGGATTTTTAAGTTTAAGACAGGCACTTCTTGGAGTTGTTCAACAATTACAACCTTATGTAGAGCATGTCAATCTATGATGGTAATGTTTTATTGCTTGTACTCCCAGGTCTTTGTAGGGATATTTCTCATTAGAAAATGTGGAACATGTTGTTGCTCTGCACTAGTTAGTCTAATGTTGAAAGATCAATCAATTGTAGTTTCCGAATTTAATGATTTTTTTATGCTTTCTTGTAGGTGTATGGCTAAGCGGGATGCTGGCAAAGAGGCGGTGCACATGATGGTTCATGCTGGTGATGGACTTTGGAGACAAATGCTTCACAGCACTCTTCGTTACCGCATCTGGATAAACGAGGAGCGGCCACATGATTATGCTGACATCCCAGCATGCATCTGGTAGACCTGTGGTTAACTCGTTCTCTCTCCATGTGTCTGCTCTTACAAAGCTTTGTCCTTATGATACTGTGCTTTCATTCCGCCAGTATGTGCCCGAAAGGCTGCCTTTGCTCTCACTCTGGGGGTCTCAATGTCACCTGTAGCAATGCAAACCTCAAAGAGATACCCAGAGACATCCCACCTGAAACTGTTCGGCTCAACCTAGACTCGAATCAGATCACAACTATCCCTAACGAAATTTTCAAAGACCTCCATCAACTGAGAGTCCTCAACTTATCCAAAAATGGGATTGAGTTCATCGATGAACATTCCTTTAAGGGAGTGGTGGAAACTTTGCAGACTCTGGACTTGTCAGACAATCAGATTTCGAGCGTGCATAAACATGCATTCAACGGCCTGAAGGCTCGCGCTCGGATCGCAAACAATCCCTGGCACTGCGACTGTACCCTGCAGCAGGTGCTGAGAAGTATGGCCTCCAACCATGAAACGCCCAGCAACGTCATCTGCAAAACCTCAGTGCTGGACGAGCATGCGGGCAGGGCCTTCCTCACCAACGCCAACGACGCCGACCTCTGCAACCTTCCCAAAAAGACTACAGACTATGCTATGCTGGTCACCATGTTTGGCTGGTTCACCATGGTGATATCCTATGTGGTATATTATGTTCGACAAAATCAAGAGGATGCGAGAAGGCATCTGGAGTACTTGAAATCCCTGCCGAGCAGGCCGAAGAAGCCAGAAGAAGCCGACGACATTAGCACTGTGGTATAGTATTCTTAGAACCAGCGGCTGCATTTGAGAACTGGACAATGCTTTTGATGGCACTCTAACCAGAGGTCTTTAGTTCCAATACTCACTGTAAAAGTAAGAAAATAGCCTTTTATTTCAGCTCAGCTGATCCGTGCCACTTCCGACCAACTTTTAGAAAAAATTACCCTTGTTGAGTGGTACGCCGTTCTCATTTCTTTGAAGGTCTTCTGTACCAAGTCAACGCCTGTGTAACCATTAGTTAGGATGTATTTCACGATTTAATAAGGAAATTTTTATTTTTTTAATTTAAAAAACAAATAAAAACTTAAATTTGAATGGTTAGTTGTCAATTATTTAATTGCAAGCTCATAGAATGGTTATATTTTTGTGGTCAGTGTGTTTAACAGGGTTCTACAGACACAAAACACTCAGACCAAGGTGGTTTATAGGTACATAAATGATGAGATTTTTCATTGGGTCTGTACCTCATAAAAGTCAGATAGGCTAATACCAGGGATCGCCACATGGGAAGCCTGCATGACATTTAATCAACTGCTCTTAAAAAGCACTTGGATGTTGTAATGACGCCTCATTCCCTATAGCTTAATGCACTACTCACATCCTCAAAAACACTCTCTATTCATGATTGTCAAAAGCAGAGATTCTCTTTTTTAAAATACCAACTTTCATATTTTCCAATGCAAATGTGTAAATTGAAAATAGAAGTTCTTACTTGCCATTAAGTGACCACAGATGGCTTGCACAGAACAACAATGCAGAACCATTTTTAGGCCAGATGTTCATGGTACTTGCACCATTGATGGTGACAACACTGTCGTGCACACCGACTTGAAGGAGCTCTGGGTCAACCATCTACAACTCTATTAGCTTCTTTTGCCATTGGCTTGACACATTGCCAATCACATCTTGGATCTGCCCTGAGGAGTATTTTAGTCTTTGCATTAGTGATTTGGCCATGCTCTTCTTACTCCAGTGGAATGCTTGAAGAACTATTTTTATACTGAAATCAGCCTGGCCTAGTAGTACTGTAGAGGGGGCGTTGGCAAAACCATCTGAAAAATTGATACTTCAGAAAAAGAAACCCTTTATCTTTAAAATCCATTTTTCAAATACTTTTATCTGCATTCCCTTCCCAATACAATCAAGCACTGGAAAAGCCAGGACATACAAAAACAAACGTGATGCCAATGCTTGTTTTAATTTGGTGATTATCATTAATGTTAGAAAAATATTTGCTTTTGGGAATTCTCAGGGTTGAGCACATTAGTATGAGGCCATTTCAAGAGGCTGAGCGTGCCAGGTGCAGGAATGAAAAAAACTCAGCCATGGCCTGGGTCAAAAAACCTTCAGGGTAAACGATATATCCTAAATCTGTCTCTATGCAACCAATTCTGTGTTATGGTATGACACGTGCTATTCCTAAAACTGAAGCCTAACAAGGGATGAATACCTCATTTCATCAACACTTCTCTCCTACTGGTAAGATAACTACCTCTAGCTTCATACCTGTGCACTCTATGAAGAAGTTAAGCTTAGTTTCTCCATGCCTCTTGAAAAGTAATTAGCAGTCATTAATAATTCTGCGCAGTGCATATATCACTTGCAAAGAAGTCTTAGTACCTTACATATTTTCATATAAAAATAGCATAGATATCACCATCTTAATGTGAAAATACTTTCTTATCCTTATCCTTCATAGGAAGAACCCCAAGTTTGAATACAAAAATCTTTAAAGTATTTAAGAATGTTCAAAGTCAAATGTTCTCCATATTTCAAAGTTAGTTTCTCAGTACAAGTTGATTTTCAGAATAGTTCTCTGTTTCAACAGCTGTCTGCCAACAAACTCTCAATAAAGCACCGACTCTTTGCAAGATGAAATCATGGCTCCAAGTAGCAAGATCAAGGTTGCAACAAGATTTTAGGATGATTGCCAAGCAAGGGGTCACCAAACTCGAGGCAAGATAAACCTGATGACCCAACATGACCACTGCTGTCCAGGTGGACGTTCAAGGACTACTGTGAAGATAGTTCATTGTGTATTGCATTCTCCCTCCACACAGTTTAAACCTCACAGCAGGTAGTTTGCATACAACATGACATCACAGGAAACACCTCACAGGAAGGGAAACCAATTTACCATTATTCCTCTAGCATCATTGAAGCGACTTTGCAAGCAGCAACATTCCTGGTGCGGATTTTTCACAAAAACATTAACCCTACTAAAATAGGTAAATGTAATTTAAAGTAGAAATACATTGTATTAGTTATGATGGGCCTACGTTTCAACCCACGTCGCTCCAAAATGGATGTCTTTACTCAAATGTTAACTGGTTCTAGAGGAGTGCATTATGTATGACTATCTATATGTAAGTATGTATTTATGCATGTAGGTATGTATGTGGATAGTATTTTTTAAAAGTGCAAGCTTAGCCATAAGGCACTGGAGTGTTGGAAAGGATCAAAGACACAGTCAACATGTGCTCCAAGGGGTATGTTTTTGGAGTGTTAGCACATTCTGGTGTAGTGTTCTTTAAAGAGATGAGCCTGCAGCTCTTTCCCAAATTATATCAGGGCTGTGGCGGTCATGATGCCTGGGGATTGTCATTCCAGAGCAAATGAACATTTATGGCAAAGGGCTGTTGTCTTCGTTTCTGTACTTCTTCGTCTCCAGTGTAAAGATGTCCTGGCTGCAGGGGTGTCAGCAGCCACCAGTGATTACAAGCAAGTCATCCAAGGGCTGTTTTTGAAGATGGTCTGGGCTGGCAAGGGGAGTCAGTGGAGTTCCATCAGTGTGGGGGTGATCAATGAAGCAAACTAAGACTTGTATGATGCCCTTAAGGGGGCCAGTGAGGATTCTGATTCCAAGACAGTTCCCCAGAAACCCAGAGCAAGATCAATTATGTATCAAAAAAGACTTTTCAGCCAGAAAGATATGAAAGCAAACAAAACAATTGTAAAGTAATAATAATAATAATAATTCTTTATTCGGTTAATCACACAGAGAAACCATAAAAGAAGCAAATAACATAAGGAATTCATACATACATAGATTAAAAAGAAGACCATTTCATAAAAAACGTTTGTGCAGTTAAGCAAAAGGAAAAAAGGTGATTTTGTTTCAGAGAGTCTTTGATCATTAAATCGTTTTCTTGTACTTTTTCCTTAGGGCAGTTTGCTAAAGGTTTTTTCTGTGATTCAAAATGCATTTTAAAAAGTTTAAAACCAGGTAACAGACTTCTTCCGACTCTAAGGTTTGGAGTCTTAGAAAGGCTGGACGACATTGTCTGAGGCCCCATCGCCTGCACAGCGGAAGTATCCAATGTTTTCTGTGGGGATGATAAAATTTACAGAATAGAATGACGTGGATATTGGATTGGGTAGATTTCGCGTCGCAAGGGCATGGAGGCAGGTTAGGGTCCCAGGCTTTGTTTAACGGAAAGGCGACCAGTCTGTGAAAAAGGTTCAGTCTGAGCCTGGTGAGTAACATCCTCTCGTATATTTTGGTGTCGAGAGTAAGTTATGGTTGAATGCCAAACGTTGTAAAGTAGGTTGACATCTATTACATTCATCTGATACATTTGAAAAGGGTTCGAAAGCACAGTCTAGACTTAAGAAAAGTGCAGCAGAGTGCTGTGGAAACAAAGAATTAATATTTATAAATTTCTCTGTCAGTAATAAATTAGCATTCTGAGATTGTTTCTGCCCAAACTTCCATTGATAAATGTGAGAGCCCCAGAAGGAAATGTTATGGGAGCTAAAAGTGTTCTAATCCCCAGCTACAATACCCCTACATGACCCCTCTGCAGCCTTTACAAGTTCTAATACTAATTATTAGCATTCAGAGTGCGTTTCCGGTTGTAATGTAATACGATGCTTATTCAATCAACAGTTTTGACATACAGCTCCTTTCATACATATACAATGCTTCTTCCCAAATGAGTAACACTCCAGGAAAGCACATGTCCAGATGCAGTTAAATGATGCTGCAAGCCTATCTCACTATCCAACCCCATCCCCTTGGCATCAGTGTTGGGCCATGGCTGCAAGGCTTATGGGAGAAAGACGTGTTTCTAGGAATGCCACCTTGTCCATTTCTCACCAACATTGGGCCCGATTCACAGAACGAATTTAAGACAAAATCATAAACTTACTACTTTTGGTATTCACAGAAGTCTTAAGTTTGTCTTAAGACAGACTTAGGACAGACTTAAGACAAAATCCTAACTTAAGTCTGTCTTAAGTCTGTCTTAAGACAAACTTAAGACAAAATCCTAACTTCTGTAAATACCAAAAGTCGTAAGTTTAGGATTGTGTCTTAAGTTAGTACTGTGAATCGGGCCCTCTGTCAGTATTTTCATGTTAAGCCAGGACAAAGAGTGGAGGAATGAGCAAACGTCACTATGTTTTTATGTTGTCTGCAGAAAGACAAAGGATGATTTTCATATTATTGGTCCTCGTCTGTAGCACACAGTGAAAAAGTTGTAGTACTAGAATGCTTGCCACAATAATTACTAAGTGGTGAAATTAAATCAAGTAGTCCATCCTTAACCTGGCCCTATTTGTGATGGGATGCCCAGGTGTGGGTCACTAAGCTTACTGAGCCAGAGGATGCAATGCACACCTCAGTAAGGAAGTCAAACAAGGTGTAAACCAGTGTGTGGGTTCCTGCCTTTCCACTGAGAGGGGACATGACATGGGTTGTGTGTCGGAACAATGCATGCCTTTCCCACGCATGGTGTTGCTCTGCAGTCTATACAATGAATGTGTGTTTACCAGGCATTCCTTTACCACGCATATCATTACAACGACATGCCTTAGGGAAAGTGCTGGACTTTGGAGTAGTATATTTTACTATGCCAACTCCAGTCTGCGCAACTGTAGGGAAAGCGTTGAACTTTAAAGGCGTTTTCCCTAAAGCAGGTTGGTGTCCCGCTAGATCAGTGGTAAAGGAATGTGTGCCAAAGACGCATTCGTTGTAACAGCTGCGTTGTAACGACAGTGTGCCATTCATGCAACGCTGGAAGTGCTGTTTCCCCATGGCTAGAATGTTCTCATCTAAGCAGGACCAAGCTGATTTGCATTGCTGTGGCCCCTGACAGCAGTTACACACTAGAGCAACAATCTTAGCAACTCTTGGGATATAGCTTTTCTTCGTTATATCTCCAGATATATATTTCAAAAAGACCTGAGTGCAATGCATGTAGGAAAGCAAAGGTAAAACTGAAGACCTTTTAGGGGGAGCTAGAATAAAGAAAGGGGAACACTAGAATACCAGATAGTTCTGCTGTTCAGTATTCACATCCAACTCAACCCAGGGCTCATGCTTGGTAGAATAAGTCATATATTGCACTATTCCAATCAATCTTTTTTTTAAAGCATGGGGTTTGTCTTTTAGAATAACACCACTGAATAGTTAGTTCCTCACACAAAAAACTCTGTCCTTGCTCCCACAAGTTCATTACATCCCCTGTCAGACCGTACTTGTAAATACAGTTAGCAGTGTTGCTCCAAGCTTTCTTGCTATTTACGTCCTATGGATTATCTTGTTCAGGAAGCATTACACTTATTTGTTCTCGCCCTCCCACTGTTCTTACTTTGTACCTACAGGATGGTCCGTGGACAGAGAAGAAGTCATACCGCAGAGAAGAGGGGTGGGACTTTATAAAGATAAAAATAAAAATAAAAAATGTAGGTCTCGCCTAAGCCAGCGCACATGTGTTTTACTTGTGAGAGATATTGTAAGCACCAAGCCCTCCTTCTGCTTACCATTCATCGGTTTCATTGCCACTGAATGGAAGAACCATGTGATGACTTCTGTCACGTGGAGCATGGACAAACTAGTGATGACTTCATCTTACTTAGTGTCCTTCCGCTGCTCGAACTGTGACTGAGGTACTATTTATTTCTTCTACCCTTGTCATTCTTGACTTTGTTGCTTCTTCTCTCCCATCCTCTGCTGCCTGCATTGCTTCTTCTCTCTCATCCCCAGTTGTCTGTTGCTTCTTCCCTCCCATCCCCCGTTGTCTGCATTGCTTTTTCTCTCCCATCCCCAGTTGCCTGTGTTGCTTCTTCTCACCAATCCCCACTTGTCAATGTTGCTTCTTCACCTACCAGCCCTCCTTGTCCATGTTGCCAGTGGAGACAACGTCACAGCGCTTTTTTTAACCACCCTGTTTCCCTATCACTCTCCCTCACGTTGTCTGTCTTGCTCATTCTCTACCACACTCCCACTGTCAGTGTTGCCCACACCCACTCGCTATAAGAGAAAAAAACGCTATGACGCAGCCAGGTCATAATGCTTTTTTCGGCTGCTCTACAACATAGCTAAAAGACATTGGGGAAAGCCAATAGCTCCACATAGGCACGACCTATTGGCTTTTACCAGTGCTTGTTGTTTTACTCAGAGCAAGGGAATTCCTGTTTAATATAAGCACTGTGAGGAGAAAGGTGGACGAGTTGGCAAACAATTCAATTTTGTGCACACCACACTGGGCAGATTGTTGACCACCACGCAACAGAATGATGTCTCCTGTGTTAGTTATGTATTCCCAACAGGACACACTGTCTTCAGGAGCTCACACTTTCCAAGCAGAATATTGTATCTTATGGTGTTTCCACTGCCCAAACAGGACACTATGCTTGAGGTACTTACAGTTCACAACGGAGTGACATGTGTTCTGTTGTATATTTTCCTGCCAGGATGCTGTATAATGTACTTACTTTTTTGCAATATGATTTTGTACTTTGAGGTGTTTACATGTTAGAATCAGGTTACTGGATCTCGACCTGCTTAAGTTCCTCCCGCCGGATGATGTGTGCTAATTGTATAGATACTCCTTGCATCCCTGTTGTGCAGCGACTTATGGACCAAGAAGTTTGCGCTGGGTGGGGCCTTTAGGATTCAGCAGATATGGATGACAGAGAGAAGGTTAGAATTTGTCTTGTGGTGTTGTTTAATACCTGAAGTTTATTAAAGTGCTTTGAATGCAGGCCTTCAAGAAGCGAGCTGCTCAAGTCTAGTTTCAGCGTCTTCAGGGCCCGCGTGAGTATTGTGATGTCTTCCTACAACACAGGTGCTGCATGTTATGAAGATTCATAAGGTAAAGTCTCTAAAGATTACTGACTTGATATGAGACTCCAAAGGGGTAAGTGGGATATGTATAGGGATAAGACTCAAAACTTGGTATGGTCTGGATAAAACAAGGTGAACTGGAGGAGGCTTGTGGGCAGATCCTTCTCAGAACCTCCATCCTAAAAGAGACCGTGGTCTTGCTCACCGGATCCAGATTGGGCGTGAGTGCACAAGAGTTGCATGAGCCGCTGCCAAGGAGTCTAACGCAGAAATATGTTTTTGGAACAGACAAGATGCCCTCTTTGGAATCTCGTAGATTTTTACTCGAATTCTGGAGGCATAGCCGTGCGGTATTCAGTGGAAAGCCAAGGTGTGTGGTGCTGTAAAAGGGCATTAGCAGATGGGGTAGTGTTTGTTATCAATGTAAGTTATGAAACAGCAAAGAGCAGGAGGGGACTTCCTTACCACTAACTGTTGTAGATGGAGGAGGAATTTGGGATCCAGTGACAAAGGCTACAGTTGCAGAGAGAATCACGAGGATGCAGCTATCTGAATCAATTTAGTAAAGCCCATCATGGACCACTATGACCATTGCTCTTAATGTACTGTGAAAAGAGAAAGTAAAAGTCAGACTGAACGGGGTCAAGAACACGGCATTGTTAACGGATAGTTAAAGCGGAGAGGTAAAATGGGATGCACAATATCTTCTAGGGATGGGAGGGACACTAATGAGGAGACATTTGTGGGTATCTTTGCGAAAGTCAGATTGCACAGAGAAGTAACAAAGCTCAGGATGAGGCTGTGGTCCTTGAGGGATTGTGGAAAGCAGCAGGGCCAACACACAACTTAAACCGGATCATAATAAGTATGTTGAGGCATTCTTCAATAGTTGCAGTGTGCTAATCCAAGGGCCATATCCCAATTCATCAAGTTACAGCCTGAAGAACTGGGGTTTGACTCAGCGGCGTCAGGGGCACGCCTAAGATCTTTGAGTTCACCTGTCTTGGTATACAGAGATACAGAATACTTTTGGATGGCATCAGAGACCAAGTATATTAGCTGCAGCTAGTAACAGTGATCCTAGAAATACATCACAGTGTAAATTCTCAGGAGACTGCTCATTTTACTAAGGCGAGACATCTTCTTTTATACCCAATATTCACATTATAAATGTACACCCACTGCACAAAATTCTAGCCAATAAGGTACATTTTCAAACAAAGTATCACATGACAAAAACTCAATTTACAGTATCCCAAGTCCCAACCCAAAAGTTAATTATTAGGAATGTCCCAAATTCAATCTCCACAAGCCGGACAAACCTATAATTGAAAGCATAACCCATGTAAAGAAGAAACATAAAAAAGAAACAGATGCTGAACAAGAGTAGGCATGTGCAAGGAAACTAAAAGTTAACGATGTCCTGAACATTGATTGGCAATCTCAGACAAAGATCGATCAGGGAAATTGGCTTTGCGAGGTCAGTTTCAGGTGAAGAGTTCAGTTTCTTACAGTTCATTTCAGAGTCATAAAGAAACCTAGTTAATGTATACATGAACTAAGAAGGCCAGGCTACCTTCACAGGCCTACGTGAGGGCAACACGAAATGGTGGCACAGAACAAAATGGAGTCAGACTCGAGAATTACAAAACCTCAGACCTCCTTTTGCCATTACGTAGGCAATAACCTAAGACTCATGTTAATCTGAATCTAGGTCTATATCGATATTCATTAGGTCATCAAGGTGTTGCTGTAGCATCATCTTATTATTGCCTACTTCTCTCGGGACAGGTCTCTGAACACACATAGTAGCACAAAGACTACAAATGGCGGGACCACACTGGATGCAAAGACAACAAGAGAAAAGGATGATTAAATCATACCAAGGAATGTCAGAGTCTTCCATCCCCATTTGGACAGCAGTCCCCAAAACCATCCGGTCAATGACCAGTCTCCTTCGTCTACATGGATGACTCAGAGATTTTATACAACCTAGAGATGGCTTGATACACTGTAGGGGCATTATCTGGTATGTAAACACAGCAACTGGATCCAATCAATTTACATACTCCTCCTCGATCTGCAAGTATGATGTCTAATACCATACGGTTCTGCAAAGTCATAAGGCTGTCCGCTTGAAGCTCAGCTGTAACATTACTAAGAGCTCCTGCTGTCTCATTAATAGTAGCTTCAACAACGCAGACAAGCTGTCGAATATGCCTACTATTGATCATAAGACCCCAAAAGGGCAGGAAGCCCTTGAAGAAATCTCCTACTTCGTGTGCTGCAGTATTTTCCTGATTGAAGACACCTCTACCATATCTCGTTCAATGATAGTCTGAAGCAGTAGTGTATGTAGGGGGAAGCAGAAACGCCACATAACACGTTCCTGAAAAATCAGATGGTAACCATGTGTAGGCTCTGTCATGACAAACTAAATATGTTCCTTTAGCTAGCAAAAATGGTGGAGATGTCCGAGATGAATAGACATAGGTTTGAGCACACACACTCTTACCTAGCTGAGCTTTCGGATTCCGACCATTACCTTGCAAACAAAAATGGCCTCTGTGGGGTACAATCCAAATAGGAGGAGACCTTTTTCGTCTCTCCTTCTCTGTCAAGCTGGTACTATATCCAGTCACGTTCCAACCAATGTAAGCCTGCACCTCATCCTTAGGTATAGCATTATATGCATCAATATCTCGGATCATAGCTACTATTCCCCTTATCAAGGCACTATTGCTCGAGTTATCTTTAAGGGAAGGTAAGGGGCGTACCTCATTTGCATAGATAAACATGATCTGAAAAGCCCACACAGACCCATTAAAAGAAAAAGGCAAAACCAAATATGGCATACCTTTATCTGTCGTATGAGGCATAAGACCACAAACCCAACAATTAGTGGTATTTACTACTAACTGATGCTGATGCAATAACTGTATGATCAAGTTTTTGATAAATTCTGATCTCCTTGTCTGTTCATGTTCAGGCAACGTATAAAACTGGTGCAAAGAAACAGTAGTGAAAGAAAGCATAGGTTGGGAGGTGGGTGCAGATGTCTGTTGTGTAGCATAGACAATCCGACCCACACAAGCTAACGTGATACTTGAAAACATCAAAAAGCACAATATTATAAAACATTTGCTATGTATCAATGTACAAAATCTTGTCTTAAGATCTATTCTCTCAACATCTCCATCCTCTAGCGTGCTGCTCGCGGCAATTTTCCTTCTTCACTCAAGTGTGTGTCCAGGCGTCCTAGACGTCCCTAGAACCGCAGACCTTTCGTCAATACGCGTGCCACCCCTTAAGTCTTATACCGCGACCCTGTAGCTGAACCCGGATGCTGGTTCGAAAAAGAAAAATAGTCTCTTGTCTGAAAGAGTGTAATTCACAAAAAAAGCTGATTTTATTTGTCCTTTTTAGACCTTAAGTTGTAGCGTTCTTTAGCAGGCATAGTTTGATCCTGAAAGAGTGTCTCTGGGTGCGTAGTATCAAGTCTCATACACGGCGGCACAGCTTCTTGCAAGACTTCATCATCCGCACGTTCTGACTGAGTCCATTTCAGATGTGCATAGCTAAAAGGTACACATCTCGGAACCCTTTTACTCTCGGAATCGGCAACACCTTCCCGTACCCACTTATCGTACGGTAAGGGCAAAGGTATCTTCTTGCAATGGGTACCATGAACCCAGTTTTTCTTGCCGAAAACCTTAATAGCAGTCCGAGTTGATAACAGGACTTGGTATGGACCGGTCCATCTTGGTTCCAAGTTCTTTGACCTCTGGAAATTCCTGGTTAGAATACAGTCGCCAGGTTGAATCGTGTGGCCTGCGTCTACAGAAACTGAAGGCAAAGTGTCATGGACCTGTTGGTGAAGAACACGTAATTTAGCAGTCAAATCATGTAAGTAGTCAACCAACATAGGGTACTCAATATCACTGTACTTCTTAGGCCTCGGCACACCCCAGACATTCACCGGAAGTCCAAAAACAATCTCGTATGGGCTAAGTCCCACGCGAGAATGTACTGTCGTTCTCGTGGACAAAAGTGCCAATGGTAAGGCATTGGGCCATGTAAGACCAGAGCTCGCTTGCACCTTGGCCAACTTCAGCTTCAGAGTGCCATTATAGCACTCGACCAGGCCTGCTGACTGGGGGTGATTCGCAGCGTGAAATTTCTGTTTAATATCCAGACCCGCACATACTTTCTTCATAATCTGATCCACAAATTCACTTCCATTATCACTCCATACCATCCTTGGCAAGCCATATCTGGGAAAGAATTCTTTGAGCAAAACCTTGGCTGTAGACAAGGCAGTATTATCCTTTAGTGGGTACGCCTCTATCCATCTGGAAAAGGCACAAACAACCACAAGGACATACTTCAAGTTATTGCATCTTTCCATATGAATGTAGTCTATCTGCAGCACCTCGAACGGATACGTTGGAGGAGCAAAATGACCCGCTGGAGTTAGGGTTCCCTTTCCAGGATTATGCATCAAGCAAATCATGCAGTGTTTAACCAAATTCTCAGCACACCTAGGAATTCCACCATTCTGCCATACCGGAGCCAACAACTTACATATCCCTTTTGAACTAATGTGAGCCAACCCATGAGCCATAGTAACCACCGGAAGTACATATGCATCCGGCAACAACCATCGCTGGTGCTCTGACAACTCAACCCAACAGCCTGTTGAATCCAACATTCCCGTACTCTCTCTCCACATACTCAATTCTTTCTCAGTAGCTTCTGCCTGAATCATCTTCACACTTTCTGTTGTATCTTCCCACATTCCTCCTTCCACAACCCATCTGGCAGGACCTGCAACATACATCCGGCTCGTCACATATTTCGCCGTTTCTCTCACTACTTCATCTGCAAACGCATTCCCTCGACCCACATCATCCGTAACCTTCTTATGCGCACTACACTTCACTATCGCAATTTGGGTCGGCAAAGTAAGTGATTCAAGAAGTTCACTCACTAATTGTCCATGCTGAATTTTTGTACCATGGGAAGTGAGAAATCCTCTCTCTTTCCACAAGCGACCAAAACTGTGAGCCACGCCAAATGCGTATTGGCTATCAGTATAAACATTCACTCTCTTTCCTTTTGACAACACACACGCTCTAGTCAATGCTATTAACTCCGCTGCTTGCGCTGAATTCTGTGCAATACGTGCTGTTTCAACAATCGTGTGCAAAGTTGTGACAGCATATGCTGCAGTCGTCTCTCCATTCGGAAGCTTAAAGCACGAACCATCTACCCATAGGGTACCATCAGGATTCGAAAGAGGAGTATCTTTCAGATAAACTCTACCCTTCGTTTCCTCCTCTGTCCGGAGAAAACAGTCATGCTGTTCCTGAGCATCTATCTCTACAAAAATCGGCAACAATGTAGCTGGATTCAATGTGTTGCACCGCTTGATGTGCACATGGCTAGCCAAAAGCGTCAACTCATAACCTGACAAACGCGCACTGGTAAGATGTTGAGTCTTCGTTCTATTCAATAGGGTATCCACTGCATGTGGGACCATCACAATCAATGTATTATCCAATACCAAACCAGCAGACTGTCAGATAGAAACAGCCGCTGCCACTGTAGCTCTTAGACAACTAGGCAACGCCCTAGCTACCAGATCTAAAGTAGCTGAAAAATACGCACATGGGCGCTGCTTGTCTCCAAATTGTTGCGTCAACACTGACAACGCACAACCTTTTCTCTCGTGTACATAAAGTGCAAAAGGTTTACTGTAGTCGGGGGTACCCAACACCGGAGCAGAACACAATGCATCACGCAATTCATAAAAACTCTTCTGACATTCGTCAGACCAAGGAAGAGGGTGTGGTGTGTCCTTAAAAGTAAGTGCCAACAAAGGTTTCGCTAGCAAAGAAAAATTCGGAATCCACTGTCTACAATACGAGGTGATACCTAAGAAGGCACGCACCTCTCTCTGTGTGCATGGCACAGTCATTTGGGCAATCGCTTGAATACGCTCTGGGGTCAATCATCTTCCCTCCTTCGACAAGAGATGACCTAAGTAGGTCACTTCTTGGCGGCAATACTGCAACTTCGAAGGGGACACTTTATGATGAAGGCCAGACAGGTGTCGCAACAAAGAAAGAGTAACTTCTTTACAAATCTCTTCATCATCAGCAGCAACCAACAGATCATCAACATACTAGTAAGATTGGCACCAGAAGGCAATGCAAGAGTATCAAGCTGAGTTTTCAACGCCTGACTTATAAATGGAGGGACTCTCACAATAACCTTGAGGAGTGCGCTTAAACCGGAAACTGCGGCCTCCTAAAGAGAAGCCAAAAATATCCCTGCTTTCCTCAGCAATCGGAATACTGAAGAAAGCATTCTTCAGATCAATAACAGAAAACCAAGCAGCTGAGGCAGGGATCACAGTCAATAAAGCAGTAATGTCCGGGACAACAGGAAACTGTGGCACAACGATCTTATTGACCTTTCGAAGGTCGATCACAAACCGATACACAGGTGGCTGAGAAGAGTCAGTACGCTTAAGGACAGGCAGAACAGGACTGTAACATACATTACCTCTTGTTTCTTCAATCACACCTTTCTCAACCAAATCATAGATAATCGCTAAAAGAGCTCTTTCGCCATCACTGGAAATTTTGTACTGAGGAATGCGAGGTAATTTAGCATTCGACTTAAGGGTAACAACGAAGGGTGGAATCTGCAAGAGACCAACATCATTGGGACCTGTAGCCCAAAGTGTATCAGGGAGAGAACGCAGTTCCAGTGGAAGGCGATCCTTAGACAGATACATCGGGGAAATCACTTTCTTACCCACCGTAAGATGTACTCCCGAAGGAGAACAATGTAATGTTGCATGCAATCTTTTCAACAAGTCCAAACCCAACAGATTCTCGCCACAGCCAGTCGTTAGAATAAGGGGAGCCTCCAATTCACAGGGACCAATAGAAAGAGGCAAAGGACAAGAAACCGGGTTACGAACTGGGGCGCCAGAAAATCCTACTGAAATATTGGTCAAGCCAGACAAAGGTGCGCCAGGGAGTTTAGAGTGCATGATAGAACTCTTTGCTGCACCAGTATCCAAATGAAAGGTTCTGCCACATCTGATGTAATCACTTCAACATAAGGTCCACTCTGGTCTACTGGAACTGATACTACTCCCTCCCTTTGTCCATGGCTGTCCTAACATACATTAAAACCAGCATTCTCACTTCCAACATAATAATCATCAGTGTAGTACTGAGCGGACTGGATGGTCGGAACATTCTGTTGGTCAAAATAATTCATAGAATTCTGAGGGGAAAAGGAACGTTCATTCTGGGGAAACGTACCACGTCCCCTACCCCTAGGTACTTGTTGGAAACCACCACGACCTCTCAGACCAGACATGCCATTCCCACGCTGTAGCAAGATCGGGCAATTATTCTTGAAGTGACCTTCTTCTTTACAATAAGCACACTGATTAGGGCCTAGCGGGAGTCACGAAGCAAAAGACTCAGACTTCTGCAACAGTTTCTGAAACTGTGGGGGTTGCTGAAACTGGGAAGGTTGCTGAAACTGACGCTGATTAGGGCGAGGCGGATAAGCCTCCTGCAGAAGAACTTTTGTTTTTAATTCTCTAGTCTTCTTCTCTACTTTATCCTTCTCATCTTTTTCTCTATTCTCATAGTATTGTGCAGTAGCCAATATCTGGGCCGAAGAAGAAACAGCCCATGAACTCTCAGAGTCCTTTAACTTATTAGAAAGTTCAGGAAGTAAATTGAAAACAAACTTATCTACAAACAACCTCTGACCACCTTCTGTACTTATGTCCTGACCACTATGATCAATGAATGTTTCCTCAAACCTAGGGAAGAAATCAGATACACTCTTGTCTTTCTTTTGTTTGCATGCTGCACCCAATTCACCCGCAGAGGAGGCATCATAGTTTTCATTAAATAAATAATCCTACCAGGTAGTTCTGCAACTAAGGGTTCAGGTTTGGTACCTCTTACCTGCCGACCATCTGCAGCAGTAATATTAACCCACGTATCTCCTAACTCTGGCACGTGATCCTCGTGACGGATATTCGCCCACAAGGGTTGAGGAACTACATTACCCATCAACATATCTATGTCAGCTAAATTCATAACACACGCATCAACTATCTAAGACAACTCCTTGTAATAACCAGCAGGATTTTTACGGGGGTCAGGCAAGGTCTGCTTAAGAGCCAGGACCTCAGCTCTCTTCCAAGGGACATGCACCCACACTCGCTAATAATGAGCCGGTGCAGCCGCAATACCATGAGCGGCATCGGCCACAACTGCCTTTCTCCATACAGGGGGAACCTCTCTCATAGGATACTTCTTCACTTTTCTCCTAACAGAAGGGTCAGGTTCGAACAATGACTGAAGTGGAAGTGTTGACCTAAAAGTGAGTAGTGTCTCTACCGCTTCCTCAACATCGGAACCCACTATCGTCCCTTTAGCAAATTCAGACTGAAAATTAAGCAATTCCAGTGGAATTGAACCAACTCATTATCTTCCCACTCCTGACGAAGGAAGGTACACATGACATCAAAAACATACCTTTGTTTTGGTGCCTCCCACTGTAGGAAGATATCTATAACCACTTGTGGACTGTACTTGGAGGTATTCGAACAAATCTACGAGCAAGGAGATCTAACACTGCCCGCTCTTCGGGACCAGGGAGCTGACTACGACTCTGCTTACGTTCAGAAACAGGGGTCATATTCAGTGACCCAAAGAAAGGAGACAAAAGACTAGAGATAGTCTCAGTCATTTGTTGCCGAGCAGAAGGAGAAGAAGTTGACATGAGGACAGGAGACAAAGTGTTTTGAGGCGACATGGACGTAGGGACAGAAATAAGAGAAGTCCAAGATAAAGGAGTGTAAGGCAAAGGAGTTAGAGGCAAGGCTGGTGGCAAGGCTGGCGGCCCTGGAGGGGGCTGCGCCGGGGGAGGAAGAACTACCTGTGAAGCAACGGGTGGCTGAACAACAACAGGGGGTAGAACGACAACAAGGGGTGCAACAACTGGAGGTAACGGAGGTGCAGTAGCACCCTACACATAAGGGGTGGTAATCTCAGTAAATGTGACATCAAAGGATCCTTTTCAGGGTCTTCAGTCACATTTGAAAGGGGGGGTGGCAAAGCCGGGTAACATTTGTCAATGGCCATGCAATGTTGTCTATCTGACACTTCAATCACACGATCTTCTTCATCTTCCTTAAACTGCCTAGCAGCTTGCATTACCGATATATTCCTTTCCTTCCTATCTCTCTTAGCTTGCTTAATTTCTCGCTGTTTGGCTTCCTTACGCCAAAGGCGGAAAGAGTCAAACATCGCCGGCCGGGCTTTCTTCTTAA
This sequence comes from Lissotriton vulgaris, assembly GCF_964263255.1. NCBI lineage: Eukaryota > Metazoa > Chordata > Amphibia > Caudata > Salamandridae > Lissotriton > Lissotriton vulgaris. The sequence goes on along the minus strand of NC_141698.1, from coordinate 1,068,731,844 downwards.
ATAGCGCAACTTCTAGGTCATCTAAAAAATCTGATTCAAAACTACCATGTTGGGGCCATCGTAAAACACCATCTTTCCTTGTATAACGGACCCATACTTCATTAAAGGTAATGGGACCTACACCATGCTTTGAATAGAGCTCATAAGTTGGAGTTCCAACCGGAGGTATCGGACACGAGTCCTCCAATCGGGAATCCCTATTACAACTGCAACAAAACCATTTCCTAAATTTGCTAAAACCAGGCATCTTTTAGCTCACTAGTATTGCTTCAAACTTCAAGGGGTTATCAAAAATGATACACTCGCAAATATACGAACCCCTCGGCTTCGACTATTGCAATGGCCGAATCAAAACCAAGAAACAAAACAAAGTCGTGGGAGCGACCCACTTATACTCAACCAAAATGTCTGTCACGCCACCAGAAGACCGTCTAACGTCTCGCCTTACAAATCATCACAAGAGGGTCCAAGACAGGGCGACAGTCAGGGCAGCAGTCCTTCGCAGCCATCGGAAAGGGGAAGCCTCGCAGAAAAAAACCTTCGGTCCACGTCGACAAGCAGGGGTTGATAAAGTGGCGGCCGTCCTCAAGAATTTCCCCACGGGGCTCCTCACAATCTTCGGGCTTGGACCAGTACCGCTGAAGTCGCCCCACAGTGGGCGCCAGTTGAAGAACCGGGGTTTAACCCAGCAGCGTCAGGGGCACGCCTAAGATCTTCGAGTTCACCTGTCTTGGTATACAGAGACACGGAATACTTCTGGATGGCATCAGAGACCAAGTTTATTAGCTGCAGCTAGTAACAGTGATCCTAGAAATACATCACGGTGTAAATTCTCAAGAGACTGCTCATTTTACTAAGGCGAGACGTCTCCTTTTATACCCAATATTCACATTATAAATGTACACCCACTGCACAAAATTCTAGCCAATAAGATACATTTTCAAACAAAGTATCACATAACAAAAACCCAATTTACAGTATCCCAACCCAAAAGTTAATTATTAGGAATGTCCCAAATTCAATCTCCACAAGCCGGACAAACCTATAATTGAAAGCATAACCCATGTAATGAAGAAACATAAAAAAGAAACAGTAACAGATGCTGAACAAGATTAGGCATGTGCAAGGAAACTAAAAGTTAACGATGTCCTGAACATTGATTGGCAATCTCAGACAAAGATCGATCAGGGAAATTGGCTTTGCGAGGTCAGTTTCTTACAGTTCATTTCAGATTCAAAAAGAAACCTAGTTAATGTATACATGAACTAAGAAGGCCAGGCCACTTTGTTCACCAGGCTACCTTCACAGGCCTACGTGAGGGCAACACAAAATGGTGGCACAGAACAAAATGGAGTCAGACTCGAGAATTACAAAACCTCAAACCGAGCACATATTGCTATAAAGTTGTAATGTTTTAGCAGTCCAAGGGAAGTAATTAGACTAAATGGCAGATATAGTTAAAAGCAAATGACTTCAACACCTGAAAAAATGTCACCTTTGCGACATGTAAACATCCACAACAGTAGAATAAGCACACATATAGGAAAACCAATTGAGAACTAAAGCTGTCACCAGAGGAGTCATCTCTTGACTGAATAATCACATACTCACATTTCTCTCAAGACCCCCCTTTATTGGAACTGTAATTCCTGCAGTGTTTATTGTTTGCAATATTCCTCCTTTGTGTATATGGATCCTTCTGAGACAGAGTGAAATAGACCCATAGTAGACCCCAGTGAGCTTTTGTCAAATTATGGAAGGGGTGTCACTGTGCAGATATGTCAGCCCATGCATCAGTTTTCCATTAAAATGTGAGCTATGAAACAGTATTTTAGCCCACACTGGCTTTGTAAATGCAAAGGGTAATTGGAGACTGCATCTATGAGATGCTCAGATCATAAAGGGAACATACATTTAGAAATTCAGCATTCTATAGGCATGCACACAAACTGTAAAGCCAATTTCATTTCTTAACATTTGTGTATCATTTCACAGGCACTATGTTGACATTTCAAAATACTTTGCAACAGGGAATTAAAACAGAAGGATAACAACAAGCACTGGCAAAGCCAATAGGTCTGCCTTGCATTTTGAGTCCTGACTAAAACTTTAAAAAAGCTTGTCACTGTAAAATAATTCAACAAAAAACAATTGCTTTCTTTGCATAACACAGCAACGAGATTAAGTGATGATTGGAGTTTTTTGAGGAGTGAAATAATCCCTCGACCATTGCAAAGCAAGCATTCTGCAGAGGGCGGAATGATACACAGAATATCCAATATCACGAGGTGAGAGAGACAAACCCCACTCTATGTATATTTTAAAGAATTAGTAACAATAGGTTTTGCAGACAGCTGCCTATGAAGCCTGGCCCAATGACTGATGTGAAAGGGTACACAATATTATGGTTTCTAAAGAATTCATCACAAACTGATGCCTATTTGGCACAGCTGATCAAGAAACAGTGAGCGACCCAAAATACCCTTGAGGGCTTGGGTAATTAGATAAAAGGGGTAAAGTGCCTTCAAGGGAATTCATTTGAATGATGTTTGTTGATTTTAAATTGATTTAGAGGGATGATATACTAATCCCTATGTGTAATTAATACACCACATACGGTATTTTGAATAACTTTAACAGGGTCTTTAACATATAAACAACATATAAACAACAAGCACAAGGGTGTTTTTTAGAAAAATAGAATTTATCAAGAAAATTTAAGTGGTAAATAATGTCATATACAGATGAAAACAATTCAAATAACAATTAGGCCTGCAGGTACATAGAAAAATAAAATTGGTAAGTGGCACAACAGAACCTAAAGAAACAGCTATCCTAGGTCAAAATTAATAAGACAATAAAGGGATAAGATGAATGTCGACGTTTCGGTCTCCTAAAGAATACTTTTCGAGACCATCCTCAGGACTGATGTCAATTACGTGCTGTATAGGACCAAATGTAATCTCAGTCAAAATGCTGCAAGTTTAAAGATGAAAACAAGGGGTTCAACCACGAAGTTGTATTATCAAGAATACTGGAAATGCTCCTATTTATTTTAAGCCGCGCCACACACGGGTGTTGAAAGGTAGTGATCACGGTTTTCTTAAGCGATGGCCAAATCGGAGAGTGCTTTAAATGAAGGTGAATTGGCCACCAAATGGTAATGAGGGTAGTCTAAGCACCAAGCATTGATGAAGAAATAATCTTCAACCTTCATGCAGTTGATATCGAGGCTTAATCTAAAGAGTCCACCAAGTCAGTATGGACATCCGTTAATGCCGCATCTAGTCGAAGCAAGTTTCTCTAATATCACAAGGTGGATCGAACTGCAAACGTCCGGCAGCAATGCAAAGGCAAAGGTGGCACAGCAGCACTCTGCAAAGCAAATAAATAAATAGACAATTCAATGCACCAGCTGAAGCCACTGTTAATCAAGCTCCTTCTACTGAGCTGCATGAATGGACACATAGAATACAATGCAGCCTATGTACCTACCCGTGGGTTCAGAGACCGCCGTGTCACGGATGTAGCACTGGAGCTTGCGTCTCTTTACCCATCATGCAATGCATCGGACAGAACCACTGGGTGCTACTTCCAACACATCCTCTACTACCACCCACCCGAAGACCCAGGAGATGGCAAATGAGGAGTATGTACTGCACTGAACAAAAAACAGCTTAAAAAGAGCTTTATATGTACTTATTCTACATTATCAATAAACACACAACTGTAGTGTATGCCCCTGTGTGCATCAACAGGCAATGTCTGTTACTTGCTTAGGTTTATACAGACCTATGACACTACCAGATCTAAAGAACTGGACAAAGATTGGCCATCCAATACCAAAGGCAGAAGGATCCAGTGAGGGTAAATGAACTTGCTGCGGCTAGGTGAGGATGGGTAATGATCCTCAACGCATTCCCGAAAGAGGCAAGGAGGCAGAGGTGCTCACACATGAGTGAGCATTGCAATCATCAATGGTGCAAGCATTTTTGGTCCTCCGGCAGATTTTTATTTTGTTGTTGGAGCCCTTCTAATCCAAATTTAACATGCAGTTGTACGGCTGCCACTACATTAAGCACAGGCTAAAAGGGATTTGCAATCACAAACATTTTGAATGAATAAAATTCAGGGTTTTCAACTGCAAAAACCCCTTCTGCTTATGTACTGAACCCATTTTGCACTTGGGAAATAGCTTCCATCGTTAAATGGGTTTAAAATGTGTTACTAATTGGTTAATTGGAAGGGGTATGTCTGGGTGTCCCTTCCAAATCTCAAATTACTACCCCATTGTAATTCTGGTCACAAACCCAGTGCTTACCTTGAGCCAGGGGTTGCAGGTGGGGACCGTTGGGACTCACTTTTAGCGGCCGCTACTTATTTCTCTTCATCAGGCATCGACCACGAGCAAGAGAGAGAAAAATGCACAAATGGGAAAAAAGGGGGAAGAGAAAAAAGGGAAAAAAGGCACAAAGGGAGAAAGCAGAGGCCTGCAGGAGTGAGATAAAGGGACAGGGAGAGTCTGATAGTGGATTAAAGAAGCATGGGGTTGATTCAAGACTATACAGCCTTGATATCCAATGCACCTACATTTAAAAGGACAAACTCCCCCATCCTCCTGTCTTAGCTGCGGCCATCGCAAGAATCGTCAGCGGCCCCTCCTGCTCTTACCTGTGGCCGTCACATAGCCGCATGAATCACCCCACCCCCCCTCCGCTCTTCGATCAGCCACGATCAGCCACAGGGGACAAACGCAGGGGCCGACACGGGCGGCCTAAGGCCTAGCTACGCCTATACAGAAGAGGAACTTATCAGTACATAGGTTTGTTTGAAAAATAATTTTGTAGTTACGCAAAGTCGATAAGCAAATTGCGATTGCTTTTCGCACTCACAGTGTTAGTACATATGGCCCTTCATCCTATGGAGGCAAGATTCACATGCATGAATCATGAGATACTAGAGTGTTTATACGTCTTACAGGTTTCCTGTTAAGCCAGATATAAGTAAACTGATTCAAATGACTGACAGCTGTCAGGCAGTAAACGTCTCTGAGCTGTTCTCGAATTAAGGAGCATTAAATTCCAAATCATGAACATGTTTGAGCAGTGGATTTCCTAATTAGAGCTTTTAATAAAGAATAGGAATTTGGGGTGTTTTACCTCGATCTCATGGCCAATTTACTGCTGTGCAAGTACAGAGTGACCACAATATCATCTCCCAATATATTGTTGTAGTGGAGTTAAGTATAGTAAGGGCCATATGTATCAACACATTTCCCCATAGACACAGAATGGGCAAACCCCTTTGATACATCTGGGCCTAAATCTCTGTGCATAACTTGTAAAAGAATAAGTTCAGGGCACCGAACACCAAGGCTATATGACCTTGATTCCACCTCAAACCTCTTTAATCCACCACCAGACACTCCCTGCCTCTTTATCCCAACCTTTTCCCTTCGTCATTGTTTTTCCATTTTTTTCAACTCCTTCATTCTTCTTTTGTATTTTTCTCTCTCTTGCTCTGGATCAAAGTCTGGTGAGGAAAACTGAGTACTAATCCTCAAAAATTACTGCTGGGGGCTCCAACCTGCAGCTACGAGCTCAAATAAAACACTGGAATCTGAATTTAACTTAACAATATTTTTTTATTTATATTATGATTATGATTCATCAGTAACTCGATATTTCAGCCAGACTGTTCTGCCATACAATCGGAATTCAGTGCATGAAATATAGGGCGCATTCCCCAGACCACAGATGGGTGCAGCCTATCGGTAGCCAAAGACTGTACAAGGCAAAGATATGACACCCGAGACCTGCTTTTACAGTCTACAGAACTAAAGATCATTTCTTTAATGTCGATGTTCTACCTTTACCATATTTTCACTTCAGTTGCCATAACAATTTGGAACTACAGCATCCTCAGGGTATATTTTAGAGAAATTCCATTTCTTTTTTTTTTTTTTTTTTTGCTCCTCATCTCAACCATGGCTGGCCCAATAGTACAGTGGACTGGGAAAAAATGTGATTTTGAGAAAAAGACATACTGTCTCAGTGCAGGACTGGTAGAGGGTTGATCGTAGTGAGAAGGCGCCCGGACCCTACAGTCATGTCGATTTCACTGATAATCACGAACCCTTGTGTACTATTTCGGTAGTGTATGCCATTAGCCAGATTCCACCATTGCCGTAAACACCAATTGACCTTAAAGAAACAAGGACGTAGGTGATAGAGCAGAGAGAGTGTGTCATGGCTTCATAATCATTGGAACTGTGGGAAAAAAAAAACAAAAAAAAAAAAACACTCTCTTCATTGGGACCAGTCTAGTTTCAACCAAAAAGCTCTTTTGTCGATTTTCCCAGCCCTAGAAAGGTCCAATTTTGATATATGAAGCATCGAAGAACTCCAGTCCCACAACGTCGGTGGAGAGGCCTCTTTCCAGCGCCTACAGATCTCACGTCGAGCCACCAACATTGAGTAGAACAAGAGGTTGTTATTAGTACTACGTTTTTTGTCCATTACCCCAAAAATTACCAGGCTAAGATCTATATTCACAGTAGAACCTATTGCTGATGTTAGTGTATTGCCTATTGATTGCCAGAAAGATGTTAAAAGTGGACAGTCGTAAAACATATGAGCATCTGAGGCTGCGACTTGGCCGCATCGGGGACAAGCCACTGGTGGACCTGTTGAAAATTTGGACAACCTCTGGGGAGAATAATAAGCCCTGTGAAGGGTAAAGAGATGGTTTCTGCGTAGCCAGGCAGGTTTAACAATATCCCAAAGAACGTTGCAAGATGTTAGCCAAAGTTCATTCACATTTGCTGCAGGCAATAAAGAACCCCATAGCTGGACCGGAAGGTGAAATGTTCCGTCTATCTCCTCTAGGATTAAGTTGTAAAAGTAGGAAACCTCTTTACATTTTGGTGTGTTGTCAAGTAAGCATGATTCTAGTTGGCTACTTCCTCCCAAAGGTCTTTGTTGAAGGCGTGTGGAACCCAATTTTTGTGCTTGCGCCCAACTTGAGATTTGCAAGAATTTAAGTCTGGAGAGATTGGGGCCTACCTGACTCACTAGATGTTCCCAGGAAAGCATTTCCCCTTCAAAAAACAAATCTCCCCATGTTGAAATTCCTGCATCTTTTAGTGGGCTTATCAGTGCATCCTTAGTCCAGCCCGGCGCAGCAGGAAGGTCCCATATAGGAGCACCATTAGAGTAGTAGCCTATTTTGGTTGTGGTTCTAAGGTTATACCAGGTTCTTGCTAGGTCCTGCAGTACCTTCAGCTTGATTTTCTTAAAGAATTTGGTGTCTCCAAACTTAAATAGAAACCCCAACTGACTTAGGCCTTCGCATTGTAATAATGCTGAAAACATTAACCCAATACCCCGGTCTGATGGAGTTTTAAGTAGCATTCGGGCATGTGTCAGCTGAAAGGCCCAAGCATAAATCTGAATGTCTGGGCCGGCTAGTCCACCCTTCTCCCTACGACGTCTTAATTTATTCCAAGAGATTCTAGCAGTCTTGTTCCCCCATACAAATGAGGTAATGTCGCTCTGCATCTTGGCTATCAATTTCTTATCAAAGTAGAGTGGTAAGCTGTTAAAGATAAAGGTTAGTCTAGGTAGGATGGACATCTTCACTAAGTTTGAACGACCTAGGAGCGTTAATGGAAGATGTCTCCAAGAACTCATTAGTTTCCTACATTCTTTAGCCACCATTGTGAAATTTGAATGGGCGATCAGATTAATGTCTTTTACAATTTTTATGCCTAGATATCTCATGTTGTCACAAGGTTGTACTGGGAGTCTCGGTATTATGCTGTTCCATGCCATAACCTCAGTCTTTGTGGCGTTAACTTCATAGCCAGAGATGTTACCAAATTGTTGAGCTAAGTTTATGACTGTCGGGAACGCTGTGCTGATATCAGAGGTTATGATCATAAGATCATCAGCATACAAAGATACTTTTTTTTCCCAATCTCTATACTTAAATGGAACGATGTTAATATCATCACGAATTATTTGAGCAAATGGCTCTATATAGATATCGAAAAGTAGAGGGGAAAGCGGGCAGCCCTGCCGAGTGCCCCTTGTGATGGTAAATGGTTCCGACAGTCCGCCATTAACCAAGACTGAGGCCGATGGGCTATGGTACAGTAATTCAACCGCTCTGCGAAAGGCCCTGAGAAATTCCATTTCGTTGAAAATTATTCAGTGAAAATTGTTTTAATCAAAACAGGAGATTCTGCAGCAAATTGCATTTAGATGAAAGTTTAATTGAAAATTTAGTTTTGTTCACTGAAAAATGCACTGATCTTCATTGAAATGTTAACTTGTATGACAATAACTTGCTTTTGTATATTTATTTTTACAAATACCTTGAAAGCTAACCCTGTTCACCAACTTTACCCTTGCCTTTAACTTTTACCATAGCCCAAATTTCAACTCTAACCTATCCTACCCCACCCTTGCTCCTAACCCTGACTTTAACAATAGCTCTTAACCGGACTGTAACATTCCAAGCCTGACCTAACCCTAATCATGCCCCTAATGGTTACCCTGAGCCTAGTCTAACCCCTACCCTTCCATTGAGCCGAACCTGCTCCCTTTAAACTTGTGTTTACCCCATCTAATGTTTCAACACTATTGGTATAATCCATCTACAGTGATGCATGATGCACATTACTCGGCTCCAAATGCTGAGATGTATCCCGGTGACAAATACGTGCAGGCAGGGACCGCAAATTATGACAGATGCAAGCTGAGTCTGGGAAAGGTAATATAAACAGCTGCCATGAATAACACTGTGACAGAAAGAAACAAAAGGAGTCAGGAAGAGCAGGAAGGATTATGAAGAAGGTGTGTCATATATTAAAATATATAGTGAAACTATTACACAAACATGCCCTCCAAAAATAACTGACTCGATCAATAGACACTTGACGTTTGATAGTTAAGAACATCAAAGATGTCAAGACAACCAACACATGGAGGGGTTATCTTCTATTCAAACAAGAGTATTTATGTACTTTATATTGAAATGATATTATTGCATTTAGATGAACTATTTGAACAATGTAAAAAGATGTTCATTCTCTTCACTACAGCGAGATGTTTCGGCACATCTATACTTAATGGTTGCCTTCCTCAGGAAATTCCAATTAATTAAATGAATTGAAGTACAATTCCTGATGGACTTTGCAATCTCTGTTGAATAATAACATTACCCACTGGAAATATCACAGAGTAACAAATAACAATTAGTTCCTGATGCACTTTGGAACCTGTGTTGAATAATAAAATTCCACTTCTATTCCACTGCCTCGGCAAATCATTAACAGGCCGCTATTGACAATGTCCTGCAGCATACAAATAACTTGATGGACACAAAAGGGCTTCAATTTGATAACACACTTAACTAATAGTGCAAAAAATCCAATTCAAGCTAATATGTTCTTAATGCAGCTTAGTTCACCTTTCTAAAAGAATAGCACAACAGCCGGAGATCCCACAATGCACAGAAAGGTTTTCATGGCTGAAGGTGAACTTGAGTTGTGAAACACCACAAAGTTCACAACTGGAAAAAAACTGAAGAACGCAACAAAACTTTACTGGGGTGAACAAAATCATCTCACACCCCTAGTAAACACCTGCAAACAGACGTGTGCTCGAACACCTATCAAATATAACACATCCCAATTTAATCTTGACCACTATAAAACTATAATAGGGTTAAAACGCCTGCAATTACATTTAATATAGTTACATAATCATTTAAAATTACTTATGCTAAATCACACCAAAGTGTTTAAAGTATTGTGCGATCTCATCGAAGAAGCACAGACACTCAACACTTATTTTGGTTGTTAAAAGTAGAGAAAGCATCACATTTACTACCAACATGTGAGATGATTGCTTTCCAGATACTATTGGTTCTTCTTCCTCACTGTCTACATGCGGTGCCTCCATCCTTTGAGAATGATGCTGCAGTTGCCACCTTCAAACATATATGCCCCTGCTACCATATGACTAACACATCCCGTCTAAACCTTCGAGTTGCGACAAACAACACTTCAGCCCAACCTAATTCTCATCTAGGAGTGAGGAGTGGATTTTGGGTGCACCTCACACTTTCACAAAACTAGGGGGCATATTATCAAGCCTGTGCGCTTAAATTATCGCCGCTTTATCGGCCGAAAACGGCCGATAAAGCGGCGATAATGGGCTTGATAATATGCTCTGTGGAATTCCAATCGAAGCCCATGTTAGATGTCTTTACATCTAACATGGGCTTCGATTGGAATTCCACAGAGCATATTATCAAGCCCATTATCGCCGCTTTATCGGCCGTTTTCGGCCGATAAAGCGGCGATAATTTTAGCGCACAGGCTTGATAATATGCCCCTCGGTCTCTGGTATCCCAAACAGATATGTTCGCCCAGCATCATTATGCCAACTCCTTGCCCCAGCACGCCGCCATCTTTAAAATGCAAGTCTGGTGGAGAGGGCGACCTTCCGGCAGAGCCACTTCCTGCCAGTAGAACTACACCGTAGGATGTGGTTATTGTCTGTGATGCAATCATTTTTTTCTACGCACGTTTAAGGTGAAATCAGTTTATTTTCTCTCATATTTTATTGAAACTTCATGTCTATTTACAATTTTAACACCACTGTGGGGATAATTGGAGTTGAGGTTTCTTTTATCACACCTCTTGATTGCACATACTTTACCATTGTGCCTCCATGTAAGATAAATAGTTTTGCATTCTGGGGCCTGTAGCTAGTCTTCTACTTTCATAGTAAGTACCATTAAGTACATAATGTGTAAAATCGTAGAAAAATAAAATAATAGAAGCTCATTTCTGAGAAATCAAATGATCGAAAACCAATTAAAAAAAACACAAGCTAAAAGAAATATTGTTTATTCGAAAATAATAGTAAATAAATAATTATTTTACTTCAAAAATTGTTTCTTAAAGAAAAAAAATATGGAGTCCGTGGCGAGTCTATTTAAGGAACATAGTTCTAATATTTGTCAGACCATGTTCAGGAGGGCACAGGAGAGACCTGGGCTACTGGTCCAACTGTGGAGGTCTTTTGCCACTGGTGTCCTGCGGTCATCCTAATATGGCTTTGCAAACTGAGCCAAGTACAAACCTTCCCACATTTGACTCTCAGGCTGCGAGGACAAGCAGCCCAGGCTTTGCAAGGAGGTAGAGTGGAGTGTGCGAGCTCAGAAATCAACAGTCAACCAACATACACAATAATTTCAATATCCAGGCTACCATTTGCCTTTTAGAAAATACAGGGGCATATTAACGAGGAACAGGGAAAATTAATGTTAAGGGCGCTTAGCATTAATTTTGTTAACGCCTGCTATCACTGGATAATATCACCTGGTTATCGAGTTATTAACAACACGAACCGCCTAGGCGATAAAAAATACAGAGATAGCGGCATTTTGGGAGGTTATCGCTGGTAATGCAGCGATAAAACTACAAGGATAGGACATCCTTGTTGATAGCCCATGGTGGACTTAGCCATGTAATCCACCTCCCATTGGATTACATGGCTAAGTCTGAAAATTAGCAGATGTAAAAAAGCAGCGCTAACCGTGGTTAGCGCTGCTTTTTTTTGTCTCCAACAGGGTTAGCGTGAAGCTTGATAATTAGAAGAATGACGCTTAGCGACATTTCTCCTATTATTTTACTCTGGAATTCCCACTGTGCATCTCATTAGAGATGCAAAGGGAAGCGTAGCGGTTTTGCATGTTAGCACCCTGTTGTTGATAGGGCGATATTTTTATCTCCGCTTCGTTTGCTTTTAAAGCCATAAAAGCGGAGATAAAGCCTTTGATAATATGCCCCACAGTACTTTTTAATCTCAGAGCACTGCTAAATACTACACAATTTCATTTAGTGAGTGATCATTCTTACAACCCCCCCCCCCCCCTGATTTTTCTGTGCAAACTTGTCCGGTGGAGATTCTTGATGATCTTGTCCCCACAGCAATTAGAGCAAAAGCATGAATCAGGTGCAGCTGTTCGGTGCCCCTCAAGTCAAATATGCACTCAGTCATGTGTTTCAAGTGTTCTTAAGCTTGGGGGTATTGAGTGGATCATACGGCATCGCCGTCCTGCAGATGGAGACCCATGGCGATTGAAGGCAACAATCTTAGGGACCATCGAAGAGGCTGGGCGCGGCCATGCCCGGTGTTGGTGCCTGTGGCCGCATGAACACAGTTCAGCGGTGAGTGGTAGCCAGTAGCAGCTCACACAGGTAAGAGCAGTGAGGCAGGGCAGTGCGGTGGAATTCGACAGACGACAGGAAAAGTAATATTAAAAAACAAAAGACACTTACCTTGCACTCGCCACATCGCCGACTCAAAGATGTGTCGACCACAAGGTAAGTGGTTTTATTTATTTAGTATTACTTATCCGGTCTACATTATCCCACAACCCCTAACCCACCCACCTACCCCCAACGATATTACCTGTGCGAGCCGCTACAGGCGGTAACCCCAGCAATTATGTGCAGGTGGAGGCCTGGGCTGGTGGAGGCCTGGCAGCATGGAACTGGAGCTAGCCGTAACCGTGCTACTCGCCGCCGGTGAAGATGGTACAGGCAATGAAAAGGCATCAAAGACGTTGTAACCCTCATTGAACCGTCAGAGCTTCCAAGGCAGCTGCTTCCTCGATTAGGTCAGCACAGTTCTTGATAGATTAGAACCTGCGAAACCCCCACACACTCCCAGCGCCTTGAGACCCTTACGGGTGAGTAGTCACACTTAACAAACACCTGATTTGATTTACCTTGATAGTGACCACGGAAGTTAAAGCCCTGATTGGATCAGTGTAATCACCGTGGCAAATGCAACTCCGATTGACCTGGCTGTTCTCTCTGCACCTCACGCTAAAAGAGCTTATCTCCCAATAACCCTATGTAATGTCAGACACTTTATTTATTTATTTATTTGATGACATTTATAAAGCGCATACAATTACCCGTGGGTGTCTCGGCGCTGTCCTGGCTTTTTAGCCAGCTGCATGTTGACATTTCTGAGCTTAGTAATACATACATGCCAATAGACCTGATCCAGCAAGAGAGTGCTGATTTTTGCACCCTAAAACGGCTTTATTTTAGGTGTCTCCTGCCTCTAATTGCCTCTTCAGCAATAAAAGCCAATGGGGAAAATATATTCCCCAAAATGTCGGCATATATGACAATGTCAAATCCAAAATACCATGTCTAGTTTCAACTATTTGTTAGGTAAAGACTGAGACTGACTGACGTGGTCACACATGAGAAGGGAGGGGTCAATTTACTGCCAGGCGAGACTACATTTGTAACTAAGGAACAATGCTTTAAATGGGCAGACACTCTCCGGTACTGTGTACCTCCACTTCTTTAATATGAAAGGACCAGTACCTGCACTCCTCAGAAGCAAACAGGCACTCCAAATAGAGAGTACTTGCACTTCTAACTTCTCACTTACAGCACTGCTGAGGGATGTATCCTGCACATCAAATACACACAGCGAAGTACCTGTCTCATGAAGTTTTCCCCTTGAACATGGAACTACCTCGTTTGTGCACACTTCAGGAGTGCGGCTTTCAGAATCTTCTGGTTTTCCAACCCAAGGTTCTAAATGTGCTGGTTAAATGAAGGTGAAACTACAAGTCCCAGCATGCTTGTTGCTGCTATCTGAAACAAAGACAGGACTCACGCATTTCACGAGGCCCGCTCTTTCAGGACTAAAAACTTTTCTAGCTGACGCTTCAAGAATTTTCAATTTTGTCACATTCCCTCAGTTGCTATATATTTTGCAAAATACCTATTGAAAATACCAGAGACCGTATTCACAACCCTTAACAGTGAGCTATGCTTGCTTATGTGGGATGGGGCCCATCCACGAATAGCGCTGCAAACGCTACAGCGAAACCCATACAAGGGGGGATTGGCCCTACCAGATATAAGAGCCTACTACAGACCGACCCATTTAATTTTACTCAATAAATGGAACCACGCTCCGACAGAGCACATCACTTACAGGTTGGAAAGGTTACAATTCCGAGGACGCACACAATTACACTATATAATCAGAGGTAAAGGCTGTACTCGGCTCCTACCATCTACCCAATCAGTGCTGGAGGCATAGAAAAGTGCTGAGAAGCAAATAAAATGGGACATGAAACCAACATTTATGGGAGGGAACTAGACTGGCCGAGACCAGAAAGTTGAGAGGCTTTAAACAGTCGGATCTAATAGGGATCTCCTAAGTAGGGGATGTACTGGAGGCAGGCATGTTGGCCCCATTCGCCTCGCTTCAAGCCACATATCAGCTTCACAACACCCAAGCCTATGCCTACCTCAGACTGAAACATACCTGGCAAGTGGAGGGACTAGACACAGAGACACTGACGGAGTATGCCCCGCTAGAAGGCAGACTTTTACAGGAGAGATTCTGACTCAAGCCATCTCATTGACATGTAAAACACTAATTAACAATATGCTGAAAAACTCTGCCAACTTCGAGCTAAATGGGAACTCACCACTGGCCCAATGGAAGACATTGGCTGGGCAGCCTGCCTTTGGAACCCGCACAAAGTAACGATTAAACTACGATTATGGCTCATCCAATATACAATCCTACACAGAACTTACTTTGATAGAGCACGACTACACTCTATGGGGAGAGCAGATAATCCGGATTTCCTTAGATGCCACACAGAATGTGGTACATTATACACAGCCTCTGGGCACGTAGTAGGGTTCAAATATACTGGAGTAAGATAGTGAAGGAATTAAACAATGTACTGGAAGCCCAACTTGCGTTGGACGCGCAATTCCTCATAAAGAATGGAGAGCATTCTTAGATCTCTTTATGGTTGAAGAGCAAGTGACATATAAAGCGAGGGGTTGCCCCCAAAAATGTAAAAAGATATGGGCGCCATGGATAAAATATTATGGCAATATATTGGTGAGGAGAAGGGATTCGACCTACCATTGGGAAGATCGTGGGAAGAGCCTTGAAAATTGTGACCCCTGACCTATCTTTGATAAGTGTGGATACGTTGGATGTGACCCTTAACACACGTATGTATATAATATGAACTCTACCCTCATGCCTTCCTGCTGAGGAACTGTTTCTATATTTTTTGCCCTACACCGAATGCGATTGTCCAATGACCAATCTGTATCATGTATTCATAATTTCTTTGATTGTAAGTTAAAATTATAAAAAATGTATAAACATTTTTTTTTTTTAAACTGAATTTTCAATTTTATTAAGGACACAGAGGTGAGGATTATGCTTCTCATTCTTTACTGAAACAAATACACCAGCCAATAAACTTTAAATAGCATAACCCGGAAGGACTGCCCCTCCTTGTAAACACCTATCACAGTTCCTCAATAGGTATAAATGTCCTGAACTCCATCAATCAATCAATTAATCAGGGGAATTTGTAAAGCTTGCACAACAAGACACAACAAGACAACCCCTCAAGACCAAAAAATGGGCAAGAGACACAAGAGATGCAAACGTAGAGCTACTAGTGGAAAGCTGTGAAAGAGACCTAAAAACTCATAACAACCTGCAGAACGTAAACGAACTGACCGAACACTATTTAACAACGGTCGAAACTATTGTCAATAACACCATGCCATTAAAACTGAAAAACATCTCGGAGAAGACTAAAAACCCATGGTTTAATGAATCGCTAAATGAAGAAAGGCGTAAATTGAGAATGGCTGAAAAAAATGGAGACAACACCCTTCATCCCCAGAGCTGAAAGCACTCAGAGAAATCAGAGGCCATTATAATAAAATGATCATCAAATCAAAACAGGAATTCATACGGTCAGAACTGGAGAGTGCTAAAAACAGACCACGAAAACTCTTTGAAATCCTAAAGCAACAATCAAACAAATTAGCCAAATCTGCCCATGAGAACTCAAAAACACCCCTAAATTGCGGAGAATTTGCTACATTTTTCACAGAGAAGGCGAAATCTCTTGAAGTTGAGCTCAAAGACGCTGTGGCAAACATTCCCACTGAACTAATGCCTACGATAGATATCGCCGCGACAACGAAGAGTACCATAACAAAAAATGAGGCAAGCTGGGACACGTTCGAATTGTATGACCAGCACAGTATCGCCAAAACGCTTTCCAAAATTAAACCAAACAATCACTATCAAGATCCCCTTCCCGCAAAATGTGTAAAAGAAATCAATCACGTTCTGATTCCGATATGGACCGAAATTATAAATGCCTCACTTTCACAAGGGATCCTCCCTGACTGCCTAAAAACAGGTCAAGTTGCCCCCTTAATCAAAAAACCTACAGCAGATAGATCAGACCCAAACAACTATCGCCCAGTGACCAACATCCCACTATTGGCCAAACTAATTGAAAAATGCGTACAGAACCAACTAAGCCGACACATCATCAAGTTCTCATTGCTTGATGAATGCCAATCAGGATTCAGAACAGGTCATAGTACTGAAACTGCGATCCTCCATATTGTTGACGATGCGCTACAGGCACTCGACCAAAACAAAGCGTGCCTACTGATTCTCCTCGATCTGTCGTCGGCCTTCGACACCGTAAATCACGAAGCATTATTGTCCAGGCTTCGGGATAGGATGGGTCTATCAGGAATTGTGCTGAAATGGTTCATCTCTTTTCTACAGAACAGATCACAACGATTCCTGGTCAACCAGTCAATTTCACCTCCCTGTCCTATTTCAATCGGAGTCCCTCAAGGGTCTACGTTATCCCCAGATCTGTTCAACCTTTATGTTGAGCCGCTTACAGAAATTTTCCAAAAAGCAGGGATATTGTATCACATGTATGCAGATGACACGCAAATATATCTAAAGATCTCGTCGTCCCTACAAGACTTGGAACGAGGAAACAAGGCTTTAAAAATGGCTATGCAATGGTTAACTACCAACCAACTGAAGCTTAACGCCAACAAAACGGAGTTCCTACTAATCTCACCAGCAAGGAGCTGTACGGAAATAAAGGAATGGACGAAAGTGATGACTGCGCTAAACTGCACCCCAACATTAATCAAGTCAGTGAAATCTCTAGGAATCACTCTGGATGAGAATTTAGACATGAAAGCCCACATCAACGCAATGGCCAAGAATGCTCGATTCCACCTGAACTACTTAAAAAAAACTGAAACCTTTCATCTCAGAGGCGGATCTCAAATTGGCTACCCAATCCTTAGTTATCTCTAGGATTGAATATGGCTGCACCACCTTAGCGGGCTTACCAAAAATGTCCACAGCACCACTGAAAGCATGCCTAAACGCTGCAGCAAGAATTATCACCGGATCCAGGAAATACGACCACATATCGCCACACCTGAAAGCTTTAAGCTGGCTACCCTATGAAGCCAGAATCCAAATGAAGATAGCTTGTATCACTCATAAAGCGCTACACCACAACACCCCAGGATACCTAGCGAAGAAACTCCAGCTTTCGGGATGGAATCGGCCAGCGAGGAGTACTGAAGAATTTCTACTACGGCCAGCCTTTTTCCACAAGAAAAAAACCTATGACAGAGCGTTCTCAGGAGCTGCCCCCAGAATATGGAACTCAATTCCTCCTATCATCAGGAAGATCCAAAATGTAGAAGCATTCAAGCGAGAGTTAAAGAGCTATCTGATGAAAAAATACACTACCGAGAACTGATCAGTCTCGAACTGACAATGAACTAAATATCATACCTGTTTACACACTCTACTTATGATAGATATATATCCACCTACGACCTTATTTATCATCTACCTCCTATCATCTACCTCATAGTTGCTTACACATCTTCTCGTGATTGAAGTATATCCAACACTGTCTATATTTATTACCTACCTCTTATCATCTACCTCATATTTGTTGTCTGTAGAACTGTTTGATATATATGTCTTTCGTCCACGCCTCATATGTAATTCGTACCGATGCCCGTATAACTGAGTGATATATATTGTCTGTCGCATACGCCTATATGTTAAGCGCTCTGATACCCACGGGTCTTGTTCGCGCTATACAAAACTTTCTAATAAATAAATAAATAAATAAATAATAAATACTCACCCGTTAGGGTCTCAAGGTGCTGGGGGGGGTGGGAGGGGGGGGGGGGGGGGTCGCTACTGCTCGAACAGCCAGGTCTTGAGTTGCTTCCTGAAGGCGAGATGGTCCTGAGTCATCCGGAGGTGGGTGGGGAGGGAGTTCCATGTCTTGGCTGCCAGGTAGGAGAAGGATCTTCCTCCGGCGGTGGTTTTGCGAATACTTAGGACGGTGGACAGGGCGAGGCTGGCGGAGTGGAGCTGGCGGGTTGGTTTGTAGAAAGTGAGACGGTTGTTGAGGTAGTCGGGGCCTGCGTCGTGGAGGGCCTTGTGTGCGTGGGTGAGGATTCTCTTGCTGACGTGGAGCCAGTGCAGATTCTTCAGATGGGCGGAGATGTGGCTGTGGCGGGGAATGTCCAGGATGAGTCTTGCCGAGGGTTTCTGTATGCGCTGTAGTCTTTTCTGGAGCTTGACTGTGGTTCCAGCGTAGAGGGTGTTTCCGTAGTCTAAGCGGCTGGTGACGAGGGCCTGGGTGACCGTCTTCCTGGTAGCGGTGGGGATCCATCGGAAGATTTTTCAGAGCATGCGCGGGGTGTTGAAACAGGACGATGAGACGGCGTTGACTTGCTCGGTCATCGTGAAGGAGGAGTCCAGGATGAAGCCCAGGTTGCGTGCCTGGTCGGTGGGTTTGGGGGCAGTGCCCAGGGCAGGTGGCCACCAGGAGTCGTTCCAGGCCGAGGGGGACGGTCCCAGGATGAGGACTTCCGTCTTGTCTGAGTTCAGTTTCAGATGGCCGAGCTTCATTCATTCCGCGACGTCCTTCATTCCTTCCTGGAGGCTGGCTCTGGCGGTGTCCGGTTCATTGGTGAGAGAGAGGATCAGCTGTGTGTCGTCGGCGTAAGAAATGATATTGAGGTTGTGTTTGCGTGCGATGGCCGCGAGGGGGCTCATGTAGACGTTGAAGAGGGTGGGGCTGAGCGAGGATCCTTGTGGGACGCCGCAGATGACTTCGGTAGCCGCGGACCGGAACGGGGGGAGGCGGACTCTCTGGGTTCTACCGGCGAGGAAGGAGATGATTCATTCCAAGGCCACGCCTTGGACTCCGGTGTCGCTGAGACGTTGTATTAGGGTGCGGCGGCATACCCTGTCGAAGGCTGCTGAGAGATCTATGAGGATGAGTGCGGTAGTTTTCCCCTTTGTCGAGCATAGACCTGATGTCATCGGTGGCTGCGATGAGGGCGGTCTCGGTGCTGTGGTTTGCTCGGAAGCCGGACTGTGACGGGTCGAGGGATCCATTTGTCTCGAGGAAGGCGGAGAGTTGCTTGTTGACCGTCTTCTCGATGACTTTGGCAGGAAACAAGAGAGTGAGATGGGTCGGAAGTTCTTGAGGTCCGTGGGGTCCGCGGTGGGTTTTTTCGGGAGGGCCCTGAGTTCGGCATGCTTCCAGCTCTACGGGAAGGTGGCAGATGCGAAGGAGCTGTTGATGACGTCTCGGAGTTGGGGTGCGATGATGGAGTCGGCATTGTTAAAGATGTGGTGTGGGCATGGGTCGGTGGGGGAGCCGGAGTGGATGGTGTTCATCGTCCGTCCTCTTTCTTTGCGAACCATTAAAAACAGTCCATAAACTTGAACCATCAAACTGAAACGCCATTGATTTACTCCATCGATCTGAACCATAACTCCAATGAAGATACTCTCTCAATTGAACTCGTCAATGCTTCCTCCAGACCCTTCAAGTCGTCTTGTTCTGATCTCCTGAAAAGAAGATATAAATCGTAATATTCCAATATCTGGACACACTTCATCAACAAAATCAGGTGGGAAACCCTTAAACAGTGCTCTTAGCATATATTAATACAATATATCAATCTTTTGTCAGACACATAACCATTCAACATGTTTTACTAATCAATCTAGGGTGGGATAATCTTCGCCTACGTGTCCTTAATAGAATTGAATATTCTTGAGCCGTCATCCAGCCCATAGAGGCTTCGTATTATACTTGTTTAAAGTTGAGAAACCACCGTAGAGCCCACATCTACAATTGGCTTATGATAAAATGTTTTAAAAGTTGAATCAGAAGACCAATATGCCGCAGTCTTGATGTCTTCCAAACGAAAACCTGTCAGAGATTCTTTAGAAACCATAGCTCCCCTTACAGAGTGAGCTCCAATACAGAAATATCAATACTAGCTTGACTTAACAACCAAGTAACCCACCTGGCCAAAGTCGCTGCGGTGACTGGGCAAAAAGGTTTCGGCAATGAGATTAACAATTGTCCTGCTACATCATTTCTAAATTCACAAGTACAATCCTCGTAACACTTTAAGCATTGAACAACACATAATTTACTGTGTTGTATAAAAGCAGGATATGTCACGCATTTGGAATTAGTTTTTGTTCTTTTTGAAATTGTAAAGGAAACCCCGAAGGAGTAAATACTCTACCTGCCAAATCCAGTGCACGTACAACCGAGACAGATCTGCAGGAGATTGACAGTTGTTTGCGAGATAGACCATTATTCGCTGGCCAATTCCTGAGAAAACGAAGTACCATATCCACATTCCACAACATGGAATATCTAGGTGTAGGTGAATTCACTAATCTGATGCCTCTCACTATTTTGCATACTAAAGGGTGTTTCCCCACTGGTTTACCATCCACATGGGGATGACCAGCAGAAAACGCGGAACTGAAAATATTAACCGGCCGATAGGCCATACCTTGATTCTCCATTTCGGATAAGAAGTTAACAATCATATGTATTCCGGATCTCACGGGATCCCTCTGTCATTCGGAACACCAACAAACCCACCTACGCCAAGCTGACTCGAATTGTTTGTGCGTACAGGGTGCCCAGGACTAGAACAGGAAAAACATTGCCTTCTGCAATACTCCTGGCATTTGCCAACGTTTCCTGAAAGTCTCCACACCATGAGGGACAACTGATCTTGTACTACAAGGGGGTGAGGTTGACCTAGCGGGTCTAGAAGTATCTCTGGGAACAAGACCAGATGTATTGGAGGAGCACACGCCAAAGTCAAACTCACTGGGAACCATGCTTGTGCTTTCCAACACGGGGAGGTCCATATCAATTCCGCACTCTGTCTGCGGACCTGTGCCAACACTCTGAAGATTATGATGAACGGGTTAAAGGCATAATGCATGCCCGTCGTCCATAATTGAAGGAATGCGTCCGACTTGATCGCCTGAGGATCTGGACACCAACTGTAAAAGTGAGGAAGTTGGGTGTTCAGTCTGGACGCAAATAGGTCTATCTAGCATGGGCCCCACTTCCTGTTCAATTGGTGGAATACCCTGGGGTGCAGTCTCCAATCGCTTGAGTTCCATAGGAATCATGAGTTCCAATCTGCCACCACATTGGAGCTGCCAGGAATATACGCTTCTGTCAATGAGATGTGGTGTAGTAGACAATAATGCCAGAAATCTTTGGCTATTTCCACCAATAGTCGAGACCTCGTGCCACCCAAATGACTGATGTATCTCACTGCTGAGATATTGTCCATTCGCAGAAGGATACAACAACTCACCTTTTGTGCAGAAAGTGTTCGGATCGCGAAAGACCCTGCCAGCAGTTCCAGGCACTTTATGTGTAATTTCAATTCTTCCGGGGACCATCTGCCCCCAGTTTCCACTGAACAGCACAAGGCTTCCCAGCCCCCAGCCCAATCGGCTGGCGTCTGACTCTATACCATCTTGGGACTGATGCGAAAATGGCCTTGCCATTCCATGCGTCCATGTGTTCCGACCATCACAATATCTCTGTCCTGGCCTCTGTGGATAGCAGAATCTTTCCGCATAACTCGGACCTTTGCACAAGTGCATGATCTTAAGCCTTTGAAGTGCCCGGTAGTGGACGGGACACGGGAAAATCGCTTGGATCGAGGAAGCTAATAGGACTACTAAAAGTGCCAGAATCCTCAAGGATATAGTCGGAGAGGAAAGCACTCTCCTCAACTCTTTCTTGATTGTAATCCTCTTTTTCAATGGGAGTAACAGTTGCGCTAATATCGAATTCACCGGAAATCCCAAGAACTCCATCGATTGGGCAGGAGTTAGAATGGACTTGTCTGAATTGATGATGAACCCTAAGTCTTGGAGGAGTTGGGTCGTTCAAGCTAGATGTAGTAGTAGTACTGTGTCCACACTCTGTGCCATTATAAGGATGTCGTCTAGGTAGATGATAAGTCTCACCTCTCTCTCCCTCAGATATTGCTCCACCGGCTTGAGGAGTTTGGTGAAACACCAAAAGGCGGATGAAAGTCCAAAGGGCATGGTGGAAAATTCGAACCATCGAGGTCCCCTTTGGAATTGTAAGAACCTCTAAGGTGGAGGAAAGATGGGTACTGCCAACTAAGAGTCCTTTAGATCAAGGCGCACCATCCATTCTTTTTCTAACAGAAGATCTCCCAGTTGGTGAATGTCCTGCATTTTGAAATGACGATACACTTCCCAAGAGTTGAATTCTTTGAGGTTCAATGCCAGTCGGAAACTCTGATCTTTCTTTGGTGCCAAGAATATTGTACTGGTGAAACCGTGGGTATGGGGTACCATCTCTACCATTGCTCCTTTTCTCATAAGAGATTTCACTTCTTCATCTATGAAAAACTTCTCTACTCAGGAAAAATGTAGAGGGTGGGGTCTGCACTTCTGCTGAGGGGAGGAATAAAACTCTATATGAAATCCATGTACCGTCTGAATTTCCTAAGGGTCTTGTGTCAAACTCTCCCACTTGTGAAGAAAGAAAGAAATTCGGCCTCCCACCAATACTTCCCTTGCTTGAATAAGGTTTACCTGTATAGGAGGATTCGCAAAAATTGTTCTGTCCGCTATAACTGCTTCGGTTTTGCTTGCCTCTGCCACCTCGGTTACGAGTGGAGTCAAAATTTGAGAGGTGGGCACCGCCACGTCCTAGTTGATCAAAACGTCTGGAGGTCTGGTTATAACCTTGGCCGGTCGCTTGACCCTGAAGCACCCAGCCATGGTAAAAAGGCCAGTGTGTAACACCTTTTTAATGGAAGACTGGGCCTTGTCAAGGGATGAAAAGGTAGCCACATATTTCCCAAGTTCCTTGACAAATTTGTCACCGAATAACAATCAGTTAACTAAAGTCCCTGCCTCAGTAGTGGCCATGTCTGCCATTTGCGGGTCGATTCTCATTAAGAAGGATCGGCTGCGCTCATTCAAAAGGGCACAATTTGCGTTGCCCAAAAAACATAAGGCTCTTTGTGCCCATTCCAATATTTCAATGAATCAAGAATTTTTGTGAGGGGTCCAGATACGTCCAATAGCTTATCTTGGCATCCTCTTCATGCACGCTCTAAACCCTTCTTGGGATCTTTGGCGAACTTCTTGAGATAGGTTGCCATGTTGGGATCTAGTT
This sequence comes from Lissotriton vulgaris, assembly GCF_964263255.1. Taxonomy (NCBI): domain Eukaryota; kingdom Metazoa; phylum Chordata; class Amphibia; order Caudata; family Salamandridae; genus Lissotriton; species Lissotriton vulgaris. Next base: position 1,068,708,363 of record NC_141698.1, on the reverse strand, counting down.
CTGGGGTGTTTGCTACCTTGCCTAAAAGGGAGGTTTTAGGACATTCCGATTTAAGAGTAGTGCACACTTTGCGCTCAAAACCCTGCCTGAGGTTCTCTTGGACGTAATGGCCACCTCCACGTAAGGCACCCATTCCGTCGACCTCAGGTGAATTATATTTTTAGGATCACATAACATGTTTTTATTTGGATTTTTGGAACTCACATTGTGAGTTTTACATCTGCATTTTGTTCCTCTACTAGGCAATTTGTGGTCTTGGTCAGAATCTGACGTTCCGGTGTGGCAGAAGAAGACTCCTCCGCCTCCCCCGGGTTTGAGAGGGAAGAATAGAATTACCTGACGGCCCAGAAGGGAGGGAATTGCCATAGCCATAGCTATGATCTTTGAGGACAGCAGATGCCACCTGGGATAAAAATTTCTGCTGAGGAATGGAATGAGGGTTCACCCAAAGAGGCATTGAAAACTTGTTTCCCATAATTCTTGGTGAGTTTTGTGAAGTGTTGCAAAGCCTTAATCAAAGCGCTGTTTACTGAACCCTGTCCATGGGAATCCAGGGCTCCTACTAATTGCTCCTCCATTTAGGGCTCATAAGGCACTTCTTCGAACTCAGCATAATCATTATAATCAGCCAATTGATCAACCTCCTCAGCGTAGTACGCCATCTTGCTAAAGGAGGTGTGGAGGAGGTTCAGGGGGAGAGCAACACAGGGGTGACAAAACTTCTTCTGCTACTTCAGACTGTCACTGGCTACAGTTCCCATTCTTCAGACTTGAACAAAAAGGCAAAAAGGGTAAACCTGCCTGTAAACTTGCCTGTGAAACTATTTATTTTTTTGATTGTGGAGGGAGACACCCCTTGAAACTCTCCTAAGGCACAGCCTTGCATCGTTTATTCACCTCGTCTGGCGTTCCGATTAGGGTTGGGCGGGCAACTCTGTTCCGCCCATGGAATAGGCGGAGATTTGCCCCTTCCGCCTTTCGCAAAGAAGGTGGGGAAACGGGGCAAATCTCCGCACACTCGGGGGTGGAACGGAAGTTGGCCGCCCGCCTCCCGCCCGCCTCCTGCCTGCCTCCCACCCGCCTCCCGCACGCCTCCTGCCCACAATATTAACATTATAAAAGCCTAAAATAAAGATTTTAAAAACGTACCTTATCGCCGGGTCATCTTCCTTGTCTGTAATCCTTCTTCTTGGAACAACGCATGCGCAGGAGCCTGCGCATGCGCATTCCAGGCGAGGAGCGCGCATTCCAGGCGAGGAGCACGCATGCGCAGGGCCCCGCGCATGCGCAGCTCCAAGAAGAAGGCTATACAGACAAGGAAGATGTCCCGGCGATAAGGTAAGTTTTTAAAATCTTTATTTTAGGCTTTAATTAAGTTAATATGGTGGGCGGGAGGCGGTGCCAGGCGGGCCGTGGGCTGCGGGGGGGGGGGGGGAGGGGGGAGGTGCAGCGTATCGGAAATTTGCGGAAAGGCACGGAGATATGTTCAATCTCCGTGCCTCTCTGCGAAAGTCCCTTGCGCGACTTCCGCCCCCCCCCCCCCCCTAATTCAGATGAACCAAGGATTAAGGCAGCCAACAACAGCACGGACGCGAGGAGCCAATCAGCAGATAAAACCTGATCCGGCTGCTCGCGCATGCATGTATAACGTGGCAGTGAAAAGAGGACTGCCTCCTCGAGTGCGCATCACGCGTCTATCCCGCTCCACAAATGGCAACGATACCAGAACAAATGAATAAACACCGCTATACGCGATACAACTTATTTAATGACCATGCAATAATCAAAACATCAACAATATGCGAACCACATATAATAATTGAGATAATGTTGCATGAAGTTACCTTGCTGCTGCAGCAACAAAGAAAGAGGACAGGCGATGGACTTCAGGACATTTATGCCTATTGGGGAACTGTGATTGGTGTATACAAGGAGGGGCAGTCCTTCCAGATTATACTGTTTAAAGTTTATTGGCTGCTGTATTTGCTTCATTAAAGAAAGAGAAGCATAATACGAAGCCTCCGTGGACTGCCATAGAATTAGCAAACACATAGAAGCCATGATTACATCCTGGACTTCCGAATGTTTGTGACGTGACAGTCGCACAGCAGCATCTAAGAACGGAGAGGACCAGCACCTGGGCGTTAACTCCCGGCGCTGCCTACTGCACCGTTTGTTCGCAGGCTCCCAGCGATTACTCAAATCAGGAACTGATCACTGGATAAATCATGCTGCCTGACAAAACTGCAAGTTCAAGGCCAGATCGATGCGAGTTCCAAAGCCAGAAGGCAATTACTTGATTGATTACGCGGATCATTAGGGAGGGCTCCGCTTACTGAGAGGTTCCCACTGTTTTTGGCTGCCCCCGGCTCCAGCGCCTCATGAGTGGAATAAAGATTTTCAGCATCCGAGAAAGAAAGCGTTTAAGGGAGCAGTGAATCTGGTAGAAGCTGGGATTTAGGGCGTGAGAAAGGGAAGCGTAGGGGAGACAGGCAGCAAATACCTCCCATGTATATGTTACGCGCCATGTAAATATAATTTTCAATAAAAATTTACTGAAGTATTACAGAGCTGAGTCAACGAATGGTCTATTTCCAGGGCACTAGTCAGGGGTCCACCCACTATTTTCACTGGGCGGACACCGTCCACCCTGCTAAGAAGTTGGGCCCCACAGAAATATGTTGAACTTGTCCCAGTGTAATTTTGAAACAACTGGACACGTTTAGCAGCTCCTGCACGTTGTCTGCTGTCCATTACCAGCAGCAACGGGGAGGCAGCGAGGGTTTTTTTTTTTCACCTCCAGCTAGGCCGAAGTTAAGGGGCCATCAGGCCTCCTTTCAATCCAGTATTGGACTGGAGGCGGCCTGGAACCTCACAAATGCAAATGCAAGGAAGAGGAAACAAAGGCACACAGCTTGTTATCTCTTCACAGGTACTTAAGAGATGCATGCTTTTTACTTTGTTATATAAAAGTGAATGACTGTAAGAAAGTCATATGGGTTGGTCTGTCCCAGTATTTACACAAATAATAACTTAATTAGCACTATCTTATTTCTTTAATAGCGCTACTCATCCCAATGTAGTGTTAGGGCACTCTACATAACACACACATTATCCATTCCAAATAAATCATGTAAGTGTGTAAATCAATGTACAAGATGTGTTAGATGAGACAGCCAGGGTTACAAGGTGTAGGAGTCAAAATACCCTTCATAGCTCACTGTGGTCTACTACAAAGACTACAATTGATTAACTGCAAGTAACAAAATATTCTCTGTGTTCAAAGCAGTAATCCACTTACCTATCTACATAAAGCAAACATCTGTGATCTGAATGTTACATGATAAGCTTTGCAGGAGACAACTTTTGTTTAAAACATATTGTATTGCTTTTTCAGTTGGCACATGTTACAACATACACATATCAGAGCATTACCTCTAGTGAGGTCACTTTCAGTGATGTCACGTGGAATGTCACGCGTCGTGACTTCATGTGCTTAGATGGCACATGTCTTGATGTCACTTGCATACTGCCTAACTTGGTCAGTCTCCCCACTTCTTTTTTTTAGGACTTGTGCCTTGTCTATTTCCTGAGGTCAACAGGCACAAATTTAACTTATACTGGATCTGGAAATTTCCCCCTCGTGTGGCAATTTCTCTGCCTAGTTCTGCCCTGGTATTCTTATGTTCCTTCAGTCAGTGCTGAAATTAGGGGGCAGTGGCGGCTGGTGATATTTGAAAGTGGTGCAGCAAAAAAGTTTGGGATGAGTGGCTGGTAGCGAGCAAGCTCAACCGGTATAAGGAGTGTTCGGGGATCCCCCTGCGAAAAGTTTGAAAAAAAGAGTGGGCAAAGAGTGCATTTTCAAGCAAGTTTGAGAAAGCAAGTAGGTTAATAAAGCACTATATAAAACTGAAAAATAAACCTGTTATTGCAATATGTAATTTTTTTTTTTTGTATTCTGCTGTTTGCTCTGATTGCAATATGTAAACCTTTAGATATATTGCAGTAAGTGCTAATTAACACATAATGATATGCAACACAGTCGCTGCTATTCATTCCTGTCCAACAATAATACAATTTACAACTATTTTTCAGAAGACATTCTATAACTTCTTGCAAGCATAATGCCACTTTGGGTCTGCATCTTAAATTGGTAATGTATAAATCATAGTACACCGAACAGATGACAACTGCAAACTCTCTGGCCTGGTCACAAGGCTAGCATCAAAAGCAAGGCTGGTGCCTCGTGGGAGTTTACTTTCCGAAAGTTCACACTACACAGGCTGCAGCCTGAGGCCATACATGCTTCTTTCCATTGCCGATCTGCTCTGTTGTGCTTGTTTCCAGGCCCTGTGTTCATGCCCTTACTAATGACTTCAGTGTACTGCTTGCATTTGGGAGGGGCTGAAAAGGCTGCTTTCTTCAAAGCTATTCGTTAAGCCATAAACACTGGGCTCAGGGTGGACGAGGGCTGTAAACTACTTTTTACATTTGTGGAAGGCAGATGTCGAAGTCGAAAACTTTTCTTGCAAACAATTCAGTTTTCAATGCACATATTGTCCATGCATCATGTTGCACATCGAACATCCAAGAAAATACCCATGCGTGATAGTCCTGCATGAAACTCCTGCATGATAGTCCTGCATGATGCTCCTGCATGATAGTCCTGCATGATCCTCCTGCATGATGCTCCTGCATGATACTCCTGCATGATAGTCCTACATGATGCTCCTGCATGATGCTCCTGCATGATGCTCCTGCATGATCCTCCTGCATGATCCTCCTGCATGATACTCCTGCATGATACCCCTGAATGATGCTCCTGCATGATCCTCCTGCATGATCCTCCTGCATGATACTCCTGCATGATGCTCCTGCATGATGCTCCTGCATGATCCTCCTGCATGATCCTCCTGCATGATAGTCCTACATGATGCTCCGGCATGATACTCCTGCATGATGCTCCTGCATGATGCTCTTGCATGATGCTCCTGCATGATGCTCCTGCATGATAGTCCTACATGATGCTCCTGCATGATGCTCCTGCATGATGCTCCTGCATGATAGTCCTACATGATGCTCCTGCATGATGCTCCTGCATGATCCCCCTGCATGATGCTCCTGCATGATGCTCCTGCATGATGCTCCTGCATGATAGTCCTACATGATGCTCCTGCATGATGCTCCTGCATGATGCTTCTTCGCAAGAAACCAACACATTGCCGCTGGACTAAGTTCACTACTTGGCGCCCCTTTGCTATGACCAATGAACAAGACTCCTGGAAGATGCTGCTGTCCATTGCCCATAAAAAAAAGTCTTATGTACATTACTCCTTCATTACACATATTCACCATGCCCATGCATAATAACCCTGTGCACAATAGCCCTGTAAATTACCCTTAGACATAGACCTCGTACAGTGCTACTGGACATATCACTGCCCTGCACGGTGCCCTGTACATTCATCCTCAGCGCAATGGTTTTACACAGATAGGTATGAACAAAAAGCACAGTACTATGGTTCAGCAACATGCCTCGATGCAGAGCCATTGCAACATGCCTTCTCACACCAGTGCAACATGCCCTCTCACAAAGTGCTCCCACACTCCCCCTGCAAGATATCCCTTCCCACTGCCCCTGCCGTGAGCCTCCTGCATGGATCAACAGTTCGAAAACACTTACTTTGGGTGTCTACACTCGGTCCCTCACTGGAAGCTGCACAGATGGAGCCTAGAAATGATGGAGGATGGTGGGGGCATGCACAGTGACACTGTGTTGTTAGATAAAGTGCCAGACCTGTCTGAGTTGTCCCAGGGCTCCTTGGCAGCTGTGTGTAAGGCCCTCTTTTTCTTTGAGAGCACCCTACCTGCACACCCTCCTCCCGCTGATCGGTGTGCAATGCCCATGACAATAGTGGCCAGGAGCTGGGTAGCACTCTACCCAACCCATAGCCATAGTGCGATTAAACGGGACAAGATCAGCACCATTCCCCATAGGAAGGGGGACGAGGCAAGGATGCCCCATCTCCCCACTGCTCTTTGCGGTAATCCACAAATCCCTTGCATGTAAAATCCGAGAGCACCCAAAAATCAGGGGTTTCCAAATAAGCACCACAGACAAAGAAGGGGAAAATATTTCTCTCTACGTTGATGACATCCTCCTTTATATTTCAAACCCTGACACAACAATTCTGATTCTTTTTGACACCATAGTGGAATACGGCAGTCACTCCGGGTATAAAAGAACCTGGAACAAATCTACGCTTCATTGTCCCAACGCTACCCAGATATGTTGTCCGATGCCCGGCGAACTGAGAGTTGTCCAGTAGGGATTTCAATACTTAGGGGTCTTTATAACTCTGCAACAGGGAAAATGTAGGGCCGAAAACCTGCGAAAGGTCCTACAAAATTTTAATAAAAACGCAGAGCCGTGGAAAGACCTCCCCCGCTCCCTGTACGTAAGAGCAGCCATTTTTAAAATGATTACGCTGCCCCAATTGCTTTAGGCCCTCCAAAACACATGCCACTCACTTCCAAGGGGATTTTTTGCTAAATTTGAAAGCAGGATCAGATCTTTACTAAGGCAAGGAGGTCATTCCAGAATTGCGCTTTAAACGCTACAGTGGAACCCCTATAATGAGGGGATTTGCGCTACTAGATATGGAAGCATATTATTGGGCTTCCCACCTTGTCCCTATAAGAGAATGGATACACAGAGCTAAAGACTAGCTGACATACCGCCTAGAAAGAGAAACAAGGACACCACACACACCTATATTATCTCTAGGGCGGAAAACGGTAATCCCTTCTACTGCCCGCAAAGCAAATCACCCAAGAAGCATGGATGAGAACGAAAAAGAATTTGGATTGACAGGCCGGGTCACACTGGCCACACCACTCTGGGAAGGGAGTAGATTTAAAGAACTACACAAACTAAAAGTGTTTGTGACCTGGGACCTCCTGGGCATCTCCACAATAGGGGACATAATGGATAAAGGGGAACTCAAAACCTGGACAAAGCTTAGTCAGGAATATGATCTACAAAAATCCCAATTAATTAAATACGCACAGCTGCGCCACGCATGGCAGGCAGGGGACATTCAGTGCGAAAACCTCTCAGAATATGCCCCACTAGAGGGAAGATTACTGCAGGAGGAGCTTGTTGAAAAGGCTGTCTCCTTCACATACAAAACCATCAACAACAACATGCCAGACAGATTAGGGGGGGTTGCAGGAAAGATGGGAAAAAAGACATCGGACCCTAGAAGACATTGATTGGGAAGCAGCACTAATGCAATCCAGAGAGGTAGCCATCAAGGCGAGGACACGCCTACTACAAACAAGGCGCTACCCAGAATTTATTACGATAAAGACAAACTACACAAGATGGGAAAGTCAGAATCGCCATACTGCCCCACCTGCAAAACTGTTAAAGGTGATTTTTTTCCGCACACTGTGAGCATGTCCCGAAATACAGACATATTGGGAGATTATAATAGCAACTCTAGGGTCAATATTAGAAATGTGCTGAATTGGGAATCCTGAGCCAGGTGAACATAACTAGAAACTAACTAATCTTCGCCTCCCTAGGATTGGTGGTGGCTAAGAGATATGTGGCTAGACGGTGGGCGGTGACGGAGAACCCAACGGTCCAGGAATGGACAAATGGGATACCCGCTGAACGCACCAGCAGGGTAAGATGACTTCCGTTCGGCCTGGATCGCGCTGGGAGAATGTTGAGTGTATATGCTCAGCATGAGCAGGCATAGCCATGCAGCCTCCAGGAAAGCACGGAATTTGTATTTGGCGCATGTCTACTTGCATGCCTGTTTTTGTGACTTCTTGTATTACGGTAAGGAGTGCACTGAATTATGGGGCGGTTGCTAGGTAATTTTGACAGCTTTAGTAACGTCTTGCTAAATCACCTTGCAACGATATAAGCTGGAGGTGCTTCCTCGGGTATTTCGCCATATGTACCCAATGACCAATCACATGCTATCTTGCTGCTTGCCGAGTTCTTAGGATTACATCCAGGGGATTCTGGTGAGAGCACAAGGGAGGGAAATTTTAAGATGGTGGATGGACGAGGCAAATCTGTCATAGGGGTGTCTTTTCCATGTAATTTCTGCCTAAATTGTGACCTTGACTGACAGCTTGCAGGGCTGGGTTGCGACCCTGGCGGGGTTGTCAGCTCAGGGGAAATGGTTGAGGGCCCAGTCTGCTTGTTCTTCCAACTACTGGGAATTGAAGGCAAGTCAGTTGGGTCTCCTGGCATTTTCCCCTCATTTGGCAAATCATCATGTGCAGTTCCAGAGGGACAACAGGGTGGTCATGGGGTATGTCAATCATCAGTTAAAGGCGTTGCTATTGCATTAGTCTTATCCAGAGTAGACTATTGCAATCGCCTTTATCCAAACCTTCCTAAAAAGTAATTGAACAAATTGCAAATTCTTCAAAACTTGGAAGCCCAGGTGCTTCAGAAGGTTCCTAGAATCCAATTGGCTACACAAGCCATCAGTATGCAACATTAGTGTATAACCTTCAAGGGTCACTGTATCGCTTTCAAGGCTGTTTATGGTCTAGGTAAAGCCAATCTGAAAGAAAGATTCAGATGGTATCGGCCTGGTAGAACCCTTTGCTTCGCCAGAAATCTGGTGGTTCCCACATGTAAACTAACCCCGGGCGGAGACCTCCGCTCTGCACATGGAGTGTGCGGAGAGTTGGCCAGCCCCCGCCTCCACCCCCCCATTATAACAAGTAATTAAACATTAATACATTTTAAACCACTTACCTGTACTGCAGCGTGCCCGAGCTGCCTTCCTCCTCTTCTTCGCCGTCTCTCTAATCCTTGTGAAAATGCGACGGAGGATGCTGGGACAAGTAGTTTCTCTACATGTTTTTTTAAGTCTGTGGTCTATTTCAAAGTGCGCCTCGAGATTATAGGACACAGTGAAAACCCTCGTGTAGGGCTGAATAGTATGAATTGTAAGGAAATTAATGAGTATGATACAATAAATGGTAAAGCATGTTTTTGTAGCGATAATCTCTCTGATGTCAATGGGCCTTTATCAAGGGGGTGTTGAAAAGGCTTGGTCTCAGATTGCCGTACTGTGTGTGACTTACTGCAAGTGTCATTTACGCTCCTTTGGTTAATACAGAAAAAAGTATCTATCTGTGTTGGAAATGGCGGTGATTAACTTTTCTTGGGCATAACAGTAGAGCCTCATCCTTTAGCTAAAGCTACACCTTTAAAAGAGGATGGCAATCCTTTCTTAGTTAGAGAGGTCCATGGAATCTCTTCATTGAGTCCTTCAGTGTCACTGTGCAACCTGTACATCCATCTTTGTTCTCTTAAAAACAAGAAGTTGGTGATGTTGGAGATATGTGAAGGGATATAAGGCTGGCCCAGGACCGTCCTCCTTGGATCTTCTGCTGTACGATTTTTCTCAAGAAAATGGTTGGTCAATGTGGTTGCATGCATTTTGCAGCGTATTGTGCTTTTATGCTCCATAATTCTGGTCTTGATTTTCCGGGTAGTCCTCCCCATATATCGTAGTCTGCAGGGGCACGTAACTTGATATATCAGTTGGCACTGTTACAGTTTGTGTGCCTTTTGTGAATCCACGGTCTGTCGTGCCAATGCCAATGGATGCCGTAGGGGTTGTTTGGGAACATACTTCACAGGTTCCACATGGAAAAAGTCCTATCACTGCTTGAAGCCCCCATAATGATGCCTTGCTCTAAGTTCTCTTCTCTTCTCTTGGGCCTGGTATATATACCAACCTGTCCCTCAAATTCGTACTCCTCTTGAAGGCGAAAGGCGGTGTTTCTATCACGGTATTCTCGGTATTCAGAATTTTCCAGTTTCTGCTACTTGATTTCTTGATCTGGTTAGAGAAGGTATTAAAGGTGTTTACACATGTCAATCTAGACAGTGTTTTTTTTGAAGGAGTATTCTCTAAAAGTGCATCTCTGTTATTGTTGCAGTATAAATCGAGGTGGATAGTTCCTTTTCTTCAGTTGGGAAGAAAGCATCTCTGCATGTACCTCAAATTTGTCAATGGAGCAACAATTTCCTATTTTCTCTGCTCAGACCCGAGTGTCCCATATTGTGTATTGATTAAACAATGAATAGGACATAGCTAAAAAAAATGTATGTATCGACCAGTAGGAATTTTATCCTGTGCTATTTATGTATGGTTTAAAAACATATCTTCTAGTATAAAATCAAGTTTAATAACATGGTGCAGTTGCTAATGCTAAATAAACGTCAGATACAGTTGATGTGTTCGTCTTGTGCTTTATATGTTCGGTTCCCTGTTCTTTGTTTTCTTTTTTTTTGGATCAAATATGCTTTCTGGCAGGGTTGATAATAAAAACCATGGAAATTCAAAGAAACTCGAGCTCCCGGCGAGGATTCAGAAAGTGACCTGTCCAAGGTCCTGGAGGAAGATGAAATATTCAGCGTGAAAGAGCCAAATGCCACAATGCATCTTCAGAGGCGGGCAGAAGCGGCCGAACTGAAGGTCTGACAGGCTTGTAAAGAGAGTCTGGAGCCGGAGGCTATACTCCTTCACTGACTGACCCTGGCCTTTGATGGTGGCACAGTTTTCTTGTATGTATGAGCTCTTATGTCAGTGAGGGCTACAAACAGAGAACTGAGGAAAGCACTTGTCTTCAGCCAACAATCCTGGGCCCAAGAAATCCTCCTGTCTTCCGTCCTGTCCACAGAGATATCTCTTAGTTAGGGAAATAGTTCTATTAAAAACTTTGGGGCAGATTTACAATAACTGGCGCATCCCTGCATATCAGCAGGGATCTAACAGTTATTGTGCGTCACTGCTCCACCACCTTGGATGCGCCGCATTTACAATGCTGCGCACCATGGGGCAAAAACGGACAGATGCGTGACGCATCTGTGCCGTAAAGGGGGCGCATTGCTGGAGTAGCGTCGCAAGTGCGACACAGCTCCAGCAAGGCTCTGGGGTGCCCTATCTTTACAATGCTGCATCAATCCTTACGCCTGCTTCAAGCAGGCGCAGGGTTTTGATGCAGCATGGGCTCAAAAGTGACTGAACGCCGGAACGCCCCTCGCACAGGAACGCCTACTTCTGGCACAGGGCTTTACAACATGACGCATCTCCCAGATGCGTCACGTTGTAAATACCCCGCAGCATGGCACTGGTTTAACGCAGCCGCTGCGTCACAAAAAGTGATGCAACGGTGGCATAAAAGAGGCGCAAGGGGCTTGTAAATCTGCCCCTGTATACTTCTGGGTACTGGGTCATTCCCTTGCTCAGTTTGTGGGTAACCTGCCATCTAGTGGTGTGACTGGAAGCTGCGTGAGTAGCTGTTAATCCTTATCTTTTGCTTCCCAGAACCCAGCATTCATGAGTGTATATTATACGTGGCACCCTCGTGGGGGGGGGGGGGCGCTGTGTTAATCGATAACTTATGATTTAAAGGCACCTGCTGCAGAGTTCTTTATGTGCCCAGCTTAGACACAACAATAAAAATGTCAAGATAACTCTTGTGATTAATGTTACTTCTAGAGAGAGAGATCGGAGTTTTATCTAGTGGAAGTTTTGACTCACCCTAAAGCAGCACAGAGGGTTAATATGCCTGCTGCAAAGAACAGTTCTGTATTTTATGTGGATAGCTGAGTGCATTAGTAACGTCAGGCTTTACCAGAGCTTTAAAACAAATGAAATGTATGTGAGAGAGTGGCTATGAAGAGATGAGGGGTACATTTGGCATGTGGTAGTGAGGGAATCCAAAGAGGAGGTCATATGGGGGGGGAAGGGCCCCAAAAATAATAGTCACACTGGGCGCCACCAGCGCTAAAGCCGGCCTTGTGCACACTAGTCAGTTATTGAAAGATGTGAACCAAAGTGGTCTCAAACTACAAGTACACTGTGATCTCCTCCTTGGCATGGTAGTGCAGGCCATTGCACTGAGAGGTGGCTCTGCATCCCCTCCCTCGGCGCGGGTCAGTGGACCAAGTTTCAAGCCCCTCTGGTGACTCTGGAGACATCCACTTTGCTCGATAAGCCCAGCTCCTCCTGTCAGCAGCAGTCCGGTTGCATCCTAGGCTGAGCTGACCAGACATGTCCTTCTCTTTGATCCTTTCCCTCCAAATTTGAGCCTAACTCACAAACACTGAAGGTGTGAGTTGGGAGGGAGAGCACAACTGATTTACTGAGCAGCTCAACACGAAACACAGACGCATAAGAGAAAGCACTAAGTAGCATCAGGACTCAGCCACCCACACTGTTGATTCAGATCTTGGAAGAACAGGAGTTGTCACCTCTTACCACAGTGCAAAGGCAGGGCTCGTTAAGTCTCTGACAGTACTGGCAGTCCATTACCTCAGGATGATCTGTACTGGAAGAACCTGCGCTCCACCTAAGGGGTGGTGGACTCTATCAGGCTCGGAGCAGTTAGGCCCTCAGTGGGCAAATGCCACCCAGGTCCCCTTAGACCAGAGTACATGGTGTACCTCAGTGCTGCCCTCAGTCATCAGCTTTGACTCCTGTGTAGATGCTGTGAGTACATAGATACATTTCGGCCATCCCAAATTCAATTCCTGCTGAACCTTGTGCAGCTCTACAAAAAATTAGATTGTGAGTCCTGGTCAAGCAGCAACTACAATCCTTGTCGGGGTGAGGCACAAGCCAACCCCAAATTGACCCGTGCTCAACCCTCAGGTAGACTGGCAAAGAGCCGTCAGGCTTAGCTTTAAGGAAATGTGTGATATATTAGTGCATCATTTCAAACAGTAATAATAATGTGAAAACACCACACAAAAAGGATCCCACACCAAGTTGGAAAAATAGAACTGTCTTTAATAAATAAAGCAAAACAAAAACACCCAAAAATCCAATCAGTGGAACCAGAGACAAGCAATTTTAAAGATTTTAGTGATATTAGTGTGAAAAAGTACAAAGCATCTACTGTGGAAATCTGGTCACGCCAGATCGGAACAAAGTCACAAGATCAGGCCGACCGTGATGGAGCATGGGGCAGCTACAGGGACCCAGTTAGGTCTGCTGAACAGAGTACCTTAAATCCTGTTTATAGAGCGTTGCAGAGATTTACATCGAAGATGCATCACGCAGCTGAAGTGATGCACTGGTTCTGAGTTGCGACAAGGCTGCGACACGAGATACTGCATCATCGTCAAGGGCCCCATCGACAAGGGCTTGCTATCTGAAGTCCAGCGTTGAGAATGTGTCACGCAGTCGAGGCAATGCATCGGTTCTGAGAAGCTGCGAGGCTGCGATGCAGCAACCAGCCTCATTGTTGAGGCTGCTGGTGCCAAGGGATGCGAGGGCCTGCGCTGGGGATGAGTTATGCAGCAGCAGTTCCAAAGAGGCTGCATAGGTGATGTCAGTCTTTGCGACAGGTCCAATCCACGCAGCAGCTGCAATGCATCAGTTCTGCTCAGAGTTGTGCTGCACAGCAGAGGAGATGAGTCACTTTGGCTGGATCCACACAGGCTGACAGAGCACTTTAAGCCCACTTCCAAGGGTCCAGGACTGGGGTGGCACCACTTGGCAGGGTAGATGTAACCCCTTCGCTGTGGGGGTTATTCCCCCGCTGTGCTCGGGGGGAGGGTGGCACGCACAGCGCCCCCATGCTCATGACGAGCTGAGCTCGTCATGAGCTACAGTGCTCCTGTGCTCATGACGAGCTCAGCTCGTCACAGGCGCATTGGCTCCGTGGAACGTTCAGCACAGCGGGGGAATTCTCCCCGCACCTGAGCATTCCACGGGCCATGACGAGCTGAGCTCTTCATGAGCACCGGAGCGCCGTGGCTCATGATGAGCTCAGCCCGTCATGAGCGTCGAAGAGGCTAAAGATGGCATAGTCCAGGTGCAAGATTGTTATAAGCAGGTTGTGTCACTGAGGCTTCAGATCAGGAGGCCAGCCAACCAGCCCTTTGAATAACTCTGGGGTTTGGGGTTCAAGAGATGTAGGTCCAGTTCTTCTCACCCAGGCAATAGGGTAGGATCAAGCCCATTCAAGTGTAAGTGTGGCTGGCCCAAACACTTACCTCCAATCCTGCCAGTCATGAACCATCCAGGCATACCTAAGCTCTCTATTGTGTGTGGCTGTCTAGGAGGAATATAAAAAGCCCAGCAGTCGTGTAACCTAGAGACAGGCTGCAGGCACTAGCTAACTAAGGCTGGAAAATGCCAACTTTCTAAAAGTGGCATTCTCAGAATTGTAATTTGAAACCTGACTTTACCATAAGGAAGAATGTGTCATTACAATTCCAAAGACACCAACCATGAACTGGTCAACTGTTCCCATTCAGAAATTATACTTATTAAATGTAATAAGGTAACCCCTGTGTTATTCTATGAGAGAGGTTGGCCTAGCAGTAGCAAACACTTAGTGGTGACTTATATGTATTATAAATGAAGATTAGGGCTTGCTAAAGGTTGATTTTGCCAGGTTGAAATGGCATCTTAAAACTGTATCCAGACAGGCTGCAATGGCAGGCATGAGACATGTTTAAAGGGCTACTTAAGTGGGTGACACATTCAGTGCTGCAGGCCCACTCATAGCATTAATTTACAGGCACTGGGCACAGGTAGTGCCATTTTACTAGAGATTTCAAGCATATTTAATAGGCCAATTGGGTGTAAGCCAAGTCTACCATGTTTTAAGGAGCGAGCACAGGCACTTTAGCACTGGTTCGCAGAGGTAAAGTGCCCAGATTCCTTAAGCCAGCAAAAACAAAGTAAGCATTAAAGAGGGTTGAAGACAAAAAGTTAGGGGGAAAACCACACCAAGGATGCCAGCTCTAACAAGCCCCAGATACTTAAGGACCAGCCCTGGCCACCAGTCTCCCTTTTGTTAGCGAGCGTCACCAGTCCCGGTTCAGCAACTGGTCCCAAATCTGACCATTTATATGGGTTTTCAAGGGTGGATGATTCTCCCTTGGATCCAACTTTCAGCAATCCTCTTTTACAAAAAGGCATGCTTAGGGAAAGCAGACTAACCCATACATTAATACAGAGACTGTTATCTGAATTCACAAGGTCGTGCACCCAGCAAGGCACTACCAGGCTCTCATGCCTATGGCTTTGGAAGCTCTGTCCAGTGAGGCTCTAGTGCCCCACATCAGAGAATGAGTTTAACTATGCACCGGTAACAGTAGAAAGTCTTCCATTGAGGAATATGCTGGCCATTGAACTCCAAGTTCTCAAACAGGCCCATGAGCTCTGGAGATGCCATTTTTAAGCCTGCATTCTTAACCTCTTCCATGCGGCCGCGATTCTGCGCCTGTGCGGCAGAATCGCGAGTGGGCGAGTTCATGGCGGCCACCAGCCGTCATCAGCACACGAGCACCGTAGTGCATGACAGCTGGGGTCCGTCATCAGCATGGAAGGAGTTAAAGGCCTTGTACTGAAAGTGCCAACCCCTTTAAAAAAAGTTTTTATTTGCTTCTGGCAACTTCCATGCTAAGTGTATTATGGTGATGGCCTCTTTCCTGCAGCATAGTGTAGTATACTCCTACATGGTTCAGGGTGATATGTTACTCAAGACGTATGGTAAGGAACTGTACCAGGACATTGCTCAGCCTTTAGGGATGTATTTGTGGCACAAGTTCAGCATGCACTGCTCCTTGCCCAGCTCAGCAGCATTGGGTGGCAAAGCTCAGTCTTGTCAAAGAAGCTGTAGAATAAATGCTAATGACATTGCATGACCTCATGGATAGCACTCAGGCTACTGACACACCCCCTTGCTCCTAGACTATGCTCTGGAGTACAACAAGTGCAAAGAAGCTGCAGAACAAAAACAGCTAAGATCAAGTGGTTCTTTGACACATTATTGCCATGTCTGTATAGGCTATTCAGATGGTAGCCATCTTGGCTGTAAGCCTACAGACTTTGTCAGCATCCCAATAGAAACTCTTTGTCACCCCTCATCCCAGCCCCAAATGACTGGGTTTTCTAGAAGTACAAGACTGACACATTTGGATCCTAATTACTGAATGAATCCAAGCAAAGCTGTTGAAAAACCAACCTTCTCCTTTTCCACCCAGCGAAAGCCTTCCAGGCATTAAGTCATTGTTATTTGAAACAGCCCAGCCACATCATGAGTGTAGCAAAAGACACACAATTGATGGACGGAATGCAGAACAAATCAAAACATTCACCTCCAGTCACGAGATCTGGGTTAAATCCATCATTCTTTTGCTCACCATGCCACCTCATTTTAGACCTGGCCATATGCAAATCAGCCTTGACACTGTGCCTCTTGGGAACAGTCCAGCCCGAACTGCCAATCTCTAGACAGGCACACAGGTGCAGATTCTTCAAAGAGATTGCGAATGTGTGTGCACCAGGCCTGTGCAATACCATTCAGTGCAGGAGGCTTCCAGAATGTAGCAGATACAGGGGCTGGAAGGGATGCTGTGAGTCAGGGATGAGGTGTTCTGCCAGAGCTGGGTATGGTTATTTGTACTGGAAGGTCAGGGAACGCTTCAAGTCAAAATTGGTGGTACCTCTTGTCTCATTTGACATACAAGCGCCCCTCTTATAGGATTGTTTTTTTTTTAACATCCTAAAACTAGTATTTTCAGTTTATAAAAAGTTTGAAACCGGTTTGGGTTCAACTGTTTACACTATATTTGTTTGTACTTACTCTCCTCTGAAGTCTGGGTGGTGTACCTTAACCAATTCCGGCCCTATAAACCAAAAATATAGTCAAGCCTTTCAATGAAATAGGGGAAGATATCAACTAAAAGAGGCCGGTTATTCTTCAGCTATGTGGGTGATTGAATGGCTTGTGTAGGGCAGAGGTGTAACCAGATAACCTCACTATGCTTCTGATTGTTGGAGGACTAAGGGAATGGATATTTCAGAGGTAGGTTTTGAGTCTTGTGTTGAAGTTGAGGAAGCTGGACTCAGCGCAGAGGGTCCGAGTGTGGGCCATTCCTAACAGAATTTTTTGGGATGTGAGTCTAGAGCAGAGTTGGTATCTGGAGGAGGTTTTGGTGGGAAACATGCAGGGCCTCACCAGGGGTGCAGAGCTGTTTATTGTTGCAAAGATATGAGGAGTGCTTCTTGGATGGATATGGTGTGAGGTACAGTGCTTTGAAGTTGATTTGGGAGCTGATGGTGGGCCAGTCATGTGCACTCAACTTTGGCATATGGAGTGTTGATGGAAATAATCTGCCCTGACCCCCCGACTGTATGAGTTCGAGATGGGGGTCACCGTTACCTTCAACTAATCAGACCCCAAAACTGACAGAGGGGTGACCTGCTGACTGTGATGTCAGACACTGCTCACTTGCCTCCCACAGTGGCAGTAATTTAACACTGAACATCTGTGCTTGAGTGACTGAATAAGTCACTCAGTATTGTCTGCTGCCTACTGAGCTGCCCCATTTGTGCCACTGTCTGTGCCTGTCTGCCATTCTGAGTGTCTCCCATCAAAAGCCCACACTCCCAAAAGAGTCTCCCTCCCAGTCAGACCCCCTCCCAAGCCTCATCACCCACACTGTACTGCCTTCCTGACATACAAGGCCTAAGGGTGCAGGAGACCCCAGTACCAGGCAAGACTATCACCCAATGCTGACTGAAAGCATTGGAGCTTAGTCCAGGACTCAGTAGACAACCGGACTGAGACGCTGAGAAGAACTGCCTGACCCAGAGGCACTATGGTCCCACAGTGCCCGTAGGCATTAAAACCCACCCCATGTGGCACCTGCCAGCTTTTCCAGACTGAGAAAGACTCAGGACAAGGCACACATTGATTATGGGATGACTTGTTCTGGGGAGGCAGTCAGGGCACAAGAGGGAGGCCATTATGGCAACTCCACCAGTTAGTACCACTAACTCCACACCCACTCCTTCAGGTATGAAGTTTGGAGGGGAAATGACTTGTTGTTACACTACATAGTATGCAGTTTGCTAGTAATGTGGGTTTAAAAAATATTTTCATTTGTTTCTATTGATATATATATATAGGCTTTCCTGTTTTCAGTTTCTATTTTTGGTAAATTCTGGTGGGGTTTTTCAGTGTTTTCAAATGATTTCAATACGGGTGGTTATCAGTGGTTACACATTTTACCGCCATTAAAAACAACATAAACAGTGTTTTTCCTGTGTTTTTGGTACGTTTTGCTTTTGTAATTGCTTTATATAGACAGTGTACGTACAGTGTATATGAGGTCGAAATACATTTTCACAAATAAAACCTATTGTAGAACACCATACAATAATTCTTCACTGAGTACACTTGGTGGACAAGAGTGTTTTTAGATACTAGTTTTATATCATGTCCACTACAGCAGTCATGTTTTCTTGTAAAAATCTAAGAATGGCATAGAGTTTACTTTTTTCACATCCAATAGGCGACCAAATATCCTCACATTTCTTGTCTTTGGCATCATCACTCAGCAAAGATTCTGTAAAGAGTTGGCACATGGATAATATACCATCCTTGGTTACTAGGACTGGGAACCACAAGTTAAATGATACGGTTATGACAACTCTTTTTTTGAGACTACAAAAAACACAAAATGAGAAATATTTGTGTTTTAGTTCCCACCCTTAACAAAACAGGGCACCAGGATGGACTAAAAAGTCAATAGCATTCTTCATATACTCTGAAGATTGTAAAGATGCTGTCAGCATACCATCTAGCAAGTCGCAAGGATCTCTTACAGGAAAGATTTTCAGCTCAAGTATCGATTTTGACAGGTCAACAGACAACTTTTTCACATACGTAGCTGAATCACTGCAAATACAAACAATATCACTCAAATCTTTGTTGAAGTTGGTAAGAACACTACACTCCATGTTTTCCAAAAGTCTGGTGTCATGTTTTCACCATTATCCCAGATGCTTGGTGACAGCACTCTTTTCACATATACCTGTCACTACACCTTACTTTGAATGCTTAAAGCCTGGGGCGTTTGGTGATTCACCTACTATCAAAACTGAAAAGGGGGTTGATGTATCAAGGGATTTTAGCCATTCTCTGTGGGTAAATGTGATGGTACATATTGGGAAAGATTCTTATGAACCAAGCCATTTTACCTATCAGTGAAAGAATCAAACCTAGTCAAAAAATCAATTATGGAGGAGGAGCTACGCTAGCAACCAGGATACCCGCGTAAGCTTCAGGCTCCGCCGACCTCCGCCACTAGCTCATAAATCCTGATATTAATCCTGAATTCGCACCAGACTCCCGTGTGGCTGAAGTGTTGCTGAGCTTAAAGGTGTAATCCCGAGATTTCCATCTTCTCGAATGATGAAGCTACGCCGTATTTTCATTTTCAGCCTAACCCAGCATGGAAGCCGGGACCTCGATTTCTAACCCATCCGGGTTGGAGTTGAACAACATCGGCCGCGGGACTTGGGCGGCGTCCGGTCTCCGGAAGTGGAAAATATCCTGACCGGTTTGGATGGTGGTACGGTGGCCAGGTTGATTCCATGGATCCGGCGGTAAGACGCACCGGTTGCTGTGGACAGGGGTCCGTTGCCCGAAGACCCTGCTGACCCCCCGGGGTCGACGGGCCTGGATCCTCGCTGGAGACGACGGTGTTTATATCGCGAGAATGACGAGTGCCCACCGTTAACGTCGGCCCCGCTTGTGCCTGTTACCCCGGAGTTGTCGACCTCCGGGGTCCAAGATCTGATCTGTCGCTTTGCGAGAGGATTTGGAGCGGGTGAAATGTACGCCGTTGTTGCAGACTGTAATGGGGCTTCACTCGCAGGTCACCGCCATCATCCACAAAATGGTCGTAAAAGCTGAAAATATGCATCTGGGACCGGACTACGACCCTTCGATAGTCTTGAAACACGTTGTGTTACCCGCGAAGCAGGGCATGCCTGACACAGAGGGCCCCGAGCGGAAACCAGATCTGGTGTTTTCTGTCGGCTCCTGAACAACAGATAGCGAGCCTGGAACTATCAAAAATTCATCATACTCAATGCCGATACCGCCCAAGATGGACATAGCCGATTTTATACTCCAGGGTAATTTCCTCTGTGACTATCGGATTGATTTATCATTCTTTTCCTCCCAGTTGGTTCAACTACGTTCTCGTGATTTACTGTTGGTGGACAGGTATCTCCGTTTGAGTTGTGGACTTCGAGTACTAATACTTTGGATTCGATTGCACCGTACTGACTTTGACTTTCTTGAACGTTTGGATTCTCCTGTCGAGATGGCGGTTCGTGCGGAGAGAGATCGCACGAAAAATCGGAGTGGCCAGGGTTGAGTTTGATTGTCTGGGTTTGATAACAAGGCTTTATTCGATACGGGACTTGTAGCCTACAATGATGCGGGAGTCGGGCGGTTTTCACAAACTCCCCCAGTTGTTTTGTAATTGCTGCTTCACAATGTTTTGATTATATTTAGGGGTGGTTTGCTTCTGGCGGGGAGCGAGGGGGGCCGGGAGCCTGTATGACTTCTCCTCCTCCACTCTTTACCTTCTTTAAGGCTTTAGTTGTTGGGCGACAGGCACGCTGCTAGTGGGGTTAGGCCGTAGCCATTGCAGGGGTGCAGGGTGGGGCGAACGGGGGAGGGTTCTTTATTTTGTCTCTGTTTAGTTCTATGGCCTTTTTCTTTCTTTTCCCCTTTTTACGAGAGGTGGGTTGCTTATCCTGAGTCGATCTTTTTCACATAACTGGGTGTCTGCCCTGGTCTTAATTATCCTGAATCGTGGGTGGATGTACCTTGCTGGCGTCAGCATTACGGGGTTGTGGATAGTATTGTTTCTCCTTTTTCATATACCTGTTCATGTTGACGTCCCACTCTCCTGTGCAGTGATTTTACCATATTGGCTTATTCGCCTACTTACCGTTGTTATATATTTTAGTTGGAGAAGTGTGGCTCACCGGTTAGAGGAGGCAGTTCCTCATGCAGCGGTCAGACCCGGGACCAGGGTTCAATCCCCGACGCGGCAGGGCCTTGAGCTCAAAATGTCCACGGAATCGATAATTCTCGCCTCGGTGCCTACTCAAATCGTGGGTTCACACTCTGCAACTCTGGGCAATAGCTTGCTTAATCTCCACTACGGCCCCACCGCGGTGGGATGCCTGGTCTTCACCTTGGGGATGCCCAGTAGGGGTAATCTTGCAGGGAAAGGCCAGGACGGGTTTCCAAAGCAAGCGCCTTGAGACCTTACGGTGAAAGGCGCTATATAAGAATGTATGATTTATAATTTACGATTACTGTATGACACCTGATATGTGTTAATATTTCCTGATTCTCTACAGGTTTTAAAATAATTAAACAGGACCTAAAACATGCTTCTAAACCCCTCCTCTTTAGACCAAAGACCACAAAACTGAAAAAAGCAAAAGGAAGAAGAAACAATATTTTAGTGACATCCCTAAATAACAAAATTCAAGCAGAATAGTGTTAGCCCATTCTTTTTTTGCTGCTATGCTGCTACCTTGTATAACAAAGTTATATTGCATTGGCCCCTTCAGGAAGAAATACAAATGACTCTTTCACTCCACTTTTCCTTTCTTCGAAGGGCATTTAATTTGTGGTTGTGCTGGTGTTTTTTCAGTGTTTATATGTTTACACTAGTGATGGCTATTTCCATATTGGTAGGGTTTTATCCACTATTATAGGGTTAAACCTAAAACCGGATAACTGATATATATTGTTTAAGGAGTACAGTATGAATATACAAAGTTTTATTTGCCGAACACCATTTGAGGTGCCCATTCGCCTCTATGTTTTTAGGACAAATTCGGATGACCTCTTTCCTTTGAGGTGATATAACTTTTATATACATTTTCTCCCATGAACCAACATTGCTAAACTATCTGTTCCCGTGTGTTTTTCCGATCAACACAACACTGATATTCAGTTCTTTCTTTCCTCCTAATTTTTCTATTGCCTTGTGTTGGAGAAAAAATTGCTGACTTGGAAAAAAAATTCCCTTTTGTCAATGCAACTGAAGTAGGACAAATCAGTCTGACCACACAGTGTATGTGTTATTCAGCGAGTGTGTCAGTGCAAGTGCAGCAGCCACAGCATTAATATAGGGTGCATGGTTGTGCAGTGTTACCACCTTACTAGACAATGCTTTATCAGCATGGAATTTAACATAAATGTATCCCCTGCCCATTTCCCAGGATACGCTCAGAAAAATGATCAATATATGAAACTTTGGCCTTACACACATCAAGGCCATCAAGGATATCGCTGTGTTCTCTATTAAATTTGTAGATTTATCTATCTAAATTTGTAAATTTATATAGTGCGGCTTATCACCCTTGAGGGTTTCCAGGCGATGTCCATGGGCACAGAGGCATTATGTGACTTGCACAGTGAATCACAGTATGTTGAGCTGATGCCGAGACAGAAACCAGGATCCCCAGCTCCTGAGTCGGCAGCTTTGACCATTGCACCACAACCCTCTCATGTTGTGGGGTAATACCAGTGATCAGACCAGGAAATGCTGTGTTATCCGCTATCTTTAGTGATCTAACTTGTCGGTATTTGTTTGGTGCATCCACTGATACCACTTGTCTGTCCTCACCAGCTGATGAAGTTAAGATGAGATGCATTAGAGGTATAAGACGCAGGTGATGTCTATATGGGTGCAAGTGCTTGGTTTACGGATGATGCCTACAGACCAATAGTATGACACCGAAGGAATTTTTTAACCCATTTCAAATTAATTTTTTTGAAAATTATGCAGTAAAATACCCCATTTTAATTCAATTTTTTCAAAATGTTTTTGTGCTGCAACCGATTTATCAGCTCAAGCCAAGCTGGATTACTGTGGTCCATCCTGGCATCAACTAAGACCTCTTTATACCTTAACTTTTAGAATCCAGCGGCCATCAGTGACCCAATAGGAGTTTGCATTTGGAAGACAACATTTAAATAATATCACAGGTCCGGCGCAGAGTTTCACATGAGAACCCTTCTTTTACCCCAACAGAGCACATACCCAAAATATGAAGCATTATTTTTCAGAAGGCTTTGAGACTTTGCAAATGTAGACAATATGTAAAACAATTATTGCAGATATTAAAATATTTGTAGCAATCATAAATATACAGAGTATTTATTACGAATGCTGGCGTCACAGTACACTCAACAAGTTCTCATTTGCCCTGGCTAAAAGTGATTTGCACTGGCAGGCATAGCATTACTTGCTTGTGTACTTGAATGCTGAGGGCAGGCAGCTGGGGACTGACTGACAGCAAGTACAGTTTGTTTTTCTGTGGCACCAGAGTGTTCTCAGACTGCAGCCTTGAAGCAAAACGGACAGGTTCCTGTGGAATAGAAATGTTTTCCCTTTTAACATTTTAGAACAACATCCCTTCATGCCTTCAGTTTTTGCTATGGGTAATTTTAAGTACATGGATGTTGTTTTCAGCACAGCAACTACCTCTTTCAGTCTTCCAGTCTTGTTTATTGTCTCTGCCACACTTTCCAGACTTTTTTCCAAAACGTATACATGGCCGGAGGAAAATCTCACTGAATTGTTGTCCCACAAATGAACATTGAAACGTGTAGGTTATTATGTGCCATTGCCAACTTTAAAGGTTTTCCACATCAAAGCATACAAAAACAGACACCTATATAACATTTAGGTACCCCTTCAGTACCCTCATATGGAGCCTCATTGGATGCAAGCATTCATCCATGGGGTACAGCTGTCTAACAATGAATTAAGGATTCGCACACCCATTGATTCTGTATAGAAGTTAGAAGCTTTTTAGCGTTGCCTGTTCTTTTAAAAAATATCTATTTAGTTCCTATTTGAATGTGATTAATTTGCATGAATGCTTCACGCTGCTTGTTTCATGTTAATGATTGTCTCTGCCAAAAGACTGCTAAATATAACTCAAGGAATTATTTATGATTCAAAATTTGCAAACCAAACATGATGAATAAAGTCTGCATATTGAATATATATGAAAAAGTGTAGAGAATTAACTGTTATGGAGGGTCTTCTGTACAATGACAAACATTTGAATGGCATCATGTTTTCGTTTTTTGGTATATCCTTGAAATAAAAGAATAATAACCATGGCCCCAGAATGCCAAGGCCAGACCGATTGGCTTTGGCAATACCTGCACTATAGTGGATTTTCATTATGTGGACCTTTCGTACACACTGTGCAATGCATACTGTGGATGACCTTAGCCTCGGTCCCATTGACATTAAGAAGAGAAGCCAACTTACCTAGTCTTTTTCATAAAAGGTTGATAGTCATGCTTGTTATACATCTATTCAGGTACTCCCTGTCCATTTGCCTCCCTTGCTTCCAATCCTACAATATCCAGAACATCAAATATTTGTGGACATCTGTGTAATGGGCATTGGTTCCTACAGATTGTCAACATCAGCACATTCAGAATCAGAGCCATTATTTGTGGCAGCTCATGGATCATTTAGTGCTGCCTCCCCTCATTGTCCTGGCAAAGTATAAGAAGTACAGAACATCTACAGTGGGTATTCCACAAAAACAAAAAAATACTCCAATGTAATTCACCAGATCTGCCTGCCTGGTGATGTGTTGCCTGTAACGAGGAACAGGAATACCCCTTGACAGCAGGGGCGGTGGGTGACATTTGAAAGTGGTGGAGCGCAAAGTGATTTGCATACAGCACCGTAGCGAGCGAGCGCAGCGAGCGATCCCGAACCCCAAAAGGGGGGTTTGGGGGAGTTACCCCCCCCCCCAGAAAATTTTGAAAAAAAAGGAGAAATATCGTGCATTTTCAAGCAAATTTGAGAAAGCAGGAAGGTTAATAAAGCAATTGTGAAAGTGCAGTTATTACATTAATAGATGGCATAACATAGGTAGCTGCTTATTCAGTATAACCACAGAGCTTCATACATTCCGTCCTATTACGCTCAGGTGCTGAATTCAGACTATAAGACTTTCATGAAAATCTCAGCTCTAAGAGTAGAAGAAGTTGCACAGCAGTTGGGAGACAGCCTTCACAAAGCATTGGGAACCACGCCTTACCTTTACCATGTTCACAGTAAATAATGGAAATAATAAAGTATTAACATATTTGTGTTTGTTAGTCACATGAAATGAGAAATGTTGCCCCGTCCAATGTATCAATACCAAAAACATGCACTTACCACTACCCTCATTTTCAGCTACCAGACCTCTGTGTGATTTTGTTAGCATTTAGAAGCTTAGCCCGGTGTCTTAAATCTGGAAAAATATCCACTTTCTGCCAGTACTTTTGCCCAAGCCCAAGGTAGCCCTCTGTATTTGTCTACTCCTTCTAAAATCAAATGCAAGGAGAATGTTCCTGTTTTTGTGCTCCTAACTGTTCTCAAAGTGGAACAGGTGATCTGAAATGCAAAATTTAGTGAGAACCCTAGTTGACAATTTACCAAAAGGTATGTAGTGCTTCTGTTACGGCATTGGAGACCTTGGACATCTATTTATAAACTGGACCTAGGTGGGTGGCAGGGAAAAACACAGAAAATGCTAACAGGTAAAGATAAATACTAGCCAAAACTAAAACGCACACAAACATCACTTAGAAACCGTCTCACTTTACTGCAAAATCCACCCCAGACCTTATCCCTCACTTAGTCGCATTGTGACTGTTAGGCAATCCTTGATACCCCCATGGTATACCTGGGCCTTTTGAGGTGCATCCAGAATCCCAAGACATTTCTCTAGATATCCAGACAAGCTTAATTACAACACTGACCATTGACAGTACATTTCAACACCACAGCATATTTACTGAACGGAAATAATGTGTTTTTTGTGGAAGAATCATGTATTTTTTTAAGTCAATTATCAGCCCTTTGCCCTGCCGTGGTATTTAAGGTGGTACTTTTTCGGAGACAGGTCACTGTTAAGAGCTAGTCTCTGATAGCAGCCCTTTTTCTAAAAAGAGTCAAGCAGCCCACAAGGTCACCTTCATCCACAAAATGTTCAGCCTCTCCCCGGCCTTTCTGCACAACAGATTATTTAGCAGTGTCAGGGCCCCGGCACAGACAGCTGACCCGCTGCAACTGCGCTCGCCCCCGAGCCCGAGCACCATTAGAGGTCCTGGGGTGTTTTCGGCTTAGTCGCATTTTTGTGCAGAGGGTTAAATGTTCGTCTAATATGATGCCCAGTCACGCGCTTAAAGGCAGTGTGCAGTACGAGTATTTCACATTTGCAGCCTCATATAGAAGAAAGTACAAGCTTTTTATACACTTGATAACTATGTATGATCAATTGGATGATAGAAAGTTTACTAAACAGATGACTTTGATGACGTTTTTAAAGTTGCAGGCACTCCGGAGTACCCTTGTCAGGGTTAGTAACCGCTTTATAAATACCAGTACCATTCCATTCCTTAGTTGTGCGAATGACCAAACTTATGACTTGATAGGAAAGGTCAGTTTTACTGTTTGATGGCTTAGAGTTGGAAATAAAATGAAGCAAACCTCAGACTGATGAGCAGCACACACCCACCTGTGTGATGATTGATTCTGAGGTCGGAGTCTGACGAGTCGACGGAGTGTGGACCGCTGGGCTCAGGCGGCTGCTGGCTCAGTGCAGTGGCTACTAAAACAAAAACACAACGTCACGACGGAGCGCGCGACTCCCGAATGAATGGCCAATCACTGCTGGCTTCATGCTGAAGTCACACAGTGGTTGGCCAGATCAATCCACAGTCATGAGCATCTGCCCCCACCCACGCGCGGCATCTAATAATGGATGTTGCGCGGTGGACCAGCCAATCCTGGCGCTGCATGCAGCACAAGGATTGGCTAGGGGGGCACATTGTGTACTCGCCTTTGCAGCCCCTTGTAAAACCCGGGCCCAGCTGAAAGAGCACCCCAGCCCCTTTTGACCCTCTCTACTATTATGCCTCACTGTGTTTGACACATCTGCGCATGCTCGGGCAAGTCACAGCCCAATATTTCTTATGCGCAAAGCGTGCTTCCCCTGGCCTACTGCAGTCAGAGACTGTCAATCACAGCAGCAGACCCGCCCCCACCCCCTGCGCACTCCGAGTCCGGACCCAACCGAACCATAATAAATTATCCCTCTCGTGGCGCTATGATTGTTTTTGAACTGAGTGATTGAAGACAACAGGCAATGTTTTATCGCAACTTCTTGCCTCGGTGCGTCCAGAGCAGGCTTAGTGGGGCTACGCCCCTACACCCCAATGGACGCACCACGGCTGCTTGACAGGTAACAAACAATATAGTTATGCCCTCAAGGAAAAGGGGCCATGCTAATCATACCCGTGAAAGGTTATGCCAGTCATAACCGTATGTTAGGTGGGGAAAAGCACTATTTCTTTTTAATTACCCTCACACACCCTAGTGGTGTCATGCTTCATCATTGGGTCACCCCGACCCCTAAAAGTCGGGGTGGGCTCAACCACAGTGTTGGGTAGCTCTTTAGATAGATGAAGGAAGGGGGGGCTTAAAGATTAAAAAACCTCTGTCAGACCCCTGGTTTCCCTTTATTCTTGGGTCTGACTGGGTCAATAAAATTCTTAAAAAGCGGGTCTCATTGGATTTTAATGGTCCTAAGACCCTAGTGCCGACATGTTTCTGTCCGCTATGGCCATAAAGGTCCAGGACTTTCTTCAGGGCTGGAAAAGAACCCCCCTACATATGTGGGGAATTACAGGATGGGAAGTCCCTATCCTATCCGTGTGGCGAGGGAAGAGTAGCTTCTCGTATGTTGTAAGAATCACTGTTTCTGTGCGTTGCCGGGCTCCATCTGTAGAACACAAATCACAAATGGACACAGTTACATGTATCACAAATTCAACTGTAAGTGCTTATTGCGGAGTGCTGCATGCCAAATTCAGTGTGCATGCTGTTGTGGTGGAGAATTACCCCACTTGGTGCCACTCATCCTAGAGGCTCTGTGACATGCTATCATAATGTGACAGATCTATAGGGTGGCGATGTAACTCGCATTCTAACACTAACTCTGTGTTAGGATGGGTACTAAACAGAAGGAAATATCTGTAGAAAATAGTCTCAATTTCAGGATAATGAACACCGTCTGTAAAAATTTTATAAAAACACCATACATCTATGCATGCATACATTCAATCATGCCATTCGCGTGTTAGTACTCACATTAGCACTTACCAAAATTATGGGGACTTCGTGTTTCTTACAGGACCGAATTGAGCGTTTGAGTGGTCCTAATGGTAATGTAAGAAAAACGAGACGTGTGGGGGCGATTAAGGAGCAAAACTCAGAGTGTCTTCCCAGGTTGCGGGAAAAGCACGCGTAATATAGCCGCCTGTTCAGCAGTCAAAAAACAACAATTAGTGCCCGGGGTGAGCGCTCGCGTACTTACTTAAAGTTAAGGTCTCACCCAGCTCTTGCACCTACTGCGGCTTCGGTCCTTGGCTCTGTGAGGAGGAGTCGCTAGGTTTTCGGGGATATAAACACCATTTTGGCGCTCAAGCTGCCAGAAACAGAGGCGTACATTACGGGATGCCCGGAAGTGATGTCACGTCGTGAAGGTGGGTCTGTCAATTTTTCCGGCCCCGGAAGAAAAGAATCATGGGACATGTGGTCCCGAAAGTAGGGCCGTGATGTTCGGTCCAAGTAACCATATTATCTGTATTGTATCCGGTTTTACCCTCTCCATTTAACATAACGTGACACCAAATACTATTATATCATCGAAGGACAGGTATAATAGTGGTTAATTATGTGTCTGTAGAAATTATCAGATGATTCAAAGTTGGGTATAAACTACACAAAAATGTGTGGCTCATGTGTGAAGACATCCGGTGAGGATGACCTGGTCTTCAGTGTGTGTGCTTCCTGTTGGGGACAGGAGTGCTCATCAAGTATGTGGCTAAATCCCATTTGCATCTATATTGGTTGGTATTTGGGAAATCTCAGTCTTATGTTAGGCAAATCACACCTAAGTAAAGTCAAGGTAATTGAGAGATCTCAGTCATATATTCACATAAGGTGGTGCTGGCTATTGATTGCACTTAGTAAACAATAACAGGGAACTTCCATAGTGTGTTTACCTGATTAATTGTGGTGACACTTGCTCTGGGCTGCACCTGTACACCACTGTATATGAGTTAGTGTTTACAATATAATTCATAAAAGCATGTGATGTATGTACAAGGACTGGCCACTACTCATTTTTTCAGTTGGCTCCATGGTATACAGTTGTTAAGTCCAACTTTGCGGGTTTTAAGGAGGTACACCCACCGTTGTTCTTTGTCGAGAAGCACTTTCTGTAGGTTGCAGGTGCTCTTTACCTTCTCAATTACTGTCCACCAGATGTCCGTATTTTTATGTTGTTTTTCCACATTGTGAGTTGTTAGCCTCGTGGCGGTTACCGCTCTCCTAATAGTGCTCGTATGTTCGCTAATGCGAGTTTTTACTTTCCGGGAGGTCATACCAACATAGAATAGTTGGCACAGACATTTAATAAGATAGACTACTGACTCTGCGGTTACAATCCGTGTGTGATCTTTGTTCCCAAGGAGTACGTAGACCAAGTTCAAGGAATTTAGTATGTTCAGTAAATTCACACAACACGCACGATCCACATGCGAAATGACCAGTAACTGTTGGAACATTCCACAGGGTAAGATGACTGGAAACCTTACCGGCAGCTTCTTGAGATAACATCAACAGTGGGTACCAGTTGGATCCAGAAAGCAAGGGGGAAAGTCCCAATAGAAACATATCATATGCAGAGGCCTCTATAGTTTGTAACACTGTTCAATAACTACCTTAAAATGCAGGACAGATCTCAAATCCTTTTTTCCAGGGTTGTCTGGATCTGCATCGACCCGAAGTAAAGACCGGGCGTCTCCGCCCTGGGCCTTCAGACCTACTACTAATGTCAGCATCAAGACATTCTATTTGTCATACATTCTGCTGTTCTATCAGCACAAATGACTTTTTATTACTATTTTGTGTTCTTCTTCATCTTTCCATTCTCACTTCCTTACCTTCTCTTATGAGTGCTTTGAGGTGGGCATCTGCCGATAATTAACCATTATGGAAAAGTCCTGAAATTAAGTTGGATTGCATCAACTTTGCCAAGTTTTTTTTACTACATAGCCAACTTTTAGAAATTCATTTGATTTGAAGTCTATTTTTGATAGATAGTTCCCCAGTTAAAAAGGTATTTCACCTGCAGGTGAAGTTCAGTAAAGGTGACAAACTTCTCAGCTCAGTGACTTTGTAAAGTTTTGCACCTTCCTAACAACTCGCTGGTAGAATTATAATGCTGTGCACCAGCCATCACTATTTAGGCCCTGCCCGCCATAACTGGATTGAAACCACCTTATTTTTATTACTTGATTGAACAGAAGACAGTGTAGCTTCAGGAAGGATCCAGCCTGGTCAGACAAAACTAACCTACACTCGATGATCCATCAATGTATTTATTTAGGGATTTTCCCCATGATTGCAGCGTTTTGGTCAATTATTGGTAAACAATGATCTAAAATGGGCTGCCTAAAATGCTTTAAACCCGTGCCATGCATGGCTTAAAAAGAGGGTGCATGTCATGCCCCTTCAATACAACCTTGAGAAAGCCATGGCTCCACTAGCCATATAGGGCAAAACACGTGTCAGCTGTTCACTTTCCCTAATAATTTGCTTTACGAAAAACCGAAAAACGAGTGAAATGAATACAAGAATGTGGTGAATAAAAAGACCTACTTTCACCCAAATGAACCTGGATTAATGAGTATTATTTGAACAAAGAATTACCCTTTAACAATATTATTTCTTGGAAAAGTGGAAGACCTGCTCACAACCCTTTTCTCGCATGTCATGCCTGCCCCTGGAAAAAGGTATGAGCAGAAGTAACAAACAGAAGGTGGTTCAAGAATCTGTAACATGTGAGAAAAGCTATACAAACAGAAATGGAGTACTTGTCAATGTTGCATAAAGATATATAAAACCTGGCTTTTGGAATTCGAGTTTTCCCTTTTGCTTTAAACAATTTCCCCAGGCTAAAACCTCAGTCACAACTAAGCCTGGGCGGTGAACTAAGCTCCGCTCACGGAGTTTCCCCGCACACCGTGTTATGCGGAGTTCCAAAAAACTCTGCTCCGCATCGCGTAGCAGAGTATTTTTCTCCTCGCTCACAATCGTCAACGTCAAGTTGGCAATCGCGAATGAGTAAAAATCTCGCCGGGAGGTTGATTTTCCTCGCTCGCGGTCGTCAACGTCAAGTTGGCGACCGCGAGCGAGGAAAATCAACCTCTCGGCGAGATTTTTACTCATTCGCGATCGTCAACATTAAGTTGGCGAGCGTGGAAAATAAACATCCCAGCAAGATTTCTCAGCACGGGGTGGTCAGGTTTCTCATTGCGAGTGGTAGTGTTTGCTCGCGATGAGAAACTGCTTGTTCGCATTGGGAAAGCTGACGCTCGAGTAAAAATCTACTTGAGCGGCAGAAAAGGGAAAGAAGGGACCGCTTGCGCTGTGCAAGGTGCAGTTCGCGATGATTGCACAGTGCGGACAAGCATCCACACTGTGAAATTCTTGTTTATCAGCTGTCTTTATACTTTGGATTGCTTCAATAACGTGCTTAAAGTGACAGGCTCCATCGACATATCAACACGTTCCTATCCTTTCTTGAATCCAGGTCTTCTTCTGGGGTGGTTATAATACTCGTTTTCCTCATTTGCTCCTCTGTTTGCCTGCTGTCATACATGTGAGCACCAATATGGTAACCTGGCCTTTTTGCTACTTGGTATGCTTTAGTAATGACATTTTATTAGTTTCAGAAAAAAAATATCCTTTTGGATGCAAAAGTGTCTCATCATTTGGGAAAAACGTTTGCTGAATTAAAAAAAGTGAAGCTGGTATATCCGATTATAGCGCTGAAATACAGAATATTCTGAAAAGCACTATATTCATGTAATTCTGAAATAAAATATACACAATTACTCTCGCAAGATTGGAATCCTCACTAGTCGATTTTAGTACAAAAGATTAAAACAAAAATTCGCTTGTTGAAAATTATTTACTACTTCTTTTATTCACAATTACATTAACCCAGTCACACTTCTTTCCTGCACTCTCAAAAACCATTTCGTTTTGTTCTGTAAATCTATAGCTACACCTTCCAAAAATGTAAAAGTCAGAGCATCAGCCATGCAGCCTCTTTCATTCTGATTGGAGATGTCAGTCCACAATTTTATTTAGCTTCTTCCAAAAGTGGAAACACAGATCCCATCATATTGTTTTTGGGGACCTGGCCACTGCTTTGTTTAGTGTGCCACTTTTGATTACTGTGTGGTGTCAAGAGATATTCCAGGGCACCACACCTGGGTTGCAGAACTGTGTGCCTGTGGTCAGGTTCTCTGCTAAAAGATTTCTGCGCTACCTTCATGCAACCTCCACCCTGTCGAATGCCCTCTTGGAAAATGTCGGCGCTTGTGTGCAAGACAGGCGCGCAGCACTGGGATGGGGCTAATCCTGCATCATGAGCATCCATTGCATATTCATCTAGTCTCTTGTTGCACGAGGGAGAATGCAGTGCTTAGCCTGAGGTACCCTGCTCAGGACATCATGAATATACAAATTAATTCAAATATTAGACCCAACCGGCTGCGGCATATTCAAGTCTGCGCTGCTGTCGCTGAGGAGCTTTTCGTGAGCGTTCAATCCCCATCTTAGGATTCAGGCTAGTGCCTGCAGGCAGAGACAGATTTACATACAGAGCTGGGCATACAATAATATTCTCACCTCAGCAGTCTTGTTCCATGAGCAGCAAACTGCTGCAAGCAGACAGCTTCAAGGGGACCGGCTGTGTACTGCTAATGATGATGGTAACACAAATTATTATTATTATTATTATTATTATTATTATTATTATTATTATTATTATTATTATTATTATTATTATCATCATTAGTATAATCATAATCATTTTTTTACTGTTATTATTATTATTATTATTATTGCTGTCATTACTATTATTGTTATTATTATTATTACCAATATTATTATTATTGCTGTTGTTAATATTATTACTGTTACCACTAACATTATTTTTATTATTATTGTCATTATTATATTACTATTGTTATTACTATTACTTTTACTACTAGTAGAGGGCGTGGCCAAGATGGCTGTTGGAAATGGGGGTCTCTAATTGTCAATGGCTTGCACCATATCCAAGTAGGGACCCTTCCTTCTAGTCAGGGTAAGGGAGTTACACACTAAAGATAACCCCTGCTCACCCCCTCGGTAGCTTGACACGAGCAGTCAGGCTTATCCCAGAGGCAATGTGTAAAGAATTTGTACATAACACACACAGTAACACACTGAAAACACTACAAATGGACACTACACCAGTTTAGAAAAATAAATAATCTTTGTCTAAACCAAACAAGACCAAACCAACAAAGATCCAACTTAGAGAACTTAAAACATCATTTTGAAAGTTTTTAAGTGAATCTGACCATAGAACTCCATGGATGCGGTGTTTTTTTACAAAGTACCCTAGATGTGTCAAAGTCCACAAGGAAAAAAAGCTGCAGAGGAGTGAAGCGTCGGAAAACACAGCGATGCGTCGATTCCTGCGTCCCTGGGGAGGCGATGTGCCAGTTCTGCTGCACATTAGAAGTGTTGCGTTGAATCTGGACTGTAAGGGTAAGCGATGCGTCGAATTCCAACATGGTTCCGGTCGGCAGGTGGAAAACTTGGCACACAGGTGCAATGAATGGAAATCCAAACATGCTGGAGGTTGATGCACCGGCAGCAAACAGGGGCTGGATCGATTTTTTCAGCCGCGGCCCCACGATTCATCAATTCTTTTAGCCGCACAGCAGGGCCTGCGTCAGAGTCTGTGCGGGGGCCCGGACTTTGGAGACACAGTGCCCTGAACTCAGGCTGTGGCGGTTTCTTCAGGCTGTAGGCAGATGCTGCGTCGATTCTTTCAGCTGTATGGCTCTAGGGGTGCCTTACATGTAGAAAAAGGGAACATTAGGCCCTATCAAGGGGGTGCACTTGCCAAGCCGTCATGGCAATTTAGACAGCACTTAAAGCCACTACAATGGCATGCCTGAGACAAGTTTACAGGGCTACTCACATGTGTGGCACAACCAGTGCTGTAGGCCTACTAGTAGTATTTGATTTACAGGCACTGGCCGCACCAAATGCCCTTTCCTAGGGACTTACCAGTAAATCAAATATGCAATCATGGAGAACCAATCAGAAGCACAATATAAACAGGGAGCACTTGCACTTTAGCACTGATCAGCAGTGCTAAAGAGCCCAGAGTACATAAACCAGGGAAAATGAAGTCCGGGAGGTAGAGGCAAAAAGACTGGGGAAACCACACCAAGGATGCCAGGTCTTACAATGGCGTCTAGAGTGGTCGCTCCGCTGTGAAGGTCTGCTCTGACCTAGGCCCATCTGATGGAGCAAGGATTCGCACGTTAAGCGACTTGCTCTCATTCAAGAACCTCGTTTAATGTATAATCATATTAATCCAACTGTTCGTCATTTATTTTTACTTTTTCCCCAACACGTGGGTGTCCCCAAGAGGCTTGCCTGTGTGTCTTTTCATACTAACAAAGCTTGCACTAGAAGAAATGGCTGCTTCGCTGAAATTCAGTCTGCGCATGCGTCGGTCATACCCATGTGATGTGACGCACTCGCATTCTGGAGGGAATCTGTGCTCATGCGCACTGTGGCAAACATGGCCGCTTGTCTCTTACCACGCTCTACGCTTGCTACTGCTGCTTTAGCCTATCTGTCTTTTCGCACTAAAATGTAATACTATAGAAGTTTTAAAGTTAAGGGGTGTGTTTAATTTTAGCCTGGTATACAGTGTGATCATTTTATATGTGATTCTAATTTGTTCTCGCTTACTTTTCATGTATCGCGTCTCTGGGGCTGGGAAAATCGGGAGTGGAGCCATACTTGAGGCTCTGCTGGGCACCGTCATGTGACCGGGGAGAAGCTCCACTGCGCAGAAGCTGAAACAAGCCAGCTGGCTCCTGAAGCACAATGCGCCTGAGAAACTTCTCTGAGAGACCAAATCTTACCTTGAAAGATGCAATACTGTTGCTACCTGCTATGAACTATATTGTACTGCTGTATTCCTATGCATGGGAACGTGAACCCAAGGGGCGGGTAGGCAGAAATTATTATGTATGATGGGAACGCATAATTCTAGGAGGTGACAATGATCTCATCACCTCTCCTGACCAATCATAGTCTGAAAAACTGTCACTTGCAACATTGGTGGGTGGTCTAAGGGTCCCCAAACAGTATAACTGCCCTAGTTTAGCTTAGGAAAATTGTCCGACTTGTCCGAGTAGCAGACCTGTCACTGACCCTACGAACTCTATAGGTGCCTAATCTTGAGTGCTGCGGAGCACTCTGTCCATACTTTCCACAAACTCCTAGGGGTGGAAATAGTCATAAGTGCTGGCGGAGCACTTTGCTGGGAAATTCGAAAACCCAATCGGGGTTACTGGCGGATTACTTGCAGAAAGGGGTAACGCAGGCGTCGCTTCTGAAGCTGTGGGTGTTGGTCGTACCTTGGTGAGCCCAGTCCTGATCCCAAATCCTGAGGGGTATCCTGTCCTGTCTGCCCGTGAGCTGTACCTGCTCGCATTCTGGCATTCCTTTTCTGAGGGTCCTTGTCCCCGTCCTCCCAACTGACCCGTGGCCAGGGTTGGTCTTCACTCTGAATTAGGTAATTATTAGTCTGTGGGTTTGCGTCTCTCTCGTCTCTTGTCTCTCTCTCTCTTGTCTCTCTCTCTCTCTCTCTCTCCATTTTCTTAATAAAGCACTCTTGTCTGTGATATTGCTCTATCACCTTGAGAAGCAAGTTATATGCAATTGTTTATTAGAATTGTTCCACTTCTCTCCCCACCTTTAGAGAATTGCCAAACTGTCATATTTCATTAGTATGTTCCCGTTTTTTCCCTTTCCCTTAGTGTGATTGCCGTGAACTTAGCAAGATAGCATAATAGCCTAGATAAATGTTATAGATCCCGTTCATATCCCATTTCCTAGTTTAACCTTTCAGTGACTAGTTGGTTCCTAATTTTTACCCTTAGTGTTTCCGTATACTCAAATGGTTCTTGCTTTAATTCACAGTTACCTTTTGGTGGTGATTTTGATGCTTGATGTGTTACTTTGCATTTTGCTAATACTGACATATTCACTTTGAAATTTCCTACATAAACACTTAAAACTTTTCAGGTGTCTGTAGTCATTTTGTGGAACATAGTGTGGACAAGTATAAATTGGGTTATAAAGTGTATTTTTCTTCTAGGACCCCTGTCACCTTTTCCCTGCTAGCTCCTGATCCATCTGGAGTAATGTGCCTGTGGTAAGTCAGGTACATGATCAGCAGTGGTGAGAAGTCACCCCCCGAATTACTCATAGTGGCGTGTACAAACTCACCCGGTTCACGCCAAACGCGAGTCATTGGTTTGAATGCGCACGCCAGGGCCCAGTGCGTGTGAGAATTGGGAAACCCAGTGACCCGGGTGAACTGCACGCTCTATCAGTAATTTTCTGGTAGCAGAGGTAATGGTTAGGACTAGTTAAATTAGGTAGACAGGATAGTTGATAAACAAACTGTGAAAATTAAAATGTGCTGCTAAAATTTCTATGCTGCTGATTTCTCTATTTGCATTTCAAATATTTTGCAATGTTTTAAGGATTCATATGACTGTGTATATGATTTTGCATTGCTGCTATAGATAATTATATGTAATACTAAACAAGAACTGTTTGTACGTGTTCAAGTGTAAGTCCGAATCCCCGGGGAAGTATATAGCTAACGGTGAGTAGAATCCGATTAGCTGGAAAAGTCACGTGTTTCGAGTCATTAGTGTAGGGTGAAGGAATACCTGGAAGCACTAATTAGGATTTTTTTTTTTTTTTGCACCTGTATAACTGATAGCCACGAGTCCTTTGTATAAAACTTCCCTTGTGATATCACCTAGAAAGGGTCACATGTGGGAGGAGTAATAGGGTCTCCGAGGCTTGACTGGTAAGTAAGATAGTTCGCTGGTGAAATCCTGGCTCAGTACATATCCCCGACTAAGGTGGATGAGTCAGAAGAATAACGGGTTCTATATTACTAGTGTGAAGGGACAGGCAAAGAAGTCTATCCAGAGTGAATGAAAAGTAGACAGAAGTGGTTTACTTGTAGTGAGAGAAAGTTTTTCTATCTATTTAGAACACTCAAACATAGTGGCAGACGTTGTGTGTTAGTTACTAAGTTTTGCGCTCGCACTTTAGGAAGAGTTAAAAGTTTCCGTTACCTTGTGAAGGAGGGAGTCGGGCGGAAAGCTGCTCTGACGTCACTCCGTGCCGCGCTGGTATTGGTCAGAACAGTGGGTGTGTAGTAAAGCCGAATTTGTAAGGGAGGGGTGAGTGCCGGAGCGTGGGACTTGGTCTCGCGAAAGGCCGCGCACCCATTGGATAAGGATTTTTGTATTCACAGTGTTGATTGGTTCCTACAGAATAAAAGTCGCGCTAGCATTGGAAGTACAAAGGTAACCAAAATTAATCAAGCCGAGTTAGAAGCGAGCCTGGAAAGGCATATGTGGTATCCTGAGTTTTTACCTAATCCACAAAACTCAGGCTTCTATAAGGAACAGATTATACGAGGTAGACCACACATGATGTATGGAATAAAGAGAAAAATGTCATTTGCCGACAAGGTAAAGAATTTCTTCAAAACAGATAAGCCCATTAGAACGAGAGAGGGGGGGATCATTCCTCCACCGAATACTCCTGCTTCCTTCATGATGTTTGAAAAGGGGTATCATACTTGTATATGGCTAGAGAATTGGGTAAAGTATACTGCAGATGACGGAGTTCTAGCATTTCCTATTGATGGTACCTTTAATGGTAGGATCCTGTTTAACTTAAGGACCCGCATGAATGAATTGCATCCCAGACCCAGATTGACCCAGTACGAGGCCTTAGAAGAGTGGGAAATTGAGGCTTTGGAAAGAGATAGACCCCGGATGGACAAGGGAGTGAGTAAATGGTATCCAAGGGTCCATAGAGAGACCAAAGAGCAGAAAATGAAACATTGGAGACAAAGCATGATGACAGAGGGATTGTTTCCAATGATGGGAGTATTAGAACAAACGAAAGGAAAAAGTAAAGAAAAAACCCATCACATAATGCCCATAGGGGACTCAGAAGATGAGCACCTAGAAGATCTATTGATGAAAAACCCCCCTCCCTATGCAGCCGAATCAGAGCCTTTGAGTTCACCAAACCCGTTTGCGAAATATCCCAGGTGTCGGAGGGATAGCGAGACAGATGGAACAGGTACAGACAGTAAAACCAGTGAAGGGGATGGGTTTTGCAGACCAAAATCCGCAGTCCCGAATTATCAGCCGTTTGGAGAGGGACCACCACGATTGGTCACTCCTACTGCCCCAAGTATTTACCCACCCTTGGTACCTCAAGTATTGCATGATAATTCTGCAGAAAAGGCTTTACGAGAGCAAGAGAAGGAAGCCCTGGCTAGGCAGCGAGATGATTTAGTCCGGACCATAGCCCAGATACATCCCCACCCAGATTCTCTGACTATCCCAGTAACCATTGGACCCGCTATTCCTCTTTATAGGGATAGCCTGGCTAGTCCTCGTCCTCCTGTTATCTCCCCAATAATGCCTACTCCTAGCATTCCACCCCCGAGAAAGGAAGTATTCATAGATGATGATCAAGAGAGTGAATGTGAATCCGTGGTTCTGATGGATTTGCCCATTAGGGAACCTAGGACTAGCATGTCGGGGGCAAGAAGTCAGAATAGGCCAAAAGAGGTTTTGATTGAAGGTGCATCTGGGGTTAGGAGTGCCACAGTAGTGTCACCAGAAGAATTAGACAGATGGACCAAAGAGTTGGAGAAAGAGACCACTCCCCAATCCAGACCGTTAGAGATCTATAAACTAAGGATAGAAATAGAAGAAATGATGGCTGGAAACGTAGGATTAGAGCGCTTAAACTCCTACAGTGAAGAAGAGTTACTGTTTATCAGTAAAAATCTTACCCGAAATGCTAGATTGCTCCATGAAAGATTAATGGACACAGCCACAGAAATGGGAATCGATGTCAGTCGCTCCAAAATCCTTCAGAAACCCTACAGAGTAGATTTTTCGGACAAAGACTTAGAGAGCTTGAATGTGGTAGGAAAACAGATCCAGATAAAAGAATTGTTGAAACTCTTGCAGAAATGGGGAGAGGTGGGGAAATGGAGAACCCGGTGGGCAAAGAAAAAGGAAGACAGCAGGGCTAAGTCTCAGGCTTCAGAATTCGTGTTAAAAGAAGTAACCCCGACAGAAAAATTGTGCCCCATGAGAGAGGTCCCGGGAGGAAAATATGTCCATGTCCCTTGGTCCCGACAGGATATTGTGTCATTTACAAATGACTTCCCGAAATTACGGGAAAAGCCTGTTGATTGGTACAGGCAAGTTGAACGCTTTATAAAAGTTCAGAAATGTCTTCTGAAAGACCTAGATGGGTTTTTCGACATTGTGGTCCCTGTAGATCTGTGGACCGAATGTAAAATAGAAATTAATTGGCCCAATGAAGAATATGCCAGAGATGAGAAAACAGGAGCTCCCTCACCTGATGTAATGAGGAAGTATGATCAGGTCATACAGTACCTCAAGAAAAAGGTGCCCGCAAAGGAGACAGACTGGACCAGAATAGATAGAACCACCCAAGAACGTGATGAAACTGTCCATTCCTTTTATGAAAGGTTACTGCAAGTATTCAAGACTTACAGTGGTATCAATAATGTGGACATGAAAGACATGACCCATTTCAGTTACAGATTCGTGCTAGGATTAAGGCCTGAAATATCTCAATGGATTCAAGACAATAAAATAAGTTGGCAGGGAAAGCCCATAGATGATGTCCTGAAATACGCCAAATATTGCGAAGATGAAATCGAAAATAAAAAGAAAGCCCTCAAGGAAAAAGTGATGTGGGCACAAGTAAAATTGGCTGAACAGCAAGAAAAACAGTTAAGTAAATTTAATTCCAGTAATAATGCTCAGAATGCCACTGCTGGGGGAGGAGGGAAGCCCCGGGCAAAATTGAGTCGGGAAGAGGCTATGAAGAAGTTCCCCTGCCACGGGTGCGGCCAGTTAGGGCATTGGAGAGACGAGTGTCCACACCTGCAGGCCGGTAATGCCCCTATAAATGGTTTAAATTCACAGGTGCAGAAAGAGGGGACGAAAAGGAACCAGCAACAGGTAAAGCTACCTCCAGTACCTCGCGCTCCTAGACAGAATTATAAGAACCAGGGCCAACAGAATGAAAGGGCGGAAATATGGGAGGGAGAGAATGGAAGCAATGCAGCAATTCCACAGTACCTGTTAAATGATTCGTTCCTCTGTGATGAACAAGATTGACGGGGCCTGAGAGGGGAGGACAGGGAGTGCGTGCTTGGTGCCTCCTTACCGGTAGACCAGACTGGACCATACATTGAAGGGAAGGTTGAGGGAAAAGACATCACCTTTCTGTTGGACACTGGTGCTACCCGGTCCACTGTGAGAACAGTGGATGTTCCTAACCTACCCCTCTCGGGAGAAGCTATCCAAGTAGTGGGTGTCTCAAATCAGATAATAAGTACTCCAGTAACCGAGCCTATGGAAATCTCCATAGGAAACTTTAAAGAAATGCACAGATTTGTGGTCTGTGATTCCAGTCCTGTGAACCTGTTAGGATGCGATTTATTGTGCAAAATGAACTGCACCATCTTTTGCTCACCAAAAGGCGTCGAAGTTCAGACCCCCGATGAAGATGGTTTGTACAAACTAATGTTAGTAAGATCTGATGCTGACATTAAAACCTTGTCAATCGAAGACTTGCCTGAAGAGCTTCAGTTAAGAGTAGTTCCAGAAGTGTGGGATTTCTCAGGAAAGGATGTAGGCTTAATGGCGAATGTGGACCCAGTTAAAATAGCAATAAAGACAAATGCGGTATATCCCAAAACAAGACAGTACAAAATGAGTGCAGAAGTAAAGGCAGGAGTCGCAACTGAAATTACCCGATTGCTCGAAGCAGAAATCATAGAAGAAGTAATGAGCAGTCCCTGCAATTCGCCTATCATTGGGATTAAAAAGCCTAGTGGAAAATACCGAGTAGTGCAGGACCTGCGCAAGGTAAACCAAATTGTTGTACCTTGCTGTCCCATTGTGCCCAACCCTGCAGTGATCTTGTATCAGATTCCTTGGAATGCGGAATGGTTCACTGTCATTGACCTGTGCCATGCATTCTTTTCCATTCCATTGCATCCCGAAAGTAAGTTCCTTTTTAGTTTTGAATTTGACAGCCATATCTATGTCTGGAATCGTGTCCCCCAGGGGTACACTGAAAGTCCTTCGATTTTCAACCAGATATTAAAGAAATGTCTTGAGACCCTGATACTGCCCGGAAAGTCCGTTTTGGTACAGTACATAGATAACCTCTTAGTGGCATCTAAAACTCAAAATGACTGCGTCACCGACACCATCGCCTTGCTGAATCCCCTAGGAAAAGGGGGACATAAAGTATCCCCTGACAAATTGCAGTTCTGTAAGAACTCAGTAAAATATCTGGGGCACCAGATAGAGAAAGGGATCCGAAAGGTCACCACAGAAAGGATCAAGATAATTAAAGCAATGGACCTACCCCGAACTCAGAAAGAGGTGAGGATGTTCCTAGGAGTTGTGGGGTACTGCAGACAGTGGATTGTGGGATTCGCAAATCTAGCCAAACCTTTGATAAAAATGACCAAGAAAGGAGTGGAAGACCCAGTCGGTTGGGACAGCGAAAGCATGTCTGCATGGGTAACATTGCGAAATTGTCTATGCACCGCACCTGCATTAGGTATGCCAGACTATTCCAAGCGTTTTGAGCTATTCTGTGACACCAGAGAAAATTGTGCGCTCTCAGTCCTGACCCAGGAGCATGGGCTGGTCAGACGTCCTGTAGCGTATTTCTCTGCCACTCTAGATCCAGTGGCTGCTGGATTACCCGGATGCCTAAAAGCAGTAGCTGCTACTTGCGTCAGTCTGGAGCAGAGTGAGAATATTGTCATGGGACATCCTGTCACCGTATATGTTCCACATTCTGTTGTAATCCTACTGACAAGAACCAAGACCCAGTATCTCACACCTAGTCGGCTGACTAAGTATGAGAGAATTTTGATTGGTGCTGAGAATGTAACGATTTCTCGGTGCAATATCCTAAACCCAGCAACTCTGTTACCTGTTCCCCTGGATGTAGACGACGAAGGTGAAATGGAACATAATTGCATTGATCTAACAGAATTCAGCACTAAGCCCTGTCCTGACATCAGAGAAGTAGCATTGCTTGATGGGGATCATACAATGTTCGTGGACGGCTCATGTTTAAGACATGAGAGTGGGGGTCTGTGTGCTGCCTATGCTGTTGTCACGTTGACAAACACCATAGAAGCCTCTTACCTATGCGAAGTGAAATCAGCCCAGGTAGCTGAGCTCATCGCCTTGACAAGAGCCTGTAGGAGGGGAAAGAACAAAAGAAGAACTGTTTATACCGACAGTCAGTACTG
This sequence comes from Lissotriton vulgaris, assembly GCF_964263255.1. Classification (NCBI taxonomy): domain Eukaryota; kingdom Metazoa; phylum Chordata; class Amphibia; order Caudata; family Salamandridae; genus Lissotriton; species Lissotriton vulgaris. The sequence continues at coordinate 1,068,665,836 of NC_141698.1, read as the reverse complement.
TTACGGGGTTGTTCATGACTTCGGCCAATTGTGGTTACAAAGAGAATTCATGACTTCCTCAGGTACCCCTATCAGAAACGGAAAGGTGGTACAGGAATTATTGGAAGCTATTCAATTGCCCAAAGAATTGGCTGTGGTCAAGTGTGCGGCTCACAGGTCAGGAAATGATGATGTGACAGCCGGAAATAGATACGCTGACCAAATTGCCCAATTTTGTGCCCGACACCAAATGTCCCTCCAAATTGGGTTGTGGGGTGGAAACAGCTGCCAACTGATGTTGTTTGATAATGTGTCAACGTGGGATGAATTGAAAGACTTACAACAGTCAACAGGCAGGGAAGAAAAAGCTAGATGGAGTGAAAATGACTGCAGAATGAGGAATGACGGTGTGGTGGTAGACAAAAGTGGAATGCCCGTGCTGCCCGACAGTCTGATAGATCCCATGGTCCGAATGATACATGAACCAACACATATGGGAAGGGATGCCATGTGTCGTGTGTTTGACAAGGTGTTCTATAATTCAAAGTTCAGGAACCAGGCGGAAAGGCTTTGCCAGAGGTGCCTAGTGTGTCAGCAATTCAATGCAGGAAAGAGGACTGTAGTAGAGCAGAGTACCATCGGCAAGGCAGTAGGTCCCTTTGTCAGAATGCAGGCAGACTTTATAACAATGCCCCAATGCAAGGGATATAGATATATCCTGGTCATAGTTTGTCTATTCTCCCGGTGGGTGGAGGCTTACCCAGCTAAGAAAAATGATGCCCTAACTACAGCCAAGCTATTGCTCAGGGAGTTGATACCTAGGTTTGGGATCCCTGAGACGATTGAAACGGACCAAGGTGGGCATTTTGCCAACGACGTCCTAGAAGAGCTCTGTAAGGCTTTTAAAATGAAGCAAAGACTACACTGTGCCTACCATCCCGAGGCATCTGGGGTGGTGGAACAGATAAATGGCACGATAAAGTCCAGGCTGGCGAAGATGTGTGATTCCACAAAAATGAAATGGACAGACGCTTTGCCCCTTGTGCTGATGAGTCTGAGAAGTATTCCAAATCGAAAAACAGGCCTGAGCCCCCATGAGGTACTAATGGGGAGAGTGATGCGACAAGCATGGGTACCTGGACACAAACTGCTAAGCATTACTGATGATTTGGTGCTAGAATACTGCAAGCAGCTGGGTGACCAAGTGCGGTCTATCTCCCACCAGATTGGAGAGACAGAAGACGAATGGCCCAAGACTCCAGCACATAAGCTACGACCAGGCGATTGGGTGGTGTTAAAGAAACACACCCGGAAGAGTTGCCTTGGACCAAAGTGGGGAAAGCCGAGACAAGTGATCCTTGTCACCACTACTGCTGTAAAGTGTGCTGGTGTGCCGAAGTGGATCCATGCCAGCCACACAAAGCGGGTAACCAGAGAAAACGCGACTGAAGCTGAAGGCAGCACCGCTGAGGAGACTCCCGAGGAGAGTCCGGATCTTGATGACATCGAACTGCCGAGCACCAGTCGAGACGTTGAGTGGTACCCCGCCGACGACCAGGTTCATGATCCAATACGAACCAGGAAATATTCCTATCTAGACAGTGATTGGGATAGTCCAGGTGAGACAGAACTAGAAGAAGAAGTTCAGGTCAACAAGACACACCTCACACCTGATCAGGAAATAGGCCAAGTAGGGACAGATCAAGACGTCGACACTCCACCTGAAACTCCGGAGTCTGGAAAGGGACAGATAGTGGTAAGGGCTGAAGTTCATGCGGAAGAAAGTGAAAAGAACGAAGTGCATGAACCAGAGCAGATAGAAATAGATGAACGTGTTCAGGAATCAGACTCCAGTTCACCTAACAGCAAAGAAAACCTGCAAAGCGAACCTGAACAGGACCAGATTGAGGACCAGGCAGAAGAAATAGATATAAGACCTGGAACTAGTCAGACAGGGAGGGAAATAGACTCTGCCAAGCACAAGCAGAAAAATAAGAGAGTGCACGAGGAAGGCCAAGTGTCCTCGACCACTGGAAGTCACCGAAACAAAAGTACACCCAGGTACGTCAAAAGGCTAAGACTCCGAATAAAAACAGTTGAGGAGAAACTGAAAGGCCGTGAAAGGGCTGAAAGTGAAAGAAAACTAGCCCGAGGCAAGTTTCTGAGAAAAAGCGACAGATTGAAAAAGCAGAACAAACTGTATCGGAGCCCCGAATGGACATACCTGGTGCTGGAAGAAATTGATGAGCCCAATCACAGTGGGAAAAGTGACGAGGAGTCCGTCACTGATCGGAGTTCGGACGAAGACCCTCCTTGAGACAAATCAGAGCGAAGCCTTGCATAAAGAAAAGAAGAGGGGTTGCAAAAGCCACCTGTAAGCTAAAATGTCTGATTCAAGCGTAGCTGGGAGATCCAGATTTGGGTGTTGTAAGACTTGCTGTAAGATATGCTTGTGTAGTATAGCAATGCTAATAGTAATATGGATAGGATTAACCGTCTTTTTACCTTTCATGATAAGTAAAAATCCTAACCTGTCCCCTACTGAACCTGAAATATTAGACACAGACGTTGCACAGACTGCAGAAACACCACGAAGCTTAGAACGACATGACAATTCAGTTAGGCAAAGACACACACGACAGAATTTAGAAGCATCAGATGAGGGTGAACTGCACTTTCACAAGATGAGAAACAGGACGCATTTAAATGTTTTTGCTAACTTGTTAGTGCATTATGTAGAAGCTATGGAAATAGAAGACTGTTATGTCTGCATGAAGCTACCCACATCTGTAGCTGAAGGTGTGACATATCACCACTTGCCCCTAACCTACGGAATTTCTTGCAGTATATTAGCTAGCTTGTTTTATAGAAGCACTTTGCAGTACTACTATTCAAATGCTGACGTAGTGTTTTCTGAACTTCCTATTAGAGGACATCTGAACCTTGTCCATGTTAAAAGCGAGGTAACCCGTTATATGGGTGAATATTTCCTGACTATAGGTGACATAGACTTAGATGAAGCACGACAAGAAAATCTGACCTGTTCTTTGCAAGAGCAGGCAAAGATGTTTATAAAAATGGCAGACCGAAGGAGGGAAAAGTTTCAGAAAAAGGCAAATGATGAAAAGAATAGAGTCCCTAGGTGGGCTGAGCACATGGATAACACCTCACAAGGCGAAGCTAATCCTGCTTTGTTGCTGGATTTTGAACGGAAAGGAAAACTTTGTCTCCATAGAGAAAGGACAGAATATTATAACAATGTATTCATTGGTTCCAGCGAGTGTGAACATAATTATAAGGTAATTGGAGGTTGGGGTTTCAAAAATGGGTCAGAACCTGTGTTTCCCGGAATATATTATATATGTGGGAACAAGGCTTATTTCAAATTGCCGGATCACTGGTATGGAAGCTGCTACTTTGGCATTGTTTTCCCGAAAATATACCATGTGAATAATGCTGCTGGAAGCAATGATGAAGATACTAATGGCTTAGTGCGTAGTAAACGTGAAAGTGTAGGAGAAATCATAGGTGATATTTTTAGTGCACTGATACCTGGAATGGGGGTAGTTCTGAATACTCACAGAATTTGCAAATTATCTACAGTAGTGGATCGGTTATCTACTGACACTGCTGCTGGATTCCTGCTGGTCAATACTGAAATGGTTGCGATCAGATCAATGGTTTTGCAAAATCGCCTTGCTCTTGATACCTTATTGGCAAAAGAGGGCGGAGTCTGTAGAATGCTGAAGGCGCAACATTGTTGCACCTACATTCCTGACAAAAGTATCGAATTAAAACAATATGTGAAGAACATAACTAATTTGGAAAAAGAGCTCAAACCATTGGAGGTTGACAGTGCCTGGACGAGACTGACTGGAGGTCTCTCCTCTATAGGTAGTTGGTTTTCTAACATAGGTAGAAACATTCTGTGGAAAATACTGATGCCAATAATTGGAATAGGTATGATTGCGTTGGTAATTTTCATCTGCTGTAAATGTCAAAAGTGCAAAAGAAAACCTGTAAACAAAAGAGGGGTGAAGAGAAACATTGATGAATTAGAATTAGAAGAATTAAGGAATGAAATCTACAAAAAGGTGAAGAATCACCACTCTCATAGAGAAGCTGAAAGAAAAATCAACAATAAGTTCGTTGAGATAGAAATGAATGATATGGAAGGATGAAAGTTGGCATCTGTTTCCTTTATAGTGATGATAGTAAATATCATCAAAGAGGGGATTGATGGAGCAAGGATTCGCACGTTAAGCGACTTGCTCTCATTCAAGAACCTCGTTTAATGTATAATCATATTAATCCAACTGTTCGTCATTTATTTTTACTTTTTCCCCAACACGTGGGTGTCCCCAAGAGGCTTGCCTGTGTGTCTTTTCATACTAACAAAGCTTGCACTAGAAGAAATGGCTGCTTCGCTGAAATTCAGTCTGCGCATGCGTCGGTCATACCCATGTGATGTGACGCACTCGCATTCTGGAGGGAATCTGTGCTCATGCGCACTGTGGCAAACATGGCCGCTTGTCTCTTACCGCGCTCTACGCTTGCTACTGCTGCTTTAGCCTATCTGTCTTTTCGCACTAAAATGTAATACTATAGAAGTTTTAAAGTTAAGGGGTGTGTTTAATTTTAGCCTGGTATACAGTGTGATCATTTTATATGTGATTCTAATTTGTTCTCGCTTACTTTTCATGTATCGCGTCTCTGGGGCTGGGAAAATCGGGAGTGGAGCCATACTTGAGGCTCTGCTGGGCACCGTCATGTGACCGGGGAGAAGCTCCACTGAGCAGAAGCTGAAACAAGCCAGCTGGCTCCTGAAGCACAATGCGCCTGAGAAACTTCTCTGAGAGACCAAATCTTACCTTGAAAGATGCAATACTGTTGCTACCTGCTATGAACTATATTGTACTGCTGTATTCCTATGCATGGGAACGTGAACCCAAGGGGCGGGTAGGCAGAAATTATTATGTATGATGGGAACGCAAAATTCTAGGAGGTGACAATGATCTCATCACCTCTCCTGACCAATCATAGTCTGAAAAACTGTCACTTGCAACATTGGTGGGTGGTCTAAGGGTCCCCAAACAGTATAACTGCCCTAGTTTAGCTTAGGAAAATTGTCCGACTTGTCCGAGTAGCAGACCTGTCACTGACCCTACGAACTCTATAGGTGCCTAATCTTGAGTGCTGCGGAGCACTCTGTCCATACTTTCCACAAACTCCTAGGGGTGGAAATAGTCATAAGTGCTGGCGGAGCACTTTGCTGGGAAATTTAAAATCCCAATCGGGGTTACTGGCGGATTACTTGCAGAAAGGGGTAACGCAGGCGTCGCTTCTGAAGCTGTGGGTGTTGGTCGTACCTTGGTGAGCCCAGTCCTGATCCCAAATCCTGAGGGGTATCCTGTCCTGTCTGCCCGTGAGCTGTACCTGCTCGCATTCTGGCATTCCTTTTCTGAGGGTCCTTGTCCCCGTCCTCCCAACTGACCCGTGGCCAGGGTTGGTCTTCACTCTGAATTAGGTAATTATTAGTCTGTGGGTTTGCGTCTCTCTCATCTCTTGTCTCTCTCTCTCTTGTCTCTCTCTCTCTCTCTCTCTCCATTTTCTTAATAAAGCACTCTTGCCTGTGATATTGCTCTATCACCTTGAGAAGCAAGTTATATGCAATTGTTTATTAGAATTGTTCCACTTCTCTCCCCACCTTTAGAGAATTGCCAAACTGTCATATTTCATTAGTATGTTCCCGTTTTTTCCCTTTCCCTTAGTGTGATTGCCGTAAACTTAGCAAGATAGCATAATAGCCTAGATAAATGTTATAGATCCCATTCATATCCCATGTCCTAGTTTAACCTTTCAGTGACTAGTTGGTTCCTAATTTTTACCCTTAGTGTTTCCGTATACTCAAATGGTTCTTGCTTTAATTCACAGTTACCTTTTGATGGTGATTTTGATGCTTGATGTGTTACTTTGCATTTTGCTAATACTGACATATTCACTTTGAAATTTCCTACATAAACACTTAAAACTTTTCAGGTGTCTGTAGTCATTTTGTGGAACATAGTGTGGACAAGTATAAATTGGGTTATAAAGTGTATTTTTCTTCTAGGACCCCTGTCACCTTTTCCCTGCTAGCTCCTGATCCATCTGGAATAATGTGCCTGTGGTAAGTCAGGTACATGATCAGCAGTGGTGAGAAGTCACCCCCCGAATTACTCATAGTGGCGTGTACAAACTCACCCGGTTCACGCCAAACGCGAGTCATTGGTTTGAATGTGCACGCCAGGGCCCAGTGCGTGTGAGAATTGGGAAACCCAGTGACCAGGGTGAACTGCGCGCTCTATCACATCTACACATGTCCTGCCTACTGGAGGCCCACCGATGCTCAAAACTGTGCAGGAGAATCCTTCCGTAAGGGATGGCTACAGTCCAGGGGGAATTGCTCCGACGGAGGGGGGAGTGGGGCGGGCCCCACTCACAAATCTTCGAGGACTGGCCTGCGCATTTTTCCTGGCTTAAAGACCAAGGCTGGTACAGGACATTACTGAGTGAGCTGCTCCATCCCCAAAGAGCAGGGAAGAGCACTGGAGCCGACCTCAGCACTCTGGCCAACACAAGTGCTGCATCGCAACATTGACGAGGTTGTGGCCCCATTTAAAATCAAGTGGCGGCATGGGCCTAGATGGCTGCTGCACCGCGAGAGGCACAGGGAGCTGGTCACACTAGCGGTGGCTGCCCCCGAACTGACAATAACTGCATTGAGAGAAATTGGACCCCACCACCTGGAGCATACAGGGGACCTGCGCTGGGGGACCTGATACCCCTACTGGGCACCCTGATGAGGTTCTTTAAGACCGCTGATATACGGTGCGTGTGGCTCTCGAAGTCTCCATCTTATGGGGCAGGGCAAGGACCTCTTTCTCCTGTTTACCCTTGGCCTGGGGGTAGTGGGGGCACAGCATTGAGAATTCAAACCCTCTATGGTACAGGCATGAATCATCCCTGTCCGCCCCAACAGAAGCTTGTGAGGCCTGGGGAAGGGACTAGGCTCATGATGCGAGGAGGTAGCCCTATGGTGAAGCATGCCACCTTTGGGTGGTTGAGGGTAACTGTCCTGTAAAAGGGATATCCAAGCACTCTTCTGTATATCAGACCCAGGGGCTATTTGGTATTTCTGGTCAGCTCGGAGTACCTGGGCCAGACCACATCAGACCACAGCTCTCTTCAAGTCACATTCAGATGGGGGGGAGTGCACGTTCTGATACTGACGTGGATACTGTGTGTGCAGGCATTCCTTGATGCAGTCTTCAAAGCCACGGTGAGCACACATTTGCCTGACTACTTCGACGAGAAAGAGGGATCAGTCGGATCAAGGGGAATAGAGTGGGATGTGATGAAAGTAAAGTAGTTATGCAAAGACACTGCTTCAGGACCACATGGGGAGTGAGGACTTCCCTATTCTGCAGTCTGTTTGACTTAGAGATGCAAATGAGGATGGCTGAGAAGGACACAGTGACGGTGGTTGAAGCTCAGGCAAGACTGACAGCACTACGCACTCGATATAGAAACAAGACGCGACAACTTAGCACCATTGACTATTGGGCTTACCTAGCTTGGCAGCATACAGACGGAGACAAACCAGGTTGTACACTAGCATGGCTGCTGTGCTCAGCTATCTCTAGAACCCTGATAGGGGCAATCTGAGACACCGCCGGCAACATAGTGAGCACTGAAGTCGAGATAAACGCAGTCTTCTTGGAATACTACAAGACGTTGTCCTCCCTCTCCAGGGGCCTTCACCTGATTGCATGGGGAAAATGGGCAATTGCCCTCCCCCACCTGACACCCCTACAATTTCAGAAACTGGAACAGCCCCTTCAGCTAGAAGAGGTGAGAGCTGCGATTCGCCAGATGGCTTGGACCACATCCCAGGCACTGATAGGTTTCCCATAGAATGTTATGCCACATACAGTGCGACCTTTGTCCCCAAGCTGCTTGAGGTATATATAGAGGCACATCAACAGGGGATGCAGCCTGCCTTTCCCCGTGAGGCCCTTATTGTTGTGCTGCCTAAGCCTGGCAGAGACTCCCTCGAAGTCAGCTCCTATCGCCCTCTGTCAATGCTCAACATTGACTACAAAATCTTAAGCAAGGTGCTTGAGAATAGGGTGCTCCCATTGCTACAGACGCTAGTGCACCCCAAATTGGATTCATACTCCAAAGGGCCACCTTCTACGACACTTGTAGGATATGTCACATCATGGGGGCAATGGAGGAAGCCCGCAACCTACCATTAGTGGTGTCACTTGACATCGAGAAGGCCTTTGACACCCTTGGATGGCCCTACCTGTTACTAGTATTGGAGGTCCTAGGAATGGGACCTGAGTTCCTCAGTTGGGTTAGAGTGCTGTACACAGCCCCACAGGCCAGAGTGAAGACAGGACAACAGGTGTCCAGACTGTTCAAAATTGGGAAAGGCACACAGCAGGGCTGATTGCTCTCACCCATCATTTTTTTATTGATGCAATCCAGTTAGAATTCAATGAACCTTTGAGTGCAAATTTGCAATTGATGTTAGTTATGTTAATTTAAACAAACAGGGAAATACAAATGCCATGGAAGAGGTTTTGAGGGGCAGTTCCAAACGGTGACTGAACGTTGCCAAAACCTAGGTTTTCTGCTGCAGAATACAGCTTAGGAACAGAGATGTGATTATTGACCTCAGTGCAGCACTGATGTTTACAAAAGGAGAGATAGGGTTTGTTTATAAATATTAATTCCCCAAATCCATTAACAATGTACACTTTTGATTCTTCGGAGGTGGTCAATCACTTGGCCTGATAAATGCAACAAATATTCACTGATATCCTTTTCATATCACCAACCATTGAGCGATTCCCCCGCTGCTCCTTTAAGTTTCTAAGCTTATCTTTCAGGCATGCATGAAGTAATACTTTTGGAGATTTGAGAGGCATGCCTGCTGTCCTCAACGATGGAGTGAGCTAGGGAACATCACAGGCGGTCGCCTTTTTGTTTTTTAATATGCACCTATCCAACAGTGGGCAACAACTTTGGGTCTGAGGAGGGAGATGGAATCTACTTGGAGTATACATTATAATCTCCATTTCTGTAAAGCGTGGGCTTCCTAAATTGTCCCCACCTTCTTGGAGGTAGACAAAGTAAAAATGGATCATGAAAGATATGTCAAAAGTGGTTTCAAGACACGGAGCTGCTAATGTATGGCAACTGTCTGTTGGTCTCTTCCATGGCCTTTGGCCGTCGGCTTGTTGAAGGTGCAACAACTTCTTCGCTATTAACAGGCTCTTGTGGTCTCTGATAAAGAGGACAAGCTCAACTATGGGGTGTCTGGAAGGTTTCCACGCTTTAATGCACGGGCTGTGGATGGGGTTCGTTTGTTATGGTATTGCCCAATTCTCCTTGAAGGCTGGAAGGCCATCAGTGAGACACTAAGGTGGTTACAGGTGGTGAGATGGTACTAAGTATCTCATGGGTGTTATTTGGTTTTACACCCAATTGGACATATCAGGATTTATGTCTCCCATGCTTTTTTACACGTAGTGCTTGTGGGGGTTCGGATCTGTACTAAATGCGTGTAAAAGGTACTCCTGCCTCATGACCAAAGGTTTTCGCATGTTTAGTAATGTATGGGGTTTACCTCACAAAGCTATGATGTATGGCGTGGGACTCATTTGAGACACGGTGGCAGCAAAAGAAAGCAAGATATTAAATTACTTTTTCGTAAATGAGAGGTGGTGCAGAAACCATCTATCAGCCTCGGATATAGGATTTCATGAAGTGGAATTTAGCAACACAACTTGCTGTGCTGCATTGCGTGAAAGGGAGAGAGCTGAAATGTTCCATATCTACTAAGATAAGGTGAATTTCTTCTGTCTCCTTGCACTGGCGCACTTGTGCCTGCCTAGCGCCAACGCAGGCACCCTTGCACCATGCCTATGTCATAAGAAGGGTTGTTTCTGTACAGGAAGTGACACCTCCCTGACAAAAACAATCCTGATAGCATGTTCCTCTTTGTATGTGGGCTGCTGAATACAGCAAACATATAAAAACAAAGTAAAGCTGAGAAATAAGGATATTTCTACTTGTTCCGCCGAGGTCATGGAGGCAGCAGCATTTTGGTGCAATCCCAGGTTTACAGACCTCCTTAAATCTGGGCTTGTGCCAAAAGCTGTGGGTGAATGTGTGGAAATGCACACACTTTAGCCATGGAATGCATCCATGCTGCAAGATAATGCAAGGCAGCGAAATGCGGATTTATGAAACCACACAGAGCAAGCCAATGTGGCTTTGTGTGGCTTAGTGAATCCCAGTAAAAGGCTTGTATCGCCTTGCGTGATGGACGGACAATGCAAGCCTTTAGTAAATCTGCCAGTGGATAAGTACTACAAGCAAGGCTCTGCGCATTGGAATAATGTATTCAGCAGTGTAGACGTAGGACTGAGGTCGACTAGGTCTCTACTGACTATATTAGACTTAAGGTTTGCCAGCTAGCTCAGAGGTCACTAGAAACTTTCTCGAATAAACAAGGAGGAGTTTAACCTCCCTGGATAGACAAGAAGGGATTAGCTTCTGACAACCATATAACATGACAACTTTGCTCTCTCCGAATAAGAGTGTATCTCTAGAGTCGTGTGAAAACAATAGACAGCTATTTCACTCAGTCAATCGTGCATGCTTAGTTTCACCAGAATGCAGAGAAACGAGAGACGGGCGTTTTCAATAAAAGGTGTAATTTATTGAACAGTCTTCTTTCTCATGCAAGAGAAATGAATTGCCATAATTGCAATACTTAATATAAAGTAAGGTGCGTACAGTAAAAGGAGTATTATGAAATAATACTGTAAAAGCATTGATATGGTTTCTTACCCATAAGATACTTAAAATGGATAAAATCTATACATACATATATACATTGACTAACGTACTCAACTGGTGCTTCTAAATACGCCTACCCCGGTGTACCTGACCTAAGCCTAATACGTGGGAAGGAGTAAGTAAGTAGCAGTTTAAGTTAAGTTGGTTTTGCCAAGAATCTGACTCAAGAATTCTCTTAAAGGGTTTAGTCAGTTCCGTACCTGGGTAATAGAAAGCAGGAGGTCTGATATCTCTTTCCTCTGGGCTAGTAGCTGGAAACGCCGGAGCTGGATTTTCTCGGCTGGAGAAAAAGACAGCGTCTTTCTCAGCGCGTCAGAAAGGAGGGGCGGCTTCCGTGGGCACTCGCATCAGCTGGGCTCTCGGGCAAGTAGATGGCCGCTCTGCTCCAAAACCACCACCGTGTGTTTGCTTAAGGCAACGTTGTATATTTATACCTGAAAGGTGCCGGGTTTGACGTAAGGTTGGACATAAGACGTCAATAAAGATGTCACTAATAACTGGCCGTTCTTACAGTGCTCGCAGGAGTTCTATGACAAATCAAAACAAAAGCCATGGGGATTTCCCAGGTTGCTGGAGGTTTGATTTGTTTAGAAAACTCGTTGTGCTTTCTAGGAGTCCGGGAAAGTAGCATTGCTTAATGTGACTGCTTGGGCTACAACTAAATATGGATATAATTCTTATGCCATTATAGGGATATTATTGATTATAACCGTACAAAGGCATAAAATAGGAATATCGATTTAGGTTCCTAGATAAAAACACAATAATAGGACCTAACCAGGTCCGCCCAACCACGATTGTTTTCCTTGGATGCCAAACCTGCTATATTCCAGCTCACCATAGTTGTCCCCCCCTAACACAACTTTTGGGGATACTGGTCTGATTGCCATAAACCTGATCTACAATCAAATCCGGCCCATCTTCAGCTATACCTGCAGTAGTATTTCTGATCCAGGCGTCTGTTGGAATAACTGCCGCCCTGTCTATGTCTGTTAGCCTGGTGCAAGTATCTATCAAAGTAGCTGCATCCCTCCCAACATCAGGCACTAGCTTAGGCCGAATGTTGGTAAAGACAATCGGGGACTCATTCATTAGTGGCTCTGTATCAGAGTTACCCCAACACGACTTCTTGTTTATCATATTCCCATGAGTGTTCAAATTAACCCCACTAACCTTTGGCTGTCAATCATTCAGGTCCAAAGAGCTTAGGGCTTGAAATCTATTATGTATTGAAACCTCAAACGTTGGATGGAAAATGGGGGAAAAGGGTCTACCTCTGTTAATAACCTGAGGTGCTTTATTCAGGTGATTATAGAAGTATCCCAATGGGTGCACACGCACTTTGTCTTCGTCTGGGGTTAAAGAAGCAGCTCTAAGTAGGACGGTTGCAACGTGTTGTGGATGTCTAAAGTTAAATATGACGCAATCGCCCTTATGGATTTTCCTTGAATTGCCAATCCAATTTACTCTTCTAGCACTTAGTATTTGGTCAGAATAATTAAGAGGAAACCCGCACTGTCTATGTAACCATGAAATAGTTTTGTTTTTTAAGGAACCATCAGTTTCATGTTGTAGCGTGGACGGGCTTGGGACTATAGGTGTACGTTGGTAAGAACCACCACATAGGGTGCACAATCAGGGGGAAGATTAATATAGCTACCCCTATATACTGGTGCCTCCTTCTTACTAGCCTGTTCCGTTGTAGCTTTCCTGCTCTTGTCAGCTGATATCGGCACTGCCGCTACCTGTTTCTTCTGAGTCACCGGCAGCGGGCCGCTGCTACCTTTTTATGCTGATCTACCGGGGAGATAGGTACAGCTACCTTACTTACGGCCGCTATGCCATTTTGATGCCCTGACCCAACATTGCTGACTGGAACTGGAACACCTCTTTCGATAAACCAAGGGCATACAGTATTACTGGTATGGGCAGTCAAAAGATTACCCAACCTAGAGACTTCAGCTGTAATTAAGTCTATTTTGTCCACCAGAGGTTTAACAATTGTCTCAAACTTGGCCTCTATAATGCTGACCAAAAAATCAAGTTGCTCAGAGTTCAAATTAGTAGCACAGTTCTCCGTTAGGGTCCCTTTTTACGGACAGTGTTCTTAGGCATAGGGGCAATTTATTTTCTTGTTGTTAGACCCCCGTACTTAAGCTGCACTTTTCTGCAGGCCCGAACTTCTCTCTTGGTCTTAATAGACCGCTCGGGGTTGTCAATTGGAGCATCCGGTAGGACTTCAATAAACTGATCTGGGGTCTCAATGTGTACCTCCGGCAGCTCTATAGTTGGTACTGATGATACCGCCATCACGGCCTCAGGGACACAGGTCGGACCAGAAGCTGTGGCTGCTTATATGCGCCTCCTGGCGCTGCTGTCAGCCGGTGGTTGTGTCGCGACGCTAGGGCAGCCGGGAGTTGTGGTCCCGGGGCGGCTGCGACGCTAATGGCTGCTCCCAAGTGACTCTCGGCCGTGGCGGCGTCCGGGGCGTCAGGTAAGCCCCCCAAGTTGGTTTGGTTTGGTCCCCCACTCCACCGAGGGCTGTGGCTGCTTATGTGCGCCTCCTGGCGCTGCTGTCTGCGGGTGGTTGCGTCGCGCCGCTAGGGCAGCTGGGAGTCGTGGTCCCGGGGCGGCTGCAACGCTAATGGCTGCTCCCAAGTGACGCTCGGCGGTGGCGGCGTCCGGGGCGTCAGGTAAGCCCCCCAAGTTGGTTTGGTTTGGTCCCCCGCTCCACCGAGGGCTGTGGCTGCTTATGTGCGCCTCCTGGCGCTGCTGTCTGCCGGTGGTTGCGTCGCGCCGCTAGGGCAGCCTGGAGTTGTGGTACCATTGGTGGCTGCGACGCTAATGAATGCTCCCAAGTGACTCTCGGCGGTGGCGGCGTCCGGGGCGTCAGGTAAGCCCCCCAAGTTGGTTTGGTTTGGTCCCCTGACTCACTCAGCTACAGGCCAGCCTGCACTCCCTGCCTCTTTCAAACTGAGGGTCATTCATAATCCTCCAGAAGTGTACACCCAGCACAATAACAGAGCACATGGGCTGGATACAACAGCAGAGCGTACAGGCACACCACACCTGACGTGCAAGGTACAGCATTCACTGCTGGCTCTAAACGAGCCATCCTTCGTAGAGAAAACACCACCCCATCTCTAATATTACCAGGAGGCATTCTAAAAAGTTGCTTTGTTTGATGACATCAGCTATGGATTTCAGCCGTACTGGGCCATCATTCACCGGATAGCCCCTGTGGAGAGCACCACCTAATGATCAATGAGGCACACCACTCAGTGCTAACCTAGTGCTGACCACTCTCTACATACACCTTAAACTCTTCCAGCATATCAGCCAGTGCTCCACTGATGAACATCTCTCAGTGCTAAACTGGCATGCATCAGTCTGTGCATCCAAGCTGTATGTCACATTGTGACCTCCCAGGATAGCTTCCTTTGCTCCACTGCTGAACATCTCTCAGTGCTCTGCTGGAGTAAATCAGTCTGCGCACCCTAGCTGTATAGCACCTTGGGCCATTCCAGCATATCAGCCAGTGCTCCACTGATGTACGTCTTTCAGTTCTAAGCTGGTGTGCATCAGTCTGTGCACGTTAGCTGTATGTCACCTTGGGCCCTTCCAGCATATCATCCAGTGCTCTACTGATGCACGTCTTTCAGTTCTAAGCTGGTGTGCATCAGTCTGTGCACGTTAGCTGTGTGTCACCTTGGGCTCTTCCAGCATATCATCCAGTGCTCCACTGATGCACGTCTTTCAGTTCTAAGCTGGTGTGCATCAGTCTGTGCACGTTAGCTGTGTGTCACCTTGGGCTCTTCCAGCATATCATCCAGTGCTCCACTGATGTACGTCTTTCAGTTCTAAGCTGGCGTGCATCAGTCTGTGCGTGTTAGCTGTGTGTCACCTTGGGCCCTTCCAGCATATCATCCAGTGCTCCACTGATGCACGTCTTTCAGTTCTAAACTGGTGTGCATCAGTCTCTGCACGTTAGCTGTATGTCACCTTGGGCCCTTCCAGCATATCATCCAGTGCTTCACTGATGAACATCTCTCAGTTCTAAGCTGGTGTGCATCAGTCTGTGCACGTTAGCTGTATGTCACCTTGGGCCCTTCCAGCATATCATCCAGTGCTCCACTGATGCACGTCTTTCAGTTCTAAACTGGTGTGCATCAGTCTGTGCACGTTAGCTGTATGTCACCTTGGGCCCTTCCAGCATATCATCCAGTGCTCCACTGATGCACGTCTTTCAGTTCTAAACTGGTGTGCATCAGTCTCTGCACGTTAGCTGTATGTCACCTTGGGCCCTTCCAGCATATCATCCAGTGCTCCACTGATGTACGTCTTTCAGTTCTAAGCTGGTGTGCATCAGTCTCTGCACGTTAGCTGTATGTCACCTTGGGCCCTTCCAGCATATCATCCAGTGCTCCACTGATGCACGTCTTTCAGTTCTAAGCAGGTGTGCATCAGGCTGTGCACGTTAGCTGTGTGTCACCTTGGGCCCTTCCAGCATATCATCCAGTGCTTCACTGATGAACATCTCTCAGTTCTAAGCTGGTGTGCATCAGTCTGTGCACGTTAGCTGTGTGTCACCTTGGGCTCTTCCAGCATATCATCCAGTGCTCTACTGATGTACGTCTTTCAGTTCTAAGCTGGTGTGCATCAGTCTGTGCGTGTTAGCTGTATCTCACCTTGGGCCCTTCCATCATATCAGCCAGTCCTCCACTGATGAACGTCTTTCAGTTCTAAGCTGGTGAGTATCAGTCTGTGCACCCTAGCTGTATCTCACCTTGGCCCTTCCAGCATATCATCCAGTGCTCCACTGATGCACGTCTTTCAGTTCTAAGCTGGTGTGCATCAGTCTGTGCACGTTAGCTGTATGTCACCTTGGGCCCTTCCAGCATATCATCCAGTGCTCCACTGATGCACGTCTTTCAGTTCTAAGCTGGTGTGCATCAGTCTGTGCACGTTAGCTGTGTGTCACCTTGGGCACTTCCAGCATATCATCCAGTGCTCCACTGATGTACGTCTTTCAGTGCTAAATTGGCATGTATTAGTCTGTGCACCCTAGCCGTATAGCACCTTGGGCCCTTACCAGCCTCTGAACCTATGCACTGCTGGTGTACATCGCCTGTGGCCCCCTCCGGTACAGTGTTATGTATCACTCTTATGTCAGGGCGCCTTCATCTCTGGGTTTACTGCTCAGGGTGCACATGGGTGCTGCTGCTTGTGCTGGACTGCGTGAAAACTGATGTGTTGGGTACAAGTTGGGGCTCCACGTGGGTAGACGCCGTCCACCCACTTATTATACAGGGTAGACGCTGTCCACCCTGCAAAAGAAATTGGGCCCCAGTGAATTCTGCTGAACTTGTCCCGGTGTGATTTTGCCTGCGCTTTGTCTGCTTTCCTTTTCCTGCAGCAGTGTGCAGGTGGGGAAGGGCCTTTGTTATTTTAAATTCAAGCAAAGGCCAAAACAAAGGCTGCAGTTTAAGGGCCATCATACCTCCTTTTGTTCTATCAGGGCTGGCTGCTATCTGGAGCCTCACACCTAGATGGAACTGCAACGGAGGGGAAACAAAGGCAAACAGCTTATCACTTCACAGGCACTTAAGAGAGGCATTGTTTTGACTTTGCTCAGTTCCTGTATATAACAGATATTCATGCACTGTAAGAATGTCAGATGTGTTGGTCTGCCCGGGTGTTTACACAAACAATAATTTAAATATAACTATTTAGTTGTATTTCTTCACAGCGCTACCCATCCCATTGCAGGGTATCCGAGCACTTTACATCACACACACACATTATATGACCATAAATCATATGTTTGTAAATCAATGTACAGGATGTGTTATAGAAGACAGAGAGGGTTACAAGGTGTAGGAGTCACGTGTCCTTCATACCCCACTGTGCAATATTATAAGGATTACACAGCATGAACTGCAAGTAACAAAAGGATCTCTGTGTTAAGAGCAGTAACCTGCTTACCTAACTACATAAAATTAAAATGCCATCTGCATGTTAGACGAGGTGCTTTGAAGGAGACAGATTAACCCTCTATACTACTTTGATTCAGAACTGGGAATAGACAAAACACTGAATTATCTAGAAAATGCGTTAATCTCAAGAGTTATTTTACTATTATTATTATTCCCAGAGATTTCCTGGGCACACAGAGATTTCTGCAGCAGGTGCCTTAACCCCATAAGATTTTTTAAAATACAGACTTTGCAAGCAATTAAGCTGATCAGATTACTGCTACCTTTCTCGTTTTTGCCAATTTCTTTGTTGCTGAGTTAAAAAAAAGAGATAAATGTATAAATTGAGGCCCAGATTTTGCATCAGGATTGAGTCACTTTTTTGTCACAAACCCAAAACAAAATCTCCTTTCTTAAATCTGGTAATGCCCTGAGATGGATTAATGATACTAAACATCCTTGAGGTGTCACTTCTTGAGATGTCACTTCCTGTGATGCAGCGCCGTGATGTCATTCACCCTGATGTCACTTGCATACTGCCTAGCTTGGTTAGTCCCCCCACTTCTATTTTTAGGACTTGTGTCCTGGGGATGTCTGTCTGTGCGAGTGCCTTGTGTGGGCCTCCATGTCGCATGCATCGAGGCACTATACAAAATACTTAACTATTTATAAGTCGTAAGGCTCTTGTCTGCACACATAGGAAGTAAAACTTAACCAACGTGAACTCCCAGTATGGAGACATAAACACGTATATTGTGCAGCAGGATGAGAAAAAAATAGTGACTAATGTCTTCTACTAATAAACGACCAGCGCCTCGGGCCGTCCCTGTGAACCATTCTGCAAACCCCCGCCTCGCGCCTGAAACTCGCTGACCGTAAGAAATGAAAACGCTTTAACAGCAGATCTCAAGGCGCTTGTAAACATCCTTCCAGTGCACCAGACCGTGCCGCGGTCGAGGACAGAAATAGCGCCACGTTCAAGGTGTCTGGGGGTTGCTAAGGACAACGTGCGCGCAGAGAGCCACTCCAGGCGCGCAGATACATAATGCATGCGCCGCGAGGCTAAAAATAGGCGCCCTTTCAAGGTGATTCCGACCTGCGGCTTCTCCTCCGGGGACGGCTGCTATTTATAGCCGCTGCCGGGGTTTGTATGCTAATTCCTTCCCGAAGCCCCCCGCGCGCGCCCTGGTGCGTAATTGACCCGCGCAGGTCGGATCCGCGCGCGGCAGACACATTAGACAGGGGCTGAGCGCTGCGAGATGGCGGATTCCTGAAACAAAGGGGGTGATTCACAAAAGCATTTAGTAGTGGAGAAGAGGTGTTTGAGGAGCACATTTTTACATGGCCTTACATGGCTTCGTGAGGTGGATGAAACTTCCAGTAGCGCTCAAGGGTGCATGTGCTAACGAAATTGGTTACACCCAGTGCTTAATTTGTAATAAAATAAGTGCCGGAGCCCCCTCGCCAGTACAGCTCTGACCATCCATTGCCCCGGCCAATTACCCAGTAGAGCCTGCTGCTGAATGGCCAGAGGGCGGAGGGAATTATGCTGGGCGGGGGTCGGGAATTAAAAAAAGAATAAGAAAATAAACCACTTACATGTATTTGGCCTGCCACCCTGCTCTCTGCCTTCTTCCTGGCTTCTGTCAAAGCAGCAAGTATTCATAACATAATTAGTATCTAGGGCTCAACATACCATGTCAATTACTGTGGATACAAAACCTCAACATAATACAAACAGAGTGATGAGAACCCAAAGTGCAGAGGAGTGTGACATATGATTGCTGAGTGTAAGCTCAAGGGCATGGGTAAATATTCCCATCAGTAGCCGTCCTGTACCAGCCCTTTTAACATCATTTGGGTTCTCCTTGCCCAGGAGACAAGACAACACAACACAGCCTACTGGTGTTCTCAAGACTATGTGTAGTTCTCAAAGTCTGTGTTGTCAAAGAAGAGTGGTATTAATATCAATATAGATGGGTTTTATGGCTACTGAATAAGCAGTGCAAAAAGTAATTAGTGAACAAGGTGAGTAAGGTTAACATTGGATCATTTGGGTAGATTATAAGTTTTAATGGTATCTCTCAGTTGTCCAGACAGCTCTGAAGACTGTGTGGAGACACCGACAGACAGAGAGGTGCTCCTCTTAACCTGAGCTGCTGCCAGGTGAGGTGAAGCGCTATCATCACTACAAATTGTATGTGGTGGAGTAGGATACCTGAAAATAGCAGGTGATATTGATTTTAACCTTTCACTTTATAAGCAGTAGTTATCATCTGGTCCTGAAGAAAGCATTAGAACTATTCTTCTTTTATGCTGAAACATGTCGACCAATTGCTTACAGATATTTTGTTAAATCTGTATTCTTCACACTCTCTATATATATTTTTTTAGATTTGGACAACTGAGAGATACCATTAAAACTTATAATCTACCCAAATGATCCAATGTTAACCTTACTCACCTTGTTCACTAATTACTTTTTGCATTGCTTATTCAGTAGCCATAAAACCCATCTATATTGATATTAATACCACTCTTCTTTGACAACACAGACTTTGAGAACTACACATAGTCTTGAGAACACCAGTAGGCTGTGTTGTGTTGTCTTGTCTCCTGGGCAAGGAGAACCCAAATGATGTTAAAAGGGCTGGTACAGGACGGCTACTGATGGGAATATTTACCCATGCCCTTGAGCTTACACTCAGCAATCATATGTCACACTCCTCTGCACTTTGGGTTCTCATCACTCTGTTTGTATTATGTTGAGGTTTTGTATCCACAGTAATTGACATGGTATGTTGAGCCCTAGATACTAATTATGTTATGAATATGTTATTTTGGGGTATATATCTAGCTTGGGTCGTTAAACTCACCCTCGGACCCTTCTTCTAACTGTTTTGTTTGCAAAGCAGCAAGTATCCATGCTTCCCAAAGCCAATCACAATGCTGCAATTCAGTGTTGTGATTGGCATGATGCTCAGACAGGGAATAGGACCCTGGGTATGTTCTCTAGCCAGGCTATAATGCAGCCTGGGTGTAATGCAGCCTGTGTGTAATGCAGCCTGGCTGTAATGCAGCCTGGGTATAATGCAGCCTGGGTATAATGCAGCCTGGGTGGAGAACATGCAAAGTGTACATGACAGTTTGGCCCACCTGAGACGGCCGGACAAAATGCCTTGTGCACTAAGGAGTGTCTACCACTCCACTCCTAGCCTCTAAACAGCCCTCCCCAACCAACTGAGCCAGTACGTTTAAATAAAATGATAAAAATGTTATCATAATTTTTCTGTTTTTAATTGCCGGCTCAAATTAGGCACTGGTTAAACTAGGCCTGGTACCAAGGGCTAAGTTATTTCCACTTTTCCTGACAAATCATTTGTGATGGTGCTAACAACCTCACTCCCCCCTCTTCGATCACTGCACCACTTTGAAGAAAAGCCCCTGAATATGTATCTTAGCAAGGATTTGCACCAGGGGCATAACCCATGGCTACTGCAATCCTTGCAGCTCGGGGTGGCACCAAATTTTCATGGGGCCCTCCAACACCTTTAGGGAGGGGCATTCAGGCACGAGTGCCCCAACCTTTCAGGGGTGCCCCATTCAGTCCACAGCCAATGAATGTGAGATGTGGGGAGCCCCATGTCCTTTATCACATTCTGTAGGGGGCTCCTATCATTTTGCATTACGCCGCTAATTTGTACTCATCCGTTCACGGACATCCTCTTTTGCTTTATAATTTGTATCATGCAAACAGCGGCATAGCAAGGGGGGTAGTTCGCTCCTGGCGGCATGAGTTCGGGGGGCAGTGGACCGCTCTCTCCCTCCCTGCTCCTACATGTGTTTTCCACGTGGGTGGCAAATGCAGGAATTATCACCAGAAAACCCACCCGCTCATCAGTGCGGCCGTTACGGTGCGTCAACGGCCGGTACAATGCTGGCCGCAAAATGCCTATCTATGCCACTGCATGCAAAACAAATACACCAAACTAAGGGTGAGCGCAAAATCTGTTCCGCTCGCGGATTTCGCGGATTTTCGGTAAATCCGCAATCCGCGAACTCCCGCGAATTTACCGAAAATCCGCGAATTGGCGAGCGGCGGATTCGGGGGGCAAAAGTTCAAGCCTTCAAGCTTGAAGTTGTAACTATTTTAGGATGGTGCCTGCAAGCTACCAGCGCCATCCTAAAATAGTTACTAAGTTAGCTTCAACAGGAAGCACTAATAGATAAAATGAAGCAGGTGCTTCCTGATGAAGCTAATTTAGTAACTATTTTAGGATGGCGCTGGCAGCTTGCCGGCGCCATCCTAAAATAGTTACAGGATTATAGGTTGACAGCTCACTCAAGGGACCCCTACGCCCTTCGGGGCGATTGCATAGTAACACACACATGGTCGCTCGAACTAGTTGAAGCTCAAATTCAATGGTTCATTCATCAGCCCAAAAACAATCGTGAGCGTCGTCGAGGCTGAGCAGGTGTGCCTTCTTCCCACATCTACCGTCGAAAATCAGCTGTGATGCTGGATAGAGGCCATTGCATCCTTGACTTCCGCCATTTACCCACTATGATGGACATCTCACTCAAGGGACCCCTGCGCCCTTCGGGGTGATTGCATAGTAACACACACATGGTCGCTGGAACTAGTTGAAGCTCAAATTCAGTGACTCATTCATCAGCCCAAAAACAATCGTGAGCCTCGTCGAGGCCGCACAGATGACCCCCCACCATTAAGAAAATCCGCAAAATCCACGAATCCGCAAATTCGCGGATTTTGCGGATCCGCAAATCCGCAAATTCGCGGATTGTGGATATGCGAAATTCGCCCATGCCTACACCAAACATGTGCATACATTAAAAGGGTTAGGCCAGCCCAATCAGCGTGAACATGGAAGTCCGGTGATGGGATAAATTGAGCTATTTACAAACTATATTTGTTTCCCCTAAACTGTGCCCTAAGGTCAGCACGTTTTGTAATTCAAAATTACCGCTCTACAACCCCTCCTAAAATTACATGGGAAATGTATGGCTTTCCTCAAAATATTCCAGGATTGGAATTTAAATGCTAAATACACCTCCTGTATTATCTGGAAGAAAGCTGCCAGTTCCCAAATTGTTGGAGGACTGGAGTTAGAATAGTAAATTTGACTCCTGAGGGCACAGTTCAAGGCAAGAAACACGAGTAAAGTGCTTAATTTGTAAAAAATTAAGTGCCAGGGTCCAAGATATTACTCACTGGTCCACTGCAGCTGGCACATTTCATACCACTTTAAACTGCAGGTTTAGGGGGCGTGGCCAAGATGGCAGGCTGAGTGGTCGCACTCGCTGTGAGCTCCGCCGGCCCTGGGCCCTTAACCTACTTATCTAGCGCTGATCTCCCCCCCCCCCCGGGACGCTGCACTTGGCGAGATATAAGCGCCGGACATTGGTGTGGCGGCTGTGAGGGCAGAAAACCGCCGAGATCGGAGGCTGAACGGTCCCGGAGTCCTAGACGGGAACGAGGAGGGCCTTCGGCCCGGAGCGGAAGTGGAGCCGGGGCTTGGTTCTAGCGGCCGCCTACCTTGGTATCTGCAGAGAGGCCGCGGTTTCTTCCCACCTGACCCCGACCATCGTCACAGCAACCCACCCAGTGGCGAACCCCGAGGAACTGCGCAGCTTGGTGACCGGAAGCGGGGCATCGGAGGAGGGAGCTGCGGGGCCGAGCACTACGCGAGGCCGTGGCTTTGGCCTATGCCCCGGGCTGTGGATGCACTAGAGGTCGCGAGGAGTGGCGCCTACTCAACAGCCCATCGACAGGACCCCCTGGGTACGGGACTGCGTCCCCAGATTCGCAGGTGCTGAGGGGGGGGGGTCGAGGGACTTAGTGTTGCCGCCCTGGAAGATCCCGCACGTGGCGCTGAGACTGCTCCGGAGGCGCAGTGGTGGACGTTTTGGCGGCTGGCTGTGGCGGGGCTCGGCTGCCTGTGTGCCCCCCTGGGGTCGGCCCCCCACCCGATACCGACTCATCGCCTTTAAGGGGCTGGAGGGGAGGCGTTTGGGGTGCTATGACCTGCATAGATGCTGAAAGTTGGCGCGGTCCCCCCTGCTGATGTGCCTGAGAAGGATATACCGGACTGGTTTGAGGGGGGCCATCTGAGGAGCAAGAGAGACGAGAATCGCGCCTGTGGTATCGGCCGTGGTGGTCGAGGGAACAGGATTAGGCCAGTAAGGGCCTGGAGACTCGGGTGGGATGCCAGTCCCCATGTTGAACTGAACGCGGGCCGCCCCATTGCTCATCGGAGGAGGCCTGCTGGCAGTACGGACCGGCCCCTAGGTTGCAGCGGGGTGCAGGGCAATAGTCGACCTGTGGCTTGGACAAGGCCCCACCGAACATTCCGGAAGGTGCCCTAGCAGACTCAATGGCGTACAACAAAGGGTCCAAGAAGGGGGATCGCACCCTACCGGACATGTTGGGCAGGAACGCCACAAGACAGGATAGGGGACAGCCGTCTCCGAGTCTCTCGGGTAGCTCCCAAGGAGCGAGTGGAGGGGAGCCCCCGGTCACGAGATCCTTCCTTGAGCCCCTCTTTGGCACATTGCGAGACGACTTCCAAACACTCAAGCAGGAGGTGGCGGGTGAGGTCCGGGAGATACGACGGGAGGTGGATGGCCTAGGAGAGAGAGTGGCAACGGTGGAAAGCGCTGGCCATGCCAGGGACGAAGAGAACACGCAGCTGCAACAAGAGGTTGTACGGCTCCGGGACCAGCATCTTGATCTTCAGTCACATACCGAGGACCTTGAAAACCGTTCCCGGAGGAACAACATCCGAGTCCGGGGAGTTCCTTCCCGAGAAGAGGGGGAGGATGTGGCTGCGTACCTACGGGACCTATTCAGAGAGGTGCTGGGTGAATCGGCCGACTTCCCCATTCGGATCGATAGGGCGCACAGAGTGGGCTTACAGCGCCGGGCCTCGGCACCCCCCCTGACATTTTGGCCTTCCTGCCGGATTATCCCCTGAAGGAACGAATACTTCGCGAGGCACGGAAGAGATCGTCCTTGGACTTTAGGGGTCACCGGGTGGCACTCTACCAGGATCTCGCAGCATCCACCCTGCAGAAACGCAAGGCCTTTAAAATTGCGACTGATTTTCTTCGGGAGCATGGCACTCAATACTCCTGGGGGCACCCTTTCCGCCTTATTTTCCGATGGAATGGGACTCTACATCAGCTGCGTTCCCTTCAGGATACATGTGGGGTGTTGGGTATCACTGCTACGGACGACGGAACATTCACACCTCGCCAGTGCCGTATCACCAGGGATGGCTGGCAGACGATCCCCGGCCGGTGATCCTCGGCCTCCTCAACGAGACTGGGTTCGCCTGCTGCAGCTGCGGACCTGGACGATGCAACGCGAGATGTAGCCACCGTCACGGCGACAAGTGAAGTCTCATTGACAGCCTGAATGACCTCCGGGGGGAGATCGACATCGCCATGACTGTAATGCAGGTTTGGGGGTTCGGGGGGGCGGAGGGGCGGGGAAAAGCGTATTGGCTGGACCTCCACTTTTCTGACTTTCCACAGGCTTGTCCGTTACGGACCGGACTTGGACAATGGGTTTTGGTGGGTTGTTGGGGGAACGGGGGGTGGGGTCGGGGTTGTTGTGACAGTCCCAGTCGCGGGTGGGGACTGGGGTCAGTTGGGCAGTTGGAGGGGGGGGAAGCAGTTCTTGGGGGATTGGGAAGGGGATGGGACAGACAAGGGGGGGGATACGGGTGTTGGTGGGGAAGGGGGAGGGTCGTCCAGTGCACAATGGGGTTCCTTGTTATTCAGGCAATGTATGTGCTTTTTGGTTTGTTCAGTATTGACTGCTGCAATTACAGCTTTGGCTTTCTTTTTGACTTGCTGGAGACTAGGGGAGGGAAAGGATGGGCTGTCCAGTACATGTCTTGGTCTATAGCTTTCTGGACTTTGATTAGGCCTCTGGCTTTGATTGGTCATTTTTGCTCCACACATGATAGCGCTTTGTTCATTACTGTGTCACCTCTATTACACGGCAGCATTTGTGCCCTTGTTGCCCTGTTGCTAGGGGGCCCCATTGCTTTCTGCTACACCCTTTCGCATGCCTCCTGACACTTGCAAGGTTGTGACCCTGAATGTCCGGGGACTGAATAATCCGGTCAAGAGAAGGGCTGTACTCTCACTTCTGGAGAATACCCAGGCAGACATTTGTCTTCTCCAGGAGACGCACCTACTGTCACAAGATACACACAGACTCCGTTCTCATAAGTTCCCGTCACATTTCTTTTCCTCTTGTACCACTAAAACGGCTGGGGTGGCGATACTGGTGGCCCGACACTTTAGGGGAGAGGTCCTCCACAAGTTCGCCTAACAGAAGGGCAGGCTACTCGCATACCGGTTTAGAATAGGGAGCCTTCTGTTCACGATCGGGTCCCTGTATAGTCCTAATGAAAGGCAGGATCGTTTCCTGCAGACCGCGATCGAGGACATTACTTCTTCCCAGGACCGACATATCATACTCGGTGGTGATTTCAATATGGTCTTTAACTCTGCGCTGGATAGATCAGCGCAACCCTCCCCGCAGGTCGGGGAATTCTCCGCTGACCGTAGGGCTCAGTTGGAGGAGGTTGACCTTTTGGATCTGTGGTGACACATGCACCCCGCGGACAGGGACTACTCGTACTACTCCCATGCGCACAAGACATATGCGAGGTTGGACCACCTTTTGGTTACCTCTCCGGTGCGGGCGCTGACCTCGGGGTCAGAGATAGGTGTGATCTCCCTTTCGGACCATGCCCCAGTTGAGGCTACGCTGTGTTTGCCACCGGCCGTTTCTCGGCCCAGGACGTGGCGTCTACGTGACACGCTGTTACATAGGAAGGAGGTGGTGCTCCGCATTGAGGAGGCGATCCAGGACTATCAATCCCATAATGACAACGCTGGGCTACGCAATGGGCGGCGCTAAAGGCGGTGATTTGAGGGGAATTTTTGGCGATTTCCTCGGCGGACAACAAAGAACGGCAAGCCAAGAGAGATGAACTTACGGGTCGGGTTAGAGAACTTGAGCAGATACATCGTAGGACTGGGGCTCCCAGGATCTGGAGGCAGATCAAGGAAGCTAGGAAGCTCCTGGCAGCACTGGATCTAGACCGGGCGGAGTATGCGGCGCTCCGGCTGCGTCATACTTTTTATACCGGAGGAGACCGTTGTGGTAAACTGCTGGCCCACAGGCTCCGAGTGACGCGTCAGAATCAACGGGTTAAAGAAATTTCCGACCAGGCGGGAAACATAGAGACGGAGGACGCTCGGATCGCGGCCGTTTTCCACGATTTTTACAAGGACCTCTACACGGGAGAGCCCCCGGACGAGATGGCTATGGCTGTTTACTTGGATTCGGTTACGTTGCCGTCACTGGATCCTTTGCAGGCGGAATATTTGGATAGAGACATCCGGATAGAGGAAGTGGTCTCTGCGATTGCCAGACTTAAACATGGCAAGGCGCCTGGACCGGATGGATTCACGGCCCTCTATTATAAAACTTTCTGCACATCTTTAGCCCCTGTGCTTACGCACCTCTTCAATTCCTTTGCTGATCCCGGAGCTATCACACCTGATCTTCTCCGGGCCTCTGTTACGGTTATCCCTAAGCCTGGTAAGGATCCGAAGCACTGTGGGTCTTATCGACCGATCTCTCTTCTAAATATTGATTTGAAGTTGTATACAGGGATTTTAGCTGCGCGCTTAGCTCTTCACTTGCCCGGTCTCATCGACCCTGACCAAGCAGGTTTTGTCCCAGGGAGACAGACAGTGGACAATACGAAACGGATTGCCCACCTTCTGGAGAAGGCTTCCCGGATTCCAGGAGAATGCATGATGCTGGCGGTAGATGCCGAGAAGGCCTTTGACCGAGTCCACTGGCCTTATCTGGAGCGGGTTCTAGTGAAAGCAGGGATAGGAGACAAGTTCCGATCCATGATTCTTAACTGCTACAAACATCCATCAGCAGCGGTCCGGGTTAACGGGTTCACATCTGCGACCTTTGACATTGAACGTGGCACCAGGCAGGGCTGCCCGCTCTCGCCCTTACTCTTTGCTCTTTATATGGAGCCGTTCGCTCAACGGATGCGTGATAATCCTGCAGTGACTGGAATTCGGATGGGGGGTTTCACGCACGCTATCAGCCTCTATGCAGACGATGTCATCCTGTCCATTGACGAACCCCGGACGGCCCTCCCGGCGTGTATAGAGGAATTGGATTCCTTAGGCACGGTAGCGGGGTTTAAAATGAATATGGGGAAGTTGGTGGCTTTAGACGTCTCCCTCAAGCCGGCTACTAGAGCCTATCTGCAACACAGGTTTCCCATGCTTTGGTCTTTGGGTGCAGTACCTTACCTGGGGATTCAGATTGCTCCCACTTTGTCAGCCATGGTGTCGGCCAACTATCAAGCCCTAGGCGCAAAGATTAGGGAGGAACTGGGGCGATGGAATCGCGGAACTATTTCTTGGCTGGGCAGGATAGCTGCTGTCAAAATGAGGGTCTTGCCCCAAGTACTTTATCTTTTTCGGGCCTTGCCGCTCCAACCGCCGGTCGGGTGGATACCGCAACTACAAGCGGATGTTTCACGCTTTGTCTGGTAGGGTAAGAAGCCTAGAATGCGCAGAGCCCTCTCGCTGCTGGCTCCTGAAGCAGGCCGTCTGGGGATACCCGATTTCCGCAAATACTTCCAGTCTGCGCAGCTCCGTTATCTCGTGGAATGGAGTAGGTAGGAGTCCGATAAACATTGGCTCTTCCAAGATCAGGCGGTAGCAGGGAGACCTCTGCAGGAGATTCCTTTCCTGCGTCGTCCACATAGGCCCAAAAACCTCTACGCCACATAGGCCCAAAAACCTCTACGCCTACGAGAGTCCCCCTGCGGGTGTGGGACGCTACTAACCTCCCACACGGTCTCACCACGTTCCCATCACCGCTCACACCGCTGATGGACAATCAGACTTTACCCCGGGACTGGAGAGAGGAGCGTTCACGCACTGGAGACAGGCGGGGTGCCGAGCCCTGTGCCATTTATATAGCTCTGAGGGGGTTATCCCCTTCACCCAACTCCGTCAGGAGTTTTCACTCCTGGAGAGCGACCGACACCGCTATATGCAGGCTCGCCACTGGGCCCTCCAGCCGCAAGTGAGGGAATCAGCAGACAGGCTTTTTCTTCCTTACGAAAAGTGGCTCTTATCGCGCACATCGGATGCCAAACTGATTACAGATCTCTACAAGCTGCTGCAGCCACCTGCGACACACAGTTACCATCCCGGGAGGGAGCGCTGGGAAAGGGAACTGGGGAGGACACTGAGCCCTAAGGAATGGGAACACATATCTTATAGGGCGAGGCGCTCAGCATATCACATGGGGCTCACTGATACTCTGACCAAGGTCTCCACCTACTGGTACTACACACCTGAGCGTGTCCACAAATTTGATCATAGCAAGGAGGACACATGTTGGCGGGGGTGCGGGCACTGGGGGACACTAACGCACATTCTATGGGACTGCCCGTTACTGAAGCCTTATTGGAAAGAAGTGTTGGATGATATTGACGCACACTTCAACATTGAATTGCCACGCTTCCCTGCTTATACCTTGTTGGGGCTTCCGAACGAACTGATGTACCCCCTTAGATCCCGCAGGGGCAGACAGATAGCGATAGCTCTAGGCTCTGCAGTCCAAAACATTTTAATACACTGGCACACTGCTACGATACCCTCCATCACAGGTTGGCTCCATAGGCTGTGGCATGTGTTGGGTATGGAGAGAATATCCCTTACAGTGGCGGGAGATGTGGAACAATTCAGGGAGCTCTGGCAACCGTTTCATTCCCTATTGCTCACGGAATTTAGGGAACTCACCTGCCCTAGGTACCTCCGCCTTCTGCGGCTTCCAAGCCCGATAGAGCCTGCCCAGTGATTTGTTATTGGACTTCTTCCCCCGGAGGGACGTGGCCTTGATGTATTTTTCTTTTGGTTAGGGACTGTGCACTGGACGGGGGGTGGGGATGGGGGGAAGGGGGGTTGGGGAAAGGGAGTTGGGTTGTTGGGGTTTGGGGAAGGGTTGCGCGGGGAATGTCATTTCATGCTGTGACAGAACATATCATGTATTTCTGTGGGGGCATAACCCGTCATGATATTCTTTGCTGATGGTGCACCTAAGAGTTGGGGGTTATTTCTGTCCTGTCGTATTGTTTTTTGAAGATGTGTGTTTGTCCCAGAGTGTTATGCCGAATAAAGTACTTTAAACCTAAACTGCAGGTTTACGGTTGTTGTGTCATTTTTAAAGATCTATTAAACCGTTTAATGCTTCACTAATGAACTTTGCTTAAACAACGCACACACAGTGTCACTGTTGGAACTGGCCCTTCTTGCAGCGTCATCCCCAAACTTTTTGCTTCTTCCTCCCTTATGTTTCCTGACCCGTGGCTGTTGGCAATATGACTCTGAGCACTTTACCACTGCTGATCAGTGGTAAAGTGCATATGCTCTCTGTGTAAATTGTTATGATTATTTGATATATATGATTGGCATATTTGTATCACCAAGAAGTCCCCAGTAAAGTGCACTGGGTGTGCCAGGGCTGGTGATGACAAATGCTACTAAGTGGGCCTGCAGCACTGATTGTGCCACCCACATGAGTATCCCCAAAATGGTGTCTCAGGCCTGTCACCACAGTGCCTGTGTGCAGTCTGTGAACTGCCATGTCCTCCTGGTCAGTGTCCCCACTGACCAGGCCTAACTCTTCCCTTATTGTGCACATTGGTCACCCCTATGGAAGGCCCAAGGTACCCCCCTGGGCAGGGTGCAGTGTATGTGAAAGGTAGAGCATGTACTAGTACAGGTGACATGCTCTGGTAGTGAATTACAGCCATTTTCTTTTTTCACTATTGTAAGGCTATCTTGCTCCGTAGGTTAACATGGGGGATGCTGGCTACAGTGGGTACCAGCATATCTTCCCATAGGAACAAGATAGGACATAAGAGTCTAGTATCCCTGAACTCAGAATTTAATAACACATATTTTAGGAAAGGTTGTTTTTGAATCCTGTGTTTGAGAACAGCACTTTTAGAAAGTTGGTGTTCTCTTGTCTGACGGACCTGTGTGCCTTGGCCTGTTTGTGTATTGACTGCCTGGTTTGAGAGTGACAGGGGCTGGGGATTCCCCAGGAGGCTGGCTGAGTCAGCCCTAGGCTGAATGACTGCATTTACAACTTGAGTGGTGGGAGGAAATAGCACCTGGGCCTGAATAGGGCTTTGCCTGCCTTCCACAATGCTGGCTCCACCTCCTGCTGGGCGGTTGACGACCCTGCCCCTCAATCTGAAAGGAAAGGAGAAGCCAGGAAAACAAAGTGCTCAAGAAACACCCAGAACTGGTTCAGACCGGGCTCAGGGCCCACTTGCACAAAGAGAACAA
This sequence comes from Lissotriton vulgaris, assembly GCF_964263255.1. Taxonomy (NCBI): domain Eukaryota; kingdom Metazoa; phylum Chordata; class Amphibia; order Caudata; family Salamandridae; genus Lissotriton; species Lissotriton vulgaris. The sequence goes on along the minus strand of NC_141698.1, from coordinate 1,068,635,519 downwards.
AGACTTTTAGGGGTATAAGTACAGGACCCCTGACAACAGAAAAGTAGATCATCCTGGAATCAAGAAGGAACCTCTGCCAAGGAGAAAGCTGAAACTGAAGAAGGAAGATTGTCCAGCTGTTGCTCTGCTGGATTGCCCTGCTGTTGCTTTGCTGCCAAGGAGAGGGGAAGGCCTTAGCTTTGTGCTGTGTCCCCTTGCTTTAAGGAATCTCATAGGGCCTGTGAAGAGATGGCTTCCTGTTTTGAAGTCCCAGGAACAAAAGGACTTCACCCCCAGCTTCCCCTGAGCTCTACTGAGAGAGTTCTGACCTTCCTGGAGTGCGTGGCCCATGTGTGGTGTCTCTGAAAGTTGTACCTGTGCTGGGAAGCTGGAAACCTAGATTTAAAGACTTTGCTACAGAAAAGTTATTGCATCGCTCACTGCAGAGCGCATCCCCGACAGTACGAGTAAATTCCCGCCGCTATGAAGGACGAGATCGTGCCAGCGCCTGGTGCCGCTGCCAGAGCCGTCGCATCCTTCATTTGCGGGACGCACCAGACCGGTGCGGGAAGATTACCATTGCTGCGAGTGTCGTCGCAGAGCCTGTCGTCGCTGGGTGAGATCGCCACACCGCTTTCTTGAGGACCGCATCACGTCGCTGTGAACATCGTCGCAGAGCCATCGCATCGAGGAGCTGTGAGAGAGAGATCGCCGCTGGATCGCACATCGTTGCCCCGGAGATCGTCGCAGCCCCTACGAGATCATCGCATCGTGCCTTTGCAAGAACAAACTTTCCACAGAACCTACGCACCGCAATCCATACAATTGGCCTTTCTCCCCATACAGACCGGATTCATTGCAACACGCCCGCTGCTGCAGCGGGGTTGTCGCATCGCCTCCCCAAGGTCTCAGGAGTAACGCATTGCTTGTTTTCCACCACATCAGCTTCACGCAACTGTGGATTTGTGGATCTCTTCTAACGCCAACGAAGCCGCCTCCAACCTCACCCTTTGGTTATCCAACACCGCCGACACCTTAGCACCACTGAAAAAACGTCAACACAAACTTGGCAACAAGAAGGCCTCATGGTTCAACGATGATCTCAAAAAGTCCAAGAAACTGTGCCGCTCCCTTGAAAAGGCCTGGAAAAAAGACCCATCCACCAGCAACAAGGACGCCTTCAAAAGCGCCGCCCGTACTCACCACCAACTGATCCGAAAAGCCAAGAAAACAGCATTCAAGGATCGACTTGACAACAACGCCCACAACAGCAAGGAACTTTTCAACATCGTCAAGGAATTTTCCAACCCCTCGGCCAACTCCAACGACATCACCCCCTCTCAAACCCTCTGCGACTCCCTTGCCTCTTTTTTCCACAACAAGATTGCTGACATCCACAACAGCTTTGACAACCAACCCGGAAGCCAACCCACCCTACCATCTGCTGACCATCTTCCCCCCGTAAACACCCTTAACGCCTGGAACCCAATCTCCACTGAGGACACCATCCGCCTGATGAATTCCATCCACTCTGGATCCCCCACAGACCCATGCCCTCACCACATCTTCAACAAAGCAGACTCCGTCATAGCTCCGCACCTCCGAGACGTCATCAACTGCTCCTTCAACTCCGCCACCTTCCCAGAAGACTGGAAACACGCTGAACTCACCGCCCTTCTGAAAAAACCAACAGCAGACCCCACCGAACTCAAAAACTACCGCCCCATCTCGCTTCTTCCATTTCCGGCCAAAGTCATCGAGAAAGCCGTCAACAACCAGCTCGCCGCCTTCCTCGAAGCCAACAAATCACTCGACCCCTCACAATCTGGCTTCCAAGCAAAACACAGCACTGAGACCGCCCTCATCGCAGCAACAGACGACATTCGAACTCTACTGGACAATGGAGACACAGTCGCCCTCATCCTCCTCGACCTCTCTGCAGCATTCGACACAGTCTGCCACAGCACCCTTTTACAACGCCTCGGAAACATCGGAATCCAAGAAAAAGCACTGGAATGGATCACCTCGTTCCTAACCGGAAGAACCCAGAGAGTCCACCTCCCACCATTCAAGTCCGAGGCCTCTGAAATCATCTGCGGCGTACCTCAAGGATCCTCACTCAGTCCCACCCTCTTCAACGTATACATGAGCCCCCTCGCGGCCATCGCCCGCCAACACAACCTCAACATCATCTCTTACGCGGACGACACTCAACTGATCCTTTCTCTCACCAAGGACCCCAGCACCGCCAAAACTAACCTACACGAAGGAATGAAAGAAGTCGCCGAATGGATGAAACAAATCCGTCTGAAACTGAACTCAGACAAAACAGAAGTCCTCATCTTAGGTACATCCCCCTCTACATGGGACGACTCCTGGTGGCCGGAAGCCCTCGGAAAAGCACCCATCCCGACAGACCACGCACGGAACCTTGGCGTCATCCTGGATTCTTCACTCTCAATGAACAGACAAGTTAACGCCGTATCCTCTTCCTGCTTTAACATTCTTCGCATGCTCAGAAAAACATTTCGCTGGATCCCCTCCGAAACAAGGAAAACAGTCACCCACGCTCTAGTCACGAGCCGACTGGACTACGGAAACACCCTCTACGCAGGTACCACCGCTAAACTCTAGAAGAAACTACAACGAATCCAAAACGCCTCAGCCAGGCTCATATTAGACATCCCACGCAACAAACACATCTCTGGTCACCTTAAGGACCTCCACTGGCTACCCGTCAATAAGAGGATCACTTTCCGACTGCTTACCCACGCACACAAATCACTCTACGACATCGGACCAGACTGCCTCAACTCTAGACTGTCCTTCTACACCCCCTCCCGCCAACTTCGCTCTTCCAGCCAAGCCTTCGCCACTGTACCTCGCATCAACAAGACCACCATGGGAGGCAGATCCTTTTCATACCTGGCTGCCAAAACATGGAACTCACTCCCCGCCTACCTTCGCCTCACCCAGAATCACCTAGCCTTCAGAAAGCAGCTTAAAACGTGGATATTTGACAAATAATCCTCCTCCCCTTCCTAAGCGCCTTGAAACCCTCTGGGTATGTAGTGCGCTATACAAATTTTATGACTTGACTTGACTTGACTTGGATTATTTTTATCGCAACCTTAAGAACTCTTTTGCAGCCATATTCTTGAACTGTGTATGTTGGATTTTTGTCGTTTTGGTCTTGTGTAGTATAGATTAAATACCTTTATTTTTCTAAACTGTTGTGGAGTCTGTTTGTGGTGTTTTCACTGTGTTACTGTGAGTGTTGTTACAAATACTTTACACATTGCCTTCTGATTAGCCTTGACTGCTCGTGCCAAGCTACTGATGGAGCGAGTTTCAGAAATTATTTTATTCTGACTCGTGAAGGTAATTCCCTATAACATGAACTAATCTATTAATGAACTGTTGCATGATTTGTTTAATTAATCCAACCTAGAATAAGTTTGCACCACACACTTGAACACGCGGGAACTAATGATATGTGCTCTTGTTGCATTTTGCGAGTCTGTTTTCTAAATACATGATTAATAATGTTTTGTTTGTCATGTTCGTTCTATTGTCTTTGTCACTATTAATATGCGGCTGATCATTTATGGCATGTGCTTTTAATATATGTGCTCATATGTTTGTCCTATGTTGTGATTGTTTGTTTGTCTGTGAACCATTTAATCATCTTTTATTCTTTCAGAAACTCAAACCTGGACTATATGAAGATTGGTAGATATTTTATGTGCTGCTTTATTTGTTTGCTTTTGCTAGATGTCATTTATTATTAGGTTAATTATTAGCATTGGTCGGGTGGGTAACAGAAGGGTTTATTTTACCTGAATTAATGATTCTTTTGTGTTTGTTTGAATACTAGCCCGAGAGAGAGGCTTGAGGCCTAGTCCTAGTATTGGAGAATATTGGTTGGCCTGTACGTGAGCAGAGTCAGAGCCAAGAGCAGTCATATTGGAACATTTCCATGGAAAGCGCTTTACTTTTAAAAGGACTGTGGCTCAAACAATAGAGACTTGTGCATGGACTGCTCGGGATGTTCTTTCTACAAGGCCAAGGAAACGACAGAGATGATTTTGCCGAGCTCTGGAGGAAACCTGTGAAACAACTTTTAAAATTGTTGCAACTTTCGGAAGCCGGTGTCGCCTCATGTCAATGAACAATAATGTGGTGACGTTTTCTCTCTGGACGAGGTGGTTTTTGGTGGTCTGATGTTCAACAACCAATCAGGGTGTTGAAGTTCTTTGAAATATTACATTTAGTTAGATTAGCGAGTAAGAAGAGTATAAAAATTGGGCCTCTTGAGGGGAACGGGGCTGACTGTTTCCTGAGGGCGAAGTGCTGTCCGTTTTCCTTTGGACACGTAAGGCATGTTTGCTTAAATGAATTGTTTTTCTTTACAGGTCAGAAAGTTAACATAGGGAATAGGGTTAATGTTTTCTTAAATTCATTATTTTATGCAATATTAAACTGTCGGATTATTGAGCCAATGATTAATGAAATAAAATTGAATTAATAAAATTAAATGATTGATTTAATAAAGAACTAATAACGTTTGTGCAATGTTAAGAATTCTAAAATAAACTTTTAAAATGACAAGCTGGTCTTGTTTCTTGTAGAAAGTTGAAACAACATATTAGATCTATTCGCCTCATGATTCAGCTGCTCTGTTATTCTTATGGGCCTGGTATTGATTGGTAAGTTTGGTGATAGATGGTGACATCATTTATGCAGAATTTTAGTAGGAGCGCTGGATCCGTTTTTGGTAGCATTCGTATGGTTGTATGTTGTTTTTGACATACATGTTACATACATGTCAGTATAAGTCATAAGATCAATGTTTAACATATGCTGAGTGTTTGATTTTGTCAGATTGTTGTATGTAGTTGTAAGGATTTTTTCCAGCAGTGTGAAAAATTCCTGGTTATTTGCCGGCAAAGGGTAGTGTGACTAGAAGAGTTACACAGTGCATTTGTTCTGTTTCAAAATTGTGGTATAGAATATATCACGTGTTGTGGACGTACAACACAAGTTTAGGGATCTTAGAATGCCTGGTTAAATGTTATAGTGAGGATTGCCTATGAAATCGTAGCATTAAGCATAGGGACTTGTTGCCCGTTTTAAAACTTTCTGTGAAAAGAGTAGTAGGATTTATCCAAGCTTGAGAGAAGGGTGAGATAGCGTCGTCTATTCTTATTAACGTTTGACGTTTTCTGTGGTTGGTTCAAGCCCTGCCAAGATTTCGTGCGTGAATGATTAGGGTTTTCGAATGTATGCGTGAATAAATGATCGTATAGAAATAGTGTCGTCTATTTTATGCGAAGAGTGAGTTCTGTATGACTGTAAACCTATCACTTTGTTAGCGAAACAGACAAGTGGTTTGTTTATTCGTAGTTACTATTTAAAAATTAATTGGAAAGTATGGTTTAAAATGGCGCTGTGAAAAAGTTTTGTGAAGGAGGGGTGAGTTTACGGAGTAACACACAGAGAAGCTGCAGCCGCAGCATACGTCATTTCGGTTCGCGCTGTGATTGGCTAACATACGTCACAGAAAGCGCACTGATTAGCTCACGTGGCTGTGACGAGCTGATACCAGATTGGTCGGTTCTGAATATTGTATTTCTATTGGAGGAGTAAGGTGGTGACGTGGCTTAACCTGATTGGCTTGTTGGTGTCTTTCGCGCACGGATTGGTTGGAATAGCGGAACACCAGAAAAACATTTTGAAGCTTACGGAACAAACGATTTTGATTTAAAACATGAGTTATTGGAACGATAGTGAGATTAAGAAGCCGTCATGGTTTCAAAAAAGTGAAAAATTTATTTAAACCTGACAAGAAAATTGAAACGCGTGGTGGTAAATTACTTCATAAGTACAAAACACCCGCGCCTATATGGAAAGGCGAATATGGCTATCATACTGTAATTTGGTTTGATAATTGGATGCATTATACAAAAAACAATGGCGTATTAGCCTGGCCACAAGATGGGTCATTTAATATGAAAGTTTTGAGAAACCTGAGAGGAAAAATAATGGATCTTGTGCCGAAGCCAAGACCTACACAATTTGAGGCATTGGTTGAATGGGAGGTTGAGATGATGGAACTTGAGCGTGAAAGCAAATGCCTAGCACCTAGAAATTCAAAGTATATTTTAAATAGAGAAACACGTGAGGACAAAGTGAGACGCTGGAGAAAGGCAGATATGTATGATGGTCTGTATCCAGTGAGAGTAATGATTACTGAAGATTTGGAACAAAAGACGGCTGGAAGGAGAATTGATGAGGAATTAGATGATGCAGTTTTAGAAGACATTTATGCTACTAAACACCAACCGCCACCTTATCAAGCAGGTTCTCAATCTACCCCGAGAGTTTCTACAGGAAATTCTCCAAGTGCACCTCCTAGAGAAGCAGAGGAAGGCTCTCCCAGATTTTTAAAATTACCTGAAAGAGTAGGGTCAGTAAATAATTCTAGTACTCCTAGAGAAAATAGATTTCCTCAACAGAAAAACAATTTTGTAAGAAATCAGGAAAGAATACTTGCTGACATGCCAGACATTTCCAGTTACAACAAAGCAAAGGAAGATTTAATTCAACAATTGACAAAAAGCATGGTAGCAGTGACAGTACCAGTAACTATTGGTCCTGTTGTACCGGTTTTTGATCAGGGAAATAATAGACATTCAGCTGTGACAGTTCCATTAAATGCAGAAATTCAAAAAGTAGCTCAGAGATTTTATTCAGAACTTTCAGAAATTCATAGAGAAAAATCTATGATGCCAAATTTAACATTAAATGGAAACTTGTCAAGTTCGCAAACACCATCTGTGGTAGAATCAGATTCAGGTCTGTCAGAAAAAAGTCTAAACAGAATAGATTTAACCCAAAATGCATCCCCTCAAGCTCCTGATTATAAAAAGCTTGATGTTGCTAAATTAAAAGCTGATCTGGAGGAATTAATCATTGGCACAATTGGTACTGACAATTTGAAATTGTATCAGGATGAAGAATTGTTGTTTATCTGTAAAAGTATTCAATGGAAAAAGAAAAACAGGTATGAACAACTGGAAGAAATGGCTGCTGAATTAGAAATAGATTTGAGTAAACAAAAACATTTGCAGAAACATTACAGAGTGGATTTTTCTGAAAAATACATTGATAATCTAAATGCTGCCGGAAGAATGATACATATAAGAGAATTCATAAATTTTCTCAGAAAATTAGGTGAATTAGGTAAATGGAGAATAAAATGGTCAAAGAAAGAACAGGATAAAAGATTGAGAAACTATGTAGTTTCAGAATTTCCAATGGGGGAAATAGCTGGAGGAGGGTATGTGCATGTTCCTTGGTCCAGACAGGATATTCTGCTGTTTACTAATGATTTCCCACGTTTGAGAGAGAAGCCAGTTGAGTGGTATCGACAGGTAGACAGATTTAGAAAGGTGTCAAAAGTTCTGTGGATTGATCTAGATGGATTCTTTGACATTGTTGTCCCATCAGATCTTTGGACAGAATGCAAAATTTCTGTGGATTGGCCAAAAGAAGAACCTCCCCGAGAGCCGGTTGCAGGTGCCCCAGCGAAAGATGTCATGGACATTTATAATAAAGTAATTTACTGGCTGAAAGGGAAAATTCCCCCAAAAGAAGTAGATTGGGTTAAAATTGACAGAACAAACCAGGAACCAAAAGAAGCGGTTCATTCATTTTATGAAAGGTTACTATTAGTCTTTAAACAGTACAGTGGCTATGAAAAATTAAGTGAAAAGGACATGAGTCACTTTATATACAAATTTGTTTATGGGCTGAGATCTGAAATTGGTGGCATGATTAGAAATGGAATTGTCTGCTGGCAAGCACTTTCAGTTGATGATATTTTGAGAAAGGCAAAATATTGCAGTGATGAGATAGATGTGAAACAGAAAAATCTCAAGGAAAAAGCGATGTGGGCACAAGTGAAGGTAGCAGAGCAGCAACAACAACAGTTAGCTTCTATGCAGCAGCAGAATCAGGGAAAATTCAAGAATAATTTTAATAATAATAATAAGCCAAAATTTAATGTGAATGTTGAAGAGCTGAAACAAAAGCTCCCATGTTTTAATTGCGGAGAAATTGGACACTGGAAACGCGATTGTAAAAGCCCGCCCAGAAATTTTAAAAATAATTCATTGAATCCACAGGTGCAGTGTGAGTTAAATCCGCAGCAACAGCAACAGCTACAGCAACAGTTAAATGAGTTAAGTCAACAGCGACAGCGACAGCTACAGGTAGCGAATCAGCAGAGCCAGATTCAGCAAAGCCAGTTTCAGCAGAACCAGATACAGCAAAGTCAAATTCAGCAGAGTCAGGTACCCCAAGAGCCATTGCCTAATAGTGCTAACACACAGAGATTTTCTCCTGAAACAGGTTTCTGTGGAGGTAATTTGGTAAATAATGCATCAAAAGTTAACATGTCAAACGCTTCTCAATTTTGGCTAAAAGATAAAGAGGAGAGGGATTCTTCAGAAGATTACTCATGACGGTGCCTGAGAGAGGAAGAAGAGTGTGTGCTTGGGCCACTCTTGAGGTAGATCAGTCTGGTCCATTTGTTAATGGGAAAGTGAATGATAAGGATATCACTTTTCTTGTGGACACAGGTGCTACCCGTTCTACTGTTAGATCAGCGGAAATAGAGAACCTTCCTCTCTCTGGTGAAACAATCCAAGTTGTAGGTGTAGCTAATCAGCAAATTAAAACAAGTCTAACAGAACCAGTAAAGGTGGAAATAGGGAACTACAAAGATAAACACAGATTTCTGGTTTGTGACAGCAGTCCTGTGAATCTGTTGTGTCGTGATATATTATGCAAAATGAATTGCAGAATATATTGCTCACCAGATGGCATTGAAATGCAGACATCAGAAGAAGATGGGCTTTATAAATTGACAATGTTGATGGTTGATGAAGAAAAACCATTATTGTTTCATGTTTTTGAATAAATGATTTGCCAGAAGAGTTCAAAAAGCCAGTTAATCCAGCAATTTGGGATTTAACAGGAAATGACATGGGTCTTATGAAAAATGTAGATCCAGTAAAAATTACTCTAAAGCAGGGAATAGATTTTCCGAATGTTCCTCAATACAAAATGAAAGCTGAGACAATTGAAGGTGTCATTCCAGTGATTGAAAAATTCATAAGTCAAGGTGTGCTAAAAGAAATTGAGAGCAGCCCATGTAATTCACCGATTATGGGTATTAAAAAGCCAAACTGAACATATAGAATTGTTCAGGACCTGAGAAAAGTTAATCAGATTGTTGTTCCATGTTGCCCAATTGTTCCAAACCCTGCAGTAATTCTTTATCAGATTCTGCATGATGCAGAATGGTACACGGTCATTGACCTGTGCAATGCCTTCTTTACAGTTCCATTACATCCAGAAAGCCAGCAAAGTTTCGCTTTCAGGTTCCAAAATAGGATCCTAGCATGGTGTCGTATCCCACAGGGGTATACTGAGAGTCCATCTATCTTTAATCAGTTGTTAAAAAAAGTCTCTGGAAGATTTGATATTGCCTGGTAATTCCACACTGGTACAGTACATTGACGATTTGCTTGTGGCAGCAAAAACACGAGAAAATTGTGTTATTGATACCATTACCTTGTTAAATCGTTTGGCAGATGAAGGACATAAAGTGTCACCTGCAAAATTGTAGTTTTGTAAGCAAGAAGTAAAATATCTTGGTCACAGAATTGCAAAGGGAACAAGAAAAGTGACAGTTGAAAGAATTAAAATGATTCGAGCAATTCAACCACCAACAACACAAAGACAGGTGAGAATGTTTCTGGGAATGGTTGGTTACTGTCGACAATGGATTAGTGGGTTTTCAGTAATTGCAAAACCACTTCAGAGACTAACAAAAGCAGACATAAAAGATCCAATTAGCTTGTCAAAACTTGAATTGGAAGCTTTTGAACAATTAAAAAGGAACTTATGTGAAGCTCCAGCTCTGGGTATGCCAGATTATGAGAAAGAATTTGAACTTTACTGCAGCGAAAGAGAAGGTTGTGCATTGTCTGTGTTGATGCAGAGACATGGAAAGTTGAGAAAACCAATTGCATATTTCTCAGCTGTTTTGGATCCTGTTGCAAAAGCTTTGCCAGGTTGCTTAAAAGCAGTGGCTGTAACAAGAGTAAGTCTTGAACAAAGTGAGGGTATCATTATGGGATTTCCTGTAAAGGTATATGTACCTCATTCAGTTGAAATTCTTCTTACCAGAAGTAGAACTCAACATTTGACAAGTAGCAGATTGACAAAATATGAGAAAACAATTCTGGGATCAGATAATGTGTCAATTGCGAGATGTGTAAATTTGAAGCCTTCCACACTGTTGTCAGATGGAGTTGTTACTGAAAATGACATTGATCATGAATGCTTGGATGTTGTAGATTACTGCACAAAACCTCGACAGGACATAAAAGATGTTCCTTTACCTGAATCAGATATAGTCTACTTTGTGGATGGCTCCTGTTTGAGAAATGATGAAGGGATTCTGAGAGCAGCATATTCAGTGTGCACAGTTTCAGATGTTGTTGAAGGTTCACCTTTGGATGGAATTCGTTCTGCTCAAATTGCAGAGTTGATTGATCTAATTCGAGCATGTGAAAAAGCAGCTGGCAAAAGAGTAACCATAGTGACTGATAGTCAATATGGTTATGGTGTAGTTCATGGCTATGGACAGCTATGGTCTCAAAGAGGTTATTTAACCTCTGCAGGTACACCAATCAGGAATGCAAAATTGATCAAGAGATTGATTGATGGCATTCAGTTACCAGAGCAAATTGCTGTAGTCAAATGTACAGCTCACAAGAAAGGTGATGATTACATCACCAAAGGGAATGCGTATGCAGATGAAATTGCAAAATACTGTGCTAAAAACAATTATTCAATCAATCGGGAAAAAGACAAAAGTCACACGATGAATTCTCCCATGCTAATTTCTGTAGTTGAAACATGGCAGGAAGTAAAAGATTTACAAGATGAGGCAGATGAAGAAGAGAAAAACACATGGTTAAAAAATGAATGCAGACAAAGAGAGGAAGATGGAATTTGGGTTTACAAAGATGGAAGGCCTGTAATGCCAAACTGCATGATTGCTGATATGGCACGGATGTACCCTGGTCCAGGACATTTGGGAAGAGATTCTATGATTAGATTATTCAGAGAAACATGGTTTAATACAAAATTTAGAATAATTGCAGAGTCACTTTGCCAAAGATGTTTGACCTGCCAACAGATGAATCCAAATAGAAAGACTGTTGTAAGTTTGGGAACCATAGGACGGGAGGGTGGTCCTTTTACCAGACTACAAATGGATTTCATTGAAATGCCGATGCACAACAGACTAAAATATGTATTGGTATTTGTTTGTCTGTTTTCAAGATGGGTAGAAGCTTTCCCAACTCGTCATAATGACTCAGTCACTGTGGCAAAATTGCTTCTAAGGGAGATCATACCTAGGTACGGATTTCCAGCAACCATTGAAAGTGATTGCGGAACTCATTTTGAAAACAGATTGATGAAACTGATTTGTGAAGCTTTGAATATTCAACAGAAGCTGCACTGTGCTTACAGACCAGAAGCATCAGGTGTTGTTGAACAAATGAATGGAACTATCAAGAATAGAATTTCAAAAATGTGTTTAGCCACAGGAGTAAAGTGGACAGATGCTCTTCCACTTGTTCTGATGTCAATAAGAAGCACTCCAGAGAAAAAGACAGGTCTTAGTCCTCATGATATCGTAATGGGTAGAGTAATGAGGCAAGCATTTGTTCCAGTTGGCAAATAATGAGTATTTTATTTATTTTATTTATTTGTTTACATTTGTAATGCGCACAGCTACCCAACAAAGGGTTTCCCGGCGCGGCAGATCCCAATAGCAATGCGGTTACAGAAAACTAGATGTTAAAGAGCCATGTTTTTAAGGCTTTTCTGAATTTGATGTAATTCGACTCAGACCGCAATGTATATGGCATTGAATTCCAGAGAGAAGGTCCTAGGAATGAGAAGGACTTGCCACCCATGCGTGACAGCCTGGTCCTTGGAATTTCAAAATGATTTGCCGTGGAAGACCGAAGAGATCTGGAAGGACGGTAGGGGCGCACCAGGTTTTGCAGATATTTAGGAGCGGTGTTGGTGGGAATCCTGTGCATAAAACATAGAGATTTGAATTTAACTCGGTTTTCAATTTTTAGCCAGTGTAAATTCCTGATGTATTTAGTGGTTGGAGTAGAGATGGGAATTTTACAGAGTAGTCTGGCTGCTGCATTTTGCACTGATTGCAACCTGCGGACAGTAGCTTTGTTCGCCCCCAGGTACAAAACGTTGCCATAATCTAGCCTAGATGTTATTAGGGCATTGACAACTGTTTTCTTGGTGTTTTCAGGCAGCATCGAACAGATCTTTTTTAGCCATTTTAATATGGCAAAGCAGGTGGCTGAAGTCTTTACCGCTTGCTGATGTAAACTGAGTGAGTCGTCAATAATGACGCCCAGGTTGCGAGCATGAGTAACCGGGGTAGGGGGCGTGCCCATTTCAGTTGGCCAATGTTGGGGTCCCCAAAGTTCTTTATTTTTGCCCAACACGATTAACTCGGTTTTTTCGCCGTTAAGTTTTAGGAAGTTTTTTTGCATCCAGTCGGCGATTTTACAGAGTCCGAGTTGTAGGGTGGAGGAATTATCAGAATCTGCAGCTGATAAAGAAAAAAGCAGCTGGGAATCATCAGCGTAGGGAAACATTAAAAGCCCTGTTTCCTCCACTATTTTGGCCAGGGGGCTCATATACACGTTGAAAAGCAACGGGCTAAGAATAGAGCCCTGTGGAACTCTGTGTTTGAATGTCATGGTATCGGAGCAGGCAGTTTGTGAGAAGACCTGGAACGTGCGGTTTTCCAATAATGATCTAATCCAGTTGAGATTAATGATAGTGCAATCATTGAATATTGCCAGAACCTGTCTGATGTAGTCAATTCTGTATTTCATCAGGTGGGAACAGATGTAATCTCAAAAGAGAAAGTGCAAGCCCATGATTTGTTACCTGGAGACTGGGTAAGGACCAAAGTTCATCGAAGAAGAAACTGTTTAGTTCCAAGGTGGCAAAAGGCAAGACAAGTAATTTTGGTCACAACAAATGCTGTCAAGTGTAAAGGGCTGAAAAGGTGGGTGCATGCAAGTCATAAAATTCGTGTACCACCTCCTGAGAACCTTGATGAAGACAGTGAGACAACAACTGATTCGGATTCAGAGGGAGATCCAGAAAATCCTGAGTCTGATGATCAGCAAGAAAATCAACATCAAGAGAATCTAGATGAAAATCAGAACTTGAATGAAGAAGATCTGAATATCGAAACTGGAGATCGAGGTGTTGATGAAGATCTGCTTGAAAAGGAGTCTTTAAAAGAAAAAGGAGATTCAGAAGAAGCAGAAAAATCTGAGAGAAACGAAAATCTGAGCCAGAATATTGAAAAGCAAAAAAGTAACTCTGTGTTCAAGAGCAAAAAGCCTGAGACTGGGAAGCTGAAGGTGATTCCTGAAGAAGAGGAAGAATTACCAAGTACCAGTAAGGATATTGTTCCAAATGGAGTGAAGCTGCCGAGTAAAAAAGTTTCTAGGTATAGATTTGAAGTCTCAGATACAGATACTGATGAAAGTGATGAAGAATCTGAAATAGGAAAATTCAGAAAAAGAGCTTGGAAAGCTGAATGTAATGAATGTGAGCCTAAGAAAAAGATCTTGAGGAAAGGAGATATTTGGCCTGTAGATAATTTGAAATTCAAACTGGTGAAGAAAACAAAAGATCAAATCAATGAGATATCTAGTCAGGGAAGTGACTCTGAAAAGAAAAACGAAAACAAGAAAATAGAGGTAATAACTCGAAAAACAAAGAGAGTAGTAAAGCCAAATCAGAAATATAAGTCCCCAGAGTGGACTTATATAATTATCCCACCAATTGTAGAAGTGGAAAGCAGTCAGGAAGATTTGGAAATAGTAGAACTCAGTGACAAGGATTGAAATGCTTAAAATTATTGATAAAGGTTTTGTTTCCTGGCATAAGGCTGAAGAAAATTTGTAAGGTGACTTTAGGTCGAAGAAATTGTGTTTAGTTGGAGAGCACATATTTATGTGACACAAGGTCGAAGAAAAGCTGTTTTAGGGTTTTATTCTAAAAAAAAAAAAAAATTTTAAAGGGGGGATATAGTTCATAGTTTACTCACATTTTTTAATTTTTGTTCACATTTTTAAAATTTTGTTTTTGTAGAATGCCTAGATCAGACACTTCTAGGTGTTCGATACTTAAGAGATGTTGTAAAATGACTTCAATTTGTGTGATATTATTAATCCTACTTTAGTTAATATTAGCTGTGGTTTACGTTTATCCTTTTGATGTTAATAAGCAAAAACTCAAGACTAACATAACAAGTAAGGTAGAGCCTAAACATGAGAAACATGCTGGCAAGTCTAGCAGAGTTATTGAGCATGATCCAGAGATTCATCAAGATAGATCTGTTGGAGATTTCTCAAGCAATTCATTTTCAAGGCTTCTGTCTGAATATGTTAAAGTAATGAATGTTAAGGATTGCTACGTCTGTGTGAAATTGCCTGCTTCTGTTTCAGAGGGGGTGACTTATAATATGTTACCTCTAATTAATGGCATTACTTGTAGTGTAATTGCTAGCCTGTTTTATCAAACTGGTCGCTTGAAATATTATTATTCAGACTTTGATGAGGTTTTTGCAAATCTCAAAGTTGTAAATAGCTTGAACAAAGTAAGATCTGCGAAACAGATGAGGGAATTCTTGTTAGTTACTAATGAGCTCAATTATGAGTATGCATATAGAAATAATTTAACATGCAAAATGAGAGCAGAAGAAAAGACTTTCCTGAACATGGTTGAGGAGAGAAGGGCAGTTTACAAAAGGAATGAGATGCTTAAACATGCCAAGTCTAAGTATTGGCAAATGGAGGATGCTAAATTAAACGGTGTTAACACAAATGCTGCTATACACATAGATGAACCAGTTAGTGGTAAATTTTGCATTAGAAGAGATAATACTCTTTACGATAACTTTTTTGTGGGTGCAAGTCAATGTGAGGATACATATCGTATTATAGGGGGATGGGGATTTAAAGGTGGTAAGGATCCAATTTTTCCTGGAATTTATTTTATTTGTGGCAATAAAGCATATTTTAGCCTCCCAGATCACTGGTATGGGACATGCTATCTTGGTTTGCTCTTTCCAAAAAATTTTCATGTTGACAGAAATAAAAAGGGTACTTTTGAATTTGGTGAACACCTGAACCTGAATAGGTACAAAAGAGAAAGTTTTCCAGAAATCCTGGGAGACATTTTTGGTGCTGTCATTCCAATGGTAGGAATTACCATGAATTCAATCAAAATCAGAAAGGTTTCCACAATTGTAGATAGGTTGTCAACAGACACTGCAAGTGGTTTTCAATTAGTTGATACAGAACTTGTTGCTACCAGAAGCATGATTATGCAGAATCGTCTTGCATTAGACATTCTGCTTGCAAAAGAGGGAGGAGTTTGTGGGGTCTTACATGTCCAACATTGCTGTACTTATATACCTGACAAAAGTCGGGATATAGAGTTGCTTGTTAAAAATATTACACAATTTCATGAAGAGATAGAACCCATGGAAGAAGAAAGTTTCACTGAACGAATTGGGAAAAGAATGGAGGCTATTAAAGAATGGTTTTCTGAAGTTGGAAGCTCCATCATTGGCAAAGTGCTCTATCCAGTAATTGTCATCATCATAGTGATAATGCTGTTAAAAATTAGCTGTTTGATTCATAAAAGGAGGAAGCATCAGAAAGAGAAGAAAAGGATTTTCAAACTTAGAAAGGAACAAGAGAAGGAATATTAGTCAGAGGAAATGCGAAGAGTTCAATATAAAAGAGATGACCAGACAGCAGAAACAGGGGTTTAGGGAGACTAATATTGAGAGAATCCAATGTGTGATGTCTCCAAATTGGGTGAAAAATTTCCTGAAATTTTTGGGTGTTGTTTGATGATTTTAAAATCACCAGATGTGGGAGTTGATGGAGCGAGTTTCAGAAGTTATTTGATTCTGACTTGTGAAGTTAATTCCCTATAACATGAACTAATCTGTCAATGAACTGTTGCATGATTTGTTTAATTAATCCAACCTAGAATAAGTTTGCACCACACACTTGAACACGCGGGAACTAATGATATGTGCTCTTGTTGCATTTTGCGAGTCTGTTTTCTAAATACATGATTAATAATGTTTTGTTTGTCATGTTCGTTCTATTGTCTTTGTCACTATTAATATGCGGCTGATCATTTATGGCATGTGCTTTTAATATATGTGCTCATATGTTTGTCCTATGTTGTGATTGTTTGTTTGTCTGTGAACCATTTAATCATCTTTTATTCTTTCAGAAACTCAAACCTGGACTATATGAAGATTGGTAGATATTTTATGTGCTGCTTTATTTGTTTGCTTTTGCTAGATGTCATTTATTATTAGGTTAATTATTAGCATTGGTCGGGTGGGTAACAGAAGGGTTTATTTTACCTGAATTAATGATTCTTTTGTGTTTGTTTGAATACTAGCCCGAGAGAGAGGCTTGAGGCCTAGTCCTAGTATTGGAGAATATTGGTTGGCCTGTACGTGAGCAGAGTCAGAGCCAAGAGCAGTCATATTGGAACATTTCCATGGAAAGCGCTTTACTTTTAAAAGGACTGTGGCTCAAACAATAGAGACTTGTGCATGGACTGCTCGGGATGTTCTTTCTACAAGGCCAAGGAAATGACAGAGATGATTTTGCCGAGCTCTGGAGGAAACCTGTGAAACAACTTTTAAAATTGTTGCAACTTTCGGAAGCCGGTGTCGCCTCATGTCAATGAACAATAATGTGGTGACGTTTTCTCTCTGGACGAGGTGGTTTTTGGTGGTCTGATGTTCAACAACCAATCAGGGTGTTGAAGTTCTTTGAAATATTACATTTAGTTAGATTAGCGAGTAAGAAGAGTATAAAAATTGGGCCTCTTGAGGGGAACGGGGCTGACTGTTTCCTGAGGGCGAAGTGCTGTCCGTTTTCCTTTGGACACGTAAGGCATGTTTGCTTAAATGAATTGTTTTTCTTTACAGGTCAGAAAGTTAACATAGGGAATAGGGTTAATGTTTTCTTAAATTCATTATTTTATGCAATATTAAACTGTCGGATTATTGAGCCAATGATTAATGAAATAAAATTGAATTAATAAAATTAAATGATTGATTTAATAAAGAACTAATAACGTTTGTGCAATGTTAAGAATTCTAAAATAAACTTTTAAAATGACAAGCTGGTCTTGTTTCTTGTAGAAAGTTGAAACAACATATTAGATCTATTCGCCTCATGATTCAGCTGCTCTGTTATTCTTATGGGCCTGGTATTGATTGGTAAGTTTGGTGATAGATGGTGACATCATTTATGCAGAATTTTAGTAGGAGCGCTGGATCCGTTTTTGGTAGCATTCGTATGGTTGTATGTTGTTTTTGACATACATGTTACATACATGTCAGTATAAGTCATAAGATCAATGTTTAACATATGCTGAGTGTTTGATTTTGTCAGATTGTTGTATGTAGTTGTAAGGATTTTTTCCAGCAGTGTGAAAAATTCCTGGTTATTTGCCGGCAAAGGGTAGTGTGACTAGAAGAGTTACACAGTGCATTTGTTCTGTTTCAAAATTGTGGTATAGAATATATCACGTGTTGTGGACGTACAACACAAGTTTAGGGATCTTAGAATGCCTGGTTAAATGTTATAGTGAGGATTGCCTATGAAATCGTAGCATTAAGCATAGGGACTTGTTGCCCGTTTTAAAACTTTCTGTGAAAAGAGTAGTAGGATTTATCCAAGCTTGAGAGAAGGGTGAGATAGCGTCGTCTATTCTTATTAACGTTTGACGTTTTCTGTGGTTGGTTCAAGCCCTGCCAAGATTTCGTGCGTGAATGATTAGGGTTTTCGAATGTATGCGTGAATAAATGATCGTATAGAAATAGTGTCGTCTATTTTATGCGAAGAGTGAGTTCTGTATGACTGTAAACCTATCACTTTGTTAGCGAAACAGACAAGTGGTTTGTTTATTCGTAGTTACTATTTAAAAATTAATTGGAAAGTATGGTTTAAAATGGCGCTGTGAAAAAGTTTTGTGAAGGAGGGGTGAGTTTACGGAGTAACACACAGAGAAGCTGCAGCCGCAGCATACGTCATTTCGGTTCGCGCTGTGATTGGCTAACATACGTCACAGAAAGCGCACTGATTAGCTCACGTGGCTGTGACGAGCTGATACCAGATTGGTCGGTTCTGAATATTGTATTTCTATTGGAGGAGTAAGGTGGTGACGTGGCTTAACCTGATTGGCTTGTTGGTGTCTTTCGCGCACGGATTGGTTGGAATAGCGGAACACCAGAAAAACATTTTGAAGCTTACGGAACAAACGATTTTGATTTAAAACATGAGTTATTGGAACGATAGTGAGATTAAGAAGCCGTCATGGTTTCAAAAAAGTGAAAAATTTATTTAAACCTGACAAGAAAATTGAAACGCGTGGTGGTAAATTACTTCATAAGTACAAAACACCCGCGCCTATATGGAAAGGCGAATATGGCTATCATACTGTAATTTGGTTTGATAATTGGATGCATTATACAAAAAACGATGGCGTATTAGCCTGGCCACAAGATGGGTCATTTAATATGAAAGTTTTGAGAAACCTGAGAGGAAAAATAATGGATCTTGTGCCGAAGCCAAGACCTACACAATTTGAGGCATTGGTTGAATGGGAGGTTGAGATGATGGAACTTGAGCGTGAAAGCAAATGCCTAGCACCTAGAAATTCAAAGTATATTTTAAATAGAGAAACACGTGAGGACAAAGTGAGACGCTGGAGAAAGGCAGATATGTATGATGGTCTGTATCCAGTGAGAGTAATGATTACTGAAGATTTGGAACAAAAGACGGCTGGAAGGAGAATTGATGAGGAATTAGATGATGCAGTTTTAGAAGACATTTATGCTACTAAACACCAACCGCCACCTTATCAAGCAGGTTCTCAATCTACCCCGAGAGTTTCTACAGGAAATTCTCCAAGTGCACCTCCTAGAGAAGCAGAGGAAGGCTCTCCCAGATTTTTAAAATTACCTGAAAGAGTAGGGTCAGTAAATAATTCTAGTACTCCTAGAGAAAATAGATTTCCTCAACAGAAAAACAATTTTGTAAGAAATCAGGAAAGAATACTTGCTGACATGCCAGACATTTCCAGTTACAACAAAGCAAAGGAAGATTTAATTCAACAATTGACAAAAAGCATGGTAGCAGTGACAGTACCAGTAACTATTGGTCCTGTTGTACCGGTTTTTGATCAGGGAAATAATAGACATTCAGCTGTGACAGTTCCATTAAATGCAGAAATTCAAAAAGTAGCTCAGAGATTTTATTCAGAACTTTCAGAAATTCATAGAGAAAAATCTATGATGCCAAATTTAACATTAAATGGAAACTTGTCAAGTTCGCAAACACCATCTGTGGTAGAATCAGATTCAGGTCTGTCAGAAAAAAGTCTAAACAGAATAGATTTAACCCAAAATGCATCCCCTCAAGCTCCTGATTATAAAAAGCTTGATGTTGCTAAATTAAAAGCTGATCTGGAGGAATTAATCATTGGCACAATTGGTACTGACAATTTGAAATTGTATCAGGATGAAGAATTGTTGTTTATCTGTAAAAGTATTCAATGGAAAAAGAAAAACAGGTATGAACAACTGGAAGAAATGGCTGCTGAATTAGAAATAGATTTGAGTAAACAAAAACATTTGCAGAAACATTACAGAGTGGATTTTTCTGAAAAATACATTGATAATCTAAATGCTGCCGGAAGAATGATACATATAAGAGAATTCATAAATTTTCTCAGAAAATTAGGTGAATTAGGTAAATGGAGAATAAAATGGTCAAAGAAAGAACAGGATAAAAGATTGAGAAACTATGTAGTTTCAGAATTTCCAATGGGGGAAATAGCTGGAGGAGGGTATGTGCATGTTCCTTGGTCCAGACAGGATATTCTGCTGTTTACTAATGATTTCCCACGTTTGAGAGAGAAGCCAGTTGAGTGGTATCGACAGGTAGACAGATTTAGAAAGGTGTCAAAAGTTCTGTGGATTGATCTAGATGGATTCTTTGACATTGTTGTCCCATCAGATCTTTGGACAGAATGCAAAATTTCTGTGGATTGGCCAAAAGAAGAACCTCCCCGAGAGCCGGTTGCAGGTGCCCCAGCGAAAGATGTCATGGACATTTATAATAAAGTAATTTACTGGCTGAAAGGGAAAATTCCCCCAAAAGAAGTAGATTGGGTTAAAATTGACAGAACAAACCAGGAACCAAAAGAAGCGGTTCATTCATTTTATGAAAGGTTACTATTAGTCTTTAAACAGTACAGTGGCTATGAAAAATTAAGTGAAAAGGACATGAGTCACTTTATATACAAATTTGTTTATGGGCTGAGATCTGAAATTGGTGGCATGATTAGAAATGGAATTGTCTGCTGGCAAGCACTTTCAGTTGATGATATTTTGAGAAAGGCAAAATATTGCAGTGATGAGATAGATGTGAAACAGAAAAATCTCAAGGAAAAAGCGATGTGGGCACAAGTGAAGGTAGCAGAGCAGCAACAACAACAGTTAGCTTCTATGCAGCAGCAGAATCAGGGAAAATTCAAGAATAATTTTAATAATAATAATAAGCCAAAATTTAATGTGAATGTTGAAGAGCTGAAACAAAAGCTCCCATGTTTTAATTGCGGAGAAATTGGACACTGGAAACGCGATTGTAAAAGCCCGCCCAGAAATTTTAAAAATAATTCATTGAATCCACAGGTGCAGTGTGAGTTAAATCCGCAGCAACAGCAACAGCTACAGCAACAGTTAAATGAGTTAAGTCAACAGCGACAGCGACAGCTACAGGTAGCGAATCAGCAGAGCCAGATTCAGCAAAGCCAGTTTCAGCAGAACCAGATACAGCAAAGTCAAATTCAGCAGAGTCAGGTACCCCAAGAGCCATTGCCTAATAGTGCTAACACACAGAGATTTTCTCCTGAAACAGGTTTCTGTGGAGGTAATTTGGTAAATAATGCATCAAAAGTTAACATGTCAAACGCTTCTCAATTTTGGCTAAAAGATAAAGAGGAGAGGGATTCTTCAGAAGATTACTCATGACGGTGCCTGAGAGAGGAAGAAGAGTGTGTGCTTGGGCCACTCTTGAGGTAGATCAGTCTGGTCCATTTGTTAATGGGAAAGTGAATGATAAGGATATCACTTTTCTTGTGGACACAGGTGCTACCCGTTCTACTGTTAGATCAGCGGAAATAGAGAACCTTCCTCTCTCTGGTGAAACAATCCAAGTTGTAGGTGTAGCTAATCAGCAAATTAAAACAAGTCTAACAGAACCAGTAAAGGTGGAAATAGGGAACTACAAAGATAAACACAGATTTCTGGTTTGTGACAGCAGTCCTGTGAATCTGTTGTGTCGTGATATATTATGCAAAATGAATTGCAGAATATATTGCTCACCAGATGGCATTGAAATGCAGACATCAGAAGAAGATGGGCTTTATAAATTGACAATGTTGATGGTTGATGAAGAAAAACCATTATTGTTTCATGTTTTTGATAGAATGATTTGCCAGAAGAGTTCAAAAAGCCAGTTAATCCAGCAATTTGGGATTTAACAGGAAATGACATGGGTCTTATGAAAAATGTAGATCCAGTAAAAATTACTCTAAAGCAGGGAATAGATTTTCCGAATGTTCCTCAATACAAAATGAAAGCTGAGACAATTGAAGGTGTCATTCCAGTGATTGAAAAATTCATAAGTCAAGGTGTGCTAAAAGAAATTGAGAGCAGCCCATGTAATTCACCGATTATGGGTATTAAAAAGCCAAACTGAACATATAGAATTGTTCAGGACCTGAGAAAAGTTAATCAGATTGTTGTTCCATGTTGCCCAATTGTTCCAAACCCTGCAGTAATTCTTTATCAGATTCTGCATGATGCAGAATGGTACACGGTCATTGACCTGTGCAATGCCTTCTTTACAGTTCCATTACATCCAGAAAGCCAGCAAAGTTTCGCTTTCAGGTTCCAAAATAGGATCCTAGCATGGTGTCGTATCCCACAGGGGTATACTGAGAGTCCATCTATCTTTAATCAGTTGTTAAAAAAAGTCTCTGGAAGATTTGATATTGCCTGGTAATTCCACACTGGTACAGTACATTGACGATTTGCTTGTGGCAGCAAAAACACGAGAAAATTGTGTTATTGATACCATTACCTTGTTAAATCGTTTGGCAGATGAAGGACATAAAGTGTCACCTGCAAAATTGTAGTTTTGTAAGCAAGAAGTAAAATATCTTGGTCACAGAATTGCAAAGGGAACAAGAAAAGTGACAGTTGAAAGAATTAAAATGATTCGAGCAATTCAACCACCAACAACACAAAGACAGGTGAGAATGTTTCTGGGAATGGTTGGTTACTGTCGACAATGGATTAGTGGGTTTTCAGTAATTGCAAAACCACTTCAGAGACTAACAAAAGCAGACATAAAAGATCCAATTAGCTTGTCAAAACTTGAATTGGAAGCTTTTGAACAATTAAAAAGGAACTTATGTGAAGCTCCAGCTCTGGGTATGCCAGATTATGAGAAAGAATTTGAACTTTACTGCAGCGAAAGAGAAGGTTGTGCATTGTCTGTGTTGATGCAGAGACATGGAAAGTTGAGAAAACCAATTGCATATTTCTCAGCTGTTTTGGATCCTGTTGCAAAAGCTTTGCCAGGTTGCTTAAAAGCAGTGGCTGCAACAAGAGTAAGTCTTGAACAAAGTGAGGGTATCATTATGGGATTTCCTGTAAAGGTATATGTACCTCATTCAGTTGAAATTCTTCTTACCAGAAGTAGAACTCAACATTTGACAAGTAGCAGATTGACAAAATATGAGAAAACAATTCTGGGATCAGATAATGTGTCAATTGCGAGATGTGTAAATTTGAAGCCTTCCACACTGTTGTCAGATGGAGTTGTTACTGAAAATGACATTGATCATGAATGCTTGGATGTTGTAGATTACTGCACAAAACCTCGACAGGACATAAAAGATGTTCCTTTACCTGAATCAGATATAGTCTACTTTGTGGATGGCTCCTGTTTGAGAAATGATGAAGGGATTCTGAGAGCAGCATATTCAGTGTGCACAGTTTCAGATGTTGTTGAAGGTTCACCTTTGGATGGAATTCGTTCTGCTCAAATTGCAGAGTTGATTGATCTAATTCGAGCATGTGAAAAAGCAGCTGGCAAAAGAGTAACCATAGTGACTGATAGTCAATATGGTTATGGTGTAGTTCATGGCTATGGACAGCTATGGTCTCAAAGAGGTTATTTAACCTCTGCAGGTACACCAATCAGGAATGCAAAATTGATCAAGAGATTGATTGATGGCATTCAGTTACCAGAGCAAATTGCTGTAGTCAAATGTACAGCTCACAAGAAAGGTGATGATTACATCACCAAAGGGAATGCGTATGCAGATGAAATTGCAAAATACTGTGCTAAAAACAATTATTCAATCAATCGGGAAAAAGACAAAAGTCACACGATGAATTCTCCCATGCTAATTTCTGTAGTTGAAACATGGCAGGAAGTAAAAGATTTACAAGATGAGGCAGATGAAGAAGAGAAAAACACATGGTTAAAAAATGAATGCAGACAAAGAGAGGAAGATGGAATTTGGGTTTACAAAGATGGAAGGCCTGTAATGCCAAACTGCATGATTGCTGATATGGCACGGATGTACCCTGGTCCAGGACATTTGGGAAGAGATTCTATGATTAGATTATTCAGAGAAACATGGTTTAATACAAAATTTAGAATAATTGCAGAGTCACTTTGCCAAAGATGTTTGACCTGCCAACAGATGAATCCAAATAGAAAGACTGTTGTAAGTTTGGGAACCATAGGACGGGAGGGTGGTCCTTTTACCAGACTACAAATGGATTTCATTGAAATGCCGATGCACAACAGACTAAAATATGTATTGGTATTTGTTTGTCTGTTTTCAAGATGGGTAGAAGCTTTCCCAACTCGTCATAATGACTCAGTCACTGTGGCAAAATTGCTTCTAAGGGAGATCATACCTAGGTACGGATTTCCAGCAACCATTGAAAGTGATTGCGGAACTCATTTTGAAAACAGATTGATGAAACTGATTTGTGAAGCTTTGAATATTCAACAGAAGCTGCACTGTGCTTACAGACCAGAAGCATCAGGTGTTGTTGAACAAATGAATGGAACTATCAAGAATAGAATTTCAAAAATGTGTTTAGCCACAGGAGTAAAGTGGACAGATGCTCTTCCACTTGTTCTGATGTCAATAAGAAGCACTCCAGAGAAAAAGACAGGTCTTAGTCCTCATGATATCGTAATGGGTAGAGTAATGAGGCAAGCATTTGTTCCAGTTGGCAAATAATGAGTATTTTATTTATTTTATTTATTTGTTTACATTTGTAATGCGCACAGCTACCCAACAAAGGGTTTCCCGGCGCGGCAGATCCCAATAGCAATGCGGTTACAGAAAACTAGATGTTAAAGAGCCATGTTTTTAAGGCTTTTCTGAATTTGATGTAATTCGACTCAGACCGCAATGTATATGGCATTGAATTCCAGAGAGAAGGTCCTAGGAATGAGAAGGACTTGCCACCCATGCGTGACAGCCTGGTCCTTGGAATTTCAAAATGATTTGCCGTGGAAGACCGAAGAGATCTGGAAGGACGGTAGGGGCGCACCAGGTTTTGCAGATATTTAGGAGCGGTGTTGGTGGGAATCCTGTGCATAAAACATAGAGATTTGAATTTAACTCGGTTTTCAATTTTTAGCCAGTGTAAATTCCTGATGTATTTAGTGGTTGGAGTAGAGATGGGAATTTTACAGAGTAGTCTGGCTGCTGCATTTTGCACTGATTGCAACCTGCGGACAGTAGCTTTGTTCGCCCCCAGGTACAAAACGTTGCCATAATCTAGCCTAGATGTTATTAGGGCATTGACAACTGTTTTCTTGGTGTTTTCAGGCAGCATCGAACAGATCTTTTTTAGCCATTTTAATATGGCAAAGCAGGTGGCTGAAGTCTTTACCGCTTGCTGATGTAAACTGAGTGAGTCGTCAATAATGACGCCCAGGTTGCGAGCATGAGTAACCGGGGTAGGGGGCGTGCCCATTTCAGTTGGCCAATGTTGGGGTCCCCAAAGTTCTTTATTTTTGCCCAACACGATTAACTCGGTTTTTTCGCCGTTAAGTTTTAGGAAGTTTTTTTGCATCCAGTCGGCGATTTTACAGAGTCCGAGTTGTAGGGTGGAGGAATTATCAGAATCTGCAGCTGATAAAGAAAAAAGCAGCTGGGAATCATCAGCGTAGGGAAACATTAAAAGCCCTGTTTCCTCCACTATTTTGGCCAGGGGGCTCATATACACGTTGAAAAGCAACGGGCTAAGAATAGAGCCCTGTGGAACTCTGTGTTTGAATGTCATGGTATCGGAGCAGGCAGTTTGTGAGAAGACCTGGAACGTGCGGTTTTCCAATAATGATCTAATCCAGTTGAGATTAATGATAGTGCAATCATTGAATATTGCCAGAACCTGTCTGATGTAGTCAATTCTGTATTTCATCAGGTGGGAACAGATGTAATCTCAAAAGAGAAAGTGCAAGCCCATGATTTGTTACCTGGAGACTGGGTAAGGACCAAAGTTCATCGAAGAAGAAACTGTTTAGTTCCAAGGTGGCAAAAGGCAAGACAAGTAATTTTGGTCACAACAAATGCTGTCAAGTGTAAAGGGCTGAAAAGGTGGGTGCATGCAAGTCATAAAATTCGTGTACCACCTCCTGAGAACCTTGATGAAGACAGTGAGACAACAACTGATTCGGATTCAGAGGGAGATCCAGAAAATCCTGAGTCTGATGATCAGCAAGAAAATCAACATCAAGAGAATCTAGATGAAAATCAGAACTTGAATGAAGAAGATCTGAATATCGAAACTGGAGATCGAGGTGTTGATGAAGATCTGCTTGAAAAGGAGTCTTTAAAAGAAAAAGGAGATTCAGAAGAAGCAGAAAAATCTGAGAGAAACGAAAATCTGAGCCAGAATATTGAAAAGCAAAAAAGTAACTCTGTGTTCAAGAGCAAAAAGCCTGAGACTGGGAAGCTGAAGGTGATTCCTGAAGAAGAGGAAGAATTACCAAGTACCAGTAAGGATATTGTTCCAAATGGAGTGAAGCTGCCGAGTAAAAAAGTTTCTAGGTATAGATTTGAAGTCTCAGATACAGATACTGATGAAAGTGATGAAGAATCTGAAATAGGAAAATTCAGAAAAAGAGCTTGGAAAGCTGAATGTAATGAATGTGAGCCTAAGAAAAAGATCTTGAGGAAAGGAGATATTTGGCCTGTAGATAATTTGAAATTCAAACTGGTGAAGAAAACAAAAGATCAAATCAATGAGATATCTAGTCAGGGAAGTGACTCTGAAAAGAAAAACGAAAACAAGAAAATAGAGGTAATAACTCGAAAAACAAAGAGAGTAGTAAAGCCAAATCAGAAATATAAGTCCCCAGAGTGGACTTATATAATTATCCCACCAATTGTAGAAGTGGAAAGCAGTCAGGAAGATTTGGAAATAGTAGAACTCAGTGACAAGGATTGAAATGCTTAAAATTATTGATAAAGGTTTTGTTTCCTGGCATAAGGCTGAAGAAAATTTGTAAGGTGACTTTAGGTCGAAGAAATTGTGTTTAGTTGGAGAGCACATATTTATGTGACACAAGGTCGAAGAAAAGCTGTTTTAGGGTTTTATTCTAAAAAAAAAAAAAAATTTTAAAGGGGGGATATAGTTCATAGTTTACTCACATTTTTTAATTTTTGTTCACATTTTTAAAATTTTGTTTTTGTAGAATGCCTAGATCAGACACTTCTAGGTGTTCGATACTTAAGAGATGTTGTAAAATGACTTCAATTTGTGTGATATTATTAATCCTACTTTAGTTAATATTAGCTGTGGTTTACGTTTATCCTTTTGATGTTAATAAGCAAAAACTCAAGACTAACATAACAAGTAAGGTAGAGCCTAAACATGAGAAACATGCTGGCAAGTCTAGCAGAGTTATTGAGCATGATCCAGAGATTCATCAAGATAGATCTGTTGGAGATTTCTCAAGCAATTCATTTTCAAGGCTTCTGTCTGAATATGTTAAAGTAATGAATGTTAAGGATTGCTACGTCTGTGTGAAATTGCCTGCTTCTGTTTCAGAGGGGGTGACTTATAATATGTTACCTCTAATTAATGGCATTACTTGTAGTGTAATTGCTAGCCTGTTTTATCAAACTGGTCGCTTGAAATATTATTATTCAGACTTTGATGAGGTTTTTGCAAATCTCAAAGTTGTAAATAGCTTGAACAAAGTAAGATCTGCGAAACAGATGAGGGAATTCTTGTTAGTTACTAATGAGCTCAATTATGAGTATGCATATAGAAATAATTTAACATGCAAAATGAGAGCAGAAGAAAAGACTTTCCTGAACATGGTTGAGGAGAGAAGGGCAGTTTACAAAAGGAATGAGATGCTTAAACATGCCAAGTCTAAGTATTGGCAAATGGAGGATGCTAAATTAAACGGTGTTAACACAAATGCTGCTATACACATAGATGAACCAGTTAGTGGTAAATTTTGCATTAGAAGAGATAATACTCTTTACGATAACTTTTTTGTGGGTGCAAGTCAATGTGAGGATACATATCGTATTATAGGGGGATGGGGATTTAAAGGTGGTAAGGATCCAATTTTTCCTGGAATTTATTTTATTTGTGGCAATAAAGCATATTTTAGCCTCCCAGATCACTGGTATGGGACATGCTATCTTGGTTTGCTCTTTCCAAAAAATTTTCATGTTGACAGAAATAAAAAGGGTACTTTTGAATTTGGTGAACACCTGAACCTGAATAGGTACAAAAGAGAAAGTTTTCCAGAAATCCTGGGAGACATTTTTGGTGCTGTCATTCCAATGGTAGGAATTACCATGAATTCAATCAAAATCAGAAAGGTTTCCACAATTGTAGATAGGTTGTCAACAGACACTGCAAGTGGTTTTCAATTAGTTGATACAGAACTTGTTGCTACCAGAAGCATGAATATGCAGAATCGTCTTGCATTAGACATTCTGCTTGCAAAAGAGGGAGGAGTTTGTGGGGTCTTACATGTCCAACATTGCTGTACTTATATACCTGACAAAAGTCGGGATATAGAGTTGCTTGTTAAAAATATTACACAATTTCATGAAGAGATAGAACCCATGGAAGAAGAAAGTTTCACTGAACGAATTGGGAAAAGAATGGAGGCTATTAAAGAATGGTTTTCTGAAGTTGGAAGCTCCATCATTGGCAAAGTGCTCTATCCAGTAATTGTCATCATCATAGTGATAATGCTGTTAAAAATTAGCTGTTTGATTCATAAAAGGAGGAAGCATCAGAAAGAGAAGAAAAGGATTTTCAAACTTAGAAAGGAACAAGAGAAGGAATATTAGTCAGAGGAAATGCGAAGAGTTCAATATAAAAGAGATGACCAGACAGCAGAAACAGGGGTTTAGGGAGACTAATATTGAGAGAATCCAATGTGTGATGTCTCCAAATTGGGTGAAAAATTTCCTGAAATTTTTGGGTGTTGTTTGATGATTTTAAAATCACCAGATGTGGGAGTTGATGGAGCGAGTTTCAGAAGTTATTTGATTCTGACTTGTGAAGTTAATTCCCTATAACATGAACTAATCTGTCAATGAACTGTTGCATGATTTGTTTAATTAATCCAACCTAGAATAAGTTTGCACCACACACTTGAACACGCGGGAACTAATGATATGTGCTCTTGTTGCATTTTGCGAGTCTGTTTTCTAAATACATGATTAATAATGTTTTGTTTGTCATGTTCGTTCTATTGTCTTTGTCACTATTAATATGCGGCTGATCATTTATGGCATGTGCTTTTAATATATGTGCTCATATGTTTGTCCTATGTTGTGATTGTTTGTTTGTCTGTGAACCATTTAATCATCTTTTATTCTTTCAGAAACTCAAACCTGGACTATATGAAGATTGGTAGATATTTTATGTGCTGCTTTATTTGTTTGCTTTTGCTAGATGTCATTTATTATTAGGTTAATTATTAGCATTGGTCGGGTGGGTAACAGAAGGGTTTATTTTACCTGAATTAATCATTCTTTTGTGTTTGTTTGAATACTAGCCCGAGAGAGAGGCTTGAGGCCAAGTCCTAGTATTGGAGAATATTGGTTGGCCTGTACGTGAGCAGAGTCAGAGTCAAGAGCAGTCATATTGGAACATTTCCATGGAAAGCGCTTTACTTTTAAAAGGACTGTGGCTCAAACAATAGAGACTTGTGCATGGACTGCTCGGGATGTTCTTTCTACAAGGCCAAGGAAACGACAGAGATGATTTTGCCGAGCTCTGGAGGAAACCTGTGAACCAACTTTTAAAATTGTTGCAACTTTCGGAAGCCGGTGTCGCCTCATGTCAATGAACAATAATGTGGTGACGTTTTCTCTCTGGACGAGGTGGTTTTTGGTGGTCTGATGTTCAACAACCAATCAGGGTGTTGAAGTTCTTTAAAATATTACATTTAATTAGATTAGCGAGTAAGAAGAGTATAAAAATTGGGCCTCTTGAGGGGAACGGGGCTGACTGTTTCCTGAGGGCGAAGTGCTGTCCGTTTTCCTTTGGACACGTAAGGCATGTTTGCTTAAATGAATTGTTTTTCTTTACAGGTCAGAAAGTTAACATAGGGAATAGGGTTAATGTTTTCTTAAATTCATTATTTTATGCAATATTAAACTGTCGGATTATTGAGCCAATGATTAATGAACTAAAATTGAATTAATACAAATAAATGATTGATTTAATAAAGAACTAATAAAGTTTGTGCAATGTTAAGAATTCTAAAATAAACTTTTAAAATGACAAGCTGGTCTTGTTTATTGTAGAAAGTTGAAACAACATATTAGATCTATTCGCCTCATGATTCAGCTGCTCTGTTATTCTTATGGGCCTGGTATTGATTGGTAAGTTTGGTGATAGATGGTGACATCATTTATGCAGAATTTTAGTAGGAGCGCTGGATCACTACCTAGAGGGTGAGCAGCGGTTATCTCAGAGGGTTTCCTCCTTACCCTGACTAGAAGCAAGGGTCCCTATTAGGACAGTGGTACCTACCTCTGCCAACTAGAGACCCCCAGTTCTAACAGTCACCATATGGTAGTTTCTCAAATGTATGTGCTGGTGTTTACAAATAAGTGCCTGTGCTGAGCACCGGAAAACACTGCCACAAATTATGAGTGTCACCAATGGACAAGGAGAAATCTCCCTGCATAACAATACGATTGATTGGTCGTTTCTCAGAAACAAACCTCTGCTATGGAGGCTTGAGGGGGAAACCTCAGCTGCCACTGTGGGCTCGCAGACCACTGCTAGGGTCTAAATGATCTGTTAGGTTACTGACTGACAACCTGTATTTTTTCATTCTCACTCCCAGTTTTATTCTTCTGCTTCTGAAGTTCAGTGCATTCATATATACACACCTGCTTAATTATGATCTGGCCAAACCTTTTCATTTCACCCACCCCGGGTCTTTGTTAGAATGAGGGATTGTTCTTCACGTGGTCCCTTCCCTACCACCCCTGCACCCACTTCTAAGTTGCATCACTTGACCACACACTCAAACCTGATCACTCACAACCTCAAGGGCCCAACTCTGGAAAACTCTGGGCCTGACCTTCAGGACAGAACTCAGTTATCTGCATACCAGGAATGTCCTCAATCAGAGCTATTTGAGCTAGGCTTGTAGTAGACAACAGCACTAAGGGTAGTGAGCAAGGAATATTGGACAGGGGGTCGTGTCCTTGAGAGGATTGGACCTCGGCTACTGTAAGGTCCTGTACTTTAAACTGAAGGTGTACAGCGCATAGAAATACACGCAAGACAACATGCGGCGCTATTACAAATGAATTACTTTCCAGCCCTTTAATAGAAATGTATAATAGTGCTGGAACTATGTCTCAGTGAGCTACATGTTCAGCCAAAATAAAGTTTTCATGATGTTGATGATATAGGTAGTCTAGCCCCTGCAGTCATTGCCTAATTTGAGCCTGTGGTTGCCGATGGGGGTTGTCGACACTCATGTCCGGGGACAGACACTTATTTTTCTGTTTCAGATATTTACTGAGAGCAGGAGCGGGAAAAAGAAAGCGGAAAGACAGACGAAGAGAAAGATGGGAAACCATTGAAACCATCATAAAGGGAAAAAGAAGTAACCTGTAAGAGTGAGATGAAGGTGCGGGGGAGGAGCGTGCGTCGTCCTATTGGTCAGTGCCAGGAGATAGAAAAAACAAAATGCTAATAAAACTATTTTTTTTTCTTTTTTGCTGGCACTGCTCGGCCTAGACTCGGGCCGAGTGCTCCGACTCTAGGGTGGTGCTGAGGATAGTGGGCTGAGCAGGGAGGAGGACAGTTGCATGTGGTCACTACACATGTCTGTTTGGCCAGCCGACTTAGAGCAGCCAAACAGACATGCGCAGTTGGGTTTCTCCAACCCAGCTGTATTGCACAGCCGGGTTGGAGAAATGCCGCAGGCTCCCAGGCACTGTCTGAACGGCAAACCAGGCCACTCAGACTAATCCTGGAGCTGCTCTCATGCTACCTATATCATGATAACAGCGCTGGATTGGGTGGGAAGTCTCTGAGATTTGTGCAGTGTGCACAAGGAAGAAGCTGGACTCTGGCAGCGGCGGGACCAGCTAAATCCTTTTTTAAAACTATAGATTATTTCCTCTGCGTTGGCTCACCACTTGGTTCCGGTAGCAGCCGCTACCGTGAAGGGACAGAGTCTGATAGTGGATTAAAGAGGCGTGAAGTGGATTCAAGGCTACACAGCCCTAAAATTCTGCGCACCAACATTTAACAGCACCGTCCAGGTGCGTCTGAGCGGCGCTTCGGGCACCGGCTCTCATGCATTTACAAATTAAGCACTAGCTCTGCCAGAAAGGTTCAGCTGCACAATAGGTGCGCGGCGCCCGGGCGAGACTTCTCCTTCCCAAACAGAAACAAACGACGAATCCGACGCAGAGAAACCCAAATTGGAAACCCTCTATCACTGTGCAAAAGGCGCGAAGCAGCAGACATGAGTTATGGTGTTTCCCCGGATTACAAAAGTGGGTGACATTATGATTTATCGTAATCTATTTGGATGTAAGGGGACCCAAGCAGGGCAGGCTGCTGAGCGCGGTAAGGGGGCGCAGGAGGTCAGACGATGACGAAAGCAAAGGTCTCTCGCAGAAGAAAACGCCAGCGAGGCCAGAATCTAGAAATGGCAGGGACTGGGAGACATGCATGCGGGTCTGAGCCAGGTCGGGGGTATGATGTAAAAATAGCAGAAGAATAAAGAAAGATGCACAATGACGCAACTAAAATGAAGCAATACGAGCATACAAAAATCTATATTTTGTAGGTAAAAATGAAAAAATTAATTGAGTTGAACCCAAATAGTACAAATTCCTAGCTTATATTCATTTATAAGGGGAAGGTTTACAGTTCAGGTTTGCAGGAGGTCTTTAAAAACAATTAGAACATTGGAATGTTGGAAGCTCCATTGAAAACAATGAGGGTCTCTGAGCTTTAGAGGAGGGGCCAGGAATAATATGACGTTTTTTTCTTCATTACGGCATTCTTTATTATTTTATCCCTATCTTTACTTCAATGTAAAATGAAGCCTTGGTCCTTCCTTAGGAATACTTTTGCTGAAGTGCTCTTCACTACAGCCTTCTCCATCTTCACACCGGTCCAGAGAAAGGCCCTGTCATGGAGAATGACACCTCATCCCTGGAAGAAGATGCTGTCTCCTGGCTGAGATGCTGAACTGGGGATCCGCACAGACAGGTTTCAAATAAACCTCTGGTCTTGCCACTGGATCAAATACTGTGTAACCCTACAGATTATTCGATGTACACATGCTTGAGGTGCCCCCGCTGTCATAAAAATGTCCTCTGTGAAGCACTTTTTCACAAAGTATGTCCTATAGTCAATCCCACAGATTTCTTAGCACCTATGCTACTGTGTGGAGGAGTGTGGCTCAATGGTTAGAGCGGCAGACCCTGATGCAGAGGTCTGGCCCAGGACCAGTGTTCAATTCCTGCCCCGGCGGGTCTTGGGCTCAATTTCCTTGGACCTGATAATTCTCGCCTCAGTGCCTATTCTAATCATGGGCCTCACTCTGCAACTCTGGGCAATAGCTTAATCTACACAACAGTCCCAACAGTGCTGGGATGCCTGGCTTCACCTTGGGGGTGCCCAGGAGTGGACATTTCACAGGGAAAATCCAGGAAGGTTTGCAGAGCGGTATGCGTTACAGCGCCAGGACACCCCAGATGGGGTATTAGTGTGCTTTACAAGTACAAATTACAATTACTGGCCCCGGGTATGGATGGAATCACATAGTGTAAATGTGCTGCGAATTGAGAACAATGGTACTAGGCCATTCATGCAACCAGCTAAAGAAGTTAAGAGAATTTAAAGTAATTAAGATTATCTTTCTGTAGTCTTAGCATCTTTAATTAGTGGCACGAATGACCCACTCCCATCAATCTGGTTTCAGAACTCTTTTATATGATTGGGTTTTTTCAATATCATGGGTCAGCAACGTAGCTCTAGACAGTAACGGACATCATACTAGAGAACGCAGAGCATTAATTACTAAGGTTTTGTGCCAGCCCTGACATGATTGAAAGCAACGCAAGGCATTGTTTTCTTTTACGAAACCTGAAAGCCTGTTGGTACAGTGCAAAATTGCGCAGTACCGTGCACCCCTCAGTAATGATAGGCATAACCGCCTGTCTGTTGTAGGACTGTCTATTTATGCAGTCTTGCTAGATGCATTATTTTTGCAGTCTTGCTAGAGGCACTATTTTTGCAGTCTTGCCAGGGGCACTATTTTTGCAGTCTTGCTAGAGGCATTATTTTTGCAGTCTTGCTAGAGGCACTATTTTTGCAGTCTTGCCAGGGGCATTATTTTTGCAGTCTTGCTAGAGGCATTATTTTTGCAGTCTTGCTAGAGGCATTATTTTTGCAGTCTTGCTAGAGGCACTATTTTTGCAGTCTTGCCAGGGGCATTATTTTTGCAGTCTTGCTAGAGGCATTATTTTTGCAGTCTTGCTAGAGGCATTATTTTTGCAGTCTTGCTAGAGGCACTATTTTTGCAGTCTTGCCAGGGGCATTATTTTTGCAGTCTTGCTAGAGGCATTATTTTTGCAGTCTTGCTAGATGCATTATTTTTGCAGTCTTGGTAGGGGCACTATTTTTGCAGTCTTGCTAGAGGCATTATTTTTGCAGTCTTGCTAGAGGCACTATTTTTGCAGTCTTGCCAGGGGCATTATTTTTGCAGTCTTGCTAGAGGCATTATTTTTGCAGTCTTGGTAGGGGCACTATTTTTGCAGTCTTGCTAGAGGCATTATTTTTGCAGTCTTGCTAGAGGCACTATTTTTGCAGTCTTGCCAGGGGCATTATTTTTGCAGTCTTGCTAGAGGCATTATTTTTGCAGTCTTGCTAGATGCATTATTTTTGCAGTCTTGGTACAGAAAGCTCCACCTATCTGTCACAGACAGTATTATATACAAAGCTCCATAGAGTAAACCCTTACTTATGGTTAGCTGGCTTTCATGCCATTCTCCGTTCCCATCATTTTATTGGTGGCTTTCCTCCCAATTCTCAGCTTACCCCTCCCATGAAGTATACCTTTCTCACCCTTGCTTTGATTGACTAGGGTGTATCCTTCCACTGTTCACATAATAGGACTATTTTGCATGCTTTTTTATGTCGCTACTAGTTTAGCGTTGCATGGGACTGCGTGCATTTGGTTTTCAGCATGCTCTTGTGCTCTTTACTAGAATCCTCTCACCCCTCCCCCTTCCTCTGCTTCTAGGCAGCACAGAAGATGGTGTCTTTATTAATGCTCTAGATGTCCTTTCCCATAATCCCTCCATAATCCCTCCCAGAGCTCCTCGGTGGTGCGCCACCCACCAAATGGCAGCCCTGAAGATGCCCTTGGTGGTCCCTGGTGGTGTGTACTAGCTTAATCAATGTTGGTGGAGTTAAAAACCTTTAAACTCTACAGACATCTGCAAAACCAATAGCAGCATCCAGCTACGTTAAAAGTATAAAAGACATTGCAGACATAGGCCTGATTTAGATCTTGGAGGACGGGTTACTCCATCACAACGGTGAGGGAAATCCCATCCGCTGAAATTTAAATCCAATAGGATAAAATGGGATTTATATTTTGGAGGACGGGATATCCGTCACGGTTGTGAGAGAGTAACCCATCTGCCAAGATCTAAATCAGGCTCTGAGTTTTCTATACTTTCAAGATGGCCACCGCGATGATTGATGCAGCATGCGTTGTGTTGTCATATTGTGCCAGTGCCTGCGATTGCTAATTGTACATTGCATCATGGAACATAGAGGCCATCTTAAAAGCCTAAAAAGCAATGTTTTCCTTGCTCTCCAAACTTTATCATAGCCAATCAGGAATTGGCAAAGCCGATTGCCTCACTCATTGACGATTCCAAGAAAGACAAATTTGTTTTGCCAATGCTTCTTTCATTGATGGTGGACTTCAGGGTTTTGTGTGCCTGACTATAGACAGAATGCCAGACAGTGGAGGAGTGGAGAGGAAACATCTGGAAAAAGTTGTCCATGATAATATTTTACAGGTTTTCTATACAAGGTGAATGCGTATTGGAATTGTTCTGGGCAGAGTCAGCAAACGTTGGCTGTGCATGGGTTGCTTCAAGCAAATGGGTAGACCCTTAGACAAGGTGGTGTTCCATGATTGAAAGATTTTACATCGGGTTTAGGATCAGGCACTGAAAGCGGATGTAAAAGTGAGATTTACTGTGTAGATTTGAACAGAAGCATGGGCAACTTGCCGCTGCTAGTCTCTGGTAGCGAGATGACGTACTGAGGCCTGGACAGTTATGTGTGTCAGTGCACAATGCAGGCACGGCTGAAGTTTATAAGTGCACGTAGAATATGGCCTTTCTTTTTCCGACAACTGTTATGTATACTTTGGCGAGGCGCTGGGCAAGGACTCCCTCGAGGCACAAGCGAGAAGGCGGGTATCAGCCTTGTGGGAGTGGCTGCATAAAGCGGCAGTGCATGGATTTAAAATGGGGCGCTTAGGAAATGGCCCAGGGTGCAGTCAGTAAATATTCATTCACAATAATGTCAATGGGCGGTGCTGGCATACAGTGCAGGGGGTGGTAACAATTGCGGCACTCCTTTTGAATATTTGCCTCCGTAAATTAAGCTTGCTAATTAGGTAAGGCAAGCTTGGGGGAGTGGCCTATGCATGAGCTTTGCAGCTCGTATTCCCGGGACACTATACGTAACAGTTGTCAGAAAAAGAAAGGCGTAAACAGAAAGGGAGTTTAGAGGGAAAGAAGAAAACTGGGCGCCCTCCACTCTATAAATAGCCAAACACAAATTGCCCTAGTTTTCAAGGCAGTTTTTATTTACTGATCTGTAGACATCACTGGTTGTATCACAATTACAACACACCTCTCCTTTTGCAGAAAATGAAAGTAGGGGATGTCTCAGTCCGCTGCCATTATTAAAATAGCCCACCTCTGATTAACAAACATTTACACCAACATACAGCCCACATTCACCTAGACTGACAACAGAAAAAGGTGAGAAAGGCAGGATGGCACCTCACGGGCGCACCACCAATGGGACCCCTGGTTGGTACTCACCAGGATGGCCAGGTTATCATCATTGGTGCCATCAAGCCCGAACGGAAACGTGTCCTAAACCCAAAGAAATGACAGTGAATGGTGCAGTGAACAAAAAATTATATGTACAACACTTACAACATTTAACACTTAACATATAACCACTGAGCAACCAGGACAAAAAACTTTACTAATGTTCCTTTTTGTTGCAAACAGTACACAAAACACTTATAAAAAGGAAGGTGTGAATACTACCTA
Source organism: Lissotriton vulgaris (assembly GCF_964263255.1). Lineage (NCBI taxonomy): Eukaryota > Metazoa > Chordata > Amphibia > Caudata > Salamandridae > Lissotriton > Lissotriton vulgaris. The sequence continues at coordinate 1,068,598,334 of NC_141698.1, read as the reverse complement.
TCGATTCACACCTTACTACCAGCCGACATGTTTCATTGCCTTGGTCTTTATCAGGCAATTTCCTCAGGGCAAACCAATTTTTCAATGCCACTGCGAAGGACACTGGGCCTTCAAACAGCTATGCCTCTCATACCAGCCCAGAGGAATAAAAACGGAATCCAGCCCCCGTGGGTGAGCACGGTCCAATCTCCCCTCGTTTCGGTGGAGAGTAACTATTCGGCGTCTTCTCAGCACTCGAACGAAGAAAGTCACAGAGAAGTGATAATATAGAAAATGTGAAAGAAGAACTGCAAAACCATCAAAAAAATTACAAAAAAATATTTAGGGGTCACAATTGAGAAGAGAAATTGTCATAAAATCGATTTCCATGTAAAAGACATCCAAAGAGAGTAGAAATAATGAGTGAGATAAACATACCTCTAAAAATTTCTTCAAAAGGAGCACCACTAATCAAGAAAAGAGAACTTCTCTGAAGAAATGCAAGTAGAAGGTAGTAAATTAGGAGATTATAGTGTACTTAAGTGAGAAAAAATGATCTACCTCATTCTGTGAGGTGAATTCACCACTCACGGTAATACAAAATGGCGTACGCGAGATTTAATTCACTCGCACCGGCCCGTAATGAAGGAAATATATATGTACTGCTTATCGCGGGAATTCTTAGAAAAGAGCTCGCATTGCTCCCACCATCTTCCGCGAAGCAGCAGCGGATTTTCACGCTGTTCGCTGATGTGGAAGTCGTTGAAAGATGAAGAAAAGCTCCCGCTCCGTCACAGAGCTCACGGGAGTGCGGCCATCACCAACGGTGTCCAAGTCACGCCCCCCCCTAGGTTTAGGAACTTAATGAACTTGAAGGAGACAAGGGTGAATCTTGCCCATTCAGAGGAACCTTTGATCCCAGGGCACACTGTAGCCATTCTGGCTCCATTCCAGTGGAAAGAGGCTTGCTGCCTGTGACCTATGTGAAGACGTGAAGCCTGGCCCTGCTCCCACTCATACCCAGGACTAAGAAAAGTATTCCCTGGGTCAGTTGGTAGACCTACAAAGCTATAGGGACATCAACAGCTGCAAGAGGAGGCCTTACCCTGCAGTGACTAGTTGACCAGTGGCAAGAGGACCCTGAATGGAATGCTCTGGTGGCTTCTGCTGGAGTCGGTCTTGGACTCAAAGTGCTGTCTCTAAGGTCCCTAAAAGCCTTAAAAGTGACAGAGAAGAGCTGCTACAAAAAGAAGAAGAATTTGGCAATGTTTTGACACCTGGAAAACCAGGACTAAGCACCCAAGGCTATCTACCCTAGTTTGAACCCCAGCTGCCAAGAAAATCAGATTGGTCCCACCTGGAGCTTTTTCTGCCTGAAAGAAAAATTCACTGGATCCTCATCTGTAGCCTATCGGGCTTCGGTGCACCTTTCCTGGCTACACCTTCCTGGCTTGTCCCGCTGAAGGGATTTGAGTTCCAAAAATTAGGCCAAAGACCCGATTCAGGGTTTGGCATTTGGGCTACTCTGTCACAAATGTGGCGGATATCCCGTCGGCTTTATAACAAGTGTATTATATCCTATGGCCCTTTAATTAATGCACACAGAATATCTGCCACATTTGTGATAGAGTAACACATCCACCAAACTCTAAATCAGTAGAACACATACAACTGTCCTATGAGTTATGCTTGTACGTCAATCTACGCATTTTAAAAAGACATTCAGTGCTGGTGAGGTGGTGCAGAAATAAATGCACCAAAGGGCCACTGCGTGTAATACATTTGATTCTCTTGTTCAAACACCATATTACTGTGCACAGTGATACAATACAGTGCAAACAGAGCAGTGTGAAAAAAGTGATAAGTTCATGAAATCTATGTACATGTATACATAACACCGATAAACATGTACGCGGGGTTTCCCAAAAAATATATCAGGTACTAGTTCACTACAAAGTACTTGAATCCAGGTCTGACAAAAAGTTAATTGGTAACACCTCTGAGATTGTGTCAATGTTTCAACCCTATCGTTGTAAAGCCATGTGTCTCATCAGGACAATACCGTCTGTCTATCAACCTGTAAATCTTGTCCGGCCAGGCTGTAAGTTGTAGACTTTGCAAAATGAGAAATGTTTTAATGAAATGGACCACTGGTCTGAAAATACCTACGGTGAAGGCTACTGTCCTCTGCTCTGAGCTAGCCTAAATCTCCATTTACCATAGCACATCACAAATCTGCAAAAATGTCAAGACCCCATTACTGGTGTGTGACTACATCTCTAGATCCCTTCCCTCATGAGTGCAACCTGTTTAACTGTGTGATTGCTTATCAAGCATATTACCGTTCTCCTCGCAAAAGTGAATAATGCAAATGTACTGACCCACCATAGTAGATCGTTGCACATGTCGCCCGAAGTGGGAAGGGTATGCCCAGACGTGGGTCCCGTGCTCACTAGACCACTGAATTCAAGCTAGCCTGGCTGATGAAGGGTGATGCTCTGAAACCGGTCCCAGGATGCTTGTTTCCGGTCCAGGGAGGACCTGGCATGGCAGTTCGGGCTGGACTGTTCCCACAAGGAACAGGGTCAAGACTAATTTGCATATGGATGGGTCCAAACTGGGGTGGTGTGGTGAGCAAAAGAATGATGGATTAAACCCAGATCCTTGTGACTGGGGGTAAATGTTTGCATTGTACAGCATTCCGTCCATCAATTGTTTCTTTTGCATATGTCGCCCTAAGTGGGAAGGGTATGCCCAGATGTGGGTCCTGTGCTCACTACACCACTGGATTCAAGCTAGCCTGGCTGATGAAGGGTGATGCTCTGAAACCGGTCCCAGGATGCTTGTTTCTGGTCCAGGGATGACCTGCCATGGTAGTTCGGGCTGGACTATTCCCACAAGGAACAGGGTCAAGACTGATTTGCATATGGCTGGGTCCAAACGGGGGTGATGTGGTGAGGAAAAGAATGATGGATTTAACCCAGATCCTTGTGACTGGGAGTGAATGTTTGCATTGTCCAGCATTCCGCCCATCAATTGTTTCTTTTGCATATATCATAGAAATTCAACATGTGGGTATGGCCGTATCTTGGAACATGGCACCCTGGATGCGTGTGATATTTAAATCAGCTAACCATGCGATAATAGCTCAGATTAGCCAGATCATCCCTATGCATTAAATACAAGGCGATTCGATCTGCACCTTACAATACCCCTGTGAACACAAATGAATCATGGATATCCAATAATTATTTTGTGCCCCGGGTCACCTCAATGGCTTTTAATTGAGGAAAACTCAAAGGCAGCAAAACCACTTGTGTCAGTTTCCACGCTATTTGTATATTGCAAGATGGCGCTTAGGATATCAGTCAAACAGTCATTCTACATGCATGGGTCTCACAGTCATCCCATTTGAATAGATTCCCCATGTGAGCAGACACTAAATATTCTTATAACAATGCTGGTCTACTGCACCCATAGATGCTATGCTGTTTCTTGGTGTTTTTTTAAACTAAAAACTTTGCAAGTGTACATAACCACTTTCCTTGATTGGATTATAATAATTTATGTGTAATTTTTAGGTTTGCGCTGTGCTTGAGAAATGTATTGTTTTTAATATAAACTTAAAAGGGATATCCCACCTACTCGCTTTCCTGGCTTCTCATTGGATCCTTTGCGTGCCAATTACCTTTCCTCCATTTCTATTGGCTGCAGCATTTTTTTCTGGATTTACCAATGCTTCTTCCTCCTCTGCTTCTCTTATCAGTTTCCTGCCGCTGAAATACTGTTATTATCTGCTTTGGTGGACCTATATTTTCATAAAGTTTTACCTTTTACTCTTTCATGATATTTATATAACAATTTATCACCTGGAGAGATTAAGGGATTTGCATAGAATCACAGGATGTTGCACAGTGCTTCCAAGACTCAAACCGGGATCCCCAGCTCTTGAGTCAACAGCTCTGGCTGCTGTGCCAGATCCTCTCCACTCCCGTGTTATTTATCAGGAAGCTCTTTCCTTCTGCCTGACGATGATTGATGAAAACATGAGTGAAACCATTGCATTACCAATGCTGGTTCTATTAAACGTTTTCTTGATTTTTAGAAATTGGTTGTACGATTTATATTGTGTTGTGTTTTGACTTTTTCATTGCTTTGCTACTGCCAAATAGTTTGCACACCTTTTCCAAGTCAAACCTGTCTTCTGTGTGCCATAACTGCCAGGGGTTGGGCTCAGGTTTAAATTAGTGAAACCATGTGTTTAACGTGACACGTTTGCAGCCTTCCACCATGTGGTGGACTCACATCCACCCTGGCATATTATGTTAAAATACGTCATACGATAAGCAGGGCACGAGAGGGCTAAAATTGCAATGGAAAGAGAGACGAATGTGGATTGCCATAGGCAAGCCTGTCTGTGCTCACCCGTACCCAGCGGTAGCCATGCTGCTGGCTCATCTCCTTACAGATTCCAACTAAAGGTCAGAAAATCAAAAATAGTTTCCTCTTGTGAGTGCGTACTTGCACTCAGCCCTGCAGCCAATGAGGTGCATACCCCTCGGCGCCCTTACGTGCTCTGCAGTAATGACTGCAGAGTGTTTAAGGGCGCCGAGGGGTATGCACTACAAGTGCATTTGGCAGCGCAGTTTCTTAGCACAAAATGCATCCTCACATCCATTTTTGGAAGGAAAGGTACATTTTGCGCTAAGAAAATAGTGCCAAATGCCCACTACGCCTGGCAGCATAATTCTGTAAATTTTTATGTAATTCAGCGCAATTCCGCAGAATCAAATTCTGCCAATTCCACCCGCCGCTAATAAAAAGACAGGAAGTGTAGGGTGGGAGAATAGGAATGAGGTGGAATCAATACAGCCTTGCTATTCAACAACCCCAGCGTTCCGCAGTTATTCTTAAGAAAATCTTTGAGCTCCTTTTGTTGAGAAAATGCACTTGTTTTTTTACAAAGAAATTAGGCGCTGTGCCACCCTCTCTCTGGGACACATGTCCTAATTTGAGGCTTGCTTTCAGAAAAAGGGTGGAGCGTGTGACCACGCTTTATAGCCCCAATCAGGGACAGGGATAAGAAAGGGTGAAACAGACTAGTTTACCATAAAGATACGCCCATTAGTCAGGCTGGCATGCACCAGCGCACCAAAACCACTAGAGGCACACTTTTCCTTCATTCTTTTTTGTTTTATATCAGAACATAAAACATAGAGTAAAAGATTAAGGGCCATATGTAGGTAGCCAAATACCGGTCGGTAACGGCCGAAATTCAGTGATTTACCGAATTTCGGCCGTTACCGACATGTATTTAGCCCTTTCCAATGTAGGTGCTGATTCGGTAAATACCGAATCGGTATTTACCGAATCTATATTTACCAATTCGGTATTTACCGAATCGGTAAATGCTATGTAGAAAGCACATTAAAGAGTGCTTATGTGCTGTAAGAATTTGTTAATTACCACCAACTTCAAGTTGGTGGTAATTACCGAATTCTTTGAAAAATTCGCTTTTGAATTTTATTTGAAGTGCCATGTGGCAGACTTACATGTGCCACATGTGCACACATGCACGATTCAGCGGTGCAACAGGGTGTCAATGTGACACCCTGCCACCCTTGAATATGTTCCACCTATTACAGATTCAGTATTTACCGAATCGGTAATAGTGAATGGCTTCCCATTCATTCCTATGGGCCTTAAGGCCCATAGGAATGAATGGGAATTACCGAATCGGTAAATACCGAATCAGTAATACCGAATATGTAAAATTTACCGAATTATTACCTACATACTATTTACCGATTCTTAAATACCGAATTGGTAAAATTCGGTATTTAAGAATCGGTAAATAGATATTACCTACATATGGCCCTGAATATCTATTTTGTTTTAGTTTATGTTCCCCAATATAAAATGTAGCATAGCATTTATTTATCTTTATCTCACACTGAAGGGCCTAAACCATATCTAGTTTTAGCGAAAACGAGGAGGGACCCTATAATTGGCTATGGACCAAGGGTATTTATCATTTGCAAAAGGACAGTGGTCCAAAGCAGTTTAGATATATAACATATTGGTAATAAGCCGAGCCTTGATGACCCGCTTATGTATTTATCCAAGTCCAGCCGGACATGGAATTTATTTTTAACAATGGAAAGAATGTTTAGTGCATAAATAACATTACAAGAAATAAAGAGCACAATCCTGTGCCTTATCACAGAACAGAAAGCGTAGAAGAATAGGAAGTGATTATGAGAAAGGAAAAGTTTTCAGGCAAAAGAGAAAAAGAGCAAACTGGACACTTTTAGATCAGCAATACAAGTGTTTTGCCAGAGTAGAACATACAGCAATTGATACACATTGGTTGTACTGTATAACTACAATAAAAGGTCGACGTTTCGATCCCGCGCTCTAAGATACAGTGGGATCATCATCAGGACTTTATACAATTACTATGCCTGGTGGGAACATTGATGCGCCTCTTAAGTAAGAGACGGCCTGTTTAGCGGAGCTTGATTACGCCAGTGGTTTTGACATCGCGACTTTACTCTGTAAGTTCTTGTTCGGCGTGGTGCCGTCCGTTGCCGAGAATGGGGTTTCCACGTTACAATTCACCAGTAGTTATGGTCGTCGTCCACGGTGGGAGACAGTTGAGCAAGTACGGCAGGTTATAAGGATTAGCAGGCGGTCCCGAAAGAATTCTTGGATCCGTGGCAGGCAGGAACGATGTCCTCAGAGATACGGCTGGCTCATGCAGTTGGTCGAACAAGAACTTACAGAGTAAAGTCGCGATGTCAAAACCACTGGCGTAATCAAGCTCCGCTAAACACGCCGTCTCTTACTTAAGAGGCGCATCAATGTTCCCACCAGGCATAGTAATTGTATAAAGTCCTGATGATGATCCCACTGTATCTTAGAGCGCGGGATCGAAACGTCGACCTTTTATAGTAGTTATACAGTACAACCAATGTGTATCAATTGCTGTATGTACTACTCTGGCAAAACACTTGTATTGCTGATCTAAAAGTGTCCAGTTTGCTCTTTTTCTCTTTTGCCTGAAACCTTTTCCTTTCTCATAATCACTCCCTATTCTTCTACGCTTTCTGTTCTGTGATAAGGCACAGGATTGTGCTCTTTATTTCTTGTAATGTTATTTATGCACTAAACATTCTTTCCATTGTTAAAAATAAATTCCATGTCCGGCTGGACTTGGATAAATACCTAAGCGGGTCATCAAGGCTCGGCTTATTACCAATATGTTATATATCTAAACTGCTTTGGACCACTGTCCTTTTGCAAATGATAAACCATATTTAGGCACAGAACAGAAGAAAGGGAAACGGAAAGCAGAGGAATACCGAAAACTATCAGGCTTGTCTTCCAGTTTTCCAAGGATTTGAAACTTGATGGGTGTCCTGAGCTGGACAGGCCTGCCCTCCTGTTCTGCAAGAAGGGACTGAAGACCCACCTTCAAGCAACACTGCAACCCTGTGCCACTCTGTCCTCTCAGCATCCCAGCCCCACTTTTGTGTATTCATCCTTGCCATGTTTGCACTTATAGAATCCATCAATCCATTCATCCTTCCATCCTTCAATCCAATGAAGTAGTGTGGCTCACTGGTTAGAGGCGGCAGACCAGAGAGCAGAGGAGGGCCCGGGACCAGGGTTCGATTCCCGGCGCGGCAGGTTTCTGGACCAGGGTCAGCGGACTCGATAATTCTCTCGCCTTGGTGCCCACTCTGATCAGCGATCACACTCGGCAACTCTGGGCATTAGCTTGCCTCATCTTCACTAACGGCCCTACCAGAGCGCAGGGGATGCCTGGTCTCACCCTGGAGATACCCATTAAGGAACCATCTCTCAGGGAATCCAGGAAGGGTTTCGCAGCGGTCGAAGCGCCTTGGGACCCTCCGGGTAAGTAGTGCGCTATATAAATGCCTATACATACATACATACATACCCTTCTCTCTATCTCTCTATCTACAAGCATGCATAAACAAAAGATAACATCAAATCAAACGCAACATATCAGCATCAGACAGGTGGTATTGTTTTCAATAGCTCTGCAATGGATGGTATTGGACCTCTGTTTCTAACAGGTCTCTATTGTCAAACCAAGTTGTGAAACCATAGGAGCAGCAGGTAAGTGGCTGAGAGTGGAATCCACCTGAGTTCACTAGGGTTGAAAGGGCTTTTATGGACTTATAATGATTTGGCCGTGGCACTCACCCTGTGGCTAGGAGGGCAGACTACATTCCAGATGTTCTAGATAACCACTGACTACATCAATGAGTTGTGTTTAGTTCTTTTTTTTTACATAGTATCCAGTACTTACTTAATTTATTTATTTTTTTAATAAAAAAAATAGTGCAAGGGCCGTGTTCTTTCAAGGCGCTTGCAACCTGCATCTGGAATGGAATGAGGATTTGTAAAGCGCGTTGGCTACCCAGGGGCGTCCCAGCGCTGCGAAAAGGTTGAGTTGAGCCAGAGGGCTGGAATGAGTGGGGGTGAGTGAAGAATTAAACCGAGGTTTTGCTGAAAAGCCAAGTTTTAAGAAGTTTACGGAAGGTGAGTAGATTGGGTTCTGATCTGATCTTTCTGCCTCGTCTGGAGTCTACCTCTTGTCTCTTTCTTCCTCCACTCTAGTCTTCCTGCCTCTTTACGAATGCTTTTTTACTCCCCCCCCCCTTGTGATTGTTTTTTGTATTCCTATCTTTATTTGCCTTTTTCTCTCTTGCTCTGGGTCAAAGGCTGATGATAACAAGTAAGTGGTGGTGCCCACCACGTTGAACCACCAGCTCAAATTAAGCACTAATGCCAATAGGGGGTGGGGCTGTGGGATGGAGAAGCAGGCTCATGCCTGTCCAGGGGGAGCACTTTCTGCTACTCGGGACTGTTGCAGGGTGTAGGTGGGGAACGGGCAATGCTGTGCCTCGAAAACCCTGCCCTGCAGCGACTATGACAGGGCCGGCATATCCTGCCCTGGAATTATTGGGCCCTGTGGTGTTAAGAATTCAGAATAAGGTATGGGCTTATATCAGGAGAATATTGTTGAGGGTATATTATAAGATGGTAGAATGTGATGATGGAGGGACAGAAACCTGGATTTATCGGTGCTGATCTCGCGGGCCCTTCAGACATACTACTTGTTTGAGTTTACCACAATAAATATCTACTTGGAAATTACATTGTTTGCTGGAAAGCCTTATCTTCACAGATCTAGTGTTTTTGGACCCAATAATTCTGGGCGCAGACGCACTTGGATTTGCGACTTTGGGTGTTTCTCCCAGAGTTATCACTCCGGTGAAATACCCCAACTTCTAATGAGAACCTAAATGTTTAACACCTGTTTATCGTGAAGTCTGCTCTGATCCAGCTGTCCTGGACACTCATTGGACACCCATTGGAGGTGTTTTCAAAGTCTTTTGAATGATGTGATTGGCCATAAACCTGTCTGTCATTGGTATCCGATCTACTCCAAGTACATGAATTCAGATGTTTAGATAGAAATATTAACACTGCACGGCCCCTCCCAGCAGGATTCTATTACCAGGCAGCAGAAGTGGTTTACAGTCAATTAGAGGCCCATGATTGCTTCAGAGAGGAGCTCGGCAGATGGTTTCATACATTTTATTATAAGTTCCACAGTCGGCGAATGCATCTCTCTCCCAGACCCAGCAAAGCCCCCCGAGGATTGGCCCATGTTCAGCGCTGCAATGCAGACGGCTCCGGCAGATCTGAAGCCTCCAATTACATTTAATACAGTTTTAATTACAGGGCTTCAAGGGTCTCACCGCAGTCTGGAGTGTTTGGGATTCCCTGTCTCAGCGCACTTGCAGGGGCTGGAAGGTGCAGAAGCGGAAAGATAACAATTTATCCGAGTTTAATTTAACAATTCAATGCTCCATGTGCAGAAGTATTGCATATCTGGATAGCTATTAGTAGCACTGGGTCGAGTAAACAGCATTTTTTTATAATATATCTCTCCAAGCTGACAACACAAGCACTGTGTTGGCAGCAGGAAGTGACGTCACCTCAAACCAGGTTGGTTTTTGAGCAAGAGGGTTCAGCAGGACAGTCTTCCTGTTCATATGGAGATGACTTCAGTCTTAAACTGGCAAGAAAAAAAGGCCCATCACCCAGAATATGGAAATCCTGCAACATTCTCTACCCCCACCCCTATAGCTGACCTAACACCATGCCCCCCTTCCCCAGAGTCCAACCTTCCTCCGCCCAGCCCTCTGTTCTACCTGTAAATGTGTGTGCATCCCTGCATCTTCCCCATGCGTTCTTGTCTTCCTTACCTACTTTAAACACATGTCTGAGGGGCATATTATCAAGGAACAGCGTTAAAATTATCACCTCTAAAACGGCAATAATGGGCTTGATAATATGCCGTAGAGAATTCCAATAGAACCCCATGTTAACACCAGATCATGGGCGTCTATTGAAATTCTCAAGAGCATATTATCAAGCCCATTATCGCCGCTTTAGCAGTAGTTTCCTGCCGATAAAGCAGCGATAAATTAATGCCGTTCCTTGATAATATGCCCCCTGGGTTCTGTATTTCAACTCTTACCAGAAGCAATAATTGTTGGGGGTAGTAATGAAATATAAACACCCAAAATAAATTAAATTGATAGAAACAGACAATCAGACTCTCCATGAGACTGCACCTCTTTAGGTTGTGACTTTCAGAGGTTTGCAGGGTCGAACACTGAAAGCTCCGTCTTGAAGGGTAGAGCTCGCTAGAACACTTACTTCAGCGGGCATCTGCACCGCTTATAAAAAATCGATTACCCAAGCATTGTTACTCCTTTGATAAAGGTTATTCGACTTTTTTTGAAGTTATTGAAATATGCGTGGTTACTTTCGGAAGCCTTACGGCATACATTATAATCTCTTAAAATGTCATAATTAACTTGTAACTAATGTTGAGTCTCCTCAAGTCTACATGAATGAGGGATATTGGTGAAATAGAATGCTACAGCCAAAGTGCTGGGTGATGGCAAGAGTGACCACAGCATCAGATATCCTACTGGTGCCGCAGCAAACTCACTACACTCACATGGCTACGGTAAGGATGACCACGCTTAGGAATAACCGATTCTGTGACCAGCGACCTCTCTTGATGGTTCCTACACATTTTAGGAGCCAACGGTGCAGTGAAGTACGTGGGTCGCTTGGAGAACAACCGGGGATCATTGGTTGTGGAGGATTGATGGTCGTCTAGTTTGGCTGGTGCTTTACACTTCATGGAAAAGTGATCACAGAGGCAACAGTCCTCCCACAAGGAGTCACAGTGGGTGGCAGCAGTTCTCGGGTACAACCATGAATACGGAGGGCCCGTGGGCCTCCTAGAGAGCTACACAGACTGAGCCGTGGTCACTAAGCTCCAACTTAGTCAGACGTAGAATCAAGCTCTGTAATGGAGCGCTCAAGCTCAGTGAACTCAGATTCTGTCCTAAGGGAAGGAAGATTCCCTGCATCTTCCCTGATTTTTTTATGTGGGTGGTTGTGTGTGGAATGATCATGAAACAAGATATTAAAAATATTCAAGAAGTTATTGAGGTAGCTCAAAGAAAGCAGCTTACCTGTTGAACTGCTTAAACCGGTACTTCCACAATTTCCTCAGTCATCTCTGAACCAAAGAGTGATTTCACAACGTCCCTGGTTGTGATAGGTTGTGGGATCTCCACTGCACGTTGAGCACCTCCTGAGAAATTTAGTGGAGATTCACAACATTTTCAGTCGTAGTGGATACGTTAACACCCAATGTCTTCAACTCTGTAGGTGCAACAGACACCAAAAGTTCAGAGCCAAGTTAAAAATGAAAATGGGTAGGGTTAACAAAGGGTGCAATACCAACTTTGCTGCAGTGGTGGAAGTTCTCCTGTCAGTTTTACTTCAATAAAAGTCCATTATATTTCAATAGGAAAAACGGTATTCATAGAAACTCCTGAAGCCATAATCAAGGGGTCATCCTGAATTAACAAGCATACCCCAGTGTCCTCGTGGGATCACCCTGGAGTAATAGAAGCTCATGCTGAAGAAATAGTGAGACTAGTCAACCCTACTCAGAAGCACCTTTGGGATCACCGTGGATTAATATAACCCCACCGGAAGTTAGCATAGGGTCATTCTGGAAAAAACAGTCCCATCCTGAAGTCATCATGTGATCATCCTGGAACAATACAGCGCAATCCTGAGGTCATCATGTGATCATTTTTGAACAATATTGCCCAAACCTGCAGTCCTCATGGGACCATCCTGGTTTATTGAGCTTTAACCTGGAGTCATCATGGAGTCATCGCCCAGTAATACAGCCCTATCCTAAGACACCATGGCATTATCCTGGAGTCATAAAAGATCATCACGTTTCCATCGGAGTCATCATAAGTCCACCATGGAGTAGTTGTTGTGATTTCTCTAGGGTCATCTTGTGTAAATATTTGGCTCTATACACATACTTCAGGATGTTTTGAGATAAACTGTCCAGATGTGCCCACATCTATTCAGATTACTGCAGAATGGGGTCAGCCGATGGCTTTAGAATGACTCCAGGAAGATCTTCCTTTTTGGCCTGAGTAGTGTGGAGCACAGCCCTTTTTGCATGCTACTCCTTTTAAATGCTTTCATCATTGTCAGAACCCATTCGGAGGGGAAGGGGCACAGGGCAAGCTGGGGTTACTGAGCCGCAACTGTGTATCTGTTTTTTGTTTACCAGTACAACGTTGCAAACTAGGCCAAGTATTCCCTTACCACACTTTACTCTCAGGCTAGTGAGTGCAAGCAGTCTAAGGCATTTCAGGAAGGTAGTTTGTGGGTGGAGACTCAGGACTCATCAATCACACAATAGGCACAATAAGGGAACATCTAGCACTGTGCTTTTCTTTTTATGAAAACAGAAGGACTTTATTCACACCACAACATAATGCAGAAGATAGTGAAAAGGTAGCACTACTGTGATCCACATTATCCAGTCCACCGGGACTTACTACACATAGAAGCAGAAAGTCTTAAATTTAAGGGCTGGTGCGGACTCATTACGGTGAGGCGGAGCAGCTTTTGTGTATTCTGGTCTGTTCCTAATCTTTAACTGTGCAGGTATTTCATGAGGTTTGCAGTTATCTTCAAACGTGAACCACAAAAACCTGTTTAACTAAGCTAAAAGTCAATACTGTTCAGGTGTGGTTTACCTGATGTGGCAGGCACTTGGGATTTCCAAGCATGGGTGTGCAGATTTTGAGTAGTCTCACTTGCAGTCACTTGAGCTCGTTTAGACGGCTCCATCTCCTTCTCTCTGCCTCGGGATGGTGAAGACTGTAGCGAAAAAGACAGATCAAATGCAGTGAGTTATTATATATATGGCAATTCAGCTAAAGGCCACAGACGACCCATTGCTCTTGCTGATTTAGAGTATCACATCACAAATAATGTACTAAGGATTGATTGACCCTCTCAGGCTCATGATCTGTCTGTGGGTAGAGAGTGCTTGATTTGAAATTTAGTGTCTCAAAATGGTGTATTAGGCGGGGCGCGCTGCTCGTCCCCCTGGGCTTCCACAAAGGCTTGAAAACAAATATAGGAAGGTTGTTTTTTTTAATCTGGATATTTTTGAACGGCAATGCGTATCGCTTTTTGATCATGAAGTACTTCTGATACCAACAGTGCTGGGGCTCAACGCAGGCCCCTGCAGCTCCTGTGGCACGAGGAAAGAGGGTGGCCCCAACTCTTCAAGGGGCCTATACCAGCCCTGGGGCAAAGAGATTATGTGAGATATGGGTTTTAAGGGGGCCCTCATCACATTCTGCAAGGGAAGGGTCATCATGTGTGCCTCTGGAAATACAGCAATCTGTTATTTATATAGCGGTTAACGTGCAACATTCTACAGAAAATTGTTAGTACTAAATCGGTACTCAATCCAACTTGAAGGGGTGAAAATCGGGGCTGACCAAACTATGGAGGGGGCATCACCGGCTTATTTTTTTCGGTATATTATCCTAATAACATTTCGGTATGCAAACTGTGATTGTCGCATAAGACGCACACTCAAGAGTTGCAACGTTTGCACTTCCGCTATCGGCCTAACGCTTAAATCCGGAAAAGACGTTACTCTGGACGGATTGTAGGAAAGACTGAGATTACAAGAAGGCTGTGCAATAACACACAATCTGGAATGTAATTAAACATTATACGTAACATAATGCAAAACCATAAACTGACAAAGGGCATTGTGACCGGCGGCTCCTTAACGTCCCAAACCTTAGTGATAATGAGGTATGAGGAAGGCTGAGGTACAGCATGGCAGACGCATGCTCTCAACAGCTGTCAGTGCACCCCTGGGGGCACTGGTGCAGAATTGTGCAGAAACAGATGTGTGTACCCAAAGTAACACCGCTCAACAGGAGAATGCGTGCCCCCGGGCACCACACTGACATACAACCCACATCTCCCGCCCAGGGTGGGTAGAGCTCCCAGCAGCCCCTCCCAGGGTGGGTAGAGACCCCCGCCCCCACAGCAGCCCCTGCTGTGGTAGTTAGAGCTCCCCCCCCTACCAGCAGCCCCTCCTGAGGTGGTTAGAACCCCCTGACCCCCAGCAGCCCCTCCTCAGGTGGTCAGAGCTCCTGGCCCTGGTGGCCCCTCCTCAGGTGGTTAGAGCCCTCCTCCCAGGGTGTACCGAGGCCTCGGCCCCCAGGAGCCCCTCATGAGGTGGTTAGAGCACCCCCAAGCAGCCCCCTCCGAGGCTGGGTAGAGCTCCCAGCAGCCCCCTCCCATGGTGGGTAGAGACCCCCGGCCCCCCAGCAGCCCCTTCTGAGGTTGTTAGAGCTCCCAGCCCGTCACAGGGTATTACTAGGCCCCGCAGCGCACCCCCCCCATCACCCACCAGCAGCTCCTCCTGCGGTGGTCATTGCTCCCAGCCCCCCAGCAGCCCCTCCTGCGGTGGTCAGCGCTCCCATCACCCCCAGTAGCCCCTCCTGCGGTGGTCAGAGCTCCCAGCCCCCCAGCAGCCCCTCCTGTGGTGGTCAGAGCCCCCAGCAGCCCTCCGTGTTGTTCAGTGCAGTTTCTTTCAGTCTAGTCTTGCGCCTGCCTGTGCAGTGTGGTGCTGTTTTTCTTGATTAGTGCCACATAACATGGGGTGCAGTTTTTTGTTATGGTTTAGGGAGGGTTCTTGAGGCCTACTGTGGGACCGTATTACTTAGTTTTGTACCACACTGTTTAGTCTGGTGCCATATTGACCAGTGTTGCGCCATCGGTGTATCCAGAGTGGTGCCATTTTGTCTAGTGTGGTGTCATGTTGCTAAGCTGGTGTCATATCATCCATTGCTGGGCCATTGCGTTTTGTGTGGTGACGCTTTGTCTATTGAGGTATCCTTCTCTCTAGTGTGATGCTGTGCTGTTCATTGTGATGCCATGTTAACCAAAGTTGTGGCATGTTGTTTGATATGGTGCCATCACGTTTTCCACTGTGGCTTCATACTTTCTAGTGTAATGTCCATGTTGTGTTGTGGCTCCATGTTTTAAGTTGTCCAAAGCAATGCTATAATGTGGATCTCTGGTTTTGACCTTGGTTGTATGCTGCCATGTTGTCTAGTGTTGTGTTGTGTTATCCCGTTATTTGCTAGCTGTGTCCACTGGCGGACTCGGAGCAGAGGAGGTCAATGCAGTAAGTCGTAAGGGGGTGACACTATGAGTTACCCGCACCGGGTGACACCAACCCTAGTGACGCCACTGTATTAGGGTATTGCAGAATATTAAAATGAGAGCCCCCATCAAATACCATTTCGGAATGTGACCCATATAATCTAACAATCTCTTTCATTTGGACCATTGCCAACTGAGAAGCAGTGGATATCTTGTGTAAAGGAAAGAAATGAGTGTTTTTTTTATATAAAAGTTCACTACAACCAAAATTGTAGTGCGTTTCTTGGATGGTTGTAAGTCAGTAAAAAAGGCCATGGAAATCCTATTCAATGGTTTGTCTGGTGTGGACAGCAAAATCAACATTCCCTTAATAAAGAAACTAAGGCTCTTTCCGCACACCATCAGAACAAATATTGGTCAAATAGGATACCGGTCTACCCTGTTAGACGCATAGATGATGGCCACTCCATTAAGAATGAACATTACCACAACATTCCACAATGAACAATATTTTTCACAAACAGAGATCCAGAAAGGGTATTATTTATGCTGGTTGGTGTTCTTTATTCATGTGGTGTCAAATTTTTAAATTCCCAGCACACGATTAACCGACACGTGTTTCATCTTCACTTAGACTTTTTCAAGGCTGGAATAAAAAACATAATACAATAAATACACTGTATACAATAAAAATGTAATCATACATGACACCCTTCATACTATAGACCAAACCCAGAAAACAGTTAATAGCCTGTATAATCCGTAATACAAGTCAGACAAGAGCCAGGTGTACGCAGCAAATTATTGACATCCCACCTTATAGCTGCGTGTCCTAATGCTATGAAAGCATGCACCTAATCTTGTGCGCTTAGAACTTATGTGCATTCAACTCAACCCCATAGAATGTGGCCTATCCTTTGCTTAGTGCCAACAGAGCCAACTTGTCCCAACACTCACCTAAGTTATCTCTTATTGAGAGGTCCTGGAATCCCACACTGTGTTCGGAAATTCCGCCGTGTTTCAGAGCTTTGTACAGGGCAATGTTTCAGCCTGAAAAGACATAACCCATTACTGTATCCAGTCTTCGGATTTCCACATTTTCATTTTGACTAAATTCAAGATTTGCTCCTCAGGTTAGCTATTTATTCATAGAGCAACCAAAATGTGAGGAGCCTCTGTTTCAATCTTTTCAGGTTATTTTTGCCAAGGTGAGTGTGTGCTTTACAATTTCTCTTTCCTAGTATGTAAATCTAGAGAACAACAACATCCAGTGGGCATGTCGAGAGTTGGTGCACTCCATATATTTTACAACCCCCAAATTCATATGATTAGTCTAAACAAGTTCCAAAAGCACAGCTCCTTCCAATGATCATTCCAGTGAGAAATATCTTCCTTAGTTGCCAATAATTCTTTGTCAAAGGTAATTTAAATCTGTTCAGTTGGTGTTAATTTTTGGTAAAAGAATGCCATTAGATGGACTACGGCCGTAACACGATCTCCTTGCGATAATATAGCTACTAAATCAAAGTGAGAGGTGTCAATCTTGAAAATGAATGGAAGATCCTGATCAGAATGCCAGAGATTGGGAGCTGTAGTAAAAGCAGCTTTTAGCTGATCAAAGGCATTTTCCTTGTCCTGGGCCCCAGTGAAACGTTGTACCTTCCCTAATCAGATGTACAATTGGTCCCACTACCATGGAAAAGCCTCAATGAGGTGTCTACAGAAGTTTGCACTTCCAGAAACCTTTGTACTTTCTTTACATTGTGATGACTTGTCCCTTCCACAATGACTTAGACCTTTGGAGGATCTGTGCTCAGTCCCAGAAATGCCCTGACTTGGTTTTGAAGACACATTTATAAAATGTTGGTTTAAGGTGTGCTCTCGTAGTCTGTGCAATAGTTCTGTCACATGTCTCCTATGTTCCGCTAAAGTGTTTGAAAAGGTGAGAATGTAATCTAAATATATGATGACGCAAGCATCCAAAATATCATGAAACATGTAATTGACCAGATGCTGAAATCCAGCAGGCACCTTGGATAGTCCAAATGATATCACCAGATATTAAAAATGTCCATATATTAAAAGCAGTCGTCTAATCATCGCCTGCTTTAGTCCAAACAAGTTTATGGAGGCCTCTCAAATTGAGCTTGTATTTCTTTTAACACAGCAGACTTCTTCTAAAAGGAATGTAATCAAAGCTTCTGAATAGCTATGTTTCACAGTGATAGCATTTAATTCTCTATAGTCCACAAACGGTCTGAGATCTCCATTACTCTTAAGTACAAATAAAATGGGAGCTCCAGTCAGTGAAGAAGAATGTCTAATAAAACCGTAAGCTAGGTTATCATTATTGTATAGATTTTTTTAATATTTACCTGACCACATGGGATCTTGGCATCAGGGACAATCTGCTGAACAATCATATACTCAGTGTGGTGGTAGTGTGTCTGCCCCTTTTTCACTGTACACATCTGTAAAGTCAGAGTAAGCTTCCGAAATCCAATCCATATTCCTGGGCATTTGGCTAGACAGCTCCCTTAATTTCGATGACCAAGCTGTAAAAGTCACAGGTGCATGTTTTGGGATCATGCGACTCCTTCGCAAGATTCTTCCCCTTCTCCCAATGAGTGCCAGGAGGATCTTGATACAGGCCCTGGTCCTATCTCGATTGGATCACGGAATCTCTAAATATCTGGGAGCACCCATAGCAACCCTGAGGAAACTAGATTGCACAGAACTGTGCAGCTAGACTACTGATGGGTGTACCTAAAAATACATCTTCCAAACAAGCCCTCAGAACCGTCCACTGGTTATTGGTTGCGGCGACAGTTAAATGTAAGGCCCTTTGTATAGTCCACAGGACCTACTGGGGTCTGGGCGCGGCCATTAACAGACCTCTCATTACTCCTTACCAACCAAGAAAATTCCTGCGCTCCTCCAATCACCATCTAGCAGCCACATTGAAAATAAAAAGGTTGAGAAGTGGAGGCAGATCATTTACCTATAATGTAGCTAAACTTTGGAATTCGCTGCCACCCCTTATCCGTGGCGAATCCTCTCATCTTACATTCCGGAAACTGCTCAAAACATGGTTATTCAATCAATCTACTTACCAATTATCCTGCTTTCTGGCTAGTCGCAAGCACTGGGATGCCCTCGGGTAGCTACGCGCTATACAAAAATCCAAAAATAATAATAATAATATTCTCTAATGCCTGCAATGCAGTGTACCCCAACACAGAGGAGGAATATCTTTAGGGAAGAAATTTAGGGGCCGATTATGATTGCGGAATTTCCGCATCCTCTGGGCCGGCGGAAGCCACCGCCGGCCCAGAGGATGCGGAAAAACCGCAGCGGACCCACCAAAGTCCCACCGCCACATTAGGATGGCAGGTGGGTCCTGGTTTCCGTCCGCAGCTTTTCCGCCGCGGTTGGCTTACAACCACGGTGGAAAAGCTCTAATATGGTGGCGGTGTCTCTCAGACACCGTCCACCATATTAGGATGGGCATCCAAAGATGCTTTTCCACGGCGGGTTTTCCGCCGAGGAAAAGCATGTGTATCTTCACTGCGGGGGCCCGTTGTGGGCCCCCTAGGTGAAGGGGGTGGGGGGTGCACATGGGGGGTAGCTATGGTACCCCCCTGCATTTGTATACAGAAATCGGCAGGCACCGCGCGGTGCCTGCCGCTTTCTGCATACAAATGCATTGTATGCATTTTTTACATTGCGGCGGGTGCAGCTTGAAGCTGCACCCACCGCAATGTTAAAGATATAGTATGTGACCACCACCCTGGCGGTCACGTCCTAATCAGCACAGAGGGAACGCCACTGCCCATGCGGACGTTCCCTCATACTCTGGGGTCGCGGACGGACTCAAGTCTGTCCGCGATCCTAATGACCCCCTTAGTGTGCAATGTTCTGAGTTGAATTGCACTTGAAATGTCATTCAGGAATTAACTGAGGGGTTATGTTAAGGGAACCATGCTGTACCCAAAACAGTATGAAAGGTTCAGGCATCAATCGGATCAAATCAAATTGTATCAAAATGACCAATTTGGTGGCCATAATTAAGTACTTTCTTTTATCACATACCTCCCAGTCAGCGAAGTGCCATCAATCTCATTCATAGGCTCAGGTGTGTTTGAAGGCTTGTTGTAATCTGATATACAGCAGCAACCTTAATATCCATGAAACGACCAGCACTTCCAGAGCCTAACAAGGACCAGCATTCTTATGGACCTGGAGGAGCTGTCAGTCACTTTCAGCAAAAAATGAGCCGTCCTCTCTGCAGACATCTGATTAATACCTTTGCCTGATCTTGTTCTGCTGATTAAGATTGGTCTTGCTCGTTTCCCTGCAGCTTGAGATAATTCTTCCAAAATGCCCAGATTGGCTGCAGTACAAACATAAATGCATCATCTGTCCATTTCTTATTTTGTAAGGCTTTTTCGTGTGTTTCCTATTTTCATAGGCTCTTCCAGGGGAAGCAGCTGGTGAGGTTCTAACGGCATGCTAGGTGTCCATGGAGACTCTGCTGTCCTCTTTTCTCATTTCCTTTCCATTTTTTGGTGATCAGTTTGGAAGTACAATAAACAAATGGAGAGAGTAAAGGGATTTTATCCACCGGAGTGGACGGAAAAGTACTCCTGATCCCCTAGGCTAGGTATCTATATAACAGAAAGGAGGAGTACCACCAGAAAAAGGCTCAAAAAGCGATTTTGGTGGGATGGTTTTCTAAATGAGAAAAAGAAGAAAGTCCTTCTTTGGTTTTAATAAACCCCTCACTCACCGACCTAGTCGTTGACATGCTTCATCATCGGGGCCACCTTGACGGCCGAGTGCCATCAAGGTGTGCTGCGACACCTGGAATACAGTGGAGCTGGTATATGAGTGATGAGTGCAAGAAAAAAAGTAAGTGTGTTAAAAATTGTCCTGGTATGGCTTATAGGTGAAATTTTTTATTCTTAAGACTACTGGACAATATTAAAAACGTGTGTGTAGATACAATAATAGGTTTAATTATGACCAAGTGTATCTGTAATATAAGTGGAAGGTCTACATGTTTCAAAACGTAATGGAAAATGCCGTTTTTTCTTCAAGACCAAGAAAGGAAATGGGTGGTCAGGGTACACTAACACCCTGCCATACCTGCATTCCTTTATTCCCTAGTAACAAAAAGGGTTACAGGGCAAAAGGAGCTGTAACCCAGGGGTGGTTACGCTAGAAATAAAAAATGACCTGTAAAGAGAAAGAGTATAAGTCACAAGAAAACTCGTTACGTGCCTGCAACGTAGTGAAGTGACGAAATCAGCTGTCTCTGTGAGTCATCCCACACTGAGTTAATGCGGACTATTTTAGTGCGTTGTGCTGCTCAAATTCATGAAAAATAGCGTATGGGCGCAATACAGCCAGTGTGGCTTCCTAGCACACCTATCAATGGTTGTGTGATTGGTGAGAAACGATCCGTGATTCTTTTGTCACTCGCATGCATTAATTAAAGGTGCGTGGCTATGCAACAATCATATCCTTATAAGTGAAAGGAATACCGACGTGCTATTGCTTCATCCTGATCAAAACAAGACAGTACAAAACAAACACGACATGGAACACACAATATATTTAAAAAGTGCTTACTCCTAATTAAGGGTCATTAGACTGCATGGGATTAGAGGAAAGGGAGGCCACTGTTGGAAAACATATTCTGCAATGGAAAGGGAGAAAAGGCTTAGTACCGGGTTGTATACTCAAGGGTACTGGAAAGGTTCGGAAAAAGAAACAGAAGGGTTCGCGTTTCACCCGGGGACAGCAGAGTTCTACTTACAGTTTTCGAGTGGCTAGTCAAGCGGTATACCTAGTTTGCCCCTCCATGCGCCCGTGGTGAGAGCGACTGGTAAGCCGGGTTAAGACTGCCGCCATCGCGGTCGGGGTAGGCGTGGTTTCCTCAGCGTGATGACGTCACGCGCTTCCCGAAGCCTTGGTACGGAAGCCTGTGAGGCACACGCAGGGGTGTTACTATGGAGATGCTGCCGTGTTTAGTAAAACAGTTGAAGGCAGGAAACATTACGATAGAGACTAATACTACATTATAGGGCGCAAAGGAGCAGTGAAGCGCTAGTTATTGGTGATGTGTCTTACATGGAAGGACTGATAATTTAACACAAGTGGTGGATTTATAAAAGGTCACGTTCCCTCGTTTGGTAACAGAGAAAGTCACCCTCAGCAACAAAGACCAAGCACAACAGGTCTCGAAGGGCAGGATCATCAAATAAGTCACCAAAACCACCAGCATAAAGGCAAAAACAGGGGGCACCCCATAAAATCAGATGTCCCTGGCAAGGGGCAAGCCAGATCCACACAACCCTTTAGAAGGCCCCCAACACACAAGGTGTGTGAATGTTGAAGTGGCAAGAAGAAAAAGGGCAAAGGACAAGGAAGCCCACATCATCCCGCACAACCAGAATCGAATACCAATTGGAGAAAGAAAAAAGCCAGCAAGCATTGATATCCAGCCGGAGAGTCCAGAGGGCCAAAGACCCATGCTCCAAGACATGCAAGAGACAATGGCACAATGCACAAGCATTCAACAAACAAAGGATGCACCCCACTAAAGTGGGCACCTATCCTCAAGCCTGCAGAGAACAAGGAGAGACACCAGGCACAAACAGCACACTTAAGAGCCATACAGTGCTCTGCAAAGAGTCAGTTGGAGTCACACAAGAATGCTGCAACGCACCAAGCATGCAATGGTGTTCTGAGATTTAGCCTCATACAGGCTTAACATTGGAACAATACCACACAACCCTTTGGACAAGCTCAGGTGGGAGGTCTGGGCACAACATGGCCAAAGAAAAGATGAATTAGGAAAACACGGCAGCACCTTACAAACTGCAAGAGGGAGCATAGTGGGAAGTCTATGTCCAGCCCAGACTCTGGACAATGACGAGGACTCCAGCGCCCAACAACAAAGGAGTATACCCCAACCCCAAACTCAACAGTGACAGCACACACATAGCAAGGCCCACACCCTCCAGTCATGTGGGGTGATCAACATCCATCGAGGCTGACAGCAATAGCCAGAAAGTCTGTTTCCCAATCCCAGCAGGAGCAAGAGAGCCAGCACCATATGGCCCCAAGAATACCAGTATTGAGTCGTCAGTCCACACAAAGCTCACATAAACTAAGCTGCAAGCCAGAGGCCCTGGAAGTTGGGAAAAATGAGGACAAAAATCTGGTAACAATAACTAGTCAAATCCCAGGACAGAAAACACAGGATACATGCCTCCTCAAGGGAGCCAGACAAAACAGAACCTTTCTGGGTAGAGGTGGGCCTTTACAGGCACAAATGGAAAGGGGGGAGTTTACATTGTTTTGCATCTATGCTGGCAGTGAGGTTCCTGCCTCTATTGTTTGGGCACAACCCATGAAGTGAGATAAAGGAAGTGAAGAGGATGGAAGAGGTGCTTCTGTTACCAAGTTTAACATAATCAGTTTATCAAGCTTGGAAGGATGAAAACTGAATCTGTTCTACTGGTAATCTTACTCATGACCTACAGGCAGCACACCAATGTCAGTCAGTGGTAAGATCTTAAATGAGAGAGGCATCTTGCCAAACAGTTGACAAAGGAACCGCTGTGAATGGGATTTGATTCTATGTCACTAAAGACTGACTGTTCCACACAAAAGATGTGCAATTGAGTTGAACAGACTTTGAGGGCCACACAGGTGATACAGCACCAGCTGAGGTATAGGGTACGTAGCTCCAGTAAATTAAGTTCATTTTGAGGAAAAGGAGGTAGTAAGTGGTCCAGAGACCCTTTTTATTGTATGCATATATACAAGGTGAAATGTAGCAGGTGCTGGTAGGAAAGATAGTTATTTTTGGAGATAAGACACACATTTGAAGTAAGACTGATATCTGGAGGGAGCAAAAGCAGCAAGGCATGCCTCTAAAGCACTAGAATAGTGAGAGAAAAGAGAAATCTTACACTTAATGCAGCCTAATGCTTGGGGCATATTACCAAGGCCATGCGATAATCATCGCAAATCGCGCTTAGCGCCATTTACATTATCGCTGGATAACATCGCTGTGTTAGCGACGTACCATCAATGTTTTGCCAACAGGCGATGTAAGTCCAGCGATAGAGGCCGAATAAAAGGATTAGCGCGTGAAATCCAGCGAGAATTTTACAGCGCTCATGAAATGCTTTATAATAGGGGAGTGAGGACCTAACCAGACGATCCACCTCCCATATAAAACATGCCTAGTAAGTCAGGTTTTAAGCAGACGTAAGAAACCGTTGATAACCACGATTAGCGCGGCTTTTAATATCGCTTTGCGGTTCCTTGGCCGCGTTGTTCATACCGCGATGATGTGTTTGCAACCTTATTCATGTTGTTTGAAGAAGGAACGTCTACATTGCATATAATTAGCGATGTATATCGCTAAGATGCGAAGTGCTACAAAAACGGCAGCTAACATGCGTTAATGCATGTTAGCGCTGCCTTGATGATTGTGCGAAATAAAAATTGTGGCTTTTTTGGTGCTATGTGCCGAAAAAGCGGCGATATGTTTGTTGATAATATGCCCCCACGTTCGTTGCAGACACCCTCAGCGGGACAGGTTGAGAGGTGAAGTGTCATAGGTCAAGAAATACAAGATTGACCTGAGAGTGCACATCCTGGTGGAACACATTACCCGGAATATTGCATCTAGAGTAGTGTGTGAAGTTCTTGGGATTGACAGGACTTATTTATAGCAATACGTGCAGCTCTGGGGCTCTGGAGCACCGAGGTCTTCTCTGCAGGAGCCATCTGAAGTATTCTTTCCAGTTATGCTGTATTGTCTCGAGTACTCAGTTTATATATGAAAGCCCCCTCAGAAGAATTGACAATTCATAATGGTATTAGTATTTTATAGAATTCTTGAAGCTCCAATAAAGTATTGTGTTCATTTCTGAGGACTAATCTTGAGTATTATGTCCAGGACTAGAGGCATCACATGGACCATTGTGAGAAGATCTGGACGTCCCATCTGGAATCGTTTTTATATTTGGAAGCCTTATCTAGAATACTGTGTGAAGTTGTGTTGGCCACATCTGGAGTAGCTCAATCCCCACCTGTATTACAGCTCATCATTTACTTCCTCCCTTCTTACCTTTTCTGCATCTTACTCTCAGTAATGTTCTACCGCTCCTCTGCACCTGTTGAATCCCTCCTTTAACTATGTTGCCTTCAATCCTCTCTAGTATCGTTCTTTATCTCGCTTCCTCTCAGCCCATCTCACTCCTGTCTTTCTTTACCTTTTTAGGTCTCACCTACAGAGAGCTTTAAGCGGTCTTTTGTCGAAAGACATCTTGATGACCGTACCAAAAACTTACGCCATTCGGCTTTCGGACAGCCCGTTTCTAACCCTATTGCTCACCACTGGTTGGTTTTCTTGTCACTCTCCTTTGTTTGCTCCTGTGTTAAGGGGGAGATTGTTTAGGTGCAGGAACATCCCCCTTCCTGCATATAAACAATCTTTACATGACTTTTTGTAACTTCTATGTGTGCTGTTTAATGCAGCACACATAAAAGTTGTAAAACTGCATTTTATAAAATTATTGTTTATGTGCAGTAAGGTGGACCATCCTGCATAATAAACAATCATAGACAATTTGCTGTTTCTAGTGTGCTGCACAAGACAGCTAACAAGGAAACAGCATTTCTCCTCATTTCGCCTGTTTAGGACCAGGTTGACCCTGTTCTTAATTTTGGCGCTGCCTCCTATTTACGCTGCCCTTGTAAATAGGGAGCAGCGTCAAAATCAGTGGCTGTTGCGGTGTTAGCCCCCTTTCACGCTAAACACAGCGTGAAAGGGGGCCTTATTTACAAGGCAGCGTTAAGCTATGTTTAGGAGAGGCCCGTATCGCCGTCGCAATGCCACTGAAAGTAACGTTGTGGTGGTGATAGGGGCTTGTAAATATGCCCTTAAATCATTTGGGCTGGCGACTGTATAATTTCATTCACTGCGACTTACTCCGTTTGTGCCTGCCGCTTCCACCGATATCTCTCCTTTCAACCCATTCTTCTTTAGCTTGCCCCACATTCCCTCTCTCCGCAAGACACAAACTCTCATAAATATTCACTCCCTCCCTACAGCAACAAACACTTGAAGGCCTCGCGCCCCCAGATGCCTCTATCAGTGGTTGAAAATACATGTTCCCGATGAAGGAGCCATTTTTCTATGCCCCTGAATCCATTTTGCGATCGAGGCAGTATTCCATCTCCCGTGGCAGCTCCTTTTACCAAAGCTAGAATCTCTTAATAAAATATGACTCCAGACCGTGGTTTGTTCGGCTCTTCGTCTTGTTTGTAATAGTCTGCCCGCGCGCCATGACAGAAGAAAAATGGCGCTCGTCGCCTCCGTCAGGCAGGCGAGGCCCCGGGCATGGAGGCAATCACCGGGCGGCTCGCGGCGCAGCCCGGCGCCTCGTCCATTTCAGTGTTATTGGTAAAATCCAAATCGTATTCTAGCTGGGGGTGCAGGTACGCTGCAATCAGTATAAAAGAGTCAGTAGGACATTAAACGACACACATGAATCTGTATGCATTAAAATGATATTCATCAAATGATTTAAAATATATCTAACACTTTGCACAAGCTACGTGCTGCCTCAAGTACCCATATGCACTACTATAGCATTTGCACTTTATTTGTCGACCAGAATCCATGAAGAAAGCTCTAAAACATTTATATTTCCCCGTGTTTTAATTGTACTGAATAGTAAGCTTAGCATGTTTATTGTACCTTATCGGATTCATTGATTAACTGGTATTTTTTTATAATTTTACCATAAATGTAAAATTTTTATATTTTTGCAATTGTCCAAAGATGTAATCAGGGAATGACCCCCATTTAAATTGTGCTTCAAATTGCGCTTATTATTATGCATGAACTGTTTTTTACCTGTATCTTTTCTGGTTTTTCTAAACCGAATAAAGATTTCTGAATGAATGACCTAACACTTTATAGCGACGGTGACTATGTTGCAAGAGCTAGAAGTTAGGTATGCTCTTGACCCATACATGCCAAGAGACCCGATTCAGGAGGGAGATTCATGATTTTTAAACCAAAATTGGCTTTATTTTGGATGTCCCCTGCATGAACTTTCCTCTGCTTCAGTAGAAGTCAAAAGGGGAAGTACATTTTCCAGTTCATTTTCTAAAAATCTGCCATTTTCCTGTTCTAAAATGGTGGCATGCATGTCAAATGCATGAAATGAGAGTGAATCATCGCACGTTAAGCTACGTTTAAAACATTTACGGCCACATGCATCAAGGTATTTAGGAATCGCAAACGGTGCGATTCGGTAAAATCGGCCGTTTGCGATTACTAAATACCTTTTTAGTATGCATCAATCATTTTTTGAAAAGCGATTTCCGAAAATGCGATTGCTTCTAAGGAATCGCAAATTTGCGATTCCTTAAAAGCAATGCATGATTGTTTTTAAAATTGCAATTCGCAATTTGGAGGGCAAATTACCACGAGGGTGAACCTCGTGGTAATTTGCGAAAAAGGTTTAAAATGCTCAAATTAGCATTTGAAACACTGTCATGTTACAGACACACATGTCCTTAGGACATGTGTGTGTGAAACATCCATTTTAAAATACATTTCAGGGGTGGGTCCTTTGGACCCCCCCTGCACCCATGGAATGCATTAACATTTTGCGAATTCCAATTTGCGAATTCGCAATTCCCATTGATTCCTATGGGCCTTTTGGCCCATAGGAATCATTGGGAATTGCGAAATCGCAATCTGGAATTCGCATAATATTTGCGATTCGGTAAAAATTGCGATTTTTACCGAATCGCAAATTTTATGCAATTTCAATCATGCATCCCGTTTTGCGATTCCTTATTTGCGATTCCCTAAAAATCGCAAATAAGGAATCGCAAAAACGGACTTTGATGCATGTGGCCGATACATAGCACACTAATCTCTTTCTCTGCCTACTTTCCTCTCTGCCTCAATCTCATCTCTCTTTACCTCATTATACCCTCACTGTGATTCCACCTCCACTTTGTTCTTCTGTCTACACTTCATTGTGTTTTCTCGCCTCACCTTTCTTTCTCTGCCATGCCTTCTCACTTTCTTCCTCACCCACCCCCTCCTTTTCTTCACCTCGACACCCTCACCCTATCTTCCTCAGAAAATAAAACAAACCACTACTAGGATATAAATTGATTGTACGCATATTATCAATTACTTTTCTTGGGATGACAAAAACAAATTGTCTCTGCCTTATGAAGGGCCACAGAACTTACCTGGCAAGGGATAACTAAATTATGCATGAGGGTGTACTAAATTATGCAACAAGAAAAAGCAAATTATACTGACTAGTGTAACCTATTTTGAAGCAGCATTCACGATTATAACGTTAATACAGTCTGGGCAGAAGTTTTACCTCATTATTATACACTAGCAGCCCGTCCCGACGTTGTCCGGATATGAATTGTTGCCGGCCAGTAGTATATTGTTTTGTAGGATTTCGTTTTGATAGCATTTCTTATCTGTTACAGGTCTGTGAAACGCTCCAATTCACAGTGCACTGCTGATGCACTTAAAAGTGCGCGTTCAGTAGTGTGTGAACTCGAGTTTCCCTACTTTATTTTTCCTTGCAATATTATATAGTGCTATCTCGACAACATGGCATGAGCACAATTTACATTACAGAAGAAAACATTCATTTGTGGTAGGCACGGGGAGACAAAGCGATTTGCCTGGAATCACAGGATGTTGAGCTGATGCCGAGATTCGAACGTAGCTCCCCAGCTCTAAAGTTCGCAATTCTAGAACTTGTGGCGGGAGGTGTGTCTAAAAGTGTATGTCGGTGCTGGCCATCAATGAGAGAGACCTGTGCATTTTTCAAATGGGTGGTGAAAAAATATGAGTATGTTGCTGGAGATGTGGGCCGCCGTGCCACCAATGTACTTACCGGAGGAGGGTAAACACCCATTATTCCGCAACTTTATTTCCGCGTACCATCACTCCGCATACTTTCATTACGAAAGTACCATGACTCCGCAATGCCATTATAACGCATGGCATTACATTTTATATGCTTTTACCACGCATACATTTACAACCAAATTCATTGTAAATGCATAAATGGTAAAAGCATGTTTTTTAAAAATGTTTGGATAAGGTAAGTATGGGTATAGGGGTATATGTTTTGGGGTACTGAGGTATATGTTTTGGGGTGTTTGGGTATTTTAAGGGTTCAGATATAGTTTTGGGTTATGGGGTACAGGGGTAGTTTTAGGGTTTAGGGATAAGTATGGGTTTTGGGGTACAGGGGTATTTTTAGGGTTCAGGGCTAGGTTTGGGGTATAGGGGTATTTTTAGGGTTCAGGGGTAGGTTTTGGGTTTTGGGGTACAGGGGTATTTTAAGGGTTCAGGGCTAGGTTTGGGTTTTGGGGTACAGATGTATTTTTAGGGTTCAGGGATAGGTTTGGGTTTTGGGGTACAGGAGTATTTTAAGGTTCAGGGGTAGGTTTGGCTTTTGGGGTACAGGGTTATTTTTAAGGTTCAGGGCTAGGGTTGAGTTTTGGGGTACAGGGGTATTTTTAGGGTTCAGGGGTAGGTTTGGGTTTTGGGGTACAAGGGTATTTTAAGGGTTCAGGGCAAGGTTTGGGTTGTGGGGTACAGGGGTATTTTTAGGGTTCAGGGGTAGGTTTGGGTTTTGAGGTACAGGGGTATTTATAGGGTTCAGGGCTAGGTTTGGGTTTTGGGGTACAGGTGTATTTTTAGGGTTTAGGGATAGGTTTGGGTTTTGGGGTACAGGGTATATTTATAGGGTTAAGATGGGTTAGTGTTTAAGGGTGTTGGGGTATTTTAAGAAGTAAGGGTGGGTTATGATTATGGGGTGCAGGGGTATTTAAAGGGAGCAGGGTGGAATTAGCACACAATATGAGACATGGCATGAAGGGCGGAACTTACCACACACCCCCAGCGTTTGTCACGCCCCCAGCACACGCCCACAGCACAACGCAGACACGTCACAAGGGACTACTTTGCTGGCACAGTTCTGTTACCTTTTAAATGTATATGGTGGGCGTCTGCATAGCCTATGTCCTTCTGCTGCAACTGCCCTTTCCAACGCTGTATTGGGTGTTGTGATTGGTGCTGTGGTTCCTGAGATTACCCGCCTCAAATGTTTCGGCTCTCTCTTTATTATATTAGTACTAGCAGCCCGTCCCGACGCTGTCCGGATATGAATTGCTGCCGGACAGTAATGTATTGTTTTGTAGGATTTCGTTGTGATAGCATTTCTTATCTGTGACAGGCCTGTGAAACGCTCCGATTCACAGTGCACTGCTGATGCACTTAAGAGTGCGCATTCAGTAGTGTGTGAACTCGAGTTTCCCTACTTTATTTTTCCTTGCAATATTATATAGCGCAAACTCGACAATATGGCATGAGCACAATTTACATTACAGAAGAACACATTCATTTGTGGTAGGCACGGGGAGACAAAGCGATTTGCCTGGAATCACAGGATGTTGAGCTGATGCCGAGATTCGAACGTAGCTCCTCAGCTCTAAAGTTCGCAATTCTAGAACTTCTGGCGGGAGGTGTGTCTAAAAGTGTATGTCAGTGCTGGCCATCAATGAGAGAGACCTGCGCATTTTTCAAATGGGTGGTGATGTGCTGGGGATGTGGGCCGCTGTGCCACCAATGTACTTACCGGGGGAGGGATATTCCCTTTCTTGCTATTTCCGTGGAGGCGGGCCTTGTGTCCAGATCAATCAATCAATCAAGACATTTATAGAGCGCACTACTTACCCGGAGGGTCTCAAGGCGCTTGGGGGAGAGGGGGGGTGCTGCTACTGCTCGAACAGCCAGGTCTTGAGCTTCTTCCTGAAGGAGAGGTGGTCTTGGGTCAGGCGCAGGTCGGTCGGGAGGGAGTTCCAGGTCTTGGCGGCCAGGTAGGAGAAGGACCTTCCTCCTGTAGTCGTTCTTCGGATGCGGGGGACGGCGGCGAGGGCGTGACTGGCTGATCGGAGGTGGCGTTTGGGAGCGTAGAAGTTGATGCGGTTGTTGAGGTAGCTCGGGCCTTGATCGTGTAGGGCTTTGTGTGCGTGGGTGAGGAGACGGAAGGTGATTCTTTTGTTGACGGGGAGCCAATGCAGGTCTCTCAGATGTCCGGAGATGTGGCTGTGTCGTGGGATGTCGAGGATGAGTCTGGCTGAGGTGTTCTGGATCCGCTGGAGTCTCTTCTGGAGCTTGGCGGTGGTTCCGGCGTAGAGGGCGTTGCCGTAGTCCAGTCGGCTGGTGACGAGGGCCTGGGTGACCGTCTTCCTGGTCTCAGTGGGGATCCACCGGAAGATCTTACGTAGCATGCGCAGGATGTTGAAACAGGACGAGGAGACGGCGTTGACTTGTCTGGTCATGGAGAGGGAGGAGTCCAGGGTGAAGCCCAGGTTGCGTGCGTGGTCTGTCGGTTTGGGTGCGGTGCCCAGGGCGGGGGGCAACCAGGAGTCGTCCCAGGCGGAGGGCGAGGAGCCCAGGATGAGGACTTCCGTCTTGTCTGAGTTCAGTTTCAGGCGGCTGGTCGTCATCCACTCGGCTGCGTCTTTCATCCCTTCGTGAAGGTTGGCTCTGGCGGCGGCGGGGTCGTTGGTCAGGGAGAGGATCAGCTGGGTGTCGTCGGCGTAGGAGATGATGTTGAGGTTGTGTTGGTGTGCGATGGCCGCGAGGGGGCTCATGTAGACGTTGAAGAGGGTGGGGCTCAGCGAGGATCCTTGAGGGACGCCGCAGATGACTTCGGTGGCCTCTGACTTGTACGGTGGTAGATGGACTCTCTGTGTTCTTCCGTCGAGGAAGGAGATGATCCATTCCAGTGCCCTCTCCTGGATTCCGACGTTGCTGAGGCGCTGCACTAGGGTGCGGTGGCAGACAGTGTCGAATGCCGTGGAGAGGTCTAGGAGGATGAGGGCCGCTGTTTCTCCGTTGTCCATCAGGGCTCGGATGTCATCGGTGGCAGCGATGAGGGCGGTCTCGGTGCTGTGGTTGGCTCGGAAGCCAGACTGTGAGGGGTCGAGGGATCCATTCGTCTCGAGGAAGGCGGCCAGCTGTTTGTTGACGGTCTTCTCGATGACTTTGGCTGGAAACGGGAGGAGCGAGATGGGGCGGTAATTCTTGAGTTCGGTGGGGTCCGCAGTTGGTTTCTTTAGTAGAGCGCTGAGTTCGGCGTGCTTCCAGCTCTCCGGGAAGGTGGCGGTGTCGAAGGAGGTGTTGATGATGTCCCGCAGGTGGGGTGCGATGACAGCGTCGGCCTTGTTGAAGACGTGGTGAGGGCAGGGGTCGGTCGGAGATCCGGAGTGGATGGAGTTCATCATGGGGACGGTGTCTTCGGTGCTGATCGGAGTCCAGGCGCCGAGGGTGGTGGTGGGGGGCGTTGGTGCGGTCGTGGCGTGCGTCGGTTGAGTGCTGAAGCTGTTGTGTATGTCCGCGATCTTGTTGTGGAAGTAGGAGGCGAGGGAGTTGCAGAGGTCTTGCGATGGGGTGATGTCGTTGTTTCCGGGGTTGGGGTTGGAGAGCTCTTTCACGATGTTGAAGAGTTCCTTGCAGTTGTGTGCGTTGTTGTCCAGCCGGTCCTTGAAAGCAGTTTTCTTGGTGGCGCGGATCAGTTGGTGGTGCTTCCGGGTGGCAAGCTTGAAGGTGGTCATGTTGTCCGGTGTTGGTTCCCTTCTCCAGACTTTCTCGAGGGCTCGGCAGTTCTTCTTGGAGCTCTTGAGTTCGTCGGTGAACCATGGGGCTTTCTTGCTGCCGGGTCTGCTGGGCGGGGTCCTCAGTGGGGCGAGTTCGTCCGCGCAGTTGCTGATCCACTTCGTGAGGTTGTCGGCGGCCTGGCTGGGGTTCGCTGAGCTGGCGGGAGGGTGCTGGCTCAGGGAATCGGCGAGCTGGTCGGCTGTGATCTTGTTCCAGCTTCTTCGGGCAACCTGTTGCTGGTGGTGGTGGATCGTCGTTCTTCTGAAGGTGAAGTGGACGCAGCTGTGGTCCGTCCAGTGGAGTCCTGTGGCGTGGCTGAAGGCGATGACTTTGCTGGATAAGAAGACGGCGTCAAGTGTGTGTCCGGCGAGGTGGGTTGGGGTGGACACCAGCTGCTTGAGTCCGAGGTTGGCGAGGTTGTCGAGCAGGGTGATGGTGTTGCGGTCGTTGTTGTTCTCCAGGAGGAAGTTGATGTCCCCCAGGAGGATGTAGTCAGCGGAGGGGAGGGCATGCGGGCTGACGAAGTCGGCGATGTCCTCGCTGAATTGTGTGCGTGGTCCCGGGGGTCAGTAGATCAGGGTGCCTCTGAGGGTGGTCTTCGGGTCGGTGTGGATCTGGAAGTGTAGGTGTTTGGCGGTGGTCAGGGTGTCGTCGGTGTTGGTCGTGATGTGGATGGTGTCCCTGAGGATGATGGCGATGCCTCCTCCCATCTGGTTGTCGGTGCGGTCCCTCCGGGTGATCTTGTAGCCCTCTGGGATGGCGATGGCGATGTCGGGCGCTGAGGAGTCGTTCATCCAGGTTTCCGTGAGGAAGGCAACGTCAGGAGCTGTGGTGTCGAGGAGGTTCCAGAGTTCGATGGCGTGTCTGTGGACGGAGCGGGTGTTGAGCAGGATGCACTTGAGGTGGTTGCTGCTGGTGTTCGGCTTGGCGGGTGCTGGTGCGAGGCAGGTCCGGATGCAGGTGAACTTGCAGGCGTGGCAGCTGAAGGGTCCGTGGGTGCGTCTCGGGGTGGCTCGGTAGCATCCAGGGGTTCGGCCGGTGTTGAGTGCGTTGAGTGTGGCGGCGTCGTACGTCCGGCGGGTGGGCAGGGGTCTGCGAGGGCCAGGGGTCCTGGCACTGGGCGCGGTCCAGGCACGGACGGGCGCAGACGGGCTTACCTTTGGCGCACCTTCGGCGCTCAGTCGGTGCTCCCGCTGCGCGCGTCCGCTGCGCGGTCGCTCTGGGGGCGTCATAAGAGGGGAGCCGGGAGGGAGGGTCTGCGGGGAGGCGGGGAGCGCAGCAACCAATCGGCGGACAGGGGGACGGGGTTTCGTGGGAGTCCGGCGGGAAAAGGAAAAGCCTGGGGGCTCGGCGGCGGCCCTGCGGTGGCTGGGGCGGCGCTGGGGCGGCCCTGCGGTGGCTGGTGTGGCTCTGCGGTGGTCCTGCGGCGGCTGGTGTGGCTCTGCGGCGGTCCAACGGCAGCTGGGGCGTCGTGCAGTGCGAGGCTCAGGCAGCAGGTAAGGAGGAGCAGGCGGGGGTGTGGGGCGACCAGGCCAAGGGCGCAGTGGCGCAGTGCGTGGCGTGAGGCCTGTGCGCAACAGAAGTGGAAAATCTCCGGTGTGCGCTTCAGGCGTCACCGGAAGTGAAGGCGAGAGTACATTTCCTGCACAATGGCCCCTGTTTGCTCTCCTTCCGGCCTTTGGGAATAGGCCCATGCCTGACCTCTATACAGTAAAGCAGGTGCACGTCACTGGGAGCGTGGAGCAAGCACACCCGGAGCTGGAATGTACAGAACCTGGGAAGAAAAAACAATGAAATATTGGGCACAACGCTCGCTTTTTTTCTCCGTAATCCCGCGCCCCGCACAAGCCCACGCCCCCAGCACAAGCCCACCGCACACTAAATGAGACATGGCATGAAGAGCGGAACGTACTACATGCCCCCAGCGTTTGTCATGCCACCAGCACACACTCACAGCACAACGCAGACATGCCCACAAATGAATACTTTGCTGGCACGGTTCTTTTACCTTTTAAATGTATATGGTGGCCGTCTGCAAAGCCAATGTCCTTCTGCTGCAACTGCCCTTTCCAACGCTGTATTGGGTGTTGTGATTGGTGCTGTGGTTCCTGAGATTACCCGCCTCAAAGGTTTGGGCTCTCTCTTTATTATATTAGTATAGATATATATCCAAGGAACTGCTTCACAGCCACTGCAACGCGATGTACAAGGCAAGCAGACACGGACCCAAATATCAAAGGTATTGCTCAGCTCTTTATTTGTCAGCCATTACGCGTTTCGCCACTCATAGTGGGTTGATCACATGACAACCTATATATATATATATATATATCTATACTACTATAATAAAGGAAGAACTTTGAGGCTTTGAGGCGGGTAAACTCGGGAACCACAGCGCCAATGCACACACCCGATACACCGTTGTAATCGTCAGGGTGTGCAGATGGTTATAGGCTATATAAATTTAAAAAAAAAACGTTATTTAAAAAATGTACATTAAAAAAAAAGTAGTCCCTCCGAAGTAGCGCCGGCTGCGACGTGCGTGCTCATGTCAGGAGCGCAGGGAGGAGCGTCGTCCAGGAGCGCGACGAGGAGCGGCAGACATGGCACGGGGAGGAGCGGTGACGTGAGGAGCAGCGGACAGGCCGGAGGAGCGGTGACCAGCGGTGGTGAGGTGACGGGCAGCGGACAGGCGGGAGGAGCGGTGACCAGCGGCAGTGAGGTAAACTGAGGAGCACGGGGGAGGAGCAGCGGCTGAGGAAAGAGGACCCACGGACAATGTCGGGGCAAGTGGGGGTCGGGGGAGGCGGGGGTTGGGGCAGGCGGGGGACGGGCTGGGTGGGGGCCCGGGCTTCTGTACAATGTCGGGGCGGGCGGGGGTCTGGGAAGCCTGATTGCTCCCGTACAAGGTTGGATGGGGCTGCTAGTGTATATATATATGTCTATATCTATATATCTCTCTCTCTATATATATATATATATATATATAGGTTGACCTTGTACGGGAGCAGTCAGGCTTCCCAGACCCCCGCCCGCCCCGACATTGTCCAGAAGCCCGGGCCCCCGCCGGGCCCGTCCCCCGCCTGCCCTAACCCCCGCCTCCCCCGACCCCCACCTGTCCTGTAATTGTCCGTGGGTCCTCTTTCCTCAGCCGCCGCTCCTCCCCCACGCTCCTCAGTTTACCTCACCGCCGCTGGTCACCGCTCCTCCCGCCTGTCCGCTGCCCGTCACCTCACCGCCGCTGGTCACCGCTCCTCCGGCCTGTCCGCTGCTCCTCACGTCACCGCTCCTCCCCCGTGCCATGTCTGCTGCTCCTCGTTGCGCTCCTGGACGCCGCTCCTCCCTGCGCTCCTGACGTGAGCACGCACGTCGCGGCCGGCGCTACTTCTGAGGGACTACTTTTTTTTAATGTATATTTTTTAAATAACGTTTTTTAAAAAAATGTATATAACCTATAACCATCTGCACACCCTGACGATTACAACGGTGTATCGGGTGTGTGGATTGGCGCTGTGGTTCCCGAGTTTACCCGCCTCAAAGCCTCAAAGTTCTTCCTTTATTATAGTAGTATAGATAGATAGATTTAACAGCAAGCACCACAAAGAGGTGACCTGCATCTTCATGATAAAACAAGGCCTGCCACTGCAAAGCAACAGATGAGGTAGTGTTTTTAATGATTTTTGATCTGTTTGAGCTAGAAACAATTTTATGTTAAAATCTGCAAATTAAGTAGTAGATGATGGACTATGAGGCAACCGTGACCAATTCATAATTATGAGGAAACATTCGCAGAATCACAATTTCCTAGGGGCTTTGGCCATATGACATCTCTTAAGTATTGCTTAATTTGAGCTTGTCGACCTCTTTTTATACAATAGATGTGTCACAGGTTCCCCTGCTTTTTATATGTGTGTGTTAACAGCCACCAACCACACAGACTTCACACCGGTCCCAAGACAGACACTTCAAGTAGCCCACTGCATTAGTGTTTGTCATGAGAGGTAAACAATTAGGCTCAGAAAGTGAAGTTGCATATATGTATATTTTTTTTCTACCTGAAAATGGGCCTTGGGGGGGGGAGGGGGAGGGGGTAAGGGGCTACATTGGGAAGACCTGGCCCCTGATAGAACCGGGCCTGATTTGCACAAGGTAACAAGCCTAAAAAAGAGTGGGGGTCACTAATTAGCATATGCAGTGTACAAGAACTTCACATGGGTGACGACACAGGAAGTGGTATCACAAGCTCATCATATCACAAGATAGGCCTATTTTAAAATAAATAAAGAGACACAGTGTTTGCAAATTTTTATGTGTGAATGTAACTTTGTTAATACAGTGTATGTATTCACGCCAAAACCAAAAGCCCATGCTCTTATATCTGTTTGTGAATGCAAAGCAGTGAATTTTGGCAGTACTCAAAACTACCTAATGATGCATGGATTTATATCCATGTAATTGCATGCATATTATGAAGTAATGGACAGTTAACAACATCTCCACGCAATGCACTTAAACATAAGCTTAACAATTCAGAGATTGCTTAGGGACCTGTCCACTCTTGAAGATATCTTGATATTTTAAACATATCATGCTGATATCAAGACATTAAATCAATGTCAAGAATCTGGAATACATTTTAAAAATGTGACGCTGTGCAGTGCGGATTGTGATCATGTGAATGTTTAATGGTCCAACGCGGCCTCTTCTTCACTGCATGGGCACAATCACACAAAGAAAAGTAGATAAATGTGCTTATTTCTATGTTACTCTGTGTAAATCTCAAGGTTTTCACATATAAAAGGGTTAGTCAGCTCTGAAATGACCCAGAGTGGCTACATTGCAGTGGGAACTTAAAAGCATACTTAGGATAAGAGGAACCAGTTTGATCTTCGTGTGTTTGATTCCTGATGGTGAATAATAATATTTTTTTATTTGTTTCAATTAATAAAAACGGTTACAAAAACCGTACACAGTATGACCTTACAAAACAATCCTCAGTTGATCATACTTAAAACATCAACGTACCATGTTGTTTTGATGATTTCAAAATAGTACTACTAATCAAGATAAGATAAAACCGTCAAAATTGGATATATAGTCCACAATATTTAACTTTAGGTGTGGCTGTGGGCCGAAGCTGGGCTTTAACTTAGGAGTCCTTGGAGTTCATGTGCAAATTTTGCCAGCATTGCCAGTTCCATCGGGATCCACAAATTAAAAAGAAGTTCCATTGCTTCTGAGCAAGTGTGAATGTCGTACTTAAAAAAAGTGGTTTTAGTAATGTGCAACATACATACATCATGTTTGGGCAGATGCAGAATAGATGGACCAACATTTCCTCATACCGGTGGCATAGTCTACAGAAGGAAACCATCTCGAGGGATTTCCAGTGGGAGTTTATACTTTTTATTGGCTGAACCATGAGTTTGACTGACAAGATTTGTTTTAAAATTGATTTGTTCAGTGCAGAGTTTAGATATGGCTGGCTCAGTTTGGCCTTGTCAGAGCTAATTAGGACCCAGATGTGACTTTCAGCAGTTTCTATTAGTCCCAGATCTTCTTGCCTGAATAAAAGTCTTACTCCCCTTAATATAGTTTTTAGTATTCCCGACGGATGGATGAAATGTCCCCAGTTGGACATATCAAGGTTTAGTTCAGTACAGGCGGTCGGGTCAATAAACAATCTGCCCAGGGGTTTATGCCTTCTGTACAGAGTTCTTTCAAGATTGCTTTCATAGTGTTTGGAGGACCTGCACAGATTCCTCGATAGTATTGGTTAATAGATGCCCAATTTTCATAGGGTTGTTTGCTTAGGCCAAACTCGAGCCGTACCAAGCAATCCATGAGTGTGCAGGAATGTGGAAAATCCGTTTGAAAGCACGGCATTGGGCAGACTCCATAATATTCACCATTGCTCCGGGAAACACTAATTGCCCATAGAAAATTGAGGGTAATTGCTTAGCTTTTATTACCTTTTAGATTGGCTCAGTGGATGTACTATACAATTTGGAGTTAAGTTTGCACCAGGCGTACGTCACCGCCTTAGCTTTTACTTCCATAGAGGAAATGTGTTGGGTGGGCTTGCCTTTACTCTTAAACCTGACCCCCAGATAGCTGTATTTCGATGTGGCAGTTATTTTTAGGTTGCCAAATCTCAAGTGATGTTTGAGTTTGTTGGCATGCTTTCCAAAGATCACTACCTTTGTTTTACTGGTGTTGGCCACTAGTTGGTTGGCGTTGTTGTAGATTCTTAGTGTGTCCATTGCTTTTTGTAGCCCCATCTTTGTATGGTCCAGTAATACCATATTGTCTGCATACTGCATTAAAAACTATCTTGTCTGCCCATATTTTGGCACTAGCAGATTGGCACTGAATTATCCAGGTCTGCATTACATGGCTTAAAAAATAGGGGCGCCAAGAAGCAGCCTAGTTTATTTGTTGCTGTGTTCTGCGATAGTTTGACACGTACCCGGGTTTTGCTATAAAGAGCAATAATGGCATTCAGCAGAATACTTCAGATACCCCAGTTTTGTAGTTTTTGCCAAAGTAAGTTCCCGTTGACGCAATCAAATGCAGCAGAATAGTCCACGAAACAGGCAAAGAGAGGGTGCTGTTTTGTGTGGGTGGCCTGATTGATTGATTGATTGATTGATTGTTCAACCAGGTAAGCTGGGCTAAAATATTATCTAATGTTGAGGCTCGAGCCCTGAAGCCCTGAAACCTGATTGGTACACCGGTAGTATACCTTTGTCATTGACCCAATGTTGTAAGTCCTGTAGGAGGAGACTTGCATATGCCTTTGCTTCAATGTCCAACATGGCTATCATCCTGTAGTTAGTTGGATCTGTGGTACCACATTTTTTGTGTGTAGGTTGTAATAGAAAACCTTTCCAGTCTTCGGGGATTGTTGCGTTAATCATGCAGAAATGGTATAACAGAGTAAGTATAGTTGCCCAGAGCTCGCAATCCTCTTTAATTAGTTGCCCTGGTAAACCATTTCGGCCTAGGGTTCTGTTGCTTCTGATGTTCTTTAACATTGATAGCACGCGGTTTTGCACATCAGGAAAATTGCTTGCATCTTCATTGGTTATTTGCCTCTCCCTGGTTTTCACTTCAGTGACATTCTGTTGGCTGTTGCTTCCTAATAATGATTGATTGTCTGGAAGGGTTCCAGTGGTCGGCTTGCAGTACAATGTTTTCACATGGTTGATCCATGTATGACATGAGACTCCGTTTCATCGGTTGTGGCCGTGCCCTGCGAGTGTGTTGATGTATTACCAAAATTCTGATTGTCTACTTGGATTTAGAAGACTATAGACATATAACCATTAGGATTCTTCATGTTTTTTATTTTAAATGTCTATATATTTCTCTTGTGCAGGTTTCTGGCTGAAATCCACTTACGATGCAATGCTTCATCGTCCAACTGTTTGTTGTAGCGATTTGCCTGTTCTTACTTTGCAATATTTTGATGCAGTGGGGTTGGTGTCAGCAACATTCCCTTTCTTTGGACCCCGATTAAGAGTTTAATGGGTTGCTGGGAAGTAAGTGGTACAACTCCAATGCCATATTTGGCCACTTTAGAAATATGTTCTCTTATGCATAATCGCTTTTAGCTGTCATCCAATTGTTTTTCCAAGCTGTCAAGCCAGATATGTCAGTTTTGTTCCACATTATTCATTGCAATAAAGTGAGTATTTCTTCCCTGTTGGATGATCCTAGGATGTTTATACGCTTAGGGCTGCAAACTTGTAATCAATCAATCAATCAATCAATCAGAGCATTTGTATAGCGCGCTACTCACCCGGAGTGTCTCAAGGAGCTTGGGGAGGGGGGGGGGGGGGGGGGTCCGCTACTGCTCGAACAGCCAGGTCTTGAGCTGCTTCCTGAAGGCGAGGTGGTCCTGGGTCATGCGGAGGTGGGTCGGGAGGGAGTTCCAGGTCTTGGCGGCGAGGTAGGAGAAGGGCCTTCCCCCAGTGGTGGCTCTTCGGATGCGGGGGACGGCGGCGAGGGCGCGGCCTGTCGATCGAAGCTGGCGTTTGGGAGCGTAGAAGTTGAGGCGGCTGTTGAGGTATCCTGGGCCTTGGTTGTGCAGGGCTTTGTGTGCGTGGGTGAGGAGACGGAAGGTGATTCTCTTGTTGACTGGGAGCCAGTGCAGGTCTCTCAGGTGTCCGGAGATGTGGTTGCGGGGGGGATGTCCAAGATGAGTCGTGCTGAGGCATTCTGGATCCGTTGGAGTCTCTTCTGGAGTTTGGCG
This sequence comes from Lissotriton vulgaris, assembly GCF_964263255.1. Taxonomy (NCBI): domain Eukaryota; kingdom Metazoa; phylum Chordata; class Amphibia; order Caudata; family Salamandridae; genus Lissotriton; species Lissotriton vulgaris. Next base: position 1,068,557,688 of record NC_141698.1, on the reverse strand, counting down.
GTTGTTCCGGCGTAGAGGGAGTTGCCGTAGTCCAGTCGGCTGGTGACGAGGGCCTGGGTGACCATCTTCCTGGTCTCGGTGGGGATCCACCGGAAGATCTTGCGTAGCATGCGTAAGATGTTGAAGCACGACGAGGAGACGGCGTTGACTTGTCTGGTCATGGAGAGGGAGGAGTCCAGGATGAAGCCCAGGTTGCGTGCGTGGTCTGTTGGTTTGGGTGCGCTGCCTAGTGCGGGGGGCCACCAGGAGTCGTCCCTTGCGGAAGGTGAGGATCCCAGGATGAGGACATCCGTCTTGTCCGAGTTCAGTTTCAGGCGGCTGTTCTTCATCCATTCGGCTACCTCTTTCATCCCTTCGTGTAGGTTGGCTCTGGCGGTGGCGGGGTCGTTGGTGAGGGAGAGGATCAGCTGGGTGTCGTCGGCGTAGGAGATGATGTTGAGGTTGTGCTGGCGTGCGATGGCTGCGAGGGGGCTCATGTAGACGTTGAAGAGGGTTGGGCTGAGTGAGGAGCCTTGAGGAACGCCGCAGATGACTTTGGTGGCTTCTGATCTGAACGGGGGGAGGCGGACTCTCTGTGTCCTTCCGGCGAGGAAGGAGATGGTCCACTCCAGAGCCTTCTCCTGGATTCCGACGTTGCTGAGGCGCTGTACTAGGGTGCGGTAGCAGACAGTGTCGAAGGCCGCGGAGAGGTCTAGGAGGATGAGGGCTGCTGTTTCTCCGTTGTCGAGCAGAGCTCGGATGTCATCGGTGGCTGCGATCAGGGCGGTCTCGGTGCTGTGGTTGGCCCGGAATCCAGACTGTGAGAGGTCGAGGGATTCGTTCGTCTCGAGGAAGGCGGCCAGCTGCTTGTTGACGGTCTTCTCGATGACTTTTGCAGGAAACGGGAGCAGCGAGATGGGGCGGTAGTTCTTGTAAAGAGGTCACAGTGAGCAGGGGGAGGTGGTCACTGGTCTGTTGCTTTGGTTTTGAGAACTCAACCACTTGTTCGTAAAGAACATTGCTCATAAAGACATAGGGGCATATTAGCAAGAACCTTGTTAAAATTATCGCCATTTCAATACAAGCCCAGGTTAGATGTCCTGCACATCTAACCTGGTTTTCTATTGGAATTCTATAACGCATATTAGCAAGCCCATTATCGCAGTTTTAGTGGCAGTTTCCTGCCGCTAAAACGGCGATAATTTTAACAAGGGTCTTGTTAATATGCTCCTAAGTCAATCGTTGGTTTATGCCTGGGCAAGGTGTGTTTTACTCTGGAGCGGATATCATCTTGTACAGACCTCAGTCAGTGGGCTTTTAAAAATGAATTTAGCATATCACCAGTTCAATCCCTGGGTAGAATAGATTCTGTTGCCAGGTTGTGAGTGTTAAAATCACCTGCCATTATTATCCCGCATTTTTGATAGTTGCTGAATAGTTCTCCTAGTGTTTCAACCAGTTCCCTCATCTTGTTGTCTTGAGGGCCTTCCTTACAATTGAGGTACACATTTAACAGTAAAATTGCTATCGGGGAACCATTCATTTTCAGGCCTTGCAGGTACCCGGCCTCTCCCATATCTGTGCTCCTGGGGGATTTTGCAGCCTGTAGTGTTGCACCGAGACTTACATAAATAGATAAACCCCAGATGGCCTTCCAAACAAATTATACTTTTTTGCTGGGTGTTGAAACTCCTCAAAGCCTGGGATTACCAATGATGTCAGTAGCCAAGTTTCCTGGAGGCAAAGAAGATCCCCAGTCTGTAGAAATTTGAAAGCAGCTCTGTTATTTAACATTGTTTTGAGCCCATACACGTTCCAGGATATAATTTTTAAGACCTTATCCTTTCCACCCGTTGGCCCACTTAGTCCCTTTATGCTAGGAGCAGTTTGGTTGCCATCCTAACAGGTTCATCACCACCCAGTCCCAGTCGTTTGTATAATGTGTGCCTTTTGCTCCTTCAATAATTCTGTGACTTGTTAGAGTTTGAGGATGTGAGACATATTCTCAGATTTGAAAATGTTTTGGGGGGTGCCACAGACGTTATTTCCCTTAATATGGACTTTTTCTGCATCTGTTTTTTTTTTCTTCCCTTGAGTTGTACCGATAGCATCTGGTGATATATTTCCTCTTCGGGTTCCTGTATATGAATTCCACCAATTGGTGAATTGGGCCTTTTCTGCAATGATCATTGGTTCTAAAGCGCTGCTTTTCCATGTAACTATTGTTGATTCTCTTGTCGCGCTGTTGCTCAGGGCCTTAAATGGTACTCGTGTTAAGTTGTCTGTCTTGAGGTGTGTTAACTGTGAAATGTAGTGAAGAATATGTATAAATGTTGGCTTGTTTGGTAAATTCGCGCTTCATCTGGAGATATAGTCAGGCGTGAGTACTGTAATATTGCTCTCAGGTTTCCTTATTGCCTGGTCCCGCACCTTTGTTAGCTGCGTTTGTTTCCAAGGCTTGATTGTTTGTTGTGTTTGCACTGGTGTGAGCTTGCAGTGGTCTATTCCCCCAGGGTCCATTTCTGTTTGTTTGGGGTGGCGTTGTTCTTGTGCTATCCATGGTAGGTGGTGACCCTGTTTGTTCCTGCCTATTTGGATGCCGTACTTTGTTGTCGCCTCCCCCCCTGTTGTCTGCTTGTTTGAGATGACTGGGCCCCTCCTCTTCTGGGCTGGCCCCAATGCTTGCCCTTATAAGTGATTGTGCTGCAGGCATTGTTATTAGCTGATTGTTGCCCAAACTGGTGACTGGCCTTGCCATTTAGAAAATTGGATTGAATTACTCTGACCTTAGTATATTTGAGTGGCAATCGGTATTTGTGCCCATATTGGGGACTGACTTTCTATCTGGGGTCTTCAGTCGCCATTGGAATTACTTTGCGCAGTGCCACAATTTGGTATTCTTTGTTTGCTTCTTTAGGCGTTTTTTTGCTCTTCTAGATAGAAGTTTACAAGAATCTTTGGTTTCTTAAGCGGGGTCTGTTGACTCTTGTTGCTGTGTGTGACTTTGCCCGTTACCCTTGCGTCATGTTGGGTTTGGCTGTGATTCCCTGCTGTTGCCAGCTGTGATGCGGTGGGGGAAGTGTCTTCTCTTGCTTTGTTATTGCTTTCGATGCCTATGCTAGTGTGAGTACGACTCTCGTCTTGCCGGGCTGGGATTGCGGCCCTGTCTCTATATGTTGTCCCCGGTCGTCTGTATTCAATAGTTGCCTTTGTTTCAGTTCTGTTACCAATGATGAGAAAACTTCTGGCAAAGAACTAGGGGCGTCATTTATGAGAAGTGACGCATCGCTGCGTGAAAGCAGCGATGCGTCACTTCTCAGTGCGCCCTCCTTGCGACATGATGGATGCGTCATATTTACAGTATGACGCATTATTGCGCAAGGAGTTACAGATACGTCAGTATTTCTGGCGTATCTGTATGGCGCAAAAGTGACGCATTGCTGGAGTTTGTCACAAAAGTGACACAACTCCAGCAATGTGTCCTTTCACATGGGGAAAGCCCCATGTAAAAAAGGGCCTCCGTCTGTCTTACGCCTGCTGTGAGGCAGGCATAAAATATTGACGCATTTGCGCCCTGAAAGTGGTGCAGTGAAATCTTATAGATTTCACTGCGTCACTTTATTGTGTCCAATTTACTGTCTACTTTGTCCATTTTAGCTGCTATCTTTTTTTTTTTTATTTCAGTAATTTTTTACTGAAAATAAAGAGCCTATTTACATGGTACAGGGTGAATCACATGGGTGAAAGGAAAGGAAAAAAGATAGGGAACAAGAGAGAGGGGGGCAAGCATTGTCTCGATTGGCTTATATTAGTTTGGCTCTTGACAGTCCATTCCCCAGTTTGCTTCATCTTCTTCTCGTCCGGCTTGCACGTTTACAGTTTTCCCCCGTGCCCCCTTGCAACCTGTCTGGTTATCTTGGTTATGGCATTTGCTATCGCCTGCATCGGATCCTTTTGAATTTCCAATTTTTGCGCCTGCCATGTGAGGTCATTAATTGCATCCATCAATGTTGAATTTATTTAGGGTAAGAGGGAGTTTTGTAGAGTGCGCCCTCAGTGAGGTGCATAATTAGTCTTGCCGGATAAGTGAAAGCGGGCGTTATCCCCCTCGGGAATCTTGCCTCCTGGCCCCAAGAGGGGGGAGCTCTGATTGGGATTAATAGGCTGCAATGCTGGAGGAGTTTGTAGTGGAAACAAGTCAGCATAGAAGCCACTGCCTTCAGCCTGGGGAAGTTTGCCACTTGGTCCTTCTATGTTTTTAATATTACCTTTCGAGGAAGTCTGTGCTGATGATATTTCTATGACCTCAGGCTGTTAATGCCCTGTCTTTTTCTCTGAGGAACCCAGTCTCTATGACCTGTCGATTCTGCAGGCCTGCGACCAAGGGGAAGCTCCACTGGCCAGCTTCTCCCTGTGTTGTGAGTTGTGTTCCTGTTCCTGTTCTTGTTGTTGTTGTTGTTGTTGCATTGATTGGTCCCCCTGTTCTCCCTTGGTCAGTCCAAATGAAGAGGAGTTGTTACACTGCAGCCCCTTCATGGAAGCATTCACTTGGGCAGGGACTGGCGTGAAGTACCTGCAAATTGTCGTAAGGTAGGGGGTTGTGAGTATGGCAGGCGTTGACTCAAGCAGGGCTTGTGTCTTTGGGTGACCCTCTGGTAAGGTGTATTTTGGTGGTGTATTTTTTGGTCCCTGACTTCCTTTTTAGGTCTCGCGACCTATCAATGCGCGCAAGCGCATTGAGCGGAGCGAGAATTCAAGTGCTCAAAATGCTCGTTAAACCAAGGGTTTCGTTTGTGCGGTTTTCCTTGAGTTCACGTGAATCACGTGACCAAACAAGCACGCGCATCAGCCTCCCTCCCTCCCTCCTAATTGCATTTTTTTCACGGCCGCACAGCACATCAAAGGGCTTCTCCCAGCGTGTGCTGTGCGGCTTCTCCTCCCCTGATTATTCATGGCTGGCCGGTGGCCGGCCGTACTTTCAGTTTCCCGGCCGCTCTTCTTTCCTTTGCTGCTTGCATTTCCACATTTGGCAGCTTCTTGCCCTTACCCGACGCTGTTTATTTATTTACGTTTAGTTTATTCATAATGAAAAGGCACTGGAATGATGCAGCCCACCCCGAGGATTGAACCCTGTTTTCCTGCACCAAAGGCAGCAGCGTTATATGTTGAGCCACCTCCTCGCACCGTTTGTAGCATGTGTTTTTTAATGGCTTTGCTCCTGCCTTTGCTTTCGTCTTCCCACCACTCTCCAACTATCAATCAGCTGCTTTCCTTTATTTAATCCGCATTCCTCTGTCTGTGCTTGTTTCTATTTATCTTTTTCACAAACGTTAAAATTGGACGTGTTGCCATGTATCCAAGCGCTCCTGGTTTAGAAGACATGTGAAGTGAGTCACAGGCTTGTCCAGGATCAGATGGCTGGTTATGTGGAAACCCGGGTGAGTCCTCTGGTTTCACGAATACAACCGTTTAAAGTAGCGAAACGTGGCATTTGGGTGAACATTTGCAATAGACATGGAACAGGTCTAACAGTATTCAACAGACACCGGGGGTGTTGCGCGTATATTTTCACATCACCCATCACAAAAAACAAAACAGAAAGGTACGCGAAAGCAGAGCTTGGACTGCCAGCCCCGACAGTGAATTGTGCTACTTTCTAGACAGATGTTTTTTTTCTCATGTTTTGCAGTTTTTATGTAGAGCTTCACACGAGCACCATTACATTTGGCAGGAACATTTTTGGCAGGCACAGGGAGACATGTTTTGGTATGCTTTTTTTTGTAAAACTGGACGCTGGCGAGATTAGACCAACGCCACTAAGTCACTTGCACAGCAGTCTGCGCCTATCAGGACAACATCCTTTAATTTAACATTAAACACAATTTCCCTGCCTAGCGCTTCTGAGCCACGCTGTCTGTGACCTCAGCTTGCCTCGAGGGTGAGGTTTGCTCCTGTTGCCGCAGGAGTGTTAAGAGCTAACCTAGTTTGCACTCTCAGTCCAGACAAGAAAAACATGGCATTGTCCGTTATCACGTCCAGATAAGCATGACGCATCCACTTACCTGCAAGAGTGAGATTAGATAAAGGACCCGGAAGGGGATTTTAGGAGGCCCGATGTGAACCCAGCACTGCGCACCTTTGGTTATAGGCGCAACGGCATTTAATAGCGCTGACCGAGGACTTCTGAGCAGTGCTTCTGAGCACCTGCACTCTTTGTTTTCCAAATTAAGCACCGCGCCCGCCCCTTTTCACATCTTGTCCAGGACTTCGCCTCGGGACAGGGCAGGCGGAAGCACGCAGCAGAGGAGTCAACTAAGTGACATTGTTGATTTAGTTGGTGGACAAAAGTAGTACAAATAATGAAGCGAGCACAGGTAAACTGTGCAGCATGGTAAGCAATAAACTCCGCCCGTGTGGAATGTTCCGTGGCAGTTTCATCTAGCTTACTTGACATTTTAGCACACAGTAGTACCAAATGGAAGCCAGATGCTATGGAATCCATATATTTCACCAGGCAGAAAAGTATGCACGCCCAGCAGACCCTGTTCCGTTTGACATCGACCAGTCATGAAGGGTTTTGTCTCGTATCATAGTAGCGCCCATTCACCCCACCGGAGAAACATAGTCTGTGCAAAGCGAACGCCATATTGCACTCAGCAGAAAGCAGGCAAACATGTACAGACTACTAGCAAAACATCATACAAAGGCACACGCACACACCTTCATCCTCACAACACCACACACCATCGGAATACGCACACCCTCCCCCTCACACCACCTCACACACACACTCACCCTCACACACAATTACACTCAAAGACCCTTACACACCCTCAATAACATTCTCAAAAATCACACACACTAACACACTCACACACCCTATCAGCATCACACATCATATCACAATCAATCACCCTTTTCAAACTCACTCACACTCTCTCACATTCACATCATAACACCCTCAAAGTCAAGTACAGCTACCGATGGCAGCGCGGTCTTCACAGAGTGGCATGGTACAACACAATGACTTGTGGTGGCACCATGAACCGGGGAAGTCTACAAGCAATGCAACTGGGCAGCAATGTTTTGTATTCCTTATCGTAACGTTCTAAGTACAACAGGTATACACAGACATGGGCCCCAGGCTACCCGTGCCACTGAAACGAAGTTGCCATCCGACTTAAGAGACCCGAATCGGCTGAAACCGGCCATGGGTTGCATGTGTCCTGCTGCAGAGAGGACCTGGCTTGGCAGTTCGTTTGGACTTTCCCACTGGGCCAGGACCAAGGTTAATTTGGTCTAATCTGAGGTGGCATCATGGGCAGAAAAAAACACAATGGACTGGGGTGTTGCCTCGGGAACCTTTATAACCATTTGGTGTTCCAGTGGTACCAAGGTGCAACCCGGGAAGCAATAGGGGCAAGTTCCATTTTTAAAGCAGAAATATGGTACATACCGGGTAGCCCTGGGACTTTGTGGTTAGCTCACAAAAGTCCGGCAGTGTATTCAGTGCTTAACACAATTTCTACATTAATGCCTGAGAATTAACATTTTCAAGGGACAACTGATTTGGTTTAAACAAGCACTGGCGTTGCCAATAGGTCTCGCAGTAGGAAAGTTGGAGCTATTACAATTGCAAATAACAATGCCTTTTATTTTTGTTTTCATTTTAAAAACATAAAGGGCTTTGTCATTTACAAAACCAATAGCTCCAACTTTCCTACTGCGAGACCTATTGGCAACGCCAGTGCTTGTTGTCATTGTCGCCCCTGTCATGGATTGACTTGTTTATGTTTTTTAAGACGGTTCTTGTCCTGCAGCTTAAAAGGTAATTTATAGCTCAGTTTCCAAGTGTGTAAAAAGCACGTACTTCTTTTTTTCTGCTAGTTGCTTCTCTCCAGCTCTTTTTGTTTTCCAGGGTCTTCCGAGGTGTGGTTAATGGCATTTGAATGTTAATCTTCAGGTCCTGAGTTAGATTCCTGCTGGGCCGTTTTGATTTAGATCCTCACAAGGTTGCTTCAGGGACCCAGTTCTTCAGAGTTGCTGTGTTTTGGGACGGGAACCTTGCCGGTGCTGCTCTTCCCCCTGCGGTGGGGAACAACGCCCCAAGGGCTAGATCAGGCATGCATCAGCAAAGGCGGGGGGCTCTTCCCAACCACTGCCGGCACCCAAGCCTGGTCACGCCTCCTCCAGAGTCCTCCGTAGTTGAAAACTGAGCCCGGGGCAACAGCCCGCTCTGCTGGGCTGCACCCCCGCTGCATCCTTGCTACAGGTCCTTTTTGAGCTTTCCTTACACTGCCCCAGGATTCAGGTGCACCTCTACGGGTTCCAGCTGGTAGGGTGATGGTCCGGAGTGCCCCAATTGATGTCCTTCCTCTCTTGCGGCTCTCCTCCCAGGGCTCTCGAGCAGCCGTGGCCAGTACAAGTAAGAGCGATGGGGCAGTGGAGCTGATGGGGGGGATTTTGACAAACGATGATGAGGGAAAATTAATGAATCATATTGTCTGTCGAATCCTCTCCCCAACTTGACCGCTCTTACCTGCATTGGCCCGACTGCTCTCGAGGCAAGGCCTCGAAGGATCTTCGTGTGTGTTTAATTCCTGATGATGTGTTTACCAGCAGCACAGCACAGGAGCCTCACATCTCAACATGGTTACAGGCTGATCAGGTGACTGGTGGGGGACGGAGGGGCGGTCCTCCTTATAGCACCCACAAGGGACATCCACAAGGTTGGGAGTAAATGAGGCTAGAATGCAAATGTAACAAATGGAACATTCATGGTCAAGTAGGGAAAAAAGGTGATAGCCACGAGTTCCCAATATAAATGACACCTCACAGCCCCCCCCGGGCATAGGGAGTGGTATTTCCTCTCTGAAATTAGTGGAAGGACTCTGATTGGCAGCATGACTTAGGCCATAATTGGGCATGTGTAAATTGTAACTTACCCCAAACAAAGACCTGGAGATTCCAGAGTTGGTGCAAACCCAGCACGGCCAAGAACAAGTGCTTAATTTTAGCTGGTAGTTTCCGGTACTCTACACCAGCATTTAATTGTCATCACCAGCACTTATGACAGACTGCCACATGGTGGCACTCTCTGTCTAATTTAGAGATGAGCACAACAACAGTTTTGTATTAATTTAGTTTATAATATAGGTAACTGATATATGTCATGCAAGGCATTCTTATAGTTTTGGGGGTCTAGACTAATCTGAATTGTCCCCCTTGTAAGAGTCTAATGGATAGTAGGTGTGCTCTTTCTATCATTTGCAGTGGTGGCAGGGTCAACGGGTGGTGCAACCTGCTGTGGCCTCCTACCGAGGGCCCGGCACTTATTGTTTTTACAAATTAAGCACTGCCAAGAGCACAATGTGTGACTTCAAGCAAGTGGCTGTAGAGTTAGTGCCTTTTCCATGTGCCTGAGTGGTCCCTGGGTAGGATGGAGAGATACTGTAAGCCCTTAAGAGCAGCCAGGCCCATCCTGCCTTCTTCCCTGTTGGTCCAACTACATAGCCTTCCAGGCCCCTGCCCTGTTGTTGCTCTTACACTGTGGAATCTTATTTAATTTTATCACTCTGAATAGCATTACTTATTTATTGGAGCATAGATCCTGTTAGCCAGGAATGACTGACAGGACCAGCAATTCAGCCACGTGCTTGCCTGCTTGTTACAAAGGTCTCGAGTTTCCCACCAACTTTACCTTTTTGATCTCATACTGTTTTTGCTGTCTGTCAAAGACCTTTTAAAAAGCAATGTTGGCAAAGAGCTCTTGACAACTCCAGAAATCCTCCTATGTTTTTGTTTTAGTTTTAGAAGTGCGAAAAGTCACTGTTGCTGTTGATGACACGTGAGAGTTCACTAAACCTATGTTGCCTCTGGTAGCATGTAATTAACATGCAGAAATTAAATGCATTGCCTCTGCTTCAGCGCCTGAGCACAGCCCGTCGGTGTGCTGTCTCTGGACAGCTTACACGTCATCTTCAGCTCAGCACTGGTTTGTACTTTTTTGTGACATTATTCTTTAAGCCGAGGAGCACCTGATTTTACAGACCTCGACTATTAAAATACCTCAAAAAAATTACCAAGAGTAACTGGTTGCACATGGGAAGTTCAAAATTACCTGTATATTGTTTAAATTCGTACTGTTCATTTTTTTTACTTCTTTTTTATTAAACTATTGTCAGCAGCAATGTACAAATTACACCAGCAATGGCTAAAGTACAAGCTTCTCTTCATCTATCTCGACCTTCGACAGATGGATAATTGGGAACAGTCCATAGCATAGGTGGATGTCATCCATCTGGTTACCCCACGCCCCCCTTTACCTCCCCCTCACCATCTAGCTATCCGGTAACTCCCAGTTCCCCCTGTACGTTTCCCACCCTCGTCAAACTTTTTTCAATTTTTTGAGACAGCCCCAGCTCTCATAGATTGTCTTTTCCACAGCACCAGTCCAGATCTTTCTTCCATTGTGGTACCCTCGGAGGCTGAACAGCCCCCCAGGTCCCTGCAATATTTCTCTAGGCCACCATTGCAGCTACCACTAGCAAAATTCTTTGGAATTTGGGCCACGTCTGTTCCCAGGAGACGCATAATACATGCCACCTGGCGTCCAGGGGGGCTTCCTGTTTGAGCACCTCCGACATAATCCGAGTCGCCTTCCTCCAATATGCCTGTATAGCCGGGTATTCCCACAGGATGTGGAAGAAGATGCCTTTCTAGTTACACCTCTCAGACATTCCTCTGTCGGTATGCGTCCTACCTTCAACATTAGTATGCTGGTGTAGTATGACCTATGTAGGATTCGCAGTTGGACCAGTCTAAATCATGGATTGCCACCTCCCTAGGACTCTGTACCGCCTCCACCCAGTTCTCATCGTCTAATAGGCCCACATCGGACACCCATGCCTCCCGTGTCTTTGTGAGTATATCCGGGAGTTGTTGATTATCTTCTTGTATGTGCATGACTGTGCTTTCTCCGGAATGGGGTCTAATACTAATCTGTCCTCTAATGAGGTGTATTCAGGGGTCTGGTCCCCCTCTTTGAGGTGTCTGCCCAGTGCGTGTTTCAATGGTAGATATCTATAGTGTTCTGTGTGCGCCAATTGAAATTCTTTCTGTAGTTCTGGGAACGATAGCATTGCCTGCCTCCTCCACACATCACCTAGACTAACAATATCTATTAGAGAAGCCCCACAGGTGACCCCCTTCCCGGAGCATTGCACTGTTCCATAGAGGGGTCTGTTCTGTCAGGCGATTGGCCCACCCTAGAAATTGATTCGTCCTTGACCATACTTTCAATACGATCTGGGTATATGGGGGCTTGTTTGCTCGCCTTCCTCGCCAGTACAGTACCCCTAAATAGCCGCTAGCCCCCATCGCCCAGTGATCCACCCTGTACGCCGGGTCATTCCTATCCTCAAATACCCAAGCATTAATGGCGGTCAGGTGTGAGGCCCTGTAGTAAGTTTGCAAATCCGGAATGGCTAGGCCACCCTCGTATACTCCCTTTTGCAGCTTAGCCAATGCGACCCGTGCATCCCTGCTATCCCGTAACGGCATTCTCAATTCACTATCCACATCTTTAAAGAACTTGTCCGGTATTTGACAGGGGGTGTTTTGTATGACGTATAATATTCGAGGCAGGGACATCATTTTGAATGGATAAGGGATGTCGGTAGCTTCCTCCAATGGGCTACATCTCTCCTCAAACATTCCAGCTGCTGCTGCAGATTGTCCGCCAAAAATGCAGAATCTGTTTTCGTGAATTGTATACCCAGGTACTTAAAACTATCTTTAACTTACAATTTGGAATCTGCGCACAGTAGTGGCGGCGGCCCGTTCAATAACATGTAGAGGAGTGACTTATCCCAGGTGATCTGGTACCCTAAGTACCCCTCGAAGAGCTGAAAAATCTGTAGTAGTCGGTTGATGGTGAACCATGGACTTGTTGCATACAGGAGTACATCATCGGCGTATAGCGATATCCTCTCTTCCCACTGGTCTCCCTCACTAATACCACGAGTGGTTTGAGCACCAATGCAAATAAAATGGGGGCTAAAGGGCACCCGCCTCGTACCCTTCTGGAGAGCGAAAGAGGAGGACACCAAGCCATTAACCCAAACTCTGGTCATGGCTGTGTATACAGCAACTCAATCCATGAACGGAAGTGAGGGCCAAAACTAACCCGTTTTACGACTTCGAAGAGAAAGTGCCACTCTATACTATTAAACGCCATGCAGGCGTCCAGTGACAGTAGCACAGCCTCAACCCCCCGATTGGTCTTTACCAGATGTATTACCCAATAGAGCCGACGAAGATTAAGCCTGGTTCTTCGGCGAGGCATAAAGCCCGATTGACCTGGGTGTATCAGTGTCATGATTGGCGTCAGAAGTCTATTCACCAGGACCTTGGCCAATATTTTGACCTAGAAGTTTAGCAGGGATATCGGCCGGTAAGAGCTGCACTGGTCTGTCGGCTTACCTGTGTGAGAAAGTGCCATCTTTCTTGCATGGTTGTGGTATTGGGTTCCCAAGGCCTACATGCTCCGCAGAAATAACCACTTACACCAAAAGAACTGTTGGCACGGAAACTGAAAAGTACAAAAGACAAGTTTATTAAGACCCCATGGGGTGGTGGTACATTCCCACAGCACCCTTCGGCAATGCAAGAAGTATCACACCAAATGTTGGTGTGAGTCCTTCTTTTATACACTTTACAGGTAATAAAAAGTTAGGCGGTACAAGGTTACAGAGTTTATGTACATATATGGTCATTTTTGGAGCACAGCCAACTCATGGGAGGGGTTACAACTCCACTGGTCAGTTTGGCGGAACATTCCTGAGGGGTGACTGGTCAGTTGGAACTGCGCATGTACAGGTTTGACCGTTACTAAAAATAGCCTGTTGCTGGGTAAACTCGAGTGGTCAGCGACACGGACAAAGGACAAAAGGGCATGCTGACCACGAGGCCGCTCATTCCCTAAAATGGCCGCCGTACATACAAAATGGCGTTTTTGAGTAAGGCCAAGTTAAGGTAAATAAAGTGTAGCAAAGCTAAGCGCTAACCCGGCCATTGTCAAATTACGACAGACGACCCTTTTAGCGTTTAGCTGAAGCTACCTCATAGTGGACGTAGTCAGGATACTCATCTTCGATATCAATTGACATTATTTGAGCTACTTCTTTATGAAGCATCAATTCTTTTTGGGCAAGAGCTCGTCTAGATGGAATACAAGCTGATAAACACATAGAACATAAGGCAGGGCCACATTGTATACATAAACATACAAAGAATAGCATCCCAACTATAATACATAAAATCGTCAGTAGCTTCCAGCCCCAAGTACTAAGCATTGACCAGAACCACCCCGAAAGGGTCCATGTGCCATTGTCCGGGTGTATTTCAGCAGCGATTTTGTGGAGTTTGGAAATTGCATCATATACAGATGGCGAGTTATCAGGCACGTAAACGCAGCAGCTACTTCCGATAATTCTACATGCCCCCCCTCGATCAGCTAGAACCACATCAAGAACCATTCGGTTCTGAAGCATAACAATTCTGGATATTTGAAGTTCTTCCGTTATATTTGCTAATGCAATAGCAGTGTCATTAGCTACAGCCTCAACAACACGGGTCAGTCGTCGTATTTTCCGACTGTTTAAAGCAGCCCCCACAAAGGATAACAATCCCAAATTAAAGTCTACATATTGCTGTAAGGCAGTATCAGTCTGGTCGATATCATCCAAGACCACAGCACGTCTAACTCTATTTAACACAAAGTCGTGATATAACACGTAATCATTGTGGTACATTGGTGGAGCAATGAATACAGGGGGCAATACAAAAGAGATATAACATGTACCTAGCCATCCTAAAGGGAGCTGATGATAGCCTTTATTACCGCAAATGAAGTATGTATTTCGAGATGCCACAAATGATATGCCATTCGGACTGTCAAATGTAAGTGTGGTGTTACATGCACTTTTTCCAACCGGGATTGTACCTTTATTACGTATACAAAGATCAGCCTTAGTATCTATAACATTAATGACATGCGAGCTGGACATGTTAATGTTCCTTTAATTGCTGTAAATTCGGGGTGCAGATGCATTGTCGGGGCGGTACTCTTCCCATTCGAATCGAGTACCCTCAGCTCGTGGATAGCCATCCCGGTCATGGTAACATATTTTGTTTAAGCGGAAAAGCACCCCCCCTTTTGTTGGCCATCGTAGAGTGAATAAAAGAGTATACCAGGCATTACAGGAACCATTGTGGGAAAACAGGAGTGGGATGAGCGGGGTGCCCCCTTTCTTCTGATGACCAGGCAACATCCCACACACCCAACAATTAGAAGTGTTCGTCATATTATGAGTATGATGCAAAATTTGAATGAAGCTATTGTTCAAGTAAGTCTGTCGGTGCCGTTCTTCATGGTAGGGTAAGGTGAAGTGAAAATGTTCAGATGGAGCCGGGGTAGTCGGCAACAAATGTTCTCGTACAGGCACCACAAGTTCTACTACCCAGGCTATCACTGCTATCACCACAATTGTCAGTACGAACAATATGGCACCAAGAATTCTCTTGTCTCGTGATGCAGAAGACGGCATAGTTCAAGAGTTCACAATGTCTCAAATACACAACTACAAAAAATAAAAACTTTGGTGCTGAGCTCCAAGGTAGGCGTTGTTTTCTTCTCCGGGGTCAAGACGGGTGTCGCTACTCTTGGCAGAACTGATCCCCCCCCTTGAGATTCCCGGCTTCTATTTCACAAACCCCAGAGCGGTAACCAACCAGTCTCGCACAAAATTCTTCTTCCTATCTTGGCCGCAGATCGTACGCTGTCGTCCAGAAACGTTGTGGTCCGGGAAGGCTCCCTCAGATTCGGCCGACGTCACAGCTGGGCTCTTTTCTTTATCCAAGATCTCTTTGTAGTCGGACAACACAGTAGGATTCACAAGGTCCGGAGAGACACGACGGCATTGAGTTGAATGCACCCACCGCTTTCTGTTGGTCACTCGCACAGCCGTTCGAGTCGCCAAGAGGACCTGCTCGGGGCCACGCCACCTCGGTTCCAAGCTGTTCGCTCTCTCAAACGACTTCACCATAACATAGTCTCCAGGACGGAGACTATGGGCCTCTCCAATGGAATTGTCAGGGAGCGCTTCTCGAACCTGTTGACGAATACAAAGCAAATCATTTGTTAATCGTGCCAAATAATCGTTCATCATTATACAAGGCACATCATGTAACAATCGCGGCTTAGGAACTCCCCATATATTCATAGGCCTTCCAAACACCACTTCATACGGTGTGAGGCCAGTTCGAGAGTGGGGCACTGATCTAAGAGAGAGTAATGCTAGCGGTAGGGCATCCGGCCACTTCAATGACGTGGACACCACAATCTTAGCCAACTTCAATTTCAACGTGGCATTGTACCGCTCGACAAGACCTGCTGACTGAGGGTGAAACACAGCATGAAACTTCTGCTGGATCCCCAGTCCCTTTAGCACATACTCCACAATTTTCCCAACAAAATGAGGACCATTATCGCTCCACAAAAATTTGCAAACTCCAAATCGAGGGAAGTACTCTTTGAGCAAAACCTTAGCTGTTGTCAAAGCTGTATTATCTTTAGTGGGGAAGGCCTCGACCCATTTGCTAAAAGCACACACCACCACTAAGACATACTTAAGGTTATTGCAAGGCTCAAGCTGGATGTAATCCATTTGAAGTACCTCGAATGGTGCAGAAGGTGGAACAAAACCTCCTTTCGGAGTATGCGTCCCTTTTGCAGGATTGTGCTGTAAACATATCAAACAGGTCTGCACTACTCTCTTAGCAGTATTGGCAATCTCAGGATGCTCCCAAACTCGTGTTAACAATCAAGTAATTGCAAGAGCTCCCACATGTGCTAACCCGTGTGTCATCTGGACCATCGCCTGCAAGTACGCTGCAGGCAATTTCCATCTCTCCATGTCCTTACTCCTCCAACAACCCTTGTCATCCAGTACCCCTTCTGCTGCCCATGTTACAAGTTCTGCTTCAGTCGCTGATTTTTGGATGTCTAGTATCTCTGCTCTAGCATCATGCCATCGCTCGGCCTGCGACTTCGCTACATACATGGGGGAGTCATTTCGAGACATAGCTGTTTGTCTTGCTATACTGTCTGCAAAAGCATTGCCTTGTCCCACTTTGTCAGTGACCTTTTTATGTGCACTGCATTTAATTATCGCTACTTTCTTTGGGCAAAGCAACGCGTTTAGGAGATCACGCACCAATTCTCCGTGCATAATGTGTACTCCATGAGAGGTCAAAAACCCACGCTCTCTCCAGAGTAAGCCGAAATCATGCGCTACTCCGAAGGCGTACCGGCTGTCTGTATAGATGGTCACACATAGGCCAGCACTCAGTTCGCAGGCTCTTGTCAAGGCTATCAGCTCTGCTGCTTGAGCCGATTTCTGAGGTATTCGTGCTGTTTCTACCACTGTCTTAAGTGTCGTGATCGCATATGCTGCGGAAGTTGTGCCATCTGGCAGCCTCAAACATGATCCATCAACCCACAGTTCCCCATCCACGTCTGGAAGTGGCATATCCTGTAAGTCAACACGACCCTTTGTTTGTTCCTCAGTCAGGAAAACACAATCGTGATGTTTTTCCTCCTGACCCTCTTCAACCGGATAAGGCAATAAAGTGGCAGGGTTCAGGGTAGCACATCTTTTCAGTGTGATATGTGGTGCCAGAAGTGTGAGTTCATATCCTGTTAAACGTGCGCTCGTGAGATACTGAGTCTTTGTTTGATTTAACAGGGCATCTACTGCATGGGGAACTAGCACCAACAGTTTGTGCGATAACACTATTCCCTCACTCTGCCGTATAGCTACTGCTGTTGCTGCCACTGCTCGGAAGCACCCAGGTAACCCTCGTGCTACAGGATCAAGAATGGCTGAGAAGTATGCGCATGGCCTCTGCTTGTCCCCGTGTGCTTGCACTAACACTGATAACGCGCACCCATCTTTCTCGTGCACGTACAATGTGAAAATCTTTGTGTAATCTGGTGTACCGAACACGGGTGCAGAGCAAAGGGCCTGTCTCAATTGTTCAAAAGCATTCTGACATTCATCTGTCCATTCAAGGGGCATTGGTGTAGTTTTGGACAGTAACGCTAACAAAGGTTTTATAATGTGCGAAAACCCCATAATCCACTGTCTACAAAAGGACGTTAGTCCTATGAAGGCGCGTACATCTCTCTGAGTGCGGGGAACTGGCGTATCTAAAATCGCTTGAATTCGATCTGATGTTAATGCACGCCCCTCCTTAGACAAAAGATGACCGAGGTAGGTCACCTTGGGTCTACAGTATTGTAGCTTTTTCTTAGAGACTTTATGGTTGTTCTGAGCCAAAAAGGACAACAAAGCAAGTGTACTCTCCTCACATTGTGCGTAAGTGTCTGCAGCCAACAGGAGGTCGTCAACATACTGTATAAGGGCTACTCCGGACTGCAGTTCAAAAGAATCAAGCTGTCGTTTTAAAGCCTGGCTATAGATGCTAGGACTTTCTGTGTAACCTTGAGGAACACGACAAAATCTATACGATTTATTATTTAACGTAAAGCCAAATAAGTATCTGCTGTCGGGATGGATGGGAATGGAAAAGAATGCATTTTTAAGATCAATGACAGAAAAGGTCGTCGCTGTTGGAGGGACCAATGTAAGCAATGTCGTGATATCAAACACCACTGGGTATTGAGGGATGACAATTTTGTTAATTTCTCTCAAATCAATAATAAATCGATAGACCTTGTCGCCAGTGTCTTTCTTAAGAATCGGGAGAATAGGACTATTACAGACATTGTAAGGAACTTCCTCCACTACTCCTGCAACTATCAAATCCTGAACGATGTGCGTCAGGGCAATTTCACCTTCCCTAGAAATCTTATACTGTGGTACACGTGGCAAAAGTACTCCCTCCTTGACAGTAATTCGAATAGGTGGAATAAGCATCTGTCCCACATCCGTATCTGAGGTCGCCCACAATGTATGAGGGAGAGAGGCTAATGCTTCAATCTCCTGTATTGTACAAAATCTGTCTGAATCTGGGTAATTGTCATTCAAAATAACCCGCACTCCTTCGGGAGCGCAGCGTATCGTTGCTCGAAAATATTTGAGCAAATCAATGCCCATAATGTTATCTGGAGTGTGAGGTGACAACAAAAATGGACAAAAGCTGAAAAATTTGTCAATGCAAAGTGCAAGAGGTTGTGATAATGGGCTAGGAGAGGGTGTGCCATCAAACCCTATACATGTTATCGTTTCGCCAGACAGGGGAGCCTTTGGAACCAAGTTTTTGGACAAAGCACTACGAGTAGCTCCTGTGTCAACTAAAAACTGATCAGTAGAACCCAAAATGCCCGCTGATACATATGGACCTCTTTGATCTACTGGCACTTCAACTGATTCTGTACCCCATCCTACGCAGTCCTATGCATGTACATAATCCTGATGTTCCACATTCTCACCCTCCGAGATCTGATATTGATTTCGTCTATCAAAAGTATTTCATTCATCCTGACCACGGCCCCCGTTTCAAACCTACCACGATCACTTCCGCCACCTCTCGCTCCTGAATAATTATTCCTCGACCTTCCACCTCCTCGACCACGCTGACTACGCTGCTCACGAAGTACCGGACAATCTTCAGCCCAATGCCCAAACTCTTTACAATATGCACATTGGTCCTCCGCTATGTCAGTACGACCATACGACGCATTACTCCCTCCTCGCCTACCTCTATCACTCCCTCTAGATTGCGCCCCGCGAACCTGCACCAACATCACCTTCGTTTTCAATTCCTTCGTTTTCTTATCTGCACTTTCTTTAGCCTCTAATTCCTGCCGTTCATAATAGTGAGCCATAGTTAACAAAGACGCAGGGGTCGCCGTGGTCCAGGAACTTTCACTCGCTTTTAATCGCTTTGCAATCTCCGGTAGGAGATTAGCCACGTACTTATCAACAAACAGATGCCTACCCGTATCATCTGTTAACGATTTGAGGTAATTGAAATTTTTATGGTCAAGTATGTCCCCTATCGTGTACCCCAACGGCTCCATGTACGTGCTTCAAGTACATGTAATTTCCCTCCATGACTAAATATGAAGACGCAAATACATTTGCGTCCAACGTTAACATGCCCTCTTTCAGATCCACCATGAATGGATCGATAATTCAGTTCCTAACCATACCATGCCAACGTCTTTACATGGTACACTTTTTCGTTTTTCCTGGCCCTGCCGAGCTAGGCCCTGATTTCTGTCTCAAAGCCCTTTCTGCCTCCTGCCTCTGAAAGCTGCAACATGGACACGTATCCCTGACCTCTGCCTTACTTCCTGCCAAGCGAAGCCGTGCCTGGCTCAACCTGGCCTGCCTGCCAAAATCGTATTTTGCCTTCAAGTTATCTGTTCAGCGTCCTCGAAAATACATTCCTGTCTAGTGATTTAGGTAAACATCTCCCCGGCTGCAGAGCAAAGAGCAAGCTTTCCTGTCTCCATGCAAGTAATTTACAGCTCCTGTTACCATAGTAGGCCCATGGCCCCTGCACGTAGACACGTAGACATATATGCACGCACTAGTATTCAGTATAGATTAGCCTCTGCCCGAGAGACCTTTTACTCCAGATAATACGTCCTCCAAACATAAGATACCAGATATGCTATAGGTCCAGGTCGTTCTGACATCCCAGACTTCTGTCTCTTCTACTAGTGTTAAAGTTCTCCCCAGTTACACATCTATGTCACGTCATGCTAGTTGCGCGTGCATCCGCACTTTCAGCTGATTCTGCAACTTTCTCTATGCACCCACCCACATGTGACGATTCTTGTGACGTTTCTCTGACATGTACAGTGCACGCCTCCGTGTACGCCTATTACACGCCTTCTTTCACGCCTCCTGTTACGCACATGTGTTCTTATCTTCTCTTTTTCACCTGTTACGCCTACTGTATTGAATTCAATTATGTTACTTTACTATATATAATGTGTAATGTTAATAAAACGTTGACTATCCCTTCCCGAACCCTAGTGGTGACGGAACATGATCTCCAACCTCGAGGTTTTTCCATTAAAACCCGTAAGACTCAGATACCACGGACTCTGCCTCTCATTTTTAGGAGCTGTCTTGTAATGATAATTATACGGAAAAATAGATTAGGTAAAATATTTACCACATAATTTGGCGCCCGAATAGGGACCCCTCCCCCACCTCACGCGCCGGCGATGCGTCGCAGGCCTTGTCCCCTGCCACAGCCGTGACGGACATCCATGCGCATCTGCAGGTTTTCCTGTATCTCCCTCAGGCCTACGGAGGTGACGGAGACTGCGGTCGACATCCAGACGAGGCGGTGAGGAGTGCGGAGGATCCCGACCAGAGCCCAGCCGAGAGTAACAGTGTCCGAGGTATCCAGAGGCCCACCTGTTCCGACGTACCGTGCCGAGGCGCATGCGTAGTAGCAGTACCAGTATAAGTCCAGTCCAGTCCGAGGCCTTCCAGTTCAAGTTCAAGTATTGCTCCCGGTGAGTACCGTTGCTAGGGACGCATCTAGACGGGTGCATTAGTGTGTGTCCGGTCAAGACAGGTCTGGGTACACAGTCCTGGTCCGTACGTGTTCCCTTAGGTGAGCGCGGTATGACGTGTCTCTTTATGGGACCGGTTTGTACTGTTTAGCAGTGCATCTAGTAATTCAGTGATTCAGTGATTCAAGCCTTCAAGTATTATTTCTCGTGATTCCCAGTATTGTGTTTATATCTACTAGACAGTATCTATTCGAAATGTTTTAATGTGTTTCATGTCGTGGTATGAATGACTGTTTGCTTTTTATAACTGTGTTTATTGTGTTCGAGCAAAATTAAAATGCCGTTATTCTCTAAATTACGTCAGATAGGAACTAGGAAAGGGATACTCGAAGAAGCAGTTCCGGTCCCGCCGAGGGACACTCCAGGGTATTTTATGTACCAAAAGCACGCCTTAGACGCTGTGTTGTATTTAGATTTGTGGGTGGACTATACCAAGCACTTAGATGAAAAGTTTAGATGGCCTGTCTCAGGGACACGGGATGCCGAGTGCATCATGAGAGTAGAAGAAGCATTATGGAAAAAGAAAGCCAGACAATCACAGAAAGATGCCATAGAATTGTGGCGCAAAGAATCGCATAGACGAACAGAAAAAGCACTCAGAAAAGCAGATAGAAGCAGAGAAGAGTCCGAAAAAGCCAAAGAAAAAGACTTACTAGAAGAAGGAGAACAGGTCAGATCAGAACAATTAGACCGTCAAAGAAATACACTCATTACAGGCATGTATCCAGTTCTTGCCGAGGGCCTGCCCAAGGCGACCCCGGAAGTTCCCAGTAACTTGCCACCACCATTGATCCCGACTAAAGTACGTCACCATAAGACCGCAGCAGATATTTTCCTTTCTTCCTATTTAGATGATGTAGCTCCCGCATATACCAACGTACCCGTACATCCTGCTAATAATAATCTCCCACAGCATATTCCTGCTGATCAAGCACAAGCCCAAGCCACGACCCCTCCACGTCAGCAAATTCCCGCACCTGGTATCACTTCCCCTACTGTTCCCCCTATTAATCCTTTTTCGATGGATGCAGCCCAAGGTTCAACCACGCTACAGCCAGGTTATGCCCATGCTTCCGCCTCAGGAGGTGCCACAGGAGGTCCCTATCATACCCCGCCACAAATACAGCGACTGACAATGAGAGAATTAGCTACGCTGCCTACCCCGAAAGCGACCCCAGCCGAAAAGCTTAAAGAATATCTTACAGATTGTAGATATGATTCAGTACCTGGCAAGACAGGACCCATGATGTTAGCATCGTTACGTTTAAGACGTGCTGCAGACTTTTTGGTTACACTACCAGGAATGCCCGAACAATTAGACAGGATATATCATTTTATTCAGACAGGAGTAGGCCCTGAATGTGTTCGTGAAACCATGGCATATCAGAAAGTTGATACACAAGCTTTAATATTACGGTTCTTGATTAATTGTTTGATAAGAGAACGAGATCGACCAGGTTTTGATCAAGAAGAGATGAATGTATTGACAAAATGGAGTCAGAATATTGCAGATTGTAAGCATGACAGAGAGAAATGTATCGAGGCCATGTCTAGAAAAATCCGTAAGGAAATAGTAGCCATACATATCCGACAGAATGCCGATAGGGCAGTAGAGTCAGACGATAAAGACTCCTCAGAGGAGGAAGAACAAGAGAATCCAGCAGCGACTCAAGAGACGATAGCGTATGTAGGTAGAGCGAAACTCCCTAAACAGTACCCTTTAGGTAATCCTTTTGACAGACCCATTCGTCCAGAAAGCAAGAAATGTTACCTTTCCCCGATACCAGAGCAATGTTCTCTTGAACATATTTTCCAAGTTACTGATAAAATCCTGAAAGAAAGAATAGGTTATCATGAACTCACTACCTTACGTGACCAGGAACTAGCCCGGTCAGCAGTCCAATGGGCCGAGGATGACAGTATATATAAAGATGATCTAGTAGTGCAAACATTTTTAAGTCTTACTCCAGAAGAACAGCGACTAGCTGGTATATATATGACCCAACATCTCATTATCCAGTATGAAAACCATCAGTCAGATCCAGGTCCGCTGTATAATTTACTGCAAGACTTACTCCTGAGAAGATGGAGAGGCCTAGGTACCGATTTGATTGACATCATTTTAGAACAACGTCACAAATACAGTACGTTCCTGACTCCACGTCATGTTTCCGTTCCACCCCCAGTACGACAACCATATCACCTAGACAGACAGAATCCCTTACGAGAAGTACATCCAATTCGGAAGCCAGATGATACGCTTGAACGTGTGTTTGTATATACTCCCTTGACTAAAATGGAATTATTGGAAATGAAGAAAATTGTACCTTGTCACGATAAAGACCCTGCAGGGTTCCACCGTGAATTAAAAGACATGTTACTAATGGGCGATTACACATATTCAGACATTCTTAAAATGTTAAAAGTATTGTTGCCAGCAGGGATTTATGAAAAACTGAAAGAGAAGGATTGGGAGGTGGGAGATAAAAAGATTAATTGGACCGAATTAGAGGACGAAGACAAAGGACGTACCCCAGGTTTGGGTCTTGGGGACAAAACTAAAGCATTACCAGGATTGTTAGTACAAGTTTTGCCTAGATTATTGACAGTTAAGAAGGAAGATTGGGATGCAATCTCAGCCTGCAAACAGAAACCAGAAGAAGACACTAGTGATTTTTATTCTAGATTCGAGAAATGTTTTATTATTAATAGTGGCCTGAAAACAAGTAGCGAGTCATTTCCACATCTTTTTGTAACGAAATTAGTTGAGAATTCCTTACCCCAGGTTAAGAACAGAGTATTGAAAGTCGAAAGTACATGGCAAGCAAATACGCCCTCCCAAATGTTACAAATGTTACAGTACCACCAGAATAGAATCAGAGAGGAACACGATCATGAACAAAGACGCATGAAAGACACTAAAATGAAGGTATTAGTTGCCCAGTCTGTTCCAGCAGATGGTCAGAAGAGGGGTAACATGCAGAACACCCAGACTAGTCGTCCTACAGGTCCTGTTAAAGGTAATTGCAATTATTGCAAACAGCCAGGTCATTTTATTAGTGATTGTGCCGTTCTGAAACACAATATTGCTACAGGCAAAACGAAGACCACGTCAGCCTAGGCCAGAATACGTTCAACAGAATATTCAACAGAATCCGCAACCTGCCCCACAACATGCACAGCAACAGACCGTAGCGGTTCCCCAGCCTCAACCCATAGCCGCAACACAACACGTTACACAGCAGATGTACCAGTATGCACAGTCAGAGTATCCAGATTATCAACAGTATTCATGAAATAGCCTAGAGAGGGAAGTGGGTTTGCCTCTCATCGAGATTCCTGTAGATCAAGAAGGTCCTTATGTACATAGTCAGGTATTAGGGAAAGACAGAAATTTTTTGATTGACACAGGGGCAAGTAGAACTACCATCAGTCACGACGAGGTTCCAGGGGCACCCCTCTCAGGCTCACAGAATGTTTCCCTTGGATTTTCCGGAAAACCTATTGTTAATGAAGTATCGAAACCAGTTCCCCTTGCAGTTGGTCCATTGTCCCGCACTACAGATTTATTGCTTACGAAGTCATGTCCAGAAAACCTGCTAGGTATTAAAACGCTAAAGGCTCTAGGAGCAGTAATTTGTTGTTCTCCGGAAGGAGTGAGATTGTTCTTGCGTGACTTTAAGGGTCACTATGTGTTGAGAGATTTTGATCCCCGATTACAAAATGTACCACAGCATTTATGGGCACAAGGCCCTACTGATGTAGGTTGCATGCATATTACACCGTATCGTGTTACACTCAAGCCAGGAGTTGTTCTGCCCAGAATCCGACAATACAAATTGCCACCTGAGGCTGTAGTAGCCTTATTGAAAATCATTGACGAGCTCATTGCTCAAGGAGTAGTTGTAGAAACTGACTCAAATATTTGTAATTCTCCAATCATTCCGATTCTCAAACGTACTGATCCAAAAGCACCCCCTGTATATCGTCTAGTGATTGATCTCAGAGAGCTTAACAAATGTATCATACTCCAGTTTCCAGTGGTCCCAGATATTTCATCCCTATTGACAGCTATTGATTCTGAAGCGGTGTTCTTCACTGTAATTGATCTCAAGAATGCCTTCTTTAGTGTTCCCATTGATCCGGAGAGCCAGTATCTTTTCGGATTCAGTTTAAATGGCCGAAGCTTTAAATTTGCACGTGCACCTCAAGGGTTCACGGAAAGTCCGAGTATCTATAGCCAAGCATTAAAAAGACAACTTGACAGTATCCATATGCCTGCTAACACTGCCCTACTTCAGTACGTCGATGATCTATTGATCACCGCCCGAAGTGAACTAGAATGTGAACATGCCTCTCTGACAGTCTTATCTTTTCTGGCCGACAAGGGGCACAAAGTGTCTCCTTCGAAGCTGCAGTTCTGTGTTCAGCAAGTTGTGTACCTTGGTCACTTGCTGTCCAAGAGGGGGAGACAGCTTACACCTGACCGCATCCAGTTAATTGTACATATGCCACAACCCAAGACACAAAAAGAAGTACGGGCCTTCATAGGCCTCACCTCTTACTGCAGACAATGGATCCCTCAGTATGCATATTTAGCCAAGCCCCTTATACAGTTGACAACTCAGGAGGCAGCGTCATCGACTGTCCTCCCTTGGACTCGGGAACATACACAAGCTTTTGACGACTTAAAGAAAGCCTTATGTCAAGCACCTGTTCAAGCGACACCTTGTTACAGCAAACCTTTTACACTTTTTGTCACAGAGCGCGAACGTACTGCATTGTCAGTACTCACCCAAGATCAAGCAGGTTCACACAAGCCATGTGCTTATTTTTCTAGTACATTGGACCCAGTAGCCCAGGCTCTGCCTGCATGCTTGAAATCAGTTGCAGCAACAGCTCTAGCAATCAGACAAAGTGATTCCATAGTATTAGGACACCAATTGACAGTACAGGTTCCACATTCCGTGGAAGTTCTTCTAAACCGCACACAGACTCAGCACTTGACTATAGCACGACTGACAGGTTATGAATTGACGTTATTCCAGCCACACATAGAAATCAGACGCTGCAACACACTGAATCCTGCTACACTTTTACCGTTAAGTACAACAGACCCTATGGCACATGACTGTGTGGAGGTCATTAACACCATGACGAAACCCAGACAAGACTTGACAGATATCGCATTACCAGATCCGGACCTGACACTTTATGTGGATGGTTCATGCATGAGAACAAGTACAGGAGAGTTAGTGGCCGCGTATGCAGTGACCACTGAAACTGAAGTCATAGAAACACATCGTATTGATACCCTGTCTGCCCAGGCAGCGGAGCTCATCGCTCTGACCCAAGCTTGTATTCGAGCCAAGAACAAGAAAGTCAACATATACACAGATTCCCGTTATGCATTCGGAGTTGTACACGACTTCGGAGTCCTTTGGCAAGAGAGAGGTTTCTTAACTTCACACGGGGCCAAGATACAGCACGGTCCCCTCATTCAAGCTCTGATAGATGCAATACATTTGCCTACAGCCATAGCCATCATGAAGTGTAAGGCACATACGAAAGTCACAGATAACATTTCCCAGGGTAACGACCTGGCAGATCGAACAGCCAAGCATACAGCTTAGACTCATACTCATATTGATATGACAAAGACAGTAGTTCCAACACATTGCATGACAGTTAGGGATCCCGCCCTAGATGTAATTGATATACAGACACACGCTACCCCAGACGAAATCAAGAAATGGACAGAACTAGGAGGGATCCAGACAGAACAGGGATGGATGACGAAGGGAAAAGCCACATGGTTTCTCCCCGACTCTATGGTTCAAGTTATCATTAACACAGCACATAGTCCTGCACATTTAGGAGAAAAAGCCATGTTAGACAGTATTCAAAACCTTTGGTTCAATAAGCATTTACGAGCAGCAGCAAAACAGAAAGTGTGTACTTGCATGATCTGTTGTCAGTTCAACCCAGGTAAAGGCATTCCTGTCGAGCAAGGTGGATTTCATCCTCCTGATCACCCTTTTGAAGTCCTCCAGATGGATTATATCCAGATGGAACGTTGTCGAGGATTTAAGTACGTCCTTGTAGTTGTATGTGCACTTTCCCGATGGACAGAAGCATATCCAGTCCCAGATTACACTGCCCCGACCACTGCCAAGCAGTTGGTTCGTGAATTTTTCCCGAGGTATGGTTTGCCTCGTGTCGTGTATTCAGATAACGGACAGCCATTCTCGTCCGAGCTCATGAAGCAGGTTTCCCTTTTGTTGGCTTACCAGTGGAAGTTTCACTGTGTCCGACATCCCGAGGCAGCAGGTCTCGTGGAGCGACACAATCAGACTCTGAAAACGCGTCTTGCCAAAGTATGTAAAGAGAAAGGAGTAGATTGGATAGTAGCTTTGCCAGTTGCCCTTTTTTATATGCGAATGGTAGCCCATTCTAGAACAGGGCTATCCCCGTATGAGGTGGTCTTCGGTAGACCTCCGAATATGTGGGGGACGCCTCTGCCTCGTAAAATAACCGATGTTGACAGTAATATGCTGACAGATTACCTTGCTTCCTTGATTTCTGCACTACAATCATGTCGTTCACAGGTTGCGGCAGCCTTCCCAGACAACACCGAGGTGAAACCACATGAACTGGTTCCAGGAGACGTCGTCGTAGTCCGGAATTTCGATAGGTCAAGCCCTCTGGAGCCCCGTTGGAAGGAGCCGAAGATTGTTTTGTTAACAACCAGGACTGCAGTGAAGTTAGAGGGGAGGAAAGGCTGGGTTCATTCCAGACATATTAAACGATTCCATGGACTTCCGCCAAAAACTGACTCCCAGGACTTTCACATTCCAGAGACTGATACTAAACTCCCCTTGGTAGAGAAAACTCCGTCCCAGGAGTACAAATCAAAATTGAGGTCTAGTAAGTCAGACAGTTTAATTGTTTAAGTCCCCCCTGGGTGAAGCGGTTAGACGGGTTCCTGACATGTACATACTAGACCCCCATAATGAGAGAGAGAGACAGGAAATCAAGAAACAGAAATATTGCAAGAATCTGCAAAGTAGATGTATCGTTACTTTAATTGTCATGTTTATTCTGAGTCTTACGATTATATGCCTAAGCTATGTTTTACATGTATACCTTCCTATACAAGTACATTCTTCTTTCAATGACACTGCAGACCACACCTTTAGTGATCTGCCCCCGCACAAGCTTTCTTACCGACTTGCATTGCGTAATAATTCTTTCATCCGTATGTTACACCATTCCCATCAGACCAGCAACGCCACCAATTGCTGGGTATGTAGCCGACTCCCACCCTACCAGAAAATGTCGGGAGCCTTGCCTCTTTTTCCTTATCCGTTTACACATAATGGTTCATGTGGTGCATGGTTTACATTAATGTCCTCATTAGATAGGAAGTCCCAAGTTTCCCAAGGTAATTGGATATGGGGAGACCTGAATACTGTTATGCATAAGGCATGTTTCCCTGACAAGGAGGGTCTTCCCCAAATGACAGGTACCAATCTAGAAAACAAAGTATATGGATTAGGCAATTTTACACTTAGCCTCATGATTTTGAATGTCCAGTCAGAAACTAGCTCGAACTTACCCTCAATATCAGTTTTACCAGTAAAAGGTGACCTATGCGTTAGAAAGAATGGTTCAGTACATCTAGGCCACAGTGATTGTAATACAGTTATTGAATTCAGTGATAAAGGCAAGTCTACATTCAAAGCTTCCCGACATTCCTATTTCATTTGTGGCCATACAGCTTATATAAGTTTGCCTCGAGACTGGGATGGTACTTGTTACATTGCATTCCTACTGCCACCTGTTTTTCTAGCCCCACCTGATTATCATAGAAATTCTCATCTCGTTCATATTAGACCTAAGAGAGATCTCCCGATCGTCGATTACACTGAAACAACATGGGAACAATACACAGATTTCAATAAAGGATTCTTCCCTTATTTAGGCACTGTCTTGAATAGTAAATTGATACGTAGATTGACCAGAACCCTTGAAGCTGTAGTGAATGAAACTACTTTTGCCCTAGGTAACTTAACAGACGAACAGTCTGCTATGAGACTTGTCGTTCTTCAAAATCGTCTCGTCCTTGACGTCATCCTGGCAGATAGGGGCGGGGCTTGTAGAGTCATCGGATCCAGCTGCTGTGTTTTCATTCCAGACAACGCACCGTCAGTATATAGAGCCATAACTCGGCTCCACAAGATTGCAAGTCAGATACACCAGAATCCAGGCACCTGGACTTGGTCCGGTTGGCTCTGGAGCGTGATATCAGCCTGGGGATGGAAAGTCCTATCCTTCCTTGGAATAGCCCTCCTCATAATATTCAGTTGTTGCCTATGTCTACAATGTGGACCAGCGATTTGTGGCTTGTGCGCCACATCATGTATTCCCCATCCAAGTCCACGTTCTAAATCCCGAATGAAAAAAGATGAGCAAATGATGTTATATGAACAGATAGATGGACTCATGAAGATTGATATATCATGAAGGGTCCGTAGGGGACAAGGAGGGAATGAGGTAATTGAAATTTTTATGGTCAAGTATGTCCCCTATCGTGTACCCCAACGGCTCCATGTACGTGCTTCAAGTACATGTAATTTCCCTCCATGACTAAATATGAAGACGCAAATACATTTGCGCCCAACGTTAACATGCCCTCTTTCAGATCCACCATGAATGGATCGATAATTCAGTTCCTAACCATACCATGCCAACGTCTTCACATGGTACACTTTTTCGTTTTTCCTGGCCCTGCCGAGCTAGGCCCTGATTTCTGTCTCAAAGCCCTTTCTGCCTCCTGCCTCTGAAAGCTGCAACATGGACACGTATCCCTGACCTCTGCCTTACTTCCTGCCAAGCGAAGCAGTGCCTGGCTCAACCTGGCCTGCCTGCCAAAATCGTATTTTGCCTTCAAGTTATCTGTTCAGCCTCCTCGAAAATACATTGCTGTCTAGTGATTTAGGTAAACATCTCCCCGGCTGCAGAGCAAAGAGCAAGCTTTCCTGTCTCCATGCAAGTAATTTACAGCTCCTGTTACCATAGTAGGCCCATGGCCTCTGCACGTAGACACGTAGACATATATGCACGCACTAGTATTCAGTATAGATTAGCCTCTGCCCGAGAGACCTTTTACTCCAGATAATACGTCCTCCAAACATAAGATACCAGATATGCTATAGGTCCAGGTCGTTCTGACATCCCAGACTTCTGTCTCTTCTACTAGTGTTAAAGTTCTCCCCAGTTACACATCTATGTCACGTCATGCTAGTTGCGCGTGCATCCGCACTTTCAGCTGATTCTGCAACTTTCTCTATGCACCCACCCACATGTGACGATTCTTGTGACGTTTCTCTGACATGTACAGTGCACGCCTCCATGTACGCCTATTACACGCCTTCTTTCACGCCTCCTGTTACGCACATGTGTTCTTATCTTCTCTTTTTCACCTGTTACGCCTACTGTATTGAATTCAATTATGTTACTTTACTATATATAATGTGTAATGTTAATAAAACGTTGACTATCCCTTCCCGAACCCTATTGGTGACGGAACATGATCTCCAACCTCGAGGTTTTTCCATTAAAACCCGTAAGACTCAGATACCACGGACTCTGCCTCTCATTTTTATGAGCTGTCTTGTAATGATAATTATACGGAAAAATAGATTAGGTAAAATATTTACCACAGATTGACCACTGTAATCATGAAACGCCTCTTCGAAACGTGTAAAGAAATCTGATACCGATTCATCTAACTTTTGTTTGCACGAAGCTAGCATAGTCCAATCGATCTTTTTAGAAGGAACAAGCGTTTTTAGTTTAGTTAAAATAGTCGCTGGGAGGTCTAAAATCAAATCACATGGTTTACATGCAGGTTCCCTGTCTAAGTCAGCCTGGTTTATTTCTTTCCAAGTTCCCCCAAGCATCGCTTGATCATTAGTTTTACGAATCGACCTCCACATATCAGGCGGAAGAATTAACCCAAAAAAGAGATCTATATCAACAAGAGTCATAACACAAGAGGAAATGGCCCCCTCCACCCCTTCATAGAATGCGGCTGGATTTTTACGAAGATCGGGTAAGGAGTTTTTTAGTGCCATAACATCTGCTCTATTCCAAAGCGTATACACCCAATTATATATAAAATACCCCTTTGCATTTGCCGATGTTTTATCCTCATCTGTACCGGCCCCTTTTGGAGGAACATACAAAGGTGCAGCTTCACGCATAGGCATAACATGCACTTTAGAATTCTTACCTGAACCCCGGAGAGAACACTCCTTGGACTGCTCTGTTGGCCCCGGCACGGACTCCTTATCTCTTTTCCTTTCTTCCCGCAACCTGGACGCCTCATCCCGTAGCTGGATCAGTTGTTTAAAAAGAGTATCGACATCTGCAAGAACAAATAAACCTTTATCCAAATTCTCACGATGTACCGACACAGCCTTAGGTTCTAAAGTCTCTGAATTTTTACGAAATCGAGTGACAACTTCATCTGCAAAGGTATTCAAAAAACACATCAATTCTCGTTCTGTCCATTTACTCCTTTCGGCTACAACGTCTGACACAGTTATATGATTTAAATTCAATTTTCTAGCACAACTACGCAGTTCCGCGGATCTCTCCGCAGATAACCTGACACTTGACTTATCCGCCTTATCCGACTTATCCTGTTCTTCATCACCAGAATCGTCAGTCGGAGCCGTAGGAGGAACGTAGGGAGGCGGAGATCAATCTAATAACGAAAAATCATCAATTTCATTATTCCCTCTGGAGGAGCCGGCTGAGATTCCGCTAACCTAATTGTGGTACCATTTCCAAGACAGCACATCCCTCGGAGTGTGCTTAAAACAGGCATGTTCAAAAAGTACCACGAAAGCGTGATACCATAAAAATGGCACTTACAGTACTTCACACAAATGTGCCGCTCAGAGTACAAACAAAATTAGAGAAACATCTCTACATGCCTGCCTATGTGGAGTGCACTACACATATATATTCAAAGTTCACAAAGTCAAAATGTTAGCTAACTCAAATCGTAGTCACAATCATAGAACTTCAGTAAGCGTCCGTAGACTACCTTACCGATCACAAATCTTACCCAATTTCATATATCCAGATTCCAACTGCC
This sequence comes from Lissotriton vulgaris, assembly GCF_964263255.1. NCBI lineage: Eukaryota > Metazoa > Chordata > Amphibia > Caudata > Salamandridae > Lissotriton > Lissotriton vulgaris. The sequence continues at coordinate 1,068,525,913 of NC_141698.1, read as the reverse complement.
AAGGTCTTTAATCGAATCAGCCAAACAGGCACTGTACAGCAACACAGATGATCAGGATCTCAGTCGGAGACCGGCGCCACCTGGAAGGTCAGATCAGAAGGAAAGGAAGAAAACACAGTGGGTGCCAAGACTCGGGTCGCTCAGTGGCAGCGTGCGCGTCCATGGCGAGTTTCCAGTCCTTCGTCACGACCTCTCCTTCGGGCATCCGAGTCGCCGATGAGTCCCTTCGTGGTCGCCAATTTGTGGTATTGGGTTCCCAAGGCCTACATGCTCCGCAGAAATACCCACTTACACCAAAAGAACTGTTGGCACGGAAACTGAAAAGTACAAAAGACAAGTTTATTAAGACCCCATGGGGTGGTGGTACATTCCTACAGCACCCTTCGGCAATGCAAGAAGTATCACACCGAACGTTGGTGTGAGTCCTTCTTTTATACACTTTACAGGTAATAAAAAGTTAGGCGGTACAAGGTTACAGAGTTTATGTACATATATGGTCATTTTTGGAGCACAGCCAACTCATGGGAGGGGTTACAACTCCACTGGTCAGTTTGGCGGAACATTCCTGAGGGGTGACTGGTCAGTTGGAACTGCGCATGTACAGGTTTGACCGTTACTAAAAATAGCCTGTTGCTGGGTAAACTCGAGTGGTCAGCGGCACGGACAAAGGACAAAAGGGCATGCTGACCACGAGGCCGCTCATTCCCTAAAATGGCCGCCTTACATACAAAATGGCGTTTTCGAGTAAGGCCAAGTTAAGGGAAATAACGTGTAGCAAAGCTAAGCGCTAACCCGGCCATTGTCAAATTACGACATGGTTTGCCATACATCTCACGGTTGGGAGTTCCCACTTTTTTCTGAATTGCTGATGTGCTTTGACTGAGTGTGCCCTGGGCTCCTGCCAATCAGGTGCACAGGGCCTATGTTCCTTCCCTAAAACTGTAGCGAAGCTAAAACCCAATTGTCATCTCTGGCCACATGTAAGTCACTGGTAAATGGTAACCTGGGTACCCAGGGCATTGTGACCAGAGAAGACCCCTAAGGGCTGCAGCACTTATTGTGCCACCCTTAGGGGCCCGGCACCCTGACACACACACACTGCCTTTGCAGGCTGATTGTCCTGGTACAGAACTAAACAAAGAGTCGACATGGCACACATCCCTGTGTGCCATGCTCACAACCCCACTGCCCTGGAATACATCAGTCACCTCTCTAGCTGGGTGCCCTATGCCAGTGGTGTGGGCACAGGTGCATGAGCCCTGTGCCCCTACAGTACCCAGGGCCATTCCTGGACACTGTAAGTGCACTGATGCCATTAGGAGTATACGGTGCTGGGAGGTTGTCATTACAAACTCCACAGCACCATAATGGCTACACTGAAGACTGACAAGTTTGATATCAAACTTCTCAGCACATTCAACCCACACTGATGCTAGTGTGGGATTTAATGTAAAATGCACTACAGAGGGCATCTTAGATATGCCCCCTGAAACCTAACCTACAACCCACATCTGGTGTGAGAGGCTGCCTAGGCAGCCACACAGCAGACATGTTGCTGGACCCCTGGGTCGAGAGACCATGGCTCTCCTGGGCCTGCAACAATGCACATCCTGAGGGAGGTGCTATATCTCCTCCCCCGGAATGGGCAGGGGGAAGCTTCAAAGGCATGCCGCCTCTGTGAGCTTCTCCAGGCCACTTGCTGTACTCAGCAAATGGCCCCCACCAGTTCTGACCCCCACTCTGGCGGGAAGACTGGCGGGAGACCCTACGTCAGGAAAAGGGGTGTGCCAGCCTGTATCAACTCCACCCCTCAGGTGGAGGAGGCGAGGTGAAGCACAGCTCCGGACTACCACCATCTTGAGGATGGGGAGCCCTACCCACTCACAGCTAGGCTCCTGCCCCCCTCCCACAGGAGAGGAGCAGGTTAGGGGTTGTACCCACCCCAGGACAGGGACCTATTGGTCCCTGCCCTCACCCTACCTGTAACGCCACTAAATTTAGTATTTAAGGGCACCCTGAACCTTCCTTCCTCAGATCCCGATTTCGAAACAAGAAAGAAGACCAAGGAGAAGAAGACCTGCCGTGCAGCTGCTAACAAGAGGAAGACACCAACTGACTTGGCCCCAGCCATACAGGCCTGTTGCTCCTTGAACCTGCTACTGCTAAATCCCGCTGTCTCCTGCGGACAGCAACCTCAAGAACCCTGGAGGACCTGCCTGCCTTGACCCTCTTAGAGACTGGGACTCCCACGAGCAGTGGCTCTGCTCCAACAGCAATACCCCTGGTGCCAGCCAGGAAACGCGAACCCAGCCCCCTGGCGATCCTAACCTGGAATTCAGTGCCCAAGGACCCTCCTCAACGACTCAGACGACGCTTGCAGACTCAGACCAGGGACCCCTCCTGCTGCGACCAGCAGCGGGTAAGATTTCCTGACGTCCAAAAACACCCCGAGGCCTACTGTGCCCAACTCCGGGGTGCCTACCTACCCTCCAAGATCCCAACTTACCCCTCGAAGTGTTGGTTGCTCCCGAAGATCCACTGCCCCCGGGCCTGCAGCATTTGTTCCCTTTTCAAGATCTCCTTTGAATAACATTGAGCGCCCGACGGCTCAAAAGCACCCTGCACCCAGCCGCCCGAGTGCCCTTGGCCGTGCAACCTGTGTCCTATCCTACTTCCCCATTTGCCCTGAGCAAGTGACCAGGAGCCCAGCTCCCACAGCCGTGTGGCCTGCTAGCCAGCAGCCACCAACCGAAGGACCCTGCCTCTCATTGGATAACATTGGGCCTCTGCACCCGGCTGCCCCTGCGCCCCTGAGGGTGTACCAACTGTACCCACCTGACCCTGGGAGACCCCTGAGTCTATGCCCAGAACCTTAACTCTGCCAGTTGAGTACTTACCTGAAAGCCGATAACTCACTTTTCTTCCATAGGCTAACATTGACTGGTTACACTTGGAAATTCTTCTAAGTGTGGAGTTTTGGAACTTTAACATATTCACCTAAAGTCAGCCGAAAAAACGAATATAGATTTACTCACCTGTTATCTGTGCTGCATCTTTTAGCCCAGCACAAACCCTGAAAAGTAATCTTAACCGTACTTACCAGTAACCTGAATTTCCTTCCATAGGAAACCATTGACTGTTTTTCTTTCAAATTTCTTCTGTCGATTTTTGCAACCTACAAATATTCTGTAAAAAATCGTGCCAACTACCAACACGTAATTGCTTACCTGTTTCAGATAGATGTCCCAATGCTGAACCTAGGAGTCCAGTATTGGAATACAAAAGTAATGTGAACATACCTTACCTACAAATTGAATTTCCTTCCTTAGGATAACATTGGTAATTTCAGCTGAAAAAGTTTTTGTGTCAACTTTTAAAATACAATAATATTCCTTAAAAATCTCTGCTATAACCAAAACGCTTTTACTTAACTGTTTACAGGACATGTCCAAGGACTGAATCTAGGATCCAGTCTTGTGGTTAGAAAAGTAACTTACAAAGTAATTTATTGCATTTAACTGAAAATTCCCATTGAGCTCAATGTTGCATTGTTTTTGAAATTGTGTTGCCTATTGCAACAAACTGTAATTGTTGCATTCAAAAAGTCTGTTGCCTGTTTGATAAGTATTTAACTAAAGTAATTCATTCTGAGAAAGTATATTTTGATACCTTGTAGGTTCTAAAATAAAACAACTATATCTTTTGATACAAAACAATTGGCCTAGAGTTCATTTCTTGAGTGTGTGAGACCACTTGCTGACGGAGTGTGTACAACAAATGCTTTACACTGTCCTCTGATACTGCCTTACTGCTCGACCAAGCTACCCCTTTAGGGAGTAAGGTTATATCTAACTTTAGCCTCATAGTTAACTCTTTGTTTGCGCCTCCTCTGGAGAGAACCCCGCGTTTATTTACAAGCCCCTTGTGCCGCTGGTGCTCACTTTTACCCATATTAAAAGTGACGCAACGGCGGCACAAGGGGCTTGTAAATAAGCCCCACCCCCTTTTCTTGTGATGGCTGCGTGGCCCCTTTGTCACGCACATTTACGCAGACCCCTGCGCCCTCATCAATCTTCACCAAAGCATCCTTCTGAGCTGCCAGGCGCGACTCGTGCCCAGCGCCACTTCTCCATTTAATCAGACTGACTTGTACTTTTTATGCCTGACGTGTATTTCAATAAGTTACATTACCAAGAGGGCACATCAATTATTTGGCTTGCATGAAACTCTGCCAAGGCGCGCGCGGCACATTTCACCTCTGGGCGCCTGGAAACCCGTCACGAGGCCTTCAGAGCGCCTTTTCTGATTCAGATATATGCCCTGCCGCCTTCTGAGATTTCACCTGGAATTAAATTCTTTTTGCTCTGGGCTACAAGTAACTTGTGCAATAATATGATTTAGAAGAGAGATGCTGACGGCCCTTTCATGAATCAAGTTACTTGTTAATACTCAAATAATTATTGTTTTTTTCAGCAGTACCTCGAATTACAGGATAAAACAGCTAGAATGACTTGTTTTTAACACTAGTTGCTACTACGCTGTTACGACGGATTCTGTGACATACAGTAGGGCGGGGTCTTCTAGCCACTAAACAATAACGTGCCAGAATTTCAGCAATATATATGCATATATAGATAATTTACATATAATATATTTGAATCTATATAATTAGCATGTTTGTTGGATATTTTGAAAACCAGACTATATTTTACTTTTCCTTGGCCGAACAAGCCTTGGCTTAATATCATGGTAGACCCCGTTTATTGAGGGGTCACACGGCAGATCTCCAAACCCCTAAAAGGTCAATATAACCTTCTCATAAACAAGACAAGTGTCCCAAAATCCCACACACTGAGTTAAGCTAAAGTAGGATGGAGTAATAGAGGAATTTCTCATACACATGTGATATACACAGAACCTGCCACATACGCAGAAATTACACACTCAGGGGCATATGTACAAGCCCCTTTCGTCACCACAACGTCACTTTTTCCGATGTTGTGGTGGCGATAGGGGCTTAGCCTTATTTACAAGGCAGCTTTAAGCCACGACCCCCTTTTATGCAATGGTTAGTGTGAAAGAGGTGGGCAGTGGGTGTTCTACTGCAACACCCATTGATTTTGACACTGCCCCGTATGTACAAGGGCAGCGCACACAGGAGGCAGCACCAAAATTAAGACCAGGGAAAACCGGGGCCATATGTTCAAGAACTGCTGCTAACTAACGCTAATGCTAGTTTTCTTAACGCGGCCGATCGCCGAAAACTACTGCCCTGCTAGAGATGTATTGTCAACATGTCGCTACATAGCAATAGTTTCAGGTAGTTGTGGTGAAAACTGCTGTTAACACTAGCGTGAAGGCAATACAAATTCTAATGTTAGCGGGCGGAAACTCACGTAAGGCCCATTAGCGGCAAAAAAAACTCACGTTAGTAGCCCAACGTGACATTTTTTGCCTCTAGAGGCAAAAATAGCCTATAAGCCCACCTCCAAAGAAAACTAGGAAACAAAAGCAATGGAATGCAGAATGGATCATGCAAGCCAAGTGAGGCACAGATCAAGAACCCTTCATGCCCCCCATCAGCCAGGATGACAGCCACAGTCCCAGGGCTACAATCATGAAAAGAGGCGCATCGCTGGGCAAAACCAATTGTGCATCACTTATCATTGCGCACTCCTTGCAATACCATGGCATCCAAAACCTTGAAGGCACGGACATCCCCGGGGCCCTTAGGCCTTGCTAGGCCTGCATCTGGGACACGGAGTGGGATGCGGAGGTGCTATGGAGTTGCTGGGCTGTGGCGGTAGACATTGATGCTTCGGCGTTCACCCTTACCTGGTGGTGAAGTCTGCCAGGTCGCATGGAGACACGTTGCTGACCTATGTTAGAAGACCGCCTGGTGCCCCTTGGAGTGGTGATCGGTAGAGGCGCTCATGTGCACCAACGTATGGAGGTCTGCACCGCATACCACACGCCACCACTACACCAGGGTGGATGATGGAGATTACCTATGGTTGGCCGTGCCTCTCTACATCACAGGCTGGAGGATATTGTGCTGGCTGGACACTGTGGAGGGTGAGGCTCCTGAGCTGCGCCAAACTTGTGTGGCGAGAGTGCTGCAACTTCACGCCTAAGGGAGCCCAGTTGCATCACCTGCATTGGGAGGTTGCCCAGCGGACTTGGCAGTGACTGCTGGGCCTAGGCCTATGAAATCCTGACTCGCTGAGGGTCCTGCTGGCTGAGTCACAGATTTGGAGAGAGCGCAGCTGATTGCGCCACAGTGTCAACGTCCAAGTGAGGAGAAGATGGGACGCGTAGCGGAGGATGCCCGGGGGTCAAGTCGGAGCCAGGCCAAGCACCTGTGGGTGATGCACCCCCAGTGGTGGCACATCCGCTATGGCAGAAGAGCGTTGCCACACTGCTTTCAAGCAGTGCAAGAAAAGAAAACATAACATGATGATATCTTTCTGATGTACTCATGCTATGTTTCCTTTGAGGGCCGGAGGGTGGGTGGGGTTGCTCTAGTCACGGAGACTAGGCACCCCTCAAGAAAATACCAGGCAAACAACACTCCAAGAAGGCCAACTGGTTCACTCCTGCCCTACACTAGTCTAGCCCGACCTGCAGACATCTCGAGAAGAGATGGACCCACATCAATCAACTCTGCAACACAGTCACCCTTGCACCATGGCGCAAGGCAGCCATTGTGTGCCAACGTAGGGGAAAAAGACAGGAAGGGCCTATTCATGAGCCCCTTCTGGCAGTTTCACCCCACCGGTGCGTCATTTTCTTGACGTACTTGCTGCGTGATTCTTGAACCACATGCGCCGTATTTGCAAAGTGATGCATCGAGGCATTTTGCATGACCTTGTGAAGCCCTGTGTCAAATTATACCTTCAACAGGTATGATGTATGCAGGTGGGGTGTTCTCATGCAACAAAGCCTCATAGGAGTGGTGCAGTGAAATACATCAGATATCACTGCAACAACTGCAGGATGCTACTGAGTCAGTACCCTACGCCTCTTTCATGGCAGGCGTAAGGGTGTCACAGTGCCACAGGGATAGGCCGGGCCCATGCTTTGCTGGAGTTGTGTCATGTTTGTGACACAACTGCAGCAATGCATGACTTTTATGGCTGGCAGATATGTCACGATTCCAGACGTATCTATCATTAATTGCAACATGTAGCTCTGTACAGTGAATACAGCACTCCCATGGTGTCACAAGAAGGGCGTAGTGTAAAGTGTTGCACCTCTGTTTTGTCGCTGCGATGCAACACTTTTCATGATTGAGGCCCTGGAATGTGTCCTATCTTTTTGATGGTGTGCATTCCTGCCCTGTAGTTTTGTTGCAGGGCCGCGCAGCAACATTCCTTGCAGTGCTGTCCAGCACCAAAACCTTCTGAAATGAGGCCCTAAGTGTTTGCACCATTTTTCAGACCAGTTATTTTCTGCTCTTAAAAAACTGCCTCTAACTGGAGTTGGAGGCAGCTTTTGCGGTTTTGCACCATACAAAGAATTCCGCAAAGTGGGGTTGGTGGCAGTTTTTGCACGGGAACACCCACTTTGCATCTAATTTTTGTTAAATTAAGTAAATCCGGAGATAAAAAAAAGCCACTGTAACGTCAAGAAAATGACGCTCCAGCGGCGTTAAGTCCTTGTACATAGGCCCCATGGTCTTAACTTGGTGAAACGAGGAGAAATGCATTATTTCTCCTCATTTTAGCTTTTTCCATGTGTGCTACCTTGTGCAGCACACATGGAAAAAGCAAACTGCCATGGATTTTTTTTACGTACAGGAAGGGGCCTGTTCGTGTACATAAATAAACTGTAAAAAAAATGCCATTTTGTGACTTTCATGTGTGCTGCATGAAGCACTTTTGAGCAAGAGTGCCTGTGTTGGCGCTACAATGCTAAGTATAGCGCCAGCGCAGGGGGAAACGCAGGGCTGCACCGTATCCTTGTAAATATGGTGTAGCTTTGCATTTCAGAAGTCGCAGAATGAGGCATTATGCCAAGACAGCTAACGCCTCACTCTGCCACTTCCTCGTACATATGCCCCACAGTGATTGCAGTATGATAACTTATCATACACAATTCGTCAGCAAATTGTGTATTAGAATAATTCTTTCCTAAACAGCTGAGGCAAAATAATACAAAGTAGGGCAAAAGTTAAATAAACTCCAATCATATTTCATCACACACTTCTATCCGGTTCCTGTTACCTAAGATCAAAGAGCGAGTTTAGGTAAGTTCTATGTAATATTCCAAGCCATTTAATGCCTCCCTATGTATATTATTACACCCTCAGGCCTGAAGTCTATGTTTCCATTTCAAGCAGTGATTACCTACATGTAACTCCAGAGACCACCCCTACAATATTTCTCATGCCTAATATAATTCTTAAAACAAAATCTGTCTTTGCACATTGTACCTCTAGTGCTGTGGACCATCCTGATGTACCTGGGAGCAAACTTCAATAAACAAGATATATGTAAATAAATAAATGGTAAGATGCTAGGGTAGGTCAGCATTTCTAAGGGAATACTACCATAACCTGTGATCAGTCGAATCGACGCGGGGCCGGCGAGGGCATAAATAAACAGCTAATCGCAGATAGGAAAATTCTGACTTTAATGCATAAATAAAAACATATGAAACATTGAAAAAGTGTGTCTATGGGGGGGGTCGTTGGTCCACAAGAGCTAAAGCCAGAGTTGGTGCTTTCAGAAGGTAAGTAGCGTTAGTACACCCCATAGCGGTGTCATAGAATTATTATAACAGTCCTCGGTGGTGTGAAGCAAAAGGATTCCCCCCTGCAGAATATAATGAGGGCCCCTGAGTCTCCCATATCTCACATTTGTTCCTTGATCTTGGGTCAGTAGGGGTCCTCTGAAAAGTTTGCCCCTCCCCTGTGCCGCACAGGCGTGGTCAGCACAGGTACGAGTGGTGGGCGGTGGAGCAGGGCGGTGTGAGTTGAGGGAGTGGACAGACAACGGGATAGATAGAATTATAAAAATAAAAAACACCTACCTTGCACTCGCCACAACGAATGCAAGGTAAGTTGTTTTATTTGATTTTGAATTTACTTTTACCTATCCTGTCGTCTGTTGACTTCTCCCCAGCCAAACCCTCACCCTACTGCTCTTACCTGTGCCGGTCACACCTGGTGCATGAGCTGCAGTGGCCTGCGTTACACTCCTGATCATCCTTAAAAATGGGGAACGCTCCAAGAGGCAAACATTTATTTTGCCTGAAGCGCTCAAAATCCTTACACTATTTCAGACTCATGCGATACATTTGTAAACATTGAATTTAAATGCAATTTCCTTAAATAGGCAGTGGTTATCCTTTAAATATAGCTCACTCCAGCCCTCATCTGTTCTCAATCTCTTTTAAAAGTATTTTTCACAGCCTTCTCAAGTTTGAGTGGCAGGTGTGAGTGACTTTAATTTACTCGTGTGGCCTTTTTTCCATTGAAAGAGATTTCAGACACACAAAGCATGTACTGATGGTCAATCACATTTGGAAAATATTTATTTCATTAAAAAAAACTGTACATAGTAAACAAAGTGTTACATTATGCCTCAGGAGAAGGGACAGTTGCATTGATCGGTCATAGAATTGATTGGTGCTGAGTGAGAGAATGAACTCAGCACCAATCAACGCCTGCACCAAAAACCAGTGCCCATTTTTAGCAATTTTTGCATCACCCTTGCATCGCACACGGGGTGCAGGGGCGATACAAAACTTAAATGAGGTTAATCAACCGCGCATGGCAACTTGCGTGGCCCTGCGGGGCTTGATAAATCTAGAGTAACGCAAGGCAACACAAATTGCTGCCTTGCATTAGTCTGCGGCAGGGAGGCTTTCCATGGATGGAGGGAGGTGGGGGGTGGGGGAGGGTGTTATCGAGCATCCGCCCCTGGATTCTGATGCATCCCCCAGGTTTACCAACACTGGTAGACCCAGGAAAGCGTCAGAATTGTGCGCTTTCCCACTAGAGGTAGGATGAGGTGAAATATCTTTTGTTTCTCCTCGTTGTTTCCTCTTCCTAAGTGCGCTGCATTCAGACATGGAAAGAGGAAAATGCCTCTAGGTATTGTTTTTGTGCAGGAAGGTGGCCCTTCCTGCACAAAACCAATCCTGCCTGCAACACAAGCACGCTTGCGCCTTGGTGCAAGGGTGCCTGAGTTGGCGCTAGGCAGACAAAAGTGTGCTAGTGCTAGGAAAGGACAGGAATGCGTTGTATAATGGTAAATACAGCGCATTCCTTCCCTTTCACGCAGCGCAGCAAGGTGGCCTGCTGAGCTGCTTTGCATGCATTTTTGAGCGCCAGACCATGGTGCAGACTCACAAAAGCACTTTGGGCCTCATTTATGAGGCCATGCGTCACTTTTACGCCGCCGGTAGATGCGTCACTTTGTAACCCCCTGCGCTACATTATACCTACGCCAGGTATAATGTATGCAGGGGGCGTTCTGACGCAAGAAAAGGTCATAGAAGTGACGCAGTGAAATATATGAGATTTCACTGCGCCACTTCTAGGACTCAAATGCATCAAAATCTTACGCCTGCCTCACAGCAGGCGTAAGACCGACGCAAGCCCTTTCACATGGGGCTTGCACCATGTGAAAGGACGCATTGCTGGAGTTGCATCATTTTGTGACACACTCCAGCGATGCGTCACTTTTGCGCCACACAGATACGTCAGAAATACTGACGTATCTGTAACTCCTTGCGACATGATGCGTCATACTGTAAATATGACGCATCATTGGTGTCGCAAGGAGGGTCACTTTTCATAAATGAGGCCATATGTATTCATAAATACAGCACAGCTGAGTTTGCAACCATAATGTTTCCAGTTAATAAAGTAAATTGCATTGCGTAAATGATGAACCCTTATAAGTCATAATGAAAGGAGCCTGGAACTGGGTGTGTCCCTGTAATTGCAATTCACAAGAAATGCTCCAGTGCCTTCGAACCCTTCAGGTGGCTGCAAAGCATTGACGAAGTCCCAGCATGGAAGCTGTCTTTTGAGGACAGCTTCCACTGTGAGCGCGAAAGGTGCTGGAATAGGGGGTGCAGACAGCAGTACCACTGATCACAGCATGCTCCTTATGCTGTTTTTAGGCATTGGTGTTGTCACACTGTGCAAGCGAATTCTAAGACGGATGTGTGGTGGCCCTTGCAGGCCACCGTGCCTGCATTCTCTGGCAAATACAATGAGATACAAGGTCTCATATTTATATATTGATGGGGCAGTGTGTACCTTACTAAAGCAAACGCTACATTATTCATGTGGCATAAGACAGCCGCTAGAGGCATAGCTGCTGAGCTATCCAGGTCCATGCGTGATGTGCTGTTCCAGTCCAGTTTTTTTTCTTTGAATTCTGGGGCATAATGGTATAGACAAGACTATAATTCCCAGAATTCAAAGAAAAAACCTGTCCTGGAGCAGCGCATCACGCATGGACCTGGGAAACTTGGCAGGACTGTAGAGGTTCTCACCACAAGGGGGCACCAAACTGCCCCTACAGGCCTCAAATATGGCCCTGTTTTAGGGGAAGGTGAGCACCTATGAATGGCATTTGCCTGGGGTTTGAATAATTCGTATGTTTTGTGTTTTCTATAGCACCCGCTGGACGAGAAGATATCAGAGCGCTTTACATGCAAAGAAATGTAGACTCGTTCGCAACAGTCGACCAAAAAATATAGAACAACACCGAATTAAGGTGCTCAAACAATCAAGAAAAAGTCAATAACAATTAAGCATTAACATTATGGCGTTAATGACACATTATAGACTGCATGAAGCATCTTTGCACTGGGTCTGGACTTTTCTGTGCTCACCCCTTGTGCTCAGGCAAGTAAGCGTTTATCCTTAACTGAATATTTATGTGGCTGCTCATACAACCACTAAAGTGCACAAGGCCACACAGCTTCTTAAGTAAAACCCGTCAGCCGATCATGCGATCATGCGGCCTGCAGCCTTTTATTGTCAGTCTTTATGTCAGTTTTTATATAGCGTGAACTAGACCCGAAGGTGTTGGGGCGCTTTACATGAGCACCAGTTACATTACACAGGGAGGCACAGGGAGATTAAGTGATTTACCCAGAACCACAACACAGGCTGTTGAGCTGACGCAGAAACTCAAACCTGGTTCCCCGGCTCCAAAGTTGGCAGCTCTAGCCATTAGGCCACATCCTCTCCCAGCCTTCCCATGAACACATCCATCAGACGGTTAGCAGGGCCAAGTTGGCGTCCTGCCAGCACCCGGTAATAGACTTCCCAAAATACAGTGCAAGAAAGTGTACTGGCTGACACGTCCGTCCCACGTCACCCTAATGGAACCTGACACGGAAATTGGAAAGCTCGTGTCTTCATTATAAATTCGATTTCAGAGCAAACGAGAGGCTGATCCGCCAGGCCCCTCTCCCCTGGGGATACGGTTGGTTGTGTTTTAACCAATTAGGATGCTAACGAATTTCCTTTGCTGCGGAGGGAAATCAGCCAGAGCGGGCAGCACACTGGGACAGCTTGCTAAGGGGGGCTTCTTCTATTGTACAGCCTCATGTGAAGAATATCTCTAACTTGTGTCAGTGTGTCTATCAGAGCATCGGGGAGGGCTGGCCGGGGAACCAAAAACATCCCATGCAAAAGCATCCATCCATCTATCTATCCATCCATCTATTTATCCATCCATCCATCCTCTCTTCTTCTCTTCCTTTTCCCTCCTCTCATCACTTTCTCTCTACTTTCTCCTCTCCCTCCCTCCCTTTCTTTCTCTCTCTTGAAGCCTGCTTGGCAGCGTCGGATTGGTAAGGCGGGCACTCGGGCAATGCCCGAGGGGCCGGTATCCAATTTCCAGCTGTGGGCTTCTTTTTTGAGCAGCCTGGGGGCCGATTTGAGCGGTTTCTGCGTTGCTGAGCAAAGGTGGCCTCACTTGTTTTCAGGTGTATTTCACCAGTGTAAACTAATCGTGCATTTTTTAAAACCCTCCTGCCTTTTTTCTAATAAATTTCGCCGAAGCAGTGTTTTGCAGAAAGGCAATATGCAAATATGGGTCACTTTTTTTTAGCGTGCCCAGGCCGATTTTTTATCCCAATCCAACCCTGCTTCTTGGGGCTGCAGCAATCAGCCTCAGAGAGCTGGGGAAAGTGACCAAGGCACTAGAGGCGCCCTGGGCTTTCAAACTCGGCCCGACAGGGCTCTAGTGCACCGGGAAATGCCCGATGGATGAAAAGGCCTGACTGACCATGCTCACTCGGCCTAGCCATTGATTCTAAATTTGGGCCATTTCTCCTGAACTAGATTTCCTGAAGCAGAATCAATGTATGCTGAAATGAAGATCCAGAGACAGCTGAGAAAATCATGCAGGTAGCGGAATGCTACCCTTTGGGACACTCCCATGAAATGTTTAAAGTTGAGCCTGGGCAGCGCATGCGCAGCTCTGCGAGTCATACTGTATCCAAGTATGGACTTGTAGCTCTGCCCACTCTCCATCCATATTTGTATTGGCTTTTGTCATTGTCCTTTGTAAATGCTGGCTTCTGATTTGTTATTTGGCTTGTTAGTCCCTCCTTAGTACCGCCATTTGTAACCTCACATGTGGATTGGCCTTTTTACTTCTTTTGTTACATGGTTTGTTTTGTTTTGTCTGTAAGCACTATTTTCTTTAATGGGTTTCTCATATTGCAGGCACCACATGCTTTCCTGGAACATTCAGCACGCCATGCGGGCTTTCACGTTCCAAGCAGCCCGGGACAATGGCGGCCGCTTCATTGAAGTGAAATAGGTCTCGCATTTACAAGAGTTTAAGCTATTGGCATTGTAAATGACAATGCATTTTATTTATGTGTTAATTATCAAACCAGATAAATAAAAGGCATTGTCATTTACAATGCGTATAGGTTAAACCTTTGCAAATGCGAGACCTATTGCATTGCAAATGCTTGTTCCCTTCTTCTATCATGCCAAGTGCCATGCTTCACAGGTTTAGTTAATGCATTTTAGAGTTTTCCTCCCATCCCCTCAAGCACCGAGATTGTCACGCAATCCGCACTGAATCTCAGAGTCTGGTGCAAATTCTGCTTCATTCTTTGCCCTAGCTTTGACAGTCAGTCAATTTGGCTGTTGACGCTGCTGCTCACTCCACTGGTTGTCTGATACTACAACTCTGGTTGTACCCAGCACCAGAGATTGAAGTGGGATGAAACAAAAGAGGGTCTCTTGCAGGGGCATGGCCTATGTAATTAAGGGTATGGCTCAAATATGTAAACTACATTTCTGTGATTTCCACAGCTTGCCACCCGACTGTTATTATGTGCCCTTCTGAGATTTTATTTTATATACATGTATATATATATATATATATATATATATATATATATATATATATATATACATACACACACATATATGTATATGTATATATATATATGTATGTATATAGATATATATATATAGATATATATATATATATATATATATATATATATATATATATATATATATATATATATATATATATATATATACACATAGTCTGCTGGTCAATGGTAATGTCACTCAGCATGTCTGATTACCTTCCCACCCCTAGGGCAGCATTCTGGCACTGAGGCTCACTGCTCACCCAAAACCCCCTTACCTCCCCCTATAACGCGTCAATTTAACAGAGCACGGCACAATTGTAATGTACCCACTGCAAAATCCCCTCACTTATACAGGTCAAAGGGAAGCCATTGGAAATAATGAGCATATCCGTCAGGAACCTCTCTCTCAATAAATGTCTTTCACCTCAACATGCCCTTGAAGGCCGCCACAAATATAGCATCCAGAGCCGGGCTTCTTGGCAACAATGGAGGCTTTTCTTGAAGTTGAGATAGGAACTGACACTTCCTGTGACCACGCGCGAGTACAGATTGAACTGGGAGGAGAAGGGGAAGAAGACTCCAGTGCCTCAGACCAAAGTGCAGAAAAACCATCTGTAAGGAAACAGGCAGATGGATAACAACGGAAGAAAAAACATTTAAAAAAAACACACAGGGAGGACAGACAGGAGCGAGCAACAGAGCAGGAAGAGACATCACGATGCACCAAACAGTACCACTGGCCTCACCTTATATGCTGGAGAATTCCTGTCCTGGAACAGAAAGTGGAAGGAAACCAGGAATAGTTTCGCTCCATGGTTAATTGGGAAATTCTCTTCCAAGCCTTGGACTATGTGATCATACATGCCACAGTAATGCTTGACATGGGCTCTGCATGAGCAAGGTGAAGGAGCCAGAATTCAGATCTGCCACATCACAGTTTAGTCATCATAAATTCCACCTTCAGTGCTACCTACCACGCTACAAGGCGCGATTAGAGACCAAGGAACAATAGACCTTGAGGTCTAGAGCCCATCCCTACCAGTGAGAAGACAGCACTGGAGCCTGTTAATACAATACAGACTGGCGTGGAATACCCCAGCGAATGAGAGCGTCAGAGTCCATGAAGACACCATGCAGTGGAAAGGTTGACGCCAGCCATGCATGGTAAGTGGCTGCATCAAGGAACGCAGAAGCAACCCACAGCTTTGGTAAACCTCGATAGGGGAAGGTGACAGCATTGGAAGACGCTAGAGCACCAGACAGCAGCTTTGAACGCCAACCACCCGAGGAGGCTGTGTCGGACTAGGCAGACCAAGCTGAGATGCAGTCACTCTGTGACAGATAAATGTTGTACATTTTTCTGAAGAACTTTATCCAAACCAACAAGAAGGCAGCAGATGTTCATGTTTCTAACAAACTGCAACCCATGAAAGACAAACCCATCAATCCTACATGCACAGGTGCTCACCAACTGCTAACACACCATCAAATGACAAGACAAGAACTGGAAAAGAGTTCTAATCAGTGTTGAGGCCATTTTGATCAAGATGCATACAGAGTTGCAGTCTAATGATAAGGAAACTCAGCATCGAGACAAGGAAGACAGAAGAGAAAAAGATGAGTTGTAACATGAGAGAAAGTTTTGTTTTTACTAACAAGTAGCAACTAAGACAGCAGGTTTTGAGTTGGTCTCATAACTGTTAGACTGCTGGACATCCTGAAGGAACAAAAACAATATCAACAGTTAGAAAGTGGTTTTCATAGCCTACTTTGTCTGCAGATGAAATTAATATAGGCAGAAATGTGACTCTTGTGCCCAAATAAGAGTTCATATACCAAACCCATGGTTCTCTTAACCGAATACCTGAGCTTCCTCTCCAGTGCTGAGACTTGTTTTTTCCATTTGGGGTATGCAAGACATTGGGGTGTTGCTTAACTGGGGTGTGAGCCCTGGTCAAGGAGTAACCCCAATCCTAGCCGGTGTAAGGCATGAGCAAACCCCATATTAACTTGTGCTCTCCCCCTGGTTGCTTGGCAGAAAGCAGTCAAGCTTAACTTAAAGACAAGTGTAAAGTATTTGGGCATCACTTCAAACATTAAAACATTAAAAACACCACACAAAAGGATTCCCACACCAGGGTAGAAAACGAGAGCAAAATGTAATAAATAAAACAAGACCAAAATGGTAAAAATCCAATCAGTAAAATTGGACTTATTGATTTTTAAAGAATAAACTGTCAAATAGGGCCCAAAAGCATAAAGAGCCAGCGGCGACTAGCTGCTCGCGCTAGACCGGGTCAAAGTCAAAGGTTCAGGCCGGCTCTGATGGAGCATGGGTCGGAAACAGTCCGAGGTTAGTCCTCCTGAAGTTTTACCTTCCTAGGTTTTGTGCCAAGAGTCCCATTCACTTTGGAGAGTGTCGCAAGAAGCAAAAAGTTTCCGCATGGTGTGAACAGCACGCAAGGCATCGCGGATGGGTAGGCTGAGATTTCGAGTTGGTGGTCTCCCACTGGTGATCGATGCTTGCTGTGTGAAGAGACAAGCTGGCAGTGGGTCATACTGATTTTCGGTGCGGGTGGTGCCATCTTTGTGCAAACCTGTCCATTTGTGGTAGCAAAGAGCCCAAAAGCTCAATTTTAAGAGTACTGAGCCACACCAATGGTCCAGCACCTGAGAGCCCCCACTTGGGGGTCAGAAGCTTGCTGCAGCTGGGTCCAGAAACGATTCAAAAAGGGGGTGGTGATTAACAGAGTGTCTGAATTAAGCAGACCACTCTTACCCAGTCAAGAGATCAGGGCTTGATCCATCACCGTTATTTAGCTCACTGCATCACCCCAGTTCAGAACCTGGCTACATGCAAATTAGTCTGACCCAGTGCCTCATGGGAACAGGGCAGACCAAACTACCAAGCCAATTCTTCACCGGAAAGGAGACAAGCTTCCGGGGACCGGTTTCTGGCATTTCAGCCGTCATCGGCCCGGCTTGCTTGAATCCTGGTGGTGCAGTGAGCAAGGGACTCATGTCTGAGTATACCCTGCCACACTTGTGATGGCCAAAAACGATTCAAAAAGGGGGTGGTGATGAACAGAGTGTCTGAATTAAGCAGACCACTCTTACCCAGTCAAGAGATCAGGGCTTGATCCATCACCGTTATTTAGCTCACTGCATCACCCCAGTTCAGAACCTGGCTATATGCAAATTAGTCTGACCCAGTGCCTCATGGGAACAGGGCAGACCAAACTACCAAGCCAATTCTTCACCGGAAAGGAGACAAGCTTCCGGGGACCGGTTTCTGGCATTTCAGCCGTCGTCGGCCCGGCTTGCTTGAATCCTGGTGGTGCAGTGAGCAAGGGACTCATGTCTGAGTATACCCTGCCACACTTGTGGTGGCCAAAAACGATTCAAAAAGGGGGTGGTGATGAACAGTGTCTGAATTAAGCAGACCACTCTTACCCAGTCAAGAGATCAGGGCTTGATCCATCACCGTTATTTAGCTCACTGCATCACCCCAGTTCAGAACCTGGCTATATGCAAATTAGTCTGACCCAGTGCCTCATGGGAACAGGGCAGACCAAACTACCAAGCCAATTCTTCACCGGATATGAGACAAGCTTCCGGGGACCGGTTTCTGGCATTTCAGCCGTCGTCGGCCCGGCTTGCTTGAATCCTGGTGGTGCAGTGAGCAAGGGACTCATGTCTGAGTATACCCTGCCACACTTGTGGTAGCCAAAAACGATTCAAAAAGGGGGTGGTGATGAACAGAGTGTCTGATTTAAGCAGACCACTCTTACCCAGTCAAGAGATCAGGGCTTGATCCATCACCGTTATTTAGTTCACTACATCACCCCAGTTCAGAACCTGGCTATATGCAAATTAGTCTGACCCAGTGCCTCATGGGAACAGGGCAGACCAAACTACCAAGCCAATTCTTCACCGGAAAGGAGACAAGCTTCCGGGGACCGGTTTCTGGCATTTCAGCCGTCGTCGGCCCGGCTTGCTTGAATCCTGGTGGTGCAGTGAGCAAGGGACTCATGTCTGAGATACCCTACCACACTTGTGGTGGCCAAAAACGATTCAAAAAGGGGGTGGTGATGAACAGAGTGTCTGAAATAAGCAGACCACTCTTACCCAGTCAAGAGATCAGGGCTTGATCCATCACCGTTATTTAGCTCACTGCATCACCCCAGTTCAGAACCTGGCTATATGCAAATTAGTCTAACCCAGTGCCTCATGGGAACAGGGCAGACCAAACTACCAAGTCAGTTCTTCACCGGAAAGGAGACAAGCTTCCGGGGACCGGTTTCTGGCATTTCAGCTGTCGTCGGCCCGGCTTGCTTGAATCCTGGTGGTGCAGTGAGCAAGGGACTCATGTCTGAGTATACCCTGCCACACTTGTGGTGGCCAAAAACGATTCAAAAAGGGGGTGGTGATGAACAGAGTGTCTGAATTAAGCAGACCACTCTTACCCAGTCAAGAGATCAGGGCTTGATCCATCACCGTTATTTAGCTCACTGCATCACCCCAGTTCAGAACCTTGCTATATGCAAATTAGTCTGACCCAGTGCCTCATGGGAACAGGGCAGACCAAACTACCAAGCCAATTCTTCACCGTAAAGGAGACAAGCTTCCGGGGACCGGTTTCTGGCATTTCAGCCTTCGTCGGCCCGGCTTGCTTGAATCCTGGTGGTGCAGTGAGCAAGGGACTCATGTCTGAGTATACCCTGCCACACTTGTGGTGGCTAAAAACGATTCAAAAAGGGGATGGTAATGAACAGAGTGTCTGAATTAAGCAGACCACTCTTACCCAGTCAAGAGATCAGGGCTTGATACATCACCGTTATTTAGCTCACTGCATCACCCCAGTTCAGAACCTGGCTATATGCAAATTAGTCTGACCCAGTGCCTCATGGGAACAGGGCAGACCAAACTACCAAGCCAATTCTTCACCGGAAAGTAGACAAGCTTCCGGGGACCGGTTTCTGGCATTTCAGCCTTCGTCGGCCCGGCTTGCTTGAATCCTGGTGGTGCAGTGAGCAAGGGACTCATGTCTGAGTATACCCTGCCACACTTGTGGTGGCCAAAAACGATTCAAAAAGGGGGTGGTGATGAACAGAGTTTCTGAATTAAGCAGACCACTCTTACCCAGTCAAGAGATCAGGGCTTGATCCATCACCATTATTTAGCTCACTGCATCACCCCAGTTCAGAACCTGGCTATATGCAAATTAGTCAGACCCAGTGCCTCATGGGAACAGGGCAGACCAAACTACCAAGCCAATTCTTCACCAGAAAGGAGACAAGCTTCCGGGGACCGGTTTCTGGCATTTCAGCTGTCGTCGGCCCGGCTTGCTTGAATCCTGGTGGTGCAGTGAGCAAGGGACTCATGTCTGAGTATACCCTGCCACACTTGTGGTGGCCAAAAACGATTCAAAAAGGGGGTGGTGATGAACAGTGTCTGAATTAAGCAGACCACTCTTACCCAGTCAAGAGATCAGGGCTTGATCCATCACCGTTATTTAGCTCACTGCATCACCCCAGTTCAGAACCTGGCTATATGCAAATTAGTCTGACCCAGTGCCTCATGGGAACAGGGCAGACCAAACTACCAAGCCAATTCTTCACCAGAAAGGAGACAAGCTTCCGGGGACCGGTTTCTGGCATTTCAGCTGTCGTCGGCCCGGCTTGCTTGAATCCTGGTGGTGCAGTGAGCAAGGGACTCATGTCTGAGTATACCCTGCCACACTTGTGGTGGCCAAAAACGATTCAAAAAGGGGGTGGTGATGAACAGTGTCTGAATTAAGCAGACCACTCTTACCCAGTCAAGAGATCAGGGCTTGATCCATCACCGTTATTTAGCTCACTGCATCATCCCAGTTCAGAACCTGGCTATATGCAAATTAGTCTGACCCAGTGCCTCATGGGAACAGGGCAGACCAAACTACCAAGCCAATTCTTCACCGGAAAGGAGACAAGCTTCCGGGGACCGGTTTCTGGCATTTCAGCCGTCGTCGGCCCGGCTTGCTTGAATCCTGGTGGTGCAGTGAGCAAGGGACTCATGTCTGAGTATACCCTACCACACTTGTGGTGGCCAAAAACGATTCAAAAAGGGGGTGGTGATGAACAGAGTGTCTGAAATAAGCAGACCACTCTTACCCAGTCAAGAGCTCAGGGCTTGATCCATCACCGTTATTTAGCTCACTGCATCACCCCAGTTCAGAACCTGGCTATATGCAAATTAGTCTGACCCAGTGCATCATGGGAACAGGGCAGACCAAACTACCAAGTCAATTCTTCACCGGAAAGGAGACAAGCTTCCGGGTACCGGTTTCTGGCATTTCAGCATTCGTCGGCCCGGCTTGCTTGAATCCTGGTGGTGCAGTGAGCAAGGGACTCATGTCTGAGTATACCCTGCCACACTTGTGGTGGCCAAAAACGATTCAAAAAGGGGGTGGTGATGAACAGAGTGTCTGAATTAAGCAGACCACTCTTACCCAGTCAAGAGATCAGGGCTTGATCCATCACCGTTATTTAGCTCACTGCATCACCCCAGTTCAGAACCTGGCTACATGCAAATTAGTCTGACCCAGTGCCTCATGGGAACAGGGCAGACCAAACTACCAAGCCAATTCTTCACCGGAAAGGAGACAAGCTTCCGGGGACCGGTTTCTGGCATTTCAGCCGTCGTCGGCCCGGCTTGCTTGAATCCCGGTGGTGCAGTGAGCAAGGGACTCATGTCTGAGTATACACTGCCACACTTGTGGTGGCCAAAAACGATTCAAAAAGGGGGTGGGGATGAACAGAGTGTCTGAATTAAGCAGACCACTCTTACCCAGTCAAGAGATCAGGGCTTGATCCATCACCGTTATTTAGCTCACTGCATCACCCCAGTTCAGAACCTGGCTATATGCAAATTAGTCTGACCCAGTGCCTCATGGGAACAGGGCAGACCAAACTACCAAGCCAATTCTTCACCGGAAAGGAGACAAGATTCCGGGGACCGGTTTCTGGCATTTCAGCCGTCGTCGGCCCGGCTTGCTTGAATCCTGGTGGTGCAGTGAGCAAGGGCCCAGGAGCTGGTTGGGTAGCATTTATGTCCCTGAGGCTCAGATTAGGAAGCCAGCAGACTAGCCCTTGGAGTCACCCTGGGTTTCTGGGTTCAAGATGAAGTTGCATGTCCAGTTTGTCCTCCCCATGCAAGGGCCTGCAACAGATCGATGGACTTATGGTTGCAGGGAAAAAAAAAATAGAACGCCCCTACCACTGAATAAGATCCTTTTCTACCTGACTCTTGTGAAAAACTTGGACTCTTTTAAAACCTGAATAGACCTTGAAGCCACGTGGATTACAGCTTGTGTGTTCCCCTCCCTGGCCACATCCGTCTGCCCTGACGAAGGTGCCTCACACCGAAACGCGCGTCGGCGCTACCACCCAGGACGGCAACATTATACCATCCAATTCGCCTTCCCTCTGGTACACCTTTGTCCATGCAACCATAAGTCCATCGATCTGTTGCAGGCCGTGTGAATCCCACTTGTTTGAATGGTTTGAATGTGTATTAGTCTGAATGAGCCTTTGAAGGTGTGATTGTCTGTTGAGTCCCTCTAAAGTGCCCCGGAGTGCCTGGAACACTGAATTGCATGATGACGTTTCCCCCTGACTTGATATAAAATATCACTTCGATTGCCTTTTTAAACTCCTGAATATCCCATCCCTGAATGTCTTTTTATAAATATGTACACAAAAATCAATAAAAATTTATTTTTTCATAAATAGTATGATTTGAATCTTTGGCTCTAATACCTGGTAATGTTGCTCCCTCTCTAAAAGAACTGGATCCTCTGAAGGACCATTGGGTACTTATTTTGGCAGGGTGTTCTTCTTTATTTCTGCTTTGATCCCCTCCCTTCCTGCCTACATCATATATTGCTTTGGGGAACCCCCTTCCATTGTACCGAAACGCGTTGACTACCTCGTGTTTTTATAAAAAGGAAGAACCTTGAATAAAGAAGCTATATACCACGACCTGCTCCTTCTGTTCTTTAGAATTTGTCTTTGTATATATTTTTCTCACTGCTAAATGGAGTGCCGGATCATTGTTTTTTAAATTATTGTTCTGTGGTATTGCTCGATGCATCTCAGGTCCAGGGCACCCAAACTCATAACCATACCCAACTCAAGGGGATAGGTGCAGTCGCTTTTACCCCATACCCTGTGTACATTAGCACAAACCCTTTGGCTGCCAGTTTGCAGTACCACATTATTGATCAGGGAAGGGCACTGTCTGCAGTTAAGGTAACATTTTTGTCCATATGTTAACGCAGTTCAAACTTGTTTTTATGGTTCATTAATTGAAAGCTTTTATTATTAGGGTGAGTGCTCTAAGTAAATGTTGTAAGCTCTGACTGCACTACTGACAGTGGTTCTAGTATTATAATGTGTACACACGGTTTCAAAGTTTAGCAATATGAGGCTATATATAATGCTCCCAGAATGCTCTATGATTTGATGCAAATATTTGCAGAAGCTTGAAAGCAAGATTGATGATTCTTTGCTTTCAAAATAAAATGTTCATAAAAAATGAAAGTAGGAAAAAATACATGTTGCTTAACTATTGTAAAATTTCAGGTACCATTTCTTTGCAGCATCATTTGGTAACGTGCTGATTCATGCTAGTATTTCCCAAAAATATTCATAATAGAAAATCAGTGTAACCAGTTTCAATAAGATTATGGAAAACAAAAATAAACAAGCATTGGCAAAGCCAGTAGATCTGAAATTAGTGGTCAGCTTTTTACTTTTGTCTATATGTGAATTGTTTTGGCATGGTTTTTGAAAAACCATATTTGTGTGGGAGCTGCCAGGCTCTCACCATTATATTAAACATTGACAAAAGCAAAAATAGTTTTTGGTCTCAAAAAGCACACACTGCCACAGTAGTTACTGGCACTGAACAAAACTACTTTGTGTGCCGATATGCTCCTTGTGAGAGAACAGAATGCTGCCACTCACAGTGAATTAACACCATACACAGGGTCTGGGCTTACTGGCAATAAGGACAAGCCTCACCAGAACAATGATAAACCAAGAAAAATACCAATATTGCCACCTTATTTGAACCTTGGATCTCGAGTGATC
The DNA here is from genome assembly GCF_964263255.1 of Lissotriton vulgaris. Taxonomy (NCBI): domain Eukaryota; kingdom Metazoa; phylum Chordata; class Amphibia; order Caudata; family Salamandridae; genus Lissotriton; species Lissotriton vulgaris. The sequence goes on along the minus strand of NC_141698.1, from coordinate 1,068,502,400 downwards.
TCTCGAATGACTGAATGAAGCAGTAATTCTCAATGAACCATATTTCAGAATGAATCAGTTTTTTTTAATGTTAAACTTAGATGCATGTATCAATTCAGTATGCAATTTTCGTTTTTTGATTAATGGAACATTTCTTTTGTTCCACACTGAGCACAGATATTAAAGCAATTAACAATAAGTACAAAACATAATTAGACCACAAAATCACAACTCACACTCATCATTCATACCACACAAAACAGTCAAGATATAATACACTTATTTACAATCTATACAATATCACAGTTGTAATACAAACACAGCATTGGAAATGAATAAGTACACAACGTTATTAGTTTTTGAAATAATCAAAGGTTCCTAATGCCGGATGGAAGAGGTCTACGCGTTTCGATAACCCCTGGGTATGGGGAAATCTCATCAGGACCGTGTGCCTGTGAATGGAGAACAAGAATCTATCAGAGGGGGGGACAAAACCAGCTACCTCACAACGCTATATTGAGACAAAAGGGCACAAATCCTACCTCTCAGTGGAAGGCTTTGCTTTTGTGGGTCTCACTGTTGGATAAAAAATGAGGTGGATTTAAAAACCTCTAAAGAGAGGATGCCAGGGAGGCAATTGGTAATCTCAACATGAACATTCACTCGTGTCTACTTACATCGTGTTGCGCCTACTGCGGCGGTTTTTTGAACTGGAAGGGTCAGGTTGGTGCGGAGAGCTGGGGGATAAGAAAATGGCTTGTGAGCTTAATTTGAGGGGGGGCGAGCCACTCGGTCTCTGTATGGTGTAGATTTAAAGGAAAAGAGGGGCGCACTTACTTTTGTATGTTGAGCGCAGAGATTTCAATTGTGTCTCGGGTTTCGTGGAGTGAGTCAGTAGCGTGCTCCTGTTTTCCTGTCAGTGAAATGGAGCAGGTATCAGATATCTGAATTGCGTGAAAAGATCACCGAATTTGCAGTGGTTTACTTGCTTATGTTAACATTTTACCTGTGAGCGTCGTGTCCGCTGTCTTCATGGGGGGGTCTGCACTCGTCGATCTCTGTTCAGTAAGTCCAGTGACCGGCACCATCCAGTCGGTAACTTCGCTCTCGTGTTCATTTGGGTTTAAATTCACTTCCTGGTTGCCCGAGGGATTTTGGGGATTGTAGTTCTTTCGCCCGTTGTCATGGAAACGGGCCGCTTGTGGTGTCAGGAGTAAATGGGGCCGTAGGTCACGGTCTCGCAAGGAAACAGCAGTCTGAATCTCGGTTTTTGCGCAATCATTAGCCTATTAGAGGCGATATAGTTCGGAAAGTTCATTAAGTCCGTTTATGGCAGAGTTGAATTTGACAATTAACATTGCTTCCGTGCGAGACAGTTTCTCTTCTATGTCTCTGTCTGGAGACATAGAAGAGAAACTGTCTCGCACGGAAGCAATGTTAATTGTCAAATTCAACTCTGCCATAAACGGACTTAATGAACTTTCCGAACTATATCGCCTCTAATAGGCTAATGATTGCGCAAAAACCGAGATTCAGACTGCTGTTTCCTTGCGAGACCGTGACCTACGGCCCCATTTACTCCTGACACCACAAGCGGCCCGTTTCCATGACAACGGGCGAAAGAACTACAATCCCCAAAATCCCTCGGGCAACCAGGAAGTGAATTTAAACCCAAATGAACACGAGAGCGAAGTTACCGACTGGATGGTGCCGGTCACTGGACTTACTGAACAGAGATCGACGAGTGCAGACCCCCCCATGAAGACAGCGGACACGACGCTCACAGGTAAAATGTTAACATAAGCAAGTAAACCACTGCAAATTCGGCGATCTTTTCACGCAATTCAGATATCTGATACCTGCTCCATTTCACTGACAGGAAAACAGGAGCACGCTACTGACTCACTCCACGAAACCCGAGACACAATTGAAATCTCTGCGCTCAACATACAAAAGTAAGTGCGCCCCTCTTTTCCTTTAAATCTACGCCCCCCCTCAAATTAAGCTCACAAGCCATTTTCTTATCCCCCAGCTCTCCGCACCAACCTGACCCTTCCAGTTCAAAAAACCGCCGCAGTAGGCGCAACACGATGTAAGTAGACACGAGTGAATGTTCATGTTGAGATTACCAATTGCCTCCCTGGCATCCTCTCTTTAGAGGTTTTTAAATCCACCTCATTTTTTATCCAACAGTGAGACCCACAAAAGCAAAGCCTTCCACTGAGAGGTAGGATTTGTGCCCTTTTGTCTCAATATAGCGTTGTGAGGTAGCTGGTTTTGTCCCCCCCTCTGATAGATTCTTGTTCTCCATTCACAGGCACACGGTCCTGATGAGATTTCCCCATACCCAGGGGTTATCGAAACGCGTAGACCTCTTCCATCCGGCATTAGGAACCTTTGATTATTTCAAAAACTAATAACGTTGTGTACTTATTCATTTCCAATGCTGTGTTTGTATTACAACTGTGATATTGTATAGATTGTAAATAAGTGTATTATATCTTGACTGTTTTGTGTGGTATGAATGATGAGTGTGAGTTGTGATTTTGTGGTCTAATTATGTTTTGTACTTATTGTTAATTGCTTTAATATCTGTGCTCAGTGTGGAACAAAAGAAATGTTCCATTAATCAAAAAACGAAAATTGCATACTGAATTGATACATGCATCTAAGTTTAAAATTAAAAAAAACTGATTCATTCTGAAATATGGTTCATTGAGAATTACTGCTTCATTCAGTCATTCGAGAGATCACTCGAGATCCAAGGTTCAAATAAGGTGGCAATATTGGTATTTTTCTTGGTTTATCATCGCCACTCACAGTGAAGCCAGTGGATACAGAGAGAGACAGAATTTTAATAAATGCAAAAGGTCATGGTAAGCGCCAGACCAAATTAGGGGCCCAATTATTAAAGAAAGTCTCAAAAGTGCACACCTGATATGTGTCCTTGCATTAAGTGCAGCTATACGGCTTTCATGAATTCCCAAGAATTTACAAAAGTAGGACAAGAAATAGTACTCCAAATTTTTGTGAACTGCATTTTAGCATGAACCAATATGCATGTGTAGATTTGCTCACGAGAAAATCTGAGTGTTTGCAAGTTCGCTTTCCCTCCAACCACTTTTTTCCTAACTCTGGAAGAAGGCTTACGTCTGCCATTGTCAGGAGTAAATTTCCAACATTTCTCAGTATGGGAAAAGATTAGAGAAGAGTTGTTGGAAACCCTTAAAACATGCAAGTTAGTAGTTTTGCACAGACTCAAAAGACCATTCTAACCCAGGAACTATTGCTTACCACTACCTTCAGCGCTAGAGTGTAGATCTGCGGAAACGTGGCAACATAAGGAGATTGCAAGTTTTCAAACACTACTATGGTATTAACCCTGGCATAATCAGAGAGGCTATATCAAAGCTAGATATAATGAGATTCCTGCCATAATTTGTCACCGCAATACATAGCACCAAAGCGATAAATGGATTTTGTTACAGGACAATGGTCAAGTAGATATTTTATTAAATTCCACACCCCTGTTAGGGTTTGTAAACTAGAACTTAAAAGTTGAAAGAGTTATTGTTTATTTTAGATGCCAATTCTTCTACACAGTAGGTTGTGCTCATATGTAAGAACAGGCAGAGTGTATATATGCAGTATCTACCTTCCTCTCCCACATCCCACGCCCTTTTCCCACGGTCTACTGCTGGCCTGCATAGTACTCCTTTCACTGTACTCAGCGGGTTCATGGAAGCAAGGATATTGACATCTCTCCTATTGAATAAGTATAGCCAAGTTAGTGCATATCTGACACCTAGCTCCATGACATAATCAATAATAATACTGCCCTGTTTTTTTTAAAGCTGTCTTCTGGGAGCACACTGCTGCTTTGCTGTTAGGTTTACTTTATAATTACATCCATAAATATGATGGTGACACAGTACGTACCTGGACAACATGATGGTTTTCTCAATGTTGTCTACTTCATCTTTGCTTCTGTAGATGTGACAACATTTTTATCCATTGCTCCTTGGGTCCGTGCCTTGAATCCCGGACCTGTTTGATAGGCTGAGGAAACCTACGTCACCTCCACACCAAAACAAATTCTGCATTCCATTGCACCTGAAATCCTCCTTCCTGTGTTTTTCTGGGCATTATATGGCAAACCCTGAAGACCTCAGTTGCAGCCATCCGGTATGCAATGGGAGATATTTGAAGAATGGTTGATCAGGTGATCCTCACTGCATCGGGAGATATTTGTAGAATGGTTGACCACTTGATCCCCCTTGCATCAGGAGATATTTGTAGAATGGTTGACTACTTTATCCCCATTGCACCGTAAGATATTTGTAGAATGGTTGACCACTTGATCCCGCTTGCATCAGGAGATATTTGTAGAATGGTTGACTAGCTGATCCCGATTGCACCGTAAGATATTTGTAGAATGGTTGACCACTTGATCCCCCTTGCATCAATAGATACTTGTAGAATGGTTGACTAGCTGATCCCCATTGCATCGGGAGATATTTGTAGAATGGCTGACCAGTTGATCCCCATTGCATCAGGAGATACTTGTAGAATGGTTCAGTAGCTGATCCCCATTGCATCAAGAGATATTTGTAGAATGGTTGACCACCTGATCCCCATTGCTCCAGGAGATATTTGTAGAATGGTTGATCAGTTGATCTCCATTGTATCAGGAGATATTTGTAGAATGGTTGACCAGTTGATCCCCATTACATCAGGAGATATTTGTAGAAGGGTTGATGACTTGATCCCAATTGCATCAGGAGATATATGTAGAAGGGCGGACCAGCTGATCCCCATTGCACCAGGAGATACTTGTAGAATGGTTGACCAGTTGATCCCCATTGCCCCAGGAGATATTTGTAGAAGGGTTGATGACTTGATCCCAATTGCATCAGGAGATATATGTAGAAGGGCGGACCAGCTGATCCCCATTGCACCAGGAGATACTTGTAGAATGGTTGACCAGTTGATCCCCATTGCCCCAGGAGATATTTGTAGAAGGGTTGATGACTTGATCCCAATTGCATCAGGAGATATATGTAGAAGGGCGGACCAGCTGATCCCCATTGCACCAGGAGATACTTGTAGAATGGTTGACCAGTTGATCTCCATTGCATCAGGAGATATTTGTAGAAGGGTTGATGACTTGATCCCAATTGCATCAGGAGATATATGTAGAAGGGCGGACCAGCTGATCCCCATTGCATCAGGAGATATGTGTAGAATGGTTGACCAGGTGATCCCGATTGCATTAGAAGATACTTGTAGAATGGTTAACCAGATGATCCCCCTTGATTTTGGAGATAATTGTGGAATGGTTGACAAGTTGATCCCCATTGCATCAAGAGATATTTGTAGACTGGTTGACCAGGTTATTCATATTGCATCAGTAGAGACTTGTAAAATGCTTGATCAGTTGACCCCTATTGTATTATGAGATGCTTCTAGAATGATTGACCAGTTGATCCCCATTGCATTAGGAGATTCTTGCAGAAAGGTTTTCAAGTTGATCCCCATTGTTCCTCCTGCTTTTCCCCTGCTCTATAAAAGCATTAGAGGGTACACTGTAAATCCATATTTGTAAAGCGCAAACTACTCACCCTTACGGGTCTCAAGGCAACGGGAGCCGTCGTGGAAATTAGGTGAGCTGTTGCCCAGAGTCACATGGGGCTGAGCTGGTTGCAGGAGGCGGGGATCTAACCGTGAACCCTGTGCTCCGAAATCAGTTGCCCTGGCCGCTGCACCACACCTCTCCACTGTGGCATGACTGGCACGGTGTTTCGTTGCCAAAGAAAGCTCATCTTTTGGTTGACCCACGCTTTGATGCCAGAGACCCTACAGAGGGGGCCCAGTAACTGGTGCTTTGGCGGGGCTGGGTGCCAGACCATAGAGGCATCTTACAAGGCAGTCGTGTTGGAACCACGCGTGCAGCAAGTGCTGCAGCACCCCTGTCATGGTGCAATTTCAGAATGATAATAGGGCAATATGGCCTTTGAACTTCTCTTATTCTATAAGATTAGCTGAGTGCTGAAATAGTGTGAAAGGCCAATTGTAATTAAGCATATTCTGGAAACTTATTAAAAACCACTGCATGTAATTTTATTATGTAAATGCATATTAAATTTCATCTGTCGGCAAAGTGAAAGCAATTTAAAATGTAATTATAATCATTAGAGTGTCCATGATAAGGTAAAAAAAGGAAGGATGTGAACGATACCTTAAAAGGTATCAATGCGAGAAATTATTTTGTACTTCTTTTTGTAACTACACAAATAGTTAAGACGAGGCCCATTAGGTCCATTAGGCTTCCTATTGTGATGGGAAGCCAGATGTGCAGAGGGTGAAAGAAACAAACTAGAACACGTTCAATGCATGTTTCGTCTTGCAGGGAGCCTTAAACCGCCCTGGATCATTATTGTACTTAAATAAAATATCCTTTTTGAATTAAAATTGACCCAATTGCAAATACACAAATCAATGCACTTTGTGACTCAATAGGCAGTTCTTGGCATACCAAGTTTGTGACAGCCACTTTAGATACTGTGATTTACTTTTCAGTGATTATTTTGTGAAATAAATAAGTGCCAGGGTTCTTACAAGGAGGCCACTGTAGCTTGCACCACGTATTGCCTATGCCGTGCTGCCAATGATCGTAACAATACAACTACTAACCATCACACTCCTACAAGTGGGACAGTTAGGACTATTCCAGACCTCCAAAGCTATACGATTGGCTTGGGTGGTAGGTACAAGTCATTTTTAATGCATAATGAATTAATAACTAACTACTGTTGTGGTCATCTCTAAATTAGCCAGACAGCACCACCTTGTGGCGGACTGTCACAAGCACTGGTTTTTACAATTGAGTGCTGGTGCTGAGAGCAGAAACCACCAGCTCAAATTAAGCACTGCTTTACCTTTTCTCCTGGGTGCTTCAGTACTTGTGCTGCCCAAGTTTACAAGCCTGGGCTCAATGTTCAGGGTGTTGCTGTGTCCAAGGAGCAGGCACGTTCATTGTGTTAGTTTTTTCGTTCTGAGACGTTTTGTGATGTTAACGGTAGGGTTATGAACTCACTGAGCTGCCTTCTATTAGTTTCTATTCAGCTGCTCGTTATGAGTCCACTTCTATTCCTTCCACCTTAGCTGATGGAATAACTATGCCTACACAGGACACGCAACCTGCCAATCCTTCGCTTCTCCCTAGGCCCTTCTTCTTAATGGACTGGGGAATTCAGTTCCCTGCTCAAACATGGGTTTACACATTACACAGAGATTAGTAATGTAGTTATTTATTTATGCAGTTTTATGTGGCGCAGACATGGCCCAGGGGCATAAGAGCACTCTACAAAAAAGGGAGGAAGTATCAATACAAGAGCAGAGCATGATACACTCCAGCAGAGGCAAAACACATTTACCATAGGAACAAAATGTAGAGGGGTGTTGAATAATGCAAGGAACATGAACATTGACCAGGGGTAGGAGTCTGATGTTTGTCTTAAACACCACACCAGTACATTTCCCCAGTACTCATTTCAGCAGGTCAAACCCACCAAAATGTACCAGCCGCAAATGCTCTGAAAACTCAGATACATGTAAAAAGAAATGCAGCAAACATCTCTTTCTGCATGCAGCTCCTCATATTCCTCTGAGGAATTCAGAATCAGAGGTATCTACAGAGTCTGGTAAATGCTTCACCCATGTGAACTGGTAAGCACTTGTGGCAGTAAATACCCTCCAGAGTTCCACCAAACTCTGAATTAGGGCTAAGGAGCCAGTAGGGCTGTATTTACTCTAACACTGTGAATTGTTTTCAAACCTGCTGTTGCTTTCACCTTTTGATTTACACACCATTGATTTATACTACACACGGTGGCGGCTCCTCCACTATGGCGAAGAGGCGTTGCCCCCCTGCCACCCTCAAAACTTGTAAAACAAAACGATAATAAAATAGGTTTATTATCGTTTTATTTTTCAGGTTCTACGGGCTGGCGCGTCTTTGGGTGGGGCCATCGCAAGGCAGTGACGAGAGGGAGTGGTGGGCATTACTATCCGTGCGCATATCAGTTTGGCCGGCCATCTCAGGATGGCCAAACCGACATGCGCACTGAGCTGTTTCCAATCAAGCTTCGTTGCCTGGTTGGAGACAGCAAGCACAGGCTTCCAGTCTCTCTGGGAGTGCAAATTCACAGCACTTAGGCCAATCCTGATGCTGCTTTCAAGCATAACAGCAGCGTTAGGATTGGCCACAGGGGACGCTGGGAGCCTGTGTGCTACAGCAACGACACGGAATAGAAGAGCATCGGGAGGTAGGTAAGTTCTTTTTTTCGCTACTTTTTAATATGTTGTCTTTGTTGTTCGTTTCCCCAAATCTCCCCGTTTTCCCCCCGCCACACCACTCCGCCTGCATACCAGCTGCTTCTGACTAGACATAGCCAAACCAATTAGATTTGTGGAGCTTGTTTCCTGTAGCGTGATTTTACAACTATCATTCCAGTGGTGCATAGGGGCAGAAAGTCTTAGAGTGGGGGTGCTGCAGCCCCCCCCACATAACCATGCTGGACTTCAGAAAATGAATGAACAATAAAGATGCCTTTAAATTTAGTTTTTATCTTGTCACATTTGCTTTGTGTTCAAAGGCAGAGGTCAAATGTCAGCTGTCTTCTGACAAATGCTGCTCACTCTTTTCACATGGAGATTGGTGTTTACTTTTCTTTCTCTGACTGCAGTTTTTTAGGATTTATGAACAAAGTGGGAAGTTTGCCTGACACACACGGGTATGTCTATTTTTCACAACAAAATGGAAATATGTGTAAATGAGCTCTTCAAATATTTCAAAATATATCACCTTTTAGAAAGCATAAATGAAGTACTTTTTTCTACTTCTGAAGAGTGATGAAAGCAAAGGTTTTAATAGGATCAAAACAAATCAAGACACTTGGTGATGCACATTTGATAAATACTGTCTGAAACCACACATTATCTATTAGAGGTGCCCTATATATGTTATCAGTAAGACTGCAATTCTCTGCAGATGTATTAGCTATTTCAATGGAACCCGTGCTGTATTTAAATAACAGTGCACTACCACAGCAGGCTCTAGTGGTATATTTGCAACAGTGTACTCCAAAATGCCTCTGCGGCTACATACCACACCTTTACTACTCTCTTTGCTGAACAGGCGTGGCTCATTTGCTGCATTCGTGCTTTGTGTGACGCTTAGATTTTTCCATGATCCCTCTGACTTCAGTGACATCACATTGATAGCAGCACCCCCACTTTGGACATCGTTTCACCTCCACTACAGTGGTGGAAGTAACATCATAGACACTTCAGGCTTAATGACATCATAGGAAGTGACGTCACACAACATGAGAGTCTGATGGAAAGGCCACTGCAGCTTTTCATGTCAAGCAATCTTTACTGAAAGCTGGAGGCTGTTGCATGTTCATGAACACCGGTTGATAACAGACACAACTAACTTCAAAAACAAGCGCATACTAAAATCTGAGCCGCCAGCGGTCCACATGATAGGATGATCATGGACGATGATTCATCAAAACGCCATTGGCAGTAGGGCTCAATCACACACCTCTTGCCACTGTTACACTCACAGTGTTGACCTCTTGTCACAGCTTTTCCCCTTTAACATCCTCCTTTTCCCTGTTGAGAAGCTTGAGCAAGGATAAGTTGTACATCTTACTTTTTGTGCCTTCTTTGTTCTTCATGGTCCTTGTGACCAAGGGTAGCAAGGGCAGACCATAGGGTGACCAAAGGACAAGACATGGAGGGTAGCTGTTACCTCTAGTTAACGCCCATAGATGCCAAACCGTCTGCAGAGCATCGATTGCCCAAAACCTGGACTTTACTTGGACAAATAATGTTTTGAAGGCGTGTTAGTCCAATAAGTTCAATGGTAGCAAGCTGAGGTTACAACTCCCAGACTGTACTCTGTTCTTAAAGGAAAGCCCAGGTCTAGATGCACGGCCAAGCAAGGGTTAACATGTGGCTCCATGTCAGGCAATGCAGGGGCTTGTAAATGAAAGCTCAGCCCTGGAAGTGAGTAGCCGCAGGCCACCCGATGTGCATATCAAAATAGGACTCAGACATGCTGCCCTGGCTTTCCTTGAAGTTCTAACCTCTCTGAGGAAACAGAATACAGTATGAAACTAAAGAACTTTTGTCACTGATTCAAAGCTCTCAAGGGTCTCAGGGTCAGCAAATCAGGACCACATTTACCTTTCCAAGTTGGTAACTGCACTTTTAATTTTATGAGATAAATAGAACTACATCTCCCGGGATGCAACGCAAAAACGAGAGGTAGATTCGCAAACATTTTGCGCTGGATTAGCTAACCAGCAAAAAATGTTTTTTCCTAATTCACTTTCCAGTACAAAACTTGCTATGCGCTCGAAAGTAACCAAAAGTAACATAAAGTGCTTTGCATTACTTTGAGTCAAAGAGGCCTGGGCCAGCCTGGCTGTAGCGGGCACCGGGCGTGTGCCCGGTGGGCCAGAAAGGGGGGAGCTTGTTTTGGAGTGGTGGGGGCCATTTTTGTTACAGGGGAGGGCAGTTTTGCAGCAGTGCTGCAATTTCGGCCCCCTGTAACAAAAGCAGCAGTAGTCTTTCCCAGCAGCACCCAAACCTGGTGCCTGTCCGACTTAATTGCCAGAACTGGTTTGCGTTCTCAGTCTGGCCATGAAAGGGGTGTTACGTCGAAGGTTCATGGGGTTTCCCATACATCCACCCATGCTTTTTGTGTTGAAATTGTTTATTAGCATTTATTAAATATAAGACAATAAAAGCAATAAAATACAGAAATGTGCAATATGATAACATAAATTACATCGGAAGTAATGCATAAAGTTATATATATATATGAATTCATAATGATGAAGACTGTATCTTATTTTAATACAGATAATACAATAATAAGATGAAAGGAGGATAAAAGAATTCAGTTGTGAATAAAACAATAAGCTATTTGTTCGAAAAACTCTAATGACTTATGGTGAGATAAAAAGTAATTTTAAAGCAAAAAAGTTCAAGAACTTGATATAAGGTGAAGCCTAAAATTGCAAACGAATAAGTGAGAGAAAGACAGGAAATGTGGGTAGAAAGAAAATAAAGAATATTAAAGGAGAGGTATCACTGCAGTAAAATATAAAAGAATAGAACGTATAGTATAGAAAATTATATAGGAAAATTAACCAAAGATAAAAAGGAAGAAATTGGAGGAAATAAGATGATAGCGGATTTAGAACAGGTTTTCAGTGTTGGTATATAAATGCATGACAGTAAAGGTGAGAAAAGAAGAAAATTAGAAGCAAGAGTAAAATAGAAAGAGGGAACAAGTTATGATACAGTGGAATCCACTATAGAGAGACCGGCCGGAATAGTCTATCACGGAAGGATTATTCAATTGTAGAAAGGGGGCCCAAATTTGATTAAATGATTGTGTCTGATCTTGCAAATTGTGGATAACTCTTTCATAAGAGGCAGTTTGTACCATAGCCACCAGCCAAGATTCCGAAGAGGGTGGAGTCGAAGATTTCCATTGCTGTAGTATGCATATTTTAGCTGTGGTTAGAGCGCTATACAAAAGACGGCATTGTGGTTTGGAAAGGTGTGGTAAAGTTCGTAAATCATGCAGAAGAATAATGGCTGGTGTCAGGGGCGGCCTTAGGCATGTACAAGCTGTGCACCTGCATAGGGCCCCCAAATCCCAGGGGCCGCCACGCCAATATATATCCTTGATATAATAATCCTCTGAGGATGGATACATATTTGTGTGGTGGCCCCTGGCAGGGATTTGGTGGCCTCTGGCTCTATTCCACTTCCAAACAACCTGACCCCCCCTCTTCACTGGCCTCCACGCTCCGCCCCGCCCGGACCCCCTCTTCCGGGGCCCCCTACCTATGCTCCATGCCTAGGGCCACCATGATCCTAGAGCCGCCCCTGCTGGTGTTAACGGTAAATCCAAAGGCAGAGGGTGTTGTAAAACCTGACCTATGTAGGACCAATAGGATTGGATGATGGGGCAAGAACAGAGGATGTGGACTATGTCACAACCAGAAATATCACATCTCCAACAATTAGTATGAGGAAGAAGTCCAGCTTGATGCAGTTTTGAGGTGGACCAATTCCAGTCATGTAAAATCTTGAATATGCAAACTTTCTGTTGTGCTTCTCTGACTCCTCTGGTTAAAGTTTCCAAAAGAGTAACCACCCATGCCTTTTGATGCTTAACCCTGACTACTGAAATTAGAAGACAGAGTTTAGTGCCAAAAATTAATGCCGATGAAAAGCAGGGCTTAAAAGGAGAATTGGTTTAATTTCTCTTTTCTTTTCCAACTTTGCATTTGTGCTGCGCTGTACAGCACACATACAGAATAGGAAAAGGGTTTTACTTGTCTAGCCATAGTATTTTGTACAGGAAGAGTATCCTTCCTATACAAAACTTATGGAAGACTCAGGCATGCACACTAGCGCTATGGCGCTAAGGTTTGTGCCTGGCGCACGGCAGCTGCAATCAGCGCCGGTGCTAGTGAGAGGAGCGGGCCATAGCCCTGTGAAGACAACGCAGCACATCATTTTTGGCCGCTGTGCTGCGTTCCGCGACACCTTTGCGAATCTTGGCCTTGGACCGGATGAGCTACTCAAACATGGATTTGTGAAACCTGAGTGTTATGCACCCTTTTATAAGGCCCGCTTCTAGAGAGGGGTAAAGGTGCCTTCAAGGGAGTTTGTTTGAATAACAATTAGTGGTTTAAACTGACTTTATAGGGTAAGTTAATACTCCTTGCATGAAATCAATTCAACAAAAATTAGATAATTAATTGTATGTAGTCACTGTTTGATCAAAAACACATATACACAGCATAAATAACAAACACAAAGGTGTATTTAGAAACATTGAATTTATCAAGTGGTAAGAAGGTCGATGATTTCATATACAGATAAAGTTAATTCAAAAGTGCTTAGGTCTGCAGGTACAAAAAAGATATACTAATGAATAACTCAACAGAGCCTAAAAACACCTATCCGCAATCAAAGTAAATGTGACAAAGAGAGGATGAGGTGGAGGTCGACGTTTCAGTCTCCTAGATACAACTTTCTGAGACCATCTTCAGGACAGTTGTCAATTGTATGCTGTATAAAAAACCAAGTATAATCTGAAATAAAAATATTTACAGTTATACATCTATCATATCTATTTACAAACTTGATACACCTTTGTAACAAAACAAAAAACACTAGTGACAATGACATAAACATTACTATACATACAAAAATAGCATATAGTTCAACCTTGATTTGCTTAATAAGGATACCATATTATTAACATTGTTGATTAGTTACATTCTCTATTGATGGTAAGAAGAAAAGAGAGTTACATAATAGTAGTAGTACATACTGAAGTTTTAAGAGTAGTGTCAAAAAAACACTTCCTAACTGTAGTGATATCGAAGAAATTGAACTTCACTGAACATATTGATTTAGACATATACCATCAACTAGAATGGTGACTTAAAAATTCAAAGAGACTCGTATTTCATCACAAATATCAGTAATTAAATGCTCATAAAGATATTCAAAGAGTCATGAAGAACATGTCTATTGGGCATTATAGCAGTGTCAAATGTTCACAGAGACATTCAAGTATTCAAGAGTCGTGAAAAACATGGTTATTATGCATTATAGCTCATTAATATAAAAACGAATGAATTTCAGTGAAGAAATGCTGTTTATGTCAATTTGCATAAAGCAAAACATCATTTTCAGAAGACCAATAGCATAACAGAATTAGAATAGGGTCACATTTTCTAAAGAAGCACAAACACAGTATATGTTAAGCTGCCATGCTCAGCATATGCTACTGAAATAAATGCACGACTGGAAGTGAAACCTCCCCTCCCCCATCTGTTCCAACTTCATTATGTGTTGATCGCACAGCCAGGGGTGCAATGCATATGTATGTGTTTTGTAAAAGGCTGTGCAGCTGTGAGGCTGAGCCATGTAACTTCAGGGCACAGCTGATTTGTGGACTGTTAGATCTTTTATTTTATTTGCACAGCGTTTTCATCTTTAGAAAAAAGGGCGCCCTTTTTCTCCGCCCCCCTCAATAAATCCAGACTTGTTGGGATGCGCTGAATACATTATGCCTGTCTCCCAACGCTTCAAAGCGAAACGCTGCATAACAAGCTCAAACGGAGGAAACATCGCTTTTTCAGAAATTTCCAAGAAATGCAGCTCAGAAGTGCTGCTATCTGACATGGTGCTTATTTTTAAACTTCAAATAGAGTCACGTGATTTATATCATTTTTTTAAGAAAACGGGGATCTAAATTTTGAACTGTTGTGCCTCCTAATTCTAGTTAATGAAAAACACATTTCTTTCTGCCCAGAGCAGCCCTACCATGTTTCTCAGATCCGTTAGCTGCAAGTTGGTACAGTCCAGGTTTTTGCTTTGCATTCTGGGACTTGTAGTTTTGTTTATCCCATTATAATACTAGTCCCCTAAGTTCCATAGTGTAAAGAAATAAAGTGGACCGGAGAAACTAAGGACACGTGCGCCTGGGGAACTTAGCAGCTATGAAAGTAAAAGTGAAGATTATCTGCTCCCATTTGCCTGAGCCACCACCCCCACTTTAGCTTGTTCTCCAAGAATTAAAACACACAAAAGGTGGAATTGTGCAAATCCTCACAAAAATAATCACTGACAAACCTAGCAGGCTTGTCTTTTGTTTAGGGCACATATAAAAAAAAGTTTGTAAATTGATACTTGTATAGCGCACTACTCACCCACAAGAGTCTCATGGCGCTTGGACAAATACCGCTGTGGAACCCATCCTGGCTTTCCCTGTGAGGCGTCCATTCCTGGGCACACCCAAGGTGGAGGCCAGGCATCCTTAGCATTGTAGGGGCCGTTGTAGAAATTAAGCAAGCTATTGCCCAGAGTTGCAGAGTGGGACTCCATGATTGGAATAGGCACCGAGGCGAGAATTATCAGGTCTGTGGAATTTTGAGCCCAAGACCCACGAGGCGGGGAATTGAACCTTTGTCCCGGGCTAGACCTCTGCATCATGGTCTGCCGCGCTGACCATTGAGCCACACTTCTCCACTCATTGTGCCACACTTCTCCACGAACAACACACACAGATCACCACACCTACAAATGCCCATTTTGACCCGTTAACCGCGGAGCGAATTCCGCCACGGTGCGGGTGTTTTATTAGGTGGGTGGGTCTGCGTCGGCCAATGGTAGTGCTCGCGATGGCTATTTGCCGACTCAAGCATGGAACGGGTTAATAAAGAACTATAGAGGCAATAGCAATCAACTACACAGACCAAAAAACACCAACTTCACCATACACAGACCTGCACTCATACCTAAGCATGAAAAGCAGGTTTAGGAGGGATGTATGTAAAAGAGGAGCACAGAATATAAGAATTGAATTTACAATGCACACAGCTACCTCCGTAGTGGTTTCCTGGCACTGGGGGCCCTCAGAAAGATCGAGTGAGCTATTGCCCAGAGTCACATGGTGCTGGGCTGACCTGCCGCAGGCACCGGGGATTGAACCGTGAACCCCGTGGTCCGGAGTCAGGCAGCCTGCCCGCTGCGCCACACCTCTTCCAAGTGCTTACAGGGGGCTTACGAACCAGGGCTTTCCTCCACCCTTCTCATCAGGGTGAGGAGCAAATGCCGGATTCCCACCTTTACTTTCTATCACTTGTGTGAGCTGTTTGTTGTATCAAGGCAAGACTCCCTTTCTACATATTCCCCAACTTTGAGGCATACAGCAGCACACTGCTTCCTGCCCTCAAATCCATTCACTGTTTGCTTGTTTGTGCAATTATCGGGGTCCACGGCCTTCTCCATGCCCCCAATGAGGTGGTAGTGCAAAACATTCTTCCCTTCCCAGGGACTTCATCCCCTCTCAGTCTCAGTTATGGATTGAGTGTCCCTCAGTTTTACACTGGAAGGGCTCCCCGTCCCTGTGTGTATTTTAGTTCATGGGAAGGGTGTGCGGGAACTGCCTCACTTCCCATGGCGTGATCCTCCTCCTAGCCTCCAGATCAAGGTATGAGATAGGGTGGGCAGCCCTACTCGGGAGGTAAATGAGAACTCGCCCCCAGTTTCTTAAAATCAGGGGCTTTTATACACATTTCAAATATATTATTTAACAAAACAGCACATTTAGCTTAGTATGATCATGATTAGACCATATTGAGAAACCAAAAACAATTTTGTAAATTTGAAAGGCTCTTAACAATCACCCTTTCTTAAGGTAAGATAAATATTCCGCTTGCTTCCTCAGCAAATGCATTCCAGAGATGAACAACTCAATATGAAACATTTTTAAACCGTAGCCCATGGAATTATGTTCTTCTGCAGCTTACATCGGAATGCCCAATGGAAGCCCTTCAAAAAGATATCAGGTACACAATGGAAAGTTTCATTCACATTAGATGCTTTCTATTGGTTCTATTACTACAATATATTTAAGTCATTGCATTCCATGATCCGCGCAAAGTCTGGGGAGAGACGACTTGCAGTGGGCACTGAGTGGGAGGGGGAATGAGCAGGAGTAAGATGAGCAGAACTCCAGACACTGCATCCAATTTAATTAAATGGCTTCTCTCATTAAAATTGTTGCATAGCTATACTACATTATTTTTCACACTTCTAAATAAAATAATCTAATTTCAAGTGTGAAATCATTAATTCATCGGTTATGGTCATATGCATTATTAAAATTGCTAATGTGCACAAATAACTTGTCACCCAATATGGAAAATCGGAAAAATCTTTAACAGTAGTATGTATCTTGTTGAAGCTCATGTTAAAAGAGGAGCACTGAGCCGGGCACCTCTGCAGGGCACTGGTCCATGCACCTTAGGGCAGCACTAGCAATGGATAAACTATAGGGGGCATATTTATAAGCCCCTTGCGCCTCTCGTGCGTCACTTTTTGTGACGCACCAACAGCCCATTTTGATGCCCCATATTTACAAGAACACACAAAAACCAAACTGCATGGCTTTTCGTGTCCTTGTAAATACGGCCCATTTCACACAGCACTTTGCGTGAAAGGGGCATGCCATTGGTGGTGCTGGGGGTGTTTCCACACAACACCCATGGAACCTCACACATTTCCAGATTTACAACCTTTTTAAAGGCTGGGAATGTGTCAGAAACCTAAGCCTTCACAACGAGGAGACATGTTTTCTGTACCCAAGAAGGGTGCTCCTCCAGCCCCCTTCCTGGCACTGAGGGAAGCAGCTTCTCTTGTTTGCTCGCCCAGCGGGAGTAGCTTGTCTGCAGCTACCATCGGGGGGCGCAAGCCTCAATTCCCTGGCTGCCAGAGCGTGGGCAGGGAAAAACAATCTTCTGATCCCACTCAGCCAGAACTTTTCTGCTGCCACTGGTGAGGTCACTGCAGTCTCCCTGACTGTGCTCTGGCGGGCAGGGCGCTAACACTGTCCCGAGGATTGGGGACCTCGGGTATCACAAGGGCGCAGAGGACGGGTACCATGGGCCAAAAGCAGCCCGAGGAGGGGGCCCCATGCCCCCATCTCTTCTAAAATTGTTGAGGTCCCCAGGGAATAGGGGCCTTGGGGCCAATATTAACCCCCCCTGCCATTAATATATGTAGTGGGCCCAAGGGATTTATGTCCATAAGGCAGGTGTCAGTTTGGGGAGTGGGCCCCTCACATCTCCCTCCCCATTTTATATAATAAAACAATGCTGGTTTGACTCCTGGGTCCTGGCATACCCGGGAGACATTTAAAAAAAACTAAAAATGACAATTGCCATATTTTACTTACTGCAATCTTGAGGAAGTACTGCGGATCGCAGTAAAAAACATATTTTTTTCTATGACCCTCCAATAAGGGCTAGGAGGCAGGGTACCCCTACCCTACCCTACCCCTTACATCTTTTTTATTAACAAACTCAGCACAGGGGACTAAGGGGCATATGTAGGACGAAGTAGGGGGGTGAGGCGTTTGTCATCATGGCTTAACGCCTCACTCGCCACTTCTGAAACGCAAGGCTGCACCATATTTACAAGATTAGGGTGCAGCTTTGCGTTTCCTCCTGTGCTGGCACTAGACCTTGCAGTGTAGCGCCAACGCAGGCAGCCTTGCACCATAGTGCAAGGGTATCTGGTGCAGTGGAGGATTGTTTATGTGAACAATCCTAAAATGCCATTTGTCACGTTTATATGTGCTGCTTCTTGCAGCACACGTAAAAGTCACAAAATGGCATTTGTTTCACAGATTGTTTATGTAGAGGAAGAGGGGCCTTCCTCTACATAAACAATCCATGGCAGTTTGCTTTTTCCATGCGTGCTGCATAATGCTGTTTTTTCAATTTTTAAAGATATTTATTTTTTAGAAGACATTTTAAATATATAGAAACTAATAATTATTTTTCACTACCTATTACCATTTTACTAAAGTGGAAATAAGTAGGGAACACATATACAACCTAAAACCTAAAACGTACCTAAAATGTGAGGCCCTAAGCAGGGAACACTGGCAAAGTAGTCTTAACACAATATGGCTGCCTTAGACCTTTTGTCGTCTCCATGTAATATGATAGTTTCACAAAATTTCGCTAAATTCCTCAAAAGTACGTGGTCATAGTTAACACTAAGTTTAAATGCCTTATAACTTACAACATACTTACCCTACTTACCAGCAGTGCCCAAAAAGGATAATCTGTGTACGATAATGTATATTCCTGCTAACGTATATTCCAGCCATATTTAATGAACATCCGTTCAGCTGTTTTTGCGCAACATGAAATATAATTGACTATGGAAAATGCATTGGTACAAAAATGGTCTGAGGGAAAATGTGTAATTTTGAGGATGTCCACAAACTCACAGGGTAGTCCAGCCCTGGAACTTCCATTCCCCACCTCAAGGAGAATATTCAGTCATAAGTAAAGTATTAGGTAAATACTTCGAGCAAAATCAAGTTCTGAAACTACTTAACTTGTCAAAAAAGGCTACTGTACACGTGGTAATATCTCCAATGTGATGTTTTTGGAGCAATCCATGGAACCTTATTCACAACACTTTTAAGGGAAATTAGAACACTGTAGTGTTGAGTGCTCCAATGAAGACAACGGAGTGGCTCTGGGCTTATAATAACTGGAATCAGCTTTCTGCTTCAACATTCCAATGTTTGTATTTCTGTTTCTCCCTTTTTATTGGAGAACTTTCTATCCATAGTAGGTGGAATGTTCTAATAGCCTTATGGTCCTTCTGCATCCGGCTATAATGGTTGTAAAAAGGCCCAAACCCTCGTTACAGGCCCTCGCTGCTCTTGTTCAGGGCCTTTACTAACCGGTATAGGCCTCGCTATATCAAAAGAAAATAAATCGACTATTCTAATATAACTCACGGCTCCAACATGGTTTGAGGGCGTAAAGGTAAGATGTTTATTCATTTTAAAGCTTGATGCAGATGTGCAAAGGAGTGTTATGTCTGGGGCATGTTTGTAAGCAGACCTTGGTAGCCTGGGCTCTAGAACTGCTGCTTTACAACTCTTCTAATACCCGATTGGCAATGGGAAGCCTGCTTTCCTGTCTTTCCACAGATTATTTTGCATTTTCACAGATGATTTGCATCTCGCCTGACTTGAGAGCAAAGGTGCAAGAGGGAACACTCATTTATTGCAGTAAGACCTGCTTTTAAACACAGAGGAAGCTTTGCAGTTCAGTGGGCAGAAGGTGATTTCATGCCAGAGTGCCCCTTTCTCTCCAGTGCTGCCTCGTTATGGATATTCATTGCATGACTGCATCACGATGCCGAAGACCAACATCCTGACAAGCACAAAATGGAGGATGTGCGCTCTATGCGCCGGCAGCGGAATGGAACTAAACGAAAGGCCAGAAACTGATGAAGGATCAGGTGTTGGATTGGATAAGTTAATTGTGAGGCATCTGACCTTAACTGGTTTACTCCTCCCTTTTTAAGTCAGAGACTTTAGCACTGACCAGTGGTGTTCCACAAGGTTCAAAGCTTATTCTGATACTGTTTAATATATGTTGTAAATAAAGCCAGGTAGTCCAGGTACTTTCTTGATGCTCCTTTATTAAGGTAAGATGTTACTTAGATATAAAGGAGGAAAACCCCACCAGGAGTGGCCTCCTGCCACTCAGCCCACATTCAACTGCCAGACATCCACACAGAACATTCTAGCAGGCTCTTACATCACACATTCCAAGCTGGGAAGCAGGGACAAGTATAACACATCTCCCTTCTTTGATTTGATGAATGAGAGAGACGAATAGAAATTGCGAAGAGTAAATGAGATAGCAAGTCACAACACACAATTTCCACATAAATGTAAAACAAGATAAGATTAGCAATTAACAACTATACAACCCAATCTCACAAAGTAATAAACAACATACACACCACCTTCTCTCTTCCTTAAACAAACATCACTGACACAACGAAACAACCAACACACTATCACGCCCACGCATCACATACTCAACCCAAAAACCAAACAAACCAACTGGCCAGGTCAGTAAGAGGCAAAAAGGTCCCAACATACGGCGTAACAGCACAGTGGAACTCCAAGCTCCCACAAAACTCCACGAAAATAAAATATTTCAAAGTGGAACTCCAAGTTCCCACAAAACTCCACAAAAATAAAATATTTCAAAGTGGAACTCCAAGTTCCCTCAAACTCCATAAAAATAAAATATATGAAAGTGGAACTCCAAGTTCCGTCAAATTCCATAAAAATGTTTAAAGATGGAGCTCTAAGCTCCCTGAAACTTGAAGCAAATATTTTTTAAAAAAGGGACAAGTATAACAATATATGTATGTAACACTTGGTCAAACAAGGCACAAGTCCTAAAAAAAAAAGTGGGAGGGGCTAACCAAGTTAGGCAGTATGCAAGTGACATCACAGATCGTGATATCACTGCATGTGACATTGCACGTGGCATCACAGTAAGTGGCATCAGCATCCATGACCTCACAGGAAGTGACATCACAAGAAGTGATATCATTTCTTAGGACCGTACACATATGTTTATCAGGTCTATTAAGAGTATAGTTGCCGCATTATGAGATTTAACAGATATAAGATGATCAGTACTTAAGCCTGTGACTTGAGTTCCCTGCTTGAAGCAATTACCAGCCCAAATGTGGATGATGATTTGTGCCTGATTAACTACAGTAGACAAGTCACTAAGAGCTCCAAGCTAGGCATACTAAACGTGGCACCATGAACAAAGCACAGTTTATGCATTGCAATAAAAATGCTAGAAACTGCAATTGTGGATATCAAAACTATAAAGTGCATTAACCTACCAAACATACCACTGTTATATACATTGACACATTTACCACTATTTGCCATAATCAAAAAAATGGAAGTTGCAACCTGCAATGGGTATCCTGAGCATGGCAAATTACATTTCCTATGAAACATGTAGTTATAACTGGACATTCTGCACATATAATGTTTCAGACATTATGGGCCATGCTTTAGTGCCACAGATTGTTTATGCAGAAGAAATATGTAACTGGTGAGATCATTTGCATCATTGAAATCCCTAACATGTGGGTAACAAAATCACTTTAAAAAATCCCATGCATCTGGAGGCCGCCATATGTTAACATAATACAAAGAGGCAGAGGAGGGCACCTATATATTCTCTGAAACTTTTTGACATGAGTTTATAGTTAAGAGAGGATCTTCTGCACAGGTCTAAACACTAACACAAACTACACAAACTTAAAATGACTTTTGTGCATTTGTTTGAGGGGCCTACTAGGAGGGTGTTTCTCCAGTCTTTAGTGTAGCGAGTCCTTAAGTACATGGTCAGCCAGCACTTGTCAAGCATACATAGGCTGCCTGTGCATGCTCAGTGTCCGTGACTCCTTCTGCTTTAACCTCACACCTTACAGTGTCCAAACAAAAAGTAATAAAATGAGACAGGGAGAACATTTCTGCATCCAAGAAATAAGGGATCAACATCATTAAAGAAAAAATGCAAAACGTTAGGAAGATATTTAAATCCCTAAAGCGCTTAACTATACAAAGTAAAATACTGAACACAGTGGCAAACTGATCATTTAGCTATTTGAATTAAACGTCTGATACTGGAGACACCTATATGTAGCATGAAGATACTTCCAATCATAGCCACACCACCTCAAACTTTCACCACTGTGAACAATGTATGTAATTAGAACCACAGAGTTGAATAAGGAACATCTAAAGTTATGAGGTAGACACATTGGCTGGAGTGAGACCCCATCAACTGCAGAAAACAGCGCTGAGGCTTCTCAGACAGATCAGAGGCCAAGGCATGGGACACGAAGTGAGACCCACCCTTGCCATGTTAGTAAACCATCCAGCATGCTTGCAGAGATTGTGAAGTGGATTATGAAGGCAGAGGACAAGAGGTATATACATCAACACTCCTGATATAGGCAGAAGATTCACACTTTTGTAGGCTACACATGAAACAATGTTGCCTTTTTTCAGTGTAAAACTTCCTTTACTCAGAGACTGAACAAACTAACTCTGCCACCAGCCCACTCCACCAGGAGTACTATTCAATATGCAGCACATTACCATGTAGATGTGATTGCTTTAGCTGTCTGCACTCTTCAGAGACCTCCCTCCTATGCGAAGTATGTTTACTTAGCCATATGAACCACTTAGTGTATCTGTGGAGAGCACTTGCTTTCAATTTAGGAGATTGGAACTCATTTGTAACCTAACAGACTATGAAGTAGAGCATGAAGGAATGACATAAAGAGAAGAATGAAGGAGAAAAAGACAGAGAGATTGGAAAACAATGGTGAAGCCAGAAAAGTCAATTAAAAAAAAAACTAAGAAGAATGAGATAAACTCAAAGCAAGTGTAAGTTAGTGAGAGAAAATGGTAATGGAAACCCTAACATTCAGCAAGGGGACCCTGGAACCCTAAGGAAACATTTGGGGCTGTATTTATCTTTTTACAAATTACACACAGCCCCCCAAAAGGTTATCACCTCCAGATTAAGTAGTAGACATCTTTCATGTTCTTTTGTTGGAATATAATAATGGTGGTAGGGGTGAGAAGGGAAAAAAACAAGACCAGCCATACCTAAGCAGCGTAACAACTTGGCAAACAATAACACGTCCATATCTAGCACTCTCAAATTTCTAGAGATATAAAAAAACAACTTGCCTTCCTTTCAAGGAAAACAGCTCTTCAACATTTAGTGATTGGAACTGGTAAAGAAAACATATAATTTCAAATGTCTAGAAATCATCGTTGTTGTGGTGTCGCATATAAAGATACTTGTATACAAAACTGAAATATTTGGGTAAATCTAGAGGAAGCAGGATTATGCGAGACAGTCCTTATTTGAAGGGGAAAATATACAGTTGCAGTATGGATGAGACTGTTAACGAGCATGCAATTTCTACAAGTTGGCAAATATGTATGCATCAATCTAAGGTACTGACCAAACATGAAACAATTGGTTCAAGTTGACAAATACAACATACATACAATGGTCCATGCACTTTCACAAACGTATAGCAAAAAATGGAAACTGAACTGGTACTTAGCTAGGAGTGGTAAGCAAATAACTCTTTTGAGTGATTTAAACAACTGTAATGCAGTTCTACATATAGAAAGAATCTAGATCGAATATAGGGTGCACATGTCAATTGAATTACACTTGGCTTCTGCCTGCCACTCACACTCCAACCTCATGCCCCAAGTATTAAAGTGAAAGCACTAGCTTGGATGTAAAACAGGAGAAATAAAGAGATGCCCTTCAAGTTTCTGATTGAAAAATGTGAAAGGAGAAATCCTGGGCTCAATCCCGGCTTCCACACTTATTTATTTAATTTATGTATTTATTTATTTGAAAAGTTTTATATAGCGCTGGCTAAGACCAGAGGTATCAGAGCGCTTTACAAGAGGAGGTACCATAGATTTCAAAACATAGCTACATAGTTACAACATTTCAGGTAAATATTAACTGGAGAAACAAGAGTTACAACGGCATGGCTCAGGTAAGGGGAAACAAAGCAGACACGGGAGGGAGGTTCGGGGTAGAATAGAAGAGGAGGCAAAAGAGTGAAAAAGGAAAGAGGAGAGGGAGGAGGTAGGAAACACAAAGGAGCGATGAGAAAAGATACTGTGTCTGATGAACGGATGGGTCGGTGACGGCCAAAGGGGAAACCAGATCCAAACTCCTCAGTAGCTGCGAAGGGCAACTCCACCCGTCATCAGCCGAAGGTTAGCATGGGTGCCGAAGTACATCTGAGGGTTAAGGTAAAGGCCTAGAGGAGAACATCAAAAGGTTTCAGAGAGCGCCTATCAAGGAGTGAGGTGCTGGATGCCCAGCAATAAAGGGAACCGTTACTAACAACCTCTGCTATGTGGGAATCCCTTAACACTGTGGACTCTCTCAGCGGGGAATCAGAGACCCCAGGGCAGGAAAGCTGGATCCCTCCCCAACAAGGGGAGAGGAGGGCTTTGGTAAGGGGCACATTCAAAGGAGGCCAATTAGGGCCTTTACCGCTATGTGTGAATCCCTGAACACTGTGGACTCCATCAGAGGGGAATCTGAGACTCCATGGCAGGAAAGCTGGATCCCTCCCCAACAAGGGGAGAGAAGGGCTTTGGTAAGGGGCACATTCATGGAGGCCCATTAAGAATTGTAGGGCGGAGGGAGAGGACCTATCGAGCAGAAAGAGGGAAATGAGAGTAGGACGCTGGTACCGACGCCTACTGTTCAAGGGCAGCTAACGAAGAGGTGGTAAAAAGCCAAGAAAATAGTACGTGTAGTCTGCCGAACAGAACGTAGATTAATCAAAATCCGATATCTACAAGATCTAAAATGGGAGGTCAGGCAGTAAAAAGCAAGTTAAAAGGGTGAAAGAGGCCCGGCAGAATAAGGAGATCACAGAAGCATTGGAGACAAATGATTGAAGAGGGAAAGGGAAGATGTGGCCCTGGGGGCAAGTTTGGTTGCCATATTAAGGTCAAGGAAGGTACAGGCAATCTCAACAGGGACGGTCACCGTGGGTGCTGGAAAGACTCAGGGAGAAAGTGAGCTGACAAGGGTATTGGTAAGAAACGAAAATTAAACATATTATACAAAGGAAAGAAGCAGTGTTGCACAATATGCATCATAATATTAAACATGAGGATAATCGGGGGGGGGATTGGACATGACATAAGAAGAGTGGGGGGAGCATATATAGCATAACAGAAGAAGAGGATGGGGGGAGCATAGGTAACAGCAATATTCATTTGACGATGCGTAGTTCAGTGGAGCGGGAAGACGATTAAAACGTAGTCCCGGTGGGGCCGGAGGTACGGTCCAGGTCACAAGATGGCGGAGCGGGACAGGACTGACCATCAGAGATGGTCACAAAATGGTGGGGTGTAAGAGGGACGGGGCCAAAGTCCAAAGAACTCGATTCTTACCTCCGCCAGGCACCTCAGAGTAGTCCCAGTTGTCTTGCGGGAGGCAAGCCAGGCGGGATGGCAGTGTGAAAAGACGCAGGGGGAGCATCAATCTAGTTTCTTCGGCGTTCATCAAAAAGGGACAGATCCAGAAGGCAATGGCAGATCTGCGATGGAATCCTCCGAGGGGCTGCGAGGAGGAATTCAGGATGGGCGATGAGTGAGTTGTTCCAGCTTTTATACACCTCGTATTGGGAAGCAATTTGGTGGGCTTCCTATGGTCCTGCTACTTGTAGTCGGTATCCTGGTTTTGATTTTCCTTTTTCAAAATATATTCACTGTTTTAGCACCTTGGTAGAATTCTGCCTTCTGTTTACTCTGTTGGTGCCTGCAATCTTGTATCTTTGCTTCAGTCTAATGATTGTTGCAGCAAACATGTTTTATACACGGATCACGCTGTTTCAAAAAATGCTCATTGAAAACGCCCCCAACGTATATTGTGTGCATCTCTGAGACCAAATGAGGACGCGTGACAGAGAAGAAAACAAGTAACTTACCTGTAACTACAGTTATCCAGTGTTGGTATCTTTCATAGATTCACATTCCTGAATCACTCCCGTTGCCGAGGTGGGAGTCACACGGCAAACAAAATAGCAGTGCCAAAGGTAATCAACAGCAGCAGGCCCCAAGGCCCCAATTGTGTAATCCTAGGCAAATCCCTTACTTGAATTTCATTTTGTTGACTTCAGTGTTCCTCAATGCATAGTAAGAATCTAAGCTGCATATATTGTGCACATGGCAATTGACTTGAATCTGGCTTCTCCCTGACACCAATAATATGACCTCATGCACCATTAATTAAAGACAAAGCATTAACTTTTGACGTAAAACAGGAGCAATAAAGTGATGCCCATTTAGTAACAGAATTGCAGACTGTGAAAGTGGAAAACCTGGGATCAATCCTGGCTTCACTGCTGACAAAATTGTGTGATCTGAGGCAAATCTTTCTCTGGTGTTTGATTTAATAAACTATAATTTTATTAGAATCTAGGCCACATATAGGGTGCTTATGACAACTGACTTACCCCTTAGTTTATTAATAGTGCTGCTCTCAAGGCAGGAGGGGCATGAATGTTCAAAGTTCACACTAAATCCAAACTATCACTTTTAGTAAATGAAATGCCTGCCAATTCAGTAGTATTATCTGAAATACTAGGGTGAAACGTTTCTGCATTTGAAAGAAATACAGTTATTTAATCGTAAATCGACTCTGCATATTTTATTGCATGAATAATGGCTCAGCTTGTGCACGGGCTCTCCCTGTTCATGGGTTAGCTCGCCCACTTCCAAAGTAGCCAGTGTTTGAAAGCAGGGCTGGGCCTGGGTGATTATAATGGTTCCATTGGGCCCAGTTCTTAGAGTTGGAAACATTTCATTGGAAGCAGGCCGCATGCCGAGCAGATGCCGCATCACAGGGCAGCATTTTGTCCAAAGATAAGACAATATTTCTTTTGCAGCAGGATGGGGTGAATCCCGTGTGGGATAGTAGTACTTACCAAGAGCTGGAATGAAGGCTTGGATGCAGCTGACTTCTCTCTGCCGGCAATCTCCTTCTGGCTCCCTTCTTTCTGTGATGTCCAGTTCCAATGGAAGGCAAGGCACCGAGGGGGCTGAGACAGCTGTGAGGGATCAGGAGCAAAAAGACCAACATTCTGGCTGATCATCATTTCAAACGGTAGGCTAGAAATGATGGGGCATATTATCAAGGGGCTTTATCTCCACTTTTTTGGCTTTAAAAGCCAAGAAAGCAGAGATAAAATTATCTCCCTTTTACCTAGCTGTCACTAACACCAGTTAGCGACAGCTAGTAGGAGATAGCGACCATCTTGGGCCCCAATTTGCATGTCAGTGATATTTCTCACTAATGACATGCAAAGTCGGCGTGCCAAGATGTTAGCGACTGTAAACAGCCGATATTCTTCGTCAAAGCGCCGGGATGCTCCCTGGAGTAGCCGTGCGCTATAGAAGAAATAAACTAACATAACATAACATAACAAACAGTTGCTAACATTTCTATCTCCTATTACCAACTTTTGGAGATATTCGCGCTAAGCGCGAATATCTCCAAAAGCTAAAACCTGCCTTGAGTAGTTCTTAGCCATGTTATCCAATGGGCGGTGGATAACATGGCTAAGAGCATTAGCTCGGTAATGCCTGAATATCGCTGACTTTTCAGCGATATTCATGCATTGCGGCCGATTTTTATTGCATTTGCGATAAACCTTGGTAATACCAAGGTTTATCTGCAATAAAAATCGCCGCAGCTCAGCGGTAAATGTTTGTCTCTAACCAAGCAATAGCGATAATTATCGCTATTGCTTGGTAATATGCCCCCATGAGCTTCTGGTTTCCTGGCACACTGCAATCTGGGAAAATCACAGGGTGGACATGTCTCTATCGGGCATATTAGCAAGAACGTCGTTAAAATTATCGCAGTTTTAGCGGCAGGAAACTGCCTCTAAAACGGCGATAATGATCTAGCTATGATGCGTTTATGAATTCCAATGGAAGCCCCAGGTTAGATGGCCTGCACATCTAACCTGGGCTTCTATTGAAATTCTATAATGCATATTAGCAAACCTATTATCGCCGTTTTAGAGGCAGTTTCCTGCAGTAAAACAGCGATAATGGAAAGGGGAGACCACTCGGTCACCCCGAACGTATGGATGGGTGCCCGATCCCCCGGGAAGCCGTTGCGGGCGGGGGGCGTGTCCCGGCCGGTATGCCCATAGCGGCGTGGTCGGAGCACGCCCCCGCCGCCTAAAAGGGTTGTCCTAAACACCCGCCCGGAAGTCCGTGTACCTATGGGCGGGATGGGGTCGCGGCCCCGCCTTCCCGCTGCTGGATAAAAGGCGCGGGAATTCAGGGAAGCGTCCTCTTGTTCCTGCGCTCTGAAGGCTGCACCACTCGTCGCTCGTGAGCCCTCAAGGGAACAAGCTGCAGTTTTTGAACGTGTAATCGTTGTTTTTCTGTTTCAGTCGTCAAGGCGTAGCTGGAGTCCAAGTCACTTCCTGTGGACAGGCTGAGCTAACGTTGAACGCGGACATGCCTGGTAAGAAG
The DNA here is from genome assembly GCF_964263255.1 of Lissotriton vulgaris. Classification (NCBI taxonomy): domain Eukaryota; kingdom Metazoa; phylum Chordata; class Amphibia; order Caudata; family Salamandridae; genus Lissotriton; species Lissotriton vulgaris. The sequence continues at coordinate 1,068,473,821 of NC_141698.1, read as the reverse complement.
ACTGGAAAGAGCTCCAAGATGGAACGAATGCTGCGCACATTGGTGAATCCAGTGTCGGCAATGGATAGGAAGTTCGGTAAAGTAGACCAGCTGGGTCGCGGCTTAGCGGCCCTCAGGAAACAAGTTGAGGCCCAAGCGGGGCCCTCAGGGCGACCTAAGAGGATCGCAGGTCCTGCTTTGCCAAACATTACCCCAGGGGGGGATAAGGGGAAAAAGAGGAAGGGGAAAGCGGGTCCTAACGAGGCCCCAGTCCCGATGGAGTTCCCACCGGTCCCAGTAGCACCAGCTTCCAGCCCGGTACCCACACCGGATGGGGGATTGCCAATCCCTGTGGTTATCACACCGCTGGATGACAACCAAATGCCTCCCGAATTAGCGCTTCAGTTGGCGGCTGTGTTACCCTGGCTGAAGAAGGGAGCGGGGGGATCCGCGGCTGTGGAAGACCCGGCCGAAGAAGCTAGACTGATTATTGAGCAGTTAAGGCAGACAAGGGGTGCTGGGGCGGCGAACGTGCCTTCTATTACTCCACAGGTGGCGAAGGTGGTCGCGGGCGAAAATCAGAATAAGTCGACGGACACGGCTGGAGGTGCGGCGGAAGCTGGTAAGAGATCACTCCCAATGATGAGGGAGGGCGCGGTACCCTCAAGGCGGGAAAGCTTGGAGCAACATATTCACATGGTTACTAAGGAGATGGTGTGGGCCAATAAATATATAAACATGTTTTCATTGTTGACTGATCATCAAGAGTTAGAATATGCCAAGACTCAGAAGGATTTATGGCACCCCAGTGTATGGCGGGCAAAAATGGCGGAATTCAGGGTCGAGGAGTTGATGATGAACTGGATCAGGTCCTTTTCTATTTTTGTAGCGATTATCGCTGAACGTACACCGGAACTGTTGAGTGACCTGGATTGTTACCAGAGCAGGATCACGAGCTTCCATGAAAAGTATGGAGGAGAAGAATGGAAAGGGTATGACATGGCGTTTAGAAAAGCGAAAGAGTTTAATGAAACACCGACTTGGGATTATTTGGATACAGTATCTTGGCATGCGCAGCTCTTGCCGGGATCAGCGGGTGGTTCAGGGTCGAGCACACACCGCTCCAGGGCCTTTCCACAGAAACAGTCGCAGCCCTTTCGGCCAAACTACGGGGGGGGGTCTCAGCCAAGATCGGGCGGGAACGGAAATAAGCGAGGAGTGTGTTGGGGTTTCAATAAGGGGACGTGTAGCAGGCCGCAAGGAACGTGTATGTTCAGGCATGCGTGCTCCAGTTGTGGTAACACTTCACACCCTGAAACTAGCTGCTGATCCAGAGCCAATGGTACCGGAGGCAAAGGGGGTACCAAGCAGGATTGATTTGGTTCCCCGGAAGTCCACACCTTCGCCCGTAGATATCCTGGCTTTGACCCCATGGCTGAACATATACCCTGATCATGCGTCCACTGGGATCCTGCGAGATGGCTTCTCACATGACTTCAGGATCCCGGCGGGTGATCGCCAAGGAAGTTAGCTTGGGGTGGGTTGCAGGACCTTTTGGTGACCCACCAACGGCTGATTTTCTATGTTCCCCATTAGGGGTGGTGCCTAAAAAGGACCCGGGGGAGTACAGGCTCATCCATAATTTGTCGGCACCGAAGGGGGCTTCCGTCAATGAGGCGATCGATCCTGACATTTGCAGTGTGAAGTATGCATCTTTCGATGATGCAGTGGTAATGTTGAATCGATTAGGCCCCGGTGCAATGTTAGCAAAGTCGGATATTGAATCGGCATTTAGGTTGCTTCCGGTGCATCCCCTAGATCAGCGCTTGCTGGGTTTTACGTTTCAGGGGAAATACTACATGGATATGCGCATGCCAATGGGTTGTTCAATTTCGTATGCCTATTTTGAAATGTTTAGCTCGTTTCTGGAGTGGGTCTTCTCAAAGGCCACAGGGAACCAACATGTGATGCATTATCTTGATGATTTCCTCTTTCTCTGCCCAGCGGGCACTCGGGACTGTGCACGGGCATTGCAGGATTTCTGTGTGCTCATGCAGGGTTTCAGGGTACCATAGGCGCCAGGTAAGACAGTGGGGCCGACTACCTCCCTGGAGTTTTTGGGCATAGAACTAGAGTACGTGGAGGGTTGCTTCCGCTTGCCGGCAGAGAAGATAGCCAAATTCAGGGCTTCCTTGTGGCAGTGTCTCCGGAACGAGAAAGTGACACTGCACCAATTGCAGCAGACAGTGGGTCAGCTTAACTTTGCATTAAGGGTGATACCGATGGCTCGCTCTTTCTCACGATCCATTGCCCAGTCCATGGTAGGCCTCAAGGAAGGGCACCATCGCACGAGACTGTCGGCGGAGGTTTGCCAGGACATGCTCATTTGGCTGACATTCCTGGCGGACTTCCTCGGCCGAGTGGTCTGGAGCAAACCCCCGGCCTCGTCGGCGGAACTAGGCTTATGGTCTGACTCGGCAGGCAGCCTGGGGTTTGGCGCGATCCTCGGAAACCGTTGGTCGGCCCAAAGATGGCCAGATGGTGGTAAACAAGCAGTTTGACGAGTAACATTGGCTTTCTAGAGCTCTTCCCCATCTGGGTGGCTCTGTCGGCATGGCCGGAGGAGTTCAGAGACCGCTCGGTGGTATTTTGGTCCGATAACATGACTGTGGTTGAGTGCATTAATCAGCAGGCAGCACGCTGCAAATGGATATTGCGATTGTTGAAAGAAATTGTGTTGAAATGCTTGAGATTAAACGTACAATTCAGGGCAAAATATGTGCCGGGTGTACTGAATAATGCAGCTGATGCGCTCTCTCATTTCAAAATGCAGGCTTTCAGGGATTGTTTACCCTCAGCGGAGCTAGTGGCAGCGCCATTTCCCGAAGCACTATGGCAAATCGGCACCCCGGACTACAAAACCTCGTGGCAGCCAGTTTAGCGCCCATAACAAGGAAAGTTTATGAAGGGGCGTTCCGCTCGTACTGTGCCTTTTTGGGCCCAGCAGGGGAGCATAGATGGGGTCAGGAGGAGTCCTTTATCCAATTTTTAGTGGCACTTCATGAGGAAGGCCGGTCGGCGGCAACCGCAAGTCGGTATAAGGCCGCCATATCATTTATGGCTCAGCTCCATAGGATCAGGGACCCGACGGACACCTTTCTAGTCAGGAAGGCTCTGCGCGGCTGATGGCGCTTAGAAGGGTGCAGAAAGGATAACAGGCACCCAATAGGATTTGACAAGTTGACCTCCTTGATGGCTAAACTAGAGGAGACATGCTCCTGACCTAGCGAAGTTATACTATTCCGGGCAGCGTTCGCATTGGCGTTCTATGAGGCCCTGCGGGTGAGCGAACTTGTGGCTGCCAACAAAAGAGATACGGAAGGGGGTCTGTGCAGGGATCACATCCAAGTAAGATAGCCAGGTCAAAGATGGACCAGGAGGCCCAGGGGAATAGCGTTGTGTTGCAGCGCGCTCCAGGTAGTCCCGGTTGTCCAGTGAGGCATGTTGAGGCCTACCTAAAACAAAGGTTGACAACGTGGGGGGGGGCCTTGCTGCGACATACGGACGGCACCCCGTTGACAAAGTTTCAGTTTCAGAGGGTACTGGCAATCACGATTGCAGCGGCGGGCTTGAACCCGAGTGATTTTGGGACCCATTCATTCAGGATAGGGGCTGCTACAGAAGCTACGGCTCAAGGTCTGCAGGCAGACAATGTTAAGCAGTTGGGCCGCTGGTCTTCGAATTGTTTCAAGAGGTACGTGCAACTGCACATGTTGTAAGTTACTGAGGAAGTGCACTCACGCTTTTTGTCTTTTGTTTGGATTACAGTTTCACGAGCCTGTGACGCAGGGCGGAAATTGGGACCGGCCCAGTATCAGCTAACCACCACTTCGGGAATAAGGAATGGAAGACGTGTGGTCTGGGTCATGGGCCACTCATACGTGAGGCGTGCTGGGAACATATTCAAGACAGGTGATGCGATCCACACATCTGAGGAATATGGGTTCAGGGTGTCCTTCCATGGGAAGGGCAGCCTGTGTATTGACCGACTGCAAAGTTTTGTGGAAGAATTACTAGGGCGGCACAGGTCACCGCCATCTGTAGTCATAGTGCACATTGGGGGCAATGACTTGGTAAGACTGGGCAGACGAGCTTTAGTTGAGCACATACTTTCTGCAGTTAGCTGGTTAGCAAAAAGGCTCCTGGGATGTACAATAGCTTGGTCTCACATGATTCCGAGGAGGGTATGGTGGGGTGGTTTGACCACAACAGCGTTGAACCATTTGGTAAAGAGGGTCAACAATAAAATGGAGAAGTTGTTTCGCTCTGCTCATCTTCAAAGCATATCTCATGGGTGCATCTGGGGTGATCACTGCTATTCCAATGATGGGGTACACCTGTCCAGGGTGGGGAATGGCTTATTGATAGGAGACACGATAGCTTGGCTAGTGGGGTTGAGGAGACATGACCTATAGGAGGTGTGGGGGGGCCAGATAGTCGGTCAACTATCTGGCCTGTGGCGGTAAGGTCATGATCGGTGAGCAGTGATTTCAAGGTCCCTAGGGGGGGCGCCACCCATTATGGATGGAAGCCCGCAGGGGGAGGAGGCCATTGGCCCCTCCCACGGGGGGCGGCACCCATTACGGATGGGTCGCCCAGGGGGAGACGGCCATAGGCCCCTCCCAGGGGGAGACGGCTATATGCCCCTCCCCAGAATTTCCCGGGGGCCGGATATCCGCTCTGTGTGGGGAAAGGGGGGAGTCCAAGCTGTCCTTCTTACGGATACCCCGCACGGGAACTCGGATGACCTTAAGATGGCGTCGAGTGAAAGGGGGCCCCCACGACAAGGGAAGTTACAGTTGGCTACGAGGGTAAAGTCCTCTGCGCATGCGCCACTCACACGTGAGGGCGGGAATTTGGTGATAGGGATCTGACACCGGTTAAGACCTTGAAATACCTGTCTTCATCAAATGTAATGGAAGTTGAATTTGTACATGAAACATTTTTAATTTAAAGTTTTACATTTTATTTCATATTTTAATAAATACGGCCGGGGGGTCGTGAGGCCCCTCTGCCTTCCAAAAGTTCAAACTGTGTCTGTCTCCTCCCATTGGGATTGGTGGTGGAAGGGGTAACGGGCATCCCGGCCTATATTTTAACGAGGTTCTTCCTAATACACCTTCAATGTTCTTCCTGCTGATTTCATCTGGACATCTGACGCTGGAGATGCTGAGGAAAATAACAGCGCTGACACAAGGCAGGCTTGTAATGATTTTCCAGCCCTGCAACTGCCCTGTGTGTAACTCTTACGGCAGTGCTGGAATTGGAAAAACTTTAAAATGAGAACCCATAAACAGTCAGTCAGGGTGTGGCAATGAAAAGAGAGTGGAGTCACAAGGGGCGAAGTCATGAAAAGCAGTCTGACAGTCAACTTGTACTTTTTTTTAACTCTGCCACAAAGAAATTGGCAACAAGAAAAAATGTGACAGTAAATCTGTTCTGAAATAATTAGTTGCAAAGGGTGCATTTTAAAATATCTTATTGGGTTAAAGCACCTACTACAGCGATCTTTGTGTGCTCTGTACACCTGAGTGAACAATAATAATGGTAGGATAACTATGGTAGTTAATACATTTTCTAGAGAGATGTGTGTTTTGTCTCATCATAGTTTTGACTCAAAGCAGCATAGAGGGTTATGCGTCTCCTGCAAAGCAGATCTTCATATTAAGTTGACAAGTATGTTGGTTATTGTTTTTAACACAGAGACCCTTTGCTCTGTGCAGTTCATAAATTGCAATCCTTGTAATCTATCGCAGTGAGCTATAAAGGCCCATATGTGACTCCTACACCTTGTACGCTCATTGTTTCATGTAAATACACTGTGTACATTTATTACACACTTGTGTGATTTATTGTCCATGTATAATGTGTGCTTGTGATGTGAAGCGCTCTCACACCAGACATTGGGATGAGTAGTGCTATAAAAGAAATACATTAAAAAAGGGTGGTATTTAAATTGTTATGACAAATACATCTGACATTCTGATAGTGCATGCACATCTCTTCTTTATACGGACTGATGAAGTCAAAAGTTTGCTTCCAAATTGTAGTTTCTCTTAAGTACTTCTGAAGTGATAGGAAGCTGTGTGCCTTTGTTTTCCTGCCATTTCATTGGAATCCAGGTGGGTGACTCCCGATAGATGCCAGCCAGAATCATACATGTACAAAAGGAGGCCAGATGGGCCCTTAAACTTGGCCTTTATTTTGCGCCCAGGTGGAATCAGAAAGCCGACATTGTGCAGGCCCTGTTGAATAGGTATTTATGTTGAGCAATTACACATGAACATCTTCAGTATATTTTACAGGGGCCTGTCTTCTTGGGGGGTAGGACATCCACCCTGTATAAACAATACTTGAATGCCATTCACCTTTGTGTATCCCCGACTTGTGCCCTGGGTTAAACTAATACATTATTTTGTCATCACCATATTTGCATATGCTGATAACACCCTGATAACTATCAGTGCTCTAAATGGAATTAGAACATTGGACTGTTGGGAGCTCCATTGAAAACAATGGAGTGCTCTGGGCTTATAATGGCTGGTATAAGCCTGGAGCTCCAACATTCCAATGTTTCTTTGTTCACAGCTCTGGCTGTGAACAAAGGCTTCAGGGAGCCTGCGGGGATTCCAATCCCCTCACGCTTCCAAAAGGCTTTGTTCTTTTTTGTTAGAACATTCTTCATTCTAGTGGCAGAATGTTCTAATAGCCTTACAGCCCTTTAACACTGGAGAGGGCCTTTAATAGCCGGTATAGCCCTCTACGGCGGGCTATAAGGTTATAATACAGAAGAGCTGGTACTTACTATTATTAGTACCTGTTTTCTATTGATAATTGCTGGTACTCTCCAATTAAATGTAGTGGAGCAGTTCTGAAAAGTGCAGGTACTCTCCCTTTCAAATTAAAGAAGTACAGGTACTCAGTACTTTACAGTACCTGTCCTTTGAAAGCACTGCTTCTCATTCATTTGAGTACTGACACCATATTTAACAGCATAAATTAAGGCTTGTTTTTCTGTTGTCACCACATGCATCAATGCCAAGGCTCTTGGGTTGAACTCAGGCAAAACAAAGTAGATTGCCATTGGCAACTCCTGCTTTCTTGGACTGATGACTCGCTGCCCCGTGGAACTTGGACCTTTCCCCTACAAGTATAGTGCATCTGTAATCTAGCCATAATCTCCAATTCTTTCCTTTCCATGACCACACCTCTTATCTGTTGCCTGCCAGGGTAAGAAGTGCTCTAGCACATTCACTTAGGTTCTTAGACAATAAGTTTTCTTTAGGAAACAATTGAAACAAATCAACACTTAATGTCCTTGTTTTGCTGAAATTCATAAATCTAGGGTGATTGGAAAGTATGGTCTTGGATGCCAAGCATAGCGCAAGTATAACCAGTTCTTGGGATCACAGGACACATAGAGATTTAGATGGTTATTATAATGACACCTCTTGCTCCAACCTTTTCTTCAAGGTATACATTGTGAATCCATCACATTCCTTCGTTCTTTACCTTAGTAAGGAACAAAGTGGATGTCAGTGAAAAGTTCAGATAAGCTTGATCGAAAGACAATATTCTCAATTATTCTTAAGGAACCACCAACCAAATGTCACTTTTCCTTATATTTAGCTGTTAATTGGCAATTCCGCTGCAGCTTTTCATCACAGTTCAAGAATAACAAGTAATAACCTAATGCGGCTAGGTTATGGAATGCTCTTCCTCCATTTCTCCGACAAGAACCTAACCTACTCGCATTCCGAAAAAAGTTAAAAACTGTCCTGTTCCCTAAAATCTAGACAACATAGGCCTCTGCATCCTTGCAATCCATCCCCCTCTGGTCAGTCCTAACCGCTGGGATGCTTCCGAGTAGCCATGCGCTATACAAGAGCCTTTACATTACATTACATTACATTACAACAAGTGGGATTCCCTAGCTCTTCCCTCTAGCCACATCTTTGAATACTTGGTCGAAGAGCGGCAGGTAGCCCAGACACGAAATGGCAAAAGGTTGGCCATAGAGCTTCGGAAACACATCTGTTGAGACTGGAAAACTCTGTTTGACTTCCCATGTCCTTAATTCAGAATCGGATCTAAAAGCATACCTCCCAATACTACTAAGCCCTTTAAAAATGGAGATTATTATTTGGGGAGGTTGACTGCCCAAATAAAAGAATAATCACAACTCTTGCAAGGTGGACCCTCAAAGGCACCAAACTGACCTCAGCTCAACCCCCTGGTAGCTATGGCCAAAGATAGACAGGATTCATTCAGGGCAATGTGTAAAGTATTTATGGAGTACCAAAACAGTAAAAACAAAAATAAAAAAAATCACAAACCGAATCAGAGAGATAGAGTAACATGGGATAAGCAAAATTACAAACATCCTACAAGGAGAAAAAGAGGTGTGAATTTTTAAAGTTATGAGTAGAAATAGGGCCAAAAAGCAAAACGTGCCTATGACAATTAATGGTCATTGTAAACCAGGACCTGTGAGCGATTTGAGGCCGACTGAAAATGAGCCCTGGTTGTTTATAACAAGTGGATTGGCAACCTTACACATTTTCCAGTAGTTCCTGTTGCATTACTTCATACAGGCACAAAATGCCAAGTGTCAGAGCACTTTCCAGATGGCAAAAGTCTTTGCCCGCACTAAAGCTGGACTGTGACAGTGTGGGTGCATGGGTGAGTAGACTCGCTGTCCTTGAAGAGACCAGGCAGCGCTCTGCACCGCGAGTCCTCCCGCCGCTCCTTTGACCTTAGCGGCCGCCGAGCGGAGGACTCACTATCCCGACACCACCAGCGGCGGCGCACCCTGACGCCGTCACCAGAGCGCCAGGAGACACATTAAAAGTACTCCCACCCCCGGTGGAAGCGGGCTCCACAATACGACCTGGCTGTTGTGGGACGTGAAATTAGAACTTACCTCGCTGTGCTTGACGAGACCCGGCAGCGCTCTGCACCGCGAGTCCTCCCGCCGCCGCTCCTTTGACCTTAGCGGCCGCCGAGCAGAGGACTCGCTATCCCGACACCACCAGCGGCGGCGCACCCTGACGTCGTCACCATAGCGCCAGGAGGCGCATTAAAAGGCCCTCTGTAGCCCTCAGGAGCCGAAGGAGGCCGGGCTGGGCCTACTGACTGACATCTTACTTAAAAACAATTCCACTGCAAGGTACTAAGCTTTTATCATTTTTGTGTGTGACTATTGGCCTCTAGCCTGCTAGCCTGTTAGACTCTTTGGCTGTGCCCCTATTATCTTGGGGTCATCCCTTAACCTAGGCTTGCTTGACTTTGCCCCAGATAATATCTGCCACGCATCATGACCTCGACCTGCACAAAAGAACCAAGTGGCACTAATAAAGGAACTTTGGACAACTATGTATACAGGATTTCCTCTGACACCGAAAGGGAGAGCACACTTGCAGAACGATGAGCTGAGCGACGTTGCTCAGTCGAACTGATTAAAAACAAACGCTCCTCCCCTGGTCGGTCACAGATAGTCAGCTTACCACGCATTAGTTCCCCTATTGATAACGAGGACCCAGATACAACTAACAACAGCATCCCAATCCTTTTACGAGATGTAACTCCTATCCCTGACATAGTCAGTGTATCGCACAGACTAGTTTCACCCTCTCCTTGCAAATTACCAGCGGAAATAGAAGTTATACCCGATACGCCCTTAACTGTAGTAAAGGTCACGCGAAAAAAGCCAAAAAAATCAATTCACCTTAGAGCACAAGGCTCACCGCCAAGGAAAAGAAGAAAAAAAGGGATTGAACCACAGAGAAAAAAGATTAGCCACACCGACTTTGGTAAATCCCCCAAAGCCCCCACACCAAACACTACGACGATACCTGTATTAGGCCCCCTACCACAACGCCTGACACTTGAAACTCCCAGTAAAGACTTAATAGGAACAATGGAACACCTAATCAGAGACTCAACACTGTCACTAATAGAGAGACTGAAAAGAATACAAGATCGGCTCAGAACTTTAGAGGAGACATTAGCCACAAACGCAGGGCTAACCAACCATAATGTCAGGCCCATACCAGTAATCCTGCCCACGGCATTATCCTCAAATCTCACTGCCCACAAAGAGCCAAAAACTATTGAGGGAAACAAAACACAACCCCCAAGGCCAGTCATCGAAAAACTAACGTATCAGGCAGTACAACACACAGGCAGAGAGGCCCTCAGGAGAGAGATAATCCCCAAACCAGGAAAACTACAAAGTAAGCAGGATAGAAAAACCCCAGGCAGGTTAACAAAGCCCAGCGGGCTCCAAGTGGAATTGCCACCAGAAGCGGTTCCACTGGTGGTGGTCCTTACAGGAGTCCCATTATTAGAAGAGGTTAAGAGGGAAAACCGCTCCCAGCTAAAAAACAAAACCACGCACTGGCTCAGGCAGAACCGTCCTCTTCCTCCAAACCTAAATGGCGAGATACTACACGTTCGCCGTCTTTCATGGCTTGGTAGCAGAACAAAGGACAAAAAGGGAGACATAATTGTCATCAATTTCAGGGATCACAGAACAGTTAGTCATATTCTAAACTGGTTTCCAGACAAGGGCAACAAATCCATCACGCCCTGTGATCTGACTTATTTTTATCCTAGATCTTCACTGGTTCCCCGTCCCAATTTCAGAGCCCATAACTCCAGAGTCAATATTCACTTCCAGGCTAACCACCCAATACCCCTCCAAAACCGCTATGCGAGTCTTTCGGGTCTGGAGGGAGTTGATTGACTGCACCACAAGTCTACATCACATGCCACTCCAAACAGTAATTTGGCCGTCCCCCCCAAAAACAACGAGTCAATCACATTTCTAATCTCCATGAGCCCCAGATAAAACACACAGAGCTCCAGGTCACACCCAACGACTTGGCGACCAGAACTACTAGAACCAATCGACCCCCTCATGTCGTCGATCCCCTACAGGATATAAACATTACCGCAACAAATATAGGGAAAGGGAGGTCTAAAGAGAGAGAAACCAGTCCTTTCATTCAGGCCTCATTCTGGAACATAGCAGGGCAACGCACTAAAACCTAAATCGAAGAATGGATGACATTTACTTCCAACTTTGACGTTATAGCCCTACAGGAGACATGGTTACTCGACGCAATACATATTGTAGGGTTTAAAACTTATTTTTCACCAGCTAAACCTTCGACCTCAGGACAAGCAAAGGGAGGCCTAACCATTTACGTCTCTAACCTTCTGAAAGCGATGGAAGTGATCATCATAAAACTTGAGTCCAGCTTTCAGATTCTTTCCCTAACTTTAAACAACAGGGATAAGTCCCTTATAGTGAACTACTATAACAATCTTCCGGAGAAAGAGGCAATAAACCTGGTATCCTCGATCCGCTCTATCCTGTTAACATATGAAAAGAAGTCCAACAGAGAAGTAGTGATAATCTGGGGGGGGACTTCAACCTGGGACCTTGTCTAGCTGGCAACGACAACACCTGCGGCATCCTTGATGAAAGGGACAACCCAATATCTCATTTTAGACACTCTACTCTCGGAAGCCATCTCAATGAAATTCTGTTTGAGTTAAATCTTGTCCAAGCAAACAACCTCCAAAACGAGATGCCAACATTGGCCCCCACATTTCACGGGCAGGGTCACCAAACAACAATAGACTATATCTTGGTTTCAAATGGGGGGAGGGTAAGGGAAACAGTATTTTCCAGGCACACCATCGCCCTGAGCGACCAATACCCGATCAGCATCTCTTTCCCATTAGTTTGTAATTCCAAAGATAACCCTGGTTCCATTTTAGATCAAAATAATTTGACGCTGAACAGATTAAATGGATATGCACTGAAATGGGGGAAATTAGACCCAAAGGAAATAACAAGTCAAGTGATTTTAGGGGCTCTCCCTTCCATTATGAAATGCCTCTATCCAGATACGTCAAACGAGGAACTTATTTTTAATTTCGGTAGGATCATTAAAGCCATAAAAGACGCCTTATGGATAGAAGTTAAACACAAAACTAAGCCGAAAAAGGGATGGTTCAATCATGAATGCACGGCCACCTATCAAAAATTAAAAACTGCATTAAGGAAAGTGGTCAGGATCCCACTCGAAATTAGAACCCTCAGGAAAAAATATGATATCGCCCTAAAGAACAGGAAAAAAGAGCTAAAGACCCTTCTTTGGGCCCAATTACACGAAAGCTGCGCTCATAAAAATTCTGCTGCTTTCTGGCAAGTCGTTAAGTCTCCCTTTCTAGCAAATAACACCGACCACCCAAAAATAGATGTTGTGATAGAGGAAAAGGACTAGGTTCAACACTTTTCCAATATTTTTAAGCTCAATTCTGAGGTTTCCATGCCCTATGATTATTCCTCCCAGAACACTTTTCTATCGATAAATCTGAAGGCCCATTCCCCATTGACCTTCAGTTCTCAATGAACTAAGTAGACCTGGCCCTGCGTGCAAGTAAAAGTGGCAAGGCACCGGGCCCAGACGGCGTCCCTATCGATCTTTTTAAAGCACAGACGGCCATTTGGATCCCCCTCCTAACTAGAGTTTTGAACGCAACATGCACCATAGGTCTACTTGCCTCATGGTCCAAATCCATACTAGTTCCAATCTTTAAATAGGGAGACAGGGGATCGGTAACCTACTACCGTCCAATCTCACTCCTGGATCGCTGGGAAAGGTGGCGGGCTGCCTAATTCTCGAACGACCACAGGACTGAGCGGACGATGGTAGGATTATCTCAGACCTCCAGTATGGGTTCCGTCAAGGATTGGGGACCATTGAGCAGGCTTTGAATCTGACACTATTAATAGACAAATACGTGCATATTAAAAGGGGTGATATGTACATGGTTTACGTGCACCTTTCGTCCGCTTTCGACTGTGTCTCTCATTCAAAACTCTGGACTATATTAGGGGACATGGGAGTACCAACGAACCTGATGAAGTTCTTGAGGGAACTCTATTCCAATGCCACATCTAGGGTTCGCTATGGGGTGAGGGGGGAGTTGACGGGGGAATTTGCAGTGGAAAAAGGAGTTAGGCAAGGCTGTGTCCTGGCTCCCCTCCTCTTCACACTATATACTAACGGTTTGGAGGGAGCAATGATCAGGGGATGCCGGGACCTTCCTATGGTGAACAGCCGCCCAATACCTGTGCTGCTCTACGCAGACGACGCCGTCATACTAGCCCGCACCCCCCTAGAACTCCAAAAGAGCCTGGACAGATACTCCACCTTCATGGCAGGCCTTGACCTGAAAATTAACACCAGTAAAACCTTCGTCATGAGGGCAGGTACCGGCCATAAATGAAGAATGAGAGCTATCTGTCTAGACGACCAAAAACTAGCGACTACACAAAACTATTCCTATCTGGGCATTGCAATAGATAATAAACTATCCTGGAAAACTGCTAAAGAAACCAGAAAATTACTCTTCTTAAGAACTACAGCAGCTCTTGTTAATTTTTCCAGAAAGTTGGGTAAGAAACCTCCCCTCGAACTTGTCAAGATTTACAAAGCCAAATGCCTATCTGTGGCCCTGTATGGGGCTGGGCTCTGGGGTTTTGACCATAGCAGAAGTACAGAAGGTGGAAAATTCCTTCCTGAGGTACCTCTTGGCGGTCCCTAGGAGTACGGGCACCATGGCTCGCCACATGGAGTTGAGTCTGCCATACGTAACTGACTTAGCGAAGGCTGAACCAATAATATTATGGCGCAGAATTTGGACGTCTGATAAAGCTACTCATACCCAGTCTATCCTCACTGATTGCCTAGCTTTGGACAATGCCCACAATTCCAGGTGATTGTGTTACATTAAGAAGTTCCTGCAAGACCTGGGATGGGAGAAGTACTACTACGATACCTCCTCAATGAGTGATATACCAAGGAAGGCACTAAAAACGAATTGTTTAGCCCACCTAGAGGAATTGAGACTAAGGAAAGAGGCTACGAAACCAACAGTAGCCCACACTCTGCTAATACAAACGGCAGCCTCTATTCAACCGTACCTTACATTTAATAACACAAGTTATGAGAGGTATCTCCTGGTAAGGTTCAGGCTGAACTTTTTCCATCGTCTGGTCACATTCCCCACCCGAAACAACTGGGCTAAAGATATCCCGCCCTGTCCATGCGACGACTCCTCTTCACAATCCAATATACATACTATTCTTTTTTGTAAATTTTACCACAGTTTTAGGAAAAAGTGGCTGGTCCCATTGTTACAGCAAATTGGTTATAGACAATGTTGTTTAGCTTTCCTTTTCTTGCAGCAATTGGAGGGAGAGAAGACAACACATTTAGTCGTGAATTTCCTTAAATGTATTGTTAGACACAGAGCGTTTTTAAACTAATTAACCGTTCGATAACAGTGAAAGTTATCTTATGATCTTTTAGCAAATTTTTAAAAATTATTTATTATGTTTCTATAAAACCAAAAGCAAGATGTAACAGGCAAAGTTTGTCACGCTGATTTTAAAAGTGACAAAGAAAGGTTTTTCCTTATCCCTAATTGAGCTACATATTTGAGAGTCCTGGTTCGCCTCTGTTTATCTGTATATATCGATTTTTATTCTAATCCAAATGTAATGTAATTGATTGTTGTTCGCTTTTTATGATTTATATTCTAAATCGAAATAACGCTCAATTGAATTGAATTGAATTGAGTAGACTGTGATAGTCAGAAGTATCTTTGCACATCTAGCAGTAACATCCAGTTTGAAGCAGGCTCATTCCCACTACAAACTAGAAGACAGACTAGGATAAAGGCAGTTTCATTCAGCACCTAGAGAGGGGATACACAAAATGTGTCCTAGCATCCTGTTTTCTTCCTTTCAAGTGCACCAGCAGTACAAGTGGCTCAAGCTCAGGCAGGATTTGACAACGTGGTGTCAACAAGATGCCCACAGTCTCCAATCTAAAGATTCTGCACACCTCAAAGGAGTCAGCCCTGCCCATTCAGGTCAACCTTTTATGTAACTCCTGGGAGGAATGCATATCTTGTTCACACCACATTCCAGCTGAGCGCAGGATTGGAGTTGGCATAGGTTCTTGCTAATTAACATTCTGAAAGGTCAGGCAGGTAAAGGGTAACTTTCTAAAACTCTCTTTTACTTAATATTTATGTAAAATAATCAAACTTAGTGGTTTGATTAGTTGAACATAGCTTTGAGTTCCTTGTTGCTGTAGGGATATGGTAATATTAATTTACTACCTGCTCTACTTGTAAATACCATGCACCCTGCCTTGTGGGCTACAAAGCCTAAATAGGGATGATCTACTAATAATTAAAAGGAAGGTATTTACCTTTCAAATAGGGTCACTTGGAGAGGCCACAGGTTTTACAATGCAGCAATCAGGTTACACAGGATAGACTTGTAGCCATTTCTGCACTGCCACTGTGGTGAATGGCACAATAGGTGCTGCAGTCAACAAGTTGCATTGAAGATCCATACTCCGGGTGCACTTTCTATCTCATATACTACACAGTGCATGTCTGACCTCCGATGTTCCTCTGTTCGTCTACACCTGAGGTTATGAACAGGACTAAACTTGATTCCCTTTTGAAGTGGAAAAGGACCTCTCAATTTGTTCCGGTCATACACCAATGTACCAACCTGTTGGGCATGCTCATTAGTCTTACCGGGAGATAGATCTCCTATCACAGTGGACAAGTGTGGCTCAATGATTAGAGCAGCAAACCCTGATGCAGAGGTCTAGCCCGGGACCAGGGTTCAATTCCCCGCCTCGGCGGGTCTTGGGCTCAAAATTCCACGGACCTGATAATTCTTGCCTCGGTGCCTATTCCAATCATGGGTCCCACTCTGGGCAATAGCTTGCTTAATCTCCACAGCGACCCCCACAACGCTAAGGATGCCTGGCCTCCACCTTGGGGGTGCCCAGGAGTGAACGCCTTACAGGGAAAGCCAGAATGGGTTCCACAGCGGTATTCGTACAAGCACCTTGTACGGGTGAGTAGTGCGCTATACAAGTATCAATTTACATTTACAGTAAGTCTTCTCTTCATAAATAAAGCAAGCAGTGGCAGAAGTATAGGCACTAACTGTCTGGCATAAATGGACTGCAATGGGATGTCCGCAACGCCCGATGACGGACTCACACTCGTCGCTGGGATCGTACAACTGTACTCGCATGCGGATCGCATTTTGCGGAAGAAACATAGTAGGAACACACTGGGATCTTGGAATAGACGTGGTGACTTAAAGGGTACAATTCGAGTGAGTCTCCAATTAACCTGAGACAAATACAAATATTGGACAGTTCATTAACATTACACTGGACCGGGACGGAAGTAGAACCGGTGATAAGGATTGTTAGAACAGGAAGTGAGAACCTACAAAGCCCTAAACAAGTTGTGGGTGAATCCCTTCATGACGAAACACGTGTTAGCTCGCTAAAGGAAGACAGAAATAAAGACAAACAAGAAATACTGATTGTGTTTTATAATTACCTACAATTGTAGGGTTTTGTATTAGAGTGTTGAGGTACCGGGTTTTTATGGACCCGGCGGTGCCAGGGAGAACACCCTAAAGACCTATAGTCCTTCCTGTTTCAGACTACAGAAACACAGAGTCTTCTAGGTGAAGTCAAAGATCGTATTTATTGGCTGCAACCAGTAACAGGTGTCCTAGAAGTACAGCATGTATGTTCTCAGGAGACTGCTCAAACTTACAAAGCCAGCCTTCTCTTTTTATACAAAATAATAGGCTTCAGGCAAACATTCCTTATTTTACAGTTGATCATATACATATTTTCACTACAAAGAAAAAGCAGAGTCATGATGACAAGCCCACATTTTAGTTTGTCCAGTCTATGATAAATTACCGGGCAAGGCCTAGAACTTTCATCAGATAAGGACCGACCCCCAATAAAAACGGGCACCTCCTCCTTGTAAAGCAGGTCATAAAGAAGAAACAGGGACAGGTGTGTGTAAGATTAGGCATGGTTCTTGTGCGATGAGGAGTTTTATGACATGTTGCGCCTTGATACTAATCTCGCTCGGCCACTGGGAAAGGAACTGCCCGAACAGGTTTGGCTTCAGGCAGTGGAGTCAGCTTGCCCGGGTCACAGAGGAGTCAACAAAAGGTGTACGTGTCCTTTAGGTTGAATTCGGCCTTAGTCATTTGACTATGTGAGGGCAATCACAAAATGGCTGCTGCTCACAAAATGGAACCCGAGGGTTCAAGACGAAAACTTAAGATTTAAGGGTGCGTCACTCAAACGTGACGAGAATACTTATGAATGGTGTTTAAACCATTACCGGTCTGCTAGTACCGAAATCGTCATGATACGACAATGTTTTATGACACGAGTCCAGTGGTTCAGTACCACGGACATCCAAGTACAGAATTTTCAGTACCACAGTGTGTGCTCAGGGACTTGGTTTCACTGCAATGGAATGGATGCTTCGGAAGCATGTCACAGGAGGATGCTGTCCTTGTACCTGCTTCCAGTCGGACGCGGCTCCCAGATAAACAGATGCTTCAGTGTGCTATCATTGACCTTCCCTCCCATCAGTAGTCCTTCGACCCCACCACATATGTGAAAGGAAGGACAGTGCTTTCCTGATTTGTCTGCATGTCTTAGTCACAGAAATTAATCATTGCAAAAAGGTTAGTTTTGAGAATATGGAGGACAAGCAGCAAACTCACCTGAGAAATATTTACACAATAAGCACTGCCAAAGCGAATCAGTGTGGTGTGTGTTTGTGTGAAGATAAGGAGTGGTTTGGTAACATAGCAGTGCCAAAAGCCCCAAATCAAGTCATGGGTCTGTCTCCAAGACTGATGCATTTGGGATTTACAGGCCCCGGTGGCTTGAGTGACAGCTTTTGCCACTACTGGTAGTAGACTACTCACAAAAAGCCCTTCAGGGAACTCACATTCTCTGCATTTCACATCAGGCAGATACATCATTCTCAGAGAGCACATTGAAACCAACAGGGACGTTTCTAGGATTTTTAGGGGCCCAGGCAGAAACAGACTGTGCGTGGCCCCTCTATTTTGCACACATCATGACACATTCAGGCTGTTTGCATCTCAACAGATGACCCGGCTCTAAAAGCTGCTTCATGCAGACCCTCCTGTGCTGCAGCCTCTTCCACTCAGCCCCCAACAAGTGACTCTTTTACAGCTCATAAAGGGCTGAGGCTGTGGGACTTGCTTGTAGGCTGAGAGGGCTAAAACTGTTGGGCCACTGAACCGCTGGACAATGGGAGTCCCGCAGTGCCACTCGATGGGCAGCAGGGCAGAGGGCCTGATTGCAGTATATGTCTCCATGCAACTGAGATCCGAGGACGGACCTTCCTCCCCTAGACCTTGCTGCACTACACCAATGCTAGGAAACCCTGGGGGGGGGACCCCCTCCTGTGGGCACAGTTGCAACAAGACTCCTTGTTATCGATGAACAGGGGGCACAAGAGGGGTGGTGTGCCTTGGCCTGGCTGTGGCTTATTGGTGCTGGCCCCATGTTGGTGGGCAAAGCGCTGGTCCTGGGCAGCTGCCCACACTGCCCATGCCTAGAAGCGGCCCTTCAAATCGCATTAAATTGCAAGCGGTCTGTGAAAATAAAAAAGTTTGCAAACCCAGAGGATCTCATGAGGCAGATGCAAAGCTTCTCAGATCCTTGCAAAGTCAAGGCTGAAGTGCGGTGAAGTGCCGCCGATGGCCGCCGTTCCGAACACTAGTTGCTGGGCTGAGGAACACTTGTCTAAATGATTTAAATGTGTGCCCACAGAGACTGCTGAAAAAGTTAAGAATTTACTATGCTCACCCTGCAGCACACCAAAAAACAGAACAGACAGCAGTGCACTCCCCAGAGACCTGAAGCTTGTAATTATCCACACATCAGTTGAAACAGCGTAGCCACATCAGCCACCTCCTGCATTCACATCCCCACTGCCCTTAGCGCCAGAAGAAGGGAGGAAGCAAATAATGCCTGTGCGTGTGCATGCTTGCGCATGTGGGACAGGCCACTGCCTAAAATAATAACTCATAGATGGCCATTGCGCATGAGTGACATGCACACTTGTGGGCATCCACCTTGAAATGGGCAAAAAACCGTTTTAGGATGGTTGCTCGCCAATAGGACGTCAGACGCACAGAGTTTTATTAAATGAAATAAATGGGGCACGTAGATCAAGGGAGGAGGTGCTGTAGAGTGTATGGTGTGTGGGGAAATAAAAAAAGAAAAGAAAAACAAGCAGTATACTGAAGGATAGGGGAAGTTTAAACATGAAGAGATGCAAGTCTCATTTACACTTATGTTTTAAGTTACATTGCATTTATGTTAAATGTGACATTTGCATTTGTAAACATGTACTCATTTACTCGCGTTTTGCATTTATTCTTAAAGTTACACATGCATGTATGACCATGTATTTGAAGTGCCCAGTAAATGTCCATTTATGTTAGCCTGAATCTGAACTCTAACCTGATCACTAATGCGGCACCTAACAAATGCATACCAAGCCTTGCTACTACTGATTCTTTAACTCAACCGAAAGGTAAAGCTAACTAAGCAGGGGGGGAGCATAATGTTATTGACACTGACACTGTTACCGACACCAACACTGATATTGTTCTAAATGCTCCTGCTGCTTCAACTGGCGGTAATGATATACAGACTCACTCAGTCACCCTGCCGGCAACTGATGATGACGCCAGGTCGCAGCTCAACACTAAAACTTTAAAGGATATAAATTCTTCACCGCCGTCATTAAGCCCCTCTACCTCTGTACCAGCAGAGGTCATAGAAGATATCTCTGATTATGCTCTGACTGAAGGTGAAACATCGATATTAGAGGTTGACCAACTACTGGAGAATGGATTGGAGGCAATAGGGACGGCAAAGCAAGACGATCAGATTAAACCGGCTGAGCAATTAGATGGGTCGGATACGGACGAGAATGATAGTGATTGTCCAGACCAGGGTAATTCCACGCCACTGCACTCAGCCAAAGGAAACGCTAACGGTATAAGGAAGGGAAAGGAAAAGTGAAAAATAAACTTAAAAAAATGACGAGCAAACCAAATCTAACAACGGTGAAAATGATTGCCGAAAACAGTCATATAAGGAAGTGGGTACAGGCAAAAGGGGGTGTTAAAACAATGGCCTTGAGACTATCCGGGAACAGTCCGATCGAAACAGGCACTACACCAAGGGGGGCAATCTCGGCAGGGACAGTGGCAGTGGATATACTGGAGGATGCTGTTACTGGATCCGATGCAATTAAGGAAGCGACAGGAATGACAGGAGGTCCTCCTCTGACCTCTGACACACATATGAGGGGATCAGGGGTAACAGGAGTAACTCCCCTATTAACATCAGTACTAACACCATCTCGTACTACCCCTGTGCAAGTCACATTACCCGCATCTTCATCCTCATCTTCATGCTCATCTCTAATGGTTGAACCAGTAAAGGGCAATATGTTAAACCATATAAGGCCTGATCATACCGATAACACTCTCACTCAAAGGGATACACCTGCTGACTGGACTTTGCCGGGGGAAGTCTCTTCATCTTTTCAGATGATTTTGCAGTTGCTTAGTGAGCAAAAACAGGAAGCTCAATATCACTATCAACAGATGCGAGAAGATAGCAACAAAACTCAATCTTCGCTTCTTGAGATGTCTTGCAAACTTGGGACTATGTCTCAGGAAATGGAAGAACTACAGCAGAGGGTTGTATCAACTGAGGAAAAAGGAGCTCACTCTGAAACAGTCTTGAACAGACACGAGTCTCAACTCTCTCATATGCAGATCAAACTTGAAGACTTAGAGAATAGACAGCGGAGGCAGAACCTACGCGTTTTTGGCATAGGAGAGGGAGCGGAAGGAGCGGACGCTAGAGCCTACAAAGTACATTTATTTCAGAAGGCGTTTCCTGAGCTCTCAGACTGGGACTGGGACTCGCAAGTACAACGGGCCCACCGACTCCCATTGGTTCAAAGGAACAAAAATAATCAATACCCACGAACTATTCTGATCTACATCGGTAACTTTTTACTACGACGAGCGATCTCATTAAGGGCAAGACCAAATACTCCAGTGACCACGGACTCAATTGCTTTTTTTGTTAGATCTGATTTAAGCAAGCTAACTATGGATCGGCGCTGGCAGTCACGACAATTTATCGACCCGATAAAAGAATTGGGCGGTCAGGCATTTCTGCAAGTACCGGCTAAACTAAAGGTTCTAAAGAATGGTCAAACATATTATTTCTCTGAAGCAAAAGAGGTGGAGCACATTGTAGGCAAATGGAAAGTGGAGAAAAGTCGACATGGACCTGAACATTGACATTGATACTGTAGCTGAAACTGCATAGTCCACTGCCACTGAAGTTTTTGGTTATATTGTGATGAATTACTGAATCACTGAACTTTTGAATTCACCTATTTGTCTTCTTACTTAACTTGCAGCTTAGGCTGATTCAATATTGCTTATTGATTGCTTATTGATTCAATATTGCTTATGCTTTTTTTTTTCTTCTTAATGACTGCGGGAGAGCATAGGTTACTTAGCTTGGTCATAGTACCGGATCCTCTGCGCTACGACTCTGCGCATGCTGCCATTACAACGGCAGCAAGGAGAAAGGGGGGGCCTGCAGGAAGAAACAGAAGGGGAGGGGGTGGGGTTAGTAAGGGGTGGTGGGGGGTTGTGGCTCAGGGGAAAAAAGCATCTCGAGGGCAAGTAAACTGATAAAAGTACTGGTTTGGAAGATAAGCAAGGCTGATATTTTTTGGTACATTTGGTATATTACAAATTCAGGGAGACAAATGAAGGGGGTAGTAAAGGGAAAGCACTAGAATATATCGTAATCAAGGATAGTAAAATCTATTATTTTAAATGTTTCAATTAAAGTGTTTAACGTGGAACGTATCGGGTTTAAATAGTAAAATTAAACGGAACCTTGTATTTGAAGAGCTCAAAATGTATAACCCTCAAATTATAGTACTAACTGAGACTCACATAGCATACAAAGATAGGAAACTACTCGAACAGCTTGGCTATGTGGTCCTAGTATCTACGAACTTTAATGCTTCTATCCGGGGTGTTGCAATTCTAAGACATAAACAACTTAGAGTAGAGGTAAATAAGTCACTGACTGATAAAGCTGGGAGATGGGCGATGGCACAAGTAATAATTGAAGGCTTTAAGTATACTATTTGTGGCGTTTATGCTTCCAATGTGGGCGAACCCCGGATTATTGATCAAATTAATTTGGAACTGTTTGGGTGGGAAGGGGAACTCATTATGCTCGGAGACTTTAACTGCATTATGGACTATAACCTAGATACAACCAGAAGGGGATCTTTTCAAAGGATGCGGAAGACTAGGGACTCAATTTTAGATCTAGCAGCAACTCATCTAATCAAGGATGCTTGGAGATATCTATACCCCAATGTAGCAGGCTACAAGTACTACTCTGCCGCACACAAGCAATGCTCACGCATAGATATGGTTTGGGTCTCCGATTTTATCCTTGAAAATGGCACTATGGTAATCTGCCCTAGAGTCACTTCCGATCATAACCCTATTATGCTGACGTTTGAGATAACAACGGAAAGACAAGCTCCCTGTGTGTTCTCTTTCCCTAGATATTTGTTTTCAGATACCATCTTTTTAGGCCAACTAAAAGAACATATAAAGGAGTTTGTAGAATTCAATATTCACTCTGCAGCACCCAGGATAGTATGGAATACATGTAAAGCCAGCATCCGTGGGTTTTCCCAGTAGTATATATGGCAACAAAATAAGGAACGTAGGAATCAAGATGAGAAAATGACAACGGATATACTTAATATGGAAAACTTATTATCTGAAGCGCTTATAAAAGGAGATGATGAGAAGGCACTACTTCTCAGATTAGTTGATCTAAAATCAGTTTTAAAAAAGGTTCTTAGGGAAAAAAGCCTAATTGAAGTCAAGAAATACCAATTAAGCCATTATGAAGGTGGGGAACAGATAGGGAAAATATTAGCATATAGAGTGGCCGAGAATCGAGCACAGACGGCCGTTAAAGAAATTAAGGGGGCCAATAATCAAATCTTTCAAGACACAAAGGCTATTTTAAACCAGTTTGCACAATACTACCAGGAGCTATATACCCCGGAGAACGAGATGGATAATGACAAGATTAAGAACTACCTAAACTTAAATAAAGTCTTGCCTATTGACCCGGAGCAATCTGATCAACTAGTTGGGGACATTACACCGACAGAAATTAGAATAGCCATCAACTCTCTGGCCTCAGGGAAAGCCACGATTCCTATAGAGCTATTTAAAACATGCGCGGAGGAATTAATAACACTCCTGTCTATAGTGATTCAGGCTATTGGGAAAGGGGAGCAAGCACCCAGATCATGGAACTTAACACAAATCATTTTTTTCCTAAAAAAGGCAAACCAGCTGCTGAAAGAGGGTCCTATAGACCTATATCCCTCATAAATAGTGACGCTAAAATATTCGCAAAAATACTGTCTACTAGGCTGGCACCATTAATGACACAAATGGTATCACCTCAACAACACGGCTTCATCCCTAAAAGGGACACAACAGCTCATATTAATATGGCTATTATGGCTTTCGATGTGGCGCAGATTAAGTCAACCCCACTCGGTATGATATTATTAGATGCAGAAAAGGCATTTGACCGAGTGGGGTGGGATTTTCTATGGGCCACATTACTTGCTTTTGGTATAAAGGGTCAATTCTTGAACTGGATTCAGGCACTATATGATAAACCCACTGGTAAAGTTTGTTATATAGGCAAATGCTCCTCTACCTTTCGGATTGAACGTGGGACCAGACAAGGGTGTCCCCTATCCCCTTTATTATTTGCCCTTATAATGGAACCATTTTTGATCGCACTACAAGGTAGGGATCAGATTTCCCCCTTTTGTTAATGGAGCAGACTCACTCAAAATAACTGTATATGCGGACGATATAGCGATATACTCCACTGATGTCGAAGAAGCTGAAGCTGAAGTTGACGCAGATGGTTGTTGATCCGGAGGGACGTTATCTTATTGCACGCTGTGTGGGGAAGGGTCATGATTTAGTGGTTGTGAATGTCTATGGTCACAACTATGACACCCCTGAATTTTATTCCTCCCTAGCAGAAATTTGCAGACAGTATGTTGGTTCAAGATTGTTATGGGGGGGTGATTTCAACTTTGTGTTAAGCCCGGAACTAGATAGGTCGGCTGGCACAGCTCGCTGTCCTGCGGCATTAGCGGTGCTTATGCAGACTGAATTGATAAAGCTGGACATGATAGATATGTGGCGCTGTAGACAACCGGGGAAGGGAGGGTAAACACACTACTCGGCCTATCATAATATACACACGAGAATTGATTATTGGTTTGCATCTCACTCCCTTCTCAATTCAGTGAGGGATTGTGTGATACTCCCCCGCACATTGTCGAACCACTCGCCATTACTGCTGCTTCTGGATACTCCGGCTCGGAGAATTCCCCCGTTCACCTGGAGGTTTCCTCCATATTCACTGCTAGAAGAGGTCTTCAGAGGGGAGTTAGCAGAGGACATAGACACATACTTTAAGACCAATGTGGGGACAGTGGATAGTGTTCAAACGCTGTGGGATGCATTTAAAGTGTACATCCGGGGTATGACGATGGCCAAACATTCTGGGGTGCTCAAAGCTATTCGGCAACGGCTGCAGCATCTAGAGACGCAATTATCTGGGCTGGAACGACAATCCAGACATGCGCTGACCACTGACACTGAAGAACAGATTAAAAACCTGATAATAGAATTTAACGAGGAAGCTGATAGGGAGGTCCAACACATGGGGAAGTATGCCACGGCGCGAACCTACTGGGAGAGAGATCGCCCTGGTTCACTGCTGGCACGACTAATGCGCAACAGCAGGCCGCCGTTGGTGGTTGAGGAATTGATTACGTCCAGTGGGTAGGTGGTCACGGAGGAGGGCGACATACTTGCGGAATTTCAAGATTACTATACTAGGCTCTATCAGTCACGGTCTGGACAGCTTGAAGAGGAAATTGATGACTATCTTAGTTATATCAATATGCCCTTCCTAGCCAATTTTCAGAGGGAATTTATTATGATGCCGATGCAGAAGGAAGAGATCTTAGAGGCGCTGGAGGGAATGAGGTCAGGCAGTGCTCCAGGTGCTGATGGGCTTACAGTGGCCTTCTACAAGGCTTTCCAAGAGAAACTTATTCCGCACTTGATGTCCCTCTTTGACGATATTTGCCAACAGGGCAGCATGCCGAAGTCTATGAGAGAGGCCCTTCTTATCACAATACCGAAACCGGGGAAACCCCTCAATAAATGTGGTTCATATAGACCGCTCTCTCTGATAAATGTCGATGCCAAATTGTATGCGAAGGTCTTGGCTGCGCGGCTCGCCATACTGGTCCCCGAGCTGGTTGCCCCGGAGCAGGCCGGATTTGTGCCCGCGAGGAACTTGACGTATAATATTCGTACAGTGCTAGGCACCATACAGCACGTGCGGCAGGAAAACAAGGCAGTCGCTATATTCTTAGACATTGAAAAAGCTTTTGATTCGGTTGAATGGCCGTTCATGCTCAGGGTTCTGAGGAAATACGGACTAGGTGAACCTTTCTTGCAGATGTTGGGGGCCCTATACTACAAGCCGTCGGCAAGACTGAAACTAGGGAACATGGTTACCGCCCCGATAGCGATCAGTAGGGGTACCAGGCAGGGTTGCCCCCTTTCCCCTCTCTTGTATGCACTCGTAGCAGAACCACTGGCGTGCGCGATCAGAGGATATCATGGGTTCAAAGGGATCAATTTCCCCTCCAACAAGATTGGCATATCTACGTATGCCGATGATACCTTACTGTACGTTAGGGAGCCGGAGGTGAACCTGGCATCTGTGTTGAGGGAGGTGGTGAGATTCGGGGCACTGTCAGGCCTGCGAGTCAATTGGGACAAATCTGTGGCGCTTCCCCTGACCCCGGTAACTCAGCCGATTGACTCGGAGTACCCACTACAGTGGACCACGGACTCCATACGATACCTAGGGATTCGTTTGCACACTGACCCCGAGATACTGGTGCGTGAGAACTATGGGGTGGTGTATGCTAAACTTATGGATGACGTGGAGGTGTGGTGTAGGCTTCCGTTGTCCCTGATGGGGAGGATAGCGATAATGAAGATGGTGATACTCCCCAGGTTCCTCTTCCTCTTTACCAACATCCCAGTGGTGCTATCCAGGGCCTTTTTCCGGCAGCTCACACAGACACTTATCAGACTCGCGTGGGGAGGTAAACAACACAGGGTCCAATGGCAGACTTTAATGCTCCCCTATGAACGGGGAGGACTGGGGGCTCCTGACTTGGAGCGATACTACAGAATAGCGCAGGCGGCACAACTCCACACCTGGATCCATGGGAACCCCGATATCCCACATATGAAGCTGGAACGTCTGTTTGCAGACCCCATTTCTTTTCCCGCTACAATATGTCACCCTGTAGATCGCAGAACTGGGATTTTGGACTCTATAGCTTCTACTAATCACGCCTGGCACGAGCTGATCCGCTCGCGGGACAGTGAATTACTGTATTCACCCCTCATGCATGTGGAATGGGCGATATGGCTTGCCCCGCTGACTGAGAAAGGGGTACTTAAGGCACTGCATGAACTAGGCATAAATAAGATGGGGGATCTCTTCCTGAATGGGACAGTGTAGACTCTCCAACAGGTGCTACAATCTCAGACCGGGAAGACGTTGCTGCACAGCTTTCAATACCACAGGGTCCGTAGTGCACTTCAGGAGTTGCTTGGTCCGGAACTGGCTGAACCCCCGGAGGTGCTGGAACTCACTTATGTGATCAAAACCCCATTGTCCAGCAAACTGGTCACAAACTTCAAGAAACTGGGGGACCGGCACACGCAACACCCGGTCTCCAAACCCAGGCTAGCCTGGCAGAGTGATTTACAGCTGACAATTACGGACAAGATGTGGCAATATTGCTGCACCAACACTAGAAAGGTGTCGCTCAATAGCCAGCATAGACTGGTACATTTCAAATACTTACAGCGTGTCTATTACACGCCGGAGAGGTTGCACAGGTACGGACTGAGGGGTTCGGCGGAGTGCGAGCGCTGCCACTTCCCGTCGGCGGACTTCCTGCATATGGCTTGGTCTTGCCCTGGAATTCAGAAATTTTGGCAGGGGGTTTTCTCTGAACTGGGACTGATGCTGGGCGTAGACATCCCACCATGGCTCTGCTGGGCTATTCCAAGACGCTGCCGGTGGCCCTGAGGCGCCTGACGGATATAGCCTTGCTGATCGCTAAACGACTAGTTGCTATATGTTGGATGAGAGGGCCGATACCGATCAAGAAAAGGTGGGCGGCGGACTTGCTCTACTGCTGCACGCAATCGGAGACGTACAGCGAACTGCTACCTCTGAAAAATCGGCCCAAGAACTTCTGGGGGCTATACAAGGCCTATCTGAGCGCCAAGGACAGTGGGGAGACTGATCCAGACCCGGAGAGGGAGGAGGCAGGTGCGGTACAGGAGGAGGAGGTTGAGATTCTGGGGAGGGACGCACCGTACACCTAGCTGTGGATTGGTAAGGGGGTAGAGTTCTGGTCTGGCCTCACACATTGGGAGGGGTAACTGATATCAGGGAGTGAGACGCACATGACCGGTAGTCGGTGGCCTTGGACTTTGGGGACACCTTTATGCACTTTGGTATATAAGATCTGTAGACTGTAGGGCACAGTGTTAGTCACACGACGTTCACAGATAGCACAAAGGGTAGGTAGGCATATGTTTGGGCAGGTTGGTTATTGTGGGGGTGGGAGGGTAGATTTGGGGTAGGAGTTAATGCACAGTTACATGGAGAATGCTGATATTGGCGTAGGGCCTTGCTGGGGTCAGACTCACTATCTTCACTAAAGCAGCACAATGAAATGCGGTTCTGTGTCGTGCTGAGCGGCACAGTATTCACATATTTGCTTGATGCCCGAGCTATGCATGCATGATACTGTTTCTTTTCTGCCGCCAGGCCCCCGGGATGCTGGCATTAAGGCTGTGTAAAATGTTTTGGGACCTAAAGCAGTGGTTGCCTTGTGTTGCCGCCGGCCTCCGGGCTGTAGGCTATATGTGCTGTGTGAAAATTGAATATGCAATAAAGTGCAAATTTAATTAAAAAAAAGTATTATAGGCCGAATTAATTTAGTAAAAATGAAAATACTACCTAAGTATCTATATCTTTTTCGCTCAATTCCTCTACGGATAAATAATTCTTATTTTAATAGATTGGATGGAATTATTAGCAGTTTCATCTGGGGGTATAAGAAAGCCCACTGCGCTGTCTCACTCCTTAAACTTCCATTTATCCAAGGAGGATTAGGCCTACCGGATATAAAAGCTTACTATCTGGCTGCTTTCCTGACCCGTTTCCAAAGCCTAATAATTCCAGATAAAAGTATGTATTTCCACAAATTTGTGTTAGGGGAGGATGTAAATATATTCCTCTACAAAATAAACGACCCCAACTACTTTAAACGCGTTAAATTTAAAACTACACGAGATCTTGTTAACATTTGGCTTTCCATTTTGGTCAAATGCAAGACTTCTAACTTTCATCATAACACCCCACTGTGGTTTAACCCGGGTTTACCTGAAATATTCCATGATCTATGGGCCCTTAGGTGGTCAGAAGCGGGTATTAAAAGCTTGGGAGATCTGTTTGATTACAACGGATTTTGCTCTTTTGAACAGCTGAAAACTTGTTATAACATATCGGAGGGAGCCCGTTTTAAATACTTTCAAATAAGAGACTATCTGGTACGGAAACTAGGACTATTGAAAATTCAGGATTCAGATTTGTGGGACTGTATTTATAAAGAAAATGATAAAGCATGGATTAGTTTAGGCTATAAAATCTTTATCAGCCATAGAAATGATGACTCTGTCAAACTTGCAGAAAAATGTACTAGGAAACTGGGAATTGCTGCGGCTCCTAATCTAATTACTTCTTCACTAAACAGCCTCCACCGATCTATACACTCCTCCAATTTAAAACTACAACTATTCAAAACTATATGTCAACTATATTATACACCAGATAGGATTCTTAGATGGGCAAACAAATAACTTTAACGAGCGCACAAAATGCCCAAAGTACAATACGAGTGCAGCGGACATAACTCACATGTTTTTCTCCTGCCCACAATTAGGTGAATATTGGAATGATGTGACTGAAGTTATGTCTACGAAATTAGCTTGCTCTATTGATTTGACACCTGTAGACGTGCTTGTCGGTTATTCCGGGGGGGATAAAACTAACATTGACTTACTTAATATCGTACTCGCATGTGCGAGATTAGTAATAGCAATACAACACAACCCGCCGACAGTTATGGAATGGTGGAGCCTTGCTAAGGAAATTTATCGTATGGAATCTGCTTTGGCTACAACACGGGGTATTCAGGCTAAGCTGAAAGTGGAAAGGATTTGGGGATTGATAATGTCATGATATTTCCCTTTTTCTTTGTTTCTCTTTATGTCTTTTGTTATTGTTATGCCTAGGAGAGCCTCGGGGAAACATGCATTACGCACCCTTCATTGGCTCCCAATAAAGGAAAGAATCAATTTCAAAACCATGTGCATCACCCACCGTATAGCCCACAAAAAAGCACCTCCATATCTCCAGGACTTGCTTCCAGTATATCGCCCTACACGTCCTCTGAGGTCGATGGGTAGCATGCAATTAGTGGTACCTCGGATACACAGAGCAAGGATGGGAGGACGCTCTTTCAGACTCCACGCCAGCAACAACTGGAACAACCTTCCTATCGAATTGAGGATGGAGCCCTTTGAAACCAGGTTCAGACAGAGGTTGAAAACCCTTCTCTTTCCCAGGTTAAACTCAGCATAGTGTATTCTTGCCCCTGTGTCCAGCCTCTTGAGCCCGGCCGAAGAGTTGTAGGTAGGGTTGTCAGCGCGGGGACGCACTGTTCTCTGTGCAACCAAGCGCTTAATAAATGCCATAAACTAAACTAAACTAAACTCTCCTTGGAGATACGTTTTACTTTGCGGAAAAATTGATTATGGCTGCTTTGCTTTCTCCTTTGATGGAATAAGTGAATT
The DNA here is from genome assembly GCF_964263255.1 of Lissotriton vulgaris. Lineage (NCBI taxonomy): Eukaryota > Metazoa > Chordata > Amphibia > Caudata > Salamandridae > Lissotriton > Lissotriton vulgaris. Next base: position 1,068,443,643 of record NC_141698.1, on the reverse strand, counting down.
TATTATGTTTTTTCTGATTAAATGATTATGTACTTGTCCCATGAGATGCAAATAAAAATCTTTGAAAAAAAAAAAGGGACTGCTGGCAGACTGATTCCTTGCACCCCCACTGGATATGTTAGCCTGGCGGTATCAGGTAGCTCACAGTGCCACTAGAGATAAGAATGTTCTGAATCTCTTGTTACCTTTAAATTAGTATTCTCACAGTTGTAGGTAGAACAGAGCAGATTCCCTTTAGATTTGGAGAGGCACAGCTCTCGCTGCTCACCCTATTAATGCAAGGGTGAAGCTTTTTGCTAAATACTTATTTCCTTTTCTTTTAGACTTCTACTGACTTCTTCTGAAGTCTGATCATGCTGACAAATTTCTCCCCATTTTCCACAGCTCCTGATTGAGAGATATTTAATAGATGACCTAATATATAGTCTATGTTAGGAGACAGAAACCTCCTTTGCAAAGTTTCTTTATGGGACACCTGTTTTCTTTAATCTGTGTTTATTTAATTGTGATTATTGCAATTCAATATTTTATTCTGTTGCTTGTTAATCTAATGAGATACTTAAGTCTGCCTTTTGTATTCCTGCATTTATTGAACTTATTTCTGGTCTGCCTATATCCTGGATTGATTGGTGATCCAAAATAAACCCTTTAAACCCTATGTATTGATTCCTGGTCCTTATTGTGGAGCCACTGGCTTCACAAGTTAGAAATGTATTGTTGATGAAAACTCTTTTCCAATGCTTCATGTCAGCTAGCAAAGGTCCATATGACCAATGGGGGAAAATGTTTGATGACTTCACTAAGAGACAGTGCTTCAAGGCCCAGTGCTCTTTCACTACCGTCCTTCAAATTAAGAGATGCCTTGCGGGCATCTCTGCACGTTGAAAATAACATCCTCAATTACGGGTTTGCTGCTAAAGAAACTTCCAATGATCCCAGAGGGAAACATCCTTTACAACGCAACTTTTACCACGCAGTGCCTTTACGACGCAACTTTTACAACGCAAACCATTACAACGCATTGCGCTGGGGGGCGCTCTAGGATAGGGAATAGGTTTAATTTACTATCCAACACCTTCCCTACTTTCCACGGGGACTGGAGTTGGAATAGTAAATTAAACTATTCACTATCCAGCGCCCCAAAGCACTATGCGTTGTAAAAACCGCGTTGTAAAGGCATGCGTGGCAAGGATGTAAAGTCATACATCCTTCCCAGATCATGGGAGTTTTCTCCCAGGGCATGGAGGTCAATACTCAGGTCTGACTGGCTGTGACAGACAGGAAAATAATGGTTTTCCTCCGACATCCCCTACGTCATATGAGCTGTCAGGGGAAGTTTACTGTCAATGTAGCCCACATTGGCTCCCTCAATGGTATCATAAGGTCCGCCCATCTCTGAATGAGGAACGTGCTCCCAGGGTGTGGCAGACAGGGTACTCTGGTGAATTTGCGATGGAGTACCCTGTTCATCGAACTGCAAATCAGACACTGAATATGGAAATTAGGGCGTTTTGCCGCATATAAGTGATTCAAATAATGAGACATGAGGATGGATCAGAGCAAGGATTATAATGTTCCGCAGGGGCATAGTTTTTGTAAAGAACTATAATTTGTTAACGCTGAAGGAAAGAGTAACAGTATTATTGGGGATGAACATTGCTGTTCTAAGGATCAGGGAATTTTCAGAAAAAAATAGGTAGGGGGACTTCTGAAGGAGAGTTACAGAACTTGGGTGGAGGATAGATAGGCTCTTAAAGGTAGTTTGGGCCAACAGACCAGGATTGAAAACCATTGGGGAACACTCTGTGTTGTTCCAGCTATTATTCTTAGGATAGGCTTCAGTTTACTTTAGCACAGATCTGTGGCAAGGAACCTTTATACACATCAAGGAGTGACTCTTTGGTGAATGTGTCATTTCTCCAAGCATAAGACTTAGGATTCAGCAGAAGCAAATTCAGTTGCATTAGAGATATAGCACAATATTGTCTATAAAGTTTACACCCAGATCAATCAACATTCATCCAGCACTGCGTAAACATCAGTAGCAATGCGGGGCATGAACAGGAAAAATTGTGCAGCGTCTTTATAAGAAAGAGTTGTGTGCTGGTGCCATCGGCCATGCTCAAGCTAAATAGCATTTTAGCAAGAGTCAAAGCGCCATCCAATGGGTTAGATCTGAGTTGGTTCTCCATGCATGAGATTTCTATTTGTGATACGCCATTTAGTACAAATTTCAAAACGTGGAAATCTGTCTAAGGAAAAGCCACCTAAATGAGCAATTCAATATCAAATTAAATCAAACAAAACCATAAAAGTTACACATAATAAACAATTTAAGTGACAATGCATAAGTTAAGATGACAACCCAAACAGCAATCGAAGTTAAATAAATAATTAAAAAGCCTGAGGAAACAGTCTTTACAATTCCATATAACGTCTAGATTTAACAGTAGCTTTTAAAAACCCTAATGTAAAAAATATACAGTCCTCATTCAGTAGTTGCAAATACACCAATGCTGGGCGGGCCTGTCTAACATTCATTCTTTTAAAAATTGGAACCAGGTAGCGTTTGTGAGGAAATTTATATAATTTACATAAAAACATAAAATGCAGCATGCCCTGTGGAGACTGTCCGTCGCCGCCGCAGGGTGCTGCCACTTTACCACTAATAAAACCTTTAGGTCTGGCTAGCAAAAGGTGAAAAAGGTTCAGCCTAGTTAACAGGAACTTCTCATGTGAGGACAAAGACCCCATGAGGTGTGGTTCTGCCCTTGGGTTTGTTTGTTTTAAGCATTATGTAGGTCCGCACACTAGGTTTCAGTACCTCTTTGGCTTCCCTTTCCATTTCCATATTTCTTACTGACAAGAAGGCAAATTTAATAGCTTCCACAGCAGTCTTTGTGATATTTTCAGGATTGGTGAATAGGTCCCCCCGCCCTAACCCCTCAAAGCTTTTTTTAACATAACTCAGCCACGAAATACGAGCCGAGTTGCGAAGAGACAAACAATCTCTTAGAATCAAGTGGCTAAGAGGGAGGTCTTAATTCAACCAGCATTTTAACCCAAAAATCAAGGGACGCATAGAAAGTGCATCATTTACATAGGGGACCCCTAGCTCCTCATGGATCGCTAGATTGGATGTACCCCGAGGGACACATAATAGGCATTTCAAAAAGTAATTTTCCACAATCTGGAGGGATTTTCCAACATTGTATCCCCATATTTCACTTCCATACGAGGCTATGGCCAGGCTTTTAGCCCGATACACTTGCAGCATAGCTCCTGCAGGTTTCTTCCCTAGTTTGGAAGCAAAACTAAAAATTTCAGAGTTCACCCTAACCAGGTCCCCTTTTTTTCTGTAATAGGGGGCCCCATTTGAGCTTATCGTCATAGAGAACCCCTTAATAGGAAAACACATTTGTACGGGGAATTTTAGAGTCACCCGCTCTAAATTGGAAATTCTTCTTCCTCGGGTGTCCTATTTGCATGACATATGATTTGGAGTTATTAATTGCCAAATCCCTGTCTGACATAAATCTGAAAAAGGCTGATAAAAGCGATTGTAACCCCACTTTAGTCCAGGATATAAGAACAGCATCGTACGCATATAACAGAACGGGGATCCCTCGCCGTCCTACACTTGGGTAATCAACACCTGCTGCCCTTAATATGCTATCGAGTTCATTAATATAAAAATTAAAATAAAGGGGGAGCCTGAATGCAACCCTGCCTGACTCCATTTTAATGCTAAAATCACTTGTGCCCCGCAATTCCTGTGAGAACCTAACATTAGCTTTAGTGGACATGTGCAGGTCCGTAAGGAAATTAACAACACTATTCTCCACTTTCATTGCCCTCATGGACTGCCAAAGCTTGTCCCTGTTAACACAGTCAAATGCCGAAGACAGGTCCATGAAGGCAAGGTGAATGGTCCAAGAGCGAGCAACATTGTATTTACTCAATATCAAAAACAAATTGAGACACTGAGCAACAGTAGACCATCCCTGACAAAACCCACACTGAGCTTCCGCCATAAACGAATTGTCCTCTGCCCAGGATGATAGTCTCTGAAGGAGGACCCGTCGCACCACTTTTACCACTGATTCAATAAGCGAGATAGGTCTATAACAGTGGGTACTGTTTCTGTCACCTTTTTCAAAAACAGGAACTATGGTAGAGTTTGCCCAAGACTGGGGACAACCATACTTTGTCGCCGCATTAAAAACTGACTCCAGTATCGGAGCCCAAAAGGAGTTGTCTGACTTAAATAGATCTTGAGGGATCCCATCAGGGTCGGGCGCTCTTCCAACAGATAATCCTATAATGCCTTCCATGATCTCGCCCATCTCAAATATTATTTCTGGCTCCTTCATGTCATAGGACTTCCTGTAATTATGCTCCGGCGGACAATCAAACATAGTTTTAAAATAAAGTACCCACTCCTCCTCAGTGATATATGATTCAAGCCCCCCCCCCCCCCTCATGATCGAAAAGGGGCCTGTTCACAATGCTCCAGAACTGCGCACTATTTCTGAGAGTGCTGGAGTCGATCAGTTCCCTCCAAGCTTCATCCTTCAGTGCTCCCTTTCGCGTGGCAAGGGCTGCCTTATATTCCCTGTGACAAATGGAAATATCAGATTGAATTCTGGGTTTTATAGACAGGGTTTCCCTCAACCTCTTGGCTGCTTTGGAGCAAGGAAAGTCAAACCATCTAGTACCAGACAAAAATTTGACCTCTGGCTGGAGCAGGTAATAACTTTGTGAAATAGACTCAAATGCGCCAAGGATCTCTTTTGGCGAGGACCGCTCCATTATACATAGAGACAATTCATCAGCACATTCTGTTTTAACCTTGTTATAAAGTGTCTCTGGGGATACTTTAGACCATTTTAGTCTGCGCTTTCCATCGGTTGGTCGCAGTAGGCCCTTCATTGTTACATCCCGAAATGTTCCTGCCAATGGGCCTGTCATATAAAGTGTTAGGGGGTTATGGTTGCTGAATTCACTTTCTATAATTTTAAAATTATCAATAGAAGATTGCAGGAAGGACGAGATTAGAATAAAATCAATAAAAGACCCCCTTCCGTGTCCTTTGAACGTAGGCACAGTAAAGTTAGTGAGCGGGTCAGTTATGATCATTGTAGCCACCAGATCTAGTTAATTTGTCAAGGTATTTAGCAGCCGTCCTTGAACTGTATTTTCAAAATGAAAACCATACATACGAGGACAACCCAATTCAGAAATACACAACATTAGTGGCTCACCGCAGGGATGTATATTAAAAACACCAGCAACCATGAGGCTGTGTAGGTTTTGGCCCATGGATTGTTTAATAATTTCTCCCAGGACAGTTATGTTACTAGCCTCAGGCGGGGAGGAATATGAGTTATAAAAATTAACAATTCCCCAACTGTTAACCCCCCTTCGGGCTGGTAATACTAAAATTCCTTGGTGTGTAGTAGGCATAACCTGCCATTTACAATCAACAGCCACAGAAACATATGTGACTGAACCTCCCTTTGGTCTCCCACTCATAGATGGTCTGGCTGGAACAAAGAAGGCCTTATAGCCTTCCAGGAAAAGATCGCAGTCTACAGACCACGTTTCCTGGAGGCTAATTATCGCATTTTTTAACAAAGGACACCCACATTGGATCCTGAAACTTTGCTGGCAACCCCGCTATGTTCTAGGGTAGGAAATTGTTCGAGCTCGCCCTTGGAAGCCCTGCGGTTACCTCCCTTGGGTCCTGAGGCTGTGCAGCCTGCTCGAGCCCTGCAAATACAGGGCCCTGCAGTCAGTCGCATTCCTCCATACCTGTCAAGGCAGTACATCTATTGTTTAAAGCCAATCTTTGGTCAGTGCCGAATTGCCTATCCGCAACTAGCAGAGGTTGCACCTGGGAAATAGAGTGCTGGTTAGGTTATGGTCTTATTGAGTCACCCCCAAAGTAGGGTACCCCGTTGCCATTTATATTCATGGCCCTCTTGATAGGTGGCCTATAGAAGTAGCCCGATGGTAGTGCCTTGATGACATTGCCCACTAAGGGGGTGAAATTACAAACCCTGGAAAGTATGCGGTCTGCAGTATTGGGGTTGTCAAGATTTATGATAATACAATCACCTATCCCCTGTTTACGGGAGCTACCAATCCAATATCAATTACACTTATTACATTACAATAATATGTTTTCCACTTGTTTGTGGATGGTTTTATTTAGCATAAAACCTATAGGTGTCTGTGCCATTCCTGCCCCGTTATGCACACCTTTGCATCTATTGTAAGTGTACATTTTATTTATGTAGCTCTTACTCCCTCTTACATTGATTTGAAGTGATTTGCAGAGAGTAGTATGCTACTCTGGAGCCAAGATTAGAGGTTAATTGTCAGTGGATTAGTAAAAAAAAAATTCCGATGTGCATTAGTTGTTGTAGTCATGATTTCTTGAGTGTTTTGTAGAGTTTAGAGTAGTGATAGAAAGATAGGAGTGGATTTGAATGGGGAAGTAGTAAGTTGTTTATTGTAAGTAGTGGTTTTCTGGTTGATGGGTAAAAAAGGAGGGGACAGTTAGAGACGAACTTTGGGGGTTCAGAGTAGACAGAAACGTTTGGTATACGTCAGAGAGAGGAGGGATGGGGCAAAGGTTGAATGAAGGATTTTTTTTCTTTTTTAGGGCTCGCCTAGGCAGAGCTTGCGCTGTGTCGTTGAGACATGCAGTATATACTTTAAGTGGGGAAGTTACGTTTAAGCTCCGCCCACTCTCCGCCCATCTTTTGGTTTGGCTTACATCCTAAATGCTGCATTCTGATTGGTTTTCGGCTTGTTAGTCCCTCCCCATGACGGACATGTTGTCATTTGTGTCCTTCCATGGTTATCAGCCCCTTTACTGCACAGACTATTTTCTTCCCATCTTTTCTCTTCCCTCCCGCAGTCCGTAACTTCTTGCCGTCCCCTCCCCTGGAGCGCGAGGGCTCTGATCCAGAAGTCACACTGCTGTCCTGGCAGAGACAGCACCTGTTGGCATCCTGGAAGCTGCCTGCAGAGGAACGGGTGCCTCTATGATGGGCGGGGTTCAGTGAGTGGAGCCTGCCGCCTGTCCCCCGCAGTGATTCTGACATGTGAAGTCATCGCGCGTCATCAAGACTTCTGTGTGAAGGGGCATAACTTTTAGCATTACCAATTGAATAAAGCTTTTTATAAATAAATATAAATAATACATTGAATAAAGCTTCTATACAAACATGGCGGCTGCCGAAAGCTGGTCTCCAGACATCGAGAGCAGGGTGCTGCAGGACTGCTTCGTTAGAAGCATGGCTGAAACCGGCGTGGACGAATTCAGCAAGCACTACATCTGCTCCGATCCGAACTTGCAGTGTAACTTTAATAAGGTGTGGAAGCTGGATGCGCTCGCGTGCAAGTAAATATATGTAAATGTTTTTGTACTTGTATAGCGCACAGCTACCCGCTGTGGGTTTCCCGGCGCTTGTACGAATACCACAAGGGAACCCTTCCTGGCTTTCCCTGTGAAGTGTCCACTCCTGGGCACCCCCATGGTGCAGACCAGGCATCCCTCGCGTTGTGGGGGCCGTTGTGGAGACTAAGCAAGCTATTGCCCAGAGTTGCAGCATGGGACCCATGATCAGAATAGGCACTGAGGCGAGAATATCCAGTCAGGGGAATTAATGAGCCAGAGACCCGCCGGGCAGGAATCGTAATTTGAGAATTTATTTTCCATGAGTGGCGCAGTGTTCGCCTACACCAATAAAAAGTAAGTCTGAGGGCCAAACATAGGCGGCAGAAAGTGAGTTCAGTTGTGTTTACTCACTGTCATCCAGCAGACCCGGAATTTTGCCTGACGGCCAGAGCGCGTCCTCATCTGCAGCATTAAGCAGCACCGAGGGTTGGTGTGAATCACAAGGTGCGCCACTCTGGCTGGCCCAGGCGCCGTAAGGAAATCCAGACAAGTCGCCTCAAGCGCCAATCAGACAACATCACGGTCATATAACGGGTGGCTCCTTGCCAGAAAACACCAGGCAAGTCGCCACCCCCGGATCCACTAAACGTAGTCACTGCCGGGTCCTCGTTGCATTTGTTAACACCACAAAGCGGATCTGAATGAGATGAGGTGATAATGGGCCCACAGCACCAAAAAGTAAACACTTCTGTGTTGACTGGTGTCGTGGTACATTTGTAATTGAAATGTTTTATTAAAAAGGTGTGCTGCAGTGTATTTCAGACAGCAGGCAGGCAGCAGGGGGGAGGGTGAGGGGGGGGGGGAGGGGCACTCAAGCCGTGTGGCGTTTCCTGCTTGAATGTAGCTCTTTGTCCATCGCTCCTCGCATGGGTTGTCGGGTTGCTACAAATGCGTGACAATGCATTTTAAGCAGGTGAGACGGACATCACACCTAAAATGCGTTAATCTAACGCCTGATGCGTGGTACTTGGCAGGGATGCGTGGAATCTCTATTGCATGTGGCGATTGAAGCCACAAGCATTCAAAGTGTTTACGCATGTGTGCGAATAAATGTATTTTAGTACTTTATTGGTGTGATGTATAGCCTATGACATTAAAGGCGTCAGAGTGAAAGACGTAAATTAAATTATGGAGGGAAAAAAACGTAGTTGTAAAATGGCATGTAGAAAAAAAAAGATGCTGCTATAAACATTTGTATAGTCGATAACTGCCCAGTTATGGAGGACAGAGACATACATTTTTGTTTTAATGTCTGCCACCCTCCTCCCAAAAAATTGTCAACAAATAAAATAGTTAAACGTAGCCCGATTTACTTAATTAGTTATAAACATAATGCATTGTTTCTTAGAGACCTGCTAGTAGGGTGAAATTGGAGAAGGCTTTTATAATGTCATGCAGCATGGCATTAACCTAATAAAAGAGTTAATATAGTTGAAATAAAGACATGTTTTTGAGGGGACCAGGCGTACGTTGGCTAAATCGTTGGTGCTGTCTGCAAACATTTTTTGAGGATGTCATTCTTTTTGTCCTGGTCTCTCCCTGTGCACAGACTATCTCCTTTAGAGTTCTGTAGCACACTATTTCATTGAGTGAAACTTCCTAAAGCTTCCCTTATTGGCACCACAGTGGTTTCTGAATAGAGCCTGCCCTTGTATATTAAGTAGCAACGGGGCATATTACCAAGCACTAGCGATAATTATCGCTATTGCTTTGTTAGAGACAAAAATTTACCGCTGAGCTGGGGCGATTTTTATCGCAAATAAACCTTGGTATTACCAAGGTTTATTGCAAAGGCGATAAAAATCGCCCGCAATGCATGAATATCGCTGAAAAGTCAGCGATATTCATGCATTACCGAGCTAATGCTCTTAGCCATGTTATCCACCTCCCATTGGATAACATGGCTAAGAACTGCTCAGGGCAGGTGTTAGTTTTTGGAGATATTCGCGCTTAGCGCGAATATCTCCAAAAGTTGGTAATAGGAGATAGCGATGTTAGCGACTGTTTCCAGTCGCTAACATCTTGGCACACCCACTTTGCATGTCATTAGTGATAAATATCACTGACATGCAAAGCGGGGCCCAAGATGGTCGCTAATTCCTACTAGCTGTCGCTAACTGGTGTTAGCGACAGCTAGATAATAGGGAGATAAATATATCTCCGCGTTCTTGGCTTTTAAAGACAAAAAAGCGGAGATAAACCCCCTTGATAATATGCCCCAACATTTGTATCAACAGTTTAGATGTTTTGAGGGCTCTAAAGAGGAGAGCTGCATTATGTGAATCTATGGGGTAGTGTTGAATATGGCTCCAGAAGTCGTATCATCCTTTCTTGATTGTTTTCATCAGTGTGACTCTTGCACAGTTGTATTGAATGTATGATTTCATTGTACTTTGTGTTCATGAAAGAAGCCATTTCCTAAGGCTGTTGGCTCACTCTCCCCTGTTCTTTGGAAGGCATACTATGATTTATGACTTATTTTCGCTGAACTATATTTTGTTCCATCGTTTTATTTTTTTGTACTTTATTCTGAACTACCTGCTATCTTTTGTTTCTAAATGACTGACTCAAACTATTTATTTTGCCTTCTGTAATGATTTATACCTTTAATGCCATTGCATGCTTTTATTTTAATATTAGTGTTTCCTTCATTATAAAGCCCAATGTGCTTAACTATTTACATTGAAATGTATTGATCAGGGCTAGTTGAGAGGCAACAAACTTTAAGGGATTAACACTGCTCCAGGTCCATCAGAAGCGCTTAAAATTAGACACTAGTAGAAAAGGCCCTATCAATCGCTTCCATACAGAAATTCTTGGTGTTATGCTGTAATGTAACTTGAGTGTACTTAATGTACTTGCTGAATAAATCTGTGTGCAATATTTGATTAAATGCCTGAATCCTTATGAAATAGTTAAAGTGCCTGTTGCATAGCATTGTCTGTATCATGGCTCTACCATTTGCAGTCTGTGTAAGAAATACAGTGTGTTAAAGAGTTTTTTGGGGTTCAAAAGTTACTTATTCAGGTGTGTGGAATTCATATAGCCCGATGCCCAGGACCTATTGTTTGGGATCATAGACAGCAAGCGTCCATGTTTAATTTGTCCTTGGGACAAGTATGACCAACCCCCCGCAGCACAGACCCTTTGGCTGATAGTTCACAGCACCACATTATGGGTCTGTGGCAGAGCATTCTCTGTAGTTATGATTAGATTTGTATCCATGGGTTCATGCTGAAAGCAAGAGTTGGCTATTTGCCTTCAAAATAAAATGTTCACCAAAAAAATGCAACTACAAAAAAAACATTTTGCTGAACTCCAGTTATATTTTAGGGAGCATTTCTTTAAAGCCTCATTTAATAAAATGTGTTTGATAAATGCTCGTTTTCACAAAATATTCAGAGTGGAGAAAACGGTGTACAGCCAGTTTCGATGAGATTTGATTTATTATTTTATAGAGCGCGCGAATGCCCAAGGGCGTCTTGGCGCTATGACAATAGATGGTGTTCAGGACTGACCGAACCGTCTAGCAGGCGGCAGTAAAGAGCCAGGTTTTCACTGCTTTTCTAAATGAAAGAAGGGATGGACTGTTTTTTATAGAGGTTGGGAGCAGGTTCGAAAACTGAAAATAAAGAAGTATTGGCAAAGCCAATAGGTCTGGCATTGGTGGTCATTCTTTTGGTTTTGTCAATGTATACCTTGTATTCACATAGTTTTTTAAAAACTTGATTGTTGTGGGAGATGCTAGGCCCTCACCTTTAAAACAAAAACATTGGCTAAAAGCAAAAAAATGTTTTGGTCTCCAAAAAGAGCACACTTTGCCTTAGTAGTCCCTGGCAATGAAAACAACTTCTTTGAGTACTGATATACTACTTGTGAAAGACCAGAACACTCACAGCGCAGTAGATACTTTATTAAAAATAAGGTTTTGGGTATTTGTGCCTCCAATTTGTTTGTAATTGGAGGCACAAATATTAAATACTGCCACAAAAGTACACCTATGGCATATGTACTTGCATTACTGAAGATGTACAACTTTCATGAATTTGCTGAAGTAGGTCTGGTAATCGTACTCCTAGAAAATGTTTGTGAATTGGATTTTTAGCACAAGCCAATATGCATGTACATATTTGCTTGTACGAAAATCTGAGTGTTTGCAAGTTCACTTTCCCTCCAACCCCTTTTGCCTCACCCTGGATATAGCTTCACTTATGCCCATGTCAGGAGTAAATTTACAACCTTTTTCAGTGTGGGAAAATATTAGAGAAGAGCTGGTAAACTCTTAAACATGCAAGTTTGTGGGTTTGCACAGTTACAAAAGGACATTCCACCCTGGAACTACCACTTACTGCTACTTCCAGCCCCAGCTGGTAGATCTGCAAAAATGTGGTAAAATCTGGTAATTTCTAGTATCTAACCCCCGCTATAATATTATCTCTGGCATAATCAGAGAAGCTATAACCAGTGGTCTTATATAACGGGATTGCTGTAATAATTTGTCACCTCACTGTGTGGCACCAAAGGGACAAGTGGATATTTTGTACAGGCCAAGAAGATTTATGAAGCATCCTAGCTCATGGACAAGTAGTAATGTTTTTTAATTGCACACCCCTGTGATGTGAAATGGCTAACCTTGAATTCAATCTTTTTTCTTCTAGTGTTGATAATGTGTCCTCTGTTGGCTAGTAATAACCACTGAAGTACTAGAAGTCATTTTTAATTTTGCCCTATAGAAATGGGGATGGTTAGCATAAGTATACACAAGGTGATGTCCCTACACAGCGTCATTATACCAGTGTATAGTGCATAGCTTGAAAAATCCAAAGTCCCTTTTAGATTGCCACTTTGCTAGTTGGCAAAGAAACCTCAACCGCCCATATATTTTAACAGTAATCCCCATCGACAAAGAATCATAGATGGGGATTTGCGACAAAATCCTCCTCCTCCTCCAGGCAGGCACAGTGAGGAGAAATGCTTTCATTTCTCTTTGTTTATCCTACTGTGTATGCATACTGCATTGCACAGCAGACATACAAAGTAGGAACATTGTTAAAGGATATTTTTTTGGTCTGGAAGGGCCCCTTTTTCAGTACAAAAGCTGTTCCCTATAGAACAGACACCCTTGCACTATGGTGCATGGGTATGTGAGTTGGCACATAGTAGCCAAGTGTGCCAGCTCGGGCAGAGGTAAACTATGCCACTTTTTTAGTAGATATGGCACTGTTTTGCTCTCTCCCATTTATGCAATGAAGCACAGTAACCTTAGCAGCTGAGTTGCAATACTTTGTAGTCAATCTGGGCCCTGTTAGCTTGCTTGCATGCACAGAGGTAGTGAGTTTGTTAAATGAATTGTCACATGGTATTATGTGTATGATGAATACAAAAATTTCAATCCTCTGGGCTACATTTACATGTTGGTTGGAAAATGGTACTCAGTATATCCCCTGGACTTCGTTGCACCTCAAAAATTATACAATGCTAAAACTTTGAGGTCCTGTTCTGATGGGTTGTGGGTGCTGCCAACTTCAGACAAAAGGTTGGGGAGACCAAAGAAAGGTCTACCCCTCTAAAGGCACACAAAGGGTGTCCCTGAGGAGCGCAGATTCTGAGTTTGAGAGTTCTTTGGAGCTCTGGAGCCCCACACACTGTTGTCAAAAACTAAAGCAAGACAGAATTTACAAGGACAACAAACAAATGGTAGGGATGGCACAGATCCAGCATGCCTAATATTTGACATACATGCATTTTCAAGACTAAGCAGTCCGTGGCTCTGCTGGTATGTAGACCATGATCTGGGCAAATGTAACAGTCCATCAGAAGGCAGATAGCTAAAATAACTGTAGACTGAGTATGCAGCATTCACTTGCGTATTGAATAGCAGTCCTGTTTTCTGGTGACCTGTTCTATAGCCACTTTATCTCCTGCTTGTAACTTATGTAACTGCAAATTGCTGGAAAATGAACCATGACACTTGATGCTTTGCTTTTAGCCCCCCCTCCTCATGGTATACAAATTAAGCACTAGATATAGGCTTTATTTGGGACCTATATGGGTGAAAAGTGCTAGAAATTTAAATGTACCAGTTGCTGCTTGTTTACATTTTTGACAGGCATGTTTGTTTATTTAATTGCAAATAGTTGACAGACCAGTTATTCAAAGAAAGGAGTATTTAGAGCTGTACTTAATTTGTAAATCAGCTGGAAAGGTAAACGTCGCAGTTGCTGCTTCACTTTTAGCCCTGGCAGTTCATGTTTTGCAACTTAAACACTGGGTATTGGCCTTTATTTGGAACTTATGTAACTGCAAAGTGCATGGAAAATTAACTTTATCCCTGCTCTTCATGATTTACAAATTAAGCACTGGGTATAGGCTTTACTTGGGACTTATATGGGTGTAAAGTACTTGAGATTTAAATGTACCAGTTGCTGTTTGTTTGATTTATGAAGCAAGCTTGTTTATTCAATTGCATATAGTTTGCAGATAAATTATTCAAAGGAAGCAGTATTTACAGCAGTACTTATTTTGTAAAATATGAAGTGCCGGATCTAAAAGCAAAACAGCAACTGCTATGATACTCAGCAGTTCAAGTTTTATCTAAAAAAAATCACATTATACTAAAAAATTTTAATACAAACTACACCACTAAACTCATCAATATGGCGAGACCACTTGGCATTGCCAATGCTTGTTTTACGTGGTTGGAGCTCCACGACACTCAGGCACTTTGCACTGCGCTCCCACCACATGCTGCTGTTCGCTCCACTTTACGTCGCGACGTCCTACTTAGCGCTGTATGCAGCAGGGATCCTCTTTTACACGCTACAGTGTGCTAAGCATATGCTAATAACACGACTGAGCGCCTTCATTGAAGGAACCTGCTGGAAGTAGCTGCTTCAGCACGCCAAGGGCTCCTCTGACACCCCCACTGCCCTTGTCGCCCCCCACGTGAGGGTATAATTGAAAGGAGCATTTTGCAAAGGGCAGGGAGTGGATATAGTGCCCACACCGTCATTCGCTCCCACCACGCTTCCCACGCATCCAGCCCCAAATGATACACTGGACACGAATTATGGGTAAGAACTGCTGCAGGTTTATTTTCATACAACAAACGTATGACGTTTAGGTGGGTCATCTTACAGGCGATCCCAAGCAGGCAGTTCCTCGCTGTCCCGCCTGCCTAAAGAGCCAGCCAGCATGGTGAGTCGATGCTCGGACGGTGCAGCACATTACCAATCCTGTGTTATACTCCCGCCCCCCCCTGTCAGGGCGGAGCGGTGTGGCACACCCCCGGTCAGTTCAGGCCCCCTGATCGCCCGAAGGACTAACGGGGCACCATTGCGGTTCCCCAGAACCTCCTGCGGCTCCGGGTCCTTGTCTCAGGCACCCTTACTGTGCCAGGCAGAGGTACCCTTACTGTGCCAGTCCGCCGCAGAGGTACCCTTACTGTACCCGTCTGCCTCCAGATCGCCCTGTAACTTCGCTTGCAACACAAAAGACAACGTTCAATCAATCAATCAATCAATCAAGGCATTTGTATAGCGGGCTACTCACCCGGAGGGTCTCAAGGCACTTGGGGGGGGTGTCCGCTACTGCTCGAACAGCCGGGTCTTGAGTTGCTTCCTGAAGGAGAGGTGGTCTTGGGTCAGGCGGAGGTGGATGGGGAGGGAGTTCCACGTCTTGGCCGCCAGGTAGGAGAAGGATCTTCCTCCCGTTGTGGCTCTTCGGATGCGGGGAACGGCAGCGAGGGCGTGGCTGGTCGATCATAGCTGGCGGGTTAGAGTGTAGAAGGTCAGGCGGTCGTTGAGGTATCTGGGGCCTTGGTTGTGGAGAGATTTGTGTGCGTGGGTGAGGAGTCGGAACGTGATTCTCTTGCTGGCGGGGAGCCAGTGCAGGTCTCTCAGGTGTCTGGAGATGTGGCTGTGTCGGGGGACGTCCAGGATGAGTCGTGCTAAGGCGTTCTAAATGTGCTGGAGTCTTTTCTGAAGTTTGGTTGTGGTTCCGGCGTAGAGGGAGTTCCCGTAGTCCAGACGGCTGGTGACGAGCGCCTGTGTGACCACCTTCCTGGTTTCGGTGGGGATCCACCGGAAGATCTTCCGTAGCATGCGTAGGATGTTGAAGCAAGACGAGGAGACGGCGTTGACTTGTCTGGTCATCGAGAGGGAGGAGTCCAGGATGAAGCCCAGGTTGCGTGCGTGATCCGTTGGTTGGGTGCGCAGCCGAGGGCAGGGGGCCACCAGGAGTCGTCCCATGCGGAGGGTGATGATCCCAGGATGAGGACTTCCATCTTATCTGAGTTCAGTTTCAGGCGGCTGTTCATCATCCACTCGGCTACGTCTTTCATCCCTTCGTGTAGGTTGGTTCTGGTGGTTGCTGGGTCGTTGGTGAGGGAGAGGATCAGCTGGGTGTTGTTGGCGTAGGAGATGATGTTGAGGTTGTGTTGGCGTGCGATTGCCGCGAGGGGGCTCATGTAGATGTTGAACAGCGTGGGGCTGAGCGATGATCCTTGTGGTACGCCGCAGATGAGTTCTGTAGCCTCTGATCTGAACGGGGTAGGCGGACTCTCTGGGCTCTTCCGGCGGATTACGATGTTGCTGAGGCGCTGCACTATGGTGCGGTGGAAGACCGTGTCGAAAGCCGCAGAGAGGTCCAGGAGGATGAGTGCCGCTGTTTCCCCGTTGTCGAGCAGGGCTCGGATGTCGTCTGCGGCTGCGATGAGGGCGGTCTCGGTGCTGTGGTTGGCTCTGAAACCGGACTGCGATTGGTCGAGGGATCCATTTGTCTCGAGGAAGGCGGCCAGCTGTCTGTTGATGGTCTTCTCGATGACTTTGGCAGGAAAAGGAAGGAGCGAGATGGGGTGGTAGTTTTTGAGGTTGGTGGGGTCCGCTGATGGTTTCTTCAGTAGGGCACTGAGTTCGGCGTTAAAACATTCCATTACTTAGCGCCGCCTATCGAGCCGCTGGGTAAGAGGATAGGATGGGAACAGCGCTCGTGCAGGTGGACAGCCGAAAAAGAGGCCGAGCCAGGGGCAGTCGGGGCTTAAGTATTGGGGTACGCCCCCCCCCGACAGGTAGGACCACCCCATGCCGCGTGACCAGGCGATCTCGGGGAGGGGCCAGGAGCCCTGCATGCCTCCCCCTTTGTGCCCCCCGTGTACAGGCGGGAACTGTGACGAATGGCGACTAGAGAGCTGCCTCGCTGATGTCCCTCTGCATGGAACGCGGGCAGCGGCCTAGTGCCCACACCGTCATTTGCTCCCGCCGCGCTTCCCACACATCCAGCCCCAAATGATACACTGTAAACAAATTATGGGTACGAACTGCTGCAGGTTTATTTTCATTCAACAAACTTATGATGTTTAGGTGGGCCATCCCAAGCAGGCAGCCCCTCGCTGTCCCGCCTGCCTAAAGAGCCAGCCAGCACGGTGAGTCGATGCTCGGACGGTGCAGCACATTACCAATCCTGTGTCATACTCCCACCCCCCCTGTCAGGGCGGAGCGGTGCGGCACACCCCCGGTCGGTTCAGGGCCCCCGACCGCCCAAAAGGACCAACGGGACGCCGTTGCGGTTCCCCGGAACCTCCTGCAGCTCAGGGTCCTTGGCTCAGGCACCCTTACTGTGCCAGGCAGAGGTACCCTTACTGTACCAGTCTGCCGCTGAGGTACCCTTACTGTACCCGTCTGCCTCCAGATCGCCCTGTAACTCCGACACAGCTCTGGAGGAGGCCACCGTCAATGACAGAGCCCCCCACCTCCTTAGTTACTTTTTATTTATTTATTTATTTTTCTTCAAAGTTTAAAATTTGTTTATTGACAGCAAGTAGAATGCAGCGTCATTACAAGATACAGTGACCTTTTTCATTTTATATAGAACAAACTGGAAATAGAACAATCAACCCCCCCCCCCCCGTTCCCTACATTCTGCAATTTGAGACATGCCATATCAGTAACATTCACCAGTCTACGCAAATTATTTGGAATATACTGGGCTGCGACCATGACTAGAACTCCATAGTCAAGCAGTGTGGCGACCAGCCCCTACTGAGCCGGAACCGCATCACTCTGTACAACAACTTCGGTGGCTTCCTCGTGTTCACTGCACGCCAGCAGGTATTCTCTCAACGGTGACCAGATATCCTTAGGTCTAGAGCTCTCGGGAAGGTCTTCCGAATATGTATTCAGTTGTTCCTGGCAATACACCAAGTCTTTAAGCCACTGTGACGCCTTAGGGCAGCGCTTCCCGTCCCACTTGAACAGTACTCTCCGTTTCGCCAACAGCAGAGCCACTTGCACAAAGCGGCCCAACACTCCTTTGACCTCAGGTATATGTCCCAGAAGACACAGAAGGGGCGTGCAGTCTAAAGTGTGTCCTGTCATGACATCTAACATTTTCAGAACAGCTATCCAATAGGAGTGGACAGTCTGGCACTGCCACAACAAGTGTATGAAGTCAGCCCCAGCCAGCCCACACCGCCTACAGCAATCAGTGTCTCTGTAGCCCATTCTGTGGAGCTTAGTGGGAGTGTGATAGGTCTGATGGAGGAACTTCAAGTGTATAATACGCAACTTACTGTTAGATGAGAGCCTACCAGTGGTAGAACAAATCTGGGCCCACACTTCCTCCGTCAACTGTATACCCAGTGCTCTGTTCCATCGAGCTAAGCTACTGTCCCCCGGGAGAACCAATTCTGTGAACACCGCCCTGTATAGTCTGGTGATTAGGTGTTTTCTAGTGGCGGCAGTAATGACCAGCTGTAATGATTGAGAGGCGACAGGCTCCCGTGGAAAAGTGGGGTAATGGTCCCTCACAGCTCTACGCAATCTATAACATGTGTATGTGAACAGGGGTGAACAGTTAGTAATATAGTTCAGGTCATCGCCAGTTATATAGGTCCCATCCGTAAATAGATCTCCCATTACAGAAATGCCAGCTGCAGTGAGCGTTCGCATTGGGCCCGATTCTTGTGCCACTGAGAAGGCGGCATGACCCCTGATGTACATGCTCGGCGCATACAGTGGCAGGCGACCAGTCGTCTGCCTATCTCCTGCCAGGCTGAATTCGTGGCGTCAATCGCATTGATCTCCGTACTAGGCGTATGTCTGTGTATGTCTGTTATTATGTTCAGTAAAGGAGCATCTCCTGCATCCCCCTCCTCCACCGCTACATGCGGAATAAAGCCATGTGGCCTGTACCAGAAATATGCAAAGTGGGCCAGGCAGCACAGGTAATAAATATAAAAATCTGGAGCACAGAAACCACCTTTTTCAAATGGCAATGTAAGGGTGCTCCAGCTTATATGCGAAGGTCTTGCACCCCACACCAGGCGGAGCAGTTGTGTTTGCGGTGTCGCAAATTTTTTTTTTAGGCAGATAGGGATATTACAGAAGAGGTACAGAAACTTGGGGAGTTCTACCATTTTTATGACTGCCATGCGATCCGCCAGGGACAAAGGCAGGTGAACCCAACGATCCACCTGTTGCACCAATTCAGTATAGGCTCTCCCATAATTTCAACGTATGACAACGGCGGGGTCTCTATGGATCTAGATACCAAGGTACTTCACCGGCTCCACAGTCCACAACAGAGATACTCCATCGTGGGAGCGGGAGTGGCCAGCATGAGGGGAACTATAACCGACTTATCCCAGTTTATACTCAGTCCGGAGAAAAGGCCAAAGCGGACATATTCATGAATGACCCGCAACAGGAAGGTGTGTGGCTCACGAACATACACCACCATATCATCCGAGTAAGCAGAGATACCCAACGGTCTATTATTAAAGTTTAGCGCCGCTTCCCTGTGCTGCTGTCGGATGTGAAAAACCAGAGGTTCCAGCACAATAGCAAAAAGGAAAGGGGAAAGGGGACACCCCTGCCTGGTACCGCGCTGTATAGTCAGTGGATCAGAGGTAAAGCCACCCACCCCCACCCGCGCCGAGACGTCCGTATAGAGGATCTGTATCCATCAGATAAAGACCGGGGGGAAGCCCATCCTGCGTAGGATAAAGAACATGTACTGCCATTCGATCGAATCGAAGGCCTGGCCGCATCTAGCAGCACGGCCCAGGTATGTTAATCGGGGCTGAGGACATGGAACATGGCAAAAATCGTCCGAAGGTTCCAAGACGTGGAGCGGTCCGGTATGAAGCCAGACTGGTCAGGCAGGACAAGCATTGGCATCAATGGGTGGAGTTTGGTGGCAAGTATTTTCGCGAGAATTTAAGCATCAATATTGATCAAGGACAGGGGACGATAGGACTCGCAGCTGGAGGGGGACTTATCCTTTTTCAATAAGGTAACAATCAGTGCCTGCCGCAATGACGGAGGGAGATGTCCTACCTCGTGTGCCTCCGCGTACATGGCCAATATGTGGGGTGCAAGTAGGTCAGCGTAACGCTTATAAAATTCCGCCGTCAGCCCATCTGGGCCAGGAGCTTTCTTATTCGGCAGGGCAAATATGGCCTCTTTGACATCCGCCTCATCAATAGGCAGATCCAAATACTTCCTGTGGGCATCCGACAACCAGGCACAGGCTGTGTCCTGTAAGTAGTACAAAAGGGGTTGGTGATGGACGGCGCATCTGAATCAATCAGACACTCACACCCAGTCAAGAGATCTGGGTTTAATCCATCACCGTTCTTTAGCCCACTCTGCCACCCCAGTTCAGACATGGCTATATGCAAATCCGTCTGACCCTGTGCCTCATGGGAACAGTGCAGCCCGAACTGCCAAGCCATGTCTTCCCTGGACCGGAAACAAGCTTCTGAGGACCTGTTTCTGGCATTCCAGCCGTCTTCGGCCCGGCTTGCTTGAATCCAGTGGCAAAGTGAGCAAGGGACTCACGTCTGAGTATACCCTGCCACACTTATGGCGGCCAAAGCGGTACAAAAGGGGTTGGTGATGGACGGAGCATCTGAATCAATCAGAAACTCACACCCAGTCAAGAGATCTGGGTTTAATCCATCACCGTTCTTTAGCCCACTCTGCCACCCCAGTTCAGACATGGCTATATGCAAATCGGTCTGACCCTGTGCCTCATGGGAACAGTGCAGCCCGAACTGCCAAGCCATGTCTTCTCTGGACCGTAAACAAGCTTCCGAGGACCGGTTTCTGGCATTCCAGCCTTCTTCAGCCCGGCTTGCTTGAATCCAGTGGCAAAGGTAGCAAGGGACTCACGTCTGAGTATACCCTGCCACACTTATGGTGGCCAAAAGCAGTACAAAAGGGGTTGGTGATGGACGGAGCATCTGAATCAATCAGACACTCACACCCAGTCAGGAGATCTGGGTTTAATCCATCACCGTTCTTTAGCCCACTCTGCCACCCCAGTTCAGACATGGCTATATACAAATCAGTCTTACCCTGTGCCTCATGGGAACAGTGCAGCCCGAACTGCCAAGCCATGTCTTCCCTGGACCGGAAACAAGCTTCCGAGGACCGTTTTCTGACATTCCAGCCTTCTTCAGCCCGGCTTGCTTGAATCCAGTGGCAAAGTGAGCAAGGGACTCACGTCTGAGTATACCCTGCCACACTTATGGCGGCCAAAAGCGGTACAAAAGGGGTTGGTGATGGACAGAGCATCTGAATCAATCAGACACTCACACCCAGTCAAGAGATGTGGGTTTAATCCATCACCATTCTTTAGCCCACTCTGCCACCCCAGTTCAGACATGGCTATATGCAAATCAGTCTGACCCTGTGCCTCATAGGAACAGTGCAGCCCGAACTGCCAAGCCATGTCTTCCCTGGACCGGAAACAAGCTTCCGAGGACCGGTTTCTGGCATTCCAGCCTTCCTCAGCCCGGCTTGCTTGAATCCAGTGGCAAAGTGAGCAAGGGACTCACGTCTGAGTATACCCTGTCACACTTATGGCGGCCAAAAGCGGTACAAAAGGGGTTGGTGATGGACGGAGCATCTGAATCAATCAGATACTCACACCCAGTCGAGAGATCTGGGTTTAATCCATCACCGTTCTTTAGCCCACTCTGCCACCCCAGTTCAGACATGGTTATATGCAAATCAGTCTGACCCTGTGCCTCATGGGAACAGTGCAGCCCGAACTGTAAGTAGTCAGTCATCTCCGATTCAGGTGTGTTGCCCCGAGATGTGCATAAATGTTCGTAGAATGCATGAAATTGCCCCAGTATAGCTTCAGTTGTGTGATGCCTGGTGCCACCTGCATCTACTATGTGATCTATAGGGGGTGCATTCGCACGCTCCCGGATACGGTTGGCCAGTACTTTACCTGGTCTGCCCCCCTCCCCATATGCTCGTACTACATGCCATTTTGATATGTACTTCATTTCCGAATCTGCCAGGGATTTATGTTCCTCGGTGTATTCCCTAATACGTGCCAGTGTATCTAGTGAAGGGAGTGCATCATATGAGGCTTCCCGGTCGCTCAACTTGGATTCTATTGTCCGTAGCTGCTCTCTCAGGTCACGTAGGATGCCAGCTGTAGTGCCTACGCATACACCTCTTACAGTGGCCTTGAACGCTTCCCATAGGGTGGCCGCACTCTCTACCGTCCCCACATTCTGGTCAAAGTACTGTGCTATAGCTTTATGGAGAGTGTCAGCAAACACTGGATCTAGCAGGGCATCTGCCCTGAACCGCCATGTGAAGGGGGGGGCGCACAGTATGTGGGAACTGAAATTTAAGCATGACCGGATTATGGTCCGATAGAGTCCTAGGAAGCGTGTAGGCCTCAGTGACCCACCCATTGGTTGAGCTAACTCAAGCCAGTAGTCCAGTCGGGACCACGTGTTGTGTGAAGGTGTGATGTGAGTGCCTTCGAGAACACCCTCGTGTCTCAGATGCCAGGCGTCCACCAATCCCATCTCTTCCATAAACTGTCAAATGCATGCAGCGGTTTTTAACATACGGCTGCTCGCTAAGGTGGATTTGTCAACTCAAGGGTCCAAGTGTGTATTCAAATCTCTCCCAATCACAAAGGCCGACTCTGGCCACGAGCGAAGTACCTGAAACAAAGAGGACAACGACGCTGGTTCGTCAATCACTGGGCCATATATATTAACGATAGTTACAGCTGTCTTACCCAGTGTGCCCCTCACTACTGTCCAGCGACCCTCCCGGTCTGTGCAGGAGTCCAGCGGGTGAAAATGCACCCCTTTTTTAATGAGGATTAGGACCCCACGTGCATAATTAGAGTAAGAGGAGGCCAATCGATATCCAGCCCACCTACGTGCTATTGATCTCTCATTTTGTGCAGTTAAATGCGCCTCCTGTAGCAGCGCAATTTGCACCCTGTGTCTGTCTAGATGAGCAAGCACCTGTCTAGTTTTCTTGGGTGTGTTAAGGCCTCTCATATTCCAGGTAACACAGATGTACCGCTCACCCGCCATCAAGGAGTCTTCTGATCAACCACAAACCAGCGTCGCTGTGCGTCACAACACATTTCCATATTGATACCATCAATGCAAACAGGTGAATAGTAAGTGCAGTGCATTCTCTAGAGCAGATAAGGAGACCCGATCGCCCTCCGCCTCCCACTTTGGCAACCCCAACCCGCCAAAGGACCACAATGCCCCCCTCCATCCCACCCATCAAAACACAACAAACAGTTCAGCATTTGGGTCATACCCAGTGGGGGTAGTGGAGGCAATACTCACTCCCGACACGAGACGGAAGTGGGTTCCCGCAAGTGGCTAACAATGCCCAATGAGCCCGCCAGCCTACGTGAAACTAACGATCATCTCTGGTGAGTTATACAGCTGTCCTGTAACAGTACACTCTTTGGTGCTTTGGCCTGCAGACCCGCCATCCCACATATAATCAAAGAAGGAATCAGAGCAGGGGAGTCATCAACAGGGAGAAGAATAAATGTTTAAGCTGAAAGGATGTCCGCCCCTCTCCAACCCGAAGACATCTCAAACCTCAAGGTAACCAATCGCCACACCCACAGCTAGCACTAACTCACAACCATGTTCAGTCGTCGACATCTGAAGTCACATCCGGTGTTTTGCGACGCTTTTGAAGTGTCTTAGCATACGCCATCGCTTGTTTGGCGGTGGCAAATATTTTCCCTCCTTCAAATTCCCCAATGCGAAGTCTGGCCGGGTATAGCATGGCATAGGAGATTTCCTCACGCTGGAGTAGCCGCTTTACAGGTTGAAATTATTTTCTCGCCACCTGCTCCTGAGCAGTGAAGTCGGGATAGAAGGATAGCTGGTTATTCTGATAGATGACCTTGCCCTTCTGGCGTGTAATGCGGAGCACAGTGTCCCGATCTCTATAGTTCATAAGTCTTATGATTATAGGCCGCGGCGTTGCACCCGGATGAGGGCGAGCTGCCAATGAACGATGATCCCTCTCGACCGCGAACATGGGGGACAGGTCGTCAGCACCACAGATCTCACGCAACATGGTCTCCACGTAGTCCTCCAGTCTCCCCACATTGGTCGATTCCGGCAGTCCCAGGACGCGGATGTTGTTGCGTCTGGATCTCGCTTCGATGTCCTCTTTCTTAGCTTGAATAATCTCTAGAAGCTTGACCATCTCCCATGTCTTGCCCGCCACTTGTTGCAGACCATCCTCCGCATCCGTGATCCTCTGCTCCGCCTCTCCTAGTCTTGTGGCCTGTTTATCCAGCTTAGCCAAAAAATGGTCCATGCGTGCATTTAGGGCCTCAATTTTGCCATCTATCGCCTGCAAACTCACCTGTATGGCCACTAGTGTTGTCTCCAGCATGGAGGGTCCCGGCGATGAGGAGTCACGTTCTGGCCCAGATGCATCTAGGTTGGTCTGCTTGCTCCCCTTGCGGAGCTCAAAGGATAGTTTGGGTTGCTCCCTGTCTGGTTTGCCCATGGCGTCTCCGCGAGGCTTGGTCGTGTCTCGCCGATACGCTATTACCGCACTCCTCTCCAGCCCTCAATCAAGCCCAACAGAACTCCGAGTTCCACACCCAACTTCAGCTGAGTCACCACTTCCCAGCCCGCCGACCCGGCCTGGGAGGTAGGTTATCGTGGACAGTGCGTCACAGGACCTCCCGGTTCCAATCCAGCCGGTAGGAGTCTTCCGTCCTGCCACAGGCGCCCTCGTCGCAGTGGAAAGGTAGGGTGTCCACCGTGCTCAGTCGCGCTGGTCCGGTAACGCCTGGAAGGAGCCCCAGCAAGTCTATGCAAGGGACAGCGTATGGCGGCTCGCAATGTGGTCGCGCAGCTCCCCTACGGCCCGCAGCTCACTATTCACCGTGCCATGTGCATTCCGGCCGTATCGAGAGTGATCCGTGTCCCAGTGCTCATGCATCAAAGACCCTGGAGCTGGAAGCGGCGCAGCGCAGTTCCCAGGTTCGTGTCACCATAAACAGTCTATGGCACTGGACGTCCCTCTACCCAGGCCAAGGGCAGCGCGTGTTTCAGTCTCCGCTAGTGTCCTTCGCAGCATAGGTTCCGCCTCACCTTGAGAAGCATACAAATCCCACTGTGATCCGTGCACGCTAATATATTATCGGGAGGTCCCGTGCCTGGCAGCTGCTGTATTAGTATCTCCGGCTCTGCAGCCTATTCACGACCCAGCGGCCTCCGCCGATCCCGCCGCTCGAGTTTCAGGGTCGCCCAGCTACTGCCTCTCTCACCAGTGTCTCCCAAACTCGAGGTCCGCCCCAACCACCGCCTCGTCGGAACTCCGGATTTCCAGAGAAGGGGGAAGGAAGAGGTCTTACCGGTAGCTCCTCGCTGTTTCCCGCCTTGATGTGCACAGCGCCGGTGTCTCGGGGGGGTACTCCACCGCGTAGCACCACTTGTGCCGGCTCGCTGCTGGTCACTGGCTGCGGCCGGAGTCACCGGGGTCGGGTTCTTTGTCGTCTGGCTCTCGTTGACTCCAGAATTATCACCAGCAGCGGAGGAAAGCACCCGTAACACAGTTCTCACCGTATACGATTACCACCGGCTCTCTACGGGCAGGATATTTTAGGATGTCGTTGCGGTGGCCGGCAGAGCAGCTTGACTATGCTGCCATCTTACCGCGTGCCAAGCCACGCCCCCCCACCTCCTTAGTTACTTACATCCTGAAGCTACTAGTGCCTCCTGTACATCCAGTAGGAACATATCCATTCCCAGATTAGATAAGTGTACCCGTCCTTATCATAGTACCCCTCAGTTTTTTCTTGTATTAATGCATGCCTAATGAAACCAAGGCCTCTACTTTCCATGAACTTCTGCATGGATCTTTTGACCCTCCTGCGGGAATGTTCTATTGCTAACGGGGATCTCGCCCCCTTTCATTCCCTGCGAGGGACAATCTCGGACCACAGTAGCTCGCCGGCTCCCAAACTGTTGCTTATTGCCACCATGTCCTACTGCATGACCTGAAACAGTGCCCTCCTCCCCTTGGTGACTAAGTCGTTCCCCCCAGGTGGATAATGAGAACTTTGGGTGCGCCCCCCTTGAAGCAATGTGGTGGTCCAGCTTGAGCCTCATGTTGCCCCAATTCATTCCTGGGTAGCCCAACCATACGAACTGCGTCTGTGCGAAACCCCGTGTCCAATCCTTGAGTGCTGCCCATCGTTCCAACCTGGCAACATAAGAATGTCCCATGACCCACACGCAACAGCCTGCTGGAGAGAAGACAAACCAATATTGAAACAAAAGGGGAGGACGGCATATACTTAACACAAGTGGTTTAATGGTTTACACTGCACACAATTCACTGCAAAAGACGTGACTGAATATCTTCAAAACATAATTAAGCACTTATCTTAGGTACCACAATAGCACTTCCCAGCCTGGGTTTCTAGGGGCGAATGTATCGCTGGAAGCAGGTAGAGTTTCATCGTCCTACCCTCTTGACCCCTTCAGCCCCCATCCCTGCCCTGAATGCAGCCATGGCTGCTCCAATCCTAAATGAGTGGCTCGAAATTTTTTTCCCCTTTCCAGAGAGACCGTCTTTGGCCAAAGCTGCCCCCATGATGCGTTTCAGCTGGAACCTGGTCAATGGTGCCCCATCTGCATGGATGAGGAAGTGCCCAGCTAGGAGCAGCCTGATCTTCAAATATTCCCTGACCGTGGTGACAGGGCAGTATCTGGGGTCCCCTAATGCCTGAAGCACTGTTGTTGTGCCCCGACCAGCCTGATCTGTCTTGGATCTGCGAATGCGGAGTACCAGGGCATCTGTCACGCAAACATCCAACATATCTAATGCTGCCCCAGTCTTAACTGTCTTAGCTTTAGCTACGAGCTCGCTCACCCTAAAGGCGCCAAAGAAAGCCAAGCAGAAGGCAGGGGAGAAAAGCCGAGCCTCGAAAGGTGAATTGGTGACTAGTGGTAGGGTTTCTATCATGCGCTGCAATGCGGGGAATTCTATTGCCGATCTGCTGTCAGCGGACTTCATCTCCTCACGTTACCACCCTCTCAGAGCTGCCCTCACCCTGAAAGAACAGGTGGGATCATCACCCCTGTTGAGTCTGGTGTCATGCTTAAGGGCCGCAAGGTGGCCACACACCCAGGAATGTGTCTTGCCAGTCTCCTTGGCCCAGACCACGAAATTCTCGACCTGTTCCTGGAGTCCCCATGACGCCGCTTCTAAAGCCTCTATCACTGTTCTGAAAGTGGCCAGTTGGGAGGCGTATTTCCTTCAGGTGGCGGGGGCCAGGGATCGCTCGCCCATCTTCTTCAATCGCTCCCCCACCGAAGGAGTCGCCATAGTGATGCCGTAAATGGTGTCATCGCCGCCCTCGCCCGTGGCCAGGCCTCTCGGAAACGGAGCCACTGAAAGCGAGAGAGAGCATCAGCTGCCACATTCTTTACACCCTCAATGTGACGCGCCCTAAACTCTGTCTTATTCTGCAGACCCGCCCTGACTAATTCCCTAAGTAAACTCAAAACAAGGCGGCATGTGGCTGATAGCCCGTTGATAGCCTGGACTACGGCCATGTTGTCGGACCAAAACACTACCTTTCTGTTGCCCAGCCCCCCTGGCCATAAATGCAATGCGGCAACTATGGGAAAGAGCTCAAGTACAGTTATATTTGCTGTGATCCCCTTCTTCCACCATGCATTGGGCCAGCACATCGCACACCACTCTTCTCCAAAGATAACCCCAAAACCTTCCCGACCTGATGCATCTGAAAAAGACAAAGTTCTTGGCTGCATTCCCAGGGTGCCCTCCAAATCACCGTACCATTGAAATGTTCCAGAAATTCGTCCCACATTTTAAGGTCTGCTTTCAGACCAGGACTCAGGCGCACCAGGTGGTGTTTTTTGCTTATGTTGGCTGTGGCTTTAGCTAACCTGCGGGAAAAAACTCTGCCAGCTGGTATGACCCGTGCCGCAAAGTTCAGCTTACCCAAAAGACTCTGCACAACCCCCAAGGTCGCCTTGTCCCTGCCCAACAGAGACCGAATATCTCGCTTCAAATCGCCGACCTTATCGGCAGGGAGCCTGGATTCGCCTTTAATGGTGTCCAGCTCAATGCCTAAAAAAGTCAGGACTTGGGCTGGACCCTCGGTCTTCCCCAGGGCAAGAGGCACTCCAAGGTGTCCCGCCATAGTCTCAAAGGCCCGCAGACCCTCTGTGCGCTACCATCACATGCTGCTGTTTGCTCCACTTTACGTTGCGACGTCCTACTTAACGCTGCATGCGGGGATCCTCTTTTACACGCTACAGTGTGCTAAGCAAATGCTAATAACACGACTGTGCGCCTTCATTGAAGGAACCTGCTGGAAGTAGCTGCTTCAGCACGCCAAGGACTCCTCTGACACCCTCACTGCCCTTGTCGCCCCCCACGTGAGGGTATAATTGAAAGGAGCATTTTGCAAAGGGCAGGGAGTGGATATTCTAGTCAGTAATGAAGAAGGAAACCCATAGAAACTCATTCCCAGGAGGCAGGCTCACGCCTGGTATGTAAATATGCGTGACCCCAGAAATGAGCATTTTGTATTAAACACGCTGTGCAAGTGACGAGCTGGGCGGTGACGTCCTGCAGCGTCTGCAACTGTGCTCCTTTGGAGGAAAGAAGACAAGGCATTTCATTACAGCCATCAGCCATGGCCCCCAGAGACTGGTGAAAACGTGCATCTGACAGGCATCGACCGTAGTTCTACTCAAAAGAATGTACATGTGACAGGGATTGCCTCAGCCTCGCAGACACGTCCTTAGCGTGCAATGATGGATGTCTGCCATTAGCCCAATAAATACGCTTTTCTTAAAGTCGAAAGGTTGACAGCCAGTCCTCATATGTGTCATATCTCACTTTACGCGGGGGCGTAAGCACAGGTGCGCCAGCGTGCCCCTGGGGATCACACAGACTGCTTTAAAGAAACACCGCCCTTTTCCGATTCCTTCACTCCCAAGAAAGGACGGACTGGAGGGATCCTACCTCTCCTTCAAACTTAGGGGCATATTTATTAGGGCCTTGCGTCATTCTTGCACAGTGCGAAGTGGTACATGCACGGTGAAAAGCTACAAGTCATATTTGTGGAGCTACGCAAAGCCACTTTGCTTGACTTTAAATGCAGTGGCGGATCGCCGAGGGAGTGCTGCGGGGTGGTGGGGCGGTGGTGGGGCGGAGGAGGGGCAGGTTGAGGGGGTAGTGGAGTCCGACATACGACGGACAGGAGTAAGGTAAGTATTTAAATACATTTTTTAAAATACCTTACGCGCACTGCCGTATGTCAGACTCCGCTACATCTCACCCTGCCCTCCCCCGCCCACCGCCTGCAGCACTCCCTCAGCAAGCCGCCACTGTTTAAATGACTTCACAAATATGGAGTAATGCAACGCAGCGCAAATTGCGGTGTTGCCTTACTTGGTGCTAGGGAGGCATTCCATGGTTGGAGCGCAGGTGTTTCCACCAACTCCCATGGTTTTTGACACATTCACAGATTTGCAAGGACTTGTTAATCTGGCAATGCCTCAAAATCCTATGCCTCCTGCGGTGAACCCTCACGAGGAGAAATCTCTTTCTTTCTTCTCTTTATTTCCTCTTTCCATGAGTGCTACATTCTGCAGCACACATAGAAAGAGGAAAACACCTCTAAGGATTGTTTTGTGCAGGAAGGCGCCCCCTCCTGCACAAAAACAATCCTGCCGTCAACACAGGAACTTTTGCACCATGGTGCAAGGGAGCCTGCAGTGGCACTCGGCTGCCGAAACAGCGCCAGCGCAGGGGAAAGGACAGGAATGTACTGTGTTGGATAAATATGATCCATTCCTGCCCTTTCCCTGTGGCGCAGAGCAGCAAAGCAAGATGACTTGATGTACTGCCCTGAGCCACCAAACTGATAAATACGCCCCTCACTCTCTAGGCCCCCATGTGTGGCATCCTGCTCCTATTCAGTGTATCCTTTATAAGACGTGGTGTTGGAGTGTGAAATTATGCAGCATAATGTGAAACTTTTTTTAGACCATTACATTATGATTTTGTAACTTTCACACATGGTAATACTGTTCGGGCAAGTATTTAATCCCCTTAGTACCTGTTTAATAAGCAAATACAAAAATAAGCAACTGAAAGATGGGCAGCTAATCTTTGAATTTCGTGCAAAGGACAGAAGACACACTATTGGGCATATCATTAAAACAATTAACGCCGCTTTAGCGGACGTTTTCGGCTGCAAAGCGGCGATAAATATATCACACTATTATCAAGGTCACGCTATTACGTGAATCCATGCCTCAGCGCCGTTTCCCTTAACGCCCAGCTTTGCATCTCTATTGAGATGCAAAGTGGGCGTTCCTCCCCAAAATAACGTGTGAAATGTCGCTAACCGACATTTCTCCTATTATCTAGCCTCACGCTAACCTGCAGAGCGATAAGAAAAGTAGCGCTAACCGCAGTTATCGCTACTTTCCTTACACCTGCTTTCAGTCTAACTTAGCCGTGATGTCCAATGGAAGGTTGATATCATGGCTGAGTCTGCCCTGCCTTATCATCAATCTATCGCCAAACGTTGTGCAATTATAGCTGGATTTCCAGTGAGAATCGTACATTTGGCAGCTTGCGCCTGGAATTTTATCGCTGTTGAGATAAGCGTTGCTAATAGCACGCTATCTCAGCGATAAAATTCAGTGTTAGCCAGCGATAATTATCCTCCCGCTAAGCGCACTGAGCGATAATTATCGCCGGCCCTTGCTGATATGCCCCTAAATCACCAAAATTAGAATTTAGCCGTTGATCCTTGATCAAAAGGCAGGTATATCGATAGTTTAGCTGCTCTATTGATCCGAATTACAGACTATGTACGTATATATGTGTTTTCGATAGCACAAACCTAGTCAAAACGCAGCAAAGACAAGTATAAAGTCAACGAGTGAAAGAAGAGGAGCTGGTTTGTGGTCAGTTAATGCCCTGGGATGTAATGTCCTTAAAAGAGGTGCACCTTCAATACTCTCCTATCATGGAGCAGTGTTGGGCCAGTCCTGATGGATGCAGGTGAGTGCATAAATGCAAAAGCCCTGCTGCCTTGTGTTTTTTCTGTTTTCCTCTTATTAGCCTGCAGTCTGTTGGTGACCTGGCCGTGGTTGTGCCAAGAGCCACCTGAGAGGGTGAGTTTGGCTGCAAGGTCAGCCAGGATGCTGGTCACGATGGCTTTGTAAATGATGCAGTTGGCTTTGAGGATGGTGCAGGCCAGCAAGGGAAGCTAATGGAGGTCCATCAGGATGGGGAGATGTAATCTTATTTCTTCAGGCACCGAAGGAGATGTGCTGCTGCATTTAGGATACCCTTAAGGTGGGAGCAGTGGCGAAGCTCAAATGCACTCATTCTGGACAGTGCCCAGTGTCACCAGATGGAGGCTAGGTGCCACAGTGATGACAACTGACCCTTCCTTACAGAGTGAAATTCACACCTTTATTAGTGGTAGAAATGGAAAACAGACCCCTTTATGAGGTCTTTGCATTGAAATGCACTGCCATGTTGGTGGTGCCCAGCCCTCACCTTTAAGGATTGTTGGGAAGTAATACATAGATTTTTTAGCGCAGGCTCAGTAATGAGTTACACAGGGATGGCAGGTGAATCTTTTGCTAACCCACCAGGTTTTCTATAATACATAGGTCTTACCAGGATTTGGGGTTAAGTGTGTGTGCCTGTCTGTCAGTCTGTCTTCTCCCTGGAATTTCGCTTTCCTCCTTCTACAGGATATTTCAGGAGCAGCCCATCTGGGGAGTCCTGCCTCTTTCCTGGAACAAGGACACCCCATTTCTCCCCACATTGTTCTATTGTCTGTTTTCCTTTAATTAGGTAAAAAAGCCTGAATACCAGGACCTTGTTTACTTGCAGAGTGCATTTCCCAAGAAAGCGTCTCAAAAACAAAATGCCACATAAGTCAAAAAACATGTTTCTTCAGATAGAACACAGGACTAAATAAACCGGCAGTTTGTGTATGCACTGAAACCGAAAACCTAATCTCTTGTTACAGCCTGCAAGCAAACAGGGATTATTCATTATTTCTGCAGCTAATTTCAGCCTGCAAAAACACAATCTTGTTCTCTGCCTGGATGCTTTCTGTGCTTTTATCTTTAATGCAGCAGCACCGAACACTCACATTAACACATCTGAGTCATTTCTGAATGTCAGTGACAGCTCATCTGAAAAATTGTATTAAAATTCCTTTTTTTTAATTGTTTAAGAAGCGGAGAAGCCCAGAAGCTGCAAACGTGGGATGTGCCGGAGGATGTGAGCCGCCTGCTGCTTCCACGCTGCCTCTTGCAATGTGTGTGTGACCCTCTGCACTGCAGGCTACAGGTGCAAAGCTGCACACTTCCATCACCTGCTCTGGGTTTCAGAGTATGGCGCTGGGAAAGTGGCACCTGTGAAGTGCCCTGTCAGTGTGCCTGTCACACCAGCTATGAAATACCACATCTACTCACTGTCTCCACCTAGGCACAGATGGGCTCCTACATGACTCAGGAAGCCGCCAAATATCCTTTGTGCTGAAAACCGGTGCTGCTTTAAGGTGCTGTCGCAGTTTTATATAGTAGTGTTTTGGTTTTTATATATAGCTCAGGCTTGGCTAGGAATCAACGGAGCTGCGGACATTACAGGAGCATTGAAAAACAGTTTAACATCAGGCACATCAAGTGAGAAGCCACATCTTTAAATGACACATTTATATTGCAGATACTTACAACAGTCAAGTCAAGTCAAGTCATAACATTTATATAGCGCACTACATACCCAGAGGGTTTCAAGGCGCTTATGAAGGGGAGGTGGGTTATTTGTCAAATATCCACGTTTTAAGCTGCTTTCTGAACTCTAGGTGATTCTGGGTGAGGCGAAGGTAAGCGGGGAGTGAGTTCCATGTTTTGGCAGCCAGGTATGAGAAGGATCTGCCTCCCATGGTGGTCTTGTTGATGCGAGGTACAGTGGCGAAGGCTTGGCTGGAAGAGCGAAGTTGGCGGGAGGGGGTGTAGAAGGATAGTCGGGAGTTGAGGCAGTCTGGTCCGATGTCGTAGAGTGATTTGTGTGCGTGGGTAAGCAGTCGGAAAGTGATCCTCTTATTGACGGGTAGCCAGTGGAGGTCTCTAAGGTAACCAGAGATGTGTTCGTTGCGTGGGATGTCTAATATGAGCCTGGCTGAGGCGTTTTGGATTCGTTGTAGTTTCTTCTGGAGTTTAGCGGTGGTACCTGCGTAGAGGGTGTTTCCGTAGTCCAGTCGGCTCGTGACTAGAGCGTGGGTGACTGTTTTCCTTGTTTCAGAGGGTATCCAGCGAAATGTTTTTCTGAGCATGCGAAGAATGTTAAAGCAGGAAGAGGATACGGCGCTGACTTGTTTGTTCATTGAGAGTGAAGAATCCAGGATGACGCCAAGGTTCCGTGCGTGGTCTGTCGGGATGGGTGCTTTTCCGAGGGCTTCCGGCCACCAGGAGTCGTCCCATGCAGAGGGGGATTTACCTAAGATGAGGACTTCTGTTTTGTCTGAGTTCAGTTTCAGACGGCTTTGTTTCATCCATTCGGCGACTTCTTTCATTCCTTCGTGTAGGTTAGTTTTAGCTGTGCTGGGGTCCTTGGTGAGAGATAGGATAAGTTGAGTGTCATCCGCGTAAGAGATGATGTTGAGGTTGTGCTGGCGGGCGATGGCCGCGAGGGGGCTCATGTATACGTTGAAGAGGGTGGGACTGAGTGAGGATCCCTGTGGTACAAAATGTAACATAGGGGGGAGAGAGAGAGTCAGTGGATTCAGTCTCCCTGTACGCATAAGTAAACAAAGTGGAATCCACTCAAGGTGGTGATCCCAGAAGTGATGGGGAGACACACAGTGTTGTTTAAATGCCCCTCACACACCAACAGGCCCCTTGGTGTCATGCTTCATCATTGGGGCCTTCGCACCCCTCTACGGGATGCGGCGTGCTACGACTAGCGAGTGCGCAGGAGCACTTGAAAGTGAACTATGTGTGGGGGTTGTGTGTGTATATAACCAAAGTGTGAGTGAGGTGAGGTGAAAAAAGTGGAAAAAAGTTAAAAAATACCTGGCACGTGGGAGAAAAACAGAATTTTTATTAGTCCCCGGCTGGTATTGTTAAAAAAGTGCAGAGCGTGGTTAGGTAGATACGAGTTAAGGTATCTGAAACCACTGTGAAAGTGTCAACATGTTTCGGAGGGCACAGCCTCCTTCTTCAGGACGAGGGTTATGCACTTTCCCTCACCTTACTCACATGTAACGTGTAAAAGTGTTTCATTACAAATTACCACAATGTGTAATGTTCCTAACAATTTTGCGGATGCCTTTCTCAGACCAATTGTGCAGGCCACTGACACATATTTGAAAGATACTAAGGCAGTACTCCAACTGCTGAAAGACCAGACATTTGACCCCAGCTCCCAGATGCTCCTCAGTCGTAGCACGCCGCATCCCGTAGAGGGGTGCGAAGGCCCCAATGATGAAGCATGACACCAAGGGGCCTGTTGGTGTGTGAGGGGCATTTAAACAACACTGTGTTTCTGAGGCGCTGTAGAAGGGTGCTGTGGCAGACTGTGTCGAATGCTGCAGAGAGGTCGAGGAGGATGAGGGCGACGGTATCTCCATTGTCCAGTAGAGTTCGAATGTCGTCTGTTGCTGCGATGAGGGCGGTCTCAGTGCTGTGTTTGGCTCGGAAACCAGATTGTGAGGGGTCAAGTGATTTGTCTCTTTACAGCGTCTGGACCCCCTCTCAGGTGATTAGTGCGCTATACAAATCAATATAGCATAACATATTTACACTTTTAGGCCCAGGAGACTGACTCGCCCAGAATCACAGTCACGTGCCAAGGCTGTGATTTGAATCCAGGTCACCTGCTTCCAAACTCGACAGCTTGGCCACTACTCCACATGCACGGTGCACATTCTAGGAATGTCTTAGAATGGTCAGCTAACAGCTGGGGCACGCGGTTGGTGTGGAGTGATAGTAGAGCCCTTGAGTAGAATACTGCACTTTCCTAGTTGCTGAGTACCGCAGCATGCGCGTAACACAGGCCCCCTCAGTCCCCGCAGTGCGGATGGGCCCCCTCAGAACACTACTCAGGCCTGCGAGCTCAGCATTAACTCCAAAGCGGGGGGCCCTCCATGTACCTTGCAGGGGGGCCCCCTCAACTTTCATTACGCCACTGGGCCGCGGCGCTGGGTGCGCTCAAACCAGTGTGGCAACATCACGAACCTGCTGGCGTTTTGTGATGTGCTACCGGACTGGTCTTCCCACCGTTTATCAGTGGTGGACGAGCATGATGGGAGACCGCAGAAGAACACATTGAAGAACTGACATCATCCAGCCGAAGTCATCACAAGGCAACGCAATTCCTTGAGTGGGATTGATGAAGTCATGCAAAGCTACCTTGCTTGGCTCTACGTGGTTTAGTAAATCCAAAGTAACACATGGCAGCAAATATTGGCAGGGACTGGGCGGTGTTCCATGGGTGGAGTACGGGTGTTCCCATGCCTCCATCCATGATTGGCAGGGACTGGGCGGTGTTCCATGGGTGGAGTACCGGTGTTCCCATGACTCCATCCATGATTGACAGGGACTGGGAGGTGTCCCATGGGTGGAGTACCGGTGTTCCCATGCCTCCATCCATGATTGGCAGGGACTGGGAGGTGTTCCATGGGTGGATACGGGTGTTCCCAGGCCTCCATCCATGATTGGCAGGGACTGGGAGGTGTTCCATGGGTGGAGTACGGGTGTTCCCATGCCTCCATCCATGATTGGCAGGGACTGGGCGGTGTTCCATGGGTGGAGTACCGGTGTTCCCATGCCTCCATCCATGATTGACAGGGACTGGGAGGTGTCCCATGGGTGGAGTACCGGTGTTCCCATGCCTCCATCCATGATTGGCAGGGACTGGGAGGTGTCCCATGGGTGGAGTACGGGTGTTCCCATGCCTCCATCCATGATTGGCAGGGACTGGGAGGCGTTCCATGGGTGGAGTACGGGTGTTCCCATGCCTCCATCCATGATTGTCAGGGACTGGGAGGTGTTCCATGGGTGGATACGGGTGTTCCCAGGCCTCCATCCATGATTGGCAGGGACTGGGAGGTGTCCCATGGGTGGAGTACGGGTGTTCCCATGCCTCCATCCATGATTGGCAGGGACTGGGAGGTGTTCCATGGGTGGAGTAGGGGTGTTCCCATGCCTCCATCCATGATTGGCAGGGACTGGGAGGTGTTCCATGGGTGGAGTACGGGTGTTCCCATGCCTCCATCCATGATTGGCAGGGACTGGGCGGTGTTCCATGGGTGGAGTACCGGTGTTCCCATGCCTCCATCCATGATTGACAGGGACTGGGAGGTGTCCCATGGGTGGAGTACCGGTGTTCCCATGCCTCCATCCATGATTGGCAATGACTGGGAGGTGTTCCATGGGTGGATACGGGTGTTCCCAGGCCTCCATCCATGATTGGCAGGGACTGGGAGGTGTTCCATGGGTGGAGTACGGGTGTTCCCATGCCTCCATCCGTGATTGGCAGGGACTGGGCGGTGTTCCATGGGTGGAGTACCGGTGTTCCCATGCCTCCATCCATGATTGACAGGGACTGGGAGGTGTCCCATGGGTGGAGTACCGGTGCTCCCATGCCTCCATCCATGATTGGCAGGGACTGGGAGGTGTTCCATGGGTGGATACGGGTGATCCCAGGCCTCCATCCATGATTGGCAGGGACTGGGCAGTGTTCAATGGGTGGAGTACGGGTGTTCCCATGCCTCCATCCATGATTGGCAGGGACTGGGCGGTGTTCCATGGGTGGGATACGGGTGTTCCCATGCCTCCATCCATGATTGGCAGGGACTGAGAGGTGTTCCATGGGTGGGATAAGGGTGTTCCCATGCCTCCATCCATGATTGGCAGGGACTGGGAGGTGTTCCATGGGTGGATACGGGTGTTCCCATGCCTCCATCCATGATGTTATGTTATGTTATGTTATGTTATGTTATTGGTTCATTTTTATAGCGCACGGCTACTCAAAAAGAGTGTCCCGGCGCTTTTATTGGAGAAGGCAAGAAAACTGCAACATAATAACATAACACCAAATGAAAGACTAAAAGAGTAGTGAGCCAGAAATACCAAAAGGAGCGGCTACTGAGTAAAAAGCCACGTCTTAAGGCCTTTCCTAAAAGCCAATAAGCTAGTGGCACCCCGCAGGGCCAGCGGCAGAGAGTTCCATAGCTGAGATGCCAGCAAACCAAAAGAGCGCCCACCAAGGCGCGCTTTCTTTACCCGAGGGACGACAGCAAGGTGCAGGGATTCCGACCTCAGAGACCTGGTGGGATGATAAAAGACCATTCTCTTTTGGAGATACTTAGCTCCCCCCTTGTGAAGAGCTTTATAGATTTAGCTTTATGATTGGCAGGGACTGGGAGGCGTTCCATGGGTGGAGTACGGGTGTTCCCATGCCTCCATCCATGATTGGCAGGGACTGGGAGGTGTTCCATGGGTGGATACGGGTGTTCCCAGGCCTCCATCCATGATTGGCAGGGACTGGGAGGTGTTCCATGGGTGGAGTACGGGTGTTCCCATGCCTCCATCCATGATTGGCAGGGACTGGGCGGTGTTCCATGGGTGGAGTACCGGTGTTCCCATGCCTCCATCCATGATTGACAGGGACTGGGAGGTGTCCCATGGGTGGAGTACCGGGGTTCCCATGCCTCCATCCATGATTTGGGACACAATCCCAGATTTACAAAGGTCTGTAACCTGGAGTTGCACCAAAATGGTGCGTCTCTGTGACCCAGGTGTACAAAGGAGAAAGTTTATATTGCTCTTCATTACTCCCTCTTTGTGTAGGTACTGCATTCTGCAGGACACATACAGAAAGGAAACCGTTTTTGCAGGAATGCTCGTGTGTAGGAAGGTGTCCTTTCATAGTTTTTTAAAGTTTTCCATGATTTTGCGGAGGATCCATGAATCACCGGCAGTGTTTTTAAACAACGCTGCTTTCAACATCCTTCATGGGCAAGGGCTGGAAGGGGCAAGCTTGTATTTAAGGGGGAGACTAGTGCATGGCCCCCTCCCCAGGCCTCCAGGAGGCCCTAGGGTCCACAGGCCAATAGATTACATAAAGAGGGGGCATGGCCCCCCTACCGGAGCCATAAAAGGGACCCGGGGGCGCCATCCCCTGAGGCCAGCTCAGTGATGGTGTCCCAAGGTTCACAACCCCAGGGACACAGTTTATGTCCCTGCCTGCAGGGAAAGTGCAAATTCCTCCCAGCGGGCAGAGCACAAAGCTGCTACCACCTAGTGAGAAAACAAAACATTTCCCTGACCATGCTCTCGGGCAGGGGAATGCTTTGAATTGGTCCCACCCTGGAGCAATGCCGGCTCCGAGTCCCGCTGCAACCGCAATGGGTGCAAGCAGGGGAGCCGATGAACCTATGGGCGCCAAGCCTGGGTCTCCCCTTGCAGCCCCTAATGAGGGAAGCACTTTGGCATGCTGTAAGTAAGCTTTTAAAAAAAACAAAATGCCAGCGGGCTGTGTGGGCCCAGGGGCGCCCCCTGCAGCCCCAAAAATAATAAAGTCGTGAGGTGCCCCGGGTGGGCTCCAGGGCACCTTGTAGAAAAAGAAATGGTCGATTCTCCAGGAAAATGAACCATTTGCAGAGAGGTGGTGGGATAAGGTTTCCCCATGGCCCCTTAAATAAAAATAAAAAAACAGTTGGTGACCCGGGTCGGACCAGGAAAAAATATTTCAAAAATCAAAAACTGAATGATAAATTATCCCCATAATGCACTGGGAGGGTTATTTACATACATTTTGTTTTTGGTGATGTCCCTACAAGGGGCAGGGACATCACCAAAAAAATGTCTAATGTTGTGGAGGGGCTGTAGGGAGTTCTGCAGCCCCCCCAGCAAAACTAAAAAGAAAATATTCGTCTCCTGAGTCATTGAAACCATAACCCCAGGAGAATTTACTGTGTTTTTCAAAAGCATTTCCCAGATTGGAACTTTTGCTCTACAGCAGAGATTGCAGTTCCACCTAGAAGCCGTTAGTATGTTTTCATTTTATGTGTTGAAGGTGTATCACATAAAATACTTGGCTTTTATTTGGTGTTTTTTATCATTTCATTTTGTGGGATGCAAAATCTTAAAAGGTAGAATAGAAGCATATTTGTGTTATTTTGTTTTCTTAAAAAAGAATGAATAGATTTCTATTTATTTTCACATTTTCACCCTCAAAATGTAACAATGTAAACTATGTAAAAAAAGGGAGTCACAGACATGTAGCTCAATAAAACTTTATTAAATATTTTTAAGTCATAATTGAAATATGCATTTGATTAACATTATTGACATTTTTGGGAGAAAGAGGATCAATTCGCTTTATATATAAAGGGTGGGCGTTGGGAGGGGGTGTTAGGCTTCCTGCGGGGTCCTGTGGTTGTGCGTTGGCTGCCTGTAGCTAACCCCCGTATGCACACTCAAAGGCCGTTAGCTTTATATGTGGTAATAAAATATTACTTTACATTAATTACACCCTAAACATTCACTGAAAAAAACAAAGATTAAAGTAATGTTATAGTTAGGTGAAATGTTTAGCAAAAACGTAATATTTTAAACTAAAAAAAAAAAGAAATTAACCAGTTAAAGTTTTCTCAAGTAACTATAACTCATGCCATAGAGTAACTCGCCATGCCCTGCTAATTACCACACATATTACATCACTCATTACATCTTCCATGACATCATTGATAATATCAATGCAATATCTGCAATTAAATTATTGATGAGAAACCTGTGCATGGTGGGGCCGTGAGTTATTGCTGTCTTACGCACATGCTATAGTTATTTGAGATACATGTAAGTGGTGAATCTTTGTGATTTTTAGCGATTAAACCATTACATTGTTACTGAAAATTTCACCTAATTATAATGTTACTTTATCCTTTATTTCTTTGTAGATAAAGTAGAGAATACCAAAGCAGAAAACCCCGCCTTCCAAACCCTCAAGCACACTGAGGAAACGACACCAAATCGCAGCAACCCAGGGGAAGCAAAAGGGAGAACTGCAGGAAACAACAGGCAGAGCACCCAGATAGGAAAGCACCCCACCAAAGCAGGGACGCCCCACCAAAACAAACAGGAGACAGCCATGCCAAAGAAGAGGACAACCCACAGAGGGCAGCTAGCACACACCAGGAGCCCCCCCTCCCCCGCAACCAAGGAATTGGTCGAACCCACCAAATAAAAAACCGACAGAGGCCACCCACAACAAAAGGACAGCGAGGAGGCCACACAAAGAAGAAGAACCCCAAAGCCCAACCGGTCAGAAAGCAACAACAGGCTAGCAGGGACACAACCAAGCACTGGAAACTAGGACCAAGGGAAACAGAAAGCGACAGCAAGAAGGCAGCCAACCAGAGAAATGGGAAACAGAGGACCCAGGCCAACCAAAGGGAAACTCCTACCCATCAAACGGAGGAGAGCACGACAAAAAGGCGAGCATGCCAAAAAAGAAAGCCGAAAAGGAGGCATCCCAAAGAGACCCCAAAGGCAAAGCACCAGAAGGGAAACAGGTGCCAAAGCATCCAACACCCTGGACCGCAGCGGACCAGGGAAGACGAAGTCCCAACAGGACACGTCCAAGGGAGCCCACCGGGCAAAAAGTCCAACAAGCCCAGCACCACCAGGCAGGCACACAGGACCCAGCAGCCGCACAGACACAGAGCGAGCGCCAACAAGAAAAGAAGGGAAGCCCCAACAGACAAATGGACACACAAGCAGCCCCAAAAGGCGAAGAAAGGAAGTCCCCACAGCCCCTGACACAACCAGGCACGAAGGGCGAAAAAGGCCAACCAGAGGACAAACCCACTTGACAGCCATACTGGAAATGTAAAAAGGTAAGAGGCAAGGGCCAGCCAACATGGCACAGGCACAAATCCAAAGGACTTTCCTAGGGCAGGACACCCAGACCAAGCCAGGAAGGAGGGAAGCACGGGCCATGTACCAGCCCCACCTTCCCAACCAGAACGACCTGGCCGTCAGAGAGCCCAAAGGACAAATCCCCTGAAACCCCACATAGGAGGACCAGGCCCCAGGAAACAGCGGTCAGCAACAACCACCAGAGCTGCCATACGACAACCACCAAGCACCACGGCTGGAAGGCGGAGCCACAGCGAGAGCTCAGGAACATTCCAAGAGCCAGCAATGGCCAAGGCACAAACAAGCAAGCAGGGGAAACAGGAACACAACCCCTGGAACGCCACCCCACAAGGCCCATAGAGCCAGAAGGGAGCAGGCCAGA
Organism: Lissotriton vulgaris; assembly: GCF_964263255.1. Lineage (NCBI taxonomy): Eukaryota > Metazoa > Chordata > Amphibia > Caudata > Salamandridae > Lissotriton > Lissotriton vulgaris. Next base: position 1,068,402,516 of record NC_141698.1, on the reverse strand, counting down.
GAACCCAACAGAAACCAGCCTCCAAAAGAACTCCAGGAGGACCAGACATCCAGATCCCAACCAAACTGAAAAGGACAGGGGAAGAGCTCAAGACAAGAACCCCAGGAGGCCACACACCCCACAAGGAACAAGGCCCCAACCGAACCAGGGACTGCAGGAAACGCCGTGTCAGCAGGAGCAGGTAAAGCCAGCCCCTAAGGTCACAAAGACCAGGGCAGAAGAACAAGCCAGCCAGAAACTCCCCACAAAGAGAGTAGGCAGACAGCCGACCAAACAACAGTCAGGCCAGCAAAGTCTGGAGACCAACAACCTGGAACCCACACAGGCCCGGAAGGGGCGTGACTGAGCCAACGGCCCAAAACCCAAAACCCATTACCCGAGGGGAGGGAAATGAACCCTCAAAACCAGTCAAGCCAGAGAGGCAACAGAAGTCAGGGCAGAAGCCAGGCAGACTGCCCAGGCCCACAAACTCCACTGCGCAGCACCCACCAAGGGAGGGCAGGATCAAGGGGAATATTCCCCAGGGCAGAACCCTGACAACAGAGCACCAAGCAGACGGGAAGCCAGTGCCGAAGCCAAGCAACCCGCTTGACCAGAAGGACCCAGGGGCCCAACCCACAACCGGGGAAGTCCCCAAAATGGAGAAGGCCCCAGCAGGGTACATGCAAGAACAATGGCATGGGAGGGCCAGAGGAGCCAGAGGCACATGGCCCCAACGACCCCCCAAAACCACAGCAACCAACCCCTGGAAAACAGCAGCCAGGCAGGCAGGCATCCCAAAGGGCAAGACAAACACCCTGCGATTGCCCCCCGAACATAGGGAGGAGGGCATAGAGCGACTGACACTGCCAACAAGAGAGTGCCCCAAAAAAGAGGGTGTAGCATGCAGGAAAAAACAGGATTGGCTGCCCAGGCAGAAGATTAGTGCAGGCCACAAAAGGCAAAACCAGCCCACTCCAGCAACGACCAGGAAATGTCCGCCGAGGGAACAGCCACCCACAGGTGGAGACCACACAGCCAGGTTTAGGGTCCCAGCAATCCTCATTTTGTTTTTTCTGTCGGGAAATGATTATTTCTACTTTGTACTGAATGGGTCAAGTACATACGGGACCTGGGGGTAATAGAGGTTTGCACGATGGGGGTTTTAATCCAATACATTCAGTGTTAAGAACAAAATTCCAAGTCCCAGAATGCAACATGCTGTTGCATAAAACCCCCAAACACAAACAGCACTGGATGCTACTTAACAGCTGTGCAGAGAACAAACTTCTCATTCCAATGTATTGCTTTAAAGAACATGATACAGAAGAAAATCTTATATATGCCCGCCAAATTGTGCCAATTAATCTCCACGGAATGCTGTAAGAATACCAGCACACAAGAGCAGCCTTTTTGCTATTTTTGTCGCCTTTCATTTCTCTCCCCAAACTCTTTTTTTTCTCATTATGTTGAGAAAGTTCACGCTGCCCGAAATTTTGTACCAGCCAATAAATCCTCGCTGACTAATTAATAGCAAGGCTGCACACGTTCAGACTGCTTTGCTTTGTTAGCTATTTTTCTTTGGCACTTTCGGCTTTTTCACATATAATTCCGCAGATAAGGGCAGATGGAAAGATCTGGAGGTGCTGCTTTGTTTTACTGAGAGCCATTGGCATTAATACCAGATAATAAGGCCCAGATTTACAAAAGTGTCCTGCAACGCAACGCAGCACCCTAAGGTACAGTGCTGCGTTGCGCGACAGGGAGAAAGCAGGAGAGTGCTATATCTACAGAGATGTGTCACCCACCTCCCCTCTTCCTAGTGCCAGCGCAGAATTTTGCTGGAGAGCGCCAAGCACCTGTCTTTGCAGCATAGTGCAAGGGTGTGTGTGTGAGTCTAGCATAGGTTTTGTACTGGAAGGGTATTCATCTAGTACAAAATATTATGGGGCCGATTTCGATGTGATCAGAAACGGCTCTGACCGTCGGTCGAAGCCCTTCTTACCCCATCGAAATGTCCCGTTCGGATTCCTTTCCATCTGACCCATTATGGTGTGGTCGGTCGGAAAGGAAATCAAATGAGCTTTCCAATGGCTTTCATTCGGAAAGGGGCCAGTAATCCCAAGGGCTGCACTTTCTGCCCGAGAGATTACGATGGCAGATTCCTACAGCCTCTCTGTCCCTGCCTTTCCGACACCAAAAGGCAGACAGAATCTGGCGTTAGGGGCCAGTAGCAGGGTGCCATGGGTGCAAGGCCTCTGGATGGCAGCCTAATGCCCCCTGTTGATCCCTGCACCCGGTGGCAGGTACCTTCGGGTGCCTGCCACTGGGTGCAGGGATGAACAGCACCTCAGCTCTTTACAATAGGTGGAAGCAATCTTGTCGGAATGCATGCTCCTATTGTAAAGAATAGGAATGTGACCGAACAGTGTTCGGTCGCGTCCTAATTGCTGGTTTGGGATCGCCGACTGGAGGTCGTCCGTCCCAGTTCCAGATTGATGTTGGACGGACTCATGTCCATCCAGCATCGAAATTGGCCCCTAAGACCTAACAAGTTTTAAAACTTTTCCCACTTTGTATGTATGCTGTACAGTGTAGCACATGTGCGAAGTCTGAAGTGGAAGGGGAAATGAAAACATTTCTCCTTTTAACACCTGCTTTCCAGCAGCATAACTTTTTAGCACAACACCCTGCATTCTAATGTTAGTAAACAGGGTTTTGCTTCAAAAAGGATGGGTGGTTGCTTGGGAACGCCCATGTGCCACCCATGTAGCGCCCTCTTAATGATAAATAATGCAAAGCAGAGCTTTGTGCTGGTTTGTGTTAATTTTCCTTAGAAACGAACGCAAATATCAAACTGCGTTGTTTTGTATATCCCCAAAAAGGTTTAGCATCGGGTTTGCGTTAAAAAAAGTAACGCAAACCTGACAAACCTTTGTAAGCCTAGGCCTACATCTGGCTACTCACTTCTGTGTTACTATCTCATAAAGGATTTCCGGGCTTCTTTGAGGGGACTCTCAGAGCATCAATGGATCTCTGCTCCAGTGGAGAGCAGAGAGCAGGGCTTCCAAGGGGCAGGGTTACTTCGCATGGAGCCAGGTATTTTTGTTTAAATTTGGGGCAGGGAGGAGAGAGACCACGGTATGTATGGCTTCCACATTACTCCTCTGCAGATGCAGGTGCTCAACTATAATAACTTATTGCAGTTGAGTAGTAACAGCACAAAACCTGTTACCAGAGCCCGGAGACACTGTAAAAATCAGGTCACAGAGCAAAATTACAACAGCTCTTTAAACAAAGAAAAAGAGAACTGACATTTTCAGCTCTTCTGAACTTAAGTGTGCAGTCGTTTACAGACAAGTATGCATCATGTTTTACATGCCTCTAGTTCATCACATGAAAGCCTGAATTTCTCTGCATGTTGAATTCATTATAAACTAAAATTATTTTTAAAGTGACCTACGTTAAACAACAGATACATTTTTTTAAACTATTAGCTGTACATTGGTGACTTTAAATGTGTGCACTAGAGAGTCCACATTGATTCTACATATTTGCAACCAGACTCCTTTATAAGCAGGAAGAAGTGTTCAATGATTTAAGATTTTGCAGGGAAGGATGCTGTTAGGACCATCTACTGTAAAGAATAAAGGACCCTCTGCTTTGTGTCATAAGAATATGGATAAGTGGCTTCAGTAATCCTTGACGCTATAGAGGATCTCGACCCTTGGCCTTCTTTCTGTATATTGTACTGCATTCTATTGTATTATCATCTCATTTATGTAGCACTTACCACCACTGACGGGGCATTAAAGTGTGTTGCGATGAGTTACACACTACTCCAGAGAGCAAAGTTACTGGTTAAATCCAGAGGCTAATATTTTATTGTCTTTTTAATTAGTGGAAGTTAGAAGTTCTCTTTAGTATGGGCTTACTAGAACAATGCGAATGATTGAGGAGACGAATAGAGTGCTAGAAGTGATTAGTTCGATTATTTTGGGGTTTAAGCAGAGGTAAAGAGCATGTAAGTTGTAGCAAATATTGGCACCATGCCCGTGAGACTGAATTTTTTTAGGTCGAGCCTAGGCAGCGCATGCACTGCTCTGCAAGGCATGCTATATTAGTGTATGGATTTTAAGCCCTGCCCACTCTCCACCCATATTTGTCATTGGCTTGTGTTATTGTCCTTCATGAATGCTGGCTTCTGATTTGTTAATAGACTTCTTAGTCCCTCCTCAGTACGACCTTGTCTTCGTTTGTAACCTATGAGGATTGACCCTTTTACTTATGTTGTTACACGTTATGTCTTATTTAGTCTGTAAGCACTATTTTTGTTAATTAGTTTCTCCCACTGCAGTCACCACATGCTTTCCTGCAAAATTCAGCCAGCCATGCATGCTTTCACTTTGCAACCAATAGGTCTCGCGTTTACAAGAGTATAAGCGATTAGCATTGTAAATGACAATGTCTTTTATTTATGTGTTTATTATGAAAACCGATAAATAAAAGGCAATTTCATTTACAATGCCAATAGCTTAAACTCTCACAAATGCAAGACCTATTGCACTGCAAATGCTTGTTTTATTTGCTATTGATAAGCAAAAGAGCTCTTGAGACTCCTGTAGTATCCTTATATTGTATGACAGAAGGTACTTTGGGCCAGATGTACTGTTGCAAACAATCACTGTTGGAGACCAAAAAAAGTTTTCAACAAAGGACTAAACCCATTTTAGGAACCAGTAACATTTTACCAACTTAATTTCAACCAACTTCTAAAATGGATTTGCAGCTCCATACAACTTTGGTACTTGTAATGTCATCTCTTCTGTTTACTTTATGGGTAGGAGATGCATCAATGTTTTGTGACCGGAATCCAGGTGCAAACAGTTGAAAAAGTTAATGACTCCAGAGTTGGGATCGCAGGCAGCCCATTCACAAAAGGAATTAAAAAAAAAACTTTTTGGCGAGTTCGCAATGGTCCAGACCATCACTGCCAACTCTCAAACACATTTTTAAAGAAAAGAAAAACTTTTTTTTTTAACGTAGCCCCATTTACTTTATGAAAAATAAGCTACTTTTTCAAGTGTTTCTTTGAAAACAGTGAAAAAGATGACGGTCTGCTGGACCTTAGAAGCCACAATCCGGTGGGTTATGACTAATTGGATGGAGTACAATTTGCGACCTACCTCAATATTATCTAAAAGGTAGGTCGAAGTACGACTGAAAATTCCACACTGGTTGCCAAAATACTGGTTTCAAATTGTGACAAGTTCTTTACAAACTGTTCATGGTCCCTCTGGCCCACAGTCCCATATATAACACATTGGTCACTGCAAGAGCAGCATCTGCATTTCCAATCATAGTCTAGATGTGACATCACTAATCCACGTCAACAAACTGTTATAGCTGAGATGTGACATCATAATGCTGCTTGTCGGTGGTGCAGGTAAAGGTGGACGCAAGTGGACAGCCACAGTCACCTAAAGCCATGAGAGGAAGAAAAGCTATCATCATCATTATGAGCAGGGCAGTGATGTCACCACGCGCCTCCCCAACACAATGGCTGCCATGTACTGGCAGAATTATTCATTATAACCTATCAGGTACATTTGTGTGTGCCCTCGCAGGCGGCTTTGTACTCATCCCGGATGCATCCACTCTGAGAGGGAACCTTCAAGCATCTACCGGAAGTAGGTAGTGTGCCCTTTGTGCACTTTGCCACAGTAATCGGGACTCCAGGAGGTGAGAATGCCTCTCCAGTGGGAGGAGGTGCTTTTGTGCTTTCACTTCGACCTTTGCAGTGGAGAGCATCATTCACCCTGCAATGATAAAAAAAGTACATTTTGTATAGCATTTGTATCCATAGCACCATACAAAGGGCATTATTGTATATACATATTATTACCACATTTAACTTGGTACTATATCCAGTGACCTTGAAGGAATGAGAAAGGTGACTTGGCAATAATAAATTCCGCACCTGTGATCTGCATGTTTATTAAAACACTTAACCCAGGACATCAGTGGTAAAATCTCACAAATAAGGACAGTGACATCAATTACTAAGACGTCACTTCCTTCATCATCTTTGTGGATGCCTTTGAGAGGACAGGGCCCACCCTTTAAACTGTCATAGAGAGGTCCTGTGGCCAACGCTGCAGGGACGTTGCCACACCCCAATGAGATCCCTCTCAGACCTGCTCTGTATGTCCACGCAGGTGCTTCCAATCCAAATGTAGACCTGCTGGAAGGCTGGCACTGGGTGGGTGAAGCTCAGTGGAACCAACGGCAGCTGAAATTGCCAAGAATTATTTTGAACCTGGGGAGAGAATAGCTACAATGCTAGTAGGAGAGATAGAGTGGCTGGCAGACATCTTGAGCGTTTGACCCTGCTGATCGTCAGCTGGTGTACCGCGTAAGTTGTCGTGGCTAAAGGTAGAGCCAGAGTGACATCATGAGCAGTACCATAGATGGTGGACATAGGAGATGCAGACAACCCCAATTGTGCTGGCAGGAGCTGCAGTCCAGTGGTATGGAGGGGTGGTGGTTACACCACAAGTGAAAGAGCAGTAGGACTGGTGGAGCTCTATGTGCAGTTAGCTGGGAAGGTGGTTGTCCCTCATGGGCCCCAGGACTGAGAGTAATGCACCCGCCCATGCACTAAAGGAGTGATACACCGGCCATGTATGTATGTGGGGAATTATTTTGTTTTACTTTTCTTCACGCAGTCTATAAGAGTGCATGTGCCCCCAGTCCGCCACCTCCACTTCGCTGTCCATGATTTTGCTTGCTCCCTCCCTTCTCCCTCCATCTTACCACCATCCGTGCTCTTACCCCCCTCCTTGTTTTGCCTGCCCCGTGCCTTCCTCCCGCTGTCTGTTGGGTTTGCTGCTCTCTTCCTCATCACTCTGTCCGCGCTCTTGCCCCAACTTTCTTACCCCACTCCTCCCTCACTGTATTGCTTGTCCCTCCCGCCCTTCTCCCGCTGTGCATTACGTTGCTGCCCCATCAACCCAGTTCCCCAACGCCCCATCAAAACCTCCCATCCGCCATGAATAACCATTAACAAAGCATAATAGCACATGCATATGCCAGAGTTGACCGCGTCATAGCGCTCCGTTTTCTTTACTGTAAGCTATGTTGCACAGCTGCACACTCTGCTGTGCAACATGTCTAACAAAACATTAACAAAGCCAAAAGATCTCGCACAGGTGAGACCTTTAAAGCTAAAATGAAGGGGGGCAGAAAGCATTTACTAGGCTTGTTGATGGGGCCAAAGGCCCGGCTGGCATGTGTGAGGAGATATCCATCAATATATAGGCTGCAAGGGTGTGCTGGCCACATGCCGCACAAAATGAAACCTGAACTAGCCCTATAGGAACAAGATGAGAGACCAAAGCATGGCGGGGAGTCAATGCAATTTAGAAGTCTTCCCCTAAGTCACACCAGTGGAAACCATTTTGTGGAGTTGGGCAGGCGGAGCTAGAGCAAATCTGTGCTTCTTGGGTGCATCCCAGTACCACACGGCCTGCCTACAGAAAGAGATGAGTGCCGGGTCTGGTGATTCAGAGGACAAATGCATTCAGTGTAAGAGCCTATGTTTGACCTCATGGTTGCTGGTTCAAATCCAGGCATGTCCACCAGTATTTCATCCATCTGTGGGTGATAAAATGAATTCCATTGAGTTGGGTAACAATAAACATCTGTTATTCAGTGCCAAGATACCCTTGGGTGAACATGCACTTTACTGAAATATATTGGGGCATATTCTCAAGGATCTATCGCAGAGTTATCTGCACTTTATTGCAGCCAAAGTCGCGATAAATTCATTGCCCCATTCACAACCTGGTGCTAACAGCCGATACCACCAGTTTACCTGCGATAGCATCCGCAAATAACATTGCTACAGATGACCCCGGCAACTATCGCTATTGCAGATGCAGAGTAGGCGTTCCCGAGCAAAAACCTGCAACAACACCTCACCTCATCAGTCTCAATGACCAGCCAGATCGGCGATAAGACCACAAAACATGCGATAAGGCGCGTTAGCAGCAGGAACTTAACACCTGCTCTGACCTGGTGCAAAGTCTAACGACAACTGGCACCAGAAAAGGGAGTTCAAGTGTGCATACATACAACTGAATGCATCCCTGTATGAGGCACTCCTTAAGGTTCAACAAATGACTCCAAGATTATTTCGTGGTTTCAAAGTTTATCTATGAGGATCAATTTCATTTCTTGTATTCAATATTTCAATTCACTCGATGTAATGATAAACATCTCATTAATCATAGAATTAATTCCAACTCCAATGCATTTCGGGCCAGGGTGCCCTTTATCAAGGAGTACTACAAACACATTAAGTTATTCTCACGTTACATTGATGATTTATTCATCTTATGGAAAGACTCAGAGGCGAATTTACAACATGCACTGACAGAATTGAATATGAAAAATGATAGAATCCAACTCACATGGCAAATGAGCAAAGACACTATAAATTTTTTGGATGTGGCCATCACCAGAATTGCAAACGGATTTAAGACAGATCTTTACCGAAAACCCACAGACCGCAACAATACCCTCCACTACTCCAGTTTCCATCAGGGAGCACTCAAAAACATTTACCATTTTCACAAATGCTGCGCGTTAGACGGATAACATCTGACGACCAACTTGCTGAATTACGCATGAATGAAATGAGTAAAAGATTCACTGAAAGAGGAAACCCTAAACCTATATTGGGGAACACAAAAATAAGAGCTCTATCTACCTGTAGACAAGAAGCTTTAATTAAAACCATAAAACAACCAGATGATAGAATGGTTCTTGTGTCCAAATTCTCTACCATGAGCCCCGCTTACAAGAAAATCATCCTTAAACACTGGCCGATCTTAGAACTAGAGCCGGACTTCAAAGACATGTTCAAAAAACCACCTATATTTGCTTACTCAAGAAGTCACAATATCAAAGAAATCCTTGAAAAACCTCTTGTTACTCATACAAATTACAAGGGCACGCGCCCTTGCATGAACTGCAGCAATTGTAATAACATTATTAAAGGCAATTCAATCACCCACCCCATGAAAGGCAACAACATTAAACTTCATGTAAATGCTACCTGTGATTCTACGAACTTGATCTACTCTTTGAAATGTCCATGTGGAAAAATCTATGTGGGAAAGACTGAGAGAAAAATCAAAGTGCGGATAAATGAGCACAAATCAAATATAAGAACTAAAAATGAAAACTCTGCCGTTGCAGTTCCCTTCCATGAACAAAGACATACTGTTGCTCAAATCAAATTTATGGTTTTGGAAACTATCAACAAAGTTGAAGGCAGAGACAATCGCAAATACTTGTTACAACGTGAAATGACATGGATTTACCATCTACAAAGCATGAAACCATTTGGGTTAAATGACAGAACTGAATTTAGTTGTTACCTATAACTATGTTTTCTTTTTAAACCACTTAGTGGCTTCCTGACATTGATACTTTGCTGTAGCTCGCGCTCCTATTATGCGGTAATTTGAAGATGCTAAATGTAATACCTCATTGTGTTATGATGTGTTCATGTAATTTTTTGCAATAATTTTTCCCATGAATGTTATTTTTTAATGTGTTCACATGACTTTCACTATGCAACGGTTGAGATCATCGTTTTACTCTTACTTTCCAACCGTTTTTACTCTCTCAAGATGGCCGCGCGCGCGAGTCCATCATCTATGTTTTGGTCTATCACTTGTCACGTGACTAACCCTTTAGCTCTATCTAACCTGCCCACCACCTCTCTTCCGTGTTTTGGTCGGATGATCAGCATTGAGTTCTTAGGACCCCTAATGTCGTTAAGCTTATCTACCAGCTAATGTAAGTCACACTAGACGCTTTTTTATGGGATATGTTATTTGAGGCATCAGCTATGTTAACAGGGAATTTAACATCCTGTCACCTTCTCCCGCAGCTACGCTGATTAAATTTGATCGTATGACTGTAAGTGACTTTTTCGGATGTTTCGTTTGCATGCATCCGTGTTGTGGTTTAATTACATATTTGTTAGTCACTCCCTCAGTATCACTGCACTCTGTGGGTTTCTCTGTGTTTGCACACGTGTACCCATTCACATTCTTTCTTCTCACCGTATACAGCGTACCTTCTTTTCTTTTTTGAACAGCACCGGGTATCACTACCTATACGATCATGAATAACTGGTACGAGTATGACATCTGAGCACATTTTTGTACTAACACAGCATGGCGACGCATGGTAATTAATGCATCACCTGCACATGGGCTTTTAATAACTTCAGCTTGCCGCAGGAAGCCACGCACGCCCAGCCCAGACCCCGGAGGTGCTCTTAAGACACAGAGAGCACCGGGGGAGCGGGGACATTGAAACACTCATCGGGCGCCGAGGAGCGCATAGCCTTCCAGCTTGTCATCAGCTGCTCCCACTGCCTGACATCGCGACGGACGGACCGGGGACTACATCCCCCAGCGGCCCTTGCCTTGCTGCTTGCCGCAGGAAGCCACGCACGCCCAGCCCAGACCCCGGAGGTGCTCTTAAGACACAGAGAGCACCGGGGGAGCGGGGACATTGAAACACTCACCGGGCGCCGAGGAGCGCATAGCCTTCCAGCTTGTCATCAGCTGCTCCCACTGCCTGACATCGCGACGGACGGACCGGGGACTACATCCCCCAGCGGCCCTTGCCTTGCTGCTTGCCGCAGGAAGCCACGCACGCCCAGCCCAGACCCCGGAGGTGCTCTTAAGACACAGAGAGCACCGGGGGAGCGGGGACATTGAAACACTCACCGGGCGCCGAGGAGCGCATAGCCTTCCAGCTTGTCATCAGCTGCTCCCACTGCCTGACATCGCGACGGACGGACCGGGGACTACATCCCCCAGCGGCCCTTGCCTTGCTGCTTGCCGCAGGAAGCCACGCACGCCCAGCCCAGACCCCGGAGGTGCTCTTAAGACACAGAGAGCACCCGCGTCGCGGGACGCGCGCGGGACAGCGCCGGGCTAAGCCCGGGCAAAGGGCGGGCCGTTTGTGGCCGTTAGGGGCCGGACGAGGCCGGGCCGGGCCCCTCCTCTTGCATCCAGCAACTAAAGGTACTGTACATATTTTTCCCAACTAGTTGTCTGTGGCCCGATAGGACTGGAACCATGGTGAAAAGGAAAATTTTGGAGGACCCCACAGACTCTGTTGGAGGGACAGCCAAGGGGGGGAAACGTGCTAAGAGACAGAAATGCAAGCCTTCAAAAAAACGCCAGGCTAATGCGGGAGACAATTGTGTCTTGGAGCAGATTGACAGAATTGATGAACTGATTACTGACTGTACTGACTTGTTAACAGTTACCCCCGTTTTAGAAGGAGAAGATGGCGATAAAGCCGGTCCTGGGGGAACAAAGGGTGCTAAGAGTAAAGATAAGGGGCCAACAGTTATTCCCAGAATGTTTTTGGGTAAATCCCCTGTAGAGGCTAATTTACCAGCACCCAAGGCTGCTGAGGATAATCCTGATGTATGTGTATTAGATGTAGAACAGATCATTGAAAGTACTTTTAATTTACCTTGTACTAATAAGTTTACGGTTTTAGCTCACATTGAAAACCTTTATCCGGACGGTGGGCTGGACTCGACTGGATCTCTTCTAGGCACAACTGAGACCCCCACCGAGGTATCTCCAAAGGTGGATGATCACCATGACAAACCTCTGCTTAGCTTAGTAACACACTTATGTGACCTAATTAAGGGAATGCAAGTGAAAATTGATAATTTAACCATTGCTGTAAATAGCCTAAAGATGGAGAAAAACAAAGCTGTAGTAATACCAAAAGCACCTATTAATATTCAGGCTAAGGCATTAACCCAGGTAGGAAATGTCACCTCTTCGGCAACTAAAAAGCCAAGCCTAAATCCAGTTGTTCCCAAACATTCTAGGACAACTGAGCCTGAGCCTGAGCCTGTTAGATCAGGGAACTTGGTGCCCCTGGTGAATCGTCCATCTCAAGGACATAATTTGCCCTCTACTTGGGGTGCACCAAGGCAATCTGTAGATAATCGATCATCTAGGCCGACTCAGGCTGGCTATAACCCCCCATCTAGCCGACAGCAAAGGGGCTATGTAGGATCAAATTTAGGCCCCATTACATCAAATCTTAATCCCGCCATAGCCCCACCAGTATACTTGATTAATATACCCAAGCTCCCTATAGGCAGGGGACGTGAATCTCCAGATTCCCTGACGAACAAAGCTATCCACTGGATTAGGTATGTAAGGGGATGTAGATCTGTTATCCGGGAGGACATCCTGAGCGCAAGTAGGCTAACTTTCCAGGGTGATGCTTACGATTGTATAGAATTGACTCTAAGAAATCCTACGATAGCTGGAGAATTACTAAACCTAGAATTTAGATCCTGTTCCCCAGACTATTCAAGGATCCAGATGAGAGCAACTCCCCGTCACCTCTGGAAGCCTACGGAAGGGAATCAGGATGCTATTTTAGCAGGGGAACGTTCTAGATTAGACCAGAACGATTGACTACCATTCTCATTTCAAAATGAACTAGCTAGTGAAGCTTATAATAGTGGCCCTATAGGAGAGGTTCCTAGTAGTATTCTGCCAAAACTTGTTACAACCCAAGCTCCACTGGCCCGTTCCAATGATGATTTTATCTTATCCCCTACTGATTCAGCCAGTAAAAATGTGAAAAAAGTTATACCTGGAGGGGGTCCGAGTTGTATTCGAGCAAACTCTTCTATAATTCAAGTTATAGGTCCAAGATCCTCTGATGACCCTATTCCTCACACCACCAACCAAGATCTTATAGGGAAGCCTTGTCCTGAAACCTTTGATAGTTGTCATGGTTCTGTCCTTTCGTGGAATGTAGCCGGCTTAAAAACTAAGCTAGAGTCACCTGAGTGGGCAACATTTATCCGAGGATATGATCTATGCCTATTTCAGGAGACATGGGCACTGGAGGAAGTGCATTTCCCTGGCTATCTAAATTATAGTGTACATGCAGTTAAGGAAGGAAGGGGAAGACCATCTGGCGGGTTAACTATCTGGCTACGACAGGACTTGAGTGTAGTAGTAAATATTATTCCTACTAATCACAGAGATCTACAGGTCCTAAAACTTAAGTTTCCCAATTTAGCTCTAGTGTATGTTTATAACATATACGTGAGGAGTACGGGGGGTGGAAAATCAGAGATCCTCGTACTCATGGAAGACTTATTGGAAAGTCATTGTTCACCTTTTAATGTTATTGTGGGGGGGGATTTTAATGTAAATTTTGAGCCTCTTATGAAGGGAAACTGGAATGTGTCAGAGGAGGAGGACAGAGAATGGGGGGTTCCCAAACTGGATCTTGATCCGGTTAGTAAATGGTCAGACAAAGTGGTCCAACTGAATTCCATTTGTTTAAATAAAGGTTTAAGAGCTGCAAATGGAAGGACCCTAGGCGATAAGAATGGGGCACATACCTTTAAAAGTGGTTCACGCAAGAGCAGAATAGATTATATTCTGCTCAACCTGGGCCTGTGGAAACACCTCCAAGACATGACGATAATTGACAGGCTCGAGAGTGACCACAATCCCCTGTCTATGTACCTTACCTATTGGGAACCTTTTGTACACCCAGGGATTATAATGGCTCCTACCCCCACTCATGATACTTTGATATCAAATGATTTACGCCACGTCCGATGGCCTAAAGTTTCCCTTCATAAAGAGAATATGGATTTTATATCTAGTAAGCTTGGACAAGCAAAGTTAGATTTATTGTCATTATCGGAAGGGGAAAATAACATTTTGAGCTTGCAGGAAGGAACTAGGATCCACGAAATTCTTTTTGATGAACTAAAGACTCTATTTGTTAAACCCTGTAAGCATAAAGGTCCACACGCAATGGAACCGCCGCGGTGGTATACAGGGGAATGCAGGAAGGCCCGTCTAGATTTGGGAAGGGCAATTAAATTTGATCCCGCTGAGAACATCAGAGCAGCCAGGCTGAGGTATAGAAACGCCGTTCTAAAAGCCAAGCGTATTAGGGATGAGAAAAGATGGACAGACCTTAAGGAAGCAGGTTCCTGTAAAGACACTCGCAGATTTTGGAATGTCTATAAGTGGGGTGTGGAGGGAAACCCTGATAAGCCACAAAACTGGGTTCCCCAAGAAAAGTGGGTAGAATACTTCCAGCCCCAATACGCTAAAAGGCAGGATACCCATCCATCAGTGGAAGTCCCTCTTGAGCCCCAAACTAATTATTTTTTCACGCTGAAGGAAGTTCATCATGCTTTAGACTCGGTAGTCCCTGGTAAAGCGCCAGGTATTGATGGTATACCTGCAGATCTTTTTTTAAATGACCAGAACTCTTGGGGTTGCTATATACTTCTTCTGGCCAACCTGATCGCTAGGGGAGCCCCAATACCGATAACTTGGAATGGGGCGGAGATTATACCCGTTTTTAAAAAAGGAGACAAGTCGCTGCCAGGTAACTATCGTCCAATCAGCCTGATAGACACTTCCCAAAAAATATTTGGTAGGCTGGTTTTAAATAAAATCCTTGACTGGGAATGTAACAATAAGATCTTATCCCATTTGCAAGCAGGGTTCAGAACTTCAATCAGCACGGTGGACCAGGTGCTGCATTTTGTCATGCTGTACTGGAAGACCGTGCTGATTGGACGTGGAAGTTTATATGCAGCTTTTATAGATCTTAGAGCGGCATTTGATCTGGTTCCCCGCCCCACCTTATGGAGTGTCCTTAGTGACATGGGACTGCCACTGCCCCTTTTATCGTTGGTTAAAAAACTCCACGAACATAATTATGCACAGATTAGGTGGGGGAGCCCCGGGAATGTCACGCCACAATTCCCAGTGGAAACTGGAGTACGCCAGGGCTGCGTCCTGGCGCCAACTCTCTTTTCCTTATACATTAATGACGTGGCAAAGATTTTAATTAACTCTAGCATTGACGCCCCGATCATTGCAGGAGCAAAAGTTCCGATTTTAATGTTTGCCGACGATTGTCTCTTAGTATCAAAAACTCCTAGCGGACTTCAAAAGGGCCTGAAGCTCTTTGAAGATTTTTGTACCGCACGGGGTTTAGAAGTAAACGCACAGAAATCAAAGTTTATGACTTTTAATGCTTCTAAATCTTTTAAGGGTACAGTGAATATGAATCAGCGTCCACTGGAAAGAGTCCAAGCTTTTACCTATTTGGGTGTTTGTATAGACCGTAATTTGTCCTGGAAAGATCATATTGAATTGGCCACCTTAAGACACAGACAGTTAACTGGAGCCTTGACCGCAGAACATCAGAAGTCATTTACTAAGCCAATAGCTCCGGTACTGGGGGTTTATAATGGTAAAGTAGTCAGCTCGGCCTTGTACGGAGTCGAAATTTGGGGATGTGAAAGTCTGAGAGGGATGTCAACCTCTGAAAATTCCTTTTTAAGGAATTTAATAAAATTACCGCAGAGTACCCCCATGAAACCCCTCTATTATGATTTAGGGTTATCCCCAATAGCGCTCATAGCATCCTTTCGTCCTGTTTTATACTGGAGGAGAGTCTGGACTACACCAGAATTAGAAATCTTCGCAAGGGGCCTGCTCGATATTATTAGTAGTGACACCTTTCACAAGGTCAAGTGGTTAAATCACATTCGGGGCCTCCTAACTAGTATGGGTCTAGGGAACCTGTGGGACGACCCCACAAACTCAAGGTTCCCACCAAAAAAGATTCTAAAGACTCTTTACTGGCAATTTGTGGCCTCAAGGACTTTTAGGTCTGTTGACCCTGGGTCATTGACCGGAATGTTTTTGGATATTAAGGATGTCCCAAAACTGGAAGCCTTTTGGGACATTATTTTAAAACCTATGGATCGCAAATTATATTTTCAGTTGAGGGTTGGGAGCCTCCCGGTTGGGACATTCACTAGTAGATGGTCTTCTGGGGCCAAGGATGATTGTCCGGTATGCTTGGCTCGCCCTGAGACCATTGGTCACCTGCTATTCGAATGCCCAGTGTACAGTGAGCCAAGGAGAGCGTGGCTCCGCCCAATGTGCAGGTTAATGAGCCCCATTAGTGGGACTATGGCAGTTCGCATCATCCGATCCTGTACAGATATGATAGTCTGCATAGCTGTGGCAAAATATTTGGGCTGGGCTTGGGCTATCAGAAGTAGAATGCTCAAAATTTAAAATGCAAAATGTATTCACATTACCGAAACCAAATTTTAATGATCATTTTTTTATTATAGTCATTTGATGAATTTATGGTTTTATGTGTACATATTTGTATATTCCAATGGAAAACTTTTTTACTATTTTTTAACTTGGTAATCTTATATCTCATAAACTTTATATGTATGTATTGTTTGCTTTTATGACAATCGTCGAATAAAGCTTGTCTGAACTCCATCTTTTTAACACCCTTTAGCATCATTTTCCGTACTATTCATTATATCTTCTTCGTTCCTTACAGTACTCCTTGATAAAGGGCACCCCGGCCCGAAATGCATTGGAGTTGGAATTAATTCTATGATTAATGAGATGTTTATCATTACATCGAGTGAATTGAAATATTGAATACAAGAAATGAAATTGATCCTCATAGATAAACTTTGAAAACACAAAATAATCTTGGAGTCATTTGTTGAACCTTAAGGAGTGCCTCATACAGGGATGCATTCAGTTGTATGTATGCACACTTGAACTATATTTGTTAGCGTTTTGACGGACACGCTACCTGTGAGAGTAACCTACCTCACCTAAACTTGTGTTAAATAATCATTTAATTTGAATGCTGTGCATCTTCGATCTTCTTGTTTTGTACACACCAGAAAAGGGAGCCCAGCACAGAGCCACACCTGAAGACCAACAGATGCCATGGAGCTACTGATCATGCAGCTCGGAGCCCCAACAGGGCCACAACACCCACGGCCACCATCCACAGGCCCCCCTCCACACCCACCTTGCCCCTCCCCGGACCACCACAGAGGCAGCGCAGAACAAGACAGCAGACCTTCAGAAAACGCAACAGCCTCACAGACTTAACACCAGAGAATGTCATTGCCCACTACTGGCTCAAAAGGACAACCTTCCTCCGCATCCTAAACATCCGTGCCCACAAGCTGACAGTACCAATACAGCGGACAACCAACATCCCTCCTCAGGCAAAGCTGCTGGCTGTGCTTCACCTGTTGACCTCTGGTACCTTCCAACCAACAACCGCCAGAGTCGGAGGAGTCCCACAGCCAGCCCTATCCAAGTTCCTCACACCCATCCTAGATGCCATCATCAGCGAGGTACCCCAGTACCTATTCATCCCACACAATGCGCAGGAACAGGCTGGAGATAAAGCAAGGCCTATACACCATACCTGGATTCACGCACGTGCTGGGGGTAATCGACTGCACACATGACCTACTTGTGCCCTCTGCCGACACTGCACAAAATTTACGCAACAGAAAGCACACGCAGTCCATCAATGTGAAGGCAATAGTGGACCACCGGGGACTCTTCACCAATGTCGTCCCCAACTACCCAGGCAGTGTGCATAATTCCTAGATCTATTGACAGTCCATCATCAATCAGGGCTACCAGATTGGCACCTACGGAAATGCTCTGCTCGTTGGTGAGTACCAAATGAACAGAGCACACACCTCAACTCCACAATCATGCAACTCACAACTCTGGCAATGCTCACATTACAAAATCACATACAACATGCCAAACAACATGCCCACCCACCAGACACAACAGCACAACTTACTGTGGCAACCTGGGCTAGCCATATACATGAGCCTTTAACGGCATGACACCTCAGCCACACAATAGCGGAATGTGGGGAGAGGTGGGAACCAGGCATGTGCAAAGGAGGCAAGTGACACATGAATGAGAATGTACACAATGCCAAGTGTGGCGGAGATGTGCTGTATAGACTGCAGTATGCATACCACAGACATATCCATGTCTGCATGCACTGCTGGGGTGTGGAGTGGAGTGGACAGTGGATGCAATCATCCTTCTTCAATGAAAAAATAAAAAATGCTTCCAACTCATCCAGAGAGACCTATAAAATCTTCAAAGAGCTACTCAAAATCCCTAATCCACCCTCCTCTGAGCAACCCACAATTTCCAGATGCAATCAAATTGCATCCTTTTTTCAGAACAAAATCATCAATATTTTACAAACCCTCCCACCCATAACGAACAATGAACCCCCTGAGGAACAGGTGCCTTTCACAACTGGCCCGACCTTAGATAGCTTTCACCAACTGTCCAACAAAGACTTCCTGAAAACTCTTTCAAGCTTGAAAAGTGGCTCACCCATCGATCCTGCCCCTATCCGTATCCTCAAACAAATTGGTCCTGTCATTTCACACCTAGCAACAAATCTTATCAATGCCTCCCTTACTCAAGGAGTAGTCCCCCCAAACTGGAAACATGCGATCGTCAAAGCCCTTCAAAAAAAGCCAGGCCAGGACCCCTCAGACTTTTCGAACCTGCGCCCAATCTCTCTCTTACCAGGTATGAGTAAGATTGCAGAGAAACTAGTCAACCAGCAACTATCTAACTTTCTTGAAAGTAACAATCTCCTACGCCCTTCACAAACAGGTTTTCGCCCCGGGCAGGGGACAGAGACTGCCCTGGTAAAGGTAGTCGAGGAAGCCAGATGCATCTTGGATTCAGGGGGATCGGTGTTACTGATCCTCCTGGATCTAAGCGCTGCATTTGACACGGTGGACCATAAGATCTTGATCCAGCGACTACTCAACCTGGGAGTGAGAAACAAGGCACTCAGCTGGCTTTCATCGTTCCTGAAGGACAGAACCTTCCAGGTCTGTGAAGGGAATATAAGATCAGACCCATTCCACCTCCAGTGTGGGGTTCCACAGGGCTCTTCATTGAGCCCCACACTATTTAACACCTACATGGCCCCCCTGGAGGATGTGGTAATTCCCTTTGGGATAACAGCTGTAACATACGCCGACGACACCCAAATGGTTGTGTCTTTTTCCCTTGAAGGTGAAAAAATAAAAAACCTCCATGATTGCCTTGAGGGAATCTACAAGTGGATGTCTAAATCAAGGCTGAAACTCAATGGCTCCAAGACCGAGCTCATGTTGCTGGGTCACCAGTTATCACCTCTCCCATCCGCCATGTGGCCCTCTTGCCTAGGTCCCCTCCGTCAGCCCAAGACGGAACTCAAGAGTTTAGGCTTCTGGATAGAACAGGATCTATCCATGAAGACACAGGCCAAAAAAACTGCCGGCACCTGTGTCGGCCTACTCCGCTCAGCCAGGAAGATTCTCCCTCTGCTCCCCGCACAATCTCAAAAACTGCTGATACAGGGACTAATACTATCGAGGTTAGATTATAGTAACGCCCTCTTCCTGGCAGCCCCAGAAGCTACCTTTAATGTTCTCCAAAGGGCACAGAATGCCGCTGCTCGGATACTGACAGGAACACCTCGGAGACTCTCTGCCAAACCAGCACTAAAGGCACTCCATTGGCTGCCGATTCGAGAAAGAGTCATATTCAAGGCCCTATGCACCACCCATAGGGCCCTGCAAAACCTAGGGCCACCAATGCTGAAGACCATGATCTACCCCTACAAACCCAATAGGCCCCTCCGCTCCTCTCAAAGGAACTTGGCTACGGTCCACAGAGCAAAGAAAGCCCGCACTGGAGGACGCCGCTTCTCGGTCACAGCCGCTACTCTTTGGAACGCGCTTCCAACTCAGCTTCGGGCCGAACCCAACTACATGAAGTTCTGAAAACTACTCAAAACGCACCTCTTCCCACAATAAAACTCCTCTCTCCTTCCTTTACCATTGTCCCCCCCCTCTTCCTCCCCTCAGCTGTATATGCAATCTCAGCGCTGGGACGCTCTCGGGCAGCCATGCGTTATACAAATCCTGCTTTCATTTCATTTCATTTCATGCATTTCACCCCAGCCAGTGGGGAAGATTGCAGAAATGTAGCTTGTGACGTCCCCTCAGTAAGCATGTGTGGAGTGGACCAGCCCGGCGTACGCCAGTCCAGCGTGAGGGTGTGGATGATTATCCCGTGGCTCTGGGTGTGGTTCAGTACTGGAAATGTGCGAAGGCTTGTGTATCTGTTGCAGTGTGGATCTCCGTTGAGGAGTGTAGGTGGTACCTGATGGGACTTAGACACCCATGTATGGGATCTAGTTCTGGTTCCATGAGGTCGAACCCCACCGCAGCTGTTTGGCCACCCCCTTCTGGCAGTCTGACACATCGCCTTGGAATGCGATGTGTGCTTCGGTGGTCTGCTGGGAGCAAGCCGTGGTGGTGGGTGCTTCCAGCTGTGTGGTCTGTGCAGGAGGTGGGTTATCCTCGATGCAGCTGGGCTTCCCTGCTCCTGGAGGTCGATTGCCTGAGATGTCCATGAACAGTTGTAGGGCGTCGGTGTTGAAAATGTGGCGGTCCTCTTGAGCATCACTGTAGAGTTGTCTGGTCTGTTCTGCTGGAGGTGTTGTTTATCCCTCTGCAATGTGAACAGGAGATGCTTGTTTACATTGTGTTGGCATGTATGTTGACGCATTGTTCAAGTTTACATACAGACTGCATGCCAATGTACATTGTGACTGTTTGGGAGGAGCTGACTATTTAATGCAGGACAGTGTACATTTGGACTACATGATGTAGGTGAGGTTGTACTCGTACATTTTCATCTCACAGTTTCGTGCTATGTCAGATGTGATTGGCCATTTTCTGCGCACACGCAGGTCCAGTTGTGCCCTCTGTTCTGCAGTGTAAGTGTTGCACTGGGTACCACATTGTCGTCCATGTGGATGTGCTGTCATTGCTATGTGTGTGTGCTGCATTGTGGGAGGGTGCCCCTGCAGCTGTGATCTTGCTGCCCCTTATCTCCTGGAGGCGGTGTGCCTTTGACTTTTGTGCTGTTCAGGTGCTGAGATGTTGGCGACCTGGGTCATTTGTGCTCTTGGGCGGTTTTTGTACTCTTGTGCATTGTTTGTATGCAGATATATTGCTGACGTCAGTGGTTGTTTGTGCATGTGGATGTGTCAGAGTGTGACCTGCTCCTTTACCGATGTGGTCCACACTCAGCCACCTCAGTGTTGTGGCGTGCACAATGTCATGTTTATTGTACTTCAGCCATGCTGCACGTCATGTGGTGTCACTTGCATTGTAAGTGTGGCTCACAAATACACATCTTTGCTGTGTTTTGCATGGGTGCATGTGTGTGTTGTGGAATTGGTGATGTGTGGGGTGAGACCCCTTTGGGCCCATGGTGGACGGGGGCCTACTTGATGTTTGTATGTGTGCTGCAGTGTGCCACGGGGATGAGGGTCATGATCCAGGGTCATTGTGGGTGTGGGGTGTGCTACACATCGTTGTGTATGTGTGCCATTGTGCCCATCACCCCTGTCCCCCCAGTCCCTGGTCATTACTCACCCTGTTGATGTTGTGTCAGATTCATCTTGAGCTGTGTCCGGACTCCCGACTCTTTCCACTGTCTCCACACTGATGACTGTGGCCAACATGTGCTCCAGCTCCTCCTGTGGCGTAGGACTCCCACCTCTATTCGCCATTGCTGCCTTGCTGTTGGCAGCGGGTTTCTGCTTGGTTTGGCTTTTCACATCATGCCAGTACATCTTGGCCTCCTCGACACTCCGACTGCATTCACGATGGGATGCCATTTTTCTGTTTGTTTAGCCAATCACACGGTGAAGGTGACGGACAGTTGTTGTTGGTGTTCTGTCACCTCCGTGACGATGATCCGGTTGTCATGTGGACTGAACCGCATCTTCCTCTTCCTCTTCTCCTTGGCCTTCCCCGACCCCGAGGTTCCTTGCTGGTGGTCTGTGGGGCTTGTGGGGTTCGGGTTGACCTGGACACTCGGTCCGGATGTATCCATGTTGCTAAGTAGTTTATTTTGTTTTTGTTGTGTTTTTCTTGATCTGCTTTTATAGTGCATTTTCACTCATGACCCGTGGGAATTGCAGGCCTGTCACTGGTTATCGTTGATTTTTGTATCGCGATTGGCCTCATCGCAACTTTTCCCGCATTCGTGTTTCGCATTTTTGTGATGTTGTGTTGATTTTAATGCAGTCATTTGTCTCGTTATCGTGGGACTATAGCATGGTGTCACCGGGTTGAGAATACTACGTTCACACAGCGTAGTTTTCCAACGATAGACTGCGCTATGCAAAGTTGCGCTAAGTTAATTTTGCGATAGTTATCACATGTTCTTGTGAATATGCCCCATTAGGTTATGTTCATCACCACTTCCCCATTACTTTCAAAGTGAAAGATCGAAAGGCCTCTCAGTTCATGTCACCGTGTGCTGAGCAACATCTTCTTTCTTGTCCAGGTGATGATAATGAGAAGACTAAGGACTTTTATATTGGCACAACTACTGAAGAGTGGAATGCAGATAATCATACATGAGCCAACATGCCAATTGACAACATACCATTTGTCACAATAACCATTGATAACATGCTGCTACATGCAGAAATACTCTAAGTAAAGTAGACTATACCTGCACAAGCCAGCGCACATTTCTAATATAAAAGATTAAGCTGCTGCATTTAAAAGAATGCAATCTTCCTAGGGTGACCAACTGGCATGGGTGCAAATTCGGGACAGTGAGTGTAAAAATTCAGGAAAAAGGGTCAAAATTTAGGACACAAATTCACGACAGAGTGTCAGAATTCGGGACAAAAATTCGGGACAAAAGGTACATTTTACAGACACATCGAAGGAGGTTGCGCAATATTACATACGTAAATAAACAACAAACACAAGCACAAGTCAAAATAGGTTTATATTGGGTTGAGAGACCCTTCAACTGCATCAGTTGTGTGCCTGATTGAAACTTAAATACCTGTGTGTGCATATTGTATGCACCTGGGTAACATGCGCCAAAATGAAACCTCCACCCACCCCAGAGCTTGGCCCCTGGTGAAGTGACAGGAGCCTTTAAATAAAAGCAGGGTGCTATGCCCTGGGCTCTGGCAGGAGGAGGCATAGCAGATGCTGTCACTGGCCCATTATCACCCTGTATATGATAATTAGGCCGACATACAGAGTAATAATAACCTGGCACAGGGTGGGGGGGGGCTGCTGCAGGCCACTGATCACAGCTGGCCCCTGCAGTGAGAGTACAGGACTCTCAGACTGCTTGCAGGGGGCAGCTCGCTCTAAAGTCTGAAATTATGGACAAAATGCGCCCCTGAAAGAATTCTTCACAGACAAGAGGCCCGAATTATGGGAAGTGCATGGAATTTAAGGACGGTTGGTCACCCTAAATCTTGGGGAGGTACAGTTTTTCTTATCATTAGCAGTAGAAATAGATTAACATTATTATTTCCATGATTGAATTTCTTTGATCCCCTCACTGACAGTACCAGAAGGTAGTCATGATTATGCATACATAACTGTGCCAGTGCAGAAGCTTTGTGCTGCATAAGATATACCACGTCATGCTGGGAACATGCAGTTATTTGCACATAGTGCACACATGCCCAGTGATTGAAGGGAGTTATTAGTTTGATTTCTTTGCGCAGTCACCAATAGCTCTTTTCTGACAATCAGTACTTTTTCCTTCGCTTCTGAAGGTCACTTGGCAACTCTCTGCGATTGTGGTTTGAGATATAACCTCACTCTTGGACATTTAAAAACACGTTTAAGTTAAAGAATCCATTATACCTTGTTATCAAAAATGATACCCACATTTAATGGGGTCTGTCTGTGTTGTATTTTGTTTCTTATCTAGTTGTTGACATTGTCCAGAGAGGGTGCTGGAGGTGCTTAACCAGGGTGGAAATAACAACCAATGAAATTGTGACCAAGCAGCTGCAAGTAAATACAGCATTTTATTTTTCTGAATTAGCATTCAATGCGGTTTTGTCTACTGATAATGGTACTCTGAGTAGATGCTATGGGGGCTGGGCTCTCCTTTGTGTTATTTCCTTTTAGTTCTGATATCTGTTATACAGCTTTTCAATTGGATAGTTGTATTAATGAATTGTTTGGGTATAAGCATGTCTCTTTCGCCTAGTGACAGAATTAAAATCTATGCTGAAACACATGAACTTTCCTGCAATTAGATATAGAGGGGCAGATTTACAAGGAACTGACGGATCTGCGAAGATGCGCCAATGTCCTTGCGTCAGCTCCAAATGTCCTTGCACCACGATGGATGTATTGTATTTACAATACAGTGCACCATAGCGCAAGGAATTACAGCTGTGTCAGAAATTCGGACACA
The DNA here is from genome assembly GCF_964263255.1 of Lissotriton vulgaris. Classification (NCBI taxonomy): domain Eukaryota; kingdom Metazoa; phylum Chordata; class Amphibia; order Caudata; family Salamandridae; genus Lissotriton; species Lissotriton vulgaris. Next base: position 1,068,378,259 of record NC_141698.1, on the reverse strand, counting down.
TCTGTCTGAGCAAAAGTGACGCATTGTTGGAGTTGGTCACAAAAGTGACGCAACTCCAGCAATGTGCCAGAAAACATAGGTAGGTCCCATGTAAAAAGCCCTGCGTCAATCCTTACGCCTGGTCTGAGCAGGCATAGGGATTTTGACACAGTGTAGGCATAGAATGTTATGTTATGTTATGTTAAGTGCAATTTATAGAGCGCGCTAACACCAAAGGCTTCATGGCGCTTTAAGACAGAGAGAGTGAGGGGGAAGCATGAGTGGCGATGTTTTTAACCCAGGGGTGGGAAGAGGTGAGTTTTGAGTGATTTTCTGAAATTCAGGAGGGAAGGGCTGGATTTGATGGAAAGAGGGAGAGGATTCCAAAATCCGTGGACTAGGTGGGAGAAGCGACGACCACCGAATTTCTTGGTTTTAGCTTTGGGGGTGACTAGCAGATGAAGGTGAGCTGATCGGAGGTTGCGCCTTGGTCGATGGGGAGTGATTAGAGATTTGAGAAATGCGGGGCCGGCGCAATGGAGGACCTTGAATGTGAGGCAGGCCACCTTGAAAGCTGCTCTTTGGCTAATTGGTAGCCAGTGCAGGCTGTGAAGTCGAGATTTTGCCGATTGCCATCTAGGAGTTTTATGGATGAGGTGGGCCGCTTGGTTCTGGACAACCTGAAGGTGGTGCAGCAAAGATTGTGGGAGACCGTGGTAGAGGGAGTTGGAAAAGTCCAGACGGGAAAGTACTAGCGAGATGGCGACCTGGGTGAGTGCGGCGGGCGGATGTAGGTGGCGAACTTTGCGGATCTTCCGGAGCTGGTACATACAAGATGAGATGACCGCACCCACTTGAGCTTTGAGAGACAGTTCAGTGTCGATAATCACACCCAGGCTCTTCACTGATTTGACCGGGACGGGGGGGGGGGGGCTAGCTCAGGGGGCCAGAACTGTGAACCCCAGTGAGCATGGCTGAGTCCAAGGAGAAGGAGCTCGGTTTTCCCGGGGTTCAGTTTTAGCTGATTCAAGTTCATCCAGTGTTGGATATGGATCATAACAGTTTGAAACGTATTGATGGCATGAGGTGAGTTTAGAGGGAGGACAATCTGTAAATCATCGGCATAGTTGTAAACAGTGATGTCCCATTTCTGAAGTGAGTGGATCAAGGGCCGGAGGTATAGGTTGAACAGGAGTGGTGAAAGGGAGGAGCCCTGAGGGACTCCACAGGTCGTGGGGGTTTTTGTTGCGGTATAAGGGCCCATGCGGACAGCCTGTGTTCTTCCGTTCAGGAAGGACTCGACCCACTTAAGGGCGGTACCCTGGATGCCTGCCTGTCCGACACGGTGGGGAAGGATGTTATGGTCCACCGTGTCGAACGCGGCCGACAGGTCCAGGAGTACAAGGGCTTGGGGGATCCCTGCGTCCGCATTACTCCTAAGCGTGTCCAGGACTGCAAGAATGATGGCCTCCGTAGAGTGGGCAGGTCTGAAGCCAGCTTGGTTGGGCTCGAGGTGGCAAGAAGATTCAATAAAATTAGACAGGCATCGGGTGACGTGGGCCTCCATTAATTTGGAAAAGTAGGGAAGGAGGGAGATGGGACGATAATTGGATGGTTCCGCGGGGTCGGCCCCAGGTTTTTTGAGGAGGGGCACTAGGATGGCCTCCTTGAGAGAGCTAGGAACGATGCCGCTGCTGAGTGAACCATTCAGCAGGGTTAGGATACAATCAGGTAGATTGAGGCAAACATTCTGTAAGACAGATGGCGGACAGCAGTCGTTAGGGGAGCCAGATTTGACACGAGTAGCGTGTTCCGCTAATGAGATAGGGTTCAGAGCCGGGAAGGTGGTGAGAGTCAGGGGGTTGTTGGAGGAGGTGTCCGAAGAATGTGGCTGGGATGGGGAAGGGATAGAGTTTTTAATTTTTATGATTTTTTCCACAAAGAAGAGGTTGAGAGTGTCACATGTTTCTTGAGTGGGGGTCTGGGCTGGGAGGGTTCTGTCGTCTGTGGTGAGTTCATTCATGACTTTGAACACCTCCTTTGATTTATTAACTGCAGACAAGATCCTATTGGAAAAATGTTCCGATTTTGCTAGGGTAATAGCAGTTTTGTATTCTTTGCGTGCAGCCATGTAAGACAACCTGGCTGAGTTAGAATAATCGCTTCTCCAGATTCGTTCCAGCTGGCGCGTTTTTAATTTTTGATGCTTGAGGTCATCAGAGAACCACCTATGGGAGTTATGATGCCTAGTGCGGGGTAATTTGGTATGGGTGGCAACCTGGTCGCTGGCTGACCTCAGCCAGGGACCAATGTCATTTTCTATAACGTCGATGTGGTCAGTGGGATTAAAGACTGGGCGGGTGTCGGCCAGGGTAGTGAGAAAGCCCTGGGAATCATATGTGCTCCATTTCCGTGAGGAGCCACCAGCCATCAGAGGAGCAGGAATCCGGCCGAAGACAGTAATGGAAGTGTCAACTAAATAATGATCTGACCAGACGCAAGGAGATATTGCTGGCTGAGACAGAGCCAGATTGCAGGTCCAGATCTGGTCCAGGATATGGCCCTTGATGTGAGTGGGTCGAGTGACCTGTTGGATAAGGTTTAAGCTGTTGAGAGACTCAAAGAGCTCAATAGCATGGGGGCCGGCGTTGGTATCGTTGAACCAGTAGTTAAGGTCGCCGAAGAGGGCGAAACTGGAGTGTAGCGTTAGCAGATTGGATAGTTGTTCACTCATGATGGTAGAGAAGGATGGCATAGGATGTGGAGGCCGATATAAAAGGAGGATGGTGAGGGCACCGGCGTCAGTTTCCAAGCTAACCAGCAAGTTGTCCACCTCTGGAAGGGGGAGGGAGTAAGAGGAAGTAGAGTTCAGGCCCTTAGATATGATGGCTGCCACCCCACCCCCGGGCCGGTCACCGGGGCGATCGGCGTGGAGGATGTAATAGTCAGGGGGGAGGGCCGCCAGAATATCTGGGAGGGATTCTGATGTTAACCAAGTTTCCGTAAGCAGGAGTATGTCAGGGTTGTTATTAGACAACAGGATGTAAATATCCTCGCGGTGTTATACTAAAGAGCGGGTGTTCAGATATGACACCCTGATGGAAGTGGCGTTCCTGGTCGGTTTAACTGTAGGAGTGCGTCCACATGGAGAGAGTAGAGCTGGGCGCATAAGGCCAGCTGTGTGTATACGGCTGTGGGAATTAGGAGACACCGGGGGGCAAGATGCTGTAGGTCTTTGAGAGCTTGTGCTGAGTATGAGATGGGAAGGCCAGCAAGGCTTGCCCTAAGGCCCGGCCTGGCGCGGACGGGCGCAGACGGGCTTTCCTTTGGCGCGCCTTCGGCGCGCAAATGGCGCGCCCGCTGCGCGTCCGAAAGATGCACATGATTTATAGGTCTGGAAGGGCGGCGGCGGGGGGCGTGACCTCTGAAGGGGGCGTGGCCTGCGGCCTTGCCGAGATGGCGGCAGGAGAAGATTGTTTGCTCTGGGGGCCTCGGCAGCGCTAGATCCACTGCACGGAGCACAACCTGAGCAGAGTAAGTGACACGTGCAACAAGTTAAAGTGACAATCAAATTATTCGTAAATTTTTAAAAAGAAGTAGAAACGCTCTCGGCTTCCGCCTCAAGACCTCGGTTCAGTCTTAATGACAGGCGATAGTGTTCAGCGTCTCTTTATAGGGCGGTGGCGGGGGCGTGGCCTGCAGGCTTGCGGAGATGACGCAGTGAAAACTTGTTAATTTACCTGCGCCGGTTCTACGTGGCAATTGCCTCCTATGGTTTGGATATCTGGGGTTACGTAGCATCGCCCAAGATACAAACTGCAGAAAACAGGTTCCTCAGATCCCTGCTGTCACTCCCGCAATCTTCACCCACATTCTCTATACACTGTGAAGTGGGACTGGGTTATGTTTCAGACTATCTGAAAATGGCTCCGCTGATTCATTGGGTTAAAGCCGGGCTGAACGAGGAGATCACTCTTAACCACCTGATGTTGAAGGATTGTGTTGCCCTTGAGAAGGCGGATAGGGTCCCATGGCTGTCGTATGTTAGAGCGGCATGCGGCAGGTTGGGCCGACCAGAATTGTATTCATCGCCACAGGGCATTAAGAAGGAGGACATAGGGTGGATCAAGCATAATTTTCGCAACCTGTTGGAGGCGGAAATGGAGGAGGAAGAACTTAGAAAACCTATGGTGAGATCCATTTATGGTTTATTAATCTCCCCAGTGATTGAACCGTATCTGAAGTATGTCACCAAGCCTTTCCATCGCTTTCTTTTGGTCAGATTCCGGTTCAACCTTATTCATCTCACTTTAGGTATATATCCTAAATGGGGGAAACCAGAAGACACAGCACCATGTACTTGTGATAGCTTTTCCTTACAGGATACGCTCCACTTGTTAATGTTCTGCGAGCACTACTCGGTGGCGCGTAAAAAAAAAAATTAAATCCAATTTTGCGGGAATCTGGTTTTGTACAAGTAAGGCCTGCCCTCCTATATTTAAAAATGCTTAGTTCTGTCCAGGTTACCTATAGTGTAGCCAGCTTTTTGGTGGCTGCAGCCCCGTTAAACAAAAGGAGACTCCTTTAACTGTAATCATTGTGTAGGGTAAAATGGGGTTATGGCCATTAATTGATATACCAAATGATACCAAATGATGCACCTTATACTGGATTCAAATTGCTGTTGGATAAGGAACTTTCTTATATTTTTATACTGCTTACTATTTTAAAGTATTTTAAATTCTGTTTATATGAACTGCAAGACTCAAATGTGTTCTTAATTATCTATATATTTTTAACGTGCGGAAGATGATTTTGCATTGTCTTTTATGATTTTAATTAATCGAAATAAAGAACTTTGATTGACTTTGACTGACGTGGCTATTTGTATGGGAACGCCTACCCAGCATACATTATACCTGACGCAGGTATAATGTGACCCAGGGCTTTACAATGTGACGCATCTCCCTAGATGCATCTCGTTGTAAATTGGCCACATTTTTTATGCCGCCGCCGTTGAATCACAAAAGTGATGCAATGGAGGCGCAAAAGTGTCGCAAGTGCCTTTTAACTCTGCCCCATAGTTTAAAAGGCAAGAGTGGCAGACAGCGCTTTGGTACATGTTACATTTTATTGAGATGTGGTTAGAATTGGCAGTTCATGAATTGCAGAAAATATTTCTTAAAGCATGTCAGGACCTTGTTGGTACCCCATTAGAAGGTGCTTTTATACCTAAAGGTATTGACAAAATGTATTTAGCGAAGGTGGTCTACATGTAAAATGCACTGTTGCTTTCTCAATGTTATTGGTGGAGAATGACAATTCTCCCATTATCATACAGAGAGAACCCTGATTTCTTTAAAGACAACAGAAGCTAACATTATTCAATCATTATACTTTTATTGCTCCCCCACCTGCAGCCAAGTCCGGCTCTAGGGTGGTGCGACCGGTGCCACCGCACCTGGCGCTGACTTCGGGTAGTTCGCCGTTTTTGCAAGTATATTGCAGCTTTAGAAGCAACTGCTGTCACTTTCTTACTGGAATCCAGAATTTTTCAGACAACAAGAAAAGGGTCAAAATAACCAAGGTAATTAATGTTGTTGTTGTATTAGCTTTATTCGATATAAGATATTATCAAAGCAGTTTTATAAAGTAAAAACCAATGGGTAAAGGGCTATATTCATAACAATAAAATTTGTACAGTATGAAATTGCATAAAAACAGTACTTGGCACATATTAGTAAACGTTCAAAGGTTAAGCAATTTAGCTAAAACTTTAAAACGCAGAATATAAAAATGTTAAAAAGGGAATAATACCCAAACTGATCATGAAATAAAAACATTTCATTTAAACGGTACTGCACAGATACGGAAACTTCAGACCTAAAAGATTATAGTACACCTATTGTTTAAATCTGATGGTCCGGGATAATGGAAGGAACCTGATTAGACTTGCACGCCCTATCTACCATCCTTCTCCTTATCATCCAGGCTATGCCCAGGAACTTTGCCACTCCGCAGATCATCAGTGGAGATGAAGCGTCAGTTCTTAAGATGCGGAGGACTACACAGTGATTCATGGGGCCCAACATTTTGCACACTGGTGTCAGCCATTTTAATCTGGCTCTTCTATAGAATTAATGTTCTTCCTGGAGAGAGACTGGAGTTTTGTCTAATGGAAGTTCTGACTCATCATAAGCTACCGCAGTGGGTGAATATGCCTGCTGCAAAGAATGTGTACCATGTAGATCACTAGTGCATATAATGTAACTAGGCCAGTGGGTTACTGTGGGTTACTGTACAGTGGATCCTTTTGTTACTGATAGTTTAGAAGTATAAATCCTAATATAGAACAGTGAGCTATTAACTGTCATCCAACAGCTGTATGCAAATTGAAAGATATCGATTAGAGTGCTATGATTTTTCCCCAGTCTCTCATTATCCTAATGTTGCAAAAAAGAATAATGTGGGTAGAAATCAATTCTTATTACTAAAGAGAACCCCCAACCATGGTGTTAGATTTTACATTCTGAGTTTGTGCTTCTCCAGACTAACCACTCTTACATTACCACCTTGTAGTCCTCTGTCTTATGTAACGTTTCCTATACACTGATCTACACAGGTATGATTGATTGTCTTTGAGTAATGTGTGTGTGTGATGTAAAGTGCTCTGACACCCTACACTGGTATAAGTGGCGCTATAACGGCCCTGTCTGCAGGATGTCAGCTTGCAGAGGCAAGTCTTGCTCACGGTTCGATCTTGCCTGAGTTTGTTCAACCTTGCCTGGGTTTGTTCACACTTGAAATTGTTTCCTTTTGTGATGAAAATTATCTTGCAATGTCTAAAAAAAGGGCAGAAATGAGAAACTTTGCAGAACGTTTCAAATGGAAACAGGCATTGGCAAAGTAAAGAGGCCTGACTTTAATGGTCTAATGCAGGGAATCTGCACTTGGGGTTGCTTATGTTTCTAATCATTATCACAATATTGGGGTTCTCACTGCTTGCCTTGTTTTAAGCAACTGGATGTGTGTGTGTGTGTGTGTGTGTGTGTGTGTGCGTGTGTGCGTGTGTGTGTGTGTGTGTGTGTGTGTGTGTGTGTGGGGGGGCGTGCGTACGTGCACATGTTTGTGTGTGTGTAACATATATATGTACATTTGGCTACGAATCACATCAGATTCCTGTCAAAAACACAAGCAAAAGACCGCTGCACATAACACAAAATAAATGGTGGCTGTTTGTATGGAATACCCCTATGAACCAATGTTTGTGTGTGATTTAATGTGTGATGAGTCATTGTGTTTTTTAAAAAAAAGTTCCTTGTGCATTGCAATGCAAATATTCTATAGGAGCTGGAAGGATACATCAAGTAGCGGATAGCACAAAGTTAATGTAAATCCGTATTTGTAAAACACGAACTACTCACCCTTACAGGTCTCAAGGCGCTGGGGGCCGTCATGGAAATTAAGTGAGCTATTGCCCAGAGTCACATGGTGCTGAGGTGAGCTGCCGCCGAGCTGGGGCTTGAACCGTGAATTCTGTGCTCCGAAATCATCTGTCCTGGCCGTGGCACCACACCTCTCCACTCTCCAAGTGACAGAGGAGTGGATATCTCTGGAAGCATCTTATGCCCGCTTTCTGTATATTTAAAAAAAATATTATGCAGACATCTGTTCTATCAAGCCATACATAAAAAACGTTACATAATCCTAATCTTTACAATTCTATTTACGTTTCTTCAATGTACACTATTCTAAAATAAGTGTAAATCGTTCTTAGATTAATTTTTGATCTCGGTTTAAACTCTGCAGAAAATGTGAGTTTTAGCTTTCTACCACCAGGAAGATCCAACTTAGTTTTCAATAAGGTTATGTTCTTTTTCAATTAAAATCTAAATCACTGGGAGCCGAAAGATGAATTATAAATGAAGCTGAAATTATTAACTTTTTATATAAAAATGAATATGTGGTGTATTGAACTTTTCTTAAATGCACAGTGACATATTTTAAGTGATGAGTAATCTTGCTACACTGGTGACAACAAAGATCTCTTCAGGAGATTTGTAAAGCGCTCTCTCACCTGGGAGGGTATCCTGGCACTGAGTAGGTGTGAGCCTAGCCAAGCCTAGGGCCTGGTGGGACTACTTGAAAACCCAGGTCTTCATCTGCTTGTGGAATTCAAGAAGTGAGGAGGAGGCTCGTATCTGTAGTGGTATGTCGTTCCACGCTTTAGAAGAGATGAAGGAGAAGGCTCGACGCCCGAATCTGGTTTTCCATCTGACTTGGATTTGTGCAAGTGAGAGTCCAGACTAGCGGAGGTGTCTGGAAGGTTTGTGAAACCAGATGCAATTGTTGAGGTATGCTGGGCCAGAGTTGTGTAGTGCCTTGAAGGTCAGTGTGAGGAGTTTGAATTGTGCTTGTCTGTGTGTGGGGTGTCAGTGACACGCCTTCAGGTGTGGTGTGTTGTTCGTGCTGCGCGGGAGGTTGAGAGTGATTCTGGGTGTGGAGTTCTGAATGGTCTGAAGCCTTCTGGTGGGTTTTCTGTTGACCGCAGCATAGAGGGTGTTCCCACAGTCCAGCTCCCTTGTGGCCAGGATGTGCCTGCCAGTTTTCTGGGTGCTGATTGGGAAGTATTAGAAATTCTTCATAAGCATCTTCAGGGTATGGAAGCATGAGGTATTGATAGCGCTGACTTGGGTGGTCATGTCGAGTTTCCTATCAAAGATTTATCAAACTAGGCATCAGATGATTTCTCTGCAGCACTCATGCACTTCAGAAACAACAATCATTGCAGCAATCCTGGTATGATTCACAAATCCTCTAATCATCTAATCCTCAAAGGTGTTTGACTGTGAATGAGTATATATTTATGCATTCTCCAAACTCACATAGGTAGTAAATCTCATTTCATATCATTTCAATGATGGGAATGGTTCAGAAGAAAGTTTGAGAATGTCCAAAAATTCTCGAGTTGGTAGATGTTTTCAAATATTCCATGGAATCTCCTCATTGGAACACAGGTTCCCCACTTCTTTAGTGGAAATTACTCATACACTGTATTACACCATCATGGGATAATACTGCACGCATTTTAAAGGATTTACATGTGCAAGGCCACTTAGCAATCATAAATCGGGCATTTGTTTGTGTAAGTTAAACTCCCACCTCCTGCTGGCCAGGTAGGCTGTAGGCATTCCCTGTGTGCATAGACCACCCAGTTCACCTGGAAGATAAGTTCCAGTTGTGACAAGGACAGCCTGAGGCAGTCTGGCCCTGGACAAGATAAAACCCCTACCGGCTCACTCGTAGTTTCACCTGCACAGGCAGTACACCATACAGCCATTCCATCTGCATGAGCAAAAACAAACACTACTAAACAGTAACTTCTCATAGCTGCATTTTTTTCTGAAAGTCCTGCAAAATGCTCATAATACAATGTGTCAAACAGGTTAATATGTTCTTTCATACTTGCTTTAGAAAGTTTGGTATGTTAAAGTGGCTGCGATAATAAGAAGGGAAAGCACTATATACAATTATGTTATGTAGTGTTAATGCGTATTATTTTCAAAACTACAGAACTTCACATACTCAAGGAGAGTTCTTAAGACAGAACAGGGATAATAGGAGTAATCTTTCTTTTTAGCCTCTCCCCCTAACCTACTAGCAGAAAGGGAAACAAGCATTTGCAATGCATTCAGTCACACATTAGTGAAAGTTAGAGCTATTGGTGTTGTAAATGACAATATTTTTTACTTATGTTTTTTGTTTGCAGTGGAGTGGACGTATGTTGTTTGTAGTGGAATCATGTGGTTTGAATTGGAATTGTTAGGTGTGGAATTGTGTGAGGTGGAATTGTGTGGTGTGCACTGCACTTGTGTAGTGGAATTATTTGGCATGGAGACCAGAAAGGGCTGAAAGCTGCATAGAATAGATAGAAAGGAAGATTGAGCGAGATAGGTGGTTTGTGAATGAAGTGATGAATGAACGCTAGACAGAGTAGGGGAAACAGTATGCAAGGAAGAGAGAAAGAAGGCGGGAGAAGATCATATATGTATATAGAGGCTGCGCTTGTGTGCGCAGAAGACATGGAAAGAACAGGACGAGAGTTTGTCTATGGTCCCTTGCACTTGTCTTGGAGACCAGTCATAAGTTGCGAATTACAAAACTGAGTTTGTCCTATATGCCTTTAATGTTGTACTGTAATGGAACAATTTCTCACACATTCCTTGAGCAGAACCCGCAGGCACTCCATGTAATTTGGAAAGCACCATTTACCCAATTTTTCATATATTACTTGTTGAAAATGCCCCACCCTACGGTTACCAGTTCACTTTTAGCTGTCGGCACTCCTTGTCCAATGCCTTTATTTGATAAATGAGTGCATGCAATGAGTTCAGTCTCTGTTCAAGTGACACAAACAAATTAGAAACACACTCCTGAAAACAATGACGTGCAAAAACGAAAACCCAGGATTGGAGATATTTCCATCTGTGATAATGGCCTTAAGTGCTTTACAACTGTATAAGTGCTATATATTTACCAGAAAAACCAGTGTGAGGCTCGCCCCACCCACTTCAAGAATCAAATCTTATTTTTCTCTAAGTTTTGAAGTGCAATGTGCTTTAAATTTGACTGTTTCCTACAAATTTCAATAAAATACTTAGCACTGAGCTGTAGTCTTTAACATTTCGATATATTAATCCTTTTTTTGGTGGAAACTCTTAGAAGAGGGAGAGCTCCACACTTCAGTTCCAACACATGCTTCTTACTGTCAGCCATGACCATGAGGTTGCCACGCATCTCATCAAGTCGCCTCATTTCTAGTACTCAGAGTGTATTTTGCAACCTAATGTGTAGTGGGACTTGTAGTCATGAGGCAATGACAACAAACTACTTGAACTCACCCACCTGGTAATAGTACAACATAAAATCCCTGGACTAAAAACACTGTGTCCTGACAACAATCATGTAAGAAACAACTCTATTTGTCCTCCAAAACATGTCAGATCAGTTTCCCAATTCAATACACATGAGGGAAGGGTACTCAGGCCAAGCTCACTTTGCATGCTGGGACTTGTAGTTCTGATTCTTCAATGAGCATGGCAAACTTCCCAGAATGCAACAGTAATCCTCCGCTAGATCTGTTACTCACACATGGATTTGGGAATCCTGAGAGCACTGGCATATGTATCTGGTCACAAATGACAGCCCTGTTTGAAATTAATAAAGCTTAAAAATGGTGGGTGATAAAAAATACAATAACATGGCCGGGAACTGAATTTGGGGCTTGGAAGAAGAGTCACGCCGAAGAGCCAGCTGGTTAGTTGCGAGAGATGACGCAACTAACCAGCTCATAAACGAAATCATTCATGGTTGAGCCATGGAAAAAGCCTGAAGGGTCCATGGCCAATCTTGAGAAAACCTACCTCAGATACCCAGAATCAGCCTGTATCTAAGAGGCAGGAAACCCCGAGCTGACGTGTCTCTATTAGATCCAATATTGTAATACGATGTTTGTTATTTTGGAAATTCTTACGAACCATTAGGATGACGTGAAACAAGATCACTGAGAGGCTCTCTTCACTCGATGTGGAACTTTGGCTTAACAGAAAAGTAAAGACAGCTTGCCCGAACATGGCTCACTTCTGGGATTGCGATACAGGTGTGGGGGTCGGTGGGATGAAGAGTGTCAGAACCAGGAGTCCAGGTGGGTCCTCCTTGGCACTTAGTGGCAGAGAAGATGATCTCCAATACTCCCAGCCCCCGAACTTCTATACCGGTTTTGCTACAGAAGAGAAAGATGCTGAACTGCCGTGAGAGGACAGATATGAATTTAAGACAACTCCCGAAGTTTTTTAGTTCAAGTATCTTTATTGCTTATTGAAAAAGGAAATACATTTGTAATACAATAGCAATACAGCAAATCAGAATCAAATATATAATAACGAAGAATTTAAAAAAGGATTTCAAGGTAACTCCCAAACTTAAATGGATGGCGATCTTCGTAAAAAAAAGAAAACATACCCCAAACACCAATATACAAAGCCCCTCTTAAACACAAATGAATTCAGCCAAAGTCTTTTGCAAGTCATAACAATGCAACACCAGCAAGAAACACCTCAGCACCCAGCCTACTTAGCAACATATTTTTTTCTCATTTAAGATACGCATAGTTTCTTAGTATTATTTTTTGTCTTTCCAAAATAACCCCTCATACCAGAAGATTGCTAGGTTCAATGCGGACTTGAAAAACAGGCATGACTTAAAAAATACAGCTTCCTCAAAAATATAACAAATGCCCCCAAGAAATGCAAACTCTAAACTTTCTTGAAAGATCGAAGGCTAATCATAACATCCAAAATGTAACCACAATTAAAATGCATCACGCCAGTATGTAATTAGGAGCATTTCAAAACGATAGAAGGGAAAACGATGAAACAACCTATGAAACATCATTACAAAGGCATTCAAAAGTACGAAGTACCCACAGCCACTTAAAATAACTACCATCCCTTAAGAAAAAAAACACGTCCTCAGACAATAACTCGCCAAAAAACACCACCACTAACAATCAAACCAAATCTTCTATATATATTTAAAAAGAAAAGTATGTCTGTTTGTCCTTTATGCATTACAACACCATTCATCCAATCGGCATGACACTTTGGGAAGTTGTTGAGTACACTCCCCCGAAGGTTTCTGGCAAAAAGATATATATATATATTTTTTAAATAAATAAAAAAAATTAAAAAGTTGTTGATTACACTCCCCCAGGGCCCTCATAATCTTTCCAATAATGAACGTTTACAGTTTCCGGTGCGACTCGCTTTTGCAATGACCATCAACAAAGCACAAGGACAATCGCTGCAAGTGTGTGGACTAGATTTTTAGAATCCGTGCTTCTCACATGGACAACTGTATGTGGCCAGCTCACGGGTCGGAAAAACTTCTCATTTATTTGTCTACGCACCAGATGGAAAAACAAAAAATATCGTCTATCCACAAGCACTCAAATAAATAAACAGAATTAAAACAACACTTTGAAATGTTTTCCATAATAAAATGAATAAGTTTCAATAAAAATGACACAATGTAAATTGAAGGTTATCATAACAAGTTTCCTTAAATTTCCTTTCTTCTGAGATTGCAGCAACGTGCGACGGGTAAGCTAGTCTATATATATAAAAACTAATGTATGTCTGTCCGTTTGTCCTTTATGCATTACTACACCATTCATCCGATTGGCATGAAACTTTGTGAAGTTGTTGAGTACACTCCCACAAAGGTTTTTGGCAACAACAAAATTATTATTACTTTTTTAACATTGTTAAAAGTTGTTGAGTACACTCCCGCGAAGGTTTCTGGCAAAAAAAAATGTTTTAAATATCGCCCCACCCCCCCCGGACCCCCACTGCCCTCATAATCTTTCCAATACTGAGCGTTTACAGTTTCCGGTGCGACTCGCTTTTGCAATGACCATCAACAAAGCACAAGGACAATCACTGCAAGTGTGTGGACTAGATTTGGAGAATCCGTGCTTCTCAGATGGACAACTGTATGTGGCCAGCTCACGCGTCGGAAAACCTTCTGATTTATTCGTGTACACACCAGACCGAAAAACAAAAAATACGGTGTATCCACAAGCACTCGAAAAAAATAAACAGAATTAAAACAACACTTTAAAATGTTTTCCATATTAAAATGAATAAGTTTCAAGAAAAATGATACAATGTAAATTGATTGTTATCATAACAAGTTTCCTTAAATTTCCTTTCTTCTGAGATTGCAGCAATGCGTGACGTGTAAGCTAGTAACATATATGGGCGAACGAGTGGTGGGTTTAAAAGGGGAAAGGTGAGGGTACTAGATTGAAGGCATTCTGCCAAAGGATGAGTCGATAAAACCATGAGGGGTCAAAGGGAGGAGGCACATATAGCGAGAGTTCGGGCTGTGGGGGAAAGGCATGAATATGGGGTGGTAAAGTGAACAATGGCCGGTGAAGTCTCTCAATCATGAGTATCACAAGAACGAGGGATAGATGAAATGAGAGATGGCTGGATCGGAGATGGAAATTTTTATAAGCGACAAAGATACACAAGAAACATTAAAAACAAGCAAGGCATTGGCAATCAATGATTGTAAATACTCTAAAAACAACGTGCAAGAGGGGGCCTTGGGGAGATTAAGTGAACTGGGAGGGGAGCTGAACACTTACTGAAGACTCAAGCAGCTGTGTGCAATACCAGGTGCTGAAATTGAACCAGCACCAAAGACCTAAGCAGGAAAGAATAACGAAGAGAGAGTGGAAAGAAAAGGTAGTGTACTGAAACTAAACATATGGCCGAGAGTGAAAGGATCCATGTAGCAGGGGCAGTCTGCAGGTCGGAACAAAACAGCCAAAAGGCGGGACAAATGTAAAGGATTCACCAATGAAAGCAAAGTGATTTCAAAAGGCAGACAAAAAAACCAATGGAAAGCACTGGGCGTGCCAATCGCCCATACAGTAGATACAGCATGTCCAGAAATGGCGGTGCATGCCCTGACTAGGGGAGACCTAAAAACACACAGGCTACGGTTTTCATCTGGTTTGGCAGCCAGAAAGCAGTATCTAACCGCAGGCGAGAGGTGGTGAGCGGCGGCGGAGGTGAGAGGCGGCGGCGTCCATTTGCCTTTGCCCTGCCGGGAAACGGGAAACGTGAGCCGTGAGCCGCCGTGGTTGAAGCTGAATGCGAGCGCCATCAAGCCAACAAGCCGCTCCAAGCCAACAAGCCGCTCCAAGCCTCCAAGCCGCGGTGCGTAGTATCTCGGAGCACCGCGGCTGCAGCAGAAGCAAGCTGCACACGAGCGCTCTTCAAGCCGCCTCCAAGCCGTGGTGAGCACAGCGTCTCGGAGCATCGCGGCTAAAGCAGAAACAAAGCCGAAAGCCGCCGAGCCTCTGAGCGCGCTGATCACCAAGCCTCCAACCGTGGTGCAATCTACACGTCGAGTAAGAGCTGCAAAAGTCGATGTAAAAGTTGATGCAAGAGAGCCCGATCCAGTCCATGTTTTACAGCTGACCTGCAGAAAGCTGTTGAAGCTGCAAAAGTCGGCTCTTTGATGAAAGAGAGCCCCGATCCAGTCCGTATTTTACAGCTGACCTGCAGAAAGCTGTTGAAGCTGACGATTGAAGCCCGCCTGCAGTTGCCTGTCCGTAACCGCTGGACATCACGGCATCCCGGTGAGCTGGTGAGCCAGGGGCTGGGCTACCTTCTTCAGCAACAGCGGTAAACCCTGGCGACTTATTGTGACTTATTGTGACATTTTGTGTCTCTCTGCACGGAGACGTTAAAATTAGGCAGGAGAACGTCAGGATCACGTTTTTCTCAACGCAAGCAGCAAGCAGCAAGGAGCGGTGGGGGGAAAGAGTTGTGAGTAGCTGGGAGCGGGCTACTTTAATGAAAGTAAAAATCAGGCACTAATCCGGTACCAACCCGGTATCACTACTGAGTCCTGACACAACATCAGAAAGCTATCTCCAAACCCAGGGCAATACTTGACCATACAAAATACCTGCTAAATTTGCCCTTTAAAAGTGTCTCTTAAAGCAGCACTTACCAGAACTTGTACGACACACCTCGCTAGTCTCCGCAAAAACGTAACTGCACCTCGCTATCCTCCCTGACGGCAGCTATTCCTATTAGAGGGGTAGATAGGCTTGGATGGTGGGGGAGTGCAGGTGGAGTGGGATTGAAAGTACAGTGGCGCAGTGGTAGAGCTGGTACAACGGACACCAGGATACCAAGTCACCAAGGTATCAGTCTGCTAGGCTTTCTACCTAATAGATTTAAAGAATGAGATCTGGAAAACTGCGCCTCAACACAAGTGTAAGATCGAGAAAAGACGAAGAAGACCAGACCCAGGGTTCAAATAAGCCAAGTAAAAAAAGGAAGAGGATGGCACAACAAAGAAAGAGACTAGTGTCGGCACCTGAGCTATCAACCCCTAGCTCAAAACAACGTAACATAGGGATTCAAAAATTCTTTTCTCCTAAGGAACTCATGACGTCAATTCATGGGCAAATGCAGGAACAAGCCCTCCAATCAAGCCTGATCACATCGGCATCATATGCAAAGGAGGATGTGCAACGCCAATCAACTAGTTCAAAGGAGAAGAACAGGGATTCACAGGACACTCACACTGAGAGTTGTCCTATTAACAAATCCTCTGACAAGAAACAAATCTCTCAGTCTCCAGGCAAACAAAAATGCAACATTGGCTGCGGCAATCTCATTGTGGCAATAGCCCAAATAAATAAGAACGCTTCACAATCCCATGAAAGTGATAAGGAAATAAAGTCCACGGACCAGGGCAAAGTCGAAGAAGTAATACCAAGGAATAAATCAGTAGCGGGTCAAACTGCCGCACAGGAAGACTCATGGCCAACTTCCTTCTCCCTACCAGACGACATAAGCTTGGACATACAAACAGGAACGGAAAACATCAACCAACCCCAGTTACAAGTTCATCCAAAACCCAGCCAAGGTACACATGACACCTTCAGATCTCAAGATCATGTGAAAAACGGACCAGGGTGTAATGGAAGACTGGAATCTACACCTTTACACCAAAACGTCAACCCCCATGAATGGGACAAAGACCGAAATAAAAATATAGGCAGGAGCAACAACATTTTAAACCTGGAATCTCCAATTACGATATCTTCAATGAGCAGGACAGACGAAGATTTAGATGTCCAGGAAACATCGCCCAAAGAAGAAGACAAGACCCCATGGAGTAAAACACTTCTAAACACCTTAGAGCAGGCAATCAAAGCTCTGAACTTCCAGTCGGATAAAATGGACGTTCAAATCGATTTAATAAATCTCATAGCGAGCCATATCTCTGGCATAAACATCAGGCTGGACCACATGGCAACCCTGCTTCATGGGAGAGCTGACAAGGGACTTTGTACAGAGATTATCCAGCCTAGCTGTGTTTGTGGCAAACTAGTGGATAATATGTCAAATTTACCATTAATATTAAATGACATACTAAGGGCGGTCCAGTCATCAATGGATATAAAACATAACTCCAAAACTCTGAGTAACATTGAGTCAATAAAATCAGATGTGGGAATTGGAAGCCAACTTATAGTAAGAGATTCCACACAAAACAGCTATGTAGAAGAAGAAATAAGCAAGCAGCCTAAAGAAAAACCTGACAACGATCCAGGTCAAAAAGAGGAAGCACAACACGCAATGACCCAGTCTAAAGAAAAGCTAACAAAAAGACAAAGGAAGCGCGCAAGGAAAGGGAGGGTTCAACTTAAATTTCAACCATCAACAGATATTCATACCTATCCAATCTTTCATCTCACCGCTAATAGGAAACAGAAACCAGCACCTGAAGTAATTGCACCAAAACACATCAATACACCCCCGGTCCAACCGAACCAGTCAAATGCTGTGAATGGGACCATCCTGAATATAGAAACCTCACCCCTCCAAACCTCCTCAAAACCAAACCATATACAATGGATTACACAACCAAAAAGTCAAATAAAGAAAAAAGAAAACTCCCCAAGAACTCAGGATAAAGATAAGATGAAAGAGGAGTCTGATGAAAGGGTCTTAAATAATGAAGTCAGTGTAAATCACACAGTAATGATCCACCAGACAGATGAAACGCAATCACTCCAGGTCAAATCAATAAACCAGGAATTAAGGCATCAAAATGGCCCAATCTTCGTGGATATCGAACAAAACATAACAGATAAATACAAGCAAAGTCAACCTATAAAAAGAGCAGATGAAAAGGAAAACAAAAGAACACCAATAAAAATAAACTTAAACGAAGATGGACGAACCTGCAGTACTTACCAACCAAATAAACAAACAAGGCGCATTCATATACCACAAAACCCAATCATCGATAAAAACACGGACAGGAATAATGAACCAACCACCTATCTGAGAAGAACAGACGGTCCATTCGAAGATCTAATAATAAAAACATTAAGTCAAGGGAGAAGAATAATAACAAAAGGGGAAACAACAGTAAATTCAAACCTAGAAGAAGACACACAAGCTAAAACGAGTTCACAATTACAAGCAGAAACAAATAATAAACTGACATTTATACCGGAATACCAGACATCAGGACCACAAGATTTTCTGAATAGAGGTAACATAATGAGGCTATTAAGAGAAATTCCAGAATTGAATGACATAGAATCTCAAGATCTCTTGTCAGTAGAATTTAGGTGCACCAAAAATATGTCAGAGGTAGAAGAGTCCTTAACCACCTGGTCAACTAAAGAAACAGTTGATAGAATACTTGAAATGAGTTCGTCATTTGAAGCCTGGGGCATTACACTGAGGCGAGACGATCGGAAAAAATATCCTTTTCCACTTTTAAAAACTTTAACTTTATGTAAAAAGACAAAGGCTGAGGGGAACATCCAAAAATCATGTTTAAAAGGAGCGTGTGCGGTATCTCCGCAAAAAAATACACCACAAAATAGACAAGAAAATGCAGCGGCACAAAGAGGCACCCGTGAACAGGCAACAGATTGGACCTGGGTGGCTTCGGCTTTGAACAAAAAATGCTCCTAACAAGACGAGTCATTTAGAAAAATATACCATGTCACACCACTGGTCAACAGCTGACAATCAAGAGGAATCCATTGCTGCAAATCCGCACACGATCAGCCTCTGTTCCTGGAACGTACATGGTTTCAGCAGCTTGTGCCATGACCACGAAACTGTAAACTTCTTGGAACAACACGACTCAATACTGCTACAAGAAACCTGGAACCTGCACCAAATCTCCATCCCGGGATACATCGAATTTCACGTCCTCGCCGAAAAACCCTCTAACTTTGGTCACCCTAGAGGAGGCTTATCAACGTATATCGCCCAACAACACAGATGGCATACTGAAGAAGTAGACACTATGGTTAAATGGATACAAGTAATAAAACTCACGGAGAAATTGGTTGCTGGCACAGGCTCCTGTAATCTACTATTGCTCAACGTTTATGTTCATCCGGAAAAGAAGGAAAAAAATGAAAAACTGATTACTCTACTCACCTTGATCAGGGCCTTACAACTCACTCATGAGAAGTATTCCATGATTATATCAGGTGATTTTAATAGCAACCTAAAAAAAGATGACAAGATAACGCAAGCTCTTGAAGAACTGGGCCTTCTTATTCTAAATAAGGAAGTCAGTGGGAATAGTGGTATACCAATAACCTTTCTAAGCGGTAACCGAAAGTCAACAATAGACTTCACAATAGTGAGCAACAGCCTGTTACCAACGGTGAGTGCTTTTTCAGTGGAGCAACGTGTGGAAAGTGACCATTTCCCTCTAATTACCAAAATGATAATGTTGATTACCAAGACGGAAAAACAAAATACCATCATCCAGTATACTGAAAAATTTAATCTACGTAAACTAAAATGGAGAGGAAAGGATATAAAACCAACAATGGATAAAATCAAAAATGAACTGCTTAGTTTAACACCGGAAGAAAAAGGAAATCTGGTAAAAACATGGGAACACCTATGCGAAGCAGTAACAAGTATTCCCCCACGTACAAACCAAAACCCAATAAGATACAACACTGGCAAAAAACCTTGGTACACTACTACCCTGAGGGAAGAAAAAAGAAAAATTGCACGCGAAGTCCGCAAGCAGGCATCATTGATAAAAAATGGAAAAAAATCAAATAAATCGGAATTGAAAGTTATGCGAAAAAAATATAAGATCATGCTAAGGAGCGCAAAAACACTGTACCAAGAGGAAATGTGGACTAACTTACTAATAGCTAGTAAACATAAAAATGCCAGTACATTTTGGGGTATTATCAATAAATTGACAAGGGGGAATACCCTAAAACAGGAGGCAGGTATTGGAGAAAGTATATGGACCCAGCACGTTACGAACATGTTCGGTGACAGGATGGGAGGTGAAAAAAGGCACTGTAATTCGGAGTGCAAAGTATGCACTAGAAACTGCGAGCATGCAGAAAATTTGCTGGGAAAAGGAGTTAATGCTCCAGGAGACAAGCTGAAGCAATCGTTGGGTAGTGGAAACAAGATCAACCCCAAAAATTCACAGTTTAGTAAATCAGAAAAAATTGTGAATGCCGTGACCGACACCCTAGTAACAACAGATCAGCTTAAAGACAAAATAAAACGCCTGAAAAAAGAGGGTGCAGCGGGTCCAAACGGGCTCCCAAATGCTATTTTTAAATATTCGCCTGAGTTTTGGGCAGAGTATTTCACTCCACTCTTCAATGCAATTTATAACCAGAACAAGCCACCAAGATCCTGGAATGGGAGCATAATTCACCCCATTTTTAAACACGGTGACCACAACGAGCCGGGGAACTACAGGCTGATATCGCTAACGGATGTTGAGGCAAAACTATATGGATCATGCCTATTATCACTCCTTCAAGACTGGATGGAAGATACGAACATAATACCGATGTTCCAAACTGGCTTCCGGCCAAGGACGGGTACATTGACAAACCTGACAACCCTGGCGCTCCTGAAGGAAAAAGCTGCAAAAAGGGGGACGAGACTGTATGCTTGCTTTATAGACCTTCGAGCAGCTTTTGATAAAGTGAATAGATCCCGGCTATGGGAAAAACTAAGATCATGGGGTATCCCGAAGAAGTTATTGGAGGCAATTATAGTTCTGCACAGCAACACCTGGGCTCGAGTAAAACTGGGAGACGGTAGCAGCGTAACGGCCGAAATAAGAACACAACAGGGCCTAAAACAAGGCTGTGTACTGGTCCCAAGTTTATTCAACCTGTACATGGCAGATATTGTCAATCACATGGAGATTGGGGAATGCCATCCACCCCACATGTCAAAAATCCCAATTCCCTTCCTGCAGTATGCAGACGATATTGTTGTTCTGAGCCAAACCCCAATAGGGTTGCAAAGATCGATCAATAATTTGACAACCTATTTGGAGCACGAATGCTTGGAACTGAATAAAGAAAAAACTAAGGTTGTCCGCATTGTGGATCCTAAAAAGCAAATATTCAAATGGTATGCAAATAGCACCCCAATAAAGGAGGAAACTTCATACAAATACTTAGGTTTGAAATTGGGGCGAGGGCCGACGAAAAAAGAACATAAAACCGAGCTAAAAGCAAAGACACAGTCTTTGATCTACGCATACCGGCAATTACAAAATAAACTGAGTTGTCCAAATTATTCACACCTGCTGAATCAAAGCTCAAACCCTACCATCCTTATCATACGCACTGGCCACCTGGTGTGGCAAAGAAGCAGGGCTGTTAAACAGCCTACAAACAAAAGTATATAAGGCAGTACTAAACCTTCCAAAATCATCAGCTCCGGCGCAGGTTCGCCTAGAATTTGGCCTTCTAAATCAAAAATTTCGCAGTATGGGAACCTTTGTGAAACTCTGCCATAAAATACGCACGTCGGAAGCCAATACATTGGACAATCTGTGCTGGAAGGAAATTGAAACTCAACAGAAACAGCAAGTTCCAAACAGTTGGGGAGGCTACCTGTCTCAATCCCTAATCTGCATAGGAATTGAAGAATCCTGGGACATGAATCCAGACAGATCCACCTTTGATAAAATTGTAAATAATGCGGTCAAATGGGAATCCTATCTGGAAGACAAGATAATCACCGCAAAAAGACGACACGGGTGGACCGTGATAAATTCATATACCGGGATAAAACCGCAATCCTACCTAGAAAGTCACTTTAACAATTCGTTAAAACAAAGATATATAAAACATCGATTAGGTCTACAGTTCTCAAAGGACCTGCTACCAGCCTGGAAAAACTGCCACACCGACCCCCATTGTCGCCTATGTGGATATCGAAATGAAACACTACCGCGCTTACTATGTGTGTGCCCGGCACTTAAGGACTTGAGGAGACGGCTTTTAAAGAACATTTTTAACAAATTGAATATTCGGACTTGTAGGCAAGCCGTAATCCAATGGCTAGATGGATCATGTCCTATGCTGGCCTGCAGAGGGGTCAAATATATGATGAAAGCCCAATCTCTCCTACAGCAAGCTGACCTTGGAATTATACCACCAACCTGAAATAACTGACTCTTACTTGTCACTTACAAACAGTTTTAACTGCCAAAATTTTAAAATGTGTTTTATGTCTCAAGTTGATCTAGATGCATTTTGTAACGATTTTTAATAATTTTATACAATAAAAAATTGACTTGACTTGACTAACCTTTGTTTTGCTGCCGTTGTGCGATCCTTGACTGTGCATGTTTAATGTGATTTTAGCGGACCATTAATTTTCCACCAAGTTAAAGGTTGTCTCTTCCTTTCACCCCTTGAAGCTGAGCATGCTAAATAAAGCTGATTACAATGGACTCAAGCGTAGGAAGTCGTGTAACGAAAGCCAACAATGCTGTGTTGCACAATGAGTAGAAATATGGATCGTGGAGGGCAGTACCAAAGTAAGATTTTGACTTTCAGCCCAAACCCGTATTAGACTCTGACCTCGCAAAGTATTTCATGCCAGCTTCCAGGTCAGAATCATGGCTCTCCTGTGATCTGGTCATGCGGCACAATGAAATGAAATATCCGGATGAACTAAAGCACATGGACATGTTTTCCGCAGGCTTGAACGATAAAATGAGTAGAATTTTTAAATAGCAACATATTTTTTCTCATTTTAAAGACGCATAGTTTCTTGGTATTATTTTTTGTCTTTCCAAAATAATCCCTCTTACTGGAAGATTGCTAAATTCAATGCGGATGTGATAAACAGGCATGACTGTTGCAATAATCTTAAAACTTTCAATATAGATGAGTGTCGTACACAGTTTTTTTAGGTTTAAAGTATTTTATTGAAGCAGGGTAAAGAAGGAAACAACAGGGCAATAAAAGAAAAAACCACAGGTGCTCCACAATAAATGCATACAGTGTATTAGATACATCAAAGCAATTAAGTTCCTGTCATAGGCTCCTTTCGGCATGGATACACAGCTCGTTCGCCTGTGGTTAAGGACAAATAAAAAAAGAAAGAAGGGGGGGAGGGGGGGAGGGAAGAGGAGGGAAGGGGGGGAAATGAGGGGGGGAGGGAAAAAGGGGGGATGGGGAAACAACCCTGCTCCACAACCTACCCAACCTACAAAGCCCCCCAACTACCACACCCCAACCCACCCCCTGTACTGTGCCAATGACCTCCAGCTCTCCCCTCATAGCGACCCTCCGGTCGACTCCGCTACTCAACGCCAACTCCGACCAATCAAACAGGCGGATCCGGTGGCGGTGTCAGTCGTAGCAACCTAAGATACCTGGGGCAGGTGATCTCCCTGAACTCAGAACACAACAAGCTATGGAAAGGCGCCCACAGCTCCTCAAAAGCATCTGTATCCCCCAGTGCTACCAAAGACATCTTTTCCATGCCAAGGACATGCCACAATCTATGCAGCCAGCCGACAACAGTGGGAAGTGTGGTGGAGCGCCAGTGTATGAGAATGTTTTGCACCGCTGACCCTAAGGCTATCGCAATCTGTCTGCCCCTTCTAGACCTGAGAGGATACATCAACCCATTTGGCAACCCCAGCAGGACATAGGCAGGGAACCGTGGCAGCTCTATCTCAAAACATTTGTCCACCTCACCAAGAACCTCCTCCCAATAAGAAGCCAAAAGGGGACAATCCCACAGTATGTGTGTAAGCGTGCCAGTTTGGCCACAGTTAAGCCAGCACGTCCCCGGGATTGATCTATCCATCTCATGTAATTTCTCAGGAGTGCGGTACCAGTAGGTCGAAATTTTAGTGAAGGTCTCCGTGAGCCCCATGTGATAGGCAGAGTGGCGTGAGCGGTAGGAGATGTGGTCCCATTCTGTGTGGCTCAACACTCGTCCGAGCTCCCGTTCCCAGCGCTCCCTACCGGGGTTGTGAATGTAAAAGGGGGGGGGGCTGCAGCATCTTGTACAAATCGGAGATAAGTTTAGCATCCGACGTGCGAGTGATTAACCAGAGCTTGTACACCGTGATCTCCCGATCCGCCGAGTCGCGCACTTGGGGTTGTAGTGCCCAGTGGCGCGCCTGCATATACCTCATGCGCTCCGTCTCAGGGAAGCCGTATTCCCGCCGTAAGTCCTGAAAGGGGATGACACCCTCGGGGCCATATAGGTGATGCAAAGTGCAACAGCGGGCCTCCCGCCAGCGGTCGTAAGCACCAGGCTCCAGTCCCGGACCGAAGTCCGGATTGCCAGTTAACGGCGTGAAGGGGGAGGGGAAGGTAGTAAATTCATGCTTAATGGCCACCGAGTCCCACACACGAAGTGGGACACGTGTCACAAAAGATGTGTAGAGGTTGGAGGGCCGGTGTGGCCTCCTCAAGAACGGCACCTCCTGTAGCGTTCTACCTGCTACCGCCTGGTCCTGGAACAGCCAGTGCTTGTCCGACTCCCACCGGCTCCATTCCACCAGGTAGCGAAGTTGGGTGGCCTGGAAGTATTTCCGTAAATCTGGTATCCCCAGCCCCCCAGATTCGGGCGCCAGCGTTGCAATGTTCCTCTTAATCCGCGGTCTGCGGCCCTGCCACACAAACCGCGCAATGGCCGATTGAGTCTCTACAAGCCACCCTGCGGGAGGCTGGAGCGGCAACACCCTAAACAGGTATAGCACCTGAGGCAGGAGGGTCATCTTCACTGCGGCCACCCTACCGAGCAGCGACAACGTGCCTTTGTCCCACCGGCACAATTCCTCTCTGATTTTGGAGCCCAAAGCCGCATAGTTGGCCGTGACCATCGCCCGGAGGGAGGGCGCCAACAGAATCCCTAAATACGGAATTTGGTCCCTGGACCAGCTCAGAGGATAAAGTCTCTGCAGTTCCGCCCTGGTGGCGCCGGTGAGCGAAATGTCGAGGGCAGCTGATTTCCCAAGGTTCACCTTGAAGCCCGCCACCGCGGCGAAGAGGTCCAATTCAGCAATACAAGCCGGCAGCGACCTCCGTGGGTCATCGAGCGTCAAAATGACGTCATCTGCATATAGGCTGATCGCGTGGGGAAATGCGCCCATCTTGACCCCGACAATGTCGGGGTTCTGCCGAACCCTTTGAGCAAACGGCTCCATATAAAGAGCAAAGAGCAATGGGGACAGAGGGCATCCCTGTCGCGTGCCCCTCTCTATGGGGAAGGGCCGGGAGCTGCCCCCGTTCACTCGGACCACCGCAGACGGGAACCGGTAACAGTTGAAGATTAAGTGCCGAAACCTCTCGCCTATCCCGAACTTGCCCAAGACCTTCTCCAGGTAGGGCCAGTGCACCCGGTCGAATGCCTCCTCCGCATCTATGGAAAGGAGCATTCTTTCCCCGGGGATCCTGGAGGCCTTCTCAAGAATATGAGTCACCCTCTTTGTGTTGTCCACTGTCTGCCTACCAGGTACAAAGCCCGCCTGATCCGGGTCGACCATGCCCGGGAGATGAAGTGCCAAGCGTGCTGCCAATATGCTGGTGTACACTTTCAAGTCCGTGTTCAGTAACGAGATAGGGCGATAAGACCCACAGGCGGTCCTGTCCTTGCCCGGTTTTGGGATCACGGAGACCGTGGCTTGCAGGAATTCAGGGGGAATGGCACCCGGTTCCGCGAACGTGTTGAAAAGGCGGGTCAACAGAGGCGCCAGCTCCTGACAAAAGGTTTTATAAAACAGAGGGATGAAGCCATCCGGGCCCGGGGCCTTGCCCGGCTTGAGCCGGGAGATCGCCGTGACCACCTCCTCAATACGGATCTCCCGTTCCAAGTACTGGGCCTGTTCCGGCGTCAGCGAAGGGAGCTGCACCGACTCCAGGTAGTCCGTCTCTGTCTGAGCAGAAGGGACCTCACCGGTGTAGAGATCTGCGTAAAAATTATGGAAAACATCCGCTATTTGCTCATCCTCCGTGACCGGGTGCCCGGCCGGGGTAACCAATTCCTTCACTCGGTGCTGTTGGTGTTGCACCCTGAGCTTGTTGGCTAGGAGCCGTCCGCAGCGGTCGCCACCGGTATAATACTTGTGCTTCAGACGAAGCATCGCGTATTCCGCCCGGTCCGTGTCCAGGGCGGACAAGAGTTTTCTGGCGGCTTTCAGCTGCCTCCAGATCCTGGGGGCTCCCGTTCGTGGAGAAGTGTGGCTCACTGGTTAGAGCAGGCAGACCCTGAAGCAGAGGTCAGACCCGGGACCAGGGTTCGATTCCCGACACGGCAGGGTGTTGAGCTCAAATGTCCACGGACTCGATAATTCTCGCTTCGGTGCCTGACCTAATCATGGGTTCACACTATGCAACTCTGGGCATTAAGCTTGCTTAATCTCCACAACGGCCCCCCGCGGCGGGATGCCTGGCTTTCACCTTGGGGATGCCCTGTAGGGGCTATCTCACAGGGAAAAACCAGGACGGGTTCCCAAGGCAAGCGCGGAGATACCCCTTCGGGGGTCGATTCTGGCGCTATATAAGAAATGCAATAATAATAATAATAACCTGCTCCAGCTCCCGCACCTGCCGGGTAAGCTTGTCCCTTTTGAGCTGTCGGTCCTTATTCTCCGCCGAGGAGAGAGCGATAAACTCGCCCCGAAGCACAGCCTTCAGAGCTGCCCATTGCGTCGCACGGGAGGTTTCGTCATTGTCATTTACGCGTTGAAATTCCGCGATGGCCGCGCGAATCTGCTCCACCGTCGACCGCTTGTGCAATAATGTGTCCCGGAGTCGCCAGACCCCCCTCGGCCGGGCCACCGGGGGCAGATTGAAGGTGCCCTCTACCAGCGCATGATCGGAAAGAGAGAGGACCCCCATGTCAGCGTTCAAGGCGGAAACGAGCATCGGTCCCGACACGAGTAAATGGTCCAGCCGCGCATAAGACTTGTGTGCGTGGGAGAAGTAAGAGTACGCACGGGTAGTAGGGTGGAGGTGGCGCCACATGTCATGCAAGTCCAGCTCCTCAAGTCGGGTGCGAACCGAGCCCGAAAGCTCTCCCAACTGGTGGCGCCGTTGCACAGACCTGTCTAGCGCCGCATCAAAAACCAGATTCAGATCCCCCCCCAACACTATGTGCCTATCAGAGGTGGACGCCACATCATCCAGTGCCCTATGCAAGAATTGCTCCTGGTGGTCATTGGGGCCGTAGATAGAGCCTACAGTCAGCACCAAGCCTCCCACCCTAATCCTGTACGCCAAGAGCCTCCCTTTCTGCTCCGCCACTTTGTGTGGGATCTCCCCCCGGAACCCCCTGGAGAACAGAAGTGCAACCCCTGCCGTTTTGGAAGCGCTGGAGGAGAAAAGCTGCGTGGGGAACTTAGGGGTACGCATTCTGGGACAGTCCTTTGCCAGCAAGTGGGTCTCTTGTAACAGGCAGACATCCGCCTGGGAATTCTCTAGCAGAGACAGTACCGCTCGCCTTTTAACCGGATTGTTCAGCCCTTTCACATTCAGAGTGACAACATTAAGAGCCATCAAGGAGGGAAACCAACGAAACGCACATAAGCGGGCAAGACCCAGCAACCGAACATAGGAGCCACTTCACGAAACCCCAGCGCGCAGCAACATAGGCATCTCTGCGGCACAGTACAGACCCCGAACCCCACAACCCGACAACAGAAGGAACCCTCCCCTTCCCCTGGAACATCACAAACCCAACCCCACACCACTCCCAACTCCCAGTCCCCTCGCTGACCCCCCAAACTCAAAACACCCCCCTGCAATTCCCATTCCTGTCCCCCGCTTCTCAAACCATAGAAAGAAGTCATTGTCCCAGTCCGGTCCTTTACGGACAAGGCCGTGGAAAGTCAGTTTAGTGGACATCCAGCCACCAACACCTGCACTCGCCATCCCGCCCCACCCGCCCCCAGAACCCCGCACCTGCGATAAGAAAAGGCTAATGCAGACTCCCCCCGGAGTGAGTTCAGGCCGTCAGGGCCACTTCACCGGTCGCCGTCGCTCTGGAGGCCTCCTGGATGGCGCCCGACATATCCGCCCGAATCGTGGGCGAGTCCGGCCGCTCCGGCAGCGGGGAGCGCCTCTCCCCCGCCTGCTGCCAACCGTCCCGGGTGCTGCGTCTGCGGCGCGGCGTCGGGGTGTCTGTATCCGATGCCGCGATGCCCAATACTGTGCAGACATCCTGAAGGGACCGGAGCTGGTGCAATATTCCGTTCCACCGAAAAATCAGGCGGAAAGGGTGCCCCCAAGAGTACTGTGTCCCCTGTTCCCGGAGGAAGTCTGTGGCGATTTTGAAGGATTTTCTTTTCTGCAGTATAACCGTAGATAAATCCTGATAGAGGGCCACCGGGCGATCACGGAATCGGAAAGGCTGCCGCCGCCGCGCCTCCCGAAGGATCCGTTCCTTTAGGGGGAAGTCCGGCAGGAAGGCCAAGATGTCCGGGGGGGGCGCCGTAGCTCTGCGGGGGCGGCCCACCCTGTGCGCTCTGTCTATGCGAACCTGGAAGTCTTCCGACTCCCCCAGAATTGAACGGAAGAGGGCCTCCAGGTATGCGGTCACGTCCTCCCCCTCCTCGCCCGACTATAACCCCGGACTCTGATGTTGTTCCGCCTGGACCGATTTTCGAGGTCCTCGGCGTGGGCTTGCAGCTCGATCTGTTGCTCCCGCAGCCGCAGGACCTCTTGCTGCAGGTGGGTGATCTCCTCGTCTCTGGAGTGACCTGCTTCTTCCACCGTGTTGACTCGTTCTCCCAGGGAGTCCACCTCTCGCCGAATCTCGCGGACCTCCCCGGCCACCTCCTGCTTCAAAGTCTGAAAATCCTCCCGCAAGGAGCTAAACAGCGACTCGAGGAACGATCGCGTCACCGGGGGTTCACCGCCCTCAGCGCCTCTGGAAGGGGCCGGGGAGGTCGTGGCTGTTTGGCTCCCTCCACTGCGTAGGGCCCCGCGCCCCAACATGTCCTGCAAAGTCCGATCACCCCTCCTCTGGCCCCTAGCGTTCGACATCCTGGCGGTACGGGAGTCAACGATGGCCGTCGCTCGGCGAAGAGGTGACCAGTGCCAAGGCAGCTATACTCCGGCCAGAAAGCTCCGTCACGTAGAGGCCCCGAGCAAGGCCGGGCAGCCGGTCCGGGGTTCACAAAATGGCCGCCCGTTACAGTCAATGGGCCAACGCCCAGGGAGTGAGGCCTACCTCCGTCGCGGGTCCAGTAGCGAAAAACACCGCCGGAGGGCAGGCGTAGGCAGTCGGGGCCGGCACTCCTAGTAGATTAACACCCCCGGGGGCTTAACACTGCTCCTCCACAACCAGGGCTCGGCCGGAACGCCCGCACGAGGCTAGGACTCTCCAGGCCCCGGTCTTGCGTAGCGGCCGGAGGCCGACTCCGCCTCCCTCGATCTCCTCCGCTCGGCTCCGCTCTCTCCGATTTCCTCCGTTCGGCTCCGCTCCGCCGGCGAAGCCTCCGCCGGCACCTATTCGGCCACTTCGGCTCAGACACTCCAACTGGACACCACAGGTAGCTGAGCACGCCGTCGAGACCCCAAGCCTGGAAGCCTCGCGGCCTCGGGATCGCACACCGGCCGCCCAGCGGGCTTCGCCTCGGGCTGTTTCGGTCAGATTCGCACCTCCGGCGAGGCAATCAAAGCTCAATGGCCACTCCACACCACCACCGGGGTCACCAGGCGCAGTCACCGCTCGATCCGGGGGGGAATCAGCGGTTGCAAGCGGTGTGGGGTTTCAGGGGCACGGGAGCTCTCGGCAAGTGCGACCTCTCAGCCCGCCATCTTGGCCACGCCCCCGCACACAGTTTTTTTAAAACAACATGGCCGGCGCAGCTTTGGAAAGCATAATAGGAATGGATTTTAATTGTGAATTCCAAAGGCTTGCCAGCCATCTTTTATACCGATAGCAGAGAACATAGTGTAAGGGCTAGAGTGGCCGCCCTTGAAGCTGGGGAACAGGGTTTGAGTATGAGCAGGAGGCTTAACACCTTGTGATTCTGTGCAAATCACTTTCACTTAATCTCTCTGTGTCTGCCTGTAATAGAACTAGTGATCGTGTAATGCGCACCGTGCGGGGGAAACCAAACAAGCACACTTGAAATGCGTGCAGCCACGGCGAGATTTATAAACAAGCACAGTGCAAGTGGCCATTGGTAGCCAGCCCAATAGTTTTTCAGGTTGCCCGGTGGTGGTGTAGGGGTGGTCAGCGGTAGGCAACCCAGAAGATTCTCAGGTTGAGCTGTGGTGGGAGGTGTCGCCAGTGGTAGCCAACCCAGTAGTTTCTCAGGTTGCGCTTTGGTGGCGGGGGTGGTCACTGGTAGCGAACCCACTAGTTTCTCATGTTGCATTATGGTGGTAGAGGTGGTCAGTAGTAGCCATTCCACTAGTTTCTCAGGTTGCACTATGGTGGTAGTGGTGGTCAGTGGTAGCCAATCCACTAGTTTCTCAGATTGTTCTATGGTGGTGGGGTGGTTTCTGATCTTTATCTCTTTCCATGGACTTCATTGCTTAGTTTTACTGGCAGAAAGCGTCACTTTAAGTGTCACACATTTGGTCGTTGATTGTCACTCATAAGTGCCCTGAATCCATATAAATGTCATACAATAGGAATCTGAAAACTTGCAATCAATGCCACTATTGACCAAAGTACTCGGGCTTTCTTGGCATTCCAACCAAGTCATCCTATTGGTTGCCTTGGTTTTTTCCTAGGCTGCTTGATCCTGAGGAAATTGGAAGATTCATCGCTAGACTCAAACCTCTGAAAGATAAGGCGAGAAGGACTGAGTCAGCACACGTCATGGTCAACCCTGCTCCAGTCTACAACCCAATCAGAGCAGCGGCCTGTCATGAAACTGATGCATTTCCCTAGATGCCTCTTACCTCCATCCACTTAAGTAATTTACATTTCTTCAAGTACCTGCCTTGTCCCTTCCAGACACAACTGCAAGCCCTCAGAACAACGCCAGCAAAATTCGCTCGACTGTGGATAACCTGTGCTTTATTGTTCACGAAACAGTAATTTTTATTTCAGGTTTTAATTAAAGGATTAAAAGTTGTGGATTCCTATCTCATTATTATAGCCAAATCATGCTGAAACGGTATTTAAGAGGCTTGAAAAGCTATTATTTCAAACTGAATTTAGGATTCTCATAGCATTCCCAATTATAAATACCTTGGTCTTCTCTGGTAGGCGCGATTTAGTGCCAAAGGATGATGTGAAGCTCTGTCCTCTGATTTTTCATTTATGCAAACGAATGAAATGTACATCCACAGAGAGCGTGGCCGGTTGAGGTAAGAGTGGTGAGGCACGGCGATGCGGCGAGCACAAGGTAAGTCGCTTTATTTATTTATTTATTTATTTATTTTACCTATTCCATCATCAAGCAGAGCCTTGGGGTAGGTCAGGAATATCGAATGCAAAATATTGAACTGTCACAATATCGTGACCAGAATATCGAGGGTGCAAATTATGAAAGGTACGTTTGTATACATTTTCTATACCTAACACCACATACGTACTTGGTGATATATATATCTTCAAGATACCTAGATGTAGATTTAAGAATATTACATTTTTACCTCCCTCTGTGCTCTTACTTGGTTGATATTTTGTCCCTCGTTGTTGGGGTCACATTGTTGTGACCTTTTATTATTCTGTCCTCGGTTTACCCTATCACAATCTCAAAGGAGGGATATTTTACAGCTCTAAATTAATCTAAAGTTTAAGACTGTCCAAGGGAAACATCCTTTACAACGCAACTTTTACTCCACACTACCATTATGTCGCAGCTATTACAACGCAAGTCGTTACAACGACTTGCGCTGGAGGGCGCTGTAGGATAGGGAATAGTTTAATTTTCTATCCAACACCTTCCCTACTATCCACGGGGACTGGAGTTGGAATAGAAAATTAAATATTCCACTATCCAGCGCCCCCCAACGCAAGTCGTTGTAACAACTTGCGTTGTAAAAACTGCGTTGTAATGGCAAGCAGAGTAAAAGCATGCGTTGTGATGACATACATCCCTGTCCAACAACTTGTAATCTAAACTAATCCAGTGAGCTGAAAAATGTATAATTTAAATTGACATAAGGCAACAATCTTGTAATTTTTTGCTTTTAGATATAGTTAAGCACAGGGCACATATCGACTTTGGCTGTGTGGGCAGAGGCATGGCGAAACTTATGTTAAATGACACAAAGGCTACAACATTACTGATGTGGGATACACCACATACACGCTGCAATGGCGGGGTGGCGGCAGTGAAGAGGACAGGTTTGGAGAAGACGATTATTAACAGTAACATAACGTGCATTTGTAAAGAGCAGGTTCACCCAGAAGGGTATCTTGGCGCTACATAGCAGACAATTATTGTTACCCAACTCAATGGTACTTGTTTTATTGACTTCAGAAGGATAGAAGGCAGCATGGACACGCCAGAATTCCAACCTGTGACCATGAGGTCGAACACAGAGCCCTACAGTGCATGCATTAGTCCACTGAGCCACCAGACTCAGCCAAAGCTGGCCTTCTAGCTGGCGACAGGCATAGGATGCACTACATTTCTGGGGGAGACAGGGACAGCCTCGAGTCCAAGTGCAACCCAAGTTACCAGAGCCAGGTTACAGAAATCTTTAAGAGATCAAGAATTCCCAATATGTATAGTGTAAACCTAAACATTTGTCGTAAAATAGTCAACAATAAAATAAAGGTTGGAAATAGTAATAGTTCACAAGTTCTGGTACTGTCTGGGTCAGCTAATTCTACTTGAGACCTGTAAACAGGAGGCAGGCGTTCCTGGAGAAAGGTCATGGAGAAGGTCATATGGAAGTAATCTTGAAGCACAGTCAAGATGCTTCTGCATGAATCCCTCTCTTGGTGCTTAATTTGAGGTGGTGGATGCTGGATCATTTTTGGGGACCGACACTTATTTTTCTTCATCAGACGTTTCCCCAGAATAAGAGAGGGAAAAACACACAAAGAGGAAGGGAGGATGAGAAATACGGAACAAACATCTCAAAGGGAGAATGCAGGAACCTGTAAGGATGAGATAAAGGGGCAGGGAGTGTCTGATGGGGGATTACAGAGGCATGAGGTGGCTTGAAGACTGTGCAGCCTTGGTAATCAGCAGGCTACCTTATAATAGAGCTGGCTGAGGGCTTCTGAGCACATACAGCTTTGGGTACCGGCAATCTTTCTTGTCCAAATTAGGCACTGCTCCCATCAAAGACATTTGAAGGCATGAGCAAAGTGGGCTATTGCCTAGGGCCCATATCTTTCAAGGGGCCCCCTAGGAAAGTGAATTTTGTCTATATCACACCTCTATTACTTACTCTGTGTTTGCCAGTGCCATGTTAAGGATTTTTGGAGCCAAATGTTCAGTGTGGACTTCTATTCATTTGTACATGGTGAGACTCACATTGCTCTCCTTGTTTAGGGGGGTTGGAGGTTGTGGGACAAATAACTGAATTGTAATGTTATCTTGTTCCTAAAATCAATAAATAAATAAAACAAGAATTAAAAAAATGATTTTTGGAGGTGCTAGCTGATATATTTTAATTGTTTTTGTTTAGCTGCGTCTCTGAAAGTTTGTTTCATATCATGCCAGTGTCAACTAGCAGAAAATGGGTAAGGAAAATTTAAAGCTGTTACGAACAGGGACCCACATAATATGTGTTTTACGGGGTCCTAAAAATCTTTAATTTGACACCGGCTCTCACTGCTGAAACCGAAACTCTATTTATGTGCGTTCCTAT
Organism: Lissotriton vulgaris; assembly: GCF_964263255.1. NCBI lineage: Eukaryota > Metazoa > Chordata > Amphibia > Caudata > Salamandridae > Lissotriton > Lissotriton vulgaris. The sequence goes on along the minus strand of NC_141698.1, from coordinate 1,068,344,589 downwards.
TAATATTAAAGTTCTGTGAAATAAAGCAATTCTAAAATGATGCATTTAAAAAAATTCAATAGCAAATATCAGTGTAAAATGACATTTAGGGACAGATTTTCTATCAAGTCATGCAGCGCAATGCACCAAAACAACTTGCTATGCTGCGTTGCGTGACAGGGAGAGGGAGAGGGCGCCGTATCTCCTAAGCTTCTTTATGCTTCATATGTTCTTTAACCCCTTACTTACCATTTACTACTCTCTCTCTCCCTTGATGATACCAGGAGCATCACCTTGCTGCAGGGGCGGCCTTAGGCATGTGCAAGCTGTGCACCTGCACAGGGCCACCAAACCCCAGTGGGCTCCATGCCAATATATATCCTTAATATAATAATCCTCTGAGGATGGATACATATATGCGTGGCGGCCCCAGGCAGGGATTTGGTGGCCTCCGGCTCTGTTCCACACCCTGACCCCCCCCTTCCTGAGCTCCGGGGGGGCTCCGCCCCGTCCGGACCCCCTCTTCCTGGGCCCCCAACCTACGCTCCCTGCCCAGGGCCGCCATGAGCCTAGACCGCCCCTGCTTGCTGCTTTATATCACCTCCACCCGACCCCTGCTCATCACTGCCTCTGATCTTTGTATTTTGTTCTGCATGTACTTGTACATGCTTGTACTGTGTCTAATTTTTTATGCCAACCGCTGAAAATGTATGTATCAGATCAGTTCCTCTTTGAGAGGTTTGCGCTCAATTTTGTTGTTTTAAAAAAATATTTTTCTATATTTTGTATTCCAATATGAGCCATTCTTTGTATTGGCACTTCCATCCCAAATGTTTAGGAAGACGCCTTCCCCTTTCCAATATAGCGCCCATACTCACCACACTTACACATTTTTCTCCATGACAGTTGTTTTCCAGTCCCACTGGCCATCTCACGAGCATCTCTGTTGCAGATCAGACCCTACCTAAGAGGTATTGTGGTTAGATACTGGCTAGGCCAACAAGTGGGGGGTGGGGGTATATGAAGTGCTTGAACTGGGGGTTCAGAGCAATGCAGAGAGACATATCTGTAAATTTGAGGTTGGCTGGGAAAAACTTAAGATTGCTGCGGTCAAGACACCACTGCGTTTAATATGAGGGGGAAAGGTAGTATACGCGAGCCAAACGTGTTAAAGGAAATCCACCGGCATGAAGTGAATGTGTGAACTTGGCGAGTATGGGTGCCATATTGGAAAGGAGAAGGGCTTACTCTACAATATTAAAGGCAACAGCGGTGATACAAAGATTGATTAAACTACAACTGGAATTGAAATGGAAAAATACAGCTAGAGATTGGGCACACTTCTGCCCTTCTTTTCAGCCCGCTGTCGACACTTCAATACATCAAGTGCTCATGCTTTGGTCTTGAGGTAAGCTGTGCCGCTTCTAGACTTTACAATGTCTACCATTACTCAGATCAATCCATGAGCTGCCTTACCACACCCCCATTTACAATCCCAAGAGTATTAACCCTGTTTTCGCCCACATACATGTACCACTGTTATGTTTGCCTGCACCTAGACTAATGCACTGTTTGCTCTATCTTTCTTTCAGCCCATGCTTGAAATGAGAACCTATGTTACCAAAAATACCAGTACAATAACACAAGCATGCCTTTCCAGTGCTTGACTAGCCTTTAAAACAGTTCTTACGGTAACCCTTTGGCGTGTTCTTTGCTTCTTTCAAAGCATGCTTCCCTAACACACTGGGTTTATCCCTTCTACATTTCATCAAATATCAGCTCGATGCACCTACAGTTATGTTCCTTAAGATAATCCATATGGTCCCCAAGACTTATGCGAACCCCTCACTTTGTACTGTCTCTCACTATTTGTTACTCTTGCAACTCACTTGAACGACTTCCTCCCCGGTAAGTCATGGATGTTAATTACTTACAGGTACAATATATTGTATATCTAACTACCCTAGTCCACCACTCCTGAACATACCTTATTGTTGCATATCACCAACAAAATAGCACGTGTGTCCTCAGGCTTTGGTCACACTAAGTACGACCTCTCTCACATGAGTTAGCATGAGTACATCTTCTTAATCACTGGCTTATTTTATCGCCCGTGACGTTTTCTCTGACCATCAACCTGAGTGCTTCGATATCTATTCTTGATAATCAATGATAATTTTGCTCCTCTTGAACTTTTGAAACCTATATGCAAACTTTTACTTTACGTAACATGTACGTACATTTAAAAAAATATACTAATGATACTAACCAAATACACACTTTTTGATTTGTTGTTGTTAGGTTTCGCCCTGGCCGTAGCACTGCGAAGCAGTGCTCCGCCCAGGGCGAAATCTTATGTCCTACAGTATGGGGCTTCGTCCCGCCTCTGTCTTCCATTGGCTAGCTCCATAAATGGAGGCTAGCCATTGGAAGAGATTGGCTGTCAGTCACTATTTCCCCGTCGGAACGCGATACGGGGGCGTTTCGGTGTCTTTTTTTAAGTCCCGCCCTCTCCTCTTCCCATTGGCTGGAATTTTACCTTCCAGCCAATGGGAAGGGGAGACCACGATAGATAAGGGACTGCCCGCACGTCGAGCGTGATGGTTGTTTACTGCCTTGATCTGTGTCTTGGTGTAGGGCTGGCAATGTGTGTTTACTGTTGCTTGGAGTTTCTTTCCCCCGTACATCCCAGAGAAAGCCTTGGCTGCTCGGTAGTGCTTCTCCTGCAGATCCACGTGCCTTTAGGGAGTGCCCTGTAGATTGCGTTGGAATGCAGCAGTGTGCTGGCACCAATGATGAGCCCAACACACAAACGGTGCACTGCTTAGCAAACACTGACTGCCCAGGACTAAAGATAAGGACTTGCCCGTCGGGTTCTTATCCTGGATTGATGCATAGTCTTTCTTCTAGTGATTGCTGCTCCTCCTGTGGTGCAAAAGGTTTGTGCATAAAACTGGGGTGGCTGACCGACCTATGCTGGCGGAGGGCCCACTATCAGCACACCCTATGGACTGCCGTGAGTCTTCAGGGGAAGGAGTTCAGGATGTGGCGGAGGCGTGCCCGAGCCGTGCCCGCTGCTCCCCGTGGCGCAGGTGGGCTCCCGTCTGGTATGTCTTGGCCCTGGCACAGGCGGCAGCCCCTCGCAGCCAGCTGGGAGGACCGCACTGACCGACCTATGCTGGCGGAGGGCCCACTATCAGCAGACCCCATGGACTGCCGTGAGTCTTCAGGGGAAGGAGTTCAGGATGTGGCAGAGGCGTGCCCGAGCCGTGCCCGCTGCTCCCCGTGGCACAGGTGGGCTCCCGTCTGGTATGTGTTGGCCCTGGCACAGGCGGCAGCCCCTCGCAGCCAGCTGGGAAGACCGCAGTGGGCGTTTCCGGAGAGCGGCAGAGCCCTGGCCAAGTTAAACAGCGGCCTCTGTACAAAGCGCGGCTGCAGCTTCGGGCTCTGACTGCGCCTTGAACTCCGGTGGACGATTTGGCTCGGGTCGCGGGATGCGAAGCGGTGCCAGGCGGGGGCCGCGGGGCCCGGGACAGCCGGCCGGCCCGCCCCTGCGCCATCTCCTCGAGTGCTGGCAGTCCATGTTATTATTCCTGGTCTGCAGGGTTAGGAGGGCGGTACACTGCTGCATTGACTGCTTATTGAGGAGTGTGTGTGTGCTGGGGGGGAGGGGGAGGCGGGGTGTCACTGGTGCAAGAAACATGTATAATGAGCGGAGTGAGGGGCGCGACACCCGGCAGACAATCAGATAATGGCACTGTGTGAGGCCTTCCAGGTGCTGTATATTGGTGGCAGACTAGTCGGTGCTGTCAGAGTCTGGTGCCCCGTCGGGCGCAAGTACAGATGTGAAGTACAGATGTGACATCCTGGTGGTTAATTAGTATGGCGTGAGCTCGGATCCTGGTGGGGCCCGGCCAAGGTTTCAATTGCCTGCTCATCCCCACTCCGATCAGGATGGAGAGTTGAGTGTCAGCGACCAGAGACGGGCACAGCGTTGGCACGGGGGCAGAACACATGTTGAAAGAGTTGAGGCCCTGGACTGATGAGAGCAGCAGTGACACCCAGCGGACAGTAACATCATGGAATCCGTTTGCAGGGGACATGGTGGAACTCGCGTCTCACAGGCCCACCAGCATGAGCAACCCACGTGCCGCCACCATATTCTCAGACCACCCACCCACCCACCCAGTGAGTGTCCTTGAATGTGGGTGCAGTTGACGCAAGTGGCACCGCGCTCGGCCACCAGCCGCAGAACCAGGCAGAAACCAAGCGGCGAAGTTTCCAGTAATTTATCCCAGCTGCGAGCCGCTCCTGCCAGCTGGACCGGGCCCGCTTGTCTCTTCACGCTCCTTCGGGCGTGTTCTGTTGTTCGGAGCGAGCTGCCTTCTGCCAAGAGTCTGTGTAACAGAACTTTAGCAGACCAACTCCAGACTCCCGTCTCGCTCACCACTTAACGCTGTGTGATCTGGGTCACACACAGGCATGGTGCCGCGCCCTGTCCCTGCGGCCAGTCCTCTTTACATAGAGGGCGCTGCTTCGAGGATGTAAGTCGGGCGGAGCACACAAGCAGGCAAATAAGAGGCACACACGGTTGTTACCAGGAGCAAGAGAGAACATGTGACTGTCTCACCTTCTAGCCGCCCCACTCTCACCGCGATTACCAACAACTGCCTGTCCTCCCCTCTGTCCCTACACAATGGAATATGAGCAATGCCCGTAAGGTCTTAGGCTTCAGCCGATCACAGGGCATCTGAAGACACTACACTCTTATTTCTAACCAAATTATAAGACAAAATACCAAGATTGAGGGGGCCCAGTCCTCGCAGGTGGCCATGACATCTTCAAGAAGATGAAGAAGTTAAAGTTTACCCGGACGCACTTGTGGAGCGTGGCTCCTTTCACTAAGCTCACTCTTGACACTAAGGGGACCTGAAATAAAAGTGGTGATTTAACTCATATGTCTGGGTAGACTGTACATAGCTTTCTTTGAGCTTTTCCTGTTGGAGGCCAAGGTCAGTGCCTGGGTGACTGAGCAGGGTGGATTGGAAAGAGAAGCTCGCCGCCGGCTGTGAGACTAGGGCCGCTCCCCCTCAGGCACCATGCCACAGTGGGGTGCAAGGTTCGGTGGGTTTGAACTTCAAGTAGCCGGTCTGGACTGTGCCTGTCTTTGGAGCAAGCCTCGACCCTTGACCTCCATACAAAGCTTCAGCAGAGGAGCTTCATGCTCTAGGATGGATCTTGCAGGAGGCAGGGTGGGGCAGGAGCCAACACTGAAGTGGAGTGGAGGCAACAGGTAGGGCGGAAGACGTGGGTGGAAAATGCTTAAAAGTGGGCAGTGGTGTCTAGTGTCCATGTAATAGCTCGTCCGTAGGGTACAATAGGTCTCACATTTGCGAGAGATTAAGCTAATGGCAATGTAAATGACAATGCCATTTATTTATTTGTTTTCAAAACCAACACATAAATACAAATTTTTGTCATTTACAATGCCAATAGCTCTAACTATTCCAAAGGCGAAACCATTGCATTGTAAATGCTTGTATTTTATTGGTGTAGTTTCAGCCCGTATGATTTAATTCCATATGTTTTTGAATTCCTATTTTGGGTAAATTGTATGTTTTTCAAATGTATTCCTCTAAACCTGCATTGACATAATTCATTGCAATTGCCTCACACCTGGACCCACAACGCCTCTGCGTTGGTCCATCTCTTGTTCCTGCATTATACATTATTTCTATGTGTGGCATTTCACCTTGGCTTATACACAACCTTCACCCCTATTCCAACACTCTGTGGGTTGGGTACCCTGTCTGTCCACCTCAAATTTCCTTAAACTTTTTTTTAACATTTTGAACTCTGTCCTGCACAGAATCATTTTCTGACTTCCAATCTTGTACCTAATCTCACTCTGGGACCATGTCTTTCTCTCTCCCCCACTTCTCTCTGTCATGAATACACCCCTACTAAGAGCCTTGAGAAAGCCCTAGGCCTGCACTCCATAGTGGGCGAAACACATGTCGGCTGCCCTTGTTCACATTTGTTCCTGCCTTTGCAAGAAGAACATTAAACAGATTCTACCAAATTCAAATCCATTACCTACATTTATTTTACCATTGAGAATTTCATTCAAACCAGAAGATTTCTTCCAGCTCTGCCCACCTTCCTAAAGCATAGTGAGAACCTGCCATTTGTTGTCCTGCATTTTCTGCAGTTCGCAGGTTGTGCATCTCTGACAGTGGTTTTGTTATGTTATTAAAATTTCTATTGTGCGCATTTACCCTAAGGTGCCTTGACGCTGACTGCACTTGAACACAAACTAAAAGCCCTTAGTATCAGAAAAGCGAGGTTTTAAGTTCTTTCCTGAAGGTAAGTAAGGTAGGGTTGGCTCTAATGTGAGGAGTTTAGTTGTGCCAGTGACAAAACTTCTTCCACCCCAGTTAGATTTCCTATGGTTTTGACCATACAGTTGAGATCAGTATCTTCCTGTTAGCTCTGGGAGACTTCTGAGCAGTAGGGCCTGGATCTTACTTTACCATGCAGTAAAAGATGCAACATTCCCCTTTCCCGCACCCTTGGTTCCTACACCCTTTTTGTGCACTCTTGAATGCAGAGGTTTGAACTGTGTACAGTTTAAACATGCTGGTTAGCTAATGAAGAAGTAATACTATTAATAAATTAGGGTATCTGTGCAACTAATAGGGCTGGTTTCACAAAGGTAAACTTAGACCACAAGTTTAAGGACCCAGATCACAAAGGTAAGCTTACACCGGAAGTCTAAGCTTATTTTTGTGAATTATGCCTTAAGCTTCAATTCCAAACTTAGACTTTAGGACTTAACGTAGACTTCAGGTCTAAGTTTACCTTTGTGAATTAGGACCATAACGAATAGGAACAGGACAGCTATGACATGACCAATCTTGCTTACCAAGGCATCATTTCTAACAGGTAACCCTAGGAGGGAAAAGGAGAAGCCTCTAAGGAGGTGTGGTCTTGTAGACTTGGGAGGGTTTGGGGCACTAGTGGTCCACAGGTTGAAGCTTCCCGTCTTTTTATTCTCTAGAGCTTCTGAAGCACATGCACCTGCAATCTCCACATGCATAAAAAAGGCAACTGGTGTATCTTTACTCACCAATACAATAATAACCCTGTCCTCTGTGTGAATTATATATCAGTTCATTAATTGCAGAAAGAATATCTTGTGCTTTTTTCTTCTGCTATGACCCCCCTATTCTCATTAATCAGGAGGTGTCAAACTGCATGTCACCAAGTATTTTAAAATTTCAAACAATTTTCTCTTTTTATTTTGAATGTGAATAACAACTCCAAATGACAGTCAAAGGAAAAAATGTATAAATCACAAGTTGTTTCACACATCAACTAGTGAAAAAATGTGAAGGACAAAAATGACCCCTCACGGGCGCACCACCTTCTTATTGAATGGAGCAGGGTCAAATGAGTTTTGACCTAGATGGTTGCTCCTTGACGTCTGACCAGAGATATTCTTTCTGAAATTGATGAACTGATATATAATTCACCCAGAGGAGAGGGTTATTGTTGTATTGATGCTTTATGAGTGGAGGGCAACCCTGCCTTTTTCTTTCCCTCTGTGCTCCTGTTGAAATAGAGGTATCTTTACTCACCCCTATGCCCTAAGCGTTAGTCACCGGTCCCCATACGTGCGTATCGCGCAGATGTTCTAAAACATTCAGATAAAATTTACTAATATTTCTATGCTCTCTGCTCACTGAAATCTCTGAGAATTCTGGATGAGCTTACTATGTTTCTCCCTCAAAATGTCTAAGAATTAATAGAAATATCCGATTTTTCAATATATGGGGTATTTCAAAGCTTTCGCTTTGCTTTCAGTGGGAGGTATAATAATATACGTCTTTTTTTATGCACAACAGTATTTATTTGCCTCCCTTTTGGTTTCAGAGGGAATCACAGAAATATGCTTAGCTTTAAAATATGACATGCAGCAGTATTTCTTTGCCTCGCCCGCTTCTGAGGGGTAGGACAGAAATATAGCCAGCTCTGAAATGATGGTGTGCAGCAGTATTTCCATGCCTCACCTCCACTTCCAGGAAACATGCAGGCACCGAAATTCACGAGCAGTTAGCCAGCCAAACCCTATCAATAGAAAACAACACAAATTCATAGAAGTGTTCCATCTATATCCTGGGGAGGTTTGAAAACCCGCAATGGACTAGTAGTTGAGAGCCTCCACGGAGAAGCCAGAACTCTACTCTGTTTAAAGATGTCCAGCTCACCTCGATGAACACCCTATCACCAGAGCCGGACTGGCCGGACCGGGCATTGGGCATTTCCCTGGGAGGCAGGAAGGGTGGGGGAACGGTTTTGCAGCAGTGGGGGCTGGTTTTGTTACTAGGCGCCGGTTTTTAAGCGGTGATCCAATATCGGCTCCCAGTAAATTCTTCACATTTGCACCCCGCCACCCCAACACCGGGGGCTGGTCTGACAAAATTGTCAGGGCTGCTTTGAGTTCCCAGTCAGGCCCTGCCTATCACAATGTCTCTCTCGGGGGCTTTGTGAAGAGTATGGATAATATATGACACACACTGCAGCTCGGGGCTCAAGTCGAAGGTGGACAAAGGTGTAAGTAACCCCTCCACCAGGGCTGGCCTTTAGAATGGCAAGCTTTGGCACACACATGATGCCAACCTTCACAGGGGCGAAGGGACAGCCTACAGCAGTCTTTCTCTACCACCTTGTTCTAAAGAAAAGTATAGCAAACAGTGTTCTGAAACCTGTTCTTCCCTTTCCCTCGAACTCCTCTCACTTTCCCCTCCCCCCATTTTCCCAGCACACTGACAAAGATAAGTGTGAGAGTGTCACCAAGTTTTTTTTTCATTCAGGATGCTTTTGAGCAAAGACCTGCTCTGTCCCCATCCCACACAATATATGGATTTTTTTAAATCTCTTTATTGTGTTGTTTTAGTACACACAACAGAAACACAAAAAGTACCTTTAGAAATTCCCATAATCACATAGGAAGCAATGCAATACATTCACTCTTTGTGCACTATACAATAAAAACGCTAGAACTCAAGTACAGGTAGGAAACAAAATTTCTGTTTGTTTGTGTAGACATGACAATTCTTATGATGGCGTCCACAAGCAGTATTGGATCAGCGGGGAAAATTCTTCATCCACTTGGAGTGTTAAATAGTAGCTAAGGGGGCTGTAAATGTCTTTGGGGTGAGATTTCACTGGTATCAGCGTCCAATATTCCTACAGTTTTTCTTGGCAGAAGGTTGCATCTTTCAGCCAGCCAATGAGTTTGGGGCTGGTGTGCCTTCCACAGTGTATCTCCACTTTTCACTTTGCAATAAGGAGCAGAATTGCCATCAAGCACCGAGTGCTGGCGGGATATCCTTGACTTACCCCATTAGTGCCATGAGATGTGTTCGGGGCTCTCTATCACAGAGTATATACAATTGAGAACTGCAGTCCAGAATTCAGCTTTTTTGGCTCACCCCAAAAAGTTGGCTCCCGCGGAGTCACAGCATACACGCTGCCCCTCCAAGGCTCGGCCTATTTTCTGTAGGTCCGTATGTGTGCGATATAAGCGATGTATTTGATGTGTATGTGCCTCAGTCTATCATTAGCCGACAACAGCTAGTTTGGGTGAAACAATACCTCCTTTTTTCTTCGGATAAAACTTTGTATAGATCTTTCTGCCACCTCAGTTGCTCTGTTTGTTTGAGCACAGGGGCCTAATCTTGGATGGTGGAATACAGACAGGTAATCAGTTCCTTGAGTTAGGGGTTGCCCATTTCATGATCTGGGCAAACCTGCAGAGGTGCAAGCTCATTGGGCAATGTGCTGCGTGCATCCCTGCAGGCACTATGCATTCTATAATATAGGAATACATCTAGCGGCATGCAGGTAGTAACCATGCCTCTACTCACTGAAGCGCTACCTGGAAGACTGAAACCTGACCATGAAAAGTTGTACCCGAGTCTGCTGACCCAGGAGAGTCATCAAAGTGCAGTTTTGTCACTCAAGAGGGACACTAGCTGCAGTTAAAGGGAACTGCTGGTTTCGCTATGACAGGAGACCGGTAAACCAGGTGGCAACTGTTTCTTGGCTGGACTTCATCTGAACTACTAGGAGTCTAAACCTCTGCTGCAAAGTCGATTCACCCAGTTTGTGAACCGAGGAGCGGCCCCAGGAAGACCTTCTTCGACCAGATCAGCATCTTCAGCATCCTGTATCACTTGCATCAGGAACCCTCTACCAATGTCGATGGCACTTTACCCATAGAGCCAGGAACTAGACTGAAGACTGCGTTGACTGCAAGGTAACTGACCTTCTGCTCTCTGTCGGAGTTGGCTCTGAAACCTAGTTGAAAACACTTCCTGTGCCAGTCTGTGATGAGACCCAGGGCATGCTTGGCCATGGCTCACAGACTCATGCGGGGCGACTGGAATTATGCAGCAAGGGAGGACCAAATTATGCGGCAAGGTTTACTGAATTATGCAGCATGAAAAAATCGAATTTTCCATATATTTGCAGCACATTTTGTAATAATAATGATTTTTTAAAACATATTTTAATACTGTCTTGGCAAAGGTTTCACTTTATTAGTACTAGTTTAACACCAAAATACAGCAATATGCAACAGAAAGTTGAACAGTCAAACTTGGCAAGTTGCCTTCCACTGCACAGTAACAGCCGCCACTGCAGTTTGATCTGTTTGAGGAGGTAACAATGTTTGGGTGTTACATTCTGCAAATTATGCACCAGATGCTGGATTATGTGACAAATACGGTAAATTCATAATTATGCGGAAAAACACAGCGCCTGCAGAATCCCACAATTTCAGTGGCCCTGCTCATGTGACACTGCTTTACCCCGCTTTAAAACATGCTGTGCATCACAAATCAGGCAGACAGAACAGCAGGCAACTCTTTGAAAGAATTCAACTTCTTTCCATGGTGTCAGAAGTGGGACAGAAAAACCCTGAGCATGCACAAAACAGTAAGTAATGCGTGCTCTCATCAAACCTTTCTCTGAAACCGGGCTATGTATAAATTAAAATTAAAAGTGCTGGGACACTAGGGCAGTCCCTGCAGACCAGGGTAGTCCAGGCAAATCCGGGCTGCCTGGTCATTCTAACTCTGTCCCCTCAGCCAGCGGCGGCCCATGCAGGTAAGAACGGTGAGGCCGGGAGGGCGGGGGGATTTCGACGGACGATGACAAGGGAAAATTATTTATTTATTTAATGTTTCTTCATCATTGTCTGTCGAAACCCCCCACCACCCGGCCCCAGGGCTTTTACCTGCACGGGTCGCAGCTGCCTCAGCCAGAGTCTGAAGGAGGTTGAGATGTGTGACATCCCATGTACTTGATATGTGACCTCATGGTGCTTCCAACCCTCCATTCCAGTGCCAGCCGCCTCTTTATCTGTAAGGATGGCCCAGAAGGGAGTTACTTTTGCATCACTTGACTGCATATAATTGCCTCTGCTGAGGCTTAACTATGTGCAAGTGCTGGAAAAAATGCATTAACACCAAGTGGCTAACTCAGAAAAAAGAAAAATACTCAGCACATTTGCTCTGTAAATCCTCTTTAACTGTAATTACCAAGCTCCACGTGCCTATTTAACAATGTTGTCACTCCCAGTCATGTCTGAGCTTGGCTGTGCATTAATGTACGAAAATCATACACGTGACTTAAAAAAGCAAGACTGACTTGAACATGTTATTTTCTCATTTCTGTCGCTGCATCATGATTTTTTGTCAGTCACCTCTTGCCCAACATAACAAGTGAAATGTATCGAATATAATGCCCTTTAAATTCGTATGTATCCCTGATACCAACTTCATTCGTTCTAAAAATGTATGTTGCCAGCATGTCAATGCTTAATATCTGTATTCATCAATTGTATTTGTATTTCTATATTGTATTTACATTTGTCCTTTTTTTATACATTTTTAATGACTGAATGTTTGTAAATGCATGAACTATGCTTCAAATGTAGACTCACATATTGTCTAAAATAGCCACTACTTTGGCCTCATAAACAACAAGTTGATGTATGTTTATATTTCATTTAAATTGTTATTCATATATTGTGTACATATATATTAAAATTACTATGTAGTGTAGACTGGTCTGTCAGTGGCAGTGTCCAAAAAGTCCCTACGAATTAAGCCGACGGTAGTCAAGCGTAGGCAATGGGGAAACTTAAGCAGGCCGATTTAGAGCTTGCCTTAAGAACAGGTAGCCCCCCATTGAAGGAAAACCTGGATGAAGCTTGGATGGACTATGAGAATTGGTTAACTGGAGCGCTGGATGTAGCTGCACCGTGGACAACTAAGGCGCCAGCTAGGTGCTCTAAGTCGGCACAATGGTTTGACGCTGACCTACGAGCGGCCAAAGCGAGATGCAAAGGGCTAGAGCGTATCTGGCGAAAAAAATATGAGGAAACAGCTAAACTTGAATATAAAAATAACATAAAAGACTATCATAGGATGATCAGAAAGGCCAAAAGAAACTTTCTAAATAAAAGAATTGAATCTGCTGAGAATTCCTCCAAAGAACTCTTTGTTATCTATAAGGAACTCACCTCACTTGAGAGGACCATAGCCCCAGATGCCACTCTATAGCAACCTGTGAAGCAATTGAGGACTTTTTTGTCCAAAAAGTTGAGACCATTTACAAAACCTTTCCCGGGGAAACTGAAGGTCCGCTCATAGACCACACTACTCCTACTGAACTGACAAATACTCACCGCCTCAATCAGTTCACAGTGCCGGACACTGAGTTGCTGAAAATCATCTGCAGCATTCAATCAGGCTCCCCCAAAGATGTAGCTCGACCTAAGATCTTTAGGAATCAGGCCGAACTCCTTGTTAATCATATAAGTCACATGGCTAAACTGTCCTTTCAGACGAGCCATGTCCGCAAGATTGGAAAACAGCACAGGTCATTCCCATTAAAAAAAAGCCAATCTTAGTGTAGCCCAGTTAGACAACTTTCGTCCCATCTCACTTCTGCCTTTCTGTGCTAAAGTAGTGGAGAAGATAGTTAATGCTCAGCCAATGAAACACATAGAAGAGGGCCATTGTCTTCACCCCTCGCAGTCTGGCTTCAGAGTGCACCATTCCACAGAATCAGCTCTCCTCTTCTCCACAGAACTACTACGAGGAAGAGTAGATGAGGGGAAGACAGCAGCGCTACTGCTATTAGATCTTAGCGCGGCATTCGACACTGTCTCGCACCCTCTACTGCTCTCTCGCCTCAGTGAAGGAGGGATTGAGGGTCTGGCTCATGAATGGATGCGCTCATTTCTTGCAGACAGACTGTTTAAAGTATACTGTCCCCCCTATAAGTTGGAAGTACGATCACTCAGGCACGGGGTTCCGCAGGGCTCGATCTTGAGCCCTATGTTATTCAATCTATATATAAAGCCCCTTGCCAAGATAGTAGAGACTTATGGGGTGGATATAGTGTCCTACGCAGATGACACCCAATTGGTGGTGACACTGTCCCAGCCCTCTGAAGAAGCCTCAGCAAATTTCTCGGCCTGTCTCGGCAAACTAGCTGGCTGGATGAATAATAACTGCTTACGCCTTAACGCGAATAAAACGGAGCTTCTTGTGCTGGGGAAAGCACCATCTATCTGGTCCTCCGTGTGGTTCCATCCTGATACCCTCGGAACAAGTGAAAAACTTAGGGGTCAAACTGGACACTACTCTGTCCTTTGAACACCACATTAGAGGGGTGGCAGGTAAATGCTACAGCATCCTGAAAACCCTGCGTAAAACCCTAGAATCCCTCCCTACAACCAGTAGGAGAATTTTGATTCATACCCTTGTGACTCCTCACCTAGACTACAGCAACTCACTGTATATGGGCTTGAATAAAAAAGGTCTCCATCGTTTACAGTGTGTGCAGAACGCAGCTGCCAGACTGGCACTGAGCTTATCTAGAAAGTCCTCAGGAAAACGGGCCTTAGCAACCCTTCACTGGCTGCCGATTCGTGAGCGCATTGTATTCAAAACAATGTGTATGGCTCATCGTATTGCGCAAGGGAAGGGGCCAATCTATCTCCAAAAACTACTGACCAAGTATCAACCCAAGCGCTAGTTGAGATCTTTTGGTAGTATGCTTTTCCAAGTACCCAGAATCTACCGGACGCGTATGGGGGGAAGATCCTTTAAATATCTGGCCAGCAATCAATGGAATGCTTTACCCATTGAACTACGCATGGAACCATCGGAGACAAGGTTCCGTCAAAAACTAAAAACACATCTTTTTCCGAAACTATTAGACTCTCTGACCGACCCCACTCATTTGTAATTTCTTTGATACTGCTCACTTTATTGTCTACACAGCGTGGGGACACACTGTTTCCTAGTGTAACCAGGCGCTATACAAGATGTTTATTATTATTATTATTATTATTATTATTATTATGTGTAACAAACGGAAAACATCATTTACAACGCAACCATTACATCGCACTACACTTACAACGCAGTCATTACATCGCAACATCCTATACAACGCATGTCCCTACAATGCAGGCATTACTACGAATGACACTACATCACATAACACTATATCACATGTCACTACAACGCAGGCATTACAATGCATGACACTACATGGCATGACACTACAACGCAGGCATTACATCACATGTCTGTACAACGCATACCATTACAACGCATAGTGCCTCTACACTATCCAAAACATACCCTACTGTTGCACCCTCTGGAGTAGTGATTTTTACCCCTACACTATCCAACACTTACCACACTGTTGCACCCCCTGGAGTTAGAATAGTAATTTTTACCCCTATACTATCCAATGCTTACCTTAAATGCAATGTAATGGTATGCGTTGTAATGGTATGCATTGTAAAGGTATAATGCGATGTAATGGAATGCGTTGTAAAGGTAGTTTCTACACATTCGATGTAGCGTCATGCGATGTAATGGAGTGTGTTGTAAAGGATGTTGCGATGTAAAAAACTGCGTTGCAAAAGGCATGCGTTGTAAATGTATGCGTTGTAACATCATACATTCGTAGCAAAAACTATGGCCCTCATTATACGATTGCGTCACTGACATGCCATCGATGGTGGTCTGCCCGCCAACCAGGGCATGAGTCTGATCGCTGCATTACAATGGAGCTGGTCGGACCCCAGAGGTCAAGCGGTAGGACTGCCACCTCTGACAGGATCAAAGATCCCGTTGGGACAGCGGTCGGATTCCTAACCCTACAGTGGAGGTGGTGTAGCACAGACACTGCCGTTAGGATTAGGATATCCCTTTACGACTGTTTGTTCATGGCGGTCCCACCGCCATGATCAGGCAGCCAGAAAGAGACTTTTGGGATCCCCTAGCAGGGCCCGTACCCTGTGCAAATACAACAATTGATGGACAGAATGCAGAACAATGACATAGATTCACCCCAGTACAGAGATCTGGGACTAAATACATCGTTTTTTTGCTCACCAAGCCATTCCAGTTTGGACCCAGCAAATTCAAATCAGTCCTGACCCTGGGCCCAATGGGAACAGTCCAGCCTGAACTGCCAGGCCAGGTCTTCCCTGGACTGAAAACAAGCATCCTAGGACCGGTTTCAGGCTTTCAGCCCTCATCAGCCAGGATAGCTTGACTCCAGTGGCATGGAGAGCACTGGACCCAAGTCTGGGCATACCCGTCCCACTCGGGGTGGCAAATGCAAAAACAACAATTGATGGACAGAATGCAGAACAATGTCTTACATTTACCCCAGAACAGAGATCTGGGCCTAAATCCATCGTTTTTTTGTTCACCATGCCATTCCAGTTTGGACCCAGCCAAATGCAAATCAGTCTTGACCCTGCGCCCAATGGGAACAGTCCATCTCGAACTGCCAGACCAGGTCCTCCCTGGACTGGAAACTAGCATCCTAGGACTGGTTTCGGGCTTTCAGCCCTCATCAGGCACAGGGTCAAGACTGATTTACATATGGCTGGGTCCAAACTGGCGGGGTGTAGTGGGCAAAAGAACAATGGATTTTTAACCCAGATCTTTTGACTGGGGGAGAATGTTTGCATTGTCAGCATTCCGTCTATCATTTGTTTGCTGTAACACTTTTTGCCCTAAGTGGGATGGGTATGCCCAGACTTGGGACCTTTGCTCACTGTGCCACTGGATTCAAGCTAGCCTGGCTGAAGAAAGGTGTCATACCCTGAAACCGGTCCCAGGATGCTTGTTTCGGGTCCAGGGAGGACCTGGTCTGGCAGTTCAGTCTGGACTGTTCCCATGGGGCACAGGGTCAATACTGATTTGCAGATGAATGGGTCCAAACTGGGGTGGTGTAGTGGGCAAAAGAATGATGGATTTTTAACCCAGATCTTTTGACTGGGTGAGAATGTTTGCATTGTCAGCATTCCGTCCATCATTTGTTTGCTGTAACACCCGTCACCTGTGGGCCACTGCTAATTGACCTGGAGAGCACGTGTAGTACCCCCCACACATCCATGTACCATGTGCCAGGCACCATGTGGTGCATGGCACACGGTGCATGGATGTGCACAAAGTGCCTCTCCCACTGCGGCTTGTGCTGCGGCCCCTTTCCTGGGCCTCAGCACCTCCCGGAGTAGAAAATATCTTTTTTTATGACCGCCTGCATGGCGGTCCTATCCAAATCGGGCAAGTGGGGCTGCCAATACATTGTCGGACGGTTACCTACCGGAAAGGATGACAGTCGGCGGTGCAAACGACGCCATCATAAAAAAGCCCTAAATCTTAATTTGGCCTGTTCCATTTCAAATGAGGGATGTTTTAGTGGTGTGGCTTGCTTCAAGTGGCATCGGGAGACATGATATACATATACTAATAAGCTGTCTCACTAACTTTTGTTAGGATGGGTGCCCTGTTGTGGCACTGTCTGTACCAGCCGGCCTGCCTAACACCAATGCTTTCAGCATAGTTCAGAAGACAGCAGCCATTTTATCCATAAATCACTGCTATGACATGGTTGCAGTGATGTTGAGGTAGCCTGAAGAGGGGGGTGAGGTGGGGCAAATATTCAAAGGATGTGGGAACCTGAACACACGAGGGAAGGGTGTAGTAGACACAGCATCATATTTACTAAAAAGTCACACAGCGCAGCAAGCCACCTTGCTGAGTGACAGGCAAAAGGCGAGACTGCGCCATACTTGCCATAATACAGCACATTCTTGTTGTTTCCCAGCGATGACACACAATATGCTGCCCAGCTCCACCGCAGGCACCCTTGCATGATGGTGCAAGGGTGCCTGCGTTGTAATCAGGATTTTTTTGTGCAGGAAGGGAGACCTGCCTGAACAAAAACAATCTCCTGAAGCATTTTCCTCTTTCTATGCGTGCTGCAGAATGTGTCCAAATCCAAGGGTGTTGCATGGGACCCGGAATGCCTCCCTGAGGCAGAGTCATGCAACATAGTGATTTACGGTGCGTTGTAGTACTCTAGATTTATCAAGCCACTCAGGGCCATGCAAGGCGGCTTTTCATGGCTTAATTATTCTAATTTATGAGTTACGGTGCACTCGCGCACCGTTGCATGGCTCAAGGGCAACACAACTCATTGCTTAATATGGCCACAATTGCTGCAAGAGACAGGACTATGAGGGTAATGCCAAATCAGTGACCACCTAGATGATGATCTGGATGAAAGTAGCAGTTCAGCAGTCTCTGGAGCCTTGCAGTCCCTCCAAGGGTGCATGGACCATCCATCAGAGAGTGACAAAGATCAGTAGCTCCTGCTTGGTGCTTCTTGGAAAATCAGGAAACCCAAACAGTTTTTGATGATCTGCCCTAGATGGAGGTTGCCTCAGAGAGCAGTATGGGTTCTGCCCTGTATTGAGAACACCTGGGGCAGCACTAGAGCACACACTGTCTATCACCTGGTGTGACCTCTTGCCGCCTGATGATGCAGCATGGGTTTTCAGGGAGGATGGGAGACCGGATCTCCCCCAGACCGGGCAAAGGTCAGAGGGTAATCTGGATAGTAAATGTTGGAATTCGTGAGTCTGGATAATAACCGTACACCTGAGGAAGAGGGTCAGGCAGATCAGACAGCTGATGGATAGTAACATGTAGTTGCTCCTCAGCATATAAGTGACCCATTAGGACGCCCGGAGGGTACTCATTAGCCACACTCCTACCGCGCCTACCACAGTAAATACAGATAGTTATATTTGACTGTGCATTTATGCAACACCTAAAATAGGAACAGGGGAGGCTCCTCCACTAAGGTGGGGAGCGTCGCCCCACTGCCTTTCAGCACTCTAGAAAAAGAATTTTTTAAATGATAATAACGCAATGTTTTTTTTCTGTGCTTTGGCAGTTTTGTGGGGCAGGGCTAGGCTGCGCAGAGGTAAGAGTGGTGGCACCTTCCTCAGCGCGCTTGAATGTTTGGTAGGCTCTCTGGTGCCAGCCAAACATTCATGCGCACTTTGCATGTTCTCCACCCGGACTGTATTACAGCCTGGGTGAAGAATATACCCAGGTTCCCATTCCCTATCTTAGAGCCGCACCACGGCGCTCAGACCAATCACAACACTTCATTTCAGCGTTATGATTGCCTTAGGGGGGCCTATCCTACTTTCTGCTTGAACAGAAGCCAGGAAGAGGATGGAGAGGATGTTGCGTGTTTATCTAGGTTCCTGATCGATACTGTGACCTTATGCCCCTATTCGGCTATAAATCCATTTATTCCTTATATTGGCATAACCGTTCAAGTGCGATTTTCTGAAAAGTCATCTCTGGCCTCACACGAACAGAGCCACATTCCAGCATAGCTCTCTGCCACTTCCTTTGGGACCAATTAGTGCAATGACAGAGCAGCAGTCACTATCTGATATTCCTAGATAACACTCCGAGTTCTTCAACAAGATAAAAACTTAGCAAACCTGGAAATCCCTGCTTGCTATGTTTTGATTAGTAATGGAACTCTAATGAGCAACTGATTACTATCACTTCCTAGTGACATCTTTAATTGACGTCTTATGTCCAGCAAACTTGCGTCAAACCCGGCACCTGTCAGGTATAAATATTACCAACGTTGCCTTAAGCAATGAGAGCTGCAAGCTACTGTTGCTGATGCTGGCTGCCTGCACGACCCCGTGTTGGTAAATCTAGCACTCTGTCGCTGCAGCCTGCTATCCCGTGGTGGTGAAGCTGCTGATACCATTATCGCCGCTAAAGCGCGAACTATGGTGCAGTACGCTTAGGAGCTGAACAGCCGTCCCTCTGCGAAGACATCCAGCAGATTCCAGCTGCCCGCGGACGCTGTCCCCCCTCCTTCCGTGACGCGCTGAAGAGAAGCCGCTGCCTTTCTCCTTCAGAGAAATCCAGCCACGGCGTTTCCGGTTTACCCTCGCGGGTGACTGGGATATCGAGAGAGACCCCTGAAGGAGATACCAATCCTCCATCATTCTATTCAGAGGTATGGTGTTGACTAAACCCTTAGACGAGAATTCTTGAAACAAACCTTGGCAAAACCAACTTAACTTAAAGCTACTTAACTTACTCCCCTTTCACGTGTTAGGCTTAGGTCAGGCACACTGGGGTAGGCTTAGTTAGAAGCACCAGTTGAGTATGTTAGCCTAATGTATATATGACTGTATATATGTTTTATTACTTTTAAACCATTGTATGGCTAAGAAACCCTATCAATGCTTTTACAGTTCTATTTCGCAATACTTATCTTACTGTACGTACTTTTTATAATAACAATTATTGCAATTGTGGCAATACATTTCTCTTGTACGAGAAGAAAGACTGTTCAATAAATGTTAACCTTTATTGCCAAATGCCCGTCTCTCTATTCTCTACATACCGTGAAAGTAAACTGCACTAGACTGACTGAGTGAAATACATGTCTATTGTTTCACACGACCCTAGAGATTGACTCTTGATCTGAGGAGCAAAGTTGTCATGTTGCACGGTTGTTGGAAAGCTGAATCCCTTCTTGTCTGTGCCAAGGAAGCTGATCACTTCCTATGAGAGAAGAAAGTTTCCAGTGACCTCTGAGCTAGTTGGTAACACAACCCAATTAAGTTTAGCATAGTCAGTGGAGGCCTGGAATATTCCAATATATGGCAGTTCCACGTCGATACTACTGTTTATGTTATTCCAATGCGCAGGCCCTAGTGGGAAACTAGGAACTACACTACATGGCGCCCAAACGTTTGGTAAGGCGATAAACTAACGCAAGACTTGTAGAGTAACTCAGTCGTGCATATTTCACACCCCTTTCTCCCGTAAATACTCCAATAGACGTCTGGAGTGGGTGAAAGGTTAAAATCCGCCCGACCTTAGTAGGAAGAGATTCCTATGTAAAGCTCTGGTTTATTCAACGTTGAAGGATACAGTGTTCCAAAATATTGTGCACCTAATCTTTGTCTCCTTGGAGACCTACTCTGCAAACCTCGCATTTTTACAATGCCAGAAAATAACGGAACCTCTGGGGCCGCAGCAGATGCGACTCAGCAAGGTCCTGAATACACAGACCCGGATGCTATTATCATCCCGGTCCACTTAAGAAGATCTATAGCGTTAAAACTTATAGAAAACGGACTGACACCTCAAGGTGGTACAGTAATTTTCGTGATAGAGGCTCACGAGTATCGGCAGACAGAGGTATTCTATTCATGGATAAACTTTCTAGCGGCAAACGCTACAACAAAAGAGTTTCACTATTACAAAATAGAGGAACCTCCGGAAGAGTACGCTCCTTTCGAGGAGATTGAAATTCCTCTTAAATTTCAAGAGCACCTGCTCTGGTTTAATGGCGCCCTAAAACACAATGATCACATTACCAGGCTCGGTCCACTAGGTAGACCAGGAGCCACGTGGCCGGTTCTAGCCAGCTACACACCACATCCTGACATTGTAAAAATGTCTAGAGAAGAGCTGTTAGTACAGCTAAAAACATTAATAAAAATACATAGGCAATTAGTCCAATATGTAATGCGGACTGCAACAGTCCAGCCAGCTGTTAATACACCACAGCTGACCCCTCATAAGGGGAACACTAATAAAATTACACCACAGAACATACAGTCATGTCTTGGTAAAACACCCGTAAAACGGGAACAAATTCCTTTCTGGTTAGCACAGAAAATCACTCAAATAGAGGCAGTATTTCCTGATACTACCCCTATTGAGAAACACAGAATCTTGACCATCTGCCTTCCTATGGGAATCGCACCACACGTGGAGGACTGTGACACTTGGGGTACAGTCTTTGCTTCCATTTACACAAAAACACACGGTGTTCCGTCTATGGCGGTAATACCAGAAGTGCTAAAACAGATTCAAAATGAATTCGGTCCAGAGCCCGCTTTAAATCTAGGTGTGAAATTACTGAAAGACTTCAAGCAGGTCACGGCTATATTATTAGCCAACATTAAAGGAGAAGCAGCATCTGTGGCGATCCGCCAGAAGTTGAAGGAAACAGATATAAAAGATCCTGTTGAGCTTGCCAAAATCATAGAAAAATGCTAGGAAGAATTAGGTAGAGACAGCTTGGGTGGGAAACCGGTAAAGCCCCAACTGCTCGAAAATCCTGAAAAATAATTTATTAAAAATAATTCAAACACTCCTAAAAAGAGCTGGGATGGAAATAAACAATCCACTCCCAAGGAAAAAGTTTTCCAGTCCAGAGGAAGGTCTCCTCGACGGAGGGAAAGAACTCCGACTCGAGAACGCCAGTCTCCCCAGAGGGAGCCCTCTGAGAAAAGATATAACCTTAGAAATAGGGATAATCTAAAAAAACCTGATAGATATCAAAGTATTGATACACGTCCCTCTCGATCTTCTCCACAGAATTCGGAAAGAAGAGGACGGTCAGACCCAGGAGAGCACACCAAGTCCAAAGACAAGGAACCTGCTCAAAATAAGAAATCTCAATTTCCTAAAAAGAAGGTAGCCAGTATTAGAGTAATCAACCATGCCGAGAATACTGAGGACACAGTTGAAAAACGGGGAGTGGGCATTGACAATGTTGGACAGTGCAGCAGAAATCAGTATAGCGCGCAAGATCTTGATGAGTCATCTGGAGACAGTGGACACGAATGAATACATTCAGGTTGAAACTGCCGACACCAGACTTAGCGAGCCCCATAAAATATACGAAATAACATTGCGTATAGAGGGTTATAAGACTAGGAAAATTAAGGGTCTATTTTGGGATAAGCTCTCAAAAGGCTATGATATTTTGTTAGCTGAAAAAGATTGGCCCCCAGAATTTGTCAGGGAGTGCCCTCGTGGCGAAGAAGGGATTATGCCTGCCTTCTCGAATCACATTCCGATTCACAAAAAATATACATATGCAAGGAAATGGGCAGTGGCCCAGGCACCTGCATTGTATAAAAATCATGTAGGATGGGATGAGGATTCACCTCCTCACAAAATCCAATTAAAAAGTGAACCAACTGCCCAACGGCAGTATCCCATAAAGCAAGAAGCTAAAAAACAGGTCAGGGAGATCTTAGATCAACTTGAGTACCAGGGGGTGATTGAAACATGCACCTCTCAAATGAACAATCCTTTGTTTCCTGTCTCCAAGCCAGACAATTCATATTGTCTAGTTTTGGACGACAGACATCTTAATACATGTTGCAAAACTTTTGCAGTACAAAACTCGCATAGTGCAGCCCTAATGAATAACATAGTTAGGAAAAAATATAAAACGACATTAGACATTTCTAATGGTTTCTTTTGTCAAAACATTGCACCAGAAAGCAGATATTTGACCGCTTTCTCTGCATTTGGGTCACAGAAAATTCTGTCGACTCCCACAGGGGTTCAAGAACAGCCCAGGACTATTCTCAGCTAGGGTAACAGAGTTACTACAAATCTATGATGATGAAGCATGATCTTACGTAGATGATATTTATCTCACAGACGACGACTTGGATACTCATTTGAAAGGAGTGAACACCATTATACTTGGGTTCGCAGCAGAGGGTTACAAATTCAACTTTAAAAAGTCTCGAATTGCCCATCTGATGGTACTGTTTTTAGGGTACGAATTATCAAGTGAAGGGAAAAGCCTAGCGGACAACTTCTTAGAGAAGTGCGCTGTACTCCAAGCTCCAAAAACGCTGAAGAATTTACAATCAATACTAGGTTTTCTGAATTTCGGAAGAACTTACATTCTAAATTACGCAGAGAGGGTTAAACCTCTCTATGAACTAATTAAACCTGATTTTAAACAAATCAATTGGACTCAAAAACACACAGAAATTTTGAGATCACTGCAAACAGACATGTTAGCAAAAACAAAATTAGATACACGTAACAACACACGTGATCTTGTAATCCGAGTCATCCCAGGAAGATGCGGATTCACGTACCTAAGCTCTAATGAGGGAGAAAAGGTACCTATTTCAGTTAAATCTCACTTGTACACACAAGCAGAAAAAACATTCAGTCCCACAGAAAGAACTGTGAATGCAGTGCAAATCGCATTAGCAAATGAAAGAGAACTAGCACACGGCAAACGGATTAATATCCTTACAGCGGAATCCGCCTTCGAGGCGGTATTCAGCCCAGTAAACCTGCCTACAGTGTCACTGGATCCGAAATGGATACAGTGTATAGATTCTCTAGGAGCGGAAGATGTGAAATACTATTTCGCCCCGCAATTTGAAGAACTGAATGACTTAGAATATGAAGAAGAATATCCTCTGCCAATTGAAATTCTGCCTCTCCCACAATACGCCTGTATAATCTATACAGATAGCTTTGTACAGCATTTCAACGTAGAGAAAAAATCCTACGATGCAGCCTGTGCGATCATTAAAGGTCGTTGGCTGTGTGGTAAAATAAGACCGAAAGTAACAAAAACTGAATCTGTAAGAAACTGTTCGGTTCAGAGAACTGAAATCAGATCTTTAAAGATGGCGCTCGAAAATGCAGAACGTGAATTCCCGACACTTATCGTGTGTGATTCTCATTTTTGCGTCAACTCTTACAACAATAAACTGCAGAGTTGGATCGAAAACGACTACAAAGATGACACAGGGGCCACAATAAAGCATAAATTGCTCTGGAACGAGGTAGCTCTTTTAAGTAAAGAACTACAAAAGACTCACGTGATTCACGCACAGAGTCTTCAACGTGATGGCGTTCACGTTGCAGGGAATTCATTGGCTAATACAGCCACAGCGGAAGCAACTAAACCGGCTTCCGTAGCCACAAAAAAGCGTACAGATAAATACATAGACGGGGAAACCATGCTGGCAGTAAAAACGACCGTAAAAGGCGACTGTGCAGCGCTACCCGTAAACTATGCACTCAATTATGCATACATAATCGATGCAAACTCCGTTCCTTTTGCTCGAATCCCTGGAGTGGGGGACAGAGTAATTCCAAACACGAACAGGAGAAACTTATTAATAGCAGACGCACACATGGGTGAAGGTCCAAGGCACATTAAGATGAGGGAATCTCTGACTGAATTGCAATCAGAGTACTGGTGGCCGGGAATGAGTGTACAACACCAAATACATGTGAAGAACTGTCCCAACTGTGACAGGGATCGCAGTAATGAACCGGTCCTGCCTATTGCCCAGTTACCATTTGCAGAAAGGGTAATGATGTCTATGAAACCTGCAGCGTCCTATTAACAGTTAAGACGAAAAGCACTTAAAAAATGAGGCCCCCAGCGCTCGGCTGACGCTAGAACGGTTATAAAAGATTTGCGAGTCTTTATCGGCACATACGCAATTACCACGTTCCATTCTGACCAGGGTCCTGCTTTCAGCTCTCGAGCCTATAAGGAGGCCATGGCCAGCATGGGAATTGGGTTGCAGTATTCTTGTCCGTCGCACCCCGAAGGGAATAGTGTGGTAGAAAGAAAAAACCGTGACATAAAGCAATCTATAACAGCGAAGGTATTAGGTTCAGGCGCTGGGTGGGTCAAACATTTAATAAGAGTCCAGACTAGTCTTAACAACATGCCAAGAAATTCTCTAAAAGGTTTCAGCCCATACGAACTATTGTTCGGAATTAGAATGCGAGTTCAGGACCTCGATAGTCAGATGTCAGTGGTACAAGAAAAAACAACAGACTTTGACATCAAAGATCGTTTGGCTGTTTTACAGGAACTGAATGAAACAAGAAAATCATTAAGCAACATAAAGTTAAAGCAACAGCCAAGTACCACTGACGAGGCACCACCCGCAACAGCCCCAGCTAGGCCTGTCTGGATTCCAAAGATTGGGGATCTAGTCAGAGAAAAGATCGCGGTGAAGAAGGAATTTGGGCCTTCTTACAGAAAAGCAGTACCTGTCTTGGCAGTCACCGGAACAAGATCAGTTGTGCTACCGCCCCTTGCTGGTAAAAAGGAGAACAGAGTCGTGTCTATCGATCTGGTAAAACCACAAGCATGTGGCCTATAATCAACAGTAGGCCCAGTGGACTCCCAAGAAACAACAGAATACCCAAACTTGCAACAATCCAAGAGGTTCAAACTGAAAGACTAATCACATTCGATCAGCCTGAAGTGCACAATGAAGGACTATGCAATAATGCCATGGAACTCGTGCCTCTTGAAACACAGATTGAAACAGTTCGTCATGAAACAGCACCAGTCTACAATGATGTGGCATCAGAAAGTGCTACCGAGAGACAGATTGAAAGAACAATCCCATCTATTGACAGAACTGCCTCTGGTTATTTCATCAACTTCGACAACTTCTCTGAAGATCAAAACGACCCCGAAGTGATGCCAGAAACAAAAAAGTATTCTAAAGAAAATACAACAGGACTCCTTCAACAAATCAAAGAACTATATCTGGATTCACCGTTGATTGAGCATTGGATTATCTCAGGGGTATTCATACTCCTACTATGCCTAATTTTAGTTTTAATTTTAGGGAAGTTCATTACAATTGAATGGACACAGCAAGTCAGAACATCAACCTAGTCCTGAAACCACACAGATCATCCCACGTGAAGAAAAGAGAACTGTCAACAGTAAATGTCACAGCAATTCCAATACCTGGTGGGGTAGTATGGGAGAAAACAGACTATGAGATCTATGATCCGGTCGAAATCCTGAAGTATCCTCATCAACTAAAGGTTTCCTTAAGTGACTTTGTGACACCGAGTACATTCTCTGATGATTGGGACTTTAACAGTATTAATGACATGATGTCTGATTTAGTAATGTCAGCTAGATTCACAGATCATGATTATTTACAAGGTTCATCTAGATATGAGCAGTTATTCTGTTACACCCACTATGGGGATCATTACCTGCATAAATCTGCACAGCCTAGAAATGTTTTTATGTATAATCAATGGGAACATTGTGCTACACCACCTAAAAGCAGTTCTAAAGCTTTTTTTGAGAAATTCAAATACTTCTCAGGGTTTAACACCAGTGATGCAGAAACGTTTTATTACAAACTGTTAGATAAAACAGGAATGAAAACAATGCTGACAAATTCTAAATTGATATATTCAGAAGCATTTTATGACAAAATGATGACATTTGGTTTTGATTATTGGAAAAATAATATTGAAACGAAAACAATCTGGGGTACAAAAGATTGGCAGGTGCAAGGCATTGAAGCACTATTTAGAACCTGCATGATACCAGAACAAATGTTATTTTTAAATGACACAGTACACCAAACATCTTGTCTTGGCCTAGCTAAGATCAAAGACCTTAAAACACCGTCTATACCAAAGCCAATACCTGAAAATGCAATCACAGATATTGAGTTAGACGTGTCACAAATTTTACATTTCAACAGAACACATCCTGATTGGAAAAATTGGTTAATCTGGCCTACAGACACAAATAACTGTCAAGATAGATTCCTGAATAAAACACAGGTGTTAAAAATGACCAGATTAGACCCTAGATACTCCCAGAGACAACATCCAGGGATTATAACAACATACAGTGTAGGGAAACTCTGCCTTGAATGGCTAACTTCGTCCACACTGGCTGAAATTAAGCAACACTTGTCTTTATTAAAAGATGGTGCTGATTTGCGCGATTTCATTCTTGGACCACGCAAACAGCGTCAAAAGCGTTTCATAGCGACCAGTATCTATGCTGCTTACAACGAGGCTTGGAAAGTAAAGCAAATTGAAACTGCTGAAAAAATTCGAGAAATTGATCGTATTAATTTGGAGAAATCACTTTCTGTAGTAGACAATGGGTTAACGACTCTGTCTTCCAGAATATATTCGTTGGACAATATTGTATCCTCTGCCTTTGATGTGATAGACAGAGATTTGCTAATGTTACAACATGGCCAGTCTCAATTACGCTCTATTATAGAACTAGGCTGGACGCTGCAAAATCTTCGTTCAGGCTATGTGCCTTGGCGTTTAATCAACACAACGTCATTATTTTCCAGTTTTAACCTTACTGATAAACAGATCAGTTTGGCACAGAAAGGAGCAGACTATACAATCCTGAGCATCGAAAAACTCGAGAGATTACCATTGACAATGTCAGAGAGTCCTGTCATTGAATGGGTAATACACGGAATTATCACAATTCCGATAACAACTTTCCGATTTAAAAAATGCCTTGAGTACATACCTGCTGGCCAGTATGAACAATTGGGTAAAGGATATGTAAAATCTGAATGGAAATTACCATACACACATTCTTGCTACAGTGACAGCGACAAAAATGTATTTCTTAGTGGTGAAAATTGTAAACATTCACTAAGCGGTATACTTTTGTGTCAGGGTATTAATTTACACGGAGCATGTGATGGAAATTCGAAAAACCTTTCATGCCACCAGCTAGTCACACCTGCAACTCAGATAGAGCCCTTCTTTATGCAACTTTCGAACGGGAGTTACATTCTTAGAACGGATCACAGATGTTGTGGCCTCGTGCCAGGGAAAAGTTATCTAGTAGAAGTAACATCCATGGTCAAATGCTGTATGCAAGCATTGTTTTCGAGTGGGCCTCCAGACATAGTGACTCCCATCTGGCCTCGTCTGAATCTCTATTCTATACGAATTGATACATTAAGCAAAATGAAATCTGTACTTTTACAGACAACAGTGCCTATAACGTCATCTAAAGAGACGTATGATCTTCTAGTTGCAAGGACAGCTACTGAAATTCATGACCTTTTATCAACAAATTGCCCCGTGCATTTCGTAGAAATTTTCAGCCAACTCCTTAACATGTCTAGCGCAACAAGCATCCCAGGCATATTTAAGACAGTCTTTACGGGACTGCTAACACCCTTCCAGGCAATTTTGGGAATCTTTCCTAATTTTGTGCACTCCATTTTTGGCGGCATACCATTGTTTTTGGGACTCGTTGCAGGGATTCTATTTTTGACCCTTCTGCTACGTTATGGCAAGCCTCGGCTCAGACATAGCTCCCATGGGAATGGAAGAGACAATCCTAGCAATGCGCTACCGGGACAGGATAACTAACGTCCTTGGATTGGCCAGGCTGAGAGATCTAAACATGACCTGGTTCCTTTCATTCAGACCGATATGGCAAAATTGCATTTTACCTGTGCTACGGTGTATGCTTTGCGGCGATGAATGCGTGTTGGACATCTGTCTTTCACTTCCATCAGCAGTACCAATGGACGTCGATACTTTGCTCAGTCCAATAACGGCTCACGCATTGTGTTGTCCCCAGCGGCTACCAATCCTGATGACGGCATTCGTGGAGACTCCTGTACTACAACCAAGTGGTAACAGTGGAGCGAGTGACAAAAGCAACATCATCCAGGTACAACGTTCTGTGAGCATTGCTGGTCCTGCCTTCGATGACAGCAATCATTCTCACACCTGCCAAGTTACAGCGCTATCTAATTTGGTTGAACTATCACCTGAATTTGTAGACCAATTCTTTGAGAGCCTGTCTGATACGATGTTCTCACCCGTACAGAAACAATAACTTTTGAGAAGCTTTCCGACACACAGCGTTCCCATGAACTCTGAATTCGGCCTTCAGTTTTGATCAACAAAAACTACCAAGAGCTTTGGAAATCTATTTTCTTTGAATTGGACAATTTTTCTAATATTCACCCTTTTTTGGCACGAACAATTCTTTGCTTAACGTAAAAACTATTCTTAGAGAACAGAAGCTTCACACTTCTATTTCTAAACACATCTAGAGACATAACAACACCAGCCTCTAGCACACATGTTATTACAAT
Source organism: Lissotriton vulgaris (assembly GCF_964263255.1). Lineage (NCBI taxonomy): Eukaryota > Metazoa > Chordata > Amphibia > Caudata > Salamandridae > Lissotriton > Lissotriton vulgaris. Next base: position 1,068,315,425 of record NC_141698.1, on the reverse strand, counting down.
GCATTTTTATGTGATGATTTATCTCGCCTTTCTTCTGTCAGAGATACTTCATGTGTAATTCTTCATGCATAATCGTTCATTGATTTCATATGCAATAATTTTTTGAATGATTACTATGCTTTAAAAACGTACAGTACCTAAATTCATGTATTACAAGTACGCCTATTTCGAATGCATTTATGTATTTTGGGGTGGGCAATGTTACACATGCATCTAATTGCTTAGTTTTAGTAATTTTTGATGGACATTAACCCGTGGAGTGGGTGTTGCGTGTTTATCTAGGTTCCTGATCGATACCGTGACCTTATGCCCCTATTCGGCTATAAATCCATTTATTCCTTATATTGGCATAACCGTTCAAGTGCGATTTTCTGAAAAGTCATCTCTGGCCTCACACGAACAGAGCCACATTCCAGCGTAGCTCTCTGCCACTTCCTTTGCGACCAATTAGTGCAATGACAGAGCAGCAGTCACTATCTGATATTCCTAGATAACACTCCAAATTCTTCAACAAGATAAAAACTTAGCAAACCTGGAAATCCCCGCTTGCTATGTTTTGATTAGTAACGGAACTCTAATGAGCAACTGATAACTATCACTTCCTAGTGACATCTTTAATTGACGTCTTATGTCCAGCAAACTTGCGTCAAACCCGGCACCTGTCAGGTATAAATATTACCAACGTTGCCTTAAGCAATGAGAGCTGCAAGCTACTGTTGCTGATGCTGGCTGCCTGCACGACCCCGTGTTGGTAAATCTAGCACTCTGTCGCTGCAGCCTGCTATCCTGTGGTGGTGAAGCTGCTGATACCATTATCGCCGCTAAAGCGCGAACTATGGTGCAGTACGCTTAGGAGCTGAACAGCCGTCCCTCTGCGAAAACATCCAGCAGATTCCAGCTGCCCGCGGACGCTGTCCCCCCTCCTTCCTCGACGCGCTGAAGAGAAGTCGCTGCCTTTCTCCTGCAGAGAAATCCAGCCACGGCGTTTCCGGTTTACCCTCGCGGGTGACTGGGATATTGAGAGAGACCCCTGAAGGAGATACCAATCCTCCATCATTCTATTCAGAGGTATGGTGTTGACTAAACCCTTAGACGAGAATTCTTGAAACAAACCTTGGCAAAACCAACTTAACTTAAAGCTACTTAACTTACTCCCCTTTCACGTGTTAGGCTTAGGTCAGGCACACTGGGGTAGGCTTAGTTAGAAGCACCAGTTGAGTATGTTAGCCTAATGTATATATGACTGTATATATGTTTTATTACTTTTAAACCATTGTATGGCTAAGAAACCATATCAATGCTTTTACAGTTCTATTTCGCAATACTTATCTTACTGTACGTACTTTTTATAATAACAATTATTGCAATTGTGGCAATACATTTCTCTTGTACGAGAAAAAAGACTGTTCAATAAATGTTAACCTTTATTGACAAACGCCCGTCTCTCTATTCTCTACATACCGTGAAAGTAAACTGCACTAGACTGACTGAGTGAAATACATGTCTATTGTTTCACACGACCCTAGAGATTGACTCTTGATCTGAGGAGCAAAGTTGTCATGTTGCACGGTTGTTGGAAAGCTGAATCCCTTCTTGTCTGTGCCAAGGAAGCTGATCACTTCCTATGCAGAGAAGAAAGTTTCCAGTGACCTCTGAGCTAGTTGGTAACACAACCCAATTAAGTTTAGCATAGTCAGTGGAGGCCTGGAATATCCGCAGTTCCACGTCGATACTACTGTTTATGTTATTCCAATGCGCAGGGCCTAGTGGGAAACTAGGAACTACACTACAAGGACAAAAGAGAGGTAAGTGAACTTAAAAAAATAATTCTCTTCCAACTTCTGCTTACCCCCCTACCCGCCCCACTACTGCTTCGTGGGAGAAGCTGCGACTGAATAGGAATGTTAGAGTTAAGTGTGCATTTATTCAACAAGACACAGAAAGCACCGACATGTATCAAATTAGCCAGTTAATTGCAACAAACATGATAAAATGTCTTCTTGTTGTGTCCTCAAACCACCTAAAGTCCAACAGCTTATTCCAGACACAGGAGTTTACACCCATTCAGATTCTGTATAAATATGACTTAAAATTTAGCATTTTTACCTCTTTGCTTAGTGTCCTGAATCCAGCAGTTCAGCTGTCTGACTTCCTTTTGAAGTCTTAACATAAACTAAATTGGGATGGGGGTAAGAGTGGAGATTAGCATATTTTACTACAACATCTGGAAGAACTATGCGGCATATTTACATGAGAATGGCAAAATGCAGCGTTAAGCCAAAATGGCTAACCTCATGCGCCGCCATTCTGAAAATGCAGGGATGTGCTGTATTTACAATGATACAGCACACCCCTGCATTTTCCCTAGCGCTGGCGCTAAATTCAGCTGCCTAGCGCCAACACAAGCACCCTTGCACCATAGTGCCAGGGTGCCTGCATTGAAGGTATGATTTTTTATGTGCAGGAAGGTGTCTCTCCCTACACAGAAACAATCAATAATGGTGATTTGTAACTCCTATGTGTGCTGCATTGTGCAACACACATAGAAGTTGCAAATCGTCATGTTTTTTAATGATTGTGTGCAGGAAGGGGCACAGTCCTGCACATAAACCATCATTCATGGCAATTTGCTGTTTCTATGTACTGCACAATGTAGCACACATACAAACAGCAAAAACTAGGAGAAATTTATAATTTCTCCCCGTTTCACCATGTTAAGACCAGGTTGTTTTTGGTCTCAACCCTTGTAAATAGGAGGCAACATCAAAAAGCAGTGGGTGTTGCAATGGAACAACTACTGCAACACACATTGCATGCCCCTTTCACACTAGGTGTAGTGTGAAAGGGAGCCTTATTTACAAGGCATAGTAAGCCACGTTAAGTGGCTGAACACCGCATTGTAACGCGGCTTAACGCCGCCTTGTAAATAAGGCGAAGGGTTTATCGCCACAGGAACGTCATAAAAAGTGACGTTCCTGTGGTGATAAACTTTTGTATATATGCCCCTATATATTTTGCCATTTTCAGTCTGCTGTTTTCATGCAGCTCAATAGCTCAGTGCAAATGTCTGTACAAAAGTGCAATTCACCATATCTCTAGGTCAGAACCAGCCTAGCTCGTGGGCTTAGAAGGAGCCATTTTTAAAATGAAAATGTTTGCTCTTTGCCATTCACAAAATGAATTCTTGGCAGGGCATTGTAAGGGGAAGTTGGAGCAGTACTCCCCCCACTGAGGCATCTATCGCTAGAGACATTAACTAACCCCCATTGCACTAGCGCTCTGTTTTGAGAAGTTGTAAGTGTGATCTCCACATAGGATTTATTCAGTTTTCCAGGATTAATATCCGTTTTATCCAGCTCATAGTATGGAGGACAGAGACATTTCTGTTTGTAGCAAAGTTTCTTTATTTTAATTCATATGACAAGGACAGCCGACACGTGTTTCGCCCCCTCTTGGCGAATTGCACCGGGGCTTTCTCAAGGCTGTTGGAAAAGGAATGAAACAGAATGTTTCAAGATTATGTGGTCTATGAGCAGTTTGACCCCAAGAGAAACCAAAGATAACACCTAGTGTACAGGAGTGGTTGGATTGGTTCTGTGATACCATATCACCTAAAAAGATTATGTGCGTGATCAGGAAAAGTCTTAGTGCCAAAGTCAAGAGCAGTGATTAGAGAAATGCCAAGAAGCCGTGCGGGACAAAGGTCCAGAGAAAAAAACCTTATGGATGTGTTTCAGTATTTATTCCAGAGGATAGCTAGATTCGGTTAGCGTCAGAGGAAATGTCACTATATTTGGTTAGTCAATCAAAGAAATACCGAAGTATCAAAGCAAAAGAATAAAGTGAGTAGAAAAATACAGCGTGGTCGAAAAATACAATCATCATACCTAAATGGATTAAATCACGTTGGCGATTCTTATTTCCAGATATGTACAGTGTCCGAAATTTTAAAAAACCTAATTCTTCAATATTAAAATATTTCCTGTTGATTTAAACAGAACGATTCATAAGTGCAATTGTATTGACCTCCAGTCTTGTATACAGCGTATTGAGTAAAACATAATGACAGGCAGCTTTGCAATATATAAGGACAGTGTGTTTTAAAAAAAACAATTTACCAAACATAAATTACCATATTTATGGTGTCTATACATGGTGTTTATCTAATCCATTGACAGTATTGCCTAGTAGTTAATATGCTTTTGTCACAAGGGCTAAGCACTCAAACGATCTTGTCTCAGCAAATATTTCAAAGGATGATAGTCCTACATTACATTTAGGTTATAACACCTATATTGCAAAGGCATATGATAGCCTGTTGTCAGCAATATCTGATTAAATGTACACATGCTATAAGGGTTGTTTACGCTAATACACAGCACATATTTTTGCACATTATTTATCACACTCATTTTTTTATACTTTTATTACACATATTGTTCCATGGTTACAAGCGGTGTGTACTAATAATTCCTCAAAACGAACCTTTGTTTATAGATGTTGTATAGTACTGTGAGATATTTTAGTGGCGGTGGGGGTTAAATAGGTTTAGAGAAAATAATAAGCCTCATATCGGTGCATCTATTGAAATATTTTAAAGAGGCAAGGTCTCCCTGCTTAATCCGCCCGTTTGGGAAAAAGTATGTGACTTTGACCGGCCGAAATGCCGTAGGTCATAATCCTATTGAGTATCAGGAAGTTCTCGATAGAAGGTTTGGTGGGTTGGTGTTACGCAAGCAAAGAAAACGGCGTGCAACCCGAAAACTGAATAAATCCTATGTGGAGATCACACTTACAACTTCTCAAAACTGTTTCCTTAAATTGAAGCCCAAGAGGTCCAGAGCTTCGAGTGTGTCTCCACCCACAGATTAACTATACTTATTCAAGTGTTGTCCAAAGCCTTAAAACCCTTGGGCCTTTGCTTCTCTTTCTGCACTAGCGCTCTGTATTCACTGTCAGAGGACTGTCGTGAGTTGGTGCCCAGTGCATTGTATTGTGATTCACTACCAGAGGACCTAGGGTGAGCTGATGCACAGTGCACTGCATTGTGGTTCACTACCAAAGGGTCTGTGGTGAGTTGGTGCCCACTGTACAGTGACTCACTACCAAAGGACCTGGGGTTTGTTGCTGCCCAGTGCACTGCATTGTGGTTCACCACCAGAGGTCATGTAGGGAGTTGGTGCCAGTGCACTGCATTGTGGTTCACTACCACAAGGCCTGTAGTGAGTTAGTGCCCAGTGCACTGCATTGTGGTTCAATACCAGAAGACCTGGGCTGAGTTGAAGGCCCAGTGCACTACATTGTGGTTCACCACCAGAGGTTCTGTAGGGAGTTGGTGCCAGTGCACTGCATTGTGGTTCACTACCACAAGGCCTGTAGTGAGTTAGTGCCCAGTGCACTGCATTGTGGTTCAATACCAGAAGACCTGGGCTGAGTTGATGCCCAGTGCACTGCATTGTGGTTCACCACCAGAGGTTCTGTAGGGAGTTGGTGCCAGTGCACTGCATTGTGGTTCACTACCACAAGGCCTGTAGTGAGTTAGTGCCCATTGCACTGCATTGAGGTTCAATACCAGAAGGCCTGGGGTGAGGTGATGCCCAGCGCACTGCATTATGATTCACTACTCGAAGGCCTGTAGTGATTTGGCACCAGAGCTATGCATTGTGGTTCACTACCAGAGGGCCTGTGGTGAGTTGTTGCCCTGTGCACTGTATCACTACCAGAGGGGCGGTAGTAAGTTGGTGCTCAGTGATCTGCTTGTGCTTCACTACCAAAGGGCCTGTAGAGAGTTGGTGCCAGTGCACTGCATTGTGGTTCACTACCAGAGGGCATGTAGTGAGGCAGTGCCCAGTTCACTGCATTGTGGTTCAATACCAGAAGGCTGGGGTGAGTTGATGCCCAGCGCACTGCATTATGATTCACTACCTGAAGGCCTGTAGTGAGTTGGCGCCAGTGCTATGCATTGTGGTTCACTACCAGAGGGCCTGTGGTGAGTTGTTGCCCATGCACTGTATCACTCCCAGAGGGACGATAGTAAGTTGGTGCTCAGTGAACTGCCTTGTGGTTCACTACCAGAGGGCCTGTAGTGAATTGGTGCCTCTGCACTGCCTTGTGGTTCACTACCAGAGGGCCTGTAGTGAGTTGGTGCCACTGCACTGCATTGTGGTTCACTACCACAAGGCCTGGGGTGAGTTGATGCCCAGCGCACTGCATTATGGTTCACTACCAGAGGTCTTGTAGTGAGCCAGTGCTATGCATTGTGGTTCACTACCTGAGGGTCTGTGATGAGTTGGCGCCAGTGCTATGCATTGTGGTTCACTACTTGAGGGTCTGTGGTGAGTTGGCGCCAGTGCTATGCATTGTGGTTCACTACCAGAGGGCCTGTAGTGAGTTTGTGCCAGTGCTATGTATTGTGGTTCACTACCAGAGGGCCTGTGGTGAGTTGTTGCGTGCACTGTATCACTCCCAGAGGGACGGTAGTAAGTTGGTGCTCAGTGAACTGCATTGTGGTTCACTACCAGAGGGCCTGTAGTGAATTGGTGCCTCTGCACTGCCTTGTGGTTCACTACCAGAGGGCCTGTAGTGAGTTGGTGCCAATGCACTGCATTGTGGTTCACTACCACAAGGCCTGTAGTGAGTTAGTGCCCAGTGCACTGCATTGTGGTTCAATATCAGAAGGCCTGGGATGAGTTGATGCCCAGTGCACTGCATTATGGTTCACTACCTGAGGGTCTGTGATGAGTTGGCGCCAGTGCTATGCATTGTGGTTCACTACCAGAGGGCCTGTAGTGAGTTGGTGTCAGTGCTATGCATTATGGTTCACTACTTGAGGGTCTGTGGTGAGTTGGCGCCAGTGATATGCATTGTGGTTCACTACAAGAGGGCCTGTAGTGAGTTGGTGCCAGTGCTATGCATTGTGGTTCACTACCAGAGGGCCTGTGGTGAGTTGTTGCCCGGTGCACTGTATCACTCCCAGAGGGACGGTAGTAAGTTGGTGCTCAGTGAACTGCCTTGTGGTTCACTACCAGAGGGCCTGTAGTGAATTGGTGCCTCTGCACTGCCTTGTAGTTCACTACCAGAGGGCCTGTAGTGAGGTGGTGCCACTGCACTGCATTGTGGTTCACTACCACAAGGCCTGTAGTGAGTTAGTGCCCAGTGCACTGCATTGTGGTTCAATACCAGAAGGCCTGGGGTGAGTTGATTCCCAGCGCACTGCATTATGGTTCACTACCTGAGGGTCTGTGATGAGTTGGCACCAGTGCTATGCATTGTGGTTCACTACCAGAGGGCCTGTAGTGAGTTGGTGTCAGTGATATGCATTATGGTTCACTACTTGAGGGTCTGTGGTGAGTTGGCGCCAGTGCTATGCATTGTGGTTCACTACCAGAGGGCCTGTAGTGAGTTGGTGCCAGTGTTATGCATTGTGGTTCACTACCAGAGGGCCTGTGGTGAGTTGTTGCCTGGTGCACTGTATCACTCCCAGAGGGACGGTAGTAAGTTGGTGCTCAGTGAACTGTCTTGTGGTTCACTACCAGAGGGCCTGTAGTGAATTGGTGCCTCTGCACTGCCTTGTGGTTCACTACCAGAGGGCCTGTAGTGAGTTAGTGCCACTGCACTGCATTGTGGTTCACTACCACAAGGCCTGTAGTGAGTTAGTGCCCAGTGCACTGCATTGTGGTTCAATACCAGAAGGCCTGGGGTGAGTTGATGCCCAGCGCACTGCATTATGGTTCACTACCTGTGGGTCTGTGATGAGTTGGCACCAGTGCTATGCATTGTGGTTCACTACCAGAGGGCCTGTAGTGAGTTGGTGTCAGTGCTATGCATTATGGTTCACTACTTGAGGGTCTGTGGTGAGTTGGCACCAGTGCTATGCATTGTGGTTCACTGCCAGAGGGCCTGTAGTGAGTTGGTGTCAGTGCTATGCATTATGGTTCACTACCTGAGGGTCTGTGGTGAGTTGGCACCAGTGCTATGCATTGTGGTTCACTACCAGAGGGCCTGTGGTGAGTTGATGCCCTGTACACTGTATCACTACCAGAGGGACGGTAGTAAGTTGGTGCTCAGTGAACTGCCTTGTGGTTCACTACCAGAAGGCTGGGGTGAGTTGATGCCCAGCGCACTGCATTATGATTCACTACCAGAGGGCCTGTAGTGACTTGGCGCCAGTGCTATGCATTGTGGTTCACTACCAGAGGGCCTGTGGTGAGATGTTGCCCAGTGCACTGTATCACTACCAGAGGGACGGTAGTAAGTTGGTGCTCAGTGAACTGCCTTGAGGTTCACTACCAGAGGGCTTGTAGTGAGTTAGTGCCCAGTGTACTGCATTGTGGTTCACTACCAGAGGGCCTGTAGTGAGTTGGTGTCAGTGCTATGCATTATGGTTCACTACCTGAGGGTCTGTGGTGAGTTGGCACCAGTGCTATGCATTGTGGTTCACTACCAGATGGCATGTGGTGAGTTGTTGCCCTGTGCACTGTATCACTACCAGAGGGACGGTAGTAAGTTGGTGCTCAGTGAACTGCCTTGTGGTTCACTACCAGAGGGCCTGTAGTGAGTTAGTGCCCAGTGCACTGCATTGTGGTTCACTACCAGAGGGCCTGTAGTGAGTTGGTGCCACTGTATTGGGTTCACTACCACAAGGCCTGTAGTGAGTTAGTGCCCAGTGCACTGCATTGTGGCTCAATACCAGAAGACCTGGGCTGAGTTGATGCCCAGTGCGCTGCATTGTGGTCCACTACCAGAGGGCTTGTAGTGAGTCAGTGCCCAGTGCACTGCATTGTATTCTAGGGTCACAAGCTACTGCACTGTTTCCATTGGTGAGTAACTCACAAAAGAGCTGCCTCTGTACTTCACTAAACTACCACTCTGCACTGCATTCATGGGACACTGGCTCACTGCACTACAGAGTACAAATACTCACCCAAAAATGGAAGAAGTGGGAACTAACAGCTTGTTCAGCACCTTATACATCAAAATGAAAGAAATAAACCAGCACACTGCAAAGCATCCCACTGGCACGACGTCACCACAGTGCACTGAATTTAAAGGATACTACTGGACACCACCAGTACTGCATTCTAGAGACAATAGCCCTTGGTACACTACTGCCCCATAGGGGGAGAAAGCCAATCGGTAATTGCTCTGCAAGGCCCCTAACCTGCCACAGTGCACTGCATGAGAGGGATACTGCCCTCCCTACCCCACCGCACTGGCCTTGTCAAAGCCTCTTTTATTGGGCTCACTTTATGAACGTTTATGTGAAAGGTGCCTCGATGTGAGCACAGAAAGCGCTATCCGGATCAGAATGCATAATTTTAAGAATGAAGCCATTTTTAAATGGATATAGTATTTCAACATGACTTCACGGAATCTGATTGGATCTCAGACAGCCAGGGCTTTAAATGGGCCGGTACTGTCTGGTACTGAGGACCTGCACTTTTAGCCCTGCTGTAATACATTTAATGGGAGAGTGCAGGCACTTCTCAGAGGCAAATAGGTATTCTGAATAGAGAGTACCAGCACTTCTATATTTCCATTTAAAGCACTGGTGACAGCAAAAAAACATCCACCCAGCACGTGCTGCCTTCATTGGAGCAGAAACCCCATTCCTGAGGACTTGGAGAATGTGCGCTCTGGTTTGTGGAAACCGACAGCTTGCAGAAGTCAGCTCCCTTCCTAGCAACCACGGCTTCATGAAATGACCGAGCCCGTGACGTCACGCCCCCCAGGGAGCTCTGCGTGCAGCGCAGCGTGGCTGCGATGTCTAACAGCGCCCCTGGGAGCGCCATTCCTCGAATTACCCATCAGTCTCATTCTGCATAATTGGCAGGGCGTGGGATTACATCCTCTCCCCGCGTGCGCTCTGGCCTGTATATTTTAATTCACAGCTCTTTCCAATTCTTCACAAAGGCGCCACCATGTTGTTTTGAGAAAGCTGCGGTGTGAGGTGATGTAGAGGAATGGGTCTGATGTACAGGGCCAGAATTTGCACCGGTGGCGCCTGGTGCATCAATCTTTTGTGGCACCCTCCCCCCTCATGATCTCTTTCTCTGATTCCCTCACTACCACCTGGCAAAAGTGCCCCTCATCTCTCCATAACCCTCTCTCACATACATGTCATTTGTTTTAAAGGCTGGCTTTACCAATCCACTCAGCTATCCACATGAAATACAGATCTGCTCTTTACAGCAGGCACATTAACCCTCTGCGCTACTTTATGATGAGTCAAAACTGCCTCTAGACAAAACTCTGATCTCTCTCTGTAGCAGGAACATTCACCATAAGAGTTATCTTGACATTTTAATTGCAGCCTGGAAGCTGGAAAAAGAAGGAACTCTGCAGCAGGTGTTTTTATATCATATGCTAAACACACTGCCCCCCTGAGGTTAGTGCCCCCTACAGATCAGCGCCCAGTGCAGCTGCACCGGTCGCACCACCCTAAAGCCGGCCCTGTCTTGACATTTTATGCTGCTTCCTGAAGGCTGGACACACAAGGAACTCAGCAGAAGGTGCTTTTAGTAAGTTATTGCTAAACACAGCGCCCTACCTGAGGTCAGTGCCCCCCTTCGAGGTCCGCGCCCAGTGCGGCCGCAACTGTAGCACCGCCCTAAAGACGGCCCTGCTGATGTACCCCACTGTTTTGTGAGCTCAGAACCTGCAATTCACAAAATCACTGGGGTTGCTTCCAGAAAATAGTGTGTTAAGATGTACAAGCCCCTTTTGTGAGTCAAATACTTCTTCCAGAGTCATGAAAAGGATTCTACAACACTTTTCAAGTTTGCAATTACGAGGGGGTGTAAAAAGCACATTCCCCTCTCAATTGCAAGTCCCAAAGGCGATGTATCAATCAATTGTGACTACAATTATGGTTGGAGTTCATTGATCACATCATGATACCAAGGTTAGAGCGTTAGCTTATTCACAAAGAGGAATTGTCCCCCTGGAACAGCTTCTCTTTGGAAATCGTGTCAGGCAACCTCGCCAATATGTTTTCGCAAACAGGATTATTTTATTTAAGGCAGCATCTGTTCCTGCTGCTCTTTTTTTAGGTTGAGCCTAATTTGGTGCTCACATGCACTGCTCGCTCTACGAGGCATGCGGTAGTCGAGTATGCTGTAGAAGCCTCGCCCACTCTCCTCCCATACTTTTCATTCGCTGTTGTCATTGTCCTTGGTAAATCCTGACTTCCGATTCATTATGAGGCTTGTTTGTCCTTCCTTCTCACCGCCTTTTAGCCATTTGTTATCGCCCATGATGACTGGACCTTTTACTTGACTCTTATACGGTTGGCTTTATCTAGGGGTTCAGCATTAGTTTGTTTATGGGCACTTATGGGGACTATGGTGGATGCAATTTAATTGTATTTGTATCCAGAACGCGACGCCCACTTTAGGGGATAAAGATTGTTTAACACGAATCCTTTTCCCCGCAGGCTATTACAACGTGGTCGTTACTACGACCGCATTGTAACAACGCATACCATTACCCCGCAAGTCGTAACAATGACTTGCGGAGGGGTAAGAAGGTGTTGGATCTAAAATCCAACACCTTCCCTATTGTTGCACAGACTGGAGTTGGAATAGTAAAATATACTATTCCGATATCCAGCGCCCCCCCTAGAGCCAACAGTTGTTATGACTTGCGGGTAATGGCATGTGTTGTTACAACACAGTTGTTGTAACGACCGCTTTGTAATAGCCTGCACTAAAAAGGCATACGTTGAAAGGAAACATTTTCCCTTTAGGGACGCGGCGCTCAGTTTATTTATTTATATTAAATGTTTATGTTGAGCCTGGCGTCCACTTCTGGGACACCGCTCTCTGTTTATTTATTTGTTTATTTTTAACTTTGATAATGAGCACAGTACCCGCTTCAGGGACACTACGCTCAATTTCTTTTTTCTTTTTGTACTTTAAAACTGAGCATGGCACCGCTTCAAGGATACTGCGCTCGGTGTTAAAGTAAAAAAAAAAGAAAGACACCGAGCGCATTGTCCTTGTAGCATTGCCGCGCTCAGTTTTACACTGAAGCAAGCATTTGTAATGCAATAGGTCCCGCATTTACGTGAGTTTAAGCTATTGGCATTGTAAATGACAATGCCTTAGGCATATCCAATGCCAATAGCCTAAACTTGCGTAAATGTGAGACCTATTACATTGCAAATGCTTGTTTAAAGTCTTTCTTATTTCGAAAAAGGAACACAGAGATGAAGTAATTCCGTCTCTTGCAGCCCACCATACCTGCTATTGCAAATAATCAGAGAGTCTTAAATATTGAGTAACTAATAGTCACTAGTAACTTCACTTTCGGAACCTGTAAAAAAAAAAATGCAATGCAACCATTAGTGTACAGGTCACGTTGCAAATTGCATCCTTGTTTGCAAACAGATCAGTGTGCAAATTTCACCTCTGTGATATGCAAATGACAACAGTACATCAGGCCAAACGTCTTGCTTTCCCTCATGTCATTGAATGCTAGCTGTGCATATTTGATGTGTTTCCATTAGTCTTGGGAAGGGCTCAGTAAAGCCTTTTAATGCTGTGAAGAACACCTCAAATGGCCCCACCTCTGGAGCATGGATTTGCGGAATCCCCAGTAAAAGGGTGTTTTGAGTTCTGGGCATGTCCTCTCATCTAGAAATAACTCCAATTTTGAGATCGCTCATTATAATCCAGCATCCTTCTGGTGTGGCCATTTATGGTGGCATTGTAGGGCAGCTGCTTACAGTGGCTTTGATGCAGATCTGGCACTTACTGGAAGATCACAAACCAAAAAGGCTGACAGGCAGTGAGCTTGTGTCTGAGCCTGATAATATATAAACTAACCTCTCCACCTCTGAAATCACTCCACCAAGAAAAAAGTCAAGTTCCTCACTCAGTTTCCAAAGAGGTTTGGAGCAGGGGCCTTGGGTACCTCTGCAATCTGTCTCCTCCCTTTGTTCCTGCCTGGAATCATGGCTTCCACCTCCCTTTAGTATCCTCCCCATAGAAATGGAAGAAGGCCCTCAGTGTATTGGGTCTGATGCTATGGAATAGTTAGTACCTCAGATCCTAACCTAACATTTGTTGTTCAGGAAAAACGTAAGACGTGCCTGTGGAGACGGGACTCAATTGTGACCTAATAAGGACTGCTGCACCCTTTGGCAAAGGGACAGGGCCACACCAAGCAGTTTACCAGTTTCCCCTACCTTTAACCCCTTCGCTGCGGGGTGTTTTCCCCCCGCTGTGTGGGGGGGAGGGGCGCCGCCGTGCTGGTGACGAGCTGAGCTCGTCACGGCTTCACCTGTTTTTAGAACGTTCAGCACAGCGGGGTAATTACCCCCGCGTGCGAATATTCCAACGGCCGTGACGAGCTCAGCTCGTCATGAGTGCAGCTCCACTGTGCCTCATGACGAGATGAGCTTGTCAGCATCACCCATGAGGTTAAACAGGGAAGCCTAGTGCATCTGCAGGTTCATTACTATCAGAACATTCTGTTCCCATATACAAGGCCATTGTGCCTCTGGTGGGTCACTTTTATTGGCGCGTCAGCAGTGCAATGGGCTTCCCCATATTTACAAGGCCATATAAAGTCACAGTGTGTGACTGTTCATGCCCTTGTAAATATGGGCCCCTTTCACGTATTACTCAGTATGAAATGGGTGTTCCATGGGTGTTGCTCTGGGTGTTCCCACACACAATATCCATGGAACCTGACACATTCCCAGATTTACAAAGTTTTGTAAAGCTGAATGCATCAGAATCCTACGCCTCCCCAGCAGAGGTGCAGGAGTGGCAGAACGAGGAGAAATAATTGTATTTCTCTTTTTCCCCCCTCTTTCTATGCATGGGGCATTCTGCAGCGCACACCAATGGAGGAAAACACCATCAATGATTGTTTTTGTGCAGGAAGATTTCCCCTCAACGCAGGCGCCCTTGCAACATGAGGCAAGAGTGCCTGCGCTGGCGCATGGCAGCTAATTGTGTGCCAGCACAGGGAAAAGTACAGGGAATTGTTGCATGGTTGTTAATACGAAGCATCCCTGTACTCTTAAAATGCCACAGAGCGGCACAGCAAAATGGCTCGTGGCGCCACGCTGCACCATTTTTTTGTAAATGAGGAAGAGGATGTCTGCACACATCTGCAGATCATTACCAAAGATTCCCTCGAGATTTCAGTACTGCAAGTAGGCTGCGTATCTAAACCTCACTAAAACCATAAAGATATATATATATATATATATATATATATATATATATTCACTGAAAAAACCATAGGTTATAGACCATATATAGTTAGGAATTAGCATTTACAAAACCTTGAAAATTCACTGAAAAAACCATAGGTTATAGACCATATATAGTTAGGAATTAGCATTTACAAAACCTTATTTTACTCACACAAAACCATTGAAATTTGCATATATAGTTAGTTGCACTAACTATATATCGCGCACCCGCAATCCACTGCTGATCATGTCACATATTACATCATTCATGACATGGTCAGTGACATCACTGATGACATCCTTCATGACATCTCAAATGACATCACTGATGACATCTCAAATGACATCACTGATGACATCACTGATGACATCTCATTTGACATTACTGATCACATCACTGATGACGTCATTCATGTGATAATACGATGAACCTCTTCAGACTCTTATATAACCTTAGATACACTCAGTGTAAACAGACACTCACAGACTGTCACTCATCCATGGAGCTACTCACACACCTAGTCAGTCATGCAAAGAATCAATCACACCTCCATTTCCTCAACTATACAGTAATACACACCTTACTTATTCAAACATATACTAACACATATTTACTCTCTTATACAATCTCTGATACAAGTTCACAATGATCCATACAGCCACTCACACATTCACTGGCTCTTATGCACAGTTATTTATATATGTCAACTCTCACATGTACTGTGTTTTACATATGTACTTACTTTGACATGTAGCAATGAGATATCCATTCACTCACCAATACACTCATGCACACAGTCAACCGCCCATACAGCTGTTTCCACATGCACTTTTGAACCCATACATCTAGTGAATCAACTGCTCACACATCTATGCACAGAGTCATACACCTCCCAGCCACCCACACACACACTCAGTCTCCCATACAAATACTTGGGCAACCAATCAATAACCCATATAGTTACTCATATAGCTACTGATCAACACATGCAGCAGTTTACAGAACAACAGACATAATGATGCACAAATTAAGACAGTTTAGTCACTAACCCACGCACTCAGTGAGACACATTTAATCACTCACTCATACAGTCAGTCATGCACCTACTAAATCCTTCATCCAGACACTTATACATCCACTCATTCTTCAATATGTAAGACATATTTTAACTTTACAGAAACATACAGTCACTGGATGTTGTCATCAGTGATGTCATTTGAGATGTCATCAGTGATGTCATCAGTGATGTCACTGACCATGTCATGAATGATGTAATATGTGACATGATCAGCAGTGGATTGCGGGTGCGCGATATATAGTTAGTGCAACTAACTATATATGCAAATTTCAATGGTTTTGTGTGAGTAAAATAAGGTTTTGTAAATGCTAATTCCTAACTATATGTTGGTCTATAACCTATGGTTTTTTCAGTGAATTTTCAAGGTTTTGTAAATGCTAATTCCTAACTATATATGGTCTATAACCTATGGCTTTTTCCATGAACTTCAATGGTTTTTTAATAGCAAATATCAAAAGCTGTAAAATGTATTCTTCTTTTAAAGGAAAAATATATGTTATATGTATTTAATATAATTTTTTTATGTATATACATTTTTTGAGGGAACTCATTTATCAATTATCATGCTGAAGAAGAGTGTGGGGAAAAAAAAACAAAGAGGAGGACTAAGAGGAAAGAACAATCAGTTCAAAAATACAATTGCTTTAAAGCATGAAGTGCTTTTCCACACATTCACATTTAAATAACCCATATTAGAACATACAAAATATCTACAGAGGAGACGGTGTACATTGAATTTTAGACTCTTCATTGGTACCTACATGTTGGTACTTACATCACCCACACAACACAACAGCTCTATTCAGAGCTACCCTACCTCAAAGCACTCTAAAATATTATTTTACTATTTCCCTTGGTTTTCCCCTTGTTACGCTTTCCGGAACGCTACCCGGTGCGCGGACCGGGCGCTAACCGTGCAAAAATTAGAAAAAAAATGTTTTGGTTTTTTTACATATATGGGCCTCCTCTGCCACCCTCAGAAAACCTAGGGGATCAGGATATGTCTCCCGTGCCCCCTTATACCCATTCCCAACATTGTTTATCCTTCACCTTGTGACTAAATTTGTCCGAAACACAAGATGGCGGACTCTTGTTACGCTACCGGTGAGCTACCCGGTTCGTGTACCGGGTAGCGCTTCCACCGCGAAAAATTGAAAAAAATGTATTTTATTCTTTTGCCCCGCGTGGCCCTTTAATAGCCCCCACATCAATCCTAGGGGGTCAGGAGGGGTCTACCTTGCCCCTTTCATTCATTTCCCCCTTTTTTTATTTCCACCTCTTGTCTCTCGATCCTACCGAGAGACAAGATGGCGGCCACTCCGGACTGTTTAGAATGTTGAGAGTCACCGGAGAGCCAATCCGCTTCTCCTCGCGAAGTTCCGTTACGCGTCTGGTACGCGAACCGGGGCGCTAACCGGGACGCTGTCACAGATATATATATTTTTTTGAAAGTTAATTTCTCAAAATCCACTGGAGCACATATCTTCAGACCTAACAAAGGCACATCGGGCAAACAGTCTCTACAATTTTGCCAAGTTTCATAGAAATCCATTCAGCCGTTCGAGCTAAAAGTGAGTCCAACCGCCCTATGGAAAACTCAATGTTAAAAACACGTTTTTTGGGACCCCCCTTTTTTTTTGGCCCCTGCTTGACGAAACCCCCCCAAACTTTCAGGGGACGCTCAGAAACAAAATGTGCCATTTCCCTGAACATTTCAGCCAATTCCGTCCATCAACGCCAAAGTTATTCAACATAGAATTTTCAGAAATCCCTATTCAAAAAAATCCTAACTATATATACCTACTGGCGACGGCCAGTAGGTAATATATATATATATATATATATATATATATATATATATATATATATATATATATATATATATATATATATATATATATATATATATATATATATATATATATATATATATATATATATATATATATATATATATATATATATATATATATATATATATATATATATATATATATATATATATATATATATATATATATATATATAACACATTTCTATGGCAAAATGAAACCCCTCATTTTGTTCCTTTGCAAATTAAATGTTTTAAGTGTTAACACTTTATTCCAATCAAGATGACTTCAGGTGTGCCATACTTTTGTCATAAGTAAGACTGTTAGCGCTCTAGTTGTACTTTAGAACACTCTGGGACATTCTGTCACTGGGCTATAGTTGGGCTACATCTGGCTGATATTTGGGCTACATTTGGTTTTTTTTTGTCTCTGGTGGCCATCTTTGGGCTACATTGGGCTACATTGGGCTATATTTGGGCTCTAACATATATATAGCCCAATGTAGCCCAATATATATTTTTCAAAGTTAATTTTCGTAAAAACCACTGGAGCATATATCTTGAGACATAGCAAAGGCACATCGGGCTACCAGTCCCTACAATTTTGCCAAGTTTTGTGGAAATCCATTCAGCCGTTCGAGCTAAAAGTGTGTCCAAACGCCCTATGGAAAACTCAATGTTAAAAACACGTTTTGGGACCCCCCTTTTTTCTCGGCCCCCGCTTGACGAAACCCCCCCAAACTTTCAGGGGACGCTCAGAAACAAAATGTGCCATTTTCCTGAAAATTTCAGCCAATGCCGTCCATCAACGCCAAAGTTATTCAACATAGAATTTTCAGAAATCCCTATTCAAAAAAATCCTAACTATATATACCTACTGGTGACCGCCAGTAGGTAATATATATATATATATATATATATATATATATATATATATATATATATATATATATATACATATATATCACAAATCCTGATTTCGATACCACGTCTTGAATCACGCGTAGAAACCAAACAGAACACAGACCCAGGATTATCTCAATGCTTATTTCTTTATTTTAGCCAGATGTCAGAGACGCGTTTCGCGGCGCGAACGCCGCTTGTTCACTCGACAAATTCATTTAGTCATGAAGGCTATTTAAAGTGAGAGTGCTTTTAAAAAGATGTGAATCACGTGATAACATTTTGTCATGGACATAGAAAACATGCTACAATCCTCGTATAATACCTTAATTTGTAACATCGGTTAAGGATATCGGTGGCTTTACTAAATGTACGTAAAATACGCATAACATTCTATTACGTGCAACTTGGTGCTTAACTTCTTCCATGCTGATGACGAACCCCAGCCGTCATGCACTACGGTGCTCGTGTGCTTATGACGGCTGGGGTTCGTCACGGCCCGCCCCTGTTCGTGCTGTTTACAGCACACCAGGGGAATCGCGGCCGCATCGAAGGGGTTAATAACAAATTCGCACCTTATTTAACTTTTTATATTTAGTTATTAGATTTTAGATTTCTGTATATATATATATATATATAATATATATATGATATGAGAATATGGAAATACGTGAACACAATTGTTCTCCAAATGTATTTGGGCCTCATTGAGCAAGCTCACACTCAGGTTTATGAAAATTGCATGTAGTCACATTTATATAGGTAGTCATACCCCTGGCAAGGCATCAACTCGCATTGGGATGTATAGCACACCATTCCATGAGAGCGCTTTGGAGGATAGACTCCGGATTGTGATGTGGGCTGTATGGGTGGTGTGTCGATGTCATGCAAGAAGGTCAAAGTTATATTATTACTGGGTATTGTAATGTTGCTGTGTCTTAGCGTGAAATTGAAGCAGAGTCAGGAACTAGAATGCTTAAGTGTTAGATGACAATGTATGGTTAAATCTAGAAGAAATATTTGAGGATAGGCATGGGAAAAAAAGATGCTATCTAAAAGTCCTTATAAATAACCAATACTTTGACTAATAACAATGAACAAAATGGCAACAGCACACCAAGAGGAAGTGGGGAGAACCTAACAAGTTGATCTCTGTTTCCAAAGTTTTAGTCCATCCACAAAGAGTCTACAGGCCATATCCCAGGCATTAGACTAGTATCTGTCTCTGTGGCCCTCGCCCCGCCATTTCCCTGAACAGCCCCACCCCCCATTCCTAGTACCATTCTCCGCACTTGAATCTGCTTCTTCCTACTCTTGAATCAGCTTCTTCCTACTCTAGAATCTGCTTCTTCCTACTCTTGAATATGCTTCTTCCTGCTCTAGAATCTGCTTCTTCCTACTCTTGAATCTGCTTCTTCCTACTCTTGAATCTGCTTCTTCCTACTCTTGAATCTGCTTCTTCCAACTCTTGAATCTGCTTCTTCCTACTCTCCAAGAGGCTCTTCTCTGGTCAAAGGCATCACAGCTCTAGCAAACACCACTGTTACTGATAAACAAAGCAGTGCTTAATTTGTAATAAATAAGTGCTGGTGCCAAAACTCTGGTCTTAAACCTGCGGTTGGTGCAATTAAATGTCAGTGCACCGAATGCCAAGGCTGCGTGGCTTTGAATCGACATCAGACCTCCTTACTCCACTGCCAGTCACTTCCTGTCCCTTTATCGCACTCTTACAGGCGCCTTCTTTCTGCCTTTATGGTGGTTTCTGTCTTTCCGCTTTGTTAGTTTTTATGTCTCTCGGTCTCTGATGCAGAAAACATAAGTGTTGGTTCCCAAAAATAAGTGCCGTGCCCCACACCGGCAACCACTGGCTCAAATTAAAGCACTGGAACAAACTTTTGTTATCCAGGCATCTTCTGTCCAGCAACCCTACACCCACAGCAAAAGACCAAAGGGAGGCCTGAGACCGTCAAGAATTAAAAAAACACTGAATTAGTCTTACTGTGAAAGGGCTCCAGAAAGCTGGGGCTCTATTCCACTGAGGACCAACCCCTTGTTTGACCATTTAAAACTAGAACTTAAAGTCCAGCTTTTTTCAATATTTGTTTTCGTGGGTGACTGATTCCCAAGAGACCCTGTTTCCTGGAAAGATCCAAGACATATTCTGAATGATAATGTATGTTTTTATCTTTCACATCCATGGTTATTCCATCTACTGTTCTGTTGTTAGTTACATTTTGCCACGTGTTCTCTAGACACTGGTTATTTGCTGCTCTTTGTGAAGTGCCCTGTTGGCCTAAGGGTCTGGAATGGAGGTATGGAGCTATACCAGACTGCAGAAATGAATTAAGAGAGGGGACAGTAGTTAAAATAGTAGCTAGGTAGCAAAATGCAGTGCTGAACCTTATGAAACAAAACAGCAAGAGGTAGCCAAGTTGGAGACTAAATCCTCGAGACAAGCTTGCTGCTCAAGATCCTACTCCTGTGGCTTCTAGCTTCCGAGAGGCGTCAACCGGCAGCAGGCAGTGCAGCTGAAGGCTGTGGACTCCTGGTCCTCTGAGCTGGTGCTGCTGCACAAGTGAGAGGCTTCAGAATGGCCATCTTCCTCCAGGTCATTAAGGACACAGTTTCCACTCCTGGGCTTTTTGTGATTATCTAATGTATTCTGGGTGTTGTAGTTGTGTTTTGCTTCTGTGGAACTAATTAGATCACGCTTCTCCAACAAGTAGCTTGTGAGCTACTTACTGCCTGTAAGTATCTCTCCTATGTGTAGCTTTGGCAACTAAATTAGAAGCTTGTGCTTGGTTGAATGTATATAATATGTATTTGAGGCAAACATGGATGTCTTTTCAGAACTCATAAGCTCATGTGTGGAAAGGGTGGTAGAATTTCATTAAAGGTGATATTTGAGTGAGAAATCAAAAAGTGTTAGGGAGACTTCTTAATAATATTAACTTGATGCCAGGGGCATTGCACCTGTGGCTGTTATGTATCACACATGTAGTGGCATTCCACATTGACAAGGCATTTTGACATTACTGCTATCAATCGTGCCTAATGCACTGAAGTGATCTCTGTTGGTAATTTTTTCATTTGGGGGCCACTAATTTAATCTTGTCTGACGTGGTAACTACTACATCTCTAATAATATTAGTAGCTCAGTAGGATTTTAATTGAACATAAGTAGCTCTTATTACAGAAAAGTTTGGAGACCTCTGAGTTAGACTAACACGCCAGAAATCATTGACTTGTAGGTGAGAACCTCAGGACTGGAGACAATGTCCATAATCACCTAAAGTGAGATTGGCACCCTGTAAATGTAATGTAAATTGATACTTGTATAGCGCACTACTCACCCGCAAGGGTCTCAAGGCGCTTGTACGAATACCGCTGTGGAACCCATCCTGGCTTTCCCTGTGAGGCGTCCACTCCTGGGCACCCCCAAGGTGGAAGCCAGGCATCCTTAGCGTTGTGGGGGCCGTTGTGGAGATTAAGCAAGCTGTTGCCCAGAGTTGCAGAGTGGGACTCCATGATTGGAATAGGCACCGAGGCGAGAATTATCAGGTCTGTGGAATTTTTGAGCCCAAGACCCGCCGAGGCGGGGAATTGAACGCTGGTCCCAGGCTAGACCGCTGCATCAGGGTCTGCCGCTCTAACCATTGAGCCACACTTCTCCACCCTAGTGAGATCACATTTGCTTAAAGACCTTAATACTATTTTATGTCTATATCACACACATTTTTTACTCGTTAGTGTCTGTTGGTGTTCATTCTGAAGAGTGTTCGCAATCCTGCATCTCCCCCTACAAATTTTGTTGAGGGAAATGATCACTCTCTATAACCCACCCAACATACTTCAATACTTTGAGTAATATGCAGGCTGATGCTTTTAGGGGGGATTCCAACATGCCCAAAATGCGAGTCCGCACCACAATTTATTTTTCTTAAAAAAATCAACTACTGCAATGTTGCACTGAAATTTTAAAAAATGTATGGGGCTTAGTGACAAAGTCTGAATCACTTTGGGTACGTTCAGCACATTATGATTCATGCAAGGTGCAGCTTAGATCTTGCTGGGAAGCTACCAATGAAAAAAATAATCCGGCCTCCGCCCTTTTCCTACCCTTGAATCATAAACCACTTGACCTACTATCTAGCAGTTGTTATGAGGAACATTCGACAACTGCCTCCTTCCTTACCGGAAACAGCATTCAAAGAAGTCCACTAGAGCAAAGCAGAGCTGGTATGTGTGAGTCTTATCAGAACTCCTGCCTTACCCCGGAAGAGGCTGGCAGCCATTTTGGAAGCTCTGCCATATCCAGTGGAGGTTGGCAGTCAATCTGAAATGTCCGCCTTGCTCAGTGGAGGCTGGCAGCCATAGTTTAACTTCCACCTTACCTGAGGGATGCTGCCAGTCGTGGTGGCAGCCATGGTAAAAGTTCCACGTTACCCAGGGAAGACAGGCAGCCATAGTGAAAGTCTCACTTTCCCTAATTGAGGGTGGCAGTCACAGTGAAAGTCCACCATACCCCATTAGAAGGTGACAGTTATCGTGGAGTTTTCACCTAACCCAGTGGCGAATGGAACTCAAAGTGGAAGCCCTGCCTTATCTATGTGGAGTCCGGCAGCTATAGTGAAAGTTCCACCTTAACCAGTGGAAGCTGGCAGCCTTAGTGGAAGTCCTACTTTACCTGCCTGAGGCTGGCGGTCATCGTGGAAGTCAACTTTACCCCAGTGGAGTCCGGCACTGATAGGGGAAATTGCGCCTCATCCTAGCGGAGCCTGGTAGATGTCATGGAATTTTCACCTTCCCCAGTGGAGGCTGGCCTTCATAGTGTAAGTCCAGCATTATACCAGTAGAGGCTGGTAGTCATAGTTCAACTCTAGAGAGGTGCGGCGCAGCGGCCAGGCTGGCTGACTCCGGAGCGCGGGGCTAACAGTTCAATCCCTAGTGCTGGAGGCAGCTCAGCATCATGTGACTCTGGGTAATAGCTCACTTAGTCTCCCCGACTGCCGGCAGCGCCTTGAGACCCTTAAGGGTGATTAGTTTGTGCTTTACAAATACCAGGTTAACTCCCACCTTCCCTAACGGAGGCTGGCACTCAGGATGGAAGTCAATCCTTACCCCAGTGGAGACTGGGAGTCATTGTGGAATTTTCACTTTATCCAGCAAAGACCGGCAGCCATAGTGGAAGTCCTGCCTACCCCAGTGGAGGCTGCCACTCACTATGGAACCTCCAACTTACACAGTGGAGGCTGGCAGCCATAGTGGAAGTCCTGCCTACCCCAGTGGAGGCTGCCACTCACTATGGAACCTCCAACTTACACAGTGGAGGCTGGCAGCCATAGTGGAAGTCCTGCCTACCCCAGTGGAGGCTGCCACTCACTATGGAACCTCCAACTTACACAGTGGAGGCTGGCAGCCATTGTGGAAGTCCTGCCTACCCCAGTGGAGGCTGCCACTCACTATGGAACCTCCAACTTACACAGTGGAGGCTGGCAGCCATAGTGGAAGTCCTGCCTACCCCAGTGGAGGCTGCCACTCACCATGGAACCTCCAACTTACACAGTGGAGGCTGGCAGCCATAGTGGAAGTTCTGCCTACCCCAGTGGAGTCTGCCACTCACTATGGAACCTCCTATTTACACAGTGGAGGCTGGCAGCCATAGTGGAAGTCCTGCCTACCCCAGTGGAAGCTGCCACTCACTATGGAACCTCCAACTTACACAGTGGAGGCTGGCAGCCATAGTGGAAGTCCTGCCTACCCCAGTGGAGGCTGCCACTCACTATGGAACCTCCTATTTACACAGTGGAGGCTGGCAGCCATAGTGGAAGTCCTGCCTACCCCAGTGGAAGCTGCCACTCACTATGGAACCTCATATTTACACAGTGGAGGCTGGCAGCCATAGTGGAAGTTCTGCCTACCCCAGTGGAGGCTGCCACTCACTATGGAACCTCCTATTTACACAGTGGAGGCTGGCAGCCATAGTGGAAGTCCTGCCTACCCCAGTGGAGGCACTCACAGTGAATGTGTGAGGAATCCTGTGTTTTCTGGCTGCTTCTACGTCATTCAACCTTCTACTCCTTGGTTGAAGTGGGGGGATCTGAGGGGCATCAACAAATGCTCTCCAACTTTTTCTGAAAAGCACACCCATCCCAGGATGATTAATTACCAGAGTCTAATTGCTTCAGCTGAAATGCAAGGCAGGGAGTCTCCTGTGCTGTGAAACCGTGAGTGGGGCAGACAGCTAAACAGACCTTCTAGCCAGGGTGCCTGCTTGTCTGAAAGAAATGTACTGGATAACCTGAAAAGAGGGGTTTGGAAGCCGGTATTGACTTTAATTGGTGGAATCACTTGAAGCTTCCTGATGACACAGATTTAGGGGCCTATCTATTTGAAAGGTACGCAGCGCAGCAAGTCACCCTGCTGCGCTGTATTCCAGGAAAAGGTTAGGAATTATATTTATTGCAATACAGCACATTCCTGTCCTTTCCCCAGCGCTGACGCACAATGGGATGCCTAGCGCCAACACAGGCAGCCTAGCATAATGCTGCAAGGGTGCCTGCGGATGCATGCTGGATTGTTTTGTGCAGGAAGGGCAGCACTCGCAGACTCGAGCTAAAGAAAAGAAGTGCCATAAAAACCTGTCCTCTGATGGCGGTGGGGAGGAAGCAGCGAGTCATTTAATTTATGAAGATGTGGTTAACCTTAAATTTTCTCCTCGTGAGACATCAATGTGAGGACGGGCACGAGTGCTAAGAGGAATGACGAACCTGGGAATTAAAAATCAGACTGAACACAAAAGAACCTTCATTTTAAGATGTTTACAGATTCGATGAGTTCAAGGTTATTTGTGCATCGAGTTCTTGCCACGAAAGCATCTTTTTGTCTCATGCACTGTTAAGAAGAAAGGTACAGGTGAAAACAAGCTAAAGTTAACAAAGTAGTACAATATTACCTTTAAATGTGGTTTGGCCAGAAGTGGCTTGGCTCACAGGCCCGGAAGAATCCCTCGAATCTCATTGGTAGACTTGGCAGATCCTGCAAAGACTAACAGGCAGATTCATCAAGCGAAATTGCGCTCGCAAAGGGCCAGATTCTGAGAATCTGGCCCTTTGCGAGCGCAATTTTTGCATTTGGGATTCATCATCCCAAATGCAAAATTCGCTATTTAATGTCTTTATTAGAGATTCCTTAAATGCTATTCTTCAAACATTTAAAAATTGCGAATTCGCAATTTAGAAACGCTATTTACCACGAAGTCAAACCTCGTGGTAAATAGCGAAAACTTATAAAAATGCATTTAAATGCATTTTTCTAAGTTGCATGTTACACATACCATAACATAACATGAGTATTTGTAAAGCGCACGTTCACCACTACGGGCCTCTTGGCGCTGAAATAACAGATGTTTGTTGTTACCCAACTCAATGGTACTCATTTTATCGACCCCAAATGGATGAAAGGCTGAGTGGACCCGCCGGGATTTGAACCTGTGACCATGAGGTCGAACACAGGCCCCTGCAGTAGACGCATTAGTCCACTGAGCCACCAGACCCGGCTAACGGTTACACACACACATGTCCTTTGGACATGTGTGTGTGTAACATCTGTGTAAATTTACATTTCAGGGGTGTTACAGGGTGTCCTTTGGACACCCCTGCACCCTTGAAATCGCAATCTCATTTGCGATTAGCTAATTGCTAATCGCAAATAAGGAATGACTCCCCATTCATTCCTATGGGCCTTTAGGCCCATAGGAATGAATGGGGAGTCATTCCTTATTTGCGATTAGCAATTAGCTAATCGCAAATAAGGAAGCTGTAGGAATCGCAAAAAATATTGCGATTCCTACATGAATTTCGTTTTGCGAGTCTGGAATAGCGATTCCTTATTAATCGCTATTTCAGACTCGCAAAACTTCACAATGATGAATCGGGCTGTAAGAAACGACCCGGATCATGACTGTTCCATAGACCCGTGATTCAGTTCTTCAGCTGTCTCTATTGACCCGGTCTGTGCAAGTGAGACATCCAACGTTTCCATATGAGACAGACCTGCAAAGCCCTGGTTTCATAGCACTATGCTGATCTCGGGAAAAAAAAATCTGCCTCTTTCTTTCTGCCGGGAAACAGTTTGTTCTTTGTCGCCTGATTAGCATTTGACATCCAAACTTGCAATTTGCTGTGAGTGCTTGCCATCTGCATTGTGCGCCTTTTGACAGTAGCACATTACAGACTGAAACATCAACTCTGATTCCTGTCTAGACTGGTGTGGCACATCTGGGAGAGGTGTCATCACACAAAGTGATGAAGGCCTCGCTTCTGGCTCGGAAATTACAAGCCTTGATAGGATGGCCGCAGGGCAAAGGGACAGGACTGACAGGAGAACACCTTCCCCAGGAATGTAATTGTAATTGTATTTATATTGCACTTACTACCCCTGACTAGGTGCATAATATATGTCAATTTCACTGGGGCGAATGGCACAAATTGAGTTGAAGCATTATATCTCAGTTCTGCATGTTATCCTATATCAATCCTACTCGACGCATTTCCGGGACACCGGAGCTTTATTGCACATGTATATCATCACCGCAACTTCCCTCTTCCTCATCTCAGTCATTACGTCAAGCCCTGGTACTCCTGCCAGGGCTGGACTGGCAGTAGGGGCTACCAGGCGTTTCCTCGGTGGGTCGCTAGAGTGGGGGCCGGTTCTGGGCTCCTGGGGGTCCGTTTTTGTTACAGGGTCGTTTTTGCAGCATAGTTGCAATGTCAGCCCCTGTAACAAAATCGGTCGAAACCGTCCCTGGCAAACAGCTTGGCCGCATCCCCAACCCTCCAGGGCCGGTTTTGGTTCCCAGTTCCTACATCTGGATGGTGCTAATGCTCTGCTCCATTGTCTCTCAGACACCTCATTTCCTCCACCTGCTCCCCCTTTTAGGACTACATGCTGCATCATGTCTCATCCGAGGCCAGAAGAACTATGGTCCCTCCACCCCCATCTGATGGAACATTATTGCCCCCCTTGCCAGCACATACCATCTTCAAAACCAGCCGCATCATCTACAAAGCCATCTCCACCAGCACCTTTGCTGATTTTCTAGACACGCTCAGCATCTCTGGTGTTTCTCTACACACCTGCAGACAGGACATGATTAGACCGGGGACTAAGAAGTGTTAAAAAAAATAAAGGCAGTAGGCCTTTTCCATCTGTTTACCCGGGATCTGGAAGAAGATCCCTGTATCCATCAGGAACGTTCCGGCTTTGCTACAATTTAGGAAAGAGTTGAAGACAAACCTCTTTGAAGAACACTACATCAACATACAGTAACAATCCAATAGCCAGCTACCTCTCCTATGACTTATTAAGGTTATACTTTTCTTCGACCTTTACATCACTCTGCTGCCTTTTGGCTCGGTTCAAGGCAGATACTCTGATTCTTGAAACCTACATAAACAAATCCATCCATTTATTGTTTTTTTAACAAAAGTTCTCTAGTCTCACGCGTTCTGTATACACCCACCTGTTCTCAGAAAGCTTCCTATATCACATCTCTCTCTCTCTCTCTGGTCAGGTAAGCATCCCCAGAGTGTGTGTTGGGTAGGGATGCCCTGAAATTGTACATCCTTGGCTAACCTGAAGATCTTGGGCCATGGTTAAAACAGTCAGCAGCATTATCTATAAACTCCCTACTGTGGGTTGTCTGGTACTTTGAACTATATTTTCTAGAAGAGGTGCCCCAGTTGTTGAAGCAAGGCGTAGCAAGTCTACTTTTGGAATAAACAACCACAAACCCAGCAATTCCGCCAATTACCACCCAATTTCTCTTTTGCATGCATAAGCTTAGATACTCAAAAGATCAGTTAACTAGAAGCTAAAGTAATAGAACAAAGTCAATGACATTCTGCATTTAGGTCCCATCCAGGGCACGGTATGGATTTGGTGCTGGTCGCAGCCTTAAATGATCTGAGAGGCATTTAGGCAACGCTGGAATCTTTCTCCTACTGGATCTGTCAATCAAGTTCACCAACATCAATCATCCTGGCAACTTACCTCTAGACTTCAGGGATTGGAGGTCAAGCCCTGGCCTGGCTCACTCTTTTAGAAGGGTGGATGCAGACGGTAGCTATGACCCTATGTAGATCAAAGTCCAACCATCAGGTGCTGGGTTCCACACGGTTTGGCCCATCTATACATCTTATTTAAGATCTGAATAGCCCTACTGGCTAAACTGATCAGACATTTTGGATCTGAATTTTACACATTTGTGGGCAATGCACAAAGCATCTTCTCAATGGACAGACATTCTGTAGGCACCATCAGAGGTTTGAACAACTGCATGTCCTCTGTGGCCACCTGGATGACCACTAACACCCTCAAGCTAACCTCCGATAAGACTGAAGTTTTGTTGTTCAAGGTTCAGCCAACAATATCTTGGAGAGCATGAGTTGCTGAGAGCTTCTCTGTTCCTCGACAATGCTGCCCATGACTTAGGCTGTGTATTGATGCATAAACTGCTTCCATAGCGGAAGTCAACAGAGAGGTGTTACTTCTCAGACCTTTGATACTGACTCTCCTTTCTGCCAGCTTCTATTCAGCCAAAGAGGTACCTCATCTTGCCTGGGTTACTAGAATGCTTTCTATTTAGGAATGCCTAAGGATTTAATTGCCTACTCGCTGGGCATCAAAGGGGGAACAATGGTATATCTTCATGTCAGGTCTTTGCGTTGGTTGCCTACTTCTGAAAAAATCATCTCTTAGACTTTTCTTTGAATAATAAACTGATATTTTCTGGTCGTTTTGGTTTTTTGCGTTCCCTGTTTCTTCCCTTTCACACTCGGAGAGCAGTACGACAGAGGCATTGTAAAGTAGGGGCAAACTGGGCAATTGGCCAGTGTCCACACCTTCCTTATGGCTCCCTGGTATAGTGAGTGGGATAGTCGAATTTTCTGCCATAATAACATTATTCATAAAAACAGCTTCTTTTTCTACTGTGAGAGCTTAGCATGTTTAGCAGAAACTTAGGGTCACAATTCCTAAGGGTTTGTGCAGTGGCAAAGTTATGTAAAGTGATGGAAAACAGCACAAACGCATGCAACTGTATTTATATTCCAGTACAGAGGTTATTTTGTGCTAGAAAAGTGCCCTGATCTCAGTGCAAATAGCTCTTTTACGCTGTTTTTCACCTCCGTGCATCAAGGGAACATTACATGAGTGTAACCTGGGCAGATTATTGTAAGGACCCATCGAGCCTCATTTATGAAAAGTGACGCATCACTGCGAGGAAAACAGTGATGCGTCACTTTTCACTGCGCCCTCCTTGAGACATGCTGGATGCATCACATTTACAGTAATACGCATCATGTTGCAAGGAGTTACTGGTACGTCAGTATTTCTGACGTATCTGTAGGTGCAAAAATGACGCATTGCTGGAGTGTGTCACGAAAGTGACGCAATTCCATCAATGGGTCTTTTCACATGGGGCAAGCCCCATTTCAAATGTGCCTGCATCCGTCTTACGCCTGCTGTGAGGCAGGCGTAAGATTTTGACGCCTTTGCGTCCTAGAAGTGACGCAGTGAAATATCATAGATTTCACTGCGTCACTTCTATGAGGCTTATTTGCGTCAGAACGCCCAGCCTGCATGCATTATACATGGTGCAGATATAATGTGGCGCAAGGGTTTACAAAGTGACGCATCTACATAGATGCGTCACTTTGTAAATATGACACAACATGGCGCATTTTTTACCCTGCTGCTGCGTCACAAAAAGTGACGCTCTAGCGGCGCAAAAGTGACGCAGGGGCCCATAAATAAGCCCCATCGTTTTTAATACCAAGTCCATCTACTAAAATATCCGTACCGGACTTGATGTTAAAAAAACGCCTCTTTGAAGCAGGCTCTTGCATGGGGAAATGTTTTATTTCATTTCTGCAAACAGTCAACGTGTTGCATGTTTGCTGCTCTGTTCAGCGCGTATACAAAGTATTGAATTTTTAGGAATTTTTCTAGGCATGGGGTTTTGTCCTGTGACGATATGCTTCCAGTACAAATCCTATGCCGGACAGCACACACACACCTGCAAGCCCAGGCGAGCAGCAGTCGGCCATTTTGAACAAATATGTTTCGGCCCGGCCTACTTCTACTTCCTCCCTCTACATCAACTCTATCTCATTGCTCTCTCTGTTCCTCACTGTACTGTTTCCCATCTGACCTCCCTGTATCTCTCCTCAATCTACTTCACTTCAGGAGAAAGTTATTCGATTTTTAACAATGGAAAGGTGACAACCCTCCGCTCAGCGGTTTGATTTTCACTGGTGCAGCAAGAACGGCAGTGGTGAAAGGAGATATATTTGTGATTATAAATATTCAGCAACTAAAGGTACAATTTCAAGTGCTATGTGCATGTGACTTTCCTATTATGTGCTAGTCGACTAAACATCTAACAAAGCTCCCTTTATCATGCCTTCACGACAATGGGAGTAACAAGCTGGTTAGACACTGGATTCTACATAAAATGTTGTTGCAAGTAAAACAAATCTAGATCTAAACTCATATATACATTTCTTTATAAAGGATTGTTTAAGCTTCCTTGTTATACTCCTAGGCTGGTGGACAGCAGGTAGCTTTTAGGCTGTTTCTGTGTGCCCCCTTTTCTGAAAGTTTGCCACATAATTTAATATTGTGTGGCATCATCAGGGCTGGCTTGAATGAGAGCAAAAAGCGGTAATACGTTGAAAGGTGTTCCTCGCAGGGTGCCCCAATATATCAATAGCCCAGTAGCAGCCCGGGGTGGGAGTGCTGCCGGGTACTGACGTGGAGCGGGGGAGGGGCAGGGTGGGGGGTAGTAAACTGCGGAATACGGCCGCACAGAGGTATGTACACAAAAAAATAAAATGAATTTTGTTGCGCTCTCTGCATCGCCAAATTCAGTATTCCATCACTACTAAACTGGAGGCAAATTATCCCCGTATCTTTGAGATAAGCTTTGGGGTGAACTGCTGACCAGTTCTAGTTGACCCCAAACACAATTTGGTTGCCTGGGAAGTACCATAAACCTGAGGTGCGCGCTTTGCAAACAAATGTTCTTCGCAAAGGGCTCCAGTGCTATTTGGACTATAGTTTATTCTATATCAAGGAACTAACTTAACATTTAAAAAATCATGAATTGACATGTACACAAAGTTGTGCAACAGGTACATTAACCCACCATGCCATCTTACTGTTATGGAAACCTATTGACGTGAGGTTACACGCATATTACTGTAGCAGACACTCAAGCTATTGAGCTGTCTTCTCTGGGACTTGTGCTGTTACCTACAGGAATCAAAGGACCTGGGGTGAGCACTCGTCCTTCCATACCTTAAGCTTGTCACTGCACAATGTCCACCTGTGGTAATTGCAATTGATTACATCAGCCGCAGCCCATGCAGGTAAGAGCAGTTGGGCTGGGTGGGGGGGGATTTGACAGACATCAACCAGGGAAAAATTATTATTTATTTAATTTTCCCTTGTCATTGTCTGTCGAAATCCCCCCCACCGCGCCCCACAGCCTCTTACCTGCACTGGCCGCGGCTGGATTACATGGGCGGCGGAAGTAAGGTGAGAGAAGGGTGGGGCAGCGGCAGATGTTTGCTGTGTGGGTCCAGCACCATCTTATTGATGTCCTTGTTGCACCTGGTGGCCTTGCGTCTCTGCCTTGCGCATAAAGTGCCTGAATGAAACCCCCAACTACTAGGAAATCCCTTGCATGCAAGTTGTAAAGGGGGTTAATCTGAGCAGTCTACAGGTTCAAGGCTCCCTTGGCTCACCCTTAGTTTCAATGATTTTCAATTTTTGGAGTGAGCAAGCATCCCTCCCCACCAAGGATGACAAGAGCCATCTCTACCTCCCATGAATCAAGGGCTCCTTGGGGATTCTCCCACCATACCAGTGCTTAATTTGTAAAGAAATAGGTCCCAAGGCTCTCGTCAGAAAGCCACTGCCGCGTGTACCACACATTGAACCGGCCTGCGCAGCCAGTGATAGTAACAACACATCTGATAACCATCAAACACCAACAAGTGTGACAATTCGGAATATTCAGGCCTTTAAAGTTATAAGAATGGCTTGGGTGGCAGGTAATAGTCACTTTTAATGTATATTGAATGAATAATTTCCTGTTGTGGTCATCTCTAAATTAGCTAGATAGCGCCACCATGTAGCAGACTGTCACAAGCGCCGTTGTTGATGGTTAAGTGCCAGTGCTGAGCACGGAAACCACTGGCTCAAATTAAGCACTCGCCCTGCCGGCTGGTGTAAAAAACAGGCAGCTCTTACCATCACCTGAATCGTACATCACAGCAGTTTTTCAGGCCACAAGCTGTGGGTGAGACGGGGCTTGCACCATCTGAATAATGCTAGCCCTTCCTCCACTCTATAAAGTGTAGCTAGGTAGCGGGTGGTGGCTGGACTGGCCTCTAATTTCATCGAGCATTTCCCCAATGAGATGGAGTAATTGGAAGACAGTTTTGAAAGTCCTAGGCCGCTGCTGGTGCCTCACAGTGGGGCTGTAAGACAGAGAGAAAGGGTAGGAGGTAGGTCGGAAGGTGTACAGAAAGTTATAAGAGAGTGAGGAGAGAAGGAGGGAGAAAGAACAGATGGATGGGAAAAGAGAGCATGAGGAGTGGAAGGTAGTGGGGCTGGTTTGAGCATTTTTGCCAGACTGCTTTTGGTTCCCCAGTCTGGCCCGGGTTGGTGGTACTGTCTTGCAGGAGGCTACCGTCACTCTATGCCATTGTTGACCCTCACTCTATGCCATTGTTGACCGTCACTCTATGCCATTGTTGACCCTCACTCTATGCCATTGATGACCGTCACTCTATGCCATTGTTGACCCTCACTCTATGCCATTGTTGACCGTCACTCTATGCCATTGTTGACCCTCACTCTATGCCATTGTTGACCGTCACTCTATGCCATTGTTGACCCTCACTCTATGCCATTGTTGACCGTCACTCTATGCCATTGTTGACCCTCACTCTATGCCATTGTTGACCGTCACTCTATGCCATTGTTGACCGTCACTCTATGCCATTGTTGACCCTCACTCTATGCCATTGTTGACCGTCACTCTATGCCATTGTTGACCGTCACTCTATGCCATTGTTGACCCTCACTCTATGCCATTGTTGACCGTCACTCTATGCCATTGTTGACCGTCACTCTATGCCATTGTTGACCGTCACTCTATGCCATTGTTGAAGGCAACAGCTTTTTACTGGCAGGCTTTCTAATTTCTCAGAACCTTTTTGTACAGCACACAGATACCTCAACCTTTGGAGGGATTTGAATGTCTTCAAGAACGTTTTGTATTTTTCAAAGTATTCTTTTTTCCTGACAACCCCAATATTCCCTTAACTCTCTATGCTCCTAACGCCCTGTCATCCCTGCCTGTTTTTCCATGTTTTTTGTAACCAACAACATGGGGCTTGCTGGGAATCATCCCTCCCCCTCCATTGTACTACCCAATACACTCCCCTGCCTATGCTTTACTTTATTATGAATGTAAATGTAAATGTAGGTGTATTTATATAGCGCAACCTGTCACCCAAAGGGCATCCTGGCGCTTGCCTAGGGAACCCGTCCTGGTATTCCCCTGTGAGAGGCCCCGGCAGGGTGTCCACAGGGTGAAAGCCAGGCCTCCCGCCACGAGGGGCCGTCGTGGAGATTAAGCAAGCTATTGCCCAGAGTTGCAGAGTGAGACCCCGTGAGTCGAGAAGGCACCGGAGCGAGAATTGTCGAGGCCGTGGAATGTTGAGCCCGAGACCCGCTGAGGCGGGGAATCGAACCCTGGTCCACGGTCGATCCCAGCTTCCGGGTCTGCCGCCTCTAACCACTGAGCCACACTTCTCCAGCTAGTACTGTTCTGTTATGTTATGTTATGTTATGTTAAAATTATTTATAGAGCGTACATGCACCAGTTGGTTTCTTGGCGCTAACTGTCCTGGACGGATGGTCAGATGTCTGAATGAGCAGCCATGTTTAAGGTTAATCATATGCCTGAGTGAAAGGCCATTATTTGAGGAGCTTCCTGAATCTCAGATCTGTGCAGGGTCTGCTAGTTCAGTCTGCACATGCTCAGTGTGAAGGACATTCACTCTACTGCTGGTGGACCCTGTTTGTTTGTTTATTTAGCTGCTGGGAGTGTTTTCATGTCTTGCATTTCTTGGGCTGTGTAAGGGTGGTATACACTGCTGCCAACTCTGTGCCCAGTCAGTTTGAGCGGGGAGGCACTAGCATAGCAAGGGGGTGGGGGTTTGGTACGCGGTCTGCCCCGTGCGGCATGAGTTTTGAGGTTGGCTGCCTCCCCCTGCTCTTACCTTCCGTCTTGCGTGGCAATCGCCAGCACCCCCCACGATCCTCAATACGGCCTCGGGGCAGCAAAGGCAGGGACCACCACTTGCGGCTAAAGGGCTAGCTACGCCACTGCAGAGAGGCTTTCACTGCTAGGGTGGGGCGTGAGGGAGAGAGAGAGAGAGAGAGAGAGAGAGAAAGAGAGAGAAAGAGAGACTGCCTGTGTGTGCATGCATGCCTGTGTGTTTTATTCAGTTATATGAACTGCAGCAAATTTGTACAATTTATTAAATTACTGGTTTTAATTCTGCTGATAAATAAGGCCTACTTTATCCGTGCATATGCACTTACATTACATTTGTTCTACCTACCTGTTGTGTTGGAACACTGAAAAAATGCATTTTGCACTTTAAAGTTGCTTATAATAGTGTTGCATATATGAACATTGTATTTTAAGCTATTTTTAAAATGATCCTGATTTATTTATGTGATTGTAATGATTTTAATTAATCAAACAATAGTGACACAGGTGTGTGTGTGTTGCACTTCTGATGTCCATCAGTTTCATTGGAAAAGCTGAGTCCTTGTGACCCGGTGGAGGGTGGCCTGTGGCCAGTTCGGAGGTTTCAGCCAGCAGCACTTTTCATGTTGAAATTCTAAGGCCCTTACGTACAATGTGGAAAGGTGAAGTGAAAAGATCCCAGCATGCTTTGTGCTGCAAGATGAAACAACAGATTTGCAGGAATGTTAAGGTCATGACATGGCGGAAGTTGGTACCCATGGTCAAGCGTCTCTACTTCACCTGTCTAAAGTTTGGCATCTCGTCAGAGGCTTAGCCAGTATGTCATGGGCCCTAGTGCAAGGAAGGAAAGCTGCTGATGTGAACAGTGAAACACTGCAATAATTTTATTTATTTATTTATTTATGAGATTTGTAGAGCACACAAATACCAGAGGGTGTCTCGGCGCTAGGGTTCAGTGGGCTCTTCGGGCCTCTGGGCCCCGGTGCCACTGCACTTGCGGCACCAGCGGAAGTTACAAGTGTATATGCTTCAGTGCCAGTTGCACGGTCCGCTCACGCTGCCTGCTTCTTGGTGAGGAAGCAGCGCTTTGCCAAGGCATGTTTAATTGAATAGTATTTTTGTATTCTAGAGTGATGCGTTTCCTCAAGCTGTTCTGCGGCCCTCCCCTCCAGCTGGGATCCTGGGTTTGTAAGAGCTGGGTTATTCTCTGCCTCCCTGGGACAGATTGGCAAAGCCTCCTGCTATTAATAGCCTTCCTTAACCACATGGCTGCTGCGGGGATTTTTGCGCTGTGCTGCATATGCTCATTTTCCATTATTCATGACGAGCTCAGCTCGTCATCAGCACACGACACCCGTGGGTGATGACGAGCTGAGCTCGTCATCAGCATCGAAAGGGTTAATATGAAAGAGCATAATGAGGCCTGCTAATCATATTACTTTTTAATTAAACTGTTGATAGAGTCTGAGCTCTTTCAGTGATTAACTGTGCTCATAGCTGGGCTGGGGGGAGGGTTTAGTTCATTTAATATAAGGCCATATATTTTGGTATCTCAACATCCTGCCTACAGTCACTTTGTTCTCTGATGTATGTTAGGATAAAGATAATAACTTGTTCTTTTTCATATAGTGCTTGCTATAACAGTTTTGATACATTGTCGCGCAGCTGTTGACGTGTCTATGGGTAGCAGTCTCTAGGTCATTTTCGGACAATGAAACGTGGAAGGAAGAGACAGTGGGGCCAGTGCCATCTTAAGGAGTTTTGGGGCCCCTGGCAAGACATATTTTGAAGAACTTTGAATTTTTTACTAAATTTTCAGCTAAGTCAAGCCTTTGTGATATTACAAAAAACTGAATTATTTCATAATTCAAGGCACCGGGACCCAGATTCAATAACAGTCATGCAAAGCAATGCAGCAGGGGAAGTTGTTGCACTGCATTGCATGAAAAGGAGAGAACTGAATTGCACCATAGTTACAAAGATATGGCGCTATTCAGCTCTCTCCCTATGCTGGTACACTTGAAGCTGCCTAGTCCCTACTCATGCACCATCGGGCTATGTCGCAAGGTTGCCTGCGTTGTGGGCAGAATAGATGTTCTGCAGGAAGGGGTACGTTCCTGCGCAGAAGTTATCCTTAGAGATGTATTCCTCTTTACATGTGTGCTGCACACATGTAAGCATAACACTGAGTGGTCAAAATTCTGCCAATGCTGCCGGAGAAGTGGAATATATCACCCACCGCTACAATTCATGTGACCCAGGACATAGGGTATGGGCACCAAATGATTAGGACAAGAACATTTTAACTTTCTAAAAGTGGTATTTTCAGAACTGTGACTTAAAATCTAACTTTACCATTAAAGAGAGTTTTAGATTACAATTCATTTGAGTGCAAACATGACATTCCTACATGCTCCCAATCAAATGTTCTCACTAAATAAATGCAATAAGGTAATTTAATGTTATCCTATGGAAGATGTAGACCTTGCAATAGTGAAAACGATTTCAAGAGTTTTTCACTACCAAGGCATGTAAAACTTAAAAACACACTTCCTACTTTTTTAAACAAATGCCTCCTGCGAAATGGTCTGCTTAAGACCTACTTTAGGGGTGATTTATTTATATGTATTAAAAAGAAATGTTTAGGCCTGGCAAAAGATATATTTTGTCAGACATAAACAGCAGTTCAAAACTACACATAGGGTGCAGTGACAGGCCTAAGCCAAGTTTTAAAGGCTACTTTACTGGGTGGCACAATGATTTCTGTAGAGCCACAAGTAGCATTTTATTTATAGACCCTGGGTACAAGTAGTACCACTTCACTAGGGACTAGTAAATTAAAGGTGCCAAATGGGTGTAGGTAAATTTTACAATTTTTAAAGGAGAGAGCACAAGCACTTTAGCACAGGTTAGCAGTGGTAAAGTGCAATGAGTCATAAAAGCCAACAAAAACAGGTTCAGAAAACAGGAGCAAAGAAATCAAAAGGTTTAGGGGTGACCATACGGGGAGGGCCAAGTCCAAGGGCGTCTCATCACCCATCTCAATAATGACCCGTGGCATTAGGCTTCCCACCCTATAGAAAAATAAAAAAGTAACCTTGTGTCCTACCACTAGATTCCATCGCAATACAAAAATTCCATACCTGCTTTCCTGCCACACAGCCCTGTGCGTATTCCCTCTCCTCATCTTTCCCCTCCTTACATAAAGCCCCCACCTGGCATTCTGCCCACGTCTGCACTACCCTGTGCACATTCTCGCCCAACATTCCCCAAAGCCGGTCTCTGTGCTTTCACATGAGGAGGGTCGCGCCAACCTTCTGCTGAAAATGACTCCCCACAAACTGCTCTGCAACATGTTGTTTCTGGCAGTGCAGGTTTTCAGA
Source organism: Lissotriton vulgaris (assembly GCF_964263255.1). NCBI lineage: Eukaryota > Metazoa > Chordata > Amphibia > Caudata > Salamandridae > Lissotriton > Lissotriton vulgaris. The sequence goes on along the minus strand of NC_141698.1, from coordinate 1,068,277,663 downwards.
TGCCTACAGTCACACACAATGTGATTGTTGGCAGAGGCAGGGTACCACCCGCATTCTCCCACCTCCCTCCGGTCTGTGGAGACCAGAGAGAGGCATCCTTCTTCTGCTTAGCTCAGGTCTCTGCAGGCCCAGGCAAGGCAGGGGAAAACAAGGGAAGTAGGCACTTCCTTTATGAAGTTGTAAGAATGGGAAACATCTGTTCCCTCCCCCTGTTGACACATTATAGCTGTGAATAAGTGAGCCTAGAATCCAGTATTCATGCTAAAAGCTCTCTATAACAGTTATACATAACAGCAGTATTCAATGCCTGTATTCAAAGCATTCTGATTTAATAAAATAGTCCCAGCTTTCAATACAGATTGCTCATGAAACTTTATTGCTAACTACTCAGGCTGGTAACAGTGGTTAGCGCCCTCTGCAGAGACCATTAAGCATTGTTGATTGTTGGCACCCAAAGTGGGAGCTACAATTAGAGGAAGAGCGAATAGGAGATGTCAATGCCTGACAGCAAAAGGGCTTTTAGCACCCATCTGCCTAATGTCACCCAAATCAGGGAGACAGACAGTCCAACTTTCCCTGATTCACTATGTCCCCCCTTCACAATATCACCAAATGTAAACAGCAAGCAAACAAGTCATTATAGCCAGCATCATATGTGTTTTGCTCAGTTGAGCCTATGTCAATATTCCATGAAGGGTGCAAATTAAAACATTAAAAAAGTAGGAGTCTAGAAAAGACATGCAAAGAAACAATGCAAGAGATAAAATGCGTAATAAGATATTGATGACCTGACAGCCTTTTTGACTACTTACTGCCTTTCTATGGAGCACAAATATTCACTGTTTCAAGCTTTACACTTGCTAACCCTCAGATGGTGTTATAGCTCTGCAGTGCCTTTTTCTGGTCTTTATAAATCAATGTCCTGCTTTCCTTTCTGATGTTTCGGCTGGAAGAACACTTAATTCATTTACCACTTGTTCTGTGAAAAATGGTTAGCTACTTATTGGTTCCGAGTCAAAATCCTAGATTTCATGTTTGACCAGAGAGAAACACTGTTAACTCGTGTTATAAGTGGTTTGCACCAGAAAATAATAAGTATGCACCCTTCTAGGCTGCATATCATTGCATCTACCTCTGGGATGCCACATTTGGGGGAAAGCTCTTCTACTGCATTTATTCCCTTTGGGGATTTGAATGTTTCTGCAGGATTATTATTCCTGCTTTTCCCCCAGTGTGCACATATTTAGATTCATGAGCCTCTTGCTACTGGACTCTGCCTAGTTTGCCAAATTTACCAAATTCATTGGCCTATGAGGATTCCTACACAAAAAGTTTCATTAGATAATGTTCCAGCAAAATATTTTATGGTAGAGACGACCTCGATTGATTTTTTTTGTGTGAGTTGTCACAATTCTTAACTTTTGTGGCATTTTAGAAAAACTTCAAAAGGTTGCTGTGGGTAAATGTTACAACTTCACGCACTCTAAATTCTCATGACTATTCTTCGGGCTGTCAGGGCACTCTTTTAAAGATGAGGATTGAAGATCTGGCAATATGAAATATTGTAAGTGTACACAAAAATGCAAAGGACCGAGATTTCTATTTGATCAACGAGGGCAAAGGCATACATTTATGTCGAAATGAATGGATGATAGATTGAAACAATACGAGATTATTGAATGTACACTTGAAGAAACAGATCTAATGATGAAGGTATTAGGTGTGGGCGGAAAATCCGTTACGCTCGCGGATTTTGCGGATTTTTGGGAAATTCGCAATCCGCGAGATTTGCGAATTTCCCGCAAAATCCGCAAATTCGCACGCAGCGGATTTTTTGGGCGGCGCGCGGCGTTGGTGATACAATTTTTGCGGCGCGCGGCGTTTATCATCGTTTGCCGAGTAGTTTTTTTTGATAGTTTGCGAGTGCTGCGCCATTTTGGATCTTGCTGTGTGATCTCGCGGGAATTGGCGAGCGCGATTACGTCATCGCGGCTTGCCAGCGATAGTTTGTCAACGCGAGTACGGCGAGATCACGTCTCGCAGTACTTCGCAATTGCGAGATTTGAGATGCGGCGAGCGAAAATATAAATTTGCAATTCTGCACAAGAAATCCACCAGCAAGCAGCATAAACTTTCTAGAAATGATGATTTTTATCTAAATAACTCCTTAGTTTGACATTTGCCTGCACTTTTTTAGCGAGGAGTCCATTTTGGGGAGGGGGGCAGGGGGGTGGGAGGAAGGAAGTGCCCCACAGTCTTCAACTTCCTGTTCCTGTTCAGCAGGCTCCTCCCAGTGCTTTGTCCATCTCCTGGTCACTTTTCATTTGGGTCTGGAGCTGGAAGGATTACTTTTTGTGGATGCTGCTGGATATTTGGATTTGAGGCCTTTTTGACTTTCTTTGGATCACTGTTGGATTAGAAATTTTACAAGTAAGTTTGTTTGGGGCATTACAGTTGCTGCAATTAAAATTTTGGAATTTTCGATTTTTGGGCTGTTTTGGGGCCTTTTGCCCAGGGGTACTCAGTGGTGGGTGGACTGAGTCTTTCTGTGGGTTGTCTTGAACTTAAACATCATGGAGGCCATGGATGAATTGGGATTGTGCTGATTTTTCTGTGTTTTTCGATTTTTGACCTGTTGTTGGGGCCTTGACCAGGGGTAGTGAGTGGTGCATGGGCCTAGTCTTTCTGTGGGCTGTCTTGAACTTTAACATCATGGAGGGCATGGATGGAATGGGATTGTGCTGATTTTTCTGTGTTTTTCGATTTTTGACCTGTTGTTGGGGCCTTGACCAGGGGTAGTGAGTGGTGCATGGGCCTAGTCTTTCTGTGGGGTGTCTTGAATTTAAACATCATGGAGGCCATGGATGGAATGGGATTGTGCTGATTTTGCAGTGTTTTTCGATTTTTGGGGGTGTTCATGGGGAGGGACATGCCATGTGGCTGGTGGCCATTTTGAGTGCAGCTACAGGCACTGGCCATGTGCTGGCAGGCAAGTGGCCATTTTGAATGCAGGCTTTGTTGTTAGGCCTCCAACCATTTTGCCTACTTTTCAACCTTTATTTATGCCCAGGGGTAGTGAGTCTTGCATGGGCCTAGTCTTTCTGTGGGTTGTCTTGAATTTAAACATTATGGAGGGCATGGATGGATTGGGATTGTGCTGATTTTGCAGTGTTTTTCGATTTTTTTGTGCTCTATAACTGAACTGATGTTCCTCTGTCTTCCATTTTTTTTAGGTGCACAAGACTCAAGAGAACCACCAGTGCCAGGAAGAAGTCCTGCAGCGGTGTGTGTGTGCAGCATAACGTCACGCGACGTCACGTCTGGCCTCAGACAACTCTACAATTCGTGCAACTGCGGCCTGCTGTCTGACCTGCTCTGAAGAAGATGGCCCCGCCCCCAAAGAATGTTCTCCGTAGCTCCTCTAGCAAGAAAGTTGCTAGTAAGGAGCAGAAGAAGCAAGTTACCAAGGAGGCTGGTGTGCCACCCGCCATGTTTTTTGGGAGCAAAAAAAAAAGTACGCCTGCAGCAGCAGGATCTGCTGGGGACCAAGCTGGGAGCAGCACCCCTGCTCCATTGGGTTCAGTGCCTCCACCACCACGCCAACTTAAGTCAAAGCCCTTGAGTGCTTCAGAGGCAGTCAGTGTACTTCTCCAATCACCATCAACCAGTGATGTTGGCTCATCGCAAGAAAGTAGCAGCAATGTCCCTGAATCAACACAGGTTGTTGTAACTCATCTGACAAGTGTTGAACAACCACAGCCGCAACAACAACACCATGTGCAAGTACACGCCCAAGTACATGTGGAAGGAGAGGCAGCAAAAGGAGATGCGCAAGCAAAGGTGCATGGAGGTTCACAAGTGCCCACAATAGTTGTTCCTCCCGAAGTAGGGGCACATCAGGAAATCGACAATGAAGCCGAGGTATCATTGGAAGCCACTCCTCCTGATGATCATTCATTGTCTTCCACATCCCTAGCAAGGAAAAGATCAAGGGGGGTGTCTACATCTTCTTCAAGCCCACCTCGTTCTGATGCAAGTGATCTGTCTTGGGAACCACAACTGCGGTCTGACAGTGAGGCACACCATGATCTGACACCGGTACCTAAGCGTAAAAGGAAGGTCGTCCAAAAACTCAAACCTATGGAGTGTGATGAGGCTCAACAAGAAGTGACAGATACTGCTGGTGATGAAGCCTCTCACGATGACGACGAGCCAGTCATCACAAAGGTCACTGCAGCCCCACCGGGCATGCAGCAAAGAGACATTTTGACCCTATCCCGAGAAGCTGCTGAGCGTGATGATGATGTCGGCGAGGAGGCAATGGAAATGGAATCATTAGATTTGGAGTTAAGTAGTACACCAAAACCTACTGCTTCCATATTTCTTCCTCGCAAGAAGGTACCCACCTCGTCCTCGACCTCAATTCGTGGTGGTGAAAGTGCAAAACGTACTGAAGTTCGGCAATCCACATCCTCCACTTCATCTGGCATTAGCAGCAGGACCACCACCACCAGTATCGCCGCCTCCTCCGGCCCCCGAAGACATTTCAAGTCTCCAGTTTGGGACTTCTTTAGTGTTTGCCCAAAAAAGGAAAACGTAGCCATTTGTAGCCTTTGTAAGCTTCGATTTAGTCGTGGTAAGCTTGGTTCTAACTATGGTACCGGAGGCCAGAGAGGTCATCTTGAGAGAGCGCACCCTGTCCAATGGTTTCCGCACCTAGAGGCGGTCAAGAAAGCCGCAATTGCACGTAATGAAAACGTTGATTTTTCATCTGGTGATGACGAGGAGGTAGAAGACGATTCAAACACTTCACTTACACCCAGTTCCCCTGTCAGCAGCACACCCCATGGGAGCCACACTAAGAGTGTGGGAGAGAGTGAGACATCAATGCGGAAAAGTTCATCAGCGAGCGTAACTGGGTCGAAGAGATCATCATCATCCCGTAAATCCTTGGTCCAGGGCAACATTAAAAAGATGTTGTTTACAGAAGCGCAATATGAACGCAACCACCCAATGACCCGTCTGTATAACACTAAGCTGGCTAAAATGCTAGCTCTGGACCTTCTCCCTTTTTCTTTTGTAGAAGGGGTTGGTTTTCTAGAATTAGTGACAGCGCTCTGCCCTAAATGGAAGGTTCCTAGCCGGTTCTATTTTGCCCGAGTTGCGGTTCCAGCACTACATGAAGATGTTCTGAAGGTGATTGGGGCAGCTTTGCAGAAGAGTGCTGTTCACACTATACATCTGACAACAGACATGTGGACCAGTGGCGCAGGCGCTGATTACATGTGCATCACTGCACACTGGGTCTCTTTTTCAGGGGCTAAAGCAAAGCTAAACGCAGGTGTTGACACTAACATTGTTTTTAAAGGTGCTCGGAAACATGCAACACTAGCCATGTTTGGTTTGGAGAAACGTCACACAGCAGAAAACATTTTGGATGTCTTTAACACAAAGGTCCTTAACTGGCTGTCCCCACTAAAACGCAAGGTTGGTTATGTTTCCACGGACAATGGCGCCAATATAGTTAAGGCCATGAGGGACGGTTACTATTTCAGAGTGCCGTGTTTGGCGCACTGTATAAACCTGGTTGTCCAAAAATTCTTGGGTAATAAAGGCAGTGCAGCGTACAGTGTATTGGAGACCTGCCGAAAAATGTGCAAGCATTTCAGGCATTCTTTTAAGCCTGCTATATCAACGTCAAATGCCAGTGAAAGCACTCATCCAGGAGGTGGTAACACGTTGGAACTCAACCTTCTACATGCTTGAGCGTCTGTATGAGCAGTATACGGAACTCGATCAATATTTCTTTAAAGAGGGTACAGAGGAGCTGAGGATGGGTGGGCCGCAATGGAACATAGTTGAAAGCCTGACACGCATGCTTCGTCCTTTTGAGTTCTTCACGCGTGCAGTCAGCAAGGAGGACTCTAATTTGGGAAAAGCTATCCCATTGTTGTACATGCTGGAGGACCAACTGAAGGAGGTGTGTTCTGTGTTTGGAAAAGATGACAAAAACCAAGACTCTTTGCTTCTGGCTGAGCAATTATTAGAGCTCCTACAAGGTGATGAACGTCTTAAAAAGATCCACTCAGAACAGCATTACATTTGTGCTACTATTCTGGATCCACGCTACAAAAAGGTGCTGGCAGGCCAAGCATTCTTTCCTTTTGATGATGAACATGTTCCAAAGTACAAACGTTGGCTAGCCTTGTCAGCCAAAAAGTTTGAAACAGAACGGCTGGAAATTGAAGGAAATGGCAGTACATCAGCAGGCCATCCCTAGTCAAAACAATCCACTTCTGCACCTGTGGCTGTGGCACAAGTGACCTCTCAGCCGTTAAAGACACCGGCAACCGGATCATCTGCACGAAAGACAACAGAAACATTGGAGCCTGAAGAGGATTGGCTAGCTCTGCGTATGTTTGGTTCTCAAAAGGTCAGAGGCACAGCAAGAGCTAAGCAAAGTGGAGGAACCTTGGATGAGGACCTTGAGTCGATGGTGAAGGACTATCTGAATGACTCAACAGAGGTCTATGTTAATTCTGACCCATTGGCGTATTGGCATGGGAAAAAAGAATTGTGGCCACAGCTCACCAACCTGGCTTTAAACTACTTGTCTTGCCCACTCGCAAGCGTGTCTTCTGAACGGGTTTTCAGTGCGGCTGGTGGGATTGTAACTCCCAAACGGAGCCCCCTCTCGCCCAAAAATGTGGAGAGGTTAACAATGATCAAGATGAATCAGCACCTCATACCACCAGATTTCAGAGTACGAGAGAGCGTGCCGGATGAAGAGGAGGTGGCCAGCAACATAGATGAGGGAATTTCTACTCTGTCAGGTGACACTGAGCTCACCCTGCCTGAATTCGCAGAGTATGATGACGAAGCCTTATTCTTATTCCTGGACCGTGATACCGAGCCCTGAAAATGAGACAACGAATCAATAACTTTCTTTTTCATCCTTATTTACTTTTATTCCTGTGTGTCTGTCTTTCTTTGTTGTGCACAGTTAATATAATTCAAACTTTAATCAGATAATCACAAAAACAAGCCCATCACCAGAACTGTCTTCACTTGTTTGCTAATTGATTTGAAGGTGCCGCAGTCTGCATTCCTCAGGTTCACAAGTTCAGAAGAACATGCTCCTCTATCCTCCTCCTCCAGACTCCTATTTCCATCAAAGCAGAGGGCTGGTTTACGCCCAATGAAGAAAGACTCAGCACTTGTGGGGGTGTTGTTCTACCTCTCTGCAGGTGAGTTGACGGGTCTGGGCCATTGCTGGGAAGCACTAAAAGTGGTTTGGACCAAATCCGAGGCGGAACATTTTTTGTGTTTTTGATGACTTGCTTGCCTTTGAGGTGCTCTTAGGGGGGGTTCCGTCTGTTTGTAGGTGAGTTTCGTGGTCTGGGAGCACTGCTGGGACACTCTAATCTTGATTGCATTTGCTTTTCAGGAAATCCGTCGTGGCAACCCCGACTTATGGCCTAGCTACGCAGCGCGTTTGGACCGAAGGCCCAGAAATATTGCAAGTATGAGATTTTGCTTTTGGCCTGTTTGGGGGTGTTATGCTTCTTGGCGGGTGGGTTGCCGGGTCTTGGGGCATTCCTGGGAAGGTCTAATACTGGGTAGAAGTGGTTGGGACAAAATCCAGGCCGATTTTTTTTTGGCTATTTCTGACATTTTGCTCTATGTAGCGTTTTCGGGGGCCTGTTTGGGGGGCTTCCTGGTGTTTGTGGGTGAGTTTCGTGGTCTGGGAGCACTGCTGGGACACTCTAATCTTGATTGCATTTGCTTTTCAGGAAATCCGTCGTGGCAACCCCGACTTATGGCCTAGCTACGCAGCGCGTTTGGACCGAAGGCCCAGAAATATTGCAAGTATGAGATTTTGCTTTTGGCCTGTTTGGGGGTGTTATGCTTCTTGGCGGGTGGGTTGCCGGGTCTTGGGGCATTCCTGGGAAGGTCTAATACCGGGTAGAAGTGGTTGGGACAAAATCCAGGCCGATTTTTTTTTGGCTATTTCTGACATTTTGCTCTATGTAGCGTTTTCGGGGGCCTGTTTGGGGGGCTTCCTGGTGTTTGTGGGTGAGTTTCGTGGTCTGGGAGCACTGCTGGGACACTCTAATCTTGATTGCATTTGCTTTTCAGGAAATCCGTCGTGCCAACCCCGACTTATGGCCTAGCTACGCAGCGTGTTTGGACCGAAGGCCCAGAAATATTGCAAGTATGAGATTTTGCTTTTGGCCTGTTTGGGGGTGTTATGCTTCTTGGCGGGTGGGTTGCCGGGTCTTGGGGCATTCCTGGGAAGGTCTAATACCGGGTAGAAGTGGTTGGGACAAAATCCAGGCCGATTTTTTTTTGGCTATTTCTGACATTTTGCTCTATGTAGCGTTTTCGGGGGCCTGTTTGGGGGGCTTCCTGGTGTTTGTGGGTGAGTTTCGTGGTCTGGGAGCACTGCTGGCTATATATACTTTACTTTGCAAGAGGTTTGAAGCAAATCCATGGTGGCAGAGGGGACTTAGGGCCTAGCTGCAGAGCGCGCGCGGAGTGATTTGGGAAATTTGTGAAAAATTGACTAAGTCCCCATTTTTGTACTTTTGCTCTTTGGCTGTTTGGGGGTCTTCTACTCGTTTTCTCCTGGGTTGACGGCTCTGGGGCCATTGCTGGGAAGCTCTAATACCGGATAAAAGTGTTTTGGACCAAATCCCAGGCGGAAATTTTTTTGTGTTTTTGATGACTTGCTTGCCTTTGAGGTGCTCTTAGGGGGGGTTCCATCTGTTTGTGGGTGAGTTTCGTGGTCTGGGAGCATTGCTGGAACACTCTAATCTTGATTGCATTTGCTTTTCAGGAAATCCGTCGTGCCAACCCCGACTTATGGCCTAGCTACGCAGCGCGTTTGGACCGAAGGCCCAGAAATATTGCAAGTATGAGATTTTGCTTTTGGCCTGTTTGGGGGTGTTATGCTTCTTGGCGGGTGGGTTGCCGGGTCTTGGGGCATTCCTGGGAAGGTCTAATACCGGGTAGAAGTGGTTGGGACAAAATCCAGGCCGATTTTTTTTTGGCTATTTCTGACATTTTGCTCTATGTAGCGTTTTCGGGGGCCTGTTTGGGGGGCTTCCTGGTGTTTGTGGGTGAGTTTCGTGGTCTGGGAGCACTGCTGGGACACTCTAATCTTGATTGCATTTGCTTTTCAGGAAATCCGTCGTGCCAACCCCGACTTATGGCCTAGCTACGCAGCGCGTTTGGACCGAAGGCCCAGAAATATTGCAAGTATGAGATTTTGCTTTTGGCCTGTTTGGGGGTGTTATGCTTCTTGGCGGGTGGGTTTCCGGGTCTTGGGGCATTCCTGGGAAGGTCTAATACCGGGTAGAAGTGGTTGGGACAAAATCCTCGCGAAAAAGCCTTTAGTTTTGGCACTTTTTGTAACTTAGGGTTCGTTAGGGTTAGCCCTAGCAGCAGGATTGCATGTGTTTCGGGGTGTTCTAGATTTTTCCAACTGAGTTCTGGGGTCTTAGAGCACTCGTGAGAATGTGTAATTTTGGTTGCAAGTCATTTGAAGAAAATCCTGTGTGGGAAAGGGGGGATTTGGCATAGTTAAAGAAAGCCTTTGCCACTATTCTTAACTTAGGGTTCGTTAGGGTTAGCAGTATTTCTATTGCATGTGTTTGAGTGGGGGGGATTTCGAGTCTTGGAGCGATGCTGGCTATGGCTACTTTTGCTTGGTTGCTTGCAAGTGGTTTGAATGCAATCCACGGTGGGTAATGGGTAATTAGGAAGGGGGTACTTCGGCCTACTTTTACTTTCAAAGTAAGTTTTGTCACCAGTTTTCTGCTAGGCCTCGTTTTTTGAGATTTGATTGGGGGTCTTCTACATTTTTGCGACTGGCTTTAGTAAGGGTCTGGGTGGGAGCACTGCTAGGAAGATCTAATTTTGTTCTAAAACACAGTTTACAGTACACCTAGCTTGAGGGGCAAGATCCGCTACATTAATTTGCCCATACTTATTTATCCTTCAAAAGTGGACTCAGAGTACGCACTTTCAAAAATATTGTACTGTCTACTAGGAAAATCAAATTGTGACTTTTTGCACTCCACAGCCTACATACCTTATATTTATTTATCAGTGGTGTTGTAATAATATATCACTTCCTGTTTTTCGTTGAATAACTACAGGCCGGGTTTCAGTCTCTGCAATGGGGAAAAAAGGATGGAGTCAGGCTTCACAGTAGCGAGCCACAATTCAGCATCAGGCAGGCAGTGGACAGGGTGTCTTCTGGTGACCAACATCGATGGACGAAGCGTCGGCTGCAATGGAGGAGTGCCGCTAAAAGGAGGATTGTTTTTCTGCAGGCAACTTACTTACCACTTCCAACAGGACCACTACAGCCACATAGATACAGTATCCCTTGCCTTTTTCTCTGACTGTGACTGCATTTCTTGGATCTCTCTCTGCTTCTAAATTGATCCCTTAACACATCACTTAGTCCACTCCACTATCACATCTGCACCACACATAGTCATTTGTAAGTGCTCCTACGTAATTCGCAAGTCGCAGCACGCCCCAGGCCGTAGAGGACTGGGATGGCCCCAATGATGAAGCATGTCACCAAGGGGCAACCCTGGTGAGTGAGGGGACACCTAAAAAACAAGCAATTTCTCCTTTTCTATCTACTATACCTTCCAGACCAACCACACTGAGTGTTGTTGTGAATGGATTTATAGTGACCAGCATGGCTCTCGGGTATCTGGCTAAGTACAGAGACCTTATGTTGAATATCGTTATCAATAATTCCACACAGGCCCTGTACTGTCGCATTCTTTCTTCCACAGTTGTCGAATGTACTACTTACTTTTCACTGACATGCATGCAGTAGTGCATGCACTTTCAAAGATTGATGGATAGGTTTGTACCCAAAAAATTGTTTATGTTCCATTCTTTGTCTATGCTGTGCTTTTTTTTACAGGGGGTCTTCTGGTGACCAACATCGATGGACGAAGCGTCGGCTGCAAAGGAGGAGTGCCGCTAAAAGGAGGATTTTTTTCTGCAGGCAACTTACTTACCACTTCCAACAGGACCACTACAACCACATAGATACAGTATCCCTTGCCTTTTTCTCTGACTGTGACTGCATTTCTTGGATCTCTCTCTGCTTCTAAATTGATCCCTTAACACATCACTTAGTCCACTCCACTATCACATCTGCACCACACATAGTCATTTGTAAGTGCTCCTACGTAATTCGCAAGTCGCAGCACGCCCCAGGCCGTAGAGGACTGGGATGGCCCCAATGATGAAGCATGTCACCAAGGTGCAACCCTGGTGAGTGAGGGGACACCTAGAAAACAAGCAATTTCTCCTTTTCTATCTACTATACCTTCCAGACCAACCCCACTGAGTGTTGTTGTGAATGGATTTATAGTGAGCAGCAAGGCTCTCGCTCGGGTATCTGGCTAAGTACAGAGACCTTATGTTGAATATCGTTATCAATAATTCCACACAGGCCCTGTACTGTCGCATTCTTTCTATTCTTCCACAGTTGTCGAATGTACTACTTACTTTTCACTGACATGTATGCAGTAGTGCATGCACTTTCAAAGATTGATGTATAGGTCTGCACCCAAAGATTTGTTTATGTTCACAATTGTTTGTCTATGCTGTGCTATTTTTTCTTGTCTCCCAAAACCTTTCCCAAAAACCCCCGTACCCATCCATTTTTCAAACCCTAACCCTCTTCCCCCGGGCTGTGTGGTTTTGATTGATGTGTGACTAAATGACAGCAATAAATCCACACACTTGCTGGGGAGGATAAGGTGATAGCAACAGGCTGGTGAAGAAATCCGAGGATATATTCTTACTCTGCTTGACAAAGAACCATTGCTAATGTGAAAGAACTTCAACCGAATTAGTAGTTATACTTTACCATTTGTTAGGCTACAATGTGGCACTGTTCTACTGTACTTCTGTCACCTGCTATATTCTCAGTTGTACCGTTGAATTGCTCAGGAGGACAAACCAGATTTCATTTTCTTTTTTTTCATAGGCATGCAACTGCCACTGTGTCACACCACTAGTACCACCGCTATGAGGAAATTTTATCCGACCAAGATTGCCAACCATATTCGCTGTCTCCCGTGGAGCCAGCCCTGGGTCTAGCCCTACTTTCAAACACAAATTACAGGTAAGATAAGCGTTTGGTGGTTTGGGGGTATAATGGAGTATTAGTACGAGAGACGAGAGACTGAAGGTAGTACTACTAAAGTCCTAGGACTCTTGGATTCACTTCGTCTGTGAGAGGCACTTAGTGTTGAAAACATTTGGGCATTTACACTTAAAGGAAGAAAATGGAACTAAACTTTCAGGAAAACAAAGTCAACGTTAAACCCCCACCCACCAGGCAAGCAGTAAGAAACGGGTATGCTCAGATAAAGTTTGAAAAAGTATATTTATATCCCTAACAAAATAATCTCCCGCAAGACCCTCCCTAACCCCAACGATTGTCCTTCAAAAGTCCCCAAAAACCCAACTCCCAATTCCCACCCCCCAAAAGTCTCTAAAAAAGGGGCAAGGGACACTATGGGCGGATGCTGTCAACTTTTTGGGCCAGGGCATCATGCTCCTGGCGGAGCAAGGCGTGCTCTACGCGGAGCCCCTCCAACTGGTTGGAAAAGTGGTGGAGCTCCTGCTGGAGGCGGGACACCATCAGGGTACTGCGGCGCAGGCGTGCCTTCAATGCCTTGTAGGTGCAACGGCTGTGAGAGGAAGCTGTAGCTGTTGTCCTTGCTACTCGGCGGTGGCGTTTGGCTTTGGCAGCCCGGCTCAGTCTGGGTGGACCACTGTGCTGGGTGGCACTGGCAGCCCGTGGGGGAACGGAGGCCGATGCAGACGACGTAGTTGTTGTGGTCGACTGCACACTTTCTTCGTCCTCCAGGGCCACCAGCCGCCGATATTCGGCCACAGTGGCATCGATCCTCCGTTGCCGGGCCGCTCTAGCCAGCTCCTTCCTCCTTGTTCGTTTGGAAGGAGAACCTATATGAAGAAAGAAAGACATAGTCTGTAACCAATGCTCCTTAAGATTAACTCAATCATTCAGCAGAAATTTGTGTTGCACTACAACTAGCAACTTGCAAACGCATTACATAACTATTGAGGCCAGTATCTATCTAACCTCACACTTCTTCATCCTTGCTCTAACATTAGTGGGAGTTTAAGGAACAAATTCAACGAGCACTATGGACTTCCATTAGAGTCGACTATGAAAGTACACCAGTCTTATTCTTCTTCTTGTCTCTTGTTTTGGAAAATTGGTACGTTATCTTCTGCAAGCCGGCATAATGCCAGCGCAGTAAACTTGCACCCGAGAAAAAGAGACGCACGCCATGAGGAGTGACCTAGACTTGCGTTGCGTTACTGTACCCGTCCAGTACATGCAGGTGGTGAAGCTCTTACTTTTCTATTACGGGTGGCACTGAGAATACTCTGTTACAACTCAAGGGCTACTCCTTAATTAATTTAACTTTCACCCTACAGTGGAAATGAGTACTAGAAATGGAAAATTGAAGAAGATAAATAATCTGATTATCTATCACTTCAAATGGGATGTTTTTGCTTATATATGGGATGACTTTTGGTGCTTTGCTTTTTATTGAGTGACCAGTGATACATCCACACATGAATGACTGAGTACTACTAAACTTATAAAGAGAGGTAGGGAGTGGCCACCGTAATAACCGGATCTATGCAGTGCTTGCAATACAAACTACTGCTACTATTGATGGTAGTATTTGGACAAAATTAAAAGTTCTTTTCCTTGCCTTTCCTACACTGGAACGGACGTGCGGGTGCAGTGTTACATGCTCTTCAAAGTTACACTTAGTTCATCCACTGACCGTCTACTCTCTCTAGATCATGGGTACTCACAAACTTTCTCTCAGGGGCTACATTTCCAGTGTAGTTTGGGGCCGAGGGCCGCACTGGTGGGGGCGGAGTCAGAGGGGGCGGGGCTAGCGCAAAACGATAACTTGTGACCATGAGGTTGCACACAGGTCCCTGCAGCAGATGCCCTCACCCACTGAGCCACCAGACCCAGCATTTACATACATCTCTCTCCCTCCTGCTCTCCCTCCTGCCCTCCCTCTCCATCTCTCTCTCCCTCCTGCCCTCCCTCTACCCCCCCCTCTGTCATCTCACTGTGTGTGTGTCTATCTGTGTCAGCCTTCAGCCCGGGTTGAGACCGCTTCCTCAACGCGCACACACAGACAACAACACCAAAGTACTTAACAGGTCTTTAAAAGACCATTAACATATTATTGAGGCTTTGTTTGTTGTAGCGCCCCTGCTTCTCCACCCTGACAATCACTGCTTGCCCGGCCCCACAGAGGCTTTGTTCTATTTCACCTCTTTGTGGCCTTGCATCTCCACTCTGCTCTGTGGGGACCGGGGGAGCAGTGATTGTCTGCAAGGTCTGCGCACCGCCAAGGAAGGCTTGCCGGGCCACCACCTGCCCGCGGGCCGTACTATAAGTACCCCTGCTCTAGATACACATATGCTATCTAAGAGTCAGATAGTAGCATGATCCAGGTATATGGACACATACAGTTTCTGTGTCACCCACCCAGGCTGTTGTCCTTCCACCCATCATTACTTCATCATTCACCCAGCCATGCATCTCATATTCTTGCCTTCCCAGCTAGACTTCAATCTCAATAAGTAAGGAATATATAAGAGCTTACCTCTGGCCGCCACCACCACCGTCTCAACTCTCACAGCCGCCGCCTCCTCCCCTGAAGAATCGCCCTCCGCCTCCGTGTCGAGCACCACCACCTCCACACTGGCCCCGCCACCAGATGTTCCACCTACAAAGTACATTTAAGAATGTTAGAATAAAGCACTCACTAGTCTTTGGTCTAGGAATGAAAACATGTGAAAACAATGTAATTTGTGACTGTCTACGTTAAAGTTAAAAAAAATGTCCCTTTTTCCAGGGAAGGTTGTCTTGCTGCACTTTTTGGCACAACTGATGAAGGCTGTTTTTTTAACACGCACCATTTTTCTCCACACAGACAGAAGATGGACTTCTAACAACAAGATCAAGTTAAACCAGGTGAGAGCTCGGCTCGACCACAAGAAATGTCTTCAATTAATCGTCAGCACTAACCACTTTTCCATTATCAGTTAAACGTTTAGTTTTATTATGACTTCATTTTAATAAATGTGTTTACTTTTAATAAAGCTTTTAAACTTAAATACAATCTGTGTATTTTGGTCCAGACTAGAGTGACTGAGCGAAAGGTTTTGCAATTTTTGCAAGCATGAGTCCAGATAGAACACTTCAAAAGACATTATGGACAATCCCAAAGGACTGCACTAAGTTGATAGAGCTATTGCTGACTAGAATGGAAGTTTCGCCAACCGTGCAATCTTAGTTAGCTACACAGACAGACTAATAAGAATAATCTAGTAATACCACAGGGAGTCATAGTAGAGGCAGGATAAGAATTTAGATACAGTCTACAAGAAGAGCAAAGACAATTTTGAAAAAATTCAAATGAGGAACGCTAGGAAAAATAGGTACTTGTCTAAAATGAAAACTTACTGGGGCCAGCAGAGGAGCCCTCGCCTGCCCGATCCTGGACCTGTTGAACAGCATCCGCCGCCTGCTGCTCCTGTGTCCTCCTCTCGCCCCTGGGGGGAGCTGACGTACAACATGAAAGAAAGAACAGAAAACATGGATGATTGTTGCTTGTCAATGTCAACCAAATCAAACATTTCAAAAGAACAATAACAAAATATTTCCGCGAATTTATATTGATTAAGGTTAGTTTTCATTTATTTGCGGACCTGTGACTTCGAAAGTCACGTAACTCACTAAACAAAGTACTGAAACGTTCACCTAGGACTGGCAGGCAGCAGTCCGCAGGCAAGACGCAAAGTGACAGACAAACTCCATTGTGATTTCAGTCAGATCAGTGACAACACTAACAGTTGCCTGCTACATTACCAGTCATTGAAATAGTCAAACTATCAATCCACCGCCACTATTTTTCTTATTGTCAGGGGTACAAAGGAAGGGGCAGATTTAAGCCCCTTGCGGCTCTTTTGCGCCGTTCTTGCGTGACTTTTGTGACGCAGCAGCTAAACAAAAAAGGGCGCCATGGTGCGGCGTATAATATTATAAGAACGTGACGCATTTGAGAGATGCATCCCGTTATAAAGCCCTGCGCCATCAGGGGGCGTTCCGGCGCAAGGGAGGGCATTCCTGCGCTGGAACACATCCTAATAGTGGCTGAGGGAAATCTACAAAATTTCAATCAGTCACCTTTAGGACAATGATGCGTCACACAAACCCTGCACCTGCTTGAAGCAGACGTACGGCTTGACCCAGCATTGGGGAGATAGGGTACCCCAGAGCATTGCTGGAGCTGCGCCATCGTTGTGACGCAACTCCAGCAGTAAAGCTTCGGTGACGTTTTGGGCCCATGGTGCGCCGCATTGCAAATACGGCGCACCATGTTTGGTGGTGGTAGCGGGCCGCACAATTAATGGCGCATCCCTGCTACTTTGCAGGGATGCGACGGTAATTGCAATTCTGCCCCTTAGGGGCATACTTACTTACGCGTTCTGGCGCATCTCCAGAGATGCGCCAGATCAAATGCGTCACGCAAAACTACCCTTGCGACACGGCAGATGCGCCTCATTTACAATGCGGTGCGCCCTGGCGCAAGGGTAGGCACTTGCGTGACGCATTTCGTCACGTAAGAGCGGCGCATCGCTGGAGTCACGTCGCCAACGCAATGCAACTCCAGTAATGCTCAGGGCCACCCAATACTTAACATGCTGTGTCAGTCCTTTAGCCTGCTTCGAGCAGACATAAGGAATTGAATTGACGTAGCAGCGTCGCAGAAGTGCCTGCGTTAAATCTTGTAGATTTCACGCAGGCAATTTTGCGAGGCGCACAGCCGCCGGACCGCCCACCCTGCGTACTAGTAACGCACCCATTGTGGTGCAGGCCCATGGCTTTATAACGTGACGCATCTCCCTAGATGCGTCATGCTGTAAATGACTCGCAGGGATGCGGCACGTTTACGCCGCTGTTGCGTCACGCAAGGCAACGTAAACGTGGCAACGTAAACGTGGCGCAAGGGGCTTGTAAATGTAATCTGCCCCCTAGTGTCTAGCATTACGCAGTTCTGTAAAGTACACTCATACATAATAGTTACTCAGGCCAATGAGACCACGAAATAGAAAACAAATAAGCATAGTAGCAACGCCACTGAGAAGGAGAGCAGTGCACCTGAAATGCACAGAAGATTTTGAAATATAATTTAACTACAATGTAATCGTCATCAGCGGCATTATTGGCTTGCTCCATGTAAAAAACAAATATTTGCAATACAACAACACAGAGCAGGAGAAAACATCATAGTAGTGAGTGATTAAATGGCTACTACTACTCACCAAGCCCGGGGATCTCCAAGCCGAGCTGGTCCAGCAGGTCGCGCTCGCGGTCCAGGAGGTCCGTCCAGCGATGGGTGACCTGGCTGTAGGTGCGCTGGACCCCGTAGAGGTGGGATATGGCCCAGCACACCTTCTCCCACCGCTTCCGACGCTCCCGCATGTTGTAGCCGCCGGCCGCGATCCTGCCGCCTCCCGCGATGGTCCTGGGCAGGCGGCGCTGGACGAAGTAGACCAGCGCGCCCACTTCCTCCGGGCTGAATATCTCCCGTCGAGTCACCTGCTCCCCCCTCAATCTCCCGCATGCTGTCCTGGCACTGGGTCCAGCACTACTCCCCGCCGCCGCTGCGGCCCTCAAGTGCCTGCGCAGCTTCACGGCGCCTGGCTTGACCATGGTCTGGGCAGGTAAGGTAGGAAGAAGTTGAAAATTAAGAAAGAATAGGATAGGGAAGAAGAAAAGAAAAGAGTTTAAACAAGTAGTTTAAAAGTAAAGAAAAATAGCAGAAAAGACAAAAATATACAGCTAGGAAAAGAGAGGGATAGATAAGAAGCAAAATCGTAAAAAAAAAACTGAAAATAAGCAAAGGATGGCAAAGATACCAGGAGGATTAAACACCATGCCCAGACACAGGAAATGAATGGAAAACAAGATGGCCGGCGCCCGTTCACGAGCGCGAAAGTAAGTTCGCGCGAGATTTTCCTCGCGATCTCGTGCGAACCTCTAGATTTCCCGCGCGATCTCGTGCGAACCTCTACTCGCAATGCGCTTACTGCGCGAGATTATACATAGCGGGCGGAAACGGAAATACGTCACGCAAACAAAATGGCCGCGCCCGTACTCGACCTTGGGGTAAATTCGCGTGTTGCGCTGCAAGCGGCTCGCGAATACTGCAAAAAAACTCGCGAAACAACAAGCCGCAAAAAAATAAAATGCTCATTCGCACGAATTGGCGGCTTCCGCGGTCGGTTTCGCACGACGCCGCGCCCCGCGAATAGCGCGAAAAAAACCGAAAAACGATTTCAGCAAAAGCAAAAGCAATGAGCAGGTGCAAAAGGTCAACCTCATGATTTGTAACGATTCTTTGTAGTGCTTCCTGAGGGAGCCCTCCAGAATTCGGTTGCCTGCTTGCAACTATTGTGTGACCCTGCTCTGACCTTAACTGTATGCCACAAAGGTCCTGATTTACAGCTAAAGGAGCAGACAAGCAGGTGCCAGGCTGGAACTTGAAATTCTTTCAGTGACACATTAATTAGCCCCTAATTCATTATTGTCAGTTGGGGCAGGGCAGGTGTTGTTAATAAACTAACCCCAAATTAATTCATGTCAGTTCAAGCAGGGCAGGTGGGCTTGCTTTTCCCCCCCATCTTCTACAGTGATGATGAACCAGAGGGTGGCATTGATGTAACAGAGGGTGGCATGGGTCAAAGAGAGGGTGCCAGTGGTGAAACAGAGGGTGCTGGGAGGCGGTGATGATGAACCAGACGTAGAAACAACATAGTCGCGACCGTTGCGAGCCGACAAGTAAGTTCGCAATTGCGAACTAGTACCAAATCCTCGCGAACTGGCAGGAACAATTGCGAACACACAAAAAAAAAAAATCCGCAAATTCGCGGGAATTCGTGGATTTTGCGGATTGCGAGTTCGCAAATCCGCAAAATTCGCGAACGCGAGATCCGCAAAATTCGCCCATGGTTAGAAGATATACATATTTAAAACTATTAAAGGAGAATTATCAGGCGCATGGAAGTGTCATTTTTCAATCTCAAGTTAATTCTGTTATAAGCTATTGGAAGCCACACTTTTCTTTGGTCTTTCTGGTTGCCCTGCACTTCTTTGGGAGCTAGAGGCCATCTTTATGTTGCTTAGAAAATGGTTGTTGCCTGTCCCCTCCCCCCCCGAATGATGGGACTCTCCACCAATTGGTTAAAGTCTCCATCCCAGATTTAGTCAGGGTTGCACAGGCACTCTTGCTGCACTGTGCAATAGTGTACTATGCCTATGGGCATTTTCATTTGTAAGTAAATTGATGCAATGCTGCTTAGAACATAACCCCATCTGTGTGGGGCCAATCTCTGGTTTCCAAAGATAGGGCTGATCTACTGCAAAGGCTGTGGCTTTGTGAACAATAAAAAATGATGTAATGAACAAATGGAGAGAAGCATGAGGAAGGGAAATAGGTGAGGTCAGGGCCCTACAACTAAAGTTCTTATGCTGCACTAATAGTCTTCTTTTACTGATGACGAAACAGACATATGATGATATTGATTAAATACTTTAAGAACAGAAGAGCGGATAAGGAACATAAGAATGTACAACATAAGAAAAGAAGGGATAATACAAGAAAGAATGATGAAACAAGTTAGCAAGCGAGACATAGGAAAAGTCCCACTGTTTTGACAAGTGACCAAGTTCTCTCTACAGATTGTTGGCTGCCCCTCTTCTCAAGGTGAGGTTTTAACCAAAGATCAAAATTCTGCTGTCCTGCTGTGCAGCTTTCTAGGGTTTATGGAAGCCGCGGCCTGCCAAAACAGACCAGCGAGGCTGACCAGAGCACCTAGAAGACTCCCTTACCCCTCACTAGGATCCGAAGGAGAACTGCCCCAGAAATGATCCATCGAGAACAGGCAAGTAGGGCAAGGCCTCAAAAGCATGTTCTACTGCACAACCTAAATCCTTGCTGCTTTGTGGGCCTTCCCTTTCTCCTCACCTTTCCCAACCCCAGATCCTACTAGCAACCACTGGGCGAGGGGGGCGGGGGGGGGGGGCATTGGTCCATAAACACCTACTTGGCCAAGTCCGGACTGGCTGTAGCGGGCACCAGGCGTTTCCCCGGTGGGCCGCGAGAGTGGGAACCGGTTTTGGGCCAGTGGGGGCCGTTTTTGTTACCGGGGGCCGGCAATATAGGCCCCCTGTAACAAAATTTACGGAAACCGGCTGTAGCAAACAGCTCAGCCACACTCGCCATCCCCCCCCCACGGGGGACCGGCCAAGCAGTTTGCCAGGGCCGGTTTTGGTTCTTAGTACTGCCCTGTATGTGGTTGTGGGTGCTGAAGAAATGCCCATCAGCCACACTTGGAGGTCACCTGCTGAGCTATGCAGCTGCCCACACCCTGGAGGGCTGGATCACAACTTGGCAATCAGACCTGCAAGAACCTTTTCCTGTCCTTTGTCCTTGTGGTTTAGCAGGACCAGTGCCGTCTTAACGCATGGGCACGCTGGGCACTACAATTTAACACACATTTTACGTTAAACATTTGTATTCCTGTGAGTGGTTGTGTAAGCAAGCTCCAGTGCACTGCTTTGCCCGGGGGCCTATAATACTGTTAAGACGGCCCTGAGGTGGACCACGTCTTTCCAGTTCATTACTGAAACTGGCTGGGTGGCTAGCCTGAGACCCCCAGGGGCAACACAGTTGTACATTTTCAATAGTAGATGCTGAGATGCATGTCCTGCTAGCTTAGGTGCAATTGCTTTGTTTTTGCATGACATAAGTGGACGCAAGGCACCCCTGCGTCAAGATGCATTATATGGGTAGAGATTGTCTGTTCTCATGCATCCAACCATGTAATTTGACACAAACTCAGATTTAATGAAGTCAGTAAGCCTGGGTTTGCACCATAAAGGTGCACCTACCCGACCTTGTTGTAACGATGAGAAATATGTTTATTTCTTCTCCTTACTTCCTCTCTGCATGTGCGCTGCATTCTGCTGCACACATAGAAGGAGGAATACGCCTCTCATGTCCACAATGCAGGCGCGCTTGTGACATAGGGCAAGGGTACATGCAATGGCGCTAGGCTACCACAGGTCTGCAAGGGTAAGGAGAGAGAGGTGCGCCATATCTAATTAAATATGATGCATTTCTGCCCTCTCCCCTTTGTCAATGCAGCACAGCAAATTCCTCTGCTGCCTTGCAATGCATGAGAGTTTAGAAAATCTGACCCTAGACTGCAAAGATTGAGAGTTTATGTCTTAAATCAAATGTGAATTTTCCGCTTTGTGTTGCCATAACGTTCATCAATGTTGGCAAGAGGGCGAGAAATCCGCCCACAAAGAATACCTTTAGACCATCATATAAATTGAGAGACAATGATGTCGCACCAACAGATTAAAAGAGTTTTGAGTATCTGTTTATTTGACTTTGATAATAGCTTTCAGGGGTTATAGCACACCTGGCTGAGCGTTCCATCGTTGTTGTCACTGTCTTATGTTTTATCTGGCATTAAAAACCAATCTACCTCCCCCAAACAAGGTCTCAATCTCAAAACCAAGATACCCCAGAGAGTCAAAGAGGCTTTGAAAGCCCAGCTTTCCATCTCAGACCAACAACTCAGCATTCTGGTCCATAAAGAATACATTCAGTCTCATCTTTCATAAGTGCTCCCTAGAACTGCACAGATGTGGGAAAAGGTCTGACATTGACGGCTACAAGCGCTGTTCCGTATCTTGACCACAGAAAACATGTTAAATCATTCCAATTTAAATTTTAAGCCTTAAAGTGGTAAACATAAACCACACTGTAGAAGGTGTTGAGGCATTACCCAGATGATAACATGTAGAAGCACAGACAGAACAATGCAGAACGAGGCATCTTCAAACAACAGGAGTCAGAGGGAACTTCTTGGAGTGCCTTTTGGATTTTAAGGCAAGACCGAGAGAAGAGTCTCCCCAAAAGAGGGATTCTGTCCCTAGCAACACTGATACCCCAGCTCAGCAGACTAGTTCAAATGCTGGGTCTGGTTGTTTAGTAGACTAATGCGTCCTCTGTAGGGGCTGGTTCACTCAGTCTTTCATCCTTATGAGGTTGATATAATGGGTACCATTGAGTTGGGTAACAATTAAGTATGGGTGGAAATTCGGGAGTTGGCAGATTTTTTTTTCTTGTTCGCGCTTCAAAAATACAATCTCGCGCGCGTGGTATTGACTTACCATGATTCTGCGTTTGCTGATGAGTTTTCCTCCATGTTCGTCTGCGCTGCGAGATTTTGGTAGCTGGCTGAGCGACGCCACGATCGCGAACACGTCATTACGACCCGAAACAGGAAATTGCGAACGTGAACACATCATTGCGACCCGAAACAGGAAATTGCGAACACGAACACGTCATTGCGACCCGAAACAGGAAAAAGGCATCACGAGCAGGCTGGTTAAGTGGAAACAACATGTTCGCAACCGTTGCGACCGCATGCACAAGTTCTCGTTCACGAACTTGTAAAAAAATCTCGCAAACTCGCAAAAAAATAAAAATTCGCAAGCTCGCGGAATTTGGCGGATTTTTGCAAATCACGATTACGAATTCGCGCGAATTCCGCCCATGCTTAGTAACAATACATTTCTGTTAATCAGCGCCAAGATATCGTTTTGGATGAGAGTGCACTTTACAAATACTTATGTTATGTTATGTATACCAGAAGCGTTGCCCTCACAATAAAACAACTGGAAAATAAGTTGGGAACAGCAAACCTAACTGTGGCCGAGCGAGCAAGTAAGTCCAAGAGGGATACGTTGGGTGCAAAATTATGCACGCATGACAGATGTGTTGTAGAGGAAATTTAGGCGAAGAGTAACTCAACAACATGACAAGTTCATACATTCATAATTATATTTATGCAGAGTTTTGTGTACAGCTGACACATTATTTTGGTTACTTAATGAAACCAGGAAAAATCAAAGTGGGGTAATATAAATATATTAAGGGGATTCGAGTTCACGTTGATATAGAGAGAGGACCTAAATCCAGCATTCTCCAATCTCTCACCAACAGTTCAGTTTCAGGAGTTTCAGAATTGAAGGTATTTGCTCTCAGCTTCGAGGTGAGTCTGAGGGTTTTCCATATATTCAGGCCCTGAACTCCTTATGGTTTTCCTTTATGTTTTAGTCTTTTAAATTAATGTTTATGGATGAGCCAAGAAGTCGGCTGCTGGTTGCTGGCTGGTACATTAAGGTGAACCAGCTCTTCGGAGGTATGCCCTAGGCATCACCCTTACTAACCAGTGTGAAGCGAATTCATGAACTTCAGGTACACAACTCTCTTCTTTTCAAAAAACCATGAAAGATGTAGAATGGGAGTTGGATCCAGATTTTAATTAGTTTATTTAATTTCATGTTTCAGATTACACCGTGCCCCAGTGCCCTGATGATAATCCCGCAAAGTCATCGCAAGTCATCGCAGGGATTATCATCTGTCTCTTCAGTTCCATCTGTCTCACTTAGCGCCATGAAACCCCTGGGTGACCGTGCGCTTAACAAATTCCGAATAACATAACATTACATAACATTAGAAATGCGTCGGCCTTTTCATTATATTTGCCACATAGGGCGTTTAATCAGCTCCAAAATTAGGGTGTAGAAAGGTTTACGCACCCGACAGGGAGTGAAGAAGAATTGCCCAAGTAGCTCTAAGGAACTCCTTAAAATCACCTATTGTTAGGCGAATAGAGTTCTTGTGTTTATGAAAATGTGTAATTCCTTCAGCAGTAATTGGATGAATTCTACATGTTTTTGTATTATTTTTTCACTGTATAATATTACCACATTGTATGATTAATTTTATTTGCATTTGATCAAAAATGACTTTTGGTGGATGTTAGATGTATTGATGCTCAGCCAAGAAATTCAAATGTATATTCTATATATCGAAAAAATATATAAATGGTATACACTGAACATATGAACCTTATGGTCATTGTTTCTTTTCCCGCACAAAATAAAAAGTGGTGAAATACACAAACCAGGTACTAGTATGCTTTGGGCATGATGCATAATGTTCTGAATTTTATTCATGATTCCATCAGAAGCCTGAGGAGTGCTATTATGGTGGAACTGATAGTGGTATTGTATTTGTATTGTATTTGTATTTTGTATTGGTTATTTGTAGAGCGCAACTATCGCTCCAGAAGGAGCATCCTGGCGCTAATAAAACAGAGTGCATACAATTGCGGGTTTTGAGTTAAATGGCTGTCATTACGTAGTGGTGTGTCTCAGCGAGGGCAGGCATGTTCTGGTTGCATATTTTAGGACACTTGTGGGCTGATTCACAAAGGTAACATACACGTTTGCGTAACTTAAACTTTTCAGTAAGTGTCCTACTTTTTGCTTAGAAGCCAAAAGAGGTACGGTGTTCCTGGGTGGCAAGTTGGCCACCTGGTGAGTACTCCGAGTGGTGGGGAGGTGGGGAATACCTCCTTTCGGAACTAGGAGGAACTACTTTTTGCTTATTCACAATATCTGAGAGTAAGTTACCACAAAAACAGTAGTAAGTACAGCACCACACATGGACAACCACTGGGATAGAAACATGCCCGATAGAGAATAAGGGAAGTAGGGAATTAAAATAAAACCCACAGGAAATAATGTTAAACTAAATTGTGTTAAATGGTTAAAATATAAAACAATGCAGTTTGATGTTAAAAAAAGTTCATATGTTTTATTTAATTATAAAATATGGTAGCAATGGAGTATTTTTGGGAGAGCCTGGCATTCGCAACATTGCAGTTGTCCAGTCATGCTGTTACCAGAGCTTATGTTAACTCTGCTCAGTGATTTGTTTGCAGGAGAGTTATTTAATTTAATTTTCTGGAGAAGCTCCAGTTGAAAGTTTGTTCCCATGACAGCAGAGCTTGTTTGAGAGATGAATGAAAGGTATTAATAGCTTAAATAATAGAACTTCACCATATGTGACTTGAATGTGGAGGGCATACTTTCAACATACCACAGCCACACAACTGAGTCTTTTTTTTTTTTTTTTTTTTTTTTAATTTTTATTTTTGGTGCAAAACAAAGATAGTATGTACAGTTTCATCCATCGCGTTCTCACATATAAGTTACTAGGTGAATGAAGTGATACAGTATTTACAATGATAAAACTTATAACATCCACATTAGTGCAAAGCATTTCAGGTCATATCGACGATGTGATGAATAGGGATATACTTGTGTCGTAGAAATACAGTTTGCGATTTTGTGTTTTGTTGGCTACTATTCGTCTGAGTTTTGCCTTTTTCACCTTGCAATAAACATAAAACAATGAAAACAGCACACTTAGTCCGGCACGTACTTGAAGTAGTAGCTTTCGGCACTTGTAGCACAGTCCATCTGTAAAGAGAGCAGTGTATTGTGTCAAAGCCCCCCAATTCCCACTCTCTCCCATACCACCTCCCACGGCTGGACCCACCCACTTCTGTTGCGCACGCCCTATATACATTGTTATAACCCAATCAACGCTCCTCGTCACTCTCAGATCCTTCGTCGTCATCCTCCTCCAGTGGTTCGCAGATATCCCCTCTATAGGTGTTCCAGGATTGCCACACCCCATTCCATTTACGTGGATTACCCCTCAATTTGTACACCGCCCTTTCAGTCAACATAAGCATGTCCATGTTGCGGAGCCATTGGGGCAGCGTGGGGAGATCAGCCGACCCCCACCTCTGTGCTATGTCCCGTTTCGCTGTTACCATCCCCACTGTGACCCAGGTCCTTGCATAAAAGGTGAGGTCAGTCGGCTCCCAGATGTTTAGCAGGCAGAGCCGTGGGTCTAGGGTGAGGGTGGTGTGAAGTGTTTGGGCCATCGTGCGTACTACCCGTTGCCAGTAGCTGACTATCAACGGACATTCCCACACCGTGTGTATGAAGGTCTCTTCTGCCCCGCAGCCCCTAAGGCAATACGGATGATCCGCCCTGCGCAGTTTATGAAGCAACGTACGGGTGTAGTAGATTCTGTGAATGAATTTTAGCTGCACTAGGCGAAATTTAGACGATATGCCTGCTTCACGTGGGGATGCCATGGCTGTGTTCCAGTCAGTTTCATCCAGGTCACCCACTTCCGCCATCCATTTGTCCTTCAGTTTCCCCAGTGGATCAGGCATATTGTTAATCAGCTTGCGGTATGTCAGCGATGTCGCCCCTTCTTGCATGAAGTCGGTAAGTAGACGATCCTCCAGAGGGGAGGATTCGGGCAGGGATGTGTCGGGTGAGATCGCTGCCTGTAGTGCGTGTCGGACCTGGATGTATCTGTAGAGCTCTGTGTTCCCCAACTCATATTGGTCCTGTAAAGTGGCAAAGGAGATCACTCCTTCCCTCGTCCACATGTCCCCCACCGTGGAGATGCCGATGCTGTCCCATTGTGTGAAGCCCTTAGAGCGCCGCAAATGGCCCAACGCCTTTGCGTCCCATAGGGGCGTAAGTTTCGTAATGATGCCATCCCACTTCAACTTTGCCTGTGCCTTGTACCATATGCGGACTGTGTGTTTCGTAGGCCCAGTGAGTTTTGCCGCCACTCCACGGTGGTACAGTGGGGCCAATAAGGTGTTTGCACCCAGTTGCGCCCTGTCAGCCTTGAACGCTGGGTCATCCTGCGGGGCATGTATCCACTGGTTAAGGATTTTGAGTTGGGCCGCCCAGTAGTACAACTGTACGTTTGGGAGGGCGATTCCCCCGTCGTACCATCCCCTGTTTAATTTGGCGTGAGAAATGCGGGCTGGCTGGTTGCCCCATAACAGGCCCGAGATCTGCGCCGTTATTTTCTGAAGGAAGCCATCTGGCACCAAGTACGGGGCGTTCTCCAGCACATATAGGAAACGTGGCAGAGCCATCATTTTAAATAGCGCTGCACGTCCAAGGAGCGTTAGGGGGAGATCCTTCCAATGGCGCACGTCCCCTCGGAGCCGGGCCAAGGGAGGTTGTAGGTTGAGCCGTGAGAAATCCGCCTCATTCCGGGTGATATGAATCCCCAGGTATTTAAAGGACGTGTGCGCCGGTTCCAGTGGGCAGGAGTCCGGGAGAGGCGGGAGTGGCCCCCGCAGTTCAAAAATGATGGACTTGGTCCAGTTAATGGTGTAACCCGAGACTCGCCCATGAGCTGTACAGAGAGCCAGGAGGTTAGGGAGACTCTCTTCCAGATCCGTAAGATAGATCAGCATGTCGTCTGCGTAGAGGGACACTCTGTCCTCCCATAAAGAGGTCCATTGTATCCCTTTCAGGAGTTGGGTGGTGCGTATCGTAACCGCCAGCGGTTCTAGAACTAAGGCGAAGAGTAGGGGTGAAAGCGGGCAGCCCTGTCGTGTACCTCTGCCTAGGGAGAAGGTTCTTGAAATGTGGCCATTAGCCGTCACCTGCGCCACTGGGTCTCTGTACAGCATTCGTATCCAGGAAAGGAACACCGGGCCAAAACCCATACGCGTGAGCACTGCAAAGAGGTAGCTCCATTCCACCATGTCAAACGCCATCTTGGCGTCTAAGGAGAGGATGGCAGCCGGTTCTTGCAGTAGTGGAACTCGCGCCAATACACCATGCACCCTGCGGAGATTTAGAGCAGTGCTGCGGTGTGGCATGAATCCGGACTGGTCCGGGTGGATTAGGTGGGACAGAGTCGGCAAGATCCTGTTTGCCAACACTTTGGCAATAATTTTGGCCTCCGGATTCAAAAGTGAGATCGGTCTATATGATGAGCATTCGTTGGGGGGCTTACCTGGCTTCGGTATCGCCACAATGGTAGCCATCCGGTGATCTAGCGGCAGCGTACCCTGTGCTCTAGATTCCTCATACATATTGAGTAGGGGCGTGCTTAAGGATTCGGCCATGACTTTCAACCATTCAATGGGAATCCCGTTGGGGCCCATCGCCTTGCCTGGATGGAGGGCGCCTATAGCCATCTGGATCTCCTCCACCGTGAGAGGCGCGTCTATGTCCTCGGACATCTCTGGTGTCAGCTCTGGCAAGGGAACGTGTTCAAGGGCAGTCTGTACCTCCCCCTCCTCTACCACTATCTCTGGGGTGTAGACTGAAGTGAAATAATCGGCGAGGACGTCTACTATCTCGTCGGGGCGGGTGTGGTTGTTGCCCTGTGGGTCCGTAAGTTGTAGGATATTCTCCCCCCCCCCTGTCTCCTGTCCAGCCACGCCAGCAATTTACTGGCCTTGTCCCCAATATCATATACCCTGTGCTGTGTGGCCGCAATGTCTGACATTGTGACCTTGCGCATGTGATCTGTAAGGCGGTGCTGGTGGACCTGGAGTTCGTGAAGCGTGTCGTCTGAGGGGTTCGCCATATGGGCCGTATTGGCCCTCTCTAGGCCTAACTCTATCTCGAGGGCCTCTTGCCTGTGCGTCCTTTTGTGATTTGCGATCGCTGCTATGGCCTGACCCCTGAACACTGTCTTATACGCCTCCCACAGTATGGAGGGGGAGGCCACCGAAGATTGGTTTTCTTCGAAATACAGCCGGGTTGTCCTCTTCAAGTCCTTGGTAATCCGAGGTACTTTGAGGTAGCCTGGGAAAATCGGGAATAATCTGCGCCGTGCCATGGTCGTAGTGGTGAGTGTTAATGTGAGTGGCGAGTGATCGGAGACCCCCCGTGGTTGTATCTCGGCTTCGGCTACAGTAAGGTGACCATTAATCAAAGTAAAGAAGTAGTCTATCCTGGACAGGCTATTGTGCGTGGCCGAGTAGTATGTGTATTGTTGCTGAGTAGGGTGCAGAGCGCGCCATACATCCACCAACCCCTGTGCAGTCAAGAATGTCTGGAGCCTGTTGGGCCCTCCTGCGTGTGTACGTGGGGGAAAGCGGTCCTCGGAGTTTGTGAGTGTCATGTTGAAGTCCCCACCTATGAGCAGTTCCCCATCGGGGAGTGTTAGCAGGAATTTGCCCAGATCCGGCAAGGCCTCAGAGTGTAGTGCTGGTGGTATGTAGACTGGGACTACATTAAAGAGCTTCCCCTCCCACTGGCCATGAACTGCCGCGAATCTGCCATGGTCATCCGTTGCAGTAGACTTGACAATGAATTTGGAAGATTTTTTTTGCAGGATGCCAGTGCCACGGGACCCCGAAGTGAACTCAGCATGCACTATCATGTGATAGCCTCTCCTATCTAGGGCCTTCGTGGCCGCTCCCAACAAGTGTGTCTCCTGTAGGAGAATGAGAGCCGGTCCCCGTCTCCTTATCCCCTGCAACACTAGCCCTCGCTTAATCTTATCCCCCAGGCCCCTCACGTTCCAGGACATGACAATTAGTGAGTTCTTCGTGGTTGGACTATCCGTTGCAGCCATTGCTAGTCTCCCATTCAGACCTCCCTGCGCCCGAGTGTACCAGTAGTTCTTAGTTACATAAGACATGCCTAGATACTTAAGTGTGCATAGAACATAACCTTGTAGGACCGAAAAGTCCCACAGAGAAAACTTATTCCACTCTCCCCCCCTCCCTGCCCCCTGCTATACGGACTCAAAACTGCCCGCCCCCCCAACTTAGCAGAGTGCATACCCCATCCCCAAAACAGTGTACTTGCGCGTTGGGGTGAGGGACTCTCCGCAGCCGGCAGTCTCTCATTCACACCCCCGGAGGCCCTTCACCCAGTGTCCAATGGCGGGAAGCGCTTCACAGCTTAATAGTCTCAATACAGAAGCGAAAAATGAATTGTTCCCAAGCGTTCATTGTTCCTCAGCCTCGTCCCCGCCGCCTTCAGCTCCCAAAGAGTCACTGTTGTCCGGTCCCCCTCCGGAGGCCTGTGAGTCTCGGCGATGGCCTTCAGCCCGATCTTTTCTGGAGCGATTCGTCCGTCTGTGGTTCTGACCCGGTCTCCATCCCTCGAGCCATTCTTGCACGTTTTCCGGGCTGTCGAAGAACCAGGTTTTGTTCTCCGCTACCACCCTTAGTCTTGCGGGGAATAACATTGAGTACGGCAGTTCCCTGGACCTCAGTTCCTTTTTCACGTCGAAAAATGTGCGTCGCCGACGGGCGACTTCCGCGGTGTAGTCGGGGAAGATGGCAACGGTGGCGTTCTGGATCTTGAGGGGGGGGGAGGACCTGGCTGCCTGCAGGATCGTGTCCCGGTCACGGAAGTTAAACAAGCGTGCCACTATGGGTCGCGGGTTAGCCCCCGGCTTTGGTTGGCCACCCGGGACTCGATGGGCCCTCTCCACCGAAAAGAAGTTGGACAGTCCCTTCGGCTTTAGTTCGTTAGTGATCAGGTTCTCTATGAAGAGATCCATCGCCTTCACACCTTCCGATTCCGGTACCCCTATAAGGCGGATATTATTGCGCCTAGAACGCCCCTCCTGCTCATCCAGCTTCTCCCGAAGCATTCTATTGTCCTGCGCCATCTTCCCCATTTCACGCTGGAGTTCCGCGACGTCTTCCACCAGTGATTTCGTGATCACCTCCATACTCTTGACCTTTTCCGACATTTTGTGGAGGTCCGCTCTAAGTAGGGTGACGTCCGTGGAGATTCCACCAACAGTTGTTTGTAATTGTGCCAATGCAACCATGACGTCGTCCAGTGTGGCCTTTTTTCCCCCAGGGGAGTCGGCCGTCTTGCCAGGCTGTTCCTTCCCTGCCGGGGATCCGGCGGGCTTGTCGGAGGTAAAGCGATCTATATGAGTCTGTGTGACGCCGCCCTTAGGGCCTTTCCCCGCCATGCCGCCGAGTGTCGTGCTCCTCGTGCCCCTACGCGCCAGGATGTGAGGATCGGTGCAAGCCTCCTGACCGGTCCGGTTCAGCAACGATCAGGTCGGGCGTGCGTCTTCGGGGCGCGAGGTGCTCCGTTAGTCGCCAAGTGCGTAGCGACTGTTCAGGTCACAAGATGGCGGGCGTCCACTCCGTCGTCGATGCCCAGGCTCTCGGCACGTTAGGTGATGACCTTCGAGGCTTTCAGGACTCCAGCGGCCCCTCCTGTAGGCACCGCTTCCTTGATTCGCATGAGCCGCCTTCTCCGACTTCCCGAGGTGCAGTCGATCTATTGAGTCTACCACCGCACGGGCACTTCCGGTCTAAGTTCTCCGGTCAGGATGCACTTCCGGCGGGGTGAAAGTCCGGGGAAGGTCCCGGCTCTGGAGGTGTTGGTAGGCCGGCCGGAGGCTTCGACGTATCTTTGGCTACGGACGTCGGATTTTCTCGCTGCTTGCCGCTGCTCACTCCGCCCGGTCCTGGGATCCGGTACCTGCCTTTGGGGCTTGTAGTTGTGACAGATTTTGTGTCGGATCGACGAAGAGGCCGCTTCAGCCGCGGAGCTCGTCCCTTATGCTGCCGCCATGATCGGCTGCTAGCCACGCCCCCCCACAACTGAGTCTTTAATAGATTATTTTCTAGGAAACTATCAGAAAATCAAGGGTTTGGAAAGCTTAAAATTGACTATATGTTGTGAAAGTGACCACAGTACTCTGGGCATCACCTTGTCAATGAACCTTCCATAACAGTAGAAAGGGACAATCAAGAAAAGAGATTTGGGTGTAATACACAGGAAATCTGACAGGGAAGAAGGCTAAGATGGACATAAGATATCAAACAAGTATTAAAAGAATAGAACAAAATTAATGAACCAGAACAGACTGAGCCAGTAGTAGACCTGGGCCTGTATTACAGACAGTGCCCCAGGGGCACAACAGGCGTGTGCGCCAATGTTCTGCACCTCCTAAGACAGAATGAGCTGCAGACACTTTGCAGCCTCTTCTGTAATACAGAGAGGCCAGCACACATACAGAACTGATGCTATCTTAGTGGGACATTCCCTCATTGGTTTAGGGCGAAGGCCTCATCCATATGAGAAAAAACGTTGCCCCTGTGCCCGTGCAATGCTAGGTGCCTAGGGGTAGAGTCAAAGAAGCCTTTAGCAGACGCACTGCCTCACACCACATACAGGTGCTGCACAGTCAGTGTTCCCCATTTAGGGCAGCCCACAAAGGAGAGAATGGTGGTCCCATGGAAGCCCCCGGCATCCCCGTGAAGGTTAATGCAGCAATTTGCTGAATGTGTCTGCCGGTAGGATCTCTGCCCCCCACCCCCTTAGAAGTGCTGTTGAGAGACCCCTGCACAATGAAAGAAGGAGCAGCGAGTGCCGTTTGCACAGTGAAAGAAGCAGCAGCGAGTGCCGTCTGCACAGTGAAAGAATTAGCAGTGAGTGCCATCTGCACAGTAAAAGAAGGTGCAGCGAGTGCCATCTGCACAGTAAAAGAATTAGTAGCGAACAGTCTGCACTGTGAAAGAAGGAGCAGCGAGTGCCGTCTGCACAGTGAAAGAATGAACAGCGAGTGCCGTCTACACAATGAAAGAAGGAGCAGCGAGTGGCGTCTGCCCAGTGAAAGAATTAGCAGCGAGTGCCGTCTGCACAGTGAAAGAATTAGCAGTGAGTGCCATCTGCACAGTAAAAGAATTAGCAGTGAGTGCCATCTGCACAGTAAAAGAATTAGTAGCGAACCGTCTGCACTGTGAAAGAAGGAGCAGCGAGTGCCGTCTGCACAGTGATAGAAGCAGCGAGTGCCGAGTGCCGTCTGCACAGTGAAAAAATTAGCAGCGAGTGCCGTCTGCACTGTGAAAGAAGGAGCAGCGAGTGCCGTCTGCCCAGTGAAAGAAGCAGCAGCGAGTGCTGTCTGTACTGTGAAAGAAGGAGCAGCGAGTGCCGAGTGCCGTCTGCACACTGAAAGAAGGAGCAGCGAGTACCGTCTGCCCAGTGAAAGAAGCAACAGGGAGTGCCATCTGCACAGTGAAAGAAGGAGCAGCGAGTGCCGCCTGCACAGTGAAAGAAGGAGCAGCGAGTGCCGTCTGCACAGTGAAAGAATTAGCAGCGAGTGCCATCTGCACAGTGAAAGAAGGAGCAGTGAGTGCTGTCTGCACAGTGAAAGAAGGAGCAGCGAGTGCCGCCTGCACAGTGAAGGAAGGAGCAGCGAGTGTCGTCTTCCCAGTGAAAGAAGGAGCAGCGAGTGCCGTCTTCACAGTAAAAGAAGAAGCAGCGAGTGCTGTCTGCACAGTGAAAGAAGGAGCAGCGAGTGCTGTCTGCACAGCGAAAGAAGGAGCAGCGAGTGCCGTCTGCACAGTGAAAGAAGGAGCAGCGAGTGCCGTCTTCCCAGTGAAAGAAGGAGCAGCGAGGGCCGTCTTCACAGTGAAAGAAGGAGCAGCGAGTGCCGTCTGCCCAGTGAAAGAAGGAGCAGTGAGTGCCGTATGCACAGTGAAGGAAGGAGCAGCTGCTTCAAGCAGCCGCTTCATCTTTCACAAATGTTCTGCGCCCAGGATTGCCACAAGTTTACTTCTGCTGGGGATTGTGTACTATGAGTAATAGGGCGCACTGTCCCTGTTTGCATCCGGCGAACCAATTTGAAGGTGCGCTCCCAGACAAACAGGGACATTGTGCCCTACTTGTAGTACAGCCTCTGGTATCTTCAATAACCATTAACCAGCTGTTAAAAGATGATGGAGAGTTCCACTCTGCAGTGCAGCCATGGGTCTTTAAAGGACTATGCTTGAGCAACACAAAATCATAAGAGAAAGTGATGAACAATGATATGTTTGGAAATGGAATGCAAAACCTTAAAGCAACAACTCAATGAGTTGAAAAAACACTCCCAAAGGAATGAAATAGCAAACTGCAGGGAAAAATACAAAAAATTGATTGAAATTAAAATAATAAGAACTTCATGATAAGAAGTGGCAGAATTCATAGCCGCAGGTAGCACAAAAAAGAATAGGAAAGGAGCCTCAAATTGATGTAAACAAACCAAATGCAGTTGGGCCGAATACTAGGAACACATCATCTCTGACAACAGGCTGCCTACTCAGAAACTACAGGGCCACCAGTTAATATATAGAGCACAAGAAGATTAGCAGGCAAGAGTAGAGGAATTCTGACATTAACAGTTCAAAAGACAAACTAACAAACAATAAAGGCCCTGCTCAAATATGATGCCTTCTGGATGCTAGATTGGTGATGCAGACATTGATGGAAACATTAAAGAAATGCTGCATTGCACAACATTTTTCAAGTTTGTGATACAAGAACATAATAGCCCTAATCTACAAACAAACTTTGGCAAAGCCAGTAGTTCTGACCTTTCGCTTAGCTCAATCATTACTAGGTGTCCATCTCACATCAGAAGCAATAGCTTGAGGTCTTTAACAAGGCTGCAGGCCTTCAAGACTTTTTACCAGAGGCCCCTCTGGAGTCAGAAGGAACTGCTTAAAAAGTCCATCACAAGAGTGAAGAACCTCAAGTCACCACTAGATGTCTCTCTCGAGTCAGATGCAGCTGCTTAAAATGTCCTTCACAACGCTGAAAAGGTGTGGTTCTAACATATACATTTACATACACACTTTTGCTATTTTATTAAATTGCACTTGTTTTATATAGGATAAGTAAGTTGGCAAAACTGGTTAATGTTAATACTGCAACTTTCAGAGCATGGCTTGATTACTATGAAACACTTGTGGTGCCAACCTACATTGCATAGATATTAGCAGTCACTGATAAATTCAAGGGCCTTGCGCTGTATTCTTACCAAATTGATTTTTTGAATGGCGCTATCCCTGAGTAGCAGTAAGTTGCAGTTATATTGATAGAGCGCGTAGGTCACCCGGGTCATTAGATTACCAATTTCCACGCACTGGGCCCTGACGTGCATATAATGACAGTGTTTTGCATGAATCGGGTGAAACCTTTACCACGCTACTATGAGTAATTCGGGGGTGTCACTTACACCACTTACTATTCATGTACCTGACTTACCACAGGCACATTACTCCTGATGGATCAGGAGCTAGCAGTGGACAGGTAACAAGATTCCTAAAGGATGTAAAATACCTTTCACGTTTAATATATTAATAGCATTTACGTTGTAAAATGACCACAGACACCTGATGAGTTTTAAAGTTTATATAAGATATTTCAGAATGAATATGCCAGAATAATGAGGCAGATACAAATCAGTACATCAATTATCAGTATTAAAGCCACAATGTAACTATGGATTAGGGCAAGTACTATTAGAGAATTTAGAGAACACTACAGAGTATGAGTATCAGGGAACACGCTATTCAGCATAGGCTTAAACTAAGGCAAGGGACATGAGAAGGACCTAATATGTGCACTAATATTCTTAACCTACTCCCTAGATCTTATGCTATTCTTACTAAGTTCACGGCAAACATACTAAAGGGAAGGGAAAATGGAACACACTAAAATAATATGACAGTTCAATAATATCCTATAGGTAGGGAAAGAAGTGGAACACCACTAATAAACAGTTGCATATAAATCACTTTAAAGGTGATAGGGCAATACCACGGGCAAGAGAGCTTTATTAAGAAGAGAAGAAAGAGTGATAGAAAGACGTACACCCACAGTTAATAATTACCTAGGCAAGAATGAGGACTAACCCTGGCCACAGGTCAGCTTTGGAAGGACGGGGACAAGGACCCTCAAGGATTGGAATACCAGAAAGTGAGCAGGTACAGCTCGTGGACAGTCAGGACAGGATACCCCTCAGGTTTGGGTCAGGACTGGGTTCACCAAGGTACGACCAACACCTACAGCTTCGGATGCAACGTCTGCGTTACCCCCTCTCTGCAAGTAATCCGCCAGTAACCCCGATTGGGTTTTCGAATTTCCCAGCAAAGTGCTCCGCCAGCACTTAAGACTATTTCCACCCCTTCTAGTTTTGTGGAAAATACGGACAGAGTACTCCGCAGTGCTCTGTATCAATCACCTATAGAGTTCGTAGGGTCAGTGACAGGTCTGCTACTCGGACAAGTCGGACAATTTCTCTAAGCTAAACTAGGCTAGTTATACCTTTTTGGGACCCCTGGACCACCCACAAATGTTGCAAGTGACATGGTCCCAACTTATGATTGGTCAAGCGAGGAGGTTATGTCATTGTCACCTCCTAAAATGTAGTGTTCCCATGATTAATATGCAAGTGACAGTACCCACCCCTTACATTTTAGTTCCCAGGGTATACGTGAGGGAAAGACAATAGCGT
Source organism: Lissotriton vulgaris (assembly GCF_964263255.1). NCBI lineage: Eukaryota > Metazoa > Chordata > Amphibia > Caudata > Salamandridae > Lissotriton > Lissotriton vulgaris. The sequence goes on along the minus strand of NC_141698.1, from coordinate 1,068,241,490 downwards.
TCACAGTAGAATGAAACAAATGTAACAATTTTATGGTACAGTTCAGCATCTCCTCCTATTTCGGAGGTGAGTTCCCAGGCGCATCTTGCTTCAGAGGCCAGCTGGCTTGTTTCAGCTTCTGCGCAGTTGGGTTTTTCCCACGTCACGTGACAGGGTTTAGATGAGCTTCAATATGGAGCGGCTCCCCGTCCCCAGGCCCATTGATACGCGGTACATGAAAAGTAAGCGAGAACAAATTAGAATCATACATAAAAATGATTACACTGTACACCGTAAAAACTACACTGCACCCCTTACTTTATAATATCTATAGCATTAAGGTTTAGTGCGAAAAGACAGATAGGCATAAGCAGCGGTGGCAAGCAGAGAGCATAGTTAGAGACAAGCGGCCATGTTTGCAACAATGCGCATGTGCAACAGTATCCCTCCAAAATGCGAGTGCGTCACATCACATGGGTATGACCGACGCATGCACAGACTGGATTTCTGCGAAGCAGCCATTTCCGTAGTGCAAGCATGGTTAGGATGAAAAGACACACAGGCAAGCCTCCTGGGGACACCCGCGTGTTGGGGAAAATGCTAAATGAATGACGGACAGGTTGAATTAATATTATTACAAGTTAGGCGAGGTTCTTGATTAAGAGCAAGTCGCTTTACGTGCGAATCCTTGCTCCATCAATCCCCTCTTTGATGATATTTACTATCATCACTATAAAGGAAACAGATGCCAACTTCATTCTTCCATATCATCCATCTCAATTTCAACAGACTTATTGTTGAGTTTTCTTTCGGCTTCTCTATGAGAGTGGTGATTCTTAGCTTTTTTATAGATCTGGTTTCTCAATTCTTCTAATTCTAGCTCATCAATATTTCGCTTCACTCCTCTCTTATTCACTGTGTACTTTTTGCACTTTTGACATTTACAGCAGATGAAGATGATCAATACAACCACACCTATTCCAGCTATTGGCATCAGTATTTTCCACAGAAGACTTTTACCTAAGTTAGAAAACCAACTACCTACAGAGGAGAGACCATCAGTCAGTCTCTTCCAGGCACTGTCAACCTCTAATGGTTTGAGCTCTTTTTCCAAATTAGTTATGTTTCTTACATATTTCTTGAGTTCGATACTTTTGTCAGGTATGTAGGTGCAACAATGTTGCGCCTTCAATCAATCAATCAATCAATCAGTGACACTTATAAAGCGCGCTACATACCCGTGGGGTCTCAAGGCGCTGGGGGGGGGGGGGAGCCGCTACTGCTCGAACAGCCAGGTCTTCAGCTTCTTCCTGAGGGAGAGGTGGTCTTGGGTCAGGCGCAGGTCGGTCGGGAGGGAGTTCCAGGTCTTGGCGGCCAGGTGGGAGAAGGACCTTCCTCCAGTAGTCGCTCTTCGGATGCGGGGGACGGCGGCGAGGGCGTGGTTGGCTGATCGGAGGTGGCATTTGGGAGCGTAGAAGTTGACTCGGCTGTTGAGGTAGCTCGGGCCTTGGTCGTGTAGGGCTTTGTGTGCGTGGGTGAGGAGGCGGAAGGTGATTCTTTTGTTGACGGGGAGCCAGTGAAGGTCTCGCAGATGTCCGGAGATGTGGCTGGTTCGTGGGATGTCGAGGATGAGTCTGGCTGAGGCGTTCTGGATCCGCTGGAGTCTCTTCTGGAGCTTGGCGGTGGTCCCGGCGTAGAGGGCGTTGCCGTAGTCCAGTCGGCTGGTGACGAGGGCCTGGGTGACGGTCTTCCTGGTCTCGGTGGGGATCCACCAGAAGATCTTCCGTAGCATGCGTAGGATGTTGAAGCATGCCGAGGAGACGTTGTTGACTTGCCTGGTCATGGAGAGGGAGGAGTCCAGGATGAAGCCCAGGTTGCGTGCATGGTCTGTCGGTTTGGGTGCGGTGCCCAGGGCGGGAGGCCACCAGGAGTCGTCCCAGGCGGAGGGAGAGGAGCCCAGGATGAGGACCTCCGTCTTGTCCGAGTTCAGTTTCAGGCGGCTGGTCGTCATCCACTCGGCTACCTCTTTCATCCCATCGTGCAGGTTGGCTCTGGCGGCGGCGGGGTCGTTGGTCAGGGAGAGGATCAGCTGGGTGTCGTCGGCGTAGGAGATTATGCTGAGGTTGTGTTTGCGTACGATGGCCGCGAGGGGGCTCATGTAGACGTTGAAGAGGGTGGGGCTCAGAGATGATCCTTGGGGGACGCCGCAGATGACTTCGGTGGCCTCTGACTTGTACGGTGGTAGGCGGACTCTCTGTGTTCTCCCGTCGAGGAAGGAGGTGATCCACTCCAGCGCCTTGTCCTGGATTCCGACGTTGCTGAGACGCCGTACTAGGGTGCGGTGGCAGACCGTGTCGAATGCCGCGGAGAGGTCTAGGAGGATGAGGGCCGCTGTTTCTCCTTTGTCCATCAGGGCTCGGATGTCGTCGGTGGCGGCGATGAGGGCGGTCTCGGTGCTGTGGTTGGCTCGGAAGCCGGACTGTGAGGGGTCGAGGGATCCGCCTTCAGCATCCTGCAGACTCCGCCCTCTTTTGCCAATAAGGTGTCAAGAGCAAGGCGATTCTGTAAAACCATTGATCTGATCGCAACCATTTCAGTATTGACCAGCAGAAATCCGGCAGCAGTGTCAGTTGATAACCGATCCACTACTGTAGACAATTTGCAGATTCTGTGAGTATTCAGAACTACCCCCATTCCAGGTATCAGTGCACTAAAAATATCACCTACAATTTCTCCTACACTTTCTCTTTTTCTACGCGTTAAGCCATTAGTTTCTTCATTGCTTCCAGCTGCGTTGTTCACATGGTATACTTTCGGGAAAACAATGCCAAAGTAGCAGCTCCCATACCAGTGATCCGGCAATTTGAAATAAGCCTTGTTCCCACATATATAATAAATTCCGGGAAACACAGGTTCTGACCCATTTTTGAAACCCCAACCTCCATTTACCTTATAATTATGTTCACACTCGCTGGAACCGATGAATACATTGTTATAATAATCTGTCCTTTCTCTATGGAGACAAAGTTTCCCTTTCCGTTCAAAATCCAGCAACAAAGCAGGAGCAGCTTCGCCTTCTGAGGTGTTGTCCATATGTTCTGCCCATCTAGGGATTCTATCCTTCTCGTCATTTGCCTTTTTCTGAAACTTTTCCCTCCTTCTATCTGCCATTTTTATAAACATCTTTTCCTGCTCTTGCAAGGAACAGGTCAGATTAGCTTGTCTTGCTTCATTTAAGTCTATTTCACCTATGGTCAGGAAATATTCTCCCATGTAGCGGGTCACCTCACTTCTAATATGTACAAGGTTCAGGTTTCCTCGAATAGGGAGTTCTGAAAAGATTACGTCAGTGTTTGAGTAGTAGTACTGTAAAGTGCTTCTATAAAACAAGCTAGCTAATATACTACAGGAAATTCCATAGGTTAGGGGTAAATGGTGATATGTCACACCTTCAGCTACAGAAGTGGGTAGCTTCATGCAGACATAACAGTCTTCTATTTCCATAGCCTCTACATAATGCACTAAAAGGTTAGCAAAAACATTTAAATGTGTCCTGTTTCTCATCTTGTGAAAATGTAGTCCACCCTCATCTGATGCTTCTAATTTAGGTCGTGTGTGTCTCAGGCTAACTGTATTGTCACGTTTTTCTAAACTTCGTGGTGTTTCTTCAGTCTGTACAACTTCTGTGTCTAACGTCTCTGGTTCAGTAGGGTACAAGTTAGGGTCTTTACTAACTATAAAAGGTATAAAGACTGTTAGTCCTATCCATATCACTATCAACATGGCTACACTACATAAGCATATTTTACAGCAGGTTTTGCAACACCTACATTTGGATCTTCCATTGACACTTGAATCAGACATTATAGCTTACAGGTGGCTTTTCAACCCCTCTTTGTTTCTTTACACCAGAGGCTCACTTAGGTGTGTTTCAGGGAGGGTCTTCGTCAGAACTCCGATCAGCAATGGACTCTTCGTCACTTTTGCCACTGTGGTTGGGCTCGTCAATTTCTTCCAACACCAAGTAAGTCCATTCAGGGCTCCGATACAACCTGTTCTGTTTCTTTACTCTGTCGCCTTTTCTGAGAGACTTGCCTCGGGCTTCTTTCCTTTCACTTTCAGCCCTTTTTCGGTCTTTTAGTTTTTCTTCAACTGTCTTTATTCGGAGTCTCAGTCTTTTGATGTATCGGGGTTCACCCTTACTTTGGTGGCTTTCAGTGGTCGAGGAAACTTGGCCTTCCTCGTGCACTCTTTTGATTTCGCTTTGTTGTGGCACTTTTGTTTTGGCAGTGTCTATTTCCCTTCCTGTCTGACTAGTACCAGGTCTTTCATCTATTTCTTCTGCCTGGTTTCTAAGCTGGCCTTGTTCAGGTTGGAGTGGTATGTTTTCTTTACTTTCAGGCGATCTGGATTCTGTTTCCTGAACACGTTCGTCTATATCTATCTGCTCCTGTTCATGCACTTCGTTCTCTTGATTTTCTCCCGCATGAACTTCAACTTTAACCCCTATCTGTCCCTTTCCAGATTCTGGAGTTTCAGGAGGGGTGTCGATGACTTGATCTGTCCCTACTTGGCCTACTTCCTGATCAGGTTTGATGTGAGTCTCGTTGACCTGACCTTTGTCCTCTAGTTCTGTCTCACCCTCACTATCCCACTCACTATCTAGGTAGGAATATTTTCTTGTTCTTATTGGATCGAGAACTTGATTGTCGGCAGGGAACCATTCGACGTCTTGACTTGTGCTCGGTAGTTCGATGTCAGCGAGATCTGGACCCTCTTCTGGAGTCTCCTCAGCTGTGCTACCTTCTGCTCCAGTCGCGTCTTCTCCGGTCACCCGCTTCGTGTGGCTGGCATGGATCCACTTTGGTACACCAGCACACTTTACAGCAGTTGTGGTGACAAGGATCACTTGTCTTGGCTTTCCCCACTTTGGTCCAAGGCAACTCTTCCGGGTGTGTTTCTTTAACACCACCCAATCACCTGGTTGCAGTTTATGTGCTGGAGTCTTGGGCCAATCGTCAGCAGTCTCTCCAATCTGGTGAGAGATAGAACGCACTTGGTCACCCAGCTGCTTGCAGTATTCTAGTACCAAATCATCAGAAATACTTAGCAATTTGTGTCCAGGTACCCATGCCTGTCGCATCACTCTCCCCATTAGCACTTCATGGGGGCTCAGGCCTGTTTTTCGGTTTGGAATGCTTCTCAAACTCATCAGCACAAGGGGCAAAGCTTCTATCCAGTTCATTTTGGTGGAATCACACATCTTCGCCAGTCTGGACTTGATCGTACCATTTATCTGTTCAACTATTCCAGAAGCCTCTGGATGATATGCACAGTGCAGCCTTTGCTCCATCTTAAATGCTGTACAGAGTTCTTTTAGGATTTCGTTTGAGAAATGCCCACCTTGGTCTGTTTCAATAGTCTCTGGAATTCCATATCTAGGTATCAATTCCCTTAGTAATAGTTTGGCCACGGTTATGGCATCATTTTTCTTTGCTGGGTAAGCCTCCACCCACCTGGAAAACAGGCAAACTATGACCAGGACATATCTATATCCCTTGCACTTGGGCAAAGTTATAAAGTCCGCCTGCATCCTGACAAAGGGACCTTCTGCCTTTCCAATTGTACTTTGTTCTACTACTGTCCTCTTTCCTGCGTTGAATTGCTGGCACACTAGGCACCTCTGGCAAAGTCTTTCCGCTTGGTTCCTGAATTTTGAATTATAGAACACTTTGTCAAACACACGACACATTGCATCCCTTTCCATATGTGTTGGTTCATGTATCATTCTGACCATGGGGTCTACCAGGCTGTCTGGCAGTACAGGCATACCAGTTGGATTCACCACCACACCATCATTCCTGATTCTGCATTTGTTCGCCCTCCATCTGCCCTTTTCTTCCCTGTCTGTTGCCTGTTGTAAGTCTCTCAATTCCTCCCAGGTAGACACACTTTCAAACAACATCAGTTGGCAGCTGCTTCCACCACCCCATAATCCAATTTGGAGGGACATTTTGTGTCGGGCACAAAACTGGGCAATTTGGTCAGCGTATCGATTTCCGGCTGTCACATCATCATTTCCAGATCTGTGAGCCGCACACTTGACCACAGCCAATTCTTTGGGCAATTGAATTGCTTCCAGTAAGTTCTGCACCACCTTTCCATTTCTAATAGGGGTACCTGAGGAAGTCATGAATTCTCTTTGTAACCATAGTTGGCCGAAGTCATGAACAACCGTATAACAGTACTGGCTGTCGGTATAAACAGTTACTCTTTTGTTTTTCCCCCGCTTACAAGCTCTTGTCAATGCGATTAGTTCTGCTACTTGTGCAGATTTCACTTCGCATAGGTAAGATGCTTCCAGGGTTGTCGCCAATGTGACTACGGCATAGGCAGCACTCAGACCTCCATCCTCATGTCTTAAACATGAGCCATCCACAAACATCATAATATCCTCATCAAGTAAGGCTATTTCTCTGATATCAGGACGTGGCTTGGTGCTAAACTCTGTTAAATCCATGCAGTTATGCTCCATTTCATCCTCGGCTTCTACATCCAGAGGAATAGGCAACAGGGTTGCAGGGTTCAGGACATTGCACCGGGAAATAATTACATTCTCGGCACCAACTAGAATTCTCTCATATTTAGTCAGCCGACTAGGGGTGAGATACTGGGCTTTGTTCGGGTCAGTAAGATCACAACAGAATGAGAAACATATACAGTGACAGGATGTCCCATAACAATGTTCTCACTCTGTTCTAGACTTACACAAGTAGCAGCTACTGCTTTCAGACATCCTGGTAATCCCGCAGCCACTGGGTCTAAAGTGGCCGAAAAATAGGCCACCGGACGCCTGATCAGCCCATGTTCCTGGGTTAGGACTGAGAGCGCACAATTTTCTCTTGTGTCACAGAACAATTCGAAGTTCTTGGAATAGTCAGGCATTCCTAATGCAGGAGCTGAGCACAGACAATTTCGCAATTTTACCCAAGCGGACATGCTTTCATCATCCCACTTCACTGGATCTTCCACTCCCTTCTTGGTCATTTTTATCAAAGGTTTGGCTAGAGCTGCGAATCCTACAATCCATTGTCTGCAGTATCCTACAACTCCTAGGAACATTCTCACTTCTTTCTGGGTTCTGGGTAGGTCCATATTTTGAATTATCTTGACCCTTTCTGTAGTGACTTTTCGAATTCCTTTCTCTATCTGGTGCCCCAGATATTTTACTGAGTTTCTACAGAACTGCAATTTGTCAGGCGATACCTTATGTCCTCCCTTTCCTAGGTGATTCAGCAAGGCAATAGTATCAGTGACACAGTCAGTTTGACTTTTAGACGCCACCAGAAGGTCGTCTATGTACTGTACCAGAACAGACTCTCTTGGCAGTACTAACGATTCAAGGCATCTTTTTAGGATCTGGTTGAAAATCGATGGACTTTCGGTGTACCCCTGGGGGACACGATTCCAGACATAGACATGGCTGTCAAATTCAAAACTAAAAAGGAACTTGCTTTCTGGATGCAATGGGATGGAAAAGAATGCATGGCACAGGTCAATGACAGTGAACCATTCCACATTCCAAGGAATCTGGTACAGTATCACTGCGGGGTTGGGCACAATGGGACAGCAAGGTACAACGATTTGGTTTACCTTGCGTAGATCCTGCACTACCCGGTACCTTCCGCTAGGCTTTTTAATTCCAATTATGGGTGAATTACAGGGACTGCTCATTACTTCCTGTATTATGTTTGCTTCGAGCAACCATTTTAATTCAGTTGCGACTCCAGCCTTTACTTCTGCACTCATCTTGTACTGCCGTTTTTTTGGATAAACAGCATTTGTTTTTATTGCTATTTTAACTGGGTCTACATTTGCCATTAAGCCTACATCTCTTCCAGTGAAATCCCAAACTTCAGGTACCACTTTTAACTGTAGTTCTTCCGGAAGGTCTTCAACGGACAGGGGTCTAATTTCTGAATCTGGCCTTACTAACATCAATTTGTACAGGCCATCTTCATCTGGGGTCTGAATCTCGACACCATTTGGTGTGCAAAAGATAGTACAATTCATTTTGCACAGCAAATCTCGTCCTAACAGGTTCACGGGACTGGAGTCACAGACCACAAATCTGTGCATTTCCTTGAAGTTCCCTATGGAAACCTCCATTGGTACAGTTACCGGAGTACTGATTATCTGATTTGAAACACCCACTACTTGGATTGCTTCTCCCGAGAGGGGTAGGTTAGCAACATCCACTGTTCTCACAGTAGAACGGGTAGCACCAGTGTCCAACAGAAAGGTGACGTCTTTTCCCTCAACCTTTCCTTCAATATATGGTCCAGTCTGGTCTACCGGTAAGGCGGCGCCAAGCACGCACTCCTTGTCCTCCCCCCTCAGGCCCCGTCAATCTTGATCATCACAGAGGAAGGAATCATTTAACAAAAACTGTGGAATCGCTGCATTTCTCTCATTCTCTCCTTCCCATACCTCGGCCCTTTCATTCTGCTGACCCTGATTCTTATAATTCGGTCTAGGAGCGCGAGGCACTGGAGGTAGCTTTACCTGCTGCTGGTTCTTTCGTATCCCCTCTTTCTGCACCTGTGGATTTAAACCATTTACAGGGGCATTACCAGCCTGCAGATGTGGACACTCGTCTCTCCAATGCCCTATCTGACCGCACCCGTGGCAGGGGAACTTCTTCATAGCCTCCTCCTTACTCATTTTTACCCGGGGTTTCCCTCCTCCCCCAGCATTGGGATTTTGGGCATTATTAGCATTATTAATTTTACTTAACTGTTTTTCTTGCTGTTCAGCCAATTTCACTTGTGCCCACATCACCTTCTCCTTTAGGGCTTTCTTCTTATTTTCTATCTCATCCTCACAGTACTTGGCGTACTTGAGGACATCATCTATGGGCTTGCCTTGCCAACTGATTTTTTTATCTCGAATCCACTGGGATATTTCAGGCCTTAATCCTAGCACGAATCTGTAACTGAAATGGGTCATGTCTTTCATGTCCACATTATCAATTCCACTGTAAGTTTTGAACACCTGCAGTAACCTTTCATAAAAGGAGTGAACAGTTTCATCGCGCTCTTGGGTAGTTCTATCTATCCGGGTCCAATCAGTTTCCTTTGCGGGCACCTTTTTCTTTAGGTATTGTATGACTTGCTCATACTTCCTCATTACTTCAGGTGAGGGAGCTCCGGTTCTAGGGTCTCTCGCATATTCATCATTGGGCCAATTAATTTCAATTTTGCAATCGGTCCACAAATCTACAGGCACCACAATGTCGAAAAACCCATCCAGGTCTTTCAGAAGGCATTTCTGAACCTTTATCAAGCGTTCGACCTGTCTGTACCAGTCAACTGGTTTTTCCCGCAATTTTGGAAAGTCATTAGTAAATGACACAATATCTTGTCGGGACCAAGGGACATGGACATATTTCCCCCCCGGTACCTCTCTCAAGGGACACAATTTTTCTGCTGGCTCTACCTCTTTCAGTAAGTATTCTGAACCCTTAGGATTAGCCTTACTCTCTTCTTTCTTTTTCGCCCACCGGGTTTTCCATTTTTCTACATTTCCCCAATTCTGTAGGATTTTCAGTAATTCCTTTATCTGGGTCTGTTTTCCTGCCATATTCATGTTCTCTAAGTCTCTATCAGAAAAATCTGTTCTGTAAGGTTTCTTAAGGACTTTGGATCGACTGATATCGATTCCCATGTCAGTGGCTGTGTCCATCAATCTCTCACAGTAACTCGTCTTCACTAAAGGAGTTTAGCCGGTCTAATCCTACATTACCAGCCACTAGTTCCTCTATTTCTATCCTTAGTCTATAGATTTCTAAGGGTTTCGGTTGGGGTGTGGTCTCTTTTTCTAACTCTTTGGTCCATCTGTCCAATTCCTCTGGAGATACTACTGTGGCACTCCTGACCCCAGAGGTGCTTTCAATCATTACCTCTTTTACCCTACTCTGACTTCTTGCCCTTGGCACACTTGTTCTGGGTTCCCTTATGGGCAGATCCATTAAGACCACTGACTCACATTCGCTTTCTTGATCATCATCTATGAGCGTCTCTTTTCTCGGGAGTGGAATACTAGGAGTTGGCATATTCGGGGTTATAACAGGATTCCGTGGACTGGCCAGTCTATCCCCGTAAAGAGGAATAGCTGGACCGATAGTTACTGGGATAGTCAGTGAATCTGGATGGGGATGTATCTGGGCTATGGTCCGAATTAAATCATCTCGCTGTTTGGATAGGGCTTCCTTCTCTCGCTCACGCAAAGCCCTTTCTGTGGAATTGTCATGCAACACTTGGGGTACCAAGCTAGGGTAAATATTTGGGGCTGTTGGAGTAACCAACCGAGGTGGGTCTTCTCCAAACGGACGGTAATTCGGGACTGTAGAACTAGGTCTGCAAAACCCATCCCCATCACTGGTTTTACTATCCGTACCCGTTCCATCTGTTTCACTATCCCTCCGACATCTAGGATATTTAGAAAACGGGTTAGGTGAACTCAAAGGCTCTGACTCTGCAACATAGGGAGGGGGGTTTTTCATCAACAAATCTTCCAGGTGTTCATCCTCTGAGTCCCCTACGGTCATTAATTGGCGGATTTTCTCAGTACATTTTCCTTTCCCTTGTTCCAGTACCCCCATCATTGGAAACAACCCCTCAACCATCATATTCTGCCTCCACTGTTTCATTTTCTGCTCTTTGGTTTCTTTTGGCAATTTTGGATACCATGTACTCAAACCCTTATCCATTCTGGGCCTGTCTCTTTCCAGAGCCTCAATCTCCCATTCTTCTAGTGCCTCGTACTGAGCTAATCTGGGTCTGGGATGCAATTCATTCATTCGGTTTCTTAGGTTAAACAGGATTCTGCCATTAAAGGAACCATTAATAGGAAATGCTAGGACTCTGTCATCTGCAGTGTACTTTACCCAGTTTTCTAACCATACGCAAGTGTGATACTCCTTATCAAACATCATGAAGGAGGCAGGAGTATCTGGTGGAGGAATGATCACACCCTCCCTAGTTCTAATGGGCTGGTCTTTCTTGAAATAATTCTTAATTTTGTCAGCAAGAGACATCTTCCTCTTAACTCCGTACATTTTGTTTGGTCTACCTCGTAGAATCTGTTCCTTATAGAAGCGTAAGTGCTGTGGATTAGGTATAAACTCAGGATACCACATACACCTTTCCAAACTCTTCTCAAGCTCCTGTTGATTAATTTTGTTTACCTTTGTGCTTCCAATGCTAACGCGACTTCTATCTCGCAGTAACCAGTCAACGCAGTGACTACAAGAATTCTTGTCCAATGGGTGCGCGGCCTTTCGCGAGACAAGGTCTCACGCTCCGGCACTCACCCCTCCCTTAAAATTTCAGCTCCGCTACACGCCCGCTGTTCTGACCAATACCAGCGCGGCACGGAGTGACATCAGCGCAGCTTTCCGACTGACTCCCTCCTTCACAAGGTAACGGAAACTTTGAATTTTCCCTAAAGTGCAAGTACTTATTTTAGTTAACAACACGAAACTTTCGCCGCTGTGTCTGAGTGTTCTAAAGAGAGAGAAAGTTCTTCTTTCGCTACAAGTAAACCACTTCTGTCTACTTTTCATTCACTCCGGATAGACTTCTCTGTCTAACCTCCCACACGCGCAATATAGAACCTGCTATTCCCCTGACTTATCCACTTATTTCCGGGATATATACTAAGTCAGGCTTTCACCAGCGGACTACCTTGCTTACCATTCAAGCTTTGGAGACCCTATTACTCCTTCCGTATGTGACCCTTACTAGGTGATATCACAATGGAAGTTTTACACAAAAGGACTCACAGCTATCATTTATTCAGATACGAAAAGATCCTAATTAGCACTTCCGGTCCTTCCTAACCATGCACTAATAACTCACGACAAGCGACCTCATCAGCTAACCGGATTCTGCTCACCGTTAGCTATAGACTTCCCCGGGGATTCGGACTACACTGAACACTTACAAACAATTTCTGTTAATGTAACATATAACACTTATAGCAGCAATGCAAAATCATATATATATATCAAACCCTTTAAAACATTTGCGCAATATTTGAAGCAATACAATCAATATAGAAATTTTAGCAGCACATTTTATTTTCACGGTTTGTTTATTAACTATCTTGTCTACCTATCTTAACTAGTCCTAACCATACTACTGCTACCAGAAAATTACTGATAGAGCGCGCAGGTCACCCGGGTCATTAGATTACCAATTTCCACGCACTGGGCCCTGACGTGCATATAATGACAGTGTTTTGCATGAATCGGGTGAAACCTTTACCACGCTACTATGAGTAATTCGGGGGTGTCACTTACACCACTTACTATTCATGTACCTGACTTACCACAGGCACATTACTCCTGATGGATCAGGAGCTAGCAGTGGACAGGTAACAAGATTCCTAAAGGATGTAAAATACCTTTCACGTTTAATATATTAATAGCATTTACGTTGTAAAATGACCACAGACACCTGATGGGTTTTAAAGTTTATATAAGATATTTCAGAATGAATATGCCAGAATAATGAGGCAGATACAAATCAGTACATCAATTATCAGTATTAAAGCCACAATGTAACTATGGATTAGGGCAAGTACTATTAGAGAATTTAGAGAACACTACAGAGTATGAGTATCAGGGAACACGCTATTCAGCATAGGCTTAAACTAAGGCAAGGGACATAAGAAGGACCCAATATGTGCACTAATATTCTTAACCTACTCCCTAGATCTTATGCTATTCTTACTAAGTTCACAGCAAACATACTAAAGGGAAGGGAAAATGGAACACACTAAAATAATATGACAGTTCAATAATATCCTATAGGTAGGGAAAGAAGTGGAACACCACTAATAAACAGTTGCATATAAATCACTTTAAAGGTGATAGGGCAATACCACGGGCAAGAGAGCTTTATTAAGAAGAGAAGAAAGAGTGATAGAAAGACGTACACCCACAGTTAATAATTACCTAGGCAAGAATGAGGACTAACCCTGGCCACGAGTCAGCTTTGGAAGGACGGGGACAAGGACCCTCAAGGATTGGAATACCAGAAAGTGAGCAGGTACAGCTCGTGGACAGTCAGGACAGGATACCCCTCAGGTTTGGGTCAGGACTGGGTTCACCAAGGTACGACCAACACCTACAGCTTCGGATGCAACGCCTGCGTTACCCCCTCTCTGCAAGTAATCCGCCAGTAACCCCGATTGGGTTTTCGAATTTCCCAGCAAAGTGCTCCGCCAGCACTTAAGACTATTTCCACCCCTTCTAGTTTTGTGGAAAATACGGACAGAGTACTCCGCAGTGCTCTGTATCAATCACCTATAGAGTTCGTAGGGTCAGTGACAGGTCTGCTACTCGGACAAGTTGGACAATTTCTCTAAGCTAAACTAGGCTAGTTATACCTTTTTGGGACCCCTGGACCACCCACAAATGTTGCAAGTGACATGGTCCCAACTTATGATTGGTCAAGCGAGGAGGTTATGTCATTGTCACCTCCTAAAATTTAGTGTTCCCATGATTAATATGCAAGTGACAGTACCCACCCCTTACATTTTAGTTCCCAGGGTATACGTGAGGGAAAGACAATAGCGTTCACAGTAGAATGAAACAAATGTAACAATTTTATGGTACAGTTCAGCATCTCCTCCTATTTCGGAGGTGAGTTCCCAGGCGCATCTTGCTTCAGAGGCCAGCTGGCTTGTTTCAGCTTCTGCGCAGTTGGGTTTTTCCCACGTCACGTGACAGGGTTTAGATGAGCTTCAATATGGAGCGGCTCCCCGTCCCCAGGCCCATTGATACGCGGTACATGAAAAGTAAGCGAGAACAAATTAGAATCATACATAAAAATGATTACACTGTACACCGTAACAACTACACGGCACCCCTTACTTTATAATATCTATAGCATTAAGGTTTAGTGCGAAAAGACAGATAGGCATAAGCAGCGGTGGCAAGCAGAGAGCATAGTTAGAGACAAGCAGCCATGTTTGCAACAATGCGCATGTGCAACATTATCCCTCCAAAATGAGAGTGCGTCACATCACATGGGTATGACCGACGCATGCGCAGACTGGATTTCTGCGAAGCAGCCATTTCCGTAGTGCAAGCATGGTTAGGATGAAAAGACACACAGGCAAGCCTCCTGGGGACACCCGCGTGTTGGGGAAAATGCTAAATAAATGACGGACAGTTTGAATTAATATTATTACAAGTTAGGCGAGGTTCTTGATTAAGAGCAAGTCGCTTTACGTGCGAATCCTTGCTCCATCAATGTGACTGATTTGTGCTGATCCATAGCCCTATGCTGTGTGCTGTGCTAGGAAGATGCAAAATGCCAATGACAGATGAGGAGGGAGAGGATCAACGGCAGTCTCCAATGGCCGCACCTCTTAGTTAATTTCCTGTTGTGGGTAATTTGTGATGAAGTCACAATTGGTGTGCACAATCTGCTCCTGCACCTGCCATTGGGAGATGCAAACTGCCAGGCAGATATACAAATATGGAGAACAACATTATCCAACGGCGGTACGAGGAAGGAGCACAGGTCACTCACGGCTCCAGACGCATCACTGGGCCCTTATCAAGGAGGCTCTTTCTGTCCATGGAGTCGCCATCACAGAACGTGACCTCTCCCACACTTGGAAACGGACCAGTCCCACAAGGAGACCATTTTACTTTGGAATCCAACTTAACAGTTCGGAACAAACATACGCCCTGAAGAAGTTCTTTTTGAACGAAACTCGTTGGCTGAGGCTTGTTGCACATATCTGTTAGATTACCTAATAAAGAACGTTTTTCAAAAAAGAAAATCGACTATTCGTTGTTACTGAAACAGACAATTGGAGTAGTGCACCGCTCCACTGGTTCTCAGCCAAGGACAGATGAGCTAACCAATAAAGAAATTCCACAAAATGTGCTTTTATTCATATACATGTTTGTATTTTTATTATTAGAATTTCACGGTGTGGGCAAGACATTAACAACCCTGGCTTGCCTCACGTTGCTGTGAGAGGCCCTTTCAAGTCAGATGCAAAATGCTCAACATTATTTCCCAAAGCTGCAGGTGTGTTAGCTGTCTCAAGTCAGATCCACCTGACCTCCCCAAATCTGCAGTATTGCAAGTCATTATTAGAGGTCCCTCTTGAGCCAGATGCTAAAGCTTGGACGTTTTTTCAAAGCTGCAGTACCTCAAGCAGTTATTAGGTGTCACTCTGAAATCAGATTCAAGTGCTTCAAATGAGCTTCAGAAAGCTGAGGTGGGGTGACTTCATCATATAAATTTACATACACATATTTGCTGGCTTAATGATTTCTGCTTGTTTTCCATTAGATAAATAATAATGCCAAAGGGATTTATGATAATAAGTCATTATTGAAGATATCAATAAATTACTTGATTTTTACCAAAGTGTTGACACCCTACTGTACATAGGTTCTATCAGGCATTGGTAAATACAGGAGCCTTTAAATACCCAGCATCGAGGGACCGTTTTGTGGGTGTATGCATGCACTCAAACAAAATGCAGTCATTCAAAATGAAGATATCCAATGGCTGAAGTGAGCTTGTCTAGTGTCCTATGCTCTCTGTTGTGGTGGGAGGGAGCATCATTTGAGTGACATTTGTGCAGCCCAATGGTTAATGAGAATTGAGTAAACCCCCACTATATAGATGTATTATTTTATTATGATTTGTTTGGAAAATAAGAAGCTACAAAGACAGTTAAGACAGCATTTAGACCAGACCTAAAAAGGTTCTTACCACCCAATCAGCCGCCTTTGTATAGATCAAAGATATATATCAAATGCATTGTTTTGGTGTCATTCTATTTAATATCGATCATTTCCAGAGGGTTCAGCACAGGTTAACTTAGTGACTTTTGTGGTTCACCCTGACAAGTATTGTGGGTGTTGCTTGAGAAGAGTTTTCAACCCACTCAATCAAAAATGCAATTTCTTATAATGACGTCAGTATGAAGTTTTTTACAACATTCTTAACAAATAGCTGGAAATCATGTGGTGCAATGACCTAAAAGGTCATGTGATGAGAGAGGCAATGATGCCTTTTCTCTGAAGCCTCTTTGCCAGGGTGTCCAGAGACTACTGTAACTGGATAGAGAGTGTGTCTACCACAATATCAAAGTTGTAAAAGTGACCTGCATCTAGATAAACATGCGGGTATGTGTGTGGTATTTCTCTTGCGTGGCCCTGGCCAGAAGGCACTGGTCGATCTGGAGTTAGGGATAGTGAATCCATGCTTACCTTGAAGGTATGTTTGGAATCAATATTGTTGAGGAGAAATATGTGCAGATCAGTGTTGTTGAACTCAGCACTGAAACATACAGAGAGGATTCTGGAAACAAGGGGGCATATTACCAACGTTTAGCGATATTTATTGCTAACGATGCTTAGCTACGAATTTTTTAACGCTAAGCATCGCCGGAAATTATCACAGAGATAACTTGCTATTAGCAAGGTTTATCTCAGAAGTGATAAAAATCCTCGCGTTAACTGCCAATTGAGAGATTATCGCTGGAAAACCAACGATAATCTCTCGAAGTTTGTCTTTAGCTTGATGATGGGAAACATCCTTTACAACGCAACTTTTACCACGCAGTGCTTTTACGACGCAACTTTTACAACGCAAACCATTACAACGCATTGCGCTGGGGGGCGCTCTAGGATAGGGGATAGGTTTAATTTACTATCCAACACCTTCCCTACTATCCACGGGGACTGGAGTTGGAATAGTAAATTAAACTATTCACTATCCAGCGCCCCAAAGCACTATGCGCTGTAAAGGCATGCGTTGTAAAAACCGCGTTGTAAAGGAATGCGTGGTAAAAGCATGCGTTGTAACGTCATACATCCCTTGATGATAGGGGCTCACAAACTTAACCATGATATCCACCTTCCATAGGATATCATGGCTAAGTCAGGAACATACCAGGTGTAAAAAAACAGTGCTAACTGCGGTTAGCGCTGTTTTTTTATCACTAACAGGGTTAGCGATATCCTTGATAATAGGAGAAATGTCGCTTAACATCATTTCTCCTATTATTTTTCTCTGGAACGCCCCCTTTGCATCTTATTAGAGATGAAAGGGGAAGCGTAGAGAAAAAGGGTGCTAACATGCGAATTTGCGTGTTAGCACCCTGTTGCTGATAGGGAGATAATTTTATCTCCGCTTTCTTGGCTTTTAAAGCCAAAAAAGTGGAGATAAATCCCTTGAAAATATGCCCCAAGATTCTGACTCCAGAGTCTGTAAGTAAATAAAGTCCCAAAACGAAGAAGTAATATTTACACCCACAACAACATCCTCTAAACTCATGCTAAAAAGGCAGGCTGCTCAAAACAGAAGCAGCCTGAGAAGAAGCAGACTAGAACATCTGCCGGAAGGGAAGAGGTAGAAGTTAAAGGCACATGTCATGGACAGGAGAGTGAGGGGAGCATAGCATGTCAGTAGCATCAGGGGCCAATACACCTGAAGGACATGAAGAGGACAGAAAGCAGAGCAACCTTAGCAGAAAAGCAAATCTGAACTACACAGAGACCAAAGTCTATTTGGTACACGTAAGCGAACCCCACCATGGCACACCCGCCTCTGGCTGCATAGTCACTGAAAAGTTTAAACTGATACGCTACTTGGTTGTGTTGTGTCTTCCTAGATTGTTATTTTACTGACCAGAAATTACCAGGAAAATCTACATGATGGCTACATGCCACAAGACCATTGCTAATGTGCCGCGCCTCACTGCAACACCCAAGGACCCACCATTTGTTCCAGAAACTTGCAAAGGTAGATAGACTCCCATGAACACCACCCCTCACTATCAAGGTGGCCACATATATAAGGCATGTTTAAGAAGGCACCTGGTAAGAGGGATGCTGAGCCCATGTCAGGGACAGAGTGAAGCCTCCAAGGCAAGGGTCAAGGCTCCTGGGGACCGTGGCTCTCGGAGAAGACCCAGTTGAGAACCCTCCAGAATGGCGCATTGCCAGCTGAAGATGACCATTGCAAGAAGATTTGCAAATGCAAGCAGAACGACTGGGCTCAATAAGGTATTGAAGGGGAAATGTGCAAATCTTAGTTAAAATTAGGTTTGGAAATCCTCAAGTTCCCAGAGATGCAACCCAATTTTGAGCTACATACTGACTTAAATTAATGAGCTTTTCATAGCCTTTCTAGAGGATACTTTCAGGCTAATTGAACTGAGCCTCCCCTTGAGAGCACTCACAGTAATTTGATAATATTAGCTCACTCAGCCACATGGGCGCAGTCACCATGGGTTGGTTCTGTGAGCAGTGATGGGCAGAGCACACCACAGTTTCCTCCAGCCTGGCTGTGCTGCTGAGGATTCAAAGCAGCACTACAGCAGGATTCCATCACACCTCTCCCTTGGTGAGACAGAAAGATGACACCAATTAGGAGGTGCGAATGGCATCTCCATGTTTGTACCCCCAGGAGCTCCGAGGTGAGATATGATCCTTGTGTGACATCCCAGCAGAGTACTCCTGCCTGTAGATAGTGTTAAGAGATGCTATCCACTATTGGGCTAAAAATACCTTTTTTTTCCAAGGAAAAACTAAAATAATGCTATTTTACCCATGAATCCACCCTAGTGGCAACACGAGAGAGTGAACAAACTTTCCTTGTGCCAGAAAGTATGTGGTGATCATCTGTTTGCTTCCACCGAGGTATAAAGAACAACACCTCAAATACAAATATATAATCCACTCATCACACTAGAGTATTCAGGTGCATGAGTGAACCCCTTCTGGTGGCAATAGGGGGCGCCCTGGGAGTTTTCAAGCAAGTTTCACGTTTATTACAAAATTGATTTTGACCTCTTCTGAGTTCTACAATTCACCCCATCAATCAAAGCCAACACAACAATAGTTTTGACAAACAACAGATGTTTGAGAAAGGAAGAGAATAAACATCTCTTAAAAAATGGATATATTTTGAACACATTTGTTCATTTGCAGGATTCCTAAACAGCAGGATCATAGCTTGATGTGTTTCTGTATTACATTTATTTGTTATCGGTGTCAGGTATCTTGTTGAGGTCCCTCTTAGCACAGCACAAGAAACAGATCTTGCAGCCTGATTCATGTAGCTAAATTGCACTCGCAAAGGGCCAGATTCTCAGAATCTGGCCCTTTGCGAGCGCAATTTTTGCATTTGGTATTCATGATACCAAATGCAAAAATCGCTATTTAAGAATTCGCATATTTGCGTGGAATGGCATTTAAGGAATCTCTAATAGAGATTCCTTAAATGCTATTCATGACACACAACAAAATAGCGATTTTGGACTTTTGGGGCCGCTATTTACCGACAGGTCAGACCTGTCGGTAAATAGCAAAAACTCCGAATAATGCTTTTAAAAGCATTTTTCAAAGTTGCATGTAGCACACACACATGTCCTTTGGACATGTGTGTGCGCAACACCTGTCCAAAAGTGCATTTTAGGGGTGCTACAGGGCGTCCTTTGGACACCCCTGTCACCCTTAAAATCGCTATCTCAGTTGCGAGTAGCAAATTGCTACTCGCAAATCCCCATTCATTCCAATGGGCCTCTTGGCCCATAGGAATGAATGGGGAGTATTTGCGAGTAGCAAATTGCTACTCGCAAATAAAGAACATGTAGGAATCGCTATTTAAGTAGCAATTCCTACATGAATGCCGTTTTGCGTGTCCTCAATAGCGAATCGCTATGATTCGCTATTAGGGACACGCAAAACGGCCCGTACATGAATTAGGCTGTTGGATTCTTCCTTGAGAAGCATTACAGAGAGGAAAGGAATTATTGTCCATCTCACTGTTAAAGCCTGAAGAGGAAAGTTCCCTAAAAGGAGACTCATAATACAGGTCTAACACCAAGGGAAATTCGAAAGAAAAGATAAAAAAACAAATATCAGAGCACATATTATTACACAGTTGTAAAGAAGAGCAGTGCCCCATAACCAAAGAATAACTTAACCATACAGACTGGGTCCTAATGACTAATCAGAGATGCCCTGTTTGCAAGTAGAGGACTCCAACCCCCGCCACCGTCCACTACATCTTCTTGGACTTTCCAAATGTACACATTTGTTTTTTGTTAAGTGCAGCTTTTGCCCTCTAGCATCAAGGCGCTATTTCTGAGATTTATATACTATGAAGCGATGGAACGATGCACAAGAGTACGCCTTTACATGAGCGTGGGAAGGTGGGGCTGTCGGCAGGGCAAGTGTGAAATTACATTGTGGGAAGAGGGAGTAACCCATAGGGTGGAGACTGAGAATTGAGGTTTTCGAAACTGAAGGCGGCGTATAGTGGAAAAAGAGACCGGTAGGTGCAAGACTGCAGATCTGTGGGTTGATGAGCAGGTGTAGGGCAGATGTGTTCATGCCTGTGGGTCCGGAAGACGTGGAAGGGTATACCACTACAGGACATTTCTTAAAGAGTTGAGTCTTCAGTTCCTTCCTGAAGCGCCACAGGGTCGGGACCCAGTGGAAATGGACAAAACACCAGTTCTGTTCTCTTGAGGCGTAGCAGGAGATCTGTAAGCATCTCATCTTCTACTTCCTGGATTTTCCTACTTCCCGTCGGGTGCTGTTGCTGCTGCGGTTTGTGCATGTCCAATCACAGGTTTTGAACCCCGGCTGGGCGCCAGCGGCAGATCCCTTCTAGATAATAGAGCTGACCTGGCATGAGATTGGGTTGACAGTGGGAGCCAATGGGGTTTCTGCAGTGTTGGTGTGATTCTTTTTGATTTTTAGAGGCCCTTGAGGAGGCAGGCCACTGCTGTGGGATGCTCTTGGGATGCCTGGAGTATTACCTCCATTGTGATGGGTAGGAACAGAGCTGAGGTGGACCTTCTCAAGTTTGCTTCTACTGGGAAGGGTTCAACGCTACAGAGCAAGGTTAGCTGGTACCGCACTCACTTTGTCTTATGCAGCTTGTGGGTCTTGAACCTGAGGTTGATGCTTGCGTGGAAGCCCAGGGACTCGGTGCTGTGATGAGTTGGCGGATGAAGCTGCCCAGATTTACTTTTAAGAGCCATTCTTGAACCTGCTGTTATTTGCAGCCACTGCTGGTGAGAATGAAATCCATCTTGAGCCTGGCTAGGCCCTGGACATACATGCTTGAATGGCTGCAAGGCGGATCCTCAGACTGTCCTTGCCACAACTAGAACTTACCTTCCAGGAGAACTGGGTGGTCTATGGACACAATGAATGCCTATAGCCACGCTGGCCAGCAGGGGATGCTCGATTTATGAATACAAGGTGGCCTTGCACTTGTAGATCCTTTTAAACAGTGTGCAGTATTATCCCATGATGGTGTAATACAGTTTATGAGTAAATTCTACTGAAGGAGTGAGGAACTGATGATACAAGGAGGGGGTTCCATGAAATATTTGAAAGCATCCACAAACTCGAGAGTTTTTGGGCATTCTCAAACTTTTCTCTGAACCATTCCTATCATTGAAATGATTGAAGATTTACTCCTATCAAGGGCAGTGGACATCTCTTTCCAGGCAGGGAAGGAGAAGAAAAGTCCCACAAAATTGGTCAGACTGTAGGTGAAGTGGTTTCTCCAAAGGGACAAAAAAGGTCTTTGTAGTAATGCCATAGCCTTTTCCATGCAAAATTGTACATTGTGTACAACTGTGCATGCAGAGATGCCTCTGTGTGGACGAAATAACATAATCAGATGATTGTTTCAGGAGTACACACAGAAAGCTGCAACTGTCACAGGTTTTTAGGCATAGGTTGGGAAACCTATGTGAATTTCAGGAATGAGTCAATATATACTCATTCACAGTCATGCACCTCTCAGTATTTAGATGAACTAATTTTGTTGTGAACCATGTCAGGATTGTTGCAATGCTTGTTGTTTCTGAAGTGCATGAGTGCTGCAGAGAAATCATTTGATGCTTAGTTTGGTCAATCTTTCAAACTCGACATGACCGCATACCTCATGCTTCCATTACCTGAAGATGCTTTGGGAGATATTCAAGTAATTCCCAATCAGCACCCGGAAAACAGTCACACACATCCCAGTCAATAGGAAGCTGGACTACGGTAACACACTCTGTGCTAGGATTAACACAAAACTCACCAGAAGGTTTCAGACCATTCAGAACTCCACACCCAGAATCACTCTTAACCTCCCGCGCCGCACGAGCAACACACCACACCCGAAGGCGTGTCACTGACTCCCCACACACAGACAAGCACAATTCAAACTCCTCACCCAGACCTTCAAGGCACTACACAGCACTGGCCCATCATACCTCAACAATCGCATCTGGTTTCACAAACCTTCCAGACACCTCCGCTAGTCTGGACTCTCATTTGCACAAATCCAAGGCAGATGGAAACCAGATTCGGACGTCGAGCCTTCTCCAACGTCTGTAGTCGTGCCACTACAGATACGAGCCTCCTCCTCACTTCTTGAATTCCACAAGCAGATGAAGACCTGGCTTTTCAAGTGGTCCCACCAGGCCCTAGGCTTGGCTAGGCTCACACCTACTCGGTGCCAGGATATCCTCCCAGGTAATAGAGCGCTTTACAAATCTGCTTAAGAGGTCTTTGTTGTCGCCAGTGTAGCGAGATTACTCATCACTTAAAATATGTCACTGTGCATTTAAGAAAAGTTTAATACTCTTCATATTCATTTTTCTAAAAAAAGTTATTAATTTCAGCTTCATGTATAATTCATCATTAGGCTCCCAGTGATTCAGATTTTAATTAAAGAGTGTATAAGTTTATTGAAAACTAAGTTTGATCGCCTGATGGTAGAAAGCTAAAACCCACATCTTCTGCAAAGTTTACACCTAGATCAAAAATTAATCTAAGGATGGTTTACACTTATTTTAGAATAGTGTACAATGAAGAAATGTAAATAGAATTGTATGGATTAGAGTTGTGGAACGTTTTTTAGGTCTGGCTTGATAGAACAGATGTCTGCTTAAACTATTGTTATTTTATTTTTTTAAATATACAGAAAGTGGGCTTTAGATGCTCTCAGAGGTGTACATTTCTCTCTCACTTCATGTATCATTTTGTCTCCTATAGAATACTTGCATTGCAATGCACGAGGAATGTTTCAAAAAGATACAAAGAATCATCACACATCAAATCACACACAAAAATGAGTTCATAGAGGCATTCTATACAAAAAGCCACCATTTTGTATTTGATTTTGTCCTCTGCAGCAGTCTTTTGTTTGCCTTTTTGTAAGGAATCAGATGTGTTTAATTTTTTTTTTTTGTTTTATTATTTTATTGTTTTATGCAAGGATATACAGCAATGGTCAATCACATATCAATACAGCAGAGCAAAAAAAATAAAGCGATAAGAAGAAAACAAAGAACAGCCGAAGTAAAGTAAAAACCACATCGTCATATCGCTTCTGTTATAAGCAGCATCAAGCAATGTCTAAATCCAATCAGTTATAAACTCCCCCATTTTTTCACCAAAAGCTCTTCTTCTAACCCCTTTAAGTATATATGGCAGATTCAATATTATACATGTATAATAATCTTTCCCTCCAACTAAATAAAGAAGGGGGGTCTGCATTAATCCATTCCCTGGTAATACATGCTCGAACTACTGCCATGCAAATAAAAAGAAAACAAGTTAAAGGTTTAGGTCTTGACATTCCGGCCTCTAAACCAATTAAAACCATCTCAGATGATATTTTGATATTAAGCTTTACCACGGCACTTAAAAAATTCTCAATTTGTTTGAAAAACTCTCCCAGTTTAGAATAACCAAAAAACATATGTTCAGCATCTGCAGCATACAACTCACAGCGATTACATTTTGTCCCGGTTGTCGTACTCCATTTTGTAACTTTGCTAGGAGTATAATAAAGATCATGTAAACACATAAAATGTTGAGATTTCATCATCCCAGTTATTAAGCATTCGGAGGCAAGTTTAACTGAATCAAAGACCCTAATATCGGGTATCCCCAATTTGCCAACCCACCTCCCCTGACATTCCGTTAAATCCTCCCCAAATTCTTGTAATAAACAAGAATACAAAAGACCTATTGGTGTTTTTTTCTGCAGTAAATCCAAAAGGGGAATTTTATTCATTTTAGTTACTGAAACAAGTGATGGATTTTGAAGAAAGCTGCGGATTTGAAGAAACTTAAAAAAATCATTTTTACTTAATGAATATTTGCTCTGTAATTCTTGAAAAGAAGCCAGCTGATCTCCACAAAACAAGTCACCCAAATAGCGCACACCTTTCAGATTCCATCTAATCGCCACTAAGTCACAAAAAATTGTAGATGGTAGTAGGCCAGATGTTTCAAAAGGTGTATATGCATTCAGTTTAGTTAACCCCACATGTTTCCGAATTTTTTGCCATACCAAAAAAGCTGCTTTCAATACCTTAAATTTCGTCTTCTTATAGTAACTGGGCTCTGTCATTTTAAGAAAGTGGGAATTTGCTCCTTCTCCTAACATCAGCTCATATATAGAGGGAGAGCTGCAAGCAGGTATTCGAGCTCGCTCCCCCATTATCAATGGACTAATAAATTGTAAAGTTGCCGCCAGGTAATAAAACAAAAAATAGGGAACATTCCATCCTCCACACTCTTTGCTAAGAATCATTTTTTTTAGGGCCTTTCGATGTCTTCTATACCCCCATAAAAATCTGGATGTTGCACTTTCCAAATTTCTGATACAAATAGGAGAAAATTCCAGGGGTATAGAACGAAAAAGATATAAGACCTTGGGTAAAATCAGCATTTTTAAAACATTGGCCCTGCCATGCAAAGATAAATGTAAATGGTCTAGCCGTTGCAATGTGGAATTAATCTTAGCAAGCACTGGATTCATATTTAGACGCCGAATGCAGGATACGGGTTGCGAAATTTTAATCCCAAGATATGTAACCTCAGAGACGGTCGGGAAATTAGTCTGCATGTTATGCCCTGCACATAAAATCTGAGTTTTTGACAGGTTTAATTTATACCCAGAAAAAATGCCGAACTCTGACGCCAAGTCATTAATAGCTGGGACCGCATTCTGAACATCTGTTGTGATGACAACAATGTCATCAGCATAAGCTAGTGCTCGATAATTTACAATGGCCAGACAAACTGATTTAATCCTCTCTTCCAACTTAAGATAATTGAGTAAAGGGTCGATATAAAGTGCAAATAATAAAGGAGAACAAGGACATCCCTGTCGGGTACCCCTAGTGATTGAAAAAATAGAGGACACATGTGAATTTATTCGAATACGTGCTTAGGGGGTGACATACATAGTTTTAAGTGCAGTTATAAAACCCTCGCCAAACCCCTTTCTGCCCAAGATATCCCACAAATAATCCCAGGCAACCCTATTGAATGCTTTTTCAGCATCTAGCAAAATTATTCCAATATTCGATCAGGTTGCCTGGGCCCAGTCTAGAAAAGTTGTAATTCGCCGAATATGGTCAGTTGTGTCACGTGCGGGGATGAAGCCATGTTGGAATCTAGAAACTAATGGAGTTATAACTGCGGAGAGTCGGGAAGCCAATATTTTGGAAAAATGTTTACTGTCTGCATTTATTAAAGAAATAGGACGAAAGGAAGATGGAAGAAGAGGAGGTTTATCCTTTTTTACAAAGACTGTAATTGTTAATTCTTGCCACGATAAAGGGGATATGCCCTGTTGTGCTGCTGTAAATGGAGAGACCAATTTGGGCTTTAAAATAAATCGAAAAACCCTATAGAATTCAAGAGGGGTAGAGTTGGGCCCGACTGCCTTCCCCTGCGCTAAAGATAAGAGAGAAGATTCTATTTCCTCCCAAGATATAGGAAGATCTAGTTGTTCCTTTTCCTCCTCTGCCACAATGCCATTAATGGTTAATTCCGTAAATTTAGAGATCCTATTTTCAAGATTCGTGCCCCCATCCTCTGTATAAAGCCTAGAATAGAATCCACGAAACACTTCCAGTATTTCTGATGTTTCATTAACAGTTTTCCCTCTATCATCCATTATTTTGTCTACAGAGGAAGATACCGCCTTCTGCCGAAGCCTTTTGGCCAAATGTTTACCAGAGTTTTCCCCTACTTCATAAACTTCCTCTCGAAACGCAGTAAGTTGTTGTGCAAATTTCTTAGCATAGCATTGATGAATTCTAACCTTGTGAAAAAATAGATATCTTAAAGTACTGTCAATATTCAATCCTGCATTACAAGCCCGCATTAATTGAATTTCCAGATCTCTCAATTTATACATCTCAGCTTCTGCCTTTTTTCTAATTTCTTTCTGTTTTCTAAGCGAGTAGATCAGGGTTTGCCCCCAAATCCCACATTTAAAAGCATCCCATATTGTTACAAGCGCAGCAGACCCTTTATTGTTCTCAAAAAATTCAGGGATCCATTTCCTCATATGTTCGATATAAGATGAATCATACAGGAGTTTACGATCAAAAGACCATGGTCTAAAAGTTGATGGAAAATTCCAATCAAAACTTAGAAGAATGGGATTATGGTGAGAAATGACCTTAGGTAGGATCCTATATGATAAATTTGCAGAGATGTTAGTAAGGGCTGTCGCTACAAAAAAATAGTCAAGTCTAAAATGCTTCTGGTGAAGGGCAGAGAAGAATGTGTACCCGGGCAGGCCTCCAGCTCTAACATGTCCTATATCCGGCAACCCAAATTCCTGGACCAAACCTTTAACAGCTCTATATACATTTTTCTTTCTGCCAGCATAAGAACTATCACTAGATAAATCAAATGTCTCTTCTAAGTGTAGATTAAAGTCTCCACAGATAATTAACAAAGGTGGCCATGAGGCCAATTCAATGCTTAATTGATATAAAACAGAAGGGTCGTCAGTATTTGGCCCGTAGATTGAACAGATAGTCAAAGTTATTTCACCTATTTTCAATGCAATTATAGCCCAGCAGCCCAATGGGTCCTCTTTAGTATTCTTAACCTGTCCCAGCCCAAATCTTTTTAGTATTGCCACTCCTCTTACAGTGGAGGTCTGTCGGGACAACTAACAATCTCTAACCCAAGATCTTTAAGCCACCCTCTATTTTTCCAAGCTAGATGACTTTCTTGAATACATAGAATATCGACAGCCATAATTTTCAGCATCTGTCCGATTGTCCCTCTTTTTTTTATCATTTAGCCCACACACCTTCCCTGAACATATAGATATTTTACCCATTATCATATTTATTTAAGTATTTTTCGCAGACCTCAAAAATGTCGCTTAATGTATCAAATGTATTGAGATAAGAAGAGTCAGACACAAACCCGTTTAGAAGTTTAACTAACAATAATTGACCATTAGCTGTTTTTCCTTGCCCCCAGAACCCCCCCTCCCCTCCCCTTCCACATACCCACCCTGTCCCCCCCCCCCACCCTTGCAACACCCTCCCAACAGAGGCGTAAGGACAAAAGTCCTCATTGATGGTGGGTGGCGTGAAATAGTCTCCCTGTATGTGCTGACCAGACCTAGCCTTAACTGATTAACACCTTAAACAGAAGTACCCCATCAAGAAAAAAGAAAAAAAAGAAGAAAAAAAGGGGAAATAATAAATCTTTCCCTAATGAGCCTTACATTGTATCTATAAACTGCTGAGTTTTGATCTCAGATACAAAAAAAGTTGTTTTCCCCTTATAAACAATTTTCAGTTTTGCGGGGTTTAATAAAAACACCTGGCCCCCCTTCGCTTGAATAGGTGTCATTAACTGCCTAAGCCTCCAACGTTGCTGGATTGTTGTCTGGCAGAAATCAGGACGGACAAAAAATTTGTGACCCAATCCTTTCCTAGGTTTTGTAGGTCTAGCTAAATCATACAAAATCTCACGGAGGAGATAATTATGCAGACAAATGAGAATTGCCCTGGGCTGAGTAGTTGCCCTCCCTGCATCTCGTCTTTGAGTAAAGGGGAAGCGGTGAGCCCTTATGATTTCTTTGTCCCAATCCCAGTCTTTAAGGTCGGTGAAAGTTGCAGCAAAGAGATCAACAACATATCGGCGGACATGTTTTCCCTCAGAAAGTTCCGGAATCCCAAGAATACGCAGGTTATTCCGACGTGCCCGATTTTCCAAGTCGGTGAGTTTCCAATCTATATCTGAGTCATTTTTTTTCATCTGATTAATTACGTTTTTCTGGCTAGAGAGCTCATCCTCAACTGTTGAAACTCGGGTTTCCACTTCTTGAACTCTCGTGGTAGTTTCTGTGCAATTTTTAGCCAATCAACAAACCACATTCTGCAACTTGCGAACAGCCCCCTGTGTCCGAAGCCCCTCTGCTTTGGTTCCTCCCTATGGGCCATAATGATTTTATACATGGATGTTTGTAAATTATAGATTGATTTTAAAGTAATCTCCCCTTCTCCTTCCCCTTCGAAACTATGTACCTCATCCTGAGTTGCTTCAGTTTCCACCTCTTCCGCCGGTTCCTGCCATTGTGGTTGATCAATCAGGTTAAGTTTGCTATTGGCAAGGGATTTCTGTATTTCATTAATTTTCCTAACTGTAACATTCAGAGAATCAAATGATAAAACATCTTCTCCCAAGCTTGTATTAGCATTAATATCCTCTCCCCAATCACCAGAAGAGGAGAATTGTTCATTATCCTCCCATCCCCGTCTTCTTCCTCGCCCTCTGACATGGAGAAGAACGGCCCCCCTGAATCAACAGATTCCGCATCATTCACGGCAGGTGGCAGAGTGTTCTTTTCTTTCTCAAAGTTATTCCTGATCTGAGGTGAGATACTAGCCTCTCCCACTGCCTGGCATAGGACCGCCATCTCCCTTTCCAGGTCTTGCTGTTGCTCTCTAGGTAGTTCCACTAGAGACGTTTCAACTGAGGATAAGTGGTTCTGAGTGGTCCTCTGTTTGGAAACTGCGCCAGAGGGATCGGGAAGCCCATTATTAGAATTGGTCTGGAAAGATATCTGCGCAGAGCTGCTGACAGCATCCCCTGTGCCACCTGTATTTTTCTTTCTTAATAATTCGAGTACTGTGCGCTCCTTAATGTTCTCATTGCGTGCCCGGGGATTTTTACTATTCGCAGGTGTGGTAGCAGTGTTGAGTGGGAGGTCCTCATTGCGGACAGAATTAGAATTGGTATTAGTATTTTTACCTCTTCCTCCCTTTCCTTTTGGTGCCATGACAGTATCTTTCTTTACTTCTTGCTTTGCCAGACTTTTGCCAAGCGTGTACCTTTTTTTTTTTTTTTGAATGTCTATGCTGCCCACTGTTTATACCTATTTATCCTGGACACCGAGAATCTGGTAAAATCCCAGAAAGTCCAAAAGAAATCCTCAATCCTTATAGACTGTAGCTCCACACTATGAATAGCTACCACTCCTGCAAGAGCTTGTAATTTTTTTATTCCTTTAGTTCTATTCCCCAGTCAATTTTCAGCAGAGCTCGTACCTCCAAACGTAGTCCGTGGTAGCCCACCTCCACCTCCACCTCCGCCTCAGCTGCAGCTTCACCTCGCTTCGCCACGCTCCAACTCCGAAAGACGCTGCAGCTGTTCTCCCCTTCCAGCGCCGGCAATTGTGCACAGCTGCGCACCTTCACTCTTGCAACACAGGGACGGAAGTAACCATCCGAAGCCGCTCCGTTTCCACCGTGCCTTGCCCTACTCGTCAAGCCACGGCTGTCTCTCTCTTCAAGCGCCGATACCTTCACCTTCACAGCGCAGAGGGGAAGGTTGCCGCTATAGCCGCTATAGCCGTCACCGGTCACCAGTCACCGGTCACAGAACTGTTAATGCCGCTTCGCTCCACTTCACCCAGCATTTTCTCGGCGCATTTTTTCCCGGGGAATCCTCATCAACAGCCCCACACAGTCACCGCATAGGAGACTTAACGAAAAGTGCCGGGCAGGTCAGCAACAGGTAGGAGCTATACACACCAACTCACGCGGCCGCCATCTTGCCCCTCAATCAGATGTGTTTCATAGCCAAATGTACATATATATATATATGTTACTCACACCCCCCACACACACACACTTGCTTAAAACAAGGTAAGCAGTGAGAAATGCAAATATTGTGACAATGCATAGAAACACAAACAAGCCCAAGTGCAGATTGCATGTATCAGACCATCAAAGTCAGGCCTCTTTATTTTGCCAATGCCTGTTTCCATTGGAAACGTTCTGCAAAGTTTCTCATTTCTGTCATTTTTTTTAGACATGGCAAGATAATTTTCATCACAAATGAAACAAGAATTTGCAATGCAATAGGTCTTGCATTACTGTAAGTTTGAGCTATAAGCGTTGCTAATAATAATGCAACACAAATTGCTCAAACTTTCAGTAATGTGAGACCTATTGCATTGCAAATGCTTGCTCCCTTTATTTTCGGGTCCTAGGTGGTGGCAGTCAATAAACTGTTTCTGGGTGTAGCCCAGGTATGTTGCTTGCTGCAGCACCCAAATAAATGTAAAATCCGGTGAGGTCTGATAATGAAAATCTCTTTTTTTGTGGAGGTTACTGATAACATTAAACCAATTTGTGAATGAAGGCTGATCACAAACTCCAGGATGGATGCAGAAAGAGAACGACAGAGCTCCTATCCTTTGCTCTTCCTTAGGGATCTCACTGGCGCGACTGGACCAGTGAGGATTTAGAAGGAATTTCCAAACGGGAGCTCATGTGAGTTTGCCTCAATATTGCCCCCACTATTAAGTTGTTTATTAGGAATGTTGAGAAAACCCATTTCAATCGTCAGGGGGGGATGGTGAACCCCCAGACGAGGCGTAGCGGCTTAACACATTTGTATGGAATCTAAATACAGAGTAGAAGACTGCAGGGTAACTGGTTTAAGTGCTTCCCCTATGACTGCTGTAGGTTTCCTGACCCAGCAAGGTGGGTGGCTTTTAGCTGTGATTGTACATATGCTGAAATCCCAGTTGCCAGAAAGGCCATTTGGCCAATTTTTGGATCAGGGTGTATGGTCAATCTAAAGACACATGTGTGGAGCATAGCCTACAGGTTGGGAATCTTTAAGTTTACTGTTATGTTACTGGGTCAGTAGAACCATGCTGGGTAACTGTGCATAGGATTAAAGGTTAAAAGAACTGTTACACCTTTCCCAGATACGCGTCCTTTTAAGGTGAACATTGGTTTGCTAGCTGTCTCTTTTAAAGGGAAAACAGCGTTTACAATGCTGTTTCCACAACGCGAAGCAATTACAACACGGTCGTTACTACGACCGCAATGTTACATCGCAGGGCCATTACATCGCACGTCGTTACTTCGACTTGCTGTAGGGGGCGCGCTAACATAAGGAATAGTATAATTTACTACTCCAGTACCTTCCCTACTATTGCACACACTGGAATTGGAATAGTAAATAATACTATCTTAAGTCCATGGCGCCCCCTACAGCAAGTCAATGTAACGACTTCCATTGTAAAGGTACTGCAATGTAACAACAGGGTCGTTGTAACGACTGCGTTGATATCGCATGGGTTGTAAACGCATGCGTTGTAACAATCTATATTCCTTCATGGCCAAGATGAATAAGTAAGTTAGCACTAAACAAGAAGCCGTAGATACAGGAATAGCAGGAAACATACATATTGCATTCATTGCAATTATACTAGTTTTGGTTTGCACCCATTAGCTTAACAGTGCTTAACAGTGCACAAAAAACATAAAAAAATCTAAGTGGGCAAGGGAAAACGTACAAAAAGTAATCTTTCATATTTGCTATACAGCACAAAGATTCCATGAACCTTTAGCAAGATCTGCTCTGTTCATTAAATGTTGGCCATGAACATGGGTGCAAATCATAAAAATGGTAAAGGTAGCAGAAGCGATGGAATAAAGAATTTGAGCCAAGATGATCTCAAAAGAACGAACACTTCTAGTGCTTGCAGTTCCTTAAAGGTTCCATATTTGTGGTAGAGGGGCTTTTGAAAACACAGTGAGTGGAAACTAAAAACAAGTAGACAGGGTTCATGGTCTAGCGCTTACTTTCTGTTCTGCACTCCCTTATGAGCACTCAGGCCTTGAGTATTAAGAGCATATCTGGAGGTACTGAACAGTAAGCCATAGGTATTAGCACCTGGTACCCATGAGAAATCCTAATAGTTGTCCATTTATGAACAGAATCAGACACTGAGATATTATTCACACGACTACAACATGGCGGAGGACTGGCTGAACCTATTTTCACGAACATGGGCACTTGTCACCACTGTCTGCAGCTATTACCTGCTGCACTAGATACACAGGGGCACAAAAGATCAGGGCAAACCCAGGCCCACAACTACCTAAAGTGTATTATGAGGTGCCCTTTCATCCCAGCACACTGCAACCTCTATTCGCTCAGTCACAAAAAGCAGGTAACTCTCTCTGTTCCCAGAACACCCACCCCTAGGTTCCCTGAACTTTCACAAAGATGGAAACGGGCTCCTTCTCTCCTGCCATACTGCACATACCTGTCATAATTAAATGAAACGGCAAACATGGGTCTCGGTCAGTGCCCGCTAAAGTGCTGCGAATGCTGCAGCCATTCGGAAGAAAAGTTGTCCTGCATAGAAATTGACGCATAAAGCAGAAAGACGCTATTTTCTTGTGCTAAATTTTTAAAGAAAATATAAAATGGTACTTGTATTGGTGAAATTAACCTATCACATACTGAACATGTGGCGTTCAAGGCATCTTAATTGCTGTCTCCCACTGCAGTTATAATATCCGTTCCACTTGTCGAAAAGCTGTCTCTGTTTAATTTAGTTTAACAACAAAGGTGTCATTACAATGTTCACCAGCTTGCGTACATAATAAATGGAATATGAAAGTGGGTGATTCTTTTTAGTATCCGCAAGGCAATCCAAGTTGTACAGTCGTTTTCCAGTTTATGCGAGTGGAGAAAAGAAGGAGCGACCACTAATGCTAAAGCAGCGCCCCGCACTCCGGGTGGTGTGTGTGCATGCGCTGAAAATAACAGGCTCACAGCGCAGCCTGACTCGACCCCGCCCCGTCCTCCAATGAGCGGCCGCATCAGAGCTGCCAACTCCGGACCTGTGGATGAGGGTTTGGGTCTCAGCGTCACTCACTATGTGGTCAAATTGGGGATACTACACCTGATTCCCCGAGTACTTCCCCAATTCCCCTCCTCCTACGCCATCATTTTACCGTCTTTCAACGTTGGACATATCCTGACAGTGTAAAGATTACTGGAAAAGTGGTATGATCACATTCCTTGCAATTTCCGATTTGGTCGGAAACACTTGTGTGGGTCGAATCAACGTACCTTGCAACAGAGGCTTGTTTTCTGGGAAGTATGTTTTCTGGGAACCATTTTTTTGTGTTAAACAAGAGCATGCATGGGCATACATTGTCACAAAAGTGTAAGTGGCAAGTTGAAAAACTTGGCAATCTTCACAAAATTGGTCAACTTCCATCGACCTTTGCTAAGAATGTCAAAAAAACATTAGCAACCTTGCAGGCCCCTAGTAGGATGGGGTACAAATACCTTTAAACCATAAGTACATATTCTTTCTCGGGATGGAGTCCTCATGATTTATAGGCATGAAGGAAAGGTGGTCCATGCCCCCCAACTTTACTTAATCGTCTTATCGTTTTAAAAAAACAAACCGGGATGGTCATAGAATATTATCACATTCTAGGGTCCGTTCATGACTCCCTTACAGCTCTCCATGCTACAATCATAGAAAACTATATAATTATTTTTTCCTTCTAAATAATGAGGTCACCCAGTATGTACTGGTCATCCAACCTGCATCCCTGCTGAGTGACTAAGGCATCTTGAGTCATGGGACAACAGTACAGGAATTATATTCCCTACGGGCAATTTTGTACAGATGTTCCACTTCCTCTTTTTGACAGAGTGAAGGCAATGTGACTTACCAACAGAGTAAATGGCCTCAGGTGAAGAGGGAGGCACACTTGGGGGAGGGAACCAGCACGCAATTATTCCAGGCAAACAATACCAGCACTGCACACTAAGTGAACACAGCATAAAACAAAAAAAATTAGTTTATTATAACAACTTAAAATAAGGTAAAAAACTATGGAATTATATACAACATTGACCACAGCAGAAAGCAAAACGTTTTGCGTATTATCTCCACTTAAAAGATGGTTAAAACTATAGAATTATATACAACCTTGACCAATTTCATATACAACATTGATCACAACATAAAACAAAAATAATTGTGTATTTTTTCCTCCTAAAATAAGGTAAACATCTATGGAATTATATACAACATTGACCACAGCTTACCAAAATGCTTGATTCATTCCCCAGGAGCTCTCCTTTGCCCTGGCCTGGGGACATTGGTGGTCACATAGGTTGAAGGAGTGGACAGACAGATTAAATGCCTGAGGGAATGAGGTGAGTCTATAATGATGGTATTGACTAGGGCTCAAAGGTAGAGCACACAAGTAGAAGAGAAATTGCACTTGATCCTTGGGCCCTTTAAATGCAAGTGGCGGTAAAACACTGTTAAGAGCTGTGTGGCAACTGTGCCACCTCAAAATGAAAGGAGCACCTGGTACTCCACTTCAACCAAGGGGTGCCCTCCTAGGGGTGTCTGAGATAGGCGCCCAGGCTGTGGAGCCGATACCAACCAGGATGCATTCTCCGAGCCGTCCCTCAGATTCTGAAAGGTCAGAGGGAGTCATACTTGTCTTAACGCAGTGATGAACCACCACTGTTTTCAGTTCAGGGTTGGATGAGCGAGGGTGTGTCAGCTATGAAGGAATGTAGTGGTATGGATGCACCAACTGAGAAGAAACCGAATGGTCTGGACACACCCGCTGTGAAGAGACCCAGTGGCCTGGACCCACCCGCTGTGAAGAGACCCAGTGGCCTGGACACACCAATTGTGAAGGGACCCAGTGATCTGAATGCACCAGCTGAGATGGAACTTAATGATCTGAGTGCGCATGCTGTGAAGGAACCTAGTGGCGTTGAAGACTTTCCAATTGTGAAGGAACTGAGTATTCTGGATGGACCAGCTGTGAAGATTCCTCGTGGCCTTGACCCGCCAATTGGGAAGCAAGTGAGCACACTGAACACACCAGCTGTGACCAAACGTAATGGTCTGGAGGCACCAGCTGTGCAGGAAGCTAATGGCCTGGATATACCCAGTGTGAAGGAACGTATTGGACCCAACACACCAGCTCTGATCAAGCTAGTGGTCTGAACACTATGAAGGAACCTAGTGGTCCATGGTTTTCTTTCACTGAGGGACACAGATGCGCGGAGTGGTTCAGCAGCCTTGAGAGGTCCAGTTTCCCTGGGGCACCTCTCAGTAAAGATGTCCATCTAACATTGGAAGGCCTGATGGGGCTCACAGCGGCATCTCACTCTTGTGTCGCTGGTGCCACAGAAAACAGAGAGCAAGGACCACTCTCTGCAGCATCTCTTATGACCACTTCCGGAAAGGCACCTGGATTGTCTAACAATTCCGAAAAAGACGGGCTTCCTCATCCAATTGGAGATCAAGTAATGCAGCTCAGTTCTTGCATCAAAGCAGGGAAGCTTTCTTCAGTGCTGCAAATAATCAAGCAAGGATGTTAAGTTTCAAGTGTATTCAAAAAACATTTTGGGATACTAGAGCCTTTCGTGCATACCCGATAAAGGCAACGATAACACTTGCACATACAAATAACAGAACCCTGTAAATGAGTTATGTGTGATAATGTATCTCACACCCAGGGACGAAGCTATCAATGATGCAGCAGGTGCAGTGGCACCGGGGCTCAGGGCTGTGTAGTTCCTCCTTGCTGCTGAACTATTGATAAGGGTGGTCCATTTCCCTTCCTTGCAGGATGGACCTTGACACCATTGGTACGCCAGTGCTCAATCTGCATAACCTGTTAACATTTCAAGTCAGTGGAAAGTTCTGTAACCAAATAATGGTCTAAGATCTGAAGCCAAGTGACCTCATAAGGTCACATAGCTCAGAGATGAACTGCAGTGTTACTTAGTGTACTCCTGGCAGTACATTATTCCATGTAATAAGTTGGTTGTTCCATCCTGCCACAGACTTGACAGGTATTACCAAGACAGACGTGTCACTCATTCAGTCCTTTTTTTGCATCCTGCGACTTATAGTTCTAATTTCAATTCTATAAGTGATACTTCGTGACCTAGAATGCAAAGAAGAAAAAAAGATTGAGTGCCCAGTTCTCGTCTGACCTTTGGGACATATGTATCAAGCAAAATTGTGATTGCAGATTCGCAGAATTTCGGCGTTTGCGATTGCAATTTTGCTTAGTGGTATGCATGAGGCAAATCTGCGTGCAAAATAAGGAATCGCAAAATTTGCAATTCCTTATTTTGCGATTGCATTTAAGGAATAGCAAATGGTGCGATTCCTTAAATGCATGTAAGAAGCACCCAAAAAGTACAATTTTGCCTAAAGGAATCGCAAATTACCACCAAATTCAAGTAGGTGGTAATTTGCGATTTCTTTAAAAAATTAACTTTTTTGCTTTTTTCAACGTGCAATGTGAAGCACATACATGCCCTTAGGGCATGTATGTGCGCCACATGTGTACCCATGCTTATTTCAGGGGTGCAACAGGGTGTCCTTTTGACACCCTTGCACCCTTGAAATTGCATTCTCAATTTGCGATTCTCTAATTGCTAATAGCAAATTGAGAATGTCTTCCTGTTCATTCCTATGGGCCTCTAGGCATCGCAATTTGGGATTCGCAATTAAGTAATATGTAGGATTCACAAAATGTATTGCAAATCCTATATAAATAGCATTTTGCGATTCTCAAATAGCGATTCCCAAAAAATAGCTATTTGAGAATCACAAAAGAGTATTTTGATACATATGGCCCCAAGTCAACTGAGGGTGTTGTTTAGTTCTATGCCTCCAGGTGGCGTGTGTCTGTAGCACGGCTCCTCTATCTCCAAGGGTTTACTTGAGGGAGGCTCGGAAAGGCAGCTGATAGGCTGTCTGCGGGCCGTGAAACGGGCGTTGCCTGGTCGCAGTGCAGGTGACATATCCTTACAGACTAAAAGTACTGCCAGCTGTTCTGACAATATTAAATATTAAAAGATTTACCATATTATCTCGCATCTCTCCATCCTATAATAACTCTCCCGAGTCAATACATCTTAGCTTCAATTGAGACGGTACCTGCATTGTCGTCTCAAATTTGACACTGTTACTAAATATGTGCACAATATTCACACCTTTGCTGATGGACACTGTATAAACACTTTTTTTTGCTCTGTATATGATGGTGCATAGTGGAGTCAAAATGTACCCCTATATAACCTAAAGAAGTTTGGTGAATCCTTATATGGCTATTTAAGTGCTACTTAAGTGTTAGCCATGAAAACTGAGCTAACAGTCAATTAAAGAGTCAACAAGTCTTTTTAACCCCTTGGCTGCGGCGGCTATTCCGCCGCAGCGCTAAAGGGGCGGGGCGGCCGCGCGGCGGCCACATGCTGGTGACGGAGCCGCTCCGTCACCAGCCGCGGTTGAGCTATGCTGGTGACGGAGCGGTTCCGTCATGACCCGCCCCGCTCATTAGAACGCCCGCACAGGCGCGAAATCAGCGCCGTGCAGGCGCGGCGGCTGGGCCATGACGGAACCGCTCCGTCATCAGCACAGCCCAACTGTAGCTGATGACGGAGCGGTTCCGTCATCAGCAGGGGAGGGGTTAAAGGTAGACAATGCACCACCAGTGCATCATAACTTGGCACACAATTTTAACTATAAGATATTTAAGGTTCAAATAAACATGCATCCATCCACATATAGACACATGCATTCAAGAAATTGATTGATCAGGTAGGCACAACAAAACTTTGTAACGGCCACAAATGTATGCACATATACACATTGCTCACCAACAACTAGATACACCAACACAAGTGTAAAAACTAGAGGTGGGAGGAACTCGTGGAGTTTCACGCCACGGAATTCCGCTGAGTTACATGAAAACTCCCCGAGATTCCGCGGAATTTCACAAATAGGTGGAAATCGCCACGCCGCGGTGCTCGCTCTGATTTTTAGCACTGGGATCTTGTTCAGTGTGAACGGCACCACGTGGCGCACCAGTAAGCGCTGCTTCTTGTGTTGGTTTTGCTGCTGCTCGAGTAGATTTTCCACCTGAGTTGCAGCTTTCTTACCACGAATGGACGTGAGCGCCCACCTTGATACAATCTTGCCAGGTGCCCTCCTCTACTCGAAAATCATGCTAGGGGACGCCAATTCTCGCCTGTGCTCGCCAAATTACTGTTGGTGAGCCAAGCTCAAGAAAAAACTCCACCATGTAACGGTTGGCGAAATTTTGCATCAATTAGAGTGACCAAAACTCTGCCAACTCTGCCATTGGAGAGTAATTAATCGCCTACCCCTAGTCAAAACAAGCACACACACAAACAAGATGCAAACATTTTACATCTAAAACACACACATTCACAGTCCCACACACAAAAGACTGCACACATAGCAACTCAATAGCATACACACACATCATACATACACATGTACCACTAGAAACTGCACACATAAACACATTTCCACAAAATACCTACCACATCCCGCATTCACCTGTACACTGTCACAGGCACACACACTGCATTCAAACTCCTGTACAAGTAAAATCATATAATCACATACTCATGGACACACAAAAAAATATAACGACACAAACTTCACAATGACAAATGCACACACACACACATACACACATACACACATACACTCATCACTCAACAATACCTACATGTCTGATAACCTCATCTTCATCAATGCCTTTAACTGTGGGTAACAAACCTGTAACTCTTCACTTTTGCAGAGTGCTCATTTTAATGCCCCTGAAAAATATTGCTTTTCTGTGGTTTAAAGGGGCCACACTGTGAATGACGTCCCAATATTTCTCAACACCCGAGCTGACATCTTCAAATAAACATTCTTGAATGGCTGTGGTTGGTGATTGTTAGAGACGGAGAACTGGGGACAGAGACATGTTTTTTGTTCTGAACTGCCTTTTTAAATGCTAGGAACTGTAAACCGGTAATTGCCATATATGTAGGGTGCTTTTAAAAGAATCAATGTGGGTAACAAGTCTGTGAACATCCAGACAGGAGTGGCGGCTCGCATAAGGCGTGCATTCGGCGGTGGGGTGGACAGGGGAGGGCCGGGGGGGGGTCGTAAACTTGGACATAAGACGGAAAGGAGGAAAGTAATTATTACGTTCCTCCGTTCCGTCGTATGACCGAGTTTACTACCCCCCCCCACCCTGCCTCTCCACTGCTACGCCCCACCAGCCCGCAGCACGCCCTATGCGAGCCGCCACTGAGGAAGGTGTTGATTCCTCACCACATGCTTTCACAAAACTATTTGGGCCCGATTCACAGAACTAACTTAATACAAAATCCTAAACTTACTACTTTTGGTATTCACAGAAGGCATTTAGTAGTAGTAAAGTTAGAATTTTGTCTTAAGTTTGTCTTAAGTCAAACTTAAGGCAAAATACTAACTTTAATACTACTAAATGCCTTCTGTGAATACCAAAAGTAGTAAGTTTAGGATTTTGTCTTAAGTTCGTTCTGAGAATTGGCCCCACTAGCTGTAGTTATTCATAAACTGCGTGTAAGTGACGCTACACATATTTATTGGAGCTGGTGTCTATCAAGTGTCACGAATTTCAAAATTTTTAGAACTTCTCACCTAGTTCTACACTCAGTGCTGGCTGATCGACCCCAGATGTTCCCTAAACTAAGTCATCATACTCTGCCGGCCAGGTGTTTTCAGAATATTCCAAGCCCCAACTTTGGAAATTTTGGAAGGGCTTCCTCTCAATAACCCTTGAACCCCATTCTCATTGGCCATTGTATACAATCAGTTAGAGAGGGTTACTGGAGGGAGAAAATACTGTGGTCTAGGCAGATGTTCTGTGTTCTACTGCTTGCAGCGGGCGCGGGTTGGTTGGGGCGGTTGGGCAGTCCTGCTTGGGATGCGTCTGCCTGAGAAGGGATGGGACATGTGGAGAATCCTGGGTGCAGGACCATGCATGGTCCACTGGAGGGTAATGTGGAGGGATGGTCTGTTCCCTTTTTCCATTCCGGAAAGAGGAAAGGCCCCAGACCTGGAGGCCATATGGCGTTGAAGGCCCCAGGATGACAACTGTAAGGGGGTGAGGCAATAGGTGAACATTTGGGCCCCCTCAGGTGGGTGATGCTCCTGCTCAGCTACCTTCAGCGTGTGCCTGGTGAGTCCTTCACTTCTCCTAGCTGCTGGGTAGGCACCATCCTAGACGTGCTACTTGCGTGCATCGAAAGAAGTCCATTCCACCAAGCAGGACCATTTGCAGAAAGGAGGCCTCATTTCTCTCTTCGTGAAACACATACTTGGTTTACACAGACTCTCCCACCCCATAGTTGCTGGCTGTGCCCAGGAGGTATGGATGCTGCAGGGACCAGAAGCCACAGTAGCCCACATTGATAAAAACAGTCCATTGGTGACCACCTGACCTCATTATACCCTATGCAGGGTATGACTGTGCCGTTAGTGCTGTAAGGGATGGTTTGCATCTCACGTGATTGTTTCTATGACCTATGAGGTTCTGGGAGGGCCCAATGCCCCCAAAAAGGATTGTCCATTTATTTCCCAGGGGAGGGAGCATGGCCAATGCCTATAGCTCCCTGAGTCAAGCCCTAGAACATTGACTTGGTGACTTTGGAAAGTAGAGGTGTGATGCAGCTTATGTACTACTAAAACACCTCATGTAGGCACCTTGTTTGCTTAGGCTGTTTGGAGGATACAGCCTCTTTAGGGGCATATCATCAAGGCCCGCAATAAAATTATCGCTGCTTTAGCGTCCGTTTTAGGCGAAAAGCGGCGATAATTTTATCGCATTATCAGCAAAGTCACGCTATCGCGTGAATCCTCGCGTTAGCACCTTTTCCCTCAACACCCAGCTTTGCATCTCTAATGAGATGCAAAGTGGGCATTCCACACAAAAATAACGTGAGAAATGTCGCTAACCCACATTTCTCCTATCAACAAACCTCCCGCTAACTTGCATGGCGATTAAAAAAGAAGTTCTAATCGCACTTATAGCTACTTTTCTTACGCCTGCTTTCAATCTGACTTAGCCATTGTATCCAATGGAAGGTGAATATATTGGCTAAGTCTACCCTGCCCTATCAACAACGTATTGCCAATCGTTGTGCGATTATCGCTGGATTTCCAGCGATAATCGCACATTTGGCAGCTAACTCTGGAATTTGTATCGCTTTGGAGATAAGCGTCGCTGATAGCGTGCTATCTCCGCGATAAAATCCAGCGATAGCCGGCGATAATTATCCTAGCTCTAAGCGTGCTTAGAGATAATTATTGCCGGTTGTTGCTGATATGCCCCTTAGAACCTTGCACTTCCATACCAGTACTTAGCGTTGATACCCCACTCTGGACCATAGGCTCGTAGGACAAGTGGCTGTGGTGCCCTGTTGCCCTCATTCATTCCAGGAGCCAGGATGAACCCGGGGCCACGCCGCTTTTCTTTTATGCCCATAGTTTCACATTTTATTTGTTTCCCATTTAAATGGATGTATTATTATGGAGAAAACTGGCTGCCATCCTCAGCAACCTGGCATATGGGGTTATAATGGGACACCTGGGCCTGCAGCCTCATGGCTAATGAAACAAGACATGCATCACAGTCACTGCACTTGGCAGCCAACGCTTCAATCCTCAAGGCACTGAAAGTCGGCACGATCTCTTGATTCTCGTTTGTAAATAATTGAGCCAACTGCTGACAATTGTTCTAGGACCATCCTGCCCCCCTAGTGTCCCTCGCACATGTTCCACGCACCTGTGATCCTCAACAAAGAGTGAGGGAGGTGGGCAACATTCCATCCACGGGCAGGAAGTCTCAATAAACTTGGAACTATTTGAACTTTTTGGAGTCTAATGGTTTGCCAATTATTCTCCTGCTAAAACTGGTTTGTTCTCAAACCAAACCCGACAGGCCCTGAAAGCAGTTCCAATAGTTTCAATGACACAACCTCCTGACTTCAAGATGCTTGCACTGCCAGCAGCTCAGGGGATTCTGTTGAACCTGAACACGGTTGGCTAATTTACCAGTCTTGAAATAAAAAGACCTGGGGCCAGACGCGTTATTGCATTGTGTTGCCTTTGCATCATGCATGTTGTTGCATGGGCAATGCAATACTTGAGTTAGATTTACCAAGCAATGCAAGGTCACCTTGTGTAGCCCTGCGGTGCTTGGTAAATATGAAGCAACGCAAGGCAGCACCAGTCGATGTCTTGCGTCACTCCATGATGGGAAGGCATTACAAGGGCGGAGCGTGGTGTTCCCTCGTATCCACCCATGGATTTTGGTGCATTCTGAGATTTGACTGGCAAACCTGGGAATGTGGGAAAATAATACACCTTCCCAGGGGAAGCACAATGAGGAGAAATACCTTTATTTCATGCACCGCAGCAAGTTGTCTTGCTGCGTTCCTTTGCATGAAATAATGATAACTCTGGCCACTGAATTCTAGCCCTTGCTCTCCACTTGACTGAGTTTTGTGATATTAAGCAAATCAATTTTCCTCCTGCGCCTCAGTTCACCACTCTGCCAAACTTTCAGTGCCCAGAAACAAATTAGTTGTCAATTTTAAGCAGTGCACAACAAATGATATTACACAGGCGGATCCAGCCAAAGGTAAAGCAGCTGACTTGCCACAAGCAGAAATATGCAGGTCCGCCAATTGGTGCCCAACGTGGGGGCTGCGTCCCAGAATGCAGCCCTTCAAGTCATTTCATGTGGTCCTCTGCACTGTGTCTTCAATGATGAACAGAGCCTGCAGAGAGGCTGCCGTGCTCCTGGATCCAGTGCTTAATTTGTAAACAAATAAATGACTGGGCTCTCCTCAGGAAGCCACCGCAGCTTGCACCACACATACCCCCTGCCATGCTGCCAGTAATACTTACCATCACACTCCTACAAGTGTGACAATTCGGACTATTTCAGACCCCCAAAGCTATAAGAATGGCTTGAGCAGCAGGTAATAGTCATTTTGAAT
Source organism: Lissotriton vulgaris (assembly GCF_964263255.1). Lineage (NCBI taxonomy): Eukaryota > Metazoa > Chordata > Amphibia > Caudata > Salamandridae > Lissotriton > Lissotriton vulgaris. The sequence continues at coordinate 1,068,198,436 of NC_141698.1, read as the reverse complement.
GTATATTGATTCAATAATTACCTGTTGTTATGGTCATCTCTAAATTAGCCAGACAGCGCCACCATGTGGCAGACTGTCACAAGCACCGTTTTTGACAATTAAGTGCTGGGGCCATGCACCGGAAACCACCGGCTCAAATAAAGCACTGCCTGGATCTTTTCCATAGGGGCTGGTTCCCAACAAATGCATAATTTCACTGACAATCAGCAATTCTTTTGGCTGAGCACAGTGGGAATCTGAAGGATTTGCAGGCAGTCTCCATCTAAATGAACAATTAAATGAAGTAACCAGAGTGCACCTTCTGAAACAGCTAAGAGCTAAAGTGAACTTAGTAATGTTTATAGCTTTTTCAATCTCTGTAGACAAGGGGGGGTTCCACTTCGGTCTGTATGCTTTATATAAATGCGATGAATGTGCATTTACAAATTATTTTTGGGCACTGTGTACTAAATATTTCTTACTTCTTATCATCCTATCTATAGTTAGACACTGAGTTAAAACCTGCAAGGATTCAAACGTACGCCTTCCGTGTTTATGCGGATGGTTGCAGAGGATGCAGAACTCATTGAGCCATTTTACCACAATGGTAATATGCCACCTGCTGGTTGCACAAGGACCTCTGCACGAAAAGCATTAAACAGTTTGCCACCTTACACAAAATACAAATCTGTGTCTGTTGTGTTACATGCAGTGCTGTGTGGCAGGCACATTAGCCCTCTGAGCTATCTTCTGATAATTCAAGCTTGTCTCTAGAGTGCATTCTCTCTATTTCACACACACACATGTTACACATCTGGCAAGCAATTACAATAATCATCTCAAATACCTTACCAGTATCTTGGCCTGAAATATGATGGATACACAATGATCTCGGGAGCAGATGCCTTTACATCTTAAGCAGTCTTAAAATTCTATTTGTTTTTGAGCAGTTAAGCCAGAACAGCTTGACTATCACATTTTTTCAATGAGATTTCCTTGTTATCAATATTTTTGGGGGCCTAGTTTATTAACAAAAAAACAAAAACTAATAATAATTTCTAGGCTGAGTGTCATTGAATCGCGTGCTTGTGACTAGGGGTTGGCGGAACCTGTGGAGGTTTATTCCGTGGAATTCCATAGAGTTACATAAAAACTCAGCAAAATTCCACAAAGTTCTAGGAGCGGTGGGATTTCGGCACGTCGTGCTTCTCGTGCTGATTTTTAGAGCTGGGAGCTTGTTCCACGCTGTAAAATCAGCGCAAACTGCACCACACGCCACTCTAGCGGGCGCTGCTCCCTTCTGTCGCTCGCGTACATTTTCTACAAAAGCAGCAGCTTCTCAACATGAACGAAATGGTGGCGACCTGCAGTGGCTGCCCACGTTGAGAAAGCGGGCTTGGACTCATCCTAGCGTGAAATCTTTCCCGCTTGCGCTATCGAGCCGCGTGCGAAAAAAACACTTTGCAGAGTTTTCCTGGGACTCCGTGCTCCAGGCAGAGCGCGGAGTGGGAAAAACTCGGCAAACTCCTCCGGCAGAGGGGAGGTTATGACCCAACCCTACTTGTAACACCACCCTTCATAAATCCACCCTAACCCAATATGTAGGCCCCTGGAGAAAATGTTTTAAATTTTTTTACATGGCCTGCCCATTGGGCATAGAATACATAATGTGTTATGTATAAATTGTGCATGCCCATCCCGACTGTGCTCTGTGTTTAGCCCCAATAAAGTTTGGTTCCTATCTGTTGGGTGCCTGCTGTTTTGTTTCTTACGGTTAGACTTGCAATTGTTGGCCTGAAGAGTAGGCAGCACAGTGTCAACTTAAGAATTTATGATGAGGCTCCAGGCCGGAAACATTTTGGGGCTCTGGTCACAACAAATTTCAATGTTATTGCCTATTTTCTTTTTCTTCACATTCAAACCTGAATCAATGTCAAAGAGAAACAGTCAGACCTGATAGAAAAATCGACAAAGGTAAGATGGAAAGAGAGCAAGATTACATTACTGAAGTGGGGGTTTCAAAGGTGGGGGCCCTGGGCAAAGGCCCACTTTGCCCATGCCTTAAAACGTCTCTGAGGCAGCTGCCAGCTTTGTCCCTCCGTGAGCCAGTGTCTGAGGCTGTCTGCCAACCCGCGGTGCTGACCCAACAGTACCAAAAGCTGCCCTTGGCAGAAGGGTGCAGGCTGCAGTCTTCATGCGCAGAGACTGCCGGTAGGGGGCAGGCATCCCTGCATGTGACAGCAGAATGAAGACAACAGAGAAGGAAAGCTCATATTTTGAGAAACAAGATGCAAATTAAAAAGTGGTATTTTGGGACACAAATCATGTGTTTGCTGCTAATGAAAAGCGGATATTTTGAACAAACAGGTGCATTTGCATCTAATGATAAACTGATATTTTGGGACATATGAGTGTGTTTTAGGCATGCGACGAGGGCTATTTTGAGAAAAATTAGTGCATCTGATGGGAAAGAAAAAACAATGCTTGAAACAAATATGTGTGCTTTCTGCAAATGCGAGCATGTTTACCGTTTTAGCATCTGTCTGCAGTAGTATGAGGTATTTTCTGTTTTGCTCTCTGTTAACACATTGTGGTTGTAGTTTTGATGCAGGGCTTTATTATATGAAGAGCTCTCCATTGCTATAATGTACTTCTCTGTTTCAGAAAAGTGCGATTTGGGAATGTATATTTTAGTTTTAAGCATGTGTCTTTCTTTCAGTTTTCTAAAATGTATCATTATTATTATTATTGTTTTTCATTCTTTCATTTAGACCCTAAACAGCTTTCAGGTTTTCTTGAACCATTTCATTGATATTTCTTGTGATATCTGTTTCTATAAAGTTATTTCCTGCAAGAACATTAATGTCATTGGTCACATCAATTCACTAAGTCACATGACATCACTTCCTGTATTTCTTTAAATATTTCCTTCCACCCAGGGCTTCATTTGTAAAACAATAAGTGCCAGGGCCCTCTCAGGACTATACAGCAGCATGCACCATCCATTGCCCCTTCCAGTACTGCCAGTGACAGCACCAACACAACTACTAGCTTTCACACTCCTACAAGTGACAATTCATACCATTCCAAGCCCCCAAAGCGATAAGAATGGGTATTAGTCAATCTTAATGTATATTAAATTAATAAACTGCTGTTGTGCTCATACCCACATTTGGCAAACAGCGTAACCGTGTGGCAGACTGTCACAAGCACCGATGCTAAGAATTAAGTGCAGGTGCCGAGCACTGGAAACCACTGGCTCACATTAAGCACCACTTCCACCCCGTGGGAGACAACACCGGGGCATATTATCAAGGGGGTTTATCTCTGCTTTTTTGGCTTTAATAGCCAAGAAAGCGGAGATAAAATTATCTCCCTATTACCTAGCTGTCGCTAACACCAGTTAGCGACAGCTAGTAGGAGATAGCGACCATCTTGGGCCCCGCTTTGCATGTCAGTGATATTTATCACTAATGACATGCAAAGTGGGCGTGCCAAGATGTTAGCGACTGGAAACAGTCGCTAACATCGCTATCTCCTATTACCAACTTTTGGAGATATTCGCTGTTAGAACTGGCTATTTCTGGTAGGCTAAGGCTGACGCCAAAGCCAGGCAGAAACTACCATTCTAGTCAGGGCAAGGAAGTCACACGCCAAGATAACCCCTGCTCACCCCCTTGGTAGCTTGGCACGAGCAGTAAGGCTAAACTCGGAGGCAATGTGTAAAGCATTTGCGCCAGCACACAACAGCAACAACATACTAGGCACACCACAAAAGGAATTCCACACAAGGTTATTATAAAATACCTTTTGTATTGTAAAAACACATCAGATAGTATCACAAATGTACATTGTGCCAACTAGCACGGGCAATATTCACAAGGGATTATTTACAAGACAGGGCCACATGGGCCACTGTCAGAATCAACACTTTTAGAAATAGAAATACTTGTCAGAAATTAGAATAAAAGGATATAAAATCACTGTAGCACAAAGTAACAGTTATAAATCACATCCAGTAACTACTGGGAACAGGTACTAGGACCTCACTAGGACCACCTGTACTAAAAGAACAACTACCTAAGTATCACACAGCATTTAGGGGTCTAGGAAAGAACACGTTATCCATGATGCATAAATATACATTCAGAGGAGTAGTAAAGAGAAACACATGATGCGTAAACCTACACATTCAAGGGTGTTCAGAACAGAGCACATGATGCAATAAAATACATTCAGGGGTGCAGCGCCAGAAGAAACATGATGCCTAAAACATTCAGAGGTGCAGCGCAGGGAAAGAAAGACACATGATGCATCACAAACATTCAGCCGTGCCAGAGCAATACAATAGCGCAAAAATCACATGATGTCTAAAAACATTCAGAGGTGCAGGAATAACACATGATGCAGGAAATCTCATTCAGAGGTGCAATAACCATACAATTGCGCAAAAACTCACATAAGCCACTACCTGCGGCAGTCTCTAGGCCAACTCAATGTCAGGGTGCGCTGCCATGCAGCGCCAGTCCAAGCACAAGCCTAAACGTAGCAGGTGCCCACTACTTGCTGGGCACCTGTGAATATCCCAAGACCTAAACGGTGCAGCTGCCCACTAATTGCTGGGCAGCTGGGGAACTTCAAAACTGTGCCAGGGCCCTCACTGGCCCTTAGGCGCAAACTGCGCCACTGCTGGAGCCACACAGGCTCTGAGCTCACTCTACACATGTTGGAGCCACACAGGCTCTGGCATAACACATGCCCCACGTTGGAGCCACACAGGCTCTGGAAACGTATGCCCCAAACATTGGAGCTCTCAGGCTCTAAACAAAGCATTTCGCAGGCAGGAGGGGGCGGGCACCGGCAATGTGCCCCAACGCCCCCTTTACCTAACATGGCCCCCAAAGCCTTCTCGGGGCTCTACACAAGCATGGCCCCCAAGTCCCTCACAAGGACTTCTAAAACAACTGTGGGCCCTTGGTGGAGCCTCTCTGGGCTCTAGACTACGTTGGGGCGACCCGCTGCCAACCGGGGCCGCCCTGCTCGCACCAACTATGCCCCCCTAGATAGAGGGCTGGACACGGGCCATCGAGAGAGCCTACGGGGCTCTCAAACACATCGCGGGAAGAAGAGAGGAGCGGCCCGCTGCCACGGGGCCGCTCGAACGCTGCCTCGATCAGGCACTGCCATCCGCGGAGCTCCCCGCCTACCCCCAGCCCTTCAAACACTCACCGGGCTGGTCGGGGGGGGGGCTCTGCCTCACACGCGGCTTCCTCTGCTGGGCTCTCCTTTCGCCGGCGCTTCTCTCTCGGCTCCTCTGCTCCCAGCAATTCCAGTCTCCCTCTCCACACGGGAGACCGGCGACGAGGCAGCCAGGCTTTTCTCCTTCTCTCGGGGCTCCCTCTCGGTCACGGGAGCCCTGCAACGGCCGCCATCTTCCCCCTCTCTTCCACGGGCATCCCTCGACCAGCCAATCCCGTCGCGGCACCGATGACGAGCCTCCACTCTTCAGCCAATCACGGCACGACAATGGCGATGACGCTGCGCTGCACGGGCCTATCCCGTCGCGGCGTTGGTGAGGGGGCTGGGCTCTCTCAGCCAATGAGAGCGCGGCGGCTCCGATTTTCGCCGCTGCAGCCTCCATTTACAGACGGCAACTTTTAGGGATATTCCTGGCCCCGGGTAGCGGCGGTGAACAACACGGGGCAATGCCGGGTGGGCACCGGCTTCCATTCAATATGAAAATAAAAGCGCTACTAAGCGCTTGGGCAAGATAAAGCGCTCCAAAGCGCTAAAGGGGCAAGAACACGCGCCCTCAAGCCCAGGATTAAGAATAAAGCGCTATCAGCGCTAAGAATCAATCTACAGCGCCCCCAGCGCTATAAGGACATCCAAAGTCCAGTAAAGTCTTCCAGGAGATGCAGCAAAGTCCTTAGCAGTCCTGGCAGAATAAAGATGGAGTAACACAGCTCCCAGCAGGGAAAGTCCATCAGGAGTCCAGGGGCTGGGCAGGGCTCAGGGATTCCCCTGAGCCCCAGCAGCAGCATGCCCCTGGCAGATTCAAGTTAGAAACAAGAACATTTTGGAAGGGGACACAGCCCCTTCTTATACACAGAAAAGTCTTTGAAGTCTTTGTGTAGGCAGTGTGAGAACCAGCTAGAACTGGTTATAGGGAAGTCCCGTCAGTATCAGGGACAGAGGTGACAGTCGCCCAGCGGGAGGTGGAGCCAGCTTTGTAGTCAGGCAGGCACAGCCCTTCACTATCAGGTACCATCTCCTCCCACTTCCCTGGCAGCAGATGCTGCCTTTCATCCACGGCCTGGCTCAGATAACCCCCTGGGGGCCCTGCAGCCCCTGTCACCCTCAAACCAGACAGTCAATCCACAAGCAGGCCCAGGCACACAGAGCCAGGCTCACCAGCCAATCACACACCAGACACAAATTACACAAATATGCCAACTTCTTAAAAGTGGCACTTCTAGACTAGACACATTCATGCCGCATATACCATTTCGCAGCATTCACTCTCACGAGTTCGTACATATCAAACTCGCCCCTGCACTCCCCACACATCAGGAACTACCATGGGCATACATATTCCCGATTCATTCCTATGGGAGGGCAGGTCACTCACCACACATACACAGAGAGCTCAAGCACTTTACACTGTACCACAGTGAAAAAGTGCGCAGAGGCCTAAAATCACCAACACTAGGTCACAGAAACGGGCTAGGAAAAAGCAAAAAGTCTCCGAGTGAACCTGCCCAAAGGGCCGGGTCCAACACAACCCCATTCTAGCCAAAACGCAGGGTAGACCAATCACTCCACTGATGGGCTTCCTTGCTTTGGGCGACAAAACATGGACACGGACCTGCACAGCAGGGACACCTTCCAGTTCTACGCCACTCTGAACCCACATGGTTTCCTCTAAACAATAACTCTCTGACACAACTAGGATACCCCACTGGTACTCCCTAGTCATCCACGGCCAAGACCAGGCCATAGGCCATCCAAATCACAGGTCCTAACCAATCCACAGAGTGGGGGGCAGTAACCCCTGGCACACAATAGCCATTCTCCACTCTTCCTCAGTGTAGCTTCAACTACCACTGATCCTTCAACCTAGGGACCATACCCTCAGGCTGACCAGAGGTCACGGGCAAGAATGCCCTACCCTACCTCTACTTCTGGGTTTCCGCACCCTCACAGAGAAGCACTCACCAGAACACAATTCTCCTACCAGATCAGGACCTCACTCCATCACTGGTCTACCACCTGGAAACTATTCCACTTCCGAGGTACAAAGCACACAGCAGAGTCCCTCTTCAAGCAGGTGGGGGGACACAGCACACAGCAAAGTCCCCTTTCCTCTACCTTAGTGGAAACAACAAACTGCAGATGAGCCCCAGATCACACAGCAAGGGCAGCCCCCTCAGTCTCTTCAGCTGATCCACTTTGGTAGAGATTCCTCTTGACCTAGAAGTTTCCTAATCTCCCAACCTAAAATCTAAACCCTCAGGTTGCACCGGGGTCAGAAGTAAGGACACCGTCCCTCTGCACCCCCTTCCAGTTCCATGACTACAGGCCCAGTATGTCTCAGGCTAGACAGAGCACACGCCAGCGGCTTATCAGCGACACACTCTCCTCCAGCACTCCCTATCACAGGGTTATTCTCAGTATGTCCCAGGCTAGACAGAGCACACGCCAGCGGCGTATCAGTGACACACTTTCCTTCAGTACTCCTTCCAGGTCAGGCCACAACCCCCAACCTGGCTTTCCCCCCTCCTCGGGGAACGACCTCCAGAGGCCCCACAAATGGTCAAGCACTCTAGACGGTCAAATGCTCAGCGAGCCAGGACTTCTGCACCCTCCACTTAGGAGCGGTACTGCCCAACACTAGGACCGCCGGAGTTCTGGTTACAGACACTCCCCGTCCTCTAGACACAGGAAGATCCTCCTCAAATGACCTTTGTACAGCTTAGGCCCCTGACCTGGCGCTCCCTTAGGGAACCCTCCAGGCCCTGAGATAGGGTTTCAGGCCAACGTGGGACACACCGTCCCACACTCACTCCGCCTCCACTGAGACAGGGCGTGAGCCCCTACACCCCTACCATACTACTGGGACCTAGCTGGGTTACACAGTAACCTCTTCTCCTAAACAGGATCATCAGATACTCAAGCCACTCCTTTTGGAACTACTCCCTAATGCCTCTGCAAGACATCTAGCACACCGCCAGACATCCACCTTCTTGTCCAGTGCCTCTGCAGGACCTCCTGCACACCACCAGAGGTACACCTCACGTGCAAACTCCTTAAACAAAACTCACACCAACTCCTCCAGTTCAAGACACCACTCATCCACACACTCCCCCTCCAGACTGGTGAGACAGTTCCTCACTGCCTCTGACTCACAACCTGTACCCCTCTTACTGAGCACCAGGCACCATACTCTGGGAACTGGGAATGGGACTTCACATGCACTGGACACATTTAAGCTGCCAGCACTGGATCCTACCATACTGGGGAATCCAGATACACACACTACACTCAGGCGATAACCACCCTCCTGAGCTAGTCATTTCTCCTCCACACTCCCTCTCTTCCATCTACCCACCCAGGAACAGGAACAGGGATTGGGCACTGGACTCAGCAAGGGATTCCTTATCTATGGGCACCTCCCCCTCTACTGGCGTCCCGCCCTGTCAATTTCTCTCATCTGCCACTAAACATAAAGCGCAGAGACACATTTGAAAATGACACTCTTGAGGAAAAACAAAAATCAAAAACAATAATCCCAAAAATGTGACTATCTAAAAAAAAATTGCAGAGTTTTGTAATGTAGCCAGTTGTCGCTGTGGCACTGCGCAAACACAAGTCCAAATCGCACCGCTGACCAACAATGTTAGAATTGGCTATTTCTGGTAGGCTAGGGCTGACGCCAAAGCCAGGCAGAAACCACCATTCTAGTCAGGGCAAGGAAGTCACACGCCAAGATAACCCCTGCTCACCCCCTTGGTAGCTTGGCACGAGCAGTAAGGCTAAACTCGGAGGCAATGTGTAAAGCATTTGCGCCAGCACACAACAGCAACAACATACTAGGCACACCACAAAAGGAACTCCACACAAGGTTATTATAAAATAACTTTTGTATTGTAAAAACACATCAGATAGTATCACACATGTACATTGTGCCAACTGGCACGGGCAATATTCACAAGGGATTATTTACAAGACAGGGCCACATGGGCCACTGTCAGAATCAACACTTTTAGAAATAGAAATACTTGTCAGAAATTAGAATAAAAGGATATAAAATCACTGTAGCACAAAGTAACAGTTATAAATCACATCCAGTAACTACTGGGAACAGGTACTAGGACCTCACTAGGACCACCTGTACAAAAAGAACAACCACCTAAGTATCACACAGCATTTAGGGGTCTAAGAAAGAACACATTACCCATGATGCATAAATATACATTCAGAGGAGTAGTAAAGAGAAACACATGATGCGTAAACCTACACATTCAAGGGTGTTCAGAACAGAGCACATGATGCAATAAAATACATTCAGGGGTGCAGCGCCAGAAGGCACATGATGCCTAAAACATTCAGAGGTGCAGTGCAGGGAAAGAAAGACACATGATGCATCACAAACATTCAGCGGTGCCAGAGCAATACAATAGCGCAAAAATCACATGATGTCTTAAAACATGCAGAGGTGCAGGAATAACACATGATGCAGGAAATCTCAGTCAGAGGTGCAATAACCATACAATTGCGCAAAAACTCACATAAGCCACTACCTGTGGCAGTCCCTAGGCCAACTGGCCTTGTTGGGGCTAGGACGCCCTGAGTCTCAATGTCAGGGTGCGCTGCCATGCAGCGCCAGTCCAAGCACAAGCCTAAACGTAGCAGGTGCCCACTACTTGCTGGGCACCTGTGAATATCCCAAAACCTAAACGGTGCAGCTGCCCACTAATTGCTGGGCAGCTGGGGATCTTCACACCTGCGCCAGGGCCCTCACTGGCCCTTAGGCGCAAACTGCGCCACCGCTGGAGCCACACAGGCTCTGAGCTCACTCTACACATGTTGGAGCCACACAGGCTCTGGCATAACACATGCCCCACGTTGGAGCCACACAGGCTCTGGAAACGTATGCCCCAAACATTGGAGCTCTCAGGCTCTAAACAAAGCATTTTGCAGGCAGGAGGGGGCGGGCACCGGCAATGTGCCCCGACGCCCCCTTTACCTAACATGGCCTCCGAAGCCTTCTCGGGGCTCTACACAAGCATGGCCCCCAAGCCCCTCACAGGGACTTCTGAAACAACTGCGGGCCCTCGGTGGAGCCTCTCTGGGCTCTAGACTACGTTGGGGCGACCCGCTGCCAACCGGGGCCGCCCTGCTCGCACCAACTATGCCCCCCTAGATAGAGGGCTGGACACGGGCCATCGAGAGAGCCTACGGGGCTCTCAAACACATCGCGGGAAGAAGAGAGGAGCGGCCCGCTGCCACGGGGCCGCTCGAACGCTGCCTCGATCAGGCACTGCCATCCGCGGAGCTCCCCGCCTACCCCCAGCCCTCAAACACTCACCGGGCTGGTCGGGGGGGCTCTGCCTCACACGCAGCTTCCTCTGCTGGGCTCTCCTTTCGCCGGCGCTTCTCTCTCGGCTCCTCTGCTCCCAGCAATTCTGGTCTTCCTCTCCACGCGGGAGGCCGGCGACGAGGCAACCAGGCTTTTCTCCTTCTCTCGTGGCTCCCTCTCGGTCACGGGAGCCCCGCAACGTCCACCATCTTCCCCCTCTCTTCCACGGGCATCCCTCGACCAGCCAATCCCGTCGCGGCACCGATGACGAGCCCCCACTCTTCAGCCAATCACGGAATGACAATGGCGATGACGCTGCGCCGTACGGGCCTATCCCGTCGCGGCGTTGGTGAGGGGGCTCGGCTCTCTCAGCCAATGAGAGCGCGGCGGCTCCGATTTTCGTCGCTGCAGCCTCCATTTACAGACGGCAACTTTTAGGGATATTCCTGGCCCCGGGCAGCGGCGGTGAACAACACGGGGCAATGCCAGGTGGGCACCGGCTTCCATTCAATATGAAAATAAAAGCGGTACTAAGCGCTTGGGCAAGATAAAGTGTTCCAAAGCGCTAAAGGGGCAAGAACACGCGCCCTCAAGCCCAGGATTAAGAATAAAGCGCTATCAGCGCTAAGAATCAATCTACAGCGCCCCCAGCGCTATAAGGACATCCAAAGTCCAGTAAAGTCTTCCAGGAGATGCAGCAAAGTCCTTAGCAGTCCTGGCAGAATAAAGATGGAGTAACACAGCTCCCAGCAGGGAAAGTCCATCAGGAGTCCAGGGGCTGGGCAGGGCTCAGGGATTCCCCTGAGCCCCAGCAGCAGCATGCCCCTGGGATTCAAGTTAGAAACAAGAACATTTTGGAAGGGGACACAGCCCCTTCTTATACACAGAAAAGTCTTTGAAGTCTTTGTGTAGGCAGTGTGAGAACCAGCTAGAACTGGTTATAGGGAAATCCTGTCAGTATCAGGGACAGAGGTGACAGTCGCCCAGCGGGAGGTGGAGCCAGCTTTGTAGTCAGGCAGGCACAGCCCTTCACTATCAGGTGCCATCTCCTCCCACTTCCCTGGCAGCAGATGCTGCCTTTCATCCACGGCCTGGCTCAGATAACCCCCTGGGGGCCCTGCAGCCCCTGTCACCCTCAAACCAGACAGTCAATCCACAAGTAGGCCCAGGCACACAGAGCCAGGCTCACCAGCCAATCACACGCCAGACACAAATTACACAAATATGCCAACTTCTTAAAAGTGGCACTTCTAGACTAAACACATTCATGCCGCATATACCATTTCGCAGCATTTACTCTCACGAGTTTGTACATATCAAACTCGCCCCTGCACTCCCCACACATCAGGAACTACCATGGGCATACATATTCCCCATTCATTCCTATGGGAGGGCAGGTCACTCACCACACATACACAGAGAGCTCAAGCACTTTACACTGTACCACAGTGAAAAAGTGCGCAGAGGCCTAAAATCACCAACACTAGGTCACAGAAACGGGCTAGGAAAAAGCAAAAAGTCTCGGGGTGAACCTGCCCAAAGGGCCGGGTCCAACATTCCCGCTAAGCGCGAATATCTCCAAAAGCTAACACCTGCCCTGAGCAGTTCTTAGCCATGTTATCCAATGGGAGGTGGATAACACGGCTAAGAGCATTCGCTCGGTAATGCATGAATATCGCTGACTTTACAGCGATATTCATGCATTGCGGCCTATTTTTATCGCATTTGCGATAAACCTTGGTAATACCAAGGTTTATCTGCGATAAAAATCGCCGCAGGTCGGCGATACATTTTTGTCTCTAACCAAGCAATAGAGATAATTATCGCTATTACTTGGTAATATGCCCCACAGTTCTATGTCAGGACTGCAGGCTCCGATTAATCTTCTATTTCTTTACTTTATTCCACAGCAGCTAATTTCATTAAACACATAAAAACGACATTTCCCATGACCTTTGTCTGAGTCACTGCCCAATGTCCCCTTGAACTTTCCCCATAAAATAGCTCTAACACAATTATAGCGCCTCTTTCTTTGCGGTTGCATGCTGAGATAAGCAGTGTTTTCTCCACTCCCTAATACCTTGTTTTAAAACTGTGCATGGCACGTTTGTGGTTATTGTTGCACCACTTACACACACACCACTGATTTAGCCTGCATTTAAATGTGCATTGCTTCATTTTACAAATATTGGCCGCGTGTAACATACATGCCAACATTTTAGAAAATGAAAGTGGGAAATTTAAAAAATATAATCGGGAGAATGTAGTTCCCCCATTGACTTCTATCACAGCAGAGGCAATTTTAGGTGGGAGGCACCCAAAATAAAGCCATTTTTGGCCTCAGAATTCGGGATTCTATCGGGTCTATTGGCGTGTATGCTGTAAGCAACCCTACTCAGGCTCTCTGGGGGTGGAAGCAGATGCCAATGCTGGGCTGCTTCTATCCAGCATGCATGGTCCCATTTCTGTTTCTACATTACTAGTGCACAATGCATCTGGCGGCCCATTCAGTGCAATCACAGGTGTCACAAGAGGCTGCCCGCACTTAGCCACCACACCTAAAGCACTATCTAACAAAGTGGTTGTTGATTCATGGTCACGTGGCAGGAGCCTTTCCTTTATGCCCTTGTAAGAAAGACTTCTGGGGCAAAAATAATTTTGGGATCAGGTCTCACCTTAGGAGCAACAGTGATTTCTTCCAGTAGAATTTTCAAGTTATACCAGCAACCAAAGAAACTAATTTGGGCACCTTCGCATACTGTGTACATTGTACCAACCTCCATTATATGACCCCTTAAAAACTACGTGGAGTTCAGAAATTGCAGAAAACTATAGGTATATGGATTTCTAATATGGCAGAGTTTGGTCCTTATGGGGCAGAAGCAAATGAGGTGTATTGAGAAGAGGGAAACAACCTTTACAACGCAACTTTTACAACGCATTACCATTACAACGAAACTTTTACAACGCAACCTCCATTACAACGCATGCATTTACAACGCAACCATTACAACGCATGACACTACAACGCACACCACTTCAACGCATGCCATTACAACGCAGTCATTACAACGCATACCATTACAACGCATAGCATTACAACACATAGTACCCTTACACTATCCAACACTTACCCTACTGTTGCACCCCCTGGAGTTAGAATAGTAATTTTTACCCCTACACTATCCAACCCTTACCCTACTGTTGCACCCCCCTGGAGTTAGAATAGTAATTTTAACCCCTACACTATCCAACACTTACCTTACATGCAATGTAATCTTATGCGTTGTAATGGTATGCGTTGTAAATGTAGTATGCGTTGTAGTGGAATGCGTTGTAAAGGTAGTTTCAAAGAATTAATTGTAATGGCATGCGTTGTAATGGTATGCGTTGTAATGGATGTTGCGGTGTAAAAAATGCGTTGTAAAGGTAGGCGTTGTAAAAGTATGCGTTGTAACGTCATACATCCTTGAGAAGATGAGTACTTTATGGGATGGGAATTATGAGTTCTGTGATCATTATCACACCCTCTTAGTTTTTCTCTGATAAATTCTGACAGGTCAAACCAGCCGAAAGTTATTAGGGTAAAATGTTCAGTATTGACCAGTACATGAGGATTTAGGTTGGGTAAGCAACAAAATCCGCATGTTATTCCCCAAAAACTTTTAATCAGGAGATATGTATCGAATTCCATAAATTCCAACTGTGCGTTCTCGGATTTTATCAATTGTACTAAACATCACACCGTTTACAGGGCTACTGTAAATAAAGCATTGGATTGATGCCCTGCAGCCCTTTACCAGGCAACTGAGAACATACACAATGGACGCGCGCGCACGCATAGCAAATCCAGTGCCAAGCCCAGCTGGGTGAACCCAAAAAAGGGTAAAGCCAAGACAAAGTCAGATGAATGGCCACACACACCTGCCTTGGAGCAATTATCCAAAAACTATGGCCCAGAATATGGATATTCAGTGTTAGAGCCAACAACTAGTAATGCAATCTCCCTGGGGCACAAAGATGACCATGAATCAGATAAGACATTGATTTGTTCTTCCTACTTCGAAGACTTCCAAGGCTACCCTATTACCAGCCCCAAACAATAGAAATTGGAGACCTCTCACTTGAATTTTTTGGCTTTTGATTCGGATGGATGTATGACGTTACAACGCATACATTTAGTTTGCGGTACATTACATTGCGGTTTTTACAACGCAAGTCGTTACAACGACTTGCGTTGGAGGTTCCTTTTCCTAGAGCGCCATCCAACGCAAGTCGTTGTAACTACTTGCGCTGTGAAAACCGCGATGTAATAGCATCGCTATGTAATCCCCGCGTTGTAAACGATTTTCCCGATTCGGATGATATTGTCCACCTGCACTCTTCAGACTGGGCGCAGATGGCACCAGTGGTGAAATCCACTCATGCAATGCTACGTAAGAGCTAGGCCCGAGACTACACACTCACTTAAGGATAGAATGCTCCAGAAGGCTCCAGTCCTGTTCTCGCAGGTAAAGTGGTGGAGACACCTGAATTAGATCCAAACAGGGAGACATTTTTAAGGAAATTCTTTAAGGATCACAAGAAGGTGATAGACAGGTCATGGACTGGTAATGGAGAGCCCGTAAGAATAAGGTAGTAGATCTTTTGGGTCTATCAGTAAAATATTGTAAATGGTGCTATATGCTAAGGAGTCCTGCACATCAATAGGTCTGGACGTGCTCTCAGGCAGGGCTCAGCGCACAATTTGTCCACTTGACAATGTCAACTGTGTCTTCTCCATGCTATGCTGAAGATCTATTCTCATCTGGATAGACTTGTAGCTTGCGGAACTTACTACAGCAGAAGCAGATCCAATAGCAACCAACCTACTTTTTAGGTGACCTGATCATAAAGGATTTAGAGAAATTTGTAAATACATTTTCAGCCCGTGCCAAAGCTCAAACTTAACTGAAGAGAGTTTTCCAGCCACACCATTTTGGGCGCCCGAGTGATATAAAAGGTAATCACTTGATCGGTCAGCATATCAAGGTCCTCCCAAGGTTTCAGATACTGCCGATGAGTCTGATGGCTTTACTGCACAAGACGAACATTCTTCCCCTACAGGGCCCAGGGCACCCATTGAAGTTATGGTCGGGGGGAACCACCAGGCCAGGCAATTCAACACAGAAACAAACTCCACAGGTAAAGAATTTTCCAGTGTCTCATGTGACTCTGGGGGCAAGATAAAGTAGTTTTTCCATAAATTACAACAGTTAAGGAATGATGCCTGGGTTATGTAAACTGTTCAAGGTTTCAAGATAGAATTTTATGATTCCCCCAGACAGGATATAATTCTTCCTCAGCTCAGTTTTTCCCATTAAGAATGGAATTTGAAAGAGGCAGAAATTGACCAAATGCTGCAGAAGAGAGCCATATGTCTCACGCAACCTCGCGGAACAGGGTTTTTGCAAAATTATTAGCTTGGTGAGCAAAAAGGGCGAAGGAGCCTGTTTAGCGCTCATTTGGAAAGAGTTCAATGGATGCATCTTTACCTTCATTTCAAGATAGAGAGAATCCTCCTTCTCAGAGACTGGCTACGAGAGAAAATCTGGTTGGTCTGTCTCGACTTAAAAGATGCGTATATTACAATACCGATTTTTCCTCCACCCATGAGGTTTTTACAGTTCCATTGGAACAGAGCATGGTACGAATTCACCTTTCTCTCTTTTGGTCTGTTGTCCAGATGGCGGCATTTCACTAAGATGATGAAGCCCATAATAGAGAAGCTTTGGACCAGAGGAGTACATTTGAGTGTGTACCTTGACAACTGCCTCTAGATGGCCCAGAATAAGGTTCAGGTGATGACACATCTAGGGCTGTATTACGTAAGGTGCAACAGGGGCCCAATAGGCGTTTGCTCACGATTTGCGCTCCCCCAGTGCACTTTCGTATTATTGAAGGGGCGCAGACGCTTGTGCGTCCCCTTCTAAAATACCGATAGCACTGGCGTACTTAAAGCGCCAGCGATATCAACAAAGCATGGTCACTCATTTGCATATGGGTGTGCCCTATGCAAATGAGGATATTCCCTTTGACTCTGCACCCGTGCCGTATTACAGACGTGGGTGCAGAGTCAAAGAAGCCCTCAGAAGTTACACTGAGAGTGCGCCATTTTCAAGGTGACGGACTGTCAGTGCGCCCCCTGAGAGCAGACCTCTGCAGGGGTAAAGGGGGTATCATGGACCCTCCTGGCGCACTGCAGGCGGGTACAGTCACTGACTGCACCCGCCTACAAGGGGACCTCTAATTCACTGTGATAGTGCAGGTGGGTGCCGCCTGCACTGTGAAAACACGGAGCAGTTGCTCCGTGTTTTCACATGAATGCGCTGCCCCCAGGGCAGGTTAGGCTCTGGCTGCCCCCAGGGCAGGTTAGGCTCTGGCTGCCCCCAGGGCAGGTTAGGTTCTATCTGCCCCCAGGGCAGTGTAAGTTCGCGGCTGCCCCCAAGGCAGCGCATTCACCATAATGGGGTGCATTAACATCGTTTGCGCCCAGTGCACCTTTTCAAAGGTGCCCTGGGCGCAAACAATGCCAATACATAATAAGGCCCCTGAACTGGACATTCCAGCACCAGTTGGGCTTCTTAGTGAATGAGAATAAGTCAATTTTGACACCATCATAATGCATATAGTTTCTCGGATCCAGATAAACTCAATAACCTCACAACTATTGTTGCCTGCTCAGAAGATTAGCAATGGTGAAGTAAGAATTGAGAAGAGCTCTAAGTAAAGAAATGGTTTTGTGGCGAGTGTTGGCCAGGACTGTGGAATTGTTAGCGTCTTTCATACAGGCCATATTCCAGGATCTTCTCAATACCAGATCTCTGCAGAGACTCAACATTCAGTACCTGCACAGGTACTATCTTATGCGGGACATGTGCAGATATTCCCAGAGGCCAGAGCGAAAGAGTTATGGTGGAGGGCACACATGACAGCGTGGGTCATATTTGTCTCTCAACCGCAGGAAATCATAGGATCAGATGCTAGCAAATGGGGCTGGGCATCTAGGTGCGGGCCGTGTCTACTGTAGGTCAAAGGTCAGAGGCCAAGTTGGGGTTACCTTAAACTATTAGCTTTAGCTGTAAAGACATTATCCACCCAGAGGAGGAATTGTTGCATTCTCCTGCATATAGACAATCTTTCAGCTGTCCAGTACATAAAAACATAAACAATTTGGGGGTACAAAATCCAAGATACTAGTAGAAATTGTAAAAGATTTCTTGCATTTTTGCCTTCAACAGAGAATTTCAGTAGTGCAAAGTACCTTTATTGCTCATAAATAGAGTCCTCAATTCGGTCAGGCAGTTTCACTTTTAGATATTCAGAAGTGTAGCATGCTGGTGCATTCAGTTCTCAACGTCTTACATATCAAAGTACATCAGTTTGAAATTCTTAATGGCCTGTATCATGCCACACAGTTTCTGAATATGTGGGGTCAAAGAAAGGACTTGCGTTGCTTCCACTGAGCTATTGAGGGCGCTAACACTACTCATATTTTTGCAACATTTCCTTCAATTAAGATGTAATTGGATTATGTTTTTGGGAAGGTATGTGTGTTAGTAAGGTCTGATGTTAGGTGAGATGCTAAACTGATTCTGCTGGGGCATTCCTCTAGTGTCACACCAAGATTTTCTGCCATTTTATTTTCTGACCATTGCTTTGGCGGAACTTGGTTTAGTGCCCCATTGCTTGCAGAGGGATTAACGCAAATGTATGCATTGGTGGTCTGAGTTTGTCACCTTAAGTGGACTAGAGATGTCAGTAATGCAAACAGATAGATGCAGGATCAAACACTTGCCTTTTTGGCATCCTATCAAAGCCTGGTTGTATAGGCTTTAGTCGTGCTATGTCACAGGAACAAATGACCATAGGCTCTCGTCACTGGCATTAAAGGGGTATTATAGTGGGGTGGATTAATTCATGTGTTTCATTCATGTTTCTCGAGTTACACCTGGTGGCCACCTTACGGGGCTATGGATTTTTATAATACGATTTTTAGAATTGATGCGATTCTATATCTTGTGATGCCCAATGTACTCTATAGTTCATATTTCGTTGGCTTTTTTGTATTTGTATTTATATTTCACATGGTAGCTTTAATAAAAATAATTTAAAAAATGCAAAGTACCTTTTGGGTTAGATCAATTCGATAGCGTACTAGAACTCGAGATATCTCCGAGATATCAGCGATTGCAGGCTGCATTAACAGGTCTTTTCTAGACTTCAGTTCAAGTTGGGTTCTTTAGACACAAAACTTTTCTCCTCTCGCTTGAACAAACAAGGGGACATATATTTTCAACTGGAGAGCAGATATGATGGTATTAGCCACAGATGCCTTTTCTTCAGGATTGGCATGGTCCTCTTTATTGCTTGTTTCCCATGTAATGAATCCTTGGGTGGCAGCTCAAGTGTGGAATTAACAGGCAGAGGTGGCTTTGCTGACTCCAATCTAAAAGTGCAGTCGCGGTTCTCAGTACTTCTAGAGATGCTATGCGAGTTCCTGGTGGAACTCACGTTTTGTGTTGCATCCGACTGGTCTTCAGCACCCTTTGGTTCTTCAAGGCCAGTAACATCTCATGGCCTGGATGATAACAGGGGTCGCTAGCTCCTGCTACGCCTATCACAACAGCCTGAATCTTCCTTCAGACAGTCATCGTCATACTCCACCCATAAATGACAGTCTTTGGCTTTGATGAAATTGAGTTGGTGTGAAGAACAGAATATGGATCCCAAGAGCCAAATTACAATTTATAATTCATTTCCTATCTGAAATAATCTAATGGATTTGCTTATATATCAGAAAATAATTTTGGCTCCGTCATTTCAGTTGGACGTTCTACAATAGATGGGAAACCAATTAGAGAGCACCCGTTAGTAAGTAAAGTGATGTCTGGAATACCACTGTCTAATCCACTGTTACTGTGGTATACTTGATTATGGGAAGTGAATATTATTCTGAGATTCCTTCATGGTTGACCTACTGATACTGTTTTATTGAGGAAATAAATATCTACCAAATTGACTGTTATTGTGCTTTGTGTCATGCAGGAGAATGTCAGACGTACAGGCTCTGGAGCTAAATGTAGGACATTTTCCCCGAACAGGGTTGCTTTTGCTATTTCTAGGTTTAATAAGATGTTTTCTAGGTATGTGCCTTATCTCAGTTTCCCTGACAATCCTGAATTGTGAATTGTTCAATGTTTAAAGGCAAATGAGGATTGTTCTAGGGAGTTCAGGCAAAATAATGTGGGTCAATTATTAATTGCATTGCAAAAATCTTTCAACACAGTTTCTTCAGCCAGTTTGGCAAGATGGGCACCTTGTCTCATGTCAGAAGCGGGCAGTGATGTTAATATGTTTGGAGTGCACTTGGTAATAGGTGTCATGGCATCCAAGACATTACTGCTGGGTTCTAGACTGGGGGAAATTATGAAGGCCACAGATTGGTCTTCGTAGTCTACATACATTAAATGTTATTGCATATCAATAACTGATATTGCTTCTGGTGTGGTGGGAAAGCTGTAACCTGTTGCAGTCGGTCGTCGGCCAATGGCCGTCGCGAGCACTACCTCGGTAGTGCTGCGCATGTCCATCGGCCGAAGCTGCCCCGCCCACTCAATAGAACTCCTGCACCGTGGCGGAATGTGCGCAGCGGTTAAGGGGTTAAACAAGCCTAATCCGAGCCTCCGGTCCCTACTTAGAATACTATGGGCCGTATGTAGGTAATAGGGAAATACAGATTCCTATGTACCGAATTTTACCGATTCGGTATTTAGAAATCGGTATTTCAGATGTAGGTAAGAATTCGGTAACAAATACCGAATTCTTAATATTCGTCATTACCGAATCGGTAATTGATATTCGGTAATAACGAATACCTATCCATTCATTCCTATGGGCGTGGAGGCCCATAGGAATGAATGTGAAGACATTCGGTATTACCGATTCGGTATTACCGAATCAGTAATACCGGGAGGTATTTCATGGGTGCTAGGGTGTCCAAAGGACACCCTGTTGCACCCCTGAAATGTGCATGTGTTCCTAAGGGCATGGATGTGTGCCACATGGCACATTTCAAAAAGCAAAAAAGTGCTTTTTGAAAGGAAATTGCTACTTACCACCAACTTGAAGTTGGTGGTAAATAGCGATTCCTTAAGGCTGGGTCGCTCTTTTTTAAGTGCTACCTACATTGCATTTAAGGAATCGGTATTACCGATTCCTTAAATGCAAGGTCAATAAGGAATCGGTATTAAGGAATCAGTAATTACCGATTCCTTATTACCGATTGCTACCCTAGATCCCACATGGCGAAATTCCAGTCGGTAATGGTGAAATCTACCGAATTTCACCGTTACCGACCCGTATTTGCCCACCTACATCTAGCCCAAAATGTTCTAGCTATCGCATTGAGAGTTTTCAATTCTATTAAAGAAACAGCGGCTGGGATTATTCCACCAGAAGGAAAAGTATATGGTCATGTATTCTTATGTCTTATTTGTATTTACCCGCCCATGGATTGAATATGGAAATTATTGTAATTAACGTATTTATGGCAGTGGAGATTATGGAAATGTTTTCTGTTCAAGGTTCCGATCAAAAGCAAGATTAAAAATCCACGCAAGAGGGGAATCATTGATGGTTGCAATGCCAGAGCTACAGGTTGAAAGATGGGGATCATCCAGAGATCTTCAGATCAGACTGACTCGGAAACATTTCCAGTTTGTTGTCAATGATCAGTTCATTCGGTTGTTGGTTTTCGGGCTACTGATTGCCTAGAAAAAGACACTAATATGTGTCGGGCTATTTCATGGAGAAGGTTCGTTGTTATTGGTGCATTGGACAGTGATTTATACAAGGCTCATGGGAAATGTGTTTTTTCTGTGTTTAGTGTGGTTGGCTATTGTGAAATAAACAAGAAAGAGAAGCATAATCCTCACCTTCATATCCTTAATAGAATTGAAATTTCTCGAGGCAATAGGTAGAAAGCAAAATTTTTATTGCAATATATTTCTAGACTCAAAAAAGGCTGGACATCACTGCTCTGGGGATTGCAAAGCTATGCAATTTTTGTCATACTGCTTTCACACGTGCCACTGGAATAAAAAACCTATAAAGTGCACTCATCCTATGTTTTTTCCTGTATGTTTGAGCGCACTGAAGTGGCTGTACGTGACATAAGGCACTTCTCAAAACACTTATAGGTAATGAGCGTCTGCGCGGAGAAGATCTTCTGCCTCTCAGTCCTGCCAAGGGAAGGAGTGATCATGCATGAGTGTTATTTACAAGAGAAGTGATGTTAATTATTATGCATATTCGTTTTTTCACTCCTGGCAGATATAAGATGTAATTTTGCTTTGGTGTTAAGAATCTGAATTTGTATACCTGATCCCCTCATTCCAAACATGCAGCTTATGGTCCGGAAAGGTATAAATGTCATGAAATTGGTTCACTGGCAATTTTTCTATCTCCAGGTTTTAATATATTTTCAGAAATGGTAAGGCTTATACTAGTCGCCCTATGACGCCTATTCCTGCTGCAGGAATTTCATAGTAATTGGTATTTTCACCAGTTATTCTTCAGTAACTCTGGAGATGTTGAAATATTCCAGAAATGTCAGCAGGTAATGTTAGTATTGACCCGCCCCTTTCCACAGTACTGTGTGGCATGTTTAACACCGGGCCATACATATTGACAAGGTCATCAATACAACACTTTACATGAGAAGTATTGAAAAAAAAGAAGATTTTAAGCAGAAGTATTGAAAGAAAAAAATGATTTTATGCAGAATAAGAGGTCCAAGCCATTTGCCGACCTTGTTTTGAAACACAGAATGTCTGTCTGTTTATCTGTCTGTTTGTCTGCCTACCTGTCTGTCTATACTCTAGAACTGGCAACAGATTTTGGGCCTCATTTATGTAAAGTGTTGCATCGCTGGTTGAAAACAGCGATGCAACATTTTTCATTGTCAACATTTTGATCTGTTGTATTTACAGTACGCGCTCCATGTCACAAGCATTGACCAGATACATCAGGAATCCTGACGTATCTGGTGGCGCAGTAATGACGCATTGCTGGAGTGTGTCCAAAACAGACGCAACTCCAGCAATGTGTCATTACACATGGGGAAGTCCCATGAAAAAGGGCCTGCATCATAGATTTCACTGCAACACTTCTAAGAGCCTTTTTTACGGGAGAATGCCCACCCTGCATACATTATACCTGACACAAGTATAATGTAACACAGGGGTTTACAAAGCGAGACATCTGCCTAGAAGCACCAGTTTGTAAATATGGCCCAGTGTGTTGCATTATTTGAGCCTCTGCAGCATCTCAAAAAAGTGAAAGTCTCATAAATAAGACCCTTTGTCCCTTTCTAACTCGGCATGAATTTCCCTGTGCAAAAACTATGTGTAAAGACTCTGCTAAAAAAAAAAACCAGTTGTGGGGAGAAAATTCACAGTGTCACTGATGTTGTGGGTAGAATGGGCGGTATACTCCACTCTGCCGGTTCACAGGGTCTTTCTACTCCACACTTTGCTTAGAGCATGGAGTTCAGCAAAAACATAGCGGAATATCCCTGCGCACGCTCACCCCTAATATTGTTGGTACTACTTGTAGCAATTAGAAATGCTTGGATGCTAAAAGTACACAACGGAGAGCATATAGTTTCTTTGGACTACGTGTCACTCGAGTTGTCACACATAAGACTTGCAACTGTCACACCTATGAGCATTAGAAACACGGAAACATCACACATAAGCAAATGAAAACACTGCAGTCATGTCTACTCTTAATCCTGCTGTACAAGCCCGTCAATGCTGTCTTTGTCGGGGGCGTGGCTACGCATCGCGGAAGATGGCGGCGTGATTCCAGAGCTCCGGAGCCGACCTTCCTTACGACGCTCGTATCGGCGGCATTTGGAGTCGCACAGCCCCGGCACATGGCTTAAACGTCTCCACAACGTGAGGTGAGCCCAGCGCCCTCACTATTTCGTAGATTTGCGGTGTTTTGGCGGACTTGCTCGTTCCGGTCGGGAGTTTCAGTCCCGACCACCATTTTGTGAGCAACGCGCCCCTTTCTATCTGAGGCATAAGTTTTCCCACAAACTGCCTGTGGACGGACTACTCAATTGGGGTAACACCTATTTCTGTGGTGAGTCTCTTTCATTGTGCACTATTGGAAGATGCCGCATTATCTCCTTTCTCAAGCCTGTACTTAAACTTGCTCCTTCAGCCGCCATTTTGTGAAGCTGTATGCCTTACACCTCGAGCAATGTCTTCTCTGACACATCCTTGACTCTGACCTTTTTATCTCAACTCAAATGTTGAATTGCGACCAGGCTTGGTTTTGCATTACTCTCTTTGCTCTTGAATGTTTTACTTGCTTTCTCCTCACTCTAGTCCATGCAGCATATCACCATTTTTCAGCGCCTCCTGCTGTTACACCACCATGTCTTCATCTATTATGTTCCATTATTGGGCTTGACCTTTTGCTGATTATTCTTCTCTTGGTGAGGCAGGTGGTCGCTGTTGGTTATCCTGAATTTCTTTACGGAGTGGAGTGCTTTCCTTTCTTCATTGCTGCTCAGTGTTCTTTTATGGGGAAACTCCGCAACTTGAAGCTCGCTACGGTTACTAAGTTGCCTTCTGGGTCAGATTCTGACTCCCCTCTTCAGGATATGGAGGGAAGCAAGTTGTCAAAGCCTGACGCATCGCATGGTGCTATTCCTAAATCTCAGAATGGCGGGAAAGCACCTCTAGCCTCCGGCAAACGTCTCAAGAAAGACCCTCCTGCTCCTGAGAACGGCGCTTCTTCTTCATCTATGGATATCATCTTAGAGGAAATCCGTGCTCTCAAACCATTCATGGAAGCTACCACTAAGAACATGCAAGCCATGCAAGACAAATGGTCCACTTTAGAATCCCGTGTTCTTATACTGGAACAATCATCCGAGTCTCTTTACTCCTCCTGCTCTCGTATTTCCACATTGGAGGCTGAGGTTCTTCTGCTTAAGAAACAGTCAGAGGATTTGGAAAACAGAAATCATAGAAACAACCTCCGCCTTTACGGACTTCCTAAATTAACAGAGGGGTCCAACCCCACTACTTTCTTTCCGACTTTCCTTTAAAAAATTATGAATACTCCAGCTCTAGCCTCCATCAACATCCAAAGAGCCCATCGTCTTGGTCCTAGAGTTTCTTCTAAGCCTATGGGGTCATCATGCTCTTCCTTCAATACACTGATCTCCTGCAGGTTCTTTCAGCCGTGAAACTAAAAAAACAAATCATGTGGCAAGGTCATCGTCTTTATCTATCTCAGGATGTCTCTAAGGCCACAGCGGACAGACGGAAGAGATTTCTTGATTTGCGTCCTCAGCTCAGGGCTCTCAATGCAAGATATGGCCTCCTTCACCCGTGTCTCTTCAAGGTTACCTACAAAGACAAAACCACCACTTATGAAGGCCCTGTTGTCCTTCAAGAATTTCTCCGTCAGCAGAGCCCTGATGTTATGGATGTTTCCAGACCGCCCTGATTAAACTTGCAGTCTAATATTTCTGATGTTATTTATTCTCTGTATCTCGTGTTAATTGTTGCGAGTTTACTTCTTTATTTTTATCTTTGTTGTCCTTTGACCTGTGTCATATCTCCCTTGTTCTTCATAGATTTACTCTTTTTCTCCTCTCACATTTACAGATACCGCTCTTTCTCCCCCCTGTTTTCATCCGATGTTTGCATGGTGTTTGTACACTGCCTTTCGATATGTGAATACTACGGTCTGGGGTCCGCTCTTGGTGATGTCGCTGTCGTCTTTTCGATGCCTACACCCCTTTCTCGTTTGCCTTTCTCATACCCGTAAGTATGTCTCTCAGTTGTTCGTTTTGGACATGTACTGTCTTCTTGCAGTCTATGGTTCCTGTCCCTTTTCTCCTTTTCTTATTCTCTGCTTATGTCATTTCCTTCCTTCTCTTCTCTCTCCCCTCCAACTCTCTATCTTCTTTCTGCTTTCTGGTCTATTTCTTCTTTTCTTTCTTCTATGACTCAGTATTTTTTCTATAGCAGTTTTTTCATTGTTCTCTTTGCGCCTTTCCTTTTCTTCTTTCCTTTCTCTTACCCTTTTCTCTTTATCACTAGATTTCCACTTTTCTCCACTCTCTTAGTTTATTCCTTATGTATTAGAAGCATGTTGCTGTTAGTTGTTTTTCTCAACTATTCCATTCCGTGTAACTACATGGAACGTTAAGGGATTAAATAATCCCATTAAAAGGCAAAGAGTTCTCTCACATTTAGCACGACTTAAGACTGATGTTGCCCTCCTTCAAGAGACTCATCTCGCTAAGTTAGAGGCTCTAAAGCTCAAGCGCTGTTGGGTGGGTCATGTTCTTTGTTCCCCTACGGCAACTAGGAAAAATGGTGTTGTAATTTTGTTGCATAAAAAGTTAAACGTTTCCTCCATTGTTCATGAATGTGATGTTGATGGCCGTTGGGTTCTTGTTACATTACTCATAGATAATATTCCTCTCACCCTTTTTAATGTGTATGCCCCTACTGGGATCGACAGGTCCTTTTGGCCCTCTATCTCTACTAAATTGTCCTCCCTTTCTGGGGACCACATACTTCTTGGAGGAGATTGTAATCAGGTTGTTGACCCCTTCCTTGACCGACAGTCAAAAGTCAAATTTGTACCCTCTCGGATGCACACTCAATTTGTAAATTCTTTTCAAAACAATGCTTTAGTAGATATTTGAAGACTGTGTAACCCAGATATTAGAGAGTACAGTTTCTACTCCCCTCCTCATCAATCCCAATCCCGCATTGACCATATTTTCCTTAGCAAATCCCTGTCCCAACATGCTATCCGCTCTGAAATTGGCTCCATTCTGCTTTCCGACCATGCCCCAGTTTTTGTGGATCTTGACTTGCTCCCATTTTCTCCCCACTCTGGCAGATGGCGTTTCAATAACGCTTTGTCCTGGAGCCCACTTTTTGTACTGAATTTACCGCATTTGTCAAAGAATTTTTTCTTTTAAATCATACCCCTGATTCCCCTTTTGTTATGGTTTGGGACTCGTTTAAAGCAGCCTCTAGGGGTTTTATCATCAATTTTGTGGCTAGGCGGAAAAAACTCAGAGATCTAAGTTGGAGAAAAGTTTGGCTGAGATTAAAGCTTTAGAACATGCCTATTATGCATCTAAATCTGACTCTTCCCTTAAATCACTCATTGAGGCAAAGATTTCATTTAACAAATTCACAACAGACGCTGCCTCTAATATCTTGCTAAAATGTAACTCCAGATACTATGGTGGTAAGAATAAGATGGGAAAACTCCTGGCCAATTACTTAAAAATACGAAAGGAATGTACAAAGATTGAATCTATCAAGACTTCTTCTGGACAATCTACATTTAAGAATAAAGACATCCTCACCGAATTTGTCAAATTCTACGATAACCTTTACACTCCTGAGCAAGTTCCGATGCCTACTGATCTCCTTTCTTACTTTCATTCTTTTCCCTCTCCTCCGATTTCTCATTTCGATTTTCATTTCCTGGAACAGGACATTTCACTCTCCGAAATTTCCCATGCTGTTTCTAAATTACGTCACGGTAAATCTCCGGGTCCTGACGGTTTCACTATTGAGTTCTATAGTCATTTTGCCTCTCTTCTTCTCCCTAAACTCCAACTTTTATTTCAAACCTTTCTCGGAGCCGGCTCCTCAAGCGGTTCTTTTCAACAGGCTTTAATTTGTTTGATCCCCAAGGAAGATAAGGACCACTCCTTATGCAAGAATTACAGACCAATTTCCTCGGTCAATACTGATTATAAAATCTTTGCCAAGATACTAGCGTTACGCATGGATCCTCTTTTACCAGACCTAATTGGTCCTGAGCAATCGGGTTTTGTCAAGGGACGTCTCTCATCCGATAATTCACGTGTCTTCCTTAATATACTCAGCAAGGCTTCCTCTTTAGCTCTTCCCTTCGCAGCTATCTCTTTAGATGCGGAGAAAGCCTTTGATAGGATTGGGTGGGATTTTATGCTTCAGGCTTTGCGCTGGATCAGTATCCCCTCCGAATTAATTTCTATTGTTTCTTTACTTTATTGCGACCCTCAGGCTTCTATTTTTGTCAACGGGATGTCCTCAGACTATTTTTCTTTACATAGAGGTGTTCGACGGGGTTGCCCCCTATCCCCTTTACTTTTTGTGTTAGCCTTGGAACCTTTCCTTACTAAAATCCGTTTGGACAATGGTATCTCTGGTTTTCAATTTGGTTCCCATCAGGTTAAACTCTCAGTTTATGCTGATGATATTCTTTTTTATTGCTCCAATCCTACTACCTCCATTCCCTCTTTTCTTCAGCAAGTCTCTTCTCTGCAGTTTCTGGTTATCGCTTAAACGCCGATAAGTGTGAAATCTTGCCTTTGAATCCTCTATGCCAGAAACATCTTTTTTGGTTTCTCATGGCAACCATCTAAAATTAAATATTTGGGAGTTTGGTTTGCCCCCCTTTTATCGGATACTCTTAAATTAAACTTTGATTATATTGTCAAGAAAATGGACACGGCTATTACGCGTTGGCATCCGCTCTTTTTGTCCTGGTGGGGCCGACTCAATTCTATAAAGATGATGTTATCCCCCCTTCTTCTTTATACTATTTCCATGCTCCCTTTGCACATTCCAATTTCTTTCTTCAAAAAGATTGATTCTTTACTATTGAAATTTCTGTGGAATGGTAAACGTCCTCGAATAGCTCTTGCTTCCTTACGAAAAGACAAAGCTCACTCTGGAGTGTGCTTTCCTGATTTTAAAGAATACCATTGAGCCTTTACTTTGAAGCAATCAACCCGCTGGTTTTCTTCTGATCTTCCTCATTATCCTCCTGTTTGGTTGATTATGGAATCCTCCTTCATTTCTCCATTTACCTTTCGCGAATTCCTGTCCTTTACATCTTCCTTAACTCGCCTTAGCACACCTGTTATTTCTCATTCTCGAAATCTCCTTCTACCATTCCTATCTTCATCTTATCCCTCCCTCCTTTCCATTCACGAACAACCGATTTGGAACAACTCACTCCTCAAAATCCGTAATCGCACTATCTTCTGGAAATCTTGGCACTCTCGTGGACTATGTTGGATTTCTCAGTTAATCTCTCAGGGTACTCCTCTCTCCTTTCAGGAACTTCAATCCCTCTTCTCATTGCTCACATATGCCCGGGCGCAACATGCTATCCTTGTTCCAGTCTTAATCTCCTATCTTCACTCCCTGTCGCCTTCCAACGATATTCCTTTAGACCGTAGACCCACTTCCCTATTATTGGACGCTTCTCCTTCTGCATCTGCTTTGTATAATTCTTTCCGCTTTATTAACGATAGACTTAAATCTCGTATCGAAACTGCCTGGGAATCCGATTTTTCTCAAGATTGGCCTGTACTTTTTTGGTATAAAATATGGACTAAACTTCATAAAACCTCTAGAGCTGCTAATACTACTCAAACTTTATATTTCATTTACAACAGAACTTTATTCACTCCACTGGCTTTATCCCGTTTTTCACCAGATACTCCATCTACTTGTTGCTCATGTCCTTGTCCATCTGCAGACCTCAAACATATGCTCTTTGACTGCCCTCCTACTTCCCAATTCTGGCAACTAGTTTGGAAGCAAATACAAAAAATCTTCCAATTCCAAATTCCCTTTTCCCCTAAACAAGTTTTTCTAGGTTCCCTCTCACCGGTACTTACTCTTTCTCACAGCCACTATCTTTTAGTCGACCTTTTCATAACTGTTGCTTTCCACACCATTACTTCAAATTGGAAACAAGCTTCAAATATTTCCTATCAATCTTGGTGGAACGCAGTCTGTTTTCATCACCGTCTGGATATCAATTATGTATCCCCCATGTCCCTGGCCATTAAACGAGACCTGATCTGGCTTCCTCTGGTGACATACCTTTCTTCCTCTGCTCCTGTGCATCCCTCTCCTGACCCTAACACAGTTGAAGCATGTAAACCCCCATGATTTTCTTATTATTCGATTGCCGTAATTATTAAGTTTCAATGTACTGTATTTTACCTTTCATTTATACTTACGTGCTATTGTTCATAATTCCTCATCCTTGTTGTGCATACCTTACATGAGAATCATTAATGTATTGCTTATTTTATATATCTATTCATTGTAACTCTTCCTCTTTCTCCCCCCTCCTCTCCTCCCCTTTTTATATTCTTCAATAAATCAAACTTTAAAAAAAAATGCTTTCTTTGTCCTTGTTCACCCTGCTGTCTCAGGTATCCAACCTTCTTTAGCTCTTTCTCCGACAGGGTGCAAACAATGCTCCTCTTCCCCCTTGCACACAAGCTCTCAATGGTGGGCTTATGAGTGCTTTTAACCCCTTGTATGCTTAAGACGGCCAGGTGCCGTCACAGTGGGCATGTGCAGAGGAACGCCCCGGGCCATCCCAATCCCGTCCACTAATGAAAACTCCCGCCCAGCGCGGAAATTTCGGCGCACAGATGGGGTTAATATTAACTGCCGAGAGGTGTGCTACAACTCACCTGCAGCATAACACTCTGCAATAACGTATTGACTGGCGTGGTGAAGGGCGCAGGCACTCCCTTAAAGTACCAGAGGACCAGTCCACCCTTGGAGAAGAAAGAAAAGAAATCCAGCATGGCTACAGTGAGGTATCCGTCTAACACCACTCCCTTCATGAGCTAATTTTTGACCCACACATGGATTTCAAGGGTTTGGAAGCTGTTCAGAGGACGAGGCTCAGCTGTGAAAATTGCCCATCCTGACCTACTCCAGCCATGGTCTCCTCTGTCATAATGAGAATATTTCCATCTGAGCTCAGAAAACTGAGTCGCGCCCAATATATCACTTTAAAGCAGATAATCGGGCCGGGGGTAGGAGGTCATTTAATTTCAAATCTGTTCGGGCGACTAAGGCATAGAGGCCGTGGGATGTTAAACAGAATAATAACAGTGTTAACAAATCCATATAACAAAAACACTCTCTGGAAAGAGAGGGTGAGAATGGAATTGCAACATTTCACCCCAACTGACAGAGATACTTTTTCAGTGAGTGGCAAGAGGGAGATGTTTACTAAGTGACAGAATATAAAAATAAAGGAGGAATCACAAAATAGACCATGCAGTAAACTAAATTTAGACAAAAAGTAGCAGGTTAAGTAGAATTACTGTACTCATAAACCACATTCATACATTTATTGCTAATATGTCATGTTTCAAGTTATCACCAGAGAGGAGCGTAGAGAGGATGCAGTATGGCCTAGTCAATTGTTTGCACCGCATGTTCCCTAGTTGTGTACCTAAATAATTGATCCAAGTTGCTTGCAACAATAGACATAGCTGCAATCGCTGTCACATGCGTGGCAAGATAACAGCACCACAGGGCCCAAAACACGAGCGCTCACCACTTCGGTACCAGGAACCCGCGCCCTCACCTGCACTTTCGACGCTGCAGAGAGGCCGGCTGGAGAAGGAGGGAGCCCGAAGCCTCCTCCAAGGACCTTCACACCACGCCCCAGACACCAAATTTCTCCTAATGGAACCGGATGCACGTGTTCCCCCACCCCACCTTTATGTTTCCAAAGGGTATGTCTTAGGAGAGAGGCCGGATCGTGCAAAGTACCGCAAGACACTGGTGAACAGAGTGCATGCGTAACTGGCTGGGGGGACTCACAAACATATGATGAGTTCAGTTGTTGGTATTAATAGATATATATATACTCCAGTTACTCGCACAACTCAGTGGAATATTGCAAAGTTTTCCGGGTACTCAGCAGAATTTCACAGACTCAAATTCCGTAAGCTCTGCTCAAGCCTAGTTGTTTGGTGCTCTACACGGAAAGCTGCGCTTAATCTAAACTTTGGAACTACCCAGAATTCTCTGCATCTTTTTTGTATCATATATGTATATCTGATTTTATATATATATTATCCAGTTCAGGTCGCCAATGGGTAGTTATAGTTAGGTCAACTGTTCCATAGGAAAAGTGTTTTTTGGGTTGCTAATAACATTGGTCATGTTTGACGAATCTCCACAAAACCTTTCAGGAAGATGCTATTTTTTACTAGTTTGTGCATGAAAAATGTATGGGGTGGTCTGTCAAGCAGAGGCCGGGAAAGGGGTCCCAAAACCCAAAATCACAATGCTTTTTTCATAGACTTCTTTAGACAGTGCTACAGCAAAAACTGCTTAATGGATTCACACCAAATTTGGCAGGAAGCTAGATCTTGGTATGCAGATTATGATTTTTGTGATCAGGTGCAAATCCTTTCAGTAGTTTTCAAGAAATTAAGTGTAAAAAAATTACAGATATCTGGACAGTTTGATCCGTGAGAGTCTCTCGAGACTCTCTTGGGAACACCAATTTAAAAATAAAGCATTCTGATTGGCCCAGGGAGCTTTATTTCCTTTGGGCCATCATGCTCCTGCAGGAGTGAGCTCTCCTGCCAGCAACATGTGAAACATGTTGCTAGCAGCCGTTAGAGGACTCAGGGACTTTGTCCCCGTGTCCTGAACATGTAAAAAAAGAATAGTATAAAGGGGCAGGGTAGGGGTGCTCTGCCCCCTCTAGGCTCCAAGGGGAGATCCAGAGGGACCCCCCGGAGCCAAAAAAAGAGGTGGACTCCACGGGCCTATAACGGCTTGGGAAGGGGACCCATGCAGTCCCCCTCCCCTTTATAGAAAAAAAGACTCTGGGGGATGGAGTCCTCTGGGCTTTTTAAGGACTCGGGGGCTGTGTGACCCCCTTCCCCTTAGAAAAGAAAAGTGGCTCTGGGGATGGGGTCCCAGGGCCTAATAAGACTCAGGGAGGGGGACACTTGGCCCACTCCCCCTTCAAAATACATAAGGCCATGGAAGATAGGGTCCGCAGGGCCTAATGAAGCTTGGGGAGGTGGGCCACGTGGCCTCCCCCTCTTTTAAAAGAGATATTGCCCTGGAGGATAGGGTCCCCACAGCCTTTGAAAGGCTCAGGGTACAACGAGGCCCCACTCCCTTTTAAAAAAATGGCCCTAGGGGATGGGGTCCCCATGGCATAATAAGGCTTGGAGTGGGGGGCAACTTGCCTCCGCTCCCCTTAAAAATACATAGGGCCCTGGGGATGGGTTCCCCATTGCCTAATGAGGCTTGAGAGAGAGGCTATGTGGCTCCCTCCCCTTTAAAAAATATACTGCACACAGCCAAAGGATGTGCGCTGCAGGGGGCTGGCATTATGTATGGTAGAAAAACATTACTTTCTATTTTTTTAAAACTAGAAATCCACTGATTTCTAGTGTGTGTGTGTGTGTGTGTGGCTCTGTGTCCGCGAATACTCTCTACTACTCTCTAATGCTCACCTATTGCCATTGTAAATGACAATACCATTTATTTATGTTTAAAAAAATAAAATAAATGGCATGAGCAATGCCAATAGCTCTACCTTTAATAATGCTGAGACCATTGCATTGTAAATGCTTGTTAATACATGTAGGTCTACCCTATGGTAGGCCCTGAATAGTCCATAGGACTCTGCAGTGCATTTAAAAAAGTTGGATATGTACTTTTTAATTTTACATTTCCTGATGGTGAAAAACTCTTAAATTCGTTTATCACTATTGCAAGACCTACCTCTCCCCTGGGATAACATTGGAGTTGCCTTATTACATTTAATAAGCTCTAATTTCTAAATGGGAATAGGTAACCAGTTCATGTTTGGTTTCTTTGGAATAGTAATGAAAAATTGTCTCTTATGGTGAAGTCAGATTTTACATTGCAATTTTGAAAATGCCACTTTTAGAAACTTGGCATTTTCCTACCTTACCCATTTAGTGCCTGTATCCTGTCTCTGGGTCACATGACTGGATGTATCTGACAGCTCGATTTTGTGTATTCTTTCTAGACAACCATGCACAATAGAGAGATTAGGTGTGCCTGGATGAGCCATTATTGACAGATGAGAGGACAGAACTGGGCACAACCCTACTTACACTTAAATATAGTGTATCCTGCCTTCACACAAAGGATGACATGCCTTAGTTAGACCTAGTTAGTGTGGAGCCAGGGCAGGGTAGGCAGGAAGCCTGAGGAATTTGAAGGGAAACCTCTATAAGCTTCCCAAGGAAGTCCCAGGAATAATTATTGGATCTCTGACACAAACTCTTTAGTACACTTCTGGATCTGTGGATACTTTGCCAGGCAGAAGGACTTCTGTGATACCTGAAGGACTGCCACTCTGCTGGACTGCATGCTGACCTGCTGCCCTCTTGCCTCTGTGAGAAGCACTGGACCTGCATTGGTGTACCAGGACCCCAGTGTGACTACAAGGGCTAGTTGACTGATCTCCTGACTAGAGCCTCAGTTACAGTAGGATCCAACAACCTTGGACCCAGCACCTGGACTTTGCCATCTGTGAGTCCTACCCTGCCAAGTGGTTCCATCCCAGTACTGGATCCTGGGAAGTGGACCTGGCGGTGCTTTGCCAGTCCATCTGTGGATCCAGCAGAACCAACGCATCTTCTCTGCTGGGTGGCACAACCCTGAGCAGAAGCAACTCATCACCTCTGCTGCAAGGATTCTTTCACTGCAAGGACTCTGCATCCACCTCACAGCCTGCATCAGAACCACTGCTGTGCTAAACTTCCTCAATGCAGGCTCTCTTACAGCCAATCTGTCATTGGTGGCAGCTCGACGGTGACAGATTCCTGCATTGCAACCTCACATCTCCTCGGAACTGATGCATCGTCATGACTGCCAACTCATCCTCGACACCAAATTCACATCACAAGCGTGCGTCAATGGGATCCTCCATTTTGACGCAGGACCTTGCAACGTAGCTCCACAACTCTTTGAAACCGGCGCATATCCTCAGTTATGTGACACATCCTCGGCTTGGGACCTTGCAATGCTCCACAGCCAGGATCTAAGGTATTCTGTTTAGCAGGCCTAACTGGGTCCCTATAGCCGGCCGATGCTCCATCCTGGTCGGCCTGAACTTGTGGCTTTGACCCAGTCCGACGTGACCAGATATCTGCAGTGGGCGTTTTGTGCTTTTTGGCGCTATTTGCACTTAAAACTTTAAACCTGCCTATATTAGGTTCTAGGGAATTCATTTTTGTGATTTTGGTCATATTTTATATCTGAAAGAATATTCTATTTTTCTAAATCTGTTTTGGGATACTCTTTTGGTGTGTCTTCACTGTGTTACTGTTTGAAGTGTTGCACAAGTACTTTACACAAGTACTTTCCACATTGCCTCCAAGTTAAGCCTGACTGCTCTATGCTAAGCTACCAGGGGTCTAGGGCAGGTTCATTTGGGGTTTGCTTGCAACTTCACCGTGACAAGGTGTGTGGTTGCTGCTTGAGTAGGGTTTCACCTCCATTAAACAGTAATACAATTTCCTACACAGGCCTACTGCCTTTACTGTAAACTTTCATAATAAATATTCAGTCCTATAGCCTCTATAACTGGCTTGTCACCAAGACCAACTCACTCTTACTGTACTGAGTGTAAGCTTTCCACAAGGCAACTATTTGACATAAGTTCATCAAACTACAAATGTATACAAAAATGTGTCAGCAAAATACTATGTCTCCTAAAAGAGCCTAACAAGGATTATTGTAGTTCATATATTCTATCCCCACGATTTGTTCTGGCGGTTCCCCAACACCAAAACCCCTGCCTGATATGGTACCTGTGAAATTCCATGTAACTAAATACCTGCCAACAGGCTTTGACACAGTGTAACACCATCCTTAAATCCCTGTTGTCTTTAATACACTTTATAATAAGTAGGTGAGGCCTACTGACTTTGTAACAGATCAAATCAATGATCAAATCAAATCAATGAAATCTGTCATGACTTTTCCCAATGAACTAATTAAGTCATTACCCGCTGCCTCTGGCTTTACACCTTTCGACGGCCTCTTGAAGCGTACATAAACAGCAACCATCATTCATACCGTTACACAATTATAAATATGTTGAAAAATACCTCTTGCAAAACAATATAGAACCCCTCTTAATAGGACATAACACAAATCATCAGAGTGAAAACCCACAGGGTTTGTCAGTGTGTGGCCAACACCAAAACCCTTGCCTAATACTGTAGTCTGCGAGATTACATATAACAAAATACCTGTCCATGGTGTGTAACACAATGTGATAAAAACCAAATATTAAAGGCCTAATGGCTATGACATATGCTATTTACAATTAATAAGCTAGACCAACCGCCTATGTAATTGCATTTCATAATAAGCAGAACAGAGCTCTAGCATCAGACATAACATTTCTCAGGGCACCAATCAGACCTGCAGCTTGCCTCCATAACCAAGTAAGGTCTACAGTTTTGAGTGTAAGCTTTTCCAGATGGCAAACATCAGGCACACGGTCATAAAATTAAAAAGGTATACAACATTACAGTTGGCTAAGCAAAACACAATAGGCCTGATTGGAAACATGATAGATATCCCATCTGCTGCATTACAAGTGCATTGCATCCTATGGCACTTGTAATACGGCAGACGGGTGATACCTCACATTTGTGACTGAGAATCCCGTCCGCCAAATAGAAATAAGGCCCTATGTCTCCTATGGGAGCCTAACAAAAATTCTCATTGACTAAACCTTCTACATCCACGGTTTGTCACACGGGGTAACCAGCACCAAAATCACTCCCTACTATGGTAGTCTGTGAGATTCCATGTAACAAAAGTCTATCTGTAGGCTTTAATATAGAGTTATACCAGTCCCCATTTAAATGTCTACTGACTGTACCATAGTCTTTTAAATACATCAGATTTCGTACTTTATCATAACACTAGCAGCCCGTCCCGACGTTGTCCGGGTATCAATTGCTGCCGGCCAGGAGTATATTGTTTTGTAGGATTTCGTTTTGATAGCATTTCTTATCTGTGACAGGCCTGTGAAACACTCCGATTCACAGTGCACTGCTGATGCACTTAAGAGTGCGCGTTCAGTAGTGTGTGAACTCGAGTTTCCCTACTTTATTTTTCCTTACAATATTATATAGCGCGAACTCGACAACATGGCATGAGCACAATTTACATTACAGAAGAACACATTCATTTGTGGTAGGCACGGGGAGACAAAGCTATTTGCTTGGAATCACAGGATGTTGAGCTGATGCCGGGATTCGAAAGTAGCTCCCCAGCTCTAAAGTTCACCATTCTAGAACTTGTGGCGGGAGGTGTGTCTAAAAGTGTATGTCGGTGCTGGCCATCAATGAGAGAGACCTGTGCATTTTTTAAATGGGTGGTGAAAAAATATGAGTATGTTGCTGGAGATGTGGGCCGCCGTGCCATCAATGTACTTACCGGGGGAGGGTAAACACCCATTATTCCGCAACTTTCTTTCCGCATACCATCACTTCGCATACTTTCATTACGAAAGTACCATGACTCCGCAATGCCATTATAACGCATGGCATTACATTTTATATGCTTTTACCACGCATACATTTACAACGAAATTCGTTGTAAATGCATGAATGGTAAAAGCATGCTTTTTTAAAATGTTTGGATAAGGTAAGTATGGGTATAGGGGTATATGTTTTGGGGTACTGAGGTATATGTTTTGGGGTGTTTGGGTATTTTAAGGGTTCAGATATAGTTTTGGGTTATGGGGTACAGGCATAGTTTTAGGGTTTAGGGATAGGTATGGGTTTTGGGGTACAGGGGTATTTTTAGGGTTCAGGGCTAGGTTTGGGTTTTGGGGTATAGGGGTATTTTTAGGGTTCAGGGGTAGGTTTGGGTTTTGGGGTACAGGGGTATTTTAAGGGTTCAGGGCTAGGTTTGGGTTTTGGGGTACAGGGGTATTTTTAGGGTTCAGGGCTAGGTTTGGGTTTTGGGGTACAGGGGTATTTTAGGGTTCAGGGGTAGGTTTGGGTTTTGGGGTACAGGGTTATTTTTAGGGTTCATGGCTAGGTTTGGGTTTTGGGGAACAGGGGTATTTTTAGGGTTCAGGGATAGGTTTGGGTTTTGGGGAACAGGGGTATTTTAAGGGTTCATGGCTAGGTTTGGGTTTTGGGGTACATGGGCATTTAAGGGTTCACGGGTAGGTTTGGGTTTTGAGGTACAGGGGTATTTATAGGGTTCAGGGCTTGGTTTGGGTTTTGGGGTACAGGGGTATTTTTAGGGTTTAGGGATAGGTTTGGGTTTTGGGGAATAGGGTATATTTATAGGGTTAAGATGGGTTAGTGTTTAAGGGTGTTGGGGTATTTTAAGGAGTAAGGGTGGGTTATGCTTATGGGGTGCAGGGGTATTTAAAGGGAGCGGGTGGGATTAGCACACAATATGAGACATGGCATGAAGGGCGGAATGTACCACACGCCCCCAGCGTTTGTCGCGCCCCCAGCACACGCCCACAGCACAACGCAGACACACCCAAAGGGACTACTTTGCTGGCACGGTTCTTTTACCTTTTAAATGTATATGGTGGGCGCCTGCATAGCCTATGTCCTTCTGCTGCAACTGCCCTCTCCAGCGCTGTATTGGGTGTTGTGATTGGTGCTGTGGTTCCTGAGATTACCTGCCTCAAAGGTTTGGGCTCTCTCTTTATTATATTAGTATGGATATGGATGGATGGATATGGATTTCATAATATACAGATCAGACACATAGCTGTGATCAGAGACTGGCCACCATAACCAACTCAGTCCTGCTGTATTGAGTGTAAGGTTTGCCACAAGTCAAAACGTGAAATACAGCAGACTTTTTAGTGGAAGCACACAAACTCATCTCAATCAAATCCTGTTCTCATGGTAACCAACATGTGGGTGGAACCAAAACCCCTCTGTCAATAGTACTTTAAATTTGAAACCGGATTCATAGAGCACAGCTTATTCCCCGAACGGGGCTACATGGCACTGAAAACTGAAAGATGGCCATGAAAGTGTCAACTGAATTAACTGTAAAACAAAACTAAAATCAGCTACCTGTAAAGAGAACCAAGCTCTATTAGATTGAGAACAGAGATGGACAGGAAGAGAATTCCAAAGTTTGGCTCACGCAACTTAAGCAGAGCCATCTCAAAGACGCGAAGAGCGGAATCTAGGGGGACAAATCAGGAAGGCATTAGAGGATCTAATGGGCCTTAATGGAACATATGTTTTAAAACAACCTGTATAGGCTGAGAGGACTGGATTGATTAATGGCCCTATCTATGTGTGTAAGGATTTTAAATTTGGTCCTCAAATAGATAGGAAGGCAATGGATGCTGGAGATACTGGACACCATCTAGGAAGATGAAGGAGGAGCCTAGATGCAGCATTTTGAACCAGCTGAAGTTTGTTAATAAATTGCTTAACAATATACAACTGTAATATAAGGCGTTAGAGTAATCCAGCCATGACGTTCTTAGTGCATGGATCACCATCTTTTTGGCCTTAAGAGGACTGCTTAGCACTTTACGTAGGACTTTGAGTAGCCCAAAGCAGATGGATTAGGCTAATATAATCTGTTATTTAAAGGAAAGTTGATTGCCAAATTTTGACCAAAGTTCATGACAAATTCGACTGAGGAAGGAGGTGAATGGAATTCATGAGGCCACAAATCATCATTCCATAGATGTTTGTTTTGTCCGACAATCAGCAGTTCTGTTTTGTCTGCATTAAGCTTTAGTTGATTTTCCATCATCCACGTTGCAATGGGAAGGAGGCAGCGCCTAAAATTGTTCTACCCAAGTCAACTGACAAAGACGGAATTAATTGGAAGTCATCTGCGTAGGACAATAATTCCATGCCAAAACTGCGAATTGGAGGCGCAAGGGGAGTGATATAAATATTAAAAAGTGTGGGGCTTGGAGTAGTTCCCCGAGGTACCCCATATTTTAATGCACAGGGAAAGGGTGCAAAAGGAAATGCACCGCCTGAGCACAATTGCCTAAATAATCAGTTAGCCAGGATAGTGCAGAGCCATTTATACCAATCTCTCATATCGGCATTATGAGAATAGAATGAGAGATGGTGTGGAAGGCGGAAGACAGGTCAAATAAATTGAGAGCCGAAGTATCTCCTCTGCCAGATGATACTTTAAGATGCTTGGATACTGACAAGAGAATTGATTCTGTGCTGTGACGGGCACAAATGCCAAATTGTGATGGATACAGAAGATTGTGTTCTTCTAAATAGTCTGAGAGAAATCTATTGAAATGCATCTCAAGCATGTTTATGGGAGCAAGTGATAGGGAGATGGGCCTAAACTTTGAGGGAACTAGTTAGTCTACGTTCATATTTGTAAGGGTGTGAGTGACATCTGCTTGTTTCCCTGCATTATGTATAGAAGCTGATTCAAAAGATGAATTAAGAATGGCATGAAATGTTGGCAGAATAAACCTAGATCCCAATTTAAGAATAGATGGAGGGTATGAATTAGCATGGGAGCTAGATTTGCATTTTAGCAAAAGCTCCCGCTTTTCTATTTAATAGGAGAGAATTCAGTGAGTTTCCCAGAGTTTTCTTGGTATTGGAGATGGGAGATCGAATGGCTAACATTATTCAATAAGGTTTGAATCTTCCGGATCATTTTTTTTTTCTCCAGAGATTGCAATATAATAGCAGGCTGACTAGGAGCGTGGTATTTGCTGAGCGGCTTCTATCTGTTAAGCATAGTAAATTGATTTTTCTGATATCTCTTTATACTACAATCTGATTGCCTTGAAATATCTCATTTCATCTATCAGATGTCTAGAATTTCGCCACTTCCTCTTTAGTTGATGATATTTTATTTTAGAATCTCTAACTGCTTGGTTAAACCAGCAGCAGGCCTCCCTTCTCTGTGAAACTATTTTCTGCTTTAGTAGAGGTGTAGCATTTATAGGTATAGTAAGCCACATCTGATACGAGTGAAAGTCGGAGTCGATATCACAGATTAGCTGCAGAACGTTGGCCATTAAGGTCTTGACAAACCTGGATTCTGCTTCCACGGTCTATAATATTCAATTGGAGGAAGCTATATGCTTACCACTTGCGTGAACTATCAGATGGAAAGCAATTGCATAATGATCACTCCAAATAAGTGGGTCCAGTGTAGATTGATCAAGATTGTCCAAATTTGCAAAGAGAAGGTCTAAAATATGTCCCGTTATATAGGTAACTTTGATACCCTCTGTGAAAACTTTAAAGTAGAAATGTTCTCAATGAAAGAGTTAACATAGCGATCCTGCTTATCTTCAATATGATAGCAAAAATTACCAAGAATCGTAAAATTAGAGGCTTTTATCAAGTAAGTAGCCAACTGATCGGTAATGCTTTTGGCAAATGCACTGTCATAGCCTGGGGGTCTACAGACATGTTCTCCTGAGCAGGCATAACTAGGCGTAAGCTGCAATGAGTAGACTAAGATATCTGCTTTAAGGAAGTCCTGAAGAAGAGTAATTGAGCCAACAAAAGATTGTTTGAAGAAGATAGCCAAGTCGCCACCCATCTTCTCTTCTCTGTTTATGCGAGGGATAGAGAAGACATCCATGCGTGAAAATACTTTTATATTTTCTTCCAATTCACAAAGACTTCCAATATTGAATTCCAGGAAAGCTGGCCCAGTGCAGGTTTCTAGGAACACTCCTGGGAATGTCATGTGGCACGTCCCATGCGCTTCTACTACCTTTTTATTAAACGTTACTTAGCGTAGATTAACCACACAGAATGGAGCTGTGCAAGGTACAGTTTTTCGTTCTTGTTTTTCATCATGGAGAGAACATATTTCCCTGATGAGGGAACCCTTCCCTTACACCCCCAGCAAATTTGGGGGTGATCCATTCCTCTACCCCCCCCCCCCCCCCCCCCATCTCTTAGCTGAGGTAAATCTCTGACCATTTCCACAGTGGAAAAGGTTAGGATCAAAGTTTGGGAATTCCACAAAAAATTCAAGCTTGTAACACCCTTGTAACATCTACTCCCCATCCCATGATCTAGATTTACTACTGTGCGTTTATACGCACTCAGGGTGGAGAAATCCACAGTGGTAAACCCATTTAGACCCTCCAGGAATCCTTTTGTGAATTCCTGCAGACATAAATGAAGGTACTTTCAGCCTTAAACATGTTACTAAATCTGAACTCATATTTATTTGGCCTGCCATATTTGGAAATGTTTTTCCTTTGAAGTTTAGAATTTAAACTTTAACCCCCTCACTCCAAATATGCTGGTAATGCTCTGAAAAGGAAACAACGACCTATAATCCAGTTGTGATGGACAGCACAGCCACCATGAGTTCATTTGCCTTACATGAGCTAACCATAGATCAACTTAAGCTGAGAACTACAGTATCCATCCTATGGTCAGTGACGTGTGCTCAAGTGTCGTACCATCCACTCCAGGATCCAGATGAGATCAATGCCTGTTAACGCGACTTTCAAGACAATTGACCTTAGAACACTTTTTATGGCACCACCAATGGACCAGTTGGTCAATATCTTATTCTACTGCTCTCAGCCATTGCTACTGTCGTATCAAAAAGCCAAGTTACTGCACATAACCATTAGTCATTAGTGTTCAGTCCATTCTGGTGGGGGTCACAACTTAACATAGAAAGGGCCAGCTCATCAGGAATGAGTTAGACTGTTGCTGAAAGACCAATTTGAACAGCTCAAGATTTGCCACCCAAGAAAGACAATCAGCTTAATTGGTTTGAATGTGTTAATGAGCCGCTAGCAAGGAGCTCCATTTTTGGAATTTTTAAAGGGGTGGACTGTAATACCTCAGTTTGGACACAGTCTGAAGTGATACCTGTTTTGGTCCATATACTTAGTTTATCAGACTGAAATTTGGCTGAGTTGGCCCTGTGTGACCAGCAGATAGTCTACAGAGGCCCACAGTAATGGTGTACATTTTAGCAGACTTTCGGCCGAATACTGCAGATTGCGCTTGTGCACATACTATTTACCCCAACATTTGCACTATTAGGACCAATGCAAATGCATTGATAGATAGAAAAGTGCCAGCCTCACATGGGTATTTAAACTTAAAAAGCACATCCTTACATAGGTTTTCTTTTATCTGATATCCCTCTCCTCTTTCTAAACCTTTCCATGACTGTTCTTTAGGATGCTATTGTAGCTGACACTTTCAAAACCTAGGTAACTTAGTTCTGCCTCCTCGGAATACATTGTACTAAAAATAACTAAACAATTATTCCTCAGTATAGCATTAATTTGAGTAGTGTTTTTTTGATTTTTAAAAGAAATGTATTATTTTGAAATGCAATCAAAATGTATTTGGCTTTCTGTAAAATATATCCAGAGGGTATAAGATAAAGTAAGTAGTGCCAACCAATTGCTATTTAAAAAGCAGATTATAAAATGTGGCACTGGTAGCTAAGGAAACAGAAGAAAAGTTAGCTTCCAGATTACTGCATACATTCACAACCATATTTATGATTAGGTATGCCTTGAGAAAAGAGAATGATGTTTTATTTTCAGCATTTGAACACAATTAAAATTGGTTGATATTGCAGTAATATCCCAGTTCTGGTTTGGTTGAATATGTCTTCCTACACAGCACCCACACATTACGGCTGTGGGGGGTGCGAACAGTCATGTATGGCATACTGTAACTTCTAAATCTTCATTCCCACCTTTATATCCAGAGCTTGCTCTTTGGTCTGGTACTTGCTATCAGAGAGATCAGCTTTACTCAGAAGAGGCTATGAATCTGAATATACTTTATTCGAATTTAGACATTAAAATCATAAAGGCATCAAGATAAAACATTTGTCACAAGTAAGAATCCAAATCTAAAAAGAGGCTATGATCCCAGAATGCTGCAGATCTTTATGGTAGCTGCTGGCTTAGGAATCTGTCTACACGGTGTAGTGTTGAGGATGTTGTCGACCGTAACTGGCTGGCATTTTCATATAGATAAGGGAGCTCCTCAATAGCCCTTTTCCATGGACCTGAATTTGAGTCTTCCTTTGGTCACATTGCGTAAAGCGATCTCTTCACAGGCTCATGGGGATATCAAGGTTCGCCGATAATGGTGGCTCTGTGTGTCAACTAGTCTCTGTCACCTTACATCTGATGAGACTTTTATTTGGATCACTAGCATTGGGATGTATGGCGTTACAACGCATGCTTTTACCACGTATGCCGTTACAACGCAGTTTTTACAATGCATACCATTACAACGCATAGCGCTTTGGGGTGCTGGATAGTGAATAGTTTAATTTAATATTCCAACTCCAATCCCCGTGGATAGTAGGGAAGGTGTTGGATAGTAAATTAAATCTATTCCCTATCCTAGAGCGCCCCCAGCGCAATACGTTGTAATTGTTTGCATTGTAATGGTTGCGTCATAATGGTAGTGCGTTGTAAAAGTTTTGTTGTAAAGGCTGTTCACCCTAGCATTCCTCTTCTTGTAACAGTGCCTTTTTAGTGTGCACTGGTACTGAATACACAGGGGGCGGCTCCTCCACTAAGGCGAGGAGCGTCGCCCCACTGCTCTCAGAGCAGTGGAAAAAATGAAAATAAAATGATATTAACTTTTTATTATCATTTTATTTTTCATAGCTACAGGGCTAGGTTATGGCGGGCGGTCTGGAGCCACAGTGGGAGGAGTGGCGGGCACACTCTCAGTGAGCATGACAGTCTGCCTGGCTGTCTTGGGCCCCACCAGTCTTGTGGGGAACATGCACAGGAGCATTGTCCCCGGCTGAGTGCCGAACCACAGTGCTTAGACCAATCACAATGCTGCATTGGTGGTGTAGATTGGAGTGGTGTAGATTGGAGTGGAGCAGAGTGGAGTGTAAAAGAGTGGAGTGGATAGTGCAGTGGCATACTGTATAGTGGCGTGGAGTGCACCAGAGTGGACAGGCGCACTGTACAGTTGAGTAAGTGTAATAAATTGGAGTGGCATCTCGTACAGTACAGTGGAGTGCTGTGCCATAGAGTGTTGGGAAGTGTCGGTAGAGTGAAATAGAGTGCTATACAGTGGAGAGCGGAAGCATAGAGTGGAGTAGAGAGTTGTCAGTGTAGTGTAGGGACATTCAGTGGAGTACACTCTTATATTTGATTTGATTTGATTTGTGGTTTTTCAAAGCGCGCGTATGCCCTTGGGCGTCTTGGCACTGAAGAAAGAGACCTTGTCCTGGTGTCGCGGGAGATGGATTTAGCGGAGGTTGAAGAGCCATGTCTTTACTGATTTCCTAAATGACATCAGGGAGGTGCAGTTCTTGAT
This sequence comes from Lissotriton vulgaris, assembly GCF_964263255.1. Classification (NCBI taxonomy): domain Eukaryota; kingdom Metazoa; phylum Chordata; class Amphibia; order Caudata; family Salamandridae; genus Lissotriton; species Lissotriton vulgaris. Next base: position 1,068,153,641 of record NC_141698.1, on the reverse strand, counting down.
AGCAAGGGGAAGACGATTCCAGTCTTTAGCAGCATGCAGTATAAAGCTTCTGCCCCCCATCTTGTCTGTTTGAACCTAGGTACTTGTACCAGTTTAGCCTGGCTTGATCTTAGTTCTCTTGAGGGGGTATAAGTCTTTAGGTGGGTTCTGAGAAACAAGGGTTCCTTACCCTGGAGTGCCTTATATGTTAGACATAGAGATTTAAACCTTATTCGTTTTGCCAGTGGGAGCCAATGTAAGGTATCCAGATGGTGTGATATGTGTTCTGTTCTAGGGATGTCTAGAATTAGGCGTGCTGCCGAGTTCTGCAGGCGTTGTAGTTTGTTTAAATGTTGTGGCCTGCATCCCAGCGTATAATGCGTTCCCGTAATCGAGTCTTGACAAGTCTAAGGTGGTCACTACAGTTTTACGAGAATCCAGAGGAATGTATGGCACTAGTTTCCTGATCATTTTTAGGATGAACCACATAGTAGATGCTAATTTGCTGGTTTGGGCATCAAAGGTGAGCCTGTTATCTAGCATGATGCCTAAGTTTCTGACTTTAGTTACGGGTGACGGACAGTTTCCCAAAACCGCCGGCCACCAATCTGGTGACTAAATTTCTGCATTTGTTCCCAGTAACATGACCTCACTCTTGTCCCCATTAAGTTTTAGGCAGTTCTGTTCCATCCACTAAACTGACCTGTGTCATGCAGCTTTTAAACTTGTCTGCGGTATTAAGGCAGTCATTTTTGATTGACACAACAATTTGCGTGTCATCCGCGTATGACACTGGCAGGAATCCCACTGCCCTGATAATTCCAGCTAGTGGTGCTACATATAGATTAAAAAGTGTAGGGCTTAATTATGATCCCTGCGGAACTCCACAGGGTGAGTTGAAGGGTTTAGATCTTATCCCTCCTAGTTCCACTGTGAAGGTTCTATTGTCTAGGAAAGATGCCAGTATATTTCGTGCATCCTTACGTACTCCTGTTGATGCTAATCGGTTCAGGAGCGTGTTTTGGTTAACCGTGTCGAAGGCCGCTGACAGATCTAATAAAATCAAGGCGGCCTTCCCCCCGGCGTCCAACACGCCCCTGAGTTCTTCCACCGCCATCAGCAGGGCTGTCTCAGTACCGTGTCCCTCACGGAAACCGTACTGGGACGGGTCAAGGATGTCTGCCTCTGTGATAAACTGGGCAAGTTGTTTGTTCAAGAGCTTTTCAACTACCTTGGCACAAAAGGGAATCCTGGCTATTGACCTGTAGTTTCCCGGTTCTTCTGGGTCTAGGTTGTTAACAAAGGTAAGACTGATGTTAATTTCCAGAGGTCGGGGTAGGAACCTGAGTTCACTATGTGGCTCAAAAGTTCTACCATTTTCTCGCTGAGCAGTTCTGGGAAGAGGTGGAAAATTTTTGGTGGACAAGGATCTGAACATGCCCCGGAATTAGTAGTCATAATTACTTGGTAGACCTGTTCTCTCTCAGGGATGTAGAACTTAAATGGTGGTGGTTTAGGTGTTTTTCTGGGGACCGAGTTTTCGTTTTGGTTTATTTTGTCTAGGGCGGGGGTCTGTGGAATGGTTGCATTAAAGGATTCATAGACCCGAGTCACTTTGTCGACAAAGAACTGACCCAGATTATTGCAGAACTCCGTACTGGCTGGCAAATTCTTATTTGCATTTATTTTGGATAGTTTTTTTACCGTGGAGAATAGTTCTCGGGTAGAGTTTTTTGCCTCTTCTATTTTTACGGTGAAATACTGACTTTTTACTGTAAATATCATTTTTTTTATAGATGTTCAGGGAGATTTTATATTCGGTTTTACTATCTGGGTCGTAGCTTATTCTCCATGTCCTTTCTAGTTTTCTGCAAACTCGTTTCTGGGTCCTTAGAGTTTCTGAAAACCAGAGTTGGGAAGGTTGTTGTTTCCTGAATATAGCTTTTTTCAATGGTGCAGCTATATTTACTGCTGCTGTTATGCATTCTGATATTTGGTCAGTTGCTTTGTTACTATCTGGGTCCAAAGTAGGTACGTGTGGCGCAAGATGTCCTCGTAATTTAGAAGAATATATTTTTGACCAGTCCAGATAAGAGGTAGGTTTGTCATGATTCTGGGAGGACTTTGTTTCCTCTATATGATCCAGAGTTATAGAGAAAATTATGACTTTGTGGTCTGACCATAGGACGGGGAGGCAGTCTATGACTTTAATATCTTTGTTAGATGTAAATATGCCGTCTAGGGTGTGACCTGCTTTGTGCGTGTCCTTATGCACTAGTGGCACAGAGTGTAATAGAGTCTTGTAGACTGGAGTTGCATAGAGTGGAGTAGAGTGTGGTAGAGTGAAGTGGTGTAGAATGGAGTGCTGTATTGTGCAAGAGAGTGGGCTAAAATGTCATGCAGTGGAGTAGTAGCATAGAGTGGAGTAGCGTATTGTAGAGTAGAGTGGCATAGAGTGGAATGGAATGGTGTGGATTGGAGTGGTGTACAGTGGAATAGCAAACATGGAGTGGGGTAGTGTGGAGTGGCGTAAAGTTGAATGGCGTATAGTGGAGTGGCGTAGAGTGAAATAGCATAGACTGGAGTAAGGTACTATGTAGTGGTGTATGGTGGAGTGGCATAGAGTGGAGTGAGGTACAGTGTAGTGGTGTACAGTGGACCAGCTTAGACTGGAGTGGCATAGAGTTGAGTGGCATAGAATGGAGTGGAATAGAGAGAACTACGGTAGAGTGGAGCAGGATTGAGTATAATGTGGTAGTCTGTAGTGGCATACAGTTCTACGCTCCCAAACGCCAGCTTCGATCGACCAGCCACGCCCTCGCCGCCGTCCCCCACATCCGTAGAGCCACCACAGGGGGACGGTCCTTCTCCTACCTCGCCGCCAAGACATGGAACTCCCTCCCCACCCACCTCCGCCTGACCCAGGACCACCTCGCCTTCAGGAAGCAATTCAAGACCTGGTTGTTCGAGCAGTAGCAGATCCCCCTCCCCCAGCGCCTTGAGACCCACTGGGTAAGTAGTGCGCTATATAAATGTGATGATTGATTGATTGATAGGGTGGGGGCGGTTTTGGACTAGTGTGGGGTGTTTTTTGCTAGTGGGGTCCAGTTTTGCAAAATCGGCCAGTTGTAACAAAAGCTCACGCAGGAAAGCTCCCCCCCACCCCCCTCCCGGGCCGGTAGGACCTAATTGCCAGGGCTGCTTTGCGATCTCAGTCTGGCCCTGGAAGGCACCATGGAATGTGAGTGACAGAGGTGGGAGTGCATAAGTGGTCTCCCCCAAGAGTTTACCTAACAACTCTCTACACTTACAAATACTCACAGGGTCCTTAAACAGACCGTGGAGTGCACCCCCTAAACCAGGTAGGAATAGATAGGAATTACAGGCAGTTTCCCGACATGAACACAGTTTGACAGAAATGATAAATGGAGAGCAGAGGGTGGAAGGCAGCCATGCTGTCGTTTAATCAGCTCACGCTGGCAGAAGCCTTAGCAAAGTGGGATAAATCAGCTGAACAGAGAGCCGTCTGCTCCCGTGACATACATTTGGAGAAAACGTGAAGCCGCACTTCCTGCTGTCCGCCATTTTATGCTGACATGACGAAAAGATTGATGGAAGCAGGCAAACACAAGTACAGCAGCAACTACTGTCATGCAGTGTGTCTGAAGAGTTATAGATGAGCCTGACAGCATTTATACACACTTTCTATGAGTCCGTAGCCAGAGTAAAGCAGCATCATGATCAGTTTTTATTAATAACAATACCAAAACATGAACAGCAGGAACAAGAAGCGGTTATATTTGTTCTTATAATTAAAAATCTAATTAGTATTATTATTAATATTAATAATAATAATAATATTAATAATAATTCAGTTTCTCCATGCATGAACTGATTAAAATATTTGCATTAACTGCTTTCTTATCACAATACGGGGGAATTTTACAATAAAATGTCGGAGCACAGTGTTAGTCCAAAATTGGTAACACCATGCTCCGACATTTTTTAAATTCTGGGATGTGCCGTATTTACAAAAATACGGCACACCCCTGCATTTCCCCTTGTGCTAGTGCTGAAAAAGCTGCCTACTGCCAGCGCAGGCACCCTTGCACCATGTTGCTAGGATGACTGTGCTGCAAGAGCAATTGTTTATGTGCAGATACTGTGGCATAACTAAAGTTAGGCATGTAAATTTAAATTACCCACTGTTACCTTGTTTTATGTGGAAGAGCTCATACTCTGGGAGGGGCTTAGTAGCCTCTCTGTGCTCAGAATCAAATATGCCAGTACACCTAGTCAGAGCAATGTGGTGACCATGCAACAAAATTAACTTTCCTGCAGGGTCCTTCTGTCAGTAGGCAGAGTTGGAGATACTGCTTACTACTAAGGGCCCTCTTACGATACGGTTAGGAAGGCCTCCTAACGGCATTTGCTCCATCCAAATAGATAAGGATGCTGGATTCAGACAGCCTTTCCGAATCGTGGCATCCGACTTGAATCAGCAGCCGGAATCAGACTTTGGGGGTCTGTAATGGGCCCCCCTGTACCTGGAGCCTTCCCCATCGGGCCCGTGGGGGTAACTATGGGTCCCCTCTTACCAGCCATGCACAGTGTGGCAGGCACCAGGGAGTGCCCACCACAGGGTGCCCGATTTTCCCAAGCCACCCCTTTCTTCAATGGGAGCCTATGCATTCAGTCGGAACATAGGCTCCCATTGAAGTCAATGGGAGTATGTATGTATGTATGTATGTATGTATGTATGTGTGTTCTTATATAGCGCTCGACTTACCCTAGGGCATCTCGTTGCTTGCCTTGGGAACCCGTCCTGGCTTTTCCCTGTGAGATAACCCGTACTGGGCATCCCCAAGGTGAAAACCAGGCGTCCCGCCGCGGGGGGCCGTAGTGGAGATTAAGCAAGCTTAATAACCAGAGTTGCAGAGTGTGAACCCGTGATTAGAGTGGGCACCGAAGCGAGAATTATCGAGTCCGTGGACCATTGGGCTCAGGACCCTGCCGCGTCAGGAATTGAACCCTGGTCCCGGGTCTGACCTCTGCTTCAGGGTATGCCTCCTCTAACCAGTGAGCCACACTTCTCCAGTCCGACCCAATCGTATCTGGAAGCATCCGGATGAATCGTAATCGGTCGGTCGGACTCTCCTGATCCAAGTCGGTCGGAAACCATTCCCTAACCGATTCAGTGTAAATGCTTTCCTAACCGCATCGTAATCGGTCCCTTAGCGTGGTTGGAATGCAGGGGAGCGGTGCTCCAAAGCGAATTACCCTAATTTCCTTTCAATGAAGGGAAGGCTGTAGATCATCATGGAGACTCTGTACTGTCTAGATTGAGGTGTCACACACATAGAGAGCATGCTATATGGAAGCATGCTGAGAATGAATTATGATTCCCAGCAAGCCATAGACTGGTGTGTTTTAGAGAAGCAACAGTTGTTTCTGAATATTGGTTAAAACGTCTGTTGTGGTTCACTGCATCCTTTATAGGCAATCGTGATACAATGTTGCTGCAGCCAGGACCTCACTACATAGATCTCTGATTTCTGTCTCCAAGACCAATTACTTCCTGAGGATTTGTATTGTAGGACATTAGAAATGCAAAGAAGCATTCCTAACTATTGTTTTGTTGATAGAATCAAACTTTGAACTATTTTATTGAAAATGTATCTGAACTCTTCGAAAGTCTTGCGGTGTTACATTACACCAACAGTTTTTGTAACAAAACAGCAAGTGTAATGCACAAGTTATACGGAAGACAAATAGAATCCATACCTTCCCATCCATAGGGGAGTGTATAGTGACTAAGGTAGAGTTTTCAAGAATTACCAGTGTATATGAAAGTACAGAGACTTGATTGCATAGTGACTTTGTTAGGTAGTCCACTACATCCTTCAGACATCCTTGGCAAACAGAAGAGATGAATCAGAGTGGCAGAGTCCTGTGTCTCTGTTTTCTCTCTTGCACCATTTCTCTTTCCCCACTTTTACCGCTGGCACTCATATTCCCATCTATGTGGTGTCTGGTAGGGTTGGTGAGAGATGAAAAAGAGCATCACTTTCATTGGATCCTGCACACAAGATTAGTGGATTTTGATGTGTTGCCCCTTGAAGGTTAAGTTCCAAAATGGGTGAGCCCTAATATTCCTCGCTTGGATAGATGTTTTGGCAGATTAGTTCCTCTGCATCGTAGTCTTTTTCCCAGAGTGCCCCTTGAAGGTTAGAGATAGGGGAAGTGTACCAGCTACCTCAGGTGAGCAGTACAATTTGTCAGGAGGGTTGCGACTGTGACATGCTTCAGAGAACCTGGAACAATTCCATATACAAGGGAGGCCTTGGATCTGAGGTTTGTTTCTATTGAGAGTAGGAATAGCTTCAGGCATGCAGATAGGAAATGCTGAGCAAGAGGTTTAGAAATTTGAGTTTTGTGGGTCATGATTGACAACTTCTCAGTCATTGCTCTGGATGTAAGTACATATACTGACATAATGTAACCACAGATTGGAGCAACATCAGAATATTAGGAGGGCAAGCAGTGCTATCTAGTCACTAAATTGGAGTCCTGAATTTTTGTGATTTTGGACTAAAAAATTATCACAAGGTAATCCAGTGCCTTGGCACCCCACAAATTGTATTTTTATGGCATTCAAATTGATCAGTTCCTTGTACAAGCGGAAGATCTCAGTTTGGTGGTTCATGGCCTCACCAGTGCTTTTGACAAAGAGGCCTTTTTGGCTTTATTAGTTGTCTTATGGTAGCTCTCATTGTGTCTTTTCTCTAATGGCATTTAAGGTTGTGCATTGTATGTTTCACCTTGGGCAGATGCTTGTTCTATTGGATTTGAATCCTGCTTTCTGACCTCTGTTTCTGTGAGGAGTATGCTTGTCCTAACCGACAACCAAAGACTTAACACTAAATGGAAAGAGGTTTTGAGATTCCTTACAGCACAGAGCCCTTCAGAAGGGACATTCTTACCAGGAGAGCAATGCAAAACTAACCGTCTAAAGAACCCTGTTACCCCAAAAATGTATTTTCAGCTCTACAAGTTAGCCTATGCATTTCCACCAGGAAGAGATTAGTGGGTGCAGTCTTTCCTTCCTGCGTCAGCCTTCCATTTGCATGAGCATCACTCCTCTTTACATATCTGGCTCCTAGGGATTTGAAAGTCTGCTGAATGTTGGGGACAGTCAGAATTCTGCAAGTAGCTGCCCAACAAAAGGGAGAAGACTGGTGATGGCCACAACAACATGTTCATAAAGACAGTTATGAAGGATAACCGAGAGGTTCCCCAGCCCTTTTGGATCTACAAGATCAAGTTACCTTTCTCCACCTACACCATATTGTTTGGGAGATATCACTCTAACCTAAGTACGTATGTTGAGTGACCATGTAATAACACTTTGAACTCCCTTGGCTGCCCAAATCAAAATAATGAATCATAAACTATTACTACATTGGCCAATACTTTGTTGATTCCAGGAACAAATGTTCTAAGTCAACAGTGGAGCAATGTATGCCAGAAAAAACACAACATTTTGGGACTGGTATGTGCAAATTAAGGCAGTAGTAAAGATTCTGCATGTTATGCCCATTCCATATTGCCCCAAAGGAGATTGGTTGTAAATAATCAACTGACATCACAGCAGATGCCTTCAAGGTTTCTGAAGTACTTTCCCTGCACTGAAGTTCTTATGTTCTCTATGCATGTGTGAGAAATTGGGTTGTTGTTTGAGGGGAGTGGAACCTTTCTCAAGCAACAGTGGCAATCCCTGTCTGGGTGACTCACAAACGGTCACTAAATTAACTTGTGCTTGACCCTCTGAAGCAGTAAGGCTTAACGTAGAGGCAATGTTAAAGAGAAAACACAACACAAGAAAAATCCCTCACCAATTTAGAACAATTGAGTAAAATGTAGTATATTATTTGACAGCAAAATGACAAAAATCAGTAGAGCCACAAATATGCAATTTTAAAGTAAACATAACACCTAAAATCACAAAGCACCACTGGCCGCTATCTGATCTTGCGAGACCGGGTGAAAGTCACAAACTGAGGCCGGCCACAACTTAATATGCACTGGATATAGGGCCTGGTTAGTCTCATTGAAACAGTTACCTTCTAGATTCTTGCATGAAGGGTTTTGTTCACAATGAAGGTGGCTGCAAGGAGCAGGGAGAGCATCGTGGATGGTCATCACTGTAATGCGAAGGGCAGGCCGGGCTTTGTAGACAGTCGTCGCTGTAGTGTGAACATCCTGTCTGGTGTTGATGGAGGTCATTGCTGGAGATTCACTTTGGTCGTCATCGCAGGCTGTTGATGCTGTAATGCGAAGTGCAGATCTTGCATGCCAGGCATCACTGGCAGTTGCTATAGAGCGAAGAGTCGGGATCACCGTAGGTATGCGTTGGCAGGCAGCACAGGCAAACAAGATCTTGGCATAAACTGGCGGTTGCAAAACCCCACAACCTCAGGATTTCTTCATTTCTTTTAGAAGGAGTTCAACTGATGCAATTGCAAGGGTCCAGGACTTGAAGGGCACCTCTTGGGGATCAGGAAATCAATCCAGCAGAGGCTAGCAGGTCTTAGGCAAGTAAAGTTTTAGGTCCAGTTGCAGGCCCAGGTAGCAGGTCAGCTGGGCAGATGCAGGGAGATCTCTGGAGCTTCTTATGTCCCTGTATCTCTAACAGGAGGTCAGCCAGCTGAACCTTGGAGTCAATTCAGCCTGGGACGAAGGGTGCAGGCCCGGTCTTCCTTCTCAAAAAGCAGAGCAGGCCTCAAGCAGCAGAGCAGCAGGGTTTCCTTTTTCTGTGGTATCCACATGTCCAGGAGGGTACAAACGAGTGACTCAGAGGGTTCCTTTTTATGCCTGGTGCCCACTGTGAAGTGGGAGAAGCTTCTGGCATTTCCCCCTATAGAGGTATTAGGAATTTCCTGCCTCAATGCACTGGTCCCAGTCAGTCTGGAGGCATAACAGGCTAGTGTGAAGTCCTTTGTGTGTGTGTGCCAAGGCAGCCCCATTGAATTGCAAGTGTAGCAGATGACAGCTTGCCCCTCCCATCCTGCCAGAGATGGCCCATCCTGCCTGCATCCAGATTTTCTATTGTGTGGCACTCTAGGAGGCCTACACAAATTGTAACTACCAACTACACCTAGTCATGTGACCCAGGAACAGGTTGCATGCACCAAATGCTTAGGACAAGAAAATGCCAAGTTTCTAAACGTGGTAGCAAGGGGAGCTCTGCCCAATGGGCCAGGTTCTGGCTGGGCCGTATATATATCTGTAAAAGGGGAAAATTGCCAGGACCTGTATGACTCTTAGCATTTTTAAATTACCGCTAGACCAAACTGTATTATTTTATTTCATCTGGTACTTTATTATTACATATTCTTCAATGTTTTAACTTTTTTTTGTATATTCAAAGCAGAAGAGACATTAAAGTCTGTATGCTGAAAAAAACGTATGTACAGTGGTTCACAAAACATTTAACGACAATATTGAGTAAATGATACACAATATAAAGAAACATAAGTGATAAAATCATAAACAAAACATCCTATTATCATGATTATCTTGTGTTGCTTTTTAGTATCACCATCAAAGTATTATTTCATATCTACATACATTCAAAGAGATGTTACATGATTCATCTTTTCAGTTAAGAAAGGGTGAAAGAACAAGGGTACAAATGATTAGTGTCATAATACATATGACTTTACTTCTATATATAGACTAAATCAATTCTATGATTCCTCCTTGTTCATATTCTGTGTTGTGATAAAGCCAACGCATTTCGAGTCTCTTCTATTTAATAAATGGACTCTCATAGGGCTCTTAATTCTTTTAGCAGCACTGTTGGTTTTCTTGGCAGCAGTGTGTTTTTTTGAAGCTCGAATGTCTCAATCATTAATACTTCAGTCAGCATTTAGCAACAGGCTTCTCTGGCTATTTTTCATCATTCCTCATATCGGAGAGTGGCATTCACTTATTTAAATACGACGGGTATCTCCAGGCAGTACTCCACTTCTGGTGTTTTTTAATAAATGTTTCCCCTTTTACAAGTTTCTAAACGTGGCATTTCTTGCATTGTGACTTAAAATCTGACTTTATCATTACAGAGGATTTTTGATTACAATTCTTTAGACACCAAACTCATGGATCCTACCAGCTCCTAACTGGACATTATCATTTATTAAATGTAATCAGGTAACCCAATGTTATACTATGGGGTAGGTTGGCCTTGCAGTAGTGAAGAAATAATGTAAATAATGTTTTTCCAGGGCATGCAATACTTAAACATACACTCCCAACACTTTAAATACAAAAGGTTAATTTTGCCAGGACGTATTGGCATTTTAAAACTGTACACACAGGCTGCAAGGGCAAGCCAGAGACATGTTTCAAAAGGGTACCTATGTGGATGGTACAAACAAGTGCTGCAGGCCCACTAGTAGAATTTAATTTACAGACCCTGGGTACATGTAGTCCCACTTTTCTATGGACATATAAGTAAATATAATGTACCAATAGAGTGTAAGCCAATTTTACCATTTTTAAAGGCGAGAGCATAAGCACTTGATCGCTGGTTAGCAGTGGGAAAGTGCACAGAGTCATAAAAGTCAACAAAACAGGTTCAGAAAACAGGAGGCGTGAAGGCAAAACAATTGGTACTGACCCTGCAGAGAGGGCCAAGTCCAACAACATGCATATCTCTTTGTTGTCTCACATGCCCATGACTTATAAAGGAGTTCTAAGGCTTTCCTCTGAAATCTCTTTGAACACTTCAGGTGACCTAATATCTTCTAAACAAGAAGGGTTAAGAACTCCGAACCAATCAAAGGATACTCCTCTCTACCAGGCCCCAACAAAAGCCTAACACTGCAAGGAAAATAAACAGCTCATCTGTTACTAAATCCAACTGCCCTGGAAACCAAGGGTGGGACACCCAAACTGGTGTCATCACCACCAAGTGAATCCTGATAGAATACAAATCAACCAAGTCCAAGGTTTTAAGACAGTAGACCGAAATTTCTCTACATACAGTTACTAATGAATCTTTCACTTAAATACAATTATCTTCTCTGTAATTTCAAAACTAAACCCTTAGACTTCCTGCCCCATACTTTTCAATAATTTCCAGTATGTTCAAGAGGCCGCTAATCGCCAATTTTTGGAAGATTAATGGAAAATTGAACAAATATATACGCACACTGATAATCTTTTAGAATACACTTCTCGTTTGCCATCTCACACAATCACTCATAAGAAAACCTTTATCATCATATGTTATCATTATCCAAAACAAACTCATCATGTTCTAAATAATCATTCACTTCGGAAAGGTGGATCAAGACTTTCAAAACTCAAATCCCTAGCCAGAAGAAGTGTCTCCTTGTGCCATTTAAGACATCTTTCGTATTTATGGAAATTATCTCTTTTCATGGCAGTGTGGCCGAATGTATGACGATACAACGTGTGGCGTTACCACGTGGAAGGCAACAACGTGGTTGTTACAACAACCGTAATGGTACAACGCGTGGCTTTACATCGCAAGTCGTTTCTACGACTTGCACTAGATGGTGCGCTGGATTTAGGAATAGTATAAATTACTATTCCTACTCCAGTTAGCACAACAACCTAGCGCGAGTCATAGAAATGACTTGCCATGTAAAGCCACGTGTGGTAACAATGCAGTTGTTGTAACAACTGCATTGTTACCTACCTGCATGGTAACAACAGCGTTGCAACCACTGTTTTCCAATGTGGCCACTCCTTTCATTCAAGGGCTCTCCTAAAACTCTTTTCTCCAAGTGCCTTGTCTTCCTCCTACATTTTGTGCCTTTTGGCTATATAGTTATAATGTATCCTTTCGCCAGAGCATTACCAAGTCTCCTTGTCAGATCTTTCTTCATTTCTTTAACTTTCCTAAAGCCAATCTAATAGTTTCCTTAACCAAAGGCTTTGCTTCTTTTTATATTAACTTCTTTAAATTATCTTGACTTACAGCTTGACCCATCACAGGAGATGACTCACAAATCTCACACATTTCCTTTACAATTAAACCCATCAAACAAAAATAAGATGTCTTTCCCTTTTTTGTATAAAATAAACACAACAACAAAAATACTTGTCAAAATTCCAATTTTGGAAACTAGGAAGCATCTGCCAACATCGTCCTATCTCAATCTAAACTGTAAATTGTCTAACAACTGTCCATTCAAAGATGGTGGATGTTACAGCAGCATCTCACACCATTGGGAGACACCCTAGTGGCATTCTCAAGGTAGAGAACTCAAATCATTCGGTGCAGTGGTCAAAAACACCACTCTATCTGAGTTCAAGCTCTCCCCTCAAGCTCAAGAACCTGACAGTCAGAACCACTGCTAGATCATGCCAGTGCTTAATTTGTGTAAGAAAACGAGCGAGTGCCCGAGGCTGTGCTAAGAAGTCCATGACCATGCAATTAAGCATCGGAACACTGCATACCAAAGCCGATAGCCTTTAATCCACTACTGCCTACCCCTTTAAATCATTCTTGCAGATTCCTGCTTTCTCCCTTTGTGACGGTTGTGCATCTTTCTTTTCCTCTTTCTTTCCCTGTTGCACTCGGGAAATATCTGATGCAGACAAATGAGTGATGGTCCACAAAAATAGGTGCAGGTGCCCCCCACCGGCAACCACCAGCTCAAATTTAGCACTGACTCACCTCTCACCTCTCGAGAACGAGATCCCAACAAACCTCAAGGTTCCACCCTAGTGGCCAGGTACATCTCCTGTATGGAAAAGTAAAAAGTACCTTATCCTGCCAACCTACAAAAACACTTACCTCTCTTGCTTTAAAATAGATTCCTTATGAAGCATCACAACAAAAATTGGATGCTTACCAAAAACACATGTCCTCCCAAATAGAAAACATTTTCTTTGTTGAATTCCTTTATCATTATATCTTGATAGCCATCACCAAGATAATCAAGCCATGCCAAAAAAAAACGTGATTAAAAAAAAGTCTTAGCTGTTCGAAGATCAGCATTTAAAAGAGGGCAGCTCTGGAACGCAATGGATGTTGTACTATTTGTGCGACAATCTATCTTTATCTATTTCTCTAATGTGATTGCGTTTAATGTGCTGATGAGGTGGCATTAAAAAAGAAAATAATGCATAATGCTGGCCTCCAGTCTTGACATACAATTTCACCTTTTTAGCAGTGAGTGAATCAGCCAAAGCCATGAGATAAAAGCTTAGAAGTAGAGAAACATGTTCTTTTGATGCTGTGAAATAGCCCATTCCATCAGTTGAGAGGTGAAATGGGGTTAAAGCCGCTGAATGAGAGTAGTAAGTCAAACGTATGGCAGCCAATCTCAAAACCATGCTTCTAATGCCAAACGCCTTCAAGAACTGAGGCAGGTGTGAATGGTAGACATTGTAGTGTAGCAAAAAATATCCAAGAGTTTGGGGACTGCCAACAACACAGACACCCTCTTCCAATCTAAGGTAATCCAGCACAGACACAAATACACTCTAAGGGTGAGCGGGAAATCCGTTACGCTCGCGGATTTTGCGGATTTTTGGGAAATCCACAATCCGCGAATTTTGCGGATTTCCCGCAAAATCCGCAAAAAAAAATCCGCGAACGTAACGGGTTCAAAAGTTGAACCCCCACTCATGCAACTATTTTACAATGGCGCCAGCAAGCTGTCAGCGCCGTTGTAAAATAGTTACAAAGTTAGCTTGGACAGGAACCACTAGATAAAACGAAGCAGGTGCTGCTTTATTTTATCTAAGTGCTTCCTGTGCAAGCTAACTTTGTAACTATTTTACAACGGCGCTGGCAGCTTGCTGGCGCCATTGTAAAATAGTTGCATGAGTAGGCTCACTCAAGGGACCCCTGCGCCCTTCGGGACGATTGCATAGTAATAACACACATATGGTCGCTCGAACTAGTTGATGCTCAAATTCAGTGACTCATTCATTAGCCCAAAAACAATCGTGAGCGTCGTCGAGGCAGGACAGGTGTGCCTTCTTCCCAAATCTACCGTGGCAAATCAGCTGTGATGCTGGATAGGCTTTGCATCCTTGACTTTCACGAGCGCAATACCCGTGCTGTTCCTGTGACCAGGAGCTTCTTTCTCTTCATCTGCTGAACTGATCTTTCTCTGACCTTTTATTCACACAAGAGGCACATACCCTACTGGGCACATTGTGTTCGCACGGGTTTCTGCAAGTTCGCACGCGTTTTGTACAATTTCGCAATTTGCGAAATTGTACAAAACCCTCGCGAACTTGCAGAAACCCGCGCAAACATAAAAAAAAAATCTGCGAGGATTCGCGGATTTTGCGAATTTTCGCAATCCGCAAATTCGCAAATCCGCAAATTCGCGGATTGCCAATCCGCAAAATCCGCTCATGCCTAATACACTCTTGATCATCTTTCATGACTAAAAGACCATTTGTAATTGTTAGGAGATGTTGCACTTTCAGTATAAAGTTGTGTTTCAGCTCTGGATGCTAATTCCATTGGGCACCGTTTAGAACTGGAGAAGTGAATTTAAACAAGGAAAAGAAGACAAAAAGAATCACAGCTGCAGATGTTGTATCCAGTGGACTGGTTCCAGATGGAAGGGGACAATAAGTGAAATTACCTACAGAAGTGCTCACTGTTTCCATTTGCCTTTAAAAACGTTTGCTGGACAGGACTCATAGGGTAAATCAGAATACATAATAGATGCAAACACCCTTGTAAAATCTGCATTTGAAACTGGTTGGGACTGAGAAAAAAGCAGCCCAAAAACTTTTTGCAAGAGATCCACACAAAGTCAAAGGGAGGAAATCAAACTAGATTCATAGACAGCCTGAACTTAGTATGGAACTTTTTAAGTGAAATACATTCAAAGATTCTCAGAAGTTGAGAAAAGTTTTAAGAGAGTTTAGCAACTGATCGTGGTGTTAAATCTTTAACTACAAGATGTTGTGTGGAATCGGTAGTTAAAGCCTCTACAACCTTAGACTTAAAAGACATACTTTTTTGCCATTTGTGGACAGATTCAAGTTGAAAATTGGGTGTCTCAAGAACAAAATGAAATTTTGGTCAAGTCACTCTACCCCTAATCTCTCAACAAACATATGACACTCCACCCTTGTTGATACCTTCTTACTGTCTCAATCCTGCTAATATTAGTGAAGTTCTATCTCACCTCTACTGGATTTTCTGTTGTAGAACTACCGTTGCTATTACTTTGAAGAAACACCAGGATAGCTGAAAACCAGTGGATTGATTCTATTTTACCCTATACGGACCACCATAAGTGCCCCCAAAGCACAGAAAAACAGAGGGGATGGAGAACAGTGCAGGGTTGAATGCAAGGATTATGCTTTCCTCTTTTGATTACTTTTCATCATCATGCCAAAAAAGGTTAAAAAAAACCTACAAGAACGATGAATCATTAGGATATACCTACAGATCAGGTGGTATAATACAACTGATCACCAATAAGCAAAACTATGACCAGCCATCTTTTCATCTTTATTTGGTGCGATGAGTGAAAATATTAGATCCTCACATCCTCCTTGATCCTGTTTCACCTCATTTCCAAATAGAACAGAATAGATGTATAAAAATCATTTAATTCTCCATCCATTCTACATCACCATACATATCAATTAGGGTGGCTAAAGCAATACAACATATGCATATGATTCATAAAGTAGTACATATATTCTTGTATAATAGCTCACTTTTGTGTCCTTAATAGAGTTAATATTGTCTTATGCGAAAGTAAGACAATTCTGTATTCTTCGAGGAGAGGACCAGAGCCCACGACTATGCTTGGACCAAACTTTGATACAACTTGTACAGGTAGTTAAGAGATAAACTTAAATTAAAACATTTTAAAAATAGATTCAAGAGACTAATCTTCTGTCTTCATAGTTTCTTCCAAAGACAAGCCTTATCACAAAAGAATTGAGGCCATCGCCCCTCTAATAAAATGAGCTGAGAAACTGCTCACATTCGATACTTCTATTTGCATTGTCAATTTATTATGAGAAGTTTAAAGTTCTTTGGGTTTGAGCTGCTGATTAGAAGCAATGGAGAAATTGTACAGTCATCGCAAAGATTGGAAAATGTTGTAATAAAAGAAGATAAAATGTAGAGGTAGCCAGGTAATTGATCCAAGTCAGGTGTTTATTAGTTGGTTTCAATAAGATAAATATTAGGTCCCACCAGGAGCTTGATGGATGTTGCTCAGCCCTCACTCACCAACTGACATTCTCCACACACACCAGGCACACACACATTCTATTCAGTCTGACATCACGCACACCAACATTCCACGCAGACATCTCACTCATACTGGCTGAGCAACCTAAAAGGAGATAAACCTAGTTACAACATATCTCCTTTTCTTAACAGGGAAAAACAGAAATGCTTGCAACACAAAGCAATTAAATAAATCAATTAAAATCTTGAAAGATACATATGCAATAAAGCGGACAGTTCAAAAGAAAAGAAAAGGAAAGAAGAATAAGTAAAGCAAAGAAACAACGTAAAATGTAAAAGGATAAACCACAGAACATGGCACATATCCCCTTCCCTTGGAGAGAACAGAAAAGAAAAGAAAAAGAAAAAGAAAAAGAACACAATACGTTGCACTAAGGCGCAAATGTATCGGGTAGAAACCCACCACATAGAAGCATAAAAATAGCATCAATAAAAGTAACGTAAACATTTAGGGTAAAAACATGACCCAAGAATAAATGTATAAGGTAAACACTTGACCCTAGAATAAGTGCACAACCTTTCGTATAGCAATAAATGTATAGGGTAAACACTAGACCTTAGAATAAGTGCACAACCTTTCGTATAGCAATAAATGTATAGGGTAAACACTAGACCCTAGAATAAGTGCACAACCTTTCGTATAGCAACAACAATAGGTGCACCATGAATATTAATAATTACTCGCGCGCTTCTCTGTCTCACTACTTGCGTGCTTAATAATTATGGCATAATAGCATCAATAAATGCCGCATAAATGTAAAATACTCCAGCTCATAAAATCATAAATGTATAGGGTAGAAACACAACCCCATGAAAGCATACCGCATAAATGTATAAAACTCCAGCTCATAAAATCATAAATGTATAGGGTAGAAAGACACAATCCCATGAAAGCATAAACATATTGGTACAAGACCCATAACACTTTAAGAGTAGAAAGTTGAGCACAGCAAGACTGCTAGTGTAGCATATCAACAGTGAAAAGGTGTGCGCACCACCCACACTAAAGAATTGAAGAAATGTAAAGAGACCAGCTCCTTCGCAAACTACACCACAGAAAAGAATAATGCTAGTGCTACACAAGTGTCAAGGTCATAAAATGTAGCACAAATCATATAAGCCGAAACACCCACTTACAGGATGAGAAAAGATTATAGCAAACATTGTATATGACAACCATTGAAACACAATAAACTAAAACAAATAAAGTTGTCACCGTTGTCTCGGGATACTTCTTTGCACATCTTGTAAGTTAGTCCCAAAGTTTTTTCCTTTTGGTTCCTTTGCAACATAACTGTTCATCAAGGTGTCTACTTAAAGACTTAATGGGATCCAATGACCTTGAAAAATTGAGTTGACTGAGTTGACTGACCAGAAATTCACTTGCGCTGACTAAATAATGCATAGTTAGCATGGTGCAGATAATGTAGCCAGCAAGACCTTGAAGCAGGAAAACACGAAGACTATGAATGTCCAATAAAAAGATATTGGATCTCAGCAAAGAAGACTGCAAATGTACTTACATTTCTCGTAATGTCAAATACCACCAAATGACAAAGCAATCTTCTGTGAAGAGCTGACCTTACCACACAAACATCGCCGCAGGCATTTCTACATTTCCAACAGCTCCCAGAGACATGAGATGGCGGCACGTTATCGTAGACCAGATCGGGTGGCTCACAGCCAGTGCGTGCATCTTCAGCTGCGCTAAACGTCATAACAGCGCTGTAGTTCCAAGGAAGAAACGCTGTGGAGACATGAATGCTCGCGCGACAGAGGCTCGAGGTAAGGACATGCTTCGTGGTCAATTTAAATGTCTCATGAGGAAAACGGCAATAACTGAAAAATGCCC
Organism: Lissotriton vulgaris; assembly: GCF_964263255.1. NCBI lineage: Eukaryota > Metazoa > Chordata > Amphibia > Caudata > Salamandridae > Lissotriton > Lissotriton vulgaris. Next base: position 1,068,135,528 of record NC_141698.1, on the reverse strand, counting down.
CCATAGCTTTGAAAAATGACCAATTCGGTAACACATGTGAATTAAGGCAGACTGACCTGTTTTGTATGGTAGCGTGTCAACAAACTGTCTGGCACCGATCATTTTGGTGAAATACACAACACCTCATCAACAACGGTGTTCGTAAGAATATAAAAACAAACTTTCGTGTCGTGCTAAACAAAGTGCACAGAAAGATCCACCAGATGGCACTTGTTCACCACACTTTTGCCTGAACTCGAATAGGTGATCTCTTCTACCGCTTGCATGAAGTCAGGGAGCTTGACAGTTAAAAGACACTGTATTTCACTGTTTGACTTGCTCCTAACACAGTCAGATATAGAAATAAAGGATCCTCTCTTTTATCATGCTTGACCAAAGTATGTCAACACAGGTAAATTCACTTAAGCAGAATAACGCTGTAATCTTTTCTTTTAAATAACGGATCCCCAGTTACAAGAAATGTGAAGCGCCCTGGGTAGGCTGTCCAGGTGGAGGAGGACACTGATGGGACTCTTGAGGGCGTTCTTTTCTTGTTTTTCCTCGTCGCCAAAATGTTGTAATAAAAGAAGATAAAATGTAGAGGTAGCCAGGTAATTGATCCAAGTCAGGTGTTTATTAGTTGGTTTCAATAAGATAAATATTAGGTCCCACCAGGAGCTTGATGGATGTTGCTCAGCCCTCACTCACCAACTGACATTCTCCACACACACCAGGCACACACACATTCTATTCAGTCTGACATCACGCACACCAACATTCCACGCAGACATCTCACTCATACTGGCTGAGCAACCTAAAAGGAGATAAACCTAGTTACAACATAAGCCTTGTATTCACAATTCAATTCAAATACAACTATCAAATATTGAAATACAATCAACTTACATATTGAATATTTCTGTGAAGGAATTCGCTTCTTAAAATGGAAATTAAAGCGCAGCCATCTTTTTTTCTCGAAACATGAAAATTCCAGGCATTCCCAACTGCAATCAAAAGAGAGCAAGTCACTGAAAATCATTTCCCCCCAAAATAAAGCGATTTAACTAATTTATTTATTTATGCTATTTATAGAGCACACTATCACCATACAGGCATCCTGGCGCTGGAGCCTGGATCAGACAAATGACAGACTGCTGCCGAGAAGAGTCGGATCAGTAAATGCTAATTACACATGAAAGAGCCAGGGGCCTTATTTATGAAGGACTTGCGCCGCCGGTGCGTCACTTTTAACATGGGAAAAAGTGACGCACCGGCGGCGCAAGTCCTTCATAAATAAGGCCCCAGGTTTTTATGGATTTCCTAAAGTACAATAGATCAACTGCAGATTAATGCAACTGGTAACTTATTCCAGAGTTGAGCTGCTCTGACCATAAACGCTTAACTGCCCTGTCTCGTTTTCCAAAGTTTTTCACACAGATAAGATTTGCAGTTGCTGAGCAGAGATTCCTCCTTGGGACATATCTTTTTAATCTTCTTTGCAAGGGCAAAGGATCCTTGCCCTGGAGGCTTTAAAAACGACGCAAAGAAATTTAAAGGCCATTTTTTCTTTTATTGGAAGTCAATGAGTTCCTTCAAAGCTCTGGATGAGGTGGATATTTTTGGCCTGTTCAATGCAACTTTTGCAGCTGCTGATTGAACTCAATGCATACTGTCTGTTTGCCAGATAAAAGGGTATTCCAAACCACAGAGCATTGCAATAGTCAAGCATGCTTCAAACAACACTTTGCAAAAGCAAAGGTTTAGCATGGGAGGACAGAAATGGCAGGAGTTTCTTTAGACTCCGAAGAAGTGCAAAACAGGTAGCAGCAACTTTGTTAACATGGCTCTCCATGGATAGCTTATTGTCAAAGAGGATCCCCAGATTGCAAACTGTCTCTGAGTCTCTTAATGTGTCATCTTTTGTCAGTGGGCAAGAATTTGAAGGAAGTCTCATGGAAACTCTGGTAGCTGAACTACACAGACTCAGTTTTGTCCCATATAGAATTTTAAGGAATTCTTGTCAAGCTGGTTGAGAATATCACTCATACAATTGTGGAAGGAGTCTAGGACGTCAGGCTCATTGCTTTATATAGACAATCAGTTGTGTATCATCAGCATAATTAACACGCCTGATGTTAATATGAGTTAACAGAGGCCACATATAAATGATAAAAAGAATTGGGCTCAATGTCGATCCTTGTGGGACTCCATGTTCAACCGTTTCAGAGCAGTAAGGTGTTAGGAAAACTGTTTGCCAGAGAGATATGAACACATCCAGTTTAGTACTGCATCACTAACTCCATTCTTGGGAATCTTGCCAGTATTGTTTTGTGATTGACTGTGTGAAAAGCGGCTCAGAGGTTGGGTAATATCCGGACCGCTGACTGACCGCTATCCACCCTCATCTGGAGTCCATCCCGGGCCGCTAGCAGTGCTGATTCGGTTCCATGTCCTGGTCTAAATTCAAGCTGCTCCTCTCCCATGAGCTTTTGGTCTTCCAGATGCATGGACACTCTTTTGCTCCAATATCGTTCTAACGATATTAGTCTGTAATGACCAAGAACCAGAGGGTCCGTAGAGGGCTTTATCAGCAGGTGGGTGACCGGGCTGGACTGGGTACAGGGCGTTTTGGTGTGCTGCAGAGCTGGGGGCTAATTTCATTGATGGAGACCTGCGTCTGCTGGACAACATTTGTTTTGATTTGTTTACTTCGAAGCACACGCAGGTCCCCATCAACAAAATCAGCCGCCACCGCAGTGAAATCAGCCCCCAGGTCGGCAGCACACAAAAATGCCCGGTAGACAGTCCAGCCCTGTGGGTGACTGTAGCCTTTTTCCAGGCCCGTGGGACATAGCACAGTTCCAATGATTGGGTGCATATATGTAGCAGTGGGGAGATTAATGCACCAGCCATATCTTTCGACACTGTGCGAAAGAGGATCTAGGGTTGAACCAGAGGTAGTAGACGTCTCTATTGCTCAAAAACAGTCCTCAGCATTGGTTCGAATGATTCTAGCCAATTAACATGGCTCAGCTATCAGCCATATTGGAGGCATTCATCCCTGATAGAACAGCCATTGATATTTAATTTCTGAAATCTGATAAACCAGCTGCGGGCCATGGTCTGTCATTTGGTGAGTATTTCCAATATCCTCTAGAGTCTTTTTAATCTGGTCTCAAACAACTGAGGAAGGTTACCACAGAGTGATTAAGCGGGTTTAACTACTTGCCTCATGCACTACAGATTTGATAATTCGTGCATAATATCAAATACTTTCTTTGCGCTGTTTGGAGCTTCTAGAATTGCGTTAGCATAATGATTAACTTTTCCTTTACAAACCTTTCTTGCATTCATTCAAGGTCCTCTTTAATCAATGTTTTTCCTCTTCTAGATAGGAGCGGCACCATTTTCTTTCCAGCTTTTTAGAAGCTTGTTTTGATGTTTTTATTAGCGTACTGTAACTGGGGACTGACGGCCTATGTCGGGTTTTAATATTTTTAATAGATATTTCTTTATCCAGCGTCTCTAAAATTCTTTTCTCTAAGCTATCTGCTATTAACAGTAAATGTACCCCACAGAAGAAAAAGCATGCATTTCCTGCTCTGTGGAACCACTTAATGTTAGATGCATCACTGTAAGAGACCAAAGCAAGCTTCCAAAGCCTGCCACTCTCAAGCTAACACTTCACTTCCATCAGCGCTGGACTGCTCACAGTGCCTAAATAAACTATAAGACACATTCTCTCAAGGAAGCAAAGAAGGTACTAGGTGAGGTGTCTGTGCATTCATATATTGCATAGGATTGATAGCTGTCTGTTTATGATTCACCTTTCTGCCTAAAGCCTGACCCCATTAATCAGCATGCTTGGCATCTTCCACAGTACACCTCTGAGGCTCTCCTTATGAGTGGCCTGGAAGAAGAAGGACAGAATATCCAAACCATAAATATTGTCCTATGAGTGTATCATATCCATAATATCAATGCATACAGTATTGTGATGGTAAGTATGTATATGTTTCTATATCATGAACCTGGCCAAAAAGGATCGCTTTAAAGGGTCAAAGGCATATATATATATATATATATATATATATATATATATATATATATATATATATATATATATATATATATATATATATATATATATATATATACATACATATAAATATATATATTAAGATCACCTATTCCTAACTCCACATCTAGATTGAAGATATACGTATCAACATGGTACGTAAATGTGTAGTAAACCTACACGTACCTACATATAATTACCTTCAAAATATTTTGGAAGTCGATATTTGGGATGCACTATTTTAGTAGGGCAATATTTAAAAATCTAAATTGTGATAGAATACTGGCCTAGAAGTCAGTGGCAGCATGCAATTTAAGCAGGGAGGGGGCGAGTGGGCAACACATGCACACATACACACTCACTCACACCCTTATGTTCACACACACGTGCACATTAAGCATGAGCGAATTTTGCGGATCTCGCGTTCGCGAATTTTGCGGATTTGCGGATTCGCAATCCGCAAAATCCGCGAATTCCCGCGAATTTGCGGATTTGTTTTTTTTTTTGTGTTCGCCCGTGTTTCTGCCAGTTCGCGAGGGTTTTGTACACTTTCGCAAATTGCGAACTTACCTGTCGGGTCGCAAGTTTCGCGAACTTGTTGTTTCTACGTGTCCAGCCTGTTTGGGACACTCTTCTTCATCACTGCCACTCTCTGTCACCACTGCCACTCTCTGACTACTCATGCCACCCTCTGGCCCACCCATGCCACCCTCTGTTTCATCACCACACCCTCTGGTTGTCCAGTGTACATTATTTTCGGCAAAGCAAAGCACACCTTCCCTGCCTCAAGTGACCTGAATTAATTTGGGGCTGATTAATGTGTCACAGAATATTTTTTTAGCTGGCACCTGCTTCCTTAGTGCGCCCTGATTAGTGATCTTTTGCACTTGCTAAGTGCTTTCATTGTTGCAAAATTAGTTACAACACCTGCCCTGCCCCAACTGACAATAATGAATTTGGGGCTGATTAATGGATTTTAACTTCCAGCCTGGCTCCTGCTTGTCTCCCTTAGCTGTAATTCAGGACCTTTGTGGCATATGTGTAACTATTCTGAGGTTCAGAGCAGGGTCACATAATAGTTTCAACTGGCAACTGAACTCTGGAGGGGCCCCTCAGGAAGCACTACAGGAAATGGCTACTAATGATGAGCCTGAACTTTTGAACCTGGTAAGTAGTTACTTTCAGTTTTGCTAAAATCGTATTTCTGCAATTTTGCACTTATTCGCGGGGCGCGAACTCACGCGAACTCACGCGAACAGTGCGAGCAGTGCGAGCAAAATCCGCTGCTCGCGGATTTGCGGATTTTGCGGGAGATTCGCAAATCTCGCGGATTGCGGATTTCCCGAAAATCCGCAAAATCCGCGAGCGGAACGGATTTTCCGCCCATGCCTAGTGCACATACACACTCACACCCATGCATTCACACACGGGTGCACAGACACCCATTCACACACTCACTCACAAATATTCATACATACACATATGCCGGGGCGGCTCCCCCAGTAGGGCAGAGGAGCGCCGCCCCTCTGCTTTCTCACAGTGCGAGAAGCAGAAAGATAAAATGGTAATAACTACCTTTTTATGTTTCTGCTTCTCACACTGCGAGAAAGCAGAAGGGTTTGGTTGCGGGCAGGCGGGTGGGTGGCGGCTGGGCAGGGCTGCTCTGTGAGCAGGGCTGAGCAGGGGAGGAGTTTGTGCCTACTCCTGAGTGCGCATGACTGGTTTGGATGGCCCACTGGGGCTGACAAAGAATAGTGTCTAATAGGCTGAGCTTTTCAGACTGACAGACACTGTTCTTGTCAGGAAAAAAGGTAGGGGCACGGTCCCTCTGCCAGTAAGGATGGGCCACGGCTGCTAGAATTTCAGATTCTGCAGGTAACACCAGGGACAGAGCTTCAGTGGGGCTATTTGGTGTTGTAAAACCCCCTAATATCAATCTGCATTCGTCTTTCTTTCCACTGCCCTATTATCCCCTCTCATGTGCCCCGCTTGTTGTATACTGTATCTTAACATTGTATGCCAGCGTGGTTGTTGGAAAGTCTGAAGCTCACCCACCCCACAATCTTACTGACCAAGCTATGCTTCTGGGTAACACAAGCAAGACACCGGCAGAATCAGGAATTATGTTAAGTGATCAGAGATTACTGTACCCGGTATTCCTAGGTGTTGTAATCTCATATTCTTTTATAATCTTTCAGGTCATACCTGGAGCTCTTTATCTTGGGTAAAAAGACCACAATTATAAATTTACATGGGCAGTCTTTCTAGCATACCATGGGCAGAATTAAAATCGTTGACGCTCATAGTGGAGGCCTAAATGTACATATGGATTGGTATTTCTATAGTGCAAGCCTAGAGGGGAAGCTAAGGATCTCTGTACATTAGATACAACTAGATGAGGGTTGAGAGACGATTGTAGCTCGAGTATATCAAGTGGGGAATGCACAAATACATTTTACACTCATATGGGTACAGGGAGACAAATTGATTTACCCAGAATCACACTGAGCCTAGCTGAGGTAGGGATTCAACGTGAGGTCTCCAGGTTGGAAGGCTGCAGCTTGAACCGCTAAGCCAGATCTCCTCCTTAACCAATGCCAAAGTTATAAGCAAATCAACAAATGGCTTTCCAACCGACAAGATATACCACAGTGTGAACCTTTTCAAGCCCATTTCGTTTCCACCAATTGCTGGACTTCACGGCCTATAAAAGAAAGAAACATGGATACAGGGTGGAGTTAGGGAATGGACGGTTCTGAGTAAATAAGTCCATAAATATTATAGTGCACAGATTGACAATTCTTACTTTCTGGTCCTCTCCGTTCTGCTTCACTTGGTTTGAACCTAACGATGCCCAGGCACTGCATGCTGTGCTGTCCACCCAAGGTATTAACTATATTGGCCAAATAGGGTGGCGCGTTGAAAGATGATGCCTAGTTCATGACCGAACAGATCCTGAAGATGGCACAGACAGGTAGGAGGAGCCAATTCAGTTCTCCCAAGGCGTGTGAAATGATTTTTTAATCCTATGATGAGTCGGCAGTAGCACCTAATATACTTTTCAGTGGAACAAGGTGGTTGTCCCCAGATAAACAGTCCTCATGAGACCCGGTACCTAGAGATGGTCGAAACGCCATCAACAACAACAATAAAGACAGCTTGGATTATTTATCATATCATTTATTCTGCTTGTCCTTTTCTTTTTCTTTTTCAAATTCACCAATAACCGTCTTAATGTCCAATTATGTCACAAAATATTCACTGAAATAGGGTTATGGTCACTACACGTGGGGTCACAACATCACTTTGAATGTGAAAAATATAGAAATCTTTTATTGTGTATATACTTTCATACCTATGTTGAAAATAAATCTACCTGCTTCCGCTGAAGCCAGGTACACTTTATTGAAAAGAAAAGTTTCTCCAGGTGAAGTTAAATGAGTTCCTTGAGAACAGAGTGATAACATGCTTTTAATGTTTTCTAGGCAATGTTTCTTCTGAAGGGCAGGTGGCAGTCGAAGATACATCTAGATGAATTGACACACTCCATGACTTGTGGTAAAAAACTGTGTAGCTTACTTTTGGTTCACAAGTCATGAAATAGAGATTGCCTGATGCTATTGCTGATTAGAAAGAATGTAGTCTGAGCGAGAATCATTTTCTGGTGGGTTGCAGGAGTGGCTTGTGTCAGGAAAAAGAGGCGGGCGGGGGTTAGGAGTTTGGATGGGGAAGACGGAGAAAAAAAAAGAAATCACAAGCCTCTAACCTACAAGAACAAAACCAGCAGGTTACGATAACTAGTTTCCCCCCTCCTCCCTTCGCAGACACATAGGGAGAAAGAGACAACAGTCACCTGCGATACTGCCCACAGGAGAAAGGGGAAATTAATAAAATAATAAACAGCTAGGGGAGATGCGCGAGCGCGCGATCCAAGATGGCCACCGCTTGAGAGTCTTCACGCGAATTCGGCCCGTTTTCCTTTATTTGAACGCCGATTTTCTGTCAGGATATTGTAAAAGAGGAGGTCGCTGCTTGTAATAAGCATCCACCATCGTTGTGGAGCAATTCCAGTGGATTTTGATCAGCAGAAGTGGGTTATTTTGCTGGCTGGTTCCAGCTCCCTGCACAGCATTAAGGTACAGCCAAGCTTCTGTCAAAGAGGGCGGAGTGATTACTCAGGAAAGGGTCTGGCCACTCCCCCAGCCCATTTTAGCTGCTGCACCTGTCATTTCTTCCTTATTTCCACAACAGTATCTTCTCAACACATTATTTTGCTCCTATAATTATAATTGTTGCTTCTTTTTCTTGGAAAATGGAAAATAAAAGTACTATTAATAATAAAAGGAGACAGCAGCAAGTTTCTCCTCCTCCTGCTAAATCTAAAGCAGTGGAGTTTTCTGAGCCCTCATTGTCTAATATTGGAAGAAATTCAGGCACTTCGTGTCAACACTGACACTATAGCATCTGAAGTGAAAAATGTGCGTAAAGAAATGGCCAGCTTGTCAATAAGAATATGAGATAATTCCATCAAAATACAGGATAATAAGGTCAAAATTGACTAATTTTCTCCTCTGGTGACAAAAATATCGCCTACGTGTTCAGCATTACTGGACTTAGAGAATCGTAATATGCAATATAATCTACGCATATTTAATTTGCCTGAAGATGTTGAGGGAAATAACTGTAGAATATATCTGGAAAATTTATTGCCGGGTCTTTTACAAATTAAATTTCCAGAAATGTTCGAAGTTGATAAGGCTCATAGGATTCCCTCACATAGGAACCCTCGCAATTCAAAACCGCGACAAATGATTTTTAAAGTCCTTCAACCTCACCATTTGGTTCTCATCAGGAAGGCTTCTAGAGAGATACCTTTGTTGATGGTAAATGTGCACAAAATATTTATTCACCAGGACTTCGCCAAAGAAACTGTCTCAATCCGCAAAGAATTCTCTGCTCTACGTCCCCAACTGCGAAGTCTAGGTTACAAATATGGTCTCTTTGATCCGTCGACGAAGCGCATTTGGAAGGATTCTTTTTCAAAATCTTTTCAATGGCCGGAAGATTTGAGACATTTTTTGGATTAACAGTTACAACACTCAATGGATACAAATGACTCTGCTACTTGATTTTTTTTACCAAATATCTATCTTTTGACGCAGTAATGAAATTCCTTTATAATGGGCACCAGCGATTCCGGTCATGCTTGTAAAGCGTGTGTGTGTTTCACACTTCACATTTATGTCTTTTGTTTGTCGTTTTTTCTATGTTTTTCCATTCTTCCTTTCCTTCTTCCTTTTCTGGAACTAACTTTTTCTCATTCTCTTGATCTTTCTTTATTTTCCTCTTCTTGAGCTATTTTGTCTTTTCTTCTCTTATGGCCAATATACATAATATCAAAGTTGTTTCATTTAATGTCAAAGGGTTACGTCATCCAGTTAAGCGTACAAAGGTTTTAGATGATTTAGGTGGCTACAAAGCTGATGTCTTTTTTTATACAAGAGACTCACATTGATGATAAAATCTTAGAGTACATTAAGAAGAAATGGGTTGATGCTATTGTATCTTCTTCTGCTACTGTTAGGAAAAATGGTGTTGCTATTTTGCAAAAAAGTAACATTGTCAAATTGTGAGTAAAAATTGTGATAAAGATGGTAGATATATACTAGTTAAAGTAAAAGTTCATGATTCAATTCTCTTTTTATTAAATGTATATGGTCCTACAGCTGATGACCCGGTGTTTTGGAATAATCTCACTACTGAGGTTCTAAAGGCCGGTAATGCCCCTTTAATTGTTGGAGGTGTCTTTAATGTCATTTTTCACACTTTATTAGATAGGATGTCTCTTACTAAGTTTCACCCACCTAAAGTTTATTTTGCTTTCAAATCATTTATTCAAACTACCAAGTTAGTTGATATTTTGAGACTTCATTTTCCTACAGAAAAATGTTTTACTTTCTTCTCAAATCCTCATAATTCCCATTCTAGAATTGATTGTTTATTGGTTTCTAGGCAACTAAATAATTCAATAACTACACCTAGCATTTTTAATATTGACATCTCAGATCATGCTCTGATTTTCTTGGTTTTGAATGTGGAATCAACTTACACTAAACAATCTAGATGGCGAATGAATACTGATATTATTTTAAATGACAATAACAAACATAAACTTTTAGCCGCTATTCAAGAATATTTTATGCTAAATTCAGATGGCTCCACTTCTATGATTAATAGATGGGATGCTTTCAAAGCGTATATTAGAGGTATAACAATTTCTTTTATGGCTCATGAAAATAAAACCTTTTATGCTACTAGTAAAAATATACAGCAACAGATTTCAATATTTGAACGACTTTATATTACATCCAACAATACCCAATATAAATTCAAACTACAAAAATTACGCTATGAATTTAATTCAATCCCTAGTAAAAGAGCAGGGATTCCAATCTCTAATGCCAAAGCCAGATTTAGTTTTCATGCCAATAGATCCGGAAGATTGTTAGCTAATTATTTACAAATAAAGAAAGATAAATCTCAAATTACTTCCATTCATGGTTCAAATGGTAAAATTGCTCTTTCTCACAATGACATTGTAAATGAATTTTTGAATTTCTACTCCACATTATATAATAGGCCCGAGTTCCAGAATGTTTCTGTAATCGATTCCTTTTTAAATTCTTGTGAAGGTTTCACAAACCGATAAAATTGGTCTTGATGCACCTATTACTGAAGAGGAAATCTTATCAGCTATAAAATCCCTTAAAAAGAATAAATCTCCTGGTCCAGATGGCATTCCAGCGGAATTTTATAAAGAATTTCACTCACACCTTTTACCTTTTTTACACCAACTATTTACGTTTTTTGGATCATCAGGTACTACCTCTGGATCTTTTACAGAAGCCTTAATTATAGTACTCCCGAAGCCAGATAAAGACCCTACTCTTGTGTCCAATTATCGCCTTATATCCTTAATTAATCAAGACTGTAAGTTATATGCTAAAATACTTGTTACCAGGTTGGGCCACATTTTAAATTCCATTATACATCCTAATCAATCCGGGTTTATGAAGAATAGATATTCTGCTAATAATACCAGAACCTTGTTACATGTTATTGAGCTAAGTCCTAGTCTCATGGAGCCATCTGGAATTTTATCTTTAGATTCTGAAAAAGCATTTGATAAAATTCATTGGCAATTTTTATTTCATACATTATCCTCATTTAATTTTGGAGATATTTTCATTTGTATGATTTCGGCTCTGTATTATGCTCCTACTGCTCGTTTATTTATTAATGGCCAAATTTCTAATCAATTTTCGCTTTTTAGAGATACTAGACAAGGATGTCCTCTTTCTCCCCTCTTATTTTTAATTGGCATTGAACCCTTTCTTCATTTAATAAGAAAATATGATAATATTTAAGGAATTATTATTAATGATGTTACTGTTAAAAACCCTTACCTATGCAGACGATGTGCTTTTATTTATTAGTGATCCTATATTTTCGTTCCCTGTATTAATGGATATTAGAACGAAATATTCAACAGTTTCTGGGGTGATTAATGATTAATGATTGTGTAACTGAATTTGAGCTTCAACTCGAGCACCTGCTTTACTTTATCTATTAGTGCTTCCTGTTGAAGTTGACTTTTGTAACTATTTTAGAATGGCTCTGGCAGCTTGCTGGCAGCTTGCCGATGCCATTCTAAAATAGTTACAAAAGTCAGCTTCAACTTTTGACCCAATCCGTTCCGCTCGCGGATTTTGCGGGAATATTTGCGAATCTCGCGGATTGCGAATTTGCCAAAAATCCGCAAAATCCGCGAGCGGAACAGATTTTCCACCCATACTTAGTTATAAAACATTAAAAGTGCCTAAACGTAATGTTGGATTTGGCATTCCAGACTTTTTTCTTTATCGTAAAGCATTTATTTTAAAACAAAGTTCATTATAGTTTAATCACTCCTTCTTATTTAGCCCTCCTGCATTGCTCTGTATTGAGAAATCAATAGCTTGTCCATTTCCGCTACCTACTCTGATTTCCATGCATACTAAGGCTAAATTTATTCAAAAATCAGTTATTGTCAAGTCTACTAAAATGTTATTTAATGATCTTGATTTAATTTTTCTTTCTTCTATGAAAAATACTGATGAGTTATCATTAAGGTATAGTAATGGGTGCACAGACAAAATATCGACTCCAAAATATCGAATGGACAAAATATCGAGTAAAAAATATCGACAACAATAAAATATTGATAACAAAAATATCGTTGGTCAAAATATCGAATACAATAATGATAAAAAAATATCGAGTACAAAAATATTGACTCAAAAAAATTGACAAGACAAAATATTGATAAATAGTCAAAGTAAAAAATATAGATAATATGTAAAAAAAAAGGTTAAAAAAAATATTTTTATTAATAGTAATATAAATTGTAGTTAATGTTTAGGAGCGGGATGTTGGGTTAATAGGGGATAAGGGTGGGGAGTAATTTAATAATAATTAATTAATTAATATATGTTTGTAAATACTTTTTAATTAATAATTAATTGGTAATTAATTAATATTAATTAGTTAATTAATTAATATAATTTTGTACATATTTTTAATTAGTAATTCATTGGTAATTAAATAATATTAATTCGTTAATTACATTAAGTAGAGTAATTTATGTATATATATATAATTTTTAGTTATTGTTAATTAATTAATTGGGAAAAAATAATATTAATTATTAAATTAAATTAATTACAGCTAATGTGCTAATATATTTACTTTATTGTTATTGTTAATTAATAATTAATTGGTAATTAAATAATATTAATTAATTTTGAGTAAATGGGTATTTTTAGGGTTCAGGGTCAGTTTTTGTTTTTTTGGAAGAGGGGTATTTTTAGAGTTCTGGATCAGTTTTCAGTTGTTGGGTAAAGGGGTATTTTTAGAGTTCAGGGTCAGTTTACAGTTTTTGGGTAAAGGGGTATTTTTAGGGTACAGGGTCAGTTTTCAGTTTTTGGGTAAAGGAATATTTTTAGGGTTCAGGGTCAGTTTTCAGTTTTTGGGTAAAGGGGTGTTTTTAGGGTTCAGGGTCAGTTTTCAGTTTTTGGGTAAAGGGGTATTTTTAGGGTTCAGGGTCAGTTTTATGTTTATGTGTTTCAATTTATATAGCTCACTTTAACCCAGGGGCCTATAGGCGCTTGCTTAGGGAACCCGTCCTGGTATTCCCCTGTGAGATACCCCGGCCGGGTATCCACAAGGTGAAAGCCAGGCATCCCGCTGCGAGGGGCCGTAGTGGAGATTAAGCAAGCTATTGCCCAGAGTCGCAGAGTGTGACCCCATGAGTCGAGTAGGCACCAGAGCGAGAATTGTCGACTCCGCAGAATTTTTGAGCCCGAGACCCGCCGAGGCAGAGAATCGAACCCTGGTCCACGGCCGATTTCAGCTTCTGGGTCTGCCGCCTCTAACCACTGAGCCACGCTTCTCCAGTTCTCCAGTTTTCAGTTTTTGGGTAAAGGGGTATTTTTAGGGTTCAGGGTCAGTTTTCAGTTCTTGGGTAAAGGGGTATTTTTTGGGTTCAGGGTCAGTTTTCAGTTTTTGGGTAAAGGGGTATTTTTAGGGTTCAGGGTCAGTTTTGGGTTTTTGGGTAAAGGGGTATTCTTAGGGTTAAGGGTCAGTTTTCAGTTCTTGGGTAAAGGGGTATTCTTTGGGTTCAGGGTCAGTTTTCCCTACTGTTGCACCCACTGGAGTGGGAATAGTATTTTTTAGACTTCTGGTATCGTACGGTAATATAATAGTATCTTATTTAATTATAGCATGTTACTATATATATATGTTTTAACAAATAAGATTGTAAAAAAACAATTTATTTTCATTTATTATTTAATTATTATAAGATAATTTAAGTATTTTTAAGTATATTTTAGTAATTAAATTTGAATATTAATTTAATTTAACACTGTTTTTTAATAAAGTCGATATTTTTTACAACTATATTATTGTAAACAATATTTTGTACTCGATATTTTTGTACTTACCTGTTTGTAGATACAAACTCGATATTTTGACTGTCGATATTTTGTCCACGATATTTTTGCATGTCGATATTTTGTCCCTCGATATTATTTCAGTGATCCATAGTAATGTTATTAAATTGGACAGGAGTATTAGTTATTGGTGTTCATGGATTAAAGCTGGTATTTTTTATCTCAAAGATATTTACTCTAATAATACTTTTATTTCTTTTAAAATGTTGCAAAAAAGATTTGGTTTACCTAAATCGGACTTTGTTAAATATCAATATTTGTGCAATTCCATTTTAGATTCCTTCCCTAATGATATTCTCTATAATGCCTCTGCTGATTTGTCAATTTATATTCAAACAATTTCTTCATCACCTCATGGTGTTTCTATTCTATATAAAAAATTATCTGATGCTTTAGGTAACAATATAGAGATGATTGCATCGTTTTGGAACAATGAATGTTCACTTGCATTATCTATGGACACATGGAAAGATATTTGGCTTAGTAGTATATCTGGTTGGCTACCTGTTTCAATTGATCAAACCAATTCTTATATCTTATATAATCGTTTATGGACACTGTCACGCTTATTCCATGCTAAACTTCTTCCTTCTGAGGATTGTTGGCATTGTAATCTTCATCCAGGTACATTAAAACATATGCTTTTTGATTGTCCATTAGTTTTCAAATTTTGGTCTGCAGTTTGGGATATTATACAAAAGATTGTTAAATTTCAAATTGATGTTTCTTATCAATTAATAATATGTAAATCAGCTATTATATCACAAATCCTACCTGATTTAGAAGGTAAACTTTTCAATTGCCTTGTATCCGCAGCTTTAAAATTTAAAATAGTAGCTCTGTATAATCACTATGCATTATAGATTATATGTGTTCCCTCCCTCACCTCACTCTCTCTTGTGTTTATTTTGAGCATATAATATCTTATTACCTGTTGTATTTCTTTTTACAGCTATTGCTTACTATATGATTTGTTCTTTAGGTATTTTTGCTATATAATGCTATTTTCTGTATTGTCTGTGTTGACTGCATTTATGCAAAATTCAATAAAATATTTTGAACACAAAAATAATAAACAGCTGTGGAACATCACAGGAAGGCCTCTCCAGTCTTCACTTACATCTAAGTGGAGTATCCTTTCCTCTATGAGATGTACACGTTTCTAAGAGACTCTGCATATGATAGAGAACAGAAGGTGGTATTTAGGATGCGACAACCCTATGTGCAGGGACTCTATATCAGTATTATGTTTTTATATACTGTCACCTCGCATGCATTCCACAGCAAGCATCTTGCAAGAGAAAAGGCTACCCGTAGTGAAGTAGGCAATATTTAAACAATGAAGTTGATTCCCATTCCATGTCAACGTCTAGGTTACTCCAAGACACAAAACAATAATAAAACAAAACAATGTATTGTGTCTGGTACCTATCTATTTAAAATTTGTGAAAGGAGGGTAGTGGGATATAAACTGCGCACAGTTATGTGAAAACGTAATTAGAGACCATAAGTTATCACACAGTGCTCAAAGGAAACTATACAACGACCACCTGACGTTGTCAATTAGTGTAAACAAAAGTCCACACACTTATAACTGAATACTAAGTCAATTTCCTGAGCCACGGTCATGTTATTTTCAGCAATAATTAATTCACACAGTTTTTTTTCAAAAATAATTTATCCACGTAGTAATTTTCTCAGATGTTCATCTATATTCTTTATTCGGAGTCTTGTCTACATCAAATTGCGCTTCGCTTCTTGATCAACACAACAGAAAGCCACAGATTGAGCCAACACGTGTTTCGTCTATTGGTAATAGCCAAAGACTTCATCAGGGGATGAACTGCAATATCTATACAAATAATGGCATTGATGGCCTCTGCCGAAATCAACCTTCATAGGGTTCAACGTTCATAGTATATCCAATTATCGCGCTTAGCACACACTGCAGGGGTGGCTCTAGGCTCATGGCGGCCCTGGGCAGGGAGTGTAGGTAGGGGGCCCCGGAAGAGAGGTCCGGGTGGGGCGGAGAACGGAGGCCAGTGAAGGGGGTGGGTCAGGGTGTTTGGAAGTAAAACAGAGCTGGAGGCCACCAAATCCCAGCCAGGGGCCGCCACGCAAATATGTAGCCATCCTCAGAGGATTATTATATTAAGGATATATATATTGGCGTGGTGGCCCCTGGGGTTTGGTGGCCCTGTGCAGGTGCACAGCTTGCACATGCCTAAAGCCGGCCCTGCACACTGGTCCGAGTTCCCTTAACACGGAGTCAGATTTCACAAAGGGCTTGAGGAAACACAACAAGCGCGTAAATAAACGAGGAATATCCACACTCAAACGGCGTCTTGGCAGATTGACAAGCACATGCCTACTAAATAGGAGTGTTTGTATATATGCAGGCTCCTCCCAATCACTGATCTCTGAGTTTGGCAAGTCTGATGACTTCTGGGAGATGTAGTCTGCAGCCAGTTAATCAACAGTTAATACCTTCTTCAACACCCACACCCCCCTCTCGCACTGATATATTAATGGGTTGAGTCTAGGTAATATTTGTGTGTGCATCTTTGTTAACTCGGGGTACCTTCTACGGTGGATAACCATGACATCTACCCTCCAGCATTGTGCTGGTCTGCTTCTCTCCACTGCTGGCACAGGTCCCAGAATGCCCTGCGGCATATCCTGGTGCTGCTTTCATGCTGCTGAAAGCAGCATCAGGATTGGATTGAGCACTGGTTATTTGAGCTCCCAGGCTGTAAGCCTGTGCCTGATGTCTCCTACCCAGCAATGCAGCTCGGGTTGGAAAGAGCTTTAGTGTGTCCTGAGACAGCTGGCCAAACCATCATGCGCACTGATAACAGTGCCCACCAGTACTGTCACCCCCTTGGCCCGCTCCAAGACTCAGCACACAGTCACGTAGAAGAAAAACAAGATGATAAAAAAACAGGTTTTAAACCCGTTTTATTATCGTTTTATTTTCAAAGTTTTTGAGGGTGCTGGCAGAGGGGGCAAGTGGGTTTAGGGTATACAGGCTACGATGAAGGCTAGGCAGAGTTTGAGATAAGTGATACTGCTCCTAGTTGAAACTATGAGATTATCAGGTTGAGCTGGGTATCCCTGGTGCATTAGTGTATTTTGATGTGCTGGGCCGCAAACTCCCCTACAAAACGTCAGTTGAAAGGATTGTGTGGTTACCATCCAAAACCTAAGAATACAGTTCAACTATTCCGGTGTGGTGAGCAATGCAGCCACAACCTAAGCACCGCATCCACAATAGCAAGTAAGGCTCAGCCGTTAATTGTGGCCAGTATATTGTGGGCACTGGCCTTGGTCTAGCCAAATGCCACCATATATTTCTCCAGAACCTACTGGGCTTAATATTTGGCCTTGCCCAACAAACACTGGGCCCGATTCACAAAGGTAAACTTAGACTTAAGTTTAAGCTTACTACTAAGAAATGTAAGTTACTACTAGTACCTTTACCAGTAGTAAAGTTACTACTAGTAAAATTACCACAAGTAACGTCACTGGTAGTAACTTACCTTTGTGAATACCAAAAAGTCGCAAATCTAGACCTACGTTTAAGTTTACCTTTGTGAATCGGGCCATGTGCTTTTAGTGCCGAACACTTGACTAGGCCATATGCATTTTCTCCTGATCCTGGTGAGCCCAGCCACCATGAAGTTTTAAAAAGAAATTCTATGTGGTATACAATACACATATTCTGTACGGTGTAAATATATAGTCAGAAAGTGTTAGTAGCATTTTTTTTTCTGTGAACATTTTTGGTTTTGTTGAGCTATACATTGTTCTATATTTAAGCTATCAATGCAATATAAGTGCAAGGTGTGAGTTTCAGCACAGCCTTCTTTCCTGCAGGCTTTGGGTGCAGGGCATGACCTAGAGCCATGCATTTTGTCTCATATCCCAGCACCACTGCCCCTACAGACACAGCTTTGGGCAGAGCACCATATATTAGGTCAGACTATGCACACAGTGGCCTTGCCACCACAGCATGACTTTGACCAATCACAGCAGGTTCTGGTCACTGGCTCTGCTAATTGGCCACACCCGGGGCCGGAGTGGCTGAAGCATGCATCGGGCGTTTCTCCGGGAGGATGGAAGGGTGTGGCCGGTTTTGAAGCAGTGGGGGCGGTTTTGCCGCTGTGCTGCAGTATCGGCCCCTAGTGACAAAAGCGGCAGCGCTTCACATTTACAGACCCCCGGGGTGGGCGGGATGTGGGAGCTGGTCCAACAAAATTGCCAGGGCTGCTTTGGGATCCCAGTCTGGCTCTAGCCAGACCCTGCACGCAGAGCTGCAGACCAACAAGCCCACGGGTTATGGTCTAAGGTGATGCTCGGCTGGCTCAGGTAGCAAAGGAATCTGGGCACAGGCTGTGGCCTTTGCTAGGGCCTTCATGGACTCTCTCCATGTCGATTACCTTCTGGGACATATCTTTGTGTTTATAGGCTTCAAAGGTTACCTGCTTTTGATATGAATTTAGGCAATGCAAAAGTACTTTAGAACATTAATTAATTAAAATCTGTTTTATGCTTTATCAATGTCTACAGCTATGTATGAAAAAATCTGTTACATAGGCGCGTAAGGAAAAAGCGCTGTGCTGACTTCGTATGGAAAAACACAGAGAGGAAAGTGCTCTTGGAAAAAAAATCAATCATGGGGGAAAAGGAGAAAAGTCCAAGTTATATTTAGGTATATAGTCTGGGCAAAAAAAGTAAATTTGTTTCAAATTATGAATATATTTTAACCCCTTCACTGCGGCGGCTATTCCGCCGCAGTGCTAAGGGGGCGGGGCGGCCGCATGCTGGTGACGGAACCGCTCCGTCATCAGCCGCGGTTGGGCTGTGCTCATGACGGAGCGGTTCCGTCATGGCCCCGCCCGCTCAATAGAACGCGCCGCGCAGGGCCATGACGGAACCGCTCCGTCATCAGCACAGCGCCACCGCAGCTGATGACGGAGCGGTTCCGTCATCAGCATACAAAGGGTGATGTTTCGTCCCTCATGGCCATGTCCACGGGTCGTTATCAGGACAGGATATAGGAGCAATGATGCGGCCACCCAATGTGCACTGCAGAGGAAGATGAGAAATGTGGAACCATCAATCAAAATGGTCTCTGTACATCATGAAAGATGGCACTAGTTTGTTTTCTTATATAGGGCATGATACTTATTGTCACGGCTTCTGTATTAGAAAGGTCCATAGGTCCAAAGATTCACAAGGAGCTCAGGTAAGGAAGGGTTTCCCAATAGAAGGACACTGCATACCATGTATATCAGTGAAACTGTTATTAAAAATCATCTACAAAATAAACTGACTATCAAAGATGTGTGTCAGCACCCAGTGGCCGAGGGAGGACGGAACTACAGAGAACAGCCCGGGGACCCAGGCAGGCGGAATCTGCGGTGAGGCCTTCCTGAGTAGAGAACACAGAACTGACAACGGTGTTGGGGCAGAGACCGCTGACCGGGCGATGCGGACCAGAGCAGTCAGTAACGTGCTGTAGTGCCCCCTGCGCTCACCTCACGGGACGGTGAGTGTGGAGCGCGGGTGGGAGGATTCCCAAGCCTCAGCGAGGAGCAGGCCCTAGGGATCACGGCAGGGCCGGACTGGGAACCAAAACCGGCCCTGGCAAAGTGCTCGGCCGGCTCGCCCACCCGCTGGGGGGCAGGGGGGAGGGTTGGGGGTGCCACCGAGCTCTTTGCCAGGGCCGGTTTTCGGCCGATTTTGCAGATATGCTGCGGAAAAAAAACCTGTAACAAAATCGCCCCCCAGGGACCCAAAATCGGCCCCCACCCATGCGGCTCACCAGGGGATTGCCTGGTGCCCGCTACGGCCAGTCTGGCCCTGGATTGCGTTGGTATATGGGTTCTTGTTGTATGTGGCGTGCTTGACATGATGAAGAAGATGGCTGTGTCTCTTTAACCTCCGTTGAGCCTCCATCATGTCGGCTGGCCCAGAGGACTACTGAAGCGACATAAAACATTTCTCATGTGGCGCAACATATTCCGATCATAAAGCGAGGGCTCTGGGGGCCTTATCTCAGCGAGGTACGCTCCCTGGAACTATCGTCCCTGAAGCCTGTCGCACTCAAGATGGTGGCTTTAAGAGCCTGGCCCGGGTTGGCTTCGAGGAGCGGGCCTTGTACTGCGGTGGGACAGGGCGAGGGGGCCCGGTGGTCCGGCGTGGAAGGAGCAGATCCCACCACTCATCACCACCTCCCCTTCCTCTTCCCTCCCTCACTCTTTCTACCTCCCTTATTCCTTTCCTCTCTCCACTGAATTTCTCTCCCCTTGCCTGCTTTTTTCCCTATGCCCCAGCCATGCTTCTGTAACTCATAAATATATATATATATGTAAATATGTAATATATAATTGTCCAAGCCTAATCACTGTTAAAATGTAATACTGAGTGAACTTACTATTTGTATATAGAACTCTAACCACTAGTATATGTAGTAGACCTATGTACTTACTACCATTCCTATGTGATTTTAGAAGGTTTCCGTTTGTATCTCTTCCTTGAGCGATTATACAACTTGTACATTTGCAATTTTTTCTGTTTGTATCTCGATAATAACTCATATAATTAAAAGTCCTTATGTAACGCAACAGGGGGCATATTACCAACAACTAGCGATAATTATCGCTATGTTGGCTTAGCGGCAATATTATCGCCGAGCTCCGCCGATTTTTATTGCAGATAAACCTTGCTATTATCAAGGTTTATCGAAATGCATGAATATCGCTGAAAAGTCAGCGATATTCATGCATTATCGAGCTAATGCTCTTAGCCATGTTATCCACCTCCCATTGGATAACATGGCTAAGAACTGCTCTGGGCAGGTGTCAGCTTTTGGAGATATTCCCGCTTAGCGCGAATATTTCCAAAAGTAGGTAATAGGAGATAGCGATGTTAGCGACTGTTTCCAGTTGCTAACATCTTGGCACACCCACTTTGCATGTCATTAGCGATAATTATCGCTGATATGCAAAGTGGGCCCCAAGATGATCGCTATCTCCTACTAGCTGTCGCTAACTGGTGTTAGCGACAGCTAGGTAATAGGGCGATACAATTATCGCCGCTTTAGCGGGAAAAATTCCTGCTAAAGCGGCGATAAGGCCCTTGGTAATATGCCCCCTGGTTCTTTTGTAAAGCGATCTGAAACCTTCGGGTAATGTTCGCGCTATATAAGATCGCATTAAATAAATTAACAAATAAGTCCATCACTCCCTGTAAGGATATCAGTAAAAGATAAGAGCGAGAAAGTAAGTCGTAAAGGCATACAAGAAAAACATTCTTGTCCTGGGCTGTAGCATCTGTTGCATCCATACATACATGACACGAAGGCGACCTGTAGTGTACATGCATGATGGCGACCCAGATGGTCAGAAAAGGATCTGGGTTCATGATGTGTCTCAGGCCCAGGAAACACTGGAGGACTAAACAGGAAGGTCCCGCGATAGGTCTGAGAGGGACGCTGAGAGCGTCTCCAAAACGGAAGACCCCGCCCAAGCTGGGATCAAGAAAGTGGAAAAGGTGGGAGATGGAGCAACTCTGGTTACAGCTGCCGGCAGGATCCAAAACGAAGACAGAGCGACACAGGGAGGGACAGAGCGACACAGGGTGGGAGAGAGTGACACAAGAGAAATAGGGCGACACAGGAAAGGAAAGAGCGACACAGGAGGGACAGAGAGAAAGGGGGGGGGGGCAGAGCTACACAGCGAGGGACAGAGCAACACAGGAAGGGACAGAGCGAGACAGGGAGCGAGAGAGCACAGGAAGGGAAAGAGCGAGACAGGGAGCGACAGAGCGGCACAGTGAGGGACAGAGCAACACAGGAAGGGACAGAGCGACACAGGGGGGGACAAAGTGACACAGGGAGGGATAGATCGACCCAGGGAGGGAAATAGCTACACAGTGAGGGACAGAGCGACACAGGAAGGGGCAAAGTGACACAGGGAGGGACAGAGAGAGCCAGGGAGGGACAGAGCTGCACAGGGAGGGACAGAGCGACACAGGAAGGGTCAGACCGACACAGGGAGGGACAAAGTGACACAGGGAGGGACAGAGAGACCGAGGCAGGGACAGAGCTACACAGTGAGTGACAGACCGACACAGGGAGTGACAGACCGACACAGTGAGGGATAGAGCGATACAGGGAGGGACAAAGTGACACAGGGAGGGGCAGACCAACCCAGGGAGGGACAGATCTACACAGTGAGGGACAGAGCGACACAGGGAGGAACAGAGTGGCACAGGGAGGAACCGAGCGAACCAGTGAGGGACAGAGCCACACAGTGAGGGAAAGAGCAGCACAGGGAGTGACAGAGTGACCCAGGGAGGGACAGAGCTACACAGTGAGGGACAGAGTGACACAGGGAGGGACAGACCGACACAGTGAGGGACAGAGTGACACAGGGAGTGACAGAGTGACCCAGAGAGGGACAGAGCGACACAGGGAGGAACAGAGCGACACAGGGAGGAACAGAGTGGCACAGGGAGGAACCGAGCGAACCAGTGAGGGACAGAGCCACACAGTGAGGGACAGAGCGACACAGGGAGTGACAGAGTGACCCAGGGTGGGACAGAGCTACATAGTGAGGGACAGAGCGACACAGGGAGGGACAGACCGACACAGTGAGGGACACAGCGACACAGGGAGTGACAGAGTGACCCATGGAGGGACAGAGCGACACAGTGAGGGACAGAGCGACACAGGGAGGGACAGGCCGACACAGTGAGGGACAGAGTGACACAGGGAGTGACAGAGTGACCCAGAGAGGGACAGAGCGACACAGGGAGGGACAGAGCGACACAGGGTGGGAGAGAGCGACACAGTGAGGGACAGAGCGACACATGGAGGGACTGAACGACACAGGGTGGGACAGAGCGACACAGGGTGGGAGAGAGCGATACACGGAGGGCTGTGTAACAGGGTTCTCTGTCTACAGAGGCCCAGTAGGCACACATGAAAACCCAAAGTACTTGAAACGCCTTCCTTGACTAAACATATCCATTTACACACGAACAAATCTCTAAGGGCTAAATATAAACATGGAGGGGGGAGTCACGGTTGGAGTACACCTGAGTAAATAAACATAGTGATACCTTGAGAGAGGTCTTGCAACGCCACAACTCACCTGGGACTATCATTTATCATAGGTGAGTGTGCCTGGATTTCTCTCTGTAAGATGTGTTGTTCACAATGGGGGGGGGGGATAGGTTACAAATAAAGATCTTAGAGCTCCCGAGAGAGCCCCGATCGCCCATGCTGCTTCCTTTCTATAAGTCAGCAACATTCACTGAAGTCCTCCAAGCTGTCGTCTCCATGGCGATGACCTTGTGCTAATACAAAAAAACTCTTTCCTATACGGTGACCTTGAGCAGCAGCATCAAACATGGCATCTTTCACAGCTATTTTAAGCTCCAGGGGGAGGAACCGTGATCTCGCCCCAAGACTGAGATGAAGCCAGAACTGCTGAGCCCTGCACTGGAGCTGGATCAGTGAAGCGCACCCTGCAGGGCTTGGAGGGCAGTGGCAGCAAGACAGAGGGGCTGCTGGGACAGGACAGGCTGCAGCACCGCTGCTGGCAAAGTGAACTGAAAATGTGCTTTCAATGCCAATGATTTATGGGTGTCTTAATGGGTATGACAAGGAAACACAGTAGGCCTTAATTGAAATATTTTGCTAGTGTAATAGTTTCTAATGGACCCCCACTGCCTGCATGAAAGTCTGAGATACACTTATTCAATCAGCAGAAAGTGCCTCATGGATCATTTTGGGAACATGCTAGAGTTGCAAACGAAGCTCTTAAGTTTTCAAAATTCTCAGGAATACTAACTAGCATATTTGGTGAGGGCACAGTCATTCCAGTTGGTGTGGACCCCACGTACTGCCTTATCAGACACAAACAAAGCATGTGTCCAAAGGGTCCAGCATTACCACATCCCTTCCTTCAATTCAATTCAATCAATCAATCAGAGTACTTGTAAAGCGCACTACTTACCCGTGAGGGTCTCAAGGCGCTGAGGGGAGGGGGTGCCACTACTTCTCGAAGAGCCAGGTCTTGAGGTGCCTTCTGAAGGCGAGGAGGTCTTGGGTCTGCCGTAGGTGGGTAGGGAGGGTGTTCCATGTCTTGCCGACGAGGTAGGAGAAGGATCTGCCACCAGAGGTTGTTCGTTGGATGCGGGGGACAGCAGCAAGGGCGAGGCTGGCGGAGCGGAGTTGGCGGGTGGGGGTGTAGAAGCTGAGTCTGCTGTTTAGGTAGGCTGGTCCAGTGTTGTGTAGTGCTTTGTGTGCGTGGGTGAGGACCTTGAAGGTGATCCTCTTGTCGATGGGGAGCCGGTGTAGGTCTCTCAGGTGGGGGATGATGTGGCTGCGGCGGGGGACGTTGACGATCAGTCGGGCGGAGACGTTTTAGATGCGTTGTAGTCGTCGTAGGTGTTTGGCTGGGAATCCTACGTAGAGTGCGTTGCCATAGTCCAGTCTGCTGCTGACGAGGGCCTGTTTCACCGTTCTTCTTGTTTCGGTCAGAATTCACTTGTAGATCCTGCGGAGCATGCAGAGTGTGTTGTAGCAGGAGGAGGAGACGGCTTTGACCTGTTTAGACATGGAGAGGTAGGAGTCGAGGATGAATCCTAGGTTGCGTGCATGGTCGGTGGGTGTCGGTGCTGTTCCCTTTGTGGTCTGCCACCAGGAGTCGTCCCAGGCTGAGGGGGTCGGTCCGAGGATGAGGACCTCCGTCTTGTCTGAGTTCAATTTCAGACGGCTGCTCCTCATCCAGTCGGCGACGGCCTTCATTCCCTCGTGGAGGTTGGTTTTGGCAGTGTGTGGGTCTTTGGTGAGGGAGAGGATGAGCTGGGTGTCGTCGGCATAAGAGATGATGTTGAGGTAGTGATAGCGGGCCACTTGTGCGAGGGGGGCCATGTAGACATTGAACAGCATCGGGCTGAGCCCTGGGGGACGCTGCAGATGATGTCGGTGGCTTTGGATCAGAAGGGCAGGAGGCAGACTCTCTGGGTTCTGCCGGAGAGGAAGGATGTGGTCCAGTCAAGGGCCTTTTCTTGGATTCTGGCTTGTAGGAGGCGTGTCTTTAGAGTGCGATGGTAGACCGTGTCGAAGGCGGCTGACAGGTCCAGGAGGATGAGGGCTGATGTTTCACCGTTGTCTAGTTGGCGCCTGATGTCGTCTGTGGCGGCGATGAGGGCTGTCTCGGTGCTGTGGTTTCGTCTGAACCCGGACTGGGACGGGTCCAAGATGTTGTTGTCTTCCAGGTGGCGGGCCAGTTGCATGTTGACGATTTTTTCGATTACCTTCGCCAGGAACGAGAGCAGGGAGATGGGCCGGAAGTTCTTGAGGTCCTTGGGGTCCGCCTTGGGCTTCTTGAGGAGGGCGTTGATTTCGGCGTGCTTCCAGATTTCCGTGAATGTCACTGTTTCGAAGGAGATGTTGATGGCCTTCTGTAGTTGGGGTGCGATGGCTGTGTCTGCTTTGTTGAATACGTGGTGTGGGCACGGGTCTGACGGGGATCCTGAGTGGATGAGGTTCATGACCTTGCATGTTTCGTCGGCGTTGACGTTGTACCAGGAGGTCAGGGGGTTGGCGCTGGTGGTGTTCACAGGGGAGGTGGAGTCTGGCGTAGTTGGGGAGGTCGTGGTGTTGAAGCTGTCATGGATGTCAGCGATCTTGTGGTGGAAGAAGATGGCTAGTGAGTCGCATAGTTCTTGTGAGGGCAGGATGTCGTTGGCGTTTACGCTGGGGTTGGAGAGTTCCTTTAGGATGCTGAAGAGCTCTTTGCTGTTGTGTGCGTTGTTATCCAGGCGGTCTTTGAAGGAGGATCTCTTGGCTAATCTGATGAGGTGGTGATGTCCGCGGGTGGCGTCCTTGTGAGCTGCGTGGTTGTCCGGTGTGCGTTCGTGGAGCCATATCTTCTCCAGTTTCCGGCATGCGTGTTTGGAGGTCTGGAGTTCGTCGGTGAACCAGGTGGCTCTCTTGCTGACGTGGCTGTTGGAGGGTTTCTTGGGCTGGGTGAAGGTGTTGACGCAGTCGTCGATCCACTGTCAGAGGTTGCGGGCTGCGGCATCTGGGTTGGTGGGGTCGGTAGGTGGGTTCTGGGTGAGGGTGGTGATCAGCAGGTCTTCAGTGACTTTGCTCCAGCAGCGGCCGGTAGCTGTTGGGTGCGGTGGTGCGTGGTTGGTTTCTTGAAGGTGAAATGGATGCAGTGGTGGTCGGTCCAGTGGAGTTTGGTGGTGTGGTCGAAGGCCACGTGGGTGCCTGTGGAGAAAACGGGGTCCAGCGTGTGGCGGCTGCCTGGGTGGGTGTGGTGAGGAGCTGTCTGAGGCAGAGGTTGGCGAGGTTATCGATCAATTTACTCTCAAGACTGAACCATCCTGAAAATCTACGTCATCCCGGAGCAGAGTCGCTGATTTATGCAGTATGTTCCTATTCTTAATGCTGTAAGAGACAGCTTGTCAAACTCCACGAGACAGTACATTTGTAATATCGACGTTGCTCTCGTTTGCCATTTAAAGCAAGTGATACCAGTATCGTGGTAGCGTTGGGTGCCATCATGGGGCATTGTCATCGACACGCTCTGCCCCACTCTCCTTCATTCCTGACTGATTCTGTGGTTGTGTAAAAAGTCCATCAAGAGCTAAATAGAGACACCAACAATATAAAACATAGGACACGTCCACACACCCACCCAAGTGGCAAGTTAGCCATTTTTGTAACGATTAAAAACACTGTGTCCCATATGATGTCAGCTTCTAGTACTGAAGTCTATACCTATTGACAGATAAGTAAAGTATGGCCACTTTTTTACACCTTCAGTAATGCTAAAGCCTCTTTACTCTTCTTCTGGTCCCCTGTGAATTCACCCATTTTTCTGCACTATGCAGCCAACTTCATCGGGGCAATTGCCTCCTCTACTGCCTACTTACTGCCGATGATTGAAGCTGCTTTATGATCAACATATGTACCAGACAGATAAATAATCCAGAAACCCCAAGATTGCTTTTTAATCCATCATATGCTCTGCTTTTCACTGCTGTGGACACATACCAATTGTTTGGTTAACGTATGTCTTTCATTACTGTATTTATTCTGTTTTTTAGGTGTTAAATAACACTTGGGAGGAAATCTTTGATCCAAATTAAGGTCTTACTGGGGACTAACAAATTCTTTGTAGCCCTTCAGACATTGATAAAAGTTCTGATGACCATTGCCAACTTACTCTTTCGTATACCTAAACTAAGTTTGGGATTAAAGTAGGAGCTCTCCATTGGTCAATTATACTATGACTGTCACCTTTAATAGTCAAGATTGTTCCCAACTGCTAACAGACAGTCTTCCTCCTACAGTAACATACCTCTATCATGCAGATTTATTTTTTTAATTTAGATACACCTTTTAATCCATTTTGTGACCATATATATATCACTTTTTGTAGGATGTTTAGGTCACCTCAGTTTTCCCTCACCACACGGTTTCAGAAGGCATTGTTGTGGAGTTGAACTGGTTTTGAGAACAACTGCTCTCTGATGGAGATCCTAACTCTTAATCCCCATGCACGCTTGGTGCAACCTCTTTTCTTTGTCCATTTTACAGGAGCACCATTATAGGTTGCTTAGAACAGTTTGTCGTGTTTATGGTTGTGATATGTTTATTCTGATGTGAACGGATTGCCCTTTTTGTATTACTCAAGTTCACAGCTTTGAAAGAGTTACGGTTCAAGGAGCGAAACAAGTGTCAGCAGTTTTGTTTCTGACCTAATAGCTGTTTTGTAGATAAAAATAAGATAAAAGATGACTTTGCTCAATTTATTGTTAATATGTTTGTCATTTTTCTCTGTGACGTTGTTGTGGTTGTGTTCTTTCTTTACCAACTCTATATTTGCTGGATCCTGTCCTCTTCTGGGAGGGTCAGTACTCCACACCCGAGAGTAGCAGGATGTGTCTCAATAGTGTGTGGATTGTCCTACATCATTGCTACTCAAAGTTTTATTCTACTCATTTCTTTAGGATATTTAATTCATATCACAATTGGCACTACTCTTCCGAGGATAATGCACACACTCAGCAAGCGTCTATTGAAACATGCAGCAGGCTTGGAAAGTGGAAATTAATACCAAGCTAGTTATTCACTGCATGCAACACCAGCTCTCTTAGCTTCATTATCTAAATCACACCTGCCCTTCGTCAATTTTATTCTCGGAAACAGTAAATGCTAATTTAAGGATATAGGACACTTCCATCTCCCGCAACTTTATTTGCACTAATTACTGCTAATAATAGAAATTCTCATCCATACAAATTACTTATATATTCAAATTACATTCTAATAAAATTCTTGAAGCATTATTTAACTCTGGGACCAGAGCTGCTCCACTACATTAACCTAGGGTCAGAAGGCAGTGCAGCGCCACATTTGCTAGGATGTGGTGCTGCAGCTCTCTTCACAAGCACTCGTGGTACTTCAGGCTGCCTGGCTCCACTCACAAAACTTTGCACAAGGTGCAAGGGCCTAGATGTATCAAGCCGTTTGTGAATCGCAAAGACCGAAATTCGCAGAATTTCGGCCTTTGCGAATCGCAAACGGTCTATTTGCATGTTTCGGCATGCATCAAAAATTCGCAAATTAAGAAATTGCAAAAATTTGCGATTTCTTATTTTGCCATAGCATTTAAGGAATCGCAATTTTGCAATTCCTTAAATGCTATGTATGTAGCATTTTTCAATTGCGAATTTTGGTTAAGAAATCGCAAATTAACACCAACTTTTAGTTGTTGTTAATTTGCGAATTCTTTTAAAAATGCACAATTTGGCATTTTTGAAGGTGGCATGTGACACACACACATGCCCATATGGCATGTATGTGCGCCATATGCACACACATGTACATTTCAGGGGTGCAGCAGGGTGTCCTTGAGACACCCCTGCACCCTTGAAATTATTCTCAATTTGCGATTAGCAAATTGCGAATCGCAAATTGAGATTAATTTCACAATCATTCCTATGGGCCTCCTCGCCCATAGGAATGAATGGGAAATTATTCCTTAATTGCGAATTCGCAAATAAGGAAGATTAAGAAATCGCTAAAAAATAGCGATTTTTTACATACATCCCATTTTGTGATTTCTAAATAGCGATTCCTTAAAAATCGCTATTTAGAAATCGCAAAATGGAATCCTGATACATCTGCCCCAAGGTATTTGCATGATGCTTAACATAAGTTTGATACTGGAAGGCAGTACAGAATAGTAAGCTATAACATAATGTAAAGCATTTACCTTATTGTATCAGTGTTCTTCAGAGCAGCACACATGCAAGTTTTGAAATGTTAGGATAAATAAAAGCACCTGCCTCGAGGATGTGTTGTGTTTTTGGGCACAAAACCTTGTCTACTATTGGTAATAAATAGGACTTTTGTCACAAAACAAGAGGAGTAGCATGGGAGTGCCTATGTACCGCGCATAGGAAGCCCCTCCTGATGAAAAAAAACAAAAATTAGCGCAAAGTGCTATTTGCATTACTTTTAGGACTACTTCTAGAGTTCCAAACTATTTCCAGAGTTTTACAGTAGAAAGTAAATAATTTATCAACACTTTGCACTAGCTTGCATCCCGTTTGTGACTTTGCACTGTGGCAAATGTATGATACATCTACCTACCCATCTTTTATAAGATCCAGGCACCAGAATGCACAGTGAAAACTAGCACAACTATCAATAGTGCAGTAGGTGCTCTAGGGTCTGAGGAGCCCACTTCACTATAATTAATGAGTGAATTTTAATATCAAACCAGGAGATGGAGGGCCCAAATTCCCTTCTTGTATTCCGACTCATGGCACCCTTACTTCTCAACCGACCAACTTTTATGCAGCCCTACTAATGCAAAAATTGCATTTGTACCAGCCCCCTGGTGTTAAGATAACTTTTGCCTCACAGGGGACTATCTATGAAACTGTCATGCTTGCACTAGTTGGTCTGTACAAACAGGACTAAATTGCAGTGCAGCAGCTTTTCACTATGAAGGTTTTCCTAGGGGCTCAAAATCGATGGTTCTCTGTCTACAGGGGGGTCGGTATAAGCCACTAATGAATCTTAGTTCAATTTGGGGAATGGTAGGTATAGAGGCCTCTCAGACACACCCACAAACATCCTATTGTGTTGACTAAGTTTGTTACAATAATCATTGGCTAACCATCCTATCTGGGAAGCACTAAAGAGGGTAAAATATACCGAAAGAGTCACTGTGTTGCTGTACCATCATACATGGAGTGGCATTGGTATAATTGTTGCAAAAAAGCAAACACAGTAGCAAGGTTACACATCCTGGTAGTGGTAAACTGATAAATGTATTTCCCTACTGCAAGTCCTAACTCTCCCAGAGGATTACATTGGGTTACCTTATTAAATTTAATAAGTCATAACTTAAGTTTGGAAGTAGGTAAGAAAATGATCTTTACACTCAAATGAAGTGAACTTTAAAACCCTCATTAATGGTAAAGTCAGATTTTGACTCACAATTCTGCAAATGCAACTTTTAGAAAGTTAGCATTTTCTTGTTCTGACCATTTGGTGTCTGCCACCTGTGTCTTGGGTCACATGATTGTGAATAGTTGGCAGATGGCCTTTGTGTATTCCTCCAAGACAGTAAGACAAAGGGGGAGTTGGTGTTGGTAGGATGGGTTGTTCCCTGCCCCACTTACATTTCAAAGAGCTACCTCCAGCACATTCACTTGACTTAACATCAGCCTATCATCAGCACAGACTACGTGAAGGCTTGACAGAGGAAGGAAGAAACTTTTCAGAACCAGATGTAGGGGTAACATAGGGAGCTCCCCCCTCCCTTCAAAGGCTGGCACCTGGCATAAATATTGGGCCTCTTCAGCCACTCATCAGATCACTTCTGCACCTGTGGAAGGCTCGGACGAAAGAGTACCCTGCTGCCATGCTGCTGGAAGAACTGCCCTGCTACTCTGATGCCTGAGGATGGAACCCTGGACCTGCTCCTTGAACCCAGGGCCACCATAGCGACTCCAAGAGCTAGCTGGGTGACCTATTGTTCTGAGTTACAGGGACACAACAAGCTCCAAAAGTCTCATTGCTCTGCCCTGCTGACCTCCAACTGGATCTGCCTGAGTCCTGGTGGCCTCTGCTAGAGTGAGTCCCTGATCCCCAAGAGGTGCCTCTCCAAGTCCTGGACCCATGGCTGGCATCAAAGTTCAAACCTCTACCAAGAAATGTGAATTCCTTAGATTTTGGGCTTTTCACGACCACAATCGGGCCCGTTTGCGCTGAGACTCTGCCATCCCCAACAATCGGCAATGATGAATCTGACTCTTCGCACTATAGCGACAACCGGCAACGTGAGATCTGCACTTCATGCTACAACAATAACAGCCCACAGTGACAACCAATTTTATGGGGGAGGGGGGGTAATAGGCATAACACTAATACATACAAACACATGCACAGTCATAGAGATGCACGCAACAACTTTAAAGACTTTTAAACAAATATTTACCTTCTTCTGGCGACCCAACTCCTGCCAGTATTATGAACTGAGCGAATCTGATATACATTGGTGAACAGCAATGTCTGAGCTGCTGTGGGCATCATGGAAGTTTGTGATTGGTGGTCCTGGGAGGATGGAGGGGCAGGTACGTGCTCATTTCTGGTAGTTGAGGTAGGAGCTAAACACAAGAGCCTCAATGGCAGCCACGGGGGCAAATCTGTATGTTTATGGCAAGGAGAGAGGGAAATGGGTGTGTTTCTGGAAGCCACGGGCAGAAAGAGACAGGCCATTGAGTCTCTCTAGAGTCGAGGAGGTGAGAGAGCAAATGGACGTGAACCTCTATGGCCAGGACAGAGTCAAATGAACATGCCTCTAATGCAGCAGGGAAGGTGGCAGGCTGATGTGCCTCTGTGTGGATGAACAGAGGGTGGATTCGTTTGACATTTCTATGGAGCACGGGAAATGAAGGGATGAATTTGTCTATATCTCTGGCAGAGAATTCCTTTATCCTCCGCCGAGCTAGAAAAAATAGCAGATGGACATCAGACCTTCCAACTCACACAGTGCCACTGTATGTCACACGATATCGGCTCCCATCACCCGGTCACGAGGAGAGGAGCCGACATCATATTGTGTGCACATAATTAGCTGGGAATCCCTGCCGACGACAGGTTTACAGCTAATTGAAGGTTCTGCTCATCCGATGTACATTATGAGGTGTGAAATCTCCCCATGATATCGAGTGCAGCCTCAAAGGTTTTGCTTTCGGTTTTTGTGGGCAGACTGGAGGGGATTTGAGGTTAGAGGGATTTGAGGTAGTGAATTAAAAGTGGCTCAGTACTAAGCCCTGCCCCCCTAGAGGCCCTGTCCCTCCTCCCACACTAAAATGGTTTCACAAGTTGGCAGGTCTGGGACCCCTTGTTTACCATTCTAATTGAGGGGAAGTTGTTTCCTGTGTGGAAATGGTATGCCATCCTCTCAGCCATTATATACAACAGCATTCTGAAACACGCTGCAATACTCACCCATTCTTTATCATACTTATAATTCACTCGATGTACACTGCATTCACACCACACACTTCCCTGATTCTCAACAACTTGACATCATATGACTCCTCTGGCCTCTTCTCTGATTTTTTTTTTTTTTTTTTTTTAAGACCAACGGTCCCAAACTTTATTTAGTTTCACATATAAGTTGGTAATTATTCACACAATGTCATAACAAGGAGTTACAACCACAAATGGTACTCAGCGAGTAGCACATATTGACATGTCAGTTATACATGAGTGAAAATAAACAGTAGCCAGAGGAGATGCATTAGTCCGCAAGCGGCAGTGCCAGGAAATGTCTCGTGCTGCAGTGTTCGCGGCCCGCTGCACTGCAAAAGGACCAAAGTGGTCATGAAAACCAGCAGCCAATGTCTTGAGTCGTGTTCCTCGGTTAGCACAGCAGCAGTCAAAGGCAGGATCATATCCCACATAGTCATATGGGTCGCTGGGTTTCAGTCTCCTGTTCATGGCAGTGTCCAACCGGTGTTGTGTGAAACATAAACAGGGAGGGGAAATCGAGCATTATCATGAGTACAGCATAAACAATCTCTTTGTCAACCAAGAGATTTAACTGGGAATTAAAAGAAGAGGAGAGGGAGAAGCATTTCAACAACTGTTAGACTAGTATTTGCGTGTGCAGTAGTGTATCTGAAACCCTAGCTGTGTGTGGTGCACCCTATGTGGGCCGCGTGGGGGTGGGGACAGTTGAGGATGTGGTGTCGCTGCGACTGCAGGGCGGGGGGGGGAAGGCGGGGGCGGGGAGCGGCAGGGGACATCTCCCGTTGGGTAAGGTCTCAGCGGTCGGGGAAGGTGGTGGGGGGGGGGGCAGAGGGGGGGGGAGCTCGCGTCATGTCCGGACAGCAGTCAACTGGGCCCCCTCTATTCTGTGTCGGGATGGTACTCTATACCGGCCTGGGTGCACGCCCGATGGTACGCGATCAGGGTAGCGTCCCAGTCTTGGGCGATCGGGTACTTCCGTAGGCCCACGGTCTCCTCCCTGTGTAGAGACACACTCTCCGCTCAAGCCCAGTTGCCAAGAGAGCGATGCCAGTCTGCAGGGCGCGGTGGGGTGGCACTTTTCCACCGTTTTGTGATAAGGCGCTTAGCCGTAATGAGTACCAAGTCCCAAAAACGCACCCGTAGCTTGGTCTGCTTGGTTCTTTTGTAGAGTCCCAGCAGGCATACTTCCCACGTCTTGGGGAGGGTATCGCCTGTGGCCGCCGTCAACGTGTCCGTGACCACCGACCAGTATGAGGTGAGGTGGGCGCAACTCCAGAGTGCGTGCAGGAAGTCCGAATCCAAGAGGCCGCATCTGGGACACGCCGACGATGTGAGTCCGAAGTAGCGATTCAGTTTGTCTGGAGACAAATACGCGCGGTGGATGATGTAATATTGGATGGTCTTAAATCGCGCGTTGCAAGGAATATTTCTGGCGCCCGCTAATACCGCGGCCCACTGTTTGTCTGTCCAGTCGGTACCCCGGTCGGTCGTCCACTTCTCCCTCAGTCTGTGGGAGGAGAATTGGGTATGACTGTGCAGTGCTTGTGCTAACCAATGCACTATATGGGAACCATCGCCCATCACATGTAGGTACTGGATGAGCAGATGAATGGACGGCTCGTGGCTCATGTCACCCCATGCCTTCGTTAGCTCACGGAGGAGTCTGGTGTGTGCCAGAAATTGGCCCACTGGCAGATCGGTATCTGCGGCCAAGGACTCGAAGGGCAACAATTCTCCGTCGCTGTACAGGCCGCCCAGTGCGTCCAAGTCTGCCGCAGTCCAACTGCGCAGCTCGGTCGAGGACAGTATGCCAGTGCCCAAGGGAGTCCCTAGTAGAGGTAGGTTCGGAGCATAGGGTACCGTACTTTTGGTGAGTCTGAGGCTCCGCACAAACCACCGCTTCGCGACTGCCACATGGACCTGAATGGGGGGCCGGCCCCGCGTTAGGGGGTGGAAGAGTGTCAGCACCTGCACGGGGGACAGGGTGGTGTCGATCGTGGCCGTGTCCATCAGGTTCTTGCCGCTCAGCCAGTAAGCGACCCATTGTAGCTGGGCTGCTAAGTAATATAGCTCCTGATTGGGAACCGCCAAGCCTCCAGCGTCCGTGGCCGCGTATAGGGTCTTCAAGGCTACCCGGGGTCTCCCTTTATTCCAGACGAGGCGCCTGGTGAGGGTTTCCAGCCCTTTGAATATGCGCGCCGGTACATACACTGGCAGGTTAGTATAATAATAGAGGAGCCGGGGGAGCATTATCATCTTGGTTAGCGCCACTCTGGCCGGCACATTCAGTGGGAGGGAGTTCCAGAACGTGACCTGGGCCGAGAGCGAGGATATGGCTCTCACTAGGTTGCCCTCCAGGAGATCTACAGGGTCTCGATATATTAAGATCCCTAGGTACCTGAATACCGTCGAGTGCCACCGGAGCGTCTCCCCCATCATGCGCACATCACATTGTGGCATCTCGCCACTGAATGCATAGGCTCCCGATTTGGCCCAGTTAACGCGGAGCCCCGACATGTCCCCAAACGTTTGAAAGATGTCCGTGATTGCCGCGGGTATACCGGTGAGGTCTCTGATATATAACAATAAGTCGTCGGCGTACAGAGACACCGAGTGAATGCCATCCCCCAGTGGGATGCCCCAGGTGTCGCCGGAGGTGCGGAGCAGTTCTGCCAACGGCTCCATCGCCAGGGCGAATAATAGAGGGGAGAGGGGGCAGCCCTGCCTGGTACCCCTCCCAATACGGATCCTGTCAGAGAACAACCGCCCAGTCCGGACTCGTACCTCGGGTGCTTGATAGAGGAGCCCCACCATCTGGACATAGGCATCACCCAGCTCGGACTTCTCGAGGACTCGGAGGAGATATGGCCACTCCACCGAGTCGAACGCTTTTTCCAGGTCGAGTATGATGCATCCTGAGCGTGGCCAGGCGGGGGTCGCATACCGTTGGATTCTGAAAAAGCGGCGTAGATTGTAGGACGTGCTCCGGGTGGGCACGAAGCCGTTCTGATCAGAGTGCACCAGTGTGGGGACCAGTGGCGCAAGCCTCCGAGCCAGTGTCGCTGCTAAGATTTTGTAATCGGTGTTGAGGAGTGCTAATGGTCTGTACAAGCCTAGTTCATTCGCTTCTCTACCGGGTTTTAGCAGGGAGACCACGTTAGCTTCATTCAGGGACGCCGGGAGTTCAGCATCTTCCGATGCCGCCTTATACACCCTCAACAGTTCCGGTATTAACACCAGTGAGTAGGCTTTGTAGAACTCAGCCGGGAGTCCGTCAGGGCCCGGTGCCTTGTTATTGGAGAGGGAGAAGATCACCTCCCGTAGTTCCTCACCGGTGAGCGCATCACCCAGCTCTGTCTGGTGGACAGCAGTAGCTGTCGGGAGCTGCAGTGTCGCCAGGTAGTCCGTGATCTCCACCACTGTGGCCCGCAGCCGTGAGCTGTACAAGGACCTGTAATGCGACGTGAACGCTTTGTGAATCTGTTTCTGGGTGTAGACCTCAACGCCCTGGGCTGTGCGGATCGACAGGACCGACGCGGACTGTGCGTCTTGTCGTACCAGCCACGATAGGAGCCTGCCAGGTTTATCACCTGCGTTGTGGGTGCGCGCGGAGTGTGCTACGAAATTAATGTTCTTTAGGCGCTCCATCAAAACAGCATGATCCGCCCTGGCCGAGATCAGCTGGGAGTCATCTCCCTCCGCCGCCTCCCGTTCTTTATCCAGTAGTGCCTCTTCCGCCCGTATCAGATCTCTCTCCACCTGGCCTCGTAGGCCCGCCTGCACGCCGAGGCAGCCTCCCCGGGTCACCGCCTTGAAGGCGTCCCACTCGATTCTCGGGGAGGAGGTCGAGTCACTATTGTCCTCGAAATACTGTATGATCCTCCTGGATATCTCCTCTCGGAATGGGGTGTCGAGCAGGAGATCTGGTTGTAAGCGCCACGTGGGTACAGGTGGGCGAGGGCGCCTCCATACATATACTAGAGTGTGTGGGTTATGGTCCGAGTGCGTCCGTCCTAGGTAGTCAGTGTCTGTCACGGAGGGAATCAGGTCGCGGGACAGCATGTATCTGTCTAGCCTGACATGCAATGAGTGGGCTCCCGAGTAGTAGGAATACACCCGGGCGGTGGGATTTCTGACTCGCCAGGCATCCTGTAAGTTCCACTGCGTTGCCCAATCAAGTAGGGCCCTGGAGGCTGCCTGCACTGGGGCGATTGCCGCTGGGGGGGGACGAGCGGTCAAGGTAGACATCTAGTACGCAGTTGTAATCCCCGCCCAACATCAGGGGTACGTCTGGCCAAGGTGCAACTACTGCCGATAATCGCATGAAGAATTTCCCCTGCTGTACATTAGGTGCGTAGATGGAGGCTATGACAATCTGCTGCCCGTCTAGTCTGCCCTGTATGAAGACATAGCGCCCCTCGGTGTCGACATTACTGTGTGTCAGTGCGAATGGAACCCCGGGCCGAACCCAGATCAGGGTCCCTCGCACAAACGCTGAAAATGTTGTGGCGAATATCTGCCCCCTCCACCTACGGCAAAGCGTGGCTACCTCAGTGGCGACTAGGTGTGTCTCCTGCAGTAGTGCAATCTGGATCTGATGTCTTTTAAGATAGGAGTACACCTGATATCTACGTGAGGGCGTGTGTATGCCCCTGACATTCCAGGTATAAAATTTAACCGTAGCCATCACAGTATTCATTGCGCCCAAGCACCCGCCCCCCCCCCCCCAGCCCCCAGCCCGCCCCGCTCACACACGTACAGCAGCAGTTAACAATGACCATTTCCCCCCCCCCCCCGCCCTCCCCCACAGACCCAGGGATGCACGCTGCAACACTTCAGTGCCAACACTAGTCTCAAAAAGAGGAACTTGAACAGAAACATAATACCAAAAGGGCAACAACAAAACAAGTCGCCGCCCAAACGCTCTATCGAGCTCAATCAATCCGTGAGTTCAATGGGGGGATGACAAAGTACAGCACTTAGGTAGAACAAGTTAGTTTGGTACGCCAAGAGAGCCGTGGTGGCTCCCCTCCACGGGCAGTGGGTCAAAGGGCACCAGAAGTCAGAGGCAGTGCCAGCAGACAGGTCAGAGTTCCCAATGTCACTGGGCTCGGATGGTTAGTCCCAGGGTGGATCTCATCTGTTATTCCCCCGGGGGGGGCACTCACCTCTAGGGGTCCGTCCACCCCACCAAAACTGTGTTTCCGGTGGTGCTCCAGCGGAACAGCTCCGGCTCCCCTCCCGGTGGCCGCGGCGGCTCCGCGACCGTCCGGCAGATGGGGTGGTTCGGGAATAGAGCACAGACCCCGGGGATGGGGCCGGTCGTAGCTACCGGGGTCCCCAGGAGTGCCGATGTGGACCCCCGATCAGGTCAGCCTTGGAAGTGAACAAACTGCTCCATGATGACAGTTGCAGTGGCCTAGCCAGGGCTAGGTTGAGGAGGGTTGCCTATGCTATCAGATCCGACGTTTGGGGTGTGACATCCGGCAGGCCCTCTGTATTCGAATCATCTGGCAGTCCGTACATGTAGTCGTCGTCTTCGCTCCCGCGTGACCGTGGGCTGGCGTTGGAGATCAGGATAGGTGATTGTGATCCGCTGATCTCAGCTGCTATTCGGAGGGCCTCTTGTTGTTCGTTCTGAATTTGCTCCGGAGTGGGGCCGATTTCTGCGTCCAGGGTCGGCGATCCGGCCCTCGAGGCGCGCCGCTGTCTCCGCCTGCGGGTGCCTCGGTTTCGGCGTTGCTCCATCGGCGCAGGCCCGTGGTTCGCGTCCACTCCCGAATCCAGCCAGGTTGCCGCCGCCTCTGGAGTATCGAAGAAGTGGGTCTTGTCCTGTGCCACCACTCTGAGGCGTGCCGGGAACTGCAATGAGTACTTGAGAGCCAGGCACCTGAGCCGTTGCTTCACCGCGAGGAACGATTGACGCTGTTGTTGAACTTGTATGGTGTAATCAGGGAAGAACAGCAACTTGGCGTTGTCTACCTGTATGTCCGTCAGTTTCCGCGTTTCGCGGAGGATGGCGTCCCGATCACGGTAGTTCAACACCCGCATAAGCATTGGTCTCGGGTTGGAGCCCTCCGGGGGCGGACGGGATGGTACTCTGTGCGCTCTTGTGTTTTAGCATAATAGTGAAGGAAGGGGGCCCGGCCAGAGATGACATGTCTGCAAACACGCCCTGTGGCACGTTTTAAGTTGGGGAATTAATTCCTCTTCAACCCTGAGGGTCCCTGGGGTGCAACTAGCCCACCAGGTACCTCCATTAAGCCCCACAGAGCTGAATGTGGCCAACTTAAAACGCGCTACAGGGCATGTTTGCACACGTTTCACCTCAAGCCCCACCCCCTCTCTTCACCACTGTGCAAACACGCCTGTGGCTTGTTTTGAGTTGGGGGAATAACTCTCCTTAAATCCTGAGGGTCCCTGGGGTGCAACTAGCCCACCAGGTACCTCCATTAGGCGCCACACAGCTGTGTTTCAGAGAGGTGTAAAAAGGGGCGTGGCCTCAGAACACCTCTCTGCAACGCAGCTCCCTGGTGCATACTGGAGGTTCCTGGTGGGCTAGTTGGTCCCCAGTTACCCCCTGTATTCAAGAGGAATTAGTTCCCCATCTCCAAACGCGCCAGGTGGCGTGTTTGCAGAGTGCTGCAGGGAGGGGACGGGGGCTCCGCACGATGCCGGTCTTTTTAACAAAAATAGTTTTTAAGAAGTGGGGCTGTGTGGCCCCCCTTCTTTCCCTAATTAACTGGCCCTGGGGACCCCATCCCCCAGGGCCTGCCCTCTACTTTAAAAAAAAAAACTTTACGAAGTACCCGCGTGGCTTATCTCCTTAGGGCATAATCGGCCCTGGAGACTCCATCCCCCGGGGCATGCCCATTTTTTAAGTTATTAACTATTTATTGGAGGGGGGCTGCTAGGCAACCCTTCTCAGGCCATTTGGGGCCCCTGGACCCCATCCCCGGGCCGGCATTTCCTTTATTATTTTATTTTTATTTTTCTAATAGCCCAGGGACCCCATCCGGGGCTGGCCCTCTCTGTTGGAGACCGTGGTCCTGCCGGCTACACGCGTCCTTCGGAAGCCGGCATTGCTTTTCCACATGGGGAGCTGCTAAGATGCAGCTTCCTGTGTGGAAAAGTAATCGTCTTTGGTTTTTGGAAGAGAGAGCAGGTTTCCTGCTCTCCCTTCAAACAACCAAAGCAGTTTGCTATGGCAGGGCAGGAGCAAACTACAGTGTCCCGGGATGGGCACCCCGGGACACTGCAGGAGCCGGCCCCTGGGTCTGGCGGTCCACAGGGCCATCCTCCTACCTTTTTCAATTCCCAGGGGATGGTGTCCCCGGAGCTTGGGGATCCGTCACAGGCCCCCAAATTTAAATACTTAGACCCCACCACAGGTTTATTTATTTCAAAAAAGCCCCGGGGGTAGCTTGGATGCCCCCCACGTTAAAAATTAAAGCCATGGCAGTGGGGGTCCTCGGGCTTGGGGGGGCCTTTGAGCCCCCCAACCAATAATTTCAAAAAGCCCCAGGGTTGGCGGTCCCCGGGGCTCGGGCCCCTTTGGGCTCCCCATCACAATTAAAACAATGCCCCCGGGATTTGTCCCACCCAGGGTCTAAATAAAATAAGTCCGCACTTCGTTTTTATTTTTTTCTTAGCAGGATCCGCGCAGAGATTGTTTTTTAAAAAAAAGTTTGGGGCCCTTGGGGTCCTTGTGATACCCCCTAAGCAGGCCTAGGGGGTAGGGGTTTTTCTACCCTGCCCCCTTTCTACCGAGGTGAAAGATGGCTGCCAACACTTCCTGGTGCTAGGGAGGATCCACGGCCCTAGATATATATTTGTTTTTACTTTTTAATTTCTCAGCAACTACTGAACGGATTTACACCATTTAACAAAAAGGCCTCTTTCTGAACCAAGGGCTACCTTTTTGCCAAACTTGGTGTAATTCCGTTCAGCAGTTCAGGCTGTAGTCTTGTCTAAATTTTACAATGGGAAATTGTATGGGGAAAACATGCTTTGGACCCCCTTTTTTCTCGGCTCCCGCTTGACGAATCACCCCGAAACTTTCAGGATAGGAGCGGACCGAAGAACCCCACGGATTTTGAAAAATTGGAAAATTTTGCGAAGATTCGTCATCCGGCGCCAAAGTTATTGGAAATGGAACGTTGTGATTTCCTATGGAAAATAGGCCCTAACAATAACTACCTACCAGTAGGTAATATATGTATCTATCTATATATATCTATATATATATATATATATAGATATATATAGATATATCAAGCTCACTGGGGTGTCCAAGAATTGAGCGGCACTCGAGCTCCAAACCGCTTGTTCCCCATCAAGCCTTTATTAGGTACAAACAGCACGCATTTTCCAGTCCTTTAAAAAGCAGCAGACCGCTGCCTGGCGCGTTTCGAGATCAACTCTTCCTCAGAGGCAGTGGCGGTCTGGAGAGGCATGTAAGGCTGCAGCTTCCTGATATTGAATTGCTCCGCCCTGAATGAGTCACACTTTGCAGCCTGGGAGTTGCAGTCCTTGTGATTTCATGCCCCTTTCACATAAATGCTTCGATAAAGCCCTCAGTGAGCCCCAGAAAGTGCGTCTGTTTTTATCCATGCTTGTTGCTCCACATGGAAGTCCATTAACATCGGGCTCCGTGGCCCCCGTTTGTGGGGTGGTGCTGCTCGACGGCTGAACCGCCGCCTTTACATCAAGCTCACTGGGGTGTCCAAGAATTGAGCGGCACTCGAGCTCCAAACCGCTTGTTCCCCATCAAGCCTTTATTAGGTACAAACAGCACGCATTTTCCAGTCCTTTAAAAAGCAGCAGACCGCTGCCTGACGCGTTTCGAGATCAACTCTTCCTCAGAGGCAGTGGCGGTCTGGAGAGGCATGTAAGGCTGCAGCTTCCTGATATTGAATTGCTCCGCCCTGAATGAGTCACACTTTGCAGCCTGGGAGTTGCAGTCCTTGTGATTTCATGCCCCTTTCACATAAATGCTTCGATAAAGCCCTCAGTGAGCCCCAGAAAGTGCGTCTGTTTTTATCCATGCTTGTTGCTCCACATGGAAGTCCATTAACATCGGGCTCCGTGGCCCCCGTTTGTGGGGTGGTGCTGCTCGACGGCTGAACCGCCGCCTTTACCTCAAGCTCACTGGGGTGTCCAAGAATTGAGCGGCACTCGAGCTCCAAACCGCTTGTTCCCCATCAAGCCTTTATTAGGTACAAACAGCACGCATTTTCCAGTCCTTTAAAAAGCAGCAGACCGCTGCCTGACGCGTTTCGAGATCAACTCTTCCTCAGAGGCAGTGGCGGTCTGGAGAGGCATGTAAGGCTGCAGCTTCCTGATATTGAATTGCTCCGCCCTGAATGAGTCACACTTTGCAGCCTGGGAGTTGCAGTCCTTGTGATTTCATGCCCCTTTCACATAAATGCTTCGATAAAGCCCTCAGTGAGCCCCAGAAAGTGCGTCTGTTTTTATCCATGCTTGTTGCTCCACATGGAAGTCCATTAACATCGGGCTCCGTGGCCCCCGTTTGTGGGGTGGTGCTGCTCGACGGCTGAACCGCCGCCTTTACATCAAGCTCACTGGGGTGTCCAAGAATTGAGCGGCACTCGAGCTCCAAACCGCTTGTTCCCCATCAAGCCTTTATTAGGTACAAACAGCACGCATTTTCCAGTCCTTTAAAAAGCAGCAGACCGCTGCCTGACGCGTTTCGAGATCAACTCTTCCTCAGAGGCAGTGGCGGTCTGGAGAGGCATGTAAGGCTGCAGCTTCCTGATATTGAATTGCTCCGCCCTGAATGAGTCACACTTTGCAGCCTGGGAGTTGCAGTCCTTGTGATTTCATGCCCCTTTCACATAAATGCTTCGATAAAGCCCTCAGTGAGCCCCAGAAAGTGCGTCTGTTTTTATCCATGCTTGTTGCTCCACATGGAAGTCCATTAACATCGGGCTCCGTGGCCCCCGTTTGTGGGGTGGTGCTGCTCGACGGCTGA
Source organism: Lissotriton vulgaris (assembly GCF_964263255.1). Classification (NCBI taxonomy): domain Eukaryota; kingdom Metazoa; phylum Chordata; class Amphibia; order Caudata; family Salamandridae; genus Lissotriton; species Lissotriton vulgaris. The sequence continues at coordinate 1,068,092,833 of NC_141698.1, read as the reverse complement.
ACCGCCGCCTTTACATCAAGCTCACTGGGGTGTCCAAGAATTGAGCGGCACTCGAGCTCCAAACCGCTTGTTCCCCATCAAGCCTTTATTAGGTACAAACAGCACGCATTTTCCAGTCCTTTAAAAAGCAGCAGGCCGCTGCCTGACGCGTTTCGAGATCAACTCTTCCTCAGAGGCAGTGGCGGTCTGGAGAGGCATGTAAGGCTGCAGCTTCCTGATATTGAATTGCTCCGCCCTGAATGAGTCACACTTTGCAGCCTGGGAGTTGCAGTCCTTGTGATTTCATGCCCCTTTCACATAAATGCTTATATATATATATATAGATATATATATATATGTCTCAACACTCCAGTTTCAAAGAAACTTGCTGCACTCACGGGGTCCCTTTTAAATAACTTTATTTGAAGGACGCGTTTCTGCGGTATGCCTTCTTCTGCTTGCTTCATAAATAAGACATCATTGGTATGATTGTGCTTTTAAGGTCATACCTGGATCTTCATTGGTCCCTGCACAGAAACAGGAGAGAGGATTAGGCGATCATGGGCCAATGGCAAGCCCCATTTCAGATTTTACATATCATCGACGTACTTTGGTATTTTCAATATTTAGTTCTTTAACTGCATGCCAATGTCAATGTTCTTTTTCATATTGCGCCCCCAGATGGGCACCCCCGAACCACACACACACATCCTCCTGTTCTGGCCATTTACGCTGTGGTGACGGTGATCTAGCGGGACCCCTCGTCAAACCAACAGGGTTCTCAGCACGTCACGCAGGAGTTGGCAGATAGCCGTAACTCCAATATATATATATATGAACTTCAAAGGGCCAAGTATAATTTAGGGCCCCCTGCTTAGAAAACTCAATGCATTTTCTATTTTTAGCTTATTCAGGCCCTCAGCAACTACAGTCAGATCATTGACAACCCTCTTTGTGGCCAGCCAAAATCTGGTCCCAACCCTGGAACAAACAGTCTCCCTCTGGCTGGCCAGCACCAGAGAAGTAGAAAAACAAGCAGACTCAACAAGCTCTATGAAGAAGAAGTGGCATTAGGCTGTGATTGCACTGGACCAACAGAGGCTCTACATGGACAGTTTGTCGTGGAGGGAGCATCCAATGATGCATTGAACTGCACATTGACACCTCAGCGCAAGCAGTCTCCTGCTGGATTGCACCAAAAAGCACAAAGACTAGTGATTTGGCCAAGCCTTCTGTCCACAATGTGTGATGTAGCTAGTCTGTCAGCAATAATATATATCAAACGAGAGAGAGAGGAAAGTCTGTCAGCACCATTCGGCCATACGGTGCCAATGGGTGCTTTAGATTTTTGCACTGCCTGTGCTGAACTGGACTGGTATTCAAATCAGGTGACAGTGGCTAATATGGCACCTGTCCGGCAGCAGCTCCACAAGGATGCTGCAGTCACAGAAGGACCGCACAATGCAAATATTTATTTCACAGCATGTGGCACATGCAGCATAAAGACAAAGACCTGTGTAGATGTGAGTGTTTTAATTGTAAGTATATGTGCTAAAAGTATGTATTATTTTTGTACTATATGTTCGAATTTTTTTTAAGTAATGAATGTTATGGTATGTAATTTTTGCGTAATTTTATTCTGAAGCGGGTTGTGGGTTATAGGGGAATAGGGTGGGAAGTAATTTAGTTATAGTAAATTAAATATTAGTTTTTAGGAATTATTAATTACTAGCTTACCCGTTGCACTTTGCTGCGATCTCAGAAGAAAGGAAATTTAAGGAAACTTGTTATGATAACATTCAATTTACATTGTGTCATTTTTATTGAAACTTATTCATTTTAATATGGAAAACATTTTAAAGTGTTGTTTTAATTCTGTTTATTTATTCAAGTGCTTGTGGATACACAGTATTTTTTGTTTTTCAGTCTGGTGCGTACACAAATAAATCAGAAGGTTTTCTGACGCATGAGCTGGCTACATACAGTTGTCCATGTGAGAAGCACGGATTCTCCAAATCTAGTCCACACACTTGCAGCAATTTTCCTTGTGCTTTGTTGATGGTATTGCAAAAGCGAGTCGCACCGGAAACTGTAAACGTTCAGTATTGGAAAGATTATGAGGGCCCTGGGGAGCCGTGAGGCCGATATTTAACAAATGTTTCTTTTTTTTTTGTCAGAAACTTTCGCAGGAATGTACTCAACAACTTCCCAAAGATTCATGCCGATCGGATGAATGGTGTAGTAATGCATAAAGTACAAACAGACATTCATACATTCATTTTTATATATATGGATTTTTTTATTTAATTTTGCCATTTAGTTCTGTAGCGGGTTGTGGGTTTATAGGGGAATAGGGTGGAAAGTAATTTAATTGTTATTAAGTAATTATTTATTTTATTTATTAGTATTGATAATTGTTTTATTGTTAATTACTTATTAATTGGTAATTTATTTTTATTAATTGGAAATTATTTTTTATTAATTGGTAATTATTTGTTATTAATTGATAATTATATTAATTGTATTAATGTATTTTTCGGAGCAGGTTGGTGGTTTATAGGGGAATACGGTGGGAAGTAATTTAATTGCAATTAAGTAATTATTGAAATTATTTTTTTGTATTGATAATTAATTTACTCTTAATTAATTATTAATTGGTAATGTTTATTACTACGTATTATTTTTGGTTTTGAATTGGTTGTTAATTAATTATTATTAGGTAATTAGTTTTAATGAATAATAGTTATTGGTATGTATAATTAATTATTATTAAATATTTTGTAATTGGTAATTAATTTTAATATTTTTTATTGGTATTGATAATTCATTTATTTTTAATTAAATATTAAATCATTACTTTCCCTACTGTTGCACTCTCTGGAGTGGTAATAGTAATTGTTACTCCTATGCTATCCAACACTTTCCCTTCTGTTGCACTCTCTGGAGTGTGAATATTAATTTTTGCCCCCTATGCTATCCAACACTTGCCCTACTGTTGCACTCACTGGAGTAGGAATAGTAATTTTTACTCCTACGCTATCCAACAGTTTCCCTACTGTTGCACTCTCTGAAGTGGGAATAGTAATTTTTACCCCTACACTATCCAACGCTTTCCCTACTGTTGCACTCACTGGAGTGGAAAAAGTATTTTTTACCCTCCCGCTATCCAACGCTTTCCCTACTGTTGCACTCACTGGAGTGGGAATAGAAATTGTTACCCCTACGCCTTGCAACACTTTCCCTACTCTTACACTCACTGGAGTGGGAATAGTAATTTTTACCCCTACGCTATCCAACGCTTTTCCTACTGTTGCACTCACTGGAGTGGGAATAGTAATATTTACCCTCCCTCTATCCAACGCTTTCCCTACTGTTGCACTCACTGGAGTGGGAATAGCAATTTTTACCCTCCCTCTATCCAACACTTTCCCTACTGTTGCGCTCACTGGAGTGTGAATAGTAATGTTTACCCTCCTGCTATCCAACGCTTTCCCTACGGTTGCACTCACTGGAGTGTAAATAGTCATTTTTACTCTCCCGCTATCCAACGCTTTCCCCACTGTTGCACTCACTGGAGTGGGAATAGCCAATTTTACCCTCCCGCTATCCTACATTAAAAATATGTAATATTTTTCATTAATATTAAGTTAATATATATATATATATATATATATATATGAATTTAAAAAAATGCATGTTTATTTTTTTTAAACTTACATTAATTATTTTTTAATTTTAAGGTTATTTAAGTATTTTTAAGTATGTTTCAGTTCATTATATTTATTATTTCATTAATTGTACATTACTTTTAAGACATTTTAAAAATTCGATATTTTAACAAACTATGGGGCATATTATCAAGGGGGTTTATCTCCGCTTTTTTGGCTTTAAAAGCCAAGAAAGCGGAGATAAAATTATCTCCCTATTACCTAGCTGTCGCTAACACCAGTTAGCGACGGCTAGTAGGATATAGCGACCATCTTGGGCCCCACTTTGCATGTCAGTGATATTTATCACTAATGACATGCAAAGTGGGCGTGCCAAGATGTTAGCGACTGGAAACAGTCGCTAACATCGCTATCTCCTATTACCAACTTTTGGAGATATTCGCGCTAAGCGCGAATATCTCCAAAAGCTAACACCTGCAATGAGCAGTTCTTAGCCATGTTATCCAATGGGAGGTGGATAACATGGCTAAGAGCATTAGCTCGGTAATGCATGAATATCGCTGACATTTCAGCTATATTCATGCATTGCGGACGATTTTTATCGCATTTGCGATAAACCTTGGTAATACCAAGGTTTGTCTGCAAATAAAAAATCGCCGTAGCTCAGCGGTAAATTTTTGTCTCTAGCCAAGCAATAGCGATAATTATCGCTATTGCTTGGTAATATGCCCCTATATTATTTACAACAATATTTTGGATTCGATATTTTTTGTACTTACCTGTTTGTAGATAGGAATCGATATTCTGGCATTCTATATTTTTTCCTTGATGTTTTGGCAGGTCTATAGTTTGCTTCTCGATATTCTGTCTGTAATCCATATAGGATAGCAACAGATTAGCCCAAACTGCTTTATTACGTCCTCTCTAAAAAGGGAAAACAAGCAGCCACTGAGCCTTTTCAGTCCTTACTAAAGCTTCATCAGTGGGGAGTTGCTTGAGTCCTTAGAATAGCCCCTTGCTCGACGAGAAAAAAAAGTAATAACTAATGGATTGGCCTGCTTGAATTAATCATAGGCACTGGTAATACTCAATGAATTCCATTGTTTCCTATGTACTGTGTCACTACAAACAGGTATTAACTGTATGCATATCAATCTTAGTGCCACCCCAATAGGAACGGTCGAAACTGATAGGCTACGCCCTCTCTGAACAGTAACTCAAGCAACCACAGATATATTTCAACCTTATTGACCTCACTGATGAAAAGTAACTGGAGTCCAGTACCAAAAAGATTGAGGGGCATATTATCAAGGGGGTTTATCTCCGCTTTTTTGGCTGAGTCCCCTAATCTCTTGTAAGGTTTCTAGAAACCTTCACACATTCCCCGCAGAATAGGGTAAGAGCAAGATTCGGATTCGAATGCTGAAAATCTTGCGGCGGACCGGTACTCCATGTCATGTTTCAGAGGCGTCTGTGACATAACTGATGACTCAGTGCTCAGGTGCCCGTGCGGCTAGTTCTTTGGCTGCCAAAATTGGTCACATTGGAAGATCAAGATAGAGTTGGTCCTGAAGGAGGGGGAAAAGTTAGACTTCAATTTATCCCAACACATCCTCCAACTGATCATTATCCATGATGCTCTCAGACTAGGAGGACCAAGTAATTATTTGTCCCACTTCCTGCTTCAAATTTCCATGGCCTCAACAGCCAACCAGGAAGAAGTGCTTCCACCAATAAGAAATATTTCAAAGGTGTCTATATCCTAGATATATCTATAGCTATATATCTATATATAGATATAACTAGGATAAAGACGCATTTGTTATATATATATATATATATATATATATATATATATATATATATATATATATATATATATATATATATATATATATAGAGAGAGAGAGAGAGAGATAGAGCGATAGAGAGATAGAGCGATAGAGAGATAGATAGATAGATAGATAGATAGATAGAGCGATAGAGTGATAGAGCGATAGAGCGATAGATAGACAGATGGATGGATGGATGGATAGATAGATAGATAGATAGATAGATAGATAGATAGATAGATAGATAGATAGATAGATAGATAGATAGATAGATAGAGCGATAGATAGATAGATAGATAGATAGATAGATAGATAGATAGATAGATAGATAGATAGATAGATAGATAGATAGATAGATAGATAGATAGATAGATAGATAGATAGATAGATAGATAGATAGATAGATTTCCTTCTCTCTGGCTCACAGACCTTAGACAGGATATGCATGGAGCACGACATGTACCAACCATTCGTGCGTATTGTCATCAAGAGATACACATTCTGGTATACACAATTTAGGCATCAAGATGGCTAGAAAAGGCTGCTTCCTGATTGGCTGAGGTCTTCCCTTAGTGCTTCTGTAATTGCCAATTTTAAATGGTCAATAATGATTGCAGGTGTAATTTGTTTCCCAGGATCTTAGGCAATCTGAGGCACAGATGACCGCAGGCGCGAGACAGCGACGCCTCATTACTGTATCCGCCTTTGCATTTGTCACCATCACTGCACATTTGCAAAAATCCAATATGTTCACGTCTGAGGTCTAATTTTTGAGACAGAGACATCGTGATTGGAATTCTGGACACTGTCCAGCCAAGGCGGCCACTAAGTGGATATATTTGAGACTCCATTAGGAAAGACAATCCTATTGTGTGCTTTGTGGTGCTTGCATTAAACATCATTATTCACGGGCGTGCATGCAATCATGATACCCTAATCCAGGCTATTACACAGAGGCAGATGGGGAAACACAAAGGCTCTGCCTTCTGCTCGTGACTAAGTCATTTGCCTGCACATTTGAAAGGGATGTGGCTGGAAAAGCAGGACAATGTCTGATTCATTTGGACACTATTCCCATTTATTAAGAGGTTCCTATTCCCTGTTAGGGGTTCCTTTCAATTTGATTGTAAATTTGACAGGTTACTTATATATCTAAAAGACTAACAAGGGTATTCTCACCAAAAACGCTGGGGTGAAAAATATACATAATGGTGATGCTTTTCGTTTTATTTCCTGTTCATCTTGTCGGCATTATAAATATATTCAACTGATAAAATCTGACGAAACAAGCTCTGGCCAAGCCAATAGGTCTGACTTGTATTTTGAGTGTTACTAAAATATAAAAAGGCTACTGCAGTGAAAAAAACGCAAAACAAAATATAATTGCTTTCTGGATTAAATGCACCAATGGGATAAACAAGTCAATGTGTTAGAATTCGGTGTACATCTCAGGCGTAAAACAGTCCCTCAGACGTTGCAATGGAAGATCTCCAAAGGACCGCATGAAACATCAAACAACAAACAACATGAGGTCAGAGAGAAATGCTTCTCCTGGTGGAGACAAGGCGTTCGTTGAAGAATTGGTAACAAGAGGTCTTGCATACATCTGCATTGTCAAGCCAGACCTAAATACAGCGAATGAACGAGTGCATTGTGGTACAGAGTGATGAAACATTCCCTACTTAACACATTACATACTCTCAATGGCTCGTAACAAATCACAAGCAGATATTGTAAAATATCCTGTTTTTAGTGAACGTTAGTTTGCTTTATAGAGGATACCATAGAGTGAATCCTCATCAAAAGCACGTGCTCACACTCCCATGAGTCAGAACCAAGCCAGGCTTGCTGGCACAGTGCCTTTAATAAACCTTCCTTTCCTTTGGTCTCCTCCTGTGACAATGTGAGTCATCTATTACACAACAATTGCAGATTTCGATAGTCCAAATCGTCATTTCCCAATACATTATTGTAGTTATGCATGTGGTTAACATTTTCTCACATTTTATATCCGTGCGCCTCCTAATGCATATTTCATTCTATGTATTGCTCATCAGAGGATCGTAGCAGTGCCGATTTAGAAGCAGATAAATGTTTGTTAGACTTAATGGTTCGCTACCAGTTCAAATAACAATATGCTCTGTAAAGGAACATTTACTTCCTAAAAAACATAGGGCCATATGTAGGTGGCCCAAATACCGGTCGGTAACGGTGAAAATATACCGATTCCTTAATACGATTCCTAATTGGCCTTGCATTTAAGGAATCGGTAATACCGATTCCTTAAATGCAATGTAGGAAGCACTTTTAAGAGTGCTTTTGGGCCTTAGGAATTCGTTAATTACCACCAACTTCAAGTTGGTGGTAATTACCGAATACCTTTAAAAAAGCACATTTTTGCTTTTTTTAAAGTGCCATGTGGCACACATCCATGCCCTTAGGGCATGAATGTGCGCCACATGTGCACACATGCACTTTCAAGGATGCAACAGGGTGTCCTTTGGACACCCTGGCACCCTTGAAATACCTCCCAGTATTATCGATTCGGTAATACCGAATTGGTAATACCGAATGTCTTCACATTCATTCCTATGGGCCTCCAAGCCCATAGGAATGAATGGGTAGGTATTCCTTATTACCGAATCAATATTATCGATTCGGTAATAAGGTATATTAACAATTCAGTATTTTTTACCGAATATTTACCTACATCACAAATACTGAATTCTTAATACCTAATCAGTAAAATTCGGTATTAACACCTTCGCTGCGGCGGCTATTCCGCCGCAGCGCTAACGGTCGCGGGGGGGAGGGCGCGTGGCTCACCTGCGCGGGTGACAGAACCGTTCCGTCACGGCTCGCGGGTGAGCTGTGCTTGTGACGGAACGGTTCCGTCACGGCCCCGCCCGCTTAATGAAACGCGCTGCGCAGGCACGAAATCAGTGCCACGCAGGCGCGGCGAGTGGGCCGTGACGGAACGTTCCGTCATGAGCACAGCCCACCCGAGGGGTGTGACTGAACGGTTCCGTCAATAGCGCCGAAAGGGTTAAGAATTCCGTATTTGGCAATTACCTACATATGGCCCATAGGGCATTAATACGACTAGCTGTAGTTATGCTGGAGGTCAGTGGACCGTCAGACAGGCGGTCCTCCTGCCATTTCCGACTATAGAAGTCGGACCTTCACAGAACCACTGCCACCGCCAGTGATCCACGATCTCTTGCGGTCTTGCAATGGTGTGAGGCTTGTAATATGATGGCAGTGCCGCTGTGGCACCGCCAAGCATATTACTAGTTTCCTCACTGCCACAGTTTTTATGGTGGTGAGCCTGCAATGAAAAGTGAGGCAGTGAGGAACCAACGGGAGCTCTCCACTGCCCCCTGTTGCCTCAGGGCCGTGGGGTGCATGCAGGGGGGCACATGTTGTGCCCCTATGTATGCATGTACCTCAGTTTCTGTGGGGCATGGACTTGACTGTCCATGCCCTGCAGGAACAGCATTTGCGCTCCCATTGTAGTGCCTTTTTCATAGGCACTGCCATGGGACTGCCAAAGAACTGCCCGTCAGAGACTAAAAAAGTTGTGATGGGGTGGCGGTTTCTTATGGCTGTGGTGGTCTTGGAGCGGGCGGCAGCATGGCGGCCCAGCTTCAAGACCGCCAAAGTCATAATAAGGCCCATAGGCCCCAGCCTGCAGGAAACAACATGCATTGGCAATCCCAATGAGTCTGGTCTTTTGTCACCCTGAGTGGGACGGGTATGCCCAGACGTGGGTCCCTTACTCTCCATGCTACTGGAGTCAAGCTACCCTGGCTGATGAGGGGCGAAACCCCGAAACCAGTCCAAGGATGCTTGTTTCCAGTCCAGGCAGGACCTGGCCTGGCAGTTCGGGCTGGACTGTTCCCATTGGGTGCAGGGTCAAGACCGATTTGCAAATGGCTGGGTTCAAACTGGAATGGCAGGGGGACCAAAAAAACTATAGATTCAGGCCAGATCTCTGCACTGGGGTGAATGTACAACTTTGTTCTGCATTCTGTCCATCAATCGGTTTTGTTACAAGATTGGTGACACCATCTTGTAAAGATATGCATGTACATATGTCATCACACTCTGCAATTGTAGTGTAAGGACACATACGTGTGTACGCATCATCACACATTTTTTTGCAGCTACTACATCATTAGCATAACACCTTTTTTCTCTTTTTGCTAAATACCTTCAACAAAAAGCATTAGCAAAGCCAATAGGTCTGCACGGAAAACAAAAACCGAGACCAGTTCACTTTACAGATGCTTGTTGATTTTGTTTCGCTGCAGCAGGCTTTTTTAATGTTTTAGTATGAAATCGTAAGTGAGTCACACATAACATACATGTGCACATGTATGTTTGTACACACATCCTTAAAGGTGCACAATGCAGCTTTTTAAAACTAAACAAGCATTTAAAAAGCCAATATGTCTGGCTTTAGTCTGCTAACAGATGGGTATATAGGGAAGCCCAAATCCCGTTTTCATGCATTAGCACATTAATGGACGACCTATTGGATTTGCCAAGGGTTGTTGTGGAGGGCAATTTATGCACCTGTCCGTGTAAACCTGCACTATCCTGTGATTTGGTCCTTGGTCTTGCTATGCGCCAGCGAGAACAGCAAGCCTTGCTATTTTTCAGCCATTCATAAAAAGAGGTGATGGCTGCAAATGTGGGAAGAAGGAGGGAGTTATTTTACCAAGAAAAAAGATTCCTAAAAGAACATCTGTCTCGGCCATCGTGAAAGGGATAAAGAAATTTCGGCTGCAATCATCATTTTCCCGCTTCCTGATGAGAAGCAGGCTCGTCTCTTTACCTTCCTCTCGGTTCTTCTTTGCACTGATTGCTCTTACGCCTGGCTAAGCTCTGCCTAGGACAGCAAGCTATTTCAGGGAATGACTGCTCTTTCTCCTTCAACTGTGCACGTGACACACGGCGAGGCGCCTGTTTTTGGCAGAGCAGCGCATTTTTAGGTCTGGCATTAGCCAAGACCCTTTGATTTTACAAAAAATGCATAATATGCTTACATATAGGGGCTTTCAGCTACCTCTCTTCACCCATTGGTCGGTTGTTGTGTCATTAACATTTTGCTTCCACCCCCTACAGCAAAAGCATGGGGCAGTGGGCAAGCCTACTGAGTGACCGCATATTGCTCTCTCACAAGGAATGCATCCTAGTGTTTTTACTCCATAATTACTTTAATGCTGCCCTTGTGTTTAGAGCCTGATGTGAGAGCCGGGCTCTTCTAATGCACATTCCATCGTTATCAGACCCCGGGCAGTCGCGACCATTCGCAGTGAGAAAGCTGCTGCTCGAATAGAAAATCTATGCAAGCTGCAGCAAAATCAACTTTGGAAGCAGCGCCCTCTGGCACGCTGCATGGTAAAGTTCATGATGCTTTCTCAATGTCATCCCACTTTCAATGGTGAATGGGTGTAGGTAGTCTGCCACCTGGAAAAACCTACTAGACCCAGATAGTTCTGAAAACTAGACATCCGAGGGAGACCGAGGTCGATGGAGTCACCTCATAAGGGCTTCCATTTACCTTGGTTTGATTTGTTCCTGTCACAGGCACTAGGCCCAGCCACACAAGTGGGGTGGGGTTTTTATCGGAACAAGTGGGATAACACTGGTGGTAGGAATATTTTGGATTCCTGCGACTTCCAGCAGTTTTCATCACAGAAATGTAAGGAAAATGCTTCATGTTAGGCATAGTTTGAGGTTTGCAGGGCATTGTGGGTAAGAACACGTTGTAGGATTCACACGAGGCGCACCATATTAGATTCCCCTAGGTGGCTAATTTAAAAAAATGTGCATGTTAGGTTTCCTTAGGTGCCAACTGAGCTAGGGCGCAAAATCCACAAATACCCATCTTACAAAAAAAGGGTCTGTTTTAAGTGGAAAAATTGGATGTATCCGTATTGGGTTTTTGGGCGTTTCCCTTCGTGTGAACTAGGAAAGGGAGGTACCATGTTTATTAGGAGACTAGTGGTGAAGGTCACAGAAACCACAACACCCTTGTTTTCGCTAGGTGTCTAGTTTAAAAAAAATGTATAGGTTTACTAGGTTTCCTGTCTATGGTACTAGGTCTACCCACAAAAGTAAGGTACCATTTTTATCAGGAGACTTGGGGAAATGCTAGGCAGAAGGAAATGTGTGGCTCCCCACAGATTCCAGAACTTTCCATCACAGAAATGTGATGAAACTAAGGGGCATATTAGCAAGAACCTCGTTAAAATTATCTCAGTTTTAGCGGCAGGAAACTGCAGCTAAAACGGCAATAATGGGCTTGCTAATATGCTCTATAGAATTCCAATAGAAGCCAAGGTTAGATGTGCAGGACAACTAACCTGGGCTTCTATTGGTATTCTATAACACATATTAGCAAGCCCATTATCGACGTTTTAGCGGCAGTTTCCTGCAGCTAAAACAGCGATAATTTTAACGAGGTTCTTGCTAATATGCCCCTATGTTTTTAAGTCATAGTTAGCGATTTGCAAGGACTTACGGGTTACAAAACCTGGTGAGAGTTATGCAAGTCACCTCACTCTGGATTCCCATAGGTGTTTATAAGTAAAGGTTTGCTACCTTTCTCTAGGTGCTGGCTAAGCTAAGGCCCACAATCCACAGCCATCCAACTTGCAAAGAAAGCATCAGTTTTGAGTGGAAAAATGTGATGTATCCATATTACGTTTTGGGCCATTTCCTGTAGTAGTTACTATGGCTCCCCACCCAAGGGAGGTATCATTTGTATTGGGAGATGTGAGGGAATACTAGGTAAAAGGAAATTTGTGGCTCCCCACAGATTCCAGAACTTTCCTTCACAGAAATGTGAGGAAAATGTGTTTTGTAAGTCAACGCTAGAGGTTTGTAAGGGATTCTGGGGGAAAAAACCCTGGCCAGAGCCACACAAGTCACCACACACTGGATTTTCCAAGGTCTCTAGCTTTAAAAAATGTACAGGTTTGTTAGGATTCTCCGGGTGCTGGCTGAGCTAGAGCCCAAAGTCCACAGCTACCCATATTAGAATCAAAAAGTTCTGTTTTGCGTGGAAAAATTTGATGTATCCATGTTGTGTTTTATCACAATTTTTGTCTCAGGCACTAAGTCTACCCACACAAGTGAGGTACTATTTTTATTTGAAGACATGTGAGAGGACAGAATAGTAAAACATTTGTGATTTCCAATTGCATTTCACTGCAGTTGTGCCTTCCAAATGTAAGCCTGTGTGTAAGAAAGAAGACATTTTGAAAAATACCCTCTAATTCATATGCTTGTACAGGTACCCACAAATTGAGAAATGTAAAAAAAACTATGGCTCCTACACTCCATATATTATGCCCATTTCAGAAATGCATAGGTTTCCTTGATACCCATTTTTTACTCTGCTTATTTCACCAAATGAATTGATATATGCTCGGTACACAATGAAATATCATTGAATGATGCAGCTCAATTGTTGGCTCTGGATACCTTAGGTTCTTGGAGAACCTACAATCCCTATATATCCCGGCAACCAGTAGGGTCTAGTGGACATAGTGGTATTTTGCTCTTGCAAATCGGCCATTGTGACAAAAAGTTGTAGATGAAAACATTGTCTGTTTTTCCATACTTATTTTCAATATTTCTTTATTTCAACAGTTCATTTATTTGGGAAGTATATGGGAGATCTACATATATGATCCCTTGCTGAATTTGGAATGCTGTCTACTTTTCAGAAAACTGTAGCTTGCCCGGAACACACATTGGCTACACACCAGTTTCCTCCATAAACTGAAAGTTGGTTGATAGAAGACAAAATAGGAAATAAAGTAGGCTACATCTTTGAAAAATGCCCAAACTGTGGCAAAAAAGTAGATTTTTCCATTCAGTACTGAATGTTCCTGAAGGTTGTAAAGAGGGTGACTTTAGCACAGCAAAGCTATCAACATTTTTAGGAAAAAAAGCAGAAATCTTTATCCAGAGCACTCTTTTCCCATTTTTCTCCAAAAACTAAAAATGTTGCTATATTTTGCCTATTTATCTGGTCCCCTCCAGGGCAATCAACAAACCATACTTTTAGAATCTACAGGATGTTGAAAACAAGAGTGTAAACATGGCATGGACACCTTATGTGGAAACAGGTTATAGAGCCCTATCTCAAATAGCCAGAAAAGGGCTCATCACTTGGGGTGTGGGAGTCGGGGGGGGGGGGTGGGGGGAGATTTAAGCCTCAGCAGTTGAGGGGTTAATTCACCACCAGACACTCCCTGCCAATTTTATTAATTTTTGCAGGTTCCTGCTTTCTCCTTTTGTGATGGTTTTGCCATCTTTCTCTCCCTCTGTCTTTCAGTTGTGTTTGTTTTTCTCTCACTTGCACTCAGAAAACGTGTGCTAAAGGAAATAAATGCCGATCCCTACAAATAAGAGCCACTGGCCCCCTCTCGTAAGCACTATTATAGCAGACTATGGACAACCATGTTCCTAAATTGGATTTGAAGAGGTTGCACTTTTCACTAAGTGGACATGTTGTTACTAGGGGTGTGTGATATTGTGAAGTCCAAGACCTTGCAAAGTGATTTTTCTACATGATACTCGGGGCTAAGGGCGCACCACTTAGCAGGCTGCTTGCCTGCCAGTGGCACTATATACAATCTCATTCCCCGCTGACTGATGTTCCAGAGTGGGGAGTGCAGCTGCAGGACATGTAAGGCATGTGACTGCCTAGTGGCGACTATTTTGTTTGTTTTTTCTCTCTGCCACTTGGAGGTAATAGAATCCTCATTGATAGTGGAGAGACCTAGGGCTAGATTACGAGTTTGGCAAACCATAGGACAGCCAACCCCGTGGTGGTGCGGCGGTCACTACTGCACCAGAGGTCAGACCACCAAATTATTATTTCAGTGGTCGGACTGCCATGGGACCGCACCAACCATCAGGGATCCACGATCCCTGGCAGTGGTGCGCTGGTGTGAGGCCGCAGTATGCTCGGCGGTGCAGCCTCACCACGCATATTATGAGTTTCCTCACTGCCAGCGGTCTCATGGCAATGTTCACGCATGTACTTGTTGGCGATGAGGAAACTAAGGGAGCCCTAAAGGGCACAGCTGGTGCTTCAGGCCATGGGAATACATGCAGGGGGGCACATGTGTGCATGCTCGCCCAGTTCTTGCATGGCATGCACTTAATATTCCATTTCGTGCAGGAAATTGCTTTGACGTTCCCACTGTGGTGCCTTTTTTAAAGGCACTGCTGTGGGAACGCCAAAGGACAGCTTGCCAGACAACGTATAAAACTCATAATCTAGCGTGCGGCTGGTGGTTGAGGTTGGAGGTGCGGGAGCAGGGTGGTGGCGTGCCGCCCCACTCCTTCATTGCCAAACTCGTAATCAATCCCAAAATGAGCAGCATCTTGAGGTCCTGTTCATTTTAGGGGGAATATCTGACTGCAGGGAATGGATTGAAGTGAGATTTTGTCTCCCGCGAAGCCTGGAAACTTCACTCCTTATCGTGAAGGGTCTATTTTCCCCAGTCGCCAGAATTCATGAACGTGAGGTATCACTCCGCTTCCACTTACTGAGTTAGTGGCTCTTCCATAGCTTAGGACACACCAACAACTCTTTAACCTGAATTTACATCCAGAGCTTGCTAAAATGTAGTTTTATATCCAAAAAGCTGTTCTTTTAATGGGGATTATTGTTTGGGGATAAATTATACCACTTTAACCATATAAATTGCTCTTAGATTTTGCAATGTTTCATGTTTTAAAGGGATATTGTTAATCCATACTAATATAATAAAGAGAGAGCCCAAACCTTTGAGGCGGGTAATCCCACAGCACCAATCACAACATCCAATACAGCGTTGGAAAGGGCAGTTGCAGCAGAAGGACATAGGCTATGCAGACGCCCACCATATACATTTAAAAGGTAAAAGAACCGTGCCAGCAAAGTAGTCCCTTGTGGGCGTGTCTGCGTTGTGCTGTGGGCGTGTACTGGGGGCGTGGCAAACGCTGGGGGCGTGTGGTACGGTCTGCCCTTCATGCCATGTCTCATATGGTGTGCTAATCCCACCTTACTCCCTTTAAATACCCCTGCACTCCATAATCATAACCCACCCTTACTCCTTAAAATACCCCAACACCCTTAAACACTAACCCATCTTAACCCTATAAATATACACTGTACCCCATAATCCAAACCTATACCTAAACCCTAAAAATACCCCAGTACCCCAAAACCCAAACCTAGCCCTGAACCCTATACATACCCCTGTACCTCAAAACCCAAACCTACCCCTGAACCCTAAAAATACCCCTGTACCCCAAAACCCAAACCTAGCCCTGAACTCTTAAAATACCCCTGTTCCCCAAAACCCAAACCTACCCCTGAACCCTAAAAATACCCATGTACCCCAAAACCCAAACCTAGCCCTGAACCCTAAAAATAACCCTGTACTCCAAAACCCAAACCTACCCCTGTACCCTAAAATACCCCTGTACCCTTAAACCCAAACCTAGCCCTGAACCCTAAAAATACCCCTGTACCCCAAAACCCAAACCTAGCCCTGAACCCTTAAAATACCTCTGTACCCCAAAACCCAAACCTACCCCTGAACCCTAAAAATACCCCTTTACCCCAAAACACAAACCTAGCCCTGAATCCTAGAATTACCCCTGTACCCCAAAACCCATACCTATCCCTAAACCCTAAAACTACCCCTACACCCCATAACCCAGAACTATATCTGAACCCTTAAAATACCCAAACACTCCAAAACATATACCTCAGTACCCCAAAAATATATACCCCTTACTTACCTTATCCAAACATTAAAAAACATACCCCTTACTTACCTTATCCAAACATTAAAAAACATTACAAAACATTAAAAAAAATGCTTTTACCATTCATGCATTTACAACGAATTTTGTTGTAAATGTATGCGTGGTAAAAGCATATAAAATGTAATGCCATGCGTTATAATGGCATTGCGGAGTCATGGTACTTTCGTAATGAAAGTATGAGGAGTGATGGTATGCGGAAAGAAAGTTGCGGAATAATGGGTGTTTACCCACCCCCGGTAAGTACATTGGTGGCACGGCGGCCCACATCTCCAGCAACATACTCATATTTTTTCACCACCCACTTGAAAAATGTACAGGTCTCTCTCATTGATGGCCAGCACCGACATACACTTTTAGACACACCTCCCGCCACAAGTTCTAGAATTGCGTACCTTAGAGCTGGGGAGCTACGTTCGAATCTCGGCATCAGCTCAACATCCTGTGATTCCAGGCAAATCGCTTTGTCTCCCCGTGCCTACCACAAATGAATGTGTTCTTCTGTAATGTAAAATGTGCTCATGCCATGTTGTCGAGTTCGCGCTATATAATATTGCAAGGAAAAATAAAGTAGGGAAACTCGAGTTCACACACTACTGAACGCGCACTCTTAAGTGCATCAGCAGTTCACTGTGAATCGGAGCGTTTCACAGGCCTGTCACAGATAAGAAATGGTAGCAAAACGAAATCATACAAAACAGTGGGGCATATTATCAAGGGGGTTTATCTCCGCTTTTTTGGCTTTAAAAGCCAAGATAGCGGAGATAAAATTATCTCCCTATTACCTAGCTGTCGCTAACACCAGTTAGCGGCAGCTAGTAGGAGATAGTGACCATCTTGGGCCCCACTTTGCATGTCAGTGATATTTATCACTAATGACATGCAAAGTGGGCGTGCCAAGATGTTAGCAACTGAAAACAGTCGCTAACATCGCTATCTCCTATTACCAACTTTTGGAGATATTCGCGCTAAGCACAAATATCTCCAAAAGCTAACACCTGCCCTGAGCAGTTCTTAGCCATGTTATCCAATGGGAGGTGGATAAGATGGCTAAGAGCATTAGCTTGGTAATGCATGAATATCGCAGACTTTTCAGCGATATTCATGCATTGCGGCGATTTTTATCGCATTTGCGATAAACCTTGATAATACCAAGGTTTATTTGCGGTAAAAATCGCCGCAGCTCAGCGGTTGATTTTTGTCTCTAACCAAGCAATAGCGATAATTATCGCTATTGCTTGGTGATATGCCCCATTATACTACTGGTCGGCAGCAATTCATACCCGGACAACGTTGGGACGGGCTGCTAGTATACTATATTAGTCAAATAACCATATAAAATGAATGAAACGTTACTTACCTCATTTGTAATTCTATTGATAGCAATACATTTTGAAACATGCACACACATAATCAAAGGATCAAGAAAATGTGTTTGTTGAAAATAGACATCCTGTTTTAGTCTCCTGGAGCCCAGTAACATGTCACATTGTACCTTTTACATGATGCCATCACTTTTAAGCAAGAAAGGCAAAACATCTTACTTATAACATACATTGCTACAGTTTAGAAGAGTTAAGTGCTATTTGTCAGGCTATGTTTAGACGAAAAGCACATTTTAAAAAGAAAAAAGCGCTCTGGATGCCTTTTCAATTGCCCATTTTCCATCTGACCCCATCTGAATTTCTGGGGGAGCTGCAGCACCTCCAGCACCCCTACTTCCAGCCCCACCGAGCAAGGCCGCTGTGTAGGCACATACTGACCACATCACACTTCTTTGTAGGGCACCTTGTGATAGAATTGCATCAAATGTAATAAAAACATTGGGCCATATTTATGACCAAGTCACGCAGTGCAGTAAGTCCCCTTGCTCATTGCACTGCACGACAGGGAGAGGACAGGAATGCGCCGTATTTAAGTCAATAACGCGTATCCTTGCCTTTGCCTCTTCGATGGCGCCCTTTTGGCTTCCCTGCGTCAATGCAGGCACCCTTGCACCATGTGCATTGTAAGGAGGATTTTTTTTTTGTGCAGGAAGGGGCACCTTCCCACAAAAAACAATCCCCATAGGCTTTTTCCTCTTTCTATGTGTGCTGCAGAATGTGAGGAGAAATAAACATATTTCTTCTCATTATGCCTCACCTGGGTAAGTGTAGGTTTGTGGCGCATTCCCAGGTCTCCCACTTCTGGTAAATCTGGAAGGCATCAAAAGCCATGGATGTTGCATGGGAACACCCATGCAATGTCCATGAAAGCGCCTCCACGGCGCAGACTAATACAACACAGCGATGTGCACTGCTTGGCATTGCTCGAGATTTAGGAAGCCACTCAGGGCCATGCAAGGTGGCCCGGCATGGCTTCATAAATCTCAATTTGAAGCTGTGTCACTCTTGCACCATGTTGCCTCGTGCAAGAGCAACACAAATGGTCTTGTAAATATGCCCCCATGGTTGCAAAGCACTTTGCTGCTCCCTGAAACTAGGTGCTATATTTGTGGCCAAGCCACAGAGTGCAGCTCAGCAGGTTACCTTGCTGCGCTGCACTGTGTAACGGGGAAAGAGCAGGAAGGAGCTGTATTTAAGTCAATTAGGCTCATTTCTGCCTTTTCCCCTGCAATGGTGCCCTTTTGACTGCCTTGCATCAACGCAGGCACCCTTGTGCAGGACCCCTTGCAACATGGTGCAAGGGTGTCTGCAGTGTAGGGAGGATTGTTTCGTGCAGGAAGGGGCATCTTCCCCCACAAAACCAATTCTCTGAGGCTTTTCCCTCTTTCTATGTGTGCTGCTGAATGCAGGATGCAGAAAGAGGAAAAAAACAAGGAGAAATAAATATATTTCTCCTCATTACACCTCACTTGGTGAGTCATAGGTTTGTGGCACATTCCCAGGTCTACCACTACTGGCAAATCTGAGAATGCATCGAAATCCATGGATGTTGCGAGGGAACACCCATGCAAAGTGCATGGAAACGCCTCCCTGGTGCAGAGTCAGGCAACGCAGCGATTTGCTCTATGCTGCATTTGAGATTTAAGAAGCCATTCAGGGCAATGCAAGGTGGCTTTGCAAGGCTACATATGTCTCATTTTTAATTTGTGGTTCTCTTGCACCAAGTTGTGTGGTGCAAGAGTGACGCAAAGGGGCTCATATATATCCCCTAGGTTAAAGGAGCTTGTAGTATGCCCCCAGGTCAAATACCTACATGAATAATTACCAGCTGTAGGAAGCTGGCTCTGTATATACTATACAAAAAAGAGGTATAGTGTGCACAGAGACCAGGGAGTCCCCAAAGGTATAGCAGAAGATAAAGTAGCTAATACCTTACTCTCAACTTAGTGGTAGCTGAGCTGAGAAGTTAGGCTTATCAGAGGGTAGTGTGAATGCATTGGCTCTATATACTCATTCAAGACAGGAACACACACTCAATACCTCCAGGCCAATGGTTGCAAAAATATTACTTTAAATAGTTTTATTTTAGGAACCAAGTTGAACTCAGTTACCGGTAAGAAGACTTTTCAGACATGTATTATTTTCAGTTACAGTTGGCGAAAGTTTGTAGAAGCATTCAAAATACTTTACAGATGCATGGAAGATATGTCAAAGTCAAAAGAGATACTTTGTATGATTCTCAGAATCAACACTTAGTGCAATACAGAGAAACCAATGCAATTCTATGGGAGGCAAGTTATTTCAGGTAAGTACTCAATTTACAAGTTCAGTCTTCAGAAGGTTTGACCAACACTGGGCAAGGGTCAGACCAAGGTAGTTACTCCACTGGAGCGGCCGGGTGCAGAGGGTATTGGGACAATGTTAGCCTATGGGAGCTGGGGCACCTCCAAGAGGTACCAGTTGCAGGTAAGTACCCTTGGGTCAGGAACACAAGCCCTGGGGGTTGAGTTCACACTGCAGGGGCCACCAAGTAGCACGAAAGCAGCACCACCAGTGGCACAGGGGCAGCCGAGTGCAGGGTGCAAAGGAGACGTTGGTGCCCTATAGAAAGCAATAGAAATCCTTTGTTGAAGAAAACAGCTGCAGGCTTGAACAAGAAGGCTGGCTGAAGGAATCCCATGACTATAGAGGTAAGTTGGATAGTGGCGGCGCTCCAAGGCTTGGGGGCTGCGAGTGTAGGGGTGTCTATAGACATCAGGTTTCTTTCACTGGATCCCGTCGCGGTCAGGGGGACCCTTCAAGCTGAGGCAGCAGGCGTCCTGGGGTAGTTCAGGAGAGGTGGTCCAGTGATGGATTCCAGGTCAGGATTGCCAGGGAGATGTCACTGGGTCAGTGGGACACCTGGACTCGGGCCGTGGGTGACAGGTGCAGAGTGGTGCAGGGGTCACGAATCAGCCTGGATCTATAGTCCTGGGGTTAGGTTGTTTGGACAAATCCAGAGTCCATGGGAGAAAGAGTCTTTGTTGAAGACAGCACAGGTTCCCGGGGTTCTTGGAGGTTGCTGGATGTGGGCCACGCCGGTTTCTTGGAGCACGGTTGCTAGAGGAGGAGACATGCTGGTAGGTCAGGGCCAAGTCAGTTGTTGTCTTCTTCTCCACTGCTGCACGGCTCTTCAGTCCTTCTTCTTCATAGGTCACTGAATCTGAGGAACAAGGTTCAGGGGAGCCCTTAAATACAAAATGTAAGGGCATTACTGAAGTTGGGGGGAAGTAGCTTATGGCTACTGTCCTCTAGGGTTACTACAGCCGTCAGGTGCCCCCTCCTTTTGGGGAAGGGCACAACTCTGTTACTAATGGGCCTGAGTCTCCAAATCAAAATAGAAAATTTTAAAGAGAGAGGTTCACCTCAGTTCCTTGCCACCCTAGGGGTGTGCCAAGCTAAGGTGGACACTCTTACTCCTCTTATTAATTTAACACCATCGAAGCTGGTCTTATTCTCCCTCTGTGCTGAACATTATTGAATCCCATTGTTCATGACGAGCTGAGCTCGTCATGAGCATCGAAGGGGTTAAGGTGACAGCCTTTGAGGCTCACCACCGAATGCTGGTTTTCCTGTAAGGGGGAGATGTTAAGCACGTCCACCCAGAGCAGGCTTTGTTTCTGACCCCTGAGAGCACAAAAGCTCTCATCCCATGAGGTCAAAAACCTGTCTGGTGGCGGCTGGCTTGTAGGGACCAGTCAGTCACTACACTAGGGGTGCGTCGTTTTTCAGGGTTTTTCATGCCCTCTGAGTGCGTTTTATAATAAAAACAACACTGGCATCAGTGTGAGTTTCTTATGCTGGGAAGTTTGATATCAAACTTCACAGTCTTCAGAAAAGCCATCATAGAGCTGTGGAGTTCGTAACGACAAACTCCCAGCCATGTACTCAAAATTACTTCACTGCACTTACAGTGTCCAAGAATGGACTCAGACTCTGTAGGGGCATACAGCTCATGCAGATATGCCCTCACCTGTGGAATAGTGTACCCCGCCTTAAGAGGTGACTTACCTATGCCACATACAGTGGTGCGTAGGCATGTCACTCAGGTTGGTGTGCCATTTCGACTCTTTTAGTTTAGCTACACCACAACACATAGCCTGCAATGGCAGTGTGTATGTGTTTGGGTGCGGGACCCTCTAGGGTGGTACAATACATGTTGCAACCCTAAAGGACCGTATCTGGTCGCACGTCCCTTGGTACCACTGGTACCTTTTCACAAGGGACTTATATGTGGGCCTGAGATGTGCCAATTATGGGAGCAATTATACAATTTGGGGAAAGAACACAGACTCCTCTGGGAATCTGAGTGGCAGGGACCCAGGCCACACTCAGGCAATGTACATCAGGTATTAGGCAATACTTTAGTGAGTAACCATGCAAAAAGGGACACTTTCCTGCAACAGCTTAGCGGGATGTGCTCTGAAAAGAATATGGTTATTTCAGGATGAAAAGCTAAAATAGCAACATATATGCATAGAAGGCAGAGGGCAATGTCTCCCAGAACTACATTCGACTTGCCATTAAGGCCACCATACGATTGTTTGTGGGTCAGTTAATTCATCTGAAACAAGGGATATTTTACATAAGAGGAATATTAAACCACAGAAACCTTATATTTTAGATGATGTTTCTTGGTTTGTTTTTAGGTCTGGGATTTTATCTTCTGTCCCATGTTTTTAATATAAATTGAATACAACTAGAGAAGGGCTTTGGTGCTGCCCTCTTCATCCATTTGCCTCTTCAAGTGTCAGCTACATATTGTCCGGTCCACCACAGGAAACAGCATGAGGGCAATAGGTCAATAGCAGTGGCGGTCGCCATAAACAAAGGGTGGTGGGAGGGTGGAGGGAGCGCAGGAGGGGGAGCGTGGGGGAGGCGCTGGAGGGGTTAATAATAATTTTTGAAAAATGTAACTTAGCTTAAGCTGCCGGCCGCCTCCTGTGTCGTGCGTCTGTGTAGTCTTTGTGGTCCCAAGCTCCCAGCATACACAGAGACAGACTCCCTGTGCAATCCCTGTGCTGCTCTCATGCTATGCGAGGGTTGTATGTTGGCACAACAAGTTTCTCAGCAACGACTACCCTAACAACGCGGTCTCTACAACGACCGCGTCTTAACCACGATTTCTTTTACACATTTTCATGGTAAAGAAAATGCATGCCTACTACTACCCCGATCCCAACTCCCTAAAACCTAACCCGAACCCCTTCTACCCTCTACAAACTAACCTAAACCCCTCGCACCCCCTAAAAACTAACACGAAACCCCCACCCCCTAAAAACTAACACAAACCCCTCCCACCCCCTAAGCACTAACACGAACACCCCACCCCCTAAAAACTAACACAAACCCCTCCCACCCCCTGAAAACTAAGACGAACCCCACCCCTAAAAACTAACACAAACCCCTCCCACCCCTAAACACTAACACGAACACCCCACCCCCTAAAAACTAACACAAACCCCTCCCACCCCATAAAAACTCATATGAACCACCAGCCCATAAAAACGAACACGAACCCCTACACCTAAAAACTAACACAAACCCCTCCCACTCCCTAAAGACTAACACAATCTCCCCCGCCACTAAAAACTAACACAAACCCCTCCCACCCTTTAAAAACTAACACAAACCCCTCCCACCCCTAAAAACTACCACAATCTACCCCACCCCTAACAACTAACACAATCCCCCCACCCCCTAAAAACTAACAGGAACCCCCTCCCCCATCCCAGTACCCCTCTCACCTGTCCTGTTCCTGTCCGACACTTAAGTCCGCCCAGGCGGAACCCTCGACCGACTTAGCCTTAACCATGCACATGCGAGGTTAAGGCTAAGTCATTGTTCAGGCAAGTCGATCTTTGACTTAGTTCCGGAGTCGTTGTTCAGGATGTTACCCCAATGCCAGCAGCATGGGGATTGGCCTGAATGGGCTGAAAAGATGCTCCACATAGGACAGGGAGAATGTGCAGTTTCTCCAGCCCGGCTGTACCATACATCCAGGTTAGTGAAACCTAAGTGCACATGCGTGTTTGGCTGCCTGAGACAGCCAGCCAAACACACATGTGCACTTCGAATTGCACATAGCACTCCTCCTCCCCCTTCCATGCCCGAGCCCTGCCCCTCCCTGCACATGCTGGCTCAGAGTCAGCAAATGACAAATACAATGATTATAGTGTATTTTTCAGCTTCTGGCTCTGAGCCAGGGGTGGGACGCTCCTCCGCCGTACGGAGGAGGCGCACCTGGGCTACAACCACGCAATGCACGGAAGTTAGCCGTACAGGAAAAGTTTGCAATATAAAGTCTGAACTCCAACAAACGTACACTTGTGAGCATTCACATACATCCGCGGTCGTGGAGGGAGTTCCGTGGAGCGGAAAGGCGGGGCAGGGGAGGGGCAAGGTGGGGGGTACTAAATACCAGAATATGGATAATTGGAGGTAAGGAAACAATTAAATAAATAAAACGAATTTTGTAGCGCACGCTGCATCGCAAATCCCGGAATATGGATAATTGGAGGTATGTAAACAATTAAACAAATAAAACAAATTTCGTAGCGTGCGCTGCATCGCATTTTGCGATCCATAGTCCTGTATTTAGTAGCCCACACCCTGCCCCTCCCCCGCCCTGCCTTTCCACCCCACAGAACTCCCTCCACGGGCCGCGGCTCTTCACATACTCCCATCCAACCCCGTCACATCATTGAAACGGTCGGAGATTTAGTCCAACCACAGGCTCTCTGCCAGGATGGAAAGGGCAATGACCATATATGGTGAGGAGTCAGGGAAAGGACTTTCTTCATGGGGAAACATGATTTCCCCGCAGAAAAAAAAGGAAAAGAATATGTGCATCTGCACTGATGACCCCCCCCCCCAACCCCCACGTGCTTGAATCTCATGGTAAATAGAATTCCATTTCCACACAACATCAATAGGAGTCACGTGACATTCCCAATAGTAGCTCTGGAGGTCTGCACCTGGCGCGCTATCATTGCGCGCCGGTACTACCGACAATGCCTGTGAATCGAAAAAAAAAGAGTAGGTACATTGAGGCAGAGAAGTAAGTCTGCCCACATTTTTACATTTTTTTCTTGTTGGAGGGCTCATTTTCTAAATCATATTCTAATGCGTGACAGCAAATA
Organism: Lissotriton vulgaris; assembly: GCF_964263255.1. Lineage (NCBI taxonomy): Eukaryota > Metazoa > Chordata > Amphibia > Caudata > Salamandridae > Lissotriton > Lissotriton vulgaris. Next base: position 1,068,067,943 of record NC_141698.1, on the reverse strand, counting down.
CATTTTATTTCTTCCATTTGATTTATGATGCGTGAAAAGTAGTATCTCAATAAGTAAAGCAAGATTGAAACAAAATGCACTCAGCAGCATGCAGATTGTCAGCGCTAAGCGTTCAACCGAATGATTAACGTTTGTAGATGAAAACATTTCATGTCTGATTTATTTGCTCATATCACTGACGGGCCTCAATAAATGCCTTTAGCACCCATTCACCTGCCAAAATCCCTGCTGTTTAACAGGTGAGCCGACACTACCAGCGTCTGTGGGCCGAGGGACGCTGTCCACGGGCAGAGCGAAGCGCCCTGTAACGCACTCTAGGCACTGTTCCTGTAGGCAGTGCTCAAAGAATTCCCTTAAATGCAATGTAAGAAGCACAAAAGAAAGTGCGATTTGGCCTTAAGAAATCGTAAATTACCACCAACTTCAAGTTGGTGTTAATTTGCTATTTTCTTTAAAAAAGCACGTTTTTGCTTTTTTTAAAAGTGCCAAGTGGCACACAATAATGCTTTAGGGCATGTTTGTGCACCACATATGCACACATGCACATTTCAGGGGTGCAACAGGTTGTCCCTCTGGAACCCTTGCACCCTTGAAATTGTGCACGCAAATTGCGTGCGCAATTCCCATTCATGGTGAATGGGAAGGCATTCCTTGATTGCGAATCACAATTTGTAATTTGCAATTAAGGAACATTAAGGAATCGCTAAAAATATTGCGATTCCTACCTACATGGCATTTTGTGAGTCCTTAATAGCGATTCCCTAAAAATCACTATTAAGGTCTCGCAAAACTGCTTTTGGCCTACATCTGGCCCATAAAATCGGCGAACTCAAAAAATGCCCTTCTGATGCAGGAATCCCTTTTTTGGAATTTGGTGGTTTGCGATTTGCTATTAGAAAGGGGTATGTTTAGGGGGTCCCCTCCTAATACCAAATCGCATTGATATGAATGAATGTTTTGTAACCGAAATGCAGTTGCAAAAAGTTTGCATTTTACCACCTACTTCAAGTAGGTGGTAACCAATTCGCAAATGGGAAGGGGTCCTTACAATCACCCCAGTACAGAGATCTGGGCCTAAATCAAAAGTTTTTTTGCACCCCATGCCATTCCAATTTGAACCCAGCCATATGCAAATCAGCCTTGACCCTCCAGCTCGAACTGCCAGGCCAGGTCCTCCCCAGACTGGAAACAAGCATCGTGGAACCGGCTTTGGTGTTTCACCCTTCATCAGCCAGGATGGCTTGGCTCCAGTGGCATGGAGAGCACGGGACCCACGTCTGGGTATACCCGTCCCACTCGGGTGACAAATGCAAAAAGAACAAATTGATAGACAGAATGCAGAACAATGTCATACATTCACCCCAGTACAGAGATCTGGGCCTAAATCCATTGTTTTTTCGCTCTCCACGCCATTCCAGTTTGAACCCAGCCATATGCAAATCAGCATTGACCCTGCGCGCAATGGGAACAGTCCAGCCCGAACTGCCATGCCTGGTCATCCCTGGACTGGAAACAAGCATCCTAGGAACAGTTTTGGGGTTTCACCCCATATCAGCCAGGATAGCTTGACTCCAGTGGCATGGAGAGCACGGGAACCACGAAACCGGTCCTAAGATGCTTTTTTCCAGTTAAGGGAAGATATGGCTTGGCAGTTTGGGCTGAAATGTTCCCAAAAGGCACAGGGTCAAGATTGATTTGCATATAGCTGGGTCTGAACTGAGGTGGCAGAGTGAGCTAAAGAAAGAACGATGATGGTTTCAACCCAGATGTTTGCCTGGGGGTGAGTGTCTGAAAAGTTTCAGAGCTCCGTTCATCATCTCCTAGTGTTTGCTTTGGTTCATTTGTGGCACGGAATGTGGCTGCATGTATTTTTTTTTTGTATTTATTAACTTTTTTTTAAAACTACCCCATGCTACACTTTCATTTTAATGGCAGCCATGCCCGTTTCCTTAGACAAGCCGATTCTGAGAAAAGGGGGGGCAGCGCCATTAAAGTGAACCAGCAGCATGGGGAACTTTTACAAAAAAAGCATTAGTTTCTTTAGACCCGGTTCAGCTAAGGAAAAGGGTGCGGTCAACATTAAAGTGAAAGCGCCGCATTAGGGCTTTTACAAACAAGCATTTACAATGCCATAGGTGTCTCATTGACAAAAGTTTCGACCTAGTGCAGTGCAAATGCTTGTTTTTACATAGTCTGGTTTCACCGACTGCCGCTCCCACAATGCATTGCGACATATTTTTACGGCAGAAGTATTATTTCTACGGGTGATGAGAAGTGCCTGAACCTTCTTTGTTGTAGCCTTGTCATTTCCTATGAATGCCCCACTCAGGTTTAGGCTCGCTCTGTGACAATTTGACCGAAGGTGGAAAACCTGGTGACTTTATTACATTTGTGTGGCCCCCACATCACAGGGCCAATGTGGCTGGGACTAAGGGGAGATGGGGTTGCATAAAGGAAAGCAGTTTATGGTTCTTGTGACACCACTGAACACCACGTGGTGCAATATCCTGACCAGAGTAATGATTATGACCCCCTAGATGGGCATAGGAGAGGTGTGCTTGTCCTTCATACGTCACTTCCTGTTTCTCTCTCCAAACCAGTGAGCCTCTGGGAGCTGCTGCTGTTGAGCAGATCATTCTATCCCTCCCTCAAAACTAGCACTTCTGTCTATGCATATACCCGGTGGGGGTAGCGAGGTAATAGTGGCGGGGATCGACGTGTGGGTCCCCCGCCACAGTCAACAGCGATTTAATATAGGGGTGGGCTGCTAGCATTCTCGCAGAACGGTCTACCTCCGGGGCAGCAGACTAGGGGTGGCGGGGAGCGGCATGTGGCTCCACCGGCACAGCGAGCAATACCAAGAGAAGCGCCCGGTTGCTTCAAGAGTTCCCCTTTGTTATGTGCGGGGTCTGTTGCGTGGTTGGGGGATGGGCATTGAAAATGGCGCCGATGGGGTCCAGGTTGCGCTGCACGTCAGCGAAGAGAAAGGGTGCGTGGTCCGCTGGCCGCTATCATGTCCGCTGGTATCACCAAAGGCATTAGGCATGAATGTGTTTCGTCCCCATCCCCTCTTAAGCAACCACTCAAGGGTCAGACCATCCCGACGCCTCTTCCCAAAAGCGGGTTAGCCGCCAATGACAAACAAGCAGTCCTGTGCTTTCTTCTGGCTACCCTTACAATGTTCCGACCACCGCGACCCCTTTACCCAAATGCGGGTTAGCCGCCAATGGCAATTAAGCAGGCCAGCTTGCAAAAGCACGGCCCGGGCTGCGGTTGCCACTGTCGTCATTTTCGACGAGCCGCCATCAAAATTTGAACACTATGAAAAAGACCTGCTTGGTTGATTTGACTCGTCCCGTAACGGTTAATACGTTAAGTTTAACCATATGGTGTCCGTCCCTATCGGTCATGCGGCATGGTTACACCACCCTCATTACAGTAAACGCGTCCATCCCTATCCGGTCTGCTCCGTCTGTACCGGTTGAGCTGCATGATTAAACACCCTCTCGGGGGCGTACAGCGGGGCAAGGAGGGAGCACAACTTTCGTCCACGGCGCCAGGGCATCACTTCGCCCCGCCCACGCCGGTGCAGCCAGGCCACGGAAAGCTCCGCAAGGCAGTGCCAAGGCCTAATAGGGATCCAGCATTACTGAGGCTGTACCTGCGGGGTGTAAGGGGCAGCTTCGTCCGTTGGATGGTGGGCGGTGCGCCCTGCCCTGCCATCCTGCTGTGCACTCTGATCAAAGCTACAGCAACGGGCGTGTGACGGTTGAGCCCAGTGCATGTGTCTCTTTGCCCGTGCACCACCACTCACTGACACAGTGCACCCGCAAGCAGTCTTACTGTTTGCAGCGTTTATGAAGTTAATTAACCTGGTAGTATTATCAAAAGGATCAATATAAATAAGGGACAAGCACACAGGCCAGGATGTACAGCTAATAATTTAAATGCATAAACTTCCTTATTAGTTATACTGCGGAACAAGCCATGTAATTCTAGTAGGATTGCCACAATGGGGATGGGGTGTTGTATGAATTCAAGGTTGCATCGCCCTGCTACATGTCATAATTGCGTGTTCCTCCAATTCTAGGCAAATAAAGATTGCGACATAACGTGACGGGAGCACAGTGCCACCCTCAAGTGAAGGTAAGAACTTTAGGGTGGGGGGTTGGCCATTGAAAGGGCATGGGTAACGCATCCAGGGGGGCCGGTGTTCATGGTCTGGTCCCCCTGGGTCCACTGATGGTGGGGACAGTGGGCGACAGTGGGTTAGGCCGGGGACCGGTGTTTAGGGTCTGGTCCCCCAGGCCTTTGGTTGACCGAAGAAAGGGGTAGGGCTAATCCGAATGGTGTTTATATCAATCTATACAGGACCGTGGCACTCGACCGGCGGCGCCGCAACGTATTCGTGGAATAGCATGGTCTCAGCCCCCCCCCTCTGTTTTAACAGTTTGGGTGCTCAAAGTAAGTATTAGAAGGATCAAGAGATTGCGATTTTAGAGTAAGGCTAAGGACACATGGGGGAATTAGCTCAGTAGTCACGACACTTTTTCTTGCAGGAAGCGAGATATCTCGAGATGTCCGAAATGAGACCAGCAGGAGCAAGGGCGGCGGTTTCTGAAGCTCAAGCAGCACATGCGGTGATTTTCCTACAGCTACTCGAGACGAACGGTGTGGCATGGGCCACCAATCTACTTAAGGGCAACACGGCGAACCCATGTGGGAACAATGACATTATTGCAGTCGATGAGGAGGAAACAAGTAGTGCAGGACACTTTAGAGCATCCAAAAGAGTTAAGGTGCCCACGAACAAAGACTTCCCGCCGCCCACCAAAAAGAAGGGCAGCGTTAACACCACGGTCGCAGTAGTACACAACGCTCCGGGAACTTCGAATTTGTCTGCAAGAGTTCAGGAGTTGCCTGGCCCATCAAACCTGCCTGCTAGCGGGCAACCAACAATGGAATACGCTACTAGAAGCGACCTGGGTAAGATCATGTCCACATTGGAAGTATTCATGAGGGAGATGAGGGAGAGTGTGATGCCTGGGCCCAATGGCGGGGTACGACCATCCAATGTTTGGGGAAACGGAGCTGCTGTTCCTGGCACATCTGTAGCTGCGGGGGGAGGGCAAGAGGGTACCGACCTATCCAACCTCCCAACTACACCAACGGGCCCCAGTCCAGCAATACCGGCGGCCCCCCCGGCACCGCACATTACACCTGCTACCCCGGCATTGCCTGCACCCCCGGCACCGCGGCCACCGAGCCCGGCCCTCCCACCTCCTGCTGTGCCAGCGCCCCCCTCCAACACAGCGTTGCCTGCTCCCACGTTACCAGCTCTTTCTCCAGCGCTGCCAGGCGAGGAAGAAGTGCAATTCGACGCCCCTTTACTATCAGGTCGTTCTTGCTTATCTTGAGAGGTCCCGCAGGCAGCGAAGGAATTAATATGGAAACGAGAATTTATAGATATTTTCTCTTTACTTATGCTGGGTCAGCAAGGGGCAGATGTACGCAAGGCAGGGTTAAAGGAAGATGAAAAGAAGGTACGATTTCAGCCCTTGCCAGAAAAGACCATTGACAACTGGTTGGAAGCCTTTGCTATACTGTCCTCTGTCATCATGGAAAAGTTTAGCGACCAAGGACCAGGGTTAGTTCAGTATGGGAGGCTCATCATAATGAAGCGAAGAAGTTGGGAGGCGTAGGTTGGTTAGAATACGATAGGGAGTTCAGGAAGAAAATGTCAAGATCTCCTAAGATGCGTTGGGATCATAAAGAGGTGCAGCTGTGGATGAACCATATGGGTCCAGGGCACTCCAAGGGGTAACTACAAACAGTAAAGTGCAAGAAACGCAGATATGGGTCCAATGACAAAAGCAACACTACGGCCCAGACAGAACAGAGGATGCCGCCCTTTCGAGGGGGCCAGAGGGGGAGAGGTCAAAAAAGGGTAAGCGGGAAGTCATCTCCAGGGTCTTGCAGATTATTCAACGGGTGCCACTGCCATTGGGGGAGATCCTGAAAATGTACGCATACATGTAGCAATTGTGGAGGGCAGCACCAGGTGGGAGCGTGTAGGTCAAACAAAGGACAAAAGCAAGGTGGTTATCACGGGGGGAGAGGTGGGTCTTGGCAGAACAAGTAACTCATCCACATCCCTCGCACACTTAAGCACCCCCCCCCTCCCTCCAGCACCCTGAGGCTTAACAAGACACCCCCTGTCGGTACTACCCAAGAGTTGCTACCAGATCCGCTACAGTTAGGCGCAGTGAAAGGGTCCTCACCGATAAAACTGGATCGAATGGTTCAGCTGCTGAACAAATACCCCAACAGACTGGACGGGAGATTGCTCCTGGGGGGTTTAGCTGAAGGTTTTGTTATTCCATACGTAGGGGTTCCTGCCGCTAGAGATGCAGACAATTTGAAATCCGCAAGGGACAATCCTGAGGTAGTGAGAGCGAAAGTTGGTAAGGAACTCGAGCTGGGGAGGGTTGCTGGCCCATTCCCGCAACCACCATTAGTCAACTTCGTGGTATCCCCACTGGGGATAGTATCGAAGAAATAGCCAGGAACTTTCAGGCTGATTCATCATCTGTCCTACCCCGATGGTGAGTCAGTCAATCACAATCTGGAGGAAGGGGTATGCTCTGTCTCGTATTGTTCATTTGATGTGGCCATGGACCTCGTGCGGAGAGCAGGGAAAGGGGCATGGTTGGCAAAAGCTGATATCGAGTCTGCTTTCCGCCTCCTACCTGTGCACCCTAGCAGCCAGAACTTACTGGGTTTCAAACTGGGCAATGAATATTATTACGACAGATGCATGCCCATGGGTTGCTCCATCTCCTGTGCATTCTTCAAAGCCTTCAGCACCTTCTTGCAATGGGTGCTTCAAGGCGTGGAGGGGGTCCAGGGCGTAACCCATTACCCGGATGACTTCCTGTTTGTAGGCAGGGCAGAGACAGCTGATTGTGCAGAAGTGCTGGCGAAATTTCAAACAATGACTAAGTATCTTGGAGTGCCACTGGCTCCGGGGAAGACCGTGGGTCCAGCGCAGGCTTTAGTTTTCTTAGGTATAGAAATTGACACGGTAACAGGTGAGGCCAGGCTCCCAGCAGACAAGGTCACAGAGCTAGCAGCACAAATCAAACAGGTGCTAGGGCAGGACAAGGTGTCATTGGACGACATTCAGAGCCTGCATGGGAGATTGAGCGTCGCCACAAAAGTGATTCCAGCGGGTAGGGCTTTTGCGCGCAGTTTGGCCAGGACAGCAGCAAAGATAAGGCGCAGGCACCACCAAGTGAGGTTGAGTTTTGGGGTCAAAGAGGACCTTAAGGTGTGGGGGGACTTCCTAGAGCACTTTAATGGGTCAGTGATTTGGAGGGAACCCTGGACCAGCAGCCAGGAGCTGACGTTGTTTACTGACGCGTCAGTTAGGGATGGCTTTGGGGCAATTCTCGACAAAGACTGGTGCGCGGCGGGGTGGCCCAATGTTTGGAGGAAGAAAAATATCACCTCCAACATAACAGTTCTAGAACTGTTCCCAATCGTTGTGGCTTTCCACCTTTGGCCTGCCCTGCTGTCTGCTAAAAGAGTGGTTCTATGGTCAGATAACATGGCGGTAGTCCAGGCCATCAATACCCAGTCAGCCTCTTGCGCACTTGTGTTATGTTTACTCAGGGAGCTTGTCAAAGTATGTTTATACAATAATGTGGAATGCAAAGCTAAGCACATCCCGGGAGCTCAAAACACGGCTGCTGATGCGCTTTCACGTTTCCATTGGCAGCGGTTTCGAGAGGCGTGGCCGAGGGCGAGGGAAGATATGACGCCTTTCCCGGCTCGGCTTTGGCATCTGCTGCGGTGGCGCAGCGCATCAGAGAACTAGGCGAGATGTCATTGGCACCTAGAATGATAAGGAGATACCAGACTTGTGTAAAGACATTCTGCGAGATCATGGGCCCATGGGAGCGGGAGGCTTCGAGACAAGTTGAAAAGGTGCAGGCATTTATGGTCTGGGCGAGGGATGAGGGGAAGAGCCACTCATGGATGGCGGGGCACTTGTCTGCCATCGGGCACCATGCTCGACTTTTAGGTCAGAAGGACCCTACGACGTTATTTCCAACAAGGGCGGCACTCAAAGGGTGGGCGAGAGTGATGCCCAAACTGGCAGATCAGAGGGCCCCCGTAGATTATGACACTTTAAAGAACATGATAGACGCCTTGCCTACTGTGACACATTCGCTTATGAGGCAGCCCTCTTTGCAGTGACGTTTAGCTTAGCGTTTTTCGGAGCCTTTAGGATAGGTGAACTGGTGGCTCGCTCCAAAAAAGAGGTCAATTCCAGGGCCATCTCGTTCAAGGACGTTCGTGCAACAGCGGAGTCAGCCGAGATCTTGCTACAATCCTCCAAGACAGACCAGTCAGGCAAGGGGAGGAACATCACATTACAGCGTTTGGGCAACGACAATTACTGCCCGGTGGCTCTGCTGGCCACTTTCCTGTCCCGCCGCCCAAATGCAGACGGGCTACTACTTATCCACTCTGACGGTTCCCCGGTCACTAGGTATCAGGTGGAACATGTGATGCAGGGGTGCTTATTCCTGGCAGGATACACTACAAAAGGTGCCAAGTTTAGCTCACATTCCTTCAGAATAGGTGCGGAAACCACGGCCTTTAGGGTAGGCCTCCCAGCTGAAGCAATTAAAAAAGTGGGTCGGTGGGAATCCAACTGCTACAGGAGGTATGTGAGACCATTGAGCGTAATACGCCCTGTGAGCAGACATGTGGTTAATGACGTGTAAATAATGTAAATAATCTATAAGTCATGATAAGAGTAATACATTGTGGTTCATATTTCAAGTAGCCACGCGGTGTATTTCAAGTAGCCACGCGATGTGTGTTTGTCGTTGCAGTGCTTTCAAGTGTGTCAATAAAATACGATTTTACAACATACTGTGTTTTATTGCAGGGACAGAGGTATGGGTGATGGGGCATTCTTATGTCACGAGACTGGCGAGATGGGTGAATGCCAACACCTGGAAGCACGGTCTTAACAACACCAATATATCATGGTTCGGCTTCCCGGGGATGCACTGGGCAGCACTGATAGGGACGCTGCGTAGATTATTGCGGGAACACAAGCAAAGGCCAAACATCCTGGTGGTGCACCTCGGGGGAACGACCTGGTGGCATTAGGCAAGAGGCGTTTGTTAGATACAATGAGGAAAGATTTGAGCATCCTGAGCGGTGAATTAGGACAGTGCAACATATACTGGTCAGAAATTTCCCCGAGACCAATTTGGCATGGAGCATTGTCGCAGGAGGCATTAGAAGTTACTCGCAGGCGCGTTAACGCAGCGATGCGCAAATTCAGCGAACAGAGAGGGATAGGTTTCATCAGGCATGGCCTGCTGCACGCCAAATCCATTGGTTAGTGGGAATCTGATGGGGTTCATTTGTCCAAAGTGGGCATGGCGATTTTCCTATTAGACTTGGGGGAGGCGCTAGAAACGGCCGGATGCAGATAAGAGCAAACTAAGGGCTAGGTAGTGGGGGCTCTGGGCGCAGCGGGTGCCACGCCCAGGGCTGTGGAAAAGGTACAAGGCGACCCCCATGCAGACAGGCGCAGGAACAGGACCTGAAGCCCCAGTGCAAAATGCACAGTGCTGAGTCATACATAAGCCGAGGGGCCCTTCTTGGGGACTTGGTTCAACGGCACGCCGTTAGTCCTTAGGGCGGTTGTAAGCCTGAGCAACCGGGGGTTTGCTAATAACGTCCCGCCTGGATGGGCAAGGTGTGAGTTGACTCTCCCTTGTCCGGAGGGTGGGGCAGGTGGACGATAGGTCCACCGGTGGGAGGTTTTGCCTCCCAGGTTCGACACCTGGCTAGGGCCATTGGTGTCCGCTTCCTTGGCTCAACTTCAGGCGCCCTGCAACAAGGGGTTGCGGGGTATAAGGGGTCGCCTGTCAGTTAACCCGCTCTGTTATTTGTATCACAAATAAACCTGCAACTTCTTATTCCCAACATGCCTGTCTGTGTATCATTTTGGTGGTGAGGGTTGTGGGACGAGGTATACCGATGCAACTACTATGCGGGTGGCGCGGTCCCTGCAGGGGCCCTTATAGGAGGGCAAACCCCGTAGTAGGGTGTAGGGAACTGTAGGCCAGCCCAGGGGAGGGAGGGGGGGTGGGGTCACCCAAAGGTAGCCCATCCCCCTTCCGGGGACTGAAATAGGGGAGCACCTCCCTCCGGGCGCCCTCTTTGCTGCTGCCCCCTTTCACTGTCGGTCGGCCAGGCTGCTCCTCGCCAGCCTCAGGTCATTAGGTCCTCCTGCCCCCCCCTCTCTCACTTCCCCCCCGACGCAGGACGCGAGGCCCGCAATTTCTGCTCCCCTCCCTACCGCTCACCCGCTGAAAGGGGGGAAGTGGGGAGGGGGTATATTAATGATGTATTTATGTTTTCTAGGTTGCAGGAGGAGTTACAAGGCGACCCCCATGCAGACAGGCGCAGGAACAGGACCTGAAGCCCCAGTGCAAAATGCACAGTGCTGAGTCATACATAAGCCGAGGGGCCCTTCTTGGGGACTTGGTTCAACGGCACCCCGTTAGTCCTTAGGGCGGTTGTAAGCCTGAGCAACCGGGGGTTTGCTAATAACGTCCCGCCTGGATGGGCAAGGTGTGAGTTGACTCTCCCTTGTTCGGAGGGTGGGGCAGGTGGACAATAGGTCCACCGGTGGGAGGTTTTGCCTCCCAGGTTCGACACCTGGCTAGGGTCTTTGGTGTCCGCTTCCTTGGCTCAACTTCAGGCGCCCTGCAACAAGGGGTTGCGGGGTATAAGGGGTCGCCTGTCAGTTAACCCGCTCTGTTATTTGTATCACAAATAAACCTGCAACTTCTTATTCCCAACATGCTTGTCTGTGTATCATTTGGGTGGTGAGGGTTGTGGGACGAGGTATACCGATGCAACTACTATACAAAAAAAGCATTAGTTTCTTTAGACCCGGTTCAGCTAAGGAAAAGGGTGCGGTCAACATTAAAGTGAAAGCGCCGCATTAGGGCTTTTACAAACAAGCATTTACAATGCCATAGGTGTCTCATTGACAAAAGTTTCGACCTAGTGCAGTGCAAATGCTTGTTTTTACATAGTCTGGTTTCACCGACTGCCGCTCCCACAATGCATTGCGACATATTTTTACGGCAGAAGTATTATTTCTACGGGTGATGAGAAGTGCCTGAACCTTCTTTGTTGTAGCCTTGTCATTTCCTATGAATGCCCCACTCAGGTTTAGGCTCGCTCTGTGACAATTTGACCGAAGGTGGAAAACCTGGTGACTTTATTACATTTGTGTGGCCCCCACATCACAGGGCCAATGTGGCTGGGACTAAGGGGGCCTGGGGAGATGGGGTTGCATAAAGGAAAGCAGTTTATGGTTCTTGTGACACTACTGAACACCACGTGGTGCAATATCCTGACCAGAGTAATGATTATGACCCCCTAGATGGGCATAGGAGAGGTGTGCTTGTCCTTCATACGTCACTTCCTGTTTCTCTCTCCAAACCAGTGAGGCCCCTGGGAGCTGCTGCTGTTGAGCAGATCAATTCTCCCCCTCCCTCTAAACTAGCACTTCTGTCTATGCAGTATGCATATACCCGGTGCTTGAAATGGGAAAAATAGCAGTGCATGTACCCTGTGCTAGAGTACCTGCTTGAGAAGTCCCGGTACTCTCCAATTAAAAGTATTCCATTTCTCTTGAGAAGTGCCGGCACTCTGCCTCTCAAAATAAAAAAGTGCTGGTACTCAGTCCCGGTCCATTTAAAGCACTGTCTATACCCTAGCCTAGTGCCTCTCCCTACCCTAAAACCTCCGGTCATTCCTATTCCCACATTTCTGGCCGTAACTCGACTCATACCTGCCCCAGAACTGCTTTCCCTCAATATATGAAAGTGCCTCTTTCCCTACTCCTCCCACTGTACCTCTAAATCGCTTCTAAACCAGTACCCTCGTGCGGCTATCACTGCCTATGAGATAGAACTCTTTCACTGCCTCTACAATAACAATTCAACCCCTATCATTAACGTGGTACCTCTCCCCATTCCTATACCCTACAACATCTACCCTCGCCAATACCCTGGGACCTCTACCTTCCCTGTATGCTTGGCATCTCCCTCATTACTCGCCACCATTTTTCCTTACCTGTTTCTTTGTGCCCTTTTTCCGTGTTTATGTTGCAGTTTCCACAACTTCTTTTAGGGAAACTATTTTCCTCATTTTGGAAATTCACTGGCCTGGAGTCTGCAAGCCTGGCTGTCGGCTCTTCTCCATGGCAGTGTTTCCCCAGAGTGAGGTACTGCACTTGCTGTCATGCTCTGTCTGGCCCATAGTCTGGCTGTGGTCTGGCTGGATCATGGCATGTCAGTGGGTCTTTAAAGTCATGTTATGTGATGTCCATGGTCAAACCATGGCCTACACTGAAGTATACCCTAAATCACAAAAGGAAAACCAGATACACAAAATGAAGTCCACGTCTTGAGTTATACCCTGATTATGGCAGGCCTTGAGTCCCTGGGTGTCACGAAAAATTGATTGGACCAGAGAAATTCAGAGGATTACAAGACGGTACAAATAATTCGAATTGCTCTGCAAGGCATGCTGTATTCAGGTATGGACTCTTCACCCATATTTTGTTTTGGGTGCGTCAATGACCTTTGGAAACTGGCTTTTCTTTGGTCAATAGGCTTAGTAGTACCTCCTTAGAACCGCTTTGTCTCCTTTTGCAACCTCCCACGAGGACACCCCCTTGTTACATGTGTTTTTACTCAGTAGGCTTTAATTACAACATGCGAGCACTATTTGCTTAAATGGTCCACCCAGCACCCTAAGGTACCTTGATGTGTTTAGGCCTGATGTTGCCTAGCGTAATTTTAGATGTAACTTGTTACACAAAATTCCCGAAATTATGCTATAATACCACACCATGTAAATTCAAGTCGGTTCAGCAAAGAAACCTATCGCTGAAGAATGGAAATAATGCGAGTGAACTGAACGCGAGCAGCATTGCTCCTGGTGATTGGGTTTTTTAATAGCTATGGGGCAAATTTACAATGAAACTGACTCATTCCACAAGACATTTGCCTGCTCCGCTCTGAGTCACTTTCAAAGCACAGGGATGCGACATATGTACAACAATATGTCGTATCTTTGTGCTTCCTCGCTTGTACACTAACTGCAGCCATGCGCTAGCGCAGGCACCCTTGCAACATGGTGAAAGGATGCCTGCGTCGTGGGGCGATTGTTTTTGCGCAGGACGGGGCACCTTCCTTCACAAAAATAATCACTACAGGTATTTTCCTCTTTCAATGCGTGCAGTAGAATGCAGCATGCATTGAAAGAGTTAAAAACGAGGAGAAATGAAAACTTTTCTCCTCGTTGCGCCGCCCTACGCCTCCCTTGGGGAGGCGTAGCATTCACACACATTTCCAGATTCACGATTCCTTTTAAATCTGGAAATGTGTCTCGTTCCATGGGGTTGCGTGGGAACACCCACAGCATCACCCATGGAACGCCCCGTTCACGCAAAGTGCTGTGTGTACTTGGGCCATATTTACAAGGACAGGAAAAGCCACGGGTGGCTTTTTCTGTCCTTGTAAATATGGAGCAGTAAGATACGCCACCAGTACGTCACAAAAAGTGACATACTGGTGGCACAGGGGGCTTGTAAATCTGCCCCAATATTGTTTGCACAAAATGTACCCTTGCATCCAAAATGGACACAAGAGCACATTTCCTACTAAACTATAAGAGTTGGGTATATATTTCGCATAATTTTGCATACATTTTCAGATATTGTATGTAGTTATGCAAATTTCGCACACCCCCAATATTGTGAACCAGTCTGTTATGGTATAGTCTAGTTTGTTCTGATCTCTTTGCTGGTGGGCATTTATTTAGCGCTACAAGCTGCGGGTGTAGGCCATATGACCAGCTTCCTGTAAAGAGACCGCAAGTGATGCAAAGGTTTGTGAGAGCGGTATCCTCCAAGGGTAATGTGTCGCCAGGCAATCTCCCAGGTCTGCTGCTTCAGAAAGATTATTAGGGAGATCTCGCTTGGAATTAAAAACTACTTAAGTGCCATGACAACAGGAAATCCAAAGCTTAGCACTTTGTCTGCCATTCTCCTGCCAATGTTGACAATGTTAGCGAATACATTAAATGAATTTCATTTTTCAGCTCAGTAGAAGGTATCCTTCATTCTGTATATATGCGCTCCTTGTCAGCCTGAAATCTTCTAATTTGGAATATTGGGTGGGTGAATCTCAATTGTAAGCGTAGGTTTAGATTTACTCCTAAATTGAAATATCACTATGCAGAATTCCAGGGAAAATCATTGTCCCTGATAATAATACACATAGTTTATCCTGGAAGGTAAATGGGAAATTTAGTTACAAAAAATAGTTTATCCTGGAAGGTAAATGGGAAATTTAGTTACAAAAAATAGTTTACCCTGGAAGGTAAATTGGAAAATTAGTTACAAAAAATTGACCATCACCTGAGCTGAGGTTCACGTAGGACCGTAAAGGCGTGGGTTTTCCGTGCTTCAACCAATCTTCCCGCTGTGATCCCTGAGTTAATGTGGCGTGCTTTTCACTGCTGGTTCTCGAAAACTCATTTCTGCTTGTCGCAATCAGAACACCGTGCAGTCCCCTCCGCTGGCAGGTGGTGACTCAGCAGGCGATGGGATTTTTGGCGGGAATCCATAATGAACAATCTCTCTCGAAATGGCAAGCAAGGATTCATTATCTGTACTTACACTGACACAGATTAGCATCACCCTGATGAAGACTGATGGGCGGAGAGCGTCAGGCCTGGAACTAGATTAGAGACAAGAAAAATGACGTATCTGTAGGTGCAGGTGAGGGATAAACCTGGATCGCTTCATGTTGGCATAGCACGGGTACGGACTGGCCTGAGCAGCGTTAGATGGCTCCATTGTTTGGCATAAGGTTCCAAAACATTTATTCTAATCTGATCCACAGTGTTTTTTACAGTGAGCATTGCACATTGAATTGTCGATGGTAGTTGAGATTCGGTGTTAGTCGCTGATCCAACAATAAGAGTGTAGGAGGTTATTGTCCTCCAGGGTTGTGCATCCACCATCACGTTGTCTGTCTGCAGGTTCCTCATTGGCTTTGGTCCATAAGAAGATGCTCTGACATGGAGAGAGTAGGGCTGTCATCTTACTCTCCTAATACATAGAAGAATGAAATTCACCCTGCACTCTGTACAAAAGAGAGCAGGGCAACATACCTTACTCTTCCCTGCAGTGGAGAGAAAAGGGCAATAAATCCCACCTCTTCCTGCCCAGAAGAGTACTTGGAATCTAGCCCACTCAGTGATTAACTGGTCAGAAGAGTGAGGTACACAAGGGAGGGTAGGGCAATGCATGTCACTCTCCCTGCAGAGCACTGACTTGTGGAATACCTCCTACTTTTACCACCCAGGAGAGAGTAGTGGGAGCAATGGAAGCCATCTTGTCTTCTATAACCAAGGAGAACATGGTAAAAGCCACCCCTACTCAACATCAACAACATCCAGTACCCCACCAGCTTCTGCATAACCACAGCTCCAATGAAATGCAGCGCATGAAATGAGTTGATTTAGCGGGTCAGTTCCAGAATCCAACCCACTTGTCCCCGTCATTTCAGGAGGTGTATCTGCATTGCTTGATGGTAATGTTAGGAAAAACTATGCATGAAGCGGGAACAATCAGGGAAGACGAAATATCTGTATAAAGGTACCGGTCACTTTCCATTGCATATGTTAAAGGAAGTGGTGGGTTGAGGCGTTAGCTGTCATGGCTTAACACCTCACTCCGCCACTTCAGAAACGCAAGGCTGGAACATATTTACAACAATATGGTGCAGCTGTGTGTTTTTTCCTGTGCTGGCCCTACACCTAGCAGTGTAGCGCGAACGCAGGCAACCTTGCACCATAGTGCAAGGGTATCTGAGTGCAGGGTAAAGATTGTTTATGTACAGAAATGTCTCCCTTCCTCTACATAAACAACCTTTAAATGCCATTTTGTCACTTCTATGTGTACTGCTTAATGCAGCACACATGCAATTCACAAAATGGCATTTTTTTTAAAAGATTGTTTATGTGCAGGAAGGGGGACCTTCCTCTACAGAAGCAATCCAAGGCATTTAGCTTTTCCAATTTGTGCTGCGCAAGGCAGCACAACCGGAAAATGCAAAAACAAGGAGAAATTATGAATTTCTCCTCGTTTTGCCAACTTAAGACCAGGTTTTCCTTAGTCTTAATGTTGGCGCTGCCTCCAATTTATACTGCCTTTGTAAATAGGGATAAAGCGCTGCCAAAGGGGATGATGGACGGAGCCTTTGAGAAAATCAAACACTCACCCACAGTCAACTGATCTGGGTTTAAACCATCATCATTCTTTAGCTCACTCCACCACCCCAGTTCAGACATGGCCATATGCAAATCAGTCTGACCCTGTGCCTCATGGGAACTGTACAGCCTGAACTGCCAAGCCATTTCTTCACTGGACTGGAAACAAGCATCCTGGGACGGGTTTCGGGTTCATACCCTTCATCAGCCAGGCTATCTTGAATCAAGTGGCAAAGTGAGCAAGGGACCCACGTCTGGGCATACCCTTCCAACGTAGCGTGAACAAATCGCTTTGTTCGCCTTAAATTGGCAGGGTATGCCCAGATGTGGGTCCCTTGCTCACTTTGCCACTGGATTCAAGCTAGCCTGGCTGATGACGGCTGATTAGCCAGAAAAAGGCCCCAGGTCCCTGCTGTGCCTCAATTTCAATTATTCTTTGCTTGAAGGCCTGAGCAAGCAACCTATGAGCGAGCAAACTTTATTACTCCGGTGTAAAACATTTGTTTAATGCGCAGTAAGGCATACTCCGCTTTGTCCTTGTCCAAAGCTTTAAGTTTCTTCTGCGCTGATGTAAGTTGACGCCTCTCTTGGTAGGCGCCTGAGCGTTTATGTTCCTCCTCTAGATCTGTCTCCCAACCCTCCAGTGCAAGGATCTTTGCTTTCCTTTCTTTATTGTTTTACGCGTATATAGCACATCTTATTACCACCTTCAAGTAATCCCAGAGTAAGGCAATGGGAGTGTAGGGGGTATCATTGACATCTAGGAATGCATGCATTACTGTAGTATTCTCAGTGATGACTGTGGTGTGTTGAAATTCAGACCTCCTGCACCGGACTGTGTTGAGTAGCAAGGGGGGAGTAAAGTTATGGAGAAAAGAGAATGGTCAGATAGGGCAGTCGCTCCCAAGTCTACACCCCAACGGTTTCAGTCAGTCATGGGGACATCAAGAAGAGGTCCATGTGGGCGTATGTTTGATGGGCTGCAGAGTAAAATGTTTATGCTTTGTCAGTGGGATACTTAGTTTGCCAGACATCCTCAAGTCCCATGTCTCTCATCCACTGACGTCCTGTCGCAGTAAAGGCTTCAGTTTGATCTGTTCGTTGAGCGATCTATCCATAAGAGTATCTGGCACTAAGTTAAAATCCCTGCCTATGAGGATGTCAGTGTCAGGGGATGTCAGTACCCAACCCATGGCATATAATAGGAATGGCTTTTTGATGTTCATTAGAGGCATCTAATGCAACTATTGTAAATGTGTACGTTTGTAAGGAAAGGTGGAGGGCAAGCATTCGACCAATGATCTCGGCATGTGTCTGTATAACTCGACCTGGAAAGTGTGTGGCCAGAAGGACCAACACTCAAGCTCGTTTCTGAGCACCGAGAAGAAAACTGATGATTGGACCGGCAATACTGCAGGCGGTGCCAATCCCTATGGAGGATATGGGTCTCTTGGATGAGGCAGATATCGCCTTTGGCTTCGTAAGCATAGAATGAAGTGCCAGGCTCTTGACTGGGAAATTCTCGATCATTAAGGCTAAGAATTTTGATCATGGTATAAGTTGATCAAGCCCCGGCTACTAGGGGTAGCAAAAAAGTCATGGGGGAAGTAACACACAAGCCCTTGATGGGGCTGGAGGATGGCCTTGATAACAGCAAGAGTAGGTAAGAGAGAGCAGTCAAAGGAAGGGTATGGGAAAACAAAGAAAGCAACATAACAATAGTGGTCCCACTCCTGTGAACTAGCATCACCAAAGGATGAGGGTCGGTGTATCAGGCAGCCAGTCATTCCTGCAACAAATTGTGGAGGAGCTCCGTCGCACGGGAATGCACCAACATCCAGCTGCAACAGTGTCATCAAGACTGTCACATGCTCCTCCAATTTGCCTAAGTCCGACTGAACTGGTGCTACCCTAATTCGGATGTAGGAGCGGTGTGATCTATTTTCGCGACCCACAAGATGGTTATATAGGTCTTCATATCTGTCTCTCAATTCTAACAGTTCCCGACTGTACTCATGAAGTTCCTCCTCACATCGGTCACCGGACCGCTCCAGGCTGTCCAGTCTTGGCCCCATCTCTCCTAAGTCCTTCTTAAGCCCTTTGATATTGGCCGCAACATTGCACCTGAGGGCCGCAATATCCTCTCTCAAGGCCCCAAAGAACTGTTCCAGGAATGTGTGAGTCACTGGTTCTTCAGCTGAGAGAGTATCTGAGACAGGGACTATGTCTTGAGAGGAGAGAGCAGGTGTAGTGCCCGGACGATGGTCTGTTTTCTTGGTGGGTGGTTTGCTCAGCATATCTTAGAGTGATTCGCACCCATAATGTGAGGGGGAGCTCACCGGTTTGGCAGCAGATGAATATGCGGGTTGAGTCCAGGCGGTGGATGCCGGGTGGCCAAGCCGCATGGCTGAGCTGCTGCGTTGGAGGCGTAAACCTTACAGGGATACCTTGTGTCAATTGCGTGAGCTCTTTCTTACACCAGGGCCCAGTCGGCAAGCTGGATGGAAGGCACTATGTCAGAAAACAACCAGTGGCCACGCCACGGTGAGAAGTATGAGCTACAGGCCCCAAGTTGCTAAATTGCTGCAAGGGGGGGAGTCGCCATCGCTATCCAGAGCGCCAGTGCAGTGGGTATATATGCCGCAGGCTCCAAGTTCTACAGACCCAATACACAGTTCTGAGGGCCACCCAGCACAGGTGGGTCATAGCGGTGATTCCCTCACCTCCCTCCCCTCTGGTGTTTGCCAGTAAGTAAGGAGACAGTTCTTTGCAGCAGGCCAACTAAGACTCTGCACTCACATGGGGGGGGGGGGGGTGGAGGGGGTTGGGAGGGTTGCGGCAATGTGGGTGAGTCAGGTGTCTTTTTTCCGTGAGGCAAACCACATGGGGCTGCGCTCACCTGAATATGAAGAACCAGCGCCCACACCAGGCCTCCTTCACCACCCTTGTGGTGCACCTACCAGTATGGCTGCTGTTCCTCTCATTGTATGAGCTTCTCCGAAGGCACTCACGGAGCAGCTGCCATCTTAGGGCTCCAACGAGTGGGTTCACCGGCTCACCTCCTACGACTCTAACAAATCTGCGGCGGTGCCAGAGCCGGACTTCATTCCCCTGAAGTCTACAACGACATCTTCTGCATGCCGGCTCCAGGGGCGTAACAAACGCCCCCGCAGGCCCCGCGGTGCGTGGGGCCCCACTCTCTTCATTGAATGAAGGGGGCCCGCCCCCCCCCTCAGCTCTTCAGTGAGAGCTGTGAGAGAGGCTTGCGCTGAAGCAAGCCTCTCTCCCTCTAAAGCAGGTGCAGGCTGTCTGCAGCCTGCTGTGAGCCCCTCACTGCATCCCTCTGACTGAAGAGAAACAAAGTATCAACTTACATTGTTTCTCTTCAGTCAGAGGTGTCAGGCCAAAAAGGAGGGGGTTGGGGGGCTGGGGGCCCAGAGAGAGAGGAGTCAGCGCAGAGCACTGCTCAGGACCCTGACAGGGACGGGGTGGGGGCCCCAAAGAGAGAGCAGGAGGCAGCCCAGAGCACTGCTCGGGACCCTGACAAGGACGGGGGCTGGGGGCCCCAGAGAGAGAGGAGGCAGCACAGAGCACTGCTCAGGACCCTGACAAGGACGGGGCTGGGGCTGGGGGCCCCAGAGAGAGAGGAGGCAGCACAGAGCACTGCTCGGGACCCTGACAAGGACAGGGCTGCGGGCTTTCAGAGAGAGAGGAGGCAGCACAGAGCACTGCTCGGGACCCTGACAAGGACGGGGGCTGGGGGCCCCAGAGAGAGAGGAGGCAGCACAGAGCACTGCTCGGGACCCTGACAAGGACTGGGGGCCCCATAGAGAGAGCAGGAGGCAGCACCAAGCACTACTCGGGACCCTGACAAGGACAGGGGGTTGGGGGCCCCAGAGAGAGAGGAGGCAGCACCGAGCACTGCTCGGGACCCTGACAAGGACGGGGGCTGCGGGCCCCAGAGACAGAGGAGGCAGCACAGAGCACTGCTCAGGACCCTGACAAGGGTGGGAGTGGGGGCCCCCAGAGAGAGCATTCTCCAGGGCAAAGCTCATATGAGAAGGGATGAGGCAGCAAAATGGTGCCCTCAGGTAAGCACTCTTGTTAGAACCACCATGTGGGCGTCCGCAGGGGAGGGCAGTGGGGGTCAAGGGGGGGCTGAGAATGGTGCAAGGAGGCATAGGGGAGAAGGGTGCAAGGTAGAGAGGAGAAGGGTGCAAAGCAGAGAGGAGATTGGTGCAAGGCGGAGAGGAGATAGGAGCAAGGCGGAGGGGAGAAGGGTGCAAGGCAGAGAGGAGAAGGGTGCAAGGCAGAGAGGAGAAGGGTGCAAGGCAGAGGGGAGAAGGGTGCAAGGCACCGCCCTCCTGGTTGCGGTAGAAAAAGCGAGGGAAATCATTGACACAGGAGGATCAGTGGCAGTGGTCCTCCTGGATCTCAGTGCGGCATTCGACACTGTCAACCATCAGGTCCTAGCCCAGCGCCTGGATAACATAGGCATACATGGCAGTGCGCTGAGATGGCTCACATCCTTCCTTTCCCAACGCTCCTTCCAAGTTTGGGAAGGAGAATGCCGCTCCCCCTCAATCCCCCTCCAGTGTGGAGTGCCTCAGGGCTCTTCACTGAGCCCCACGCTTTTTAACGTGTATATGGCCCCACTGGAGGAGCTGGTCGCTCCATTCGGAGTTACAATCGTCAGCTATGCTGACGACACCCAGCTGGTGGTGACTCTCTCACACCCCAAGTTAAAACCCTCCAACCTGCGTGACTGTCTTTCCACCGTCCATCAGTGGATGAGCGACTCGGACTTAAAGCTTAATGGATCTAAAACTGAGATCCTGCTCCTCGGCCACAAAACCTTGAGTCTCCCTCCTGACATCTGGCCCGCCTGTATGGGCGACCCCCCGTCCCCCAAAACAGAGGTCAAGAGTCTAGGAGTGTGGCTAGAGACAGACCTCACCTTCCGGACTCAGGCGAGAAAAACTGCAGGCATCTGCTATGGGCTGTTGAGATCTTGTAGGAAGGTACTCCCCCTACTTCCATTCCAGTCCCGTCTCTTGCTAATCCAAGGTCTAGTGATAGCAAGACTAGACTATAGCAACGCTATCTACCTCGGCGCGCCGGAAACCACCTACCAGATCCTACAAAAAACCCAAAATGCCGCAGCCCGCTTGCTCACAAACACCCCTTCAAGAACATCGGCCAAACCAGCATTGAGAAAACTTCATTGGCTCCCAGTGAGGGAAAGAGTTGCGTTCAAGGCCCTCTGCCTAGCCCACAAAACCTTACACAACGCTGGCCCCCCCATTCTGTGCTCATGGATCACCCCTTACAGACCATCCAGAGCGCTCCGGTCTGAACAGGGTAACCTCATCGCGGTTCCCAGGGTGAAGAAAGCCCGCTTTGGCGGTCGCAGATTCTCTGTAAACACGGCCAAAAAATGGAACGCTCTTCCCCCGAACCTTAGAGCGGAACCTAACCTCCTAAAATTTAGGAAGTCCCTCAAAACACTCCTCTTTCCCTGATCTATTGAAGTCTCCTCCGCCCCTCCCCTGGAGGGCACAAGGTTCAGCGCTGGGATACTCAAGGGTGACTACGCGCTTTACAAAAATCTAAAATAAAATAAAAATAATAAGGCAGCGGGGAGAAGGGTGCAAGGCAGAGGGTAGAAGGGTGCAAGGCGGTGAGGAGAAGGGTGCAAGGCAGAGGGCAGAAGGGTGCAAGGTAGAGGGGAGAAGGGTGCAAGGCAGAGAGGAGAAGGGTGCAAGGCAGAGAGGAGAAGGGTGCAAGGGGAGGGGGAGAAGGGTGCAAGGGCGAGGGCGAGAAGGGTGCAAGACAGAGGATAGAAGAGTGCAAGGGGGATGGTGATGAAGTAAAAAACGTGCCCCCTTGGAAACATTTCTACGGACGCCCATGGCAACGCACACTACTTTGTGAGAGAGAGTGGAGTGAGAGAGAGAGTGGAGTGAGAGAGAGAGTGGAGTGCGAGAGAGAGTGGAGCAAGAGAGAGAGTGGAGCAAGAGAGAAAGTGGAGAGAGAGAGAGAGTGGAGAGAGAGAAAGTGGAAAGAGAGAAAGTGGAGAGAGACAGTGG
This sequence comes from Lissotriton vulgaris, assembly GCF_964263255.1. NCBI lineage: Eukaryota > Metazoa > Chordata > Amphibia > Caudata > Salamandridae > Lissotriton > Lissotriton vulgaris. Next base: position 1,068,045,456 of record NC_141698.1, on the reverse strand, counting down.
AGAGAGACAGTGGGGAGAGAGAGAGAGAGAGAGAGAGAGAGAGAGAGAGAGAGAGAGAGAGAGAGAGAGAGAGAGAGAGAGTAGAGAGAGAGAGTAGAGAGAGAGTGGAGAGAGAGACAGTGGAGAGAGAGTGGCGAGCGAGAGTGGAGAGAGAGTGGAGAGAGAGTGGAGAGAGAGTGAAGAGAGAGAGAGAGTGGAGAGAGAGAGAGAGTGGAGAGAGACAGTAGAGAGAGACAATGGAGAGAGACAGTGGAGAGAGAGACAGTGGAAAGAGAGACAGTGGATAGAGAGACAGTGGAGAGAGAGAGAGAGTGGAGAGAGAGAGTGGAGAGAAAGTGGAGAGAGAGTAGAGAGAGACAGTGGAGTGAGAGAGAGAGAGAGAGAGAGAGAGAGAGGAGAGAGTGGAGGGAGATTGGAGAGAGAGTAGAGAGAGAGAGTGGGGAGAGAGAGTGGAGAGAGAGAGAGAGGAAAGAGAGAGTGGAGAGAGAGAGAGAGTGGAGAGAAAGAGTAGAGAGAGTGGAGAGAGAGAGGAAAGAGAGTTGAGAGAGACAACGAAGAGAGAAAGAGAGTGGAGTGCGAGTGGAGAGAGAGTAGAGGGAGAATGGAGAGAGAGTAGAGAGAGAACGTGGAGAGAGAGAGTGGAGAGAGAGAGAGGAGAGAGAGAGTGGAGAGAGAGAGAATGGAGAGAGAGAGAGTGGAGAGAAAGAGTAGAGAGAGTGGAGAGAGAGAGTTGAGAGAGACAGTGAAGAGAGAAAGAGAGTGGAGTGCGAGTGGAGAGAGAGTAGAGGGAGAATGGAGAGAGAGTAGAGAGAGAAAGTGGAGAGAGAGGGAGAGTGGAGAGAGAGAGAGAGTGGAGAGAGAGAGAGGAGAGAGAGAGGAGAGAGTGGAGAGAGAGGACAGAGTGGAGAGAGTGGAGAGAGAGAGAGTGGAGAGAGTGGTGAGAGAGAGTGGAGAGAGAGTGGAGAGAGAGAGAGTGGAGAGAGTGGAGAGAGGAGAGAGAGTGGAGGAAGAGAGAGAGAGAGTAGAGAGTGGAGAGTGAGAGAATAGAGAGAGAGTAGAGAGAGTGGAGAGAGAGTAGAGAGAGAGAAGGGAGAGAGAGAGTGGAGAGAGAGTAGAGAGAGTGAGAGAAAGTGGAGAGATAGAGAGTGGAGAGAGAGACAGTGGAGAGAGAAAGAGTGGAGAGATAGTGGAGAGAGTAGAGAGAGAGAGAGAAGGGGTAGTAGAGAGAGAAGGGAGTGAGTGAGAGGCAGTGGAGAGAGAGTGGAGAGAGAGTAGAGAGAGAGTAGAGAGAGAGTAGAGAGAGTGAGAGAGTGGAGAGCGAGACAGTGGAGGGAGAGACAGTGGAAGGGGAGACAGTGGAGAGAGAGACAGTGGAGATAGAGTGGACAGAGTTGAGAGAGAGAATGGAGAGAGAGAGAGATAGAGTGGAGAGAGAGTAGAGACTGACTGACTCAGAGTCTGGATACCGACTGAGGGAGAGACTGACTGGCTGAGAAACTGACAGAGAGAGAGAGACTGACTGACTGAGAGCGACTGATTGACTGACTGACTGAGAGATAGAGAGACTGACTGAGAGAGAGAGAGATTGAATGACAGACAGATTGACAGAGAGAGAGAGACTGACAGACTGATTGACTGACAGACTCACTGACTGAGAGAGACTGAATGACAGAGAGAGAGAGACTGACTGACTGAGAGAGAGAGAGAGAGAGAGAGACTCATTGAGAGAGAGAGAGAGAGAGAGAGAGAGAGAGAGAGAGAGAGAGAGAGAGAGAGAGAGAGAGAGAGAGAGAGACTGTGATGGAATTGGGGTCACAGTGTGTATGAAGCTATGCAATGCCTCTTAAGATTGCTATTGTCTACTGATAAAAATGTATTATCAAAATGTGCTCTTTGTAGTTACATCTGCTTTTGAAATACTGCATTGTGGCTTTGTCTAATGTTTTAAAACGGAAACAAGAAGGAGCAGTGGATGCACTTTTGTCAAAACTGAACAATGAGTGGGCCCGATGTTGTATATCATGACAGGAGTCTGCATCAGGAAACACACCTAAAATTGGGCAAACTTCCCCGGCCTACTGATGGCAGGGGCCCTGTAATGAATGGACCACCACCTATGATAGCCTGCTGGCAGACTACGCCCAACCTTTAACTCCACCATCTGGTGTTAATTATAACGGCTGGATTGGTGACAGTGGCGTAACAATAGCCCGCATCCCCTGCAGAGCTCTAGACTGGCACGGAGGATGGGAGGGGGGCCCCCTCCATGTAGTTTGCAGGGGGGCCCCCTCAAGTTTTGTTACGCCACTGGCCGGCTCCCTTCTAGCTTATGCGGCAGAGCTCCACAATAGACCTGTTACACTGCTGCCATCTTGACCACGCCCCCCTCAAGATTCTTTTACAGTAAATCTTCTGACACTGAAAAAGTTGCAGTGGTTTTCTCCTGCAAAGCATATCTACCGTTTTCTTTTTTCTTAGTAATGTTCACAAAACATCTTGATGTTTATGACAATGAAGTTAAAAACAAAACTCATGGTGAACAGACAAAATATCGACTCCAAAATATCGACTGGACATAATATCGAGTTTTAAATATAGACTGGACAAAATATCGACTGGACATAATATCGACTACAAAAATATTGTTTTTCAGGTAAGTGAAGTAATATCGACTGTTTAAAATATAGATAGCAAAAATATCGAATTTTTAATAATATATAATATTTTATAGTGTATTTTTATGTAATAATATGTGTGAAAAGTGTGTATTAATGTTATAAAATATTTTATTAAATGGAATTTGTTTTTTTAATAATTGCGTTATGTAATTCTGTAGCGGGTTGTGGGTTTATAGGGGAATAGGGTGGGAAGTAATTTAATAATAATTAATTAATTAATATATGTTTGTAAATATTTATAATTAATAATTAATTGATAATTAATAATAATTAGTTAATTAATTAATATAATTTTGTACATATTTTGAATTAGTAATTAATTGGTAATTGATTAATTGTAATTAGTTAATTACATTAATTAGAGTACATTTTAATATATAATTTTGTGTTATTCTTAAGTAATTAATTGGGAAAAAATAATATTAATTATTAAAATAATTACAGCTAATGTGCTAATATATTTACTTTATTGTTATTGTTAATTAATAATTAATTGGTAATTAAATAATATTGATACATTTTGGGTAAAGGAGTATTTTTAGGGTTCAGGGTCAGTTTTTAGTTTTTGGGTAAAGGGGCATTTTTAGGGTTCAGGGTCAGTTTCAGTTTTTGGGTAAAGGGGCATTTTTAGGGTTCAGGGTCAGTTTTCAGTTTTTGGGTAAAGGGGCATTTTTAGGGTTCAGGGTCAGTTTTCAGTTTTTGGGTAAAGGGGGCATTTTTAGGGTTCAGGGTCAGTTTTCAGTTTTTGGGTAAAGGGGCATTTTTAGGGTTCAGGGTCAGTTTTTAGTTTTTGGGTAAAGGGGTATTTTTAGGGTTCAGGGTCAGTTTTGGGTTTTTGGGTAAAGGGGTATATTTTAGGGTTCAGGGTCAACAAATAGGATTGTAAATTTTTTTTTTATTATTTTCATTTATTATTTAATTATTATAATTTAATTTAAGTATTTTTAAGTATATTTTAGTCATTTAAATTTAATATTAATTTAATTTAACACTGTTTTTAATAAAGTCGATATTTTTTACATCTATATTATTGTTAACGATATTTTGTACTCGATATTTTTGTACTTACCTGTTTGTAGATAGAAAGTCGATATTTTGTCTGTCGATATTTTGGCAACGATATTTTTGCAGGTCGATATTTTGGCAGTCTATATTATTTCAGTGATCCAAAACTCATATCTATGAGAAGTAATTCGCATATAACTTTGCCAAAAGAGTATAGTTTGGTACCAAAAGAATATTTAAGTTAGAAATCATAGGGATTGGGGTGGAGAACACCCATCTGCATATTTTGCATCCATGACACTGGAACTATTTTTTAGAGGCTTGATCCTCCTAATAAAAATATTATTGTTTAGACTCAGTCCTCATGCTGTCAAACAATTAAACCTAGAGTCCATTTCCAGTTTTCCTTAGAGGTCACCTGTGGACCATTCTGTACTGCAGCTATCTGCAAGACCTTTTGTTACCCTTTCTTTAAAATGTAAATATTGTGAGCTTTTGGCTCCACGCAGAGGAGCACAGCCCTCTCACCTCATCCTACTGGCTGCTTGGTGTATTATTCCACCTCGAGGGCTTGCATTGAGATGCATGAGGAACAATATTAAATCTAAAAAATATACAGAATAATAACATTGTTTGGACTGGAATGTCCCCTGCATAATATAACATTGAGTCCCGAGCCCTGACTGCCTAACTACGAGTTTCTTGTAATCTGTTTTTTTTATTTTGGCCCCAACTGCATGTGTGCAAAGGCCTAGGCCTGTCTCTTAACCCCTTCGGTGCTGCAGACGGCCCCTGGCCATCCCACGTCACGGTGGGCGTGTGCTTAGGTTGACCGGGGGCATCCAAATCCCGCTCACTCTTTAATTCACCCGCACAGCGGGAGAATTAGCGCAGCGCGCAAGGGGTTAATACAAGTCCAATCTCACACCTGTCCTTCATGTGAAGGGTGCACTAAAGGCACTCTTCACAGTGACAGGAGACGACTGTCACAAGTTGAAGCGTGTATCGCAACTGGGGTGGCAGAGTGGGCTAAAGAACGGTGATGGATAAAACCCAGATCTGTTGACTGGGTGTGAGTGTTTGATTGATTCAGATGCTCCGTCCATCACCACCCCCTTTTGTACCGCTTTGTATCGCAACAGTGGCAGAATACTGTGTTTTGTAATAAACCTAGCATAAGCAGACATTTTTCTTTTTGTTACAGGAGTGGCTATTTTCCCAGGCAGTGGAAATATATTGCTGACATTCCTGAGACTGCAGGGGAGAGACTTAGACAACGAAGTAGGGACATAAAAGATAAGCTCCCGATAAAATGTTTATGAGGTGCTCTTGCTGCAGAGAGCTGTTGATTAGCCTCACTGAAAGCTGCCAGTTGGTGGATGGTAGAGGTGAAGGGTGGGACTGCAGTTCCAATAGTCAGAGTGTGAAAGGTCCTTTGGCAGGTGTCAGTCTTTGTCAGAGGTCATTATCAGCGGCAGGTGTAGATGTCATAGCCAGGTGCAGAAGGTTCACACCTCTTTGTGCCTCAGTTGTGGGTGCTCCACCTGGAGATGACCTTGCATTGAAAAGCATCACTCTAGACCAGCGGCGTAGCTACCAGTGGTGCAGCAGGTGCAGTGGCACTGGGGCCCAGCGTCCTGAGTGGACCACTGAACTCTAATAAGTGATGTATTTTACTACCCCAACAGCAGTCATAGAAGTTATTTCTCTGGCTTGCACCAGAGTCCATTGCATTTTTGCTATGCTACTGCTCTAGACACTGGCTAAGTCTGGAAAGCAGCCTCCGAAAAACCACTGGAGAAGAACCAACCCAAACTGGTTCTGGAAGTGCAGACACAGAATTCAAATCCCCAGTCTGCTGCTGTATCTGTTTAAATGGGGAACTATTGACACACTTGTTCCAGTTCCAAGTTCTCTTCGACCAAGGAGGGGGTGCTCCACAGAGGATTGTTGTGCAACCAGGGCTGGTGGCTGTCTGACAGCTAGCTTAACAGGTATAAATAAGGTATGAAAAAAATATTTTCTATGAGGAAAACCAGTGCTTAATTTGAGCTGGTGTTTTCCGGTGCTCGGCAACGGCACTTAATTGTAAACACCGGCACCTAAGACAATCAGCCACATAGTGGCGCTGTTTGTCTTAGTTAGAGTTGAGCATTACAATAGTTTTTTATTAATTCAGTACACATTAAAAATTACTAATACCTGCCACCCAAGCTATTTTAATAGCTTTGGGGGCCTGGCATAGTCTGATTTGTCACACTTGTTGGAGTGTCATGGGCAGAAGTTGTGTTTGTGTTGTCATTGGCAGCGCTGGCAGGGAGGAGTTGAAATGGGTTCCCTTTTAGCTACATCACTTCGATTCATCTTCTTGTTGCCCATAGAGGAGTGAGACTGTTTCTGGCTTGTTCGGTTCTCGTGGACTCTGTGTCAAAGCTGTCATGCAGGTATAGACAAATGAGAAAGAGCACTGTCACTGAGAGCACAGACTCACCATACACTTCTGTAATCTTTTTACTTCTTTAGGGTCCCTCTTTTATGTCATCTGTGTGCAGGAATATCTCACAGTGTAGCCTCACTGAAAAGAACTATTTTACAGATGTAAGCACAGAGTCCCATAATGCTCTATTACTTACCGGTAATCTTCATTACTCCTGGTCCCGTTGTCCTCGGCCCATTCAGAACTTATGGAGATAACCATCTCCTGACAGAAAATAAAAACAAGAGGAATCCTGGGATATCCCTACCGCCCCTCCCCCCGGGAGTACAAAGGTAGGATCTACCCAGCAGCCCTCCTGTTCTTTTTTTCTGTCTTCGACAGAATGGCTGATGGATGCTGTTGATGATGGGGGCTGCACCGGCTCCTGCTGCAAAAGTAGGATCTACCCAGTAGCCCTCCTGTACAAACAAGCCCAGACAGGAAGGCCGGCCGCCCGGGAGGGAGGGAGGGGCGTATGAATGGGCCGAGGACAACAGGACCAGGAGTAATGAAGATTACCGGTAAGTAATAGAGCATTACCCCCAGGTCCCTTATGTCCTCGGCCCATTCAGAACTTATGGAGAAATACCAAAGCAGAAAAAGCCGGCCTTCCCAACCCAACAGAAGCCAACCCAGGAAACCACACCAAGGCAGCAACCGCAGAAGGAAAAAGGAAGAACCGGGGAAACCCCAGGCAGAGCCCCCGACAAGAGGGACCCCCACCAGACCAGCAGACACCCAACAAGAGCAAGGGCGCACAGCCAGACGACCAGACCGGCCACCACAGAGGCCAACCAGCCCACCGCAGGAACACCCGACAGCCAACCAGCGACAGGGAGAGCATAGACACCCAAGCCACCACAGACAAGGGGACAACAGCAGAAGAGAGGCCAAACAAAGAGAAAGGCCAAGAGCCACCAGGCCAAAAAGCCAGAAACGGGCAGAAGAAGACAACCCATGCCAGAACAGGCAGGAGACAAGCGGACCAGAGGAACCAAAGGCCCAACAAAGAAGAACAGCGGAAGCCCACCAGAACCCAACCCGGAAGGCAAGGCCCAAGGCCAGGGAAAGAGAGAAAACCCAGACACCAGGGAACGAAGAGCAAACCCCAGGAAGCCAAGCCACCAGGTCCCGCAAGACGAGGACACAAGGCAAAGGGAACCAGCACCTCCAGGAAACCCGAGCAGGAATAACCAACAAGGGCAACCAACCAGGACAAAGAGACCCGGAAAAAGAGGAAAGGGAACCAAGGAACCCCAGGAACCCCAAAACAGAACTCCAGCCAAAGCGGAGGAAACGGGAGCAGGAATCAACAGCCCGAAGAAGGCAAACCTGAACACCAAAGCAGGAGTGCAACCGGACGGGCCAAGGACCCGGAGGACCCAAGACAACAGCAAGGGAACCACGAAGGACACAACAACCACAGCCAGGGGGTCTTTTCCAGCGCTGACAGCCTACCTGACCACACGCCAGCACTCTGCCTCTGCCCCTGGGTTGCCAACGCTGTAAGTCTCGCCGCCATCGACATCCAGGAGCGGCTGGAGACTACAGCTCCCAGTGGGCTTTGCGCGGACTTCCTGTCCCCGCTGTCTTCGCGCCCGGAGGCGCTACAAAGCGGAGCCTTGACCTCGGTGGAGCGGGGGTCTTTTCCAGCGCTGACAGCCTACCTGACCACACGCCAGCACTCTGCCTCTGCCCCTGGGTTGCCAACGCTGTAAGTCTCGCCGCCATCGACATCCAGGAGCGGCTGGAGACTACAGCTCCCAGTGGGCTTTGCGCGGACTTCCTGTCCCCGCTGTCTTCGCGCCCTGAGGCGCTACAAAGCGGAGCCTTGACCTCGGTGGAGCGGGGGTCTTTTCCAGCGCTGACAGCCTACCTGACCACACGCCAGCACTCTGCCTCTGCCCCTGGGTTGCCAACGCTGTAAGTCTCGCCGCCATCGACATCCAGGAGCGGCTGGAGACTACAGCTCCCAGTGGGCTTTGCGCGGACTTCCTGTCCCCGCTGTCTTCGCGCCCGGAGGCGCTACAAAGCGGAGCCTTGACCTCCGCGTCGCGGGTCGCGCGCGGGCGACGCCGGGCGGAGCCCGGGCAGAGGGCGGGCCGTCTGTGGCCGTCAGGGGCTGACAGAGGCTGGGCTGGGCCACGTCCCTTTTGTCTACCAGCCGCGACGACACACGCTCTGTGCTTGTCCCCGTTCTGTTGCCCCAACCATGTCTACTCGTTCAGGAAAGCCTCTCAGGGGCGAAGTTGATAGGGGATCTAATGCCGCGAGCCCTGTCATAGGAACAATGGACCGTTTTATCACCAGGGTAACGGCGGTGATTGAAAAGGAGATCGCCATGTCTGAGCGCCGTTTATCTGAAGTATACCTCCCCTCAAGACGCTCATCCTTGGGGGCAGTTGCCCAGTCGCTCACACCAGCCATCGCTCGGGTTCAAGCGGGTACCCTTCCTAGTATGGTCGGTGTTCCCTCAGAACCCCTCCATTGGACTGGTTTAGAGCAAAATATGGATAGGCTGGAAAATCTGGCCGCTCTCCTACCTATAGCTACAATGGAAGACGGTGGCCCTAGTAACCTGTCCACATCATTACCACCTATCCCGACAAGTGATGTCATCAGAGATCCCGAGTCCCCAAAATCGCTTGTACCTCCCACAGCTGTACCAGATGGGAAGTTAGTTGGGGCTTCACCTATCACCGTGACTCCTGATATTAGGCAGGAGTTTCCCCCCGTAGGTAAAAAGTTGCGTAAACGCAAGAAGGGTAGGCTAGTGAGACAGGCCGCCCTCTACCAAAGAGTAAGGAAGTCTCCTGTATCCAGCTCGAGAATTACAAGGGATGCCCCTATGCTGAACGAAACCGATATAGAAGGGGATGTACTGATTTCTCCCAAGGGGTCACACACAGCTAAGGTCTCAAAGCCAATTGACTTAGTAGCGGTTGAAAATATTCTGGAGAAGGTATATACCCTCTTGAAACCGTTACTAACACAAGTTAAGGGTCTAGGGGAGAGGATTGACAAACTAGAGCAGTCAACCCTGGACGGGTTACACTCACTCAAAACAACAATCAAACAAACAACTAGAGTGACTGGAAATAAGGACGGGGGTGTAAAAGGGAACGATTTACCAGCGCAGAGAGGCCCTAAGCCCTTAATATCCCAAAACAAAGCCGCTCCTAATAGCCCAGTAATCCCAACTCCTAAATCTCCTCCCCATCCCAAAGCAGGCCCAAGTCATAAGGGACTCTCAACACATACAGAGCCTGAGAAAAATAAGCCAAAGCCTCTTCCCCAAAAACAGCAACAGACAACTAGTGGTAATAAGGAAGTCCATCAAAAACCAGAGGGTAGCAGCAAACCCAGCGGGCCAATGACAGGGAAAGCCCCTAGGCCTGTAACACAGCGTTCTGCCCCAACTACCTCCCCACAGGCCCCCAGCATTCCCCCACGACGGATCCCCCCGATAAATCTCCCACCAGACTGTCAACCTTTTGTTGCTGTCATGGTTAATGTGCCTCCCCTAAAGGATGGCCAGTTGGAAAACCATCAATCACTCAAGAACAAGTGTATCCACTGGCTGAAGGCAAACAAGCCAATCCCCCTGGGTGTGGACGGCATTATCCTAAGTGTCCGCAGAGTGGGATGGGTAGGGCAAGGAAAAAAAATGCAGGAGGGAGACTGTGTAATCATAAACTTCCAAGACCCCAGAGTGGTACCATCCATTTGTACTCCTATCAAAAATATGGGGGCCCCGGGGGTTAAACTGGTAGACCTCTCATATTTTTACCCTAGGCACCTTGTTAGCCCAAACGGAGGAAGTGTAAGTTCCCCTAACTCTGGCCAAAACTGGGCCGGGATTGTAGGGGGCAATAGGGAGAATCAAATGTGGGCAATTGGCCCCTGCTGACTGGAATCAGCGAGCAGAGTAGAACAAGTAGGAGCACCACCCATCCAAATAAACCTTGCAAGTGGAATGGGAGACTCTATAATAATCCCACAAGATCCCTGCTCTCCTCGGATATTTGGGGGGACCCCTACAGATAGGGGCTTTCAGGCGCCCAGCGACCTTCCAGATGTGATGGACCTAGTCTTTAAGGTTTTCAGCTGGAATGTCGCAGGAATTTCAGGAAAACTGGCCCTTCCAGATTTTACTGCATGGGTTGATGAGCACTCCTTGTGCCTCTTCCAGGAAACTTGGAGCCTGGTACCGGTCCATAGGGTGGGATTTTCCTCATACTCCTCTCCTGCGCGGGTCTCGGAATCTGGGAGAGGCCGACCCTCGGGCGGCCTTCTTATCTGGGTCACGGCTTCTCTAAACTGTAGAGTAGTGGACTTTCCCACAGGTTCCCCGGACATACAAAGTATTACCCTTATAGACCAAAGGGGAAGAATTGTTCTAAATATCTTTAATGTGTATGCACGGGGTACAAAGGGTGGGATAAAGTCTCCAGTAATAGCTCTCCTCGAGACCCTGTTGAACAGCACCCCCCATAAGACCCGCTCCTTGGTTGCAGGTGATATGAACTGCACGTTCGAGCCCTTGGGCTCGGACGTTTCCCTGGACCAAGATGAGGAGGATGCTAGGTGGGGGATCCCAGCACTGGACTTCCCACCGATCAAAAGGTGGACAGAATTGGCGCTCCAGATATACTCCCTGAGTCTTGAATTTAATCTAAGGGCAGCGAATGGGAGGACTTCCTCGGATAGGGGGGGTGCGCATACCTACAATAGACCAGGGCACACCTCTAGGATGGATTATATTCTAATAGATGTGTGCTTATGGCCTTATGTAAGGGACATGCAGGTGGTCCCTTCGACAGAAAGTGATCACAACCCACTCTCCCTAAAAATGGAACAATGGTGGCAACTCTTAGGGAAGGCCAACATCAAAGTGGCACCCGCACCACTAGATGAATCGGAAGTCTCCCCATGTGGTAGAAGAATTAAATGGGCGAAACTGGTCCTATCCGAGGCAAAGGTTGGGGAAATTCCATCCCATCTAAACCTTGCGGTAGCATCTCTTGGAACCTCCCTAGAAGGGGTGGGTAAAGCGAGTGGGTTATTTGTCTCCCTGATTGAAACCTTAACCAACGTGTTTACCCTGTACTCTAAAAAGCCGGGCAATATAGGATCTAAAAAATCAGTTGAGGGGTGGTACACCCAAGCATGTAGGGGCCATAAGGCAAAGTTAGTTGAGGCAGTTAAATCTAAATCTCAAAGTGTGATCCAGGAAGCTAGGAAGGCCTATAAAAAGTCCTTTAATTTGGCTAAAAGGGAGTGGGAAGATAATTACTGGGAAGACCTACTCCAGGCTAGCAAAATTAGGGATTCAGGGGTCTTTTGGAACCTTATAAGTAAACGGAGCAAATCCGACGCAGCCATGAGACCCTGCAACATCCCGCCTCAAAGCTGGGTAAAACACTTTGGGTCTCTATACCTCCCACCAAACGGGGAACTGTCTGTGGGGATGGACCTCACACTAACAATCGAACCTCATGCCTATGACCTCTTCACTCCTTCAGAGATCGAGGGGGTTATAGGCTGGGTAGCACCGCGCAAGGCACCGGGCCCGGATGGCCTTCCGGGTGACCTCATGAGGGCTTACCCAGCGGAATGGGGAAGGATCATAGCAGCTCTCCTAAATGATATTATGAGGGGAGGAGTAGTACCAGAATCCTGGAAAGGGGCGGTGGTTGTCCCTATTTACAAAAAAGGGTGTAGGGAAACCCCGGGAAACTATCGTCCCATAAGTCTGATAGACTCCACCCAAAAGATAGCTGGTAAAGCTATCCTTGGTAGGATCCTCCATTGGGTGGAGGAGAATAAAATCCTATCAGACTTTCAGGCAGGTTTCCGGGCTGGTATGGGGACTATAGAGCAGGTGTTTAGGTTGTCCCTTTTGGGGTGGAAGGTGGTGGAACTAGGCAAGGGTAGACTCTATTTAGCCTTTATAGACTGAGGTTCCGTGACAATTGTAAGTGGTGTTTTCGACTCGCACGAATATGGTCGAGTCTGGTATCTATGAACCGCAAATGACGAGTTTAGTAAGTGTGCGCAGTTTCGCTGTGCTAACTTAAACCGTTCGTTTGTTATGTGGGTTTTTCATCTGTACCCACGGGTTCCATCTTAGATACGGCATCCATTTTGTCTCTTGCCCTCAAGTAGCCAGCGAACGGACGCTGTCCGCTTCGCGACCCTGGGACTCCCAAGATATTGGCGGAAGACACGTGTTCTTTGAAAGTGTCTTTATGACAAGGGGGTTGCTGCTGTAAGGCAGATGGCGCCGCTCGAGGCTCATCTTGCCGCACGGACTTATTGTCTCAGCCGTGCATCTCATTAGGCACATCCCTTTGATGCCTGTATCTCGTGTTTCTCGATACCTCCCCTTTTACACCCTTTCCGATCTCCCCACTGTCCCCGTCTTCCTCTGCACCTGTCTTTGTTCCTATTTTCGATCTACTTTACTGCTGATTGGAATTTGCTAATGGTGGGAAGATGTTTTTTTACAGTTGGGAACCGCCAAATGTTTCCGCACTTATGTCCCGGACCTTGTGTGTTTCAAAGTGACCAAAGCGACCCCTCTGGGAGCTAATTGTGGGAACCGGGTTGTAAACTTTTGTGTTCAATGTTATCCTATGGGTAAAAACTGTATAAAAGGAGCGATCCACAGAACCAATTTGAAGCAGTCTCCCCGAACTACACTCGATGTACTTCCTGTGACTTCTGTGTTCCCTGCAGCAAATAAACCTTGAATCTTTGACGCCGAAGGAAGTGTCCCGTGTCTCTGTGACTTGTACGCCGGAGCAGGTTACCCACGAAGGTTTCAGGTGTTGTGCCCTGGCACCGCTGGGTCCAAAAGAACCCAGTCCTTCAGTTGGCGCCCAACGTGGGGCTGCATCAGTGGTACCGGTCCAAGCCCGACGATCGTGAGGAACTTCGTGTGAAATCTCCGAGGGAAGGTGCACCCCGCTTCATCGATCCTGTTGTCGAAATAAGTGGCCCGAAGACTTTTCCCGCGAAGATTCCCGCCTCCTGACGGCTGCGACGGACTGCTGCCCTGACTGTAGACCTGTTTTGGCGCCTGGCGTAGACCTTGGTATAGCGAGACGATTGACGGGCCTTCCTGAGGACGCCATCGATCTTTGAGTTAAGTATTTTGTGGGTCGCTCCCAGAGTTCTTGGTTGTTGACACTTTAGCGAGTGTCTTTGTTGTAAACGCCGTGTGAGTGTTTTTGTCGGTGACACTTTGCTAGCGTACTTTGTTGTTGTATTGTTTGACGACTGCAGCCGCCAAAAACCGAGGGTTTTGTTCTTTGCTGGGACTTGGTAAAACCCGTAACCCTTGAAGTTTGTGAAACTCGGCTAGTGTGCAAGATGCCTGGTCGCAGTACTTTGTTCAGTTGTTTTAGACCTTGTGGTGCGGATTCCTTGCTGGAGGATTCATGTCCGATACCTCCGGGTGGAACTCCTACTTATGACTTATATAGCAAACATGGGCTAGGCCCGATTGCTTTTAACGATTATTGGATTAAATATACAAAGAAAGACGGCGATCTTCGTTGGCCACCTCACGGTAGCTTCGAGGCATCGATCTTAGATAATTTAGAAATAAAGTTGTTCGAACATAAATCTAGGCCGGCCATGTTTGATGCCTTTCGGTTGTGGCGCAAAGAAGCCCGACAGAAAGAAATCAGACAGAATAAACGTAGTCAGCTTCCTGGTAACAGAGAACGTGTTGCGCTATATAATATGGCGATGGGTTGGATGATAAACCCTCTTAGAAATCCACCTCGTGTTGTCCTCGAAACGTTTAATCAATTCAACATACCGACTCAGAGATATGTGTTTGACGAAATGTGCAAGTTCCTTCATGATCAGATAGTGGCCAATGCGCCTGACGAGGTGCTGACCGCCCTGTCCGAACTTCGGCTTCAGTTCGCAACTGGACTGATAGTAGACACTAATGTCCGACGTGCTATTGAGCGGTTGCTATCTCTTCGTCCCGCTCCTATTCCTCATGCATTGTTCGTTGAGGACATTGAAAAGCAAGACGAGTCTGGCCAATATCCTATGCGTGAAGTTCCGCCGGTTTGGATACCAGCTGATCCACAAGCTGCCCCTCCGGTATTGGCACATTTTGAGAGAGTGTGGATACACCTCCCATGGAAACGATCGGAAGTGCTTCAGGTGAAACAATCTTTGCCCGATCCTCGTAAAAATCCTACTGGGTATTATAAGGAATTATCGCAGCTCGTAGATGCTACGGTGATGAATCTTGCTGATATCGATATGTTGTTTGGCAACGTCGTACCGCAACCGGTATGGGCTAAGATTCGTCACCAAGATCACACAAATGAATTAGGTGGTGATTGGGCTGCCATTACAGCGGCAGACGCTGGACAAGTGGCTGCTACTAAACCCGATCAGTTGATTGCTGCTCTCCCCCAGCGAATCATTGCATTAATGAAAACGCTTATGCCAGCTATGAGGGTAAATTGGGACAAGTTGTCAGCCTGTAAGCAGAAGAAAGATGAGAGTGTTTCCGATTTCTTTACGAGGTTCGAGGAAGCATTCATTGATCATAGTGGACAGGATATGGGTACTGAGGGTGGACAGAGGTTGTTTGTGGATAAATTTGTGTCGAACTTGTTGCCCGATCTAAGCAATAAATTAAAGAATTCAGAAAGTGCGTGGGCCGTTTCTACCTCAGCTCAGATATTGGCTACGGCACAATATTACGAGAATAGAGAGAAAGAGGAAAATGACCGTGCTGATAAAAAGACGAAAGAGCTAAAAACTAAAGTGTTGTTACAACAAGCGTATCCGCCGCGTTCTAATCAGAATGCGCCTCAGCAGAATAGATCACAGTCACAATCGAATCGATCGCAGCCGCGTAATGATTCCTCTTTCCAAAGATCTTCATTAGGGTACAATCAATGTGCTTATTGTAGACAGGAGGGACACATTAAATTCAATTGTCCTGCTTTAAATGAACGTAATAGTGGTAATTCGTCTAAAGGAGGCCGTGGTGGTTCACAGCACGCATCACGTGGTAGAGGTCGTGGTGCTCAGAATGATCGCTCTGACCATTCATCAAATTCTAATAACTGTTTCGATCAACGTGGATCATCGCAAGGACGATCTGCGCAGTACAATGTAGACGATTATTACGTCGATCAGGGAACTGACGATAGTAATTACTAGGACAGCCAAAGACAAGGAGAGGGAGTGGTATCAGTTCCGGTTGATCAGAGAGGGCCTTACGTCGCAGTTGCTACATCGGGCGTCGTTGAGCCTTTTCTGTTGGACACTGGTGCAGCGAAAAGTTCTATCATGCATTCGAAACTCCCTGGCGCACCTTTGTCTGGCTTAACAAATGTTTCCGTTGGATTCTCTGGCGCCCCCGTTAGCAATCCAGTTTCACGCCCTTTGCCCCTTCAAATTGGGCCACGTGAGCTCGAAGCTCCGTTGATTTTGACTACTGGTTGTGGCGAAAATCTTTTGGGTCTGGATTTGCTTAAACGTTTGTATGCGACTTTGTATTGTTCTCCTGCGGGTGTAAAGCTTACGTTAGGAGAGAGGGTAGTCTCTCCCATGTATTTGTCCCTCGATAAGCTTCCACCGGAATTGGATTCTCTTCCTGCGTCTTTGTGGGCGACGGGTCCAAATGATGTGGGCCTACTTGATATCTCCCCTTATGTTGTTCAGTTGAAGTCTAATGTGCGATTGCCACGTATTCCCCAATACCGTATCTCCCTTGATGGTGAACGAGCTTTGTTAGCGATCATCTATGACTTGATCGAGAAAGATGTCATCGAAGAAACTCGGGGAAACGTGTGCAATAGCCCTGTACTGCCCATTCTTAAACGTACTGATCCTACCAAACCGCCTGTTTATCGTTTTGTTATCGATTTACGGGAGGTAAATAAAATTGTGGTTCCTCAATTCCCTGTTGTGCCTGACATCACGGCGCTACTGACTCTGATTCCAGCTACTGCTTCTTGGTTTTCGGTGATTGATTTGAAAAATGCGTTTTTCAGCATCCCGATTGCCGAAGAGAGCAGGGACCTTTTCGGTTTCTCTCTTGGTGGACGTAGCTTCCGGTTCAAACGCGCTCCTCAGGGCTACTGTGAAAGTCCATCGATTTACAGTCAAGCCTTGAAGGGTCAACTGGATGCGTTTAGGTTGCCGGTTGGTGCGGCTTTAATCCAATACGTCGACGACCTATTGGTGGCTGCTGATACTCAGGACATTTTCTAGGTAAGAATGTCAGAAAAGTTTTTCTGAATTACGTGATTCATTGTGTTCGGCTCCTGTGTTAGGTACCCCTGATTACAGCAAGCCGTTCACGTTATATGTTCACGAGAGGGAAGGTTGTGCTTTGAGTGTCTTAACGCAACCTTTTGGTGGTAAGCAACGTCCATGTGCATATTTTTCCTCGACCTTAGACCCAGTAGCTAGAGCATTGCAGAGTTGTTTGAGAGCAACTGCGGCAGCTGCGGTCTCCATCCGACAATCAGCAGGATTGGTCATGGATAATATGCTTACGGTGATGGTTCCGCATGCAGTCGATACTCTTTTGAATCGAACGAAAACTCAGCACTTGACGAGTGCGAGGTTGTCTGGGTACGAATTGACGCTCTTGGCAAGCCACATTCAGATAAAACGTTGTAATGTCCTAAATCCGGCAACTTTGTTACCAATTAGTGCAGAGTCAGATGAAGTAGCAGAACATGACTGTTACTTGCGGACAGAAGAGGAAACGAAAGGTCGTGTGGACCTTAAAAACACCTCATTGGAGGACCCGGATGGCACTCTGTATGTGGATGGGTCATGTTTTAAGTTGCCGAATGGCGATGTGACTACTGCTTATGCTGTTGTAACATTGAATACTGTTGTTGAGACTGCAAGATTGAATCAGAATTCTGCCCAAGCTGCAGAGCTGATTGCTCTCACTAGAGCATGTGTATTAGCAAAAGGGAAACGTGTGAATGTGTACACCGATAGCCAGTACGCTTTCGGTGTAGCGCATAGTTTTGGACGATTGTGGCGAGAGCGTGGTTTCTTGACGTCGCATGGCACGAAAATACAGCATGGCCAGCTTGTGAACGATCTTTTGGATGCATTGACTTTGCCTGCACAAGTTGCAATTGTTAAGTGTAGTGCGCATCGTAAAGTGACGGATGATGTTGGTCGTGGTAATGCGTTTGCAGATGAGATTGCTAAGGAGACTGCCCGGAACCTTAGCACTCGAATGTATGTGACGAGTTCGGTTAGGTGGCCTGCAGAATCGAGTATGTGTGAAGATACCATAGAGAGCGTGAAAGCAATTCAGAATGAGGCCACCGACACTGAAAAGACGAAGTGGAAAGAAAGTACGGGAAAGTTGGATGTGAATGGTTGCTGGATTGATTTGTCGGATCAGAAAAGATGGATGTTGCCTGATGCGTATGTGCTGGCCGTTGTGACAATGGCACATGGGTTAGCACATATTAGCGCGAAAGGCATTTGCAAGTTGCTGGCTGATGTGTGGAAGAATGATGGCATTATAAAGTGTGCTGAACGTCTGGTGAAGAATTGTATGGTGTGTATAATGTACAATCCTGGCAAAGGAACCCCAACTCCCCCTGGCAGTTTTGCTCCTCCTTCGTATCCCTTTGAGGTGATCCAATTGGACTTCATCCATATGGAGCGATGCAATAACCTGAAATACGTTCTGGTTGTGGTTTACGCATTCTCCCGATGGATCGAGGCCTATCCCCTCAAAGACAATACTGCTTTGTCTACTGCGAAAATCCTACTGAAGGAATACTTTCCTCGGTATGGAATGCCTAGAGTCGTGTGGTCAGATAATGGAAGTGAGTTTGTTGGAAGTGTGATGAAGAGTGTGTGTAAGGGCCTTGGAATTAATCAAAAATTCCATAGCGCCAATCATCCCCAGTCAGCTGGATTGGTTGAGGGGTACAATGGCACCCTTAAACTAAAACTAGCGAAGATTCAGGCTACGACTGGACTTTCGTGGCCTGATGCTTTGCCTCTAGCACTACTGTCAACTAGGGCGACTGTACACTCCCGAATAGGGCTTAGTCCCTATGAGATAGTGTTCGGCCGTCCTGCGAATGTGTGGGGGGTTCCTAGGCCAGGAATATTCTCTGATCTTGAGTATCCGATGTTGATTGACTACTTACATGACTTGACTGCTAAACTGAGGTTAATTCACCAACAGGTTTACGACGCCTTGCCGACGCAGACGGAGGGTCCAGGCCACCAGCTCCAGCCCGGGGACTGGGTGGTTACTCGTAACTTCTCACGCAAGAACAATCTGGACCCCCGATTTGTCGGACCTTACCAGGTACTCCTGGCCACGAGGACTGCCGTTCGTCTTGAGGGGCGGAAAAATTGGGTACATGCTACCCATTGTAAGCGAGTCCCTATTCCCTTGCCGGCAGACCCGTGGGTAAGGAAAGGCATTGCGTCAACAGAAACAGAAACATTGCCGGCGTTTGTACCTTTTAGCGACGCACAGCTTGTTGGAGAACCCTCAGCGCAGCAGAGAGCCACTGTTGAACACTTGTCAGCAAAAGACTCAAGACCAGATCAACCAACTGATCAGCAGGACGCTGTTTCTTCAACGGATCCTTTGTTCGACGAGCAGACACGTCCCGGGAAACATCGATATTCTTTGCGATCTCACACTAAGGACAAATAAAATTCTCTTGCTTTGCTGAAATTGACAACTGCAATATCCTCGTTTCCCATGATCAATTTTGAACATTCGTATCATTGAAAGTTTTTTGTACATATATCAAGCTTCTTCCTTGTATCTTTTTACTTCCACAGCTGAGAGATATTGTGCTAATATATATACATATTGTGTATTGAGGGCCGTAGGGCCGCGCGCGTACTTCCTTCTGGACAGTAGGTCTTGACGCTAGGTTAAAGGCCGTCGGTTCCTAGGAACCCCTGGGGATTGACTATTGCTGCACAGAACGAAGTGCGTCAAGAAACGTTGCGGACGGTCGTAGGGAATGGCATTTTCGAAGCTGAATGATTTGGAAGGAGCTCAGGCGTACAGAGTCAAGCTGCAGCAACTCAGTCGTACCAAATGTTTCATATTTCAATTGTTTGTGTTGTTTCTGACTGCTTCTGCATTTTTGACGGGTGGGGTGTATTACACTATGTCTTACTTCTTACTTGCTACCCCTACTCCTACTCCTTACCCTAACCTTACTTCTACTGCTTCTCCTCATTCCTTTCATATGTTACCGGAACACGAGCAGGCTAGACGTGTAGAATTCCGCAACAATTCCTTTATTCAGCTCCTCCATCAGCATCAGTTAGTGGTTAACACTACTAATTGTTGGGTGTGTGGGTTGATGCCACATACTACGGGTAAGGGAATTCCATATCTGGTATTACCGTATAGTTCCCAAGGGTCAGCTCGAGCATTCCAAACAATGTTTCGAAGCGCACTGGGTTTCCACCCCACTCAAGAACAACGTTCCCCCTACTCTGGTCCTACCTCGTATCAGAGGCTGCTATCGATGGCAATAGAGGATATGGAAGATGAGATCCATGATCCTTTTCTTATCCCTGAAGAAGAGGTACAAGCCTATAGGGTCCTAAGTAGAGGGGAATATAGTATGTTCACTAGTGAAAAGCAGCTTAAAAGCTCGCCTCCAATATGGGTCGTACCCCACACTGGTAATCTTTGTCTTATGGGTCGTGGTTCGCAAGCCCCACTTGGAGCAAGTGCCTGCACTGAAAGTTACGTTCTGCCAATGTTCTCGTCCCCTGTGTTTCTGGCTGCCAAGGGTACCTACTTTATCTGTTATGATCGTGCATACACATGGTTGCCCGCAGACTTCATGGGCTCATGTTTCATTGCAAATCTGTTGCCTCCGACGTTCACTGTAGATGCCGATTATCATAAGACTAGAGTTGTACGAGGCGTAATTAGCGAAGAGGATACTGCCGGTCAAGAGGCAGGAGACTTTTTCAAGGGTTTCCTCCCGTTTTGGGGACCTATGGTTAATAGTAGGAACCTGAGACAGTTGACTCGAGTGGTAGAATCGACAGCTAATATTACTGCCAGTGCCCTTGGTAATATCACCACAGAACTTCAGGCGGAGAGACTTATGACGTTACAAAACCGTATGGTTTTAGATGTCGTCTTAGCAGATCGCGGTGGGGTATGTAAAGTGATCCATTCGAGCTGCTGCATTTTCATTCCAGATAATGCTCCTACTGTCTATCAAGCCATCTCGAGGTTGCATAAGATCTCCGAATCCATACACGTGGATGTAGGGGATTGGACGCTACTTGGATGGTTTTGGGGCCTGATGTCGACTTGGGGTTGGAAGATTCTGATGATCATCGGGGTTGTGGTAGTGTTCCTGTTCACGTGTTGCCTTTGCGTGCAGTGTGGTCCTGCCTTATGTGGCCTCTGTGCTACAACGTGTATGAGACAACCATCTGTTACCAAGGGGACTCGGTTGGGCAGAGCTATGCTACAACAACATCTCGATGGTCTGATGAATATCGAATATGATTCCGACTAGTGCTTGCCTACATGAGGGCAAAAGGAGCGTCTGAGGTTCCGTGACAATTGTAAGTGGTGTTTTCGACTCGCACGAATATGGTCGAGTCTGGTATCTATGAACCGCAAATGACGAGTTTAGTAAGTGTGCGCAGTTTCGCTGTGCTAACTTAAACCGTTCGTTTGTTATGTGGGTTTTTCATCTGTACCCACGGGTTCCATCTTAGATACGGCATCCATTTTGTCTCTTGCCCTCAAGTAGCCAGCGAACGGACGCTGTCCGCTTCGCGACCCTGGGACTCCCAAGATATTGGCGGAAGACACGTGTTCTTTGAAAGTGTCTTTATGACAAGGGGGTTGCTGCTGTAAGGCAGATGGCGCCGCTCGAGGCTCATCTTGCCGCACGGACTTATTGTCTCAGCCGTGCATCTCATTAGGCACATCCCTTTGATGCCTGTATCTCGTGTTTCTCGATACCTCCCCTTTTACACCCTTTCCGATCTCCCCACTGTCCCCGTCTTCCTCTGCACCTGTCTTTGTTCCTATTTTCGATCTACTTTACTGCTGATTGGAATTTGCTAATGGTGGGAAGATGTTTTTTTACAGTTGGGAACCGCCAAATGTTTCCGCACTTATGTCCCGGACCTTGTGTGTTTCAAAGTGACCAAAGCGACCCCTCTGGGAGCTAATTGTGGGAACCGGGTTGTAAACTTTTGTGTTCAATGTTATCCTATGGGTAAAAACTGTATAAAAGGAGCGATCCACAGAACCAATTTGAAGCAGTCTCCCCGAACTACACTCGATGTACTTCCTGTGACTTCTGTGTTCCCTGCAGCAAATAAACCTTGAATCTTTGACGCCGAAGGAAGTGTCCCGTGTCTCTGTGACTTGTACGCCGGAGCAGGTTACCCACGAAGGTTTCAGGTGTTGTGCCCTGGCACCGCTGGGTCCAAAAGAACCCAGTCCTTCAAGACTTGAAGACTGCCTTTGACCTAGTTCCCCGGGAAGAGCTTTGGAGGGTCCTTCGTGAGTTGGGACTACCACCTTACATCTTGTCCCTTCTCATAAGCCTTCATGACCACACCTTTGCACAGGTCCGCTGGGGTAAAAACGGAGAGCTCACTGAAAAGATACCAGTGTCTAGGGGCGTAAGACAGGGCTGCGTCTTGGCACCCATCCTATTCTCGTTATATCTGAATGGGGTGGTAAAACATCTTCAACAAGAACCAGCCGACGCCCCCTGTCTTGGAGGTGTCCGCATCCCAACCCTGCTTTTTGCGGACGACACGCTCCTGATTTCGAAGACCCCACAAGGCCTACAGAAACTTTTAACACGATTCCAGGAGTTCTGTGATGCAAAAGGGCTAATAATAAATGTGGACAAAACGAAATACTTAGTCGTTAACCCACCTAAAAAATTGGGCCGCCCACCTACACTCAACTCTATTCCCCTAAAGAAAGTAGCCGAATTCGACTACCTTGGTATCCGGATTACGGACAGGATGACTTGGGCAAACCACATTGAAAAAATGGTCATTAACCACAGGAGAGTAGGAGTAGCTCTTATGAGGGAATACAGGGCCTCAACTAGGAGATCACTTACCCCAGTACTCGACATCTACAAGGCCAAAGTAGCGACATCAGCCTTGTATGGGGCAGAACTGTGGGGCCACTGTCGACTGGATGCCCTAGTCACAGCAGAGAGCAAGCTTTTAAAATCCTTCATCTCTGTTCCACTGAGCACACCGTCAGTACCAGTGTGGATGGACACGGGATGCAAAAACATCAAAGATCAGGCCCAGCTTCGCCCGCTCCTGTTGTGGACACGGATCTGGAGGTGCGAAGAATTAAAATCCTATGCTGATGCCCTGGGAGATATAATGAGCCAGGGGGGTTGGGCCAAGATAAGATGGTTAAATGACACCAAAAAGCTTTTGGAGAATATCGGTCTAGGAGATTGCTGGTCATCCCGTTCAGCCCCCCCAAAAGAAGTTGTCAAGGCGCTTTATTGGAAATGGACTGCGGAGCGTCTAATCACTAGCTCCAACCACTGCAGGTCCACTGCCGCCTTTTTACAAATTAAAGACACTGTGGCCACTGAACCCTATCTGGACCTGATCACTCTCCCCTTTGACCGAGCTCTTTACTTTAAATTCAGAGTTGGTTCCCTCCCGCTAGGTGCACTGGTATCAAAATGGGCAATGGCGGACCGTACTTCTCCCAACTGTGCATGTTGCCCGAGTAAGGTTGAGTCCATTGCGCATGTTTTATTTGAATGCCCGGATTATGCAAGGCCTAGGAGCTTCTGGCTGAAACCACTCTGCCGTAATATGTGCACACGCAGTCATTTAGTAGCCTTGCGTATCCTAAGCACGGACACTTCTCCCCCCATTGTGTGTGGATTAGCTAAATTTTTAAAGCAGTTTTGGCTCATTCGATGTAAGAGATTGTCAGTAGCTGTTTAATTCTCTTTTTAGCTAACTTATTAACGGACTTTTATATCCTTTTATCTCTTTTAATATTTCATACTGACTTCTTGTGGCAATGATTTTTTGTACATTGTATTGATTGTATTTTAAATGTGCTTATAAGATATCTCTGCATATCGAATAAAAGCTTATGACTGACTGACAACCACAGCCAAGCCAAGCCAAACCAGAAACAGGCCAGGCACAAAGACCCCAAACAGCCCAAGCAAAGGACCGGGGCAGAAACCCAGAGGCCAGAGAGACAGAGGCAAAACCACCCCAGAGGACCTCACAGAAGCAACCGCAGCCAGGGAGGAAAGCACAAGCAAACCACATCCCACAGCCCGGCAAGACCCAAGGCAGGGCACGCACAGGGGACGAACCCCGCACGGCGAAAAGCCGCAACCAAGGATACAGACAGGAAGCCAAAGCCGAAGCCAAAGCAACCCGCAGAACCAACCCGAAACAAGGGAAGGACAAAGAGGGCAAGACCCCAACAGAGCACAGGCCAGAGAGCCAACAGCCCCGCCGAAGCCCCAACGAACCCCAGAAGAGGCAAGAAGGGAAAACAAGAAGGCAACAGCGTGACGGCCAGAAACAAGAACCAGACCGGAACACACCACACCCACAAGCAACCGGAACCCCACGACACAGGGACCAGCCACCCCACAGGCAGACAGGGCACCCGCAAAGAAGTGCCAAGCCACCCATGAAACTCCCAGAAGAGACTCAACCAGGCAGCCCAGGACCGCAGAAAGAGCACAACCAGGCAACCCAGAGCAGGACGCACAAACAGAAGGCAGACCTGCCCAGAACAGGAGCCAACAGGGAGGAAGCCCAAGGCAACAGGCCACCACAGAAAGCCACGGCCGAAAGCCAAGCAGAAGCAAACGCAGGCCACAGCAACCAGCGCAGCGCGCCTCCCACACGGCCAAGCAACGGGGAGACGCGCAGAGCGACCCGGAAGAAACGGGGAGGCGGCGCACCCGCCCCAAAGGGCCGAGAAACCGGAACATCGGCCAGGAGGAAGCCATGCCGCCCAGCAAGCCCGGCAGGCCGGGAGGCAGACCCAGCAGACATCCTGCGAGATAAAAACCCACAGGCCCAGGAGAGGCAACAACAACGGCCACCCTGCACCACCACCAAAACCAGAAGAGGCAGGGAAGAAAACCAAAGGAAGAAGCCAATCGCACCCCGCAGCTCCAGGTGGCCAGGCAGAAACCCACCAGGCCAGACCAAGCTACCGAGCAGACAGCGGAGCGTGGGAACAACACACCAACCCCGAGAATAGGAGGCATGACAGGACCCGGCAGCCGCCAGGAGGCCCCAGGCAGTCAACACAGCAGACACAGGAGGGGACGCCAGGAAACAGCAGAACCCAGCAAAGGGAAGGCCACAGCACCAGAAGGACCAAGCAGGCCCCCACCACGCACCACGCCCGACAACAGGCGCAGGCCGGGAGGAACAGAACAGCCGGACCCAAGGCAGCATAAGCCACCCAAGCAGAGGCAGAGGGGAGAGAGCACCCCAAAGAACCAACGGCACCCACGAGAGGAACCAGGCGCAGCCAAGGCAAAGGAGGGACAGGACCAGGAACCCGGAAGGGAAGAACCAGGATCCCCAAGCAGGGCAGAGGCCACAACAGCCAGCCCGCAGAGGAGGCAAGACCACCGAGGAAGAACAGGACGGCAGGCCAACCTGAACGAGGGGAGCCCACAGGACCCACCGCGCAGTGGCCCAAGAAGCAGGAACAACGACCCACCACCAGACAGGGCAGAGAGCCGGAAGCAGAAGGCAACCCAAACAGGCCGCCGAAGCAGAAAAAGAAGCGACACCTACACCAGAGCACCAGAGGGCAAGGCGCAAACCAGCAGACAGGGAAACCCCAACCACACAGGGAACCCACGAGCAAGCAAAGGCAGGAGCAGCAAAAAGAACCAGCCACCACAGAGGCGACCGGAACCCAAGCCAGAAACAGAAAGGGCAAACACCCCCAGAGGCGCCAAGAGCAGGGGAACCCCCGAAGACGAGAACCAAGGGAACAGACCCACGGAACGTCAACCACCGGAGAACCGGGGCCAGCCGAAGGCAGCGCGGACCCCTGAAACAGCAGCAGCAGGAAACCCCAAAAGGGAAGGCAGCACAGAGCCCACAAGCAAGCCCCGACACCAAACAGAGGGGCAAAATCGCCAGAGCGGAGGCCAACCAAACGCCCCACAGGGGACCGGAGGACCGCCAGAGGGCAAGGCGCCAACCAACACAGCAAAAGGAAACGCCAGCCAAGGCAACCCAGGAGGCGGACGAGCAGCAGCACGGCAGCGAGGAGCCCACATCAAGGAGAAAGGCACCCACACCCAGCCGCAGCGAAACAGGCAGGCAACGAGAACAAGGAAAGCACCCCGCACAGCTTCCCACACAGACCCCCGCACAACAAGCGCACAGGAAGGCCAAAGGAAACCGCACAGAGCCACCAGACCCAGAACAAAACAGAGGCCAAAGAACAGCCAAACCAGCCACCATGGCAGGCAGCAGCGCACACACCCATCCAGACCTGGGCCCAGGAAAGCATCCCAGAAACCGAGACCCAAAGCCCAGCGCCGCACTCAGAAGCGCGGCGAGTCGATAGGAGGCACGAACCAAGGGTGGCAGCACCAAAGACGGCAGAGGCAGCCGACAGAACACAACCACTCCCCGACTCCGAGGAACCCTGCCAAGTCGGAAGGAACCGCGAGAAAATGAGATCCGCCGAGAAACACCAGAGTAAGAGCGCCCCCGCCGAGACTAGAACCTGGACCACCCACCGCTAAGTCGACCGTCCAAGTCGAAAGGGCATGACAGGCAGAGTGACAGGGACAGAGCAGCCCCACCACAGAGGCAGGTAGCACACCCCACCCCCCCAGACCCGGCCCATGAGAGTAAGGGACAGAGCAGCGGCCCAGCTGTCACGCAACTTCTGCAGCAAACACGCTCCCAACAGTGTATAGCCACTAAAGAATGACAGTACAAAGCATTCACATGTACAGTGCGCACCCTCGTCAGAAAGCTACAGGCCCCTCCACACTGACGTCGGGAGCAGAGAGTGGCATCATACAGTAAACCCTGTCAAAATGTCAAAACGCTTGACGGAGGTTAAAATTATCACATTACAAACAGTAAAGCACAGGATGTTGAACCAATGCCGAGGACCGAACTCGGGACACCAGCCCCAAAGTCGGCAGCATGTGCTGTAACGCCACATGCACTGGCACCACAAGGAATACACCTGAACAAGAAATGCCGCATCCGAGCACCCACCGGGGGAAGCCAGGGAACAGCAGCCGGAGACCGAGCACCACGCACCCAGGCAGGCCTCAGCAGCAGTGGCAGCCTCGAGACATCCGAGGCAGGAGAGCAAAACCTGCAAAGAGACAGACTCAAAGTCAGCAGCGCTGCAGTGCAGAGACAGTGCAACCGTCAAGACTCGCTGCAGCCGCTGGTCAAAACTCTGCTGCTGTTGCGAACTGCAGACCTGCACAACACACAGACAGGGGGAGCAAAAAACACCGCAAAGCGGGACTCACCCGGAGCGGGGGCCCGAGCAGCTTCAGTAAGGCCCCCACACCAACAACCGGATCCGCAAATGAAATTCCAGCGCAGCGCGTCTCCCACCCGGCCAGGCTCGGTGAGACGCGCTCAGAGACCCGGAAGGAACCGGGAGGCGGCGCACCAGCCGAAAAGGGGCGGAAAACCGGAACAACGGCTGCAAAGAAGTCAATCCCCCCCAGCAAGCCCGGCAGGCCGGGGGGGAGACACATCAGGAACCTCACCCCTGCCCGTGAAGCCAGGCAGCCGGGCAGGAGGAGCCAGAAGAGTACTGCACGCCACTCAAGCCCAGCAGGAGCTGGTGCAGCCCCCATCATCAACAGCATCCATCAGCCATTCTGTCGAAGACAGAAAAAAAGAACAGGAGGGCTGCTGGGTAGATCCTACCTTTGTACTCCCGGGGGGAGGGGCAGTAGGGATATCCCAGCATTCCTCTTGTTTTTATTTTCTGTCAGGAGATGGTTATCTCCATAAGTTCTGAATGGGCCGAGGACATAAGGGACCTGGGGGGTAATCCTTATTACATCACCCATCACCCAAAACTCTTCTTCAAGTTACATTTCCTTATTTCTGTTCTTGTAATCTCTATGGTGAATTAAGAGGCACTCTTAGTTATGAGTGGCCTTGTGATTGTAATGTGTACTGTTTATGCTGACTTTTAATTGTTGTACTTATAGTTAAGTGCTATTCTAGTACAAACACTCTCCATACACACTGCACAGTGGCGGTTGTTCCTTTGAGCAATCATAGCTCTTGCATTGGCCACTTATATGTTGTTCTTTTGTAGACCCAACATGACTTAGCAATGGAAGGCAGATGAAGATGGGAGCTGGAGAAGCCAACACAGGTTAGATTACTGCTTAGCTGCTGCAGAAAAGGGATCAACGCACAGAGACAAAGGGTCGGGCGAGGACAGAAATTGGGCCCGGAAACCAAAATACAAGTGGCCCCCATTGGCGAATCAGATAGCTATAAAGTGATCCATGTCTGCAAATCTAGGTAGTTTTGATCTTGTAAAGACCTGGACCCACATTTACATAGAAATCAGACAGGACTGCAAGTAAAGTTGCGTCGCTGTGTTGCATGAACGAGAGTCAGCAGAACAGGACCATATCTACTAAGAAGAGGCGCTGGTCTGCTCTCTCCCTGCACTGGTGCACTTTTGACTGCCTTGTGCCAACACAGATACCCTTGCGCCATAGCACAATGGTGTCTGCATTTTAGGACACATATACCTTGTGCTGGAAGAGATCGATTCCAGTTCAAAAACTATGCTTTAAGGCGTGTCCCACTTTGTATGTGAGCTGTACATTGCAGCATGCATGCAAAGTGGGGAAAATGGTGAGAAATAAAAACATTTCACCTCGTTATCCCTGCTTCAAGGAGGCTCAGGATTTTGATGTAAATACTTGTCTACAGTTCTTTGTAGATGCAGATTTCTATCATTCAAAGTCCATGGGTGGCTGAATGAGAACGCCCATGAAAAATGCATGGAATGCTCCCTTGATGCAAAGTAACACAAGGCAGCACATTGCGCAGCTTTGCTTTACTCTTGGTTACTATACATAGCAGCTTTGAAACAGCCACTCCGTGTATCACCAGGCCGGCAGCAACATGCCTGCACTTTTAAAAGGGGACAGAGATCCCTTTGCAGGTGGGTGCAGTGAGGGACTTCAAGGGGATGTCTGAGAGACTCCCTTTCCCCTTTCAAGAGGGATGCTATTGGAGTCGCATTGCCAGTGCGCCACCTTTCATTATAACAAATTTACAAAATGAAAGAAATAAATGGGGACCTATAATAAGTGAACTGGGAACACTAACAGATGGGCCGACCAGCTGTGGCTGTGATTCACACTCATTTTCAGGCAGAGGTGCATATGTGACCAGACAATATGGCGTCACTCATAGAGCAAGGCGGCCAATGGCAGAAGGGCTGACGCATTGCCCCATGTTAAATGCTGCCACGCATTGTAGCACAACTGTTCTAGAAGGACTAATCAAGCCTTTAGCTTTTGTCACTGACTTGTTACTATAAACTGCACCGGCCAACTGTTTTGTGCATACGCTTGCAATTGTCAAGCATGCATTCCTAAAATGTCAAAACAACATGCAACCTCTCTCAAAAGGGATTATCACATTGTAAATATTCAATCATGTGTTTTCAGAGGGGGTGACCAACACCAAACCTCTTGTTTACTCATCTGTGAGTGTCCATGCAGGAAAAAAGTATCTACAGCTTTTAGCATAGTGTGATACCAATCCACCTTTAAAGGAGCATTGCTTTAACACATGCTTTTCACAATAAATAGATCAGGCCTGCGGCAGTGCTTTTGTCATAACTTTTCATAATAAACAGATAAGGCATACACCAACAAACATAACTTTTCCCAATGAACAATCTCAAGGCTATAACCTTTATCATTGGCTTAGCACCATAAGAAAAGCAGACCTATTGTACTGAGAATAAGCTTTTTTCCCTAATTTCATTTTTTAGTTTGCGCATTCCAGACCTCTGGTATATACTTTAGTATATACTTATATGTTTATGTAATTTGTGGGCTCTGGAGATCAGCCTCGGACTTGTCTGCTTCCGCTTAGGGACTTTTTTTCTGTTCAACTGCCTCTATTTAACTGTCTTGATAGAAAACGACCAGTAGAGGTCAGTAAAATACCAGAATTGCTTTCTGCTTGTTCAACTGCCTCTATTTAACTGTCTTGCTAGCAAACGACCAGTAGAGGTCAGTAAAATACCAGAATTGCTTTATGCTGAGAGACTTTCTTTTTTAAAAAATTTCTGGCAACTGCCTCTATTTAACTTTCTTGATAGAAAACAACCAGCAAAGGTCAGTAAAATACCAGAATCACTTTAGCATTCTCTAGATTCCAGTCCATAGAAATTGTCTTCCACGAGCACCCATAGACAATAATATTTTTTGCAAATCTTGTATTTTCATTGACATGACCACCGAAGGCCCTGATTTTATATTAAAAACAGAGCTTTGGACTATACCATTTCCTGCTGAAGGCAATATTTCTCTCCATGTGTTCCCATACCCGGCGTGTCACGCAGTTTGGTGCTTACTTTCCCTCCATATTAAAGAACAGTAGATGTTCCAGCACCCAGGTTAATGTACTGTATAGCTAAATACATATAAGGTCCCAAAGGCCAGACTGATTGCATTGCAAATGCTTGCCTAATTTATCTTCCATATGCTTGATGAGCTTTTGTATGTGTTTTATTGTGCATGTGTGAAAGGGTGAATGCACGAATGGGTCAATGGGTGGTTTAGGGAATGCAGTAGTGCAAGGATGAGTGTCAGAGTGCATTCATATAACTGTAGGAAAGTAGGATCTGCTTTCATGGTGACCCCACTTTTTGCCTGGTTTCAGTATGTTTTGACTGTAATTTGCTGGGATCCTGCTGACTTGGACCCCAGCATCTGTGCTCGCTCCCCCAAAATGGCTTTGGTAAGTACTTTTGTACCTCCATAATTGGCAACTGCTGTACCCTGTTGAGTCCATAGCATATGGCACTAAGGTACCCAGGGCATAGGTACACCAGGGGTCTCCCATGTTCTGCAGCATTTATTGTGTGACCCATGTGAGTCCACTTAAACTTAGATTACAGACCTGCCATTGCAGCCTGTGTGAGGTGGTGCTTGCACCTCTCACAACAGATATATGTTTTCATATATCTTAGGTCACTACACGTGAAACCTATAAGACACCACTATGGTAGGCTCTTCAGTCCTGAGGGCAGGGTGCTTGGTTATACGTTTGAGGGTGCCCCTGCATGAGCAGGACATCCCTACAACATTGGAGTCGATTCTCCAGCCTTTGCAAGTGTGGTCAGCCTTTTTAAGACAAACAGTGGACATCAGATATTACAAGCTGTCTAGCTATATAATGGCTGCACCAAACCTGGTATCAAACATGTTGGAACCATACCCCAACACTGATTCCGGTGCTAGAGGTATGATCTCATGTACTGGGCGCCCCCTTCGGGGAGTGCCCTGCACTCCCGGCTACAGCAGTTCAGGGTCTGCCAGCAAGCTAGTGCTGCTGCTGACTGCAGACACTGTTCTGCCCTCTTGCTGCTTAGCTGAGCTTGAGCAGGGGAAGGTAGAACAATAGGTTTCCTGTCACAGGGAGGTGTGAGGACCTCCCAGACAGGACTTAGTGTATTGGGCTGGAATGGGGGCACTTTCCAGTGCCAGCAGACTGCATTCAAGGGACATTTGGTGACCCCCCCTTCCATACACCAGTTTGAGCCAGTTCAGGAACCCTTGGTTCCCACTCTGGCGTGAAACTGTACAAAGGACAGGAGAGTATCCTCCCCTCTGTCCAGCCTCTCCTCTGGGAGGGACACCAGAGAAGTTCCAAACCTTTCCTTGGATATTAAAGGGCTCCCCGTAGGTGGGTCCTCAGATTTGTCGTGGAGCAAGACTCACATCTGAAACCAAGACACTCTTTGACCATCTGGGCACTTGCGCTTCATTGGACTTTGCCTGGAACCAAGACTGCATCAAGGAAGACTCCTGTTGCTACTGGTTTTGCTGTTCTGCAAGTCTTTTGCCTCATCTGTGCCTGTGCTTCGCTTAGGTTCTCCAGAAGACCAGTGGGCATCAAGGACATCCGATTAAATCTCCCTTGGAGTGAAGGTGTCACTCCCCTGCATATGCAGGCACCGCAACAAAGCTGACAAGTCTTCTGCTTCTGTCGTCCTACAGACTTCTGAAGGCGCAGCAACACAGGTGGTGGCTCTGTGACTCTCCAGAGGCCCAACCAGTCTTCTCTGCAATTTGGAGGTCAGAATCTATTGGAGCCACTGGGACCAAATCCCTATCACTGTGTTGACTTGCCATTGTAAGAGGTCTTCTGGCTAAAAGAAGTTCCATCCTCCAGCACCTCATCCCTCGAGGATCAGCGAAGATCACTGCATCCCTTGAACTATGGACTTCCATCCTTGGTGAGCTGCCTGAGGTCCTCTTGTGACTCATGTGCCATCAGCCTGTGGGTCCACTCGAGAGTCTTCTTCGGCTTTGGGTGGCTTTGCTGCTTGCTCTGATCCCTTGGACCTTGCATCTTGTCATCTTCCACACCAGTTGGGGATACCAAGGCTTGTTGGTGCTCCCGCTGCACACCAACCACATAGACATCGATGTGAGACAGCTCATGTATGGCTCAAGGTCTTCCTCAGCCTCTTCGGGTCCCCACAGCTGCAGCCACAAGGTCCTCACCAACAGTCCTAAGCTCCCTGCCAAGAGTGAGGATTGTGCTTCCTTGTCTCCTGGGCACCTCCAAGTGGCATATACTCTCTGTCCCTTCTGCTTGCAGGTTCTCCTCTTCAAGAAGCCACCCTTGGATTCCGTCCCGACATCTTCGGAGACTTCTCCTGAGCCCTTTCTCCCCAAGTCATACATTGTTGTCTACAGGCGATTCAATGTCCCTATGCACCTGTCTTCCCTAGTGCAGGTAACATGGTTTCAGGGGCATCCACTGGTGGGGTGGCTTTCCAACCTTACATCCTCCAAAGGGTTTCTTCCGGGTCCTCTGGGAAGGGTCCTTTTTCTTTAAAACTGCAACCAAAACTTCTCCATTGACTTCCATTGGGCATGTAGCTGTGTTTCCACTCTGCACACAGGCTCTGTGGGGTTCCTGGGTACTTATCTTGGATGGTTCCTTGTTTTTACAGCTCCACTGAGTCCCTTGGTCAAGTCTTGTTCTTCCTAGAAGTTCGTATTCCACTTCTTTTGTATATGGTTTGGTCTCCCCCTGGAGAGACCAATGTAAATTTGTGCTACTACATTGTTGATATCTCTGTCTAGGAGATATACCAATGTGATAGGGATTGGGTTGTGTAATAAATAGCCTTATTTTTCTAAAGACTGTGTGGTTCTTTTTCATCTAACCTACACTATTGATTAAAGGTGGTAAAACAAGCTGGTTTACACTTCTCCAAGAGAAGCCTTCAGGCTGCTTCCATAGCTATAACTTTGAGAGCTTTCTATGGTTTCTAAGACCACTAAAATCACCATAAGGTTTACCTGGATTAGTGCAAGTTGCATCACTCCTTTAAGTGTGCACCGTATACTAAGCCAGCCTCCTACATTAACATATTGAGTGCGTACAAGGATGAGTGGCAGAGTGCATTTATGACAACACAGTGAGTGCCTACACTCTCCAGTGACTGTAGAAGGAGGCCAGACCTATTGGCATTCATCTTTGGATTTCTCTTTCCGTGGTATGAAAAATAAAATAGCAAAATCAATATATTTAATATATATATTTAAAAGAGATGAAGAAGATGAAAGATAACTATAGCTAGGAGCAAAGATAAAGGCGAAAACAGAAGATAGATGATAAATGTTTATTTTGAGACAAATGCGCAGCGGGGGAGGGAGAGCTTGCAGCAAAGAAATTCCACTCGCTGGCAACCCAGGGAGAAATTCTGAGCGAAGATTTTTAATTCAGCCATAGGCTGGCAGCCAGCATAGCTCGAGGAGCATCTTTTACCCCATGCAGTTAGGAAACAGCATCCGAAAGTAAACAGTAAACAAGTATGCCTTTACCCAGTATGCGTGCAGGGGCGGTGCAGGGGTTTGGAGAGATGCAGAAAACACCTGCACAAACAACATGCGTCAGGCTTTGTTTGGTAAATGTATTTATTTCTTCAAGACCCAGGCAGAAACATTCTCTTTGTGAACAAAGGACACTGCCTGTGCTGCGGCATTCCCTGGCACCGCCTGTGCTGCGGCATTCCCTGGCACCGGTGTGATGAGTTTCCACTCACACGTCGGGAGCAGGAGGTGGCCGGACGTGCTGTTTAGCCATCCCTTGCTGTCCTCTGCTGCTTTGCTGATGAAGCTTCACGGCTGTGCCATGCTGTGGGCAAGTTGCATACGGTTGGTTTTCAGGGAATATGTTACACAAGAACACTTGGCAACTATTTGACATAATTAGGAATGACGATTTACTTAAGATCATTATGAAGACCAAACCTTGAAACCACTTTGGGCCTCTCTCAAGGGTACCACTGCCAAAGACCTTTACGCACACATGCTTCCCGATTGGACAAAATTGGTGAACCTCTCCTCTTTGAAACAAAGTGAGAAGTACAATATACATTGATCGAGGATTATTCTGACAGTTGCGGAATATTTATCTTCACTGTGTACCTCCTTTTTTAGTAATAGGAAGTGTTTATGATTTCTTGTATATAATCTGTTCCTTTTTTAGGGCTCGCTGCCGTTCGCAGCGCGAAGCGCTGCCGCCGGCAGCGAGTATTATAGCTGCTACGTTGGCTGGGAAGGGAGTATAGACCAGCTACAGTTCGGTGCACGAGCCGATTCACGTCCGTGAACGCGCTTCCCGCGCTTCACATTGGAATCCGTGAACGCGCTTCCCGCGCTTCACATTGGAACAGCTTGTGTGCGTGTGCTCGTCTCCGGAAGACGTAGAATGGAGTGCGTCATCTTGTTTTTCTTTTGCAGCTTCAGTAAGACCTTTGCTGGCTTTCATACTGTACGGTATTTCTTATATCTTTCTTTACCTGTGATATTAAGTGCTTCTTGTTCAACATGAGTGCTACATAAAATTAAGAAAATACACATAAAATGAAAAAAGTTTTCAGTTTGTAGTGTTTGGAATGATTTACTTGGGGCACTTTACCTTTGTGTTAAAAGTAGAGATCACATTTACATATCACATTGGTGTCTTCCATTTTTTCAGACCACAGGCCTTGGGGTCAATGCAGCTTTCAGGTGAATGGGTTATTTCATATTTATAATTTTCTACTGACTTTGTTGGAGAAATTACTAAATGCACCTTTTGCATTCACGCTTCTTCACACTTGTAATGGACTTCACCGGACAATTTCTTTGATAATAATGCCACCTTCATTATGGCTGTTACTACCAATGTCTGTCTTTCCACATCGGTTAATGAGGCTACACTTTTTTCTCCCCATTTGCTATTTTGGCATACATGCTGCAATTGGGAGGTTCTTCTTCAATTTGCTGTAGTATTTCTTATGTAGCAGGAAATTACTTCCTAATGTGGATTGCAAACGTTCTTGTTTTTAAATTAATGGTAGGCGTTTTGTCTGTGCTTTTATTAGTGGTTTTCCCCCCTTCCACCTTAAATGCTGCTAATTGCTTATCATGGCATTCCTGGGCTGCTACAGTCAGTGCAGATCTAATGGCTTTTGTGAAGATATGTTGCTTCTGGTGGAATAGGCTGCTGCGTTCAAACAGTAATCTTCGCAAAATTGTTTGATGCTCCTCTGAAAGAATGCTGTTGCTGTAAACATGTAACCCACCACAGAACGAGCTCACCATGGCGCCTGTGAATGTGAAGCTGTTTGTGTAGATGATCACGCATCCCTGCATACCCCGCACAGTCAGCTGTCCTGCCTATGCTGACGGTAGGAGAGCAGGAAACAGGACAGGTTTAAAAAGAAAGGCGCAGCACCATGAGGTGAAACATGCCGAGGATCGGCCATGCAAAACGACCTGCGTTACGGGACAAATATTTTTTTACGGATTCTGGGCAACTTCATCAATGAAATTACACCATATAAAGTATTGTATCAATAAGGATAGCAAAGGTGCTATATTTGATCAATGTATTCCCTGAAATAGCATTTAACAAACCACATATTACATGATTTGTTCACTATGTGGTTTCCTCACACATCCCCATATATTTTGGTTAAAACATCTTGCATGTGTGAACACCTTTCAAGCAGAGGGCTGCCAGCTTCTTCAGTGACACTATAGTTAATTTGTAGCCAGTCACTTCCGTTCATATACATCGCAATACCCAAATTGCTTTGCTAACATTTGCGTACATGTTTTGTTCATTGGACTATACCATAATTCTCAAACTCCGATTGGACTATACCATAATTCTCAAACTCCGAACGTTGCAGAATCTGCAATAGCTGTAAAGTTTCAGATTACCCAGCTCTCCCCTGTTGCTTCTTTGCTCTCTCCTGCTTTTGCCTAATTCTTTTTTTGTTTGTGAGCACTGTTTTCTTTAATGAGTTTCTCCTACTGCAGGCACGGCATGCTTTCCTGCAACATTCATCACGCCATGCACATTTTAACTTTTTGAGCAGCAGGGTCAATGGCGGCCGCTTCTTTGAACAGGTCTCGCATTTACAAGTATTTGAGCGATTGGCATTGTAAATGTAAATGACAATGCCTTCTATTTATGTGTTAAGTAGCAAAACAGATAAATAAAAGGCATTGTCATTTACAATGCCAATAGCTTAAACTCTTGCAAATGCGAGACCTATTGCATTGCAAATGCTTGTTTTATATTGTCTGTGTTCCCAATTTTAATTATGTCTCTATTTTAATTGTTTTTTAAAGTATATGAATAAACTGTGCAAGCTGAATTTATTTGTTTTTATAGAATTGTGTTATTACTTTTTGCATTGCTTCAATTGATAGGCCTTTATGTTGTTAGTAATATCTGCCTATGTGTTTGAAAGAATTGGTGTCTCTGAATTAAGGTGCCCAAAGGGAATCTTTTATGACAGAAAGTCAGTTTCAGTTTTGGTACCCTATCCCTTTGGTTTTGGGGTCCCTCTCTCTTTTATTAGAGAACCTCTCCTCCGACAAGGACTTTTTCCTGACTGCCTCAAAACTGGACAAGTCACCCCACTTTTCTAAAAGCCATGTGGGAAACGAAACCATATTCCTATCGATGCCCAGGCTGCTGGCGCAAACCGCCTCTTAGTTCCCATTCTGTATAATTACCAAAATAAAGAGACGGGCGCTGGGAGCAGGAATCAAGAACAGAGTTTATTACTCATGAGGAGAGCCAGTCATTTCGGACACGAAACACAGTGTCTTTCGGGAGGTGCTCTAACAAGTGAGCTGAGACTCTGGCTTTTTATACTCTACAGAACACAGGATAACACAATCAGGACGGTGTGACGCAAAAGGAAAGACATCCCTATAATCTTCGTGGTGATCCTACACATATACATTCACAATGGGGACCCTTGACCTGCTGATAAGAGGGGAGGGCAGTCACGCAACTGAGTGTTTTGCAGGGTGTGTACGCCTGATCATAGCCCAAGGGGTGGGGTGGCTAAGACCAATAGAGGATCCTTTGAAGAGGAGTACAATAAGGGCAGTAAATGGTATCTCCTGGCTCAGGCGATGGCCTCGGACATGTGTGGTCAGCTGGACTCGGGGGGGGGGGGAGAAAAGGTCATCAAAGGAGTGGTATTAATGCTGCGTGGACAATTGAGTGCGGAGGGAAGGCTTGTCAACAGAGGGGCATTCATGGAAGGGAAGGAGGGGTTGGTCAGGCGCGGCCGTGATTCTCAAGGACAGGGTCTTGCAGAAGAAGAGGGTTTATGACTTGCCCACGTGAGGAGAAGGGAGGGGTAGCCAGGGTGGACACAGGGACAGAGTCACACAGAGAGAGAGAGATCTGATGACCCGTACATGAGAGAGCGGGGGTAGTCAGGTGCAGCTGGGGAGGGCTACGTCAGCTTAAGGCGAAGGATGCCTCTTCAAGAGGGAATGGAGGGGGTCTTGTGCGGGTCAAGCAGGAGAGTTGCCTTTCACAGTAGGGTCGCGCAGATGGAGAGGGTTTCATGGTCTATGCACGAGAGAGGGGGTGTAAGGTACGCGCAGGCGGGAAGCCGGGGATCCCAATGGGTAAAAGGCCATGGTGTCTAGAAATGGCTGTACATATGCATAGTGGTACAGGCTCTTACCGGCAGGGTGATACGGTCAACAGTTTACAGTATTCATGGTGCTCACAGGGGGTGGAGTGGGAGAAGAAGGGGAATGAATGCTGTCTATGTACATCAATTTCTTCAACTTTCACAGTCGCCCCTTTTTACATAACAGCAGTCATTTTTGCAATTGACGAGTTGACAGGTAGACAAGCATCATTGATGAGTTAGCTTTTTGTCGATACTGACATTTGGCGTACAATCATAGACAGTTAAGGTGATGGGCAGAATGCAGTACAGAGAAAATTGCTTTTCGTTGAGTTCCTAACAATTAAACGCACTACATAGCAAAAATCTTTCTGACTTAAAAAAAAAAAAATGTGACCAATGAACAGTTCCGACCAGGTGGTTGAGAGCGGAATTCAGTTCGATACACAATATTTCTTCGTCACAGTGTCTTTTTGTCAGTGAGCCATCACTGGTAGGCTCTAGTCCGGGTACTTTCGTTGGCGCTGTTGAGCACCGGCGGTGGAGCTATAGGTCCAGCTCTGTTCTATCCTTTCGCGTTGCAGGGTGCGGTCAGTCCTCTGCTGTTAGACCACAGTCCTGTTCCCTAAACAATCCGGTTGGCGGCGCCTTATGCTCGGCACCCACAGTTCTATGGCAGCACCCTATTCCCAGTGGAATGCAGTTCGTTCCTTTGGCAAAATGTCACGTGGAGAAGAGGGTGAGTGAAGTTCAAATAGTCGATAGGGGAGAGGGTGGAGTTGGGTCAGGGTTCCTGGGACACGCAAAAGGGACCAAGGGAGCAAAGGATAACAAGCAGGCAGGCCCATCCATCGGGCTCAAGGAAGGGGGGTGGAGACTCCAGGCACACGTGGGTTTAGCAGGCGAGTGGCTTCGAGGTGGCTCGCCGTTTGTCATTTTCCACGTTGAAGTTGCGGTCTCATCCCGTATCCTCCTGTTGCTCTGCGGCTCCACCTTCGGTCGAGGTCACACGAGTCCCAAGATCCGCAGCCAGGCTGTACGCCACTTCCGACCCATCTCCTTCGGTGATCGCGAATCTTTGAATAGGTACAAGACAATGTTTCAGTGAAATGGCAAAAGAAGATATCTATGCATGTGAATTCCTCCCTCAATTCTACGCATTTGGGAGATACGCTCATTGGTCACAGTCAGAGGTTCATTGCCAAGCAGTGCACGTGTCAGTATTCCCACTGGGTTCATGGCAGGTATATTCATCGGCCCATTTATGATTCGAGTGAGGACAAGATAATATTTCCATCAACTGTGCATTACATCCTTTTCAACATTAGCGCAGCATTTCCCTTCAGAACTGGCTAACATTTTCAGACAGGGCGGGGGTGCTATCGTCGAGAGTCGGGCAAAACAACATTTCCTCAAGGGTCAGCAGCTACCCATGGTCACTATGTTTATACCTGGGACAACAGGAGTGGTTCTGTCAAAAATGGGGCGGGGATGCTTCGGGCGCTTGCGCTTGGGTGCAAAGGGGTGGGGCAATCTGGGTATTGGATGTCAGTCTAGACGTGGGCGTTCGTCTCTGAAGAACAGACATTGGATGCCATTGACATACAGTTCCCTTATAAGTGGCCAGATTTGGGGGACTTTAGTCGTCTTACCTGTCCTTTCCTTCTCAGCCAATTCAAGTTCATTCATTTTACAGAAAGGAGAGGCAGTAACATGGCGAGATACAGTCATTTTAGTGTCGGTCAATTTCGCTGAACACCTTCGCGTTCAAACGTGTATCAAATCAGACTGGTGCCGGTGGGGCACAATTTTACCAAAAAGAGGGAGGAAAAAATAGGGAGACTCTCATAGAGAGTGAGAGTCGCCCGCAATCTAAACGAGCCATTCGGTACACGTATGACATGTAAGGAGAGAGAGTCAGAGTGAGAGAGAGATAGAGAGAGAGAGATAGAGAGAGACGTGTACAAAAATAGGTCATTTAGTGCGCTCACAACACAGAACAGCAAAGGTTAGATAACATGTAGATACGGACAGAGGGAAGACATAAATTCGTACATTTACACACACACAAACTCAGACAGGGCAGACGGCACATGTATTACACATATACAAGACATTCACGACAAGACAGGAAACAATTGTTAGCCTACAACATCTCTTTTTATATGTATATCCTACGTATCTTTACTATCCTGTTCTATCTATGTGCTTGCTCTTTCTACCCTTCCCCCCTTTCCCTTCTCGCTTGTCACGCCTGCGAGCGTTCCCAATTACCAATACTCACACTTCGGCTGGTCGATCAGTAATTAACCTGGTCGTTCTAGTTACCCATGGTTGGATCTTAAGCCATTTTTCTGTTCCCTCCTGTGGTGGGAAGTTCTCCAGGCTGAGGCAACGGCAAGTATTGATCGGGAGAACAGTCGGACAGCTTGGCTATATCTATAAGAGTGTGAGAAAGGGGGTAGTGCATTTTGAACATCAGCGATATTTCTAACTTCCTAGACGGGTGGTGCCGTGGCAACCCTTACCCGTATAATTTTTCTTTGTCCTTTCCCTACCTAGTCAAACGTCCAGTTACATTATTTAACACGTCATTTCTAGTCAATTTTTCGTCATTCAGTACTTGTCCAGTTTCTATATCAGTCCATCCTCTCAGTCGCTATGTCCTAAGGAGGAACAGTCATGTTAAGCCTACGTCTTTAAAAAAGCTTATCTGTTATAACGACTAAACACATATTTCCCTTTTTCCCTTTTTCGTCGGTGGTCCGACCGTCGCTCTTCCATACTTCAGTCGACGTTCTGACGTGACCTGCAGAAGGGAGGAAAAGAAGGGGTGGGGGGCAGCATTCAAAGCACATCATCATGTAGTAGTTCGAAAATCTTTTTACCTACCATATACTCGCCCGATCTCTTCGTACTGCATTCCCCTGCCATCTCGGCATTTCAGCCAAGAGGGACCAGTGGTGTCATATAGATAATCATTGACGATCTGAGTATCTACATGAGCTACTTGGTCGTAACCGTCTTTATCGGGAGCAAGGGTGACGGTCAGAAGGCATTTTCTGTGGTGTCATTTTTTAAGGGTATCTGAAACACTTTTCCGGTTGCTTGTGGCACATAAGGTAGCTGCCAAATATCTGATCCCTTTTGATCTACATCCTTCATCATACTTACTCTTCGCTCGCAGTAGTAAGGCATTACAAAAACTCATTAATGCAACTGCAACGACCATGCTTTCTTCTTCAAAATACTTTTAATAAACAGAATTGGTAACAGTTCATTGCATAAAGTGCGGCAGTGCAAATAAAATCGTATCAAAATTACCTTACAGAGCAAACATGATGAATGTCAAAAGTTCATTTTTAATCAATTCATAATTCATTGTCCAATACTCATTCTTTATCTAAATTACACCAATTCATTTTCCAACTCATAATCAGTACCCACCCTAAGTCAATTCATTGTCCAAGCACATGCTCAATATCCTTCATATCTACTTTCATTATCCAAAACGTTATATATATATCTCGGGGTAAAAAGTTGCATGGTCATGGTATAATAAAGTTCATTCAAAAAGTCTCATTTTGTGTCAGCGCCATTTTGGGTGGGGTCAGGCGAGTTCCAGCACAGTCAGGATGTCTCTAGTCTTGCATGGTTGGCCCAGAGCCTTCCGTTGGGAATTCGAAAAGTTTTGTGCTATATGGTTAACAGTCTAACAATATGGACCATGAGTCAAAGAGTGGGGAGGGCGGCAACAGTTTTCCTACCGGGTCATCCTGGTGTTCCTCCGGAACTGAACAAGTCTGTGCCGTGGCTGCATTTTAGCCATTTCTGATCCGAGGCTGGTGCCGGCAGGAGTTGCACCGATGTCGTGGTTCCCAGTGAAGGGGGCGGGGGCACCCATGCAGGGGGTCGGGGGCCCCCCGGCTCTTATAGAATCTTCAAGGTTGAGGAGAGGCGATATGGAGCGAGTGCCCGTCCTGGGCAGAGGACCGCTTTATGATGTTGACCCTCTTTAAGTAAGAGCATTGGGGTGTCG
Source organism: Lissotriton vulgaris (assembly GCF_964263255.1). Taxonomy (NCBI): domain Eukaryota; kingdom Metazoa; phylum Chordata; class Amphibia; order Caudata; family Salamandridae; genus Lissotriton; species Lissotriton vulgaris. The sequence continues at coordinate 1,068,003,976 of NC_141698.1, read as the reverse complement.
CTGGAAGCCTCCACCTGGAGGGAGGTGGGGGAGGGTCGTTCGCGCCGCCTCCCCCTTCCAGCGACCCCGCGCCGTTCCTCGGCTCCGTCGTCTTCGATATCGGCCATGCCAGCCATTGATGATGGGGGGGGTGGTCGGCGGCTGAGGCAAGACAGCCCCCCCCCCCTCTCCCTTGACATGTGGCGGGACTACCTCCAACTCTCCGGGGAGCTTGAAATGTGGCAGGACTGCCTGTACCTATGCAGGCGGCGGCATGCGGTGAATTTGGCATCTGGCAGGACTACTTGATTTGCCGCCGTTTTCGCCTTGGCTTCGGCCTTTGACAGGCAGGCGAGGGCATGCGGCGAATTTGAAATGTGGCGGGACTACTTGATTCGCCGCCATTCTCGCCTTCGGCTTCCGCCTTCTTCGTGGGTCGGACCAGGCGAGAGACAGAAGGGGGGGGGGGTGGTCGGTGGCTGAGGCAAGACAGCCCCCCCCCGTGGCCTGCAGGGCAGCGGAAGAGGAGAGAAGGAGAGGACTCTGCCATTCTTTGGACCGCCTGCCCAACATCATCTCCTCCCGACCGTGGTCAGGCGGGCCCCTCGTGCCTCGAGGCCTCGCCTTCCGGATGGGCGTAACCGCGGACCTGTTGCACCTCGGAAGTTTCCGGAATGGGGGTAGGTACCTATTGAGTTGTTTCTATTTCATTTGACCGTTATTTGGGCGGGGCGGGCAATGAGGCTGACATGTTGCGAGCAGGAACAGGCAGTGAAGCCTAGCTACCTCGCGGCTATGTTCTGCTATCAAATCTTTTCACCATTTTACATTTCTTATTACGAACTGTTTCTAATGTTTCTTATTTTTGGTGAAGTCAAAAGCTCATCAGGGGGTTACTGACTTAGCCTGATTTCCTTTTATTTTTCTTTCTCTTCCTTAGCGTGTTTCGAGCTAAAGCTTTCTGTTAATAGGGAACGGTGATCACTTCATATTTTTATGTGTCCTTTTCACTAGGGGGTACTTCTGGACGGACCAGACGAGTTCCCTCCAATAAATGGTCCGGGGTGGAACGAGATTATCGATCAAAAGGGGAACATATATTCCTTCATTAGGGTATCATCCTGGACGGACCGAGCGATGTACTTCCATTTACCAGGGTAGCCTCCTGGACGGACCAGTCGGTCTATTTCTACTAAATGGCCCATGAGTAGAGAGCATATGTCCTCCATAAGAGTAGTCTCCTGGGCGGACCATGCGAGCTACCCCACAATAACCAACCAGTGGGGAGTGGGTAGGACTGACGAATTCACAAAGGGGCATAACCTACCCTTTTCTGCTTGCAAAGACTAGATAGAATACCTCTATTCCACGTTGTTTGCAGGCGGAAAATACCTCAAACGAAACAATGCCTGGAACAACAATGTCCAGGTTTTCAATCAATCAGTGGGGAGAAAAACAGGCATGACGGATTACAACGGGGACAAAAGTCTGCATTACCTGCCCTTCGCTATCCAAAAAGGAAGACAGAATATTTCTACTCGTCTCAGTTTGTAGACAGGGAAGATCTCAAAGAACAACCATCGACTATCAACCGACTTCAACAATTCTTAAAGAACAACAATCGGTTATCAATCGACTTCAAACAATTCAGTGGGGAGAAAGGTAGGCATGACGGATTAATTCCGGGGACAAAAGTCTACATTACCTACCCTTCTCTATCTGCAAAGAGGGACGACGTTCCTATTCGCCGCTGTTTGCAAACAGAGAATGTCTCGTTCTCAAAAGAGAACCAATATGTCAAGTAGCCCTTAAAGCTAAATGAACCAATACCAACAATGCCAGTATACAAATACCGGTTTTCAATACAAACAATCAATCAATCAGGTGGACAGAGCCACCCTACCAATCAGGCGTAAAAACACCCTACTTAATCTTACCCGGACCGGACCATACGGATAGTTCTTCGACTTCCTCCTCCAGCGCCCGATCGTTCTCTTACTCCATGTAGCATTCCTGTGGGATTCCAGTCAGGACAATAGGTCACTGAAGAGAGGTCCGTTCAGAATTGGTGAAGTTCTGTCGATCGGCCGCCGGGCGAGGGCCCTCTCAAGGCAGGCATGCCCCGATCATTTAGACGTTCACTTCTTCGTCTGGATCTCTCTTACCGAACCCTATGTCACTGATGGGCCCCGCGTTGGGCGCCAATTGTGGGAAACGAAACCATATTCCTATCGATGCCCAGGCTGCTGGCGCAAACCGCCTCTTAGTTCCCATTCTGTATAATTACCAAAATAAAGAGACGGGCGCTGGGAGCAGGAATCAAGAACAGAGTTTATTACTCATGAGGAGAGCCAGTCATTTCGGACACGAAACACAGTGTCTTTCGGGAGGTGCTCTAACAAGTGAGCTGAGACTCTGGCTTTTTATACTCTACAGAACACAGGATAACACAATCAGGACGGTGTGACGCAAAAGGAAAGACATCCCTATAATCCTCGTGGTGATCCTACACATATACATTCACAATGGGGACCCTTGACCTGCTGATAAGAGGGGAGGGCAGTCACGCAACTGAGTGTTTTGCAGGGTGTGTACGCCTGATCATAGCCCAAGGGGTGGGGTGGCTAAGACCAATAGAGGATCCTTTGAAGAGGAGTACAATAAGGGCAGTAAATGGTATCTCCTGGCTCAGGCGATGGCCTCGGACATGTGTGGTCAGCTGGACTCGGGGGGGGGGGGAAAAAGGTCATCAAAGGAGTGGTATTAATGCTGCGTGGACAATTGAGTGCGGAGGGAAGGCTTGTCAACAGAGGGGCATTCATGGAAGGGAAGGAGGGGTTGGTCAGGCGCGGCCGTGATTCTCAAGGACAGGGTCTTGCAGAAGAAGAGGGTTTATGACTTGCCCAGGTGAGGAGAAGGGAGGGGTAGCCAGGGTGGACACAGGGACAGAGTCACACAGAGAGAGAGAGATCTGATGACCCGTACATGAGAGAGCGGGGGTAGTCAGGTGCAGCTGGGGAGGGCTACGTCAGCTTAAGGCGAAGGATGCCTCTTCAAGAGGGAATGGAGGGGGTCTTGTGCGGGTCAAGCAGGAGAGTTGCCTTTCACAGTAGGGTCGCGCAGAGGGAGAGGGTTTCATGGTCTATGCACGAGAGAGGGGGTGTAAGGTACGCGCAGGCGGGAAGCCGGGGATCCCAATGGGTAAAAGGCCATGGTGTCTAGAAATGGCTGTACATATGCATAGTGGTACAGGCTCTTACCGGCAGGGTGATACGGTCAACAGTTTACAGTATTCATGGTGCTCACAGGGGGTGGAGTGGGAGAAGAAGGGGAATGAATGCTGTCTATGTACATCAATTTCTTCAACTTTCACAGCCATCTGTAGGTGCAAATGACCTCAGCATTTTTTAATTTTTAAAAAAATTTTTTTAAATTATTTGTATTTGCATTTTCAAACCGTAGAAACATAGCAAGCATGTCACGTAAGATTGTCCATCATACCCTGCCCTCCCCCCACCCTTCACCCACCACCCCGGAGATGGTGGGTGAAGGGTGGGGGGAGGGCAGGGTATGATGGACAATCTTACGTGACATGTTTGCTATGTTTCTACGGTTTGAAAATGCAAATACAAATAATTAAAAAAACATATCTCTTTAATTGTATATAGCAACATGCCCTCTACTTCCAGAACATGTATCTGCATCCAAGTCCCTCCCTGAACGCCAGGGCTGCAAGTAGGACAGTCCGCATCCCTTCAAAGCCCCCCATCCAGGCCAAAATAACATCGCCACTTCCCCCATACTCTAGTAAACTTCTTCGGACAACCTCTAGCTTTATAGGTAACCCTTTCGGCTGCCATATAAATATCCATACCCCTCCTCCAGTCGTCAAGTCTCCGGGACCTCAGCATTTTTTGACCTATCCCTGACCTGCCTTTTCTTGCAAAAATCATTGAAAGATGTGTAAAGGAGCAACTCACCTAACACATCAAAGACAACAACCTCCTGAAGCAATACCAACCAGACTCAACCAGGGCCACAGCACCGAAACAATACCGCTACAGGTGGTCAATGATGCTCTTTGAGTCATAGACTCTGGTAACTCCTGCCTCCTGATTCTTCTGGACCTATCTGCAGCCTTCATCACAGTAAACCACCTTACGGTCCATGATACACTCAAAAATGAATGGGCATTGATGGCACAGCCATTCTTCGTGAGTAGGTCACAGAAAATAAAAATTGATCATTGTTTCTCAATACAGATGGTTGTTGATCAAGGGGTCCCTCAGAGTTTTATCCTTGCTCTGACCCTATTCAGCCTGTTTATCAAGACTCCTAGAGTCCTTATGTAATGACCTGCTAATTTGTAATTCTGAACCTTATTTAACAGACTCATGTAATTATTGGATACCTTAAGTAACCTTATGTTGTGACCTATGTTTTATTATAAAGAGCTTTATGTAACACCTTTATGGAATTGTGACCTTTGCTTTATTGTAAAGAGACTTATGTAACAACTTTATGGAATGGCCTTATGTTATAAGGGGATACTTTGTCATTTTGAACCTTATGTAATGACCTATGTTTTACTAAAAAGTGATCGAACATCTTTGGGTAATGTCCGCACTATATAAAAATGCATAAATAAACAAATATGCCTTTTTTGAGCATGAGCTAGAGTCAGCTTTAATACTCTTGTCACTCTCATAGTTTCATAAAGATTCATGCATTAAAAAACATATACACACATAAATCAGCGGTGGCTCGCCAGTAAGGGGGGGGGGGCAGGGCGTTTGTTGCCCCACTAACCCATCAACCACCTCATCCAAATACTTACTCAATGTGATATGAAAATAAACCAACTTACCAATCATTTGTTTTCATGTAAAAGAGAAGCAACGTCATGTCAGCACCAGGGGGCGCTCCATTGTGCCCATTGGTGGGGTGTATGTGTGAAACCATTGGCTCTTACTGCTTGGCTCACGCTTTCATAACACACAGCTGACATGCTTCACAAACCTCAGGCTGTGAGCATGCATGCTAAAGGAGCTTTGTTGGGGGGTGTCTGTCATAGGCGCATACGCCCCATCAGCAGCGGTGTTAGAGAAGGAGGGTCGGCCTCCAACCCTATCTTGGCTTCTGATCAGGCAGAGGTTTGATCATAAGAATAAAAAAGCAGAAGCTGTGGTGTCTCTTCCTAGGTCTTCCATGAGTGGCAGTATGCCGTCCTGTAAAGGGCCATCAGTAGCATATTTTGACATGTGTATCCTAGCTGAGTATATGTGTCAAAAAGGAAGGGACAAAGCCCCCATTTCTAATAATCACACTGGGGACACTTCAGTAAGGTCTATCCGACCGGAACAGTATGTTTGGCAATCATGTATTTGGTTGCATTTTTAAAATGGTAACAGAACTTAACTGCGATGTTTAAATAAGGTGAAATATTTTTGAACATTGCCAATTTAATTGAATAATTGTGAGAAATTCTGAGGGGAGGCCGATGGTGGGGTGTGGTATTTAATAGTTTGACGGCTACTGCTGTAGTCTTCCTCACCTAAGGCAATTACCCTCTGCTCCTCTCACAGGTGAGTCCAGAACCACCAGCACTATCTTGTTGTCTGCCTTTAGCCGGAGCCTCCTCTGGAAGCACCAGTCACTGTGTTTGCCAACTTAGTGTTGTAAAATAGAAATGTAAATATATACTTCTATAGCACACTACTCACCCGCAAGGGTCTCAAGGCGCTTGTACAAATACCGCTGTGGAACCCATCCTGGCTTTCCCTGTGAGGCGTCCACTCCTGGGCACCCCCAAGGTGGAGGCCAGGCATCCTTAGCGTTGTGGGGGCCGTTGTGGAGATTAAGCAAGCTATTGCCCAGAGGTGCAGAGTGGGACTCCATGATTGGAATAGGCACCGAGGCGAGAATTATCAGGCCCGTGGAATTTTGAGCCCAAGACCCGCCAAGGCGGGGAATTGAACCCTGGTCCCAGATTAGACCTCTGCATCAGGGTCTGCCGCTCTGATCATTGAGCCACACTTCTCCACACAGTGTTCAAGTTTATACGCTCACACTACCCTCTGCAGTGATGTCAGGGAGAAGTCCCCCGTAGATGGGTTAGGAGTTCAAAGGATGGCATTGGCCCAAAGGAGAGCGGCCATTCAGCTTTCTGTCTGGCCCCACATGTATATATATATATATATATATATATATATATATATATATATATATATATATATATATATATATATATATATATATATATATATATATATATATATATATATATATATATATATATATATATATATATATATATATATATATATATATATATATGATCGTCATTATATTTGCCTTAAGTCACCTGTTCCGAGTAATGATAAAATAATGACTCTTTTTGTTTGTTCACATATATTTCTATGTGCTTCACTGAAGTGAGCGTGCATTGACCACTATATTCTCTTTTGTTCTTTTATGTCAGAGTAGTGAGGGTCTCCAGGACACTTCTGAGTAGATGTATGCACACCTTCCCTGCAGAACCCCTTTCAGACTTTTCATATCTGAGTATGCATATTTTATAAGGGCAAGATATTTTTTGAATGGTTGTGCGGTCATTTATTTAATTTTATCCATAAAGTTTTATATAGTGCGAACAAGACCCTTAAGGGTATCAAAGCTCTTCACAAATGGTCAAGAAAGAAGAAACAGGTAAAACAGGCAACAACATAATCGAGAACCGTACAGGATCTTGTAGCTCCTATGTTCAGGGTAGAGACCACCACAAGGGCCAGTCCACCTGCTCAGAAAACAAGATCATAAAAAGCAAGTAAGTTACATGGGTGTAGGCACTGTCCCCTATTAGGGCCTGACGAGTAGAGTTTTTTAGCCCTAGAGCAGTAATCTGTTCGGCAGTAGCACTTTAACGTCCTTTTTAAATGTATATTTGAGGGGTTCAGGCTGATTTTGGGGGGCAGTTCTACAGGATCTGCAGCCGCCTGGTAGCTTCAGTTTTTGAGCAAGCTTGGGGTGTTGAAGTGTATGTAGGGCTTTATGGGTCATGCAGGTAATTTTTAACTGTATCCTTGCCTCATATGGTATAGTTCAGAGATTGCAGGTCGGGGTGATGAGGTTGTATCTTTTAGATCCGGTGATGAACCTTGCAGCAGAGTTAAGAAAGGCTCTCAGTGGAGCCAACTTAGATCTTTGTAGGCAGCAGAGGGTTGCACTTCCACAGTCCAACCTAGTAATCACAAGGGCTTGAACAGCTGATTTGAAGTCATTTAGTGGGAGGAAGGGTTTTTTTTCTTAAGATTTCCTTTGGAAGTTAGCTGCTTTTGTGGCAGTATGATGTGCTCCGGCTTGTTCATGTTCTTGTCAAGAGTATTCCCAGTGATCTCGTGGAATCTATAAAGTGTGGTAAGCATTTAAGAGTTGCTTGTTGCTTCATTCATTCTCCTATATCTGGTTTGGTTGGGGCAAATAAGAGGAATTCCATTTTGAGAGTGTTTAGTTTGAGGTGGTTGCATGTTAGCCAGTTTTGTTTTTTTAATAGAGTCATGTTCCGAAACTGGCTATCTTCGAGGAAGGAGAATTACAAGTACAGTTGGCTGTCGTCAGCGTACATGTGATGTTGGATAATTTCAGTTAAAGGCTCCATGAACAGGTTAAAGAGAGTGGGTGAGAGCGTGGACCCCTGTGGGTGGAATTTGACAGGGAATGGTTAACCTTGTTTCTATGGGTTCTGTTGTGGAGAAGCAAGGTGAACCAATTTAGGATGAACCATGATAGCCCACCCAAGTTTCGGTATGTGACCTGCGATGCTTCCTAATAAGAGTAACTACAGCAATTGCTATAAATAAAGTGTCCACTTATAAAAAGTCCAGAGCAGCGGGGCAAAATCTAGCAAAACATTGCCTTTCAAACACTGCCATTGACATAATCTACTGCAAATATGTTGAACAATCAGGAAAGTTGTCATGAACCATCCCACTCATCCAGCAAATTCCATCAAAGATTCCTTTAAACATTTGTACTACTAAATTCGTGTGGACAAAATTTTTTTACTGCAATCCTTTACTGGCCTCCAGACCTCAAATATATCATATTTAAAAAAGCTTAACTTGTATGTATTTTAATTAACTTTTTCACTAGTAGAATAGCATATAGATTCATCAAAGTCCTCTTTCGCGAGTCTGTATTAGCAATTATTAAGGAATCGCTATTACAGACTCGCAAAACGGGATGCATGTAGAAATCGCAATATTTTTTGCGATTTCTACTGCTTCCTGATTTGCGATTCACAAATTGCAAATCGCAAATAAAGGCCCATAGGAATGAATGGGGAGTCAATCCTTATTTGCGATTTGCAATTAGCGAATCGCAAATAAGGATGCGATTTCAAGGGTGCCAGGGTGTCCAAAGGACACCCTGTAGCACCCCTGAAATGGAAATGTACACTGATGTTGCGCAGACACATGTCCAAAGGACATGTGTGTGTGTAACATGCAACTTAGAAAAATACACTAAAGTGCATTTTTCTAAGTTTTCGCTATTAACCACGTAGTTAGACTTCGCGGTAAATAGCGGCCCCGGATTGCGAATTCGCAATTTTAAAATAGTTCATGCATTGCATATAAGGAATCGCAAATTGTGATTCTTAAATGCAATCGCAATTTGAGAACTCGCAATTATTTGCGTATTCTTAAATTGCGAGAGCATGAACCATTGATGAATCCCAAATGCAATTTTTGCGGGCGCAAACGGCCGATTTTTGCGATTCGCACCGCTTTGCGCTCGCAAAAATGTTTGATGAATCTACCTGTAAGGCTTTTATTTTATTTTATTATTTTGCCCTGTCTATAACCAAACCCTCATTCCACAATACTCAAATCTTTTTTCACCACGATCAGACTGCATACCCTGCAGGTGCTCAATATTCCTCAACATTGGTTTAACATTTCTTGCAAATTGTCATGCAGCTTCCCTTACATGCATCCCTCTTGGCAGTCCTTTGCCTTCTTCACTCGCTTTGGTCCTTCTCTTTCCATTCATTCGTGCTGCTCCTCTAGTTTAAATGCCAAGTGACCACATCATCTTCCAGCCCTTATTGACTCTGCATTGTGCCATGCTCTCCATATAGACCCACCTGTGCTTCAGGCTCCAGTGTTGGCATGGCAAATAGCAAGAAGGGCTGGAAGAAACAGGGTATAGGTCTGAGTTCGTTGGCAGGTAGATCACCTGACACAGCCTCTTGAGCACTGATAATTATTTTGAGGATGTTTGTGAACCTTGGGAGTCTTCCAACAGTAAATGAAAATGCATTCCACTGCACACTGCTGACCATTATCAATTATTATTGTATTGTGTTTTATTGTTGATCTGGGACTGTGCCAACATGCCTTCTGTTGAATTTACCTGCATTTGCTGTTGACTCCGAGGTCTGCTTCTAGAAGTGGTAGCTCCGGCTGTTCAGGCTAAGCCTTTCCAGCAGAAATTCAGTCAGACCTATAACAAAGATTCTCATGGTGAAGAAACAAGATGGAAAGAATTAGCCATTTTGATAAATGACGGGTCCTGCGATATGGTGTAGCCATTTTATTACTGTCTTTATAACATACAGCACTTTAACCAATTTTTCTGGAAAAATGTGATTACAAAATTACTATTTTGCCACCAATTTTTTTACTGTTTTCTCAGGAGGTTGATTTCCAACACTCTGGCAGGTAGTAGCACTAGCCTACACATCACAGAAATACTGGATCATTTCATTCAGCACCTATGCATTTATAGCCAATTTACGTAAAAACGTTTACCAAAAAATAACCCATTTGGCCTTGTTTTTTCAAAATGTTCTTGCGGTATAGAAACCCCTGAACCTTCCTTTATAGTGTTAGCCTTGCCCGCTTCGTCCGATTCAAGGTACATACAGGCCGCCAAAGGCATAGAGGGTTTTGGGCCACCCCTCTTTGTCCATTCGCCTGTTCAAATGTCATTGGGGCATATCAGCAACAACCGGCGATAATTATAGCTAAGCGCACTTAGCGCTAGGATAATTATCACCAGCTATCGCTGGTTTATATCGTGAAGATAGCGTGCTATCAACAACGCTTATCTCGATTGCGATAAATAAACCAGCGATAGTTGCAAAAAGGTGCGACTATCACTGGAAATCCAGCGATAAGCGCGCAGGGACAGGGGTTACCTTGTTGATAGGGCTGGGTGGTCGGCTGGGCGGTCTCAGCCTTCTAATCCACCACCCATTGGCTAACATTGTTTTAAAGAAACCTGCGATGAGCACGGTTAGAACTCCTTTTATCATTGCTGCACAGGAAAGTGTGAAGATTGATAATAGGAGTAATGTCTCTTAGTGACATTTTCCTGAAAATATCTCTGCGTTACGCCCCCTTTGCATCTCATTATCGATGCAAAGCTGGGCATTGTTGTAACTGGCGCTAAGTCAGCAAAACATGCAATAGCGTGTCTTTGCTGATAAGGCAATAAAATTATCGCCCCTTTTCGCCCGAAAACGGATGCAAAAGCAGAGATAATTTCATAGCCCCGCCTTGATGATATGCTCCATTCTCTTTTATCTTCTCCCTACCATTACAGCAAGGGCAATAGGTCATGCCACTTCAGATTTTGATTCTTTCGTGCTATGAGTTACAGCGCAGCTCTTAGTATCAGCATATATGCACATACACTTTAGTGCTAGGGCTGGTGGGCCAACCTCTTTCACTTATTTTTGTTTACTATTTTTTTCTTTTGACCAAAAGAATGACTGCATGTTTTTATAGCATATGGTGGTTGCCCAAAAAGGGTGTCAGGGCTAAGCCAACAGACCACAGGCAAAGGCCTAGCAGATTAATCAGAATTCAAGAGCCAAGATTTCAGCTTTCAGATGTGGGATGCTTTGTACCCAGAGGGAGATCATTCCAATGTCTGGCTGCCAAATATCATCACCGGGATCCTGTGTCGGACCGCAGTAGGTTTCCACACGGATGGAGCACCTTGACGAATGTGTCACTACAGGTGCCCGCCCCCCCTGGGATTGATGTGATTGCATATTAGCCACATAGAAATTCCATAATGTTGGTGTGAACCGTAAGTAGGGTACATTCGCACTCACAGCGCACCTTAGTGTGTTTGCTGATACTTCACTAGGCTCGTCTTTTTAGTGTATGGTGTCCACACTACACTGTTTGGTCCTGAAGAAAGCCTTCCTAATAACTTTGTTTAAGGCTGAAACATGCAGACCAGTTTTTGGATATTAAAGACCAAATCAGTCTAAGCAGTATCCATCCTTGTTTTTATGTCTCGCCTGAGCCAGCGCTTGCGCTGCTCTGGCAAGACATTTAGTAAGCAGGTTTTGGAAGTGCTCCCCACAAGATTTTTTGGGCCACCAGCTTGCTGTTACGCGCACAAGCGCGCGCACCTCGCTGCACCTCTCCAACGCTGCGTGCACATCCCTTGCATGCTTAGCACAGACCGTGTCATCGGAGCATCAACTTTCGCTTTCACTGCAGCGCATCGTTACTTTTACGGCAGCGCGGCCAATGTTTGTTTTTAAAAGTGGGTGATCTGCCGCACAACGCTTTAGGAGAGCTGGTGTAATAATTTGCACTGTGCACTGATTTTATTATTTAAAAAAAAAAATTGTGCGATGGCTGAACCACCAGTAGCCACCGAACAGCTGCTGCGTCTGCTGTTCTCTTGCTTCAGTTTTGTGTGCTCCCGTTCTTGTTCTTCTAGTGCACGGTTCTCCCTATGGGTTCCTCTTTCAGTGTTCCTCTTTGTCTGCTCCTCCTCTTACATGTGGTTTGTTCTGGTGCTCCTCTCCCCTGTTCTCCTCTTATTGTACTCTTTACTGTGCTCTTCCTTTTCTACTGCTCGCACGTCCTGCTCTGCCCCTCTCCCCTCCCCCTCGGTGAAGAAGCGAGGCACACCGAGGCGAGGCTGTAGCGCTTACATTGCTTGAACTCACCTTCAAAAGGCTTCCGGAGCCGTCAGCAGCTGAAGCTTTTCACATCATTATCTCTCTGAATAAGTTATTATGAAGAAGGCTCGCATGCTGGGACTCCAGTCCGCTTCCTACCCAATCAGGATTAGAGTGGAAACAAGCACTCCGACCGGTGCTGGCTGGTGGCTCCTAGCCTCGGCTGCAGGCAGGCAGTGGCTAGGTCTTCATAGGGAGGTGTCTGTCACAGACTCCTGCCGGCCGTCTGGGGTTGCAGCTCACCCATATGTCTGCAAGATGCTGTCCTGTTAGTAGCCCAATACCTGCCTCCTGCCTGACGTGCATGGCGACTTTCACTGCTCGGTGAGCAGACTCAAAGCCACTCTAATGTGAGGGTGTGCCTTGTTCCCTTCAGCACAAATTGCAGCCAGAACTCTACTCCATGAGGGGCCTGAAAGCTCCTAGCGCAGCACAGCTCCCCCCCTCCATGCAGCGAGAGAGCGCCTCTAAACCGTTCTAGTGCATTTGGTATGCATGGAAATCAGGTGTAGGGCGGAAAATAGCAATCTTGTCACTAAATTTGTGCAGTGAGCACTGCTGCAACTTCTTACAGCCTGTACACTTCACTTGGGCAGCATGAGTGGGCAGCTGTGTAGGTTAAACATACACTAGGCGAACAATGGCACATGCAGGGCCTTCTTTGGGGTTCACATACAGCTTTTTAGGTCTCGGCTCTAGAAAGCGCACATGCGCGGTCTCGAACCGAGACATTATGTATCTACATCTGGGGTTACAGCCTGCTCATAGGCTTCTCAATACTTCGCACCACCGTAATTAGAGAGGTAAATGACTATTACAGTTCAAAAGTTGTAAGTCTTCTAATGTAGCACAGTGCTTTATTTATTAGCATCAAGGAGCAGATGTTATTCTATATCTACAATGAAGACCTATTGGCTGTGCCAGGCTTCAGTCCTGGGCTTTAAAATGATTCACTTCAAAGTAGGCGTTATAGTAGTCTAATAAGAGATGTGCAGCGCTAGGAATGATGCATTTGAGGAACAGACTAGTGGCTGAGTGTCTGTAAGGTCAGAGGGCTACCACATATCTCCTTTCTAGAAGCATTCACTCAGTCTTACATGCACTCCTTCCCGGCCGCAGGTGCACGTGTTACTGATGAATTCTTAGATGAACGGCTGTATGTGTTCAGAAAGTAAGTCTTCCTAAAATACGCATTTTGCAATGCATTTTGAGAAGTAGAGACCAGAGTGGGAGAGAGACAATCAAGTATGTCCTTTTCTTGCCACTGCACCAAGAATGCTGACAGAGGAGTGGTGAGTTCTTCCAGGGGAGGCTTCACCAGGAATATAAATAAATTCTTTTAACTCAAATGTCATTAATTTGGACAAGTGGATTATGGCAGTCGAGGGAAGCTACTGCATATGGTAGTTTGCCCAGGACAAATAAACAATAAGCATGTGCTTATTTACTTATTTTTTTAATTAATCACGCTACGACCCCAAGGAGTTTTCTTGTGGTAGTCAATAGCTGGCACCATGGTTATCCCCACTGTTGGGGATAACCTTGAGGGTAGAGCCACATTTAAAACAAGCATTAGCATTGCCAATAGGTCTCACTTTTGGGACCTTATAAGTGTTTAGCCATGCAACAGTTGTTGTTGCACCAAGGATATTATGCTGGATAACTAAATACTTATAAGGTCCCAAAAGCTAGACCTATTGGCTATGCCAATGCTTGTTTAATTTTGCCCTGGGACCTCAATAATTAAGTAACACATTTTTCGACAGAGGATCCTAGAGGCATTTTTATTCTCACATCTCTTTTACTAATAAACCACCTGCTCCGCTGTAATCTGGCGTCCAAGCCCACCTGGGCTACACTCGGTAGCCCAGGTGGGAACCCAATGATGAAGCATGCCACCAAATACGTTGGTGGGTGAGGGTTCTTTTTTAAAACCTAGCGGATTTTCCTTCCCATTTTCCCTGGAACAATGTTGCAGAGTTTTTGAGATTACCCTACAGGGTTCGTCCCTTTTGTTGTTTGTGTGCCTACCAAGTAGGCAAAGGAATAGCTGCAAAGCCAAGAGCAGACTGGCAGGAATTTATAGACCTTGGCCCTGGAAGATCTTATGTCTGTATAAAAGTTTGAAGGTAGTTCCAGCTCTTGTTAGACAAGGCTCCAGCAAGGGTTTTAAATGGGATTCTTTTGCGTATAAGTGAACTTGCTAATGTGAAGAGGTTTACAGAGTCTACTAGTGAAGCAAAAGATAAGTTCTGGTCGAACATGAACCCTAGATTTCTCACTGACTTTGAAGGAGTGGCGGTTGGTCTAGCAATGTAGGCTAGCAAGCAAGTGACCACATAGAGCTGGGTTTATCAAAGATAATGATGTCTGGGTTTTTACAGTCCTGCATCCATAACGTGATTGCTGAAAGGTAAGCTTTGAGGTTATATTGAATCAAATTTAATATTGCCTGCAATAGACACAATGAGCTGTGTGTCATAATCCGAAAGAGATGAAGAAAAATGACTACACTGGCTTTGCTAATGGTAACACAGAAATGCTAAACATTAAGGGGTCGATTACGATGTAGGGTGGATCACCATAGCCCGCATGGCGGTGGCAATCCAAACTACATCCTTCCCCGCCCGCCACCCATTTCCCCCTGGCTGGAGGGAGCCTGGCGGACGTAAAGACCATCCTCCGGTTTTCCGCCGCTCCACCATATTAGCATGGGCAGCGGAGCATGGCTTTCCATGGCGAAGACCCCGCCATGGAAAGCCATGCGGAGTTTGCTTTGGGGGCCCGTTGCGGGCCCCCAAGGTATTGGGGGTGGGGGGTGCACAAGGGGGCACCTATGGTACCCCCTTGCATTGTCATGGACATGGCGGCAGGCACCTCGCGGTGCCTGTCACCTTGTGCATGCAATGCACACAAGCATTCCCAGTATTGTGGCGGGCGGTGCTGTGAGCACCGCCCGCCACAATGCTGGAAATGGATGATGCCACAGTGGCATCCTAATTGCAGGTGCGGGATGGCCGCACCACTGCCGGCCGGCCCCAGCAGCGCTAGGGTAGCGGGCGGACTAAAGTCTGCCCGCCATCCTAATCGGCCCCTACGTATTCAAAAAAGGGAGCTTGTCAAGTCTGGGTTGTTTACGAAAAAAGAATGCCAGTTTCTGACATCGGTCTTTGGAAGGGGAAATGGTTTGGTTGCCTGCTGAAGGCTGAAAAAAATATTTTTTGTTTCAAGTTTATTTATGTTTGATAGTATGCCAATTAATGCAAATATAACTTAAATAAAAAATTCTATCAGTATAGCTTTTGTTATCTTCCATATATAAAACACCACTAAAATGTTTTTCCAAATACTTAATTTACACAAAAAAAAACATTTTGGACACAAGATTTGACAATTGAGAATAGTTTTTTACCTGAATTATTGGCAGAGGCTATTTTTTTCCACTCTATGGTAGTGAATGCTTTTCTTGTGAGCATTTTATTACTTTTTCCAGCTCCGCTCTATATTGTTTTGGAATGAGTACTGTCATTAAATCTCCCTGTTTGTTCCAGTGCTTTGCATTGGTCTTTCTCTGCTCTTCAGATTCTGAAAACCAAAGAGCATCTGGATTGTATGGGGGCAGATTACACATTTTCAGAGATGTAATGTTATTAAGAGCTGATGAGATCCAAGAATTAAAACTAATAGCTTCCTCCAGTGCTTCACAAGGGAGTGTAAATGAAAAAGAGGCGAGCAACTTTGATAGATTGTCCAATGATGATATAAATCCAATTTTAAAGCAGATGGCCCATGGAGGGTGTATTTGTCCAACGCAAACTGAAAAGAGACTGCAGGGTGAAATAACCTGACAAGTGAAATGAAACACAAGGGTATAGCTTCAGTGGGAGGGGGCTTGGGGTGTTACACCACCTAATAAATGTATTCTGTAGTAAATAGTTGGGTGCATGTGCTTTAAGTTGGGTATGGTGAGGTGTTTGTCGGGTTTCACTTGGGATTTTTACATACACATACAGACAAAACACAAATGCACTCTTGTCTCTGTTTTTAAAGGTCACTTACTTGCTGACAATCACGGAGTTTCCTGTCTGAGGCACAACTGCACTTTCTCCAGCGTACCAGCGCTTCAAGCCCACCCCTCGCCGCACACGCTCCGCGGGTGCCGCTTCGTCGTGCAGGTCACGGGCGCCAACATTGAAGGGGCACAGCGCAAGGCGGCAGGACATCACCGGGCGTGAGGCTACAGCGGGGCTGCGAGCGTGCGGGGACTTCAATAACCAGAAGTCCCTGCAAGACCGACGAACAGCTTCCGGTCCGCTCTCCCTGCTGGCCCGCCCCCCGCCCTATTGAAGACCCTTAAAAAGGCTCTACAAACCAACAACGAGTGGGTCACTTACTTGCTGACAATCACGGAGTTTCCTGTCTGAGGCACAACTGCACTTTCTCCAGCGTACCAGCGCTTCAAGCCCACCCCTCGCCGCACCCGCTCCGCGGGTGCCGCTTCGTCGTGCAGGTCACGGGCGCCAACATTGAAGGGGCACAGCGCAAGGCGGCAGGACATCACCGGGCGTGAGGCTACAGCGGGGCTGCGAGCGTGCGGGGACTTCAATACCCAGAAGTCCCTGCAAGACCGACGAACAGCTTCCGGTCCGCTCTCCATGCTGGCCCGCCCCCCGCCCTATTGAAGACCCTTAAAAGGCTCTACAAACCAACAACGAGTGGGTCACTTACTTGCTGACAATCACAGAGTTTCCTGTCTGAGGCACAACTGCACTTTCTCCAGCGTACCAGCGCTTCAAGCCCACCCCTCGCCGCACCCGCTCCGCGGGTGCCGCTTCGTCGTGCAGGTCACGGGCGCCAACATTGAAGGGGCACAGCGCAAGGCGGCAGGACATCACCGGGCGTGAGGCTACAGTGGGGCTGCGAGCGTGCGGGGACTTCAATACCCAGAAGTCCCTGCAAGACCGACGAACAGCTTCCGGTCCGCTGTCCCTGCTGGCCCACCCCCCGCCCTATTGAAGACCCTTAAAAGGCTCTACAAACCAACAACGAGTGGGTCACTTACTTGCTGACAATCACGGAGTTTCCTGTCTGAGGCACAACTGCACTTTCTCCAGCGTACCAGCGCTTCAAGCCCACCCCTCGCCGCACCCGCTCCGCGGGTGCCGCTTCGTCGTGCAGGTCACGGGCGCCAACATTGAAGGGGCACAGCGCAAGGCGGAAGGACATCACCGGGCGTGAGCCTACAGTGGGGCTGCGAGCGTGCGGGGACTTCAATACCCAGAAGTCCCTGCAAGACCGACGAACAGCTTCCGGTCCGCTCTCCCTGCTGGCCCGCCCCCCGCCCTTCACGCCCCTATATTACAACTTCTATCTCCCGCAGCGCGGGACGCAGCCCGGGCGAAGACTGGGCAAAGACAGGGCCGTTTGGCAAAGACAGGGCCGTTTAGGCCGTTATAGACCGATTAAGACCGGACCGGGCCATCCCTCTTGGTTTTTTTATGTGAGTCATCTAGTTGCGCTTTTGCTTTGTTTAACTTTAAACCACCTATAGTTTAAATATTGTCTGTCCGTGAAACTAGGAGTAAGTCTACTAAGACCTTGAAAAAGGCTACAGGCACCCTGGACGATTTTATCACAAGGACTAGTCTTTCAATCGATAATGAGATAACTAAACTCCAGCACAGAGTATCCTTGGAGCTGGAGTCTGCAAGGAGGCTATCTACTGAACTAGCACTAAAGAAAAAATCCTCCCTAGGTAGTATTGCCTCCTCAAAAACTCCCGAGCGCACTACTGGCCCCACACCAATTATCACCGTGGTCGAGGTTCACTCTATTGCTGAGGAAACAACCCCCTTTACTAATCATGACCTCGCACCCCCTGGGCCTTCTGTCAGTGTTGAACCTGAAAGTCTTCCATCTTCGGATCCACTGACAGGGAATATCGAGGGTACTAAAAATGGCGAGAAGCAAAAGGCATTGGTGGAAATAGAGCCGAACAAAAGTCAGGTGCTTGTTAAGGCACCACTAAAACATAAGAGAAAACGCAAACATATATCTGCGTATGCTAGGAAAAAGGCAAAGGTAGCCCTTAGTCAAAACATTATAGGGGGTGCCCCATAAACACCTAATGTAACTATTGCTAACAATATGTCTGACCAAGCACCTCTAATTGTAGAAAGTGTTAATGATAGCATAGATGAGCAAAACTCGATTATAATGGCTGACCATTCTGTTAATGAGGGCCAGAGAAACTCTTTGAACATGGTAGAACAGGAAGGGGGAAGGGAAGAGTTTCTAAAACTGGTGTGGGAGACGCTTAAGAAATTACTTAGGCCATTAGAAGTCAGATTAACTGGCATCGAGAACCAGCTGCTCGAGGTAGAGAAAAGTGTTATTACATTATCTAGCTTAAGTCTTAACTGCACTGATGTACCCATAGCGTCTATGCAAGCACCAGCTACTGCTTCTGTGACACCTCCGAACAAAAACCCAACTAGCGTACAGCAGCAAAAAGAGGGAACAGTAAAAAACATAAATACAAAACCAATAACTAACACCACAGCTAAACCAAATCCATTACCCTCGACCTCGTCATCTGTAAATTCTACTAACAAAACCTTGCTGAAGGGTCACGTTCAAAGTAAAACGTCTCAGCTGTCAAATGCTGTCACCAACCACTCTCCTATCCCCAACACTTTTGCCCCACAGAAACTCTCAACCAATCCTCCTGCTCACCCTCATACTACCTCTGCCAGTAACAAACCCCTGTCTGATAGATCTTTTGCCAATGCTACTAGCAAGCCAAATTATCAATCTGGCCATGCTTATAACAACTTTAAAGGAGGGTATATAGATTTGCCACCTGACGCTAGCCCATTTGTAACTGTTCTTACAGGGGTGCCTGAATTAGAAAACCAATATGAAGAGAACTTTCAATCTCTAAAAAATAAAGTGATATATTGGTTAAACTCAAATAAACCCATTCCGAACCACATGAAAAGCAAAATCCTTATGGTTCGTAGGGTGCCGTGGGTAGGACCCATGGCCAAATCAATTATGGGTGACTGTATAGTAATTTCTTTTGAGGAACCCCATAGTGCTGAACAGATTTGCAAATGGAAATCATATGGAGATACACCACCCATTGAAGCTAGGCCCCTATCGTTCTTTTACCCTCCACCCAGGCCTATACAATATGGGCCTAACTGGAATACTGTTAATCAGTATCACGGTTATGCACCTAACTTGGCTAGACAGGCTGATCGAAATATGTGGTCTGGTATTCCCACCATCAATAGGTACAGTTGTCTAGATGCTGTCGACTGACTTGGGACTATGCCAGATTGTATTCCCAAGTTATATGACACCTACTGTACACTTGGTAATGGTAATTTTTATCCCAGAGCAGACAAACGAATGACCTCAGATAGTAAGGGTGTGGTAGATAGGATGTGTAATAGAATGTGGAACCACCAGAATAAGGAAATGTCTCTAGCAGCTGATAAAGCACGTCACGGCCTGGATGTGGGTTGTTTAGACGGGGGAATTAATACTGTAGTAAGAGATGTGGTGAACGAGGCAGAGAATCAAACTGCTGATTTACAGTTAGGTAATGTACATCATCATCCGGTATCAATGCCGGCCTTTGATGACCAAACCAGTAGTAGCTTAACACCACGTTTGCTTATTCTGTCATGGAACATCGCAGGTGTTGGTAAAAATCTAAAGGATCCTGAATGGGCTGATTATGTTGACACTAGTGACCTTTGTTTATTGCAAGAAACATGGGCAATTCATGTTCCACATAGGGTCGGATACAAAACCTATGGGACTGAGGCAGTTCAGTCCGACAGGGGGAGACCGTCAGGGGGTTTGATCATATGGCTTAAAATCACCTTGGTCATGAGGGTTGAAATTATTGATACAGGAACTCCTGACATTCTGGCCCTAAAAGTTGTACCCTCAAATGGAAATGAATGTTACATTGTCAATGTCTACAATAGACCAATTGGCCATTCCAAGGTCTCACCTACTCTGGAAACACTGGATCTCTTTCTGAAAAATGTGGTTGGAGATACTCCGGTAATTTTGGGAGGCGACTTAAACTGTAATTTTGAACCTGTTTCTGGTATCAATGATGTTTTTGAGGACGAGGACCAAGTGTACAAAATTCCCCAGCTTGAAACCTCAAAATTTGTTAAGTATTCTACTTTGGCCGTCCAACTGCTAAGGCTAACTGCAGATCATGGCCTTAGAGCATGCAACGGTCGCCTCCCTTCGGACTTGACAAAACAACCAACTTTTGCGAAATCCAATAGCAACCTAGATTTCATACTTGTTTCACTTAGTATTTGGCATTATTTGATTGACCTAAAAGTGGCAAGTAGGGAGGAAAGTGATCACTATCCTTTAGAACTTTACATTGATGTGCAAATGTTTAGTGATACTACTGCCAACCCAGCTAATTTATCAACTGAGACCACCAATGGCAAAGTGTGTGAGGAGGTACACATAAATAATAATAGACGTGCAGTAAAATGGCCCTATATTTTGGCTGATGGCAAGGCCCTAGCATTGGTGTACTCTCTCTTTGAGAAAACGTTTGAACCTATAGCTGGACAATCCTTTTTACCTGTCCACTTCGAACACTTTGTCGAACTTCACAATGCTTTCTTTAGTGAACTAAAAACTTATTTGTCAAAAATGCCAAGGAAAAAACAACAAAATATAAGAGTGGGAAGTCACGGAAAACTATGGTACGACCACTCATGCAGGATGGCTAAGAAAACCTCTTGCTTGCTATCAAGAGCAAATCAAAAGAAGGAGTCAAAATTGCAAGGGGGGTATATAAATGTGCCCAAAAAACATCAAAAAGACTATGGGAAGAGTCGATTTGGGCTGAAATGCTAGTTGCTGCAAAAATTAACGACAATGTTGGCTTTTGGAGGCTGGTGGCAAACGAGGGGCATGCAGGCAGAGCTGTGAAAGACATGTTTTTGGATGAAATGACATGGGTGACCCACTTCACATCCCTTTACAAGCAATATGATGGCGATGATAACAAGATGCCATGGTCTCCTCCTCCTATTGAACCCCTTGACTTTACACTGGAGGAAATAATAAGGGCGATTAATGAACTAAAAAACACTAAAGCACCAGGCCCTGATAAAATACCGGGGGATCTATATAAACATGATATTGAGGTATGGGCTCCTTATGTGAACCGTTTGTTTAATGTTTTGTCTACAAGTTGTCGCTTCCCAGATAGTTGGCGTGCAGCGGAAGTTGTGTTGATCTTCAAAAAGGGGAATAGACTGATACCCTCTAATTATAGACCAATTAGTCTAATGGACACCCTGCAAAAACTCTATGCCAAACACTTATTGTTTCGGATCAATGACTGGCTGGAGGATTCAAAAATAATCTCCAAATTCCAAGCTGGTTTTAGGAGCAAGACCAGTACCATAGATCAAATATTTAGATTCTGTTGTTTGATCTGGAAGTACGTGCATATCAGGAAAGGTCATTTGTATGTAGCTTTCGTAGATCTGAGAGCTGCATTCGACCTTGTCCCTCGCAACTTGCTCTGGAAGACCCTAAGTGAAGTCGGCCTACCAGGGTGTCTTTTGGCACAAATAGTCGAGCTGCATGCTGGAAACTATGCAAACATCAGGTGGGGTCCAAATGGTGAACTGACGCGTAATATCCCTATTGAACATGGGGTTCGCCAAGGGTGCGTCTTGGCCCCTACCTTGTTTTCCTTGTTTGTTAATGATGCTCCCGATTATTTGAATGGTTGTACTAATGATTCCCCGCAGCTCAATGGAGAGAGGGTGCCTGCGTTGCTCTTCGCGGACGATACCATTCTTATATCCCAGACCAAGAAGGGACTCCAGGCACTCTTAAACTCCTTTAGCCGATATTGCATGACAAAGGGCTTGGAAATAAATGCAGATAAAACGAAATGTATGGCATTAAATCCCAGCAAACCGGACAGAGGGTTCCTGACTTTAAATGGCCAGAAATTAGGAACTGTGGAAAACTTTTCTTATTTGGGTGTTGCACTTGATTCAAAACTAAGTTGGAAAGCCCAAATTGAGAAAAGTAAGATATCATATGCCCACAACGTTAAACCAATTATATGTAGATTGAACGCTAGCACAAGCAAGAGTGTAACCCCTGTTTTAGAACTTTTCTAATTCAAAATCCAATCTGCTGTGTTGTATGGAGCGGAGATATGGGGACCTTGGGCAAGAGATAGCTTTCAGGGTTTGGACAATAAATTCATGAGAGCCATTGTAAGGGTCCCAAATAGTACACCTTTAATACCCCTCCAGCTTGAACTTTAAAAGAACATATTATTTTGCCATTTTAAGACCATTAATGTTTTGGGTTAGGTTGTGGACCACCCCAGAACTGTTAGAGTACAGAAATGGCCTTCAAGAATTGCTGAATCTTGATTCTTTTAATTCCATTCAGTGGCTTGTGCATATTAAAAAATGGTTCACGCTTCTGGGCCTGTATTCAATGTGGGAGAATCCTGATAATCTACCGGCTTCTTCTAAATCAATAGTAAAACAAGCTTTTTGGTCTTACAGGAGTGACAAGCTCGTACATGGAAGTAGAGTTGGGTCTCTAATTCAAGATTTTTTATCCTTTAAGTATGAATTTCGCTTCGAATCCTTTTTGGATGAAATAGAGCCACCTATTGCAAAGTCCCTGTATTTGAAGTTCAGATATGGGATCCTCATGTTGAACTATAATACAGAACGCTGGTCACAGAAAAGACTGGGAGACCTGAATGTCAAAAGCGGGTGTTGCTCCATGTGCTTAAAGCCCTGTATGGAGAATGAGGTTCATATGCTGTTCATATGTAGTGCTTACTCGAAGGCTCGAAAGAAATGGTTAAAACCCATGTGCACTCTTTTAGGAACCAGATCCTGTTCTACAGCATATACGATCATAAAAAGCAATACAACCCAGTTTATTGTATTTAGTATAAGCAGGTTCCTCTACTCTGTGTATATTATTCGCAGGAAACATGGTCAGATACTCTGAGTAGGACCTCTGTATATGCTTACAAAAATCTGTAGCCAAAATGAAATGTGTTTTAAATTGAGGAGGTAAAAATTATTCCTTGTACTATATTTTAAATTTACTGTCTTAAAGTGTTGTTGTATGTATGTTGCTATGATCCTCTGCTTTTTAATGTATATATGTGTCTTTTATGGCCAAACTGGCCGAAATAAAGAAATATAAGAATAAAATGTTTTATTTTACAAAATATTGAGTTATAATTACTCCTCACAATTTGCACTTCTCTCCCTTCCCACTGCTCCTTAAGGCCCCCCTCCTGCTTTGCTTCTCGTATAACATATTTTAACCTGCGTGATTATTGGGAAATCTGAAGCTCACCCCCTCCCCAATCTTACTGACCAAGCTATACCCCTGATTAGAGACCAATGCAAATGTTATTAGACTTAGAGAAGATAAGGTCTCATTTTTGGCTGGCACTGTGTTTTAATGAAACCGACACGGATGCTATACTCATCCCGGTAAATGTAAGAAAAGCCATCACTATAAAGCTTATAACAAATGGCGTATCATCAAGAGGTGGTAAGTTCATTTTTGTTATAGAGGCACATGAATATCGGCAGATAGAGGTATTCTATTCATGGATTCTGTTTCCTACAGCAAATCCAGTAACACATGAGTTCCACTACTGCAAAGTAGAGGAACCTCTAGCGGAATACACTCCTTTCGAGGATGTTGAAATTCCACTAACTTACCAAGAACATCAGCTCTGGTTTAAAGGCGCCCTACAACATCAAAATCACAATACCAGGCACGGTCCACTAGGTAGACCAAGAGCAACATGGCCGGTACTAGCCAGCTATACACCACATCCTGACATTGAAAGAATGACAGGTCCAGAACTATTAGTTCAGCTAAAACAGTTAATTAAAATATATAGACTATTAGTTCAATATGTCATGAGGACTTTAACAGTCCAACCTGCTATAAGGATTCCACAGCACACCCCTCACCAGAGGAACACAAATACAATTACACCACAGACTATACAATCAGTCATTGGTAAATTACCAGCAAAAAGGGAACAAATTCCATTCTGGTTAGCTCCAAAAATTACTCAAATTGAGGCAGTATTCCCCGATAGTACACCTCATGAGAAACACAGGATTCTAACAATCTGCTTACCAATGGGTATCGCACCACATCTGGAGGACTGTGACACTTGGGGTACAGTCTTTGCTGCAATCTACACAAAAACTCATGGTGTTCTGTCTATGGCAATAATACCAGACGTCCTGAAACATATTCAAAATGAATACGGATCAGAACCTGCCTTGAATCTTGGTATGAAATTACTAAAAGATTTCAAACAGGTCTCGGCTATATTATTAGCTAAAATTAAAGGTGAAGCAGCATCCGTGGCAATCCACCAAAAATTAAAAGAGCTTGATATTAGTGAGCAACCGTATGAACTTATTAGAATTATTGAAAAATCCTATGAGGAATTAGGCAGAGACAGTTTGGGTGGTAAACCAGTAACTGACTGAAAATCCTGAAAAAATTCTTTATTAAAAATAATCTCATTACTCCTAAAAATAAGTGGGAAAACAATAAACAGACACTTACTAAAGAGAAGCGTTCTCAGTCCAGAGGTTGGTCTCCTCAGAAGGAGCCCTCTGAGAAGAGGTATAAGCTCAGAAATAGGGATAATTTGAGAAAACCTGAAAGATATCAAGATATTGATACACGTTCCTCTCGTACCTTTCAGACTTCCTAGCAGAAATCGAAAGAAGAGGACGGTCAGAACACAAGGAAGAACGCGTGAAGTCCAAAGACGATCAACACGTTCAGAAAAACAAGAAAACTAAATTCACCAAAAAGAAGGTAGCAAGTCTAAACTTCAGACATGGCGAGGATCTTGAGGACACAACTCAAGAAAGGGGAGTGGGCTCAAACAATGCTAGACAGTGCAGCAGAAGTCCCTATAGCTCGCATGATCCTGAAGGATCATTTGGAGACAGTGGACTTGAATGAATGCATTCAAGTTGAAACTGCTGACACCAGGGTCAGACTGATTTGCATATAGCCATGTCTGAACTGGGGTGGCAGAGTGGGCTAAAGAACGGTGATGGATTAAACCCAGATCTTTTGACTGGGTGTGAGTGCTTGATTGATTCAGATGCTCCGTCCATCACCACCCACTTCTGTACCACTTTTGGCCGCCATAAGTATGGCAGGGTGTGCTCAGACGTGAGTCCCTTGCTCACTTTGCCACTGGATTCAAGCAAGCCCGGATGAAGACGGCTGTAATGCCAGAAACGGGTCCTGGGAAGCTTGATTCTGGTCCAGGGAAGACATGGCTTGGCAGTTCGGGCTGGGCTGTTCCCATGAGGCACAGGGTCAGACTGATTTACATATGGCCATGTCTGAACTGGGGTGGCGGAGTGAGCTAAAGAACGGTGATAGATTTAACCCATATCAGTTGACTGGGGCTGAGTGTTTGTATTGTCAACGCTCCGTCCATCATCCCCTTTCTTTGTTACGCCTGTACCCAGGCGCGGTGCGTCCATTGGGGCGTAGGGGCGTAGCCCCACTAAGTCCCATGAACCCACTGCGTCGTTGCTAAATAAAAATACTAATATTTAATGATTGCGCTACCTGCCGGCCGGGAATCCGGGAGACACCCGACTTTTCCGGAGTGCGAAGGGGGGGCTGGGCCTGCTGCAGCTTGAGTGACAGTCCACTCAGCTGCAGCAGTACTGCGCAAGTGAATGTTTGGGCAAAACGAGCCCGAGCATGCGCAGATAGTTTCCCTGCTCAAGTTCCCCTTAGAGAGAGGACCAGGGGGCGGGCCGCAGCCCCCGGGGTTGCAAAGGGTGACTGGGCAAGCAGTCATGGTGCCCCCCTAGCCAATCCTGGCGCTGCATGCAGCGCCAGGATTGGCTGGTCCAGTGGTCCACGTGCAGGCCAATCACTGTGTGACTTTGGGACGCCCGCCGCTGTGACGTTGTGACTTCGACTCTTAAATTAATCTAGCCTGGAGCTCGCCTCGTGCCAGGCAGCAGACCGTGTGTGACTCCCGCCTCACCGTTCACCGTCACGGTACAGGTAAGGCCACAGCGCATTATGCGTTATGTAGGGCAATCACGTTTCCCATTTTTCTTGCCCTCTTTTCATCTGTTTTTCTTGCCCTCTTTGCATTCGATTGCCTTGCCCTCTTTTCTCACGATTTCCTTGCTCTCTGTTCCGTGTGTGTGGGGGGGCGGGGGAGGGGGGGGGGGGGCTTTGTGTGTGTGTGTGGGGGGGGGGGGGCTCTGTGGTTATTTTGCACACCGTTCTTAAATGCAACTTTTGTGACTGCTTGTGCTCCGTGTATCCTAATTAACGCAAAGGAACGGGTCTCGAATGACAAACTCTTCACAACAAACAGTCAGGCCCTCTTAAAGATTTGCAATAATCCCAGTTTAGCAGTAAATGAAAAGGCATAATTTCAAACCTGGCGGAAATTGTAATTGTATTTATATAGCGCTTGCTTCCCCTGATGAGGCATTAAAGCGGTTTGCAGCCAGTAGCACGCTACTCCGGAACGTGATTAGAGTTAATAGTAGTTTAGTAATACGTTTTTTTCTCCCGCAATCTCGAATTGTTTTCCGTGTGTGTATTTTCCTAAGAAAAGCCTGGCGAAATGTGTGTGGTAAAATGTGCACATGCAGAAAGGTGTGTGGCTCAGTGGTGTTGCCCATTCGTCACTAGTAAGTGGGAATACTGTTGTTAAACTGCACCATGGAATGGCAATAAACTCCAGGGTCAGTAATCCCAGGATGGTATTACGGTGGATATAATATAGCTCCAATAGAAAAGTGCTGCAAACGTGCAGAGAAAAATTCTGGCTACATGTGATGTTCCAACCTGGTATAAATTACAAATATGCAAGTTGCGTCTTTGATACAGATTGCATTTTGCTTGGCTAGACGCTGTTATAGTGAAAAAGATTTCGCTGTGAGAAAAAACTGTACCCCGGTGAAAGTAAGTGAAGGTCCACAAACTTTGCAAACATTGGGAACTTCACTAAAATTAACTGGAGGGAAAAAATAGAAACCTTTTGTACCTTGGCAGTAGTGCTGTAAAGGTGCCTCTCAGACATCTGCTGGTGTTTGTTTCTGAGTGGCACTGCTTCTGTTGCTACTTTATATATGTGACCGTCCTTATTACTTACTGGTAAACTTCCTCACCCTTATTCAGAATCCTAGGGGCATATTACCAAGCAATAGCGATAATTATCGCTATTGCTTGGTTAGAGACAAAAATGTATCGCGGACCTGCGGTGATTTTGATCGCAAATAAACCTTGGTATTAACAAGGTTTTTCGCAAATGCGATAAAAATCGGCCGCAATGCATGAATATCGCTGAAAAGTCAGCGATATTCAGGCATTA
Organism: Lissotriton vulgaris; assembly: GCF_964263255.1. Taxonomy (NCBI): domain Eukaryota; kingdom Metazoa; phylum Chordata; class Amphibia; order Caudata; family Salamandridae; genus Lissotriton; species Lissotriton vulgaris. The sequence goes on along the minus strand of NC_141698.1, from coordinate 1,067,976,536 downwards.
CCGAGCTAATGCTCTTAGCCATGTTACTCACCTCCCATTGGATAACATGGCTAAGAACAGCTCTGGGCAGGCGTTAGCTTTTGGAGATATTCACGCTTAACGCGAATCTCTCCAAAAGTTGGTAATAGGAGATAGCGATGTTAGCGACTGTTTCCAGTCGCTAACATCTTGGCACGCCCACTTTGCATGTCATTAGTGATACATTTCTCTGACATGCAAAGTGGGGCCCAAGATGGTCGCTATCTCCTACTAGCTGTCGCTAACTGGTGTTAGCGACAGCTAGGTAATAGCGAGATAATTTTATCTCTGCTTTCTTGGCTTTTAAAGCCAAAAAAGCGGAGATTAACCCCTTGATAATATGCCTCCAACTTATTATTATGAGACGTCTCCGCCTCCGACTGAGTTTTCCCTCGCCAGGGGTCCACAATCCCCAAAGTTTTAAGCTGCCTTCTATTTCTATGATCGAAAAATAAAAACTCCCCTCCTCCCCCCACCCTTCCTTCTGTTCTTTTTTTTGTCGTCGTGTACCAGTGGAATATGCCACGTTAGTTTTCATGCGTTTACAATACCGTACCAGAGGAAACCCACTGTGTTGTGTACTATACAATTATTTTATATTTGTTTTTATTTTTTAATGCTTTCATTATTTACAAAGGTTTTGTACCTTCCCTCTTCATAGTAGACCACCAGCAGTTCATTGTGCACTGTGATCATTGTGCAGCAGCATACTTGTGTGTGATCTTGGGCATTCCAGAATGGGCAATAGGCTGTGAGATTTCACATATCCACTAAGTTGTAGCAGGGCTCACCCAAGTTCGTATTCTAGGAAAAATTCACAAGGCCATCTCTGCTTGTTAAACTGCATTATGATTTCAAACGGCAGGGATTTGGACAGCAAGAAATTCACAAAAGGTGACCTTGTAGTCTTAAATCTCAATATGTTCTTGCATAATCTTACCTCACCACGGTGTACTATGGGTTGAAGTAAATCCTATAATAGTGGCTGGAATGGGTGGTTTAGGGTGTTTTCAGTCTAGAGAGATTGTGTACAAGCACATACACATGAATTCATGAGATACACAAACTCTCATCTGACACTTTCCCACCATGGAAATGGTTGGAGATTTCCTCCTGACATGGAAGAGTACATCCCTTTGTATAGTAGAAACTTCCACAAAATTATTGTGTGCACAGAGGAAGTGGTTTCCCTATTCTCATTGCACAAATACGCAATCATTATCAGTGTACAGCTGCACCATGTGTACAAGTTGTCATTGTTCAAATATCAATGCCTATGAGTAAACGTAATTCATAAACTTTTCCCATAAACTTTTCCAGTGACGGGTGTAGCTTTCCAGGTGTAATCCGTGAAGGTTTTGGGTATCTCTGGAAAGCTTGTAACTACAACATTGCAGTAGTGTCATTCCCTGAAAAAAGCTTCACACTTTTCTTCAACCCGTGTGTTGTGACAGTAGTAACTCTCGGGAGACAAAACTTGCCTCTCTTTCCAGAAACTATTGTGACCGCTTCCACAATCAGTAAAATGCTGCAATGTGACGCCATGTTTTACAAAATGTTCCTCTTCACAACCCACACACACTTTTTACAAAAGGATTTCTTGTTTTGGAGGGGGCCGTCTCGCCCTATAGTCTAAACCATGCCATTGCACATGGCATGCCTTGCAGAATGTGTGTAATGGTCATACTTTCTGGAAAGCCACTTTGCTTTACCGAGCAGGCGCCTGCAGTGTAGGAGGCGTCCAACTGTTCAGGGGGCCCCCACTGACACATGGGCATTGTCTTCTGATGTGACCATTTATCATTACTTCACCGACAGGAAGGAACCTAGTGCCCACCCACAGCTGCCACCAAAGCAGCTCTACTTTATGATTTATCTACTGTCTATGTCCTCACTCCTCTGTGACAGGTCTCTTTCCTTTGTGCTTCCAGGTCTGTCTCCTCCCTCCCACTATTTCTAATTTGCTTTGTCCCTATTCAGCATTCTGTCTGTTCCTGGCCCCTTCTAAACATGCCCTTCTCCCTCTCCCCTCCACCATAGCTCTTGTCTGTCTATTCTTCAGCCCTTATCAGCTCTGTCTCCACTTTACCTATACACTTTTCTTTATCAGCTGTTTTTTTTTCTATCCTCTCCATACAAAGTCCCAGGTCTGTCTAGTCATAAACAAAAAGCAGAGGCCCACAGACACCTTGTGGATGATTTTCTGACTTGGTTCCATATACCCATCACAGGTACTAGGTTTGTCTTAAGACATTGACCAGGGTGACACACTGCTCATGAAGAATAAAGAGACTGAGGCATAATGACAATGCTCATGTCTGTGCTATGTCCATGAATAGAATAAATAAATACAAATAATTTTTTTAACCTATTTTGAGTAGCATTATGAATTTCAAATGCAGGTTTTTAGTAGGTTGCAGTGATGCGTGGGCAAGCCGTCACGCGTTGAATGGTCCAAACTACAAACCTACTCGTATTTTGGCTTAGTTTGGGATGGCGATGTTAGCAGCAACGAAGCACAGTGACTAACATGGATAACTAGGTGGCTGTTTTTGGTTATATAAATGTTAGTTTGAAATTGCTGTGCCTTCACAACAGTCCCTGATGCTCCACCACTTTTTATTGCGCAGGTTTTATGTGCCCGAACCAGTGGCTGTGCGCACTCGTCAACAGATCTATTGGTAAGTTTGCAATTTTACTTTAAGAGGGAGTTGGCAGATTTTGGAGCTGAGCAATGTTACAATAATGCTTGGACTTAGGGGTGTACTTTCCTCTATCATCTGCCTCTATCTTGCCCCCAGCATGTGCTTCTGATAACTGTGCCATTGAATGTCTTACCTGCTTTTATCTGATTTCTGGGAATCCGGCGAGCAGCTGATGAGAAGCGAATGATCCCGGAAGAAGGAAAGGGAGGAATATATGTTTGCGTGAGACCCGTCTGTGGGACGAGTTATGCAGACCTTCCTATGCAACACTGTGTGCTTTATGTCCTAGAAATGTGTTGATGTGTGTGTGAGTGTGTGTGTGTGTGGGGGGGGGGGTGTCTGTGTGAGTGTGTGTGAGTCTGTATGTGTGTGCTTGTCTCTGTGTGTGGGTGTGTGTTTGTGTAGCTCTAACAAACTTTCTCTATGTCTCTCCCAGGGCTGGTCTCTCCCCTATATGACAATGACGTGCAACTGATCCTCATGTTAGTCTGATCCCTTCACAGAGAGCGTTTTGTAACTAAAACAACCTCGTTTTCTCAGGAACTGCTCTTAGATGAATCATCGGTTCCAGGCGTGCTAGCTAGCTCGAAATGAATTACCTGGAGAACGTGCAATTTTTCATTTATAACAAACACGTAGGTCGCATTTATGCACCAGAAGTTATGGAACAATGTAATCACAACTGTTTCTTATAAGGTGGGAAACATTGAAAAAGCAGGTTCTTCAGGGGTTTTGTCATAAGTCCAAAGATGCCAGCATTTTCATACCTTCCTGTTCTGACTTTGCATCAATATTGACCAACCGGCAGAAATGTTGTTTTTGCACAGGTCGGTCTGTGGAAATGTTGTTTTTCACGTCCCTGACAATGTTGGGGCAAATTACCCCGGCATGGATTTTAAGCTTTATTCTAAGGTTTGGCCATTAATGGGAATGTAACGGAACTGGTGCTCATGTAAAGCGCTCTAATACCCGATGTCTCGGGTCTAGTTCAAGTTATATAAAACAAAAAATAGAAAAATCAGTTGTTGGCCTGTATATGGAGGTGCGTTGGAAGTCTGGCAGAGCTAGCCAATGTTTGTGGTTAATGTTAATGTTAATGTTAGTTGGGATTTGTTAAGCGCTCGTACGCCCGGAGGCTTCATGGCGCTGTAGAAGGAACCAAACAGGACAGTCGAAGGACAGGCAGTGCTATCGGTAGTAAGCTTGAGAAAACAGCCAGGTCTTCAGAGATTGCCTAAAGCTAAGTATGTTATCAATCTGCTTTATATGGAGAGGAAAGGAATTCCAGAGTATAGCAGCTTGGTGGTCGAAGCAGCTGCCTCCGTGGCGTTTCCTCTTGAAAGGAGGCACAGTCAAGAGTGATTTGTAGGTGGATCGAAGGTGACGGGAGGGGCAATATTTTTTGAAAAGATCTCTGATAAAGGAAGGGCCAGAGTCGTTCAGAGAGCGGAACAGAATACACCCAGTCTTAAAGGCCACACGTTGCTCAACTGGCAACCAGTGTAGTTGCTTAAGGCCAGGTCTGATGGATTGCCTCCTGGGTATATTCAGCAGCAGCCTGGCAGCTTGGTTCTGAACAAGCTGGAGGCGTTTAAGCTCACCAATTTGGAGGCCGAGGTAAAGACTGTTAGAGAAGTCCAGCCTGGATAGAACCAAGGAGAGGACAATCTGTGTAAGGGCTGCTGAGGAGAAAAAGCGGGCAATTTTTCTTATTTTCTTCAATTGAAAAATGCTGGAAGATACCACCGCTCCAACCTGTCTTTTTAGCGAGAGATCCTCGCTGATAAAAATGCCTAGGCTTTTAACCACGGGAGATTTAGTAGGGGGGGGCTCCCATGTTAGTGGGCCAGAAGTTAGGGTTCCAGCTTAGTGGGCTCTGTCCGGGCAGGACCAGCTCGGTCTTGCCCGGATTGAGCTTCAGATGATTGCAGCTCATCCAACTCAGTATGTGGGACATGGTTCTTTGGAATACGTCCACTGAGTCAGTGTTGTTGAGAGGGAAGATGAGCTGCAAATCATCCGCATAATTGAAGATGGTTACATTAGCATGACGCAAGGAGTGCAAAAGAGGGCGTAAGTAAACATTAAAAAGAAGGGGAGATAACGAGGAGCCCTGTGGTACCCCACAGGTGGTGGGTATAGTGGGAGCGGTGAAGGAGCCGAGTCTGACTGATTGTGTGCGGTCCGAGATAAAAGAGCGGATCCAGCTCAGTGCAGGGCCCCTGAGACCTGCCTGCTCGACACGGTCTACCAAGATGGTGTGGTCGACCGTGTCGAACGCAGCAGAGAGGTCCAATAGTACAAGCGCCTGGTGGGTTCCTGCGTCTGCATTCCGCCTCAGAGTGTTTAACACCGAGAGGATAACCGCCTCGGTGGAGTGGCAAGGGCGGAATCCTGCTTGATTCGGTGCCAGATATTCAGACTTTTCCAAGAAGCTGGAGATAGTTTCGCACACATGTGACTCCAGCAGCTTGGCACAGTATGGTAACAGCGATATAGGTCTGTAGTTGATGGGATCTAGCGGGTTGGCACCTGCCTTTTTTATGAGGGGAACGAGGAGGGCTTTTTTCAATTTGCGTGGGACTTTGCCCTGTGCAAGTGACCCATTCAGTAAAGAAAGTAAGCACTCAGGGAGATTGGTGCCCACTTCTTTCATGATGTGAGGGGGGCAAATGTCATCAGGAGAGCCTGTTTTGACTTTGGTTAGTAATTTGAGTAGCTTGATATCGTCTATGGGGGGGAAAGAGTCTAAAGTGGCAGGGTTATAGCAGGTGTCAGCAAATAATAGAGGGGACTGAGTAGTAGAAATGCTTTGCTTGATCTTGCATATTTTATCATAGAAAAAAGAGTTGAGTGTGTTGCAGAGCTCTTGGGTAGGAACCATAGGGAGGGAGGTTCTGTCGCAAGAGCTGAGGTTTTCCACGATGTTAAACAACTCTTTAGACTTGTTTTGGGCCTTGAGAATTTTATCTGAGAAGTAGTCAGTTTTGTATTTGAGGATGAGATTTTGATATTCCCTGCGGGCCTTACGGAAGTTGGCTCTGTCATGCTCTAAGTAGGCTGTGCGCCATTTGCGCTCCATTTGACGAGTTTTAAGTTTAAGGGCTTTTAGATGAGGTGTGAACCATCTGTGAGCATCGTTGGGGCGGGAGCGAGAGAAGTTAACGCAGGGGGCGTGGGCTTCAGCTGCCTGGAGTAGCCAGTCGGAGAAGACTGCTACTGATTTCTCTATGTCCAGTTCGAGTGAGGGGCAAGTAGAGGTTAACATTTGGAGGAAGGACGGAACGTCGACCTTTTTCCACATTCTTGCCTTCCCGCCTTGTTGGGGCGAAGGTTTGCTGTTTTTAGCAATGGTTATGGTGAAATTGATCAGGAAGTGGTCCGACCAAATGCAAGGCAGGATGGAATTCACCGCCAGGGAGGTGTTTTGAGACCAGATTTGGTCAAGGCTGTGACCTTTCTCGTGTGTTGGAAGGTGAATGTGTTAGATGAGATTAAGATCAGAAAGAGTGTCCTTGAGTGTGGCTGCCTGAGAATCAGACTCCGCTGAATCCAGCCAGAAATTGAGATCGCCCAGGAGTAGGATTTTATCATGGGAGATGATAAGGGGGGCTAGTTGTTCCGATAGAGATGCAGCAAAGGTAGGCATATTTTGAGGGGGGCGATAGATGAGGATCACGAGAAGAGAGCCAGTGTCCGCATCCATTTTAAAGATTACATTATCTGATCCTGTCAGATCAAAGGATGGCAGGAGAGAGACTTTAAGGTTTTTGCGAATAATCGCAGCGACCCCTCCGCCCCTCTTACCAGCTGGCCTATCGACATGCAGTATATAGTACTCAGCGGGGACTGCCGCCAAGATATCAGGTAGGGATGCGTCGTTAAGCCAAGTCTCAGATAGGCATAGAAGGTCTGGTTGATCGGCCTGAAGCAGAAGAAAGATGTCCAGGTGATGTTTTACCATGGACCTGGTATTTAGGTATAGACATTTTAAAGTAGTCTGAGGCACATGTGGGGGTGGGAGGGTAGAGCGTGGAGAGGGCTTAAAGGTTTTAGTAAGCATGAGGTCAGGTCCGAGTAGTGAAATAGCAGCTGGCTGCAGCGCAAAAGGTTAATGTCAGGTCCAGCAATCAACTTTTACTCCAGGTTCCTAGACACTACAAGACCAGACAGGGAGGTCGTGCCCTTTCCATTATGGGCCCGCGCCTATGGAACAATCTCCCTCTTTCCCTAGAGAGTGCCCGAGCCATCTGGCCTTTAGGAAGCTCCTAAAAACAACCCTATTCTAGTTTGGAGTGCTGTTTGTCCTGTTCTCCACAGCTCCGCGCGGAGATACACCTTCGGGTGTGATGCCGGCGCGTTACAAGCCCATAAATAAAATAAATAAATGTGCCTGCTGCAAAGAACATGTACCTGATGCAGATCACAAACTCCATATGATGTAAATAGGTCAGTGAGTCACAGCTTTTGTCAGAGAGATCCTTTTGTTACTTGCAGTTTCTAAGTTAAAATCGTAACATACAACAGCGAGCTAATAACTGTCACCTAAGAGCCACATGCAAACTGAAAGGGAAAAATTGGAGCGTTATGTTTTTTTCCCCACATTCTTTGTTTGATTACCCTAGTGTTTCAAAAATAAATTGTTATCTTTTCACTATGGCACAGAGAGGCAGTATGGCTGTATTTTTAGCAGTCATTTTGTGGAAAGGAGACCTTTTGGAGATGTATTACGGTACTGCACAACATATATGTGTTTATGGTGAAATTTGATATGCACCTTATACGTTGTACTTTGATTATTGGCAGGTTTCTTGGATATATATATTGGTAAGGCCAGCAACACCATCATGAATACAGTACAGGAGCTGATTACAAGGTCATTCCAGGCACTGCCACTTGAAGAAAAACTACATTTAAAGCAATTAGGAGCTCATCAGCCTGACATAAACCTAGAGCAAACTTCCCAGGACAGAGGAAAAATGTCAAAACGTACAATCTCAAATGCCTGGTACACAAAAGCTGATTGGCTTACAGGGTGTCCGATAAGAAATTCTCTGTTCTGCTTCCCCTGCTTGCTGTTTGGTGGTGACTTTTCTTGGACACGTCAAGGAATCACAGGCTTGAAGCATTTGTCGGAAAAAATAAAGAAGCATGCATACACAAGAAAGCATATGGAAAAACCTGACGAGGCTGGGAATGTTGGGGGAAGACGCACCAATTGAGCAGCAGATAAATGAGGCATACCGAAAAACCATAAAAAAACACAATGAAGCCGTTGATAGGAACAGACAAATTCTATCCAAGATAATTGATTGCATTCTTTTCTGTGGTGCTTTTGAACTGGCATTGCGAAGCCATGACTAATCGGAAAGTTCCTCAAAACCTGGGATCTTCAGAGGCCTAGTGGATTTAATAGCAAGCATGGACAAGGATTTGGAAACACATTTAGCGAGTGCTACAGTCTTTAAGGGCACCTCTAAAACATGTATGCTCAAAATTATAAGAAGCTATGTTGTGCAAGAGTTGCAAAACACAGACTTTGTGGCTATTCAGGCTGATGACACCACTGATGTGGCCACTAAGACACAGTCTATATTAGTGTTTCGGTACCTTGACAGTGACAGAAATGTTGTGGAGAGGTTCTATGGTTTCACACATTTAAGAGACTCTAGTGCAGCAAACATTACTGAATCTATACTATGGCAACTGAACTTAATTTTTACGGTCCTTCCTCGAAAACAAAAACTTATCGCACAAAGCTATGAATGTGCGTCTGTAATGAGTGGAAGCCATAGTGGAGTACAAAAACAAATTCGAGATGTGTACCCTAATGCTCATTATGTGCACTGTTACGCCCACCAACTCAATCTTAATATACAACAGGCAGTATCAAAGATCTGAGAGACCCAAATTTTCTTTCAGGATATAGGAGGCATAGCAGCATTCTTCTCACGTTCCCCCAAAAGAACAGAAGCCCTTCATGAGATTATGGACAAAAGCGTTCCAAGGGGATCCTCGACTCGTTGGAACTTTAACATTCGTACAGTCAACCTTATCTTTGAAAATAGGGAGGGCATTGAGAAATGTTTTGTCGCCATAGAAGCCAATGAAGAGTTTGATTACACAAGTCAGAATGAAGCCCGTGGCTTTATTAGAACATTACAAGACAGAGAGTTTCAGTTCTTACTGTTTTTATTTCATAAAATAATGCGTGCTGTCGACGTGTTATACAATCAGTTACAAGGAAAAGACGTAGATACTGTGTTTGTGAAAGAATCTACCACTACATTTGTACAAAGCATAAGGAAAGTGAGAGATAGGGTTGACAATTTAGAGAGCAAACTGCCGGAGCATTCTGCTTTTGCAAACCGCAGGCAACACATCACCACTCTGGTTCGAATTGCAAAGGAGATATGTGACATTGTAATTGTGCAGACACAAGAACGTTTTTCATTCACTAAACATTTGGTGAGTGCCACATTATTGCAAAGTAAAGAGTTTGCAAAATATGATGAATCCTTCCCGGAGAGTGCTCTGAATGAGGCTGTGGAAGCATATTCCATGCTCAAAAAAGAGCAGCTGAGAACTGAGTTGACTGTACTGTACGCAATGCCTGTGTACCCGAAGGCCACAAGTGCCTTGACTTTGCTGACTTTAATACATAAACTGAATATGGAAAAGTCACTTACAGAGACAGTGACTTTACAAAAATTGTCATTACCACTCCAATGACAACAGCCGAAGCTGAAAGATGTTTTTCAGCCTTAAAGTGCATTAAGACATTCCTCAGGAACACCATACTAGAGGAAAAACTCAATGCTTTGGCGATGCTCTCTGTAGAGAGCAAGCTAGTCCAAAAAATACCGGACTTCAACAATAAAGTTATTGACAAGTTCGCTACACTGATAGAGAGACATGCTAATTTACTTTACAAAAAGTGAATGCTGCTACTTGTTTGTTAAATAAAAAAAAATACTGTGAGTGAGGTACTCAGAAATGCATTGTTATCTCTGTTTTTAAAAGTTTTCTAGTGTTTGTTCTACTTGGGGACTAAACAGATTTTACTGATCCAATGGCATATTAAGTACATTCTGTAGCACCTAAACACTATAAACTGTGTGGAAAGACATGCGTGATAAAGTCACATGTGTTCTGATGGAAACGTGGTAAAGGTAATGCATGGTTCCCAATGCTTTGTTTCCCAACTGCTGTGCAACTTCTTCTACTCTTAGAGCTGAGATTTCCATGAAAGTCTAATAGTCTGAATTCAGCAGCGTAATAGGACGGAATGTATTGAAGCTCTGTGGTTATACTGAATAAGCAGGTACCTATGTTAGGACAACTATTAATGTAATAACTGCACTTTCACAATTGCTTTATTAACCTTCCTGCTTTCTCAAATTTGCTTGGAAATGCACGATTTTTCTCCTCTTTTTTCAAACTTTTCTCGGGGGAGAACTCCCCCGAACCTCCCTTAAGGTGGTTCAGGCTCGCTCGCTGCGGTGCAATATCCAAATTAGTTAACGCCCCACCACTTTCAAACATCGCCAGCCGCCAGAGGCAGTGATGAAAGCGAGCATTCCAAATGCAAAGGCGTTTACATCCAAGATGGATACAATGGGTTAATTCTCTTGCTGCAACAGACGTTGAATACGTTTTTGACCCCTACTTGAAAACGTCAGAATTTCTACAATACGAACAAGAATGTCCTCTGCCTATTGAGATTCAGCCTCTAGAACAGTACGAATGTATAATATATACAGACGGATCAGCCCAGCCCGCAATTGGGGGTAAACAAGCTTATAGTGCTGCATGTGCGATTGTTAAAGGTCGCTGGCGCAATGGTAAATTCAGACCCATTGTCACAAAAACTCAATCTCTGGGAGATTGTACAGCTCAGCGAGCTGAACTACAGACATTCAAGATGGCGCTTGAAAATACTGATTGCGAATTCTTCACACTCATAGTGTGCGATTCATATTACTGCGTTCAATCTTACAATAAATTCTTGCAGAACTGGGTTCAAAACAGTTTCAAAGACGCAAAAGGTGGCATAATCTAGCATAAATTGTTTTGGGAACAAGTAGTTCTTGTTAGAACTGGGGGTCTCTAGTTGGCAGAGGTAGGTACCACTGTCCAAATAGGGACCCTTGCTTCTAGTCAGGGCAAGGAGATAACCCTCTAAGATAACCCCTGCTCACCCTCTAGGTAGCTTGGCCTGAGCAGTCTAGGCTAACCAGAGGCAATGCGTAAAGTATTTGTACCAACACTCACAGCAACACAGTGAAAACACCACAAACTGATTCCACAACAGTTTAGGAAAATAAAGATATTTATTCTAAACTACACAAGACCAAAACGACAAAAATCCAACATACACAGTTCAAGAATATGGTTTCAAAAGAGTTCTTAAGGTTGTAATCAAAGTTCTTTAAGTTGCGATAAAATAATCCCCAGATGCGTGAAAAGTTCACAGTTGCGTCACTTTTACTCACAGTACCTTTTAAATGCAACAAAGTTCCACAAGCAGGAAGCTGGTGCGGTGGAAAACAAGCGATGCGTTACTCCTGAGACCCTGGGGAGGCGATGCGACAGCCCCGCTGCAGCAGCGGGCGTGTTGCGACGAATCCGGTCTGTATGGGGAGGAAGGCCGCTTGCGTGGATTCCGGTGCGTAGGTTCCGTAGGAAGTCTGCTCTCGCAAAGCCACGATGCGATGATCTCGTAGGGGCTGCGACGATCTCCGGGGCGACGATGCGCGGTCCAGCTGTGATCCTCTCTCTCTCGCAGCCCCTCGATGCGATGGTTCTGCGACGATGCTCGCAGCGACGTGATGCGGTCCGCAAGCAAGCGGTGCGGTGATCTCACCCAGCGACGACAGGCTCTGCGAAGACACTTGCAGCGATGTTCGATTCTCCCGCACCGGTCTGGTGCGTCCCGCAAACGAAGGATGCGACGGCTCTGGCAGCGGCGTCAGGCGTTGCGCCGATCTCGACCTTCGTAGCGGCGGGAAACTTCTCGGGGATGCACTCCGCAAGCGAGCGATGCGACACTTTTCAGATTCAAAAGTCTCTCAAGCTTAGTTTCAAGCTTCCCAGCTCAGGTTCAACTTCCAGAGGCCCCACAACTGGATCAAGCACTCTAGGAAGGACAGAACTCTCTCAGCAGAGTTCAGGGAAACTGGGGGTGAAGTCCTTTTGTTCCTGGGACTTCAAAAACAGGGAGCCAGCTCTTCTCAGGCCCTTGGAGATTCCTTCAAGACAGGGTACACAGCTCACAGCAAAGTCCTTCCCCTCTCCTTGGCAGCAAAGCAACAGCAGTTCAGTCCAGCAGAGCAACAGCAGGACAGTCTTCCTTCTTCAGAGTCAGCTTTCTCCTTGGCAGAGGTTCCTTCTTGATTTCCAGGATGATCTAATTTTCTGTGGTCAGGGGTCCTGTACTTATACCCCTAAAGTCTTTGTTCTCTCTGTGCATGTGGGCCCTGAGCCCGGTCTGAACCAGTTCTGGGTGGATCCTGAGCACTTTGTTTTGCTGGCTGCATCTTTCCTTTCAGAGTGAGGGGCAGGGTCCTCAGCCGCCCAGCAGGAGGTGGAGCCAGCATTGTGGCAGGCAGGCACAGCCCTATTCAGCCCAGGTGCTAACTCCTCCCACCACTCAGGTTGCAATGGCATCCATTCAGCCTAGTGCAGACTCATCCAGCCTCTGGGGGAATTCCCCAGCCCCTGTCACTCACAAACCAGACAGTCAATACACAAACAGGCCCAGGCACACAGAAGGGTCAGACAAGAGAACAGCAACTTTCTAAAAGTGCTGTTCTCAAACACAGGATTTAAAAACCACCTTTCCTAAAAGATGTGTTATTAAATTCTGAGTTCAGGGATACTAGATACTTATGTCCTATCTTGTTCCTATGAGACGAAATGCTGTTAACCACTGTAGCCAGCATCCCCCATGTTAACCTATAGAGCAAGATAGCCTTACAATAGTGAAAAACGAAAATGGCTGTAATTCGCTACCAGAGCATGTCACCTGCACTAGTACATGCTCTACCTTTCACATACACTGCACCCTGCCCAGGGGGGTACCTTGGGCCTTCCATAGGGGTGACTAATGTGCACGAAAAGGGAAGGGTTAGGCCTGGCCAGTGGGGACACTGACCAGGAGGACATGGCAGTTCTAAACTGCCCATAGGCGCTGCAGTGGCAGGCCTGAGACACCATTTTTAGAGCTACTCCTGTGGGTGGCACAACCAGTGCTGCAGGCCCACTAGTAGCATTTGTCATCACCAGCCCTGGCACACCCAGTGCACTTTACTAGGGACTTCATGGTGATACAAATATGCCAAACATGTATATCCAATCAGAATAACAATTTACATAGGGAGCACTTACACTCTGGTACTGATCAGCAGTGGCAGAGTGTCCAAAGCATCTAAACCAGCAAAAACGAAATCCAGCACAGCATCAAAAATACAGGAGGTAGAGGCAAAAAGGTAGGGGTAATCACGCCAAAGATGCCAGGTCTAACACGTGTCCCCTCCAGCTGAAAGTGGGGAGAACTACCCACCCTCTTGGGAGTTCTCTTCACTAAGGCGGGAAAATCTGGACAGACCATCAGCGTTGGCGTGTTCTGTACCAGGGCGGTGTTCCACCGTAAAGTCCATTCCCTGTAGGGAGATGGACCACCTCAACAGTTTGGGATCTCGCCCCTCATGTGCATTAACCATCTGAGGGGCCTGTGGTCGGTCTGAACACGGAAGTGAGTCCCAAACAGGTAGGGCCTCAACTTTTTCAGAGCCCAGACCACAGCAAAAGCCTCCCTTTCAATCTCACTCCACCTCTGTTCCCTGGGGAGTAGCCTCCTACTAATGAAAGCTACTGGCTGGTCTCCATTCTCCTCAGTGACTTGTGAGAGTACTGCTCCCACACCATGCTCTGAAGCGTCCGTCTGAACTATGAATTCACTGGAAAAGTCAGGGGCCTTGAGCACCGGTGCTGTGCACATTGCAGTTTTCAGGGCCTCAAAAGCAGCTTGGCAGGCATCAGTCCAGTCAACTCTTTTGGGCAACTTCTTGGAAGTGAGTTCTGTCAAGGGGGCGACAATGGTGCCATATCCCTTGACAAACCGTCTGTAATACCCGGTGAGTCCTAAAAAGGCTCTCACCTCTGTCTGGGTCTTGGGGGGCTCCCAAGCCAGAATGGTATCAATCTTTGCCTGTAGGGGCGCCACCTGGCCGCTCCCCACCTGGTGTCCCAAATACACCACAGATCCCTGCCCTATCTGGCACTTGCTGGCCTCGATAGTGAGGCCTGCCTTTTGCAGAGCCTTCAACACTTCGCAGAGGTGTTGCAAGTGTTCCTCCCACGTGGAGCTGAACACCGCAATGCCATCCAGGTATGCGGCGCTGAATTCCTCCATCCCGGACAGTACCTGGTTAACCAGTCTCTGGAACGTGGCAGGGGCATTCTTCAACCCAAAGGGCATGACACGGAACTGGAAGTGCCCCTCTGGCATTGAAAATACTGACCTCTCTTTGGCCCCATCAGTTAAGGCAATCTGCCAGTACCCCAAGTCAAATCAAATGTACTGAGGTACTGGGCAGCTCCCAACCGATCCACAAGCTCATCAGCTCTGGGGATAGGGTGTGCGTCAGTCTTCGTGACCGCATTGAGCCCACGGTAGTCCACGCAAAACCGGAGTTCTGGAGGGCACCGGGGGTTGCAGCTTTCTTGGGGACCAAGACCACTGGGCTAGCCCAGGGGCTGCTGGAGGGCTCAATCACCCCTAGCGCCAACATCTTGGAAACCTCTTCCTTGATGCTGGCCCTGACCTTGTCAGCTACCCTGTAAAATGTTTGCTTCACAGGCAGACTGTCTCCAGTTTCCACATCATGGACGCACCAGTTGGTGACTCCTGGGGTCAGGGAGAACAGAGAGGAGAACTGACCCAACACTTGGCGACAGTCACTCTGCTGCTCTGGGGTCAGGGTGGGCGAGAGGACCACACCATCCACTGACCCATCTTGCTCTTTAACTGCCAGGAGGTCAGGGAGAGGATCACTATCCTCTTCCATTCCTGCATCTGTAGCCATGAGCATGGTTACTTCAGACCTCTCAAAGTGTGGTTTGAGGCGGTTCACATGCAAGACTCTCAGGGGCTGCCTGGGAGTCTTCAGGTTCACCAGGTAGGTTACCTCGCTCTTCCTTTCCACCACCTCATATGGATCAGACCACTTGTCTTGGAGCGCGCAAGGCTCCACTGGCGCCATCACCCACACTTTCTGCCCAGGTTGAAATTCGACCAGAGTGGTATTCTAGTCGTACCATCTTTACATTTCTTCCTGGCTTGCTTCCAGGTTCGCCTGAGCGAGTTTCCTGAAGCGTTGTGTCTGGTTGCGGATGGCCAGCACATAGCTGAACACATCCTGGGGGGTTTTCCCACAGGACTTTTCCCAACCCTCCTTCACCAGTGAGAGAGGTCCTCTAACAGGGTGGCCATACAGGAGTTCAAAGGGACTGAACCCTAAGGACTTCTGAGGCACCTCCCTATAGGCAAACAACAGGCATGGTAACAAGACGTCCCACTTCCGTCTCATGGGCTCCGCTAGGCCCACAATCATACCTTTCAGGGTCCGGTTGAATCTTTCAACCAACCCATTTCCTTGAGGGTGGTAAGGAGTGGTGAACTTATAAGTTACCCCACACTCCTCCCACAGAGACTTCATGTACTTAGAGATGAAGTTGGTATCCCGGTCGGAGACCACCTCTCTGGGGAACCCCACACTGAAAAAGATCCCCATCAATGCACGGCCCACCACGGGTGCTGTGATTGTCCTGAGAGGGACTGCTTCCGGGGTACCGGGTGGCATGGTCCACCAAGACCAGGATGAACTTGTTGCCTAAGGCTGTCCTGGGGTCCAGGGGCCCTACGATATCTATGCCCACCCGCTCGAAAGGGGTGCTCACCACTGGAAGGGTTGAAGGGGTGCCTTCAACTTCATTCCAGTCTTGCCACTAGCTTGACAGGTTTGGCAAGATCTGCAAAAGGAACCAACGTGCTTTCTCATCTGGGGCCAGTGGAAGTGGGTGACAAGCCTGTTTAGGGTCTTGTCTTGCCCCAGATGTCCTGCAAGAGGCACGTCATGAGCCAGACCCATTAGGAAGTTTCTGAAGCGCTCGGGTACCACCAGCACACGGGCTGCACCGGGCTCAGCAAACTTAGGCTCGCTATAAAGTAGGTCACCTTCCCAGTAGACATAGTGATCTCTGACTGCTCCACCTGCTGCCTGATCTACAGCCTGTTGCCGCAGACCAATGAGAGAAGGGAATTCCTTCTGCGCCTGGCAGAACTCATCCCTGGAGTGACTACCTCCTTGCTGCCAATGGGTCAGCTCAGGTAGGTCTCCCAGTTCGGCCACCTGTTTCCCTGTAGGTTCCAGGGCATCCCCCTCAGGTTCTGCTTCCTCCTGGACCGTGGGAACGGCTGGGGCTGGTTTCCCGCGCCCTCTGCCTCTTCCTCTCCTGGCAGGTCTCTGGGCCACTGTTTCAGGCTCCAGTTCTGCTGAATCACCCTTACTGGCTGCCATAGCATGCGTGGTCACGCAGATCCACGCAGGCAGACCCAACATCTCCAAGTGAGTTCTGTGTTCTATGTCTTTCCATGGAGAACTCTCCAGGTCGTTGCCTAACAGACAGTCTACAGGCAAGGCATCACTGACTACTACTTCCAAAAGACCAGAGACTCCTCCCCATTCAAAGGAAACCTTCGCCAGCTTGCAGAGGCGCACTGAGCTGTCAGCTGCCACTACAGGGCGGAGTACACCAGGGATGATTTGCTCTTCAGACACCCACTGACTCCTCACGGACGTCACGCTGGCTCCTGTGTCTCTTAGAGCCTCAACCTCCCTCCCATTGATGGTCACCTTCTGCCCATATTTCTTAGTGTTAGAGGGCAATAAGGTTTCCTGGGCCATCTCTTGGTCTCCTAAAGAGACAAGGGTCATAACTGCTAGCTCCCCCCAGTCACTAGAAACCAAATCCCCACCCAAAGCTACACTAGCTAACGCTGGGGCGGGAGCACCAGTGGGTGCGGGCTTCTTCTTGGGACATTTTGGAGCAATGTGGCCCACCTCATTGCAGTGATAGCAGGTAGGGGGACCCTGGTTATTTCTCCTGTCTCTATTGTCCCGCCTGCCCTTAGAGGGCCATGGCTGTTTAGATTTGGGGGGTTGGGAATCCTTTTCCTGGGAACTATTTTGGGGCCCTTGTGAGAACTCCTTTTTGGTTACCCTTGTCCCCCCCACTCTTCTGCTGGGGACCCTGCCCACCTTTGGCTGTGGTACCCACAATTCCTCTGTGGACCCTGGTACTGGTCCAGCGGTCCGCCTCCTTAGCAAGCTCAATGGGGTCTGTCAGCTTGCTGTCTAAAAGATGCTGGCGCAGCTCTGGAACACAAAGACTACTCAAGTGCTCCCAACTGATTAAATGCAACAACCCCTTCAAATCAGTTACTTTACTGCCCTTCATCCAACCTTCCAGTGCACGCGAGTACCCATTCACACACTCCATCCAAGTCTCAGACTCTTTCTTCTTGGAGTTTCTAAACTGCAGTCTATACTGCTCTTGAGTAAGGCCATACCTGAGACATAAGGCCTCCTTCATATTGGGGTAGGTCATGGCACCTGCCAACTCTAAGGGCTCTAGAGCACTCCTCCCAGAAGCCTCAAAATGTTTCCACAGGCCCGCCCCCAATGCTTATCAGGCACACCATTCATCTTCAATGCAATTTCATACGAAGTGAACCAGGCATAAATATCCTCACTCCTATGGTAATTCTGTACCAGGTCTTTGGGAATATATACTTTACCCCCATGCACTGGCTGCGCGCTGCCACCATTTGAACTGGCATCCACCTCCTTGGCTTTAAGATCCAGTTCTTTCATGCTCAACTCATGAGCCAAAAGCAATTTCTTTTCCTCTAGGGCACGGGCCTCTCTCTTGTCTTCCGCTGCCCTTTCTTTCTCCAATTCCAATTGCCTCAGTTTCATTTTCATGACTTCCAAGTCATATTCTCTCATTCTCTGATTTTCTTGTAACTCTTCTGGGGTGAGGCCCCTACTGGAGTGGTTGCTGCCAGCTCCTGAGCCTACTCTGCCCACTGGCAGATCTTTGCCTTGAAAAGCACTTTCTACATCCACAACATTATTTCCCTCTTGTGCCTCCCAATGGACCTTCAAGATTCTCTGCAGCTCCTCCTTTCTGTAGGCGCTCTTTATGGGGCACTCAAACTTCTGGCAGAAGTACCTAAGATGCTTTACCGGGTAGGAGTACAGATCTCCAATCGAGAATTCCAAATCTATATCTGCCTCCTCACTGGGTGCCTTCCCATTCAGAGACATGATGCTTTAGAAGAGTTACTCAAAAATAGAATTCAAAAACTCAAAAACCAATAGTATGCGGTGGCGTAGTGGTCTGCACTCACTAGTGATGTACACCAATTACTGTGGGTCAAGTACAAATACAAGTTCAAATCCCACCGCCTGACCACCAATGTTAGAACTGGCGGTCTCTAGTTGGCAGAGGTAGGTACCACTGTCCAAATTGGGACCCTTTCTTCTAGTCAGGGCAAAGAGATAACCCTCTAAGATAACCCCTGCTCACCCTCTAGGTAGCTTGGCCTGAGCAGTCTAGGCTAACCAGAGGCATTGCGTAAAGTATTTGTACCAACACTCACAGTAACACAGTGAAAACACCACAAACTGATTCCACAACAGTTTAGGAAAATAAAGATATTTATTCTAAACTACACAAGACCAAAACGACAAAAATCCAACATACACAGTTCAAGAATATGGTTTCAAAAGAGTTCTTAAGGTTGTAATCAAAGTTCTTTAAGTTGCGATAAAATAATCCCTAGATGCGTGAAAAGTTCACAGTTGCGTCACGTTTAATCACAGTACCTTTTAAATGCAACAAAGTTCCACAAGCAGGAAGCTGGTGCGGTGGAAAACAAGCGATGCGTTACTCCTGAGACCCTGGGGAGGCGATGCGACAGCCCCGCTGCAGCAGCGGGCGTGTTGCGACGAATCCGGTCTGTATGGGGAGGAAGGCCGCTTGCGTGGATTCCGGTGCGTAGGATCCGTAGGAAGTCTGCTCTCGCAAAGGCATGATGCGATAATCTCGTAGGGGCTGCGACGATCTCCAGGGCGACGATGCGCGGTCCAGCGGTGATCCTCTCTCTCGCAGCTCCTCGATGCGATGGTTCTGCGACGATGCTCGCAGCGACGTGATGCGGTCCACAAGCAAGCGGTGCGGTGATCTCACCCAGCGACGACAGGCTCTGCGACGACACTCGCAGCGATGTTCGATTCTCCCGCACCGGTCTGGTGCGTCCCGCAAACGAAGGATGCAAGGGCTCTGGCAGCGGCGTCAGGTGCTGCGCCGATCTCGACCTTTGTAGCGGTGGGAAACTTCTCGCACTGTCGGGGATGCGCTCCGCAAGCGAGCGATGCAACACTTTTCAGATTCAAAAGTCTCTCAAGCTTAGTTTCAAGCTTCCCAGCTCAGGTTCAACTTCTAGAGGCCCCACAACTGGATCAAGCACTCTAGGAAGGACAGAACTCTCTCAGCAGAGTTCAGGGAAACTGGGGGTGAAGTCCTTTTGTTCCTGGGACTTCAAAAACAGGGAGCCAGCTCTTCTCAGGCCCTTGGAGATTCCTTCAAGACAGGGGACGCCGCTCACAGCAAAGTCCTTCCCCTCTCCTTGGCAGCAAAGCAACAGCAGGTCAGTCCAGCAGAGCAACAGCAGGACAGTCTTCCTTCTTCAGAGTCAGCTTTCTCCTTGGCAGAGGTTCCTTCTTGATTTCCAGGATGATCTAATTTTCTGTGGTCAGGGGTCCTGTACTTATACCCCTAAAGTCTTTGCTCTCTCTGTGCATGTGGGCCCTGAGCCCGGTCTGAACCAGTTCTGGGTGGATCCTGAGCACTTTGTTTTGCTGGCTGCATCTTTCCTTTCAGAGTGAGGGCAGGGTCCTCAGCTGCCCAGCAGGAGGTGGAGCCAGCATTGTGGCAGGCAGGCACAGCCCTATTCAGCCCAGGTGCTAACTCCTCCCACCACTCAGGTTGCAATGGCATCCAATCAGCCTAGTGCTGACTCATCCAGCCTCTGGGGGAATTCCCCAGCCCCTGTCACTCACAAACCAGACAGTCAATACACAAACAGGCCCAGGCACACAGAAGGGTCAGACAAGAGAACAGCAACTTTCTAAAAGTGCTGTTCTCAAACACAGGATTTAAAAACCACCTTTCCTAAAAGATGTGTTATTAAATTCTGAGTTCAGGGATACTAGATACTTATGTCCTATCTTCTTCCTATGGGAAGAAATGCTGTTAACCACTGTAGCCAGCATCCCCCATGTTAACCTATGGAGCAAGATAGCCTTACAATAGTGAAAAACGAAAATGGCTGTAATTCACTACCAGAGCATGTCACCTGCACTAGTACATGCTCTACCTTTCACATACACTGCACCCTGCCCAGGGGGGTACCTTGGGCCTTCCATAGGGGTGACTAATGTGCACGAAAAGGGAAGGGTTAGGCCTGGCCAGTGGGGACACTGACCAGGAGGACATGGCAGTTCTAAACTGCCCATAGGCGCTGCAGTGGCAGGCCTGAGACACCATTTTTAGAGCTACTCCTGTGGGTGGCACAATCAGTGCTGCAGGCCCACTAGTAGCATTTGTCATCACCAGCCCTGGCACACCCAGTGCACTTTACTAGGGACTTCATGGTGATACAAATATGCCAAACATGTATATCCAATCAGAATAACAATTTACATAGGGAGCACTTACACTCTGGCACTGATCAGCAGTGGCAGAGTGTCCAAAGCATCTAAACCAGCAAAAACTAAATCCAGCACAGCATCAAAAATACAGGAGGTAGAGGCAAAAAGGTAGGGGTAATCACACCAAAGATGCCAGGTCTAACAGTTCTATTACAGCAGGGGTCTCAAAACCGGTCCTGGAGGGCTGGATCCATGCCAGATTTCTATAATTACTACATGTATCTCAATGGAGATATTCAAAAAATCTGGCATGGATCCGGCCCTCCAGGACCGGTTTGGAGACCCCTGTATTACAGAAAGAACTACAAAAGAGTCACGTGATCTATACGCTGAGTCATCAGCGTGATAGCGTTCACGTTGTAGGGAATTCTTTAGCTGATGGAGCCGCAAAGGCAGCTGTGCAAACAACTTTTGTAGCTGCAATTACTCGTTCAAAAACAAAAATAGACAGCGAAATAATGCATGCTGTCACTGCTTCAATAAAAGACAGTGGTAAAACACTCCCAAAAGGCTTTCCACTAAAGTACTCATATATAACTGATGCAAATAATGTTCCTTTTGCTCGAATCCCTGGAGTGCGGGATAGAGTAATTCCAAACATGGAACATAGATTAGGGCAAATCTTAGCAGCACATGAAGGTCTTGCCTCTGCACACGCAGGTGTTTCCGCCACAATTTCATTATTAAAACAAAGATACTGGTGGCCACGCATGAGGAAACAAACTAGAAACTATGTTCTAGAATGTGAAGTCTGCCAGAAAATGAAGGTTTCAACAGTGAAACGTCCGGCGCAGGCGCCCCTTCTAATTTCAGATAAACCATTAGCGTGCGTTTACCTGGACCAGTGTGGTCCCTTACAAAGGGATGGCAACTTTAAATATATCATGGTCGCAGTGGATTCATGTTCAAGATTTATTTGGATGTGGCCTCAGCGCTCGGCTGACGCCCGAACTGTTATAAGAGATATGCAAGTCTTTATCGGCACATACGCAATTGGCACGCTACATTCTGACCAGGGTACTGCGTTTAGATCTCGAGCTTACAAAGAGGCCATGGCCAGTCTGGGCGTTGCATTGTGGTATTCTAGTCCCTTCCATCCTGAGGGTAATGCGGTTGTGGAGAGAAAAAACCAGGACATAAAGCAATCTATAACAGCTAGGGTATTAGGCTCGGGTGACGGGTGGGTCAAACATCTAATAAATGTCCAACATAGTCTTAAAAAACCGGCCAAGAAATTCTCTGGGTGGAATCACTCCATATGAAATCCTTTTTGGTACTAGAATGCTTGTCCAGGATCTTGATCGTCACACTTCAGTGATAGAACAAAAACCTTTTGATATCAAAGACCATTTGGCTGTTTTGCAGGACTTAAATGAAAGAAGAAAAAGTCTGAGCAACACAATACAGAAGCCAACGACCACTGAAGAAAAACTACCTGTCACAGCAAGGTCTGTCTGGATTCCAAAGATTGGGGATCTAGTCAGAGAAAAGATCGCGGACAAGAAGGAATTTGGGCCTTCTTACAGAAAACCAGCACCTGTACCAGCAATCCACGGATCAAGAACAGTACAACTGCTGCCCCTTGCTGGAAGAAAGGAGAACAGGGCCGTATCCATCGACCTGGTAAAACCACATCATGTGGCCGATAATAAGTAGTAGGCCAAGTGGACTCCAAAGATGTAGCAGACGACCAAATCTAGCTACAATCCAAGAGGTTCATCACCTTTAATAAACCTGCAGTAAGAAAAGAAGGACTATGCAATAAAGCCATGGAACTTGTGCCTCTTGAAACCCAAATACCAGTTCGTCAGGACACTCCTGTCTACAATGAAATAGCACTTGACTATACTAATATGACAAGGGATAAAACAGCTCCAGCGATTTCAAGTAATCCGGATGCAATTCCAACAATTGACAGAACCGCCTCTGGCTGTTTCATCAACTTTGATACGTTTTCTGAGGATTCCAGTGAACCGGAAACAAAGCCAGCAAATAAAAGTTTCAAAGAAGAAATAATAGAACTCTTTCATCAACTCGAAAAAACATACCTGGTTTCACCATGGGTTGAATTTTGGATTGTGTTAGGTGTACTATTTCTCCTACTTTGGCTCATTCTGGTTTTAAGTTTGGAAAAGCATATAGACGGAAAATATAGTAAAATGGACACAGCAAGTAAGAACATCAACTTTCTCCTAAAGCCACACAAATCATCTCATCGTGAACAAAGAGACCTGTCATCAGTCAACATCACAGCCGTTCCTATACCTGGTGGTATAGCATGGGACAGAACTGATTTTGACAGTTATGGGCCTGTGGAGCTGTTGAAGATTCCACACCAATTTAAGGTTTCTTTGAGTAACTTTGTTTCAGACCGCACATTTTCTAATGATTGGGGCTTTGAGACTTTGAATGACATGATGGCAGACTTAGAAATGTCAGCAAAGTTTACGAAACATGAATACTTAGAAGGTTCATCGGATTATGAACAAATGTATTGTTTTAATCATTATGGCCATCATTATTTGCACAAATCTGCAAACCCTAGAAATGTTTATACTTATAATCAATGGGAACATTGTCCAACACTACCAAAGGGTAGCTCAAAAACATTCTATGAACAGTTTCCATACTTCTCAGGTTTTAATGTCACAAATCCAGAAACGTTTTACTTTAAAAATGTTAATAAAACAGGAATGAAAAGTATGTTGACCAATACCAAGCAAATTTATTATGCGGCCTTTTATGCTCAGCTGTCTACATTAGGATTTGACTTTTGGATAGACAACATTGAGACAAAGACTGTCTGGGGCACAAAAGACTGGCAGGTGCAGGGGTTTGAAGCATTATTCAGAGCCTGCATCATCCCAGAGCAAATAATGTTTTTAAATGACACTGTTCAACAAACATCTTGTCTTGGCATGTCTAAGATTAAAGATTTAAACAAACCACCCATACCTAAACCCACACCTGATAGTAATAACACTACAGATGAGGAGGTAGATGTGAAATATTCTTACAACAGAGCAGAACTAATCCTGATTGGAAAAAATGGTTAATCTGGCTCACAGACACGAATAACTGTCAAGATAGATTCCTGAACAAAACACAAGGGTTTACAGTTAATAGGCCAGATCCAAGATATTCCCAGAGACAACATCCAGGATAGTTACAACATACAGTGTAGGAAAACTATGCCTTGAGTGGCTACAGAAATCCACACTTCCAGACATAAAGAAACACTTAACTTTACTTAAAGATGGCGTTGATTTGAAAGACTTCTTACTAGGGCCTTGTAAACCACGTCATACATTTTTCATATACGCCGGTACATGCACTGTTTATTATGAAGCATGGAAAGTCATGCAAATGGAAACTGCAGAAAGAATACGTGAAATTGATTGTTTTAATTTGGAAGCTCTCTCTGTAGTGGACAATGGGTTAACGACTCTGTCCTCCAGAATGTATTTTTTGGACAGCATTGTATCCTCTGCAATTGATATAATAGAACAGGACTTGCTCATGTTACAACATGGACAGTCTCAATTGCGTTCTATAATGCTACTAGGCTGGACGTTACAAAACCTTTGTTCAGGCTACGTGCCTTGGAGTCTAATCAACACCACGTCATTGTTTACTGGATGTAACCTTTAAAAAATCTCTTTGACACAGAGGGGAGCAGACTATACGGTGCTGAGCATAGAAAAACTGGAAAGATTACCATTAACTGTTTCTGAGAAACCAGTTGTAGAATGGATAATACATTGCACCATCACGATACCAGTGACGATTTTCCAGTTTCAGTATTGCTTGAAACACATACCAGCAGGCCTGTATGAAAGGTTGGGTAAAGATTACATAAAGTCGACCTGGGATTTACCATACATACACAAATGTTGGAGGGGGGAAAAGAAGTATTTCTTAGTGGTACAAATTGCAAAAACGCACTAAGCGGTACACTTTTATGTCAATGTATTAATTTACACGAAGCCTGCGATGGTTCTTTGAATAACCTTTCTTGCCACCGTTAAGGGTTCCCCGGCGGCAGTGATAGATCCAGTTTTTAGACAGCTATCCAAATGTAGCTACATAATGTTGAATGATCACAGCTGTTGTGGAATGATGCCAGGAATAGCCTATCTCGTTACTGTGTTAGCCAGGGTCACTTGTTGTATGAAAGTATTGTTTCCTAAATCCAAGACAGACGGGGAGTCGCCGCTATGGCCTTCACTGAACATCTCTTCTATACGAATTGATACTTTAAGCAGAATGAAAGCCATTCTTTTACAAAAAACGGTGCCACTGACCTTGTCCAAAGTGACGTATAATCTACAAGTTGCAAGGACTTCTGCAGAGATACATGCCCTATTATCAACAAACTGCCCCATACATTTCGCAGAAGTGTTAGGTCGTATCTTAAACATGTCTAATGCCATGATATTGTACATGTATTCAAGACGATTTTTTCGGGACTGTTAGCACCCTTTGAAGCAGTTCTAGGCATTTTTCCAAACTTCATGCACTCTGTGTTCGGCGGCCTGCCTCTCATTTTGGGACTAGTAGCAGGAATTCTATTTTTATTCCTTCTTCTCCGATATGGCAAGTCCAGTCATCAGCGATACCCAGATTACCATGGAGAACACGCTCCTGGCCATGCAGTATCGTGAACGCATAACACAGATTCTTGGCTTGGCTCGTTTGAGAGATCTGAATACCACATGTTTTCTTTCGTTCAGACCAATCTGGCAAGATTGCATCTTACCTGTTCTACGATGCCTGCTTTGTGGAGAGGAATGCGTGTTGGACGTTTGCCTGACACTTCCATCAGCACTGCCAACGGATGTTGACGCTTTGCTTGGTTCGGTAACGGCTCATGCATCGTGTTGTCCCAAACGGCTAGCAATCCTGATGACGGCATTCATTGAGGTCTCAGCGGCAATTCCAGCTGAGGGTGAGATACGTGGACCAACAGGCAGACAGGTACCATCTACTACGAACATTGCTAATGCGGATGACGCTGACGGCGATGCTTCTCATCTGTGTACGATTGATCTACTTAATGAAGTAGTCCAACTTTCACCTACTGTGGTAGACGATTTCTTTGCCAGCTTAGAAGAAGGCGAGAATAACTTTTGAAATTACCACACACAGTTCTATCTACTGTGAATTTTACCTTCGCCTTTCAAAACAAAACTTCTAACTTTGGAACTCTATATTTATACACATTTGATTTTGACTTTTTTCCAAAAATCAACCTTCTTTGGCACAAAGTAATCTGCTTAAAGTAGAACTATTCTTAGAGAACAAGAATTCTTTGAAATGCTTCCAAGAGACAATATTTGGCCTTGTCCACAACCAAATCAGTTTATATATTATGCTATGAAATGGTCTTGACCTTTTCTTCTGTATTTAAGAGACATTTTCATGAAATGTGATTTAATGATTCATTAAGTTAGCATAGCCAATGTCAAACTTTATGCTTCGAATGTAACTATTGCCTTTACAAATGCGTGCAGCACAAATGCTAACTTTCCCTGTGCAACCATTTCAAGTGCATTTTATGTATTTTGGGTGAGATTGTAAACACATGCTTTAGATATGTTTTAAATGCTTATAATTTAGTAATGTTGAATGTAATAAAGTGGAGTGGGTGTTGTATAGCATTTTAAGACCCTAGTGTAATTTTCCTGATTCATGCCCATACATAGGTATAAATCACCTTGTCCTTATATAGGCATAGAAATCACAACCATTTTTAGACTTAGCGCATGCAGTCCAAATACGGCATGGCTACTTCTACTTGTTCCGAAAATCCACTACGATTTCTTGGAAAAACTCGCCTTCAACAGTCAGGGACTTCCCCTTGCTTGAATATTGATTTGTCTAAGAACTCATGAAGTTTTCAAAGAACTACGAGTCTTTGATTACGTTATTATGTCCAACCTTATGTCAAACTCGGCACCTTCAAGGTATACATAGGCCCACACTTGCCCTAGCAAACACACGGGGGTTTGGAGCAGTTCGACTATCTACTTACCCGACACAGCTCGCCGCAGCAAGTGCCGAAGGAAGCCGACCCTCCAGCAGACGCACTGAGAGAGACGGTGTATTTTCTCTTGCTGAGAAATCCAGCTCCAGTGTTTCCAAGCTCCCCTTGCGGGGTGTTGGGAAATCGAGTCCAGAGACAAAGATACCAGACCTCCTTCATTCTAAGAGAAGGTACAGAGCTTATTAGACCCTAAGAGAAATCTTGGATAGATTCTTGGCAAAGAATACTAAGCCTAAGCTACACCTCACTTCTTCCCTCGTATTAGACCTAGGTTAGGTACATCGGGGTAGGCATATTTTAGAAACACCAGCTGAGTACTTTTTAGTCATTGTTATTTATGTATGTATTCTATGGCTTAGAAACCATACCATGCTTTTACAGTATTATTTTATAATACTATTCTTGCTGTAGGCATTATACTTTACAGCCAGTATTACGATTGTAGCAGTTCATTTATTTGGGATGAGAAAGAAGACTGTTCAATAAATACCTTTTATTGAAAACGCCCATCTCTCTATTTCTCTGCATTTCTGGTGAAACGAAGCATGCACGATTGACTGAGTGAAATATCTATCTATTGTTTCCACAACTCTAGAGATACGTTTTATTCTTGGGAAACAAAGTTGTCATGTTTATGCGGTTGTCAGAAACTAATCCCTTCTTGTTTATTCGAGAAAGTTTCTAGTAACCTCTGAGCTAGCTGGCACTCACTATTAAGTTTAATATATTCGATAGAGACCTAGTCGACCTAAGTCTTGCGTCAATTCTATAGTATATATTATTCCAAAGCGCAGAGCCTATTGGGAATATAGGAACTACACTACAGGTCTTGACCCACATACTTGCAGGGGTTGTTTTCTCTTCTGGGTTTGTTCCCCCTGACCTGTCTGCACCGTGGACTCACAAGCTATGATCTTAAACTTCTAAACATACACGCCTGAGCGCCACTTCTTCCTGTACCCAATCCAAACCCATCACATTGACTCATTTTCTGCTATTTGCAGAGCCGCCAGCCAAACAAAGCAGAATCTGTATTATTTAACCAGTGACCAACTAGAGCCTAGCAATTCCTTGGTTACAGGCAAATACCTTTGTTCTAGGGCAATACTCACAAAATAAAATTAAAGTAAGAGCGAGAAAGTGAAATTTTAAGCTAAACATAGAAAAATACTCTCTTTATAAAGATAACTGCAGGAGGTAGACTCCTGGAATACTAGATGGGAATCAAAGTAGGTTGTCTCCAGGAGAAATACTTGGTGGTCGCGTGGTGCTGTATGTGACCTTTGTAACAGGTAAGAGTGAAGCCTAATGTAGTGGATGTCAGCATCTTTTTTCTAGGGTGCTATGATGAAGGGGCATTCTCAGATTTACCAACACTAGTAGACTTGGGAAAGCTTCACAATTGTATGCCTTCCCACCACACATTCGCGGTATATCTTTATTTTGCCTTGTTTTTTCCTCTTTCTAAGTGTGCTGCATTCTGCAATATACTTAGCTTTGGGTGGCCTGAAATAGCCCAAAGTGTCACCCTTGTAGAAGCGTCAGGGTTAGTAGTTGCTATTGCTTGTATAGGTGGCTGCAATGAGTGGTGCAAGCTGCAGTTGCCTCCTGACAAGGGTATTGGCATTTGGCACTTCTTTTTTACAAATTAAGCACTGTAGCACATCCTCCCTAATAAAATATCTCCATGGAACTTGCATTGTGAGGGAGAAGTGGGCATTGCTCTCATATTACACAAAGGTCCAACTAAGGCT
This sequence comes from Lissotriton vulgaris, assembly GCF_964263255.1. Classification (NCBI taxonomy): domain Eukaryota; kingdom Metazoa; phylum Chordata; class Amphibia; order Caudata; family Salamandridae; genus Lissotriton; species Lissotriton vulgaris. The sequence continues at coordinate 1,067,948,170 of NC_141698.1, read as the reverse complement.
ATAGGTAAGTCGCAAACTTTTTAAATGCTTTTTTTTATCAAAATACAGAATAATACAGGGTGTCGTTCAGCATTTGCCAAACTCCTCCATAGTTACTGAAACAGAATAAAATGAGTTCTAGGCCAGATTTGCTAACATCATACAGCAGGCGTGCTTCACAAAAGTGATGCAAACCTGGAGCAAAGTGTTGGGGTGAAATTAATTATCCAATGCAAATAAGCCTTTAAAAATAACACAAAAGTGCACTCTGCACTGCTTTCAGCTACTTTGTGTCAAGAGGGCGCTCACTGGGTGGTACATGGGCATTGCCATGTAACACAAAAAGATGACGGCCTGATTGCTGAACATTGTCAAACATTCACTCCCAGTCACAGAGCTGAGTTAAAGCCATTGTTTTTTGTTCACCATGCCACCCCAATTTGGACCCAGCCATAAGCAAATCAGTCTTGACTCTGCTCCTAATGGGAACAGTCCAGCCCGAACTTCCAGGTAGGCCCTCCCTGAACTGTAAAACAAGCACCCTGGGACCAGTTTCATGGTATCATCCCTCATCAGCCAGGCTAGCTTGAATCCAGTGGTATCGTGAGCATGGGACCCTCTTCTAGGCATACCCTTGCAACTTAAGGTCACAATAGCAACACAGAAGGATGATGGACGGAATGCTGAACATTGTCAAACATTCACCCACAGTCACAGATCTGGGTTAAATCCATTTTTTTTTGCTTACCATGCCAATCCAGTTTGAACCCAGCCTTGACATTGTTCATCATTCCGTCTATCAATTGTTCTTTTTACATTGCCATGTAACCACATATGGATTCTGACATCACAAATAACTACGAACATTCATAGACAGGAATTTAAGCCAAAACCTTGCACCGCCTCGAGAAAGTCTTAACAAGGAAAAATGGTTTAATTTCTCCTTATTTTTGCAACTTTACGTGTGCTGCATGCACAGAACACATACAAGTGGGAAAACTCTTATAGGATGCCCTTTCAGTGCAAAATGTGTGCTTTAGAAAACGGACACACCGTTGCACTATGGTGCAAGGGTGTGCGTGTTGGTGCAAGGCACCCAAAAGTCTCCCAGCGCTGGGGGAGGAAATCATGCACCATATATTAGTAAATGTGGCACATTTTTTCTCTCTTCCTTTGACGCAAGACAATACAGCAACTTTGGTTTCATTGCTGCAATATTAGTGAATTTTTGCCCTAATGTTCTGCTTGCACCCCCCAAATAGCTGAACATCCCCACAAACAGGGGAGCAACCACCACACGCAGCAGCAAATCAATCAGCCGGATAGGAAGAAGATTAAGTAGATAAATCCAGAATATTTTGAATCTAGATGTAGGTAATAGCAATTTACTGAATGGTAAATACCGAATTTTACAGATTCGGTATTCACTATTCGGTAATTGCTATGTAGGTAACATATTCGGTAAAAATACCGAATCTGTATGATGGTAATTACAGAATCGGTATTTGCCATTGATACCGAGTTTGCAAGGGTGACAGGGTGTCACTTTGGCACCCTGTTGCACCCCTGTTACTGGCTTGTGTGCCATGTGACACACATACATGCCCTAAGGGCATGTCTGTGTGCAACATGGCACAGGTGTACATGCACAGATGTGCATGTACACTGGAATTCGTTATTTACCATGGAATAGTATTCCATGGGAAATAACGATTCTGTAAGGGCCTGTGGCACTGATTACAGTGCCACCTACATCTTGATTTACAGAATTGGTAAATTTACCGATTCGGTATTTTACCGATTCTGTATATTTACTGAATCGGTAAATATACCGATTCTGTAAATAAAATGCCCCCTACATCTCAAAAGCCAAATACCGGTCGGAAACGGCCGAATTCGGCCGTTTCCGACCGGTATTAAGGCTCCTACATCTGGCCCAAAGTGTTGTGCTTTAGCTTCTGGGCCTTACATCCAGGCTTTGCAAGACATATGCAATTAGTAATGACATCAGTTCTCAGATCATATAAAAAATGGGACATCAGAGAGACAGAAGGAAAGAGAAATGCGCATTGCTCCTCCCCTCCCTGCTCTGCACTGCACTTTTCCTTCACCTCCTCTGCCCTTCCCTATGAGGCAGCAATGGGAACCACCCGAGCATACTGCAGAGGTCAGGTTCTGGTGCCTCAAGCATTTACTGCTTTTCATGGCTTCCCAGGGAAAAACAGATGTGTGCCATCTGCATCTTAACATCGGCTAATGGGGCAGCCATGGGTTTAATCAAGTGTGCTGCTGTGTAGTCAGAGATGCCAACAGCAAGACGTGCCAATGCCCAGCCTACTGGAAGAGGTACCATAACAAAAAAAGTCAAGATATTCTTATGAATACAACACATTTATGTCAAAACAAATTCCAAAGATTGTTGATAATAATATCTGTAGGCTTTTAATATATATTGATGTTTTATTCACTCTGAGGCCTATTCACGAACTGCGTTTTGTAATTTGTTTAGTAGTACTATAATAGTCTTACAAAATACTATTCACAACCCACATGCGGTGGTTCGACCTCCCTCTCTCCTGGTTTTTTTCGGTGCAGAGATCTCCACCCCTACTCCAGCGTCTCTGTGCACAAAAGTATATGTTCTAGTAGTAAATGTAGGGGGGATAGAGGGGATGGCATGAAAAGAGGGAACAATTACTAATAAAGTTAAGGGATTAAGTGGTGAGTAGAGAAGTGTGATAGAGGGTTAGGAAGGCATTTATGGAGGAATGACCCATCCACAAAAGAGTGTTTATTTTTTTGTTTTTTTTTTTGGGGGGGGGGGGCATGTGACCCACCTGTCCAAGCTACCTAGGGACTCCAGAGACATGCATCCCCTGGGGCCATTCATTTGTATTTTTTTTTGGGGGGGGGGCGTGCAACCCCTATTCCCAAGCCTTTTATAGGTCCCTGGTATCCCCATTCCATCAGGCTGCTTTCTTTTTTATAAGGAATTAGATGCCACTTCAGGGCCCTGGTGAGGGCATTTTTTGAGGAGGGATTAAGGACTTCATCCCCCAGCCTTCCTTTTGCCCTGGTACACCATCCCCTTGGGCCCAATGGCAGTAGTGTATTAGGGACCCCATTCCTAGGACACTGCAGTTGCCTGCTTGCAAGAGTGTGCAATTGCAAGCAGGGAACACAGGGTTGCACCTGCCCAGTGTGAGCAGAAAAAAAGCTGCTCTTGTCAGACATGAGCCAACAAATGGCACTGGTTCCTGCCACACCATCACTTCCCCCATAGTCCCATGGACAGCAATTGCTGTGGGTGTCTTGGATGGGCACTGGGGCCCACACACATGAATTAAATGTTTTTTGACACCCGGGTGATAAGGCCCCTGGAGCCTCGTAATGGCTTCAGGAGAGGGCTGCATGCCCCCTCCCCATAAAAATATAATGCCGCCCCTTTTTCATGCCAAACCTTTCCAGCAAGTTGCTGAGATGCATGAGACTTATGTGGAAAGTTTTGTGAAGATTCTTCAAACGGCACAAAAGTTATTAGCAAATGAAAAAATATATTTCCTATAGAAGAGTGGTCCTAACTATAACTACTCAGTGGCGACTGCCACTGGGAAATATATCATATATATATATATATGTTTATTCTCATTTGTAGTCACCACTGGGTAGTTAGACTAAAGACCAGTGGGAAATATATTTATATATTTCCCAGTGGTACATATGACAAGTTATTGTGCAATACATTTAAAATATATTTTGAATAGGCAGCACTTTTCCAGGCTGTATCATTATTACGGCAGGGGTAGGTACGCTTTGTATGCAGCACTACTGCCAGATACAACTCACATTTTTAAACTCTATAACCAACCACTTTCAGAAAACAGAATTTTCTCATTGCAAACCTCAGAGCAATCTTATTGTCTCATTTAGATATTAATTCCATTCCTGCTGTATAACCCCCCCCATCGCTAAAGGAGAAGGGCTGATTAATGAATAGCTTTTTGTTCTAGCCATACAACGCTTTCATCTCTCACTTACGTTTGAGATTTTCCAATATTTGCTCTGCAGAAAATCAAAATACATTGTCTCCTGTCATACATAAATTGTTTAAATTAGACATGTATTTCTTTTAGATTTGGAATTACCCCAAAAAGTAACTTTCTTTCAATCGCAGGCCTGTATCCAGTGTAGGTGAAACGCCAGAATGATCTTGTCTGTAGAAATCTCTAGTGTACTCACCCAAGGGCTTGGTTGAAACTGAAAAGTGGCACTTACTGAAAAGTATAGTAATTAACTACACTTGATGATTTGTGTATTTTGTATATTAGAGATGATTCTGAAAGCATATGCTGTTCTTTGTTGACGGGGCATTTAGGTCATTACGGAGACCTGACCATTAGGGGTGGCAGAGGTCTCGCCTGTGCCCAACTGCTCTATCTTCAGTTGACCACTGCGGTGTTGGTCTACATCTGATGAAAGTGCTCCTACTGACACTGCATACCCCAGGCTAGCCCCCCTTGAGATAGCGTGAGAATTACTTAGCCCTCAAACTGAGAAGCAATTCAGTAGATGACATCTTTTAGTAGAACTCTGTTTATTTGCTCCTCCTGTACCAAGAACATTTAATAAAATTCTTGAATATTCTAAGTGGTCCACTTAAGAACCTGAAATGTCTTTTTGACTTGGAGACTCGGCTTTCTTTAAATATACTGTCTTATTGGCCACAAATTAAATCACTTTAACCTCAATTAGAGATCATTACTGTTGGACCCGGCCTCGTGGCGTGGCCCTCGCTGACCCCCCATAAACCCAGAACGACGGACAGAACTAATTCCCGTCCACCCAGAACTATACACGAGACTCCTACGTCAGACCTGAAACGACCTCCAGACCGCGTACCGGCACCCCTGCACGTGACCGGCAGACTCCATGTTTGGCCACCCCGGCCAGCCGGCCGCCTTCTTCCCTTTCGGCAGCCTCTGGCCGCTCCCGGCTGCAGCTAGGCGCGCGCGTCCGGCGCGCCCCGACCCGCCCAGGGGGGTGAACGACTCACCAAGTACCCAAAACCAAGGCTTCCATCACACCTCCGGCCCCTTCCAGAGGAACTGGTTGTCCTCACACCTCCGAACCATCCCTGGGGGCTGGTTTCGATCGCACCTTTTGGCTTCCTAGTGGGCTGGCTCCAGGCCTTGATGAGCGTCTGGGGTTCCCTGGACGCATGGTCCAAAAGCATCAAAGACACAGCCGCCCAGACAATCAGGCGCCTGGCCCTCGGACCTTCGGCCTCCTGCCTCTGAGGGTCCGGACATCAAAGAGCTCCTGGACTATAAGACAGCCTGCCATCCATCTAGCCGGCAGTTGTATCTTGGACAAGAAAGCCCTGCTGATCTGAACGCGGCTGACCTTGAGGAGAACAGACTCTGACCCACCGAGCCCTGCTGACGTCGTCGCGGCTCATCCTTGAAACTACGGAACTGAACCACCGGAGCCCTGCTGACACTGTCGCGGCTCCCTCTCGAAGAGTAAGACCTGAACCATCGGAGCCCTGCTGACCTCGTCGCGGCCCACTCTTGAGAACGAGAGACACTTGCTACCATCCAGAGCCCTGCGGACGCTGTCGCGGCTCCACCTACCTACGAGTACGACGAAGTACTCCTGACCAAGCCCTGCTGACCTCGTCGTGGCTTGAAGAACTCTCTGGTCCGGCAGGACCATCAGCGCTACCCTCACGACCATCTGAAACCGAAGTGAGTAGGACAGCAAGTCCCATCGCCAGCCCCGCACCCCCCAGTTCAAGGATTGAGAACTGTGCGCAGGGTGCGTGACGTGCCAGCTGGCCCTCTAAGACTGTCCCGCTTCCCCGTTCCCTTGTTACGAGACTTTCGCGATCCCTCGATCGCTTTGTATTGCTCCCTACTTTTATCTTGATAAAGTTCATACTTGATAAAGATTCACGGTGTGGTGTCCGTTCGTAAGTGTGGTGTGTCAACAGTGTGTACGATCAGTCCTCCCCGGCGGGGACCCCCCCTCGATAAGACTCGGCAGTAATTGTGGGAGAGGAGGTCCCGGGTGGTTAGGAGAGTCATCTTGACCCCTGGGGTCACCGCCTTCCAACAATTACAATGACAAAAACAATTCAGGAGGAAAGGGTTCATCTACAAACAGGCTAAGGCATCATTGCCAGAACCTGTGCCCAGAGTCTTTGCCTGCTTCCCTATAGGTGATGGAAAGGTATGGTATTGTGTTGAGTCCCGGCTTTTCCAGCTTCATGAGGGGGAGAAGAGTGATTGAGCCTGGATGGTTCATCACCTTAGTAAAGCTGTCTCTGCAGCTGTAGAAATCATGGGCTATTAGGCAAAAATCATTGGGCAGTAGTGGACTAACGCAACCTTCTGTCTCAACGGTTGTTTGCTCAAGGCCAACTCCAGTTACAGACTGTGTCATTCTGAGACAGAATCTGACTTCCAGAAGGTGAATAGGCACTAAAGGATAATAGAGTTGGGCTCAGTCTAATGCGTCTGTATCTGGGTCACAATCTGAGGGTTAAAGGGAGAAGACCTGGTGTGAGCTCTTGTTTTTCTTTGTTTTTTAAATTCCAAATAGGAGGAGAGATTTACCCCTTATCATTCGTGCACCGCCTCTGGATTGTCCTTTAGATAGGGTGGGAGTCCAGAGTTGAACACCTTATAGGTTATACAAGCTATTTTAAAGGTAATGCATGCCTATAATGATAAACAGTTGAATTATTTTAGAATAGGGCCAATTGGATTTTATTTTGCATTGGAGAACATGTATGCTCCTGTGTGAGGAATTACCTTGAGGGGTGCAGTTGAGGATTTAGGACGGATTGCTAGACGTGCATTACCTCCATCGAGAAAGGAGAGCTCTGGGGTTGGACTACTGTCATGAAGTTGCAGATCGGACAGCTGAATTGGTTTTGGAAGGAGTAGATTTCAACAGTTTACTGATGTTCTCCTTCCAATTGAAGTTTGTGTTGATGGTGCAGCAACGAGATTTGCTGAATAGCACTAGTGATGTCTAACATTTCGGGTGGGGCGGGTATATTGAGCCATTTTTTAACTTGGAGAGGACAATCTTTTTGTGCAGACATGAGAGTTCGATCTTGTTAGGGTTCGGTTTTAGAGAGAATTAATGTATCCAGCCCATTCGTTTCTCTATGAAGTTTTTTAAGTTTCTGATGCGCACCAGGTTGGAGACTTTGAGGCATCGCTGAGTACCATCAACGTACTGATGTATGTAAATGCTCTTATCTTTGACCATCTATAGCAAAGGTTCCATGTATAGATTGAAATGGTGCGGCGAGGTCACCTTTGTGACTCACCATATTTTAAGAACTGTGATCTCAATGTGAGGAATGAGTGGAAAATGTTTAGCACATCCCCATCTATCCCCATTCTTGGAGTGACAATATTAAGTTGGGTATCACGGCAAATAGTATTGAATTCTACCCTGCAGGGCCAGTAGACAGGTGTCTCCTTCATCAAGGGTGCCATCTAGGATTTAAAGTGCAGCATTTTCAGTGCTGCATTTAGTTATGAAGCTGGACTGAAAATTGTTCAGTAAGTTGTTGTTGAATTTGTTGACCAGTTGCTGTTATTATTATTATTATTATTATTATTATTATGTTTCTTATATAGCGCCAGAATCGACCCCCGAAGGGGTATCTCGGCGCTTGCCTTGGGAACCCGTCCTGGCTTTTCCCTGTGAGATAGCCCCTACAGGGCATCCCCAAGGTGAAAGCCAGGCATCCCGCCGCGGGGGGGCCGTTGTGGAGATTAAGCAAGCTTAATACCCAGAGTTGCAGAGTGTGAACCCATGATTAGGTCAGGCACCGAAGCGAGAATTATCGAGTCCATGGACATTTGAGCTCAAGATTTAGCATCAGTCTTTTTTAGTAAATTCTACATATGAATAGGAGCTTTGGTACTGGTCTGAGGTTTTAGAGTTTGGCTCAGCTGAGGTTTGGTTTTGATTAGGCAACTCATTTGGCCGGTTTTCAGTGTAGACAAGAATATGCTATCTTCAAGTGAGGTGTTAACTATTTTGAGTATTAGCGGGGAGATGTCTTAGCTAAAGGTTTGCATGAGCGTTTTAGGTATGTCTTTGTCTATGTCTATGTTGGGGTATTTATAGAGTGCACTGTTACTCCAGAGAGTGTCCTGGCACTGAAAGCTGAAGGGTAGCAGTGGGGGAAGGAAGGAATGGTTATGGGCATGAGTAAAGCCAAGTTTTACGTTGTTTTTGGAACAGGGGTGTAGATTCAATGTTTCTCAGATGGAGGGGTATTTTGTTCCAGAGAGAAGGTCCAAGGCAAGAGAGAGCCTTACCCCCTGTCCTAGACTTTTTAAGACAGGGGATGTTAGCTAGCAGCAGGTTAGAGGAGCAGAAATGTCTTTGTGGGGCATAGAATTAAATCTTCCTTTTAATATACCCTGGTCCTGTCCCATATAGGGCTTTCTGGGTCACAAGCAGAGTCGTAAAGATTACTCTTTTCCTTAATGGGAGCCAATGGAGACTACTCAGAAGGTGGGACACATGCGCATTCTGACGGAGCTCAAAGATGGTATGGACAGCTGCATTCTGGGCAAGCTGGAGCCTGTCCAGCAAATAGCTGGGCATGCTCAGATACAGAAAAAGAAATGGGAGGTGCACTGCTGAAATGTGGGCCAAAGTTCAAGAGAAGTTATTCAGTTCTGGGTTCACTCGTGGGTGGTGTTTCCGTCACAACACCGGTGAACTGAGCGCAAAATAAAGACACGTATGAATGAACATAAATCTAACATACGCTTGAAACATGAGAAATCAAATATTGCCATGCACTTCTTGGAAGCTCGCCACACCATCGCACAACTTCAATTCATTGTCTTGGAAACTGTCACCAAAATTGAAGGAACTGACAATCGTAAGCTTCTTCTCAAAAGAGAACTTGAATGGATATATATCGTTTACAGACTCTTAGACCACATGGTCTCAACGATCGGATTGAATACAGTTGTTATTTGTAAATAGATGCTCTAATAATGTCCTGCATTGCTCTTTAATGCCTATTCATGTATCTCCTATTTATTTTCATTTTTCACCACAGTTTACTTTGCATTCCCCACCTCCTGCCTATTACACCTTCACCCGCCCGTGTACTTGTTCCTATTCCAAGATGGCTCTCCCATCCCTAGTACAGCCTTTCCCTGCTCCCTTAGTCCTCTCCTCAGTTTCCTGATACTTTCACAACACATGAGTCCGCTCTCTGTGTTTAGGTTTATTACCATCCTCCTTCACCCATTAGCTCACCCGCGCCGGCAGCACCGCAGCGCTGAGGATTTTTGCAGCCCCTTTGAAGTAGCGGTCCGCTACGTCGGATATGAAGTAAGTTTATGGTCTACTATGAGTAGCCTCTTGTACCATATTCGATTAAGCATGCGAACCGCTTGGTTCATCTTCGTTTGCCCTCACGCGACGTAGAATTCCACACACACCCCTTCCATCCCCGCGGACCCCCGCATCTCCTATCATCTCCCTAGTTCACTTTTCGGCTTCGCTCCTTTCCGTTATTTTTAAACATACAGTCAGCTCACTCCCTCATTGATCGGCACTTAAAAGGGTAGTTTTCCACGCTCCTCGCAACCCTTCCCCCGCCCGAAATGCATAGGAGGAGTTTGTGTTTATTGTTTACCCTAAAGGGATTACTACATACTGGATTGATATGCTGTTAATATCATTGAAACAACTACTATGAAAACACATTGAATAACAAATAAACATTCGACAAATAACTTTTGGAATCATTTCATGATCACCCCTGGAGTGCCTCACTCGGGGATGTATTAGCACCTTCGTGCATACACTACCATGTTCCATGCTCAGATACAGGCCATTCCTGTAGTCCGTTGTTAAAGGCAGGGGAAACCCAATAAACCCTTGTAGGCTTGGGCACAGAGTAGTTTAGGTCAAAGGGTGCTACAAGGGACTTATTTGAAACAGATTTGCATTCATTGGTGAGTCGTAACTATGTAACGCACTCTTGTGTATCCGTAGGATAACCGGTTTGCATCAACTATAACAAATATATTGGTGGAAGGAAAACTGAACAAATAGAGCAAAGATCGTATTGCGTGTTCAAAAACTATTCTTTATACTGCAACAAAAGTAGGGAGACAGATACAAATGAAATAAGGCAAAAAAGTCATGAACAGAGATAAATTGAATTTTCACTGCAGTTCATAACTAAAGACATCAACTCCAAAAGTTTAAAGACACAACCAAAATTAATTAATAAAAAAGGGTTGTGAATTGGTAACAGAGTAGCGTGACAGGAGATGATGGAGTGTCGACGTTTCGGTCTAGGTAGCAGTCGTCAGATAGACCATCATCAGGACGGTGTTTTTCTATGCAGAAAAAACTCCCTTGAATCTTCCAATAGGTCTTAAAATAGCATGGAAACAGCAGGGCCACTGGGGAAACTGAACACAGCAAAGGCGTGTGCCAAAGAAACCTCAACTTAAGTGTAGGCAGTACGCGCTGTAATTGATAACCAGTTAGTGCGTGAAGTTTAACATCTGAAGTTCATTGAGAATTGTTGAAAACCAGCATACGGGCGCATCGTCAACCGTTGTTTGGGAACCTAAACAACTGTTGACGATGCGCCCGTATGCTGGTTTTCAACAATTCTCAATGAACTTCAGATGTTAAACTTCACGCACTAACTGGTTATCAATTACAGCGCGTACTGCCTACACTTAAGTTGAGGTTTCTTTGGCACACGCCTTTGCTGTGTTCAGTTTCCCCAGTGGCCCTGCTGTTTCCATGCTATTTTAAGACCTATTGGAAGATTCAAGGGAGTTTTTTCTGCATAGAAAAACACCGTCCTGATGATGGTCTATCTGACGACTGCTACCTAGACCGAAACGTCGACACTCCATCATCTCCTGTCACGCTACTCTGTTACCAATTCACAACCCTTTTTTATTAATTAATTTTGGTTGTGTCTTTAAACTTTTGGAGTTGATGTCTTTAGTTATGAACTGCAGTGAAAATTCAATTTATCTCTGTTCATGACTTTTTTGCCTTATTTCATTTGTATCTGTCTCCCTACTTTTGTTGCAGTATAAAGAATAGTTTTTGAACACGCAATACGATCTTTGCTCTATTTGTTCAGTTTTCCTTCCACCAATATATTTGTTATAGTTGATGCAAACCGGTTATCCTACGGATACACAAGAGTGCGTTACATAGTTACGACTCACCAATGAATGCAAATCTGTTTCAAATAAGTCCCTTGTAGCACCCTTTGACCTAAACTATTCCTGTAGTCCAGCCGGGATATAATCAGGGCTCAAATCACCTGTTGTCTGGCAGTTCTAGACAAAATTTCCTCAGAAGGCGCAACTGAGTGCTTACTACTGAGTTTACTTGGGCCCGGAACAGCAGCTGGTAGTCAAATTAAAACCCCAGGTTTTCACCACCAAGTTATTGGTTGTGGGGGCAGGAGCATCAGCTGGCCAGAAGACCTGAAGAGGTGTCTCTGCACCCATGCCAAAAAAGAGTAGCTCTGTCTTTCATGCATTACATTTCAACTGATTCACAGACAACCACCCGAAAACAGCAGAGAGGCAAGTACTGATTAGCATACCAGAACAAGGCTCGTTCTTCTTCCACGTAAACAGCAGCTGCGTGCAGCCGCGGTCGGTAGTGGGAGTACCTGCCGGGCGGTAATGTGGGGACGGGGAGGGGCAGGGTGGGGGGTAGTAAACTATGGATTATGGAGGTTTACAGGTAAGTAAACATATAAAAAAATAAAACGAATTTCGATGTGTGCACTGCATCCCCAAATGCGATGCAGTGTGCGCAACGAAATTCGTTTTATTTATTTATATGTTTATTTACCTGTAATCCTCCGTAATCCATAGTTTACTACCTTACACCCTGCCCCTCCCCCTCCCCACCTCGCCGCCCGGCAGTTACTCCCACTACCGACGGCGGCTGGCTGCGTGTCATCTGCTTAGGACACAATTTTGGCCCCTACGAATTCAACCATCGCCGAGGGTGTGAGGTAGATGTTAAAAAAGGTCAGACTCAAGTCCGAACCTTGGGGCATGGGATCATCGATGTAAAATGATGGGTTGTGGTTAAGTGTGAGCGCAAAATCCGTTACGCTCGCGGATTTCGCGGATTTTCGGTAAATCCGCAATTTGCGAACGCTCGCAAATTTACTGAAAATCCGCAAATTCGCACGCAGCGGATTTTTTTTTCTTGGTGATACAATTTTGCGGCGCGCGGCGTTTACTTACCGTCATTCAGCGTTTGCCGAGTTGTTTTTATCGATATTTTGCGAGTGCTGCGCCATTTTGGATCTTGCTGCGGGATCCCGCGGGAATTTGGCGAGCGCGATTACGTCATCACGGCTTGCCAACTTGCACAGCGAGAGTTTGTCAACGCGAGTACGCCGTGATCACGTATCGCGGGACTTCGCAATTGCGAGCTTGTAGATGCGGCGAGCAGCAACAATCTCGCACTCGCGAAAATACAAAATTTGCAATTCTGCACAAGAAATCCACCAGCAAGCAGCATAAACCTTCTGGAAATGATGATTTTTATCTGAATAACTCCTCAGGTTGACATTTGCCTGCACTTTTTTTGTGAGGAGTCCATTTTGGGGAGGGGGGGATGGGAGGAAGGAAGTGCCCCACAGTCTTCAACTTCCTGTTCCTGTCCAGCAGGCTCCTCCCAGTGCTTTGTCCATCTCCTGGTCACTTTTCATTTGGATCGGGAGCTGAAAGGATTACTTTTTGTGGATGCTGCTGGATATTTGGATTTGAGGCCTTTTTGACTTTCTTTGGATCACTTTTGGATTAGAAATTTCACAAGTAAGTTTGTTTGGGGCATTACAGTTGCTGCGACTACAATTTTGGAATGTTCGATTTTTGGGCTGTTTTGGGGCCTTTTGCCCAGGGGTACTCAGTGGTGGGTGCACTGAGTCTTTCTGAGGGGTGTTTTAAAATTAAACATCATGGAGGGGCTGGATGGCTTGGGATTGTGCTGCTTTTTCTGTGATTTTCGATTTTTTGGCCTGTTGTGGCCTTTTCACCAGGGGTAGTGAGTGTTGCATGGGACTAGTCTTTCTGTGGGTTGTCTTGAATTTAAACATCATGGAGGAGCTGGATGGCTTGGGATTGTGCTGATTTTTCTGTGTTTTTCGATTTTTTGGGGTGTTCATGGAGACAGGCCATGTGGGTGGGGGCCATTTTGAGTGCTGCTACAGGCCCTGGCCATGTGCTGGGAGGGAGGGGGCCATTTTGAATGCAGGCAGTGTTGTTAGGCCTGCAACCATTTTTGCCTAGTTTTCAACCTTTATGCCCAGGGGTAGTGAGTGTTGCAGGGGCCTAGTCTTTCTGTGGGGTGTCTTGAATTTAAACATCATGGAGGGCCTGGATGGTTTGGGATTGTGCTGATTTTTCTGTGATTTTCGTTGTTTGGGCCTGTTGTTGTGGCCTTTTCACCAGGGGTAGTGAGTGTTGCATGGGCCTAGTCTTTCTGTGGGGTGTCTTGAATTTAAACATCATAGAGGGTCTGGATGGTTTGGGATTGTGCTGATTTTTCTGTGTTTTTTGATTTTTTGGGGTGTTCATGGGGACAGGCCATGTGGGTGGGGGCCATTTTGAGTGCTGCTACAGGCCCTGGCCATGTGCTGGGAGGGAGGGGGCCATTTTGAATGCAGGCAGTGTTGTTAGGCCTGCAACCATTTTGCCTAGTTTTCAACCTTTATGCCCAGGGGTAGTGAGTGTTGCATGGGCCTAGTCTTTCTGTGGGGTGTCTTGAATTTAAACATCATGGAGGGCCTGGATGGTTTGGGATTGTGCTGATTTTTCTGTGATTTTCGTTTTTTGGGCCTGTTGTTGTGGCCTTTTCACCAGGGGTAGTGAGTGTTGCATGGGCCTAGTCTTTCTGTGGGTTGTCTTGAATTTAAACATCATGGAGGGGCTGGATGGCTTGGGATTGTGCTGATTTTTCTGTGATTTTCATTTTTTGGGGTGTTCATGGGGACAGGCCATGTGGGTGGGGGCCATTTTGAGTGCTGCTACAGGCCCTGGCCATGTGCTGGGAGGGAGGGGGCCATTTTGAATGCAGGCAGTGTTGTTAGGCCTGCAACCATTTTGCCTAGTTTTCAACCTTTATGCCCAGGGGTAGTGAGTGTTGCATGGGCCTAGTCTTTCTGTGGGGTGTCTTGAATTTAAACATCATGGAGGGCCTGGATGGTTTGGGATTCTGCTGATTTTTCTGTGATTTTCGTTTTTTGGGCCTGTTGTTGTGGCCTTTTCACCAGGGGTAGTGAGTGTTGCATGGGCCTAGTCTTTCTGTGGGTTGTCTTGAATTTAAACATCATGGAGGGGCTGGATGGCTTGGGATTGTGCTGATTTTTCTGTGTTTTTCGATTTTTTGAGGTGTTCATGGGGACAGGCCATGTGGGTGGGGGCCATTTTGAGTGCTGCTACAGGCCCTGGCCATGTGCTGGGAGGGAGGGGGCCATTTTGAATGCAGGCAGTGTTGTTAGGCCTGCAACCATTTTGCCTAGTTTTCAACCTTTATGCCCAGGGTTAGTGAGTGTTGCATGGGCCTAGTCTTTCTGTGGGGTGTCTTGAATTTAAACATCATGGAGGGCCTGGATGGTTTGGGATTGTGCTGATTGTTCTGTGATTTTCGTATTTTTGGCCTGTTGTTGTGGCCTTTTCACCAGGGGTAGTGAGTGTTGCATGGGCCTAGTCTTTCTGTGGGTTGTCTTGAATTTAAACATCATGGAGGGGCTGGATGGCTTGGGATTGTGCTGATTTTTCTGTGATTTTCGTTTTTTGGGCCTGTTGTTGTGGCCTTTTCAACCAGGGGTAGTGAGTGATGCATGGGCCTAGTCTTTCTGTGGGTTGTCTTAAATTTAAACATCATGGAGGGGCTGGATGGCTTGGGATTGTGCTGATTTTTCTGTGTTTTTCGATTTTTGGGGGTGTTCATGGGGACAGGCCATGTGGATGGGGGCCATTTTGAGTGCTGCTACAGGCCCTGGCCATGTGCTGGGAGGGAGGGGGCCATTTTGAATGCAGGCAGTGTTGTTAGGCCTGCAACCATTTTGCCTAGTTTTCAACCTTTATGCCCAGGGGTAGTGAGTGTTGCATGAGCCTAGTCTTTCTGTGGGTTGCCTTGAATTTAAACATCATGGAGGGGCTGGATGGCTTGGGATTGTGCTGATTTTTCTGTGATCTTCGTTTTTTTGGCCTGTTGTTGTGGCCTTTTCACCAGGGGTAGTGACTAGTGAGTGTTGCATGGGCCTAGTCTTTCTGTGGGGTGTCTTGAATTTAAACATCATGGAGGGCATGGAATTGTGCTGATTTTTCTGGTTTTTTTTTATTTTTTTGGGGTGTATAACTCAACTGATGTTCCTCTGTCTTCCATTGCTTTTAGGTGCACAAGACTCAAGAGAACCACCAGTGCCAGGAAGAAGTCCTGCAGCGGTGTGTGTGTGCAGCATAACGTCACGCGACGTCATGTCTGGCCACAGACAACTCTGCAGCTCGTGCAACTGCGGCCTGCTGTTCTGACCTGCTCTGAAGAAGATGGCCCCAAAAAAAGTTCTCCGTAGCTCCTCTAGCAAGAAAGTTGCCAGTAAGGAGCAGAAGAAGCAAGTTACCAAGGAGGTTGGTGTGCCGGCGGCCGCGTTTTTTGGGAGTAAAAAAAAAAAGTACGCCTGCAGCAGCAGCGGGATCTGCTGGGGACCAAGCTGGGAGCAGCACCCCCGCTCCATTGGGCTCAGTGCCTCCACCACCACCACGCCAACTTAAGTCCAAGCCCTTGAGTGCTGCAGAGGCAGTCAGTGTACTTCTTCAATCACCATCGACCAGTGATGTTGGCTCAACGCAAGAAAGTAGCAGCAATGTCCCTGAATCAACACAGGTTGTTGTAACTCATCTGACAAGTGTTGAACAACCACAGCCGCAGCAACAACCACATGTTCGAGTACAAGCCCAAGTACATGTGGAAGGAGAGGCAGCACAAGGAGATGTGCAAGCAGAGGTGCATGGAGGGGCACAAGTGCCCACAATAGTTGTTCCTCCCGAAGTAGGGGCAAATCAGGAAATCGACATTCAAGCCGAGGTATCATTTGAGGAAGCCACTCCTGATCATTCATTGGGTTCCACATCCCTAGCAAGGAAAAGATCAAGGATGGTGTCTACATCTTCTACAAGCCCACCTCCTTCTGATGATATGGATCAAACTTGGGAACCACCACTGCCGTCTGAGAGTGAGGCACACCATGATCTGACAAAGGTACTTAAGCGTAAAAGGAAGGTCGTCGAAAGACTCATAGTTATGGAGTGTGATGAGGCTCAACAAGAAGTGGCGGATACTCCTGCTGATGAAGACTCTCACGACGACGACGCAGTCATCATAAAGGTCACTGCAGCCCCAGCGGGCATGCAGCAAAATGACATTTTGACCCTAGCCCGAGAAGCTGCTGAGCGTGATGATGTTGTCGACGAGGAGGCAATGGAAGAAACACCACAATCATTGGAGTTAACTAGTACACCAACACCTACCGCTTCCATATTTCTTAGTCGCCAGAAGGGACCTCCATCCACCTCGACCTCAATTAGTGGTGGTGAAAGTGCAAAACGTACTGAAGTTTGGCAATCCACATCCTCCACTTCATCTGGCATTAGCAGCAGGACCACCACCACCAGTATCGCCGCCTCCTCCGGCCCCCAAAGACATTTCAAGTCCGCAGTTTGGGACTTCTTTAGTGTTTGCCGAAAAAAAGGAAAACTTTGCCATTTGTAGCATTTGTAAGTTGGCAGTTAGTCGTGGTAAGTTTGCTTCCAACTATGGTACCGGAGGCCAGAGAGGTCATCTTGAAAGAAAGCACGCTGTCAAAAGGTTTGCGCACCTACAGGCGATCAAGGAAGCCCGAATTGCACGTAATGCTGTTTCATCTGATGATGACGAGGAGGAAGAAGACGTGTCAAACACTTCACTTACACCCAGTACCCCTGTCAGCAGCACACCCCATGTGAGCCACACTAAGAGTGTGGGAGAGAGTGAGACACCAATGCGAAAAAGTTCATCAGCGAGCGTAACTGGGTCGAAGATATCATCATCATCATCATCATCCCGTAAATGCTTGGTCCAGGGCAACATTAAAAAGATGCTGTTTACAGAAGTGCAATATGAACGCAACCACCCACTGACGCGTCTGTATAACACTAAGCTGGCTAAAATGCTATCTCTGGACCGTCTCCCTTTTTCTTTTGTAGAAGGTGTTGGTTTTCTAGAATTAGTGGCAGCGCTCTGCCCTAAATGGAAGGTTCCTAGCCGGTTCTATTTTGCCAGAGTTGCGGTTCCAGCACCACATGAAGATGTGCTGGAGGTGATTGGGGCAGCTTTGCAGAAGAGTGCTGTTCACACTATACATCTGACAACAGACATGTGGACCAGTGGCGCAGGCGCTGATTACATGTGCATCACTGCACACTGGGTCTCTTTTTCAGGGGTTAAAGCAAAGCTAAACGCAGGTGTTGACCCGGACCAAGTTTTCAAAGCTGCTCGGAAACATGCAACACTAGCCATGTTTGATTTGGAGAAACTTCACACAGCACAAAACATTTTGGATGAGTTTAACACAAAGGTCCTTGACTGGCTGTCCCCAAAAAAACGCCAGATTGGTTATGTTTCCACGGATAATGGCTCCAATGTAGTTAAGGCCATGGAGCTGGGTCAGTATTTCAGAGTGCCGTGTTTGGCGCACTGTATAAACCTGGTTGTCAAAAAATTCTTGAGTGATAAAGACAGTCCAGCGTATGAGGTAGTGGACACCTGCCGAAAAATGTGCAACCATTTCAGCCATTCTTTTAAGGCCCGGAAGCATCTGAGGAGCCTGCTACATGAACGTCGAATGCCAGTGAAAACACTCATCCAGGAGGTGGCAACACGTTGGAACTCAACCTTCTACATGCTTGAGCGTCTGTATGAGCAGTATACGGTACTCGATCACTATTTCTTAAAACAGGGTACAGCTCAGAAGGACCTGAGGATGGGTGCGGCGCAATGGGACATAGTTAAAAGCCTGACACGCATGCTTCATCCTTTTGAGGTCTTCACGCGTGCAGTCAGCAAGGAGGACTGTAATTTGGGAAAAGCTATCCCATTGTTGTACATGCTGGAGCACCAACTGAAGGAGGTGTCTTCTGTGTTTCAAAAAGATGAAAAAAACAAAGACCCTTTTGTTTTGGCGGAGAAATTATTAGAGCGCCTACAAGGTGATGAACGTCTTCAAATGATCCACTCACACCAGCATTACATTTGTGCTACTATTCTGGATCCACGCTACAAAAAGGCGCTGGCAGGCCGAGCATTCTTTCCTTTAGCTGATGAAGATGTTACAAAGTACAACCGTTGGCTAGCCATGTCAGCCAAGAGGTTTGAAAGAGAACGGCAGAAAATTGATGGAAAAGGCAGTACATCAGCATCAGCATCAGCAGGCCATCCCCAGTCAAAACAATCCACTTCTGCACCTGCGGCTGTGGCACAAGTGACCTCTCAGCCGTTAAAGACACCGGCAACCGGATCATCTGCACCAGACACAACAGTAACATTGGATGCAGAAGAGGATTGGCAAAATCGGCTTGGGTTTGGTTCTCATAGGTCACAGCAAAAGCTAAGCAAAGTGGAGGAACCTTGGAGGGCCTTGAGTCGATGGTGCAGGACTATCTGAATGACTCAACAGAGGTCTATGTTAATGCTGATTCATTGGCGTATTGGCATGGGAAAAAAGAATTGTGGCCACAGCTCTCCAACCTGGCTTTAACTACTTGTCTTGCCCACTCGCAAGTGTGTCTTCTGAACGTGTTTTCAGTGCTGCTGGTGGCATTGTAACTCCCAAACGGAGCCGCCTCTCGCCCAAAAATGTGGAGAGGTTAACAATGATCAAGATGAATCAGCACCTCATACCACCAGATTACAAAGTATGAGAAAGCACGCCGCATGAAGACGAGGAGGACAGCAACGTAGATGAGGGAATTTGTTCTCCGTTCGGTGACACTGACCTCACCCTGCCTGAATTTGCAGAGTATGATGACAAACTCTTATTCTTATTCCCTGACACCGAGCCCTGAAAATGAGCAATGAATCAAAAACTTTCTTCTTCGTCCTTATTCACTTTTATTCCTGTGTGTCTGTCTTTCTTTGATGTGCACAGTTAATATAATTCAAACTTTAATCACCTAATCACAAAAACAAGCCCATCAGCAGAACTGTCTTCACTTGTTTGCTTATTGATTTGAAGGTACCGCAGTCTGCATTCCTCAGGTTCACAAGTTCAGAAGAACATGCTCCTCTATCCTCCTCCTCCAGACTCCTATTTCTATCAAAGCAGAGGGCTGGATTACGCCCAATGAAGAAAGACTCAGCACTTGTGGGGGTGTTCTACTTCTTTGCGGGTGAGTTGACGGCTCTGGGGCCATTGCTGGGAAGCTCCAATACCGGATAAAAGTGGTTTGGACCAAATCGGAGGCGGAATTTTTTTGTGTTTTTGCTGACTTGCTTGCCTTTGAGGTGCTCTTTGGGGGGGTTCCGGGTGTTTGTGGGTGAGTTTTGGGGTCTGGGAGCACTGCTGGGACAGTAAGCAACAATCGGTGTACAGAGTTCCCCAGGGAGAGCTAGAATTTATAGCCCAACCAGTACTCTCTCTCGCTCAATTAGACAAGGGGTGATGTGAGGGTCTAGAGTGCATGATGAAGACCCTTATTCCTTATTTGGACCTCACCATAGTACTGGAACCCACTACAATCAGCACTACTCTTTACAAAAAGGAGACTGACAGGAACAGCCTGTTGCCTTACAATAGTCACCATACGAGATCCCTGAGGGACAATCTACCATTCGGTCAATTTCTCCGCCTCCGGAGAAATTGCAGTTCTACCAATGACTACAAACGACAAGCACGCTCCCTACAAACCAAACTCCTGGAACGTGGATATCCCACCCGCCTTCTGAAAGATTCTACCAAAAGAGCCCTCAATAATAACAGAGAGGCTTTGCTTGAGGTGCATCCCAAGGTACCGGACGACAAGATTACCTGTGTTACCTCATTTACCAGAAATTCTTCATTTATCAAAAAAACTGTCAACACACACTGGGGCATTCTCAACTCCGCAGGGATGGAGTTACCACGCCCACGTTTTGCTTTTAAAAGGACGGCAAACCTTAAAGACACCCTTATCCATACCCGTCCCAAGAAAACCTGCATCCAAACTGTCAACACACTCTGGGACCTGCCCCCAGTAACTGGACATTATCGATGTGGTACTTGCGTCGTATACCCACAGACCATCCAGGGCAAGACCATTGTACTTAATAACAATTTCACGTGGACCTTTAGCAAACACACGAACTGTAACAGCTCTAGGTGTATTTACGTTTTGATCTGCCCTTGTGAATTGTTATATATCGGGATGACTATGCGCCCTGTAAAGCAAAGGATTATGGAGCATAACAGCAACATTCGATGTCGTAAAACACACACCAGACTTTATGACCATTGCAAGGATAGGAACCATCCTCCAGAAAGCATTCGGTGGACTGTTATCGAGTCCCTACCACATCTCAACCAACGAGCACTTTTTAAACGTGAACAGAGATGGATACACCGATTGCAGTGCGAAACATTGGGATTAAACGATGGGGTGCCCTGGACGACACTCGCCAGATAGTCATGATTCTGGACCTGTTGTCCACTTTCACATGCCAATGTATGCCTTACTAAGACATCTCAGTCCACTCCAAGATGGCGCCCGCTTTACTATGCCCGGCCTGCGCCGTCCCTAAGCAAACCCCTCCTCTCTGTTTACCCTTGCGTGCAGTCACCTAGCAACTTGACGAACACACCCTCGCAGCGCGCGCACGTTTCCCTTATCTAACCCGGACATTGCCTGACTATCATGCCGGCTGTCTAGTTATCGAGTTTCCTGTGGGAGGGGTAGGTGCAGAGAAGCCTGCCTGCAGCGACTTTTGAGGTAAGGTGTTGGGCCGTAATACCGCTCGCGAGCTGTCTTTGCACGCAGTCTCCCTCAAATCTCTGATCACGGAAGCCCGGTTGGCTCTACTTAAATATCCCGCGGGCTGCTCTCATTTCCCCCCAGGATCTCCTCACTCGCTGCTGGCCCCACCTGGACAGCTCGTGAGGCTCCCTTAAGGAAACAGCAAGGGTAAGTGTACCGCCGATCTGTAAAATTTTCCCGCATACACTACCAGGTTTTTAAAGGGCACTTGCTTCTGGTTTACCCGCCTCCCTTGCGATCGGAGTCGGATACATATGCACCCCCCATGCGCGCTGGTTGATAAGAACTAAGCACCAGCGTTTGAAGTTACTGTTCAACAGAGTGTCAAACTACGATTTTTGGTTCGTTCTGTGTGGCTACTTTACTGTATATGGCTTAAATTTTGAGACCACTACCTCTGAACACTGTTGTCACACGCCGCGTGATTACCCTTAGGTGTATGATTGACACTGATCATGCCACGTGATGACCTGATCCACCACGCATGCTGCATGGCCGGTATAGCGGCATTCTTTTTGAGCATGCAAGTTATAGCGAGCCAGAACGGCAGCATTACACAGTGCGAGACGCTTACACGCACTAAATTAATTATAATCCTCTCTCTCCCACAATAGCACCATACGCTGTCACTTCTTAGACAGGGTCACCCACCGGGCACGCATGCTCTGACACTCTGAATATAGGCACGAACAAAATATATCTAAAGTCAGATTAACGGTGCCATCATTTGTGTCTGTTTTTGTTTTGTTGTTTCTTTTCATTGTTCTTTCAGTTCCCAGGAAGTCCCCTGCGTGGAACCACTTCTGTACGACACTGTTACAGGTCGTATACTGGTGTTCTCCTAACTTAGAGGATCCGAGCAATCCTATGAGCACATAGGTCCTGATGAATCGCCCTTAGGGCGTGAAACATGTCGACCGTTTTTTCACTATAAGGGTTGGTCCCATTGCTTACCACCCCTCTATACCCCTGTAACTTTTAATCAAAGCAGTGAGCCTGACCATTAAAATAATCACCAACAGGACTCTACTGACTTTTTTTAACTACACCACCCTGCTCACGATTGCACTCCCTTAGGCCCCTCACACACACACACCCGCTGGCCCAGAATAGAAGATCTCCGCCAAAGTGCAGCTCCTATCGCTGCCCGACGGGCATTGTACCGCCAGCCTGCCGAAGGAGCAGGATACCGATGATGACGCTGGACGGTCATCGGCTGGGACTACAGTTGTGGTGCTGCCGGTAGCCTGTGTGAGGTATCCTTACATTCTGGAATAAGGGTCTTCATCATGCACTCTAGACCCTCACATCACCCCTTGTCTAATTGAGCGAGAGAGAGTACTGGTTGAGCTATAAATTCTAGCTCTCCCTGGGGAACTCTGTACACCGATTGTTGCTTACTGCGTTCTAGGACAAGTACTATTGGACCCCACTAAAAATCGTCCTCCCTTATTTCCCTTTTTTTGATATCAGCACTGCTGGGACAGTCAAATCTTGAATGCATTTGCTTTTCAGGAAATCCATGGTGGAAAACTGGAGTTATGGCCTAGCTGCACAGCGCGTTTGGACCGAAGGCCGAGAAATATTGTAAGTATGAGATTTTGCTTTTGGGCCGTTTGGAGGTGTTGTGCTTTTTGGCGGGTGGGTTGGCCGGTCTTGGGGCATTCCTGGGAAGGTCTAATACTGGATAGAAGTGGTTGGGACAAAATCCACGCTGATTTTTTTTTGCTATTTCTGACATTTTGCTCAATGTAGCGTTTTCGGGGGCCTGTTTGGGGGGCTTCCTGGTGTTTGTGGGTGGGTTTCGGGGTCTGGGAGCACTGCTGGCTATGGATACTTTAGTTTGCAAGAGGTTTGAAGCAAATCCATGGTGGCAGAGGGGAGTTAGGGCCTAGCTGCAGAGCGCGCACGGAGTGCTTTGGGAAATCGGCAAAAAAATGACTAAGTCCCCATTTTTGTACTTTTGCTCTTTGGCTGTTTGAGGGTCTTCTACTCATTTTCTCCTGGGTTGACGGCTCAGGGGCCATTGCTGGAAAGCTCTAATACCGGATAAAAGTGGTTTGGACCAAATCGGAGGCGGAAATTTTTTGGTGTTTTTGCTGACTTGCTTGCCTTTGAGGAGCTCTTGGGGGGGGATCCGGCTGTTTGTGGGTGAGGTTTGGGGTCTGGGAGCACTGCTGGGACACTCTAATCTTGATTGCATTTGCTTTTCAGGAAATCCGTGGTGGAAAACTGGAGTTATGGCCTAGCTGCACAGCGCGTTTGGACCGAAGGTCGAGAAATATTGTAAGTATGAGATTTTGCTTTTGGGCTGTTTGGGGGTGTTGTGCTTTTTGGCCGGTGGGTTGGCGTGTATTGGGGCATTCCTGGGAAGGTCTAATACCGGATAGAAGTGGTTGGGACAAAATCCACACCTATTTTTTTTGCTATTTCTGACATTTTGCTCAATGTAGCGTTTTTGGGGGCCTGTTTGGGGGGCTTCCTGGTGTTTGTGGGTGGGTTTCGGGGTCTGGGAGCACTGCTGGCTATGGATACTTTAGTTTGCAAGAGGTTTGAAGCAAATCCATGGTGGCAGAGGGGAGTTAGGGCCTAGCTGCAGAGCGCGGGCGGAGTGATTTGGGAAATCGGCAAAAAAATGACTAAGTCCCCATTTTTGTACTTTTGCTCTTTGGCTGTTTGGGGGTCTTCTACTCGTTTTCTCCTGGGTTGACGGCTCAGGGGCCATTGCTGGGAAGCTCTAATACCGGATAAAAGTAGTTTGGACCAAATCGGAGGCGGAATTTTTTTTGTGTTTTTGCTGACTTGCTTGCCTTTGAGTTGCTCTTTGTGAGGGTTCCGGGTTTTTGTGGGTGAGTTTTGGGGTCTGGGAGCACTGCTGGGACAGTCTTATCTTGATTGCATTTGCTTTTCAGGAAATCCGTGGTGGAAAACTGGAGTTATGGCCTAGCTGCACAGGGCGTTTGGACCGAAGGCCGAGAAATATTGTAAGTATGAGATTTTGCTTTTGGGCCGTTTGGGGGTGTTGTGCTTTTTGGCGGGTGGGTTGGCGGGTTTTTGGGAATTCCTGGGAAGGTCTAATACCGGATAGAAGTGGTTGGGACAAAATCCACGCTGATTTTTTTTGTGCTATTTCTGACATTTTGCTCAATGTAGCGTTTTCGGGGGCCTGTTTGGGGGGCTTCCTGGTGTTTGTGGGTGGGTTTCGGGGTCTGGGAGCACTGCTGGCTATGGATACTTTAGTTTGCAAGAGGTTTGAAGCAAATCCATAGTGGCAGAGGGGAGTTAGGGCCTAGCTGCAGAGCGCGTTCGGAGTGATTTGGGAAATCGGCAAAAAAATGACTAAGTCCCCATTTTTGTACTTTTGCTTTTTGGCTGTTTGGGGGTCTTCTAATCGTTTTCTCCTGGGTTGACGGCCCTGGGGCCATTGCTGGGAAGCTCCAATACCGGATAAAAGTGGTTTGGACCAAATCGGAGGCGGAAATTTTTGTGTGTTTTTGCTGACTTGCTTGCCTTTGAGGAGCTCTTGGGGGGGGGCGGCTGTTTGTGGGTGAGTTTTGGGGTCTGGGAGCACTGCTGGGACACTCTAATCTTGATTGCATTTGCTTTTCAGGAAATCCGTGGTGGAAAACTGGAGTTATGGCCTAGCTGCACAGCGCGTTTGGACCGAAGGCCGAGAAATATTGTAAGTATGAGATTTTGCTTTTGGGCAGTTTGGGGGTGTTGTGCTTTTTGGCGGGAGGGTTGGCGGGTCTTGGGGCATTCCTGGGAATGTCTAATACCGGATAGAAGTGGTTGGGACAAAATCCATAAGGAAAAGCCTTTTGGCACTTTTTGTAACTTAGGGTTCGTTAGGGTTAGCCCTAGCAGCAGGATTACATGTGTTTTGGGGTGTTCTAGATTTTTGCAACTGAGTTCTGGGGTCTTAGAGCACTCGTGAGAATGTGTAATTTTGGTTGCAAGTCATTTGAAGAAAATCCATGGTGGGAAAGGGGGGATTTGGCATAGTTAAAGAAAGCCTCTGCCACTATTCTTAACTTAGGGCTCGTTAGGGTTAGCAGTATTTCTATTGCATGTGTTTGGGTGGGGGAGTTTTTCGAGTCTTCGAGCGATGCTGGCTATGGATACTTTTGCTTTCTTGCAAGTGGTTTGAATACAATCCACGGTTGGGTAAGGGGGTATTTGGGCCTACTTTTACTTTCGAAGTACGTTTTGTCACCAGTTTTCTGCTAGGCCTCGTTTTTTGAGATCTGAATGGGGGTCTTCTACATTTTTGCAACTGGCTTTAGTAAGGGTCTGGGTGGAAGCACTGCTGGGAAGGTCTAATTTTGTTCTAAAACACAGTTTACAGTACACCTAGCTTGAGGGAAAGATCCACTAAATTAATTTGCCTATACTCATTTATCCTTCAAAAGGTGACTCAGACAGAGTACGCACTTTCAAAAATGTTGTACTGTCTATTAGGAAAATCAAAGTGTGACTTTTTGCACTACACAGCGTACATACCTTATATTTATTTATCAGTGCTGTTTTTCGTTCAATAATTACAGGCCGGGTTTCAGTCTGTGCAATGGGGAAAAAAGGATGGAGTCAGGCTTCACATTAGCGAGCCGCAATTCAGCATCTGTCAGGCAGGCAGTGGACAGGGTGTCTTCTGGTCACCAACATTGATGGACGAAGCGTCAGCTTGAATGGAGGAGTGCCGCTAATAAGAGGAATGGTTTGCTGCATGCAACTTACTTACCAAATTCAACAGGACAACTACAACAATACAGATACAGTATCTATTCTTCTTTTCTTCAATGAGTGTGTGTGACTGCATTTCTTGGATCTCTCTCTGCTTCTAAATTGATCCCTACAGCCATTCTATAGGTTTTACTTCGGCTATTTTTTAAACCTAATTTAATGTAGCCCTGTACTGTCGCATTCTGTCATTCACGGTTGTCGAAAGTACTACTTACTTTTCTGTAACAATGCATTCAGTAGTGCATGCACTTCCTTTATGTCACGTAAAAGATTTATGGTTAGCTTTGTACCCAAAAATGTCTTTATGTTCAATTATTGTTTGTCCATGCTGTGCTTTTTTTTTTTCCTCTCAACAAAACCTACCCAAAAAGAAACCCCCATTCCCATCCATTTTACAAACCCTAACCCTCTTCCCCCGGGTTGTGTGGTTTTGCTTGATGTGTGACTAAATGACATCAATAATTCCACACACTTGCTGGGGAGGATAAGGTCATAACAACAGGCTGGTGAAGGAATCCGAGGATATATTCTAGACTTACTCAGCTTCAGTACTATTTCTTGTAGTAGTAGCCAATGTCAAAGAAATCCTACACAAGTACAAGTTATACTATCAATACTTTACCATTTGTTAGGCTACATTGTGGCACTTTTGTAGTCTAGTGTACTGTCACCTGCTATATTCTCTATCGTACCGTTGAAATGCTACAGTAAGGTCAAACCAGGTTTCATTTTCTTTTTTTCCATAGCCATGCAACTGCCACTGTGTCACACCACTAGTACCACCGCAATGAGGAGGAAATTTCAGCCGCCCTGGATTGCAACCTTAATCGCCATTTCCTGTGGAGCCAGCCCTGGGCCCTGCCCTACTTTCAAACAGAAATTACAGGTAAGATAAGCGTTTGGTTGGAGGTAGTATAATGGAGTATTAGGAGAGACGAGAGATTGACGGTAGTACTACTAAAGTCCTAGGACTATTCAGGAAAACAAACTTACTGTTAAACCCCCACCCACCAGACTCAAAAGCAGTAAAAAACTGGTATAGTCAGATAAAGTTTCAAAAAGTATATTTTTATAGCCCTAACAAAATAATCTCCCGCAAGACCCTCCCTAACCCCAACGATTGTCCTTCAAAAGTCCCCAAAAAACCCAAAACCCAATTCCCACCCCCCAAAAGTCTCTAAGAAAGGGGCAAGGGACACTACGGCAGGGTGCTGTTGACTTTAGCAGCCAGGGCATCATGCTCCTTGCCGAGGGTGGCATGTTCGAAGCGGAGGCCCTCCACCAAGTTCTTATAGTTCAGGACCTCCTGCTCAAGGTAGGACAGTCTGAGGGATAAGCGGCGCCGGCGTGCCTTGCAAATCCTGTGGGGGGGCTCTGCTGTCTTTGCTGCTCGGCGGTGGCGTTTGGCTTTGGTAGCCCGGCTCCGTACCGCTGGAGCACTGCGCTGGCTGGCAGCCCGCACGGAGGAGGATGCAGCTGTCCCAGTGGACGTTGTTGTAGTACCAGACTGCGTCTCCTCCTCCTCCAGGGCCACCAGTCGCCGATATTCAGCGACAGTGGCATTAAGCCTCCGTTGCCGGGCCATTCGAGCCAGCTCCCTCCTCCTCGATGGTCTCTTGGATTTGGAAGGAGCAACTATATGAAGAAAGAAAGACATAGTCTGTAACCAATGCTCCTTAAGATTAACACAAAATGATTGAGCAGAAAGTTGTGTCACAGTACAAGTAGCAAATTGAAAGCACAGTTCATAACTATTGAGGACAGTATCTATGTAACCTCCGACTTCTTCATCCTTGCCCTAACATTAGTGGGAGTTTAAGGAACAAATTCTACGAGCACTATGGACTTCCATTACAGTCGACTATGACAGTACACCAGTCTTATTCTTCTTCTTCTCTCTTGTTTAGGAAAATTGGTACCTTATCTTATGCAAGCCGGCATAATGCCAGCGCAGTGAACTTGCACCCGAGAAAAACAGATGCACACCATGGTGAGTGAGACAGACTTGCGTTACTGTACCGGTCCAGTACATGCAGGTGGTGAAGCTCTTATTTTTCTATTACGGGTGGCACTGAGAATACTCTGTTAAAAGGGCTAATGCTTAATTAATTTAGCTTTCACCCTACAATGCAAATGAGTATTAGAAAAGGAAAATGAAGAAGCTAAATAATCTGATTATCTATCACTTCACATGGTATGTATTTGATGACATATGGGATGACTTTAGGTGCTTTGCTTATTATTGAGTGAACAGTGATACACCCACACATGAATGACGTACTACTACTAAACTAAAGTTATTAAGAGAGGTAGGGAGTGTGCACCGTAATAACCGGATATATGCTGTGCTTGCAGTTGCAATACAAACTACTGCTACTATTCATGGTAGTATTTGGACAAAATTACAACTTCTTTTCCTTGCCTTTCCTACACTGGAACGCACGTGCGGGTGCGGTGTTACATGCTCTTCAAAGTAACACTTAGTTCATCCAGTGACCGTCAACTCTCTCTAGATACACATATGCTATCTAAGAGTCAGATAGTACCATGAATGATCCAGGCATCCATCCATTCAAAGTATATGCACACATACAGTTTCTGTTTCACCCACCCAGGCTGTTCTCCTTCCACCCATCCTTGCTTCATCATTCACCCAGCCATGCACCATACCATATTCTTTCCTTCCCAGCCACCTCGGGGACCAAGCAAACACATATCATTCTTCTTTGCCAGTCATCATTACATTTCTCGTCCTTCCACACTTACTTACACCCTTCTTTCGCTTTTCGTTCATCCCATCCATCAAGTTCATCTCAGATCTGATTGGGATTCTTCTCGCCAAAAACTTCACAGCTAAGTCGAAGTACATTTAGAGGAGGCTATTACCTGGTTTATTTATAATACACCGTGCAGAAAGCACACTCTGCAGTCTTCAATCTCAATAAGTAAGGAATATATAGCTTACCTCTGCCCGCCACCACCGTCTCATCCCCCACAGAATTGTCCGGCACTTCCACCGCCTCCTCCCCAGAGTTGTCCTCGTCCAATGCCACCACCACCTCCGCGCTGGCCCCGCATCCAGATGTTCCACCTACAAAGTACATTTAATAATGTTAGAATACACCACTCACTACTATATAATATTTGGTCTAGGAGGAAGAAAGAAATGTGAAAAAAACAGTATACAATTTAATAATTTGTGACTGTCTACTCTAAAGTAAAAATGTCCCTTTTTCCAGGGAAAGCTGTTGTCTTGCTACACTTTTTGGCACAACTGATGAATGCTTGCTTTTTATTTTTAACACGCACCACTTTTTCTCCTAACAGACAGAAGCTTGACTTCTAAGAACACGAGCAGGATCAATTTCAAACCAGGTGAGAGCTCGGCTCGACCACAAGAAATGTGTCCAATTAATCGTCAGCACTAAGCACTTTTCCATTTTCAGTTAAATGTTTACTTTTATGAAAAACTTGATTTTAATAAATGTGTTTACTTTTAATAAAGCTTTTAAACTTAAATAGACTCTGTGGTTTTTGGTCCTCCAGACTAGAGTGGATGAGCTAAAGGTTTTGCAATTTTTGCAAGCATGAGTCCGTGCCTCTGGGGGAATAATTATCGGTGACTTTGGGAGCTAAATGACTCGGCCACACTATCTAGTCAGTAAGGAGATTGGGGGTTCAACTACAAAGTCTGCTATCACTGAGGTATGTGGAAAGTCTAACAGCACCTATTATAATTGATAAGCTAAGCAATGCATTATTTAGTGTCCATAGTTCTGTTTGTGCAGATTTGTCCCTGCAACAGTAGTAGAATGGATTGTCCTCCTATCCAAACCAAAAGTAAAGTAGTATCTTATTCTTTCTTGGTGGTCATTCACCTTTTTATTGTTGGCAATTGTCAAAGCATAAACATTTAGAAGACTTGAAAAGACATTATGGACAATCCCAGAGGACTGCACTCAGTGCATAGAGCTATTGCTGACTAGAATGGGAGTCCAATGGAATTGCCAAATGTGCAATCTTAGTTAGCTACACAGACAGACTAATAAGAATAATCTAGTAATACCACACGGAGTCATAGTCGAGGCAGGATAAGAATTTAGATCCAGTCTACAAGAAGATCAAAGACGATTTAGACAAAATCGAATGAGGAACGCTGGGAAAAAATAAGTACTCTATATTAAAATTAAAACTTACTGGGGCCAGCAAAGGAGCCCTCGCCTGCCCGATCCTGGCCTGCATCCTCAACAGCACCCTCCTCCTCCTCCTCCTCCTCCTGTGTCCTCCTCTTGCCCCTGTGGGAAGCTGATGTACAACATGAAAGAAAGAAAAACAGAAAACATGAATGATATTTGTCAACCAAATCAAATATTTCAAAAGAACTAAAAAAATATTTTGGCGAAATAGCAAATAGACAACTATTCCACAGGATATATTATTGACCAATCTCATGTGGTCTACTACGTTATTAGTATTGCTTGATTTGCGGACCGTCGAATTGGAAAATTCTTATGTAACTCACTAAACAAAGTACTAAAAAGGTTTGCCTAGGATTGGCAGGCAGCAGTCCGCAGCACGCGAAGTGACAGCCAAAGTCCATTGTGATTGCAGATCAGCGACAACACTAAAGTTTCCTACTACATTAACCAGTCATTAAAATACTCAAACTATCAATCCACCACCACTATTTATTCTTATCGCCATGTGTACAAAGGAAGGACTGGACTTGAGTCTGTAGGGGCTGATTTAGAAGCCCCTTGCGGCTCTTTTGCTCCATTGTTGCATGACTTTTGTGACGCAGCGGCAGCACAAAAGAGGCGCAATGGTGCGGCGTATATTAACAACGTGACGCATATGGGAGATGCATCACGTTGTAAAGCCCAGTGCCATCAGGGGGCTTTCCGGCGAAAGGGAGGGCGTTCCTTTCAATCACTCACTTTAACGACAATGATGCGTGACTCAAACCCTGCGCCTGCTTGAAGCAGACGTACGGCTTGACGCAGCATTGGGGAGATAGGGCACCCCAGAGCATTGATGGAGCTGCGCCATCGTTGCACGCAACTCCAGCAATGCGCCGCCCTTACGGCACAGATGGGTAACGCTTTGGTGACGTTTTGGGCCCATGGTGCGCCGCATTGTAAATACGGCGCACCATGGGTGATAGTGGCGTGGCGCACAATTACTGGCGCATCCCTGCTACTTTGCAGGGATGCGCCGGTAATTAAAAATCTGAACCTTAGTGTGTAGCATTACGCAGTTCTTTAAACTACACTCATACATAATTTCACAGGCCAATGAAATGAACACAAAATCGAAAACAAATAAGCATAGTAGCAACACTACTGAGAAGGAGAGCAGTGCACCTGAAATGCACAGAAGATTTTGAAATATAATTTACCTACAATGTAATGAGCAGCATTATTGCTCTTGGTAAAAACAAAAAAAATTGCAATATAATAACACAGCAGGAGAAAACAGAGTAGTAAAGAAATAGCTACTACTACCACTCACCAAGCCCAGGGATCTTGAGGCCAAGCAGGTCGAGCAGATCTCGTTCACGGGTCAGGACATCCGTCCAGCGGTGGGTGGCCTGGTTGTAGGTGCGCAGGACCCGAGAGTGGTGGTACATGGCCCGGCACACCTTATCCCACCGCTTCCGGCGCTCCTGCATCCCGTACCCGCCTCCGATCTTGCCGCCTGCCATGATGGTCCTGGGGAGGTGGCGCTGTACATAGAACACTAGTGCGGCCACCTCCTCCGCGCTAAAGATCTCCAGTGGCATCACTAGCTCCCCCTCAAACGACCGCACGGGAGCCGGGCACGGGGTGCGGGACCCTTCCCCTTCTCGGGATGCTTCCCGGCTCCCTTCACCATGGTCTGGGCGGAAAGGAATAAAGAAAATAGAATAGGGAAGAGAAGAAAAGAAAAGAGTTTAAAAAAGTAGTTTAAAATTAACTAAAAGTAGCAGTAAACACAAAAATATAGGGCTAGAAAAATAGAGGGCCAGATAATAAGTAAAATAGATCAAAAAAAACTTAAAACAAGCAAAGGATGGCAGAGATTTAGAGAGGATACAAGAAGCATGCCCAGAACCATAGCAATCAATGAGAAACAAGATGGCCGCGCCCGTTCACGACCGCGCAGGTAAGTTCGCGTGAGATGTTCATCGCGAACACTCGCGAAATTGTACTGGGGAGCCGCACACTTTGCGAGATTACACTTCGCGCCCGGAAACGGAAATACGTCATGCAAACAAGATGGCCGCGCCCTTGAACGACCGCGAGGGTAACTTCGCGCCTTGCGCTACAAGCGGCTCGCGAAAACTCACAAAACCTTGCGAACTAACACGCCGCAAAAAAAGAAATCGCATAGTCGCACGAATTCGCGGCTTCCGAATCCGATCTCGCGCGTGTTTACGCCCCGCGAATCCCGCAAAATTGCAGAAAAACGAGTTTTGCCAAACTGAAGGCACTCGGCAGGTGCACGAGTTCAAACTCATCATTAGTAACCATTCCCTGTAGTGCTTCATGACTGGGGCCCCTCCAGAGTTCAGTTGCTAGTTGCAACAATTGTATGACCCTGCTCTGACCCTCACAGCAGGCTCATAGAATAGCTACAAGTAGGCCACAAAGGTCCTGGAAAAAAAATTGCACTTCAACAGAAAGCAAATTACTGATAAGGAAGTAGGTGCCAGACCTGGAATTTTAAAACAGTGACACATTAATAAATTAACCCAAAATTAATTCATGTCAGTTGAAGCAGGGCAGGTGTGCTTGCTTTCCCCCCCATATTCTACAGTGATGATGAACAGGAGGGTGGCATTGATGTAACAGAGGGTGGCATGGGTGAAACAGAGGGTGGCAGTGGTGAAACAGAGGGTGCTGGTAGGCTGTGATGATGAACCAGACGTAGAAACAACATAGTCGCGACCGTTGCGAGCCGACAAGTAAGTTCGCAATTGCGAACTAGTACCAAACCCTCGCGAACTGGCAGAAACCCTTGCGAATACAAAAAAAATAAAAATCGCGAGAATTCGCGGATTTTGCGGATTGCGAGTTCGCAAATTCGCAAAATTCGCGAACGCCAGATTCGCAAAATTCGCCCATGCTTAGTTGTGGTTGTGATAATTTGGCAAAGTGCCTCCACGCTAACTAGGGGATGGAGAATTCACCGTACACATAGTACTCTGTGAACACTCCACGTAAATGGCTGCATATGCTATGGAAGAATCTACTCTGGAGAGAAATCCTGTGTGTGAAAATTCAACAATAATTCTCACTGCTGCCACAATTTCTACCACCAAATGTGGGCTGTTGACAAGGTGCATTGTAATTGTGCATATATAACAGAAGTTGTCTTTAATTGAAAAGCTGCCGCCATTAACTCCACACTTTTATGGTGCCGATAGGGAAGCCCGAAGAAGGTTTCACCAATGGCATATCTGCCACCTCGAATATACAAAATAAAGTGGTTAGGAATGTAGGAGATTAAAAACAGAAAATCTGCAAATATTACAGTTCTCCAAAGCAGGGAGAAAGTGCAGAGAGAGACCTCCCTTCATGTCAGGGATATTACTTTTTTTGTTTTCAAAGAACAATAGGAGTTTGTTTCTTGAAAACATAAAACTTTTCGGAGAGGGTGCAACAAACAAGACACATTTCAGGGTTTACCCCTTGGCATACACCTCAAATATTCTTCTAACTGGCTAAGGAAAGTGAAGATAAACATGTTATGCACGTTAATAAGGGTTCTAGGGCCTTTTGTATGTTTTTGTACCCACTTCTATCTTAATGCTCCCTGAGGCGTGTATTAACAAGTGCAGCTCTACAGGTCAACAGGGGCAAGCCAGGATATCAGGTACCACCACTGGCTGCCCCATATTGCCTTTCTGGCCAAGCCCAGTGAGGGATAGATGCCCTGAGACATGGAGAAAGGAACAGAAAGATGCCTCAAGGAAAGTCACTACTTAATAGC
This sequence comes from Lissotriton vulgaris, assembly GCF_964263255.1. Classification (NCBI taxonomy): domain Eukaryota; kingdom Metazoa; phylum Chordata; class Amphibia; order Caudata; family Salamandridae; genus Lissotriton; species Lissotriton vulgaris. The sequence goes on along the minus strand of NC_141698.1, from coordinate 1,067,914,361 downwards.
TCTGAGGCAACCTCATATTGTAACAAACCTAAGATCTATCTGCATGAACTTGTGTTCAACAACTACATTTCTGGAAATATTCCAATGTAAAGAGTATTGCCAACTCCATGACCACAAAACCTAGGAAGCATATATTAATGTTTTTGTAAACATGAGTCAATTTACCCTTATGCCATTGAGGAATACTACATCAGACTACCGTTCAAAATTAAATAGTGGAAAGGTCAAAAATGTAGGACCAACCCAAAATATTTGGGGCCTCATTTATGATGTAATGTGGCCTTGTAAATATGCCGGGGCACATTGCGCCACCGGAATGTCAAAAAAGTGAAGCTCCGGTGCCGCAACAGGACTCATAAATGAGGCCCTTGGTTGTCGGTTCCAAGAACTGGTGCAATGAGGAGAAGGGCACTAGTAACTCTATGGATTCATAACCACAATCCCTCTTTTGGACAGGGTATACACTCCATAGCAATCCAGAACCAGAAGTTCATTTCAATTTAACTCCCCTACTTTATAAGGAAGATGAGGAGGATGTGGAAGAGAGAAAACTTGAGAATATCCACAACCTCCAGTGAACAATGAATTTGCCCTATGTGATCCCGAGCGGAGGAGAACGTAATAAAGTCCTAAAAACCTGGCTGTTCCCCTAATTCTCCTCATGTGTCCATGCCTGTTCTCTTCATCAGCGCTGGGACGCTGACGGGCAGCCATGCGCTCTAGAAATCCTTAAACATAAACATAAACAAGTCCTAGGATTTTTACCAGTACTAAATGATGATGCCGCCCCTACCAGAATGGAACTATTAGAATTGTTTAAAATATACTTTTTCAAAGACTTAGAAGCAGAGAGGCCAGGCGATATTCATACAGGCCTGAAGATGAAATGTTAAATCTCCCCTTCTCAATGTATTCCTCCTGAAGCAGACACAAAACAGAAAGCATTGTTTACTAGGCATGGAACAACATAGGTTTCTTTTTTAGAAACCTATCGAACATGGAGCAGGCAGCAGTTCGGCAATTACCAACAATGACTCAATCCAGATAAAATAAGTAGATAACAGAGGGGCTATAGTCTTACAATACAAAAACATGTACTAGTAAGGTTTTTTGTGGCAACTTTCCCACCATAATAGCTACAAAAAAATAAGTTTATGATGCCACTGAAAGAATTTGTTTCCAAATAAAGATTCTATCTTCAGAAGGAAAGATGTTAAGACAAGAGGCAAGAATCAAACTTTCTTATTGGTGACCACCCTAGCGTGCCATATTCTGATACCCTGCTTAAGAGTCATGGAGAAAGATGCCCTTTCCTGGTACATCAATGGTCTCTTGACTTGTATCCAATCTGAAGTTGAGGCCACAATTCTTTGACCACTTTCTTAGAGATGAAGCTACTTACATACTTTCCTCTGAACCTGATACTGAAATCCTTATCTGTTTTGATGTTAATCTCTTGATACAAGCATTGCCCTTGAAGGCACCATAAGGGTCATTGAATTGTTGCTAAGAAACTGTCAATGGGACCACACGACACATGTCTATTTTGTCATCGACTGTGTAGAAATAGCTTTGAAAGAGAATGTATTTAAATTCAAAGAGAATATATATCAACAATTAAAAGGGGCTTCCATAAGCAACACACTAACAATGACTATATTACTATCTGTACAATCTGTATGTTGAATGTTTTGAAACACAGAAGATCTTAACTCGCACAAAGTACTCATTAAGTTGTGGCAGCAATGTACTGACCGCAGAATTTTGTTGCTATTTGACTGCCAACATGCATATGGACAATACTAAAGATTAAGGAGAATTTATTCACATATCAACAGGTTTGGGGGTCAAGCGTAGACAAGTAGACCCAGATTTACTGACGCTATGTACTGGGTTTGCACCACTTTTAGTGACACACACACCTGTTGCAAAATATTGGAGTTGAAATTAATATGAAACACAAATCGGGATGTGAGTTGGATAGTTTTCCAAAGTAACACAAAGTTGCGCTATATACTGCTTTGTGCTACTTTGCGTCAAGGGGGGCGTTCCGTGGGTGGTACATGGGCGTTCCCATGCAACCACCCACAGGTTTTGATGAAAGTCCCTTTCTACCCACATTGGTAGACAGGGATTTGCGCCAACCTTGTACGCATCCTTGATGAAGGCAAATGAGGAGAAATGTTTTAATTACTTTTAGTTTTTCCAAATGTTCATGTGTGCTGAATTTTACAGCACACATAAAATGGGAAAAAAATCTTAAAGCATAGTTTTTTTCACAGAAAGAGGCTTCTTCCAAAATCTATGTTTTAAAAAACGCACACACCGTTGCACTATGGAAGAAGGGTGTGTGCGTTGGTGCATGGTCGGCAAACGTGCACCAGCGCAAAGGGGCAGAAAAAGACTCTGGGGCATATTACCAACAAGTAGCGATATTTATCGCTAAGTAGGCTTAACGACGATTTTTTTTATCGCTGCCTATCGCTGGATATGTTAGCGGAGAAAACATGCTATTAGCAACGTTTTTCTCCATTGTGCTAAAATATCCAGCGATAGCAGCGAAATGCGTGAATATCGCTGAGAATACAGCGATATTCACGCATTAGCGACGAAATGCTCTTAGCCATGTTATCCACCTCCCATTGGATGACATGGCTAAGAACTGGTCTGGGCAGGTGTTAGTATTTGGAGATATTCGTGCTTAGTGCGAATATTTCCAACGCTACGCCTGCCTTGCTAATAGGTGATAGCGACGTTAGCGACTGCTTTCAGTCGCTAACTGGTTTGGTACGTGCACTTTGCATGTCATTAGCGATAAACATCGCTGACATGCAAAGTGGGCCCCAAACCGCTCGCTATCGCCTAAAAGCTGTCGCTAACATCAGTTAGCGACAGCTTGCTAATAGGGCGATAGAATTATCGCCGCTTAGAGGCCGAAAACAGCCGCTAAATAGGCGATAATTGCCTATCGCCCCCCCCTTGGTAATATGCCCCACCATTTCTTAGTTGATGTGAAGCATTTCTTCTCTCGCTCTCTCTTTGACGCGAGGCAGCGTAACAACTTTGGTGCGGCGTTGCCTTCCGTTAAAGAACAGTAAATCTGGGCCTTACTATTAAACTGCTATTATCCTATAAAGGATTTACATCATGCATAAAACTAAGACACAATAACAAAAGAGATGCTCTATTGGGCAAACGCATAAAGGAACCTATTAGTAGGATCAGTTATATTATTGCACGCACTGCTTGTGCAACCATCTCAGGAAAATAGTTAACAAACATTGGGGATTCTGAACACAGGCAAACTCAGGTATGACACGCCTTTGTTCCAACCTCCTCGTCTTTAACAGAGGGAAGAACCTCAGAGAAGATTTGGTTCACACCTGACCAAGAACAAGTAGACCATGGGCACTATCTCTAGAGATGAACCACCACCCATGTAAGAACTGCAGCGTATGAAGACTCACTGAGACAAAAAAAACAGACGTACTTCAGCTTAAACACCGCTTGGGTGTTAAGAAGACACAAAAGTTGTACAGTGACAAGGTTAAATACCTCTTTTCTCACAATGTAATGATGAGTACCAGAAAGGTGAGATTCTGCATAAGTGAACACAGGAGCAACATCCGATGAAGACGGTCCACAACCAAGAGGACCACCCATTTTTAGAGCTAGGGCACACTGAGGCCAATCTTATCTAGGATTTAACAGTTTATCACTCTTTTGAAGGAGACCATGCTTTAGTATAAAAAAAGCTCAGATGTATATAAACATGGTTACTACTTAATAAATGAAATCATCTTTATTTGATTCACACAGTGTATCATAAAAGTGTACATAATAAAATACAGTACAATAAAAATTTGCAAAAATAGGTTAAAAACAAAGATAATAAAGTACAGACACATTTTAGCATAAGGCAGTAATAATCTGCTCATCCTGCAGTGACTTTCTTTTGAAGATAACCGCCCTGAAAAATATTGCTAAAATCATACATATATACAAATTTGGATGGAGTGGTAAATGTAAAAAAGCCGACCTACATTGCTTAAAATGTAAAGATTTCATTGGAGGGGGCGTGGCCAGCAGCCGAGCATGGCGGACGTGTGCTAGGAGAGCTCCGGACTCGAGCCTCCAAAATCCTGAACTTATCTGCCTAAATTGTAATAATTGACTGCCTACGGCTGTAGTATAAGGGAGTGCGGACGGAGCGGAATGATCGGAGTCGCTCCTGACTGAAATAGATGCAACGGAACGTGGGGAGTGTTACGGCCTGGTGAAGACTGCGGAGGCCGTGTGCTGGGCAGCGGTGTAATCCTGCAGCCGCGATACCGGAGGACAGCCTCTCGGAGACAGAAGCGGTAGAGAAGGACAAAGAGGCACTTTGGCAATGCACGGCACGACGGGGTAAACCGACTAGAGATTGCAATCGCGCCGGCCCCTGTGGAAGGTCCGGTGACCGGGAGCCAGGGCACGCGTTTAGGAAAGGCCGGGGATGAGGTGAGGCCTACTCTCCCACGGTGGTGACCTCTGGGGAAGTGTGCACATTGCAAGGAGGGACTACGGTGCGCTACCCTGCTGAGTCTGGCAGACGAAGCGGGCTGTGACAGAAGACCCGACCCCTACCTGGGTGCAAAGTGTAGAGAACGAGAGATCCCCAAGATGGCGGTGACCATTTGCCTCTGATCGGGACGCCAATACTTATGTGCTGTGACCGTGGGGAGCAGCCTCCTGTGGGGGTTGTGATTGCCTGAACTGCCACCAGACGTGCACAGCATGAAATATACCCCAGCGAGGGCCAGACACTTGATGTGGGGCAGTGAGCATTAGGCGGACAGGAGAAGCTCCCCCCCACCACCCGTATCTCCTGTTGGGCGACTGGAACCGGTCTGTCAACTGAGGGGAGACGCCGGAGACACACTCGGTGAGGCCTTACGACAGCGCTGCATCTTGTGGACTGTTGGGGCCCTGATGAGGTGGGATTTATTGACCGGCGCACTCTCTGTGGGCGCTATTATCTTCAACAGTGGCATTAGCGTAGAGTTGCGCTGAACAAGGCCATTACACAAACACCTTGAGAGGAACTGTCGTCTGTTGCGGCTGGTGACTGCACAGTGGGGGACGGGAGAGTGCTGCAGTGAGGCTGTGGGGTTTGGAGAGACATCATCTGGGCGCTATACCTGTGAAGTTTGGTCCTGACAGGATCAGTCGGTCGTGGCGTCCTCGCCGGACGCCTACTGCAGCATTAAAGGAGTAAATTGCGCGGGTGGCTTGGGGCAGGATTGCAAACGTGCCCGCTCTGACCTGTGCTTTTGAGGGTCACGCTTCTTTAGTGGACAATGGGTAAAGTGGGACGCACCAAGCAGAAGATGCTAGAATCGCGGGGTACTAACCAATCCCAAGGAGAACCGGAGAGCACGGATGAGGTGCTGGGCTCGGGGTACGTACGCCCAACAATGAAATCCACTTCAGAGGATAAGCTGGACCTCATCTTACGGGAGGTACGAGACACGCGGAAGGCACTGGAGCTCCAGATATGGTCCCTATCCACAGGGCTGAACCTGCTTAGGGCAGATCATGTCAAGACAGCAGAGACGGTCAAGGAGCAAGGGATGGCATTGGCGGAACTCTTGCCCAAGCAAAAGAAAACAGATTCTGACATGAAGCAGCTACAGACTCAGGTAGCCACATTGATAGACAGAGTGGAGGATGCAGAAGGGAGGGCACGCAGGAATAATGTCCGCGTAATTGGACTGCCAGAGAGAAGCGAGGAACCGGATGCGGTGGGGTACATGGAGCAGTGGTTTAAAGATAATATGACAACAGAGGCGCTATCTGCGCAATACTGTATCGAGAGGGCCCTCAGGATACCAACGGGACGGCCGAAACCAGGCGCTACCCCGAGACCCCTTATAGTAAAGTTTCTAAACTACTGCGACAGGGATGTACTGCTTCAAAAAGCCAGAACGGCGGCGCAGATTAATTTTGAGAACGCACAAATCTCACTGTTCACGGACTACACCATGATGGTGCAAGCACAGAGAGCCTCCTTCATGGCAGTGAAAAGACGACTTCGTGATTTGCAGTTACAATATGCGCTCTTGTTCCCGGCACGCCTCAAGATCATTCACAACCAAAAATCGTACTTTTTTGAGAGCCCTGGAGATGTGAAGGATTGGTTGGAAGTAATGGAACTTACTAACGCGGAGGAAAAGGCTCTGCTCATGGAGGAGAGGGGGAAATCAGTGGCGGCTCCAACGACGAGACGCAGAGGCCGTAGATTAAGGAGGACTAACGAGAGTGTGCGAGTCACTTCGCAACAGATGCAACAGACCAAACAACAGGCGGTGTTGGCCACAGCGACCTTCACGAACGCACCGAGATCGGTGCATAAATCTTCCTCGGAAGAAGATGACACTCATGAGTCAGACTCTGAGGGCAGTGTGGCTCTATTTCCCTCAGCAACGCCGCAGCTGATTACAAACCTGTTTGGCTGATGGACCCACACAAGTATTGTAGACTCTAAGAGTTTCTTTTTACTCTGCGGCTGCGATGATCCCCTCTCCCAGGCAGCGTAGTTTCTTTTTCTCATTTACACAGGCACCAAGTATTAGCTCTCTTGTGCCGTAGTAGCTCAACCTGGCAGATGTATGACACGTAATAGAATGTACAATTAATCAAAAATTGGGGAGTAGGGTCGACGGTCCATTCATCACCCCGGTAACAGTTATTTGGTAATCAAAAAAGAAGAATGGACACTTGTTACCACTTTAACCATTGGTTAAAATTGGACACTCTCATAAACGCGGTGTTACTCGTGCGGTGTATGTTTTTCTTCCGCCCCTCACACGCGTTATGGCATTTATCATCGAGTGTGCCAATAACGTGCTGTATGCCAAGCCTCAACCCGAGGCAACCTCTGGCGTTAGTGGCAGTGTCCAGAGATAAGGGAAGGTAGGGCACCCAAAAAAAGGGAGGTTAAGAAGCTAATACTGCACCGGTGAAAGTTTTATTAAAAGGGGGGGGTGAAGTATTGCTAATAAAATAAATTACGGTATAATAGGAGATCGGGTTAATGGATCTCTTTATACCTTTTTGATAGCGTCAACATGTTTCTGCTCCATATCGCCCAGCCGGGTCTACGGAGCATTCGTCAGGACAGGTACACAATACAAACAACAATTAAATGAAAAATACTAGCACCATTTGTGTAGTAGCGATATATGTCGAATTCTCGTCTTTTCAGGAATTTGTCTGAAAAAAGAAATAATTCTGCATTTAGGAATTCAGTCTTATGGGTGCAACTCTAGCATACAAGGAATCTCTCACCATTTTGTGGAGAATAGCTTTAATTAAGTGAAAGCCAAATTTATAAAAAGGGAGGAAGGAAGAACTGGTATAGTTCTATGAGGCAAAACGTGGTACTTATGGCTTCTTTAGGAGGATTTTTAGTTAAATGCTGCAAGTAGCCTCGCATGTATGAAAAGGACTGACAAGGTGGTTAGCTCAGTGTGGGGTTCAAGGCTATGTCGGTCAACACATGCAGGGCAGAAGGATTTAGTGCAGCGTTCAGTTTTAAAACGGAACATGTGAGTCTTACAAAGCGAGGTGTGCACATGTTTGAAAACGCGGTAATCTTACCTAATGTATTTTCTGAGAGAAGCTTCAGTCAGGTGGCAACGGGACTCTCTGGTCCCAGACTGAAACGGAAAGATAGAGGGGGCCTTCAGGTAGAGTTCTTACCTCTTAATCATAAAGTGTTTGCCTGGAAGCGGCCGCCATTCTTACCAGCGTGTGGGAAGTCCCCGGCGCTTGTGCTGTCTCTGCCCCCGGATACTAGATGCCGGTTTCCTGTTGCAATTGTAGGTTGGGGCTGTAATAGAGCTAGAAGAAAGACTCTAACTCTGTTAATGCTATCAGCAGGTTCACATTAGAAAACCCCCGTCGGGTATTGGAACTACAAATCATTGTGGTTGAAAATCATATTCGTAATTATACGAAAATGCTGCAAGTTGTAATGATATTATTAACTGTTAATGATTTTCTGCCAAAAATTAGGAAAATAGAAAAATAGGGCTTATCTATTTTGTGGGGAGAGGTTATTATAGCAACACCAATTGGTGCATTATCAGGCACAGGTATTCTGAATTTTACGAGAACTGGCACCAGGGAATATTATCATTGAGCCCAAATAGATGGGTTTTCAATCGGTCTACCCATCGTTGCTCTTTTTCGAATAAAATTTGTGTGGCATTCCACGGTCTGTCTGTTAGCTTTTCAAGGACTGTCCATCTCATTTCTTCACAATCATGATTTTGGTCAACGAAGTGGGAACAAAGTTTCGTGTTGTTCTTTTTTAATCGAATATTACTTTTGTGTTCCCCTATGCGGGTCTTGACTTTTCTACAAGTCATACCGATATATTTCTTCTCACATGGGCACTGGATCATATAGACCACATGGGTCGAATTACAATTCGTATGTTGTTTTTGTGTCCAGGTGAGTGAGTCGGTAAGTTGTAGTGATTGTGTGAAGGTTGTTAATTTGCACACTTGGCAAGAGCCACAGGGATAGTGTCCTGTGACTGGTGACATTTCTAGACTTCTCAGATCAGTGGGTTTGGTTTTGGGTACGATTGGGCGAGTGTGGACAAGTAGGTCTTTTAAGTTCTTTGTCCGTTTGTTGGCAAAACGTGGCTTCGGCCAGGTTTGTTTTCCAGTACACAGAATAGACCAGTTTTTATTGATGAGTTTTTGCACATCATATGTCGCAGGACAGAAAGTTGTTACGCAAGTTACTAGATCTTGGTTGGGTTCTTTGTTATTGATTTGTAGGAGGCAATCCCTTGGCTGGTTTTTAGCTCTTTTACAACACTTTGTGATGGTTGCTGACGTGTAGTCTCTTGATTTCAGTTTTTTGCACAGTTCCTTTGATTGTATTTCATAATCCGTTTTTTTACTGCAATTTCTTTTGAGTCTTAAAAATTGGCTGTAAGGTAGATTGTCCCTGAGGGCTTTTGGGTGATAGCTTTTATAAGATAAAAGGCTGTTCTTTGCTGTAGGTTTCGTATATGTTTTTGTTTCCAGCTTTCCGTTTTCTACAAAGATCGTGAGATCTAGGAAATCCAACTGGGTTTTACTCACGGTGTAGGTGAAATTCAGCCACTTGTCCCTCTCATTTAGCCAATTCATAAAGAGTTTTAGGTCTTGGTTAGTGTGCCAGATCAATAGAATGTCATCTATATAACGTTTCCAGTATAAAATACTGGAAACGTATGGGTTAGTTTCATTGAGGACAAAGTTGTTCTCAAACTGGCTCACATAAAGACCCGCCACCGAGGGGGCAAAGGAACTGCCCATAGATGTTCCATGGGATTGGAGGTATAGGTCACCATTGTATTCGAAAAAATTCTCAGTGAGTGCTAGACGACAGCACTCCAGGACAAAGTGTCTGGGTGTCCTGTAGGTCCACTCCTCCATATATAGTTGGTCTTCTAACATTTGGAGAGTTTCCTTCTGTGGGAGGCTGGTGTATAGTTGTTCCACATCCAGTCCTACCAGTACCATAGTGTCTGGGTCGAATGTTTTATTGGATAGTTGGATGAGTAGATCCCGGGTGTCTTTAAGGTAGGTGGGTGTCTTTTGCACCATGGGTTTTAGGTACTCATCAGCGAATTTAGATAATGGTTCTAATAGAGAACCAATCCCCGAAACTATGGGGCGTCCAGGAGGGGGGACTCTGTTTTTATGAGTCTTGGGAAGAGAGTAAAAGAACGGTGTTTTTGGTTCTTTGGTTATCAAGTATTCTGCTTCTTTTTTAGAAATCCAAGAATTGATTTCAGCCTCATAGACCATTATTGAAATGGTGTTCTGGAGTCTGGGGGTAGGGTCCGTTAGTATTCGTTGGTAGAATTTTGTATCTGCCAAGAGGTTCAGACATTGTTCGTCATATACTTGTTTGCTTAGGATAACGATTCCTCCCCCTTTATCCGCAGGTTTCAAGATAATTTCTGTATTCTGCTGCAGTTCTTCCAAGGCTAGACGTTCTTTTTTAGACAGATTTTGGAAAGTGTGTTTTTTAGTTTTGTCAAGGTCGTCTATTCCTTTTAGCAATGCTTGTTCAAAGGTCTGTATTTCTACAGGAATGGCACTATTCGGTGGATTAAATTTGGATTTGTTCCGTAAGGACGTGTCTCCCTCATTCCTGTATTCTGTGCCCATGAAGAATGATTTCAATTTTAGGGTTCTACAGAACTCAGAGAGTTCGCACTTGAGTTTGAAAGTGTCTAATGGGGGGGTAGGGACAAATCCCAGGCCTTTGTTCAAGACTCTTGTTTGGTCATCTGTTAGGACTACATCGGTCAAGTTGACGATCAGTTGTTCTTGCTCGTACTCGGTTTGGCCGTTGCCATGCTCCTTGTTTGTATGTTGCGTTGCTGGTCTTGCCAATTGATGTTCTTTTTTCTTCCGCGGGATTGATTCTGGCCTCTCCCTAAAAAAGGCTGTTGAGGATGAGTGTTTTCATTTCCGGCAGTATGTTGATTTCCCATTTGTGGAGGCAATGGTTGCATACTGTGATTGTAGGGGTTCATCCAGCCTGCATATGGGGGGATGAAAGGTTGAAAGTATGGCATTTGGTTCCCCTGATAGTAAGGTCTCTGCCATCTATTGCTTCTCCTGGGTCTTTGATTCCGGTAATTGTAGCGGCCTCTTCTGGGTATGGAATCCTCGGATCCTGATTCTGAACCTTCTGAGGTGTTTCTATCTGAAGATTCGTTATCTGATCCTGCATTAGGGCCTGTGTACTCCTCTTTTGTGTATGGATGCATGCGTTCCTGGCTGAACTTCTTGAGATCTTTTGCGAGTTTTTGAAGTTTATTTTGCATGAGGTATTCATGGGTGTCATTCATTTCTTTTGTTATCTCCTCCAACCTCTTTTGATATATCGCTGGGTTGATTGCTTTTTTCAGTTCATCTTCGCATGCTTGTATCTGAATCAATAGAGCATCAGACAGTCTCTTTGCTGTTTTAACTATTAAAACCAGGTAATCTAGAGTACATTTCCAAGAAATTGATGACCAATCACGACGAAATGCTAAGTCGTGCAGAAAAATTCTAGGGGCATTATTAACCCATAGTCCTCTTGGGGCTGATTTGGACCTCAGATACTCTGTCATTATTATGCCATGAATGGCAGTACGAATTTGTTCTCTCTTCTTCTCACTAAGACTTTCCCAGTCGTCTGTTTGGGCCAGGGCTTGCGTTAAGTCTGTGTTTTGCAGTAAAGATTGGCCTGCCAATATTTCGTTGATGTCTTCTCCAGTGAAGCTCAATCCCACGTTATCCTCCATTTTGTTTATGATCTACCAGTTCTACAACAGTGGAGTTACACTATACTGAGTGTCACACTGTTGGTCAAGGACTCCCGCAGCTGTGCGCTGCTTCAGAGGCAATTAATCAAAAATTGGGGAGTAGGGTCGACGGTCCATTCATCACCCCGGTAACAGTTATTTGGTAATCAAAAAAGAAGAATGGACACTTGTTACCACTTTAACCATTGGTTAAAATTGGACACTCTCATAAACGCGGTGTTACTCGTGCGGTGTATGTTTTTCTTCCGCCCCTCACACGCGTTATGGCATTTATCATCGAGTGTGCCAATAACGTGCTGTATGCCAAGCCTCAACCCGAGGCAACCTCTGGCGTTAGTGGCAGTGTCCAGAGATAAGGGAAGGTAGGGCACCCAAAAAAAGGGAGGTTAAGAAGCTAATACTGCACCGGTGAAAGTTTTATTAAAAGGGGGGGTGAAGTATTGCTAATAAAATAAATTACGGTATAATAGGAGATCGGGTTAATGGATCTCTTTATACCTTTTTGATAGCGTCAACATGTTTCTGCTCCATATCGCCCAGCCGGGTCTACGGAGCATTCGTCAGGACAGGTACACAATACAAACAACAATTAAATGAAAAATACTAGCACCATTTGTGTAGTAGCGATATATGTCGAATTCTCGTCTTTTCAGGAATTTGTCTGAAAAAAGAAATAATTCTGCATTTAGGAATTCAGTCTTATGGGTGCAACTCTAGCATACAAGGAATCTCTCACCATTTTGTGGAGAATAGCTTTAATTAAGTGAAAGCCAAATTTATAAAAAGGGAGGAAGGAAGAACTGGTATAGTTCTATGAGGCAAAACGTGGTACTTATGGCTTCTTTAGGAGGATTTTTAGTTAAATGCTGCAAGTAGCCTCGCATGTATGAAAAGGACTGACAAGGTGGTTAGCTCAGTGTGGGGTTCAAGGCTATGTCGGTCAACACATGCAGGGCAGAAGGATTTAGTGCAGCGTTCAGTTTTAAAACGGAACATGTGAGTCTTACAAAGCGAGGTGTGCACATGTTTGAAAACGCGGTAATCTTACCTAATGTATTTTCTGAGAGAAGCTCTGCAGAGACAGCACAAGCGCCGGGAACTTCCCACACGCTGGTAAGAATGGCGGCCGCTTCCAGGCAAACACTTTATGATTAAGAGGTAAGAACTCTACCTGAAGGCCCCCTCTATCTTTCCGTTTCAGTCTGGGACCAGAGAGTCCCGTTGCCACCTGACTGAAGCTTCTCTCAGAAAATACATTAGGTAAGATTACCGCGTTTTCAAACATGTGCACACCTCGCTTTGTAAGACTCACATGTTCCGTTTTAAAACTGAACGCTGCACTAAATCCTTCTGCCCTGCATGTGTTGACCGACATAGCCTTGAACCCCACACTGAGCTAACCACCTTGTCAGACCTTTTCATACATGCGAGGCTACTTGCAGCATTTAACTAAAAATCCTCCTAAAGAAGCCATAAGTACCACGTTTTGCCTCATAGAACTATACCAGTTCTTCCTTCCTCCCTTTTTATAAATTTGGCTTTCACTTAATTAAAGCTATTCTCCACAAAATGGTGAGAGATTCCTTGTATGCTAGAGTTGCACCCATAAGACTGAATTCCTAAATGCAGAATTATTTCTTTTTTCAGACAAATTCCTGAAAAGACGAGAATTCGACATATATCGCTACTACACAAATGGTGCTAGTATTTTTCATTTAATTGTTGTTTGTATTGTGTACCTGTCCTGACGAATGCTCCGTAGACCCGGCTGGGCGATATGGAGCAGAAACATGTTGACGCTATCAAAAAGGTATAAAGAGATCCATTAACCCGATCTCCTATTATACCGTAATTTATTTTATTAGCAATACTTCACCCCCCCCTTTTAATAAAACTTTCACCGGTGCAGTATTAGCTTCTTAACCTCCCTTTTTTTGGGTGCCCTACCTTCCCTTATCTCTGGACACTGCCACTAACGCCAGAGGTTGCCTCGGGTTGAGGCTTGGCATACAGCACGTTATTGGCACACTCGATGATAAATGCCATAACGCGTGTGAGGGGCGGAAGAAAAACATACACCGCACGAGTAACACCGCGTTTATGAGAGTGTCCAATTTTAACCAATGGTTAAAGTGGTAACAAGTGTCCATTCTTCTTTTTTGATTACCAAATACGTAATAGAATGTGCAAGGCGCAGGCACAACCCCCCCTATAGCGCAAGCGCAATGTAACTTCTTTCATTTTAGTGATCTTAATGTTAATACAGTTTATAGATTACGCGAGGATCCTTAAGTGTAAGTTGGATCAGTTTATGGGAGTTTTGGTCCGATGTTTGTTTCCGATTGGACCGCGTATTGTGGAGGGAGGGCTGGGTTACGGTCTTGGATTTTCTGCTACTGCTGATCTCCGAATCTGCAGTTCTTTACTGTTCTGTCATTACGTGCTATGTTTGATGATTAAATGCATATACCGGGAAAGTATAAAATTATAACATGGAATATAAGGGGGATGGGCACGGTGCATAAACGGCACAGGATACATGCCCAGCTACAACGCCGCAAAGCGCAAATAGTTTACTTACAAGAGTCACACTTGATAGAGACCGAAGTTGCGAAGCTCAGGAAAAAATGGAGGGGACAAGTGTTTTCCACTGTATATTCTAATTAAGCTAGGGGAGCCACGATCTGGATAAGACACGGGGTACCCTTTGAAGCCCAGGAACAGAGAATCGATAAACAGGGTAGATATGTGTTTGTTAAAGGGCTCCTAGATGGCCAGCTGGTGGTGCTGGGTACTTTTTACGCCCCTAATTATGAGCAGAATCACTATTGGAGTCAACTGAGCGGAGCATTAGCGGGTTGGGAGGCCTATCCCTGGATGTTGGGAGGGGACTGTAATGTAGTACTGGATGTGTCGTTGGCTAGATCACACCCACCATTGCAGGCCACTGCTGTGTTGAGACAAACTGAGGCATTATCACACTGGATGGAGGGTTGGGATCTACAAGATGTGTGGCGAATGCGGCACCCACTTAATAGGGAATACTCATATTATTCTGTAGTACATGACCTCCACACGAGAATAGATAGGCTACTCTGTACGGGTAGGATAGCTATGCAAGTGCTGGACTCCACTTACCTTCCCAAGACCTTTTCTGACCATAACCCGTTGGAAACCGTAATTGCGTGGGGTAGGATACCCACGCCAGTCCCCACATGGCGTCTTTGGCCGCAGCACTTGGAGGATCAAGTTTTCTGTACTACTATATCCAATGCTATCGAAAATTATTTTGTGGAAAACGGCGGCACAGCCTCCAATAAACTGATAGAATGGGATGCTTTTAATGCAGTGGTGCGGGGCAGGGCCATAGGTACAACGGTAGGAGCAAGACAGGAATTGCATAAATCACTAGTAGAGGTGGAAGGGACAATGGGAACACTTGAGAAAGAGGCAATCACAGATGAGGGGAAAAGGGAGCCTCTACAGGAGGTGCGGATCCGTCATGCGGAACTGTTGGAATCTTTGAGAGTAATGGATTATGGAGCATTCACACAACGCACTCACAGTGAGGCGGACAGGGCGGGAGCCATGCTGGCTCGCATTCTACGAGATCCCCCTCCTTCTGTGGTCATACCCAGAATTATCACAGATACTGGCGACATAATCACTACTCAAGGGGGAATTAATACGGCATTACATGACTACTATGCTACATTATACAGGGCATCTGACGACCCTACTGGGCAACACACGGCGGCCTTTCTATCTGACCTAGCATACCCGACGATTCCAGAATGGATGCGTAAGGGGCTTACAGGCAGCATTACATCACAGGAGATTAGAGTGGCTATGAAGGGGTTGCCGCGCAACATAACGCCTGGTATTGATGGCTTACCAATTGAATTCTATGATACTTATGCAGAGGCGTTGGTACCCCAGTTGGTGGGTTTATATAAGAAAGTGTGGGAGAAGGGCTCTCTGCCTACTACGATGGCACAAGCACTGGTCATTGCGCTCCCAAAGCCTGGTAGGGAACACACTGATATGGTGAATTATCGACCTCTGTCGCTGTTGTCTACGGAATATAAAATATTGAGTAAGGTGCTCGCAAATAGACTGGTTCCACACTTATCAAAGCTGATACATACTGACCAAACCGTTTTTTTGCCTGCCCGAAGTAAATCTCTAAACATAAGGAAATTGCATTATTTATTGGCGGAAGCCCCGAAAAGATGTCCATATGCTGGTTGTCTCTCACTTGACTTACGACAGGCTTTTGATTCCATACAGTGGGAGTATATGTTCCAAGCACTGGGGAAATTTGGCATCCCGGAAGACTATATTAAATGGGTGAGAATATTATACGATGCCCTTACGGCGCGTACTAGGACGGGAGGATACATATCGGGAGAATACACCATACATAAAGGCACGAGACAGGGCTGCCCGTTATCCCCCCTTCTTTTTATTTTAGCCTTGGAGCCGTTGGCTATACACTTACGACGGGACTTTATGGATCTGGGGATACGTTTGGGTAATACGACTCATTTATTCTCTGCATACGCTGACGATATACTTTTGTATATATCTGACCTTCGCACCCCTCTGGTCGCATTATTTGAGGCGTTTCATAGGTTCGAGCGAATATCGGGACTGGCTTTAAACACTACTAAGACGCACGCCGTTTTCTTTACGGATGGGATGGGCACTACTGAACTGGATATTGGTGACACCACAATTCAGGTCACGCCTTCGACATTTCGCTACCTAGGCATACAAATCTATAGGAGGCATGAGGATATGTTGGAGGGTAATCTGAATAAGGCAATCAGGGCGCTGAGATCTAGTATTGCGTTCTGGACGGCGTTGCCGCTTTCTATTACAGGCAGAGCAGCTATCGCTAAAATGGTTGTGTTGCCTCGTTTGGTGTATTACTTCATGAATCTACCTTTGTTAGTGCCACAGCACACCTTTAACTTACTGAACACTCTGCTAATTGATCTTACCTGGGGTAAGGGCAGACGGCGCATTAGTCTAAAAAAACTTCAAGTTGGAACTGTGGCAGGAGGCCTAGGAGTGCCAGATTTTCGCGCTTATTATTATGCATGTCAGCTACAATGGCTGTCCTACTGGACAGCGGGTCGTAATTTACATGAAATTGATTGCACGGTTACAGACTTGGATAACGGCAAGATACACGCCTTATTACTACCGGGCAGTAGGATTACAGCGGAGATTCCTCTGCTACTGCAGACGTTACTACGATGCTGGAGAGCGGCGCTAAAATACGGGGGCATAGATATGCAGGGAATATACCATTGCTTGGGATAACGCTGGCCAGTGGGAGACTAACGAAGCGCACACTAGCACCCTGGTTGGAGGTTGGTATAAGTATGGTAGCTGATTTGTTTGCGGAGGAAACACTAATGGACCACAATACCCTAATACGACACACTGGCGCCCCGGCATCTATGTTTCTAACGCACACGGCACTGATTGGGTTTATCAAAAAGACTTGGGCCCCTCAGAGAACACCCCCCCCTGAGAATGAACTGATTAAGATGGTGTATTTTATGGGTGGCGGACGCCATTTGATCAAATGGTTGTATACTGGCATTAGTGCACACACGAGGGTTTCCTTGGAAATGTTGAAGACTCACTGGGAAACGAAAGTAGGGGAAGAATTGTCGGACAGAGAATGGGCGATAGTACTGGAACACCCTAGGAAGATCCCTCGGAATGCGAGGTTCGAATTTATACAATTGATGGTGCTGCATCGTGCTTATTTAACCCCGCATAGACTAGATAGGATGTTCCCCAAGACACAGTTAGTGGGAGCAGGTTTTATACAGATGGTATGGGACTGCCCACGACTGCGGAGATATTGGGACACGGTACGAAAAATTATAGAATCTTCCACGAAGTTAGCCATTACTGATACAGCAGTGGAATGCATCCTGGGGCTCCATACTCGGAACACTACTCACAAAGTGCAATACCGATTTGTAAATCTTGCATGTTTGTTAGCTGTTCGAAATATAACTAGGAAATGGAAATCTCGCAAACCCCCTGAAGTAAATGAATGGCATGCGGAATTATTACGATGGGGTGGAGCGGAAAGTGCGGCACTGCGCAGAGAAGAAATTAGAGGCCTTCGTAAGACCCCGATCTCACTTGAATGGGGGGTTCTGTTGGAAGGGATGCGTATGCAAGACTTGGATTTGATGTCTTAAGACAAGATATTGTGTGTTGGGGACTCGACCACTAGATCTGTTGTAGAATATAGATGCGGCAAAAGGCGTAGTTGGCTGTTTGGACTGGATGCCACTAGGGCACTGCCCACCCATTAGATGTAACAGCAGTGTGGGCGTTAATTGGACACAGACCTTACCCCTTTAGGGTGGGGGGTGGGGGGATTTAGGTTTTATTTTTCTTCTTTAACATTTTAGTGTGAATACTACACTTTATTCAATGGCTGAATGTACCTGCAATGTGTGAAGTATAATGTACAGTATTAGACTGCGTAATCGTATGTCCCTGACTATAAGATGACAGATTTGAAGTGCATTTTTTTGATGGTTGTGCTAATAGTGGGACTACTATGTAAGAATTGTAACCAGAATACTGTGGAATGGATGTACGGTAAATTCAATAAAATATGTTTTAAAAAAAAATGTAAAGATTTCATTAGCGGCTTGATAAAAGAATTTCTCAAGTCTGTATAAAATTTACAAAAAACAATATATGCATAGTTAATTGTTTGGAAGTCTTATCACATTGACAATACATTAGTTTGCGTGACCAGTTATTAATATTCGGAAAGCTTGTCAGGTGGTGGAAAAAATCAAGCCTAAAACGTGTCAGAACAAACCTATGCTGAGCATCAAGAATGTTAACTAAATAAGGTTGCATAGAAAAGGTGGTCAAAGTCATTTGGTAATGGGAAACAGTAGGTTTAATCAATTAAACAGACAACCTCAGTTCCTCAAGTAAATTTAGACATTTTTGCTTTAATGATTTCCTCGTGATGTTACTCAAGGTTTCTGGATGATCATAGTATTCGGGTGGCTAATGTCTGACATAAATTGCTTGATGAACTTTAACCATGGGATGTTTTGGGCAAACTCCAAGCCACAACAGTCCTTTACAATGACACGATTAAGTTCCATATAGTCTTATGTCCAAATCTTATGCCAGAGAACCACCAGCTGAACCTTTATCAGATCTGCTAGGTATGTTGCACCCAACTCAGAATGGCACACAAAATTAGAACAGCATTTTGGGAAAAGCAAGAAGGTTTTAAAAAAAAGGCATTTTCTGGCAGCTGTTGCATTTGACTTGTGAGAGACACCTAGTAACGACTAGTGGAACTGCAGCTTGATGTAATAATTTCAATGCTTTTGCATTTGACTTGTGAGGGACACCTAGCAACCACTAGTTGCACTGCAGCTCTTCGTAGAATTATTTTGATATTGGATACTATAATATTCCCTGCCCACTGCTAATCTCGTCCCATAATGCTTTGCAGGTCCTTTATTTGGGATTGTATTTTTGCCCATAGCATGGGCGAATTTTGCGGATCTCGCGTTCGCGAATTTTGCGGATTTGCGGATTCGCAATCCGCGAAATCCGCGAATTCCCGTGAATTTGCGGATTTTTTTTTTTTTGTGTTCGCCCGTGTTTCTGCCAGTTCGCGAGGGTTTTGTACACTTTCGCAAATTGCGAACTTACCTGTCGGGTCGCAAGTTTCGCGAACTTGTTGTTTCTACGTGTCCAGCCTGTTTGGGACACTCTTCTTCATCACTGCCACTCTCTGTCACCACTGCCACTCTCTGACTACTCATGCCACCCTCTGGCCCACCCATGCCACCCTCTGTTTCATCACCACACCCTCTGGTTGTCCAGTGTACATTATTTTCGGCAAAGCAAAGCACACCTTCCCTGCCTCAAGTGACCTGAATTAATTTGGGGCTGATTAATGTGTCACAGAATATTTTTTTAGCTGGCACCTGCTTCCTTAGTGCGCCCTGATTAGTGATCTTTTGCACTTGCTAAGTGCTTTCATTGTTGCAAAATTAGTTACAACACCTGCCCTGCCCCAACTGACAATAATGAATTAGGGGCTGATTAATGGATTTTAACTTCCAGCCTGGCTCCTGCTTGTCTCCCTTAGCTGTAATTCAGGACCTTTGTGGCATATGTGTAACTATTCTGAGGTTCAGAGCAGGGTCACATAATAGTTTCAACTGGCAACTGAACTCTGGAGGGGCCCCTCAGGAAGCACTACAGGAAATGGCTACTAATGATGAGCCTGAACTTTTGAACCTGGTAAGTAGTTACTTTCAGTTTTGCTAAGATCGTATTTCTGCAATTTTGCACTTATTCGCGGGGCGCGAACTCACGCGAACTCACGCGAACAGTGCGAGCAGTGCGAGCAAAATCCGCTGCTCGCGGATTTGCGGATTTTGCGGGAGATTCGCAAATCTCGCGGATTGCGGATTTCCCGAAAATCCACAAAATCGGCGAGCGGAACGGATTTTCCGCCCATGCCTGGGGGTGGTCCTGAGAGGATGGGACCACCACTGAATCATTCAGCAAGATTATTTTGTATTTATTTCTATTAATAAAGTTTTATATAGTGCGAACAAGATCCCGAGGGATAACAGAGCACTTTACAATATGATGGGAGGAAGGAAAAAAGCAATATCTATAACAATATCCATAAGAAGAAGTGGGAGAAAAAAAATACAGTGCAAGAGACAACTAGGAGGGTAATAAAATAAAACCAAAAATATCAACAAAGGGAGTGAAGAGGTGGTGCAACAAGGCACCGCGGTGGGCTAATCCTCCTCTTATGAACGTCTAAATAATCAACAAAGACCACCTGAAACAGACATACAATACATATTCCGATGGTGTTGGAATACACTCAGTGTGTTAAAATACCCCTCACACACCAAAAGGGCCCTTGGTGTCATGCTTCATCATCGGGGTCTTCCCGCCCCCGCTGCGGGACGGGGCAGTGCTGCGACAAGCGGCTACGCCGGAGCACCTTTTAATTGTGAGTACTATGTGAGTGATAATGGAGTGAGTGTCAGTGAGGTCAGAAGTGATGAACAGTGAAATTAAAGTTAAAAAATACCTGGCCTGGTGTTTAGAAAAAATTATTTAATAGGCACTGGCTGGTATCGTTAAAAGGGGTGAGGCGGAGTGCAAGATCGGGTTACTAGTCTTGCTCTCCTGTGTTGACCCACACAGGAGAGCAAGACTAGTAACCCGATCTTGCACTCCGCCTCACCCCTTTTAACGATACCAGCCAGTGCCTATTAAATAATTTTTTCTAAACACCAGGCCAGGTATTTTTTAACTTTAATTTCACTGTTCATCACTTCTGACCTCACTGACACTCACTCCATTATCACTCACATAGTACTCACAATTAAAAGGTGCTCCGGCGTAGCCGCTTGTCGCAGCACTGCCCCGTCCCGCAGCGGGGGCGGGAAGACCCCGATGATGAAGCATGACACCAAGGGCCCTTTTGGTGTGTGAGGGGTATTTTAACACACTGAGTGTATTCCAACACCATCGGAATATGTATTGTATGTCTGTTTCAGGTGGTCTTTGTTGGGTAATAAAATAAACAGGTGTAGGCGGACAGCAAGGGTGAGACACAGTGTACAATAAGGGGGAGCTGTATCAAATGCAAGAACAAAGGCAGCAGGAGCAATGTCAACGGGCTCGTGAGTCTAAGCCTATTAGGGTATGAATTTGTTCATTAGGAATCTTTTGGCTTTCACTTTGAACGCCATCGATGAGGAGATTCTGCGAACTTCCAGGTGGAAGAGAGTTCCAAATCTTAGTGGCAGCTCCGGAGAAGGCTCGGTGACAACTTCTCTTTTTATTAAGGATGAGTGGTTTCAGGAGGAGGGTAGAGGCGCTTCTTGAAGCTCTTACGCCACAGGATTGTTTAAGTTTTTTGAGCAAGGTGCGTTGGAGTGTTAAAGTACAGGGCTGTGTGTGTAAGAACAGCAATCTTTAATTGAATTTGTACTTCGAAGGGCAACCAATTGAGGGATTTTAGGACTGGGGATATATGATCTTTTCGCTTGGTAACCAGCCCAGCAGCCGCATTAAGTGAAGCCCTTAGTGGAGCCAGGGCGTATTTGGAAAGGCCACAGAGGGTAGCACTGCTGTAGTCTAACCTCGGCAAGACAAGTGCTTGAACCACTTGCTTGAAATCATTTAGAGGAAGGAAAGGTTTGATATTTCTGAGTGATCTCATCAAGTGGTTAGCTCCTTTGCATACATTGCTGATACGACCTTTCATGTTCAAGTGCTTGTCCATGGTGATACCGAGAGACGTGCTCTTTGTTTTCAAGGCATCTGCTTGGTTCTCTCCCTAGGTGAGGGAGGACCCCAAAATCATCACCTCTCTCACTGCTAGCCAAATTTTCATTTTCACTTTTGTGAAATTACTATATGCATTTTAGCATGTAAAGACAGAGATATTTGATATTTTACCAAAAGTATATGAGTTCTCTGTTTTAATAAGTGGGAGTCTGACTGAGCGAAGTTGTGGAATTCACTGAGTTTTTGTTCAACTTTGTGAGATTCTGCATAGTAATTCTCCGCCAACTAAGCCCACCCTTAGGCAGATCCATACATGTGTTACCAAGAGTGCTACCCTAACTATTAATTTACAAGTTAAACAAAAAAGGGGCAAGTACGCACCCTCGTCAAACCCCTTTTTGAATACTAAAAGGTCATGTACACTGACCTTTCAGACCAAAACAGATCCTTGCAGTGCTAGCTGAGTATAGACATCTGAGAAAGTTGACTATACGTACACCCATTGAAATCATAACAGACCAAAGTTTATAGTGAACTACGAAGGCGGAGGATAGATCAACAAAATCTATAAACAAACGACCATGCTTAATATATACGTATTTGCCTATCGACACATTCAAATTGATGGCTTGCTCAGTGGTCCCAATTCCTGGTCAAAATCCATATTGTAAATCCGAGACGATATTATTACAATCCGCCCACTCTTGTAGTCTACATAAAAGCATACAACCAACCACTTTAACTAATGAGTCTAACAACGAAATGGGTCTGTAGTGCACAGGGGAATTTTGGTCACCCTTCTTAAATATTGGCACAATATGGGACTCCGACCAAGAATATGATAATCCAACACTTTGACAGGATCTAAGGACAAGAGTCAGGAGGGGGCCCCAAAAATTAATATTAGCCTTAAAGTAATCAATCTGAATTCCATCTGGGCCCGGTGCTTTGCCTCCTTTACTCAACCTTAGACCCAAATTGACCTCTTCCAGAGTGAAATTGAGGTCAAAGTATTGTGGGGGAATGTGGACATAGAGGAATTGGCCACAAGCACTAATCTAGGATTGTTACTGCCACATGCTGTTGTATTGGCGTATAATGTGGAGAAATGTGCTAACCAACTGCGACCTCAAGTCTGGGCTTGTCATCATCACTAAAGAAGGGAAAGTTTATAACGCACCAAAATGCTGTGTTATCATTATTACGGCTAGCCTCCTGCAATTTTTCCCAGGCCTCCTCTTACAGATCCCTTTTTCGATGTTTTAGGGCAAGCCTGTACGCCCATCTCCAATGTAGTAGTTCAGAGATGTTCCTGGGTAAGGTATATAAGGCCCTTTTCAGATTTTTATGAGCGTGAGGCATGATCAAACCAGCCCTTCGTTTTTACAGCTCTTCTCTTCCGAAGGGAAGAAAGCCCTACTTTGATTTCCTTAGTAATTAGATTGAATGCCTCTATGACCGTAGTAGCTGCACTACTTAATATACATTTCAAGATCAGGGGGGTCTTAAATAACCTTTATGATGGTGACCAAATGGAAGCTAATGCAGGAATGTGCATCACAAAAAAAACTGCACGCATGTGTAGAGTTTTCTTTAGTCGTCAAGTGGGCTCGAATAGCCTTACATGTTGTATCATGCATGCACGGCACAACCCATGCATTGCTCAATATCTCTTTATATGCATTTCTCTGCAGCAATGTGACCAGCTAGTTATAGTAGCCTAAAGGGCTGTGTGAATGCTCAACTACCACTTATATCAATGGAGGTCACAAAATGGAATGCAGGCGGAAACTTATGTGTATGCATGACAAAAGAGAAAGAATTGTCTTTTTGGAGCTATGGTTCCAATTAATTGGGGTGATTCCCATGTACCCTCCCTGACCACTAGAGCAGTTGAAGACGAGTACTTGAGCCACAGTAATGCCAATGTGCGTCCTTCGATGCAGGTTCCTCCTCGGATCTTATGAGCGATGTCTACTGTGCACCAGATCAATAGGTAGTACCTGGTTTACCATCATTTCTATGAACAATGGCGCGTCTTTGATACACCTACATGTAGCTAAACAGTGTAATGCTCCCCAGAAATCCTACACTAATCATTGACCACCCGATGACACTTCACTTAACTCTACATCTAACCCAAACCCCTTTCATCATTCCTTAACTTACCTATTTGTAACCCTCACTGTCACCCTAAAACTATCTGCTATCCTTGTGCTAACCCCAAAACTATGCCCACGTTTTACTCATTCTGTAACACTAACCCCAGTCATAACAAGTTACAACAGAAATAACCCACTGAACTCAATACTATCGAAAAGTCAGTGCAAGGATTTACCTGCATTGTTCTTCATTTTGATTTTTCGTTGGGTGAGCAGAGGTATTCTAGGTAATCGTCTTCTCTGTTCTGGGTTTGTGCTATAATAACTCATCTTTGGACAGGTCCTGAATGGGAGTAGCCAGAAAATTAAAATAGCCCCCACTTTGAACCAAAGTTCTTATGGCACCAAGCAAATGAAACTAGACATTATGGCCCTCTCCAGAATAGCTCTCTATTATCCCTTTCCATCCAGGCATCTATTCACTCATCCTTTCTTCCTTCCATTCATCTGCTGATTTTCACAACCAGGGGTGTAGCTAGAACTTGTGGCGCCCGGGGCTATCCCTCAGATTGCCGCCCCCGGGGTGGGGTGGGGGCGGGGGGGAGGGGAGATGGGAAAAAGGACGGCGAGAACTAGAAAGAGGTCCAAGAGACACGTAGTATCGCCGCTAATAGTTACCTCGATCATGCAAGTTACATGCACATACATGACACGGTCCAAGGCTACACAGTTGAATACACCGGTGACCGGCAGTACAAAGGAGAACACACAGACTGCATGATCTATCTGGGGACTCAGAAAAACCACATGTAACATCCATCAGAGAGCTGCATGAACAATTACCTGGTAATCCCCTCAGCACAATGCAAACATGCACATACATGACACTGTTCAGGGATCCATCATCTACAGCTGACATTAAATGACCAAACATCATGGTCCCCACATTAAACCAGTGGGGACACGCACAAACGTGATGTCCTCTGGGGACCCAAAACCAACTTAACAGTGTTGAAGCCTGTGATTCTTTATCTTTCAAAAACAGCAAATTAATTATTCACAGGGAATGACTCCCTGTGCGCCCTTAGATGTAAACTCAGTACAAAGGGGTTAGTAAGCTCCACAACCTTGCCAACACGGGCCCTGAGATTCATAGCTTTAAAACTCGAGCCACTGTAGTGGTGTACGTTACTACAGGTAGCAGCACAATTAACACAGTTTAATTATAGGCTGTCCTAGAGGTTGCCAAATACCTATGTTTAAAGTATTTAATATAATTCAGTTGTTTGAGGAAATAGTAAACAAGTGTTTTCACGGATGCGCGCGCATGCACACACTCACTATATATGCACACATTCACTATTCATATACACACAACAGCATAGACCTATCAGAAGATACTGATAAGCAGGAAGTGTAGCCATACTGTCTTGCGAGAGGTCGGGTAACTTGTCTTAAGACAAAAACACTTCATTGTGCATTGGAGTCGTACCACTTGTTCTAGAAGCTTCTATAAGTTCATGCATCTGCACAATAGCATCCTGGCAGTAGCCTGGAGCTTTTAGTTCTGATATGTGAAATCACACTCTTAATGTTGCAATGTCATTTGATATTCAGGAGTCCAGGTGACCACCATTGATGCTTTTTTTCTTATATATTCTCTAATAAGTGCTAGACTACCCCTTCTCTAAGCACATTCTGATTAGATGACGGTATGATATGACTCATGCAGGTGAAGACAGGTCTGTGAGGCTCGTCTGACTTTCAAATGCTTGGATTGTTAATGTAGTGTTTCAGGAAAAGAATTTCAGAAGGAGTCGACCTTAACATAATTATCCGTTTAAGCGTCTCAGAACTGAAGGTAGGAGGTGATGTGTGCATGGTGGACTGGGATCTACGCGCAAGCAGGGTTCTCCAAAGTTGGTCTTGGAGGGCCGGATCCATGTCAGATTTTGAGTATATCCCCCTTTAGATTTATTTATTATTTTACTGAGTTTTATATAGCGTGAACTTGACCCGAATCAGGTATCAGAGCGCTTTACATAGCACCAATTGCATTACACTTTTTGTTAGGCATGGCGAGATTAAGTGATTTGCCCAGAATCACAGGATATTCAGCGTCGTTGACGAGACTCGAACTCAGTTCCCCAGATTCGAGACGACCGCCCTTGCCGTTTGGGCAACTCCTCTCCCCTCCTTTACCCCCTAGATAAATGTATTCATCTAAAAAATCTGGCATGGATCCGGCCCTCCAGGACCGATTTTGGAGAACAAGATGCATAGAACTGGCATGTTAAGTGCCTTATGTATTTGGCAGAGCAGCTTGTTACTGAACCGACCGCCTATGAATAGGTAGCTTAATCGAGGAATGCCAACACAGGCTAAAACAATCACTGCTCTTCTAATTCCACAAAATAAGGGTTGTGCAGTTTAAAATACCGGTAGTCTGTCAATCACAATTCAGTAATCTGAGATAGGCTGCAAAGTTTCTAAGGCTCACATTTACGTGTGATGCAGCCTCTGGAATTTATAACATATTATTACCCTACTCAAAGGTGATGTATCATCCAAGTTAAAAGATGCATATAAATTGCCATTTGAAATCTACTGGGAAAAATTGCAGCAATCTTCAAAGTATAATCCAAGATTCCTTATTTCTGAGACAGGGGGAGGGGGGATACCAAACCGAATGTGCCAGAAACTAAATTCCCATCGCAGAGTATTAGGCTCGAAGAAACTGTCTTCAAACATTCAAACTATATACATAACATCAGTTCATTCAAAGTAAATTTTTTGTGTGTAAATCTTAAAACTAGCAATATACACTTTAACATTAAAACGGACCAACTAAAAAAAAACAATAAAGAGTCACACAGATACAATAAAATCTCTTCAGATTTATGTGAAATACTTGTCCACTTATTTATTTTTATAGGAAATTTTTGGCTTGAGGTTATGTAGTGTTGACAATAAAATAAAAAGTGCATTGACGTGTGACTAGTTGACCTGTCTTTTCAATATTATAATAGCATAGCAGAGCACTAATATTATTGCAAATAATCTTCGGTACCCCCACCCATTTTTCATATTTGAGGTACTGTTTTGGATGGTGTTGAAAAATATAAACATTTTATCTGCAAAATAAATGAAAAGAAAACGTTATGTAAAACAATCTGTTTAATAATTATTCAAGGTCATCAGAGCAAGACTCACTGTACAATGGAGCGACCTCTATCAGGAGGCCCTGGGCCAGAGCCCAGTGTGCACATGCCTTAAAACGTTTCTGGAATGTTTAATCTCTTGCATAGGGATTTATCTAATAACGTCTATGTTTTAAGTGAAAGGGGCAGTATAATAAAACATATTTTCCTCTAACCTGAGCGGATAGACCCAACTAGCCCTTTTGCCTTCGTATAACCTAACCGAAAGAATGTAAGAAGAAGTGGCGAGGAGATGTGGCCTAACTGCCAGAGCTACTGACTATGGAACTAGGGCACCGGGTTTCGAGCACCAGTGTGAGCTTAATGTCCTTTGATTTGTGTCAAATCATCTAATCTCCCCATGCCTCAAAACTAAAAAAAAAAAATAACCTGGCCTTATGTAATGTGCTCTGGTGCTTGTGTACAGGGCTCCAATGCACTTGGGCTGAGTCTGTGCAAAATAAAAAAAAACTGCATAAGTTTCAAACATAACACATGCTCACGAGCCAGAACCATCCTTACCAGGTTTAGGTCTCTTGGCAGCATCGTTTTAAAAATCACACTACTTGTACCAAGCTGCAATCTGCAGATGTCATTAATAATCTCAGAAAGTGTGAGTTCTCAACACCAGTCACCAAACCTGATGCACGAGGGTGGTACAGCAATTGGGCTTGCACTGATGTTAATCATACCACGACTAAGGAAAATATTTCAAATGTTGACTAACCAAGGAAGGTTGGAGGCTTGATCACCGGACAGAAGGTCTTTGAGGCTTTTCTGAAATGCTTTTGCAGCAGGAATTGACCACAGCCGAATACAATATAAAGCAGGCAAAAGAGTAGCATTCTTCTTCACACAGTTCACCCCTAATGTTAAAAGTCCATTTAAAGGAGTTACTTTTTGGTAATCAGCAATTTCGCTTAAGAAAGATGTTCCGTGGTTTGGTCATTTGTTTCGCTGCGGCATGACCCACAATTCTGCCCCATACAATGCCCAGAAACTCCCGACTTTCACCGTATAATATGCACAATAAATTACCGGATATTGGCAAGTCATTTTTAGGGCTCGCCTGCTGTGCGCATGCGCACAGCTGGCAAGCTCTATAGAGGTTTAAACAGCGTTTAACTAAGCACGATTCCGCTGGCGATTCCACAGAGTGCATGTGCTTTTTAAGGTCATTGCGCAAGCGCAAGCCCTAAAAAGCGCGTGCACAATGCCACCAGCCGCCTGCCTCGCATTATCACATCAAAGGCAGCCCAGCCCCCTCCCACAAGCTTCTCAGCGTGCGCTCATCCCCTAATTATTCACGGCCGGCCGTCCGTACTTTCAGTTTCACGGCCGCCGGCCGTGTCTCCTTTCATGCATCTACTTTGGTTTGTTAGTGTATGCCTTAAATGCGTACCTGCCTGAATGCCTTTCTCGTTTTAATACCGGTGTCCCTCAGTTCTCTCAGCACGTTTTGGTGTCAGTATTTATCTCAGGCTTTGCTATCAATTATTTTTTTCAACATCTGTTGTGCCTATCTAAAGCAATCTCTCCCGTCACTGTTTCTTTACGTGTCTAATTATCTCTTCCTCTGGCTGTACTTCATGGTGTGTTCTGATTAGTAGTTGTAAGTATCTGTTTATATGTGTGTGTGTGTGCTTCAGTCTGTCTTTTGGTCTGCCAGTTCTGTCCGTATGTTTTAAGCTCTCTTACTGTGTCTGCTGTTAAGCTGACCTTTGGTCTTTCCTTGTAGGTTTATTATTGCTTCAGTGGATAAGAGTATTTATTCTAAGGACTGTCTGTCGTGATTGCCAGTCTGTCCGCTGCTGTCTAGGACTGTGCAGCTGTCCTGCACTCACCCTGACTGGCTACCAGCCAGTCATCTCATTTGAGGTATTGTCTGCTGTCTTCCCCTCAGAGATCCCCCATGTCTGCTGCTCGTACAGACCGCACGTCCGCTGCCTTCAGTGGCTGCCTGTCTTTCTTCTGCCGGCATCAAGGCCATCTGCATCCCTTTGGTCTGCACTCCAAGGCTGCCTGCCCCCCTCGGCTCTCCAGAGAAGTCTTTGTCTGCACTCTTGTCTTCATGTCTGGTGTCTCTCTGCGTGTACTGTTCTACTTTCCTCTGCTCTCCATGACTGTCTCTCTGCCGGCCCTCTGCTTGTTATGCCTGTGTCTCTGTCTGATCTCAGTGCCCGTCTGTCTGAGTGCACTATGCTCACCAGGGCTGCCTCTCTCTGTCTGTCCTCTTCCTCTCCGTGACTGTCTGTTTGAGTGCCCTGTGCTCTCCAGGGCTGTCTCTCTTTCTGACTTCTGCTCTTCATCTCTGACTTTCTCTGCCTGTACTCTCACTCATTGCCCGTCTGTCTGAGTGCCCTCTACTCTCCAGTACTGTCTCTCTATCTTCGCTCTGCTCCTCGTGTCTACCTGTCTCTTTGTTTGTCCCCTTCCTCGCCTCTCATAACAGTCTGTCTGACTGCCTTCTGCTCTCCGGGGCTGTCTCTGTTTTCCCTCTGCTCTTCATGTATGGCTGTCTCTTTGTCTCATTTCTCTCCACTCAGTGACCACCTGTCCCAGTGCCCTCTGCTCTCCAATATCTGTCTGTCCTCTGATGTTCATATCTGGCTGTCTCTTTCCCTGCTCTGTCCTCTCAGTGGCCGTCTGTCTGAGTGTCCTCTGCTTTCAAGGGCATTCTCTCTGTCTGCCATCTGCTCCTCATATCTGGCTGTCTCTCTGCCTGTCCTCTTCCTCAGTGACCGTCTGTCTGAATGCCCTCTCCTCTCCTGTTTGCCTTCTGCTATTCATGTCTGGCTGTCACTTTGTCTGCTCTATTTCTCTTCTCTCAGTGACAGTCTATCTGAGTGCCCCCTCCTCTCCAGGACTGTCTCTCTGTTTGCTCTCTGCTTTTCGTGCCTGGCTGTCTCATTGTCTGTCCTCTTTCTCTTCTCTCAGCGGGCGTCTGCCTGCCTGTCTTCTGCTCTCTATCGTCGCCGTCGCTTCTCTGTCTCTCGACAGCTTGACAGGGCCTACTCATTGACACTGTCCAGGCCTTTAAGTGGGCCGGGTCTCAAGGGGTCTGAGCACCGGCAGCCTCGAAACGGGTCTCTATCGGGCTCTGTTTTGAGCCCTGACACAGGCAGCCCGTTTTTTCTCCCGGACTGCAATGACCGCTGTTTGCTGTCACTGCAGTCCGGAAAAAAGTGCCATGGCTCAAAACAAAGCCCGATAGAGACCGTTTCGAAACAGCACCAGGCACAAGGATGTGCGCTGCTCACACTTTACTACTTCTCAGTAGTAGAGAAGTTACAACATGACGTCATGCCAGGGGAGCGTTGTGGGGGAAGGGAAATCCTTTAAGAGTCATTTTCTTTCTGGATTTCCCTTCTCTTTCTGAAACTCAGGAGCAGCAACATTGTGGGAGGGTCACCAAGGATTTAATTGGAAGCTTTGTCAATATTATATAAAAGTTATACTTGCAGCTTATTTATCTTCTGCAAGTAATAACCATTGACAAAGCCAATATTACTTACTTATTGTAGGTATGATGTTACTTGTATCAAATATCTGGATGCAATGACGGAAACAGCAAATTACAAGTCGGGCAGCACACTATGCTAAGCACAGATTTTTTGCGTGATTTAAAGCCACGCCCCTAATTATATTGGCCACGCCCTTTTGAGAGACCCCCAGTTTTTTCATTCCACTTAAAGCCCTGACACTGTCCCATCATTCACCGTTCCCCTACCACCCAGCTCCACTGATGCACCCTCCACACAGCTCCACTGATGCACCCACCACACAGCTCCACTGATGCACCCACCACACAGCTCCACCGACACAGCTCCACCGATGCACCCACCACACAGCTCCACCGAGGCACCCACCATACAGCTCCACCGAGGCACCCACCACACAGCTCCACCGAGGCACCGACCACACAGCTCCACCGAGGCACCCACCACACAGCTCCACCGAGGCACCCACCACACAGCTCCACCGAGGCACCCACCACACAGCTCCACTGAGGCACCCACCACACAGCTCCACCGAGGCACCCACCACACAGCTCCACCGATGCACCCACCACACAGCTCCACAGATGCACCCACCACACAGCTCCACCGATGCACCCACCACACAGCTCCACCGATGCACCCACCACACAGCTCCACCGAGGCACCCACCACACAGCTCCACCGAGGCACCCAGCACACAGCTCCACCGAGGCACCCACCACACAGCTCCACCAAGGCACCCACCACACAGCTCCACCGAGGCAGTCACCACACAGCTCCACCGAGGCACCCACCACACAGCTCCACCGATGCACCCACCACACAGCTCCACCGAGGCACCCACCATACAGCTCCACCGAGGCACCCACCACACAGCTCCACCGAGGCACCCACCACACAGCTCCACCGAGGCACCCACCACACAGCTCCACCGAGGTAGTCACCACACAGCTCCACCGAGGCACCCACCACACAGCTCCACCGAGGCACCCACCACACAGCTCCACCGAGGCACCCACCACACAGCTCCACCGATGCACCCACCACACAGCTCCACCGATGCACCCACCACACAGCTCCACCGATGTACCCACCACACAGCTCCACCAATGCACCCACCACACAGCTCCACCGATGCACCCACCACACAGCTCCACCGATGCACCCACCACACAGCTCCACCGATGCACCCACCACACAGCTCCACCGATGCAGCCACCACACAGCTCCACCGATGCAGCCACCACACAGCTCCACCGATGCAGCCACCACACAGCTCCACCGATGCAGCCACCACACAGCTCCACCAATGCACCCACCACACAGCTCCACCAATGCTCCAACTAAGCTCCACCAATGCACCCACCACACAGCTCCATCAATGCACCGACTAAGCTCCACCGATGCACACACCACTCAGCGGAACCACAGCAGCACTCAGCACCACCACAGCATCACTCAGCGCAACCACAGCATCACTCAGCGCAACCACAGCATCACTCAGCGCAACCACAGCATCACTCAGCGCAACCACAGCATCACTGGTTCAAATATGTTCTTTCAATGTTTCAAGCTGTTTTCAAGCTTTCATGCTTTATTACAAATCACAAAAAGATGTTAATATTTCACTTTTGTTCTTTGATTTTCGTCACAATAAAAAACTAACATAATCTTCACAAAATTATTTACAAAAGTTTAAGCTATTGCCATTACAAATTAAATAAATTATTTAAGTATTAATTATTTTTAAAAATTAAAAGGCATTGTTATTTGTAATATCAATACATCTAAGTCACGTAAATACAAAACATGTTGCATTACAAATGCTATAGGTGTTTGCGAAAGTTATATCTATTGGCATTGTAAATGACAAAGCTAATAATTTAGCTAGTTTAAAAAATAACACATAAATACAAAAAAAATTCATTTATAAGACCAATAGCTCAAACTTTCCTAATGCGAGCCCTATTGCATTTCCAATGCTTGTTAATAAAGAACCTGTCCAAAACAGATAGCTCCCCGAGTAAATCAGGCTGCCGTGGTAAACGTTAAATGGACTCAGTATTGAATTTCTGTCTTAATGATGTGGAATGAGAGAATGTTTCATATGACATTGGTTTTAACAGCATAAACTCAGGAGCTTGAAGCAGAAAGTGAGCAATACGTATACATTAGGAGAGCTCTTTGTTAACGTGGTTTGGGGAAAATAACAACTGCAGCTCAGTCAACAAACACAGGCTTGTGGCAGCGACCTCCCATGCCCCCCACCTCCGTCCCACACTTTTAGGGACCCACCGAGCAGAGAGAAAGTCCCATGTGTGCAACACTCTTCCTACTTACTGCATGCAGAGGAATTCTGAACCGCTTTCCCTTTCTGTACAAAACCCCGGCGCTGCTTCCTGTCACCGATAGTCTGTACACCACCAAATGAACATCAGCAGCCGGCTCTGTACGTCATAGGCCTATGCTAGGTGATGGTGGTGGTGGGATGGCTGGCTTGCGTGCATGTGTGCGCTGCACGCTGCTGCAGGCAGCAGTTGCAACCTGCAGGTGGTGGTGCACTAGCACTTAAAACGCCGCGCGCGCGGGACTGGTGGCCCGTAGCGGCGGCCATTATCATTTATTTGGGGACACTGACACTACTGTAATGAGTGTCATGAGTGTCCCCAAATAAATTATAAAGGCCGGCGCAACGGGCCACCAGTGTCCGTGGCTGACGCCCCAAAAATAGTGCTGCCTGGGGCGGACCGCCCCCACCGGCCCCCACCCCAGCTACGCCAGTGTTCACAACTTCAACTTTACATTCTGTCATCCATTCATTCTTTCATCTATCATGCAGCCGTTACCATTCCATCTGTCCACACATCCAAATCCAAACCTATCCATCAATGTCTAAACCTATCCATCAATCCATACATCCACCCTTTCACTCAGTCATCTCCAGCCACGGCCCATGTAAGGCGTTCCTCCGGGCGGTGACGTCAGGCGGGGGAGGTGCAGGGTGAGGAATTGTAAAATGCAGGATACGGACGATTTCAGGTAAGTACCGGGAAAAAAAACAAATTTCGTTGCGCGTGCTGCATCGCCAAATGTGATGCAGCACGTGCAACAAAATGCTAAAGTTGGGAGTTCACAATGCCACAACTTTATCCTTGCACTCATTCATCCATACATCCATCCTTTCACTCATTAATCCACCCATCCTTCCGCTCATCCATCCATCCTTTCACTCCAGTCATCCATCCTTTCTCATCATCCACCCATCCAGCCTTTCACATATCTATCCATCTTTTCATCCATCCGTCCTTTCAATAATTCATTCATCCTGTCACACCTTCATTCACCCATCTATCTACTTATCCACCCTTTCACTCACACACCCAACCATCCGTCCTTTCGCTCCCTCAACCACCCACCCACACTTTCACCTTATTTGTGAGTCTTTGTTTGCCGAATTGCAGACAGAAGAGGGCCCATCAAGTACTCCACACCTGCTCTTGCTGCTAAAGCGGGGGGTTGGTGACACCCCTTGGCCCATGATTTCACGGGCATAGAAAGCTGGTCGGTCTTTCTTGTACCTGGTTTGCTCCACCTGTGTAGAAGTCGCTGCCCTATGATTTGCAGCACATGTCTTCTAGATCTACTTTTTGCAAAGGCATACAGACTGTTAGCCTTTTTAAACTCTTGGAAGAATCCCCAGTGATCCTTGTTACTGGGAAGGTATGTCCTTCTTTCCATTCAATACCAAGAAGCCCAAAGGGCGTATGCACGATCTATAAAAACAACAAAAAGTCCCTAGTCAGAAATAAAACGTTCAAAAATATTTGGGGGCAACAATGCACCATACAAAAGATCAAGACTCAATGTGGATCATATGCTGAAAAAGCTTACAGAGTGCAGTAAGGTTATACATCAAGTTTATTTAAACATATAAGTATGCAGTCAATATCAATAAGGTACATTGAGGAAATGATTAATATATAAATGTAGGATTTATTTTATCCCCCAAAAATTTACATACATGATTAAAACATCTCCTCATTCAAGAGGTTACATTAAATTTCTGTGGTTACACTTTAACATATATAACAAGTACAGTAACAAAACATTTTTTATGATAAAATAAATCCTACATTCATATATTAATCATTTCCTCAGTATACCTTATTGATATTGACTGCCTACCTACATGTTTGAAGAAACTTGATGTATAGCCTTACTGCACTCTGTAGGTTTTTTCAGCATATGATCCATATTGAGTCTTGATCTTTTGTATGGTGCATTGCTGTCCAATTTTCTTTTTAATTTTTATTTCTGACTTAGGATTTTTTGTTGTTTCTACAGTGCTACCCCGTCCCCTTTTCTTAGAATCTGGGTAACTCCTTCCTTCTTTTGAGTTTCTACATATTCACGTTCTACACATTAGGTTGATGGAAATCACTCATTCCTCTAAATTACCTCTAATGAATGGCTCCAACCAGCCCATGTTTCATTTACACCCAGGGCCAGATATACTAATTTTTCATGCAATGAAGGGCAGCAACCAAATTTGTTGCACTGTGTTGCATAAGGAAGAAAACATATTGCAAAGTCATATTTACTAAGATTGGACTACTACTGCTGTCATCCCTACCACTGGGGTGAAAATAGGCTGCTTTGCACCAGGGGTGTTATGAAGTGCCCTGCAGCGCAGGATGGGAGCAACACTTCAAGGGGCCCCTTTACCTTCACGGGGCCTTCATTCAGCCCATGGCCAAGGAATATATGTGGGATATGAGTAACTGAGGGGCCTCTCTTCACATTCTTCAGGGGTACCCATAGGTTTGTGTTACACCACTGCTTTGCAAAATACACAGACTCACACCATGGTGAAAAGAAGGGGTGGGCGGAATTTGCGTAGTCGCGCTACGCAAAGCTCCATGAAACGGTAAAAAATCTCTGCAAGCACGCAAAAGTTCAGCCAACACGCGGAATTGCTTGTTCCGCCCATTCGTGATGCTTTTTTCCTGTTCGCGTGCTCCGGGAGAAATATCTCGCGAACACGCATTTTGAAAGCGCGAACAAGCAAAAAATTCCGCAAAGTCACGGATCGCAGAATTTTTGGCAATTCCGCGTTCTCCAGGGAACGCGAAATTACCCAAATTTCGCAAGCGGAATGGAATTTACAGCCCAGACCTAGTGAAAAAGTGAACGTACACTGTCTAGCATATGATTTGTACTGGATGTGTGCTGTGCACTGCAGCAAATATGCAATACATGGGTTTTGGGAGAAAAAAACACATTTCATTTTGTTACCCCATGCGTATGTTTTTGCCACAAAGCCTTGTCTGCCTTGTTTAGCAGATTGGGCTCCAGCATCAAAATATATGCATATTTACACTAGCTTGTCCTAGTTAGGCATGAGCGAATTTTGCGGATCTCGCGTTCGCGAATTTTGCGGATTTGCGGATTCGCAATCCGCAAAATCCGCGAATTCCCGCGAATTTGCGGATTTTTTTTTTGTGTTCGCCCGTGTTTCTGCCAGTTCGCGAGGGTTTTGTACACTTTCGCAAATTGCGAACTTACCTGTCGGGTCGCAAGTTTCGCGAACTTGTTGTTTCTACGTGTCCAGCCTGTTTGGGACACTCTTCTTCATCACTGCCACTCTCTGTCACCACTGCCACTCTCTGACTACTCATGCCACCCTCTGGCCCACCCATGCCACCCTCTGTTTCATCACCACACCCTCTGGTTGTCCAGTGTACATTATTTTCGGCAAAGCAAAGCACACCTTCCCTGCCTCAAGTGACCTGAATTAATTTGGGGCTGATTAATGTGTCACAGAATATTTTTTTAGCTGGCACCTGCTTCCTTAGTGCGCCCTGATTAGTGATCTTTTGCACTTGCTAAGTGCTTTCATTGTTGTAAAATTAGTTACAACACCTGCCCTGCCCCAACTGACAATAATGAATTAGGGGCTGATTAATGGATTTTAACTTCCAGCCTGGCTCCTGCTTGTCTCCCTTAGCTGTAATTCAGGACCTTTGTGGCATATGTGTAACTATTCTGAGGTTCAGAGCAGGGTCACATAATAGTTTCAACTGGCAACTGAACTCTGGAGGGGCCCCTCAGGAAGCACTACAGGAAATGGCTACTAATGATGAGCCTGAACTTTTGAACCTGGTAAGTAGTTACTTTCAGTTTTGCTAAAATCGTATTTCTGCAATTTTGCACTTATTCGCGGGGCGCGAACTCACGCGAACTCACGCGAACAGTGCGAGCAGTGCGAGCAAAATCCGCTGCTCGCGGATTTGCGGATTTTGCGGGAGATTCGCAAATCTCGCGGATTGCGGATTTCCCGAAAATCCGCAAAATCCGCGAGTGGAACGGATTTTCCGCCCATGCCTAGTCCTAGTAACGCACCACTAATGGCCCCCTTAATGCAAACTGCTAACTAACTCAAAAGTGCTTTGCACATAGAACAGGGCACTTTTCCAATGTAAAACACCTTTAGCACTGGATAGTAAATGTCCAAGCGAGACTTATCTTCACTTTGCATCACTTTGTGCCAGCGCAAGGCCTTGGTAAATCCAGGACCTCATTTCATTTCATAACTCTCAACAAGGGCTGTTGGCTAATTTATAGGATTTTACAATTTTCACAAAAGTGGCAAATGAGGAACCCAGAGAGTGGCTTGCCCAGGGTTGCAGTGTTTTGTCAGGTGGAGATACCAGCCCGACGTCATCGGGATCCATGGTCGACAGCTTAGCACCTTGACCACAACTCCTGCTTGTCTTAAAATGTGCGCCATTGGATCTAATGAAGATGAGTGCAGTCAACCGTGATGTCAGTTCCAAACAGCAGCAACAGTTCCTATATTGTAATTACTAGAGTTGTCAACGGTATAAGGCACTGATTTGCATTTACCCTTTATAGAGCCTTATTTCTCTGCACCATTATTTTGCTGGCTCGCTGACACATCTAGGGCTCAATGTACTAAGTACTGGTCACAAAATACTGCTCGCAATTTGCAACCAGTATTTTTGTGACCAGTGCAGTATTTTGGAACCGGCCTATGTATCAATAGGCTAATTTGCTAAATATTGAATCGTAGGGGGCGCAATTTAACCTAACTCTTGAAAATTAATAAAGTATGTTGCAATGATTGTCATCTATCACAGTGATTGTAACCTGCTGGGGTCAGCAGACCACCACATTTGTTATTGTTTTTAAATAAAACTATATTTTTAAATGCAGACTGTTTTCGTTAAAGGAAAGCCAGATGCATTTAAAAGGAAAAAAAAGGAAAAGGTCAACAAACATTTTTAAGAGTAGGCAATAGTCTCTGGGACCACTGACTGCTTTTCAAAAATGTGTTTGTCAATATTCACAAAGGGGAAAGATCCCTTGGGGACCACTTTTTGTTTGCAAATGGGTTTCTACTACCTTTGTGTAGTCGGTAATATACAGTGCTTAATTTGAGCCAGTGGTTTCCGGTGCTCAGCACTGGCACTTGTGACAGTCTGCCAAAAGGTGACGCTTTCTGGCTAATTAAGATCTGATCACAACAACAGATGATTACTAATTCACTATACTTAAAAAATTACTAATACCTGCAGCCCAACCCATTCCTCTAGCTATGGGAGCCTGGAATAGTCTGATTTATCACACTTGTAGGAGTGTAAAGGTTAGTAGTTGTGTTGTCACTGTCATTGGCAGGATGGCATGGGCAATGTGTGGTGCAAGCTGCAGCGGCCTCGTGACGAGAGCCCTGGCACTTATTTGCTTTAAAATTAAGCATTGGGAATATATTCAAATTTTCCGACCGGATTTCGTTGCAAAATATTATTACAAACCATTAAGAACCAATATACTGATTCAGTGTGCGGTCGCAAGCCAAAATTGTGATTCGGTAATGAGTTGCTGGTTTACAATATGTGTTTGCTTCATACAAAAATTCCTTTCTTGCTATTTTGCGAATAGGACCCTTTGCGAACGCAAAAGACTTAGGCCCATAAGTTTCAAGCAAAATTGAGATCGCAAACGCCGAAATTCGCAGAATTTCTGCATTTGCAATCGCAATTTTGCTTAGTGGTATGTATGATGGCAAATCTGCGTGCAAAATAAGGAATCGCAAAATTTGCAATTCCTTATTTTGCGATTGCATTTAAGGAATTGCTCATTTTGCGATTACTTAAATGCAATGTAAGAACCACCAAAAAAGTGCAATTTGGTCTTAAGGAATTGCAAATTACCAAGTTGGTGGTAATTTGCGATATCTTTGAAAAATTCACTTTTTTGCATTTTTCAAAGTGCAACGTGAAGCACATACATGCCCTTAGGGGATGCATGAGCGCCACATGTACAACCATGCTTATTTCAGGGGTGCAACAGGGTGTCCTTTTGACAACCTTGCACCCTTGAAATTGCATTCTCAATTTGCAATTCTCTAATTGCTAATCGCAAATTGAGAATGTCTTCCCATTTATTCCTATGGGCCTCTGTGCCTCTAGGCCCATA
Source organism: Lissotriton vulgaris (assembly GCF_964263255.1). Lineage (NCBI taxonomy): Eukaryota > Metazoa > Chordata > Amphibia > Caudata > Salamandridae > Lissotriton > Lissotriton vulgaris. Next base: position 1,067,875,339 of record NC_141698.1, on the reverse strand, counting down.
GGAATGAATGGGGAGGTATTCCTTAATTGCGAATCACAATTTGAGATTCACAATTAAGGAATATGTAGGATTTGCAAAATGTATTGCAAATCCTACATACATAGCGTTTTGCAATTCTCAAATAGCGATTCGCAAAAAATCGCTATTTGAGAATCGCAAAAGAGGATTTTGATACATATGGCCCTTAGTACATCTGGCCCATAATTCGTAGTGGTATAAAAGTGTTTCAAATCAAATATGCATCCTTGGCTGATCACGGTATGAAACTGCTATTAATGCGGGCATTCTGGTTTAAAGGGTTCTTTGTGGGTTAATCAAATTGGGATAAATCGAGGAGTGAGCAATTTCACTTTTATATTTTTTTATGCTTTTGCATATATGTCTGTATATTTTATTCGAAATTCTGGGGAACATTTAAAATTCCCCTTTTAAAAAATGTGTGGGCGAAGCCTCCCACTGCTCTCCCCCCTTCCCGTAAATATTTTCCAAGGTGCCCTTTTTCCTTAACCCTTACTTGAACCCTTCCTGTATTGCTACTATTTTATTTACGGGATGCCCTAGTGTGACTTTAGGCTTAAAATATCCATTTTCATTTTACTGTGAGATAAGCTTTTTTGCAGCACCGGCCCCTACAGATATCCTAAAACACTGGCACTTAGCTGCATCCTTCATGGTACATTTATGGAATGTTATTAATCGCCCGGTTTGATTAGCCTGGGATGCTTCATCCCGAAGTAATTAACCCGAGAAAAAGAGACGTCGACATGTAATGGCTGTTTTGCTACATGGCTTTGCGTGTGCGTGTGTACTGGGGCGCGCATCCCCCTGCCCGCTGCGCAGCCCTTGCACTCCTCTGACCTGTGCGCTCCTTTCACCCCCAGCGTCCCTTAATGACATCTCTGAGCGCATCCTCGTGCCCGCTGCCAGGATCTGCAATGGATGGAATACTTAAAGGGTCGGTTTATGTCCTCGAGACGCGCTCAGCCAATTAGGCCAGGGAAAGGTCGAGGTTCCGGAAGAGAGAGAGGGGTCCCTTTCTCCATCTGAACAGCTCGCGCTGTCAAGAGCTATTAGCCAAGTGACGCAGGAAGCGCGCGAGGAGCCTCCGCTGAGGCCTTAGCGCGCGCCTGCGTCCAGCTCGGAGGACGTCTCTCTGCGCTTTCACTTTCCATTCACCTGTGCTCAGGGGGCTGCGTAAATGGTGGCGTCGTCCTCTAGAGAGGCCAGCCGGCCTTTCCACTGCGCAGGCGACGTGACACATCCACAGTAAGCAGAAGTGTCTTCAGAGGCCAAAGGTCAAACCTGTTGATGCTAATAGGAGGCTCGGTGGTGCGGTGGAGACATGAGAGGTACGCACTTTCAACATCACCAAAAGGTGCTTATTATGCAGTGGTGCAGCTTTAGGGGGGTGCTTGCGGTTTTTCACCATCCTTAAAATGTATGCTGTAGTAAATAGTTGGGTACAGGTGCTTTCAGTCGGGTATGGTGAAGGTGTTTATCGGATTTCATTCAGGATTTTACACGCCAACAGTAACCCACTCTCTCTCTCTCTCTCTCTCTCTCTCTTTCTCTGTGTCTCTCACTTGCCCCCTCTCTCTCTCTCTCTTGCTCTGTCTCTTTCTGTCTCTCACTCTCTCTCGCCCCCTCTCTCTCTCTCTCTTGCTCTGTCTCTTTCTGTCTCTCACTCTCTCTCGCCCCCTCTCTCTCTCTCTCTCTCTCTCTCTCTCTCTCTCTCCCTCTCTCTCTCTCTCTTTGTCTCTGTCTCTCACTTGTCCCTCTCTCTCTCTCTCTTGCTCTGTCTCTTTCTGTCTCTCACTCTCTCTCGCCCCCTCTCTCTCTCTCTCTCTCTCTCTCTCTCTCTCTCTCTATATATATATATATCTATACTACTATTATAAAGAGAGAACTCAACCCTTTTGGCAAGGTAAACTGGGGAACCACATCGCCAATCCACATACCCGATACATCCTTGAAATTGTCAGGGTGTGTAGATGGACATAGGCTACATAAAATTAAACTAAAACGTAAATTAAAAAAATTTACTCTAAAAACAAAGTAGTCCCCTGAAAGAAGCGCCGGCCGCGACGTCTGCGTCATGACATTGAGAGTGCGGGGGAGGAGCGGCGTTCAGGAGCAACAGGAAGAGCTGCGGAGGACATGATCGCGGGGAGGAGCTGCGGACAGGCGGGGAGGAGTGGCGGACAAGCGGTAATGACCAGCGAGAAGCAGCGCGAGGAGGAGCGGCGAGTAAGGTATGTGAACCTGCAGGGACGGGCCGAGGGACGTCACCAGCGAGAAGCGGAGGAGCAGTGGAGCAGGAGCGGCGAGTAACGTAAGTGAACCTGGAGGGACGGGCCGAGGGACGGGCCGAGGGATGGGCCGAGGGACGGGCCAAGGGACGGGCCGAGGGATGGGCCGAGGTACGGGCGGAGAAACGGGCCAAGGGACGGACGGAGGGACGGGCCGAGGGACGGGCAAGCCTGAAATGCTGCCCCCAGCCCCTTTCTGCCCCAGACAACGCTGGGGCGGGCTGCTAGTATATATATTTATATATATATATATATATATATATATATATATATATATATATATATATATATATATATATATATATATATATATATATATATATATATATATATATATATATATATATATATATATATATATATATATATATATATATATATATATATATATATATATATATGGCATAAACACGTCTCAGCAATCCTGCTTAAATGACGAGGCGAACCCAAATTTGGTGCGTGTTATTTTATTTTGCTCAACACCACCACACCACCATTACGCGTTTCGGCCGACCACGGCCTTGATCACATGCACATATATTGTCTCTGTCGTAAAACTTGTAGTTCTTCCAAATCGTTTTTGTTCTAAGTACCCCAAACGATCCTTCTGCTCTGTCTTTCCACTGCCTCTTAAGCACCCTTGTGTCCTGCACTTATTTTATGCCAGTGTGACTGTTGGGAAATCTGATGCCTGCGCCCCCTCAGTCTTACTACCCAAGCTACGCCCCTGTTATTATGGAGGCTAGTGAAAGTTCATACTGTCTTAGAATTCAACCTCTCTGGAATGTGACACACCACATCCTGGTAGTAATGAATGCATGTATTCTTTCCTGTCTGAATTGTTGTAAGGCAGAATATTTGGGCCTTTGAGGTAGATCCAGTAAAAGACTCCAACATATCTGACATTCTTATGCACAAGACGTTTTGGGCTCAAGAAGTTTGATTATGTTCCAAAGAAGATCAAACAAATTAATCATAACATCCATGGTGTAATTTCCAATTTTATCGGTAATGTGTCAATGCCGTCTATGAAAACGTTATGAGTGATGCCATGTGTGAGGGTATAAGCAGTGCATGTCAGAGGCACGAGTTATGGCTTGCTCAGTAAACAATAACTTGTGAACTGAGTCTGACCTGTGGGTGCTCTTTTCGAGGAACGAATCCCGTTCCAAGTGGGGGGCTGTCCCTGTTTCCTGGAATCTAACTATTATCCACTAATGGATAATAGGAAGCCCAATAATACAATTGAATATCTGGGACTCCTCGGCCTCCCGTATATGGTGAGAGGATTCATTTAATAAAGGAGACACAGGGTAGTTTATCCACCAAAATTAAAATATCCAAGGGAGTCTGAAAACATTTGGAAGAACTGTGTTCAAATATCATATGCAACATTTTGTAGAGTATATAACCATTTAAGGAGTGCAATTATCTTGTACAAGACTATTCTGTCAAGTATAGACAGTGATTGCCTTGATTACTTTTTAAGATCCCTGCATGATCTCTGCCATGGGGTTGTAATTTGAACTTCCCAGCTACTGTGCGGTGATAGGGAGGAATTGATCCACAGGTGCTTGAGATGATCCTTCTTTTTTTGTTTTAATATTTTATTGAGAAAACAAACAAAAGCAGAGTCAGCATTCAGTAATTAAGCAGTACAGTACAGCATCAAATAATCAGGCATATACAGAAAAATCACTTTAAAGATCATTACATCGTCTCGATCCAGCATTATCCATTGCCATTTCGAATGAGGGGTAGGTCCAGATCTCGCCTCTATAGACATTCCAGTGTCCCCATTTTTTATCCCACTTCTTGGGGCATCCTCTGACCTTAAATACTGATTTTTCAGCCAGCATGCATCTATCCATTTCTGCCACCCAACCCACCAGGAGGGGCACCCCAGTGCACCGCCGCTGCTCGCTTTACTAACAGGAAACCCAGGGCCACCCACTGAAGCTCCAACTCAGCGAGGTCCGTAGCACCCCATATATTAAGAAGTCCTTCCTTAGGGGAAAGAGGAATGGGTTTTCCCACCGCCTCTGCCATTTTACAAACCGCCCCGTCCCAAAATTGTTGGATAACTGGACATTCCCAGAGGACATGGTAAAAGGTGCCAGGGCGGCCACAGCCGCGGAGACACATCTCATCCGGGCGTCTTCCCAGTTTAGCCAGGAGAGGGGCAGACATATACGTTCTGTGTAGAATTTTCAATTGGATCAATCTGAAGCGGTGATTTATTGCCGTTTCCCTAGGGGGCATGAGTGCCGATCTCCAGTCTTCATTGTCTAGGCCTCCCACATCCTCCTGCCACTTGTCTCGCAGATTTTTATTTTCAAAAATGGGGCAACCCAATAGGTCCAGGACCTGGGTAAATTGCGATATGAAAAGACAATGGTCCTAACCATTCAATAAAAACTTTGCATGAATCAATACACAGTTACTCAGTCAAAATAATTTAGAGCTTACCATAAATCTACAGCTCTACGAGGTAAATCCTACATATAATACGAAAAAAAAAAACAAAATAGCAACAGACTTATTTGTTCCCAGGCAATTTAATTCATTGCTCATTAAATGGATATTTTAAATTGATAAAACACAGTTTCCAAGTGTCACATTCAATACATATTTATAACAACTTGGCCAAAGGTGATTGTGCCCCAAGGGGGACGTGCAAAAGACAAGTGTGACAAGGAGAGATATAAGTGTTATTTGAAAAGTAAGAAAAGATCAGGGAAAATTTGTGACAACAAATACAAAAATAATTTTTACACTGCAATATGGACGGTGTTGTGAGATACCGTCTCAGTAAACACCCAGCCTCAATACTTTTCTTTGTAATTTGATCAATACAAAACTGGACATAAATTCCAAAATAAGCACGTCAAAGTTATAAAGGGGATAGGGGGGGGGGTCAAATTTTCCCTGATCTTTTCTTACTTTTCTAATAACACTTATATCTCTCCTTGTCACGCTTGTCTTTTGCACGTCCCCCTTGGGGCACAATCACCTTTGGCTAAGTTGTTATAAATATGTATTGAATGTGACACTTGGAAACTGTGTTTTATCAATTTAAAATATCCATTTAATGAGCAATGAATTAAATTGCCTGGGAACAAATAAGTCTGTTGCTATTTTGTTTGTTTTTCGTATTATATGTAGGATTTACCTCGTAGAGCTGTAGAATTATGGTAAGCTCTAAGTTATTTTGACTGAGTAACTGTATTGATTCATGCAAAGTTTTTATTGAATGGTTAGGACCATTGTCTTTTCATATCACTTGTCTCGCAGGGCCTGGAAGGAGTCAGGCATATTGTTGCACAGTTTACGATATGTACACAATATTGCCTTTGTCTGGAGTGGCTCTGAAAGTAGCCTATCTTCTAGGGGAGAGGCCTCTGGAAGGGAGGAGAGGTCTGGTACCGTGGTTGTGATAGCATGTGTAATCTGGAGGTATCTGAATGCCTCGGATTGGGCAAGATCGTGTTTCTGTTGAAGTTCGGCAAAAGTCAATAGTTTCCCCTTGTGAATGAAGTCACCTAGAGTGGAGATGCCTATCGTGTCCCACCTGTCAAAGCCCTTAAGTTGATAAAGGGAACCTAGCTTTTGGGATGCCCAAAGCGGGGTGGCTTGAGTAAATATGTCAGACCAACCCATGCTTTTAGTAGCCCAGTGCCAGATAGCAATAGTTTGTGTCATGGGTCCCACATATCTGTTTCGGGGGAATTTGCCGTATAAGGCACCTAAGTAGCCCTCCCGACCCGTCTGATAGTGCTCTAAATGGAAAGCCGGGTTGGTAGGTGACCCGTGGATCCAGGAGTTGGTGGCCACCAGTTGGGATGCCCAGTAGTAGAGGCGCATGCTTGGCAAGGCGATACCTCCATCGTACCATCCCTGAGTTAGTTTATTCAGAGCAATTCGAGGCACCTTACCATCCCATAGGAGGAGCCGCAAATCCCCCTCCAATGCACGAAAAAAGGAGTCAGCAATTGGGTAAGGACAATTTTGAAGGACATACAAAAAACGCGGGAGTGCTAGCATTTTAAAGAGAGCTGCTCTTCTCGGGAGGGACAGGGGCAGTGTACGCCAGTGAGAAATGTCATTATGGAGTCCCTGGAGCGGGCCCTTTAGGTTGTGCTCATAGAAGAGCTTGGGTTCGGGAGAAACAAAAATACCCAGGTATTTGAAGCCGTCCTTGGCCACTGCAATGGGGAACTCTCTTGGAAGCATGGGTGGGGGGCCGTGTAGACAAAACAGGGCTGACTTGGACCAGTTGATTGAGAAACCAGAGTATTTCCCAAAATTCCCAATGGCATGAAAGAGACTGTTAATGGAGGATCTGGGAGAGGAGACATATACAAGGATGTCATCCGTATATAGGGATATTTTGTCAATCGTATCATCGTTCCATCTCAGCCCTTTAATTGAGGCATCTGTACGGATCCAATGGGCTAGAGGCTCCAGTGTGAGAGCAAGGAGGAGGGGGGAGAGGGGACATCCGTGCCTGGTTCCTCTATGCAATTGGAATTGCCTGGATGTGTGGGCGTTGACTCGTACTTGGCCTAACAAGTCGGTGTAGAGCAATCGGACCCACTGGATAAAAACAAGGCCAAAGCCAAACCGTTTCAAGACCTCTAAAAGGTAGGACCCTTCTATTGAGTCGAACGCTAGAGTGGCATCTAGGGACAGAATTGCGGCGTCCTCCTGTATGTAGGGTTGCCTGCCCAGTACGTTATGGAGCCTGCGGAGGTTTAAAGCCGTGTTCCGGCCCGGAAGGAATCCTGATTGATCATCATGTACCAGGGAGGGGAGAACTGTGAGGAGTCTGGTGGCCAGAAGTTTGGCCAGAATTTTAACCTCAGCGTTAATAAGAGAAATCGGCCTATAAGAGCCACACTCAGTGGGTGGCTGATTGGGCTTATGGATGACTGCTATGGAGGCCAGGCGTTGGTCCAGTGGCAGACTACCACGTTCAAGACTTTCCTCAAACATAGTCTTTAGGTGAGGAATCACCTCTTGGGCCATCCCTTTGAGGAATTCAACGGGGATACCATTAGGCCCCATAGCCTTGCCCGAGTTGATGGCAAAGAGGGCACTCATAAGCTCCTCAGTTGTGAGAGCAGCGTCCAATTCTTCCCTATCCGAGTTGGAGAGAGTGGGTAAGCGCATTTCCTCCACAAGGAGGCGAGATTCGTCCGCTGAGTAGTATGCTCTCAAGGAGTAGACCTCTTCTAGGTGGTCTGCAAATGCCTCAGTGGGTCTGTGATGCGCGAGGCATTTGCAGGCATCAGAACGAATCAGTAGCGGAACCCATCTAGATCCCTGATCGCGGTGTTCTAGCCAAGCAAGCATTTTACCTGCCCTGTCTCCCAGCTCATAGACTCAGTGCGGGTTTGCAACAGTTTCGCTTGAGCCTTTTCAAGGGCCATCATTCTGTATTCCATTTGTTTCAGTTGGAGACGGGCAGCGGTGTCATTGGATGGGGTAGTGTTAAGGTCAGATTCTAAGTTGAGCAACTCTGTCTCGGTTTGAAGCAACAATTCGGCCTGTTTGAGTTGATATCCAGATTTAAGAGCTATCGCCCTCCCTTTAATGACTGCCTTATATGCTTCCCAGATTGTAACGGCTGATTGGACCGAACCAAGCTTCTCGGCAAAGTAATATTTAGTATGTTCGAGCAGGCTGTCTCTGATATCAGGAATTTTCAGGAGCCATGGATTGATAATTATGGGACCCCTAGTCACCTGTCGATGGTAGGTGAGTTCGACAGTGAGGGGAGAGTGATCTGAGATACCTCGGGGGAGCCCCTTTGGATTGCGAAAGAGGCCAACATCTGCAGAGTGGCAAAGGATATAGTCAATGCGGGACATACTGTTGTGGGCGTAGGAATAATGTGTATAGTATGGGATATCGGGGTGTGACGCTCGCCAGAGGTCCTCCAAGCCCATGGCATGCGTGAAGTCCGAAAGGTCTGAGCACTGTTTATGGGAGCTACGTTGGGGGTGTCTATCTATAGCGTCGTCCATAGTCATATTAAAGTCTTCACCTATAACCAGGGTACCCTGAGGGAGGTCTAACAACAGTCGTTCTAAAGTCATCAGGGCGTCTTTGCTCAATGCTGGTGGGATGTAGTCTGAGATAATGTTTAGATGTCGTCCCTCCCATGTGGTCTCGGCCACCGCGAAGCGGCCCAGGGTGTCAGCCCACGTTTTAGTACATGTAAGTGGAAGGCTTTTTTTAACAAGGATACCGGTGCCCTGGGAGCCAGAGGTGAACCCAGCATGTATCAGTATTTTGTATCCCCCTCGATACTGTGCTCGACACGTATTGCCCATCAGGTGTGTCTCTTGGAGTAATACCAAATCAGGAGCATGATGTTTAAGGTATTGCATCGTCACTCCTCTCTTTATCTTGCTACCAAGTCCATTGACATTTCACGTCATGAGGGTGAGCACCCTAGCATGGGAGTGCATCATGATGGGTTGTAAAGTAAAAGACATGGGGGCAAGATCATAGCCCAAAGCTGTGTCAGTTGGGAACAAGGACAGATATCCGTAAAGGATAGGATGGCAATTGAGGCTGGACGACTGTGTCTATTATGCTCATATGCAAGGAGGACTCTGCAAAGTCTACAAACAACAAATAAAAATAAAAAAAGGCCATTGGAGATGGAAGGAAATCAGAACCGAATACCCTAGAACCCCTTTCCCACCCAACCCAAACCCCCCTCCCTGCCCCCCTGCCCGCGGACTTGAAACTATCCACACCCCAACTAGGCAGAGTGCCTGTCGCCCTCCCGAACATTGATGGGGTGTGTGGAGAGCCAAGGGTGCCTTCGCTGTACGTGAACAGGATTGTCTAGCCTACTTCATCTTAGAACAAATTACATCAACAGTAGCATTCACATCGTATAGGAACATTGAAACGAGCAGGACGCTTCATAGTCTCTGGACCAGCAAAAAAGGGATATGAGTAGACCACGGGTGGGCATCATGCAATGAACCTTGTCCGATCAGGAGTGGGAGGTCTCAATTTTATGAGGCTGGTCCCTGGACCACGACCTGGATTTGCAGCTGAAAAGGAGAGAGCAGCTGAAGAGGTCATGCCAGGAGAGTACAAAATGAAGGAGTCCAGTGCAACTTAAGTCAATGATGACAGCCATGACAGTCCCATGGTACCACAATGAAACAAGGACTGGACAGATCCTAGTATCGAGACCATGAAGGAACTTGCATGGAGAACAGGAGTAAGTACCAATCAGTCAAAATGCGGCCGGTCTGGGGTAAAAGCGCCCTGCGTTATGTGGCAGGTAACAGAGCAAAGGATACTCCCCTCTGACTGACCTGTGGAGTGGATCCAGACAATTGAAAGCATCATTGGTCTCTGTGAGCAGTGTCCGTGAATAAATCCTGGCTTCCTGGTAGCGTTTCTGGACCGGAGTGGTCAGCCGATCGTCTGCGACGATTCTCAGTGACAGCCGGCTGACGCCACCCCTCAAGCCAGTCCCATACCTCAGCAGGGGACTCAAAGAACCAAGCCTTTTCCTCCGATTCAACGCGAAGTTTAGTGGGAAACCGCATGGAATAATTGATGGTTTGAGCACGGAGTGCCTTTTTTACTTCAAGAAAACTGCGCTGAGGAGCCTGAACTTTCATCTTATAGTCAGGGAAGATCGTGATCTGGGCATTGTCCAGGCTCAGGGGAGGACCAGCACGTGCCGTCTGAAGGATGACATCGCGGAAGTTAAACACTCGAGCAATGATGGGGCGAGGGGGAGCGCTCGGCTTCAGCCTGCCCCCGGGGACCCTATGCACTCGCTCAATGGAGAACTAGTTAGACAGCTACTTTGGTTGGAGATGTTGCAGTACCAATTTCTCCACAAAGAAATCAGTAGCTGGCTCCTCTAGTCGCTCCGGGCCCCCTAGGATGCTGAGGTTGTTGCGCCTCGCGCGCCCTTCATAGTTATCAAGGAGCTCCCCCATTTGCAACTGTTGTTTTTGAAGTTGGGCCACCTGCTGCTGGAGGGTGGAGGGGTCATCAATAAGCGCCGTGGATTTGACTTCTATATCCTTTACTTTAGTGTCCATTTTGCGGAGGTCCGCACGCAGCAGCGTCACTTCGATGTTCACAGAGTCTATACGGGTCTCTAGCGAGGAACGGATCCCAGCGATCGCATCCATCACGTCTTCCAGAGTAGGGGGCCTTGTTGCAGGAGGAGGAGTTGCAGTTTTAGATACAATATCGGGGCTAGCCTCTTTAGGCTCCCCGTTAGAACCCCACCAGAGTTTGTTAATCTGTCGCTGGCTGGAGGGCTTACCTCCTTTGTTAGAGGCCATCATGAAATCCAATACGTACAGTATGTCCCAATGGCGCAGGGTCGAAGAGCGCGCGATCTGGAGGGGGCTCCCAGCTGCCTCGGATAAGTAAGTAGTCCTCACACCTGTCAGGAAAGTAACTATAGAAAGTCTCGGGACCAGGTGGGAGCTAGGAGAGATGAGGCAAAGCGGCAGTCGAGTGCAGGGGGTAGCAGGTGCTCTACTCACGGTTGTATAGCGTGCAGGTCACACTCTTCGGCTCTCAGCACAGGGGGGGCTCAGTTTGTCTGTCCAGGGAGAATGAAGGGGTACACACCAGGGTCATCTCTCTTCGCAAAGCACCAGGATCCGCGGGAGAGGTCGTATTGCTGCTGCCGGTTCGTGTGGAGTTAAGGTGGGCCCTCTTTGGACTCCAATGCCAGGCCCAAGGCAGCGTCCAGCCAGCACCAGGGTACAGCGTCCAGACGGCACCCCCATTATAGGGAGGGCAGGATCTCTCACAGCATAAGCCACTACAGTCCCAGCAGGCTCCAGAAGCTGGGGTGGGCACAGTACCTCGTGTTAGGCTGCGGAGGTGGAGGGGTGAGCACTGCCCTCCGCGTCTCTGAACCAGGGCCCAGCATGCTCCGGGTCTGTGCACGTAGTTTGGCCTCATTGAGTGCCCAAATGTCCTCCGTGGCACCAGCAGCAGGTCCAGGTGGCGAGAGGTAGTCCACCTGGGCGGTACAGTAGGCCAATAGGCCGCTGTTCGCGCAGGCCGGACCGGGCGTTCTGGGCAGCTTGTAGGCGGTCCCCGGCAGTAGGCCCAAAGCAGGGGACTCGCGTACCTAAGGTCCCGGGCGTCAGGGAGGGCTTGATTCTGGTCACTTTCGCTGTCACACGTGGGGCCCCGCAGGATGGGACCAGCTGGGATTGAAGGGCGCACGCCCCCTTATGCCCCGACTGGGCAGGATAGCTGCATTGGAGGCAGCTAGGCTTTCACAGCGGCCCCGGAGTCTGCCGTGTATCGGCCACTGGTCACAGCCGCCATTTTGGGTCGATGGAGAGCCGGGCTTCGGGAGCGAGCTGCGATGATCGAGGGTCCGGAGGCAAGCGGGGAGGGGATGGGGGAGCCCAGGTGGTCAGTGGAGCAACACCCCCAAGTACATGGGCAAAACTGGAGCACAGGCGTAGGATCAATGCCTGAAATAGCAGCGAGGGCCGAGGAGCCGCCTTAAAGTGCGGCCATTCCTCTCGGCTGCAAGCCACGCCCCCCGAGATGTTCCTTCTTAATTTGGAGCCAAGAGAGTTTATCCCGGACGATCAGGTCCCGTCTGACCCGGACCAATGGTCCCAATGAACCATCGGACCCAACGCAGAGCCATATATGTCAGGAGTTTTCAATAGACAGTCTCTGGTTGTGGGTGGATTCTGAAGAAAGAGGAGGACGTTGTCTGTTTATAGGAGATGCTGTCTTCTATCATGCCCCTCCATGAAAGCCCCGTACCAATGGATCTTTTTGAATCCATTCGGCTAGTGGTTCAATGATGAGGGCCAACAGCGAAGGGGCGCTGGAGTATCCCTGCCTAGTGCCTCCTTAAATTGGGAAGGGTCAGGTGGCACTCCATTAACCCTCACATTGGCCCATAGGTCTGAGTAAATTGTTTCTCCTCCAGAAATCTGGGTCTAAAGTTAATTTTGTGTAGAACCTTAAACAGAAAACTCCAGCTGCCACAGACAAATCCCTTTTTGAAGTTGAGAAGGATGAAAACTGGGGGCTTGTTAATTCTTTGTGCTGTTAGGGCCAGTTATGCCTGTTTGATATAGTGTCGGCTTCCTCGGTCAGGCATAAAGCTGTTTGGGTCAGTGTGGCCCACAGCACTTATAATTCCAACTAGTTAGGAAACAATAATTTTAGCTAACACCTTTGTCTCAAAATTCATTAGTGAGATGGGTAATGCTTCCTGGTTTTGACTCCTCCCCTTCCCTCTTTTGTCCATCTCGTACACTATCTCACACTTGTACTCTCTTTTTCATGCATGCTTGCTCTCTTTGTCACTCTTTCCCTAGCTTTCTAGTCCACCTTTTGACACCTTGTTTTCACTCTTTTGTGGATCAAAGATTGATGGTGTAAAATAAATCTTGCTTCCCTCAAAAGAGTAAGGATGACCACCTCTGCACCCACCAACACGCAATTTGAGCACTAACAAAGATTTGCACCTTGGTGCTGGGAAATCCTTTTTCACACCTGGCCACAGTCTCTGGTGCACCTCCAGTCCTGCTGTATTGATTCAGGTTGCTGGCATCACCTTTGAATCCTTTCTTCCTTTGGTCTCGCATGTTGCAACAACATTGTAGTCAACTTTCTTCCACTTGATGTCCTTCAAGAAACTCATTGAAACCCTTGACAGCAAATCCAGGCAGTAGCTGCCATGGGTCTGACTAGTTCTGACTGCGCTGGGAGATTTCTGATGCAGACACTGCAGAAACTGCGAATCGACACCAGGGATGCGAGGATACAGCCCGGCAACCCCATAAAACTCCACTTGTGCGCGATCTGCAGCGACGGAGGGAAAAGGCACTGAATTCAAACACTGAACACAGCACCTCGTGCTCTTCTTGGTACTAGATCTTTGGCATAGTGATAAGAAATCAGCCTGCTTACCAGTTTGCTCGCTCTGTAATCCTGCAGTCTGCCTAGCCAAAATATATACTAGTTGCCGCATTCGAATAGCAGGTCTTTGTTATGTTATCTTATGCTATGTTATTGTGCACCAACTCACCCCCAAAGGGGTACCCTAAGCTGTATAACTCTATTCTATCAATCAATCAATCAGGGGTTTTAAAGAGCGCTACTCACTGCGAGGGTTCCAAGGCGCTGGGGGGTGAGGTGCAGCTCCGGGTTTGGTCCAAAAGCCAGGTCTTGAGGTTCCTCCTAAACATGTGCAGGTTTTGGGAGCGTCTGATGTTCACTGGCAGCTGGTTCCAGGTCTTGGCTGCAATGGCGGAGAAGGCTCTCCTGCCTGCCCGGCGTCTGCGGATGCTGGGGGTCTCTGCCAAGGCGAGGTTGGCGGAGTGGAGGTTCCTCTTGGGTATAGATCTAAGAACAGCATTGTCAATTACCTTCTCCTTCCATACCTTGCTTCTTTATTCTATAATCTACCCAGACATCACTTGACCTCTGTTTACTGTCAGCAACAAGAAACCAGTTCCCCTGGGATCACAGCTTACTGGACTTTGGACGTTGCCTTGACTCGTCTACCGGTTTGTGTCCCCGTCACCCTTCTCCCCATGCTGTGGCTCTCACCCTCCCCTCCTCTTTCCTGTCTTCATTATCTGTCTACTTCCCCTGCTCCAACCCCCTCCCCTGAATCTCTCACTGTGCCTGCTTTTCCCCTTACGTATTTGTGCTTATTGTTTATCTCGACCTTACAATTAACTATGATGCCATTGTAACAATGTAACCTGTAACTATGATCTGATGCTCATGTAAAGCGCTCTGATACCTCCGGGTCTAGCCAGCGCTCTATAAAACTTTTTAAAATAAAAAAAATGCCATACACCATTACCAAACGGAAATTGGGATGGGCGAGCACAGGCGCTGTGACAGCCGGATACTGACTTTAAAAAATGCATAAAACCTCGTCTGTAGATTTATTTTGGAGACAGAGCTGTACATTTGTATTATTCACAGCGGTTTCTGAGAGAACTCCAGGAATCCTGCAGCAGTTGCAAGCTTCTAGGAGTTTTCCAGGAAGGGCTATGTACCTTCCTAATTGGGTCAAATTAAGGTAGCTCCGCAGGTGTAATTGTGCCCCGTGTAGAACCGGCCATGCACCGATGCCTTTGCATCTACAGTGACTGCCTCGCTCCATGCAATTAGCAAGGATGGTTCTGGCCTTCGGCTTATGTGTTAAAAGCTATTGCTCCCGGAGTCTTGTAGTCCAGGTTCGCATCCTTTGATCTAATTACGCTAAAATGCTTGGCAGCATTTATTTGCTGGTGGAAAGCTCGTGACTGGAAAGAGTGTCCATAAAGACATGGAGGGGTATATTTACAAGGGGCTAGCGCCACCAGAATTCACTTGCATTTCTCCATATTTACAAAGGTGCCTTAAACCACTTTTATGGCTTAACGCCGCCCTGCAAATAAGGCCTCTTTGCACGCATCACTTTGTGTGAAAGGTTCGTACAATGGGTGCTGCTGTGGGCGTTCCACCGAAACATCCATTGCTTTTGACGCTGCCCCAGATTTACAAGGATGTGTAAATCTCAGGCAGCGACAAAAAGCGAATACCATGCAATAGAAGGGGTTAGAATGGCGAAACAAGGAGAAATACTTCAATTTCTCCTCCTTTTTGCTTTTTCTATGTGTGCTGGATTTTACATTGCACATAGAAAGAGCAAAACAACATCAATTATTGTTTCTGTGCGGTAAGGTCCCCCTTCCTACACGTAAACAATCATTAAATAATGATGATTTGCTAATTCTATGTGTGCTGCATTCTGCAGCACGTATAGAACTAACGAATCACCATTATTGATTGCTTATGTGCAGGAAGTGACACCTTCCTGAACATAAACAATAATTCCCTGCAACGCAGGCACCCTTGCACTATGGTGCAACGGTGACTGCGTTGGTGCTGGGGAGCTAATTTTATTGCCAGCGCTAGGGAAAACACAGGGGTGATTCGTATTGCTGTAAATAAGACTCATACCTGCATTTTGGAAATGATGGCGCATAGTGCTACAAAATTTGGCGCAGGTCCACGCTCTGACATTTCCTTGTAAATATGCCCTAAAGTGGGGTGGTCACCCTATTTGCATAAATACAATTAACACATCTTTTCCACTAAAGAAACCCGCTTTCCCTAAACCTCCACCTCTATTCCCATTTCCACCCTGGAGATGGCTTTAGCTATGAGAGTAGTTAAGGCCTGGCTCCGACAGGGGTGGGGGCGGGGGTGGATAGGTACCAGTTAATGCTTGGGAACATTCACAAACCTGCACGTTAGTGCTCTTGCACAAACATTCCATTTCTGGAACAGCTACTCCCCTCGTCTGGGAAGAATAGTCAATAATAAGTAATATTACATCAATATGTGAGCAAATCCCCTTACGTTTTCCAAATCCACTTTTTGTGAATTGTGAAATTAATTTCCTCACCTAAATAAAACAATAGCATAGCCAGTGTGTCATGGGTCCTGGTGCAAGGAAGGAAAGGGCCTCTGGCTGCTGCTTGAATTATAAAATACAGCAATAAACACGTTTTCAGTGGGTCTCTCGGGCATATGGGGCACGGTGCCACTGCACCTGCCGCACCAGTGGAAGCTATGCCCCTGAAGTCAAGCCATTTGTGCGTGCCATTTCTATGAACATGTGCACATGACGCTGTGACTTCTGCCCGCATTGTGCAGTATCTCAGTCTCCATTGACACAATGTTATTAAATAATTTTATCAGGAATCAGGCCTCTTGTTAGGCAGACAAAGGGACACGAACTGTATAAGATTGGAACGAACGCAAGGCTCAGAGGAGAACAGAGAATGTGACTGAGCTGCCTTTGTTAAATTCTCTAAACCAGTGGGAAAACCTTAGGGCAGCATTTATACCTTTTCATGGCTCCAGAACATTCCTATGCCATTCCTGCATGTATGGGACACACCTATGTCCTTCCCACATGTACAGAACACTTCTATGGTCATTCCGCGTGTACGGTACACTCCGGTACCCATCCCACATGTACAGGATACGCTAATGCCCTTACCAAATACACTGGACACTCCTAGGCCTTCCCCTCATTTAAGGGAGGCACCTATGCCCTTCCTGCAAGTACAGAACACTCCTATGCCCTTGCTGCATCTACCTGTCTCTCTTATGACTTTCCTACATGTACAGAACATTTGTTTGCCCTTCCTTAATGTATGGGGCACTCCTATGCCATTTCCACATGTACGGAAAATTTCCTATGCCCTTCCTGCACATACGCAACATTCCAATGCTTTTTCCACATGTACAGGACACTCCTATTCCCTTCCCGTCTGTACGGGAGACACCTATGCCCTTCCCAAATATACAGAACACTTCTAAGGCCTATGACCTTTCTGCATGTACGGCACTCTCCTATGCCCTTACCATATGTACGGGACACACCTATGCCCTTCCGGCATGTACAAAACACTTCTACGCCTTTCCCGCATGTACAGAACATTCATATGCCCTTCCTTGCATGTAGGAGACACTTCTGTGTCCTTCCTACCTGTCCAAAATACTCATATGCTCTTCCTGCATGTACAGAACCCTCCTATGTGCTTCCCGCCAGTACAGAACACTCCTATTCCTTTCGCACATGCACGGAAAACTCCTATGCTTTTTGCGCATGTACAGAACATTGCTATGCCCTTCCTGCATGTATGAGACACTCCTCTGTCTCCCGCACGTGCAAGACATGCAATGTTTCCTTTGCTAGAATGGGGTGGATTTGACTTTTTTGCCAACTGACTGAAGATATTTTTGCTACAAGCCGCACTTGGCGCACATGCCTCCAACATTGTATCTTCCCAACACAGTTTAATAATGGGGAGTAACTTAACTAAACACTTTTGTACCCTTTTGCACCCTTGTTTCTAGTATAACCTCCTCCAAACTATTTTGATTAGTTAGTTTCCACAAGCTGCGACCACTGGACTGCGACCTGGATGAACGCCTCCTCAGCACCAGACATCGCCATCGCCATCCCGGACGGATACAAGATCACCCGGAAGGACCGCGTCAACCAGACAGGAGGAGGCATCGCCATCGTTCACAAGAACACCATCCGCATCACGACCAACTCCGACGACACCCTCACAGCCGCCGAGCACCTGCACTTCCAGATCCACACCGACCCCAAGACAACCCTCAGAGGCACCCTCATCTACAGACTCCCGGGACCACGCACACAATTCAGCGAAGACATCACCGACTTCATCAGCCCACACGCCCTCCCCTCGGTTGACTACATCCTCCTCGGGGACCTCAACTTCCACCTGGAGAACAACAATGACCGCAACACCACCACCCTGCTGGACAACCTCGCAAACCTCCGACTCAAGCAACTGGTGACCAACCCCACCCACTACGCCGGCCACACGCTAGACCCCGTCTTCTCCTCCAGCAAGGACATCTCCTTCAGCCACGCCACCGGACTCCACTGGACGAACCACATCTGCGTACACTTCAGCTTCAGAAGGACCACGCTCCACCACCACCAGCAACAGGTTCCCTGCAGAAGCTGGAACAAGATCACAGCCGACCAGCTCGCCGCATCCCTGAGCCAGAACCCTCCCGCCAGCTCAGCGAACCCCAACCAAGCCACCAACAACCTCACGAGGTGGATCAGCAACTGCGCAGACGACCTCGCTCCCCTGAAGACACCTCCCAGCAGACCCGGCAGCAAGAAAGCATCCTGGTTCACCGACGAACTCAAGAGCTCCAAGAAGAACTGCAGAGCCCTCGAGAAAACCTGGCGCAGAGACCCAACACCAGACAACATGTCCACCCTCAAGCTGGCCACTCGAAAACACCACCAACTGATCCACGCCACCAAGAAAACCGCATTCAAGGAATGACTGTTCAACAATGCCCACAACAGCAAGGAACTCTTCAACATCGTCAAAGAGCTCTCCAAACCCAGCGCCAGAAACAACAAAATCACCCCATCGCAAGACCTCTGCAACTCACTCGCCTCGTTCTTCCACAGCAAAATCGCAGACATACACAACAGCTTCAGCACACTGCCGATGCACCCTACTACCGCACCAACGCCCCCCACCACCACCCTCCGCGCCTGGACCCCGATCAACACTGAAGACACCATCTGCACGATGAGCTCCATCCACTCCGGATCACCAACCGACCCCTGCCCTCACCACGTCTTCAACAAGGCCGACTCTGTCATCGCACCCCATCTACGGGACATCATCAACGCCTCCTTCGACACCGCAACCTTCCCATAGAGCTGGAAGCACGCCGAACTCAGCCCCCTACCGACCTCAAAAACTACCTCTCCATCTCGCTCCTCCCGTTTCCTGCCAAAGTCATCGAGAAGACCGTCAACAGACAGCTGGCCGCCTTCCTCGAGTCGAATGGATCCCTCGACCGCTCGCAGTCCGGCTTCCGGGCCAACCACAGTACCGAGACCGCCCTCATCGCAGCCACAGACGACATCCAAACCCTGCTCGACAACTGGGAAACAGCGGCCCTCATCCTCCTGGACCTCTCCGCGGCGTTCGACACGGTCTGCCACCGTACCCTAGTGCAGCGCCTCAACAACATCTGAATCCAGGAGAAGGCACTGGACTGGATCATCTCCTTCCTCGACGGAAGAACACAGAGAGTCCGCCTCCCCCCGTTCAGATCAGAAGCCACCGAAGTCATCTGCGGCGTACCACAAGGATCATCACTCAGCCCCACGCTGTTCAACATCTACATGAGCCCCCTCGCGGCCATCGCACGCCATCACAACCTCAACATCATCTCCTACGCCGACGACACCCAGCTGATCCTCTCCCTCACCAACGGCCCGCCACCGCCAGAACCAACCTACACGAAGGGATGAAAGACGTAGCCGAGTGGAAGATGACCAGCCGTCTGAAACTGAACTCAGATAAGACAGAAGTCCTCATCCTGGGATCATCGCCCTCCGCCTGGGACGACTCCTGGTGGCCCCCGGCCCTGGGCAGCGCACCCAAACCAACAGACCACGCATGCAACCTGGGCGTCATGCTGGACTCCTCCCTCTCCATGACCAGACAAGTCAACGCCGTCTCCTTGTCATGCTTCAACATCCTTCGCATGCTACGTAAGATCTTCCGGTGGATCCCCACCTAAACCAGGAAGACGGTCACCCAGGCCCTCGTCACCAGCCGACTGGACTACGGCAACTCCCTCTACGCCGGAACCACTGCAAAACTCCAGAAAAGACTCCAGCGCATACAGAACGCCTCAGCACGACTCATCCTGGACATCCCCCGACACAGCCACATCTCCGCACACCTGAGAAACCTGCACTGGCTCCCCGTCAGCAAGAGAATCACTTTCCGACTCCTCACCCACGCACACAAAACTCTCCACAACCAAGGCCCAAGAGACCTCAACGACCGCCTGAACTTCTACACTCCCACCCGCCAGCTTCGATCGACCAGCCATGCCCTCGCTGCCGTCCCCCGCATCCAAAGAGCCACAACGGGAGGAAGATCCTTCTCCTACCTGGCCGCCAAGATGTGGAACTCCCTCCCCACCCACCTCCACGTGACCCAAGACCACCTCGCCTTCAGGAAGCAACTCAAGACCTGGCTGTTCGAGCAGTAGCGGTCCCCCCCCCACCCCAAGCGCCCTGAGACCGTCCGGGTGAGTAGTGCGCTATACAAATGCTCTGATTGATTGATTGATTGATTGATTGATTGATTGATTGATTGAAGCAGAAACCGGTTAAGCGCATGTTGCTCTCAGCTCCAAATGCGATCAGGTGCAAAAAGGAGGAAAAATGGCATTGGTATCCCTTTAGAACTAGCAGTTCTAATTGGACCTGTATGGGTCTGGACCAACCATCCGGTCTCACTGCGAGCGGGTAGCCTGCGAATAATACCACATCTATGCTGACAAGCTCCCTCCATGGGCCTAAATACATGTTAAATAGGTAGTATCCAAGAATGTTGTAAACCTTCCACTCTAGCAGCTGGAGCGGGGGTTCTACTTGAGGAAAAGTGGAAAATGACTCAGCCTCCCCACCAGGGATCTATCCCGCAGTTTGCATAATAAAGCAGCAAAGGAATTGACAGCCAATCTGTAAAATTAAAAGACATCTTTATTATAATTAATTATGAGGCTTCGTCGTCCAACCGTAGTTTTACAGCTGAAAGAGGGAGCCTGCATCAGCTTTCTCAGGCAGGCTTTTTATACAAAAAGTTTGGCCCTAGGCTCACATTCTTGTTGTGAAACACATCATTGTAGGTCGCTCCCATGGTACCATAACAAAGCAGGCTATAATTATGAATTCCATTCTACTTGCCCAAACTGACCAACCCATCTTCCATCATGAACATATGTCAAACTTCACATATTTTCCTGTGCAGGCCGGAGAAACTCACAATAGAACTGGTTTCCTCCCCATCATATAAACGGTCACCCCCGATTGTAAAAGCCCAGAAGCAGAGAAACAGAGCCAGGTGTGGAAAATAGAAATGTAGGATAAGGGATGCTTGTGGGTCATAAACAGGCATGGCTACTGTATTCGGCCTTCTAATCTTGCTCAGGCCAATGTACACAACAAGTTGCTCAGATCTTTAATATAGATTGACTAGAGGGCATGGACTGGTTTGGTGAGGCCAACATCACGTAGGCAGATTCAGCCTGTTCAGGTCAAATGGGAGTCAGGAAGAACTCAAGCTACGGGGTACGTGTCCTTTAATACTTGCTCTACCAGAATCATTGGCTCATGTATATGCCTATGTAAAGGGCAACACCTAAGATGGCTGCTGTTCACAACATGGGACCTGTGGGCTCAGAATGAATTTGCCAATAACTCCTGCATGCATCATTGTATCTTGATGAAAATACACACACATATAAAACTTGCCATTTTCGTTTCTCTGATATCAAAATCATAGCAGAATAATGATATTTTAAACACAGGTTCAGATTTCAAAGAACCTCATACTGGCGCTGGGTTACTTCAGTTCCTAGTCACAGTCCGTGAATTAGTTGTTCTGCACTTCCGTTTTGTTAGAGACCTGTAATGGCCGGATTTTCCGCTTAGATGGGATCAGCCCCCAGGGGCCCCTATGACCCAGCCAAAACGTACTCACCTCCCTCCTTAGAACGTATTCACAATGGATATGGATAGATATATAGGTATATACAGATCGCACCTAAGGATGGGGAATAGCAATACACATGCATAGATTTTCTACAATATCTCATTCACCTCAGTTGGTCTCGCGGCCACCCCGACCCAGACCGGTCTACCCTAGGGCAGATATGACACACAATCCGGTGCGTCTACACATGGGCCTGCAGAACCCAATGCTCCATTTTCCAAACGATCCACAATCCGGTAGATCTACACGCCAGTGTCCTCCCTGACGCTCTCACTTATGCAAGCCACAATCCTGTGGGTATCCGCGTTGGTAATCCCCCCCAACGTTCTCACTAACGCCGCATATCAACGACGACCACATTCCTATGAACAATTATCAGGACAATGTCTCAGTTATCTACTTGGGATAAAACTATAATAATGACTTTTAATACGGTTCCCAAATTATATGATGTACCTCCTATTCTTGGCATCAAAGGTCCACTCACTCCCTCTTTGTTCGATCACTATCTATCTGATCGGGATTTCACATCCGTTCATATAAACAACTTTCGACTAGGAGATCCATTTACCAAGATTGAACAGGAACACAAGGCACACGTTAGTTCTATAAGAACTAGGGTATTTATTGACAATAAACACATATCACATTACTATGCAACATAATTTCTGTAAAGAAAAGGTAAAGATTAGAATGCGCGCTAATTGGGAAAAGGGCGGAGATCACCTTGTTAATATGAAGTCTGGGCTCGGCAGTCATCTAGGTTCCCTTCTCGTCTCTGTGTCCTGGCTCGCCTTGCAGTCACACCCCAGCCGTCACAGGTACACGTCTGCACCGCTAGGCTCAACCTCGTCTGCTTCCCTCCAGGCCACCGGAACCTTGCTGGTTATTAATTACCGTCTCTCTCTCTCTCTCTGTACCAGTGCGCTCCGCGCTAATTCTCCTTCAGTCTTTCTCAGAGAGTTTCGGTCTTAAATCTTTCTCGGACTTCAAAGATGGCGACTGTCCGCCATGAAATAATTAATGGCAGAGATGCTAACGGCTAGATGCCGCCTACGGACTGACTGACTACTAACTAACACCTTCGCTAATATCAAAGCCCGTTCCTTCATGGAAAGCTACGGCCAGCAACCTGCCGCCCACCAAATTCTTGTACCTCCCCGTACCAAGGACACGTTCCCAGCCGGCCGGCCTGAAGTTGTGTCTTCGGAGTGGAGAAAAATACATTCCTTCGATAAGGGCCAGCCTGAGCCGGTTCTCTCCAAGCGAACAACAGCTTGAAACTAAAACACTACACTTGACCTAGAAAGCCTTCTCGAGCTACCAGGCAGAAAGCAAAATGGAGTCTGTCTCGTTTAAGGCCTACAGGGCCCGCAATATGCGTAACTCCATGGAAAATATCCTAACACGTTAGCAAATGGGCAAATCATGATTAATACTTATATATCTATCCCCTAACTTAAATTCATAAGCCCTACATTAAGGAAAGTGACACGAAAATGCTCTAATATATGGAAGGCAGGGGTCCTGTCTATAGTCCTAATCCCTATGCTATGGGGGTGATAGGCTGGAGTCACTCTCCATCATTCTCCCCCTTAAAAGAGCCAGAAAAGGGCAGCCATTACATTACACCCCTTGACTCCAGTCTATTAACCACAAACTAAATAGAACTTACATCAGTAGAAGAATAATAGGAAACAAAATTAACTGATCTATGTCTCTTACTAAGTCTAAAAAATTGGAGCAGGGAAGGGATGCACTGAATAAAGCAACAAATAGCTATCAGAACACAAATAGCAACGATAACTCCCCCTAAAATCTGTCGTAAAGAATGCAAGTCAGGTAACCAATTAAAGAGCCAGTCAAAGAAACCCTGATCTATGTGTTGTCTAATTTCTGTAGTCAAGTCGTGGAGTTTGTCAATATGGGCTTGGATTGATTTAGAATGGTCAGACAAATTAAAACAGCATAGGCCCTCAAAATCAGAACATTCATGTCCATGTTTTAACAAAAGATAATCAATAGCAGCGCGATTCTGTAAAATAGCTCTACGTTCGCCTTGGGCGTCTAATAAAAGGTCAGATAAAACAGTAGAGGTTTGATTGATGGACTTAACCATCCAGCAGGCCATCTTGCCGATCGTTTTGGCATTATAAACGGCCAATGCAGGCACTCCAATGATAGAAAAAGCTAAACCAAGATATTCTGATTTAGAATAAAGGTGGACAGAGGAATCACAGTCCTCATGCAACGACATGGAGTCACGTACAATACGGGAATGTGAATTAGGATGTGAGGAAAACATTAATAAACTCAATCTAGTGATGGCACATGGGCCACCAGAAATATTTGCAGGAATATAGGGCCAAGATGAATTTCCGCAAGAAAAGAGCCATCCAGCTGGCAATAACATGGAACGATAATAACTAGGGGCAACTAATAAATGTTTACATGTCATAATATTCTTTACAGAAAGACATGAATTCGGAAGTCTTTTTAAACACAGCAATCGTTGATGAGCTGAAAAAGAAGTTGCAGCCTGTATTTTTAGCTTGATACATTCGGTGATAGCTTTAGGATCACACGTCATTATAAAACATAGGTCTCCAGGGGTAATATTAAAAGTAGTAATCCGGGAATGAATAGGGATATCGAGGTCTGGAAGAGCAGTACATGAGGGACAAAACTCATGGGCCGCAAAGTCGCCCAGAATAACATTTGATCGGGCATTCGAGATATTAAAAATATGTCGCAAAGTCTCGGTAGATGCAGGGACGGCAACCAGACAGGTCGCTAAAATGTCAGTGACAGACCTCATTGGGGTAAGACAGAAATGTGGAGAGTTCGTCACTCGCTTTGCGAGTGTAATCCAAAAGTTAGAGGAAGTCAACCACGCAGACCGTGGAACTCGGATTCTCCCATCAACCGGCGTCGGTGGATCCTCTCCTCTCCCGGCGTAGCAGGCCAAAAGGAGTCCAACGCCGACACATCCTGCAGCAGCAGTCCAGAGAATGATCTGAAAGAATACAAATACAGGCCTTAATCATTCTCGTAAATAACATTTATCAGCTGGGACAGCTTCCCAGCCATCTTTCCCTGGCTTCATCACCAAGACGGTGTTGTCATGACCGGTCGCAATAATATCAGCCTGTTCAGGAGGATTTTTAGGCGATTGCACCCATATCTTAGCTCCAGGAAGATCAGATGATCCGAAGCCTTTTTGTCCTCGCACAGTTAGCAACGTTGGGGCAGAGCCTTTTTTGATCTCACCACTGAAGACAGGCATAATCAGTAACTGAGCAACGCGGTCAGACTTTTTAATTAATAAGTCAGTCTCACTGCTATTAAGCAGGAGAACCTTAATCTCTCCCTGATAGTCACTGTCAATTACTCCACCGAGCACTTGTACGCCTTTCAGGGCCAGGCCAGATCTGGGGGCAATTAATCCAAAACTACCGGCAGGTATACAGACACCAATGCCAGTTTCAACAATGATTCGGTCATTTCCTGGTAAATTTGCATCATTTAAAGCATGCAGGTCGAGGCCTGCGGAACCTGGGGTCGCTCTACATGGAGCCAAAGCACCGGGGGTAATTTCCCAATACATGATAGTGTTTGATAAAGAATTAGGCTTTACATCAACATTTGGAGGAAACAAACGCATCAAAGGGGATTCAGCATGTAACAAAGGGCGATTATTCAGAATCAATAAAGCTTGAAACAATACATCCTTCCAATTCTTGTAACGGTCATCAGTCAATCTGCGCAATTGTTCTTTTAACAAACCATTCATTCTCTCAATCAGTCCTGAAGCTTGTGGGTAATACGGAATGTGGAACACCCAATCAATATTATTTTCCGCACAGAATTCCTGCACCAACCTTCCACGAAAGTGGGATGCGTTGTCTGATTGAATTTGAAATGGGACATCATAGTACAGAATAAGCAGCTCCAGGGTTTTAATGGTATTCACTTGGGTAGCGTTCTTGCAAGGGAAAGCGACCAGAAGGCCACTATAAGTGTCAACAACTGTACAAATATATTGACAATTTCTGCTCATAGGGAGCGGACCGATATAGTCAATCTGCCAAATTTGAGCGGGCAATTTACCTCGATGCAAGTGGCCTCGAACAATTTGAGGTACCTCCTTTTTCCCAGAATGCTGACAAATGGGACAATGTAAAATGACATCTTTTATTAAAGAAAAAGGAATATGAATTCCTCTATCGGCAGCCCACCTGCTAGTGGCTTTTTCTCCAAAATGTCCTGCTTTGTGGTGGGCCCACTTCGCCAATCCCGCCAAATCAGAATCTTGCATGTCCACCACTGCCTCAGCAATTTTAGATTTTTCATCTGCAATGTTATGGAAGAATTTATCAAGGGAGTCAATTGGAGTGTGAGCATCCACGTGAAAGATTGTTACAGTACTCTGCGGGAGCAACTCCCAAATTTCTTGCCATAATTCCTTTCCCCACAATTCTTTTGAATGCAATTCCCAATTATGAGAATGCCATGTTGGTAACCATACCGCCAGTCCATTCGCAGTGGACCAGGAATCAGTGAAAATATGACATGTGCCAGGCAATTCCTGCTTCAAAACTTGGTAAACCGCATAGAGTTCAGCATACTGACTACTCTTACCATCTCCAGTCGTACTCAATAATTTCTGCGTGATCAGGTTATACGAAACAGCTTTCCAATGTCTTTTGTCACCGACGAACTTCGCTGAACCATCCGTAAACCACACATGTTTCCTATCCTCCACGGACAGATCATCAAATGATTTACCCCACTTAACGGGAGACTCCTGCACCACGGGTACCGAACAATCGCTTTCAGTCTCATTGGAGGGCGCCTGCGCCACTCGCTCATGTAAAGCCGCCACACCTTTCGAACCCACACGTGCCCTGTCCTGAATGTACCATTTCCATTTAATCACACTCGCCTCCTGAGCATGTCCAATTCGATGGGACTTCGGTGAACTCAAAACCCACTGCATAATGGGAATTTCAGGCCTCAAAATCACAGCATGGCCTAGGGTCAGTTGCTCGGTATCCACCAGAGCCCAATAACAAGCAAGCAATTGTTTCTCAAAGGGTGAGTAACGCTCACCAGCCTCAGGTAACTTTTTGGTCCAAAAACCCAATGGCACTTTTTGTCTGCCCTGCTTTTGCCACAGGCTCCAATTGGCATACAGACCTTCCACGGACACATTCAAATCCACATCACCTTCACTCACAGGCCACAAATCCAAAGCATACTGAATAGCTTCTTTAGCCAAATTAAAAGCATTCTGTTGAGACTCACCCCATTCAAACGCATTCTTTTTACGAGTGACTCGATATAATGGAGCCAGAATCTGACTTAGATGGGGAATATGCTGACGCCAAAAGCCAAACAAGCCAATGAAACATTGAGCCTCTTTCCTGTTCCTAGGAACTGCAAAATCAAGTATTTTTCGCTTCACCTGTGGGATCACTTCTCTGTGACCTTCATGCCAATTGATTCCTAAAAATTTCACATTTTGGGACGGAGTTTGCAATTTGTCAGGATTAATTTCCCAACCTTTCGCTCGCAAACAGTCAAGGATCTGATCTAAATGGGACTGTACCTGGTCTTGCGTTTCACCTTGAATCAAAATGTCGTCAATATAATGACAGACCTGAACTCGTGGATTCGTGGGCACTTCAGACAAATGTTCTGCCACCAGCCGGTGACAGATCGTAGGACTGTGTACATAGCCTTGAGGAAGACTCCGGAACGTCATTTGACGTCCATTCCATGTAAAACTGAACTGTTCCTGACATTCGGGGGCAATCGGAATTGAAAAGAAAGCATTAGCAATATCAATAGAAGCATACCACGTACCTGGATGCTTTTGAATTCTCTGAATTAGCGTGACAATGTCAGGCACTGCAACAGTCAATTTAGGTGTGTATTTATTCAATTCTTGATAATCAACAGTCATGCGCCAAGAATTGTCACTTTTGCGCACGGGCCAAACGGGATTATTCCAAGCAGACGTGACCGGAGTTATGACTCCCGCGTCAACCAAATCCTGAATTGTAGCAGTAATTTCTTCATGACCACCTGGGATACGATATTGCTTTTGAGAAATTACCTTCGTGGCCAAAGGAATTTTAATAGGTGGCATTCGCAAACGGCCAACCCGTACGGGTCTGGTCGAAATGTACTGTCTAGTTCCAAATTGATAACAACCATCATCCAAATGCAAAGTCATTCCTTTTAAAATGTCAATTCCAATTATATATTCCAAAAGTGGTACAACTAACACAGAGTATTCTCTACGAGGAATCCTACCAATTTTAATTTCAAGTGCAGTTTGAACTGCGGGTGTTTCTTTACCACCCAAACCAGTAATCGTGAAAGACTGTCCATTAAATTTCTTTGATTTACCATGAATTAAAGTGGCCTCCGCCCCAGTATCAACTAATGCTCGGGCCCTTTGGATATTACGATGTTTCCAAAAAATCTCAATATCTACATAGGGTCTGTTGTCTCTGTGAGCCCACTTGTGTACCGGAGCTTGACCTATTTCCTAGTCATTTTTCCTGCGTTCCGTCAACCAAGACAAATCAGGGTAAATGCTCTCAGTTTTCTTTGGTATCAAAATATCTTGTTCATATCCGTCTCCAGTACGAAACGGATTATTGTCATGTTAAAAAAATTGTGAATTACGGTCAGAAAGTCTGTTACGATCCTCTCTTTTTCTCATGTCAGGGGAATAACTCCTTTCCTCTCTTTGTCGGTTGGAAACACGATCATCTCTCCCCCTCTCACGGTCATCCTCTCTCCCCCTCCCGCCATTACGATGAGGGGATACATCACGTTCATAACGCCGATCATCGCAGCGATCAGAATTCACACGTCGCCTCTCATCACCACTGTCATCCGAACCACGGTCATACTCATTCTTACGCACACGACGGGCACCCTCCTTCCGATCCAAACCACGCTTACGAAACATGTCCCATAAGCGATTATTAGGCTCACCGTCAATGTCCTCCCTTTTGACACCATCAGCAATGAGAGCAAGAAACATATCACGTCTAGAGAACTTATAGTCCCCACCAGTACGACCCTCAGGTCGAGATTGTCTCTCAGGTTTAAACCACTCACCCAGCTCACCAAGCTGACGAACAGACTCAAGTACAGCAGACAAAGGATTGCCAGTTTGATTAATCAACAAAGTCATCATGACCTGCTTATAAGCAACAGGCGAAGAACGGATAATGCGATTGCGCACAGAAGATGTTAAAAGACCATCCAGCAATCTATCAGCAGTACTAAGAAAGATAGCCGTTTTCATGACTTCCTCCTTTAAACGTTGCGACGCATCGCGCAAAGTGTACCATGGTTTGTCATCAGTGGGCCAATCAGATTCAGTTGGATATTTATGATTACAGCCATCAGACGCAAGCTGGAGTAAAGTAATTTGACCAGCACCATTATAGTTTCGAAAATGATCTTGAATCGTAGAATCAGAACTCAAAGAGCAAAACCGTAAGCAATCAACAGCATCGAGCATAATACCGGCAGCGCCAAGTTCATAAAGGCGCACCATCCAGGTAAGCAAGGCCTCACCAGGCCGTTGTTGAAATCGTTGTAAAATGTCACTAACCTCCTGCTGAGTAAAATCTTCAATACAGTCTAAAGCTATACCAGCCGGATTACCAGGGGCTTGTTGTAATTTGCGTCGAAACACAGGGTGAGCAGAAACCTCAGGAAGAGCTTCCAAGGAAGCCCGCATCTTAGATTTAGCAGAACAATCAGGGCAAGATACATCATCCGAACGGGAAGAACGAGCACGGTCGCTGTGAGGACCTGTATCAGTACATGAAGCAGATTTACAATCACGTCCGGAGCGAGAAGACTCGCGCTTGTCACCCTCCTCCGCCGAGGAGTCAGAAGTATGTGAATCCCAGATATTACCATCCCACTCATCGGGGTTCCAATCCATTCCGGATTTTGCTACAACCAGACGCACTTCACGTGTAGATACACGACCACGACGATGTTTATACTTATATCGTGCAATGCGGACCGCAGCTCTTTCGGCAATGGTCTGATATGTTTCAAGTTTGTCGGCAAGCAATTTATTTTGACAACGCAAAAGAGTATGCGCATTTTGCAACTCAACACACTGTCCTTCCATGTCCTTAAACTGCTTCTGTAGCTGAACAAACCTCTCATGCAGTATTCTGTAGGCATTAAGAACAATCCAACCTCTGCGTCCTAAAATAGGAAGCTCATCACCCTTCACTACCGGCGCTTTCTGTAAGCACGATACCACATCGGCAGGCTCCGCCTGCTCCAAGCAAGAAGACCAATTTTCACTCAAACCAGTAGAATCAGCCCACTCACGGGCCAAAGCCTCGTAAGGCATACACTCCCAGCCGGGAATCTGAATCGGTAACTTGAAAACCGACGGTGATTTTTTCGCAAACATATTGACACAAAAAAGTTATATACACAATTATAAACAAAATTTTATACGTACGAGCCGAGCGCAAACCAACAAGATTAAAACAACACAGTGCACACAGGCTTCGTAAACAGTTTGTGACGCCAGATGTAATGGCCGGATTTTCCGCTTAGATGGGATCAGCCCCCAGGGGCCCCTATGACCCAGCCAAAACGTACTCACCTCCCTCCTTAGAACGTATTCACAATGGATATGGATAGATATATAGGTATATACAGATCGCACCTAAGGATGGGGAATAGCAATACACATGCATAGATTTTCTACAATATCTCATTCACCTCAGTTGGTCTCGCGGCCACCCCGACCCAGACCGGTCTACACTAGGGCAGATATGACACACAATCCGGTGCGTCTACACATGGGCCTGCAGAACCCAATGCTCCCTTTTCCAAACGATCCACAATCCGGTAGATCTACACGCCAGTGTCCTCCCTGACGCTCTCACTTATGCAAGCCACAATCCTGTGGGTATCCGCGTTGGTAATCCCCCCCAACGTTCTCACTAACGCCGCATATCAACGACGACCACATTCCTATGAACAATTATCAGGACAATGTCTCAGTTATCTACTTGGGATAAAACTATAATAATGACTTTTAATACGGTTCCCAAATTATATGATGTACCTCCTATTCTTGGCATCAAAGGTCCACTCACTCCCTCTTTGTTCGATCACTATCTATCTGATCGGGATTTCACATCCGTTCATATAAACAACTTTCGACTAGGAGATCCATTTACCAAGATTGAACAGGAACACAAGGCACACGTTAGTTCTATAAGAACTAGGGTATTTATTGACAATAAACACATATCACATTACTATGCAACATAATTTCTGTAAAGAAAAGGTAAAGATTAGAATGCGCGCTAATTGGGAAAAGGGCGGAGATCACCTTGTTAATATGAAGTCTGGGCTCGGCAGTCATCTAGGTTCCCTTCTCGTCTCTGTGTCCTGGCTCGCCTTGCAGTCACACCCCAGCCGTCACAGGTACACGTCTGCACCGCTAGGCTCAACCTCGTCTGCTTCCCTCCAGGCCACCGGAACCTTGCTGGTTATTAATTACCGTCTCTCTCTCTCTCTCTGTACCAGTGCGCTCCGCGCTAATTCTCCTTCAGTCTTTCTCAGAGAGTTTCAGTCTTAAATCTTTCTCGGACTTCAAAGATGGCGACTGTCCGCCATGAAATAATTAATGGCAGAGATGCTAACGGCTAGATGCCGCCTACGGACTGACTGACTACTAACTAACACCTTCGCTAATATCAAAGCCCGTTCCTTCATGGAAAGCTACGGCCAGCAACCTGCCGCCCACCAAATTCTTGTACCTCCCCGTACCAAGGACACGTTCCCAGCCGGCCGGCCTGAAGTTGTGTCTTCGGAGTGGAGAAAAATACATTCCTTCGATAAGGGCCAGCCTGAGCCGGTTCTCTCCAAGCGAACAACAGCTTGAAACTAAAACACTACACTTGACCTAGAAAGCCTTCTCGAGCTACCAGGCAGAAAGCAAAATGGAGTCTGTCTCGTTTAAGGCCTACAGGGCCCGCAATATGCGTAACTCCATGGAAAATATCCTAACACGTTAGCAAATGGGCAAATCATGATTAATACTTATATATCTATCCCCTAACTTAAATTCATAAGCCCTACATTAAGGAAAGTGACACGAAAATGCTCTAATATATGGAAGGCAGGGGTGCTGTCTATAGTCCTAATCCCTATGCTATGGGGGTGATAGGCTGGAGTCACTCTCCATCATTCTCCCCCTTAAAAGAGCCAGAAAAGGGCAGCCATTACAAGACCCAAGCAACTTTAAATCTTATGGTAGAATAATATGGTGAAGCTTAAGGGTTTCAAACGAGGCAATATATGGAATGAAAGAGAAATGGTGAAAAATGGAAAGGAAAAAAAAGTGAGAGAGGCAAATGGGAAGAAAAACAAAAACAAACTGTAAAGCCAGCCGGAAAAAATTGAAAAGGGACATGATACGGAAGATGTAAAGAACTTTGAAAAAGAAAGATGAAATGCGGCGGCAAATAGTGCATAAGAGAAAGCAGGTAAAGAAAACTAAAGCAACAAGGAAAGAAAAGGAGGATGAAGGAAGTGAAAAAATGCTAGAGAAAGCAACACAGAAAAGAGAACTATTGTAGGTAAGAAAAAAGAAGGGAAGAACCATGGAAAGACAGGACAGATGTTAAGAAGGAAAGATAGGAAGAAAATAAGAAGGAAAGCAGGATAGAACTCGAGATAGAAATAAGTAGAAATGAGGAAAGAAATCTGCAAAAAAGGAAAAAAATGAGAGAAAGTACAAAGAATGACAGAAAAGAAAAATAAGGAAATTATGATATTAAGAAACAATGACAAGGGGGCGTGGCTTACGCGCCGGCGAGGAATGGCGCTACCTGCGTGAGCTCCGGGACAGCGCGGGACACCTGACGGATTTTCTGCTGCTTTCCCGACACGCGGAGACTCGGGATAGCCCTTCTCAAGCGGCGGAACATGGTCCCCGTACACATTGAAAAATGAAGAATTGTGCACCGAGCACTCCAATATAATTCCAAATTTTACCAAGTCTAAACCTGATATTGTGATCTGTGTGCTGCGACTGATTGAGTGTACCCTAACACTCTGTAAAGTAGCATGAAAGTGTGGCTGGTTAACAAGCAGTTAACACAGGCTCAGTTGCGCACAACTAAAGTGAATTCTATTGATCAAACCTTTTTAAACCTTTTTAAAACATATTTTTATTCATATGTTTTTACTCATCAGTCAAACTTATTTCAACACGACATATTGTACTTATACATAAACACATGAATTTCCATTTGCTAAATCAAAATCATACACATATATACATTGAGAACACATTACATTTTCTTGTATGCATCATAATCCGCCCGCCCAATGCATTTCGGGACAAGTGTAGAGTCCCTTCGTCAGGGGAAATGCTGCAAAATAACATATACAGGCACATCAGTCTCTTTTTATATCTTACACATGGTTCAATACAATTTAAATATTACCACCACCAAAGAAAACCAAAATGAAAGACACACCCATAGTGCAATTACCAACAAACACCTAAGCCCGAAAAGCATAACAAACTACTCACATTTATACACGAGTAAATATACTTCTTGCGAGCTTCGTTCTTCCTAGGTCCAAACAAACTATGTAAAAGCAAAGTTGAACAGAATCAGGCTGCCGCCTCTATAAACGTGCGTGAAGAGTCTAACCACAGTGCAGTCAAGCGCTATGCAAAGGCATACCTGTATATCCTTCAGATACCTGCGTTCTGAAAACCCTTTTCCACTCAGTGTGTGATCATAAATTCGATACCCATCTGCAGAAAAAAGTGGAATACTCAATGTACGATACGATTCCATGGTTAACACTACCAAAGGCCTTAAACCTCACTCTATGAAAAGATCCTTACCGATTCAGACAGCAAGTGTAGCTCGTCAAACAATCCACACGTAAACCTTCCGACGTTCGGAGTCTCCCGCGTTTGTGTTAGCAGTGTCGGTTCTGGGTTAAACTACTGTAACCTTCATCCCGATTGGTTGCAACAAAAATGCTCTACACCAATCAAGTGCGAGCTGCCATTCCTGGTCTGATACGTCATACGTAGCTACGGTAACAGAGCTCTAACATTTATCGTACTAGCCACCTTCTCTATCTACCTACTACGAGCAAAGAAAAACGGGCTAATAGCATACCGTTTCCTTGAATATTTGAATATCCGTGTTCTGTATAAAAACCCAACTGGAAGGACTCGTAGCATGTCCTAATACAACAGAACGCAAACACACGTGTAGGTTCCAACCTCGAATCGCCTCAAGTTTCAAAAAAACTTTATTAAACGCAATAGGCACGCGACAATAACTGTCTTTAATTAATATCACTAAAACAACCACCAGAAATGAAATTCCTCACCAAAAATAAAAGTGAAACAAGGTAAAGAAAAATAAGGTGAAAAGAAATATAAATGCGCATGAAAAAAACCATTGGTCAGTAGTAAACATAAAGAGATAAGACCAGATTAGACATAATATAATAAATGCATTTTGATGACAAAACCAAATCAGAATTTATACAGCAAGTTAAATATATCACACTAGAACACATGTTTACAAGTGGTTACAAAAAGCTGCTTAACTCAATCCGATCATTCAATCCCCCGGGGGTCAGTGTCCCCAACATTTTTATCCAAAAAGATTCTCTTTGTAGTAATTTCTTATTCCTGTCACAACCCTCTGTGATTGATACTGTCTCTAGAATGGTGAATCTGAGTTGGGCTATAGTGTGTTTTTTTTCTAGCCAGTGTGTTGCTAAGGATGATGTCATGGATTTATTTCGTATTCTGCTTTTATGCTCTGAGATACGAATTTTCAATTTCCGCTCGGTTTTTCCCACATATAAAAGTCCGCAAGGACATTTAAGAGTGTTAAACCCTTGACCCAGTCCTGAGGCGGAAGCCGGGAGCTGGAGGTACTCGACAATTTTAAAAAATTGAAAAACTACTATTTCCTTACTTTGTGTGGTGTCACTGTTTTTTGTGCTTTTAAGAAAAACAACACTCACCTAAGCGCCTTCATTGCTTTCAGCGCACAGCTGCCCTTGAGCTGACGCGCCCACCTCGCGCTTTCTCAGCTGCCGCCAATCTCCCAGGCGTGCGCGCTGACTCCGCCCCCTTCAGGCCACGCCCCCTGCTGGCTGTACTTAAACCGCTGACTCCCAGCGGCAACGGATAAACCCTTGACCCAGTCCTGAGGCGGAAGCCGGGAGCTGGAGGTACTCGACAATTTTAAAAAATTGAAAAACTACTATTTCCTTACTTTGTGTGGTGTCACTGTTTTTTGTGCTTTTAAGAAAAACAACACTCACCTAAGCGCCTTCATTGCTTTCAGCGCACAGCTGCCCTTGAGCTGACGCGCCCACCTCGCGCTTTCTCAGCTGCCGCCAATCTCCCAGGCATGCGCGCTGACTCCGCCCCCTTCAGGCCACACCCCCTCCTTTCCTTGATATGTGCCTGTATAGGAAGCGCAGCGGACGAGCGCAGCGGGAGCGCCTAAGGCAAGCCCGTCTGCGCCCGTCATCGCCAAGTCATCGCCTCTCGCCAGACCCCCTGGCCTAATTCCATCACCACCCCTTGCCTACGGTAGTGAGACGCTTCATAGCTGGAACCCCGGAAGATCTTGCGCTAATATTACAGGTAAGCTCGGCTTCACCTGCCTACAATGCCAAACCTGCAGTTTCTCCACTACTAAACCCCACGCCATCCGACAGCTTTTAGGTCCGGACAAAACCACCTCCATCACGTTACTCCACCTCAATGTTAGATCACTAGTCAAACACCACCTTGAGGTTAACACTCTAATACTGGATGAAAATCCAGATATCCTCTTCCTCTGTGAAACATGGCTTCGCGATGGCACCTCCACCATTCCCAATCTTATGCTACCAGACGACTACTTGATGTCGGCCATCACCAGAGAGGGTAGAGGAGGCGGTCTCGCTATAATCTACAAAAAAACGCTCTCCTGTTCTTTTGTCAAGGAAGATCTGTCAGACTCTGAATGCGCCAACTTCAAAATTACCATAACTCCCAACTTCACCGTGTCGGGTCTCTACATCTACCGCCCACCTGGCCCCTCTTCAAAATTCATCGAGGCCCTCCTTGAGTCAGCAACCTCTTTAATAACCAAAAACCCCAATTTTACCATTCTGGGAGACCTTAATCTCCATTTTGATCTACTTAACGACCCTACGATCAAAACACTCCTTACAGACCTCTCTGCACTGCAACTCAACCCCCTCATCTCCACTTCCACTCACCTAGCTGGCCACATCCTAGACCCAGTCTTCTCTAACTTAGAAGAACTCACCTCAGAGCCACCCCTTCCTATGGGATGGACAGATCACTCCCTTATTAAATTGGCCATTCCGGTCAACAAAAGCAGGCACATTACGGCACCGACCAGCCGTCTAAAAAGACCATGGCATAAACTGTCTCAAGAGGACCTACACAAGACACTAGGGGATTTCCACCTTGACTCCAACTCCGACATCAACGCTAACTACAGCTCGTTTCACGAGTGGATTACGGGCGGACTAGACAGTCTCATCCCTGCTAAATGGACAAAAGGTCGTAACTCGCCATCTAACCCCTGGTACAACGACACACTCAAAAATCTACGGAAAGAGTGTAAAAAGGCAGAACGCCTCTGGCGTAGGGAATACAACAAAGAAGACAAAGCCAAATACCTTCTGTTACAGAAATCGTATCACAAAGCCATCCGTGCTGCACGGACCGCCTTCTACGCCGACAAAATTGAATCTAGTCCCACCCCCGCGAAAGAAATCTTCAAACTCGTGCAAGAACTATAGAGCAGCAAAACACCCCTCCCTACTATCTCCTCTGAGCAACAATGCGAAGAACTTGCCAGGTTCTTCGTTGACAAGGTACAGAAAATCTACACCTCCTTCCCCCAGCACGACCCCAATACCATCAGCAATCCTTCTGCTTCTTCTAGCTACTCAACCTTGACCTACATCCCAGAAATCTCCAAAGACATCCTCATCAGACTATGCAATAAAGTCAAATCTGGCTCCCCCGCAGACCCCATGCGCCCGGCTCAATTCCTAGAGTCACTCGACTTCTTCCTACCAGCGTTAACCGCCATCCTGAACCTCTCCTTTACTTCAGCGTGTGTACCATCTGCCTGGAAGCAAGCGTGGGTTTCGCCTATCATCAAGAAACCCACCCTAGATCCATCTAAACCGGAGAATTTTCGTCCAATCTCCCTGCTTCCATGGCTTTCCAAACTCGCTGAATCGCATGTCAACAGCACTCTATCCCAGCATATGGTCAAAAACAACATTCTGGACCCATCACAAAATGGGTTCAGACCAGGCCATAGCACTGAGTCTGCTCTCTTAGCCACCACAGAGCACCTCCGGACGATCCTGGATGCCGGTCAAAGTGCTGCGTTGATCCTTCTGGATCTCAGCGCGGCATTTGACACGGTATCCCATGTCATCCTTCTTAAGCGTCTGGAGACCTTTGGAGTAACTGGCCATGCCTTGGAGTGGTTCAGATCCTTCCTCGAGAATAGGTCCTTTCGAGTTTCTGCCCCCCCCCCTTTTTATCTAAACCCCACCCTATTGAACAGGGAGTCCCGCAGGGCTCTGCGTTAAGCCCTTCTCTTTTTAATCTCTATGTTCAGCCTCTGGCGGCAGTGGCCAAAGAATGGGGCTTGACATTGGTATCGTACGCTGACGATACACAACTGGCCATCGCCCTCTCAGACGGACCTTCCAACTCTTCCTCTAATTTTAAAAACGGACTCTCTGCGGTCGCCCAATGGATGACCACGAACTGTTTACAACTTAATGGCGGAAAAACAGAGGTGCTTCTCCTTGGCAAAAACACCAGCCTTTGGAATGAGCACTGGTGGCCATCCTCCCTTGGTACCATCCCTCCCCCCAAAACCCTAGTGAAAAACTTGGGTGTCTGGATGGACGACTCACTCAACTTTCGAGCCCACACCAAGAAAGTTGCCGGCACCTGCATTGGCTTACTGAGAAGCCTTAGCCACATACTAGGCTTCTTCGACGCAAAGACCCGCCAACTCATCATTCAAGCCACCATCCTCTCGCGTCTAGACTATGCCAACGTACTCCTTCTTGGCGCCAACAAATGTGAGTTAGCACGACTCCAACGCGTGCAGAACTCGGCCGCTAGAACTTTGGTCGGCCTTCCCCGCAGATGCTCAGCCAGAGCAACCATCAGAAAACTGCACTGGCTCCCGGTTGACTCCAGAATCAAGTTCAAGACCCTCATCATGACCTTCAAAATTCTCAAACTTAACACCCCCCCTCTGCTTCAACCCCTTCTCACTCCCTATGCGCCGTCACGGAACCTAAGATCTTCCAACCAAAACCTTCTTTGCGTCCCACGCATAAAACTCTGCCGCATGGGCGGACGCTCCTCTAGGTTCCTGGGAGCCAAGATGTGGAATGAACTACCACATCATATTCGCTCGATAGACAACCTATCTGCTTTCCGAAAAGCAGTGAAAACTTTTCTATTCCCTTGCCTGTAAACCTTCCTCTGTCCATGGACTTTCCACGCTCAGGATCCGATCTGGGTTCCAGCGCCGGGACGCCTCATTGCCGGGGCAGCTGTAGCGCTTTACCAAAACATTAAGATAAGATAAGATAAGATATATAACCTGGTTGGTGTTACAGTCTCCTTCAAATTTCAACTTGATGGTTCTTCCAGATTGAGGATGCGTAATCACATTACCAACCATCACATTGTTGCAATGCACACAATTTGTGCATCTCCTCATTCCTTTGTATTCCTTCTTTTTTGTGGACTCTGAATGCTTTAACAATTCTTTTAGGTTTTTTGACCTTGTATAAGCAAACAAGGGTTTATCACTGAAGCTGTTGTGAAAATCATTTTCTTGCTGAAGGAGTTCCCATCTTTGTTGTATGATATTTTTCAATTTTAGTGAGTTAACAGAGTATTTTGAAACAAACACATTCCGTTTTTGTGCTTCTTTGTGTTTTTGTACTAATAAATCAGTACGGTTTTTCTCAATGGCTTTGTTTTGCGCTGTATCCAGTATATCAATCGGGTAGCCTCTTTTTATGTAGTTTTCCTTGTATTCCTTAATGTACTCCAGGCATTCATTCTGTCCTGTGACTATTCTCCTGATCCTCAAGAATTGGGAATATGGAAGATTCTTCAATAGATTCGGAGGATGAAAGCTCTGAAAAAGCAACATACTGTTCTTATCAGTTGGTTTACGGTGCAAAGAAGTGTTAATCCTTTCTCCATCAAGCTCTACCATCACATCCAAGTATGCTATTTTTGATCTACTGACAGTATGTGTCACCTGAATACGTGGATTCCTTGAATTCAATAGTGTAATGTTATGATGTAGTTGTGCTTCTGTACCGGACCATATCAAAAAAATATCGTCTATGAAGCGACAAAAAAATTCAAGATGTTCCGTCCATTCTTTGTGGGCAAAAACGTGTTCTTGCTCGAATTTTGCCATGTAAGTATTGGCAAATACTGGAGCCCCAGTAAAGCCCATTGATGTCCCATTCAACTGCATGTAAAATCTTTCAGACCATTGAAAATAGCTATTCTTTAAACAAAACTGTGTTAACTGCAATAGGAACACTGGATTGATGTCCATTTCTGGATGTTGCAACAACATCCATTCTTCAGCTTCCAGTCCGTCAGTGTGTCCAATTGATGTGTACAACGACACAACATCTATAGTACATAGAATGAATTCTTTGCCTGTTTGTAAATTGACAGATGTCAGCTTTACCAAGAAATCAGTTGTATCCTGTATATATGTATGCCATTTTTGAATAAATGGTTGCAGAAAATAATCAATTATTTGCCCAGCCGGTTCAAAAATTGAGTTACAACCTGCCACTATTGGTCGAAACGGTGGATCTTCTAGCGACTTGTGCACTTTAGGCAACATGTAGATCTTAGGTTTGCTAGGATTTTGTGGCATAAGAAATTTAGCCATGTTCGGTGTAATCCAGTCTTCATCGATGGCTTTGTCTATCAAAGATTGTAATATCTTTTGGATTTCACTTGTCGGGTCTTGTTGTAGCAGTAAATAAGTGTTGGTATCATTCACATGTTCTTCCACTTTTCGTTGATAAAACTCGGTATCCATGAGTACCAATGCACCCCCTTTATCCGCTTTCTGGAATGTCAACTCTGTCTTTTTTGATAATTGAACTAATATACTTCTTTCCAATCTGTTCAGATTATTCAGTGTTTTTCTGCTTTGTCTGTAGTTCAATTTCTTCATATCCTTTGTTACTAGCGTTTCAAAAAGATCAAGTGTCTTGTGTGAGGTAGGTGCCTCAAACGTACTCTTTGGTCGAAAGACTTCTACTTTCCTTTCCCCTTGCTTTTCATCTGTGGGAACCACGTTGTCGAAAAAATTCCTTAGCTTCAAAATTCTCATAAACTTATAGAAAGCTACTTCATCCTCAAATTTGGAGCCCATATAGGTAGGAACAAATGTTATGCCTTTGTTTAAGACTCTCTCTTCATGTTTAGTCAAGGAATATGATGAAATATTTATTACGAGGGTTTCCCCTGACTCCGTAATCCTTTTTTCAGTTGTTTCTCTTTTTCCTTTTCTTTGTCCTCTCCTTGTCTTTTTGTTTGTTCTTGTTCTGGTGGACGGTCTATTTCCACGACCTCGGTTAAAAAAGAAACCTGTGGGCTTGAAGTACTTGCTTTATCAGTTTGAATTGTGTTTGATGACTGTGTTGTTTTTATAGGTGCGCGGGATGAATCTATATCGCGATCTGTAGCCAAACTTTCTTCAGATGAAGTTGTAGTTGGTCGTCGAGTAAAACGTCTCTGGGCATACACCTCTGCCCAGGTGTATGCCTCATTCAACTTATAATCGATCGTGTCCCTCTTGAACTTTCTTAACTTAGTCTCCTGCAACTCTTTTCCGTATTCATCCAATTTGATGTTTAGATCACTCAAGAATCTCCCAAGTTCATCTTCTGTCATTCGTTCAGAGAGATCTGATTTGATGGCAAAGATTTCAGTTTTTAGTTCATCAATGGTTTTTGCTAATTCTTCAATGATGAGAAGAATCAAATCCAATGAGCACTTGTTCAGTATTTGGTACCACTTCTCCATGAATTGGGAATTGTTCTTCAGGCGATATAACATGGGTTTAATTGATAACCTGAGTCCCCTCGGGATTCGTTTGACCTTATGGTATTGAACCAACGTGGATGCATGTAATCTCTGATTAAGTTCACGTCTTGATGCAAATTCTAATTGTTTCAATTGGTGACCTATGGATGTACTGTGTGCCTGTAGATTAGTAACTTCACTGATTAAACCATATACTTCAGTTGCTTGTTCTGCTGTATATCCTCTTGTTGTTGCTCTATTTTCCGTTAAAGACGCTATTGCATCAAAAGACATTTTAAACTAATTATAATGACTATGGGTGCTCTGGAGCTAAAATGGGTAACGTTTAAGAAATTAACAATTGTGCACCGAGCACTCCAATATAATTCCAAATTTTACCAAGTCTAAACCTGATATTGTGATCTGTGTGCTGCGACTGATTGAGTGTACCCTAACACTCTGTAAAGTAGCATGAAAGTGTGGCTGGTTAACAAGCAGTTAACACAGGCTCAGTTGCGCACAACTAAAGTGAATTCTATTGATCAAACCTTTTTAAACCTTTTTAAAACATATTTTTATTCATATGTTTTTACTCATCAGTCAAACTTATTTCAACACGACATATTGTACTTATACATAAACACATGAATTTCCATTTGCTAAATCAAAATCATACACATATATACATTGAGAACACATTAAATTTTCTTGTATGCATCATAATCCGCCCGCCCAATGCATTTCGGGACAAGTGTAGAGTCCCTTCGTCAGGGGAAATGCTGCAAAATAACATATACAGGCACATCAGTCTCTTTTTATATCTTACACATGGTTCAATACAATTTAAATATTACCACCACCAAAGAAAACCAAAATGAAAGACACACCCATAGTGCAATTACCAACAAACACCTAAGCCCGAAAAGCATAACAAACTACTCACATTTATACACGAGCAAATATACTTCTTGCGAGCTTCGTTCTTCCTAGGTCCAAACAAACTATGTAAAAGCAAAGTTGAACAGAATCAGGCTGCCGCCTCTATAAACGTGCGTGAAGAGTCTAACCACAGTGGAGTCAAGCGCTATGCAAAGGCATACCTGTATATCCTTCAGATACCTGCGTTCTGAAAACCCTTTTCCACTCAGTGTGTGATCATAAATTCGATACCCATCTGCAGAAAAAAGTGGAATACTCAATGTACGATACGATTCCATGGTTAACACTACCAAAATTTATGATCACACACTGAGTGGAAAAGGGTTTTCAGAACGCAGGTATCTGAAGGATATACAGGTATGCCTTTGCATAGCGCTTGACTGCACTGTGGTTAGACTCTTCACGCACGTTTATAGAGGCGGCAGCCTGATTCTGTTCAACTTTGCTTTTACATAGTTTGTTTGGACCTAGGAAGAACGAAGCTCGCAAGAAGTATATTTACTCGTGTATAAATGTGAGTAGTTTGTTATGCTTTTCGGGCTTAGGTGTTTGTTGGTAATTGCACTATGGGTGTGTCTTTCATTTTGGTTTTCTTTGGTGGTGGTAATATTTAAATTGTATTGAACCATGTGTAAGATATAAAAAGAGACTGATGTGCCTGTATATGTTATTTTGCAGCATTGCCCCTGACGAAGGGACTCTACACTTGTCCCGAAATACATTGGGCGGGTGGATTATGATGCATACAAGAAAATGTAATGTGTTCTCAATGTATATATGTGTATGATTTTGCTTTAGCAAATGGAAATTCATGTGTTTATGTATAAGTACAATATGTCGTGTTGAAATAAGTTTGACTGATGAGTAAAAACATATGAATAAAAATATGTTTTAAAAAGGTTTAAAAAGGTTTGATCAATAGAATTCACTTTAGTTGTGCGCAACTGAGCCTGTGTTAACTGCTTGTTAACCAGCCACACTTTCATGCTACTTTACAGAGTGTTAGGGTACACTCAATCAGTCGCAGCACACAGATCACAATATCAGGTTTAGACTTGGTAAAATTTGGAATTATATTGGAGTGCTCGGTGCACAATTGTTCATTTCTTAAACGTTACCCACTTTAGCTCCAGAGCACCCACAGTCATTATAATTAGTTTAAAATGTCTTTTGATGCAATAGCGTCTTTAACGGAAAATAGAGCAACAACAAGAGGATATACAGCAGAACAAGCAACTGAAGTATATGGTTTAATCAGTGAAGTTACTAATCTACAGGCACACAGTACATCCATAGGTCACCAATTGAAACAATTAGAATTTGCATCAAGACGTGAACTTAATCAGAGATTACATGCATCCACGTTGGTTCAATACCATAAGGTCAAACGAATCCCGAGGGGACTCAGGTTATCAATTAAACCCATGTTATATCGCCTGAAGAACAATTCCCAA
The DNA here is from genome assembly GCF_964263255.1 of Lissotriton vulgaris. NCBI lineage: Eukaryota > Metazoa > Chordata > Amphibia > Caudata > Salamandridae > Lissotriton > Lissotriton vulgaris. The sequence goes on along the minus strand of NC_141698.1, from coordinate 1,067,832,264 downwards.
TTCATGGAGAAGTGGTACCAAATACTGAACAAGTGCTCATTGGATTTGATTCTTCTCATCATTGAAGAATTAGCAAAAACCATTGATGAACTAAAAACTGAAATCTTTGCCATCAAATCAGATCTCTCTGAACGAATGACAGAAGATGAACTTGGGAGATTCTTGAGTGATCTAAACATCAAATTGGATGAATACGGAAAAGAGTTGCAGGAGACTAAGTTAAGAAAGTTCAAGAGGGACACGATCGATTATAAGTTGAATGAGGCATACACCTGGGCAGAGGTGTATGCCCAGAGACGTTTTACTCGACGACCAACTTCAACTTCATCTGAAGAAAGTTTGGCTACAGATCGCGATATAGATTCATCCCGCGCACCTATAAAAACAACACAGTCATCAAACACAATTCAAACTGATAAAGCAAGTACTTCAAGCCCACAGGTTTCTTTTTTAACCGAGGTCGTGGAAATAGACCGTCCACCAGAACAAGAACAAACAAAAAGACAAGGAGAGGACAAAGAAAAGGAAAAAGAGAAACAACTGAAAAAAGGATTACGGAGTCAGGGGAAACCCTCTTAATAAATATTTCATCATATTCCTTGACTAAACATGAAGAGAGAGTCTTAAACAAAGGCATAACATTTGTTCCTACCTATATGGGCTCCAAATTTGAGGATGAAGTAGCTTTCTATAAGTTTATGAGAATTTTGAAGCTAAGGAATTTTTTCGACAACGTGGTTCCCACAGATGAAAAGCAAGGGGAAAGGAAAGTAGAAGTCTTTCGACCAAAGAGTACGTTTGAGGCACCTACCTCACACAAGACACTTGATCTTTTTGAAACGCTAGTAACAAAGGATATGAAGAAATTGAACTACAGACAAAGCAGAAAAACACTGAATAATCTGAACAGATTGGAAAGAAGTATATTAGTTCAATTATCAAAAAAGACAGAGTTGACATTCCAGAAAGCGGATAAAGGGGGTGCATTGGTACTCATGGATACCGAGTTTTATCAACGAAAAGTGGAAGAACATGTGAATGATACCAACACTTATTTACTGCTACAACAAGACCCGACAAGTGAAATCCAAAAGATATTACAATCTTTGATAGACAAAGCCATCGATGAAGACTGGATTACACCGAACATGGCTAAATTTCTTATGCCACAAAATCCTAGCAAACCTAAGATCTACATGTTGCCTAAAGTGCACAAGTCGCTAGAAGATCCACCGTTTCGACCAATAGTGGCAGGTTGTAACTCAATTTTTGAACCGGCTGGGCAAATAATTGATTATTTTCTGCAACCATTTATTCAAAAATGGCATACATATATACAGGATACAACTGATTTCTTGGTAAAGCTGACATCTGTCAATTTACAAACAGGCAAAGAATTCATTCTATGTACTATAGATGTTGTGTCGTTGTACACATCAATTGGACACACTGACGGACTGGAAGCTGAAGAATGGATGTTGTTGCAACATCCAGAAATGGACATCAATCCAGTGTTCCTATTGCAGTTAACACAGTTTTGTTTAAAGAATAGCTATTTTCAATGGTCTGAAAGATTTTACATGCAGTTGAATGGGACATCAATGGGCTTTACTGGGGCTCCAGTATTTGCCAATACTTACATGGCAAAATTCGAGCAAGAACACGTTTTGCCCACAAAGAATGGACGGAACATCTTGAATTTTTTTGTCGCTTCATAGACGATATTTTTTTGATATGGTCCGGTACAGAAGCACAACTACATCATAACATTACACTATTGAATTCAAGGAATCCACGTATTCAGGTGACACATACTGTCAGTAGATCAAAAATAGCATACTTGGATGTGATGGTAGAGCTTGATGGAGAAAGGATTAACACTTCTTTGCACCGTAAACCAACTGATAAGAACAGTATGTTGCTTTTTCAGAGCTTTCATCCTCCGAATCTATTGAAGAATCTTCCATATTCCCAATTCTTGAGGATCAGGAGAATAGTCACAGGACAGAATGAATGCCTGGAGTACATTAAGGAATACAAGGAAAACTACATAAAAAGAGGCTACCCGATTGATATACTGGATACAGCGCAAAACAAAGCCATTGAGAAAAACCGTACTGATTTATTAGTACAAAAACACAAAGAAGCACAAAAACGGAATGTGTTTGTTTCAAAATACTCTGTTAACTCACTAAAATTGAAAAATATCATACAACAAAGATGGGAACTCCTTCAGCAAGAAAATGATTTTCACAACAGCTTCAGTGATAAACCCTTGTTTGCTTATACAAGGTCAAAAAACCTAAAAGAATTGTTAAAGCATTCAGAGTCCACAAAAAAGAAGGAATACAAAGGAATGAGGAGATGCACAAATTGTGTGCATTGCAACAATGTGATGGTTGGTAATGTGATTACGCATCCTCAATCTGGAAGAACCATCAAGTTGAAATTTGAAGGAGACTGTAACACCAACCAGGTTATATACACTATTAAATGTCCTTGCGGACTTTTATATGTGGGAAAAACCGAGCGGAAATTGAAAATTCGTATCTCAGAGCATAAAAGCAGAATACGAAATAAATCCATGACATCATCCTTAGCAACACACTGGCTAGAAAAAAAACACACTATAGCCCAACTCAGATTCACCATTCTAGAGACAGTATCAATCACGGAGGGTTGTGACAGGAATAAGAAATTACTACAAAGAGAATCTTTTTGGATAAAAATGTTGGGGACACTGACCCCCGGGGGATTGAATGATCGGATTGAGTTAAGCAGCTTTTTGTAACCACTTGTAAACATGTGTTATAGTGTGATATATTTAACTTGCTGTATAAATTCTGATTTGGTTTTGTCATCAAAATGCATTTATTATATTATGTCTAATCTGGTCTTATCTCTTTATGTTTACTACTGACCAATGGTTTTTTTCATGCGCATTTATATTTCTTTTCACCTTATTTTTCTTTACCTTGTTTCACTTTTATTTTTGGTGAGGAATTTCATTTCTGGTGGTTGTTTTAGTGATATTAATTAAAGACAGTTATTGTCGCGTGCCTATTGCGTTTAATAAAGTTTTTTTGAAACTTGAGGCGATCCGAGGTTGGAACCTACACGTGTGTTTGCGTTCTGTTGTATTAGGACATGCTACGAGTCCTTCCAGTTGGGTTTTTATACAGAACACGGATATTCAAATATTCAAGGAAACGGTATGCTATTAGCCCGTTTTTCTTTGCTCGTAGTAGGTAGATAGAGAAGGTGGCTAGTACGATAAATGTTAGAGCTCTGTTACCGTAGCTACGTATGACGTATCAGACCAGGAATGGCAGCTCGCACTTGATTGGTGTAGAGCATTTTTGTTGCAACCAATCGGGATGAAGGTTACAGTAGTTTAACCCAGAACCGACACTGCTAACACAAACGCGGGAGACTCCGAACGTCGGAAGGTTTACGTGTGGATTGTTTGACGAGCTACACTTGCTGTCTGAATCGGTAAGGATCTTTTCATAGAGTGAGGTTTAAGGCCTTTGGTAGTGTTAACCATGGAATCGTATCGTACATTGAGTATTCCACTTTTTTCTGCAGATGGGTATCGAATTTATGATCACACACTGAGTGGAAAAGGGTTTTCAGAACGCAGGTATCTGAAGGATATACAGGTATGCCTTTGCATAGCGCTTGACTGCACTGTGGTTAGACTCTTCACGCACGTTTATAGAGGCGGCAGCCTGATTCTGTTCAACTTTGCTTTTACATAGTTTGTTTGGACCTAGGAAGAACGAAGCTCGCAAGAAGTATATTTACTCGTGTATAAATGTGAGTAGTTTGTTATGCTTTTCGGGCTTAGGTGTTTGTTGGTAATTGCACTATGGGTGTGTCTTTCATTTTGGTTTTCTTTGGTGGTGGTAATATTTAAATTGTATTGAACCATGTGTAAGATATAAAAAGAGACTGATGTGCCTGTATATGTTATTTTGCAGCATTTCCCCTGACGAAGGGACTCTACACTTGTCCCGAAATGCATTGGGCGGGCGGATTATGATGCATACAAGAAAATGTAATGTGTTCTCAATGTATATATGTGTATGATTTTGATTTAGCAAATGGAAATTCATGTGTTTATGTATAAGTACAATATGTCGTGTTGAAATAAGTTTGACTGATGAGTAAAAACATATGAATAAAAATATGTTTTAAAAAGGTTTAAAAAGGTTTGATCAATAGAATTCACTTTAGTTGTGCGCAACTGAGCCTGTGTTAACTGCTTGTTAACCAGCCACACTTTCATAATCCCCCGTACACATTGAGCAGCGGCGGCGCTTGTGACTGCCGCTTTGCCATCATTTTGACGCTGCATCTCTCCCTCTTCATACGGGACGCGGGCGGCTGCCATTTTGTGCCGCCGCGCTCGCGTCCCGTTTTTCGGCACATGTAATGCCGCTTCAGCCCGTCTGCTGCAGCTAATCCCTATACTGCAACAAGGTATGTGTCGAGCCCTGCGCACCATGCTCCACGTGCTTTTTCTTCACTTCTGGCGTCAAAGTTCTCCACAGCACCTTTCATTCCATTAAGACTGCTTCTCGGCGGACATTTTGTGGTGCTCTTTGCGTGATGCTCCATATCTCCCTTTCCTGTGCTATCACTCTTTTCTGGATTACCTACTAACTCAATTGAGTCTCATATTTTATGGACGCTCTGCTGTTTGTTAGATATCATATTCCTGGATGGTGCTTCCTTGGCTAAGTAAATATTGAGTCTTGCTGATGCTTGACGCCTGAACTGTAGGTCTGAGGTAGCTTCTCCCCAGTGCTTCTTGGCGCCTCATATTGGCCATCTCTCTTCCAGTACTACTTCTACCTCTGCATGTAGGGTCTCATCACTTCTCCCATTGTGGTGTGGCTCCCAGTCCTGTGGTCTTCTCAGTTTGCCCCTCTGTTGACATCATGTCTCAAGACACAGGCCATGCAAGAGCGTCTGTCACCGGAACCAAGCCTAAACGTCCTAAGAATGACCCTCCATCGCCAATTCGCTCCTCTCAGAATCCAGTATTGGACTCCATCTTAGAAGAGGTACGCGGCCTACAACCCTTCATGGTGGCAACTAATGAGAAACTCAAGCAGATAGAAGATAGATGGGTCGTCATGGAAAACAAAGTCCTGCAACTGGAGCAACGCATCAGTGACGTCCAGGATGTCTCTACAAAAATTCCTCTACTTGAAAAGGAAATTCAACAGTTGAAGCTTCACACAGAGGACCTTGAAAATCGTAACAGGCGGAACAACCTACGTATTTATGGTGTTCCGGAGTCCCTTGGGGAGGGCGACATGGTGTCCTTCATCCGCAAATTCCTCTATGAACTTTTGGAACTTCCACCGGAATCTACTCCTCTGAACATACAGCGTGCTCACCGTCTGGGACGTCCGACATCTAATCCGGCCAAACCCAGAGGCATTATCCTACTTTTTCTGGAATTCACTGAATTGATGACTGTTCTTAAGGCTGCAAGAGCAAAACGTCGCCTCATTTGGTCGGGCCACACCATCTTCATAGCCCAGGATCTCTCAAATGCCACTAATGCACGTCGCAAGGAGTTCCTCAATCTGCGTCCATGTATGAGAGACTTAAACATTCAATATGGAATTCTTCATCCTTGTCTCTGCAGAATAACACACAATGGTCGTTCCCGTACCTTTGATGATCCACAGAAGCTGCGAGAATATCTGCAAACCGTCTCTGCTCCTACGATGGACACTAATGACTGAAAATATTTCTTTTCTATTTTCTGCACTCACTTCTCTTCTGTCTTGACGACTGTTGTGGCCTTGTCTGGTCTCTGTCATGTTGTTATTTACTACGACTTCTCTTCTTGTTGATCATACTCTATCAATATTCCCGCATTGTCCTTGCTCTGTGAGGTGGGCGCCCGCGTTGGCGTCTCCATGCTCCTTCTATCTAAACATTCTCTTTCCTCTCAGATCTGGCGCCTTTGCCTTGATCTGTTCCTTATCTATTTCCTTCTTTTTCCTTCCTTTCTCTTTCATTTTCTTTTCACAGGCCATTTTTGTTTCTCCCTTGCTCATTTATGCTCCGATATATTCTTTATGTCACTCGTTTCCTTTCTTCTTGCTAACTCCAGTACTCCTCATTGCTCCTCCTCGCTTCTTCTAATGATCGTGGTGCTTCCTCGTATATTGTTTCTCTATATTTACCCGATTTGTCTTACCATTGTTTGTATTGCGTATTTGACTCTAGTTGCTAACATGTTTGCCTCCATTGTCTCTCCTTGTAGTTCCCTTCCTGCAGTGTCTTGGACCCAGCTGTTCCCCCCCTTCCTTGCCTTCCAACATGTGTAATTTTGTGACGTGGAATGTTCGTGGTCTCGGCAACCCTGTTAAACGTCAAAAGGTACTGTCCCATTTATCCAAGTTGAACGTTCAGATTGCTTTTCTCCAAGAAACGCATTGTACTGATGTGGAATCGTTAAAACTTAAGAGGGCATGGGTGGGTCAAGTTGTATTCTCTCCTGCTGTTGATAAAAAAGGTGGTGTTGCTATATTATTTCGTAAAGGTCTAGATGTTCAAATTCTATCATCTCAATCGGATACTGAGGGACGTTGGGTTATGTCAAAAGTGACTATACAAAACAAAACAATGGTGCTCCTCAATATTTATGGCCCTGTCCGACCAGACCCTAAATTTTGGACTGATGTAAAAATCCTCATTTCCTCCATTGACTGCCCTAACATTGTCCTAGCTGGTGACCTTAACCAATGGCTAGACCCCTTTTCAGATAGACTATCTTCTTCCAAATTCCAGCCTGATAAGACACATAAATCTTTCCAATCAGCCATTGCACCCCCATCCTTGTTAATATGGCCCGTCCTTATAAACCTCCCCGCCTTTTGCGCTCAGACCAGCAACATCTTTTGCAATCTGCGAGAGTCAGGAGAGCTCGGACTGGGGGCAGGCGCTTCTCGGTACAGGTGGCATCTCTGTGGAATTCTCTGCCCCTTAAGATTCGCTCAGAGCACAAGATCCTAGTATTTAGGAAACTTCTTAAAACCTACTTGTTTCCACAGTAGTGAGTTTCGAGTTCCTCCTTCTTTGGTCTGTTGCGCCGGGATGCCCCCGGGTAAGCTGAGCGCATTACAAATTTCATATAATAATATAATAATAATAATTGCCTCCCGTCCCCTCTTCGATGTGTGGAAAACTTGTAATCCTGATTCACTCGAATACACTTTCTACTCTAATGTTCACCACACCAGGTCCAGAATTGATTATATTCTAGTCAGTAAATCCCTTCTCCCTGCGATTCAGAAATCTGAAATTGGTTCTATTTTTCTTTCGGATCATGCACCTGTTTATGCCCCTTTTGACCTGGCCCAAACCTCCTCCTCTTTCAATCGTTGGAAATTTAACACCTTCCTACTTTCCGACTCTGTATTTATGTCCAAAGTTAAAGATTTCATCTCTGAATACTTCACCCTCAATTTACCCCAAATCACGTCAGTTTCAAACAATTGGGATGCTTTTAAAGCTGCTTTGCGAGGTTTCACAATCTCTTATGTATCCCGCAAAAAGAAACTCAACCGTGACAAATACATTGCCCAACTTTCCAACATTAAGACCCTGGAACACTCTTACTTCTCGTCCAAGAATCCAGACGCCCTCCACCAACTTATCAAAGCCAAATCTGAACTCAATCAACTTGCCACGGTTGAAGCTTGTAACACCCTCTTGAAGGTTAAATCTAAATTTCATGGAGGTCAGAATAAAGCGGGAAAAATGTTAGCAAATTACCTCAAAATTAAATCTGAGCGTAAATCTATTGGCTCTATTCTCAATGAAGTAACCAATACAAAGGTTTCCTCTGATGAGGATATTGCTCAAGTCTTTCATAACTACTACAAACTCCTTTATACTGATGATACACACCCTGGCGATGATGACCTCTCCCGCTTCTTCAAAGATCTCCCCCCCCCCATCTCTACCTACCGAATTCCATCAACTAGAGTCTGCAATTACCCCTTAGGAAATTCTCAAGGCAATTACCTCCCTCAAGAAAGCGAAAGCTCCGGGTCCAGATGGTCTCCCCATTGAACTCTACGCCAACATGCACACTATTTTTGTCCCCCATCTCTTACAACTTTTTAACTACTTTATAGCAAATGCCAAAGCCTCTGGCTCATTTTTGGACGCCCTAATAATCATAATCCCCAAACCTGATAAAGACCACTCCCTTTGTAAAAATTATCGTCCCATCTCCCTTATTAATTACGATTGTAAAATCTTTGCCAAAATTTTAGCGGCCCGCCTCGAATCCCTTATTCCCCTACTAATCACAACCGATCAAGTTGGCTTTGTAAAAGGTCGACTTGCAGCTGACAATGCCCGTGTTTTTGCCAATATTATTTCCCACAGTAAACACTTTAAAGCCCCTCTAGCTGCCCTATCCCTTGACGCAGAGAAAGCGTTTGATCGAATTAATTGGAAATTCATGTTTAAAGCTTACAATGGTTTGGGTTTGGTCCCCACTTCATTTCCTTAGTTAAACTACTTTATTCTGCTCCCCGTGCCAGTTTTTTTGTTAATAATCAATTCTCCAAATTTTTCCCCCTATCCAGGGGGACGAGACAAGGTTGTCCTCTTTCCCCTTTACTTTTTATTCTATGTCTTGAACCATTCCTCATTAAAATCCGCTCCAACCCCCTGATTCAAGGGTTCAAACAGTCATCGATTGAGACGAAAATTTCGGCCTATGCCGATGATGTCCTAGTATATATGGCTAACCCGGTCTCTTCCCTTCCTCCATTTTTAGAAGAAGTACGCCTATACTCCTCTGTCTCTGGTTACAAACTTAATCTCTCTAAAACGGAGGTCCTACCCCTCAATTCGTCCTGTTATCAATATATGTTTGCATCGACTGATTTTGCTTGGTGTCCCTCTAAGATTAAATACCTGGGTATTTGGTTCTCCTCTACCTTGCGGGACACACTCAAACTGACCTTTACTTCCCTTACTCAAAAAATTCAGTCGCTCCTTCAACTATGGTCTCCCCTTTTCCTTTCCTGGTGGGGTCGTTTAGACACCATCAAAATGATGATTTCCCCACACATTTTATACACTGTATCCATGCTTCCTGTGAAAATCCCTAAACTGTATTTCAATCGGCTAAACTCCATCTGCTCCAAATTTCTATGGAATAATAAAAGACCTCGTATTGCCCTCCATAAACTTATACGCCCAAAAACTGAAGGTGGGGTTCGCTTTCCCGATTTCCAATCATACCACTCTGCCTTTTTAGTAAAACAAGCCTTCTCCTTGGCATTCGATTTTAATGATACCCCCTTACCCAGATGGATTGTTATTGAACGGTCCCTGTTAAAAGACTTTTCTTTCCAACACTCCCTTTTCATGTCAAATTGTTCATTCTTGTCTACACACCCTGTGCTAAAATACTCCCATACTCTATTGCACAATATCTTCTCGAAAGACTCATCCCCCCTACAAACGTTTCTTTCCTCTAGCGTATGGTACAACAAATATCTTAAGTACAAGGGTAAATCCTTCTATTTCAAGTATTGGAAAGAAAAGGATATTATGTTTGTGCACCAATTTTTTTCTGATTCATCCATCGTTCCATTTGATGCAATGCAAACTATGTTTGATTTACCTGCACATTATCGCAAAGAATTTGACATTATTACTTCTGCCATTTTATCTCACCTGTCTACCCTTCCTACCTTTGATCTCCTTCCCTCCCTTACTCCTTCCACTCCTTTATATCCTATCTTTACTCAACAAATACCCAAAGCTGCTCTGATTTATAAAATGTTACTAGAGAATGTTGGTCTTAGACCTAAAACCGTTACTGAAAATGTTTGGGAAAATGATTTATCTTTCTCGTTATCTGTTGATGTTTGGGATCGCTTATGGACTAAGCTGTTTAAGACCTCGATTTCAGCACGTATTACTCAGTCATTATTTTTTCTTTACCATAGAGCTCTTATTACCCCTGTAAGCATATCTAAATTCTCCCCTTCCTCCTCACCCCTCTGTTGGTCCTGTTCCTCACACCCAGGCACACTCAAACACCTCTTATTTGAGTGCCCTTCTGTTCTTACTTTTTGGAACTCAGTTTGGAAATATTGTATGCGTATTTTTCATTTCTCTGAACCGTTTTCATCATTGCATATTTTTCTAGGCTCCTTATCTGATGTTTTGGACTTGCACTCGTATAATGCTAAATTGTTTGATCTTCTCATTGCAACTGCTTTCAAAGTAATTTTGTCTTGCTGGAAGGATAACTCTAACTTGTCTGTGCATACATGGTGGAACTTTGTATGTGATGAGCACAGAATTGCAATTGCTTCTGCTTCTTCTGTCGCCTTAAAAATTAAATCTGATCTTACCTGGCTACCTTTCTCTACTTTCCTATCCTCTTCTCCCCCTCCCTAACCTTTCCTTTCTCTCTCTCTTCCTCTTTTCATCTTTTCCTTTCTTCTCTTTCTTTCTCACTACTATTCTCTTCCTTTTCATATTTTCTCTGAACCTTTTTCATCTCCACTTTTATTTCATGATTATCGTATATTGGTTCTGTCCCATGACATGCTGTTATATTATGCTGTACTATTTTTCTTAAACAAAATAAAAACCTTATTAAACTGAAAAAAAAGAAACAATGACAAAGAAAAAAAAATGTAAAGATGATGGTCAGAAAAAATGGACAGAAGTAAGAATGAATTAAAGAAATCAAATGTGAATGAAATGAATGGGGGCATGTCAAGCACAAGGAAGAAAGAGTAGTAAAATACAGGAAGTAAAATAGAGGAAGATTGCACGAAAGATGGAGACAGAAAAGTTAACATATGGGAGATAGAGGATGATGGAAAGAAACATGGAAATGGAAACACAACAGAAAAGACAACAAAGGAAATGAGAGAAGAATGGTAACAAGCAAAATAGGAAACTAACAAATACAAATGAGCTAAAATAAAACGAGGGTTAAAGATATTTTCAACAAAAGAAAGAAGGGATGGGAAAATAAAAGGAAAGGCTTTCCAGGCCAGACTCAGAGGTGAGAAAGAGACCCGAGTGATAGGATAAGAAGAGCAGTGTGGCAATGGGGTTAGAGAGAGAGGAGTATAGTGAGAGGGAGGCAGGTGAGAAAGAAAATAGGAAGGAAAGAAAAAGACTGCAATTGGACGAATATTCAGGAAGGAACCTAACTTGGAAACGGATACTAAAGAAACGGAGGTGACTGACGAAGAGGTGGGGATGAGATGGAAACTGGGCGACTGATGTATCCATCAGAGTGACGGAGTGTGAGGTTGGCATTTTAGAAACCATGATGACTCTGGCATATGGTGGCCCTCCTTGCCGTACCCTGACCAGTCTAGACACAAGGTGACCCTCCTTGGCATTATGTGAGAATAATTATTTCCCTTCCGGGTATACTGTGAGTATGGTGATGTGGCATAAATTGTCCCTTATGGTATATTGTGAGCGTTCTAGGCACTATGGCGACCAGACATAAAGTAGCACTCCTTAGCACACCGTGGACATGATAGGAATTATGGTTATTCCTCATTGGCACATTCTGGGCATTTAGGGCACAATGGCGGCCATCCAGCGGTGCTTGGAGTAGGGGTGCAGGAAAATGTAAATAGAAAATAACCTCTATCTCTCCCAATCAAACTAATGCTGCTGCTACCAATAAACAGCCAGTGTGTTTCTCTGCAGCTCTTAACTCTGAACTGAGTATGAGGCAGCAGTGTGATGTGGGGACTTCAATACAATGTGATCTGATGAGGGCACAAGCTGAACGTTTTTTTTGTCATCTGAATTCCTTCAGGCTAGTAAGTAGTTGCATCATCAAATGGAATCAATGCATAGCACGTTACTGTATTCTTAAGTATTGCTTCAAACTATGATTGTCTTTCATGGAAATATTTGGGTAAATGCTGTACACTGGTTAAAACAAAAAACAAAAAGATCACTTTCCTTGATAATAATGATCATATGTAATTGAAACTTAAAGGACTGGCACACATTGTCACGTGGCCCATAGGGACATTGTCGTCTTCACTAAGTTAGCATGAGCACTCTGCAACCTGCCTGCTGCTTTGCGCATGTTACACCACGTCTTTATTCTTTACAATCATTTCTATGACTGTTTTCGCATGAGAACTCCTCGCTGTCTTCACACTCTGCATGTTCCTGGGATTTTACTGAACATTATGTGCAAGGTCGAACACCAATGCCCCTTGTTATTTTGTTCTGGCCAGGCCTTAGCCCTTAGACAAAACATACGTTGCAGCTGTTGTTTGGACAAAAGTACTTTGGTTTCATTAGAATACACAAATAGGTAGCCCACACTTGGAGAGGGACATTTCCGGCGAGAAGAGTGAGACACCACTTATGATGTAGATCTATCATCCATAGGCTAAGGTATGGGGTCTGCTGACAAAGCCCAGAGATCTTCTAATATATAACAATACTGCTTCTTAGCAAGGGGAGGGAGGTTAGGATCTATTGTCTTTTTATGGTGACATTTCACTTCTTGATGTATGGACTGGCTGTTATGCTGACTGTATTTGTACTAATCATTTTCCTGCTTGTTGTGGCATGAATACTGCATGTTAGTTGAAATAAATATTTTAAACTTTTTCGTGTCTCTGTCAGATCTTAATGTGGACAAGTAAAAGAGTGCGAGCGAAAGAGTGTGTCTTGTTACCGCAATTCCTGAGAGATCTGGGAGTCTTGTGTTCTGGGGTCTCTAATCATTTGTTTTTCTGTGAGTGAGTAGGAGAGCGAGTGGGACACTATAGCCTGGTGGTCCTGGGCTCGTGGGTACTAAGGTGGTAGGAAGACTTAGTACCTATACACCAAGGTCCCATAATCCTGCGCATAGTCCTGTGTTTGTGCAGAATCCCTCCAACAACATGTTCCTGATCCCTAGGGTCATTGGTGGGGCTGACACATCTTTCTGTAAAAAGCCTGGCCATTTATTCATGTTTTGCAATTTTGAAGTGGTCTGTAACTGGCATTGGAGTAAACATTTGTTAATTGGATAGTGTACTATTTTTTACTCTCTGTTTATGTGTTAGCTTTAACAATAATTTAGGATTTGTTTAGACATTTAAGACTGCTTGAAAGCTTGTTTTACCTGTTTTATTGTGTTATTTAATATTTTAGTTTGAATTTTAATGAGGAAAAAGGACCAGCTTTTGCTGGTTTTCCCAATTGTATTTACAGGTCATGCCATATAAATACAGGCCATGCCATATAAATACAGGCCATGTCACTAAAATTCCATCCAGGTGGCACCTAACCAGAAGACAGTGCTCTGGATGAAGAGAGGGCTTGCTTGGCCCACATGCACTCTCTCAACGACCTCATGAGAACCAGCTGCTTGCTTTCTTTCATTCATGCAGAGTGAAAAAATCGATTAGAGCTTGGTAAAATCATGTTAAATGTTTGAGAACATATTGAATGAAACAACTTAGGCAATGAGTTGCACAGCACACAACGGCCTTTCAGTAAACAAAAGTTCAATTCAATTTATGCCATTGTTCTCGTCAGGATCCTTTTCAATGGGCTCTTTTGACACCAATAACAGCGTTCAGTCTTATTTCCAGCCTTCCCTTGTTCAAAAGAGAGTGGAACATAGACATAACGTCAATACTATTATTAAGAAAGTTATTTGGAAGGAATTCTTACAAAGACACAAAATCACACTAGGTGGTGTAAATACCTGATAGTATGTCTAAATCATCCAAGAGGGAAGCATTAGAAGACACATCTTTAGAGTAAAGAGTTTTGTTACCCAGAGGTGTATAGAGCAAAACCTGGAACTCATTCCTGGAGTTTACTGTAGGAAGCTGGCTCTGTATATACTATAGCAAAGTAAGTTATAGTGTGCACAAGTACAGGGGGTCCCAAGAAGTATAGCAGAGGCTAAATTAGATAATCACTAACAGTTCTCCTTGTTGTAGTGTGGTCGAGTAGTTAGGCTTATCCAAAGGGTGTGTTAAGCATTTATTGTATTCACTCAATCAAGGACTTATTCCACACATTTAGAGGCAGAATCCAGGGCCAATTGGGTTAGTATAAAAAAGGTATACGTATGTTTTATTTCTAGAACCAAGCATGGCTTGGCACAGGTAAGCATGATATGGTTTCAAATGCAAAACTTTACAAGGATCTGCAGTTGTAGTCGAAATTGCAATCATTACATGTTTGTATTTGCTTTTAAAACAGTTTAAAATGTATTCAAATTACATTGGATTACTTTTTAGTTACATCAACTACTCGAGGTGATATGCCTAGATATCACACCATGGATCTTATAAAACACAGGTAAGTACGATAATTTTTAATTTAAAGCACAGTTACTATTCTTGCATACAAACATAGTTCAACACTTAGAACATTTTAGGAACAAAAACTCATAACATTGGTTCCTATGGGGAAAAGAAAGTTAGCAGTTTGCAGGTAAGTAAACAACCAGCAAGAATATTTTTGGGGGATTAGAACCAAGGTTCAGTTAGGCACTCAAATTGCACCACCAGTGGCACGGACGTCCAGGTGCAGAGTGCAAGGGCCTACTGTTATCCAATGGGGCTAAGGGGGCCTTCAGTCAGGAGCTGCTTACGAGAAGACCACTCAGTTTTGGGAGCAAAGCTCCTGGGGTTAGGATCAACAATGAAGGGGCTAAAAATCAGCACAGGAGCTGCACCACCAGAGGCACAGAGGCGGCCAGATGCAAAGTGCCAAGGAGACGTCGGGAGCCCTGTTGTTTGCAATGGAGATCTCCGGTTTGAAGAAAATGCTGCAGGCTCCGGCAGGGAGGCTTCCTGAAGGTGACCACTGGTAGGAAAAGTAGGTTGGGTTCTTGTGGGATGCCTGTACACCATTGGTTGGGCCACCCAAGGCCGTGGAGTGTTGGGTGCAGGGGTGTCTTTAGGTGTTGGATCTTCTTACTATCTTCGGCCACGGGGACCCTTCAGGTTGAGGCTGCAAGCATCAGCAGGCCGGGGATCACCAGATCCCAGGTCAGGTTTACTGGGGAGGCCTCCTCGGAGTGCTGGAACACTCGAACGTGGGCCATGGGCATTCAGTGCAGAGTGGTTCAGATTTGCAGAGCTGCCTATATTCATGTTCCGCTTTGGAGTCTTTGTTGAGTAAAATCAGTGCTTACAGGAGATAGAGTCTTTCAGATGAGTGCATGGAAGGTCCTCTGTGTTCCGGGAACTGCTGGCTGCTGGACATGCCGGGGTGTGCTGTAGCAGGTCAGAGTTGGGGCAGGCTGGTAGGACTGGGGCCAAAGCAGTCTGTGTCCACTTCTTCCTGGGTCAGCACGGCTCTCCGGTCCTTCTTCTTTCTTCCTCGAATCTCAGGAGGCAGGTTCAGGGCCGCCCCTAAATACTACATTTAGGGGTATTACAGGGGTGTGCAGGTTGAGACCAATGAGTCTCCTTGGGGAGCCTCTCGCTAATTGGATTTGCCTCCTAATCTCTAAGATGAAGAGGACTGAGATGTGTTCTTCACCTCGCCTGCCCCACCTGAGGGGGGGTGTTGGCCAAGGTGGGCACACCTCTCTTTCTCTCTTGATTTTCCAGTCAATTCTCCAGCCCAAAGTGGGGGGCATAACCGGTGGGAGCCAGTTGCTGGGGCAGCAAAAGGCAGGGACAACTTACAAAAGCAGAAGGCCTTTGAAGCTTCCCCTTCGTGGACCCAGCCCATCCTCGGGGAGTAAGCATGACACCTCTGCCTAGGAGGGGCTTGTTTTCTGGACCCAGAGAGCGGAGGATCTCCATCCAGAGGTCCAGAAACCTGTTGTGTGGTGGCAACTGGTGGGTAGCCTTTCAAGAACCACACCAGTGCTAGTCATGTTTAAAGGGGTATCTCTAAGATGCCCTCTAGATGCATTTTACCTTAAAACCCACACTGGCATCAGTGTGGGTTCAATGTGCTGAGAAGGTTGCTACCAAACTTTCCAGGTTTTAGTAAAGCCATCATAAGGCTGTGGAGATTGTAATGATAAACTCCCAGACTATATACTCTTTCGTTTTTTCCTGCACGTACAGTGTCTAAGAATGGACTTAGACACTATAGGGGTACAGTACTCATGCAACTGTACCCTCAACTGTGGCCTAGTGCACCTTGCTAGAGGGGCAACTTACCTAGGCCATAATTAGTGGATTGCAGGCTTGGCACACAGGGATGTGCATAGCTCTACATAGCTCTGGCATGCGTTTGTGGGATTTGAACAGGTGAGGCAAATAGCGCTTCAAGACACCATCAGGGGCAGCAAGCGTTATTTAAATGCAAACCTTTTTCCCTCTTCTATCCCTCCACTATCCTTCTGAATCCAAATAACTGACTAACATATCCACCACTCAAATTATGTTCATATTTCACTATACAAATTCATCACTAATCCTTTATGAGTTCTGCAGTAGCGTGCTACTAGACGAAAAATCACTTTGACGCCACGTATGGGGTAGTCAGCGCTATATAAATGCAATTACAATATTTTACAAATACTGTCCATTTGGGGCAATGATGTTTTCATTTTCTTACTTATTTGCTATTCCTTTATATTCCAAGATGATTTTGTTGCTAGGAGCATTGAAAGCTAAAAGAGAAGACATCTCTTTATTTTCTTTTTCATATAAATCTGTGAACTTTTAAAGACAACGAGGCTCAAGGGGTAGAATGTTCCACAGTCTTGAGTTCATAACATGAAAGGAACATACACTGCTTCTAGTATGTTTACAATGTAATATCACAAGGAGGTGCTAGTTTTGTGATCTTGGGGCCCGATGTAGGTAAACTCCAATTTACCACTTCTTAAATACCGAATCATACCGATTCGGTATTTAAGAAGTGGTAAATTGGAGGGGGGGGAGATGTGGGTATTTCAGAATCGGTAAATACCGAATCTGTAAGATTCGGTATTTACCGATTCTGTAAATACCGAATCGGTATCCCCCATTGATTCCTATGGGCCTTGAAGCTCATAGGAATCAATGTGCATTAGCGAATCGGTATTTACCGATTCGGTAATTACCGATTTCTGCAAGGGTGCAGGGGGTGTCACTTTGACACCCTCTAGCACCCCCAATACTGACTTGTGTGCCATGTGGCACACAGACATGCCCTAAGGGCATGTCTTTCTGTCCCATGGCATAGGTGTGCATGCACACATGTGCATGCACACCTGGATTCGGTATTTTAACACCCAATTGGATTGGGTGTTAAAATACCGAATCTGAAGGGCCTGTGGGACTGAAAGTAGTCCCACCTACATCCCGAATTTTAAAACTCGGTAAACTTACCGATTCGGTATTTTTCAAATTCGGTAATTTTACTGAATTGGTAAAATACCGAATCGGACAAAAAAAGGTCCCCTACATCTCAAAAGGCCAAATACCGGTCGGAAACGGATGAATTCGGCCGTTTCCGACCGGTATTGGCCACCTACATCGGGCCCTAAGAGTCTTCCTTAGGGTTTAAGGGATCGCCCGGGAGAGATCGTGTGGACTGGTCTAGTGGAAGGCCTAGGGTACCAGACAATACTCTGAATATGTTATTTGACAGGAGGTCAGTATAATACTTACCTGGCTCTTGCACACGATCTGAATAGCTGAAGACACCAACTAACCTGAACTTAAGGGTGTCTTGAGGTTTTTGCCCAAAACACTGTTGAAGATATGGGGTAGAGGGTGGTTTAAACCTATGAGACTGCAGAACTGATTTTGATTCTTAAGAAAAGAGGGGACACCTTTCAAGGGCCCATTACGCTTGGTGGTAGGGTAAATCGTTTAGAGAATTGACAATGCTGTGACTCTTCCATTATGATTCTCCTCAAATGTGCCTCTATTTTTCACCTTCTCATCATTTCCACACTGTGATATATCTACACAGTTCATCTGTAATGTTCTGACTGCAGAATAATTGTATGCACTTGTGGCAGAAAATTGCACAGTAGTAAAATCACTAGTATTTGTGAGTGAGATCCAGGGCCGGACTGGCCGTAGTGGGCACCAAGCGTTTTCCCAGTGGGCGAGAAGGATGGGGGGTGGTTTTGGACTGGTGAAGGTAGTTTTTTGTATAGGAGGCCTGTTTTGCATCAATGGGGCAATATCGGCCCCCTGTACCAAAAGTAGCAGCAGTGTTTCCCACCAGTATGCCTACCCCTCCCCGCCCTGCCACCCCTCCCCCCGGCGGCTGGTCAGACTTATTGCCAGGGCCAGTTTGTGTTCCCAGTCCGTCACTGATGCGGTCTAATCTATGTTTTCCCTTGTATATATGATCTGTGGCATGGGTAATCAGATCACTGTGGTCATGTACATAGTTAGTTTAATTCTTCTCTCTAGCTAGGGAAACAGCCAAAAAGCCCCTCTGCATCATTCACACCTATTACTAAATATAGACCAGAATATGGCAGCCAGACAGCTATTATTACTAGGAAAAGTATGTTGTGAATATGGTGGGCTCCTGGACTAAAAGAAGCAGAAGGGGGCTCAACATTAGACCTCATTGTTGCATCTTGGAATTGTACAAGGCATATTCCAATAGAATATGTTTTGGCTACAACTGAGCTACTGTATGAAATTATCAAGACAGGTTACAGGATGACATTACAATACATGGAAGCCTGAACTCCCTGCATCAAAGCCCTCCTCGAATTTTCCTTTTACAGTCGAGTTGTGATGTCTCTAGTCACCTATAATAGGAAAATGACGTAGCTGTTCAGGTGTGATAAGTCATTAAGTTGAGTTGGGGGCGTGGCTACGGCGCGTATTGGAATGGCTGTCTGCTAAGGGAGCTCCGTGCGCCGGAACCTAAACTGGGCGAATACCATCCTATTCGGACCCCACTGCATACTGGAAGACCCCCTAGAGCCGTGTATAAGTGGCTGAGGGACATATTGCCGAAGTAACGAGTCCTCTACCCTGAGCGTTGCTGTGGATTCCGGCTGGATGGCGGCTGCGGGTTGGGAGAAAATGGCGCAGATCTAGAGAGCGGATCGGAAGAATAGTGTTGGCGGCGGTGGAAGCGCACCTACTGCATGGGGTCACGTTGCTGCGGATTATGGCCGTTGGCCCCCCTGGCCGATGCTGGCAGCATATGCGGTTTGGAGGTGGAGAGGACTGGTAATCGTGGCGAGCCCTCGTGCAATTGAAGACCTACGTTGGGCCTGAGAGGCGCTCTCTTCTGTGAATGCAAGCCGGCTGGGATTAACAGCGCCGGACTGCCTGGGAAGCGGCCCGCTCTGAAACGTTACGTGGAGCTGCCCAACGGGAGGAACGGCTGATCGGGGACAGGCGATCGTGAAGCGGAGACAAGCAGGGCCAACCTGGAGAGGTGAGTGGAGCGCCGTGGCGATCTGGGCCTGGCGGACTGGACGGCGGGTTGCAGAGACCCGGCGGGTAGCGGCACCCTTTGAGGGCGATGCTGTGGGGTCGCGTGGGGCTGTGGATTGCGGGGCGATCATTTATCTGGTTACTAGGCTATCCCCTTGACACCTGGGGGGCGCTGTCTGTCACTTTTTCTCGGCCCATTACTTGTCCAGACAGAGGGCAAGGGGGATTGAGAGATCGCGGGGGTCCTCCTGGTTGCGGGGGGAGGCAAGAGTACCGTCCCTGGCCTGAGGAGACTGCTGCAAAGTGCTCTACCGCGGAGATGCGACTCGCCTGTCCTTTATGCCGAGAGCTGGTTTGCTTACCAACACATTCTGTGGCATAGGACCTGCAGGGTGGAGAATGTACGTGGCAGCCAGGAGTAGTGACCTGTGCCCTAGAGGGAGTTACTGGGCAGCACACCTGAGAGAAGGAGACATTCACGTGTTGGGAGCAGAGGTGGTGCTCGGCTGCGTGCGACTGGAGCAGCAGAGGAAATATTTTCTTGTTGTGGGATAGACCAGTCTGTGCTACTACATTGTTGTAGGTGATTACACAAATATCCTAGCCCACCTGGAAGCGGAATATTTAACTTTGGGCAAGTCAGAACCTAAACAGGCCAAACTTCAATTTGAAAATAAGAGGGCGACTCGTGCCACTGACGGTATGGGGGAACAGAGAGATGTGTGCAGTCCTTCAGGACTTGCGGAGGGCACGGGCGATGACATCAGATCCATCTTACTAGAGTTAAGTACAGGGATGAAGACAATAGATAGCACGATTGATGCTTTGGCTACAGACCTTGATATGGTCAAAAAGAAAGTTGACACACACGAGCGCAGATTGGATGTGTTGGAAAATCGTGCATCTGATGAGCATGACGAGCAAGCTGAAGCGTGCACGCAACTCCTTCAGATGGAAAAGGTACTGGCGGTAATAAGTGCAAAGAACAAAGATTTAGAAGCGCGCTCGAGGCGTAATAATATTCGCATTATTGGACTTTCGGAAACCACGCCCATATCCAAGATGGAGCTCTTCATAGATGGACTGCTACGCGAACTTTTGGACCTGCCCTTTCCACTATGATGATAGTGGAGCGAGCACACCGGTCACTGGGTCCACGGCCCAGGCCGGGGGCGCCACTGTGTCGGATCATCGCGCGACTCCTCAATTATGCGGACAGAGATGCCATTTTTGCGCGAGGCTCGCGCCAAAGATCCGGTGGTTTACAAGGGGGATAAACTCTCATTTTTCCCAGACTATACGCCTCCTGTACAATCGGCGAGGAAAGAATTTGCGCCACTGAAGAAGATGTTGAGAGAAGCATCAGTGCCGTATGCCATGTTATACCCGGCAAAGCTGAAGAGCACTCATGAGGAACAATCACATTTTTTTACTGACGCAAAGTCTGCACTGAAATTCACCAAACATGTTTGCAAGATGATATCTCGACAGAAACATGTGGAAGATCCGTCGATGGATTCTGGTTTAGACAATGCTGACTAATGATAGGCAAGCTGATACATGATCGTAATACATTGTGATGGTGAGATGCTCTGGTTCTACATCTGGAATACTATGAGGCGTGATAGGCAGCCTGCTAGGAGAGGGCCTGGGGTGGAGGGTGAACCTATTTGAAATCGCGCGCTGCTGGCTCTAAGTGGGGCGAATGAGTAATATAATGTGGTACAAATTGCAGGGAAAATGCAGGGGGGACAAAAACCAACAAGGAGGAACATTTCGGCAACCGCACTGCGGTGTTAGTACACGCTGCTGAGCCTCATCCCGAAGAGGGTGTTCCCCACATGGTGAGATGGGCAGTTGGGTATGTTGTATTTAGGGTGGGGGGGAGGGTCTGGTCTCGACCTGATTGGGAGGTTGGAGTGGGAGGTGGGAGGAGGGAAGGGAGAGGGAAAAGGATGTTTTCATATATTTTGTTTTATGTTCTGTTTGTTATATTGTGCACATTAACATGTTCCATATCAGACAAGCCTGCACTGCATTGTAATGACATAACTGATGCCCCTATGAGACTAGATAGAGTGCTAATGATTGTAGGAGATGTGGTAAGTAATGGTAGATAAATGCAAGCTGTTAACCTGGAATGTTCGAGGCCTCAATTCCCCTAAAAAAGTAAGGCAGGTACTGGCATATCTAAATCGACACGCGATACAAGTTGCTCTGATACAGGAAACACACTTGACAAAATACACTGAGCAGAATGTGGCGAGTAGATAAGCAGGTTTTCAACTGGCCGCTTCATATTTCTCCTATGCGAGAGGGGTGTTAATACTAGTCAAGAAGGGGTCGAGTTCCAAGCGCTGCACACATATACGGATGAGGATGGGAGGTATGCGATGGTGTGTGGGAAATTACAAAACGCTCTGGTCACCATTGTTAATATGTATGGACCGATTGCAGACGATCCCACCTGTATAGATCATATAGGTGGGAAATTGAGGGACTGGCCTGCGGCTCGTGTAATTTCGGGTGGAGACCTTAACACATATTTGGATGTGACACTGGACAAGTCTAGCCCCATGTCCCATCGTACCCCTAAAGTTGCCAAAAGTGTTTTGAGGGCCATGGAGGAATTTGGGTTGTATGATGTCTGGAGAGTGCGACACCCACAGGTGCGAGAGGGTACGCATGCGACACCACTGCATGGAAGCTGGTCACGACTGGATTACTTGTTGCTTGGAGGCGAGATGATGGAATGGGTGGTAGATGTGACACCTCTGGCTAGAACATTATTGGACCATAACCCGGTGAGATTAGATATTGTGTCCCCAAAGGCTGTGAGACGTCCCTTTGCGTGGAGATTGTGATCTGAGGTGCTTCTTGATCCCATATATGACACGACGGTGTGCAAAGCTATAATACAATACTTCGCATTAAACAATGGCACAGTAGATGAGGCTTCAACACTGTGGGAAGCGTTTAAGGTTACCATTAGAGGTGTATGTATTGGAACGGCAGCGGGTATATTAAAAGACATCAGAACGCACACTTTGTGACTTAGAAAGAGAATATGCAACTAGGCCGGAGGCGGGAAGGCCAGCGCGTATACAAGAACTGATCAGGGAATATGATGAGCTGGCTGACACGGAGGTGAAATATTTATCCCGCAGACATACCGCGAGAAGATATGGAGAGGCGGGTAGGCCAGGGTGCACATTGACGTTCAAAATCAGGGAGCGGATTGACCAGCCACGGGTAGATAGAATAGTAGATGACCAAGGAGGTGAGCACCATGCCCCCGAAGATATCGCGAGGCAGTTTTGCGGTTTTTATAAGGAGTTGTATGAAACACGCGGTACAACATTGGATCTAGAATTTGAGGAATACCTAGAAGATATAGCTTGCGCTTGGCTCTTTGATGTGCAGAGGCAGTACCTTTGTTTACCTATAGATGAACAAGATATCAAGTTGGCAATTGCAGCAATAAGGCACCTGGCCATAAGGCACCTGGCCCTGATGGGCTAACAGTAGAATTTTATAAGAAAAATGCCGATCTTCTAGCGCCCACCTATTGAAAATGTATGCGGAGGCATATGACGCAGGGATGCTGCCTCCATCATTAGGAGAAGCATTGATTATTACTTTGCTTAAAAAGACAAACCGCCAGATAGATGTGATTCTTATCGCCCGCTATCGCTCATTAATATAGACGCCAAGATCTTGGTGAAAATACTGGCAACTAGATAGATTACAGCCCTTATTGCGGGGTCTGGTGCTACCGGATCAATCGGGGTTCATCCCTGAGAGGTCTACCTCCCATAACCTCCGTACAATTTTCTCCACGTTTCACATACTAGAGCCAAGTCTTGAGGCAGCGGCAGTGCTGTTGGATGCTGCCAAAGCATTTGACTCGTGGAATGGCATTATATGTTTCGGGTCTTGCAATGCATAAGTTTTCCGCCCCTGTTTATACAATGGATAAAGGTGCTTTATACAGCACCAACGGCGATAATTTGTGTAGGAGGTATCACATCTGAGGCGTTGGGGCGAGAGGGGCACTCGGCAGGGATGCCCGTTATCGCCGCTGCTGTTTGCAATGGTCTTAAAACCCCTGGCTTGCGTCATCTGTCAACGGCATAGGGAGGCTGCCTTTAATTTTAATTACAAGCCGGTGGCAATATCATTATATGCGGATGATATGGTGCTCTTCGTTCGTGAGCCGAATAGGTATCTGGCGCAGCTACTTCAAGAATAATTTCAGGACAAGGAAAAGCGGTAAAGATGAATGTTTGTGGTATCCCATGATATTACTATTACACATAAAGCCTAGAGTCCGTTGTACGATTTAAAAAATATATATATTACAATAATAATAAGGTACAGTACTGTGCCCTGCTAATTAAGGGAGTCTTTATTATTAAAATGCATTATCATATACTTAAAATGTTTCCACATAGTCCAATATCCTTGTTGTCGATTGTTTTTCTTCCTTCTTGTTTTGTTTGTACTTGTGTTCATTTTCTCCTAGTTGGCTAGTAATTTTGTTTCCATATAACAATTTATCGATTCATTTATGTGTTGTCCAAAGATTTAACAGCCAGCACGTTTCACCCTCTTGTGGCTAGAGGACTGGGGCTTTCTCAAGGCTGGGAAATATAATAAAGGCAACCATTGCAATACATTTAATATACTAATTAGTGGAGGAAAAGCCTCTATCGATCCAGAATTGTGTGGAAGATTAAATAAATTGTAAAAAGGCGATTGAGACCAAGCGGGCTAATGGAAAAGAACACACTTTTCAATAAAATGGAGCACTGCTCTTCGTTAACTAACAACGGTGGATTCAAATTGAATTTTATTCTTAAAGTGATATTGAGATGAAGATGGGTTTTATGAATTGTTTGCCTACTTAGTGGATACCTAAAATGTCAAAGTAATAGTGAGATTTGTCAAAAGGTAAGTTCATCACTAGCCAATCTGTAAAAGGAAAGAGAAGCCAGTTATCTTACTACTTCGACAAGGTCAGTGAGATAGATGTGAGATTTAGTATAGGTTATGATTCAGCAGTAGCTGGTAATTTGAATGGCAGGATGAGCAATGATGGGGATTGAATAAGGATGAGGAGGCAGCTGGGAAGTAGTAAAGGGGTTGTCATTAAGCTTGCCAGAGTATCTTGAATGTGGTTAATTAATTTGACCATATGAGTATTAGATGCAGTCGGGGTACCTCCATATCAGGCATTCTGCAGAGGAATCAACATGAATTAATCCAAGATTACTACTGAGGAATGGTTGCATCTTGCATAAATAGTGTTGTGTATTGTGAGGTCTGATGTGTCTTGGCATAGAGTGGCAGTTCCGTCAATACGAGACATACTGCGGACGTATGTTGGAAATATTCGGATACACTTAGCATACGAGGCGGCCATGGCCTGGCACATTAATGAGCAAAGATGGCGACACAGAGAATGGAAATAAGAATCCGTATGGAAAGGGGAACCATCAGTGTATGGTCGCCATGTTACAAGTATTCATGGTCAAAAATGCTGACCCCGCCTGGGGCTGTCGGAGTAAAAGTTGATACTGATTTGTATTCCTCGAACAGGACCCTGTGTAAGTAATTTTGAGTTAAACAAAAGCAGTGTTTGGAGGCAATATGTAGACCTTCCTCTTTTACAATAATCATGAAATGTTTCTATGAAATGTAAATATACAAATTAAAACATTTGTTTAAAAATTTAACTGGAACATTATTAGTTAAGTAAGTACCAAAGTTCGCTGATGTATATACTTAATGTGAGTTGATTTAAAAAAGGTAATTTGCTTATATATGACTATTGAATCCAGTATGAAAATAACAGTAACGATACAGTGTCAGAGACTTGTTAAGGCATGGGCAAAGTGGGCTTTGGCCCAGCCCTGCAACCGTTTAGGGGCCCCCTGATAGAGCCAACCCTCTTCTGCAAAGAGTCTTGCACTGATGACCTTTAAAAATTCTTCAATAGATTTTTTATTAAATACCATAAAAAAGTTTCTTTTAGATCAAAACAAAAAATGAGTAAGTGCCTTCTGTGAATACCAAAATGGTAGTAAGTTTAGGATTTCGTCTTAAGTTAGTTCTTTGAATCGGGTCCTTTGTGAATTTTTTTTCTCCAATTTCCAAATGTTGCAGTTGTGGTAAGTATAGAAGCCATTTCATTTCAGAAAAGTTGTTGCTATGCTTTGATCCAAAAATTATATCTATCCAACAACTTTTTCAAGTTGTCTGCCTTTATAAATGAGAACTGGAATTGACCCCTGTTTTCATAGTTTCTAATAGAGTTTTCCTATCTAAGCGCTGTACTTCGTGAAGTATTTTGTCCAGATCACTCCATAGCTATCGTTGGTTGGTGAAACCAAGGTCACTGACACTTTTTACAAGAAGATGTTATATTCATTAAGTTTTCCTCATCCACATTACTTCACCTTTGGGAACAGTTCTTACCTTATAATTGGGGCAGCAGCAAGATGTGTGTACGGTCACACTGCCTGCTGTCTATTTCTGAGGAGTTTGGAATTTGTTGCCTTGAGTTTAGATGGAAAGAGCCAAAACAATCTACTGCTGTTTTGTGATGTTATAACCAAGTCTAATTTTTTGAAGTACTTTTGGTTTAGTCTATTGATATAAGTTTTCAATACTAATTTGTCACTTTGCCATATGATCAGGAAGTCATCAATAAAATGAGGTGAAAAGATTATATATTCTGTGAACTCATTGTTTCATAATCATTTTCTTTCAGCCTCTCTTATGAAAATACAGGCAAATAGGGGCACAAATTTTGCCTCATTGCAGTCCCCTGCCCTTGGTGGCAGACATTTATTTATTTATTTATTTGTGGTTTTGTATAGCGCTAGAATCACTCCATCAGGCGTATCTCTGCGCTTTTGACCGGTAACTCCACGAATTTATTGATATACTGTGAGATGTTTAAATTTGATTTTTGAATAAAATGGTTTTTAGTTGCTTACGAAATGTTAGATGTTCACTACATTGTCGTAAGGTCAGAGGCAGTTTGTTCCACATCTTTGGTCCTAGAGTGGATAGAGCTCTACCTCCATGCCTGGCCTTTTTAACATGGGGGACCACAAGTAGAAGGTTGGTACTTGATCTGAGGGACCGCGCTGGGACATAAGAAACAAATCTCCGTTCGAGATAAGTAGGTCCCTGTCCGTTCAGACACTTGTGGATTAAGCAACAAATTTTAAATTTGGCCCTTTGTCTGACTGGGAGCCAATGCAGTTGCTCAAGAAGGGGTTTGGAGGGAGTTCTCGGAGGGGCATTCAGAACAAGGCGAGCTGCCGTGTTCTGAATGACCTGCAGTTTGTCTAGCACTCCTTCATTGGCTGAGATTAACAGACTGAGATTAACAGGCTGAGATTAACAGACCGTTGCAGTAGTCTATCCGACTCAGTACAAGTGCTTGCATTATTGTTATAAGAGAGAAAAATATTGTAGACAAGAAATGCCATTGTAATCACAATCATGAGATTTTAATCAAAGTAATGTGCAGACTTTAACTGATAGCATCTTGCGTAAAGCCTAACCACATCAATACCCATCAGCATATAATCAGATTTGCTTTGCATATCCTGTAGTTTAGATAGGACCTATTTGGTGCTCCTGATGTGTCAGGAAAACTCTTTCATAAATAGTTGCAGGTTTAAGCCAATGTATTCTTCCAGGACTTGATTTTCAAAGGGCCTCCACACTTGTGACGAAGGTCCCGCAGTCGTGGGGAAGTCTCCGCACTCAGGGCGAAATCTCCAATGAGAGTTCTCATTGTGTAGATTCCGTTCTGAGGGGGATATGTACAATGAAGTGGCGGAACATGTCGTTAGCCTCCTTGCCTTAAAAACACGCTCTTCCACTTTGGAAACGCAAGGCTGCACCATATTTACAAGAAGGTGGTGCAGCCTTGCGTGTCCCCCTGCAATGGCGCTAAGTTTGCACCAGAGTGCAAGGGTGTCTGTGTGCAGGGGAGGATTGTTTATGTGTAGTAAGGTGTCCCTTCCTGCACATAAACAATCCTAAAAGGCCATTTTGTAACTTTCATGTGTGCTGCTTCATGCAGCACACATGAAAGTTACAAAATGGCATTTCTTTAAAAAGGTTTGCTTATGTTCGGAAGGGATACCTTCCTGTACACAAACATACCATAGGATTTTGCTTTTTCCATGTGTGCTGCCTTGTGCAGTACACATGGAAAAATCAACAAGCATTTGCAATGCAATCGGTCTCGCAATAGAAAAGTTTGAGCTTTTGGGGCCCGATGTAGGTGGCCAATACCGGTCGGAAACGGCCGAATTCGGCCGTTTCCGACCGGTATTTGGCCTTTTGAGATGTAGGGGACCTTTTTTTGTCCGATTCGGTATTTTACCAATTCGGTAAAATTACCAAATTTGAAAAATACCGAATCGGTAAGTTTACCGAGTTTTAAAATTCGGGATGTAGGTGGGACTACTTTCAGTCCCACAGGCCCTTCAGATTCGGTATTTTAACACCCAATCCAATTGGCTGTTAAAATACTGAATCCAGGTGTGCATGCACATGTGTGCATGCACACCTATGCCATGTGACAGACAGACATGCCCTTAGGGCATGTCTGTGTGCCACATGGCACACAAGCCAGTATTGGGGGTGCTAGAGGGTGTCAAAGTGACACCCCCTGCACCCTTGCAGAAATCGGTAATTACCGAATCGGTAAATACCGATTCGGTAATGCACATTGATTCCTATGGGCTTCAAGGCCCATAGGAATCAATGGGGGATACCGATTCGGTATTTACAGAATCGGTGAATACCGAATCTTACAGATTCGGTATTTACCGATTCTGAAATACCCACATCTCCCCCCCTCCAATTTACCACTTCTTAAATACCGAATCGGTATGATTCGGTATTTAAGAATTGGTAAATTGGAGTTTACCTACATCGGGCCCTTGGTGTGTAAAATGTAAAAAAAATTAAAAATTTTGTTTGCTTTTCAAAATATAAAAGTATTAATTTTGTTATTAGAAATGCCAATAGTTATAAAGTTAGCAAATGTTACATCTATAGCATTAGTAAAGGTACATGTTTAGTTTTCCCCTGTCTTACATGTATTGATCTGACAAATCACAATGGGGCATATTACCAAGCAATAGCGATAATTATCGCTATTGCTTGGTTAGAGACAAAAATTTACCGCTGAGCTGCGGCGATTTTTATCGCAGATAAACCTTGGTATTACCAAGGTTTATCGCAAATGCGATGAAAATCGGCCGCAATGCATGAATATCGCTGAAAAGTCAGCAATATTCATGCATTACCGAGCTAATGCTCTTAGCCATGTTATCCACCTCCCAATGGATAACATGGCTATGAACTGCTCAGGGCAGGTGTTAGCTTTTGGAGATATTCGCGCTTAGCGCGAATATCTCCAAAAGTTGGTAATAGGAGATAGCGATGTTAGCGACTGTTTCCAGTCGCTAACATCTTGGCACGCCCACTTTGCATGTCATTAGTGATAAATATCACTGACATGCAAAGTGGGGCCCAAGATGGTCGCTATCTCCTACTAGCTGTCGCTAACTGGTGTTCTTGGCTTTTAAAGCCAAAAAAGCGGAGATAAACCCCCTTGATAATATGCTCCCTAGTTTCAACAAGAACAGAAGTGAAAACATTTAACATCTTTTTATGACATTTGTAATAAAGCTTGAAACATAAAGCTTGAAACATTGACAGAAAATATTTGAACCAGTTGTTGTTGAATGGTTGCACAGATTGATGTTTTGGGGACAAGTGATGATGTTGTAGCGCATAGTGATGTTGTGGTGCCCCTGAGTGATGCTGTAGTGGTGCTGAGTGGTGCTGTGTGGTGCTGAGTGGTGCTGTGGTGGAAGTGTGCACTGCCGGCTGGTGGTGTGTGTGCCTGGTGGAAGCGTGCACTGACGGCTGGTGGTGTGTGTGCCTGGTGAAAGCGTGCACTGACGCTGGTGGTGTGTGCCCGGTGAAAGCGTGCACCAACGGCTTGTGGTGTGTGTGTGACTGGTGAAAGCGTGCACTGATGGCTGGTGTTGTGTGTGTGCCTGGTGAAAGCGTGCACTGACGTCTGGTGGTGTGAGCCTGGTGGAAGTGTGCACTGACAGCTGGTGGTGTTTGTGCCCGGCGAAAGCGTGCACTGATGGCAGGTGGTGTGTGTGTGGCTGGTGAAAGCGTGCACTGATGGCTGGTGGTGGTGTGTGTGCCTGGTGAAAGCGTGCACTGATGGCTGGTGGTGTGTGCCTGGTGGAAGCGTGCACTGACGGCTGGTGTTGTTTGTGCCCGGTGAAAGTGTGCACTGACAGCTGGTGGTGTTTGGGCCCGGTGAAAGCATGCACTGACGACTGATGGTGTCTGTGCCTGGTGAAACTGTTCACTGACGGTGTGGTTGTGTGTGTGGTTGTATGTGTGGTTGTGCTTGTGTGTGTGGTTGTGTGTGGTTGTGTGTATGGTTGTGTGTGTGGTTGTGTGTGTGGTTGGGAGTATGGTTGTGTGTGTGGTTGTTGGTGTAGTTGTACGTGTGGTTGTGCATGTGGTTGTGTGTGCGGTTGTGTGTGTGTGGTTGTGTGTGTTGTGCTTGCGATTGTGTGTGTGGTTGTGTGTGTGTGGTTGTGTGTGTGTGCTAGTGTGTGTGTGGTTGGGTGTGGTTGTGTGTGTTTGTGTGGTTGTGTGTGTGTGTGTGGTTGTGTATGTGGCTGTGTGTGTGGTTGTGTGTGTGGTTGTGTGTGTGTTTATAAAGACGTTTTAGCTTTCAGAAGTAAGCAGCTCCAAGGCAGAACGCCTTTCTGTATAACAACTGTATCACATGTTGGATATTGAACAACGCAGGGTGTCACATATCTAATATCAACAAGCATGCCTTTGATCGCATTAATTAATGTATTTAATGCAAGGCACAAGCAGTCACAGAGTTCTATATTAACGTCAACACAACACGGCTGTCAGATAGCAAGGTCCGAGGAAATGTGTTCAAACTAGTGGATGTGGAGACAAACAGGGAATGATGCTTGTTATCACCTATTTAAATAGCACTCACCTGTGGAAGGCACCTCGAGAATGGTGTAATCACTGTGAGTGCTGTGGGTCTTGCGTATCAAAGTGTACAAGATATCTATCTAAGTCTTCAGCTACAAAAGCAAACTAGAATAGGAAACCCGTAAAAAATGGTAAATTGCTGTCCCATTAGCTAGCATTCTTTTGTTTTCTGTAATGAGGAATAACGAGAGCACAAGATGACTATATATGCAAGCTACTTTCACCTGATGTTAAAGATCAGGGCCTTTGAGAGTCATCATTTTTAATGATCGGTATGCTATGATAACAGTGGCAGGCAGTGGTAAGATGCACCAAAATGGATTCGCCAACGCCACAATTGTAAGGTAATTTAAAAATCCCGAAAGACAGTAAAGCTAATATACAATTATGCTTACATTACCAGTGTTTTTTCCATTTCTTGACATCAATGCATGTGTTGCGTTGTGCAGCAGCGGTCCTGCAGAATGTATTGTTTGCATGTATTTGCTGTTGGCCATATTAAGTGTGTCGTAAGTCACTCGGGTGCCTTTGTGTTACCAGAGCCATTACGATCTATGCACTACGATCGCTGGGTGTGGTGGGCACTGGCAATTTCCTCGGCTCACCTTTGGGTCGTATTACCACCCATCGCTGATGCTCAGTGGTGTGAGTAGGTGTGTGCGCTGGGAAGACGAGGCAGGGACGCGCTTCTGGCACATTGCTGCACAAGAGAAACTAGGGTTTGCACCATTGAAGCGCTGTGAAGATATACCCCAGAAGTCCACTCCCGCCCCAACATTAGGACTCTGGCTGAGTGGGCGGCTGTCAAAACAGTAACGTAGAGAACACTGTCTGTGCAGCAGGGGGTGGTGCCCCAGCGGAATGCGTGGGATGTTTACATCGATAAACTGCAGGCTAAAGCACACGAGAGACTCCCTGAGAGCTAGCTTGGTGACAGTACGGAGTGCTAGCAGAAGTGAACAGGACAAGCAATATGGGTGCATACAATGCAGCAATCGTAGTGTGTACCATATGCCACTCTTGTGTACATGCCGGAGCAACAGGTCAGCAGTTTTAGTGGGTGATGGGTAAAGCACTCACTTGGATATAGCCTTTCTCTTTACGTAATGTGACTTTGTGCGAGTTAAACTAACAGCACTTAGCAGCAGAATAAGGGTGACAGAATAAGCCTGTTTAGAAAGTCTTAAGGGCATTCTTGTTTAAAGCAAGGTCATTCAGTAACATTTCGTCAAACAAGACATGCATGGGAAGTGGGGGGCGGCCGGGAAACTGAAAGTACGGCCGGCCGGCGGGCCATGAATAATTTTGGGAGGAGAAGCCGCAGAGCACGGCCGGCCGGCCATGAATAATTAGGGGAGGAGAAGCCGCAGAGCACACGCTGAGAGAAGCCCTTTGATGTGGTGGCACGGCCTGGCGGCCGTGAACAAATGCAAGAGAACAAATGGGAGGGGTGGGGAGGGGAACAGGAGGTGAGCCTGAGAGTGGCTGAAGCAACATTGGAGGGCAGAAGTAAATGGGTACCAGAAGCTAGAGAACAATATAGATGGTGCAGGGAGAGCAAACATGCAATAGCAAGGTGGAGCTTGAGAAGGACGCAGACATGAAAGCAGAGTGGGTTGTGGAGAGCACACTAGGGAGAGCGCATCATGGAAGGGCGCAGGGGAGAGCCACACGGGCGAGACAAGGAAGGGAGGAAGAGAAGCATTACTAAGTTGGCAGATGAAGAAAACGTGCGCTTTGGCAAGGTACAACAAACAGAAACATGCACTGGAATATTGTGCAAAGCATCGCAGACTGTCAAAAAATAACCACGGTGCACATTATGTGGTGGGGCAAGCTCGTATGTGGTGTGCGAGGCGGGCAGAAAGGACGGCCTTGGGAGGTGGGAGGGGGAGAGATGCTGATGTCAGATTAGCTGCGGAGCGGATCTCTTTCAAGTAGCACATGGCCTCGAGGCCGTGAAAGTTAAAGCAATTAGGGGGGAGGTGAGAGGGAGGCTGATAGGCAGACGGCATTGTGAGAGGGGGAGCAGGAGGGGAACCTGAGAGTGGCTGAAGCAACATTGGAGGGCAGAAGTAAATGGGTACCAGAAGCTAGAGAACAATATAGATGGTGCAGGGAGAGCAAACATGCAATAGCAAGGTGGAGCTTGAGAAGGACGCAGACATGAAAACAGCGTGGGTTGGGGGAGCACATTAGGGAGAGCGCATCATGGAAGGGCGCAGGGGAGAGCCACACGGGCAAGACAAGGCAGGGAGGAAGAGAAGCATTACTAGGTAGGCAGATGAAGAAAACGTGCGCTTTGGCGAGCTAAAACAAACAGAAACATGCACTGGAATATTGTGCAAAGCATCGCACACTGTCAAAAAATAACCACGGTGCACATTATGTGGTGGGGCAAGCTCGTATGTGGTGTGCGAGGCGGGCAGAAAGGACGGCCGTGGGATGTGGGAGGGGGAGAGATGCTGATGTCAGATTAGCTGCGGAGCGGATCTCTAGCTAAAACAAACAGAAACATGCACTGGAATATTATGCAAAGCATCGCACACTGTCAAAAAATAACCACAGTGCACATTATGTGGTGGGGCAAGCTCGTATGTGGGTTGCGAGGTGGGCAGAAAGGACGGCCGTGGGAGATGGGAGGGGGAGAGATGCTGATGTCAGATTAGCTGCGGAGCGGATCTCTTTCAAGTAGCTCACGGCCTCGAGGCCGTGAAAGTTAAAGCAATTAGGGGGGAGGTGGGAGGGAGGCTGATAGGCAGAAGGCTCGGGCAAGCTCGTGCACGAGGACGTGCACTTCTCGAAATCCGCTTTTTGGGAGCCTTTTGAGAGCCTTGGGTTTAAGTAGTGGTTTAGCTGCATTAGACTTGCATACTCATTCCTGCGGAATGGATTAGGCAAGACCTAAAAATGAGGTGAAATAATGCATTTCTACTCATTTCGCCAACTTAAGACCAGGATTTTCCTGGTCTTAATTTTGGCGCTGTCTCCTATGTATGCCACCCTTGTACATAGGAGGCAGTGTTAAATACAATGGGTGTTGCGGTGCAGCATCCACCACAACACCCACTGCATGCGTCTTTCACGCTAAACATAGCATGAAAGGGTGCCTTATGTACAAGGCAGCGTTAAGCCACTTTAAGTGGCTTAACGCTGCCTTGTACATAAGGCAAGGCCCCTATCGCCATGGGAACGTCACAAAACATGGTGTTCCTGTTGAGATAGGGGCTTGTACATATGCCCCTGAGTGTGAAACTCTGCAAGAGTGAACAGAGCCAACTTTAGATATGATTGGTTGTCCTTGTGGTGGGAAACCTCCATCGCGTATTTTTGGCAGAGTAGATAGTGTAGCCACAAGTCTGGGATATTTGGTATGTAGGTACTGTTTTTCTTCAGTGATAATTAATCCCTCGGAGTATCAGACATCTAATTTAGATTCAGGTCCCAGTTGGATTCAATTGGTTGGACTGTGTTGCAGTTTTTTGTAGCACACCAGTAGTTGTCTGAGAGCTTCACTGGTGCAGTGATCATAATGTTATTGATTGAATATCACCTCCCTTATCTTGTTCCTTAATATTGGATAATATTAGTATGAGTTGTTCAATTGCTTGCTGTTCAGCCTTTATGATTTGCTTCGGATTGTGTTTTTCTTGTATTTTAAAACACCTTCAACATCTCACACCAGAGCTGTGAAATGTTAGTATCCACTTGTTGGATGTGTGTAACAAAGCATTTGGCAGCATTCTAATGCATTACAAACTAGCAAAAAACTGGAACAAACTCAATGCAAGAATAAACAAAACAATAAGAAAGAAAAATAAACAATATGAAAACATTTCCAGGGGATGATTTTGATTTTAAATACCATTATAAATGTCTACTTAATAAACAGAACATACTTTCAATAGACTTATTGTAAAGGAATATAGCGTATATATAATGTTAATATTCTTCTTTAAAAAGTCAACGTTTAGCACACCAGGGCCAAGATCTATCAAGGTGTACGTAGCACGAGTGGCCATGAAGTGCAAAACAATGCAAACATTAGCATTCATTTACTTTCTGATGGAAAAGGCTGCAAGTGGGCTATTCGGGATGGTGCAAATACTGATATCATCTAAACTATATCAAAGCCTCATAACCAAAGCCAGATCATCTAACATTACAAAAAGTAAAGTGAACAAGCACCAAAGCAAAATATGTCAAAAATGCATGAAACGAAAGTAGATGAAAACATTTTGCACTTTCTTAAAATAACATAATAGACACCTGAAAACTCACACGGCGCCCTAGAAAAGTCACAATAGTGATCGTCGTACAAAAAAAAGAGACTGTGACCACTCAATTTAACCAGGAATAACCAAAGAAGAAGGCTGCGCAGCGAAACATAATATTAGAGTCCTCTAGGCAGGTAAACTAAGTAAGATATATCAATGCCACATCTACTAAAGGCACCAGAACAGCCTCTACACATCAGCTGTGATTCACATTTAATCCACAGGTGGTATATAAAACATCCAAACAATTCTGAGGTCTTAAACCAGTCATTAACATGGAACCCACAAACATACAATACAGGACAGGGATGAAAATATTGAAAGTGAGGGAGGCACTGCTTGGGAAACCTGAGTCGGAGATCAAAGATACAGACTAAGCAGCCATGTGATATTGATGCTCCTTGAACAACGTACCCCTTCCCTAAAGCCAACTACAAGGAGGCTGCATGCAATAGCTGCTCATGTTAAATTCCTTATGGTTGTATATTTGCCGGAAAAATACTCTTTCTGGAGCCTGTAGATTTGTCAGGCGGCCGGAAGGACGTCGGACTCTCTCTGCGTTCTACGATTAACACTTATCATGGACTCCTTGCTACTATGATTTTAAAATGACATCCCTGCGCCTGACTTGTGAATTTTGGATTCCCATACGCGTTGTGGCAAATCTTTGATCAGTTATCCATATATTATAGTGAATTCTAGGGGCACGATGTAGGTGGCCATTTACCGGCCGGTAACGGCCGATTTCGGCCGTTACCGATCGGTAAATGGGTTTTTGGGATGGTGGGGGCCAATTTTACCGATACGGTAACTTCTAGATGTAGGTGGGACTCTTCTGAGTCTTCTGAGTCCCAAAAGCCTTTCAGATTCGACACGGTCTGCCACCGCACCCTAGTACGGCGCCTCAGCAACGTCGGAATCCAGGACAAGGCGCTGGAGTGGATCACCTCCTTCCTCGACGGGAGAACACAGAGAGTCCGCCTACCACCGTACAAGTCAGAGGCCACCGAAGTCATCTGCGGCGTCCCCCAAGGATCATCTCTGAGCCCCACCCTCTTCAACGTCTACATGAGCCCCCTCGCGGCCATCGTACGCAAACACAACCTCAGCATAATCTCCTACGCCGACGACACCCAGCTGATCCTCTCCCTGACCAACGACCCCGCCGCCGCCAGAGCCAACCTGCACGAAGGGATGAAAGAGGTAGCCGAGTGGATGACGACCAGCCGCCTGAAACTGAACTCGGACAAGACGGAGGTCCTCATCCTGGGCTCCTCTCCCTCCGCTTGGGACGACTCCTGGTGGCCTCCCGCCCTGGGCACCGCACCCAAACCGACAGACCATGCACGCAACCTGGGCTTCATCCTGGACTCCTCCCTCTCCATGACCAGGCAAGTCAACAACGTCTCCTCGGCATGCTTCAACATCCTACGCATGCTACGGAAGATCTTCTGGTGGATCCCCACCGAGACCAGGAAGACCGTCACCCAGGCCCTCGTCACCAGCCGACTGGACTACGGCAACGCCCTCTACGCCGGGACCACCGCCAAGCTCCAGAAGAGACTCCAGCGGATCCAGAACGCCTCAGCCAGACTCATCCTCGACATCCCACGAACCAGCCACATCTCCGGACATCTGCGAGACCTTCACTGGCTCCCCGTCAACAAAAGAATCACCTTCCGCCTCCTCACCCACGCACACAAAGCCCTACACGACCAAGGCCCGAGCTACCTCAACAGCCGAGTCAACTTCTACGCTCCCAAACGCCACCTCCGATCAGCCAACCACGCCCTCGCCGCCGCCCCCCGCATCCGAAGAGCGACTACAGGAGGAAGGTCCTTCTCCCACCTGGCCGCCAAGACCTGGAACTCCCTCCCGACCGACCTGCGCCTGACCCAAGACCACCTCTCCTTCAGGAAGAAGCTGAAGACCTGGCTGTTCGAGCAGTAGCGGCTCCCCCCCCCCCAGCGCCTTGAGACCCCACGGGTATGTAGCGCGCTTTATAAGTGTCACTGATTGATTGATTGATTGATTTCCACCCAATCCATTTGGGTGGTAAAATACCGAATCCAGGTGTGCATGCACATGTGTGCATGCACACCTGTGCCATGTGACAGACAGACATGCCCATAGGGCATGTCTGTGTGCCACATGGCACACATGCCTGTATTTGGGGTGCTAGAGGGTGTCAAAGTGACACCCCCTGCACCCTTGCTGGAATCGGTATTTACTGAATCAGTAAATACCGATTCGGTAATGCCCATTGATTCCTATGGGCTTCAATGCCCATAGGAATCAATGGGCATTACCGAATCGGTATTTACAGAATCGGTAAATACCGAATCTTAACAATTCGGTATTTACCGATTCTGTAATACCTACATCCCCTCCCCCTCTATTTTACCACTTCTTAAATACCGAATCGGTAAAATTTGGTGTTTAAGAAGTGGTAAAATAAAATTACCTACATCTAGCCCCTGATGTCTTACCTACCAGAAACTACATTTTTCTGCTGGGGACACTTTATTGGTGCTACTACCCTTCTCTGAAGCGGACACTGTTATTTGTAAATAATAGTATCTGAAGCCTCTCGCTGTTTTTACTACAAATCTGTTGCAACATGTCCATTCACTGCAATGTGTTGTGGACAAGAAGTAGGACTACCATTTGCGTGCCTTGAAAAAGTCACTAGATGACGAAACACGTGTTGGCTGGGCTTCTTCTGGATATTTCAATATGAATGAAGGCTTCGTTTTATATCACTACGTGTTACATGTTTTGGATGTTACCACTATATTATCACAATTGTGCAAAAATAAACAGGACAATCATTTTGTTCAAAGACAGTCTATACTGTTTGGACATTACACCTATTGGAGAGTGCTTTGGTGATTTGTATAAAATAATAGAATTTGTCCAGTGCTTAATTTGAGCCGGTGGTTTAGGGTGGGAACCACCAGAACATATTTTTGTGGACCGGCTCTTATGGCATCAGATACTTCCCAAGAGCAAGAGGGAAAAAAAACAGAACAGTACAATGGAGGGTGAGAAAGACTGAAAAACCATCAGAAAGGGAGAAAGCAGGAACCTGCAAGAGAGAGATAAAGGGGCAGGTAGTGGATTAAAGAGACCTGAGATGGAAGTAAGCTAGCCTGCCAGCCTTAGTATTTGCAGCGCTGATGTTTAACTGCACTGGCTGAGTTTCGGGCACCGTCACACGTTTTTTTCACAAATTATGCACAGGTTTCATCAATGTTTTGCTGGCGTTCTGGATTTTCAAGTCGACTGCAAGCCTCCTGCATATACAAATCAATCAACCATAAGTCCATTATGTGTCCTTTAGTGGAGCTCCTTATGATACAGTTTTTGTTTTCAGTAAATCTGGTAATTGTCTGTATGTAAGTGTCCATATGAGGTTGATCTACTTTTCTTGTTCTGTAGAGCTTCAAAAAACAATGTTCTACAGTTCTTTGCTTCCACACAAATACATATCTATTCCCATACTATTTACTTGTAATGCCTCACATTACCATAAAACATTCTTTTAATGCCAGACATAAGGCATTGCCAATGCTTTTCAGGTGTTTTAGGGGCAATTCACAGAAGCATTTAAGTGATTCATGGAATTTCAATGGACAATGAGGTCCACAGGAAAAGTGGCACCTTGCCACCTGAAATTATGTTCGATTGCTGTACCACCTCACCATAATTATAGTATGTGTCGCCGCATGCCTTCCATATTACCGGGTCATTCACCGAACATGACTTCCACCGGCTCTCCCAGTTGTAACTGTGCTCAGGCTTTACCAAACCCAGTAATCTCAGTGAGGTGAAACCTAGAAATTTGTAATCGTGTTTTGGTATCAAGCAGAGTTTATGGGATTTGTGTTTCACTTGTAGGTTGGCAGTATGTAATTCTCTGGCCAACCCACATTCAGAAACCTGTCTGAGACCAGCACAGTACAAAGAACCATTGCTACACTTTAGTAAATACAAAGAAGGGTGGAAACATTAATTACAGGTAATAAGAATGTATTAGGTGAATATAATTAAACTTGAAAGAAGGCAGACTCTGATAGGGGACTTGTTAAGTGTTCATAAATATTTAAGAGGAAGAAATTAGCATGAAAGCAAAGACACTAGTGGGAATAAATAGGGATGTTAGAAGATATTGCTTAAACTTATTAGAAATAAGTAGTTGTGTCCAATTTTAGGTAAGTGTTATCAAATTAATAGATCCTTCAATAATTGCGGTAGCCTCACATGCAAGAGGGTGGAAATCACCCCTACAGGTCTTACTACACCGCCACTAACGAATCTGTAAAATAATGCCCAAGGCATTAAGCGGCATGGCTGCGGATTGGAAATGAGAATTGTTTGGAGCCCTTTCTGCATTTATGTACCTTGGTGAATTTGCATTTCATGTTTTTAGTGTGGGCCTCAAGTGGGTCCTCATTTGAGTGGGCAGTAAATGGGGGAAAATGTTACAGTTATTGAAATGCATTTTTTTGTGTTATGCTTCATGTCATATATGCTTTTGTTTTCCTATTAGGATTTGATAGTTGTCATCTACTTTCTCCTCTCCATTCAAATTAAATAAATATGCAAGATAACGAATACAATCTAAAAATGAAAGAGTGGGTGTATTATATTAGAACAAGCTCCATTGAAGACGGTGGATGGCTGTCACTCACAAACAGTCATACGCGCCCACTCACACATTACCAGAGACGTAGCATGCTATAAACTAAACAAGGACATTTCAAATTGCATTATTGCCCTTCTTCCTTGGGCTATAATGATTATTAAATGCCCTTTACCTTACTGTAGGCTGTTGTATGACAGAATATTGTGAACAAAAATATCAAGAGGCACAAATGTTGTGTCAAAAATATTGTTTACCTTGTTATTGTGTTTCAATACTTATAATGGGAACAATCAAAATATTGTGTCAAAAGTATAATTGAAGAGAATATCTACCAGAAACAGGTAAGAATATATTTTTTCTTCAAATAAATGTTGACTTGAAATAGAATATTTTAAAAAGTTAGTTACAAATAATATAACTTAAAATAAATCGTTTTTTTCATTTATTTAACATATGTATTTATATATACACACACACACACACATATATATATATTCTGTAAAAAAACAAAAGTTTAAGTTATGTCATATTTAGCATGGTAATATATTACTTTAACCTCAGAAATTCACAGACAAAAGCTAAGGACCCCCACCACGCACAGTGTTGTCATCAATAATGTTATTAGTGATGTTATCAGTGATGTCATAGAACATGTCATGAGTGATGTAATATGTGGGGGTCCTAAGCAGCGCATGACAAGGGTGCTAGTTATAGAAACTTGAAATAAATATAACTGATCATATTCACTGTTTTCTTAACTTACAATGTTACACAAAAACTGACATTTTCATCTAAAAATAATATCACTTTAACTTTTGTTTTTTTCAGTACATTTTTGATTTTTGATTGTTAATGCAAAGTAAGATATTATTACAATACCTAACTATACCATTACTTTACCCTTTGGTTTTGTCACTAAATGTATCAAGCAACATTTTTATTTTATATGTAAATATGCCAACCCTCTTGCGGCCAGGTCCTGCGCCCGACCCCTGCGGGGGCCAAACATGACCTTTGGCTAGGGCACAACCAGGGCTAGTCGCAGGGCCAACCTCACATATGCAGACAACCCACCACAGATATTCAAGCTCCCCCATCTTTTTTTTTGTCAAAGAAATTTTTATTAGAATTTTGTACCATGCATTCCACAAATGAAAACATAACAGCTCTGTAGTCCCACGCAGGGCAGCAACGCAATCCAGTAAGGAGAATTAACATTTAGCCAAATTGTATAAGAAAAAACAAGGCCAGCACCTCTGCACAATAAGAAAGCAAAATGAGGGATACAGCTGCTTAATGTACCAGAGCCGCCCCGTTAAAGTAACCCATAGAGCCGTTTATAACCAAGCAACTTGACTGCATTTCTGAGCAGGGCGATAGCGTGCGTTACAGGCTTCTGTGGCGCCGCCGACTCTTAAGCTGGACCCGTGGTGGTGGCAGAACAGATACAAAAATGGGATTAAGCATCACTGATATATTCCTCAGATTTGAAAGGGATGAAGGGCTCTAACGTTAGAGGGACAGACCACAGATGGAAGTCCAAGGGAGAGAAAGGTAACTAGGGGCCCCCACTGGTACTCGAAATTCTTAAAGTCATCTCTGAAGATATCGGCCATACGTTCAAGACTGAGCAGCCTCCAGAGCTGTGAGTGCCAGAGGGAAATAGCCGGGCCTCTTTCTTTTTCCAGGCAGCTGCCAAGGTGACCTTAGCTGCTCCGATGCAGAGCCACATGATTATTTTGTCTGCTCGAGTCGGGTGAACAAGCGAAGGATCCTGAAGACCCAGATGGACTCCCTATATAGTGGTAGGGATAGGATACCCGAGCATGTCTTTTATATGAGCTAAAATTTCTTCCCAATATGGGCGGATAGACGGGCAGTCCCACCATATGTGTCGGAAATCACCTAGTAGACCGCATCCCCTCCAGCATCTATCTATGAAGAAGTTGGGAAGATCAATTTAAGTTTAGAAGGATGCAAATACCAGTCCACCATGGTCTTGAGATGCGCCTCTCTCAGCTCCACAGAGAGGTTAGAGCGCGTTATATCCGTCTAAAGATGGCCCCATTCCTCCTCAAAGATCAGACGTTGGATCATGTCTTCCCACATAGACATATATCTAGGGCGCGGGGAGAGAAGTGTTGTAAGCAGAAAACTATAAATGAATGAGATCACCCCCTTTATAGAGGAGGATTTGGTGAGGAAGGCCTCAAATTTAGTAAGGGGTCCAGTAGCCGCCTCCTTAACTGCGGGGAAAAGTGCCCAGTGCATCAGTTGTGTGTAATGGTACCGTTCTGTGTCTTCTACTGCATAATCTCTTTTACAGTGATTAAAGGTGAGGGGGTCGTAGTTATGAAATAAATGAGTTAAGGCAAGGCATTCCCCTTTCTTCCATGCCTCAAAGGGTCCCTCATGTTGTGCTGGGGGAAAGGCAGGATTGAAATGGATCAGAGTGAATGGAGAAGGGAAGGAGGTCCATCTGTCGTCGCCGTAAACCGTATCCCAAACTGTGAGGGTGGTGCCTGTAGGAGTGCTAATGTAGGTGTTTGGGGGTCTGTCCTTATGTGGGTGCCATATTAAATCCCAAATAGTCCGACCAGTCACATTACGATCCATATGCAGCCAATGTTTATCATATTCTAATTGGGACCATTGAACCAAGACTCTCAATTGGGCCGCTTTGTAGTATAAGAGAAAATCAGGTAAGCCAACTCCCCCATCAGCGTGGGTACGGCGCAGCAAAGAGTAAGAGAAACGACCCCTCCTGCCTTGCCAGATAAAGCGTAGCATCATCAATTTCACTTTCCAAAAGAAGCCTTGCTCCAGCTAGATAGGTAAGGCTTGGAATAGATAAAGCAGCTTAGGTAGGAGAGTCATCTTTATGGCATGTATACGGCCGAGCCAAGAGAGGAAAAGAGGCCTCTACTTAACAAGCTCTGCCTGGATTCGGGCGAGAGTAGGAGGGAAGTTGACAGCGTAAAGTCCATCAAGTGTCGGAGTCAGTTGAACCCCCAGGTACTGTATGGATGCGGTACCCATGCCAATGGTGTAAGGTTACGGAGGCGAAGGGCTGCCTCAGAAGACAGGGTGAGGTTGAGGATGTATGACTTACCCAGATTGATTTTAAACCCTGACACTAATTCATAACGTGTGAGTTTGGACTGCAAGCCTAGAAGAGAAGTTTCAGGTTCCGATAGGTATAAAAGCACGTCATCAGCAAACAAAAATTTGGGGGGGGATTCCCCCGTGAACGGAATGCTGTGGATATCTGGCCTGTTCCGTATTGTGAGGGCTAGTGGTTCAATGCTGAGAGCAAAAAGTAAAGGTGAGAGGAGGCAACCCTGCCGCGTGCCTCTCGAGTGCGGGAAGGTAGGAGATTGCACTCCATTAACCACGACTCGGGAATTTGAGAGACGGTAATTAGCCCGTATCATATTAAGAAATTTGGGAGCAAAGCCAAACGCTGTGAGTGTGCTGAATAGGAAAGCCCAGTCGACCTCATCAAAGGCCTTCTCGGCATCCAAACCAACTAGTACCGCCGGAATGTGGAGCTTGCTGGCTTTCTCAATTAAGTGCATGGTTCTACGGATGTTGTCATGTGTTTGGCGCCCCTTAATGAAACCTGGTGGATAAGAGCGGGCAAGAGGTCATTTAGCTTTTTAGCAAGTATGGAGGAGTACAGTTTAGCATCAAGATTCAACAGAGCTATTGGCCTGTAGGAGGCGCAACTATGATGGTCTCTCCCCGGTTTAGGAATGACTGATATCACAACCTCCGCCATGGAGGCGGAAGTGTTCTATAAAAAAGAGCTGTAAACCCATCAGGGCCAGGAGCTTTATTAGGTTTCAATGATTGGATGGCCGTTGTGACGTCTTCTAAGGTGATGGGGGCAGTAAGCAGGTCGTTTAATTCCTCAGAGACCTGGGGTAAAGGTAGGGATTGGAGATAATCTTGTTGGCATCCTCGGCTAAAGAGTCCCCCGTATAGAGGTCGCTATAGAAAGACCCAAAAAGAGCAGCTTTATCCTCATCTCTATGCATCAGTTCACCCGTGGGGCCCAAAATGCCTCCTATGTACTCCTTCTCTCCTTTATCCCTCAACTGCCTTGCTAGATGCTTACCCACTTTGTTACCCTGAGTGTAAGATAGATGCCGCAGCTTAAGGAGAGTGAATTTCGCCCTATTATTGTAAATGGACCGTAGTTTACCCCTGAGAGCTGTGAGTTGGCACAAAGTTTGTCTCGTAGGTTTAGCCTTATGGGCCTGTTCAATGGAACAAAGTTCAGATTCCAAGAGCTCACGCTCCCAGACACGCTGCTTATTGAGTGCGGCATTAAGTGCTATGCATTCCCCATGAAGAACTGCCTTCAAAGCATCCCAAGTAATGAACTCTGAGGTGTCCTCCGGGCGGTTGGTCTTAAGGAAGTTAGTGATAGCAAAGCGTAATTTAAAACAAGATTCCTTATCTCGGGCAATAGACGGGGGGAAGTACCACTTAGGGGCAGAAGGGGTATTCCCCCTCCATTGGAGACATATCGTGTACAGGCTGTGATCGGAAACCGATAGCGGAAAAATCTTAGTATCCTGGAGCTCACCCTGCAATGTCTGATTGAGGAAGATGTAGTCCAATAGGGAATATGTACGGTGTACAGGAGAATAAAACGTGTAGTCACATGTCTGTGGGAAGAGCAATCGCCAAGAATCGACGAGGCCCAAATCGTGAATACGTTGCTGTGTTTCCCCTGAGAATGAACACGTGTCTGATCATTGTGGGTGCGTACTGTCTAGGTCCTTTTGCCAGAACAAATTAAAGTCACCCAGAAGGACTAATGACCCCTCTGCAAAGTCCACCAATTTCCCCAGAAACGTGTGTAGAAAAGACGTCTGGCCTGTATTGGGTGCATATAACGCCGCTAAAGTTCACAGCTTCCCTCTCAGGCGGCCCTTAACCATGATCCAATGGCCGTCCCTGTCACTGTGATTTCCCAGAGGTTGAAAGTGGATAGCTGCACGAAACAACATGGCCACCCCCTATGCTTTGTGGAGGCTGAAGATCTATAAATTTGTGGGAACTGCTTATGCTTAAGGTGTGAGTTATCAGCCCTGGCCAAGTGCGTCTCCTGCAGTGCAACTACATCTAGATGGTGGTCTACGATATACTTCCAGACTTTCTGATGCTTCTACGGGGAGTTAAGATCTTTGACGTTCCAGGTTCCAATGAACAACGGGCCCATAATGCCTGGGAGAGGAAGCAATTGCACAACACGTCGGCTGGGGCTCATCGCAATCCCTCCCCAACCCGTCCCCCCTCAATGACACACAACCCTAGTTTGAAGGTAATATCCTCTCTCTGCTTCACCAATTCCATACTACCAATAGATAAAAAGCCGCCACCACATCCTCTCCCTCCCCACCCCAAACCCCTTAAGAAAACATGAATATAGAA
This sequence comes from Lissotriton vulgaris, assembly GCF_964263255.1. Taxonomy (NCBI): domain Eukaryota; kingdom Metazoa; phylum Chordata; class Amphibia; order Caudata; family Salamandridae; genus Lissotriton; species Lissotriton vulgaris. The sequence goes on along the minus strand of NC_141698.1, from coordinate 1,067,787,421 downwards.
AAACAAGGAAAAAAGTCTAACAAGTCTGGAGGCCTCACCACAGGGACGGAACGATCCCTGTGAGACCATGGAGGACCTCGGGTCAGAGGGCCCAGTCCACACCTGCCCCGGGGAGAAGGTAGTATAGAAGCATGGGGTGCGACTTAAGGAGCCGGAGTCAGCAGGGAAAAGACCACAGGATAACCCAGGCCTGCGGCCCCAGAGGGCAACAGGCGACCACACATCATAAGGCCGAGAACAGTCACCAATGTCAGGTGGCATCCTCTGTGCCGGGAGTAAGAGGACCCCTTGCGCATCTTCACCAGACGTCCATGCACAGAAGGGGTTAGTCGAACAGCAGATGGAGGCCACTGGGGACAGACCAGCATCCCAAGGCAAGGGCCGCAGCAGGGCTGAAGAGAGAGAGCTCCCCGGCTCACCCAGTAGATCCAGGCCCTCACCACCAAACCTTTGAAGTGATTGAGAACAGTTACAGGCACGACCAAAAGTAAGTAGAGGCAAGTGTCCTCCAAGCGATCATCTGCAAGTGGTTATCTTCGGGCCCTTCGTGACCAGGCGGAGGGCGCCGTCTCTCCTCCAGCGGTCTCTCCGCTCCTTCTTGGCGGAGTGGCCTCCGCGCTTGACGAGATGCCTAACACCGCCAGACCCTCCTGGAGGTCGTTAACATGTCGACGTTTATTTTGATAGTCAAAACTGAGGCCGAAGGGGTAAGTCCATCTTTACCTGATTTTGTCGGCGCATAGCTTGGCAGTAATAGGCCTGAATAGCTGCCTTCGTGCCAATGTTGCCGGCGCGACATTTTGGAAAATGGTGCAAGAAAAGCTTTGGAACGTAACGGTGTCTCGAGATCGGGCTGCCTGAAGTATTGCTTCTTTGGTTTTGTAAGAGTGAAATTTGTCCAGGACATCCCTCGGCCTCCTCTTCTCACCTTGTTGCAGAGCTCCCACTCGGTGCACACGATTCAATTTGATCTTGAGGGTCTGGGGGACACGATCTCCGAGAAGAGGCCGCTCACAAACGTCTCTAGGTCTGGTCCGTCCCTCCGTGCCTTCCTCCAGGTCCCGTATGTGAAGGTTCTCCCTTCGGGCCCTATTTTCAAGGTCCTCTGCCTTGAGCTGCATCTGGTGTAGCTGCTCCTGAAGCGTACTCACTTCATCCCGAAGTTCGGTTGAGAGTCGTTCTTGCTCCTGGTGGTGGGACTCCAAATCAAGGACCCTAGTTCCAACCGAATTTACATCTTGTTGGAGAGAGGAGAGATGCTCTGTCAAATCAGAGCGCAGCTTATCAATAAAGGTTTTGATATCCTGTCCAATGTCCTTACGTAGATCTGATTTAAAGTCCTTAAACATGGCCTGGAGCTCTGCTTTCGTGAGGGCTGTTGCAGCGGCGTTTGCGTCTCCCCGCAACGCTACATGCTTTTCCGTGGATGCGAAGAAGTCAGAGACATTGACCGGTGTCCTGGCCGTCGTCTTCTTAGGCGGCATAAGGCGTCACTGCAAAGTGATGTCGCTGTCTGTAGCACAGGGAGCCTTTTCTGGTCAGAAATCAAACTGTGGCGGCATCTAGCTGGTCAAACACCTCCCTGCGCCGGGACGAAACTGGAAAGCGTCAGAGAACACCCTGGGTGGTTTAGCCAGTTCGGGGGGTCCAGGGGCACGTTTATCCCAGCCCCAAGGGACCCGTGGTATGGAGTACACCTTTGTGGGGAGCCTGCTAGAAATGTAGTGGTGTAGCCGGAGCGAGGCAGTTCTCACGCACCAAAAGGAAAGGCCCAGGCTGCAAGGCAGTCCGCAGCGACTGCCTCGCGAGACTGCTTCATAGGGGAGGCGCCAGGCCCAGCAATGTCAGTCAAATCGCTGCCAAGGTGAAGGTCGGGCTCCCCAACTAGCGCCAAAGAGAAGGAGGCAGTCGTATTTACCGGCAAGGGGCCCCCCGTCGCTGAAGACACTCGCAAGAGTGGCAGTGGGCGCGAAATGTCGCCGTTCCGGTAGTCAGCATGGCCGCCATTTTGAAGTCAGGCGCTCCAGAAGGTAATAAAGGTCCGCCGAACCAGCTACAGGTGGAGGGCCCGCCAAAGCACTCCCAAGCTTGCTCCCACTTGCCTCTCAATGCGTCTTAGGCGTGGACAGGGCTGAGTGTGTCCCAGAGAGGCATGAAGCGGAGTTGCCACGAAGGACGCGTTGCGGGTGCATCGCCATTTTGAGAGGCATTCTGTTTCCGGGCCGAAACTCCTGAAAGAAACGTCGAGGAAGGGGCGATACGCACCAAGCGGCACTCTCTGCTGCTGCCTCACATTATCCCTCGGTCGGAATCCGCTGCTGTGCGCAGGAAGGGAGCATCGAGATCTCCTTGATCTCCCCTCAGGAGCCGAGACGGATCATGTACGATCGGCCATCTTGCCCGGCCACGCCCCTCCCCCATCTTTTTTTAAAATGGTTTTCCAGTCTCGCTGGACTTTTGAGGGAGCTAGCCCGGCCCCTACGATTCTCAAAGGACTCTCTCAGGAGCATCTCACTGGCTCCTGCAAGAGTCCTGCAGGGGTTGCCGCAACCCAATTTTTATAATGTTCATTTGGCCCCACAAGGTCAAGAGAGTCAGGGTACCCCATTCCTGTCCTCTTAAATGTTATTCTTGTAATTTTCAGGACATAGGGAATAAGTCCCCCGTCCTGAAATGACAGGTGCCATATTTCTCCTCATGTTGCAGCCAGCCAATCAGAGCACAAGCTCCTGTGTCACTCGGGGAGCTTCTCATTCCCACAGATTGCTGATGGGGGAAAACCCTCACAGCCAATCAGATTGCACGAATATAAAAAAGATTGCCTGCGAGAGTCCAATGAATATATACATTTTGAACCTCAAGTTCACAAAAAGGACCAAACACATGTACACCAAATCACAAAAAGCACACTTCTAAATTTAATGTCATTCCGTTCAGACGTTTGGGCTCTGGCACTGTTCAAAAATACCTATGGGAGCGGGAAATTCTGTTTTGAGACCCGCCTGTTCTTTCTCGGACCCAGCTTGACGGAAATTTTCAAGGAAGGAGCAGAGGTGGATGAACTTTTTTGGGAAAGTTTTGTGAAGATTTGTCAAAAGTCACCTGAGGTATTACAAACCAAAAAATACTCTTCCTATGGTAATTAGATGCTAACCCTAACTACTCAGTAGCAACCACCACTATGATATGTATTTAAAGCATATACATACATGTACAGCAGTAATTAACCGTATTGTGGGGACATTTAGAGCAGATGCAAGTTTGTGCATTTAAGAGCACAAAATAGGCCTGTGGCTACAACTAAAATGTGAATGAATTTAAAGACTAAGGGATTTATTTATTTATTTATTTTTGAATTTTATAGAGCGCACGGCTACCCCCGAGGGAGTGTCCCGGCTATATATAGGGATAGTTTGTGTATGCTCGAATAATTGCTTTCAAAATAATATCAAATTGCAATTTTGTCAAAATTGGAAGGATTTATAATTGTATCTTGTCAGTGATCCAAGTTGCAAGTGTCACTGTACAGGAAAGTATCATTTTTAACCATCGAACTCCACAGAGATTTTTATTATTGAAGGAAATCAAATTGAAATAGGAGTAATTGCAATACGTTCATTTATTTGTTTTTACGTACGTGACTCAATTGAGAATTTTACTGAATAAAGTCGCAAAAGATATTGGATGAACTTAGGGGCATATTAGCAAGAACCTCATTAAAATTATTGCCGTTTTAGCGGCAGGAAACTGCTGCTAAAACGGCGATAATGGGCTTGCTAATATGCGTAATAGAATTCCAATAGAAGCTCAGGTTAGATGTGCAGGACATCTAACCTGGGCTCGTATTGGAATTCTATAATGCATATTAGCAAGGCCATTATCGCCGTTTTAGCGGCAGTTTCCTGCCGCTAAAACAGCGATAATTTTAACAAGGTTCTTGCTAATATACCCCTTAAAGACCAAAGTTATCGGGTCTCCCCCATGGGTGTGTGGGAAATTAGTGACAAATGGTGTATTTTAAAGAACATTAGGACTGTGACCTTGGTATAAACTTGTTTAAATTTAAGTACCATTTTACAAGGATATTTGGTGCTGTTCTCTAGGGAAATGTAGGGAAATCTAGTCTTAATGTTATATTTCAAACGCATTTTGCAGCAACATTGGTCAAACCTTGGTAGGGTTCTAAGATCACTTAACACACCAAGGGGCAGATGTATCAACATCCAGATTTGCGAATCTCAAATAGCGATTTTTTAGAAATCGCTATTTGAGATTTGCAAATTCGTATTTATGTAGAAAATCGATTTTTTTTTGTGATTTCTTAAAATTCCTTAATTGCGATTAGCAAATTGCGAATCGCAATTAAGGAATAATTTCTCATTCATTTCTATGGACCAGGAGGCTCATAGGAATGAATGTGAAGTTATTCTCAATTTGTGATTCACAATTTGAGAATCGCAAATTGAGAATAATTTCAAGGGTGCAGGGGTGTCATAAGGACACCCTGATGCACACCTGAAATTCACATGTGTGCTCATATGGCGCACATACATGCCCTAAGGGCATGTATTTGCGCCACATGCCTCCTTCACAAATGCAAAAAAGTGCTTTTGTGAAAGAAATCTCAAATTACCACCAACTTTAAGTTGGTGGTAATTTGCGATTTCTTAATGAGAATTCGCACAACTTGGGTGCTTCATACATTGCATTTAAGGAATCGCAAAAAAATGCATTCGCAAAATAAGGAATTGCAAATTTGCGATTCCTTATTTTGCACTCAAATTTGCTACATACATACCATTTGGCAAAAATGAGTTCGCAAACGCCAAAATTCTGTGAATTTCGGCGCTTGAAAACCTATTTGAGCTTCATACATATGGCCCCAAATTCGTTGGGGCTGTTCTCAATGGAACGCGGTGTAAATATGAAGATATAGTGAATATCAAGTATTTTAGTGTAGTAACCTTATTAGCCTGTAAGTGGTAGAATTTTAAGACATCTTTACAGGGGCTTTGGATTGTCTCCATCAATTGTTAGGCAGTTCTGTAGCAAGGGACTTATTTTGTAGGATATTCGGCGAGTAACATTGTACAATCTTGGTAGGAAATGGGCACTACTAAACCCTGGTGTTAGCACACTGATATTTTCAGTAATGCAAAAGTTAGTACACTTTGCAAGTTCCCATAATACATGTCTTAACATAGTGTACTCTGCAAACTTCCACAATTCCACCAATGTGCAATCTTAGCAAATTCCATAATAGCTGCACAGGGAAATCCACTGACATGTTCCACCATTCACATCTCCACATTAAGATTTTTTAACTTTTCGGTATGTTATTATTCCCAAGTGTCAGTCTAAGATCCTGTCAGGCAGGCAGGCCCAGAGTAGCATGATTGTCCTGGGAGAAACAAGCCAAGCCAAATTATTAAAACACCTGTCTTGGCAGAGGTCACAATTACAGGGTCCGAAAGAAAAACACACAAAACTCAGTACATATGACATTTCTCATTGTTTCAGTTAACATTTTGAAAATGTACATTATTTCTCAATAAGCACGTGTACATTTCTGTATTTCTCCATCTAACTCTTCCCATTTTTTTGTAACAGTCGGGTAGCATATTTCTTAAATGCTCAACGTATCCCTTTGCATTTTTCCTTACCTCTTGAGCAGGGTTAACAAGCATTTTCAATGCAATAGGTTTCACATTTGCGAGTGTTTAAGCTATTGGCACTGCCTTTTATTTATGTGTAATTTAAAGGAACACATATATAAAAGACATTGTTATTTTTAATGCCAAGAGCTCAAACTCTTGCAAATGCAAAACCGCTTTAATGGTGGCCACACCCCTTTTTTTAGATGCTGCTCGCTGTATTCAGGTTACAGTGAGCGGCATCTAAACAAAGAGGTATGGGGACACCTTCCTGCACAAAAAACAATCCTGAGAAGCTTTTTCCTCTTTTTATCTGTGCTGCAGAAAAAAATAATAGAAATAAAGATATTTCTCCTCATTATACCTCTCCTGGGGATGCATACATCTTTTGGTGCACTCCCAGGTTTATAAGGTCTTGTAAATATGGAAATGTGTCACAAACCATGGGAGTTGCCGGGGAACACCCATGCAGCACCCATGGAATGCCTACTGGGGGGCGGGGGCAGAGTAACGCAACGCAGCATTTTGCACTGCGTTGCATTTCTCCAGATTTTGTGAGCCACTCAAAGCCGCACAAACTGGCTTTGCATGGCTTCAAAAATGTGACTCAAGGTTTGCGTCACTCTGGCACAACGTTGCTCGTCTTTCATTTCCTATAGGCACCAATCACATGTTCTGATCACTATACAACAATGGAATATAACTTCAGGCTGCTGGAAAGTAGTCAGTGAGGGAGGGGAATTTTGCGGTCACCTGACTGCAAGCAGGCAAATTAAATGGCAAGAGTTCAACAGAATTACAACAAACATTGGCAAAAGCCAATAGCTCTCCCATTTTGGAAATATTGGCTTTGCCAATGCTGTTTTCCAGTGCTGTGCAGCATTGACAATTAGCAACTTTTGCGAAAGATTTAGAGCACTGTGCAAAAACAGAGGTGGACTGACACATCATTGAGATGGTGCACGCATGCATGATGATGCATGTGCTCACATTGCTCACCAAACACACACATAACGATGAAATGATGCAGGTATCATTTTTTTAATTTATCGATCCCAAATGGAACAGTAAAAAATAACAATTCGAATGGACCTGTGCAAAAGCATATTTTGTAAGGAGGAGGGGCCGTCAGCAATTTGCTGCCTGCTATTTATTTATAAAGTTTTATATAGCAAGACCCCAAAATAATTCCATAAAAAAAAGAACCACAGGGCGCGAGATGCAATGAGAGAGGAGCAGTGGGGGTATGCAACTGGGGATGGGGGGAATTGAATACAAATAGAGCAGGGTGAGGAAGGTGAAGAAAAGCAGCATATGAGGGAGAGAGCAACACAGGAGCGGAGGGAGAAGTCAGTGGGGTAACAAAACTTGAGTAAGCCCCCTGAAAGTGCATGAAGGGTGGTCCCCATGCTCCAGACCCAGTCAGTAGCTCTCAGGCCAGGTGCTTGCCGTCTATGCACAGTGCTTGAGAGGGCCCCCTGGATCTCGCAGGCCCTACCGCACCGAAGGGATTGTAGGGCTATTGTTACGCCAATGGGAGAAGTACACGAGGGAGGGAGAAACACGGAGAAGGGGAGCTTGGCGCGGAGAAGCACAAGAGACAGAGAACAAGCAGCATATAAGGGAGAGAGCAACACAACGGTTGGGTATATAGTTCTCGGGGAGAAGCACACAAGAGAAAGAGCTGGAAAGCACATAGTTACATGGAGTGCTTGTACCAAAAGAAAACAATAGTTCCCTAAAAGTGAGCAGTGGAAGGATATAAGTCAACCAGTAAAAGGAATGATAAAGAGGATGTTGCTCCTGGGGAAGATATCCAAAAAGCAGTAAGCAAATAAGAGTGACAAGAAAGCCAACCAACGGTAAGCAATGTGTGGGAACTGAAAGATCTTGGGAAGACCTCAAGAGGTCTGTTCCAACCAGAGCCAGGCGAGACCTAAATATAATGGTAATATAAATAGGAGAGAAGGCGCCACAGAGGTCCAGAGAAGGCAGTAGTTTTGTTTTAAAAAACACACATTGTCCCTCAAACCTGCTACCAAAAGGCATTATATTTATGGCAGAGCTAAGACCTACTCCGCATATGATGGGGCACACCTTTTTTAGCTCATTGGCACTCTCACTTGTAGATGGGGAATGCCATCCTGATTGGTTTGTTTACCTCTGCTCTACTTCCTCTGAAACAACTCTTCTCTGCTGCCTGCCTCACTACAGTATTGACCATTTACCATTGTAAAGGATGGATGGCTGAAAGGATGCGTGAGTGAAAGGCTGGGTGAAAAGATGCATGGGTGAATGAAATTATGCCTGAGTGTGTGAATGGGTGAAAGGATGCATGGGTGAAAGGATAGGTGAAAACGTGGATTGGTGAAAAGATGCATGGGTGGATGAAAGGATGCATGGGTGGGTAAAAGGATGGATAGGCGAACGGGTGGATGGGTGAAAGGGTGGATGATTAATGTGGTAAAAGACTGAATGATGGATGAAAGAAAGAGTAGATGACAGGATGTAAAGGTGAAATGGTGGGTATCAGTTGGTGGATGGAAGGGAGAAAGGGTGCATGGATGACTGTTTGGATTGAAGTAACAAGGGATCTCTTCCCTTTCCTGGTTCTATCAGGGTAAGGAGACATAATATCGAGAAATAAATATCGATATGACATAATATCGAAGTAAAAATATCAAAAAAGTACAGAAATATCGGATGTATAATTGTTGACAGCAAAAATATCGAATTAAGTCTGAGTGTAGAAATATCGTAAGTAAAAATATCGAAGACAAAATATCGATGTGTAAAAATATCATAAAAGTGTAAAAATATCGTTATTTTACTATTAATAAAAAGAGTATTTTTAAATTTTATAGTTATAATATTGTTATAAAATTGCTATAGAAATGTGTATGTACAATAAATCTAGTTTGTTATGTTTAAAAAAAAGGTATATATTTTGTAGGAGCGGGATGTTGGGTTTATAGGGGATAAGGGTGGGGAGTGTTTTAAAAATGTATATATTATAGTGTATAAAAATTTCAATATTACTAAAAAAATACAATTTTATTCACAATTTAATTAATATTTAATACATTTAATTTTTTTTTAAACATTATCATATCTAATTTTAGGAGCGGGATTCTGGGTTTATAGGGGATAAGGGTGGGGAGTATTTTAAAAAAGTATATTTAAAATAAATAAATAAATAAATAAATAAATAAATATTTTAAAAGGGGAGGTTGGGTTTATAGGGGATAAGGGTGGGGAGTGTATTAAATATTAGTATATAATATTAGTAACATTTTTATATAAAGAAATTTAATAATTTAAAAAAATGATTAATGTAAATATTAAATTTTAAAAGATTCAAATAAAAAGTTTTATTAAATTTGAGGAGTGTCGGGGGGCGTGGCCAAGATGGCGGGGTGAGCGGACGCTTCTTCCCGCAGCTCCTCCGGCCCAACTAGGCCCGAGCCCTTTTTCGTTAGCTTCTCTCCCCCCGCTGAAGCTCAGCGGCTGAGAAACGGACGACGGAGACTCTGGGGCACACATTGATGCTAGTTTGGCCCCGATCGCTTCGGCGGAAGCACCATAAGAGACCGATAGCCGGACGGTGGAGCGCCTTGGAGGCGGAGCAGAGCGGAGCACTGTCCGGATGCCTCGGCTGGGGCCTGGTGCTGATGTCTAGCGATCTGGAATGGAGCTCGCCCGGTGCTCGAAGGGGATCGTCGGAGGGACAACTGCTGTGTGCCATTGCTGAGCGAGGACCCTGCCGTGTGATCGTGGTGGTGCTTGGACTTGCGGCGGTGGCCTCTCACGTTGTGCGGGCCCCGGCCCCGTGGCCAGTTGGCGACACTGCTTAGGATTGGAGCCAGGTCTACTGTTTCTCTTCTCTAGCTGGACGGCCCTGGCTAGAACTTTCCTCTGTGTACCAGGCTCTTGGAGTGGCCCTGGTGGCATCGCCGGGCCGGGACGATCTGCCCGGCCCCGCCCAACCGCCATCTTGTCTTCACGGCGACGGTGACGCAGCCTTCCTTCAGTGTCGCTTGGAACCATCTCCTACATCTCTGCTTTTGCACGGCTCTCCCTTCCTGCGGAACGCGCCAGCAGGGGTTCCCCTTGAGGGGGTCTCTGTTGAAACTTTGGCTGGGCACCGAGTGGCCCTATGTGACTAGACTGGCCCGCCATTTTGACATCTGTGGCGCAGGTCCCCTGGTGTCCCTATCAGGCCGGGCGATCCCTCTGGAGGGGCTCTACCGAGCGTTGGAGACTCATCGAGGGCCGAGCCTACTGCAGGTAGCCGAAGCTAGTGTTCCTGCCTTGGTTGAGGGAGACAGCATACGGGGCACGAATGTCCGGAAAAGGAGGATCGAGGAAGGGGGATCGCACCCTGCCGGACATGCTTAGCAGGGCCCAGCAACAGCGAGACAGGGCGCAACCGTCTCCGGGCTCTTCCCGGGCTGCTGCGGACCCGACCGGGGGTGAGCCCCCTGTCACGAGGTCCTTCATGGAGGAACTGTTCAGCTCGCTTAAGGCTGACTTCCAGACACTCAAGCAGGAGGTGGCCAGTGAAGTACGCGAGGTCCGCAGAGAGGTGGAGGGCCTCGGCGAACGGATGGAGATGGTGGAGGCGGCGGCCCAACGTCGGCACGACGAGATTGTCCATCTGCAACAGGACGTTCTCCGTCTCAGGGAGCAACATGTTGAGCTCCAAGCCCACAACGAGGATCTGGAGAACAGGTCGAGGCGGAATAATATACGGGTACGGGGCGTACCGTCTGCAAATGAGGGAACAGACCTGGTGGGCTACTTGCAGGACTTGTTCCGGGAGATTCTGGGAGAGGCCGCGGACTTCCCGATCCGCATCGACAGGGCCCACAGAGTCGGCCGACAGCGACAGTCGGCGGCACCCCCGCCGGACATCCTGGCCTACCTCCCTGACTTTCCGGTGAAGGAGCGCATCATGTCCGAGGCCCGCAGAAAACAACCATTGACGTTCCGAGAGCGACCTGTGGCGCTGTATCAGGACCTGTCTGCCATCACGCTACAGAAGCTCAGGTCCTTCAGGATTGCAACCGATTTCCTGCGTGAGCACGAGACACCGTACTCCTGGGGGCATCCCTTTCGTTTGATATTCCGATGGAACGGGGTACTGCATCAGCTGCGCTCCTTGCAGGATGTCTGCGGCGTCTTGGGTATCACGGCTACAGAGGAGGATGGAGCAACACCATCCTGGAGGCGCTCGGATAGAGGAGGAAGAAGGCGGTCGGCGAGGAGGAGATCAGCGGCGAGCGCTGGGCGACCTGACTCGCCCACCATCAGAGCGGACATGGCCAGCGCTTTGAGAGAAGCGGCCAGGGACTCGGCCGCCCCGAACGGTGTGGCCTTGACGGCGTAAACTCACTCCGGGGGGAGATGGACATAGCTTCTTCGGGGCCAGGTTTGGGGGTCGGAGGGAGGGCCGGGGGGGAGCGGGGAGAGCGAGTGGCCGGACGTCCACTTTTGGTACTTTCTGCAGACTTGTCCGTTTTGGGACTTGACTGGGACAATGGGTTGTTTGTGTTTGAGTGGGAATTTGGCTAGTTGCCATTGGTTCGTTTGGGGTGGGGTTGGGAGTTGTTCAGGGGTTGGGAAGGAACCGTCCAGTATTTTATATGTTCACGCTTGGTCCTATTTTGCCTGTCCTGCGCTGCTGCCCTGTGCCCCTCCCCCGCCAGCTGCATGCCCGCGGCATAGCGTCTCCGGACCCTGGGAGGTATGTCGTCCCTGAAGGTGGTGACCCTTAATGTTAAGGGTCTGAATAACCCTGTAAAGCTTAGGGCGATCTTGTCTCTGCTGGAGGGGACACAAGCTGATATATGTCTCCTGCAAGAAACCCACTTGCTGTCCCGTTATTGTCACAGAATGCGCTCTGCCTGGTTTCCCACCCAGTTTTTCTCCTCTGCTGCGTCCAAGACTGCGGGAGTGGCTATTCTGCTGTCGAGCTCCTTCAGGGGGGAAGTGCTGTATAAATTTGCTGAACAGAAGGGAAGGCTTTTGGCATACCGCCTCCGCCTAGGGGACACGTCGTTTACTATTGGCTCCTTATATAGCCCGAATGACCATCAAGAACGCTTTTTGGATTCAGTGCTGGTGGACGTAACTGCCTCCCCCGATCGTCATGTCATACTAGGGGGTGACTTAAATATAGTCTTTGATTCTGCATTAGATAGATCAGCGCAGCGATTCCCGCAGACTGGGGAACTTTCCCAGGCCGGGAAGGCCCAAATCACCGACATGGATTCGCATGACCTTTGGCGCACCCTCCACCCTACAGATAGGGATTATTCCTATTACTCGCATGCGCACCGGACCTACGCACGGTTGGACTACTTTTTGGTTAGTGGACCGATGCGTGCCGCTGCTACGGCGGCGGACATTGGGGTCCTGACACTGTCTGATCACGCGCCGGTCGTGGGCACGTTTGCGTGGCCGGCGACTTCCCCCTCTCGGGGGGTGTGGCGCCTTAGGGACACCCTTCTGCACAAAAAAACAGTTGTAAAACATATTGAGGAGGCGATCCGGGAATACCAGGTACACAACAGTAACTCAGACACTTCATTGGCGACACAGTGGGCGGCGCTGAAGGCGGTTCTCAGGGGGGAATTCATCTCCATCTCCTCGGCAGAAAATAGGGAGCAGCAGCGTAAGAGGGAGGAGCTGACTTCCCAGGTCCGGGAGCTGGAACAGGTCCACCGCCGTACGGGAGCTCCGAGGGTTTGGAGGCAGTTGAAAGCTCCTGTCGGTGCTGGACATGGACAGGGCGGAATACGCAGCGCTGCGTCTGAAGCATGCATTCTACACAGGGGGAGATAGGTGTGGCAAACTTTTGGCACATAGGCTTCGTGTCGCGCACCAGCGTAACGTGGTGAAGGAACTCTTGGGTGCTGATGGGGTGGCGGTTTCTGGTGATGCGGCTGTGGCGGAAACTTTTTGTAGTTTTTATGAGGTGCTGTACGCCAGGGAGCCCCCCTCGTCGCGGGATGCCGTGGAATATCTGGAGTCCGTGACCCTTCCGGCGTTGGACCCCGCTCAGGCGGAATACCTTGAGCGCGATATCCTCGTGGAGGAGGTGATTTCCGCGATAGCCAGACTTAAGCACGGGAAAGCCCCGGGCCCGGACGGTTGCACGTCCCTGTTTTACAAAACCTTCTGCCCGGTTGTGGCCCCTATCCTCGCCCGGCTGTTTAACTCCTTCTCCGAATCAGGAGCCATCCCACCGGATCTCCTGAGAGCGACGGTCTCAGTGATCCCGAAGCCTGGGAAGGACCGGACCTTGTGCGGCTCATAAAGGCCCATCTCGCTCCTGAATGTCGACCTCAAGTTGTACACGGGGATTCTAGCGTCCAGGCTGGCCCTGCACCTCCCGGGTCTAGTTGAGGCCGACCAGGCTGGCTTTGTGCCTGGCAGACAAACTGTCGACAATACTAAACGGGTAGCGCACATTCTGGAGAAGGCTTCGCGGATCCCAGGCGAGCGGATGCTGGCCTTACCTCGAGCGGGTGCTCAAGAAACTGGGCATCGGTGATAAATTCTGCTCGATGGTTTTCAATTGTTACAGGAACCCTTCAGCGACGGTGAGGGTCAATGGGTGCAGCTCCTGTAGTTTTGCAATCGAGTGGGGCACTAGGCAGGGGTGCCCACTTTCTCCACTCCTCTTTGCTCTTTACATGGAGCCGTTTGCCCAGAGGATCCGCCAAAACCCGGATGCGATCGGGATCAAGATGGGGCAGTACGTTCACACGGTCAGTCTTTATGTGGATGATGTCCTGCTGACCCTGGACGATCCCAGGAGGTCCCTTCCCGCCTGCATCCACGAGTTGGATGCCTTTTCGCGGGTGGCCGGTTTTAAAATGAACATGGGCAAGTCGGTGGCTCTAGATGTGTCTCTGACTGCGGATACTAGACGAGACCTTCAGCGGCTCTTTCCCATGCAGTGGTCATCGTCCCTGGTGCCATACCTGGGGATTCTGTTGGCGCCGACGTTGCCAGAGATGGTAATGGCTAATTACGCCTCTCTTAGTAAGAAGATCAGGGAGGAGCTTGGCCGCTGGAGCAAAAGCCTGTTGTCCTGGCTTGGCCGGATTGCTGCGGTCAAGATGACGGTTCTACCCCAGATTCTATACCTTTTCCGAGCCTTGCCGCTCTAGCCTCCAGTGGGTTGGATTAGGCAGACGCAAGCGGACATCGCACGGTTTGTCTGGCAAGGCCGCAAGCCGTGGATGAAGAGGGTTCTCTCCACGCTCGCCCCGGAGGCGGGGGGCCTCAGTATCCCGGACCTCCGGAAATATTTTCAGGCGGCGCAGTTGCGCTACCTTGTGGAGTGGAGCAGGTGGGAATCCGATAAGCACTGGCTCTTTCAGGACCAGGCGGTGGCAGGGCGTACCTAAGTATGGGCGGAAAATCCGTTACGCTCGCGGATTTTGCGGATTTTCGGTAAATTCGCAATCCGCAAGATTTGCGAATTTCCCGCAAAATCCGCAAATTTGCACGCAGCGGATTTTTTTTTCTTGCTGATACAATTTTGCGGCGCGCGGCGTTGGTGATACAATTTTTGCAGCGCGCGGCGTTTATCATCGTTTGCCGAGTTGTTTTTCTCGATATTTTGTGAGTGCTGCGCCATTTTGGATCTTGCTGTGTGATCCCGCGGGAGTTTGGCGAGCGCGATTACGTCATCGCGGCTTGCCAACTTGCACAGCGAGAGTTTGTCAACGCGAGTACGGCGAGATCACGTCTCGCGGTACTTCGCAATTGCGAGATTTGAGATGCGGCGAGCAGCAACAATCTTGCACAAGCGAAAATATAAAATTTGCAATTCTGCACAAGAAATCCACCAGCAAGCAGCATAAACCTTCTTGAAATGATGATTTTTATCTGAATAACTCCTTAGGTTGACATTTGCCTGCACTTTTTTAGCGAGGAGTCCATTTTGGGGAGGGGGGAGGGGGGTGGGAGGAAGGAAGTGCCCCACAGTCTTCAACTTCCTCTTCCTGTCCAGCAGGCTCCTCCCAGTGCTTTGTCCATCTCCTGGTCACTTCTCATTTGGATCTGGAGCTGGAAGGATTACTTTTTGTGGATGCTGCTGGATATTTGGATTTGAGGCCTTTTTGACTTTCTTTGGATCACTGTTGGATTAGAAATTTTACAAGTAAGTTGTTTTGGGCATTACAGTTGCTGCAACTACAATTTTGGAATTTTCGATTTTTGGGCTGTTTTGGGGCCTTTTGCCCAGGGGTACTCAGTGGTGGGTGGACTGAGTCTTTCTGTGGGTTGTCTTGAACTTAAACACCATGGAGGGCATGGATGGATTGGGATTGTGCTGATTTTTCAGTGATTTTCGTTTTTTGGGGCTGTACTTGTGGCCTTTTCACCAGGGGTATTTGAGTCTAGCATGGGCCTAGTCTTTCTGTGGGGTGTCTTGAACTTAAACATCATGGAGGGCATGGATGGAATGGGATTGTGCTGATTTTTCAGTGATTTTCGTTTTTTGGGGCTGTACTTGTGGCCTTTTCACCAGGGGTATTGAGTCTAGCATGGGCCTAGTCTTTTTGTGGGGTGTCTTGAACTTAAACATCATGGAGGGCATGGATGGAATGGGTTTGTGCTGATTTTTCAGTGTTTTTCGATTTTTGGGGGTGTTCATGGGGAGGGACAGGCCATGTGGCTGGGGGCCATTTTGAGTGCTGCTACAGGCCCTGGCCATGTGCAGGGAGGCAAGTGGCCATTTTGAATCTAGGCATTGTTGTTAGGCCTGCAACCATTTTGCCTACTTTTCAACCTTTATGCCCAGGGGTAGTGAGTCTTGCATGGGCCTAGTCTTTCTGTGGGTTGTCTTGAATTTAAACATCATGGAGGGCATGGATGGAATGGGATTGTGCTGATTTTTCAGTTATTTTCGTTTTTTGGGGCTGTACTTGTGGCCTTTTCACCAGAGGTATTGAGTCTTGCATGGGCCTAGTCTTTCTGTGGGTTGTCTTGAACTTAAACATCATGGAGGGCATGGATGGAATGGGATTGTGTTGATTTTGCAGTGTTTTTCGATTTTTGGGGGTGTTCATGGGGAGGGACAGGCCATGTGGCTGGGGGCCATTTTGAGTGCTGCTACAGGCCCTGGCCATGTGCTGGGAGGCAAGTGGCCATTTTGAATGCAGGCATTGTTGTTAGGCCTGCAACCATTTTGCCTACTTTTCAACCTTCATGCCCAGGGGTAGTGAGTCTTGCATGGGCCTAGTCTTTCTGTGGGTTGTCTTCAATTTAAACATCATGGATGGAATGGGATTGTGCTGATTTTTCAGTGATCTTCGTTTTTGGGTCTGTACTTGTGGCCTTTTCACCAGGGGTATTTGAGTCTAGCATGGGCCTAGTCTTTCTGTGGGGTGTCTTGAAATTAAACATCATGGAGGGCATGGATGGAATGGGATTGTGCTGATTTTTCAGTGATTTTCGTTTTTTGGGGCTGTACTTGTGGCCTTTTCACCAGGGGTATTGAGTCTTGCATGGGCCTAGTCTTTCTGTGGGGTGTCTTGAACTTAAACATCATGGAGGGCATGGATGGAATGGGATTGTGCTGATTTTGCAGTGTTTTTCGATTTTTGGGGGTGTTCATGGGGAGGGACAGGCCATGTGGCTGGGGGCCATTTTGAGTGCTGCTACAGGCCCTGGCCATGTGCTGGGAGGCAAGTGGCCATTTTGAATGCAGGCATTGTTGTTAGGCCTGCAACCATTTTGCCTACTTTTCAACCTTTATGCCCAGGGGTAGTGAGTCTTGCATGGGCCTAGTCTTTCTGTGGGTTGTCTTGAATTTAAACATCATGGATGGAATGGGATTGTGCTGATTTTTCAGTGATTTTCGTTTTTTGGGGCTGTACTTGTGGCCTTTTCACCAGGGGTATTTGAGTCTAGCATGGGCCTAGTCTTTCTGTGGGGTGTCTTGAACTTAAACATCATGGAGGGCATGGATGGAATGGGATTGTGCTGATTTTGCAGTGTTTTTCGATTTTTGGGGGTGTTCATGGGGAGGGACAGGCCATGTGGCTGGGGGCCATTTTGAGTGCTGCTACAGGCCCTGGCCATGTGCTGGGAGGCAAGTGGCCATTTTGAATGCAGGCATTGTTGTTAGGCCTGCAACCATTTTGCCTACTTTTCAACCTTTATGCCCAGGGGTAGTGAGTCTTGCATGGGCCTAGTCTTTCTGTGGGTTGTCTTGAATTTAAACATCATGGAGGGCATGGATGGAATGGGATTGTGCTGATTTTTCAGTGATTTTCGTTTTTGGGGGCTGTACTTGTGGCCTTTTCACCAGGGGTATTGAGTCTTGCATGGGCCTAGTCTTTCTGTGGGTTGTGTTGAACTTAAACATCATGGAGGGCATGGATGGAATGGGATTGTGTTGATTTTGCAGTGTTTTTCGATTTTTGGGGGTGTTCATGGGGAGGGACAGGCCATGTGGCTGGGGGCCATTTTGAGTGCTGCTACAGGCCCTGGCCATGTGCTGGGAGGCAAGTGGCCATTTTGAATGCAGGCATTGTTGTTAGGCCTGCAACCATTTTGCCTACTTTTCAACCTTTATGCCCAGGGGTAGTGAGTCTTGCATGGGCCTAGTCTTTCTGTGGGTTGTCTTCAATTTAAACATCATGGATGGAATGGGATTGTGCTGATTTTTCAGTGATCTTCGTTTTTGGGTCTGTACTTGTGGCCTTTTCACCAGGGGTATTTGAGTCTAGAATGGGCCTAGTCTATCTGTGGGGTGTCTTGAACTTAAACATCATGGAGGGCATGGATGGAATGGGATTGTGCTGATTTTTCAGTGATTTTCGTTTTTTCGGGCTGTACTTGTGGCCTTTTCACCAGGGGTATTGAGTCTTGCATGGGCCTAGTCTTTCTGTGGGGTGTCTTGAACTTAAACATCATGGAGGGCATGGATGGAATGGGATTGTGCTGATTTTGCAGTGTTTTTCGATTTTTGGGGGTGTTCATGGGGAGGGACAGGCCATGTGGCTGGGGGCCATTTTGAGTGCTGCTACAGGCCCTGGCCATGTGCTGGGAGGCAAGTGGCCATTTTGAATGCAGGCATTGTTGTTAGGCCTGCAACCATTTTGCCTACTTTTCAACCTTTATGCCCAGGGGTAGTGAGTCTTGCATGGGCCTAGTCTTTCTGTGGGTTGTCTTGAATTTAAACATCATGGATGGAATGGGATTGTGCTGATTTTTCAGTGATTTTCGTTTTTAAGGGCTGTACTTGTGGCCTTTTCACCAGGGGTATTTGAGTCTAGCATGGGCCTAGTCTTTCTGTGGGGTGTCTTCAACTTAAACATCATGGAGGGCATGGATGGAATGGGATTGTGCGGATTTTGCAGTGTTTTTCGATTTTTGGGGGTGTTCATGGGGAGGGATAGGCCATGTGGCTGGGGGCCATTTTGAGTGCTGCTACAGGCCCTGGCCATGTGCTGGGAGGCAAGTGGCCATTTTGAATGCAGGCATTGTTGTTAGGCCTGCAACCATTTTGCCTACTTTTCAACCTTTATGCCCAGGGGTAGTGAGTCTTGCATGGGCCTAGTCTTTCTGTGGGTTGTCTTGAATTTAAACATCATGGAGGGCATGGATGGAATGGGATTGTGCTGATTTTTACGTGATTTTCGTTTTTGGGGGCTGTACTTGTGGCCTTTTCACCAGGGGTATTTGAGTCTAGCATGGGCCTAGTCTTTCTGTGGGGTGTCTTGAACTTAAACATCATGGAGGGCATGGATGGAATGGGGTTGTGCTGATTTTGCAGTGTTTTTCGATTTTTGGGGGTGTTCATGGGGAGGGACAGGCCATGTGGCTGGGGGCCATTTTGAGTGCTGCTACAGGCCCTGGCCATGTGCTGGGAGGCAAGTGGCCATTTTGAATGCAGGCATTGTTGTTAGGCCTGCAACCATTTTGCCTACTTTTCAACCTTTATGCCCAGGGGTAGTGAGTCTTGCATGGGCCTAGTCTTTCTGTGGGTTGTCTTGAATTTAAACATCATGGAGGGCATGGATGGAATGGGATTGTGCTGATTTTTCAGTGATTTTCGTTTTTGGGGGCTGTACTTGTGGCCTTTTCACCAGGGGTATTTGAGTCTAGCATGGGCCTAGTCTTTCTGTGGGGTGTCTTGAACTTAAACATCATGGAGGGCATGGATGGAATGGGATTGTGCTGATTTTGCAGTGTTTTTCGATTTTTGGGGGTGTTCATGGGGAGGGACAGGCCATGTGGCTGGGGGCCATTTTGAGTGCTGCTACAGGCCCTGGCCATGTGCTGGGAGGCAAGTGGCCATTTTGAATGCAGGCATTGTTGTTAGGCCTGCAACCATTTTGCCTACTTTTCAACCTTTATGCCCAGGGGTAGTGAGTCTTGCATGGGCCTAGTCTTTCTGTGGGGTGTCTTGAATTTAAACATCATGGAGGGCATGGATGGAATGGGATTGTGCTGATTTTTCTGGGTTTTTTTTCGATTTTTTTGGGGTGTATAACTGAACTGATGTTCCTCTGTCTTCCATTGTTTTTAGGTGCACAAGACTCAAGAGAACCACCAGTGCCAGGAAGAAGTCCTGCAGCGGTGTGTGTGTGCAGCATAACGTCACGCGACGTCACGTCTGGCCTCAGACAACTCTACAATTCGTGCAACTGCGGCCTGCTGTCTGACCTGCTCTGAAGAAGATGGCCCCAAAAAAAGGTCTCCGTAGCTCCTCTAGCAAGAAAGTTGCTAGTAAGGAGCAGAAGAAGCAAGTTACCAAGGAGGCTGGTGTGGCAACCGCCACATTTTTTGGGAGCAAAAAAAAAAGTACGCCTGCAGCAGCAGGATCTGTTGGGGACCAAGCTGGGAGCAGCACCCCCGCTCCATTGGGTTCAGTGCCTCCACCACCACGCCAACTTAGGTCAAAGCCCTTGAGTGCTTCAGAGGCAGTCAAGTCAAGTCAAGTCAAGTCAGAAATGTATATAGCGCGCTACATACCCAGAGGGTCTCAAGGCGCTTGAGGAGGGGAAGGGAGTTACTTGTCGAATATCCAGGTTTTAAGTTGCTTTCTGAATGCTAGGTGGTTCTGTGTGAGACGTAGGTGGGTGGGGAGTGAGTTCCAGGTTTTAGCTGCGAGGTAGGAAAGGATCTACCTCCCATGGTGGTTTTATTAATGCGAGGAATGGTAGCAAGGGCTTGGTTGGAAGATCGTAGCTGGCGAGGGGGGGTGTAGAAGGAAAGTCGTGTGTTGAGGCATTCGGGTCCAAGTTCGTAGAGTGCTTTGTGAGCGTGGGTTAGGAGTCGGAAAGTAATCCTCTTATTGACGGGGAGCCAGTGGAGGTTTTTCAGGTGGTTAGAGATATGGTCTTTGCGTGGGATGTCTAGTATGAGTCTGGCTGATGCGTTCTGGATGCGTTGGAGTTTTTTCTGGAGTTTTGCGGTGATACCGGCGTATAGGGTGTTTCCGTAGTCCAGGCGACTTGTAACCAGTGCATGGGTGACTGTCTTTCTGGTTTCGGTGGGGATCCAGCGAAATGTTTTTTTGAGCATGCGGAGGATGTTGAAGCATGAAGATGAGACTGCGTTGACTTGTCTGTTCATCGAGAGAGAGGAGTCCAGGATGACGCCCAGGTTTCGTGCGTGGTCCGTCGGGATCGGTGCTTTTCCAAGGGCCTCTGGCCACCAAGAGTCGTCCCAAGCGGAGGGGGAGGTGCCTAAGATAAGGACTTCTGTTTTGTCTGAGTTCAGTTTCAGACGGCTGTGCTTCATCCACTCTGCTACTTCTTTCATGCCTTCATGTAGGTTGGTTTTGGCGGTGTTGGGGTCTTTGGTGAGTGATAGGATCAGTTGGGTGTCGTCTGCATAGGAGATGATGTTGAGGTTGTGTTGGCGAGCGATGGTCGCAAGGGGGCTCATGTATACGTTGAAGAGGGTGGGGCTGAGTGAGGAACCTTGGGGTACCCCGCAGATGACTTCAGTGGCCTCGGACTTGAATGGTGGGAGGCGGACTCTTTGGGTACTTCCGGTGAGGAATGAGGCGATCCATTCCAGGGCTTTTCCTTGGATCCCGATGTTATTGAGGCGCTGTAGGAGAGTGCTATGGCAGACTGTGTCGAAGGATGCGGAGAGGTCGAGGAGGATGAGGGCGACTGTGTCTCCGTTGTCTAGTAGAGTTCGAATGTCGTCTGTTGCTGCGATGAGAGCGGTCTCCGTGCTGTGTTTGGCTCGGAAGCCGGACTGTGAGGAGTCGAGGGATTTGTTGCTTTCGAGGAAGGCGGCGAGCTGGTTGTTGACGGCTTTCTCGATGACTTTGGCCGGGAATGGTAGGAGCGAGATGGGGCGGTAGTTTTTGAGTTCGGTGGGATCCGCTGTGGGTTTTTTCAGAAGGGCGCTGAGTTCGGCGTGTTTCCAGCTTTCCGGGAAGGTGGCGGAGTTGAGGGAGCAGTTGATGACGTCTCGGAGGTGTGGTGCTATGATGGAGTCTGCTTTGTTGAAAATGTGGTGAGGACATGGGTCTGTGGGGGATCCTGAGTGGATGGAGTTCATCAGGCGGATGGTGTCCTCGGTGGAGATTGGGTTCCAGTTGTTAAGGATGTTCGAGGGGGGTGCAGGTACGGCAGAAGATTGGGTGGGATGGTCTCCGGGTTGGATGTCGAAGCTGTTGTGGATGTCTGCAATTTTGTTATGGAAGAATGAGGCTAGGGAGTCGCAGAGGGCTTGCGAGGGGGTGATGTCAATGGAGTTGGCTGAGGGGTTGGTGAATTCTTTGACGATGTTGAATAGTTCCTTGCTGTTGTGGGCGTTGTTGTCTAGTCGGTCTTTAAATGCGGCTTTCTTGGCAGTCCGGATCAGTTGATGGTGTATGCGGGTGGCGTTTTTGAAGGCGTCCCTGGTGCTGGTGTTTGGGTCTTTTTTCCGGGTCTTCTCCAGGGAGCGACAGAGTTTCTTGGATTTTTTAAGATCATCATTGAACCAGGAGGCGTTTTTGCTGCCAAGTTTGATTTGACGTTTTTTCGGCGGTGCTAGGATGTTGGCGCTGTTGGATAGCCATTGGGTGAGGTTAAACGCTGCTTGGTCGGGGTTTGAGGAGTGGGCAGGTGGGTTTTGAAGAAGTGATGAGGAGATCTGGTCGATGGTGATTTTGTTCCAGTTTCTTCGTAGAGTAGGTTGAAGTACTTCTCCAATCACCATCGACCAGTGATGTTGGCTCATCGCAAGAAAGTAGCAGCAATGTCCCTGAATCAACACAGGTTGTTGTAACTCATCTGACAAGTGTTGAACAACCACAGCCGCAACAACAACATGTGCAAGTAGTACAAGCCCAAGTACATGTGGAAGGAGAGGCAGCGCAAGGAGATGCGCAAGCAGAGGTGCATGGAGGGTCACAACAAGTTCCCACAATAGTTGTCCCTCCTGAAGTAGGGGCACATCAGGAAATCGACAATCAAGCCGAGGTATCATTGGAAGCCACTCCTCCTGATGATTATTCATTGTCTTCCACATCCCTAGCAAGGAAAAGATCAAGGTTGGTGTCTACATCTTCTTCAAGCCCACCGCCTTCTGATGATCTGGATGACGAATGGGTACCACCACGGCAGCCTGAGAGGGAGGCACACCATGATCTGACAAAGATACCTAAGCGTAAAAGGAAGGTCGTCGAAAAACTCATAGCTATGGAGTGTGATGAGGCACAACAAGAAGTGACGCATACTGCTGCTGGTGAAGCCTCTCACGATGACGACGAGCCAGTCATCATAAAGGTCACTGCAGCCCCAGCGGGCATGCAGCAAAGAGACATTTTGACCCTATCCCGAGAAGCTGCTGAGCGTGATGATGATGTCGACGAGGAGGCAATGGAAATGGAAACACAACAATCATTAGATTTGGAGTTAACTAGTACACCAACACCTACCGCTTCCATATTTCTTTCTCGCAAGAAGGGACCTCCATCCACCTCGACCTCAGTTCGTGGTGGTGAAAGTGCAAAACGTACTGAAGTTCGGCAATCCACATCCTCCACTTCATCTGGCATTAGCAGCAGGACCACCACCACCAGTATCGCCGCCTCCTCCGGCCTCCAAAGACATTTCAAGTCTCCAGTTTGGGACTTCTTTAGTGTTTGCCCAAGAATGGAAAACGTAGCCATTTGTAGCATGTGTAAGCTTCGAGTTAGTCGTGGTAAGTTTGGTACCAACTATGGTACCGGAGGCCAGAGAGGTCATCTTAGGAGAGCGCACCCTGTCCAATGGTTTGCGCACCTAGAGGCGGTCAAGGGAGCCCGAATTGCACGTAATGAAAACGTTGATTTTTCATCTGATGATGACGAGGAGGAAGAAGACGATTCAAACACTTCGTTTACACACAGTACCCCTGTCAGCAGCACACCCCATGTGAGGCACACTAAGAGTGTGGGAGAGAGTGAGACATCAATGCGGAAAAGTTCATCAGCGAGCGTAACTGGGTCGAAGATACCATCATCATCCCGTAAATCCTTGGTCCAGGGCAACATTAAAAAGATGTTGTTTACAGAAGCGCAATATGAACGCAACCACCCACTGACGCGTCTGTATAACACTAAGCTGGCTAAAATGCTAGCTCTGGACCTTCTCCCTTTTTCTTTTGTAGAAGGGGTTGGTTTTCTAGAATTAGTGGCAGCGCTCTGCCCTAAATGGAAGGTTCCTAGCCGGTTCTATTTTGCCCGAGTTGCGGTTCCAGCACTACATGAAGATGTTCTGAAGGTGATTGGGGCAGCTTTGCAGAAGAGTGCTGTTCACACTATACATCTGACAACAGACATGTGGACCAGTGGCGCAGGCGCTGATTACATGTGCATCACTGCACACTGGGTCTTTTTTTCAGGGGCTAAAGCAAAGCTAAACGCAGGTGTTGACGCGGACATTGTTTTTAAAGCTGCTCGGAAACATGCAACACTAGCCATGTTTGGTTTGGAGAACCGTCACACAGCAGAAAACATTTTGGATGTCTTTAACACAAAGGTCCTTAACTGGCTGTCCCCAAAAAAACCCCAGGTTGGTTATGTTTCCACGGACAATGGCGCCAATATAGTTAAGGCCATGAGGCTGGGTGACTATTTCAGAGTGCCGTGTTTGGCGCACTGTATAAACCTGGTTGTCCAAAAATTTTTGGGTAATAAAGGCAGTGCAGCGTACAGAGTATTGGACACCTGCCGAAAAATGTGCAACCATTTCAGCCATTCTTTTAAGGCCCGGAAGCAGCTGAGGAGCCTGCTATATCAACATCAAATGCCAGTGAAAGCACTCATCCAGGAGGTGGTAACACGTTGGAACTCAACCTTCTACATGCTTGAGCGTCTGTATGAGCAGTATATGGTACTCGATCAATATTTCTTAACAGAGGGCACAGCTCAGGATGACCTGAGGATGGGTGCGGCGCAATGGAACATAGTTCAAAGCCTGACACGCATGCTTCGTCCTTTTGAGTTCTTCACGCGTGCAGTCAGCAAGGAGGACTGTAATTTGGGAAAAGCTATCCCATTGTTGTACATGCTGGAGCACCAACTGAAGGAGGTGTGTTCTGTGTTTGAAAAAGATGTAAAAAACCAAGACTCTTTTGTTCTGGCTGAGAAATTATTAGAGCTCCTACAAGGTGATGAACGTCTTAAAATGATCCACTCAGAAGAGCATTACATTTGTGCTACTATTCTGGATCCACGCTACAAAAAGGCGCTGGCAGGCCAAGCATTCTTTCCTTTTGATGATGAACATGTTCCAAAGTACAAACGTTGGCTAGCCTTGTCAGCCAAGAGGTTTGAAAGAGAACGGCAGAAAATTGAAGGAAATGGCAGTACATCAGCAGGCCATCCCCAGTCAAAACAAGCCACTTCTGCACCTGTGGCTGTGGCACAAGTGACCTCTCAGCCGTTAAAGACACCGGCAACCGGATCATCTGCACCAGACACAACAGAAACATTGGAGGCTGAAGAAGATTGGCTAGCTCTGCTTGGGTTTGGTTCTCAAAAGGTCAGAGGCACAGCAACAGCTAAGCAAAGTGGAGGAACCTTGGATGAGGACCTTGAGTCGATGGTGAAGGACTATCTGAATGACTCAACAGAGGTCTATGTTAATTCTGACCCATTGGCGTATTGGCATGGGAAAAAAGAATTGTGGCCACAGCTCACCAACCTGGCTTTAAACTACTTGTCTTGCCCACTGGCAAGCGTGTCTTCTGAACGTGTTTTCAGTGCTGCTGGTGGCATTGTAACTCCCAAACGGAGCCGCCTCTCGCCCAAAAATGTGGAGAGGTTAACAATGATCAAGATGAATCAGCACCTCATACCACCAGATTTCAGAGTACGAGAAAGCGAGCCGGATGAAGACGAGGTGGCCAGCAACATAGATGAGGGAATTTCTACTCTGTCAGGTGACACTGAGCTCACCCTGCCTGAATTCGCAGAGTATGATGACGAAGCCTTATTCTCATTCCTGGACCGTGATACCGAGCCCTGAAAATGAGACAACGAATCAATAACTTTCTTTTTTGTCCTTATTCACTTTTATTCCTGTGTGTCTGTCTTTCTTTGTTGTGCACAGTTAATATATTTCAAACTTTAATCAGATAATCACAAAAACAAGCCCATCAGCAGAACTGTCTTCACTGGTTTGCTAATTGATTTGAAGTTTCCGCAGTCAGCATTCCTCAGGTTCACAAGTTCAGAAGAACATGCTCCTCTATCCTCCTCCTCCAGACTCCTATTTCCATCAAACCAGAGGGCTGGTTTACGCCCAATGAAGAAAGACTCAGCACTTGTGGGGGTGTTGTTCTACCTCTTTGCAGGTGAGTTGACGGCTCTGGGACCATTGTTGGGAAGCTCTAATACCGGATAAAAGTGGTTTAGACCAAATCCGAGGCGCAAATTTTTTAGTGTTTTTGCTGACTTGCTTGCCTTTGAGGTGCTCTTAGGGGGGGTTCCGTCTGTTTGTGGGTGAGTTTCGGGGTCTGGGAGCACTGCTGGGACACTCTAATCTTGATTGCATTTGCTTTTCAGGAAATCCGTGGTGGCAACCCCGACTTATGGCCTAGCTACGCAGCGCGTTTGGACCGAAGGCCGAGAAATATTGCAAGTATGAGATTTTGCTTTTGGCCTGTTTGGGGGTGTTATGCTTCTTGGCGGGTGGGTTGGCGGGTCTTGGGGCATTCCTGGGAAGGTCTAATACCGGGTAGAAGTGGTTGGGACAAAATCCAGGCCGATTTTTTTTTTGCTATTTCTGACATTTTGCTCAATGTAGCGTTTTCGGGGGCCTGTTTGGGGGGCTTCCTGGTGTTTGTGGGTGAGTTTCGGGGTCTGGGAGCACTGCTGGGACACTCTAATCTTGATTGCATTTGCTTTTCAGGAAATCTGTGGTGGCAACCCCGACTTATGGCCTAGCTACGCAGCGCGTTTGGACCGAAGGCCGAGAAATATTGCAAGTATGAGATTTTGCTTTTGGCCTGTTTGGGGGTGTTATGCTTCTTGGCGGGTGGGTTGGCGGGTCTTGGGGCATTCCTGGGAAGGTCTAATACCGGGTAGAAGTGGTTGGGACAAAATCCAGGCCGATTTTTTTGTTTTTGCTATTTCTGACATTTTGCTCAATGTAGCGTTTTCGGGGGCCTGTTTGGGGGGCTTCCTGGTGTTTGTGGGTGAGTTTCGGGGTCTGGGAGCACTGCTGGGACACTCTAATCTTGATTGCATTTGCTTTTCAGGAAATCAGTGGTGGCAACCCCGACTTATGGCCTAGCTATGCAGCGCGTTTGGACCGAAGGCCGAGAAATATTGCAAGTATGAGATTTTGCTTTTGGTCTATTTGGGGGTGTTATGCTTCTTGGCGGGTGGGTTGGCGGGTCTTGGGGCATTCCTGGGAAGGTCTAATACCGGGTAGAAGTGGTTGGGACAAAATCCAGGCCGATTTTTTTGTTGCTATTTCTGACATTTTGCTCAATGTAGCGTTTTTGGGGGCCTGTTTGGGGGGCTTCCTGGTGTTTGTGGGTGAGTTTCGGGGTCTGGGAGCACTGCTGGGACACTCTAATCTTGATTGCATTTGCTTTTCAGGAAATCCGTGGTGGCAACCCCGACTTATGGCCTAGCTACGCATCGCATTTGGACCGAAGGCCGAGAAATATTGCAAGTATGAGATTTTGCTTTTGGCCTGTTTGTGGGTGTTATGCTTCTTGGCGGGTGGGTTGGCGGGTCTTGGGGCATTCCTGGGAAGGTCTAATACCGGGTAGAAGTGGTTGGGACAAAATCCAGGCCGATTTATTTTGTTGCTATTTCTGACATTTTGCTCAATGTAGCATTTTCGGGGGCCTGTTTGGGGGGCTTCCTGGTGTTTGTGGGTGGGTTTCGGGGTCTGGGCGCACTGCTGGCTATATATACTTTACTTTGCAAGAGCTTTGAAGCAAATCCATGGTGGCAGAGGGGAGTTAGGGCCTAGCTGCAGAGCGCGCGCGGAGTGATTTGGGAAATTTGGAAAAAAATGACAAAGTCCCCATTTTTGTACTTTTGCTCTTTGGCTGTTTGGGGGTCTTCTACTCGTTTTCTCCTGGGTTGACGGCTCTGGGGCCATTGCTGGGAAGCTCTAATACCGGATAAAAGTGGTTGGGACAAAATCCACGTCGATTTTTTTTGTTGCTATTTCTGACATTTTGCTCAATGTAGCGTTTTCGGGGGCCTGTTTGGGGGGCTTCCTGGTGTTTGTGGGTGAGTTTCGGGGTCTGGGAGCACTGCTGGGACACTCTAATCTTGATTGCATTTGCTTTTCAGGAAATCCGTGGTGGCAACCCCGACTTATGGCCTAGCTACGCAGCGCGTTTGGACTGAAGGCCGAGAAATATTGCAAGTATGAGATTTTGCTTTTGGCCTGTTTGGGGGTGTTATGCTTCTTGGCGGGTGGGTTGGCGGGTCTTGGGGCATTCCTGGGAAGGTCTAATACCGGGTAGAAGTGGTTGGGACAAAATCCTCGCGGAAAAGCCTTTTGGCACTTTTTGTAACTTAGGGTTGGTTAGGGTTAGCCCTAGCAGCAGGATTGCATGTGTTTCGGGGTGTTCTAGATTTTTGCAACTGAGTTCTGGGGTCTTAGAGCACTCGTGAGAATGTGTAATTTTGGTTGCAAGTCATTTGAAGAAAATCCATGGTGGGAAAGGGGGGATTTGGCATAGTTAAAGAAAGCCTTTGCCACTATTCTTAACTTAGGGTTCGTTAGGGTTAGCAGTATTTCTATTGCATGTGTTTGGGTGGGGGGGTTTTCGAGTCTTGGAGCGATGCTGGCTATGGATACTTTTGCTTGGTTGCTTGCAAGTGGTTTGAATGCAAT
This sequence comes from Lissotriton vulgaris, assembly GCF_964263255.1. Lineage (NCBI taxonomy): Eukaryota > Metazoa > Chordata > Amphibia > Caudata > Salamandridae > Lissotriton > Lissotriton vulgaris. The sequence continues at coordinate 1,067,759,433 of NC_141698.1, read as the reverse complement.
CCACGGTGGGTAAGGGGGTACTTGGGCCTACTTTTACTTTCAAAGTACGTTTTGTCCCCAGTTTTCTGCTAGGCCTAGTTTTTTGAGATTTGATTGGATGTCTTCTACATTTTTGCGACTGCCTTTAGTAAGGGTCTGGGTGGGCGCACTGCTGGGAAGATCTAATTTTGTTCTAAAACACAGTTTACAGGACACCTAGCTTGAGGGGAAAGATCCGCTACATTAATTTGCCCATACTTATTTATCCTTCAAAAGGTGACTCTGACAGAGTACGCACTTTCAAAAATATTGTACTGTCTACTAGGAAAATCAAAGTGTGACTTTTTGCACTCCACAGCCTACATACCTTATATTTATTTATCAGTGGTGTTGTAATATTATATCACTTCCTGTTTTTCGTTGAATAATTACAGGCCGGGTTTCAGTCTGTGCAACGGGGAAAAAAGGATGGAGTCAGGCTTCACATTCGAGCCACAATTCAGCATCAGGCAGGCAGTGGACAGGGTGTCTTCTGGTCACCAACATCGATGGACGAAGCGTCAGCTGCAATGGAGGAGTGCCGCTAATAAGAGGATTTTTTTCTGCAGGCAACTTACTTACCAAATTCAACAGGACAACTACAACAACATACAGATACAGTATCCTTTGTCTTTTTCTCTGACTGTGACTGCATTTCTTGGATCTCTCTCTGCTTCTAAATTGATCCCTTAACACATCACTTAGTCCACTCCACTATCACATCTGCACCACACATAGTCATTTGTAAGTGCTCCTACGTAATTCGCAAGTCGCAGCACGCCCCAGCCCGTAGAGGACTGGGATGGCCCCAATGATGAAGCATGTCACCAAGGGGCAACCCTGGTGAGTGAGGGGACACCTAGAAAAAGAGCAATTTCTCCTTTTCTATCTACTATACCTTCCAGACCAACCCCATTGAGTGTTGTGAATGGATTTATAGTGACCAGCAAGGCTCTCAGGTATCTGGCAACAGAGACCTTATGTTGAATATAGTTATCAATAATTCCACACACGCCCTGTACTGTCGCATTCTTTCTTCCACAGTTGTCGAAAGTACTACTTACTTTTCACTGACATGCATGCAGTAGTGCATGCACTTTTAAAGATTGATGGATAGGTTTGTACCCAAAGATTTGTTTATGTTCACAATTGTTTGTCCATGCTGTGCTATTTTTTCTTGTCTCCCAAAACCTTTTCCAAAAACCCCTGTACCCATCCATTTTTCGAACCCTAACCCTCTTCCCCCGGGCTGTGTGGTTTTCATTGATGTGTGACTAAATTACAGCAATAAATCCACACACTTGCTGGGGAGGATAAGGTGATAGCAACAGGCTGGTGAAGAAATCTGAGGATATATTCTTACTCTGCTTGACAAAGACCCATGGCTAATGTCAAAGAACTTCAACCGAATTAGTTATACTTTAACATTTGTTAGGCTACAATGTGGCACTGTTCTAGTGTACTTCTGTCACCTGCTATATTCTCTATTGTACCGTTGTATTGCTCAGGAGGACAAACCATATTTCATTTTCTTTTTTTTCATAGGCATGCAACTGCCACTGTGTCACACCACTAGTACCACCGCTATGATGAAATTTTATCCGCCCAGGATTGCCAACCTTATTCGCTATTTCCCGTGGAGCCAGCCCTGGGCCTAGCCCTACTTGCAAATAGAAATTACAGGTAAGATAGGCGTTTGGTTGGAGGTAGTATAATGGAGTATTAGGAGAGACGAGAGATTGGATTGACGGTAGTACTACTAAAGTCCTAGGACTATTCAGGAAAACAAACTTACTGTTAAACCCCCACCCACCAGACTCAAAAGCAGTAAAAAACAGGTATGGTCAGATAAAGTTTCAAAAAGTATATTTTTATAGCCCAAACAAAAGAATCTCCCGCAAGACCCTCCCTAACCCCAACGATTGTCCTTCAAAAGTCCCCAAAAAACCCAACTCCCAATTCCCACCCCCCAAAAGTCTCTAAAAAAGGGGCAAGGGACACTATGGCAGGGTGCTGTTGGAATTATCAGCCAGGGCATCATGCTCCTTGCGGAGGGTGGCAAGTTCGAAGCGGAGGCCCTCCACCAAGTTCTTATAGTTATGGACCTCCTGCTCCAGGTAGGACAGTCTGAGGGATAAGCGGCGCCGGTGTGCCTTGCAAATCCTGTGAGGGGCAGCTGCTTTCTTTGCTGCTCGGCGGTGGCGTTTGGCTTTGGTAGCCCGGCTCCGTACCGCTGGAGCACTGCGCTGGCTGGCAGCCCGCACGGAGGAGGATGCAGCTGTCCCAGTGGACGTTGTTGTTGTACCAGACTGCGTCTCCTCCTCCTCCAGGGCCACCAGCCGCCGATATTCAGCGACAGTGGCATCCAGCCTCCGTTGCCGGGCCATTCGAGCCAGCTCCTTCCTCCTTGATGGTGTCTTGGATTTGGAAGGAGCAACTACATGAAAAAAGAAAGACATAGTCTGTAACTAATGCTCCTTAAGATTAACACAAAATGATTGAGCAGTAAGTTGTCACAGTACAAGTAGCAAATTGAAAGCACAGTACATAACTTTTGAGGACAGTATCTATGTAACCTCCGACTTCTTCATCCTTGCTCTAACATTAGTGGGAGTTTCAGGAACAAATTCTACGAGCACTATGGACTTCCATTACAGTCGACTATGACAGTACACCACTCTTATTCTTCTTCTTCTCTCTTGTTTAGGAAAATTGGTACGTTATCTTATGCAAGCCGGCATAATGCCAGCGCAGTGAACTTGCACCCGAGAAAAACAGACGCACACCATGGTGAGTGAGACAGACTTGCGTTACTGTACCGGTCCAGTACATGCAGGTGGTGAAGCTCTTACTTTTCTATTACGAGTGGCACTGAGAATACTCTGTTAAAAGGGCTACTGCTTAATTAATTTAGCTTTACCCTACAGTGCAAATGAGTATTAGAAAAGGAAAATGAAGAAGCTAAATTATCTGATTATCTATCACTCCACATGGGATGTATTTGATGACATATGGGATGACTTTAGGTGCTTTGCTTATTATTGAGTGAACAGTGATACCCCCACACATGAATGACGTACTACTACTAAACTAAAGTTATTAAGAGAGGTAGGGAGTGTCCACCGTAATAACCGGATATATGCTGTGCTTGCAGTTGCAATACAAACTACTGCTACTATTCATGGTAGTATTTGGACAACGTTACAACTTCTTTTCCTTGCCTTTCCTACACTGGAACGGACGTGCGGGTGCGGTGTTACATGCTCTTCAAAGTAACACTTAGTTCATCCAGTGACCGTCTACTCTCTCTAGATACACATATGCTATCTAAGAGTCATGGTACAGATAGTACCATGAATGATCCAGGCATCCATCCATTCAAAGTATATGCACACATACAGTTTCTGTCTCACCCACCCAGGCTGTTCTCCTTCCACCCATCCTTGCTTCATCATTCACCCAGCCATGCACCATACCATTTTCTTTCCTTCCCAGCCACCTCGGGGACCAAGCAAACACATATCATTCTTCTTTGCCAGTCATCATTACATTTCTCGTGCTTCCACACTTACTTACACCCTTCTTTCGCTTTTCGTTCATCCCATCCATCAAGTTCACCTCAGATCTGATTGGGATTCTTCTCGCCAAAAACTTCACAGCTAAGTCGAAGTACATTTAGAGGAGGCTACTACCTGGTTTATTTATAATACACCCGTGCAGAAAGCACACTCTGCAGTCTTCAATCTCAATGACTAAGGAATGTATAGCTTACCTCTGCCCGCCACCACAGTGTGCACCCTCACAGGCATGTCCTTGTCCGGCACTTGCACCGCCTCCTCCCCAGAGTTGTCCTCCTCGTCCAATGCCACCACCACCTCCGCGCTGGCCCCGTCTCCAGATGTTCCACCTACAAAGTACATTTAATAATGTTAGAATACACCACTCACTACTATATAATATTTGGTCTAGGAGGAAGAAAGAAATGTGAAAAAAACAGTATACAATTTAATAATTTATGACTGTGTACTCTAGAGTAAAAATGTCCCTTTTTCCAGGGAAGGCTGTTGTCTTGCTGCACTTTTTGGCACAACTGATGAATGTTTGCTTTTTACTTTTTAACACGCACCACTTTTTCTCCTAACAGACAGAAGCTTGACTTCTAAGAACACGAGCAGGATCAAGTTCAAACCAGGTGAGAGCTCGGCTCGACCACAAGAAATGTGTCCAATTAATCGTCAGCACTAAGCACTTTTCCATTTTCAGTTACACGTTCACTTTTATGACAAACTTGATTTTAATAAATGTGTTTACTTTTAATAAAGCTTTTAAACTTAAATAGACTCTGTGGTTTTTGGTCCTCCAGACTAGAGTGGATGAGCTAAAGGTTTTGGAATTTGTCCAAGCATGAGTCCGTGCCTCTGCCATCGGTGACTTTGGGAGCTAAATGACTCTGCCACACTATCTAGTCAGTAAGGAGATTGGGGGTTCAACTACAAAGTCTGTTATCACTGAGGTATGTGGAAAGTCTAACAGCACCTATTATAATTGATAAGCTAAGCAATGCATTATTTAGTGTCCATAGTTCTGTTTGTGCAGATTTGTCCCTGCAACAGTAGTAGAATGGATTGTCCTCCTATCCAAACCAAAAGTAAAGTAGTATCTTATTCTTTCTTGGTGGTCATTCACCTTTTTATTGTTGGCAATGGTCAAAGCATAAACATTTAGAATACTTGAAAAGACATTAGGGACAATCCCAGAGGACTGCACTCAGTGCATAGAGCTATTGCTGACTAGAATGAGAGTCCAATGGAAATGCCAAATGTGCAATCTTAGTTAGCTACACAGACAGACTAATAAGAATAATCTAGTAATACCACACGGAGTCATAGTCGAGGCAGGATAAGAATTTAGATCCTGTCTACAAGAAGATCAAAGACGATTTAGAAAAAATTGAATGAGGAACGCTAGGAAAAAATAAGTACTCTATATTAAAATTAAAACTTACTGGGGCCAGCAAAAGAGCCTTCGCCTGCCCGGTCCTGGCCTGCATCGTCAACAGCACCCTCCTCCTCCTCCTCCTGTGTCCTCCTCTTGCCCCTGGGGGAAGCTGATGTACAACATGAAAGAAAGAAAAACAGAAAACATGGATGATATTTCTCAACCAAATCAAACATTTCAAAAGAACTAACAAAATATTTTTGCGAAATAGCAAATAGGGAACGACTCCACGGGATATATTATTGACCAATCTCATGTGGTCGACTACGTTATTACTTTAGTATTGCTTGATTTGCGGACCGTTGAATTGGAAACTACCCTATGTAACTCACTAAACAAAGTACTAAAAAGGTTTGCCTAGGATTGGTAGGCAGCAGTCCGCAGCACGCAAAGTGACAGCCAAAGTCCATTTTGATTGAAGATCAGCGACAACACTAAAGTTTCCTACTACATTAACCAGTCATTAAAATACTCAAACTATTAATCCACCACCACTATTTCTTCTTATCGCCATGTGTACAAAGGAAGGACTGGACTTGAGTCTGTAGGGGCTGATTTAGAAGCCCCTTGCGGCTCTTTTGCTCCATTGTTGCGTGACTTTTGTGACGCAGCGACAGCACAAAAGAGGCGCAATGGTGCGGCGTATATTAACAACGTGACGCATATGGGAGATGCATCACGTTGTAAAGCCCTGCGCCAATAGGGGGCGTTCCGGCGCAAGGGAGGGCGTTCCTGCGCAGGAACGCATCCTAAAAGTGGCTGAGGGAAATCTACAAGATTTCAATCAGTCACTTTGAGGACAATGATGCGTGACTCAAACCCTGCGCCTGCTTGAAGCACACGTACGGCTTGACGCAGCATTGGGGAGATAGGGCACCCCAGAGCATTGATGGAGCTGCACCATCGTTGCGACGCAACTCCAGCAATGCGCCGCCTTTACGGCACAGATGCGTAACGCTTTGGCGACGTTTTGGGCCCATGGTGCGCCGCATTGTAAATACGGCGCACCATGGGTGATGGTGGCGTGACGCACAATTACTGGCGCAGCCCTGCTACTTTGCAGGGATGCGCGGGTAATTAAAAATCTGAACCTTAGTGTGTAGCATTACGCAGTTCTTTAAACTACACTCATACATATTTTCACAGGCCAATGAAATGAACACAAAATCTAAAACAAATAAGCATATTAGCAACACTACTGAGAAGAAGGAGAGCAGTGTACCTGAAATGCACAGAAGATTTTGAAATATAATTTACCTACAATGTAATGAGCAGCATTATTGCTCTTGGTAAAAAACAAAAATTTGCAATATAATAACACAGCAGGAGAAAACATAGTAGTAAAGAAATAGCTACTACTACTCACCAAGCCCGGGGATCTCAAGGCCAAGGAGGTCGAGCAGATCTCGCTCACGGGTCAGGACATCCGTCCAGCGGTGGGTGGCCTGGTTGTAGGTGCGCCAGACCCGAGAGTGGTGGTAAATGGCCTGGCACACCTTCTCCCACCGCTTCCGGCGCTCCCGGGCCCCGTACCCGGCACTGATCTTGCCGCCTCCCATGATGGTCCTGGGGAGGCGGCGCTGAACATAAAAAATGAGTTGGCCCACCTCCTCCGGGGTAAAGATCTCCCGGGGCATCACTAGCTCCCCCCTCAAACGCCCGCACGGGAGCCGGACACGGGGTGCGGGACCCTTCCCCTTCTCGGGATGCTTCCCGGCTCCCTTCACCATGGTCTGGGCGGAAAGGAATAAAGAAAATAGAATAGGGAAGAGAAGAAAAGAAAAGAGTTTAAAAAAGTAGTTTAAAATTAACCAAAAGTAGCAGTAAACACAAAAATATAGGGCTAGAAAAATAGAGGGATAGATAATAAGTAAAATAGATTAAAAAAAACTTCAAACAAGCAAAGGATGGCAGAGATTGACAGAGGATACAAAGACCATGCCCAGAACCATAGCAATGAATGAGAAACAAGATGGCCGCGCCCGTTCACGACCGCGCGGGTAAGTTCGCGCGAGATTTTCCTTGCGAACACGCGCAAAACTGTACTGGCAAGCCGCAGACTTTGCGAGATTACACTTCGCACCCGGAAACGGAAATACGTCAGGCAAACAAGATGGCTGCGCCCTTGAACGACTGCGAGGGTAACTTCGCGCCTTGCGCTACGAGCGGCTCGCAAAATCGCGCAAAACCTTGCCAACTAACACGCCGCAACAAAAATAAATTGCATATTCGCACGAATTTGCGGCTTCCGAATCTGATCTCGCGCGTGTTCGCGCCCCGCGAACCCCGCGAAATTGCAGAAAAACGAGTTTTTCAAAACTGAAAGCACTCGGCAGGGGCAAGAGTTCAAACTCATCATTAGTAACAATTCCCTGTAGTGCTTCCTGACTGGGGCCCCTCCAGAATTCAGTTGCTAGTTGCAACAATTGTATGACCCTGCTCTGACCCTCACAGCAGGCTCATAGAATAGCTACAAGTAGGCCACAAAGGTCCTGGGGGAAAAAAATGCACTGCAACAGAAAGCAAAATTACAGATAAGGAAGCAGGTGCCAGACTGGAATTTTAAAACAGTGACACATTAATAAACTAACCCCAAATTAATTCATGTCAGTTGAAGCAGGGCTGGTGTGCTTGCTTTTCCCCCCCATAATCTACAGTAATGATGAACCAGAGGGTGGCATTGATGTAACTGAGGGTTGCAGTGGTGAAACAGAGGGTGCTGGGAACCTGTGATGATGAACCAGACGTAGAAACAACTTTATCGCGACCGTTGCGCACTGAAATGTAAGTTCGCAATTGCGAACTGGTACGAAACCCTCGCGAACTGGCAGAAATCCTTGCGAACACAAAAAAAAAAAAAATCCTCAAATTCGCAAGAATGTGCGGATTTTGCGGATTGCGAGTTCGCAAATCCGTAAAATTCGCGAACGCGAGATTTGCAAAATTCGCCCATGGTTAGGCGTACCCTCCAGGAAGTTCCATTCTTGCGCCGGGTTCACCGCCCCCCCCAACCTTTATGCTTCCTTTGTCACACGGGTTCCCCTGAGGGTGTGGGACACAGTTTGTGAGGTTCGGGAACTCACCACGTTCCCCTCGCCTTTTACGCCAATTGCGGGTAATCCTGATTTCTCCCCTGGGATGCGCTTTTGACTACGGAATTTAGGTAACTCACCTGTTCGAGGTACCTCAGGCTTCTAAGGTTGACGCCACCGGTGATTTCAGCTGACTAGGGGGGCAACGGGACTGGGCTCATGGAGGGGGGGGGGCGCGGTTGGAGGGCAGGTAGTGTTATTAGCTGTACATTGGACGGGGAGGGTGGGGGGGAGTTGGGGTGAGTTGGGGTGTTTTGGGGGGGGTTCTGGGGGATGGTGGGTTGGGTTTCTTTGTGTTGTTGCTTATTTCTCTCTGCTCAGACTGATGGTGTGGACTATGCTCAGATTGGCGGTGTTGCTTATATTTAGCATTTCTCAGTTGCTGTTGCTTCCTTTTCCACAGCGGACCAGTCCACTGTCGCACTCATAATGCCATGCTCATATTCTTCGCTTGAATGTATGTAACCCTAACCTCCTACTCCCTCTCCCTATATTTTTTGTCTTAATAAAATGCTTTAAACCTAAATTTGAGGAGTGTCAAGTTAGTTTAATAGAGGAATAGGATGGGGAGTGTCAAATACATAATACTAGCAGCCCGCCCCAGCATTGCCCGGGGGCAATGAGGCTTCAGGGCCAACCGCCCGCCCAGGCCCCAGTTCTCTCTTTATAATAGTAGTATAGATTATGATAGTATTGAATGCCAGCCCAGGTTTAGTAATCTACCGCTCGGCTCACTTCGCTTCCAAAGTATCAAAACACATTCGAGTGAGAGTGGGAGGGGGTGGTCTTTGTGCGTAGGTGGTAGGTATTACTCTTCAAACACTTGCGAAAAGTGCGAAAAATTACCGCTCATCGTTTATAGAAGAGACACCAGAAAGAGGATTATGTAAATAATTCCTGGCAGGCAACAATTAAAAGGCAGGCACGCATTTGAGCAGAAATCGTGTGTGGTTCCCAAATGGTTTTTCGCTCCGGTGTGGGCCCTCGTCCCTCTTTGGCATGGATGGACCGGGCCATCCACGCACATCAGCGCCGGGTCAGTGGTGAATATATTGCCTTCAGTAGTTTTGGTTAGAAAGAGAGCGCTCGTTCCTCTCTAAACAAACATCTCTGCTCCAAATATAAGCACAGAGGAGCAGCTGCAAGACAACATTTTCACTTTGCCAAATGGAGAAAAGCAGCCCCAAAGCACGTGCTGGCTATGCCAGTGTGTATTTGTTTAATGGCAGCACAATGCTCTTATGTGATAACGCTTGTCCTTGCATCTTAGAATCCGCTACGCGCTGTTTAACGGACAGCCAGCGGTTTGGCAGCATCTCACAGGGCTTTTGCAAGTGTGTGTTTATTTATACTCCTGCTATGATAGGGCTGCAGCGTATTTAGGTAACCAGACCTGAGGGGCTGGGCTCTCTGTCTATTTATTCAAAAAGTCTCGGGCCCGCCACCTGACGTGCACCGGATCCGCGCTCTAACCACATAATGGAGCAAGTGTACGGCACAAACAAACACAAGTATGTGTGCCTCAGGGGCAGACATATTTTGCTGGAGGCTGAGGTGGGAGGTGTACAGGTACACAGTAAGCCTCAAATTACCGAGGACAGAGACGTTTACTGATCAAAGTAGAAAACGCTCCGCCAGCATGTAACACCACACCGACCAAGAAGTTTCTAGCACCTTCGCAAGAATACCTACTGCAGGGTAATGCACCAATGACATGCAGGATTGTACAGAAGAATGGATGACGTTGTTGCCTTTTCCTGCCGTGCCTCAGACTCTCCTATTGTATGTTATTTCCACGCCAACCTGCCCCGAGAGTTAAAATAGCCCTCAGCCGGTCAGCTCTGCTCCGCTCCTCTACGCTAGAAGTGCTGCAGCTGACGGGACTCCTCCTTCTCTGGAAATGCCGTCAGAACACGGACACGTTCACGGACATGGACCACCTCCCGCCCGACATTTTCCTTGTTTGTAAATGCCTTACCTGATCGGCTGCTCCTCCCCGCGCTCCTCACATCACCGCCGCTCCATGTCCCGTCATCGCGCACGTCGCGGCTGGCGCTTCTTTCAGGGGACTACTTTGTTTTTAAAGTTAATTTTTTTAATTTACGTTTTTTTTTTATTTTATGTAGCCTATGTCCATCTACACACCCTGACATTTTCAAGGATGCATCGGGTGTGTAGATTGGCTCTGTGGTTCCGGAGTTTGCCTGGCTCAAAGGTGAGAGTTCTCTCTTTATAATAGTAGTATAGAATTAGCACATATAGTACTGTATAATCAATGGAAAATTTCAATTTTAGTCGTAAATGTTGGTATATGTTGCCTGTTTCGTATTTTATTGTGTTTTATTTTTATTTTTATTGCCTTTCTGAAAATTATATGTTTTGCTTTTATGGTTGTATATTACACCAGAATAAAAGCGTATGAATTGAATTGGGTTGGCTTTCTTGTCGCTTTAAATGTGTTTGGCTGGCCCCTAGAGCATAGCTTGTATACCATCCTTTTGATTGGCTGACTTGTATCCTTCCACTACCCACATTTAAGCAACTACTTGTTTCTTTTTCTTCAAGAACTCCATGAGAGTGCATATGTTTTCTTGCTCTCCCTCGTGCACTGCTTCCCCACTTCAAATACTTCCCCCGCGCACTCGGTGTTTCTCACTGCTCCCCACCACACTTCGTCCAATGGTATCGCCAGCCCAGGTTTAATTTTTAATTTCTTTTCCACCTGACTATTTTATCTCTTTTCCACCTGACTGTTGATTCCTAGTTGCCCGCTCTTTGCACCTGCTCCTCTGTGGCTTCCCTACCTCGTATGGTCTTAAAAATAAAAGCTGTCATTTGCTGCTGGGCTGCTCACATTTCCAAAAAGGACATGATGAAATGGTACCCGCGTCATTCCATAGGATGCAGGTACACACATATGTCATCATGCATACACATGCCTATGGAATGATGTGGACGCATAGATGCAAGCATTTCCGTCATTGCAACTTTCTTATTTTTTCCGATGCTGGACAGCATCGACAGACACCATTAGGAAAGCCAATAAATTATAGAAATGTGAGGCTCATTGGTTTTGCCGATTCTTGTTTCTGTTGTATAATTAAACCTGCACTTTATGGTAAAAAAAAAGCATCGCTGTGTTGAGTCGAGGCCTGGTCCCTTCAGGACAAGTGTCTTGCTCGGAGGCTGCTTGCTTTTTCCACCACTTGTTGTAAAGGAGGCAGATGTGGCACGTGATGTAATGCCCTTTTGGGGCTGCCATTTTCACTGCCCTCTTTTGTTTCTCTCCAATAGTGCATACATGTGCCCCCCCCCCTCACACCTACTCGTAGCCCCGAAACTGTCATTAAAAAAAACTCTTTAACTCGCACGAGCACTCGAGGTTTCAATCCCTTCCAGTGGGCGAACCACACACACAATTAATACTCATCCACACAGCAGAGGGGGGCGGTCAGGGGCGAGTGCCCCAGGCCTCTGCCTTCTAGTAACTCGCATTCCTAGCAGCTCCGATCGCTGGCCGGGGACTTCTCAGAAAGGGAGGGGCCACTTGTTTTCTCGCCAAGCTGCAGCTTCTTTTTGCTTTTTTCGGAAGCGCCACCCTGGGAAATAAATACTTTCATTTTACTGTCTGAAAGAGCGGCGTGTGGCCCGCTGCCTCCGAATGTGTTCTGCTTTCCTTTCTGATTCTCCTGCGGAGGCCGGCTGAGGAAGTCTCCCGGGCACGGTGGTCCGGCGCCCGGCGCCCAGTCAGAGAGGCTGCGCCCCTCCGGAGCCGCGCTCTAACCACATAATGGAGCAAGTGTACAGCACAAACACTAGTATGTGTGCCTCAGGGGTATGTTATTTCCACGCCAACCTGCCCCGAGAGTTAAAATAGCCCTCAGCCGGTCAGCTCTGCTCCGCTCCTCTACGCTAGAAGTGCTGCAGCTGACGGGACTCCTCCTTCTCTGGAAATGCCGTCAGAACACGGACACGTTCATGGACATGGACCACCTCCCGCCCCGACATTTTCCGTGTTTGTTAATGCCTTACCTGATCGGCTGCTCCTCCCCGCGCTCCTCACATCACCGCCGCTCCATGTCCCGTCATCACGCACGTCGCGGCCGGCGCTTCTTTCAGGGGACTACTTTATTTTTAAAGTTAATTTTTTTAATTTATGTTTTTTTTTAATTTTATGCAGCCTATGTCCATCTACACACCCTGACATTTTCAAGGATGTATCGGATGTGTAGATTGGCGCTGTGGTTCCCGAGTTTACCTGGCTCAAAGGTGAGAGTTCTCTCTTTATAATAGTAGTATAGATATAATTTAAAAAAAAATTAAAAAACTTAAATTTTAAAATTTTAAAGTAAATTTCCACATACATTTTTTTAAAAAAAGAATTGAAAAATAAATTTAATAAAATTTGTAAATGTTATTATTATAAAAAAAATATTTGGAAGTATTTTAAAAATTACTTTTTTTTAGGGACAAATGGCAAAATAAATTATATTTTTAATAAAAATGTTCTACGTTTTTAAACTATTGAAATATAATTTCTCTAAATAATGTACACTAGAGTGGGAATAGAACATTATATTTAATTAGTGTCCTGCTTCTTTTCCAAATTAATGTAGACTGGAGTGGGAATAGTAAATTATATTTAATTAGTGTCCAGCACCTACCCCAAATTAATGTAGACTGGAGTGGGAATAGTAAATTATATTTAATTAGTGTCCAGCACCTACCACAAATTAATGTAGACTGGAGTTGGAATAGTAAATTATATTTAATTAGTGTCCAGCACCTACCCCAAATTAATGTAGACTGGAGTGGAAATAGTAAATTATATTTAATTATTGCCCAGCACCTACCCCAAATTAATGTAGACTGGAGTGGGAAAAGTAAATTATGTTTAATTAGTGCCCAGCACCTACCCCAAATTAATGTAGACTGTAGTTGGAATAGTAAATTATATTTAATTAGTGTCCAGCACCTACCCCAAAATAATGTAGACTGGAGTGGGAATAGTAAATTATATTTAATCATTGTCCAGCACCTACCCCAAATTAATGTAGACTGGAGTTGGAATAGTAAATTATATTTAATTAGTGTCCAGCACCTACCCCAAATTTATGTAGACTGGAGTGGGAATAGTAAATTATCTTTAATTAGTGTCCAGCAGCTACCCCAAATTAATGTACATTGAAGTGGGAATAGTAAATTAAATTAAAATAGTGTCCAGCACCTACTCCAAATTAATGTAGACTGGAGTGGGAATCGTAAATAAAATTTAATTAGTGTGCAGCATTTACCTCAAATTAATGTTGATAGGAGTGGGAATAGTAAATCAGTGTATAATGAAATGTCAATTAAAAAATAATAATGTTAAATGAAATAATCATGATACTTTGTGTGTTGTTTAAAAAGTAACATATTTTATTAAAATCACAAAAAAAATATAAAACATTGGTATGACTTTTTTTTAAACAAACATATTTATTTATATATTTGTACAAAAAAGAAATTTTTCATGTGACATTTCAATAACATTTAGAAACATTTTATTTTTCATAGAAAACATTTTGATTACACATAAGTATTGTTATAACTAAATAAAACACATTGTTACAAAAATTATACAAAGTATGTATTGAAAAACATATTATTTGTATATAAAACATTTCTTATAATATTAATATACAAATATTAATAATACATTTTTAAAGAAACATTTCAAATGAAGAGAATAGAATATTACAGGTTTTTTAACATTTTGTGAAAAATATTTTTGTCACATTTTTTACTTTATTTCCAGTTTTATAAATTATAATAATAAATATTATATATTGTATAATATTTATTTTTAGAATTTTACAAATTGTGTACATTTTTGTAAGTATTCTAATATAAATTATAAAAAACTATTTTTTTCATTGTAATAATTTCTTCATATAATTACGTCATTATTTTTTGATTTTACATAATAACTTTGTGATCGCTATCATTTTATGTAGTTTTGGGTCTTTTATTTTGTAACCGCTTTAGGTCGTTTGTGTCATTTGGGAGAAGTACAGCTCGCGGTTGGGAATCACTTCACGTCTCTGAAGGTAAGGTTTGTTGTACATGTTTTAAGTGTGTTTTTATTAATTTTGAGAGAAGTATGCTGGTATTTAGTGTTGTTAGAAGTAAGTTTGTTATATTAGCTATTATGATAAGTTGGATTTGCGGGTGTTGATTTTACGTAATTTTTAGTGTTAGATCCGCTTGTGTGTGGAGTTACTGTTTCGATATTTAAATGTAATAATAGAAATATTATGTTAGTATTATTGTTGGTAGGACTTCATGTGTTATTTGATGTGGGTGGGAATGTTTGTTTTATGTTTATCTCTTGCAGGAGTTTGTGATGTCGGAAGGAAGCGTTTTTTTTTAAAGAAGTGTTTGTTAGTTTTATTAGCTAATGGTGTTTAGACACTTCTTCTAATTTTTCGGTTTTCCTGGAGCGTTTATTCAATATTTTTACATTTTTCGGGTTTTGTATGGTATTTTGAACGACCTTCGTGGAATGGATTTATCTGTTTTTGGAAATTTGTATTTTTTCATTTTTTTTGGGTAACTTTTTTTTTAGACTGTATTGTTTTGGCGGAAATGGATTCTACAGCATTTGGAATATGTTTGGTAAGTTGTTTCCTTTTTTACTTATTTTGGGTGGGTAATGTTATTATGATTATTGTTTTATTGTATTTATTTCAAAGATTAATAATGTGTGTATATATATTTATAATAAAAATATATATTGCATACATTAATTATTTTGGAAATAAAATGCATGATTATTATTGTATTGTAATTATCGATATTTAAAAAGGCATTGGTAATGGCTTACATTACTTTACAGTAGTGTTTTGGCAATTATATTGAGGTATTCTATGCCTCTTGTGCTAGGGTACAACTTTACTTGCTGCTCTAGGTATTTCTGCATTTGCTTTGTTTGTTTGGATGTTTTTGGAGTTAGTTCAGTAATGGATTGCTCCATTCTGAATTCCTGATAACTTTGTTCTTTCTGGAGGCATTTGATAAATGTTTCTAATGTTGGCTTAGTTCTGCCTGTTGGTTGGAGGAAGGCATTGTGCCAACCTTCAACGGCGTTGTTAGTTTTTGCTTCACCATTTAAGGTGCTTCTGTAAACATTCCACCAGGGTATTAAGAATTTTGGATTTCTCCTGTGGCCAGATCTATGGAGTCTACCTATCCAAGTATTCTCAGAGTAATCTAACAGAGGACTTAGGGCTCCATTAGGATGGCGGGCAGACTTTGCCCGCCCTTCATCCCATCGTAAATCGAGACCGCCCACCATAAGGTCCCGGGGGTGCCATTAGGATGTGCCCGCCACAGTGGCGGGCCCATCCTGTATTTTCAGCATTGAGCCTGGTGGTGCTCTCTGCACCGGCCGCCACAATGCTGAAAATGCACTTTAACATTGTCATGTGCAAAGCGGCAGGCACCGCGTGGTGCCTGCCGCTTTGCAAATGACAATGAAGGGGGGTACCACAGGTACCCCCCACGTGCACCCCACATCTGTACTTCACTCTGGGGGCCCGCAGGGAAGGCACTGCACACCAACTATCATAATATGTCTGGCGGTGTCTATTAGACACCGCCACCATATTATTCCTTTTCCGCCCCGGCCGCAAGGCGACCGGGGAAGAAAAGTGGCGGGCGGTGTTTCCCTCCGTTGTGTCCCCCCCGCCATTGTAATGTGGCGGGGGGAAAAGGGTGGCGGGCGGGCATTTCTGTTGGGCGGATCGCCACCGCCACCATGGCGGTGGCGATCCGCCCGACATCCTAATGGAGCCCTCTGTTTTTCTTCGTTTTCTTTGTAAAATGGGCTGTCTATCAAAAGGTTGTAGTGTTCGGATACATCTGTTTCAGGAACGTAAGCTAGTGCTATCAGTTTTTTTATTTGATATGCAAAAGATGAGCTTGTTGCATATTCTATGCTTAGTGTTGTTTTTTGTAAATGCCTCCAAAGACACTGATTAAAATGATAATAGCAGCCTTGGATACAGGTATTGGGTGTATTTTTAATATACTTGAGAGCATTGCTTGTTCAAAATCCAGTATTATTTTTTCAGGGGAATAGTCATTTGTTTTTTGTTTGATTATGTTTAATAACTCCATATATGTGGCATTGGTTTTATTTGGAAGCAGTGCATACAGCAGAGGTATATTACAGTTTTGATATAAGCCATGTATTGTGTAAAGTTGGTAGAAAGGTCTGGGACAGATGTTAAAAGCACCGTCCATCATCCAATAATGGCATTGTTGGAGTTTTATTAGGTTTAAGGCTATACCAAAGATTATCAGTCTTTTCTCGTTGTTTTCATTGTCGTAAATTATAAAAGGTCTTGTGTTTAAAGTTATAGTTTGGTCAGAAGTCAAAATGATATCGCTATATGTTTGAGGAGGTGGAGTGGTAGTGGTAGTAGTTTTATTTGTACGTGATATAGTTCTTTTGAGAGAAATTATATTAGGCATTTGGGTAGTGGCTGTTTTAGGGATTTGGGGTATTTGTTCTTTTAAGATTAGGCTTGTCGGTTTTTGGGAACCTGTGCTTGCGTCTTTTATGTTTTCTAATGCTGTTCTAACCTCTATCTCTGTTACATTTGGTGGGTGATTGTGTTCCCTAGTGTAAAGGACAGTTGCTTCTCTAGTAGTTGCTCTTCCATAGCATTTGTTGAAGTAATATTTGCAACATTTCCAATTCACTTTCATTCCAAATTGTTTCTCTTGGGTATAAGTGTAACCCATATAGCAGAGTAATGGTTTCCCTTTTTGGCTGGTAACAAATTCTGCTCCTTCTGTCATTTTGTTCTTGGTTAATCTATAAGAAATATATGTTATAGTTATTTTAATTATAGTTATTAGTACATAAATGAGTAATTATAATTATTTATATTGTGCATGCTTACCTTTGGTAGAATTGTAGTCTGTGATTTTGATGATCTTTACTCTTGTAGTTGTCGTCTGTATTATCTGATTTTTCTTTATCTGGTGAAGCAAAAAGAATTATTTGTGTTAATAGTTCAGTTACTTATTTTTGGGTTGCTTCTACATGTTTAGCTATGGGTTTTAGCTTATACTTATTTTAGCTTTTAGAAAAATATTTGAATATACTTACTTTGTTATTTGTATCTTTGTTTGTTGATATCAGTTCTTTGGAGTTTGTTGGTAGAGTAGGTAGTATTGGTGCCTGAAACAAAATAAAATATGCATTAGGTATCAAATAATGTTCGTAATTTTTATGTTTATGGCAGTTAGTTTTAGTCACATTTTTTTGTTGACTTACTTTTTATTGATTGCAGTTTATGTAGATTTTTAATGTTCTTGTAGGTGTAGTCATTTGTATCCAATTTTCATTTGAGTCCTGTATCTTCTTTGGTTTCTTTGTCTGTAAAAAAAAAGATTTTTTTAGGTTCAATGTTTAGAAATACGTTTTATGTTGTAGTCATGTTTGATGCTTTAAGTTTAATGCTTAACTTATTTAAATTAGTTAGACAAATATAGGAACATGCTTACTTTGTAACTTTTTTCTTACTTTGCTTTGTGTATATTTTCTGTTCTGTAGTGGTGTAGTTTTCTGTAGTGGTAGGAGATAGAACATAAAACATATGTATGAGTGATTTATCCTTGTTATTTAATTCTTTAATTTAGCATTTACTTAACTAAAGGTCATTGTAATTACTTACTTGTAATTCTCTGATTTGTAGGTTGAATCTTGATTTTCTTGTAGGTTTTGTCGAATGTATCCAGTGTCTTCTCTCCTGTCTTTGAGTTTTGTCAGTCGTTGTTCATATAGTGTTTTGGAGTTCGTCATTAGATTGCCATTGGTTAATTTATGTTACTAGTGTTTTTATTGGTTGGTTTGTATTTTTGAAAAACAGTTAGTGTAATTATTTACCAAATAAGGTTAATACTAATTAATGCGTTGCTTACATTTTTTTTCTAATATGTGTTCTAATAATTTTATACATGTAGAAAATAATTTACTTGAATTGTGAAATTATTTATATTGATATTTGGTTGTGAAATGTTGATTTTAGTGTTTATAATTGAATTTTAATGTTAAAAAGTGTTATAGAAAATTACCAAAAAAGGACGATATTTTTAAAAAAACGATATTTTTGTAGGCGATAATTGTGATCTTGATATTTTTGACTTATTGTTTAAATATTGTAGTATTCGATAATTAAAGGTTGCGATATATATGTTGTCGATATTAGTGATATCGATGTTTCTGTAGTGCAATATTTAAAATCCGATATTTGTGTATGTTTTTAAATATGTATAGGATGTCGATATAATGGATGTCGATATATTAGTGTCAATATTTTTGTACTATGATATTATGTCTATCGATATTATGTCATAGATTCTTCTATCAGAGCTTTGGTTAAACGTGGGAAGTAATTTAGTTTTCTGCCTACTCCCTTGGAAGAGGATATCATTTTAATATAAACCAAAAATAGTAATAGCAGGACATCCAGGCCATTGGTACTGCCATTTTGCAGCATGGGGCTGTGGATGGTGCTAGCTGCCTGACATCATAAGCGGCCCCATAGAAATAATTTTTTAAGAAAACACTGACCACGGCCGGCGCTGTTCAGTGCAGTAACCAGCAGGTATGTGTGCCTGGTGGTTAATCATCCCTCATGTAACATGTGATCCCAGCGGCCGGGAAACATTATTTACATCGCATCGATACATCACATGCCATTACAACATGGTCGTTACAACAACCGCGTTGTTACATCGCAAACCATTACAACGACTTGCTTCAGGGGGCAGAAGGTGTTGGATTTATAATCCAACACCTTCCCTACTGTTGCACAGACTGGAGTTTGAATAGTAAATTATACTATTTCAACATACAACGCCCCCTACAGCAAGTCGTTGTAACAACCTGCATTGTAATGGTATGCGATGTAACAACTCATTCGTTGTAACAACCGCGTTGCAATGGCATGCGATGTATCGCATGCGTTGTAACGTGGCCCATTCACAGCAATCCCAATCAGTTCATACCGGCCACAGACCTGGGCTGAGGTACTGATGTGACTCTGGCTCTGAGCTCAATGTCCTTGGGCCACGGGCGCTGCACTCTGCTTGTTAACTTGTCTTGAAAGTTTCATTTATTCTGTCAGCCGGAGGTGTCAAGCAGCACGGACAGTGTTATTTTGCTGTCCTTCAAGCAGGCTTTAGCTTTGATTGAGCCCTTTGGAAGGCAGAGAATTAAATGCTGCTAACAAAATATTTATTTATAATCTCCTTTTCACTATAATAAAACATGATCCTGTCCCCTCTGCGCCAGCCTCTGTCTCCAGCAGGCAAGCAGCAGCTCACTCCTGACAATTGGTGCTTGATAAGGGGCCTCGAGGCACCTTGGCATTATTACTCCACTTTGACAAGGTCACCCTCTCAGACACACTGCGGGCTGGGTGTCAGGTGGTGCTGCGTGGTACTCAAGCTGAGCATACTGTGCGGCAGTCACCTTGAAGGCTCCTGCTTGCTTTCCATATAAATAATAGGATGCATATTTTATTGCATTGTTTTATTTCTACAGCTCCTTCGTATCTCTTTTGCAGGACTCCAGGAGCCTTGGTCTGCACAAGATGGGCCTGATTTACCAAAAAATTATGCAGCTCGGCGCCACAAGCCATCTAGCTGGGCTGAGGTGCGTCATTTTAAAAACACAGAGATGCATTGTATTAACAATACAACACATCTGTGTGCTTTCCCCTGTGCTGGCGCACAATTGGCTGCCATGAGGCCAGCACAGGCACTCTTGCGTCATGTTACAAGGCGGCCTGCATTGCAAGGATGTCTTTTTTGGTGCATGAAGGTACACCTTCCCGCACAAAAACAATCATTGATGGCATTTTCCTCTTTCTAAATGTGCTGCTGAGTGCTTCTGATGCATTCCCAACTTCACATACAAAACATTGTAAATCTGGGAATGTGTCAGGTTCTATGGACGTTGCATGGGAACACCCACAGCAACACCCATGGAAGGCCTCTTTCACACAGAATAATGCATGAAAGGAACCCATATTTACAAGGCCATGAAATGTTATGCAGGGTGACTTTACATGGCCTTGAAAATATGGGCAGGCACACTGCGCCACCGGTACGTCTAAAAAAGTGATGCACCAGTGGCTCAAGGAGCTTTAGAACATGGGGATGATGCTTATACCTCTGTGTTGATAGACGCTCTGGAAGCCTTTAGCTTTACTCAGATAGTTTTACAACCAAGACATAAAGCACTTCACACGCTGGATGGGATTTTTACAAACAACTCCTCTGTTAGCATTAATAAAATTCTGCCCCTTCTTGGACCGACCATATGGCAATTTTCTTCAACCTACCCGACGGGCTAGATAAAGACCCGCCGTTACCACCTCTGCATCCGACCAAAGTACGGTCCTGGCGGAACATCAGGCCTGAGGTGGTAACTAACACTGGGCAAAGCACTACGCTGCGCTCGCGTAGTTTGCGATACTTCGCACTACGCGAACTGCACGTAGCACAGTGCAAACATGCATAGCATAGCATAGTGCAGCGGTCATTTTTTGCTTGCTCGCGGTCCTCAACATCAAGTTGGCGACCGCGAGCGAGCAAAATGACATCCTGGAGAGACTTTTTCCTCATTCACGATCAGCAACATCAAGTTGCCGATTGCGAGCTTGGAAAATAAACCTCCCCGGCGAGATTCTCAACGCCGGGAGGTCAGGTTTCTCATTGCGAGTAGCCGCCTATCCTCGCGACCGCTCGCGATGATAAACTAACAGTCAGCGTTGAGAAAGCTGCAGCTCGAGTAAAAATCTACTCGAGCGGCAGAAAACTACAGCTTGCACTGTGCAAGATGCTGTTTTCAATGATTGCACAGTGCCGGATGCTTGTCCACACTGTGCTACTATTGAAAACGGTATCTTGCACAGTGCAAACAGGATACTACGCAGTTTGCATAGTGCTACAGGTAGCTCACGTAGTGCGAAGTGCACTTTGCATAGCTTCGCGTAGCGCTACTTCACAAACTACGCCCAGCCCTAGTGCTAACAGACCTGCTGGATAACAGTATGCCCACCTTAGCGACAGATTCCAACATGGTGGCCGAAAGCTGTGAGAATTGGATTAGGTCAGCCAATAATCAATTGGCTCCAGAGAGAATCGGCATACAATGTAGGAAAAAACCCACCAACCCATGGAACAACCTCAAGCTGAAAACACCTAAATCCACATGTAGACACCTAAAACGCCTATGGAGGGTGGACTACAGTACAACGGCCAAAAAGAATTATAACCAAGTACTAAATGATGACAAAGTAGCTATCATCAGCTCTAAAAAGAACTTTTACACTAGCAAAATGGAGGGGGCAAACAATTCTGCCAGAGACCTTCAATGCACTAAACTCCAACAGGGCAATGTATTTACCCCGGATCAAGAGCTCTGTGATAAAATGGCCACTTTTTTTCAGTCAAAGATTCAAGTAATATATCAGGAATTAGAGAGCCAGAGCTCAGGCCTCCATCTCCCCCCAGGCCACACTCACCGAAGACGTGACATCTATCACCTGTCACCTGACCAGTTTCTCCTCCTTGACAACTGACAGCGTAGTTACCTACTGCTGGCTATCAAGTCTGGATCTCCTACTGACCCATGCCTACCGGACAACATTTGTGGTGTCTCGAACAAAGTCAGTCCTACATGCCACCCTCTTGAACAATGTTATTAATTCTGGTGTCTTCCCAATCTCCTGGAACTGGAAGAAAGCCTGTATGCGCCCCATCTTAAAGAAACCCTACCTTGATCCTCTTGTGGTAACAAACTACCGCCCAATCGCCTGTTTGCCCCTAGCAGCCAAAGTCTTGGAAAAAGCCATTAACTCAGAGCTCATGGGCAACCTAAATTCCAAAAACCTTTTAGGCTCAACACAACATGGCTTTCGTTCAGGTCACTCCACAGGGTCTACATTAATCATGGCCACTGAGGAAATATGATGGCAAATTGACGAGGGTGGCAGGGCTATCCGATCCCACTTGACCTATCAGCCACGTTCGATACAGTTATTCACACTGCACGTACGAGACGGTTGGAGGCAGTAGGAGTCAGAGACATTGTTCTCACCCTTCTCACCTCCTTCCTATAATAGATGGTGTGCTGGGACACCCTAGAATCTGGCAAAATTCCATCTCCCAGGGGGAGTGCCACATGTATCAGCACCCTCTCCAACACTGTTCAACATTTATGTGAACCCATTGGCCAAACTAATCAGGGACCATGGCTTCTCGTTAGTTTTGTATGCTGATGATACCCAAATTATTATCTCCATTTCATCAATGGCAGGTCCGATGACGGACAGATTCTATAGCTGTCTTGGCCACATCATGCAATGGATGCACAAGAACTACTTAAAAACACAGACAAGATCAAGGTCATGGAATTTGGAAATGGTCCTCCTATCTGGACTCAATTATGGTGGCCAGCAGGGGCAGGGGCCTGTTCTGTCCCTGCTACCAAAGTAAAAAACCTTGGTTTTATATGTAATGCTCAGCTCAATTTCTCAGGGAAGATCAATCAGATGGCATCAGCCTGTTACTTTCTCTTAAAAATGCTTCATACAATCGTACCTTTTCTACCTGCGGAATTGAGGAAAACGGCTGTGGTGGCTCTTATTCTCTCCCGCCTAGACTATTGTAACGCCTTGTACCTAGGTGCCGAGAAACAACAGCAATTAAAACTTCAATCCCTACAGAATGCGGTGGCACGTACCCTGCTAAACATTCCAAAATACAGTCATAACTCGGGCGCAATCAGAGATCTGCACTGGCTCCCAGTTAAGCAGAGAACTCAGTTCAAGGTGCTGTGCCGGGTCCATAAAGACTTTTATGGGGGAGGGCCCAAGGATTACCACAAATTATTCCAATGGCATGCCCCTGAGATCTGCAAATAAAGCCCTGGTCCATGTCCCCAGAGTTAAAAAGACCAGATGGGGAGGGAGATGTCTCTCTTTTTTGGCATTTAAGCTATGGAATGAACTTCCACTCAATATTTTGCCTTTATCGTCCAGATCCCAGTTTAGGAGTTAAGTTAAAACCTGGCTTATCCCTCCCCAACAGTGATCTAGCCCCTCCTGACTTCTGCACCGTCCTGTTCGCCGCAGCCCTAAGGCGCCTCGGCATTTGTGTTACTTACTTACTTTTAAATGAGGCCCTCTGGTTTGAATTGTTCCAAGAATAGCCAATGAGATTGGCTAAAATTCCTAGTCACTTAGCTTCGAGATCACTGGTGTCCTCAGTTCTGGAGCACCCCTTAAGAACACATTTTCTTTTTCATGATGCTCTAGAGTACTAGGAATATGAACGGCGCTTGATCCGGTTGGATAAAACATGAAGATTCAGAAAAATGAATCCAGAATGCCATATTTTGGGGCTCTGTGTACCAACATATCAGTGGTCTACTAAGCAGTGGCAGCACCTCCGCTGAGGCAGAGGAGCGTCGCCACACTTCTCTAAGCAGTATAGATAAAGGAAAAATAAAATAATAACTTGAGGTTATTATCATTTAATTGTTTTCTTGTTGCAGCTGCTTTGCGGGCGGGCAGGTCTGCTCTGCTGCCACAGCAGGGGATCAGTGGTTTGCACTCCTTAACTGCTCCTGAATGGTTAGCCGGCCGTCTCGGGCAGGCCAAACATTCATGCGCACAGTGCATGTTCTCCACTGAAGATGCATTACAGCCTGGGTGGAGATCATGCCCAGGCCCCCAGTCACCTTCCGAGTGCCCAACCACGGCACTCAGACAAATCACGATGTATTGCAGCGGTTTGATTGGACAGGGGGGGCCTTGGTGCTTCCTGGGTGCTCTGTTCCTATTCCCAGAGAGACAACAGTAGAAAGAGGGACGAGATGCTGCGAGGAGGAACATTTTGTGTTTTTAACCCATCTTCCTTCCCCCCCACCATCTCACATTGGAGAAACTATTTTACCAACATCATTGCCGGTTTGTCAGATGTAATCTCCATTTTACATGCAACAAGAACTGGTCAAAGATATAGCCTGGAAAATAGAGAAAAAGAATTAGAGGGGCAGTGCGAAGTAGGCTGAGAGCACATCCATAGTCCAGACCTACAATCCTTTGCACATGAACAGAAATACTTTCTTGACAGATAAATTATAATGTGGGCATGGACATCAATTGACCTCAAATGCCAGGAGCAGTAGAATTAACATCACACCCCTTTTGACCTCAATGACATCACAGGAAGTAACATGAGAAGAGTCCAATGTAACCCTAACAGAAAAAAAGTTATGACAAATCACAGGGAGAGGCACACATAAGTGATTTTTTTTAAAAACATATTTTATTTTGTCAATTTGCACATATTGCGCAGAGCTCTGCACACCAGAGTCATCTGCCAAAGCAAACCAAATAGAATCATGACAGCAAACAACTTTTGCAGGAGCATGAATGCAATACATATGATCATTGAGCAACAATGCACCCATTCCCCAACTCCCGCTCTCCCACTTCCCTCCCCCTAAAGATCGCACTAAACCCACACTGCCACATCCGCAGCTTATAGAAAAGATCCAAATGTCCTAGTCCAAACTCCCACACCCACCCTGCTCCCTCCCACTCTCCCCTGATATCGGCCCAAGAGCCTCATTCTGGTAGCGAAGGCTCCTCCATAGCCAGGGGCTCCAGCCAAAGGCCCTGATACTCCGCTCATCACAGCCGTATTTTGTAGTGTTTGTGCAGGCATCCCTTGGCCACAAATATAGGATGCTCCAGACCCATACAAAAATCTAGGCTATTTTTCCGGGAAGCCTTCGAGGGGGCCCTCGTCGCCTTCCATGCCTTAGCAATATCTTATTTAGCCAACATAAGGCCAAGGAGCAGAAGATGACGTTTGTAGATATTACCACCCACACCCTCCAGCACATGAAGCAGTGCCAGCTGTGGCATGCGTGCAAGCTCCGGGCGCAGTACCTCAGACAGACATGCGAACACCCCCCTCCAGAAATGATCCAGTGATGTGCACTGCCATACTGTGTGTATAAATGTGCCCTCCGCCTGACTACAGCGGAGACACTCTGGGGACGCAATCAACCCCGCCCGCCACAGATGTGCCCTAGTATAATAGACCCTGTGGGGGTATTTAAACTGGACGAGGTGGAGCCGTGCTGCTATGGCCACCCCCGCGGTGCTGCCAGGGCCTCCGTCCAGTCCTCCTCCTCCAGCCCACCCACATCTGCCTCCTAGTCCCCCGGAGTTTCTGGAGTGTAGGGGAGCAGTGCGTAACCAAGGACCGATATATGCACGAGATCTTCTTGTCCTGAAAATCCCCCATAAAAACTTTTGCCTCGATGGGGCTAAATTCGGGTATCGACTCCAGGCCCTGCAGGCTAGGGGACAGTGCATGGCATAGCTGTAAATATCAATGGAATTGTGTCCGGGGCATATGAAACTCCTCCTGTAGATCCCGGAAGGATTTGAGTGTCGTGTCCCTCAGGACATTGCCCAGAGTGGGGATGCCTATGGCATCCCATCCCCGAAACCCCGGCAGGGCCACCAATTGGGGCAGTCGCCCATTGTTCCATAGTGGGGTCTCCCGGGTCAGAACATTCCACCAGCCCATACGCCACAATGCCTGCCTCCAAACCATGAACACTACCCATGTGGCTGAGGGCAACGTCCTACGAAGCCGCGCCGAGTACAGCAGTGTGTGCAGTGAGTGATGTCCCATCAGGTTGCGTTCCCGCGCATACGCCGGGTCCCTCCTATCGGCGTACCACCACTCGTTGAGGACCAGCAGGGGTGAGGCCTGGTAGTATGAGAGAATGTCCGGAGAAGCCAGGCCTCGCAATAAGTGGATAAAAAGCATGTG
The DNA here is from genome assembly GCF_964263255.1 of Lissotriton vulgaris. Classification (NCBI taxonomy): domain Eukaryota; kingdom Metazoa; phylum Chordata; class Amphibia; order Caudata; family Salamandridae; genus Lissotriton; species Lissotriton vulgaris. The sequence goes on along the minus strand of NC_141698.1, from coordinate 1,067,733,400 downwards.
CGTATAGAAACGCGCACATTCCCCCCTCCCACAAAAATTGCCCCAGCACCGAATTTACCAGCTGGAACCATTTAGGCTGGATCGGGTACAGGTGGTTATGCAGCTGGTAAAGAAGTCGGGGGAGTGCTACCATTTTGAACGATCTACCATATAGTGTCAGGGGCATACGTGACCAGGACTTAATGGCAGTGCGAACCCGCTCCCATACCAGCGCTAGGTTATGCTCCCATGCAATGGCTGGTATATCGGAGAGCACTACCCCCAGATATTTCAAACCGCCCGCGGCTGACTGGACCGCAGATGCCCGCGTGCCCACCCTCATCTGACCTCCCAACGCCCGCAGCGTGGACTTGCGGGGATTCATGTACAGACCCAACATCTCCCCGAAAATTTGCATGATTTGCAAAAGCCATAGCCCTGACCTGTCAATTGCCTTCAGGAAAAAAGGATGTTGTCAGCATACAGCGCAGTTCTATCGGACAGGCAAGTGGCCCACTCAAATCCCCGTACCTGGGTGTCTATGTGCACCCAGGCCTCCAAGGGCTCCATGGGCAAAGCAAAGAGATATGGGGACAGAGGGCACCCCTGCCGTTTGCCCCCCTTGTAGAGAGGGAGTCAACGCGTAGGTAAGAAGAAAGTAGTTTTAATGCAGGAATGACAACTTGACATCCACAAGCAGAGAAGAGCAGTTAACTCAGCGAGATCCAACAGCAGAATGGACTGCTGACACAGGAGCATTCTACATGACATACAAAAGTTCTAAAAACGACATCATGTAGGAATACAACACACCTCCCACCGAAAAAAAAAAAAAAAAAACGATAAACCCCCCAAAAAATAAAAAAAAAACCATTAAGAGCAAACATAATCCTTAAGCTTTACAGGAACATGTTTTACACGAGAACTACTGCGTAAACAAACAGGCTGCGAATCACTGCGTAAACAAACAGGCTGTGAAGAGCACGCCTGAGAAACAGCATTTAGAGAAACATCATGAGCATTTGAAGGAACAACCTGTAAAGAAAAATTGTTAGGACAAGCTTGAGGCAAAGATACCTGAGGAGAATGCAAATTATCAAAGACTTCATGACAACCATGAAAACCGGAATCAAAATCAGGAACAGATAGGTCCCCAGAGGAACTGGGATCCAAACAAACATTCTTTTTATCCACAACATTGGACCTGCAAACTGAAATACGCCTGAAATTCCAAATTTTACCACCCTCTACTCTAACAGCTTTACTGAAGACCTCCGTAACTTTGACAGGGGAAGACCACCTGGAAATGCCTTTAGGAATGATACCGCCAAACTTCACCCTCACCAAATCACCAACAGAGATTTTATGAGAAACAGGTCTTGGGGAAGAGCTCTTAAGCATTTTGTCTTGGTATTTTCCAACGCGGTCTCTGATACTATTCATATCCAACTCTAGATACCCAGAGTCTTTCGTCTTCAGCCACCAAGGAAAAATCTTGGTACCAGGTTTCCTGCAACGCAACATTTCAAAGGGGGACAAGCCAGTAACAGAGTTGGGAGACATACGATAGTGAACAAAGTGGCCTGTAGAGCTTTTTTCCACTTCAAACCACTCCGTAGGGCCATTTGGCAGGACTCCTTAATCACTCTGTTAAAGCGTTCCACCTGGCCATTGGATTGTGGGGAATAATTTGAAACTCTTTTGTGAAGAATGCCACAAGTTTCTAAAAATGCAGAAAAAACTTCACTTACAAATTGCGGCCCATTGTCGGAAACAATTTCTTCAGGTAAACCCTCTCTACAAAAAACTTCATTTAAAAACTCAACAACAACTTCAGAATTAACCTTTTCAACAATTTTTAACTCGGGCCACTTGGAGAAATAATCCACAAGCACCACAGCAAACATGTCTTTCCCTGACTGGTAATTAAAAGGACCGATGATGTCAATTCCTAACTTTCTCCAAGGTCCACAGGCAAATTCAACAGGGGAAAACCCAGAAGAAACAGCTTTCACAGATTTGTCGCTCAGAGAGCACGGAGAGCAGTTCCTTACCCACCTGTCAACCATAGCGTCCATACTAGGCCACCAATAAAACTCTCGGATCCTCCTTTTAGTCGTGGACATCCCCATGTGGCCTTCATGGGCTAAATTGCAAATGGATTCACGAACATTAAGAGGAGGGACAATTTTGTCGTCTCTGTAAACCATGTCATCGATTACCAACAATTCATCTTTTACTTTGAAGAAAGAAGCTAAGTCACCACACAACTTCCTCTCTTCAGGCCAACCAGCACTCAAGAAAGTTTTGACCTTAGCAAGAACCTCATCGTGACGCATAGCATCAGACCAAACACTTTCAGTGATGCAGTTTTCTAAGTCCTTACCGCCAATTAGATTAACATCACAAAGAGTGAAAGCGACATCACATTCATCACAAATATCCGTGTTAGAAGTATCACCAACAGGAAGACGTGACATACAGTCTGCATGTACATTAAGCTGTCCAGGGACATAGACAACTTCACACCGGTACTCTTGCAACTTAGCAGCGAGACGAGCAAGACGAGCAGTGAGAGTTCTACCACCACCAGCTGACAACATGTTGACAAGAGGTTTATGATCAGTCCTCAAAGTAAATTTCGTACCCCAAAGAAATTGGCGAAAATGCTGAGTAGCCCAAGTGCAAGCAAGAAGCTCCTTCTCTATGGTAGAATAATTAAACTCGGCATCCCGTAAAGTCCTGGAAGCATAAGATACAACATATTCCCCAAAACGATCCTTTTGCATAAGAACGGCACCAAGCCCTACATTACTGGCATCTACGCAAACAATGCAGTCTTTGTGGACAGAAAAAGGTTTAAGAAAGGGAGCAATGACAATTTTGCTTTTTAAAGAATCAAAAGAGGTTTGCTGTTCTGTACCCCAAAGAAATTTAGCTTGTTTTTTCAGCAAAGACCGCAAGGGGTGTACAATAGTGGAGTAATCTTTGACAAATTTACCATAAAATTCGGTAAGTCCAAAGAAGGACAACAACTGTTCCTTGGAGGAAGGAATGGGAGCATCAGTAATACTTTTTACATGATTGAGTTTAGGTTTTATGCCATCTTTAGAAATCTCATGCCCCAAATATTCAACTTTAGGTTGTCTAAATTTGCACTTGTTAAACTTTAAAGTAAGACCTTTCTTTTGCACATTGGACAGCACACAATGCAAATTGTGATCATGTTCCTCGACATCTACTCCAAAAATCAGGATATCATCTTGGAACGCGATGGCTCCTTTACAATCATGAAGGACCTCTTTCATCAGGCGTTGGAACACAGACGCAGCACTGGCGAGTCCAAAAGGCATTCGCAAATACTGGAACATGCCTTCAGGAGTCACAAAAGCTGTAAGTCTTTTTGAATCTTCATGTAGCTCAACCTGATGGTAGGCACTAGCTAAATCAATAGTTGAAAAGACAGTGGCGCCTGTGAGAGAAGAAATTAATTTGTGGATGTTAGGGAGAGGATGTTTATCCACCCAGATCTCCTTGTTTAAACTGCGGAGATCCACACACAGACGGAGCTCGCCAGAACTTTTGAGTGATAAAACAATGGGAGAAACCCAAGGAGAGGATTCTATAGGTTCAATGATCTGTTTTGATACAAGATCACCAAGAATGTCCTTTAGCTTCTCACGATAGGCTAATGGAACATTCCTGACCCTGTGTCTGACTGGAATGGCATTATCATTCAGGATAATCCTGTGCTTAAAATCAACAAATTTACCTAAGGTGTCCTTAAAAACATCAGGGATTTTTTTTTTAGTGTTTTCTACAAACAGAGAATTGTCTCCCACATCACAAATACTCATAACATATGGTTCACCTAAATAAACTGGGGGGTTGGCATTGGGATCAAGTTTAATGCCAAGTAAACGTTGATGTGGCCAACTTAAGATAGCAACACCTTTGGTGGCGACATAAACTTTCCCTTTGGCAAATCTATCAGCAACCTGAATGTCAGCCCAAAAGAAACCTTCCATATTTATTTTTTGGCCAGTGTAACCACCTGGAGATATATCAGAAGTCAATAGTTTCCTGTCGCCCCAGAGGTTTTTAAACAGATTCAAACCGATAATGGAATACCATGAGCATGAATCCATCATTAAAAGAATGGGTTGGTTATCAACTAAAATGGTGTAAGAAGGAAACTCTTTCTGCTCAGAATCATCCACAGATAGAATACAATTGAAACTTTGTAAAACTTCTTCCTCTTGCTGAGAAATATAATTGACCCTTTGGGAAGAACGACAAACATTAGCAAAATGTCCTTTCCTTTTACATTTAACACAAACTCTATCCCAAGCTGGACATCCTCAATAATTTCCTAAATGGTTAGAACTACCACATCTGTAACAATAAACATTTTTCCTGTAGGAAAACTTCTTTTCGACAATATTCTTATTTTCAGGAATTTTCTTCTCATTGTCCTTTCTAGGAGTAACCTATTGAAATTGGATGAAGTGTTTTGACTCTTCACCAACAAAACTTCAGTTTCAGAAACTTGAGGCTTGGACGTTTGACCTCTGATTTCCGAAACAAACAATTCGGATTGCTCAATGCCTTTAGCAATATTGATAACAGAGCTCAAGGAAGATTCTGTGCCCAGCCAAAGTCTTTCTTGAATTTTCTTGCTTTTGGTGCGCATCATTATCTGATCTCTGAGAACTTGTTCGTAAGAGATGGTTTCAAAGGCACAGGAACAAGCCAAAGATCGTAAGGCAGAGACATAATCCTCAATAGATTCATCCTGTTTTTGAACGCGGGAATAAAATTTGAAACGTTCCATAACAGTATTTATCTTCCTTCCGAAACGAATTTTCATCTGTGCACAAGCTTTCTCAAAAACATCCATATCTCCTGCATCATCAATTGATGGAAGATTGTCAAATTCTTTAATGCCAGCTCCACCAAGACAGTGTCTGAGAAGAGCTAACTTGCGTTTAGCTGACCACCCATCTTTTTCTAAAACATCAACATAGGCTAAGAACATTGGGTGCCATAAATCCCATTCAATATTAGGATCACCAGAAATTTGTAAAAAGTGAGGTGGAGCAGAGATATTGGACATGCTTGTTATATTTTTTATAAATTAAATAGACTTGAAAAAAATAAAAATTTAAAAAATAAAAATAATGTAGAAATTCAAGTACCTTATTGTTAGTAGACCACTGAACAACAAATCCGGTAGAAAAACGAGGCAAAATGACGAAGAAATGATGAAAAAGAGAATAGCTTCGTGAAATTTGCTTTTCCGACTCCGAAGTAAATAAGCAAGATGGCGGCACGTTGTGACGTCAGACGTAGTAGAGGTGAAAGGGTAATACCCAGAATGCACTTGATTTCCGGAATTGGAGCGATCGGCACGTAAAAGCAGAAGCTCTTCGGCGTTGCTAGGCGCTGCAATGGAGATTCCTCCGTGTTGCCAGGATGCAGCGGGTGCAGAGAGAAGTGCGAGACAAAGTTCCACGCAGTTTGAAGGATGAGTCTAACGGAACTTAGCACACGGTATGAAAAGTTATTTTGCCAAGTTGGAAAAAAGTGCAGAAAACTCACGGTTAGCACGTTAAAGGTGATAAGTTCAGGGCACGACGATGAAAACGTCGGCAGTGCTAGTAGAAAGGCAGTTTTCGCGATTTTTCCAACAGCTGAAACGTGAACGTTGTCATCCAATAAATCCTTCTTGTTAGTAGCTGTAGCTGTAGTTACCCAGTCGTCGCCAGAAATTATGTAGAGAGGGAGTCAACGCGTAGGTAAGAAAGTAGTTTTAATGCAGGAATGACAACTTGACATCCACAAGCAGAGAAGAGCAGTTAACTCAGCGAGATCCAATAGCAGAATGGACTGCTGACACAGGAGCATTCTACATGACATACAAAAGTTCTAAAAACGACATCATGTAGGAATACAACACCCCTGAATGGGGAAGGCGGAGGAGGTAGCGCCGGTGACCCGCACAGACGCCGTAAGCCCCGTATAAAGGAGTTTCATGTAGGAGAGGAAGCGAGGGCCCAAATTAAGTCTATGGAGCAGGGCGAACAGATAGACCCAGCTCAAGGAGTCAAACGCCCTGTCCATGTCCGCCAAGAGTAGTGCCGCCGGTTCCCCAATTTGTTGGATTGCCGCAAACGCCACCTGAGGCCTCTTAATATTGTGTCAGGTTGCCCGCTGGGGCATAAACACCACCTGATTGGGATGCATGAGCGTTGTGATATGGGGCAGTAGGCGATTGGCCAGCACCTTCACCAGGATCTTGGCTTCCACAGTTAGGAGAGAAATAGGAAGTAGGAGGCATGCTGTTCCGGGGGGCACCCGGGCTTGTGAAACACCACCACCTCCACATGTCTCCAGTCCGGGGGAAGCTCACCCACCTCCCGGGCCTCCTCCACTACTGCCCAATAGTGCTGGGCCAACTGCACATTATACCGGCGGAAAAACTCGCTTGGAAACCCATTTGGCCTGGGCGCTTTCCCAGGGTTAAGTTCTCCCAGGGCCGATTCCAGCTCCTCGTCCGTCAAGGGGGCCTCCAGCTGGTCCCTCACCATGTCTGGCAATGCTTTGGGTAGCAAATCAGTGATGAATTTATCTATTGTGTCAGCTGACACACATTCTCGGGGGAATAGAGATCAGCATAATAAATGGCAAAACTGTCCTCAATGGCAGGAGGGTCCATGATCGGGGTCCCCGCCTGGTCCAAGATTCCCGGCAGGGCCTGAGAGTGAAACATGCCTTGACAAAGGCGATGCAGAATCTTGCTTGACTTGTCCCCCCATTGGTACACTCTACTGCGTGTCACCAGGCAGACTTGACGAGCCTCTTCCATCAGCAGCACGGTGCACTCTTGTTGGGCCAATAATAACTGTTGCACCCCTAGGTCACTCCCTAATTCACGATTCTGTTGCTCAAGCGTCTTTTCTTTCGCCTCAGCGCAAGTCAGTTCCTCCCTGCACTTCCTGCGGCCGCTGCACACCATGAGATATCCACTCCTCGCAGAGTGGGCTTCAGTGCTTCCCACAATGTCGCCGCACCAGAAACAGAGCCCACATTGGCCGAGAAATACTGGGCAATAGTTTCACCCATATCACCCGTGTATTTCGCGTTCTGAAGGTGCCACACCGCCATGCACCACCAAAACGGTTGTCTACCCCTGCCCATGCTTAGGTCTATAAACATCGGAGAGTGATCCAAAAGGCCCTGGGGCAAAATCCCAGCTGCAACCACTGTATTTGTCATCGCCCTGGGAACAAAGATATAATCGAGCCGGGAAAAGGATTTATGAACCACAGAGAGGTATGTGAATCCCTGAGCCACCCCATGGGCACGCCACCAGGTGTCGACCCAATCCAAACCCCTCACCAGAGAGTACAGTTTTGTAGGGAGACCACTCCTATGGCCAACCCCGGACCTATCCGTGCCTGTGTCCATGACATCGTTCCAGTCCCCGCCCACGATGGACAATACATCTGGCATATCAGCCCACAGGGATTGCAGCCTCTCAATCAGATTCCACTGCAATGGGGAGGGAGGCGGGGGGGGGGGCATAGACACTGCCCAAAATCAAAGAATCCTCCCCAACCCTACCCCAGAGAAACAAGTAGCGCCCCTGCATGTCGGTCCACTGCTGCTCAAATGTGTAGGGGACTCTACAATGTATTAAAATAGCCACACCTCACAACCCCCTCATGAAACCAGCGTGGAAAACCTGCTGGAACCCATAGCGCTGTAGACAAAGGGACTTTGTGCCCATAAGATGTGTCTCCTGTAGCAGGTGGATATCAGCCTTTACCCTCTTTGCATGGTGAAGTATGGCCCTACTTGATCTTGTCCAGAGCCCCACAGACATTCCATCTCAGAATGCGGAGGCTGCTCTGCGTCCCCCACCCACAGTCAGGAATGCTTGCCATAAGGGGTGGCATTATAATTCAACACTAGAGCCTCAGTGGCTTGTGTGCAATCGGTGATGGACCTGCAGGGTAAGTGTGACCTGTAAACAAGATCAATCCCCACGCAACAAACCCCCCTCCCCATACTTCAAAAACACTGAAGTATCTGTCACGGCAGATATAGTCCCCGTTCCCCAACGGGGGGGGGGGGGGGGCACGCACTGTCTCAACCAATGGATCCCCAACTCACAGCCCATGACTCCCTAGCCGGGCTCCCACCAGCTCAACCTGACAAGAAGACAAGCCCAGTTCAGAACATCCGGAAAGTCAGTAAATGTAAGTCTGTAACACTTCTCCAGCATCCCCCCTTATGGTTCCAGAGTTTGACTCCCCAGGGTTGGCCCCCCATGGAAAAAAAAGGCGCTACAGGACAGCGAGCACCGCCGTGATCGTGACTTTCTTTTGCCCCTCTGCCCCTGGCCACGAGGGCCCCCCCGGGCCGCATCGCTTAGGGACGAGTACGACTCTCTTCCAGGCGGCGTGTGGGGTCGCACTCGAACAGTCTCGTCCGTCCACTTTAAAGACTTCTTCCGGAGTATCGAAAAAATTAGTGTGGGACCGAATGACCACTCGGAGGCGGGCCGGAAAAAGCAAGGCGTTGGGAAGCTTGAGCTCCCGCAAACAGGCCTTGGCTGCCATAAAAGATTTACTCTGCTGCTGGACCTGCCGCGTGTAATCAGGGAATATCAGTATATGAGCATTGTTGTAAAGCAAGGGTTCTTTGGCTCGGCCCTGTTTCAGGATGTCGTCCCTGTCCAGATAGTTCAGGAGTTTGGCGATTACCGGCCGTGGGCGGGCCCCAACTAGGGGTTTCTGCATAAGTGCCCTATGAGCCTGTTCCACCACAAAACATTTGGACAGAGCCTCGGGGGGGAGCCAGCCCTCCAGCCAGGTGGTAAGGAAGCATTCCATGTTTCCCTCTTTGCATCCCTCCACAAACCCAACAAATCGGAGGTTGTTGCGTCGGGCCCGTTCTTCCGCATCTTCCGCATCTTCCGCTCTGAGCGTGAGACCCTTTTGGGTGGTCTCCATTGCTGCCACCTTCGGCTTCAGCTCCGTCACATCATCGTTCACCCCTGATATGCGGGACTCAGTTTCTGTAATGCAAGCCACTGCGTTCCGCAAGTCCTGCTGCTGCAGCATCACGTCCGATCTCACTGCCCCTATTGGTGATAGCCGCCATGAGGGCCGCATTGTCCGGCACCGTCCTTGATTGGTTCCCAGATGCTCCAGCCACCGCTCCCGGGCCGGTAAACTTGTCGATAGTCCCCTGCTTGGTCATTCCGCTACCTCCCTTGTCTCTGGTCATGGCCACGGCACGAGCCTCCCGGGCTGACCACAATCCGATCAAGGGATACCCACACACAGATAGCGGCAGATCCTGCAGTCCGACCCAGCAGCGGATTGTACTCCAGCCAATAAGATGACCCTACACCCGGGCCCCCCGGTTGCCCCAGGGATCCTGTCCCATCTGGTGGTGCCCCACTGGCCTCCGAGACGGCGGTGTCACAGAAAGGCAGGCCTCACCAATTCAACCACCATGTCAGACGTTCCACATTTGTGGTCCGAGCTAGTGACCGCCGATAGAAACACTCATCCACGAATGCCCCGGAGGCGGGTGGCCTGATGTGGGCAACAGAAGCAGTCGCATCACCTCGCCTTTCGGCTCGAGAATACCGCCGATCTCCCCCACTCACACTCAACAGCTAATTACTCCCCTGGCCACCAAACCCAGGTCTCTGTGTGCCCAGCGGGACACCACTAGGGCGGAGGCAGCCTATGCAACCGTTGATGGCTCCCATCGCGGCCCGACTGTACCTCCGATCCCCCGCAGCGGCCCCTAGCGGGGGGGAGGACGACAACACACCAATAGGCAGGAGTCCCTGGGCCCCAATGAATTCCAGCGATAAGGGCAGAGCAGCCCAACGATCCTCTGTAGCCCCCACGCTGCCCAACCGTTCCACCAATCCCATCTCAGGAGGCAGATGGGCGGCACCAATCACCACCACTGCGCCCCAGTCACAGGAGATGCGGAACACCACCAGGAGGGGGCGACCCGAGGTGGGCAGGAGAAGCCGTCACTGGCCCTGGGCCGCGGCCCGATTGCGGCGTCGATCTCCCCCATCACACGCCGATCTTTGCCACGGCCCCAAAGGGCACCGCGGCCTGTCTTGGCCTCAATTGTAATGTCTTGATGGACCCAGCGGGTCACCACAGGGGAGGAGGTGGCCGAGGATACCTGCAATGGCCCTCGGTGTGGCCCGACTGCACCCTCAAACCCCCAAAGTGATTTCTAATGTGGGGGGAAGGGAGACCCGGTGTGTGGGAGCCCCCAGCAGCCCGATGAATGCCAGTGACGGGGAGGGGCAGCCCAGCAGTCCCACTGCGGCCCCCATGCGGCCCGACAGTGCCGCCGTTCCCCACCACAGCACAGGGGGGGCCTTTCCCAATCGCCACCGCCACACCACAACTACCAGAGGCACGGGGCGGCGCCAATGGGAGGGCGAGGCAGCCTACCGGTTCCGCAGCAGCTGCCGCGTGGCCTGACCGTGCCGCCAAACCCCCCTACGGCATCAAAGTAAAGGGGGTACCAGGTGGATTGCCCCAGCTGCCCCTGTCGCCGGCCACCTCCACTCTTGAGCCTCACCACCTCTCTCAAGGGGGCCAGCCCCAAACCACTATGCCTGCGGCAACAGCGCCGCCCTACCTCTGCGGCCCGATGCGCCCTCCGGATCCCCACAGCCCTCACCTGGAGACTCTCTAGCCACACCGCAGAGCCGCGGCACAGCCCACCTCCGATCAGGACGTCAGCTGACCTCCTCCAACGAGGCGATCCGCACACCGCAGCCAGGCAGGCCTGCTGGTGAGGACGAACTCCACTCTCAGTTCCAATCGGGGACCGCAACAGAGCATGCGGCGCACTGGGCCTTTTCTCCTCAGCCAGGCCTCACCTCCGCATCGGCCGCCTCTCAGCGCCCCCAATGTCTAAATTGCAGCAGGGGGTAGAGGAGCTGGAGCTGCATCAAAGGAGTGTATTTCCCGGCGTCAATCTTCCCAGGATGTCAGGATAAATGTCCGATATAAGTCAGGCTGGACGGAGCCGGCTTAGCACACGTCCGCCATGTTGGCTTACCAAGCCACGCCCCCCCACACATAAGTGAGTTAAAAAAAACAATAGCGATTATGTCCACTTCTGTTAATTCACATGCACCATTTATTGAATGTGAATTATATATATGGCTTAATTTACTACTTATCATTGTTAATAAGTTTTGATTTGAGATCTTTGTTAACGAATTATTCCACGCAAAGCACAGAGGTGAATGTTTTGCTTAAGCACATCCTTTAAAGTAAAGACTACTTCCAAGGAGACTGTTTTTGAGACTGCTTTTTGCCACCTCCCACCTAGGGAGTCGCAAGGTACAAGCCAGGGGTAGTAGCTGCTACCTCTGGCGACCCCTAAATAATACCAATGATTGTGGGCACAACCAGTGGTTGAAGTGGGTGGGATCTGAGGGGCACGACATGCCCATACTTTTGTTAAATTTAAGAAAAACAGTTCCCCAAAATTTTATGAAAAGACAACCGCCCCGGGACAGTTAATTCTGGGAGTTGAAATGTTTCAGTTGAAGTGTAAGTCACAGAGTCTCCTGTGCTGTGGAACCAAGGAAGGTGTAGACAGCTAAATAAGCCTTCCTGCCAGGGTGCCTACTTGCCTGAAAGAAATGTAAATGTGCGCAACTGGTTAACCTGCATATGCAAAGGGTGCTTGGAAGCTGGTATTTGCTTTAATTCAAGAAATCACTTGAAGTTTTGGAACAAAGATGATTTTTAGTCATAATGCAATGGAGTTACCAGTTTAAATTAATGACTTACATATTCACAGTGCTTTCTGTCACAGACTGGGACCTCGTAGCACTAAACATAAACAAGTCACTATTTTCCATGTCACCAACCAGGATTGATTTCTGTAGCTCTCTGGTTACAGTGCATCAAATAATGGAGGTTTCATAATAAATAAAAGTGCATTACCCACTGATAAACTTGACTTGCATTTATTTTCCATTTAAGGTGTGCTGTATGTTATATGTAGTTACCTGAAGGCGAAAGAGTGCCACACACTCACTTACCCCACTGCATGGGCATCACAGTTCACATATAATAGATTGTGGCCAGGGTGAAACTCCTACCCACTTCCAATCCTTTTCTAAATAGACATTTCTTAATTCACTGCACAGCAGGCTGCTCTGTTACAAGATGTGTTTTTGTGGTGGGGTGGGCAGTTTGAAGACATGATGATGTCCTGCTCAGGACCACCTCATTTAAAGAAAGAAGCAGCAAAAGTATGGATTTTTGCAGTGGGTGTGGTTTTTGTGTATGTCTTCATTTAAGGCTTTTGTGTAACACTTAGATGCACTGGCATGATGCAAAATAGACGTGGCCCATTGCTGAATGTGATGAGGTTCCCCTAAGATTCCCATATCTCACAGATATTCATTGGCCTTGGGCTGAATGGGGTCCCTTTTGAATGGTTGTAGGCCCCTGGAGAATTGGGAGCCATCTGTGCTCCGCAGGGTCTTGTGTTACACCCCTGCATCCACTCCCACGGGCATTTGAGTGCTTTGCATAGAACCACTGAATTTCACAAGTCAAACACAGCACTCAAGTAGAAACAAAACATATGTATGTATGTAGTAGTTAGAGTAATACATTAATTTGGGTGAAAATAGACAATGTGTCTATTCGTATTTGTGAAATAGAGATGTGTTGTATGTTGGTCCTAAATAGATGACCAATAAAATACAAGTAAATAACCTATACAGAAAGTGAAGCTATGGTAAAGCTTATTAACTATTGGACAGGATCTCTCTGGACCCCCAAAGTCAAAGCAGATAATATTAAGATGTGATCTGCCAGATTTCACAGATTTATTTCCAGCCGCTGGCAGTGCAGGTAAGTGCAGTGGGGTGGGGAATCAGCGATGCATCGAACTCAAGGTAAGTGATTTTTATTTTTATTTTATTCTCCCTCGTTGTCATTTGTCGACCCCCCCACCTCGCCCCACCACTCTTAACTGCCCTGGTCGCTGCTGACCCTTTCAAGAACCATTAGAAAGGAGAGCTCCTTGTAAGAAGGAGCCCATGTTATAGGTTGTTAGTTTAATCTGACAACACCTTTACTGGGCAAGTGAGTCAATAGCAGGAACCACAATGTGTTGTTGTCCCCCTCCCTGCTTTTCTGCCTCTCCGTTACCTTAACTTTTCTTCCTCACCCCCTTCAACTGCTAGACAGCCCCCCCCCCCCCCCCCCCCCACTGCTCTCTGAGCAGCGCAAAAGGAAAAATACAATGATAATATCACAATGTTATTAACATTTTAACACATCTTTATCATTTTATTTTTAGTATGGAGCCAGGTCAGGGCGGGCGGGGCTGGGCTGTCGTCAGAGGGAGGAGTGGTTGGCGCACCTTCTTGAGCCGGCCAAGCCATCATGTGCACTTAGCATTTTTCCACCTGGCAGTGCAACACAGCCAGGCAAACCAAGACACTCAGACCAATCACAATGCTGCTGTCATGCTAGTGACAGCTGCGTTGTGATTGGCTTAGCAGAGTCTGGGAGGCTGGATGCTTCTGGGAGCCAGGAACAGAGGGAGGACGGAGAAGAGGCGGCAGCTGACGACCGGCAGGTAAGTGTTCTTTTCTTTTTTTTATAACACCGCTTTTACCCACCCCCGCTACAGTTCCCTAGCAGTCCCCACTGCTGCTAGACCATCTTGACCTCTTCCTTCCCCTTCCCGATCTTCACTCCTCGTCTCTGTTTCTACGACCAGAACCAAAAGCAATGTGATAAGTGTTAGTGAGATTGATTTGTTTTGTTATAATTGTATGTTCTTTCTGATAAAATAAATATAGTTTGGGGAAAAAAAGAAAAACAAATTCATGCTTGGGTGATAGGACAGGGCATAAAGAGGACCAGAAAGGAAAGTGCAAGTTTCTAGTGGAAGCGTGCCAGAACTTTGTAGTGGTCGAGATCCCCCGAAATCTTCAGTTTTTTGGCTGCTGGATAAAAAACATTAGACAGAATGAGTTTGTAGCATTGCACCATCATAATCAAGGCGGTGGGATTGCTGAAAGTCTGGCATGGAGCTGACCTTCTAGACTTATGTTGGACAACGTTGAGCTATATGTTCATGTAACTAACACTTAACAATATCCTCTTCTGCAACGTCCCTCTGAGTCCAACCACCACCACAAGACATCACTAACTCAGGTTGAGAAAATTAGTACTCAGTATTCACTGGGTATTCACCAATACAGAAGTTTTACAAACTGCCCATCTTCAAGGGGATTAGCCAATAATCTGTATAGTTAAAATAACAAAAACCCAGAATAACATACGAACACAAAACTGCAAGCCTACACTACAATCATATGTGAGACCATACAATCATCCTAAATATCCTCCCAGCTTAATGGAAAATTACAAAATTAACCAGCAAGATTAACCTAACTACTGGAGTAGCAATGTCAAGCCTCCTTGAAGACTTTCTGTCATCCTTGAAATCACAGCCAAGTTATGTACATTCCTTTGGAAAAGGACTTTTTTGAAGGTAGGGTTAAGCACAGGTAAATGTAGTGACTTTTGTGGTTCCCCCTACGAGGGATTGTGGCTGGGCTCACATCACAGTCAACCAACAGCCCAATTTCCAACACTGGTATCAGGGATGTGAATCGGGATATGTGTTGGTACAGTACCATACAGTGATTTGTGTTACCCAAAAATCACTGATAAATAATTTGACACCAGAATTGACTTTTTTTTTACATTGTCCTTTAGTGACCATATTTTTCTACTTTTTCCAAATTTGATTCCTGCCTCACATTTTTTGTGCCTGTGACTTTTGTCTGCCAAGATGGGGTAGCATATTGATGCTGTTGACAGCTACAGCATGGCTGAGCTGAGGACTTGTGCAGGTAGAGTTCACTGGAACTCCTTAAGGGTTATCCAAAGTTTGAGTATCAGATAGCCCTTACTGCCTGGGAGGAGGTTCGCAGAATGCAAGCTGCAGCACCAGAGAATGATGATGAGATGAGGAGGATGCACTAGATGATGAGGAGAAGGAAATAGAGGCTGAGGAGGACTGCTTTCCAACAGCTCTAGGGCTGGAGAGAGAGGAGCTTCTTTTTTCCTTAGTCCCAGAACTAGAGGAAAGTGGGAGACCCACAGGAGTGAGGTCCCCCTATTGGGCCCAGCACAGTAAGCACTGTGTGCTCCCCAGCCCTAGCCCTTAAGGACCAGGGGGACAGGAGTGGTGGAGGACAGTGCCATCTTCAGCTGGCCCAGCTGTAACTGGCTTCACAAGCAGCGCGGGTGGAAGCGGAGAGAGCTCTGGCCCGGCAGGGGAAATTACAACACTCTGGGGGATAAAACTTTTGTGGACTCATGAACTTGGTCTAAGAGAGCTGAACCTAAAGCTGAAACAAGCCGCAGACACCAGCATAAATGGTGGCAGCTTTAGCCCAGTATCCACTGGATATGTGACAGTGCACATACCACCAAACCTGGTGCCCAATTATATGTTGTGAGTTGGCATAACTAGATGATTTTCTACATATGGAGTAGCCCTGAGGATACACAAGGTCCCAGAGGAGTACTGGGGGGCAGGGGGGTTGCTTATAGAAACACATGCCCACAGTGGGGAGGGACACACATCTCACACTAGAGGTGGGTGACCAGACAAAGTATGTCCCCATGAAAGCCCTACGTGTTGCCAAATTTGGGCTAACCCCAGAGAAGTTCTGTCAGACGTTCAGGGACAGCCACAAACTCCCAAACCAGCCCTGGGTGGGTTTGATGGACTACTTTTCCAAGGCACTGGATAGTTAGGTGAAGGGTAGTGAGGTAAGCATTTTGAAGGCCTGTACAATGAAGTTGCAAGAGAGCACATGTTCAGTCATTGTTTTCCAGAGCTACGCTAACACCGGGTTGACTCAAAGCTTACTGACCCCAGGGAGCTTGCAAAGGAGGCCGACCTCTGGGTGAGTACCAGAGTGTCTGAAAAGGTAAGTGGGAGTAATCCTAAGGAGGGTGGTTTGGAGTCTCCTTAAGAGAGTGAGGGGGGTACACAGTGACCAACAGGTCTCAGTATAGGGTGGGGGGGGGGGAGGGTTCCCCTATCTAAGAGTGGGGGGAACTGTGTCAGAGAAGCTGATAGGGGCAGCCACACAGGGTGCCCTGAAAGCTCAGACACCTGGATATACCATTACCAAATGGAGGGTACAGAATCTCAGATGGAGGGGGAGGAACCCATTCTCATCCTCAGGGTACAGATTGTGGGCAACCATTCTTAGGCTACCACCCCAGGACTGGTGGAAAGGACAGTGGAAGAAGGATGCCTAACACATGGGGCAGTTGCCCTTAACTCCAAGAAACCTCAGAGGTCAGAGACCCCTGGATGGCTTGGGGCCTGGCTCTTGACACTGACTGCTGTCAGTGGCGTCTGTTGGGTGCTATCCTTATGGACAGAGTTTTCCTTGTGTTGGGGACATAACTCTGGTCCAAGTGGTAGAATGGCCACGTCACTTTGTCGGCCATAGTGATGTTCTCTGCCTACTGGAATGTATCTGTGAGCAAGTTAAGTTAGGTGCTTCACAGAATTGGTCTACAAATGAGAAGAAGGATTCCCCATGGGTCAGTTCAGTTTCTCCGGAGATGATACAACTGAATTCTGACGGGCATAGAATTGGCACAGTCCTCTGAAGTAGTGGGCCAGTGTAATCCAATAAGGTATTCATTTGTTTTCCTTGCCTTTATGCTGGAGGGGGGTTGTGTTTGACCTTGCCCGCTCTGCAGTGTCACCCTCCAAACATTTTGCCTTTTTCTCTCCACTTTTTTGCTGAATTCATTTCTATTGGCCTTAGGACTCTGTGCACTTTACCACTGCTAATCAGTGCTAAAGTGCTTGTTGGTCTCCCTCTCTCCTCTAGAAGGTGTCCCTTTCTGCACATAAACAACCAGTAATAGTGCTTTGTAACTTCTGTGTGTGCTGCTTAATGCAGCACACCTATAAACTCCAAAACATATTTTTTCCATTTTTTTTATGTGCAGGAAAGGACACCTTCCTGCACATTAATAATCAATGGCATTTTGCTGTTTCTATGTGTGCTGCACAACTCAGCACATATAGGAACAACAAAAACAAGGATAAATAAAGCATTTTTCTTTGTTTTGCCTGTTTAAGACCACGTTTTCCCTGGTCTTAATAAGTGAAAAAATTATGTTCTGGTGGAAAAGGGTCTTGTAAATATGCCTCCCTTCTGTAAGATATGTTAATTATGTGCTACATCGATTTCACTACATGCCTTTCTTGTGCACACCAAGTTCACCATGGCTTAAAACGATAGTTTTTGTGTGAGTAATCATTCAGAGGAAGTCACTTTGGAAATTAGTGAAATATGTGAATAATAAAATATTACACACTGTTCGCGCTAAGGATATTCTATTAAGATATTCTATTATCTATTAAGTAAGGAGGTCTGGGATAACTTTTGCCAAATATGTTTTTGCTTAATGTTATAAGATGGATATTAGTACATTCAGGAGTCCTCGGAGACGCACTGTTTTTTTGCATGGAAGAGACCAGAATATTGTCCTGTCTAAGAGCACAGGATGGGCCAATCCAGTTTGCTACATAGGCTACTGCATAAGCCATACCCATCAGGGTGCACAATCATATCAAGCAAAGTTTTTAATACTACCACAGACTGATAAGGTTGCAAATGGTCTCCTACCATTGAGCAACAAAATTCCCCAGCGATTTTGTGGTTCAAAGCTCGTATGTATGAGTAAAGTTCCCATCAGTAACAAGCCACAGTCTGGCACACCACCCACCACCATGGGACTAACACATGCCCTTGCTACCCCTAGTGTCAGGTGGTCATGAAGGCAGTATTATGAACAGGAAGTAAAAAGGGCATATTGGCCCTTCTTTACTTTCCCACGGTTCCACTCCTTCTTCTATCGCTAAACCCACAGCACTAGCCATAAGGCTATTGAGGGGCTGAGGATAAGAGAAATAGGTTAGACCTGTAATGTTATGGGGAGTGGTGAAAGGGTGAATGATGTTCCTTCCACAATCCCTTGCACTTCAAAGAGTAGAAAGACACGACAACCACTTGGTCAGTCATGTGTTTCAATTATTAAGGGACTGCAGCTCCCTGAACAGTTTCATTTTACTAACCATTGTGGCTCAGATTTACTACTTACTGGTTTGGACACATCACACCTGCCCTCAACATCCTCAACTGGCTTCCCATCCAAGGAAGATGTATTTACAAGACTGCCTGTATCACCCACAAAGCCCTTCACTCGCATAGCCCCGACTATTTGGACAACAAACTCACAAAAGTAGGAAGAACCCAGAACTCTGAGAAGCTCCAACACACTTCTTTTCATCCCTCCCAAACTAAAAAGAAAATCAACCTAGGCTCGCTCTTTTTCTGGAAAAGCACCCAGCATATGGAGCTTCTATGATGCAACACCTCTTTCTCTAGCTTTAAAAGAGACCTGGAACTCCGGCTCCTAATGAAACACTGGAACGCATGAGCAACCTGAACTCTATTCAAATATTCTCTCTTTCTAAGTATAGACCCTTTATGACAGTTGGCTGTTTTGTTTGCTTCTATTGTCTATTATTTCTTTCTCTCCCTGGACTCATACTGTGCTACTTGACCACAATAGGTATCCACCCTCATTGCCTAACTATTTTCCTTGTATATAGTTTGTGTGTACTTGAATCTAATATTGTCTCACATCATATTTTCAGCGACTTGATTTTGGCTTGCTCACACCATCGGGTCTAGCTAGCGCTATATAAAACGTATAAATAAATACTATTCTCTGCAGGCAACCCTGCACCAAAGTTGCTGGGCTGTCTTGGATCAAAGGGAGAGAGAAAAAAAGCACCATATCTTCTAAGCTATGCACAAACGCTCACACCTTGTGCCATAGTGCCAGGGTGCGTGTGTTCTCTGAAGCATAGGACTGTGTACACTTTAGTACAAAAACTATGCTTTTTATGTGTGCTGTTCAATGCAGCACACATGCAAAGTTGAAAAAACAAGAAGAAATGAAAATATTTCTCCTAGTTGCCCCTGCCTTGGGGAGGCATCTGATTCTGGTGCAAATCTGTCTGCAAATGTTTGTAGATGGGGATTTGCATCAAAACCCATGGGTGGTTACATGGGAATGCTCATGCACCAGCCATGGAGTGGCAGCGCATAGCACTACTTCGCGAACCTTAGGTTACAATCCAACACAAAAGTGACACAAACCCGGCACAAAGCTTTAGTTAATCTGGGCCACTGTAATCGCTCTTTAACACCTTGGCTGCATTCTCTGATTTCCCATTGTTCATGACGAGCTCAGCTCGTCATAAGCACACAACCAGTGTACTGCATGACGAGCTGAGCTCGTCATGAGCAGCGAAGGGGTTAAAAGTAGGTCTTTCAAATGTTGTGAAGTAGTTCCCTCATCTCGACCTGGGTCCTGTGCACTCCGTTCGAGGACTCGTGGCTGAAAAGCGTCCACCTGCCCTTGGTTGCCTGCCATGACTGGCTACAATGGTCCGCTCTGCCGTAAAGGGGATGAAAAAAATTAAGTATCTTCTTCATTACTGCAATCAAAAAAATTGCTCCTGTTGAAAAGGTTCTTGATTGTGCCTTTGATTGCTGCTCCGACGTCCCTGGGGTACTTACTACTAATTCTACTGCATGATTCAAAGCCTGTCCTTCTCGGAAGGAAAATTACATACAGCCATGAGAGACAGAGCAGGCGGACCCCAGCAGAGCAACAAAAGGCAGGGGAAATGTGTGTGCTATAAAATCTAGGTCAAGCCACTATGTAAAGAAACGGCACTGACAATCACACACCAAATGGAAGAGTCTGTTGTGACTACATGACATTGGGGCGATGAACGCTTATGAAAGAGAAGCGGCTGCTGGCCATAGAATTCTGTTCCATCGTACGGAGGAGAAGCAAATTCAGTCCAAGCATAGCAAAAAATGAATAGGGTAGATATGTCATCACAAGATGAAGGTTGTTGTGTGGCGTCATGGCAGCACAAGGACAGGCTGACCCTTCTTCTCCATTTTAAGATGGCCGCGGTAGTGTCAGCCTGGTGATGGAAGGCACTAGTATTCTAAAATCACTGGTGCATTTCACAGCACTTCATATTGCAAATTGTCCAGATTGGATAAATGAACAGCATTAGAAAAGTGGCCAATAGAGAAATAACCATCACTAGCAACTGTAGAAGAATTATCTATGCAAAAATAACAATTGATGGACAGAATGCAGAACAATGTCATACATTCACCCCAGTACAGAGATCTGGGCCTAAATCCCCGATCTCGCCTGCATTGTTTTTGTGCTCTTAACCCTCCCCGCTCCATGCCGCTGCTCCCCCGCGGCCCCACCCCCGTTCCCTCGAGCATCCCCGGATCTCGCCACCCCGCTCCCGCCTGCCAGCTGCTCCTCCCTCGCTCCGCCCCCCTCCACTCTCCACTTATGGCAGAGTCGCATACGCGCAGCGTTCACACGCAGCAGCCGCGCCAAAGGTAAGCCCGTCTACGCCCGTCCGCGCCTGGACTGCACCCAGCGCCAGACCACCTGGACCCCGCAAAGGCCATCCCACCCGCTGAACTTACGACGCCGCAACCCTTACCGCACTCAACACCGGCCGCCTCCACGACTGCCGCCGAGCCGCCCCAGGAAGCACCCATGGACCCTTCACCTGCCAATCCTGCAAGTTCTGCTGCATTAGGACCCACACTACAACCACAAACGCCAAACAGAGCTCCAACAACAACCACCTGAAGTGCATCCTGCTCAACACCCGCTCGGTCCACAGACACGCCATTGAACTATGGAACCTACTCGACACCACATCGCCGGACGTCGCCTTTCTCACGGAAACCTGGATGAACGCCTCATCAGCACCCGACATCGCCATAGCCATCCCGGACGGATACAAGATCATCTGAAGGGACCGCATCAACCAAACAGGAGGAGGTATCGCCATCGTCCACAAGAACACCATCCGCATCTCGACCAACTTCAACGACACCCCCATAGCCACCGAACACCTCCACTTCCAGATACACTCCGACCCCAAGACCACACTCAGAGGCACCCTCATTTACAGACCCCCAGGACCCGGCACACAATTCAGCGAAGACATCGCTGACTTTGTCAGCCCACACGCCCTCCCCTCCGATGACTACATTCTCCTAGGGGACCCCAACTTCCACCTGGAAAACAACAGCAACAACAACACCACCACCGTGCTGGATAACCTCGCCAATCTCGGACTCAAACAACTGGTGAAAACCCCCACTCACTACGCTGGACACACGCTCGACCCAATCTTCTCCTCCAGCAAGCACATCTCCTTCAATCACATCACAGGACTCCACTGGACAGACCACAGCTGCGTCGACTTTAGCTTCAGAAAGACCACGACCCACCACCACCCGCAACAAATTCTCCGCAGAAACTGGAACAAAATCACCACCGACCAGCTCACCACATCTCTGAACCAAAACCCTCCCGCCATATCAACGGACCCAAATCAAGCAGCCATCAATCTCGCACAGTGGATCACCCACTGCGCTAACGAACTAGCACCCTTGAAAAACCATCCCAACAAGCCAGGAAGCAAAAAAGCCTCCTGGTTCAACGACGACCTCAAGAACTCCAAAAAGAACTGCCGCACCCTCGAGAAAGCCTGGCGAAGAAACCCAACCACAGACAACATGACCGCCCTCAAGAACACCACCCGCAAACACCACCAGCTGATCCGCACCACCAAGAAATCAGCATTCAAGGATCGACTAGACAACAATGCCCACAACAGCAAGGAACTCTTCAGCATTGTCAAAGAGCTCACCAATCCCAGCGCCGGCAACAACGACATCACTCCCTCTCAAGACCTCTGCGACTCTCTAGCCTCGTTCTTCCACAGCAAGATCGCAGACATTCATAACAGCTTCGGCGACCAGTCCACTCCCCTCACCACTGAACCGAAACCCCTCACCACCACTCTTCACGCCTGGACCCCGATCAGCACTGAAGACACCATCTGCTTGATGAGCTCCATCCACTCCGGATCGCCAACCGACCCATGCCTCCATCACATCTTCAACAAGGCCGACTCCGTCATCGTACCCCATCTCCGGGACATCATCAACTGCTCCTTCAACACCGCTACCTTCCCGGAAAGCTGGAAACATGCCGAACTCAGCGCCCTCCTGAAGAAACCTACAGCAGACCCCACCGAACTTAAGAACTACCATAGAGAAGACCGTCAACAATCAGCTCGCCGCCTTCCTCGAGTCTAACGATTCCCTCGACCCCTCACAGTCTGGCTTCCGAGCCAACCACAGCACCGAGACCGCCCTCATCGCAGCCACAGACGACATCCAGACCCTGCTCGACAACGGAGAAACAGCGGCCCTCATCCTCCTGGACCTCTCCGCAGCGTTCGACGCGGTCTGCCACCGCACCCTTGTACAGCGCTTCAGGGACGTCAGGATACAAGATATGGTATTGGATTGGATCATCTTATTCCTCGCCGGAAGAACCCATAGAGTCCGCCTACCCCCTTTCAGATCAGAGGCCACAGTCATATGCGGCGTTCCACAAGGATCATCGCTCAGCCCCACCCTCTTCAACGTCTACATGAGCCCCCTCGCATCCATCGCATGCCAACAGAACCTCAACATCCTCTCCTACGCAGACGACACCCAGCTGATCCTCTTCCTCACCAAAGTCCCAACCACCGCCAAAACCAACCTACACGAAGGGATGAAAGACGTAGCCGAGTGGATGAAGAACAGCCGCCTTAAACTGAACTCAGGCAAGACGGAAGTCCTCATCCTAGGATCATCCCCCTCTGCCTGGGACGTCTCATGCTGGTCCCCGGCCCTAGGTAGCGCACCCAAACCAACGGACCATGCTCGCAACTTGGGATTCATCCTAGACTCCTCCCTCTCGATGACCAGACAAGTCAACGCCGTCTCATCATCATGTTTCAACATCCTACGCATGCTCCGAAAGATCTTCCGATGGATCCCCACCGAAACAAGGAAGACGGTCACCCAAGCACTTGTCACCAGCCGACTGGACTACGGAAACACCCTCTACGCCGGAACCACAGCCAAATTGCAGATAAGACTTCAACGCATTCAGAACGCCTCGGCTCGACTCATCCTAGACTTACCTTGCCACAACCACATATCCGGTCACCTGAGAGACATGCACTGGCTCCCCGTCAACAAGAGAATCACGTTCCGTCTCCTCACCCACGCACACAAGGCACTCCACGACCTAGGACCCAGATACCTCAACACTCGCCTGACCTTTTACACCCCCACTCGCCAACTACGATCGTCCAACCAAGCCCTCACCGCGATTCCACGCATCCGAAGAGCCACCATGGGAGGAAGATCCTTCTCCTACTTGGCGGCAAAGACCTGGAACTCCCTCCCCACCCACCTCCGTCTTACACAGAACCACCTCTCCTTCAGAAAGCAACTCAAAACCCGGCTGTTCGATCAGTAGCGAACTCCTCTCCCTTAAGCGCCTTGAGACCCTCTGGGTGAGTAGCGCGCTATACAAATTTTGACTTGACTTGACTTGACATGTTTTTTTGCTCGACAGGCCATTCCAGTTTGAACCCAGCCATATGCAAATCAGTCTTGACCCTGTGCCTCATGGGAACAGTCCAGCACAAACTGCCAGCCCAGGTCCTCTCTAGACTGGAAACAAGCATCCTAGAACCGGTTTTGGGGTTTCACCCCCTCATCAGTCAGGATAGCTTGACTCCAGTGGCATGGAGAGCACGGGACCCACGTCTGGGCATACCCGTCCCACTCGGGGTGACAAATGCATAAAGAACAATTGATGGACAGAATGCAGAACATTGTCATATATTCACCCCAGTACAGAGATCTGGGCCAAAATCCATTGTTTTT
This sequence comes from Lissotriton vulgaris, assembly GCF_964263255.1. Classification (NCBI taxonomy): domain Eukaryota; kingdom Metazoa; phylum Chordata; class Amphibia; order Caudata; family Salamandridae; genus Lissotriton; species Lissotriton vulgaris. The sequence goes on along the minus strand of NC_141698.1, from coordinate 1,067,709,399 downwards.
TTGCTCACCATGCCATCCCAGGTGGAACCCAGTCATATGCTGCACGCAACACCCATGGGTTTTGATGCTTTCGCAGATATACAAGGACGTGAAAAAACTGGGAATGCGTAAAAACCAAGGAGAAGTAACTTTATTTCTCCTTGGTTTTTTTCCTCTTTCCATGTGGGCTGAATTCTGCAACACACATAGAGAGAGGAAAAAGCCTCCATGGATTTTTTTTCTGTGCCGGAAATGTCCTTCTTCCTGCACAAACGCAATCTTGCCAACAACGCAGACATCTTTGCACCATGGAGCAACGTAGCCTGCGTTGGCGCAAGGCAGCTAAAATGGCACCAATGCCGAGGGAAAGGACAGCACCATATATAATAAATATGGTGCATTCCTTCACTTTTCCTTTGATGCAGGGCAGCACCGCAAAGTGACTTGCTCTCTGCCCTGCGTCAAAAACTCGTAAAGAGCACCCTAAGATTCTGCAAACGCAACTAATTAAAAAGAAGTTATAGTATAGCATGAATATGCAATCACCCCCGTAAGGATAGGGTAGCAACCTTTAAGCAATTCCTGAAACAAAACACATCATTTTAAATCATTATTTTAAATCATACAGTCTATCTCAAGCCAAGGCTACTTCTCGCCTGGAAATAAAAAGAACATGGGAACAGGAATGGGAGGAAGAATAGCAGGGAAAAATTACAACTCTCTTTTTTATCACTGAAATAGGAGCACATTCACCCTGCCTTATTAAAACTTTAATAATTCGACTTCTTACATTAGGCACACACCTTCAATTTGGACAGTTTCAATAAAACAGTAAAACACTAGTCAATAATAGTTTATTTCGGTTAAAAAACGCCATAAAAAGACATCACATTGTTAATAGAAACATATATCAACAAGCAGCATATAATAGCAAATTGATTATAAAATAAGTTCATCATGCCTAGTCATCAACATACGATTTTAATTTTAGAACCATCAATGAAATCACCCCACACAGTGTAGCAAAGCAGATGAAATTAAAACATCGCAAGAAGGAAGGCCATTATACAGGTCTTATATCTTCACGTTGCATATAGGTAACAGGATATTGCCCCCTAGGTGTCAAAAAAATTACAAAAAATGTAGCATTCTTTGAACAGACGAACTCTTACATGGACAAGGCTGAGTGGAGCCCAGCGTTTGGAAAATGACAAAAGATGGTGTGCTATGTCCATTCTAAACCTAGTTAAAATATTCCATTTGTAAGCTCTGGAAACTATGCTTCCAGACATGGTCTGGATTTTAAGAAAGCAAACAAGTGGTTGTATGTCTTCAGGATGAAAAACCAACATTCCTGAAGAAAGTGGTTCTGAAGAAATGAGCTTGTAGAACCGATGCTGGCAACATTTTCTTCAAGAATGGATTTCACCAGGTTGACAAAACCAATCTGATAAATGTCTTTCTTGGCCAAAAAATCTTCCCTTTTGCCAGGTTGTTTTTTCTTTTTCTTTCAAGGAGGGTTCCCCTTTTTAGCCCCTCATTTGTTTCAAAGAGGTTGTTCTCCACTTCCCTTGTCATATGGTTACTGCGTTTCTATATATTGTGTTAAGTTAGCATGAGTTTATTAAATGTTTAAACAACATATTTTCCTTCGGCTTCAGTTTGCACACAACACCTAATTGTTATTGTAGCTTTCAACCTAGACGAAAGATGTGATTTATTTGAGAATAATATGTTATTGCTCTGATAACAGTTGTGCTTGGTACACTTGGTACAACTGTCTGCACACTGAGAACTGCACCCTCTAAGAATAACCTAACACAAGGTTGCTGGAGGCCTGATCCTCGCACCACATTAGACATAACACAAATAATGTTGCTGCCAACATTGGGCTCTACGCGGGTTTAAGATAGAGTTACAGGGAATGAATCAACACACTTGATGCTTCGCATGCAGAGAGCTGGTAGCTGTTGATGTGATCTTCTCCTACTGACATTTAGAGGTATGGGCCCGCCCTGCTAAAAACCCAAATGAGACCTTCTTAGATATAATCTAGTATGCTAAATAGGGTATGCGAAATATAGGTGATACAGATTTCTATAGAGTTTGTATTATAATATGCTATCACCTTTTGCTTACTATGGATTAGTGACTATGCTGATAACTCTGATTTTTATAATATGTATGCTGATATTATATAAGATACTGCGTTTGAGAACCTTGCATTGAAAAATAAATATTTCAAACTTGCACGTGTGTTCTTTGACTCCCAGTTTTGGTTTGAAATGATTATAAAACGAAAGAGTGTTCATGTGTTCCACGATACCTGAGGTAACCTAAGATCATGTTCTGGTTTGTCTAAGTCATTGGTCAGCTTGTTGTGACCAATGAGACACTGTAGCTAGCTCGGTAAGGGGATTTCTGATACTGAGGTGAGTTTTGGGTCATCCTAATTCACTGAGGTTCTAGATCTCTATGCACAGTTCTGTGGGAGAACGGAAACCCTGCTACATGGCGCCCATACGTTGTTGGCCTTATATCATGACACTCGAGTAGTATATCATTCAAACCTTAACCCCTGCATTACCGTTTCCGGAAAACGGTGGTGTCGGAAAAACCTACCTATTTTTGAAATAGGTTCTTTCAAGTTTGAATCTTTCTAAAAACGGTTTCCTTGAATTACTACCCAGTTGTGCTACAAAGTACTCTTTGTTTTTTCACTTTCCTGTGCAGTCATGGCACAAGCCGTGGACATCCCGCTGCATAGTCGCATTGCGGTGCGTGATCATTTGCGGGCTTATGATGTTCCTGTGGAGGGCTTGGCTGTGGTTCTGGTGGTGAGTGCGGAACATGCTTACCCTTACGAACTGTTTTATTCGTGGGTGACATTTCCGGCAGTGGACGCTAATTCTGGTATGTTCCATTCTTACACTGCCTCAGCTGTACCGGCTGCGTATGCTCCGTACAGGGCACTGGAGGTTCCTATTGATGTTTGGCAGCATGGAGTTTGGTTTGGTGGCGCCCTACCACACGCTTTAACCGCTCCGAGGTTGGGTCCTTTGTCCATTCCGGGAACTAATTGGCCCGCTTTGGCTGGATTCACTCCTCACCCTAATCGCGCCACTTGTAATGTGGCTGATCTGCGGCGACTTCATGAGGTCGCTGTGTCAGTGATTAGAGCGCTTGTTCATTACACAAGCCGTAATGTTCAGGACGCGGCCCCTAGGGGTGCGCAGCTTCGAGCAGAACAGGCTGGTTTGAAAATCAGTCCTGTCATGGTGAATTCCGTAATGGGCAAGAAGCCCCAGGATAAGGATGATTTTCCTTTCTGGCTTGCCGAGAAATTCGACCAGCTGGAGGCTGTGTTTCCTAATACGAATCCTGGTGAAAAACACCGGATTCTTACACTTAGTTTACCGAAAGATTTGGCCCCTGAACTTGTTGACTGTGAGACCTGGGGTAAGACTTTTGCAGCGGTCTATTCGAGGTGCTATGGCACCCCGTCTGTGACCAACCTGTCTGCGGTCCTTAAACGTGTTCAAGATGATCACGGACCGGAGTCGGCGATTGAGTTGGGTATGCGCCTGTGTGGCACCTTTGATATAGTTTGCGATCTGATCCTTGCGAATGTCAAGGGGGATGCAGTGAACTTTCAGGTGGCTAACGCTTTGGCGTTAATTCCCGAGGCCGAGAAACCCCGTCAGTTAGCAAGGATAATTGTGGCGGCTTATAAAACGGTTGGCCGCAATGCAAAGGGTCTTAAGACTTTTTCTGATAAAGAGAAAAAGCAGCCCCAGGGTCAGTCTTCGGAAACTAGTGGTCAACCTAAGTCCAAGAAACAGAATTGGCCTAAAAAGCAGAATCAGGGTAAGCAACAACAACAACAAACACAGGTTTCTACTCCTGCGTCTCCGTTGCCTGCGCAGTCGGATCGAGTTTATGATTTGCGCGATCGTGCGATGATTAAATCACCTGAAAGGTTTCAGGCTTCTGACCAACGCTCTCCTCGTTCCTTTCAGGACTCATTGGCTCCGTCAACCGGTGGTGGAGGGGGCGGCAGGGGCCGGGGTGGCCAGCAAGGACGTGGTCAGCCCCACCCGCGTAACGGTGGAGATCAGCAGGAAGGCACTATGCCCAAGAGACCACAGTTTGCCACGAAGAAAGTCGCCGCCTTGACAGCGCATCGATATGCCCCAGATAGTGAGAACGCGGCTTCCGAATCTGACGTGGGCTCTGACCTTGCTGGACAGCGCGGCGGAGATTACCATAGTGAGAGAGGCCCTCCGTCCACTGTTGAAGGTGACAGCGACTGACACTTATTTTGTAATTGAAACGGCTGATACGCATGTTGCTCCCCCTGAACGTCTTTTTGAAATTGTCCTATTAATCGAAGGTGACATGCAGCGAACTGTAAAAGGGGTATTTTGGGAAAATATTTCGTCTACGTATGACATTTTGCTTTCGGAGGCTGACTGGCCCCCGCCTTTTGTTCTCGCAGCTCCGCGAGGGGAGGAGGTGATCCTCCCCAGTTTCGCGCACACTGTATCGAGAGTGGAAGCGCTGCATTTTGCAGAAGAGTGGGCTCTGGCACTTGCGCCGGCTGTGTACCGCAATCAGTGTGGCTGGGATAAATTGTCTCCAAGCCACGAGATTCCTTTACGGTCTCAGCCGCAGCCTCAACCTCAATATCCCATACGGCGTGAAGCCAAAGCTTCAGTCGCGGCTATCCTTGAACAATTGGAATATCAAGGTGTAATTGAAACGTGTGTGTCACCGATGAATAACCCCCTTTTTACTGTAAACAAGCCGGACGGCTCATATCGTTTGGTTTTGGATTATAGGCATTTAAACTCGCATTGCCGTAACTGTGCAGTTCAGAATACTCACGGCTCTGCTTTAGTGAATAGTCTTGAGGGTAAACGGTTCAAAACCACGCTTGACATTTCCAATGGTTTTTATGCTCATAGATTAGATGGTCTAAGTTCCCAATGGACCAGCTTTACTTGCGGCGGCGTGCAAAAAATGTTTCGACATCTCCCGATGGGCTATAAGAATAGTCCTGGAGTTTTCTCCGCCCGCATAGTCTCTCTTTTGGAGGGATTCGACCCAGTTGCTTGTTCGTATGTGGATGACATTTATCTCACAGACGACGATCTTTGGGAGCATCTGTGTCGAGTTAATAGCATAATTTGTAACTTTGCAGACATAGGTTACAAGTTTAACTTTGCAAAATCGCACATTGCAGAGTACACAGTGTTGTTTCTCGGCTACGAGCTTAACAACGAGGGAAAGGGGTTGGCACCTCACTTCCTGGAGAAATGCGCACAGTTGCGTTCTCCGACAACACTGAAAAAATTACAATCTTTACTGGGCTTTTTGAATTTCGGGAGGACTTACATTCCGGAATATGCTCAGCGTATCAAGCCTTTGTATGCTTTGATACAACCATCTTTTTTCCAAATCATGCTGGCTGCCTGAGCATTCAGCCATTCTGCAGTCTTTGCAGGCTGATTTGCTCGCTTCTGAATACTTACAGACTCGTAATAACCAGACCAACCTGGTGATAAGAATTATCCCTGGGGCGGTGGGTTTCACGTATCTGACTTTTAATGAAGGGGATACAGTACCTATTGCTTACAAGTCACACTTGTACACTTCGGCTGAACTGCGTTTTTCCACTGTGGAGAAAGTTTTAACGGCTGTACAGATGGCAATTCTTAAGGAACGTGCCCTGTCACAAGGAAAACGCATGTTGGTTGTTACCCCGTGTCCTGCCTTGGAGGCAGTTACGAAAGCCAGTGTACCAAATTCCAAAGCTTTGCACCCTAGGTGGATTCAGTGGGCTGCATCCTTGACATCCCAGGATGTCATGTTTATTTTTGATGCCACTTTACGGTCGCAGGACTATTTACAGTATGAATTTGTTCATCCTGCTCCTTTAGCAATGCGGCCGTTGGAGGATTTCCATTGCATCATTTACACTGATGGTTCGGCGCAGGTTGCGCATGGCTCTAAACATGCCTACGTTTCCGCATGCGCCATTGTGGTCGGTGCCATGGTGAACGATGAGTTCAAGTCCAGTGTCGTGCACACGCAGACGCTTGGGGACTGCACCGCACAATTAGCAGAGCTTCGTGCTCTGATGCTTGCATTGGAGTACGCAGATCCTAGTGTGACGACTTTGATCGTAAGTGACTCTTACTACTGTGTCCAGTCTTACAATGAAAACTTGTTCTTTTGGATTCAGAATGAATTTGGTGATTCCAAAGGTAGCACAATAAAACATAAAATGTTCTGGGTCCGAGTGGCGGAACTTAAAGAGAAGTTGCCACTCGTGTTTGTGATTCATACTCTTGGCCATCAGCGCGTGGGGGTCCACGCTGTTGCTAATTCGCTTGCTGATGAAGCAGCGAAGTCAGCGGTATCAAAATACTTAGTTGCAGCAGTCACGAGGTCCAAAAGCAAGATAGATGATGACATATTGGCAGCTATTGCTACAACCGAGAAGGGAGGTAAATATCCTGCGGGGTTCCCTTCGAAGTACACATACCACTTAAGTCCCGATAAGGTTCCTTATGTGAAAATTCCTGATGTTGGCGAACGTCTGGTTCCCAACTCGGATCGCCGGGCTGCTTTGATTACAGCGGCTCATGAAGGTGTGGCGTCTGCGCATGCGGGCGTCTCAGCCACTGTAACTCAGCTACAACAAAGGTTCTGGTGGTGGGGACTGTACAAACAGACGCGCGATTATGTCCTTCAATGTGACATTTGCCAGCAGATTAAACCTTCAACTGCTGCGCGTCCGCCTCAGACACAGTTGTACATCTCTAATAAACCGCTTGGATGTGTTTATTTGGATCACTGCGGTCAATTTTCTTCTGATACTGCATACAAGTACATCTTGGTAGCAGTTGATTCATGCACACGCTTTGTGTGGGTATGGCCACATCGGAGCGCTGATTCACGGACTGTCATCAAGGATTTGCGAGTCTTTATAGAGATTTTTGCCTGTGGTACCTTCCATTCGGGTCAGGGTCCGGCTTTCGCCTCTAGGGCGTATAAGGATGCTATGGTTTCGTTGGGGGTCCAAGTCAAGTTTTCGAGTCCGTACAAACCCGAGGGTAATAGTGTAGTGGAACGAATGAACCGTGACTTAAAGCAATCTTTGACAGCTCGAGTTATAGGCACTGGCAGAAACTGGTTGGCCCACCTCAATGGCGTGCAGCGTGCGCTTAATAATCTCCATTGAAGGTCTCTGGGTGGGCGGACCCCGTACGAAATGCTCTTTGGTATCAAGATGTATGTACCTGACCTCGACGGTCTAGACTGCAAGGCCCAGGCCGCGGCCTTTGACGTAGATGAACATTGCAATGTTTTACAGGATCTACAAAAGACCAGAGACAGTCTAGCTAAGGAACATTTGCCCTCCACATCGGATGATGCGTTGCAGATCCCGGTAGTTGGCTGGCTACCCCAAGTTGGAGAACTGGTTCGAGAGAAGATCGATAACAAGAAAGAGTTTGGTCCCTCATATCGTGCACCGGTTCGAGTTCTTGGAGTGAAGGGCACAAGAACAGTCATTTTACCACCACTTCCAGGTCGTAAGGAAAACAGATTTATCTCAATTGACAATGTCAAGACACACAGGGTGGCCGATTCTTCATAGCATGACACCGGCTGTATCCTGTCCTTCCATGGTGAGGCACTCTGTGCTGGCTATTACTTCTGGTGCAGAACCGGAGGTGTCCCACGAGATGCCTGCTATTTCCAGTCCTTTATTAAATACTATTCCTGTTACTAACATTGATGAGCTGAACTACACCTATCCTGCTGATTTATCAATGCCTGAATTGCGGACTCGTTTAGCCGACCAGTCCAGATTCTCTTTTGACTCTGTTTCGGAACTTTCAAAGAAACCCTCAACTATTGCGAAATATGCCACTTTATTTAAAAAACATTTTTTAATTCCCCCTTGGACATACATTTGGTTGATTCTATTTTCATTTTATCTTTTTATGTCAATTGGTTTTGTGTTTTATTTTTTCCGCCTGATCGATGGTCATTATGTCAAAGAAAGAACAGGAATTCGGTACCTTAATGGAACATTGGCCCCTCTTTCCTCCTCACATTCACCACAGAGACTGAAACGAGAATTGAATACAGTCAACATTACTGCTTGGCCTGTCCTTGATGGGATTGTGTGGGATGCGGTTAGATTTCAAATACATGGCCCCACTGAAGTGATTAATGTTCCGAATGTGCTTAGAGTAAACATGGGGGATGTGATTAAACAAAATATACGTTCTGATGATTGGGATATTCAGGCCGTAGAAGCATTATTCTCTGATTTAAAATATTATGCAGCTTTTGATGCTAAAAGACTTATATTTAGATTCTGTAAATTATGGTGATTTGTTTTGCTTCCAACATTATGGTAATCATTTTCTCCATAAGACGAATTCCAGGAGGGTTGCTGTGAATTACACGCAGTGGGAGCACTGCCCAGCTCCATTAATAGGAAGTTCCAGTACATTTCTGAAAAAAGACAGTTATTTTACAGATTTTAATCAATCGAATCCTGAGTCATTTTACTTCAGAATGACACAAAAGTCCATGTCCAAAGTTAGACTTACCGATACAAAGTTGCTGTATTCGAAGTCCTTTCTAGACAGGTTGGCTGTAGATGGCTACGAGTTCTGGAAGGGAATAATTGACCTTAAATCGGTTTGGGGTACCAAAGATTGGCAGGTACAAGGCACTGAGGCTTTGCACCGTGCATGTCTCATCCCGAATCACATGTTGTTTCTAAATTCTACTATTTCCCAAACAACATGCTTTGGATTAGCTACTTCTAAAAAATTAAATACACCAATTATCCCCGAATTAGATGAATATTCAGGTTGGGGTCATTTTTCTGATTTGTCTATTCGTGAGATACAGTCTCTATTACACAATTCGTCCTTTAATGTATCCAGTTTGGATCCAAAGGGTTGGCTGTTGTGGCAAAGAAGTGCTGATTCTTGCCAACGTCGCTTTCTGGGGTTGGCTGAAGGGTTCACACAAGTCAGACCAGATCCCCGTTTTGAAACTGATTATACTGTCACCACTTACTCTGTGGGGAAACTGTGTCAGAATTGGTTACAACATTCCACGTTAGCTGCAGTTAAACTACATCTGTCTCAGTTAACTGAAAATGTGGATTTAAATGATTTTATAAAAGGCCCGGCTAAGGGTAGATCTAAACGGTGGATTTATGCAGTTTACAATGAAATTTGGAAAGTTTCTCAAATTGAGGCTGCTAAGCGCCTAAGGGCAATTGACCAAGCAAATTTGGAAAAAGTACTTGCAGTTGTCGATAACAGTATTAACATGCTTTCTTCCCGAATTTACACGTTGAACAATGTTGTCTCTTCTGTCGTTGACATTGTGCATGATGAAGTGTCCGTATTATATCATGGTCAAAATCAATTGCGTTCTGTTATGCAGTTTGCTTGGACACTACAGACTCTGAAAGCTGGTCGAGTGCCTTGGAGTTACATGAACGTCTCATCACTATTTGCCCCATTTAATTTGACTGACAAGCAGCGCATGCTTTCCATGCGAGATGCATCATTTTCTATGTTACACATTGAAAAATTAGAATCTTTGCCCTTTTCTGTAGCTGAGGCAGCTGCTGCTACATGGCTTATCCATGGTATTATTACTTTACCATTTGCTCTGTATAAATTTACAAATTGTATGCGATATATTGCTATAGGGCGATATGAACCACTAGGCAGTGCTTTCCTACATGAGACATGGTATTTACCATACACATACAGATGTCTGAAGGAAGGGAAGGAAGTGAATCTGAATGGTGAAGAATGCACACAGTCGCCTGACCGTTCACTGATATGCAGACACATCCAGTTGCATGGTTCTTGTAATCAGGACCGGCCTAATTTAGCCTGTGTTTTAAAAGGCACACCGGTTCCTACAATAGTTCCCACATTCACTTTATTGACTAACGGTAGTTATTTACTTTTGAATAACGAGGAGTGTTGTGGGTTAATGGTCGGTATCGCCTATGTGGTTACTGTATCAGAACGTGTGGTGTGTTGCAAGAACGTGTTATATCCACCCACGCATGGGAATTCGGATGTTTCCATTTGGCCGCGCATCCCAACCTTGAGAGCGGAGTTCAACGGTTTGAGCCGAATAAGAGCCCTTTTGTCTCAAAAAGAAGTGGCCCTGAGCTCGGCCCGTGAAACTTATGTCCTTCACATAGCTAACACACGCACAGAGGTGCAGGCACTTTTAAATACTGACTTGCCGTTTCATTTCTGCGAGCTGGTTCATCAAATCTTTAATGCCTCCTCCACGTCTGGACTCGCACATTTTTTTAAATTGGCTAGCAGTGGTCTCGTGACTACGTTTGAAAAAGTATTTGGTATTATCCCTGCGTTCTTTCATTCTATATTCGCAAGTTTGTTTGGCGGATTCCCTGTTTTGCTGGCTTTGGCTGCAGGCGTTTTGGTGATATTTTGCTTTATAAAACATGGATGCCCATCCTGCGCAAGAAGCCGTCCAACAGCTCCTGATTCTGTTTCATAATAGGATGCTTGATTACTATGGCACCTTGCCGCTTGCGACTTTAAGCACGGCTTTTGGATTATCATTTCGATTTTCCTATTTCACATGTGTCCAGCCTGTGTTTCATTGCCTGAGCTGTGATTTCGACTGGGCCATTGATTTGTGTCTCTGCTTGACGACTTCTCCTGACGTCGATTTTGATCAGCTGATGAGCCCCGTAGTTGCTCATGAGTTGGTTTGTTCTGGCGAAAGAGTTATGGCCGTGGCAGCGATGCATGGACTAATGGGTCAGTGGGACATACCCGCAGCAGCGCATGAATTTCTGGCACATAGCGTTCTCGAGAACCCACTGAGTTGTCCTCTGATGTTGCTAGAGGATTCGGTGCTGGAGGAGCACGTATGTTCTTTCCCATTGCTTAATTGGATGGCTGAACTGTTTTCGGATGATGACAGTGATTTCATGTTGGAAGCTGTGGCTGCCTATTTTGCATATTCTATCCACCCATGAGTGGCTTTGGAGACTTTCACTATTATGGCACGTGACTTTTTAGTAATTCTGAATGGTGCCTTTTCTTTTACGAACATTCGACTTTTATATGTTCTGGGCCTATGATTTTATAATTGGCCTCAAGTTCAAGATTTTTTATATTTTTGTGTGGCCACTATAGGCATTCATACATATTTTGTATTATTGATTTTTATATACATCTACATACATTTAGCGTGGCTCAATATTGTTGAACTCTGCTTTCATGTTTTGCCTTTCTTATAGTATTGGCTTGTTTTTTTTTTTCCTTTTTGACCGTCCTCGGATCATTGGGGGGGTGTCATATGGTTACTGCGTTTCTATATATTGTGTTAAGTTAGCATGAGTTTATTAAATGTTTAAACAACATATTTTCCTTCGGCTTCAGTTTGCACACGACACCTAATTGTTATTGTAGCTTTCAACCTAGACGAAAGATGTGATTTATTTGAGAATAATATGTTATTGCTCTGATATCAGTTGTGCTTGGTACACTTGGTACAACTGTCTGCACACTGAGAACTGCACTCTCTAAGAATAACCTAACACAAGGTTGCTGGAGGCCTGATCCTCGCACCACATTAGACATAACACAAATAATGTTGCTGCCAACATTGGGCTCTACGCGGGTTTAAGATAGAGTTACAGGGAATGAATCAACACACTTGATGCTTCGCATGCAGAGAGCTGGTAGCTGTTGATGTGATCTTCTCCTACTGACATTTAGAGGTATGTCCCCGCCCTGCTAAAAACCCAAATTAGACCTTCTTAGATATAATCTAGTATGCTAAATAGGGTGCGCGAAATATAGGTGATACAGATTTCTATAGAGTTTGTATTATAATATGCTATCACCTTTTGCTTACTATGGATTAGTGACTATGCTGATAACTCTGATTTTTATAATATGTATGCTGGTATTATATAAGATACTGCGTTTGAGAACCTTGCATTGAAAAATAAATATTTCAAACTTGCACGTGTGTTCTTTGACTCCCAGTTTTGGTTTGAAATGATTATATAACGAAAGAGTGTTCATGTGTTCCACGATACCTGAGGTAACCTAAGATCATGTTCTGGTTTGTCTAAGTCATTGGTCAGCTTGTTGTGACCAATGAGACACTGTAGCTAGCTCGGTAAGGGGATTTCTGACACTGAGGTGAGTTTTGGGTCATCCTAATTCACTGAGGTTCTAGATCTCTATGCACAGTTCTGTGGGAGAACGGAAACCCTGCTACACCCTGATCCATCAACCCTTCCCCAGGCTTTTCAATGTCCCCTGTGCTGCACCCCCATCTATTGTACTCTCGTTTCATAACTAATCCCTAACAACTCTTTCTAGTGCAGGCCCCCCCTACCTTCTATACCAAACTCGTTTTGCCTTGTTACCTTCTTCACACTCTGACCTGTTCCGTATTCCTGCACCACCAGAGCAGCCATAAAAGAAAGACTACTGCAACCCTATATTAAAATCAACGTTCATTTTTTCCACAAAACTATTTTTCATGGAAAAGGTATTTCATCATTTAGGCTTTTCTCTAAAATGAACATTTGTCAGCCTGTTTTCTTCAGGTTGACCGTCTTCATTTTAGAAACGAGTCATAATGATGGATTATCAAGTGATCTAACTGAGTGGTTCTTAACATTTTCACTTCTACAGACCCCCGCTTAATCATTCCCAGAACCTGTAGACCCCACTGAATCATTATTGGAATCCGAGGACCCCCAATGAGTTATAACTTGAAGCCACAGACCCGGGCTTTTTCCCTCGGCAGAGCCGGACGCACTTCAAAGGCGGAAGATTACCAGCACCTGTGAGGCTCTACTTTGGTTGTGACTGTGGTTCTTCTTCTAAGCAATTTTGGAACCTTGGAGTCTGTCTGGGCCCAAATCAAGTTAACTATCCAATTCCCTGATTCAAGAGGTGCCATTTAGAAGGGAAGAACCCTCACCAATTACTCAAAGTGCCTTTGACCCGCTCTCTGCTTTTTGAGCCTACGGGCCCACCTACAATATCTCCATCATCCAGCTCAGCGGGCCCTATGGTGCCCCACACTCAGTCCTGAGGAAGACCCCGTTGTAAGGACCAAAGAAACCTACTTTGTTTTGAGGTCAAAACGTTGACTGTGTCACCGGTTTGTGCTAGTTTGGTCAACAGGGCTTCTTCACTTTGACAGTGTGTTTCAAACAATGGCTATGTATTTGTTATCATTCAACTGCAAGGCTAAGCAAAGCCATTTTTAATTGTAAATAATGGTGTGATGGATATATTGTCACAGCTTTCCTTTCACTCTTCCAACCCTCACCAAGTGCGCACAACCTTCTTCCCCTCCCCCTCCAAGTGGGGCACTCTTTTGGTACGTTTTTTCCAGATTATTTGCAGGGTTGTGAACATCTCATGATATAATATTGAACTAGGAATTATTGAGTACAAGTGTATTAATGCCTACTGGTATTTAACTGTGTGTGTTCTTTAGAATTGTTCTACTGGGACACACCTTTATACTGTACAGACACGGCCTAAGAATTTTTTATGATTTGAACCTTAAAAGAATACACTAAAAATACTGAAACAAGCATTAATGAAACAAATACAAAAAAGATGGAATATTCATAAACAATTATTACAAAAAAAATTAAATTTGTAATTTTAATGGGAAGGTTTGAGCTTTTTATCAATTGCATTGAGGCCACTCATCGTCTGTAGTATGTTCTGTTTGATGCACATACTTTGCTCCCACGAATCAATCTGAGGATACTAACTTTTCAATTTCAAACTCGTTTACTTATAAAGAACGTTTAAAAAAAAGTATATTTACATTTTGCTTATTCATTAATCTGTTAAATTGATCTAATTTTCTAAGCAGTTTTGGACCCCCTGAGTAGGATTCGCGGACCCCCAGGGGTCCCTGGACCACAGGTTATGTACGACTATCTGACGCATTATCTAGCTCCATAGGCTCTCTAAACAGTGTCTCCTCTCTAAGAACACCTGTTTCACCCAGATCTTGTCTTCATTAATGTCGCAAACAGTTTGGGGATGCCCAAATCATGGTAGCAGAAAAACAATGGCTTAAATAAATGGTTTGAATACAATGCAGTCCCTTGTTCCACAGATGACCAGCACAGCAAAAGCAGCAAAGCAAAAAATGGGAACCCACTTTGTCTATGAACTTGAGGCCTCTAGACTACACAATGTGTGCCCATATGGTTGTATTATTATTGAGTAACACATCCAAATAAGAAAAGCCAAGATTCCCTTCAAAGCTTGACCATTAATGAAGAAACTGCTGGTTCTCACAGTTTTTGGTCCCAGGACCAGAAGTGATTTGGATAAATTTGTGACCGAATCAAGATCATTTGTGTATGCTACCTAATAGCCAAACAATTTATGTTAGCAGACAAGATAACTGAATCACCAGTATACCGTAATAAAGGCAAAAGAATTCTGCCCAATCTAGGGTTATCCTGGCCATTCTTCCTCAGCCGATCTTTCACCTTGTTCGGATTGAAGGGTTAAAAAAGAGGAGTCAGTAGAAATCTTTGTCGGTCACCATAAGTTTGGGTAAAACTCTGACCACTATCTTCCGTAACCATATCTGACTTTAGCAGTGAGACTTAAATGTAAACTGTTCAGAAAATCAATGATGATAGTATTCACTCCCATAACTGACAGAAAGGACTAACACTTTGACCTGTTAATTCAGGCAAAGGTTGGGGTGAGTAGAACTCGCAGAGTTTCACTCTGCAAAATTTTACAGAGTTACATTAAAACGCTTCGAGATTCTGCATAGTACAGTGAGTGGGTGGAAATCAGTACATCCCACTGCTTGCGCTGATTTTTAGTGCTAGGATCTTGTTTTGTGCTGCAAAATCAGTGCACCAGCACCATGCAGAGCTCCAGAGGGCGTTGCTTCTTTTCTGCTGCTCAAGTAGATTTTCTATTTGGGTGACAGCTTTCTCACTGCCAACAGACCGCTTGCATTGAAAGAATCTCACCGGTTGCACAAGGAGACGTTAATTGTCACTCATACTAGCCAATTTAATGTTGGAGAGCAACACACAACCCATCACATGTGGAGTGCCACAGGGCTCTTCCCTGTCACCCCACCTATTCAACTTATACATACTCCCTCTGATTCAGACTCTTAGAGACGAACAGGTGAGGGTTTTCAACTACGCCGATGATTTACAACTACTTTTCACCATCGACAACACCGAAAACTCCATCCTCCACTTTCAGTCTACTATGAGATTCATTAAATCTTAGATGGATCAAAACCAGTTGAAATTGAGCCCAGGAAAAACCGAGCTGGTTCTTACCGGGGATAGCGCCAAGCACTGGGGCCCCCAGTATTGTCCTTTGGAATTAGGCCAAGCTCCGACACCCTCCTCATCGGCTAAAACTCTTGGAGTCACCGTGGACTGCGAACTTTCACTAAAAGCTCAAGTAGGCCAGGTGGTCTCCAAGTGTTTCTTCCAGCTAAAATAAATCCGGAAGGTTCGTCGTCTACTCACACCCGAGGCAAATACCCAGGTCGTGATCTCTACTGTCCTGTCCCATCTGGACTACGAGAACGCCATCTATCTAGGTCTTCCCAACTACCTATCTAAACGTCTCCAGATGGTACAGAACTACGCCGCAAGGCTAATTTTGAATCAGCCGAGGCGGCAGGCAGCTACTCCTCTACTCAGGAAACTGCACTGGCTTCCAGTCACCCAGCGCTGTGCATTCAAAACTGGCTGTATGATATTTAAATCTCTGCACTCTAAAAGCCCTAAATTCATTAACCAACTAATCATCAGATACATCCCACCTCGAAACCTACGCTCACTCCACCAGAGCCTCTTGCTGACGCCCCCCTTCAAACTTAAGCGCGCTGGAGGCCGTAGGTTCGCAACACTTGCCCCTTGCTTATGGAACACCTTTCCTCTGGAGATTCGTAACTGCCAAGATCTTCTCTCTTTCCGGAAAGCCTTGAAGCCCTGGCTCTTCAGACAAGCACTTTAATAATTCGCCACCCTTCATCCACGCTTGTGTTACTGTTGATTGCAGCGCCAGGAAACCAATCGGTGACAGCGCGCTTAACAAATATCTTAATAACATAACATAACATAACACACAGCAGTTCATAAAATTATGCTGGAGCTCCGCGTAACAAGCATAATGCGAGGTGACCAAACTTTGCAAATTCTACCGGTGGAGCGGAATTTATCGCCCACCTCTAGTCAGAGCTATGTTCCATAAATAACAGGTCCAGGGTGTAGGAAGGTAGCCCCTGACTATGGTTGCCCCCAACTTTTTGCCCTGTGTTTTAGCTGGTTTTTGACATAGTTGGCTTGGGTCCCTGCCAATCAGTACCCCAGGCCTACTGCTCTCTCTGTAAAATGGATTCCATGTACCTTAGGTGCATATACCAATTGGTACTGGGCCACCTTATCAGACCCTGTAACTCAGGGCATAGGTGTACCCAGGGCCTACCAGGGGCTGCAGCATGTATTATGCCACCCCTGGCTGGCCATCTAAATCTGACACAACTGGCTGCACGACAGCTGGGGCAAGGTGGTGTAATCACCCTTTGCTTTAGATATAGTATACCTATATCTAACCCTAAAATCGACACATAGATTCCTATCAGTCACTCCTATGGCAGGCCTTAACAATCCTGAAGGCAGAGTGCGTGGAACCATGTGAGATGGTGCTCTGGCATGAGCTGAGCCCGTTTGCAGCTTGCGGAACCAAGTCCTAATAGCTGTTCCATGATAACGCATACCATATACTCTTAAGTGCATTATAATCCTCGAGGTTATATGCCAACTCTGGTATCACTTTATCAAAACATGTCGAGTAAGGTGTCATACGAATTGGAATACTAACCCCTCGCCATTTCTGGCGACGGGGTTAGCATTCCACCCTTCTAGAGGGACACGACATGTATGTAACTGTGAACCCCGGTTAAAGTTAACTCGAGCCTCAGCATCACAAAATGGATGCTGCCACCACAGACACAAGTCTGACCTCCTGCTGCTGGGAGTCCTTCCAGCGAGGAGAGCTTGGACAAAGGGTTTCCTGTCAGGGGCGGTGCTAGCACCATCCCAGACAGGGTTTTGTGTATCCTGGGTAGGCAGGGCTGAATAGGAAGGTGACTGCAAGTGGCACCCCGGTGCTCACTATGCATAGGCCGGCTTGAACCAGTTCCAGGGGCACACCAGCCCCTGAGCTGGGGAAAGTCCGGCATGGGAGAGGGGTGTAACCATCTCCCTTCCTGGTCCCACCCATGGGCAGGACCTAGTCGCGTACCAGCCCCTTTCTTCAGTATAAAGGTGGGAGCGGGGACCCTTCCAAATTAGATCATCTTTGAATCCTGAAACTACTTTCTACGAAAGGAACTCAAGACTTCTTCTCAAGATTTCTCCCTTGTGACTAAGGAGTAGTCACCCTGCACCCCCAGGCACCATCCAAGCATCGCAGTTTGCTGTAAGTCTCTCCTCCGGGTCAAGACTGCCCAGCTCGATGAGAACCGGCTTCCCTGACCTCTACCTGCATCATCAGCCCAGCTGAGATTCGTGGGTGTGTCGAGACCTCGAGGGACCGGCCATCTTCAAGACTGCACGACGCTTGCCCAGCACGACCGCCGAGGGATCCTCGAGTGAGTGCTTTGGGGTTTGAGAAGCCCTAACCCTGAACAGCTCCAGCACCGAAGTCCAGCCCCCCAGCATCCACGAGATCTGCGTGGGGCCCTTCTGCTCTTTGCTGCTCACCGCGTTGTCCGGCCACTTGCCTGCTGGCTTGTAGCCCTCTTGACGACGAACGACGACATCTCCATCGCTGGTCTGGTTGCTCCAGGCTGGCCCTTGCTCCCCTCCAACAGAGGAGCACCCCGGACCCTCCTGGTCCACTCCAGACGCCATTTTGAGTCCACCGCGTGGGCTTGCATTTGCCAAGAGTAGTTGCCCCAATCCTGGGTCCAGCGACGTCGACAGCAGATACCTTCGTGGGACAGCTCGCACCTCCATCCTGGTCGCCGACAACGCCTCCTGGTCCGAGAGACTGCAGAGCCCAGCGTCGCCCACTCACCTGGTCGAGGTGACTTCATCCGGTGCCATCCTGGTGCCCATCTAATCACTGGCTAGTGATTCAGAACTTGGTCCCCTCTACTTACAGGTACCCTTCTTCACCGATCCAGGCTTGGATCCCGTCGAACTTCATCACTGGTCGCCTGCCAGCAACTTCTTCTTTCAGGCTCCATAGACTGCAACGAGGATTCCCGACGTCTTTTCAGCCCTATGCAGCTGCAGCCCCTGGGCTAGGTAATCTGAGCATTTCGGTGCTCCAGCATAGCTTAACTATCTAAGTGTCCAGATCCTTTTTCGTTTCAGCTCTACCTAGTCGGATTCGTCCGATAACACTAACTTTACGAAATCTAGCATCCATAGACTTTGTCCCGCATCCCGCGTGAGAGTGCACACTCTGCACCCGATCTCCCTAGGCCTCCTGCTCGTAATCTGAAGGTTCAGTAGTCCAGTCCTAGCGATCCTAAAGCCTTTGAGACTAGTTACTTACCTGCTAGTATTTCGCATTCCACTTTTGTAGTATATGGTTTTCTGTGCCCCTCGGGCATTTGTGTAAATTGTGCGACTTTCAGTATTTCTTTAAGAGTTTTGTATTGTGCTTAGCGCCCTGTTCTCATAAAGAGCCCAGGGCTGTTGTGTTATAAATAAATATCTGTTTATTTTCATAACAACTTGTGTGGTGTCCTTTCACTTGGTGTTCAAGGGGTATATGTGATGGTATAACAGCTGGCTTAACACGCCCTCTAGAGTGTAGCCTAAAGACTGCTCTTGTCCATGCTACTAGGATAGCTGGTCTATAAGGTTGACTTACAACCAATCATCAATAAGGGTCGTTTGGAATGATACATAGTGATCACTAGAATAGTGAGCACTACATATCAGGCCAACTTCTCACACAGGGATCACCCAAGGGCAGATGCATGCTGACTTGTTTAATCATCTCCAAGCCTGCCCAAAAGCAATTTTGGGTTTTGGGCTGGCATCAATCCCCTTTGAATGAGGCAATCTTGATTTCAGCTAATCAATATCTTGAGTCCATCATAGAGATGGGGCAATAACATCCAGGGTCTCCTCTGACATGCTTCTTATAAAGGGTGAGATTAAGCGATTGTGACCAACAGGGCAGAATAGTGAATATCACAACAGCATAGAGGATTCTATAATCAATTGTACCCACATCCTGATGTTATGATTAAAACAGCCATAGTCATTTAATCATGACCAATACTCTTTTTGTTACAGCGAGCAATTGATAGGGGTTAGACATATTACAAGCATTACTCCCACCAGCTTTTGTATATTTGATGTACTGCCCTAAGTGGCAGGGGTCAGCCCAGACCTGGGTCCCATGGTCACTGTGGCAGTGGAACCCAGCTACACACAACTGATGAGTCCCAATCAGGGTGAAACTGGTCTTGGGTTGCTTGTCGTCTGGTTCAGGGGGGACCTGGCCTGGCAGTTCGGACAAGGCTGTTCCTATTAGAAAAGGTTCAAGACAGGTTTGTATCTGACTGGGTCCAAACTGAGATGGCATGATGGGCAAAAGAACAATTTGTTTGAATGCTACCCTGAGCAATGCCAGTGGTTAGACAATTTGCAAGCATTATTCCCACCACCTTATGTGCGTTTCATTTTGTTGAGGTTCTGTGAAATTCTGTCTTGTCCTGTGAGGTTATGGTTCCGTCACGATTTTGGTGATGTTGTACCGTATTTAGTGAGTGCTGCTAATATGGAGTGAATTTGTTGTGTTAACTAGCGAGTTCATTACGTATTCAGAGACCTTGTTTCGAATATGGGTTCCATTTTGTCCGTGCCTCCATTTTTGGTTGCCATCACTTAGGCCCGTGGGCCCGTGGAGGTAACCGAACGAACAAAGTTGCATGGTCTTCGCTGTTCATACACTTATTAACTGGGCCATTTCTTGACTCTTAGGTGAACTGTAAGAAACTGACCCCTTCACCTGAAACCGACCTCGCTAAAGCCAATTTCCTTGGTTGAGCGTTGTCTGAGATTGCCGATCAAAGTTTAGGATATCGTTAACTTTTAGGTTCTTTACACATGCTTTATTTTGCTCGCTATCTGTCATTCTATGCTCTTTCATTGCATGCATTGTGCTTTCAATTATGGGTTTGTCTGGCTTGTGGAGATTGGATTTGGGACATTCCTAATAATTAACTTGTGGGTTGGGGCAATGTAAACTAGGGTTTTTACTAGGTGATACTTTGTTTGAGAATGTACCTTATTGGTTAGAATTTTGCGCAGTGGGTGTGCATTTGTAATGTTAATTTTGGCATAAAAGGGATGTCTTGCCTTACAAAAATTGAACAGTCTCATGAGATGTACACCGTGTTGTATTTCTAGGACTTCTGTTACTAGCTGCAGCTAAAAAATTTGGTCTCTGACGCCACCCAGAAGAATTGCGTGTCTCTGTATACCAAGACAGGTGAATCCGAAGGATTTGGGCGTGCCCCTTGCGCCGCTGGGTTTAAAACCCGGTTCTTCAACTGGCGCCCAACGTGGGGCGACTTCAGCGGTACCGGTCCAAGCCCAAAGATTGTGAGGAGCTTCGTGAGGAAATTCTGGAGGAGGGCCCCCACTTCATCGACCCCTGCATGTCGACTGTGGACCGAAGGTCTTTACTGCGAGGCTTCCCCTTTCCGACGGCTACGAAGGACTGCTGCCCTGACTGGTGGCGTGACAGACATTTTGGTTAAGTACAAGTGGGTCGCTCCCACGACTTTGTTTGGTTTCTTGGGTTTCTTTGATTTGGTTGTTGCAATTACCAAAGCCGAGGGGCTCGTATATTTGCGAGTATATCGTGTTGATAACCCCTTGAAGTTTGAAGTTAGATTAGTGAGCTATAAGATGCCTGATCTTAGCAAATTTAGGAAATGGTTTGTTGTAGTTGTAACAGGGATTCCCGATTGGAGGACAGTGTCCGATACCTCCGGTTGGAACTCCAACTTATGAGCTCTATTCAAAGCATGGTGTGGGTCCAATTACGTTTAATGAAGTATGGATCCGTTATACGAAGAAGGATGGTGTCTTACGATGGCCCCAACATGGTAGTTTCGAATCAGAGGTTTTAGATAACCTAGAGGTTGTGCTATTTAGGAAGAAAGCCCGGCCGGCGATGTTTGACTCTTTCCGCCTCTGGCGCAAGGAAGCCAAACAGCGAGAAATTAAGCAAGCTAAGAAAGAGAGGAAAGAAAAGAATATATCGATAATGCAAGCTGCTAGGCAGTTTAAAGAAGATGAAGAAGATCGTGCGATTGAGGTGTCAGATAGACAACATTGCATGGCCATTGACAAATGTTATTCGGCTTTGCCACCTCTTCTTCCGAATGCGACAAATGACCCTGAAAAGGATCCTTTGATGTCGCATTTGTTGAGATTACCACCCCCTTATGTGCAGAGTGCTACGGCACCTCCGCGACCCCCAGTTGTTCAACCCCCTGGTGTTGTTCAGCCGCCAGCTGTTCCCCCACAGTTGGTTCTTAGTCCATTGGCGCAGCCTTCTCTAGGGGCGCCAGCTTTGCTACCAGTTCTGCCTCAAACTCCTTTGCCTTCCTTTCCTTTGTCTTCGGCTTCCTTTGCTACTGACCCTACGTCTTTGTCGCCTCAAAACACTTTGTCTCCTGTCCTTATGTCAACTTCTTCTCCTTCTACTCGAAACGGATGACTGAGACTGTTGCTAGTCTTTTTCTCCACTCTTTGGGTCACTGAGTATGACTCCGGTTTCAGAACGTAAGCAGAGTCGTAGTCAGCTTCCTGGTCCGGAAGAGCAGGCAGTGTTGGATTTATTGGCTCGTAGATGGGTTTCGAATGTTTCTAGGTATGATTTACAAGCGGTTATGGATGTTTTCTTACAGTGGGATCCGCCTAAGCAAAGGTATGTTTTTGATGTAATGTGTACTTTCCTTCGTGAAGAATGGGAAAATAATGGGTTGGGCCTGATTCCGCAGGAAGTGCTTGATGTTCAGTCCGAATTTGCTAAAGGGACGATAGTGGGTCCCGATGTTGAGGAAGCGGTAGAGACGCTTCTTGCGTTTAGGTGTAGACTTCCTTCTTAGTCATTGTTTGAACCTGATCCTTCTGTTAGGAGGAAAGTGAAGCAGTATCCTATGAGAGAGGTTCCCCCTGTATGGAGAGAGGAAATTGTGGATAATCTAAATCAGGGTATTCAGGCAGTACCGGCTCATTTTCAGCGAGTATGGGTACATGTTCCTTGGAAGAGGTCAGAGGTCCTGGCTCTTAAGCAGACTTTGCCTGACCCCCGTAAGAATTCTGCTGGTTATTACAAGGAGTTGTCCCAGACAGTTGATGCGTGTGTTATGAATTTAGCTGATGTTGATATGTTGTTGGGTAATGTAGTCCCTCAACCTCTGTGGGCGAAGATCCGTCACGAGGATCATGCGGTAGAGTTAGGAGATACGTGGGTTAATATTGTTGCTGCAGATGGTCGACAGGTAGGAGGTGCCAAACCTGAACCTTTAGTTGCAGAATTACCCGGTAGGATCATTAATTTAATGAAAACCTTGATGCCTCCTATGCGAGTGAATTGGGATAAGTTAGCAGCATGCAAACAAAAGAAAGACGAGAGTGTGTCTGATTTCTTCACTAGGTTTGAGGAAACATTCATTGATCACTGTGGTCAGGACATGAGTACAGAAGGTGGCCAAAGGTTGTTTGTGGACAAGTTTGTTTTTAATTTGCTTCCTGAACTTTGTAATAAGTTAAAGGACTCTGAGAGTTCATGGGCTGTTTCTTCTTCGGCCCAGATATTAGCTACTGCACAATATTACGAGAATAGAGATAAAGATGAGAAGGATAAAGCAGAGAAGAAGACTAAAGAATTGAAGACGAAGGTTCTTTTACAGCAGGTGTATCCACTTCGCTCTAATCAGCGTCAGCAACCTTCCCAGTTTCAGCAGCCCCCACAGTTTCAGAGATTGTTGCAGAAGCCTGAATCTTTTCCTCCGCGACTTCCGCTAGGCCCTAATCAGTGTGCTTATTGTAGGGAAGAAGGTCATTTCATTGCATGCATTGTGCTTTCAATTATGGGTTTGTCTGGCTTGTGGAGATTGGATTTGGGACATTCCTAATAATTAACTTGTGGGTTGGGGCAATGTAAACTAGGGTTTTTGCTATGTGATACTTTGTTTGAGAATGTACCTTTTTGGCTAGAATTTTGCGCAGAGGGTGTGCATTTGTAATGTAAATTTCGGCATAAAAGGGATGTCTTGCCTTACAAAAATTGAACAGTCTCCTGAGTTGTACACCGTGTAGTATTTCTAGGACTTCTGTTACTAGCTGCAGCTAATAAATTTGGTCTCTGACGCCACCCAGAAGTATTCCGTGTCTCTGTATACCAAGACAGGTGAACTAGAAGACTTTGGGCGTGCCCCTGGCGCTGCTGGGTTTAAAACCCGGTTCTTCATTGTACAGGTAAACACACTACACATCAAGGGGCACCTCTTGCGCTCCCAGCTATGCCAACCTTTTTATATTCTTGTGGGAGAAACATGTGTCCCTGGCACTAGAGTTGATAGAGGTGTTGGAACATGTGATTGTCTGACTCTGGTTCCTCAATGACCTCTGTAGATACGTCCCATGTTGTGGATAGACCTATTTTCTTTATTTTTATTTTTTTCAGTAGAGGTTGTTCCCTGTGCAATTTGCCCACCTGGGTATGGCATACAAGACAAATTGCTCTGATGAGTTTAATAATATAACTAAGGTGCTCCTACTACTCAGTTAGCTTCCTGATCATGCATGGTCGAGCATAGTGTCACAGAAATAGACCAACATTCACAATATACCTCGGAGAAGAGTTTTGTCTCAAACAAGAAACCAGGACCCAGAAATCTGTCACCATATATGGAAAACCCACTTGGGTTTGATGTCATGCACACATTTCTCTCTGATATAATCAGAAACATTCCAAAGTGCAGGTCGTATCAAACTACAAATTATGAACATTATATCTGTCCACCGAGACTTGGCATATGCAAATGGAAAACTATTAGGATATGTCAGCAAATATTAAATGTGTAACATATTATTGAGATATGATTATCCAAAAATATAAAAGTTTTTGTAAATATGAAATCTTTTCTTATTTCAGATGGTGCCTGATTTTGTCAGATGAATGACACATAAAACGTGTTCAGTACTTTAGCACACCGGAGCCTCATATACATACACCTTTTTGTTACATACACCTAATTTTGGTGGCACACTGTTATGGGATGATTATCATGATACTTGTTCAGTATTTCCACATACGTTATCTTTTCTATGTCTGTATAAAATGGTTAGGGGAAGTGTCTTGCTTGACTTATTCTAAGGATGAGCTGCAGTAAATTTAAATCTATTTTGTCACGTTTAGGGCTGTAGCAACTGTAAAAGTGTGTTTTGTAAATAGCATTGGTCTTAATCTTTTGCGGGTGTGTGTTATATGTTTTGTGTGTTTTGTTGTGTTGTGCTATATTTATTTGTAAAGGGCATTTCCACGCACAAAGGTAAATTGGTGCTGAACAGGTGTGTGTGCCTAGCCTTGCCTAAGGCAGGTTGGTTAATTGAAAAGTCAAGTCTTCAGCTTCTTGCAGAATTCAAGAAAAGAGGAGTCTTTGCTATGGAGTGGGAGGATGTCCTACACATTAGGAGTGATGTAAGAGAATGCCATCCTCCTGATCTGGTTCTTTGTACGCATGGGATGTGTGCAAGAAGGAGTCGTGTGGAGGGAAGGTGTCTCAGTGATGGGTGGAAGGAGATGTGCCTGTTCAAGTAGGTGGGAACTATGTTGTGTAGTGCTTTGAATGTGTGTGTGAGGAGATTGAAATTAGTTTGTTTTAATATCGGGAGCGATTGGAGCTCCCTGAGGTGGGGTGTGATGTCTGTGAGTTTGACGATAAGTCTGGCTGACGAGTTCTGGGTAGTTTGCAGCCTTCTTGTAAGTTGCTTGGTGATCCCAGCGTAGAGTGTGTTCAACTTGCTGGTGACTAGGGCGTGAGTTACAGTTTTTCTAGTTTTTCTACAATCATCCCTAAATTTCCGTCTTATTTAAGTAAGTATTTCCAATTTTTAAGCCACTAATTCTGGGCTTTCTCATATTAACTTCTGAAAGGTATATCTACGTGTGTGGAGATCTCTGCAAACATGGTGGAGACTTCCATATGGAAAAAATGGGAGAAGTGGAGACAAAGGTCTCTGCACTGCGGTTTGTGAATAGCATTTTGTAGCACTTGAGTCAAACCACTTAACATACTAAACAATGCAATTTGTGAATTGGTCCAGGTATGCAAGAGGGGCCTCTGTCAGAGTATTCTCCTCAGGCAGAGAATTATCTGAAAGAGAATTTACTGCTTTTCCACAAATTAGGGGGTTTCCTGTTACCGTCCAACTCTAAGTCAGGCTCATTTTCAAATTTTGTCAAAGTTACTTTTCCTGTGACATACCTGGCAAGTGCACCTAAGCAGGCCTTTCCTATACCGAGGGCATCTAAAGGGGACATTAAAACTCCCACCTGAAAGGAACCTTTGTGGTCTTGAGAGTTAACCACTGAAATATGCGTCCTCCTAAAAAAAGGTATTATCCTTGTAAGATTTAATTTAAAACAAACTGGGGAAGATTTACAAGCCCCTAGCGCCGCCATTGTGTCACTTTTCTGATGCAACGGCGGCGCAAACAATGCGGCCAATTTACAACGTGACGCATATAAGGGGATGTGTCACGCTGTAAAGCCCTGCGTCACATTATACCTGCTGGGGAAAAGGTAAAAAAACAAGCGAGGGTCCCTGAATTACACAATACTAGGAGAAGAGGGCAGGGAAAAAACGCATAAAACCTCTCCTAAAACATTATAAATCTATAGGTAGTATATCCATTGCTTTATATACAGCATCAAAGTCCCACACAAACAAAATTCTTTAGAAAAACATATGATTTTATTCTTTGTAATCCATCAATGATAACTATTTCATAAAAAGTATATGCATAAATATATACAATGTAATTCAATTAAATAAACATCATACAGCCCCCAATCATACTCATACTTCCAGGCATCCTCTCAAACAACCACAACGCCGTACACAAACACAAGAGAACAATACAATAATAACAAACCAAGGTAAAAATAAAGAAACAGCAAAAGGGGAATTATACAAGCAAAAAAAGCGCCTTTTTTTTCTAAAGAATTTTGTTTGTGTTGGACTTTGATGCTGTATATAAAGCAATGGATATACTACCTATAGATTTATAACGTTTTAGGAGAGGTTTATTTGTGTTTTTGATAATCACATTATATCTGCCCCATCTGCGTCACTCTACGCCTTCAAGGCGTCAAAATCCCTACGCCTGCTCAGACCAGGCGTAAGGAATGATGCAGGGTTTTTTGTATGGGACTCGCCTTTCTGTTGTGGCACATTGCTGGAGTTGCGTCACTTTCAGGAGCAACTCCAGCACTGACGCATCTGTTGGCTCTTTTGTGTCAAGAGATGCGTCAGTATTTCTGACGCATCTGTTAATCATTGCCCCATGGAGAACTGTATTGTAAATACAGCACATCCATAGTGGTGCAAGGACATCTGGCACTGGCGCAAGGAAACTGACGCATCTATTCAAATGCGTCAGTTCCTTGTAAATCTGTCCCACTATATTTTAACCTTTTACCTTGGAAGTGGGTTAAGTTCAGTGATTATAAGAGCCACAGTCCCATAACTGCAAATGGGCTGCATGTGAAGGATGTAAGACATCCATGACCTTTCAGCCATGGGCAAAATAATGGTTTCACACGTCACTCGGCCCCATGGCATCTATGCTTACCGTTTGAACCCAGTCGTTGCAATGGCATAAAAAGCTTTGATTATGCGATAGTTATACTGCACTGTGATCACTGTGGTTCTACTCTTGGATTTTTATTTAACAAGCAACGGCATTCTGGGAGTTGTAGTCTTGCTAGGCTCCAACTGGATTAAGGCATCAGTTTATGATAATTTCTAAAAGGAACGTATGTCCAGTGCTGAAAGCATGATGTCTTCGTAGTGATATGGTAGAGTCCCTCTTTTTCTGATTTCTCTTAAAATGTGCACTATGGGAGAGTAAATACCATGCCTTGTGCCTCCAATAAAGACAGTGTCGTTTCATTGGCATTGACGTGTGTCCTCTGTTTATCTGTCTCCATCCTCGGGAGCTTTGTAATGACAGCAAAAGTACTGCGCCGCCCTCTTGCTTCTCAACTGACTAAGCTCGCCCCCCCCCCCTCCCAACTGGATCATTTCAGCTCATTAACCTTTACAAGTCCCTCTGGGCTTCCGTACAGATCCCCGCGCCTCCTCGCGCTGACCTTCTCGACCCTCATCACATAATCCTGCGCGGAGTCCCGCTCTGTCCTCAGGAGGGCCCCCCCTCCCCCCCCCCCCCGTACCACGATGAATAATGCATGGCACGGGGCCAGCAATTATTGCTGGATTCTTCACATGACATTTACTGCCACAGTTTAGCCATTTTTTATTGCTCTGGAAATAACCAGCTTTGCCAGTATATAAATTTAATGGTACCCAATTTACTGATATTTGTGCGATAATAGGCTGAATTTACACCATTAATTTGCTAATTTGCACACCGATCTCTCTGGCGTGCTGCTGATGTGTCAGAGCAGCAGATGGGTATTAAGTCGTGTTTCACCTGTGTTCAGAGCACAAGTCCTGAAAAAAAGGGGGGGGGGGACTAACGCAGTGAGACAGTATGCAAGTGACATCATAGTGCGTGACATCACATTGCATGCCATCATATGTGGTAGCACAGGATGTGGCATCACAGCCCATCACCTCACATTAAGTGGCATCAGATCATAAGCCCTTTCACACATGTTTAGCAGGTGCATGTTGAGTACATTTTAGCGCATTACAATTTAACAAATTAGATTTTGCATCAGGTTTGTTCCAAAAAAGTGATGCAACCACAACCAAAATCAATTTATAATTTTTTTTAAAACTCTGCCACAAAGAAATTGGCAACAAAGAGAAACATGGCAGTAAATCTGTTCTGCTTAATTGGTTGCAAAATCTGTATTTTAAAATATGGTATGGGGTTAAGGCACCTGCTGCAGAGATCTTTGTGTGCCGGCTAAATCTCAAGGAATTATAATAATGGTAAACTAACTCTGGAGGTTAACCTATTTGCTGGAGAGATCTGTGTTTTGTCTAGTGCCACTTTTGAATCAAAGTAGCATAAAGGGTTAATATGTCTCCTGCAAAGCATATTACGTAACACGCAGATGAGAGATTTTTATTTTATGTAAATGAGCAAGTCGGTTACTGCTTTTAACACAGAGATCCATTTATTACTTGCAGTTCATAAATTAATATAGTGAGCATAGTGAGTGTTGGAACTGGCCCTTCTTGCAGGGTCATCCCCAAACTTTTTGCTTCTTCCTCCCTTATTTTTCCTGACCCGTGGCTGTTGGCAATAGGACTCTGCGCACTTTACCACTGCTGATCAGTGCTAAAGTGCATATGCTCTCTGTTTACAGTGTTATGATTGGATATACATGTTTGGCATATTTGCATCACCATGAAGTCCCTAGTAAAATGCACTGGGTGTGCCAGGGCTGGTGATTACAAATGCTACTAGTGGGCCTGCAGCACTGATTGTGCCACCCACATGAGTAGCCCTAAAATGGTGTCTCAGGCCTGCCACTGCGGTGCCTGCGTGCAGTTTAGAACTGCCATGTCCTCCTGGTCAGTGTCCCCACTGACCAGGCCTAACCCTTCCCTTTTCGTGCACATCAGTCACCCCTATGGAAGGCCCAGGGTACCCCCCTGGGCAGGGTGCAGTGTATGTGAAAGGTAGAGCATGTGCTAGTGCAGGTGACATGCTCTGGTAGTGAATTACAGCCATTTTCGTTTTTCACTATTGTAAGGCTATCTTGCTCCATAGGTTAACATGGGGGATGCTGGCTACAGTGGTTAACAGCATTTCTTCCCATAGGAACAAGATAGGACATAAGTATCTAGTATCCCTGAACTCAGAATTTAATAATACATCTTTTAGGAAAGGTGGTTTTTAAATCCTGTGTTTGAGAACAGCACTTTTAGAAAGTTGCTGTTCTCTTGTCTGACCCTTCTGTGTGCCTGGGCCTGTTTGTGTATTGACTGTCTGGTTTGTGAGTGACAGGGGCTGGGGAATTCCCCCAGAGGCTGGATGAGTCAGCACTAGGCTGAATGAAGCAATTGCAACCTGAGTGGTGGGAGGAGTTAGCACCTGGGCTAAATAGGGCTGTGCCTGCCTGCCACAATGCTGGCTCCACCTCCTGCTGGGCGGCTGACGACCCTGCCCCTCACTCTGAAAGGAAAGATGCAGCCAGCAAAACAAAGTGCTCAGGATCCACCCAGGACTGGTTCAGACCGGGCTCAGGGCCCACATGCACAGGGAGAACAAAGACTTTAGGGGTATAAGTACAGGACCCCTGACAACAGAAAATTAGATCATCCTGGAAATCAAGAAGGAACCTCTGCCAAGGAGAAAGCTGACTCTGAAGAAGGAAGACTGTCCTGCTGTTGCTCTGCTGGACTGACCTGCTGTTGCTTTGCTGCCAAGGAGAGGGGAAGGACTTTGCTGTGAGCTGTGTCCCCTGTCTTGAAGGAATCTCCACGGGCCTGAGAAGAGCTGGCTCCGTGTTTTTGAAGTCCCAGGAACAAAAGGACTTCACCCCCAGTCTCCCTGAACTCTGCTGAGAGAGTTCTGTCCCTCCTAGAGTGTTTGATCCAGTTGTGGGGCCTCTGGAAGTTGACCCTGAGCTGAGAAGCTTGAAACTAAGCTTGAGAGACTTTTTGAAGCTGAAAAGTGTTGCATCGCTCGCTTGCGGAGCGCATCCCCGACAGTGCGAGAAGTTTCCCGCCGCTACGAAGGTCGAGATCGGCGCAGCGCCTGACGCCGCTGCCGGAGCCGTCGCATCCTTCGTTTGCGGGACGCACCAGACCGGTGCAGGAGAATCGAACATCGCTGGGAGTGCTGTCGCAGAGCCTGTCGTCGCTGGGTGAGATCGCCGCACCGCTTGCTTGCGGACCGCATCACGTCGCTGCGAACATCTTCGCAGAACCATCGCATCGAGGAACTGCGAGAGAGAGGATCACCGCTGGACCGCGCATCGTCGCCCCGGAGATCGTCGCAGCCCCTATGAGATCATCGCATCGTACCTTTGCGAGAACAGACTTCCTACGGAACCTATGCACCGGAATCCACGCAAGCGGCCTTCCTCCCCATACAGACCGGATTCGTCGCAACACGCCCGCTGCTGCAGCGGGGCTGTCGCATCACCTCCCCAGGGTCTCAGGAGCAACTCATCGCTTGTTTTCCACCGCACCAGCTTCCTGCTTGTGGAACTTTGTTGCATCTAAAAGGTACTGTGAGTAAACGTGACGCAACTGTGAACTTTTCACGCATCTGTGGTTTATTTTACCGCAACTTGAAGAACTTTAACGCAACCTTAAGAACTCTTTTTGAAACCATATTCTTGAACTGTGTATATTGGATTTTTGTCGTTTTGGTCTTGTGTAGTTTAGATTAAAGATACCTTTATTTTTCTAAACTGTTGTGGAGTCAGTTTGTGGTGTTTTCACTGTGTTACTGTGAGTGTTGGTACAAATACTTTACGCATTGCCTCTGGTTAGCCTAGACTGCTCAGGCCAAGCTACCTAGAGGGTGAGCAGGGGTTATCTAAGAGGGTTATCTCCTTGCCCTGACTAGAAACAAGTGTCCCTATTTGGATAGTGGTACCTACCTCTGCCAACTAGAGACCCCCAGTTCTAACATTGGTGGCAGCGGTGGGATTTGAACTTGTATTTGTACTTGACCCACAGTAATTGGTGTACATCACTAGTGAGTGCAGACCACTACGCCACCGCATACTACATTTTTTATTTTCGGTTCTATTTTTGATCGTAACCCTGAAAGAATCCCAGCATCATGTCTCAGAATGGTAAACCAGCAAGTGATGTTGCAGAACTGGAGTTTGATATTGAAATGTTAAGTGATTACAAAGTAGGTCAACTCAGGCAGTTCTGCAGGAACTTTGGATGCCCCATGAAGCGCCGCTCCAAGAAGGAGGAGCTGCAGGAGGCCTTAAGGGCCTGGTGGGAGACCAACAAGGCTGGGGAGACAGATGATGCAGAAGTGGATGAGGATGCACAGAGGGATGGTTTCAGGCCACAGGATCTGCCTGTGTCCAGAGCAGCCTCAAGGGCTGGCAGCAACCATTCAGCTGAAAGTTTTTCCCCAGAGGAGTTGGAGGAAAACCAAAGGGCTAGAGATCATAAATTAGAAATGTTGAGGCTTGAAATGAAGATGAAGCAAATGGAAAAGGAAAGGGCGGCGGAGGAGAGCAAACAGGCCCGTGCTCTGGAGGAATTGAAATTGACCTTGGCCCATGAATTAAGAATGAGGAAGCTTGAGTTGGAGCTCAAGAGGCAGGAGGCCATGAGGGTCTCAGCTGAAGAAGAAACATGTGTAGCTCAAGAAGTGAGCTTTGCTGAGTTGGAGGTGGAGTCCAGCTCAGATGGTGGCAGCATGATTATGATATCTAGTGCGGAGAAAAAGGTACAAACACCCAGAGATGTGGCGCCTGACTTGAGGGAGGGGGTCGACATACGCCAGGGGGTCCAGGTTTATGATGTAGTTCCAGTGGAGGGCAGTATCCCTGAAGTAGATTGGGGGACTGGCACAGGGGACCATATTCCTAGTGGTGGGAGGGACACTCTACTGACTCTAGATGAGAGGTACAGGGAGAGGGGTTCCCCCATGGTAGAAACCTTGGTGTGTGTGTGTGAAGACCAGCCAGAAGAGTGTGGGTTGTGTGACAGAGGCATTCAGATACTGTCTTGCCAGTCTCAGGAGAGTGGTGTGGGGTACTTGTATGAGGCACTGGAGGGTGAGGCAAAGTATAGCTTGGTTAACAACTGTGGGGGGCTGTGTGATTCATTTGTTGGAGAGCATATTTTAAGTCCCTGTTTTCCAGAGCTATGCCAACACCCGGTGGAGTGTGAGTTCTCTGATCCCAGAGAGCTTGCGTTGGAGGCAGACCTCTTGGCGGATTCCAGAGAGTCTGAGGAGGCATTGGGGAGTGATCCCAAAAGGAGTGGCTTAGATATCTTCCAGACCTGTGAGGTGGAAGAGGTTCAGTATAGCCCAGTTAGGTCCCAGTGTAGTGGGAAGGGTGTAGGGGCTCATGTCCGGTCCCAGTGGAGAAGGAATGAGTGTGGGATGGTGTGTCTCACGGTGCCCGAAACCCAGTCTCAGGGCCTGGAGGGTTCCTTAAGGGAACACCAGGTTGGGGACCTCGACTGTACTTGGAGGCCATTTGAGGAGGATCTCCTAGTGTCTGTTGAACGGGGAGTGCCTGTAATCAGGCCTCCATCAGTTCTGGTGTCTGGCAGTGCCACTCCAGTTGGGAGGGTGCGGAAGTCCAGACTGAGGGGTGAGAGGGGGAAGGAGTCCCCAGAAGTCCTGGTGCGCCAGGCAAGTGTTCCACTGCAGGGGTTGGTCCCTGGGTGGGGAAGCCAGGTTCTGGTATTGTCTGACCTGGGGGCGTTGGAGTCTAGATTTGAGGGCCAGGTCCGGGGTGTCCCCCCTGACCTGGAATACCAGTTGCAGGATAGAACCCCTGAACTGGTGGATGAATGGTGCATGGTACCTGCCACAGGTGCCCTGACTATTCTAGAAGGGGGTACCGCTCCAGGTGGGAGGGTACAGAGCCCCAAGGAAGAGGAGGACCAGGTGTGGAGAAGCCCACCTCAGCCTCTTGTCCAGCCGCCGGATACAGGTCCGGGACTGGTGGGTCAGTGCCAGAGTGTCAGACCTGACCTGATAAGAGAGAGAGTGGACAAAGGGTGCCAAGCACCTGGGGCTACTGCCCCCCACCCTCTGATGCCACAGGGGTTTGAGAGCCATGAGAGGCATGAGGCCTGGGTCTCATCCCTGATCACTGTTGGTGGTCACTGTGGCTTGCTGTCGGTCTGTTGGGACACACCTGGGAGGGAATTAAGGTTAGGTGCTGCCCAGGTGGTGTCCACAGGTGAGGTGAAGGGTTCCACATGGGTTGGCATGGTGGACCCTGAGAGGATGGATGGAGTGATCCAACTAGGTTCAGGAAGGCGTAGAACAGGAATAGTGCCCTGCTGTTTGGGCCAGGTTCCGTGTTCTATCGCCTTAAGCAGGGAATCCCATCGAGGTATCGTTTGGTCTACCCTGGCTTTAGGCTGGAAGGGGGTTGTGTTGGAACTGGCCCTTCTTGCAGGGTCATCCCCAAACTTTTTGCTTCTTCCTCCCTTATTTTTCCTGGCCCGTGGCTGTTGGCAATAGGACTCTGCGCACTTTACCACTGCTGATCAGTGCTAAAGTGCATATGCTCTCTGTTTAAAGTGTTATCATGATTGGATATACATGTTTGGCATATTTGCATCACCATGAAGTCCCTAGTAAAGTGCACTGGGTGTGCCAGGGCTGGTGATGACAAATGCTACTAGTGGGCCTGCAGCACTGATTGTGCCACCCACATGAGTAGCCCTAAAATGGTGTCTCAGGCCTGCCACTGCGATGCCTGCGTGCAGTTTAGAACTGCCATGTCCTCCTGGTCAGTGTCCCCACTGACCAGGCCTAACCCTTCCCTTTTAGTGCACATCAGTCACCCCTATGGAAGGCCCAGGGTACCCGCCTGGGCAGGGTGCAGTGTATGTGAAAGGTAGAGCATGTGCTAGTGCAGGTGACATGCTCTGGTAGTGAATTACAGCCATTTTCGTTTTTCACTATTGTAAGGCTATCTTGCTCCATAGGTTAACATGGGGGATGCTGGCTACAGTGGTTAACAGCATTTCTTCCCATAGGAACAAGATAGGACATAAGTATCTAGTATCCCTGAACTCAGAATTTAATAATACATCTTTTAGGAAAGGTGGTTTTTAAATCCTGTGTTTGAGAACAGCACTTTTAGAAAGTTGCTGTTCTCTTGTCTGACCCTTCTGTGTGCCTGGGCCTCTTTGTGTATTGACTGTCTGGTTTGTGAGTGACAGGGGCTGGGGAATTCCTCCAGAGGCTGGATGAGTCAGCACTAGGCTGAATGAAGCAATTGCAACCTGAGTGGTGGGAGGAGTTAGCACCTGGGCTGAATAGGGCTGTGCCTGCCTGCCACAATGCTGGCTCCACCTCCTGCTGGGCGGCTGAGGACCCTGCCCCTCACTCTGAAAGGAAAGATGCTGCCAGCAAAACAAAGTGCTCAGGATCCACCCAGAACTGGTTCAGACCGGGCTCAGGGCACACATGCACAGAGAGAACAAAGACTTTAGGGGTATAAGTACAGGACCCCTGACAACAGAAAATTAGATCATCCTGGAAATCAAGAAGGACCCTCTGCCAAGGAGAAAGCTGACTCTTAAGAAGGAAGACTGTCCTGCTGTTGCTCTGCTGGACTGACCTGCTGTTGCTTTGCTGCCAAGGAGAGGGGAAGGACTTTGCTGTGAGCTGTGTCCCCTGTCTTGAAGGAACCTCCAAGGGCCTGAGAAGAGCTGGCTCCCTGTTTTTGAAGTCCCAGGAACAAAAGGACTTCACCCCCAGTCTCCCTGAACTCTGCTGAGAGAGTTCTGTCCTTCCTAGAGTGCTTGATCCAGTTGTGGGGCCTCTGGAAGTTGAACCTGAGCTGGGAAGCTTGAAACTAAGCTTGAGAGACTTTTTGAAGCTGAAAAGTGTTGCATCGCTCGCTTGCGGAGCGCATCCCCGACAGTGCGAGAAGTTTCCCGCCGCTACGAAGGTCGAGATCGGCGCAGCGCCTGACGCCGCTGCCGGAGCCGTCGCATCCTTCGTTTGCGGGACGCACCAGACCGGTGCAGGAGAATCGAACATCGCTGCGAGTGCCGTCGCAGAGCCTGTCGTCGCTGGGTGAGATCGCCGCACCGCTTGCTTGCGGACCGCATCACGTCGCTGCGAACATCTTCGCAGAACCATCGCATCGAGGAGCTGCGAGAGAGAGGATCACCGCTGGACCGCGCATCGTCGCCCCGGAGATCGTCGCAGCCCCTACGAGATCATCGCATCGTACCTTTGCGAGAACAGACTTCCTACGGAACCTACGCACCGGAATCCACGCAAGCGGCCTTCCTCCCCATACAGACCGGATTCGTCGCAACACGCCCGCTGCTGCAGCGGGGCTGTCGCATCGCCTCCCCAGGGTCTCAGGAGCAACGCATCGCTTGTTTTCCACCGCACCAGCTTCCTGCTTGTGGAACTTTGTTGCATCTAAAAGGTACTGTGAGTAAATGTGACGCAACTGTGAACTTTTCACGCATCTGTGGTTTATTTTACCGCAACTTGAAGAACTTTAACGCAACCTTAAGAACTCTTTTTGAAACCATATTCTTGAACTGTGTATATTGGATTTTTGTCGTTTTGGTCTTGTGTAGTTTAGATTAAAGATACCTTTATTTTTCTAAACTGTTGTGGAGTCAGTTTGTGGTGTTTTCACTGTGTTACTGTGAGTGTTGGTACAAATACTTTACGCATTGCCTCTGGTTAGCCTAGACTGCTCAGGCCAAGCTACCTAGAGGGTGAGCAGGGGTTATCTAAGAGGGTTATCTCCTTGCCCTGACTAGAAGCAAGGGTCCCTATTTGGACAGTGGTACCTACCTCTGCCAACTAGAGACCCCCAGTTCTAACAGTGAGCTATACATGACATGTGTCTTCTACACCTTGTAACCCTCACTGTTATATGTAACACATCCTACACATTGATTTACACACATGATTTATTGTCAGTGTATAATGTATACATGTGATGTAAAGGCGCTCTGGCATTCTGTATTGCAATGAGTAGAGCTATAAAAGAAATAAAACAAAACAGTGGTATTTAAATTGCTATTTGTGTAAATGTTGGAACAGACCAACACATCTGACATTCTTACAGCGCATGCATATCTCTTACACACAGGGACTGAACAAAGTGAAAGCTGCCTCTCTAGTGAAGTGATTAGCTGTGTGCCTTTGTTTCCCCTCCTTTGCATTGAGGTGTGAGGCTCCTGATAGCTCCAGCCAGGATACTCCAACAAAAGGAGGCCTGATGGCCCCTTAACTGCAGCCTTTGTTATGGGCCGAGCTGCAATCTGATAAACTCCTGCACCACCAGCACATTGCTGCTCGGAACGAAAGCAGACAACGTGCAGAAGCTGCTGAATGTGTCCCGGTGCCTGAAAATTACAACAGGACACGTTTAGCATGTTTCTGTGGAGCCCAACCTCATGGAGGGTAGGTGGCATCTAGGCTCATGGTGGCCCTGGGTAGGAAGCATCAGTAGGGGGCCCCAGAAGAGGGGGTCTGGGCAGGGCGAAGCACGGAGGCCAATGAATAGGGGGGGGGGCAGGGTGTTTGGAAGTGGAACAGATCCGGATGCCGCCAAATCCCTGCCAGGGGCCGCCACGCAAATATGTATCCATCCTCAGAGGGATATTATATTAATAATATATATTGTCATGGTGGCCCCTGGGGTTTGGTGGCCCTGTGCAGGTGCACAGCTTGCACATGCCTAAGGCCGCACCTGGTGGTATCCACTGTGTGAACAGTGGCGTAACAGAAGCCCCTGCAGCCCCTGTGGTGTGGGGCCCCCTCGCTATACAGGGGGGCCCCCGCAGCAAAAGTGGTAGGTGGTGAGCATGGGGGGGATGCCTCTCCATGTACTTTGCAGGGAAAACCTCTTCAAGTTTTGTTATACCACTGCCTGTGAAAAAAGTGGGTAGACGCCGCCTCCCGCATGTACCCTCAAATTGTAGCCTGTTGGACCCGGCCTCGTGGCGTGGTCCTCCCTGATCCATGCAGCTCCCCAGCTCCCCATGACCCTGATCCACCCGAACCTTCCCGCCATGACCCACATCCCCGACACTGGGCTCCCCGTCCTCGCCCCCATTTTCCTGGTAACCGAGGCCGAGGCCCATGTCCCTGCACCTAAGATGGCCGCCCCAGCCCCAGCCAGACCTCGGCCGTCGGCGCCATACCCAGCCAGGTGGTAGAGCGCTCCCTGTGAGCGAGAGAGGGAGGAGTAGCTAGATCACACCTTCCACCTCCCCTCGAGAGATGAGTTTCGATCACCCATCCGGCCTCCCTGAGGGCTGGCTACAGGCCTGCTGAGTGTCTGGGATCCCTCCAGACCCAACTTGAAAGGATGAAAGGAGCCGCCGAGGCGGAACCCCCAACAACCAGCCTCCCGGTGCTAAGACCTCCGCCTGCGAGGACTCCGGACATCAAAGGAAGGGAGTCCTATATCAAGGGTGGCTCTGGGACGATCAAGTCAGTTGTATCCTGGACTATACGAGCCCTGCTGACGCTGTCGCGGCTCCCTTGCAATCGAAGAAGACTACCGAGCCCTGCTGACTTCGTTGCGGCTCTCCTGCAATCTGAAGAACTAGCTGAGCCCTGCTGATGCTGTCGCGGCTCCCTTGCAACCGAAGAGATCACCGAGCCCTGCTGACGCTGTCGCGGCTCCCCTGCAACCTTGAGAACCCTTGAGCCCTGCTGATCTGATCGCGGCTCCCCAAGACCGTAAGAACTGCAATATCCTTACTCGAGGCCTGCTGATTCGATCGCGGCTCAGAGACTATCCTGGTCCGGCTGGACCCAAGATCGCCCCGTATCCCCCAGCTCGAGGATTGAGAGCTGTGCGCCGGATACTTTGAACCTTGAGACTGTCCCGCTACCCTACCCCTATCGAGACTCTTTGAGCCCTTGCTCGTCTGTGTATAAGAAACTGTGGATCATAAAGATCCATTTTTACGTGAAGATATAAAGAATACGTTCTCTTAACCCTACGGTGTGGTATCCCTTTGTGAAGTGGTGCTAGCGCAGTGTGTACGATTCTAGATTCGGGATCCTCCCCCTGAGGGTCTCCCGCCAGTGCTCGGCTGTGTTCCTAGGAGAGGTGGGTCACAGGGTGGTCAGGTGCCAAGTCTGTCCTCCCCTGGGATCGCCCCTTCTAACATAGCCTGCCCATGTTCAAGATTAAGAATGCTGGAAGAGTGGTGGAATTCCTTGAGTACTACAAGAAAACTCTGAAAATTCGATGAACGTTGAACATGAACTTAGACAACAGACTCCCAGCTTCAAATCAGTGTAAATAATTGTGGGGCATATTATCAAGGACCGATGTTAAAATTATCGCCGTTTTATTGGCAGGAAACTGCCGATAAAACGGCGATAATGGGCTTGATAATACACCCTTGTTAATTCCCATGGAAGCCCATGTTAACGACAGAACATGGGCATCTATGGGAATTAACAAGGGTGTATTATCAAGCCCATTATCGTAGTTTTATCAGCAGTTTCTGCCGATAAAACGGTGATAACTTTAACACCGGTCCTTGATAATATGCCCCTGTATTCCTAGTTTTTTGCCCTCGGCTCAATTTATACCTCTGGTTCTGTTCTGACTACCCCTGGGACATGGTTCCTAGACTCTGATGTCATTGAGGTTCAACGGACATATGAAGTCACTTCCGGCGTGCCTGGTATTTTGCACATCCATGAATTCCTTTTTTCAATTACATCAACAGTCCTTATTTTCTCAACCTTGGAGAGCTGAAAATCTGAGTGGCTCCACCTTTCATCGTGCCCACAGATCTCAGTAGCAGAAGACGCTGAACTAGCTTAGACATCTTTTCCTGAAATCAACCGCGCGTGGATGTCAGTGCTCGCTGGTGAGACTACAGAGATTCAGGGCCTTAAACAAGAAAAGTACATATTTGTGTTTTGTTTGCACCTTCATGTTTGTGTATGAAAATATCACCATAGCAAGCGCTCTATGAACTTCGGCCCGGATTTTAAAAAATTTAAAACAACACAGCTCAGCATGTAAAGTTGTGCTGTGATGTGTGAAAGGAGGAGAGCACAACTGGGCCATATTTCTTGAACGGCGCAGTTCTTCTCTCTCCCTGCACTGACAGTCTTTGGGCAGACTAGAGCCAGCATAGGCACCATTGCGCCATAGTCCAAGCGGGCTTGCACTGTGGTCAGGATAGTTTTGAATGCAAGAAGGGACACCTTCCTACTCAAAAAATATGCTTAGAGTTCTTTTCGTCCGTGGCAGGGGGCTGCAGAATGCAGCCCACCTTCAAAGAGAAAAAAAAGGAAAAATAAAGATAAATCTACTTGTTATGCCAGCCTCAGGTAGGCACCTTTGTGGTGCAAACCTACATCTGCATCTCTTTGTCAGTACATGGGTTCCCACCAGACTCTATGGGTAGATGCAGGGAACGCCAACGCACCTCCCATGGGACGCCTCCCTGAC
Organism: Lissotriton vulgaris; assembly: GCF_964263255.1. Classification (NCBI taxonomy): domain Eukaryota; kingdom Metazoa; phylum Chordata; class Amphibia; order Caudata; family Salamandridae; genus Lissotriton; species Lissotriton vulgaris. The sequence goes on along the minus strand of NC_141698.1, from coordinate 1,067,669,929 downwards.
GCAAAGTAACTCAAGGCATAGCATTGCGCTGCGTTGCCGTACTATTTTTTACCTAGCAGCGCAAATCTAGATATGCATTGTTTTGTAAATACCCAAATGGATTTTGAGTCAGATCTGGGACAAAAAAGTTGATGCAAAATCTTTGTATCTCTGGGTTTTCATCTATAAACACAACTCCATGAACTTCATTTCATCAATTATTGTTAGGCTGACTGGACTGGGTAACGAGCGAGCCAGCATTATGTAACTCAATAGGACATGGTGCCCCATAAAAGATACTATTTGCTTTAATAGCCATTTAAAATGCTATGCCAGCTTCATACATTTAGTTTGCCATTTGGTTTATGAAGTTGTTCAATTGGTGCGCGCTAAAATGTTCCTGTGGGAGATCTATGGACCCAGGTTCAAATGTCATCAAGGCTGGCGCAGCTTTTCATCCTTCAGTCTTCAAGAAACATGAAGTTATTTGGATAATAGACAGTTTATGATGTCAAGTGCAAAAATGTTTAGCGACAAAACCCTGAGCATCAGAAATGGCAAAGCTCGTTATGGGCAATACTTGCTTGACTCTGTCGTCGCCTGCCGACACCTAGCCCGCCAAGACTAAGGTAGGATTTGAGAACAGCAGGCAAGCAAGCATTGGCAACTCTTAAAGCTTTTGTCTTTCATATGTTGACACAGATCTTTCACATTGCCAGTGGTTGTTTGGTTTTTCCATCTTTGGTTTGGAACATTTTATGCTTAACACCATTCAGACACGCGCGTTTGTGAGGTCACACACCTGTGTAGTTCCTCGCATGAAAAGGGGGCAACCATGGAGTTTCTTCATGAAGTAAAACTAACGTTTCCAAGATTGCTGTCATCTTGAATTTAATTTCTATACTTAATTATGAATTCCAAGATGTTGACTCATGTACCCTAACACGGTGGTCTTCAAACTTTTTAATGCCGCGTCCCCCCCCCCCCCCCACCCCGTGATCCTAGGGGTGCCCGCCCTCCAGTTGGAAGACCTCTGCCCTAACACATGTGCATACATTCACTTGTGTGGCCTTATGGGAAATATATTTTTCAAAGTATAACTAAAATCATTCCAATATGGGCACTGGTTCTTTTGCATAAATATTTGTTTTGTTGTTAATTTGTATCATTAATTTACTGTTCCAAGATGGCTGACTGTGATTTTTGAATGGGAAATTTAGAAATAAATTAGGTTCAAATAGATAGCGAGAGGGCCACCTTCATGTGTGTAAGCCCTGTGTGAATGTCTGTGTGCAGCCATATATACCCTGCACTTCACTTTTGTCTCACTGCATGTATCTCTATGAGATCTAAAAGACCCTTCTGTGTTTCGCTATTACTTCTAAATGCCTTTACTTGAAATTTAAGGATTGGCTGAATGATCTTATTTATTGCCAAGATCAGAATACTGTATATGCAGAAACACAGCCGCTACGCAATAGGGCTAAGGACATATGGGATCCTTTGAGGAGGTATCTAACAGCTACACAGATCCATCAGATGACTAGAGTCGAGAGGATACGGAAACTAACATGGGAGAGAAGGTTGGGGGTCGCTGATCCATGACTCACGGATAACAAATACTGGTGAGGTACGGTGTTGCTCTTTGCATGGCATGGGGAAGTGTAGGATTACCGGGATGTGGTCTCTAGTAACTAATGATTGAACGGGGGACATACTATGGGCAGTGTGTAGAACTGTGTTTGAGGTTTGATAAAATGAATACTGAAAGATGCTGCTATAGAATATGACAATTTAAGATGATGCAGACACTGCCACGGTTAACTACTGTTGATTGATGATGCATACAGTCCTTCATATCCTTTTAAATTTTCTGTATATTGTGAAGCTGTCAAAATGTGTAGAGCTGTAATCTCAATGTCCTTGATACCTTGAAAAAAGCATCTGTACTAAGGTTTACAAATGTATAAATAAAGGTTTACATTTTTTAAAAAAAAGAAATAAATGCCTTTACTTGGGTATTCAGCCCTTCCAGGAATCGGTTTCTTTGTTAAAGGAAAACAACAATAGCGGCATAAAAATAGAATGTGTCTTTTTCCCTTAACTTTCCACTTTTTTATAGAAATAATTCCTGTGTCTGTATATATTTATTATTATAACTTTTCAAAGAAATTAAACACCAACTATTGTCCTTTGATGGTAAGCAGGACATAAAAGGATGTACCCGTCTAGTGTCTGAATATCACTCTGTAGTCAGAAAACCTGGGTTCAATCCCGGCACCAAGCATGACCAAATTGTGGGACCCCAGGCTTCTTTACTGCACTGTCCCTCCTTTCCATGAGAATCACATTTGAGAGCACAATAACATATACTGCTCAGGATGATCTGCCATACAAAAAACTCTCTTGTATAAGGTTTAATAGAGCATCATGTTTCTCCTCAATAATAACAATATAGGCCTTGGTTTGGAGGCAAAAGACAAGTGATTGTCCTGTTGGATCACTAATAACTTTGTCCTGAGGGCAGTAGGGGGTGAGATTAATGAATATTTCTAAGTTCATTTTCTATATTCTCACTTCTAATAAATGCCACTCAATGCAGTGAAATTATCTAATGTACTAGCCATAAACAATTTAAACGTTTATAGAATACACTTTTTGTGTTTTACAAATTTCCGACATTAGTTACAAGAAATGTGGCACTCAGCACTGATCTCTCTTCTGATTAGATGCCAGGGGCAGGGGCAGGGGAGGAGGTTTGGCTGAGTTTAGAGCTTTTCACCTGCTTCTACTGGTGCTTGACCTGTTGTTCCCATTCTTGTGACCAGGAGAGCATGCAGTCAGAGGAACAGCAACAGCACTACGAAAGATCTCCTGGCTGCTTGGTTTGCGTAGCACAGGTCTTCTACGGACAGAAACACTTTCGCAGGTTGAGGCGAGACCAGAGAGAATGCTGGGTCCCGGCCTCTGCACTATTAGCATGGGAGGTATGGTGAAACAATCTTCGGTGTTTGGTGCACACTGGTGCAAGGTCACCACTGGGTATTCTGGGAAACCATTTTCCTGAATTTCCAAGACTTTCTATGCATGCCAACACCCAATGAGCTCTAGATGTGGCAGTGCGGGTTAGGTTTATGGGTGTGAAAGATATGTGCCTTCTGCTAGCCACCTGCCCAACACAGCATAACGCATACTGTGGTGAGAGTGATTAGTATGTTTGTTGTGACCTATCGCGATTGTAAATCAAACAGCTGACCACTACCAAAAATCCTCCATTTTGTTTGGCTCCTAAATGGTTTGTATCTAACCAGGAGATCTATAGCTATTAGCTTCATTATAGTATCAACATAAGTAGCACTATTCCTTCTTACCATAACCGCTGCCTGTGAAGATCACAGACTTCTAATATAGCCTTTATTTCTAGCAGGCATTTAATGGTCGTCTAAGCTATTAGAACATTCCACCCCTAGAGGGCAGAATGTTCTAATTTGTAAAACAAAGACCTCACAGAGCCTGAGGGGGTAGAAATCTCCTCAGGCTCCGTGAGGCCTTTGTTCACAGCAGCTGCTGTGAACAAACATTGGAATGTTGGAGCTCCGGGCTTCTATCAGCCGTTAGAATGGTGCACCCAACATTCCAATGTTCTAATAATGAACTGGAATGCTAAGCTCACTGAAAGTGCCCGCGGTGGTAGATATGGTGCTGGATAAGGCTGCTTTAGAATCATTCACATTCCTGTGCATGAAAATTGTTCTTATCTCAACAGCTACTTCCTAAAATAAAGAGCCCCCAAAAAATGCTTTCATTTTTGTCACTTTGTATAATATTTTAAAGTGCTCCATGCCTTGTGTAGACCATGACAGTTATGACTATGTTTTTAAAAATATAGCCTACATTTTCTACCCGATTTACAATGTTGCTTATTTAAAAAATGGTTTCATTAATTGCCTTTGAATGTGTTTTTAATAAGGCATATAGTGAAACATTTTTATAGACAATACATATATATTTTAAAATGTGTTTTATCATTCCCTGATATTTAACTCACAAAAAACTAATAATTTTGGAACGGGGTAGATGCAACAACTGGCAAAAGGAAGTGGGAAAAAGTAAAATTAACTGTCCAAACAGCAACTCGTTACCCATAGGAACACGCATCTATTCATTTTAATTTTGAGATCAGTCTGAAAATAGCTTCCAGTGCCTCTAGACATCTACTGTCCCACATTTAAATGGAAGATTAGAGATCCTTCAATATATACCAAAACTGTACTATTTTAAATGTTAGGAAGAATTAAGCAAGCAAGAGGATGGATAGTCTGCGGAAACAGATGTTGAAACGGATCTCATAAATAATCTTTATCCCCATAACCGCTTCCGTGCTCATGACAGCTCCACGCCGTCATGAGCCACGGGCGGCGTGTGTTCATGACGACGTGGAGCTGTCAACAACTGCCGCTCCGCCTACGCTCCGCCTGGGCGGCACTAATTCCCCGAATTAGTGAGTGAGCGGGGTCATGACGGTGCCATGCCGTCATGAGCACACGCTGCCCGTGACTCATGATGGCGTGGAGCTGTCATGAGTAAGGGTGCGCCGCGCTCACACCCACCCCCCGCGCCGCGGCCGAATTCACGCCACGGCGAAGGGGTTAAACTTTAATATGACATAAATAGCTAAAATCCTATACCCGCTCTCCACATTTGTAACTGGCTGGTTTCATATCTGCATTAACACTTCAAGGTGTATTTACTTCAGCCTGCTTCAGCTATAGGGATGGCTATAAATTCAACTTATCGTGTTCAGCAACATGGAATCTATTTTTTTTATAAATATAGTAAGTGAGCTCATTAGAAATCTGAGGTGAAGCAACTTTATAGAAAGCTTGTCATCATTTCAGTGTTCCAGAGTATTAACCGTAACTTGGAGGACAAAATGAAACCCATCATTTTGTTAATTTGCTGTAGTCTCCTGTACTACAAAATTTGCTTTCTACAACTCCTCTTCCAGCAAGTTGGCTTCAGGTGTGCCACATTCTTGTCATGGATATAGAATGTTAGTGCTCTAGCTGATCATTGGAACTCAATGTTAGCGCTCCAGCTGATCATGGGAAGTCAATGTTAGCGCTCTAGCTGGTCATTGGAACTCAATGTTAGTGCTCTAGCTGATCATAGGAACTTAATGTTAGCGTTCTAACTGGTCATTGGAACTCAATGTTAGCGCTCTAGCTGGTCATTGGTACTCAATGTTAGCGTTCTAGACAATCATGGGAACTCAATTTTAGCGCTCTAGCTGATCATGAGAACTCAATGTTAGCGCTTTAGCTGATCATGGGAACTCAATATTAGCGCTCTAGCTGGTCATTGGAACTCAATGTTAGTGCTCTAGCTGATCATGGGAACTCAATGTTAGAGCTCTAACTGGTCATTGGAACTCAATGTTAGAGCTCTAGCTGGTCATTGGAACTCAATATTAGTGCCCTAGCTGATCATGGGAACTCAATGTTAGCGCTCTAACTGGTCATTGGAACTCAATGTTAGCGCTCTAGCTGGTCATTGGAACTCAATGTTAGCGCTCTAGCTGGTCATTGGAACTCAATGTTAGTGCTCTAGCTAATCATAGGAACTTAATGTTAGCGTTCTAACTGGTCATTGGAACTCAATGTTAGTGCTCTAGCTGATCATAGGAACTTAATGTTAGCGTTCTAACTGGTCATTGGAACTCAATGTTAGCGCTCTAGCTGGTCATTGGAACTCAATATTAGTGCCCTAGCTGATCATGGAAACTCAATGTTAGCGCTCTAACTGGTCATTCGGAACCCAATGTTAGCGCTCTAGCTGGTCATTGGAACTCAATGTTAGCGCTCTAGCTGGTCATTGGAACTCAATGTTAGTGCTCTAGCTGATCATAGGAACTTAATGTTAGTGTTCTAACTGGTCATTGGAACTCAATGTTAGTGCTCTAGCTGATCATAGGAACTTAATGTTAGCGTTCTAACTGGTCATTGGAACTCAATGTTAGCGCTCCAGCTGATCATGGGAAGTCAATGTTAGCGCTCTAGCTGATCATTGGTACTCAATGTTAGCGTTCTAGCCAATCATGGGAACTCAATGTTAGCTTTCTAGCTGATCATGGGAACTCAATGTTAGCGCTCTAGCTGATCATGGGAACTCAATGTTAGCGCTCTAGCTGATCATGGGAACTCAATGTTAGCGCTCTAACTGGTCATTGGAACTCAATGTTAGCGCTCTAGCTGATCATTGGAACTCAATGTTAGTGCCCTAGCTGATCATGGGAACTCAATGTTAGCGCTCTAACTGGTCAATGGAACTCAATGTTAGTGCCCTATCTGGTCATTGGAACTCAATGTTAGTGCTCTAGCTGGTCATTGGAACTCAATGTTAGTGCCCTAGCTGATCATGGGAACTCAATGTTAGCGCTCTAACTGGTCATTGGAACTCAATGTTAGCGCTCTAGCTGGTCATTGGAACTCAATATTAGTGCCCTAGCTGATTATGGGAACTCAATGTTAGCGCTCTAACTGGTCATTCGGAACCCAATGTTAGCGCTCTAGCTGGTCATTGGAACTCAATGTTAGCGCTCTAGCTGGTCATTGGAACTCAATGTTAGTGCTCTAGCTGGTCATTGGAACTCAATGTTAGCATTCTAACTGGTCATTGGAACTCAATGTTAGCGCTCTAGCTGATCATGGGAACTCAATGTTAGCGCTCTAGCTTATCATGGGAACTCAATGTTAGCGCTCTAACTGGTCATTGGAACTCAATGTTAGCGCTCTAGCTGGTCATTGGAACTCAATGTTAGTGCCCTAGCTGATCATGGGAACTCAATGTTAGCGCTCTAACTGGTCATTGGAACTCAATGTTAGTGCTCTAGTTGGTCATTGGAACTCAATGTTAGCGCTCTAGCTGGTCATTTGAACTCAATGTTAGCGCTCTAGCTGGTCATTGGAACTCTGTGGTGAAGCTGCAGTAGTGCATTAGTTAATTAACTGCAGGTCTGCTACTGCTCCTGTGAAAGAACGTTTCAGCCCTGGCAACTGCCACACGTTTAGATTTAGCCTAACACTGTTTAGTGGGTGTCCATGTGTCACTGCACTAAAATGCATTTTCAGTATATTGAGCTCTTCTTTAATGTTGGATGCGCTTTGATCTCAGCACAGAATGTCAAAAGCAAGCCAGGGCTTTTCTGACTGGTAGCAGTGTTCGCTGGGCCCAGAGAAGAGGTGACTGTGGTTGCTATGGAAACCAGCTAGGGTGCAGCTGAGCCTTCTCTCTCCAGGCCAGGTGAAACTCTCTGACTAAAATGAGAAGCAACACATTGGAAACCCGACCAGCACCCCCAGACTGCAGTACAGACTCAGACACTGCATCTCAGATCAAGTTCCCAATAATGACTGTAAACCATTCAGACAATCCATGTTAGTAATGTAGTTTGATCCCCTGTTTACATTTCACTTTCTGATGTGCTTTATTTTCTAAGGCAACACACCACTACTACATAGTTTTTCCTGCAAATTGAGTCATTTCTAGAATCCCCATTGCAAGTGGCCTCTTAATTCTAGTGGTGCCCAGTTGGAGTTATGAAATCTACAGGAACACCACAGATCTCATTACGTCACTTGGAAATTTCCGCTGCTAAAAATAGCCGAAATCTCCAGGTGATAGTCTGGCCCAAAACGAGGGGGAATCAACCCTGAAGCTAGCAATTCTCCACTAATTCCACATTTCTTAGTGGACATTTAAAATCCAACTTTTGCTAAGCCAGATTTAGCCCACCTTGGAGTTATGGATACTCCTGGTATTGATAGCTCTAGGGGTGTAAAAAATGAGGCAGCTGAAATCTCCAGGTGAAAATCTGGCCCAAAATGAGGAATCACAGGAGGAACCAACCCTCGAATTACAGATTCCCCAGTAATTCCTCATTACTTAGTGGACACTTAAGGTCCAACTTTTAATGGGCCAGATAAAACCCCACCCTGGAGTTATGGGTACTGCTGGTTTTGCTAATTCTGGGGATGGAGAAAATCCCGCCAATTTACTGGGCCAAATATAATGAGGACTTTGGTGTCTGGGTTATTTCAAGTTATGGATGGGTGTGCAACTAAAGGCAGAGTTCATAGCTTTGGAGTTGAGGCTGAAAACACTGAAAGTGCAAGTTTGGGGGGCAGTCATAAAGATATAAAATCCTTGCCTTCTCGGTAGAGCACACACAGCTATGTTCACATATGTACCACTTATAATTACCTTGATATATGAATGTGTGTGAAGGAGGCACACAACTGTAGAAATATCGACAGTGCCAAGTGGAAAGAAAATGCTGTGTTTACAGGTGAGGAGAGAGTGGATGTATATGTGTGATGTAGGGGGGCCGACTAAAAAGTGCACGCAGAAGGTGCAGAGTGAAAAAAGAAAGATGAAGTGTGTGTGATATGCAGATGATAGATTTCAGAAAGATATGGGGAGAAAAAGAGTGTTAAGTGGCAGACAGTGAGAGACTGCAGAGAAAAGTGTTGTGAAGAGGAGAATGTGAGTATGACACTCTGAAGGTCAATACCCCCTCCACAGACATTCCTATCTCACTAAGCACATACTGGTCGGTGCTTCAATTTACTGGTGAGAAAGTGGCATTCTACATGTCACACATTTGGCAGTAGAATGTCAGTCATAATCACACTGAACCCATATAAATGTCACACATGAGCAAGCATGAAACTAGGCAGATGTGATGTTTTACTCTCATGGTTGAGGAAGATACATGGAGGTTTAAAGTAAAGGGTAACTCGGTTTATGATCTTTATTCGGTTGAAGACAAAAGCAACCATAAAAGTACATCCAAAAACACAACATAAAATATAAACAATAAAAAGCCAGTCACATCATAAAATCCACTCATCTTAATGCTATTAAAAGTACACAAAAAGACAGTCATTAATCATCTGTTATAGTATAGTTCTAGGCTAGGGGATGACAGGTTCATGATCCACTATAATGAGCTTTCCTTATTTTCATTTAATTTAGGATAAAAAGTGCTATATTGTAGCATAGAAAGGCATTGCCTAATCACACCAAATACTTCATCACCACTTTATAATATCTAATATTCCGGGTAAATAACAGAGGTTTTAGATACAGTGCCCTGGGGTTTCGGTACAGTTTACAAAATAATAAAAAGTGCAAGGTGCTCTGTTTACTCTGTCCGTCACAAGGACAGGGATATGTGGTGGGGGGAACAGGATCTCATAGAGGGAAAAGCAACAAGGCGGTGCGCTATTCCACATCTCAACCTTGCTAAAACAAATCTATGCTGCGTGATGCTTACGGAGACCAGTTCATTGTTAAATCCCTCCACCTTGTCCAGTGACCTATAAAATATGAGTAATCATTTAAAATCATTGACTAACTCACATTTATCTTGCCTGTTTAAAATAAATTGGTTTTTAATCCTATTCTTGGATTATGATGTCAATAGGATAGGGTCACACCGAATTGACAATTTAAATAATTTACCCAGGCAAGAGTCGACATAAGATAACCAAGGTAAATTTAAGACATTATCCATGGTTAAGCAGTTGAGAATGATGTTTCTAGTGAAACTAGGGGCATATTACCAAGCAATAGCGATAATTATCGCTATTGCTTGGTTAGAGACAAAAATTTACCGCCGAGCTGCGGCGATTTTTATCGCAGATAAACCTTGGTATTACTAAGGTTTATCGCAAATGCGATAAAAATCAGCCGCAATGCATGAATATCGCAGAAAAGTCAGCGATATTCATGCATTACCGAGCTAATGCTCTGAGCCATGTTATCCACCTCCCATTGGATAACATGGCTAAGAACTGCACAGGGCAGGTGTAAGCTTTTGGAGATATTCGCGCTTAGCGCGAATATCTCCAAAAGTTGGTAATAGGAGATAGCGATGTTAGCGACTGTTTCCAGTCACTAACATCTTGGCACGCCCACTTTGCATGTCATTAGTGATAAATATCACCGACATGCAAAGTGGGGCCCAAGATGGTCGCTATCTCCTACTAGCTGTCGCTAACTGGTGTTAGCAACAGCTAGGTAATAAGGAGATCATTTTATCTCCGCTTTCTTGGCTATTAAAGCCAAAAAAGCGGAGATAATCCCCCTTGATAATATGCCCCCTAGTCTCTTCCCTTGTCCAAAACAATGACCATGATAAGAGAGGTTTAATCAATAATTGGTCTTCAAAGAACCGCTGTCCTACTTTGTTGTGTATTATCATATTAGATGCATAAGGTGGCAAACATAACAGACGTTTTAAAAATGTATTTTCCTCCGTTTGTAATAGGTGGCCATTTATATAACCCCCAAGGCCTTGCTCCATACAACGCAGTTGTCACACCTTTAGCATTATAAATGGCAATCACTTCTCGGATGGGTCTACTACCCAGGTTAGTAGGAAGTTTAAAGATCCCCTGGGAGACCCTACTCATTTTGGCTCTGGTATTCAGCATATGTTGTTGCCAAGAACCATTTCCTGCAAATGAGATGCCCAAATAACAAAAGTAATTAACTGAAACGATTCGAGTATTGTCAATATAAAAAGTAGTAGTTCTACAAAGTTTTCATCTTTGGCTACATATCATAGTAAACGTTTTAGTTTTATTTATGATCATTTTTTTAGAAGCCATATATTCCCCATAGATATTCAATAGTTTTTTCAGGGCCAGTGTAGTTCTAGCTAAAAGTACTGCATCGTCTGCATAGAACTGCACCGGTATTGGTTGACCAGCAGCCATAGGGGTATCGGCCTGTACTGTCTGCAAATGGCTGTCCATCCCATTTATAAATAAAGAAAACAACAGTGGTGCCAAGACACAGCCCTGTCTGATACCACGCCCCACTCTAAATTTCGGTGTGCATTCCTCCTCTGGGTTAAAACATACTTATCTAGTTAGTTTCCCTTAAAGGTGTGATAGGAACCCCACAAGGGGTCTGGGTGCACCTAGTGAGATCAAAGTTGCCCATAGTAGATTATGATCTACCAGGTCGAAGGCCCTGCTCAGATCTGCAAAGCATAGGGAGAGAGCTCCTGGTTTGGCCCTAGTATATTTCGCTATTCGGAGCTCAAGATTGATATACTGTTCTACCGTCCCCATGTGTTTCCGAAAGCCATATTGGGCCGGGGTTAGGATCGAATGTTCCTCTGCCCAGTCCTCTATCCTTGAGAGCATGACTCTACTCATTAATTTCATCGAGAAGTCTAAGAGTGAGATTGGGCTGTAGTTTTATATTGGAATAATAATAGATGACTCCCAGGAGGATGGAATACAATCAGTAGCTGCGGTATTCAATACCCTAACTAGAATGGGTCCCCAGAGGTCTGGGCAGATTTGCATACATCCACTGGAACTCCATCTTGTTCTGGGGCCCTCCCCTCGGTGCTAGCCTCTAAGGCTAGCATAACTTCTTCCAAAGAGATTTCGAGCTTACCTACACCCAAATCTGCTTCTAGCCCTGTCATGTCCTCATTGTTCTGTCTAAAGATGTTAGAGAACTAGGCCACCCAGCTATCACAGGGGACATTACAGCTGAACACCGGTATGTCTTCATTATTTAAAAAGGGTGCATTTACTGGGTTCCAAAACAGCTTGGTATTTTTTGTCTCTGCCGCAAGGGCAAGGTCAACCCATGCTTTATCTTGTAGTGGTTTTTTCCTTGCAACCAGAGCCTGTTTATATTAAAAACTCAGTGTTTTAATAATCATGGTCGCCCGTGTAACATTATTCAGGACATATTTAAGAGCTCGGTGAGCTTTGGTACAGACAGGGTTGAACCACCCCCTGTTAGTGACCCCTGCTCTTGTCGGGTGACGGGTTAAAAGCGATTTTATAGAGTTAGAAATTTCCTTAAATTCTTCTACTAATAGATTTGGTAAAAAGCTCTCATGGAGACAATATTCAATTCTTTTATCATTCACTTCAACAATTTTCTTTTGCGTAGCGATTGGGTCAGTTCCTTCCCTCTTGATTCTTACTCCATTTGGCCGGCTAGCAATGGTATTGTTAACAGTATTACATGAGTCAAGCCACTTGCCCCAAAAAGCCAACGCTAATGAGATCAGGTTATGATCACTTAGGCTTGCGGTGCTAATGAGTGGTATGCCACATGCAGCATCAGATGCCGCAGATATCACTATGTGATCAATAGTAGTATTTGAATTCCTCCCTGTAAAGGTTGGCAATTGTTCTCCATTAATACCACTACCACATCTTAAGAGTTATAATTCATATTTAACAATAATATGATTCAGGGCTTTGCCATACTCATTGAGACAGAAGTGTTCACTCTGGGTCCCCTCTTGATCAAAACAACCACATACCAGGGTATCGGAAAGTGCGCCAGCCTGTAAGTTAAAATCTCCTGCTCATAGTAGAATACAATTAGAATCTATGCTATTTAAAAAGGACTCTAGGCAGTGATCAAGCGCTGATACTCCGTGTACAGTCAAAATTATTATCGTAACAATTTACTAAGGCCACATCACTCTTGCCCTCTTTCTTCAGCCATAGTATATGAAAGAGTGGATCCAGATAGGAGGTTCTTTTACCAGTTATTGAGCTTTTATTGGAGATAAGGGTCAGGAGCCCCCTTTTTGCTCGCCCAGCCTGCGCTGGTAATACTTTGGAAAAATATGAAGAGTACCCTTCCACATGTATCGGTTTAGTACACCAGGTTTCCTGAATACAGAGAATGTCATATCCCGAAATAAAATGTATCCAGTCTGGATTCCCTGTTTTGTTGGTAAGCACATTCACATTCCATGTAGCAAACCCAAATTTTCTTCCCACGCTACCTTCAGAGGGATTCAGATTTGTTACCTCCCCTTCCACTAAACTAGGTGTGGGGCAGGTTGCCTGATCAATGGTAGTATTGGCTGGCATGGGTACCTCCCTCCTATACTCAGTATCTAACTCTCTGTCATTTTGACGGCCATTATTATACATATTATGCTTAGAAACCTCCACGCTACTACATAACACGTGTTCAGCCTTGCTGTAAACTTTCTGACTAAGTCAGTCATTGTCTTCTAGGGTACTCAGAACGTGGTATCCGTTTGATAGAAAAGTATTGTGAGGATGGGGATATCTTGTGTGGTGGAGCCTTAATGGCTGTACATTTTGAAAGCTTACATGGGGAGGGTTAGTATTCTGTAGATGGCGATAAAAAACCCTAAAGGGAGAACAACCACATTACGGCCATCCTGTGGTCATAGAGCGGCCTTTTCATGGATTCCTCCTACTATACCGGGGGTTTTAAAATTAACGATAACATAGTCCCCCTCAAAGACTTTTGCCTGTAGACTAACCCAGCTCACTGTGCGTGTAAATAAAATGTTGTTGGCTTTGGCTGACGGAAATAAATATTTGGAATTGAGCCAATGGACCACTTTATTTTTTAAACCTTCTGCAGACTCTCTATCACCACGTTTCAGGGGGGGGACATTAGCCAGGACTGCCACATATGGGCAACGTGCTGGGGGGGGAGATCAATGGATACTTGTTCTTGGGAATACACTTGACCATTTGATAGATGCTTATCTGTATTGGCAACAACATTTGTATTTGCGCTTGGTGTCGTTATGGGGGTCATACTGGGCGGCCTAATGGGTTGATTAATTCTCATATTCAACAGGCTTATACCAGATAAGTCCTTTATCCCCCCAGTCTCCCCTGTCCCAATGGACAGTGTAGCATTAGGTTGTGTCTTCTTCCCCTCTACAGGCTGGGTGCTAGAAACATAAGAAATAAAAGATTCCATTTCTCCCTCCATTTTTGTCAGTTTATTTTTGAGAAGCAATAATAACTCACTAACAGTGCTCGTCAATTTGTCCCAAAATAATGTCCAAAAGGGGCTATTCAATTCAAACATTGTTCAAAAGACATCTGGGAATCCGGAGAACCCTATATTGTTTCACTTGTTAGTTTAGATATGTTCCCCCTGGTCTTTCTTTTCCGTTTTGCTGCCAGTAGAAGAGATTCAGATATTGGAGATTTTGATTGATTGTTTTTCCAATGGGACAGGTGCTGACCCCCCAACATATCCAATGATTGGCTGTCCCTTTGGTCATTACTCGTGCGCGCCAAACCTTGGAAACTGGATACCCCATTTTTGCATTTTTCAAAGTGCCATGTGACACACATACATGCCCTTAGGGCATGTATATGTGCCACATGTGCACCCATGCATTTTTCAGGGGTGCAACAGGGTGTCCTTTGGACACATATAACAATCAACGTAAGAGTGTCAGCAAATAAGGGAACGAAAGCGAAAGCCAAAGATTCAGGCGATCTTAAGATAGCTGGCACCAAAGTAGATAACCAATTAGTAAGGAGATAGAGTGCACGTGCTCAGTGTGAACTAAAAGGACCCTCAGGCCCCAACTAGAAGTTGGTAGCCAGTTGTCTTCATTGGGTCCCAGATAGTTGAAAAGCAAATCAGAGATAGTGATAGAGGGTGACTTTAAAAAGAGTGTGGGCTACTCATCAAACAATTCATTTTAATGAGAGGGTAGGTCTAACTCTATTAAAACCAGTGAAAAAATGTGGACTAATAATTGGTTGTGTTAATTTGAACCAATAAGTCCTAATGGTAGTGACAAAACAAAGAAAAAATGGTCAACATGTTTCTGCTAAAGAGCTCAAGGTCAGCTCAGCATTCATCAGGACCAGAACAGTCATTCTCACCTCCCAGTGGACACACATTAGAGTATCCTGACCTATGGTGTGGAGAAAGAAACTAATACAACCTGATCCTGTAAAAGTTCATATGGAGAAATCACTCCGAAAGCCTTGCCTCATTAAGGGAGACCAAAAAAATTCGTAATTATCAATGTAAACGCTCCATTGGCTGGCGGCAGGGGGAATATCTTCACGCCCAGATAATTTGCTTCTAGGCGGCTCTCTGCCGATCGACCTACTGCAACCACATCCACCGCCCGAAACATATTCCTTCTCTGTTAGTATGAGGCCCCCGTAGTTTAGGCCCTCCCATGCAGCAGATACAAAGTTCCAGTTTGATTCTAGGTAGCAAAGCGGCCTGCGCAGAACACATTTCACATTCAAAATAACATTTTTACCCAAATGTCTACACATAATCATTGAAAATACCTTTCACCTCAGCTCTTTTTAATTTCACTTACTGCGCTGCAAAGTAACCCTGGCTAAACAGTGGTAGGGGGAAGTTTGTTAATGCTTGCTGAACTTTACAACAGAGTATGCATCACTTAATTAAATGTTTTTTTTAAACTGTAGGTTGCTCAGTGAGTTAGACGCTCAGCCCATTAGTAATCTGTTAGTTCAGAGAACTGAACCTGTAGGGTAGGGTTACAGTGAAATGACAACGAAAGTTATCTAAGAGCCAAGGATCTGCCAGCCACAGGATACTTCCTGGGCATGGACAATGGTAGATACATTTCAGAAAATTACGAAACTTGAGTGACTGCCATGGCCTCACATTCTACCCCAGATGTTAATTAAAGTTATATAGTGAACTAGCAGAAGATGGCTGCAGAGTTTCCCTCCTTTTATTAACATCAGCTGCTTATAAACTTTTAATTAAAACCAAAAATCACAAATGAAAAATGACAGACCTGCCTGTGAACATGCACACATATTCTTATTCATGAAACCAGTACAGCGGCAGTGTAGGAAATATTCAAATATACGAGCCAACCAAGGTAAAGCAAGAGGTGGGGGCGTGGCCACGGCAGCAACCGTAATGGCCGCTCCGCTGTGAGGCTCCTCCGAGCGGGCTCCCGAGACGGACGAGCGAGGATGTAATCTGCATCCCTACTGACACCAAACGTCCTGCCTGCAGGTGACCCGGGGCTGCCAGCGAAGACGTTTTTGAGCCGCGGGAGCGGCTGATCGCAACGATTGCGGCGGAGGGGATCTGAGGCCTCCGGACCTCGGCGCCATCTTCCTTCTGCGCTGGTGCGCCGGGTGAGTGCGGCTCAGCCGATTGCGGCCGCAGCTCCGCTCCTCTCTGTTCCTACCCCCGCCATCCTCGCGTGTGCGCCCCCCCTGCCGCTCGGTCCCGTTTTTTCCCTGGTTTCCTGGCTCTCGGGTGCGGCTGAGGCCTTCGGCCCGGTGGTGTGTGGGAGCCGGGGACTAGATTGCGGGCTCACGCGGACTTGGGGGAGTGGCTGCGGGCGTTGGAGGGGGCCGGGGGGGGCCGCGTGACTGCTGGGCGGCCTGGGAGCGTTCCCAGGTGCTGTACAGCGGCCCCGCCGTGCCATCAAACAACGCGCTTTCCACACTTCTGCACTGCTGCCACGAGCCCTTTACTTGCTCAGCCACGATTGAGGTGGCTCCTTCCTGACTACTGTGGCAATCCATTGCACTGCCTATCCCTGGCTGGGTCACCCCTGCTCTTGCTTCTTGGACTGGGGCCTGACCACTTAACTGTTACACCACCCACGCTATACGGGCTCTGGTGATCTGCGACTTTGGCCTGCTTTACCATTGACCCCTGCTCTCCGCCACTGTCGCTGCGGCTGCGGCCCCGCCATACGTCCTCCACGATTGGGAAAAGGGATCCTGCCCAGAGGACACTCAACTTCGACAAGACGCCTCTCCCTGCGGCCGACCCCCCTCCGGGGGCTGCCTCGGGAGCTCAGGTGGCGCATGACAATGGCGATGCGACATCCATAATGGCCGCCATGATGGGGGAGATGTGGGCTGGCTTCAAGGCCCTGGATACCAGATTCGACAGTCTGGAGCAAAAACTGTCTGCCATCAGCTCCACTGTGCAAGCCCACGACCGGCGCCTAGACATGGCTGAGTCTAGAATATCTGATCTGGAGGACGGGTCTTCCAAGGCTCTAAAACGGCTGGAAAGGGTCGAAAAGATTCTTAAAGATGTCGCCATCAAGAACGAGGATTTGGAAGCGCGCAGCCGGCGGAATAACATCAGAATCCTTGGTGTGGCGGAGACTACAGCCACTGGCCGGTTCGACACTTTTGTGGAAAACCTCCTTATTGAACTGTTTGGCAAGGACTCTTTTACGGCTGGCTTTGTTGTGGAACGAGCTCACAGGTCATTGGGGCCTAAACCACGCACCAGGCAACTTCCCCGACCCATCATTGCCAGAATAATGAACTTTCGTGACCGTGATGCCGCGCTCCGGGAGGCGTGAGAGATGGGGGAGGTGCGGTGGCAGGGGAGTAAGTTGTCCTTCTTCCCGGACTATACAATCATAGTGCAAGAGGCTCGGAGGAAATACACCAGCGTCAAGGCGGCACTTCGTAATCTCGGCCTGAAGTACAGCATGCTCTACCAGGCCCGTCTAAAGGTGGACGTTCATGGCCGGTTCCGCATCTTTGACTCTCCAGCTGAGGCCCAGGACTTCTGCCACACGTACAAAAAAGGACCGGGCTCGGCCTCTGGCTCCAGACCTACCTCTCCTCTGCAGCCTGATACACAAGCCAGCGCTGACTTGTTCACTGACGCTGGTCTGGGCTGATTGTCCATAACACCCCGGTCATGATTCACTTTCTACTTGCAGGGATGGCTTAAAATACTTGGGTTCCTATCAGTTAATAGCATTCTCCTCGCTCTGTTGGGTTGCCCGCTCGGGGGCTAGCATTGCTTCCCCCCATGGCGCGGGCCGATATGCTCTGCTCCTTTCTTTGGGGTTTGTTGGATTTCGTTATGCAGCTACTTTTGTGTGCTTTGACTACTTGGCTTTTATCATTCTGCATTGCTGTTTCGAAACTAGTGGGGTTCTGCCTCTCATGGGGTTCTGGGAGGCTGGGAGGTGGGTGGGGGTGGGGATGTTTGTATTTTCCATGGTTTTTCTTTTTTTTGGTATATGATTGCGAGACACATGGTACTGGTTTGTTCAATAACCACTTCTTGCCCACGATCCTTGATTTGACTCTATGGCCCGGATAGGTTTGCAGACTGGTCCTTCTAGTCTAACATTGATGACATGGAATGTCCGTGGCTTGAACTCCACCCGCAAGCGGAAACAAGTTGCACAATATGCAGAGAGACATAATGTTGATGTACTTATTTTACAGGAGACGCACATGGTTCAAAACGATACAACTTCCTTTGCACGGGGTTGGGGCACCCACAGAGTGTTTTCATGCTTCAGTAGATATGCGCGAGGAGTGGCGATTTTAATACACAGGCGGATACCCTTTGTCTTGACGGGTAGCAAAATTGATGGGGAGGGTAGATATGTGATACTCCATGGGCTGCTGTTTGGTTATAAAATTGCCATTGTGGGCGTGTATGGTCCTAATGTTGATTCCCTGGCCTGCTTCGAGGAGCTATACTTGTCACTATTACACGCAGACATTGACTTACTGGCGATGGGGGGCGATTTCAATTTACTGATGAACGCCGGTAGGGACAGCACATCCCCCTCCCCTGACCGCAAGCCGCTTTCCCGCGCTGCGATGGCAGCCATATGCTCACACTTTTCGCTTCAAGACATAGAAGCCACACGACACACTGCTTCCCCTGCCTTCACTCACCACTCCGGCTACCACAACACGAGTACCAGAATTGACTACTGGCTCCTTTCTCCAGGCCTGGCGGGTTGGGTCACTGATCTGCACACCCTTCCGCGCACCCTTTCTGATCACTCTCTGGTGGTTCTGGCCCTTGCGGTTCCCAGATTGGGTGGGTATGAGCGGCAGTGGCGATTTCCTGGGCGGGCACTTGCGGACCCGGTCTTCACTGAGGAGATCCGCTCAGCAATCGATGACTATTTCGAACTTAACACCGGCTCGGTGGCCACATGGGCCACGTTGTGGGAGGGATTCAAGGCTACCATAAGGGGGTGTGCATCACCAAGCATGTTGGAGCGCTGCGCGAAATACAAACTACCCTGTCCCGCATAGAGACCGACCTGTTAGCTGTTGAATCCAAGATCCTTGCGGACCCCTCCCCGGCCAATGAAACACGACGCATTGAGCTCCTTCTGGAGTTCAGGGATGCGGCGGACAAGGAACTGAGGTATCTGGGCAAGTACCATTCGGCGCGCCGGTATGGCGAGGGAGATAGACCGGGCAGGCTGCTGGCCCAATTGCTGCGCCCACCTCGACAGGCTGCGTACATTACACAAATAGCTGATGCCGACGGCGTGCCTCATTTCTCCACCCCCGACATTTGCAAAACCTTCCTGACTTACTTACTACTTTACTATAAATCTGCCCTTACTGACGAGCGTCGTGACCCGGGTCCGTACATTAACGAAATAGCTATGGTCTTCTTGGAGAAATATATGCTAGATTTCTTGGCACATCCCATCACACCCGAGTTGATCGCCGAGGCAATAGACTCCCTAAAAGGGTCCTCGGCGCCGGCCCTGGACGGCTTCACGGCCGAATTCTATCAAGAATATAAGGAGGAACTGGTGACCATACTTGTCGAGGTATATGCCGAGGCCCTGGAGTCCGGTATTCTCCCTCCTACGCTCCGGGAAGCAGTTATAGTATTGTTGCCCAAGCCAGGACGCGACCCTACGGTCTGCAGTTCTTACCGCCCGTTGTCACTTCTGAACCTGGACTATAAAATCCTGGCCAAAGTACTCGCAATGCAGCTTGCGCTGCTGGTGAACTCCATTATTTCGCCGGTGCAATCTGGCTTTGTCCCTCAAAGGTCGACATCCCTGAACCTCCGCATGGTTTTTTCGGTCCTGCACAGAATTGATCCCGCCATCCCGGCTGCTGCGGTCTTCTTGGACACCGAAAAAGCTTTTGACACTCTGGAGTGGTCTTTTTTTTTGGATGTGATGCGCAGGATGGGCATGCCCACGATGTTTGTGGCGACGGTTGAGTTGCTATACACTGCACCCACGGCTCGCATTCGCCTTAACGGCACCATCACCGAAAGGTTCCCTCTCTCCAGAGGTACGCGGCAAGGGTGCCCCCTATCTCCCTTACTTTTTATTTTGGCAATGGATCCTCTGGTCCGACACTTCCAGGAGAAACATCTCCACAGGGGGCTCCAGTTCCGAACCGGGCCTCTTTTGGTATCACTCTACGCGGACGACATGGTTTTGTACGTCCGCACTCCTGAGACCAATCTGCAGCCCCTGCTATCTGAAATTACGCGCTTTGGCGAGTACTCAGGCTTTAGGGTTAATTGGCACAAATCACAATTGTTTCCTCTCACCATCGCCTCCCGTTGGAGTGGTGCGAGGACTCTGTTAAATACCTTGGGATTCATTTCCATCTAGATACCGTGTCCATTATTCGCCTGAATTATGGACGCGCCCTTGACTTTTTGGAGGACAACACTGAACAATGGCTCCGCCTCCCTTTGTCAATGGCCGGACGCATTGCTATAGTTAAGATGGTGGTTCTGCCCCGGTTTTTACATCTCTTCAACAACATCCCAATCCCTCTCACAAAAGTTTTTTTCACCCAACTACGCACTGCCCTGCTGAGATTGGTGTGGGGGGGGGAAGCGCCCTCGCCTAGCCTGGCACACGCTGACACTACCTTACGAGAAGGGCGGATTTGGGGTCCCAGACTTCCACCTTTACTATCTGGTCGCCCAATGCTCGTATGCCCACCCCTGGTACCATCCTGATGCCAGGATCCAACATTTGAAACCCGAAGCAGACGCGGCGCTCCCGGTGTCTCTGGACGCCGTTTTCCCTAGACCCACATGACATACTCCCCCTCACCACGACGGCTTGGGCTTGGGACAAACTTAAACGCTTACTGCGTGTTGACACTCTGTACTCTCCTGCCCTCCCGCTGCCCAACCCGCACTGGCTCCCTATAACAGGCGAAACGGTGATTGGCCGAACACTCTCAAAATTCCAATTGAACACGATCGGTGATTTATTCCCCGATGGCCACGCTATCTCTATAACCGAAGACCCCCGCTTCGCCGAGCGCACTTTTATGGATACTTTTGTGTTCGCAAGACTAAGGGCGCTGATGCGGGCTACATTTCCCACCTTCCCATTACCACCAGACGCCACTCCAGCACTTACATCCATCATTCAGAACTCTTCGGGGGCCCAGGTTGTGTCCAAACTCTACAAGCTGTGCTTGTCCTCACTCCCATCGTCCGATGAGGCGGTTCGCGCCGCATGGGAACTGGATCTAGGCGCTCAGATCTCTGACGACCAATGGGA
This sequence comes from Lissotriton vulgaris, assembly GCF_964263255.1. Taxonomy (NCBI): domain Eukaryota; kingdom Metazoa; phylum Chordata; class Amphibia; order Caudata; family Salamandridae; genus Lissotriton; species Lissotriton vulgaris. The sequence goes on along the minus strand of NC_141698.1, from coordinate 1,067,648,796 downwards.
GGCGTGTTGTGCCATGACCAGGGAGGTTTCAATGAATAGCAGGCACAAACATACACTTTAAATTCCTTCGAAGGCTGTACCACACGCCAGCGTTGGCCCACAGAATTGACCCAGCACGTCCCCACACCTGCCACAAATGTAATGCCCCTCAGGCCGACTTTGCACATCTTTCCTGGACTTGCCCGAAGCTACACACCTACTGGGTAGAGGTGCACGACACTCTTGGTGCGATATTGGGCCTGTCGCTGTCTGTCCTACCGGAGATTGCCCTGATGGGTTATGTGTCCAATTTTCCCCGCAAAATTCGCAAGTTTGCATCGATTTGCTTCCTGCTGGCCAAGAGAGAGGTCGCACTGCACTGGTGCGCGAGACGAGCTCCCTCGGTCACTGCATGGCTAAGGAGTGTGGCGTACTGCAATGTAAACAGTGTGGAATATTCTGACCAACTCCCGGCCTCCTCCCGCCCGACAGACATCTGGGGTCCGTACCGCCAATACATTGCAGGGAAGGCACTTGAGGCGCCCTCTCAGTCCTTACATCCCAATACACCGACTGGAGTGGGTTAGATCATGGGTCACCCATTCCTTACACCCATGCTGGTGATGCTTCTGATACAACGTGCTGCCGCCCCTTGGGTGTTGGTGCAGGGCCCAGGTGGGTCGGGGTCCTCATGCCAGCGATGGAGGTTTTTCACACACAGTGCGGTTCATCTCTTGGACCCTCACAAAAATTTTGCTTTGTGCGAACTCCTGCTCTTAGTTCGACTCATTGTAGGGTGGAATGGTTCATTGATTGATCTTACTGTGATGTGGTTGTTGTCAACGGTGCCACTTGATGTCGTACAAACTGATTTACTGTGCTGGTCTTGCAATCTGATTCTCATGATTTCTGTCCTTTTTTTCCCTTCTTTGCTTTTCGTGCTATTAGTTATGTTCACTTTGTACTTAAGTTGCCTTATCAGAAAAAGTTCCTATTGTAACATTCACAGTGTTCTTGGGTGCAATCCTACTGTACGCCCGCTGTACTCTTTGTTATGCTGATTGCGCTACTTGTTAACCATACGTACAGAACTTGTGTCAATGTTTTGTTACTACTGTGGATTGCCTCATCAGCCTTAATAAAGTGTTTTAAAAAAATATATATACGAGCCAAGCGCAAAGGGAGAAATATGTGCTTAAAGACAGTTATCTGCTGAATGACGATAAAACTGGCCCTTCCGTCCTGCCCTTAACATTGATGCCAAAAACGTGGATTGATTTACAAATAATGGGGCATATTCTCAAGGATCTATCTCCGAATTATCTGCACTTTATCGCAGCCAAAGTGGCGATAAATGTATCGCCCCATTAACAAGCTGGTGCTAACAGCCCATATCACCAGTTTACCTGCAATAGCAGCCTCAAAAAACATCACCACAGATGACCCCGGCAACTAACGCTAATGAGATGCAGAGTAGGCGTTCCCGTGCAAAAAGCCACAACACCACCACTTCGCAACATTCTCTTGGACCAACCAGATTGGCGATAAGAACCCCAAAAATGCCATAAGGCGCGTTAGCAGAAGGGAAATAACACCTGCTCTGATCTGGTGTAAAGTAGGCCGACAAGCAGCACCGGACAAGGGAGCACAGACCAGAGCCACACCTGAAGAACTACAGATGCCCTGTGTAGGAAGGTACATCCTGACTATGGTTGCCCCCAACTTTTTGCCCTGTGTTTTAGCTGGTTTTTGACATAGTCGACCTGGGATCCTGCCAATCAGGACCCCAGGCCTACTGCTCTCTCTTTAAAATGGATTCCATGTACCCTAGGTACATTTCCAATTGGTACTGGGCCACCTTATCAGACCCTGTAACTCAGGGCATAGGTGTACCCAGGGCTGCCAGGGGCTGCAGCATGTATTATGCCACCCCTGGCTGGCCTCCTAAATTTGACACAACTGGCTGCATGACAGCTGGGGCAAAGTCGTGTAATCACCCTTTGCTGTAGGTGTAGTATACCTATACCTAACCCTAAAATGGACACACAGATTCCTATCAGTCACTCCTATGGCAGGCCTTGACAATCCTGAAGGCAGAGTGCTTGGAATCGTGTGAGATGGTGCTCTGGCATGAGCTGAGCCTGTCTGCAGCTTGCGGAACCAAGTCCTAATAGCTGTTCCATGATATCGCATACCATATACTCTTAAGTGCATTATAATCCTCGCGGTTAAATGACTTGACTTGAAAAACCTTTATTTCGGTAAGAATTTTACCATAAAAGACAATCACGTTACACATATGTTAAAATGATTTGTACAAAGAAATGTAAAACGCATAAAAACGCATAAAAACATTACTGGAAAGAAACCTGCATGTAATAAGACAGATCCGTATTCAGCCTACAATTTAGAGATATTTCCTTCTGGTGAACCAAAGGGCGCCCAGGTATTTGGCCATTGCAAATACAATTTGGTCTGACAAATCAGTTTTTAGAACTCTATAAGCCTGCATACACTTGTAGAATCCGAGGTTCCTGCATAGGGGGAGAATCCAGTGCCTGCGAATCCCCTGGTAAGCAGGACAAAAGAAGAGAATGTGGAGCTCGCTTTCATCGGTGGTTCTACAAGCAGGACATGTACTGCTGGGATCGTGGTTCCATTTGGCTGTAAAAGATTTAATTGGAAGAGAGCCATGCCTCCACTGAAGGTATAATTTTCTCAGTACATTGGGATAAATTTTATCTAGAGTCAGTTCCATATTGTAGTTCGCCTTATGGGAGAAAAAGGACTCTGTCAAGGACCCAGGATCTAGATGGTTAAGAGTCTGTGAGAGTTTAAATTCTCGATAAGACCTGGCTAGATCTTTTTTAGAGAGGGTTTGACACTCATTCTGGGGGTCGGACCACATACCTGAGAAACCTGCAGCCACCAGTTCAAGCTTAATGTGGGAGAGCCCTTTGATTTTTCCGGCACCTGGTGTGGCTAGAATCTCTCGTAGACCTTCTCTATAGCTGTCCAGTTCAGGGGTTGACCATAGTCTACGCCAGAAGGCCAGTGGGCGTAGAGCTAGCTCCTCATTAAGCGGTCGTAAGCCAAGGTCCATCCTCAGCGGAACGAGGGGGGTGCTCGGTGGTAACCCTACAAGGTTACGAATGAATCTGTTTTCCACCATCAGCAATTTAGATGTGTTTACGTGGCCCCAGAGTTCAGATCCATAGAGGGCGGCCCCCTTGGCCTGGGATTTGTAGATCTGTAGTGGGGGGCCAATCGGCCTAACCGAGGATTTATTATTTGCCACGAGCTTCATTACACCTCCCGAGTGCTGGGTCAGTTTCAGTGCCGCTTTTTCCAGGTGGGAGCTCCAGGTAAATTTGTCGTTCACAATGATTCCTAGGTATTCAAAAGTGTTTACCCTTTCTAGTTTAGTATGTAAAATGCTGGGACAGAAGTGGAATTTCTGTGGAGGGTTGAAGACCATGAATTTAGTCTTTGTAGCGTTAATTTCTAACCCATGGGTTCCACAGAAGTCCACAAAACCATCAAGGGTACACTGAATACCTTTTGCCGACTTGGATAAAAGCAGTGTGTCGTCAGCGAACATGATGGCTGATACCCTCTCGGAGGCCAATTTCGGTGCATCAGAGTTGGTTACACCTGCTAAATGGGCAATTACCCCATTGACGTAGAGGCAAAACAGGGTTGGTGCGAGGACACAACCCTGCCTCACCCCCCTGCCAACGGGGAACTTCGCAGACAATTCTCCCATCCTACCACATCTAACCTGGGCATAGTTTCTAGTGTGGAGGCGTATTATCATTTTCAAGAGACCATCAGGGACCCCCAAATTATCAAGGACCTCCCACAACTTGTTCCTTGGTACCAAGTCGAACGCTGCCCTTAGGTCCACAAATACCGTGTAGAGGCTGCCACCCTCCAGTAGTACTGTTTTCCAGTGTATCATGGACAGACGAAAGACCTGGTCCACTGTGGAGACCTTTTCCCTAAAACCTGCCTGAAAGGGACTCAAGATGTTATAGTCCCTGATCCACTCATGTAGACGGTTTAGCAAAAGTTTGGAAAAGAGTTTCTGGGAAACATCAATTAGGCTTATGGGCCTGTAGTTTGCAGGAAGAAGGGGCGAACCCTTTTTAAAAATTGGCACAATTTCAGCCCCTGGCCAGGTGGAAGGAATTGGCAGGCCCTTCAGGATAGCATTAAATAGTACCCCTAGATAGGGGGCCCAAACACTGGGTTCATGTTTGTAAAGATCTCCTGGTAGCCTGTCTAGGCCCGGCGCCTTACCAGCAGGCAGGGAGGAGATTGCCAGGGTGATTTCTTCTAAAGTGAAGCCCTCAATCCCAGTTGTCCTGTTTGTAAAGTAGGAGGACTCTCCACCATGTTTGCTGCTTCCATTGTCGCTGTTATGTGGGAGATATAGGTTTTTGAAATGTTCCTCCCAGACAGAAGGTGCAATACAAGCCTCGACAGCTGCAAGTGGTTCAGGCGAGCCATGCCTAACGATTTGCCAGAATGTCCGCGAGTCTTGGCACGCGAGGGCGGCTGTTATCGTTAACCAGTTCTCCTCATCCCATTCTATTTTTGCGGTGTGGAGGGCAGATTTATAGGAAAGACGTTTCTCCCTGATTTCGGTTGGGGATTCTCGGGCTTTCAGTGATTCGAGAAGAAGAGTTTTTGCTTGCCTGCAGGAGGAGTTGAACCAAGTCGCTCTTCTCTTTTTGGGCTTGCGAAGCCTGGCCACTGGGTTCAATATATCTGCAAGGTTGGTACATAGCTCCGAGTGGATGTTCCCGAGTGCAGCCAGGTGAACCTGAGGGTTCAGGCTACCCATGATGTTAGTCTCTAATTCGCTCCCCAGTAAGTTCACACAGCACTCTACTTTTTCCAGGGCAGGTGCGATTAGAGCATAGAGTCTTTCAACATTGGATTGGTTTTCCAACAATTTGGTCCATTTAATTTTGCGTCTGTTGCTGGTTAGCACTAGGTCGGACTGGGGTGGTGCATTGGGATCTACCTTTTCTAGTTGACGATAAGGGGTCTCGAACTTTAGTGTGAGCAGATTGTGGTCGCTATCATGTCTGGGGATGATTCTGAAGTCTTTCACCCTCTTCCAGTCTCTGGTGGGTACCATTATGTAGTCAATCCTTGATTCGTGTCCCAGCCTGTTGAAGGTGTTTTTGGGCGGAATATCACCCTCCATCCGGCCGTTACATGCCCTAAGAGAGTGACTGAGTGTGAGGGACATTATCTGAATAGCAAGGGGGGAGCATGTCTTTGTGACTACATCTGCCAAGGAGGGAATATCCCATAGTTCATCCTCCTCGGCAGATATACCTTCCACGTAGGCGGGGAGTGGTTCGAATTGATTATTGAAGTCGCCACCTATTATTAAAGGGGAGGAAAAGTTGTGTGTATCGAGAAAAAATGCTAGGTCTTCCACTCTGCCTGATATTGCAGCAACCCCAACTGGCCTCGAATAAAAGTTTATCACTACAAGTTTCCCTCCGCATGGCCATTCTAGGGAGACACATTGGAAGTCACAAGAGTTGGTTTCCGTGGGTGTGGCCCTGCATGCCAGGTGGGACCCCACCCAGGTTGAAAGGCCTCCTGAGGGACGGCCTTTGCCCCCCCATTTTGCTTCAATACTAAAGGTCGCAAATCCCTGAGGGCTGGGTTGTTCTCTAGCCCAGGTTTCTTGTAAGAGGCAGATGTCATAGCTCTCTACTAAGTCTCTCCAGTCAGGGGTGTCTAGTTTGTTTGCTAACCCAGCCACGTTCCAGGATAGAATAGAGAGTGTGCCGTGAGCCTCTGTTGTACTTCTGATGTTTGGTGTTCCCCGGTGCCCTAAAGCTACAAATTTCCCACACTGATTAGGTTGGGCGGTATGCAGTAGAGCACTGTTTGGTGTGTGGCTCTGTGGAATGGGGAGTTTGATGTTCAACCCCTGGTTGGAGTCAGCAGTATCACCCATAGCAGAGCATTTGGTATGTCTATCTGCCCCTAGACTAAGATCACTTGACACTGTGTGTGCTGGTGTTGATGGGAGAGAAGAGCCAATCGTGGATGTGTCTAAAGTACTGGTTATCGGTGCATTGTCTGGAGAGTGAGTGTAATTACTGGTTTGAATGGGTGAGGGGGGTGTAGTGTTTGCTGGATGTGGAAGTCAGTCCACCTCCTCAAGACATCCATATCTATTGGAGGTCGGGATCCCATTCCATCCTCCAGGGGTATCTGCCCACCAGTTACTTTGTGCTCCCCACGTGTGTTTCCTCGCCTGCATCCTGCTCCAGTTCCCCCCCTGAGCTATAGGGGGACTTGGTGGGTAGAAAAAGGTGAGTGGTCTTGCTATTATTGTTGTAGCTGAGCTATGGTTGGTCCATGAGTAAATGGCGTGAGCAGTGTTAGAGTCTTCAAAGGTGAGTATCACACAGTCTCCGGGGGTGGTCTTTTGTGTGGTCCCTACCCAAGGTACCCTCCGTACCATAAGGATTTTGCTCCTTAGATGGTTGGGGATTGGTTTGTTGGTTTCCAACCAGTGAATCACCTTGTTCTTGAGAGAGGCAAAGTTTTCATGCTGATTATATACCAGTTCAGTTACCCCAGTTAGCACCACAACATAGGGGCTGACCTCTGGGGGGAGATCTACAAATCCCCTTGATCGGATGAAACTGGTACTAGCTCTCTGCGATGTTGGAGGATTAGTGCTCTGGCCATTGTGTCTAACATTAGGTTGCTCGGTCGGGACAGATATACTTTGGGCAGGTGCGGCTAAGGGGGATGGTATTGCCCCACTAGGAGGATTATTGACATTAGCCTTAGTTCGGGGTTTGGGTGTTGGTTTGACCTTAGGTATAGTATTGGAAGTGTTAAGGGAAGAGCATGCGGCAGTTGGAAGTGTGTTAGTTGATCCTAGTCTCTTAGCTTTAAGGGGAGGCCGCGAGATTACTGCTGCTTCGGTGGTAGAGTCCAAGTGTACGGCTGGGGGCAGGGTTCCAGTTGTGCATGTGGAATTAGAATTCTGCATAGTGACGGTTGCCAAGTTTATTATACTTTTTTCAATTTCTAGTAGCTGCGTCTCTATGTGTGTGAATCTCTTTTCTATTGGGGTGAGTAGTTTTTTTAATGTTTCCCAAACAATAGTGAGAAATTCGACATCCTTCCCTTTGATAGAGCATAGGGGGATTCCTGCAGTATCGCTTTCTATGGTGAGATCGTTGTTTTCCTGTATAACTGCTGTATGAAGGGAGGTGTCTTCTGTGCATGTTACTAGAGTTGCGGATTGCAGTGTTGACGATTTATCAAGGGGAGGTGCCTTGGTTGGTAGCTGTGCCTTCGCTACTTTAGCCTTTTTTCTAGAGTATGCCGAGGTAGGGTTGCGTTTCCTTTTATTGTGTGTGTGCTTTTGTGCTTTGAATAAGCTACCATCTTTTTCTTGTGAGGCAGGGGAGGGTTCAACTATCGAGGGAACACCCTCGTCACAGCCTTCCTTTTGATCTACATTCTCGCCCAGTTGGGTATATGGGGGGGAGATGGATTTGTCTGAGTGGTTCACCTGTGATAAGGGTGATCTTGCTGCTTTTGTATCGTGAATGTCAGCATTGGTAACAATCAGGGTGGGTGTAGGACCTAGCGGACGTTCTGGACTTTTCGCCCAGGCAATAGGGCCAAGGGAAGATTTTTTAGCGGCAGTCAACTCGACTGACAGTCTTCTGGCAGCTTCGAGTTCTAATGACACCCTGTGTTGCATCTTGGATATTTCATTATCGATTGCAGTGTGGGTCCTGGTGATGAAATCGTCCAGTGTGCCATTTTTTAATTTTGATTTGGCTGCTCTGTCTCTGAACTCTCGGGTAGCCATGCTGGGTTGTGGTTTAGAGGTCGACTTAAACATCGAAATGGGGTGGCCCAGCCCAGTCTCTAACAGCCTCTAACGGCCTAAAACGGCCCTGTCTTTGCCCAGTCTTAGCCCTGGCTGCGTCCCGCGCTGCGGGAGTGAAATGGCTTTTTGTAGGCGGCTCTTTGGGCGGGGGGCGGGCCAGCAGGGAGAGCGGACCGGAAGCTCTTCCTTGGTCTCGCAGGGACTTCTGGGAAATGAAGTCCCTGCACGCTCGCAGCCCCGCTGGTGCCTCGCGCCCCTTACCGCCTTGCCGCCACGGACCTTCAAAGTGCTCCCACGAAGCTGCACGGACCGGGGCTCACCGGCGAAGCGGCACCCGCGGAGCGGGTGCGGCGAGGAGTTGACTGGGCGCTGGGAGCCTCGTGTGCTGAGAGAGAGCGCTGGTACAGTAGATTGCCTCCTTCACAGACCCTCCTTCCAACAGTAAGTGTCCCACGAAATGGAAAGTGCAGGTACGCTTTTTTAAAATCCTTTGGTGGGCGGGGGGCGGGCCAGCAGGGAGAGCGGACCGGAAGCTCTTCCTTGGTCTCGCAGGGACTTCTGGGAAATGAAGTCCCTGCACGCTCGCAGCCCCGCTGGTGCCTCGCGCCCCTTACCGCCTTGCCGCCACGGACCTTCAAAGTGCTCCCACGAAGCTGCACGGACCGGGGCTCACCGGCGAAGCGGCACCCGCGGAGCGGGTGCGGCGAGGAGTTGACTGGGCGCTGGGAGCCTCGTGTGCTGAGAGAGAGCGCTGGTACAGTAGATTGCCTCCTTCACAGACCCTCCTTCCAACAGTAAGTGTCCCACGAAATGGAAAGTGCAGGTACGCTTTTTTAAAATCCTTTGGTGGGCGGGGGGCGGGCCAGCAGGGAGAGCGGACCGGAAGCTCTTCCTTGGTCTCGCAGGGACTTCTGGGAAATGAAGTCCCTGCACGCTCGCAGCCCCGCTGGTGCCTCGCGCCCCTTACCGCCTTGCCGCCACGGACCTTCAAAGTGCTCCCACGAAGCTGCACGGACCGGGGCTCACCGGCGAAGCGGCACCCGCGGAGCGGGTGCGGCGAGGAGTTAACTGGGCGCTGGGAGCCTCGTGTGCTGAGAGAGAGCACTGGTACAGTAGATTGCCTCCTTCACAGACCCTCCTTCCAACAGTAAGTGTCCCACGAAATGGAAAGTGCAGGTACGCTTTTTTTAAAATCCTTTGGTGGGCGGGGGGCGGGCCAGCAGGGAGAGCGGACCGGAAGCTCTTCCTTGGTCTCGCAGGGACTTCTGGGAAATGAAGTCCCTGCACGCTCGCAGCCCCGCTGGTGCCTCGCGCCCCTTACCGCCTTGCCGCCACGGACCTTCAAAGTGCTCCCACGAAGCTGCACGGACCGGGGCTCACCGGCGAAGCGGCACCCGCGGAGCGGGTGCGGCGAGGAGTTGACTGGGCGCTGGGAGCCTCGTGTGCTGAGAGAGAGCGCTGGTACAGTAGATTGCCTCCTTCACAGACCCTCCTTCCAACAGTAAGTGTCCCACGAAATGGAAAGTGCAGGTACGCTTTTTTAAAATCCTTTGGTGGGCGGGGGGCGGGCCAGCAGGGAGAGCGGACCGGAAGCTCTTCCTTGGTCTCGCAGGGACTTCTGGGAAATGAAGTCCCTGCACGCTCGCAGCCCCGCTGGTGCCTCGCGCCCCTTACCGCCTTGCCGCCACGGACCTTCAAAGTGCTCCCACGAAGCTGCACGGACCGGGGCTCACCGGCGAAGCGGCACCCGCGGAGCGGGTGCGGCGAGGAGTTGACTGGGCGCTGGGAGCCTCGTGTGCTGAGAGAGAGCGCTGGTACAGTAGATTGCCTCCTTCACAGACCCTCCTTCCAACAGTAAGTGTCCCACGAAATGGAAAGTGCAGGTACGCTTTTTTAAAATCCTTTGGTGGGCGGGGGGCGGGCCAGCAGGGAGAGCGGACCGGAAGCTCTTCCTTGGTCTCGCAGGGACTTCTGGGAAATGAAGTCCCTGCACGCTCGCAGCCCCGCTGGTGCCTCGCGCCCCTTACCGCCTTGCCGCCACGGACCTTCAAAGTGCTCCCACGAAGCTGCACGGACCGGGGCTCACCGGCGAAGCGGCACCCGCGGAGCGGGTGCGGCGAGGAGTTGACTGGGCGCTGGGAGCCTCGTGTGCTGAGAGAGAGCACTGGTACAGTAGATTGCCTCCTTCACAGACCCTCCTTCCAACAGTAAGTGCTAACTTTGGTATTGCTTTATCAAAACATGTCGAGTAAGGTGTCATACGAATTGGAATACTAACCCCTTGCCAATTCTGGCGACGGGGTTAGCATTCCACCCTTCGAGAGGGACACGACATGTATGTAACTGTGAACCCCGGTTAAAGTTAACTGAAGCCTCAGCTCCACAAAATGGATGCTGCCACCACAGACACGAGTCTGACCCCCTGCAGCTGGGAGTCCTTCCAGCGAGGGGAGCCTGGACAAAGGGTTTCCTGTCAGGGGCGGTGCTAGCACCGTCCCAGACATGGTTTTGTGTATCCTGGGTAGGCAGGGCTTTACAGGAAGGTGACTGCTGAGTGGCACCCCGGTGCTCACTACGCATAGGCCGGTCAGAACCAGTTCCAGGGGCACACCAGCCCCTGGCCTGGGGAAGTCCGGCATGGCAGAGGGGTGTAACCACCCCCCTCCTAGTCCCACCCATAGGCAGGACCTAGTCACCTGGTCAGCCCCCTTTTTTAGTATAAAGATGGGAGCGGGCCCCCTGTTCATTAGATCATCTTTGGAATCAAGACACGACTTTCTGCGAAAGGACTTCAAGATTTCTTCCTCAAGATTCTCCCTTGTGGCTAAGGAGTAGTCACCCTGCATCCGCAGGCACCATCCTAAAGAACACTGCGGTCTGCTGCAAGTCCTTCATCACGAATCCGACGACCCAGCTCGACGAGACCCGGCTTCCCTGGCACCTCCGACCTCTACTCACCTCTACAGCCAAGCTGAGAACCGTGAGTGCGACGAGACCTCGAGGGACCGACGATCGCCAAGACTGCACGACATCTTTACTGCAAGCCCACCGTGTCCTCCACGGGTGAGTGCTTTGGGGTCCGAGAAGCCCCGACCCTGCACAGCTCCAGCACCCAAGATCAGCCTCCCTGCATCTCCACGATCTGCGTGGGGCCCTTCTGCTGTTTGCTGTGCACCGCGTTGTTTGGCTACTAGCCGGCTGGCTTGTGGCCTTCTGAACGACGCCCGACGACATCACTGCTGCTGGTCTGGTTGCTCCAGACTGGCCCTTGCTTCCTTCTTGAAGAGAGGCACCCCGGACCCTCCTGGTCCACTCCAGACGCCATTTTAGGTCCACCGCGTGGGCTTGAATTTGCCAAGGCTTTGTTGCCCAATCCTGGGTCCAGCGACGCCGACAGCTTCTATCTTCGTGGGACAGCTCGATCCTCCTTCCTGGTCGCTGACAACGCCTCCTGGCCCGTGAGATCTCCGAGCCCAGCGTCACCCACACACCTTGTCGAGGTGGCTACCATCCGGTGCCCTCCTGGTGCCCACTGACTACTGGCTAGTAGTCTCGAACTTGGTCCCCTCTGCTTTCAGGTGTCATCTTCCATCGATCCAGGCTTGGATCCACCGAACTTTCTTCACTGGTCGCCTGCCAGCAACTTCTTTCTTCCAGGCTCCTGGTCCGTCAACGAGGATTCCCGACGTCTTTTGAGTCCTATGCAGCTGCAGCCCCTGGGCTAGGTAACTTCGGCATATCGGTGCCCCAGCATAGCCTCACTATCCAAGGGTCAGAATCTACTTTCGTTTTCTCCCTACCAGGTCGGGTTCGCCCGAGAACACTAACTTTGCAATTCTAGCTACCATAGACTTTGTCCCGCATCTCGCGTGAGAGTGCACACACTGCACCCGAGTCCCCTGGGTCTCCTAGGAGTAATCTAACGATTCTATAGTCAAGTCCTAGCGATTCCAAAGCCTATTAGTACTGTACTTACCTGCTAGTAATTTCACATTCCACTTTCAGAGTATATGGTTTTCCGTGCCCCTCGGGCATTTGTATATACGGTGCTAACTTAAGTATTTTTGTAAGAGTTTTGGTTTGTGCTTAGTACCCTGTCCTCATAAAGAGTACAGGGCTGTTGTGATTCTTAATAAATAACTGTTTATTTTCATAACACTTGTGTGGTGTCCTTTCACTTGGTGTTCAAGGGGTATATGTGGTATAACAGCTGGCTTAACACGCCCTCTCGAGTCTTTAGCCTTAGACCGCTCGTATCCACGCTACTAGGATAGCTGGTCTATAAGGTTGACTTACAACCAATCATCAATAAGGGTTGCTGGACTGATACATAGTGTTCACTAGAATAGTGACCACTGCATATCAGGCCACCTTCTCACACCCTGGAGCAACTGAACATGTAGCTCGGAGCCGCAAAAGGGCAACAACACCCACTCAGAACCACATCACTCCCCCCCTCCCCTTCCATCCGGGGCCCTACCACAGTCCCTTTGGACAAAGATATTGCACATCAACTCCATGAAATCATAAACCAAACAATTCGCCTGAGGTCGCACAATCACAAAACCTAACATACATGTGTGGTCAGAAAAAGGAGAATCACACATTCATCTTAGAATATCCAAATAATTTGTTTATTACAGAATAAACTCAAAACAACTATTCCAAAGAGTTATGGCTGGTCTTCTCAGGACATTCTGTAAGACATAGCCTTAGAACGAGAACGAGAGGGAGAGAGAGTGCTGGCACTGCAGACCCAGGCCTCACTGCTCACCTGCTGCCACCGGTGTGTCTCCAACCATGTGCCGGTATACACTGCAGTCCCCCAGGTCCCTTATCTGAAACAGTTTCCAAAAACATGAATGGCAGAGTCCATACAGTTGCACACGCCATCATTGGTTGCCCGCCCTGCGCACACAGGCTGATGTACCCGAGCCCCTCCCGCCACCCAGCGAGGATTGCCCACCCCTGCGCAACCAGGCCTCACTGCTCACCTTCCACCACCGACGTGTCTCCAAAACGGCCCACCACGTGCCCGTGGGAGCACCAATCCCTGGGCCTGCTACCATGTAACCCTCCACATCATGCAGCCCCGCACCGAGGGCCACCAGGTGACACACTTGATTCTGGGGCTTGATTTGCTATGGCCGAGACCATATCAGTACACACGGCAGGCTGCACAACCGCTCAGCTCTTGAGGTTCCACTAACTCTGTGAACCGCAAAGCAGTGCCACGTGTCGGTAGGCCCGCACTGCCTGCTGGGTCCGGCCTACACTGCGGTCCAGCAGGGTTCACACTAATCCTACCAGTCCGGACCGGTAGGGCGGCACATCATCGTAGTCTGCACACCCGCCTGGCACTTTAGGTGCCCCTACCTCAGTGCACCGCAAGACACCTTCCGGTGGCGGTGTGCCAGTGCCTGCGGCAGTGTATCCGGTGCCACCAAGTCTGTGCCCCTCAAGCCATAGACCCTTTATGATTGAGTCTTGTGGTGCAGACGACATCATGTCACCCCCGGCGCTGGGCAATGTGAGGTGGCAGGGCCCTAGGCCCTCAAGCATAAATGATAGCCACACAGAGACACTGAGTTACAGAGTGGAAATGGCGTCCAGCACGTGCACCTGGCCCTTTTTATTGGCAGGGTCACATGTCCTGTGACGGCTGTGCTGGATGGGTGTGGTGTGGGTGTAAACCAGCCGTGAGGGAGTGGCTGTGGCATGCTGACAACTAGACCTGTGAGCAGCAGATCACTACAGGGAAAACCTGGGACATGTAGCGTTGTCGTACCCCCCTGTGAGCATAAGCGGAGTGAGCTGTCCTGGCATATGCCAGTCTAGCGTAAGGGTGTGAACAATGACCCCAGGGCTCTGGACGTGGTTCCGTCCTGGGCTGGACAAGGAAGTAACTTATGCGTGTGTCTCCGTTGTAGTGTCTGCGTCACCCGGACCTCAATCGGCAATGTATCACCCTGTGAACCAAGTCCCACAACATGAGCAAAATGGACGTAAGGGGAATCACTGAGCCTACATTCATCTATAGTTCCACACTTGCAAAATCATAGACATGACACATCGGTGTGAAAATGAATGTTTAATGCACATTTAGTGGAGTGTTGTAGCTGGAGCAGTACAGGACCATGCAAACCCCACTTGACATTGTTGGCCCGTGGAGGGCCCGCCAGAGTCCTTCAGGGAATGACAAGTCCAATGGAAGAGGAAGAGTTCAGTCCGCAATCTGAATGCTATGTCATTTGTGGCCAAACAGAATATGGCAGTCCAGGTCGAGTGCATCGGGGGACAGTGGAAGGTGGTGATGCAGAGGGCAGAAACAGGAGGTGAATGCTACTGCGTCCTTCTGACCATGGAGGCAGATTCATCCGCATCTTCGTCCTTTGCGGTTGCATGTGCCTCACATGTGGAGGGTGGTGTTCTGTCTCCAGCTCTGTTTGGCAGTGACACCTCAGAGGCCGGAGGTGGAATGTCTGCCGCACTGTGTGGCACTGACACATCAGGGGCTGGAGATGTGGATAGAGTGGTAGCGGCAGCATGCATCAGCGCCAGGCCTTGTGGCAGCAATGCCATGAGGAGGGTCTTTAGGGCATTGAGGGACCCAGCTACCTCTCACTGGTGTGCAGCTGTGGCAACCGCTCTTTCCGTCCGCGTCCGCTCCATGTTCTCCATGATCCTCCTCATGTGTCCCAACTCCCGGGCGAGCTTTCTGGAGCCACTCTGACTTGACAGTCATTCTTGTCTCTGAGTCAGGACTCTAGCAATGTCAGCCATGGTTCGTTGGAAAGCATGGAGCGGACTGTGGGTGTCTGTTAGAGACTTTGAGTGGTCCTTGATGGGACTTAGACACCCAAATATCGCATCTAGTTTGTCTGTCATGCAGTCAAACCCCACCTGCACCTGTTCAGCCAGCTTCTCCTGGCACCCCAACACACAGCGTTGGAAGACCATTTGTTCATCATGGGGGTCCTGGGAGGCAGCTGTGCTGGTGGGTGCTGCCTGCTGTGTATCATGTGCAGGGAGTAGGTTCTCCTCGTAGCTGCCCTGCTCCTGTAAGTGGGCTGCGGAGGCTCACCACAAGCTGTTGGAGGGCGTCGGAGTCGAAGGTGTGGTGGTCCTATTCGTCATCAGAGAAGAGATGTTTGGCTGGCTCTACAGGAGATGTTGGATTTCCCCCTGCAATGTGGAGGGGAGATGCAGTTCAACATTGTGTTCACATGTATGTTGAAGCATTGTACATGTTTACATTCAGACTGCATGACAGTGTACATTGTGACTGTTTGGGGGAGCTGCCTATTTGATGCGGGACAGTAGACATTTCAACTACATCATGGATGCGTGTTTGTTCTTGTACATTGTCAACTCACATTTCCCTGCAATGCCAAATGTGATTGGCCTGCTTCTACAGACAAGCGGCACCAGTTGTGTCCTCTGTTCTGTTGTGGACGTGTTGCGGTTTGTACCACATCGTTGTCAATGTTGATGTGCTCTGCTTGTAATGTGTGTGCTGCATTTTGGGGGAGCCGCCCCTGCAGCTCTGATTTGGCTGCCCCTTATCCCTTACATGCGGTGTGCCTCTGACTTTTGTGCTTATACAGTGCTGAGATGTTGCATACTTGAGTGCATTGGTCTCTTGATGGGAGTTTGGGGTCTGTGGCATGGTTTGTCCGCAGCTGTTCTATGCTTAATTGTGGATGTGTGCCACTGTGCCCATCTCGCCCCGTCCCCCAGTACCTGGTCGTTACTCACCCTGTTGCTGTTGTGTCCGGTCATGTTGAGCAGTGTCCAGGCCCCCAACTCCTGCCACCATCTCCACACTGATGACTGGGGGCAACCATTTCCTCCATCTCATCCAGCTCCTCCTGTGGCGATGGACTGCCACCGCCAGTCTGCATTGCTGCCTTCCCATTGTTTGCTAATTTCTGCTTGGTTTTGCGCTTCACATCAATCCAGCGCCTCTTAACCTCTTCCATTGTCCTCTTCAGCACTCCCACTGCATTCACCTTGTCCACGATGGCCTGCCATATTCAATTTTTGTTTTCCAGTGACAAAGTGGAGGTGATGAACAGTAGTTGATGGTGTTCTATCACCTCCGTTATCAGGATCCTATTTTCCTGCGGACTGAACCGCTTATTCCTACTCTTCTTGTCCTTGCCCATCCCTGTCCCGAGGTCCCAGGCTGGTCCTCAGGGGGGCTTGTGGGGTTCCGATTGTCCTCTGTACTTGCTCCGGCTACCTCCATTGTGCTTCGCTGTTGTGTGCAGTTTTTTTTTTTTTTACTTTTATAGTGCATTTTCCCGCTTTATGGGTGGGAATTGCAGGCCTGTGCATGGTTTTCGCTGATTTTTGTATTGCGATTGGCGTCATCGCTACTATTTTTGCGTTTGTGTATCATTTTAGCGGTTACGCTTTAAGTTTTACGAATTCATTTGATGCACTATCGTGAGACTATCGCATCGTACTGCCATGTTTGGGAATACTAAGTTAACACAGCGCTATTTTCCCACGATAGACTGCGATGTGAAGAGTTGCGTTAAGCTAATTTTGCGGTGGTTATCACACGTTCTTGAGAAAATCCCCCAATGAGTGTAAAAAACTTTAAGGCAATGCAAGCTAGTGATTTAGTTCATATCTTATTTGACAAGTTTTGCTTCATATTGCATTCCCCAAGAGTGTTATTTATTTCATCATGTTGTGTTTCAATATTATTTTGAGCGTCTTATTAATCTTGTAAAGTGCATACTTTGAGCTGTGATTATGAGGGGCATTGATTGAGAGCTCTGGCTGAAGGCAAAGCACAGGGCCTGTCAGTGGGTTGGCCTCTCTGCAGAGCACACAGAACAATGGTTAGGTATTTCAGTTGCAATTGAAATTCTTTGAAATGTGGTAAAGAGGGTCCACAGATGTTAAAATATTTTCAAGGAAATAAAGTGCTTAAATGTAGGTGAGTGAGTGCAGTATATGCTTGGAAGCAGTGAAGTGCGGGAATGCGAGGAAGGACATCTCCTTCAGCCACGCCACCGGACTCCACTGGACAGACCACAGCTGCGTCCACTTCAGCTTCAGAAGAACCACGACCTACCACCACCCGCAACAGGTTCCCCGCAGAAGCTGGAGCAAGATCACAGCTGACCAGCTCGCCACATCCCTGAGCCACAACCCTCCTGCCAGCTCAACGAACCCCAACCAAGCTGCTAACATCCTCACAAGGTGGATCAACAACTGCGCAGACGACCTTGCTCCACTGAAGACCCCCCGTCAGACCCGTCAACAAGAAAGCATCCTGGTTCACCGACGAACTCAGGAGCTCCAAGAAGAACTGCCGAGCCCTCGAGAAAGCCTGGCGCAGAGACCCGACACCAGACAACATGACCACCCCCAAGCTTGCCACTCGAAAACACCACCAGCTGATCCACACCACCAAGAAAACCGCATTCAAGGAACGACTAGAAAACAACGCCCAGAACAGCAAAGAACTCTTCAACATCGTCAAAGAGCTCTCGAACCCTAGCGCCGGAAACAACGACATCACCCCATCGCAAGAACTCTGCAACTCGCTCGCCTCGTTCTTCCACAGCAAGATCGCTGACATATACAACAGTTTCAGCACACAGCCGACTCACCCCACGAACGCACCAACGCCACCCACCTCCACCCTCCGCGCCTGGACACCGGTCAACACCAAAGACACCATCCGCACGATGAACTCCATCCACTCCGGATCACCAACCGACCCCTGCCCTCACTACGTCTTCAACAAGGCAGACTCCATCATCGCACCCCATCTCCGGGACATCATCAACACCTCCTTCAACACCGCCACCTTCCCAGAGAGCTGGAAGCACGCCGAACTCAGCGCCCTACTGAAGAAACCATCAGCGGACCCCACTGACCTCAAGAACTATCGCCCCATCTCGCTCCTTCCTTTTCCGGCCAAAGTCATCGAGAAGACAGTCAACACACAGCTGGCCGCCTTCCTCGAGACGAATGGATGCCTCGACCACTCATAGTCCGGCTTCCGGGCCAACCACAGCACCGAGACCGTCCTAATCGCAGCCACCGACGACATCCGAGCCCTGCTCGACAACGGGGAAACGGCAGCCCTCATCCTCCTGGACCTCTCCGCAGCGTTCAACACGGTCTGCCACCGCACCCTAGTACAGCACCTGCACAACATTGGAATCCAGGAGAAGGCACTGGAGTGGATCATCTCGTTCCTCGCCGGAAGAACCCAGAGAGTCTGCCTCCCCCTGTTCAGATCCAAGGCCACCGAAGTCATCTGCGGCGTACCACAAGGATCTTCACTCAGCCCCACGCTGTTCAACATCTACATGAGCCCCCTCGCGGCCATCGCACGCCAACACAACCTCAACATCATCTCCTACGCCGATGACACCCAACTGATCCTCTCCCTCACCAACGACCCCGCCACCGCCAGAACCAACCTACACGAAGGGATGAAAGACGTAGCCGAGTGGATGATGAACAGCCGCCTGAAACTGAATTCAGATAAGACGGAAGTCCTCATCCTGGGATCATCACCCTCCACCTGGGACGACTCCTGGTGGCCCCCTGCCCTCGGCAGCGCACCCAAACCAACGGACCACGCACAAAATCTGGGCTTCATCCTGGACTCCTCCCTCTCGATGACCAGACAAGTCAACGCCGTCTCCTCATCATGCTTCAACATCCTACGCATGCTCCGGAAGATCTTCCGGTGGATCCCCACCGAAACCCGGAAGACGGTCACCCAGGCCCTCGTCACCAGCCGACTTGACTACGGGAACACCCTTTACGCCGGAACCACAGCCAAACTCCAGAAAAGACTCCAGCGCATTTAGAACGCCTCAGCACGACTCATCATGGACATCCCCCGACACAGCCACATCTCCGGACACCTGAGAGACCTGCACTGGCTCCCCATCCGCAAGAGGATCACGTTCCGACTCCTCACTCACGCACACAAAGCTCTCCACAACCAAGGCCCCAGATACCTCAACGACCGCCTGACCTTCTACACTCCCACTCGCCAACTCCGATCGACCACCCACGCCCTCGCCGCCGTTCCTCGCATCCGAAGAGCCACAACAGGAGGAAGATCCTTCTCCTACCTGGCTGCCAAGACGTGGAACTCCCTCCCCATCCACCTCCGCCTGACCCAAGACCACCTCTCCTTCAGGAAGCAACTCAAGACCTGGCTGTTCGAGCAGTAGAGGACCACCCAAGCACCTTGAGACCCTCCGGTGAGTAGCGCGCTATATAAATGCTTTGATTGATTGATTGATTGATTGAAGTACATTCGGGGAAGAGTGAAAACAAGGTGCTGAAGAGGAGAGGCAGTTGAAGATGTGCAGATGGACAAGATGTGCAGATAAAAAGGGCATACATATCTAACAGAAAGAACACATAACTGAAGCCCGAAACTACTTCCAGAGGCCTCAATACTATTTAATTGACAGACTCACAATTTCATAAATGAAACATTTCCAATGTTAATTATTGATAACATATCATTGTTGTTACTCATTTATCTTAAACAGCTAACAACAATTGACAAAGCCAATCGTATGACCAGTGGCATAACGAAACTTGAGGGGGCCCCCCTGCAAAGTACATGCATGCCCCCCCCCATTCTCCGCGCCATTCAAGATCTCTCAGGTCAGTCACCTGCCATGCTGCAGAGGCTATTGCTACTCCACTGGTGCCAATAGGGCCGTTATAAGTAACCCTGGATGGTGGAGTTAACAGTTGGGCTTAGTCTGCCTGCAGTCTATCATAGGCGATGGTCTATCCACTAGAGGTTCCCTGCCATCAGTGCGCAGAGTAAGTTTGCGCTATTTTAGGTGGGTTTCCTGATGCAGACTCCTGCCAGTATGTGCAACATTGGGCCCACACTTTGTTCGGTTTTGCCAAAAGTAAATCCACTGCTCCTTCTCTTTCACACCTCCGTCCTCCTTCTTGCTTTCTATCTCTTCCATTCCATTATTTCTGAGCATCCTATCTTTTCTTCAATCTCATCCCAGCCTGTTTCCTTCTATTCAATTTTATCTCCAACTTTTTCTCTCCCATCCCGTCAAAATCATTCCACTATGCTTTTCCTATCTCCTGTGCAGTATTTCTCTCCATTTCTCTGCTCTTTTTTATGCGATCTGCTTTGTATTCCCTCTGTCCATTTTTTCACCCTCTCCATTCCCTACCTCTCTTTTCTTCTTTAATACCCCAGCTGACCTTGTCCCTATAGCACCTTGTGATATATTTCCTTCATACTTTCTCGCTGGGTCCCTTGATTAGCGCTTCCAGTGCATTCGTATGCTCTACATCAATCCTGTACAGACCTTATTGCCCTTCTTCTTTCTCATACTCTCCCAGAACCCCTAGCATCAAAGGTTGTCTTTGTTTACTCCAGAGTCTTCACTGGTGTCATAATAGAGGCCAGATGTTGCCTGTTCCCCAGTGCTATTTGTCCTGGCTCCCGTAGTGCCCTCCACCACAACTGATTAATGTATTGGGTGACAACACAGAAAAAAACAGACAATGCACCTTGCCACACACATTAAATTGTCCAACTACCTTTTGTCGCAAATCAGCGCTGTTTGATTACATTGTTTGACTCTCTCTCTCTCTCTCTCTCCCTCTCTCTCTCTCTCTCTCTCTCTCTCTCTCTCTCTCTCTCTCTCTCTCTCTCTCTCTCCATCTACATACACACACAAACACACACACATACAAAAAGGCCACTGATGGAAAAGAGGATTTTGCTGGAGTGGGGGACACATCCTTACCTCTGACCCACCACAAGCACTTTTTGTTTTGGACCATGTAGAATAGCCTTGATCAAACCCCTTCACTTCCCTTATCACTCATACAGCATTCTCGTTGTATTCGGTACAGTGACATAGCAATGTTGCTGTGGACTCTTATGCAAACAAGAAAAAGATCCCCCACCAGGTCAATACCTCATACCCAGAGACATCCACATTGACACAGCTCCCAAAACCCCCAGGCATATTCCAACATAGTAAAAGGTGAAAAAGAGTATATTGCATGAGGTGCATCTATCAGGTCAGCACATTGGCTTAAATGGGATGTACACTTTTCTTGTGGTCAGAGTT
This sequence comes from Lissotriton vulgaris, assembly GCF_964263255.1. Lineage (NCBI taxonomy): Eukaryota > Metazoa > Chordata > Amphibia > Caudata > Salamandridae > Lissotriton > Lissotriton vulgaris. Next base: position 1,067,627,802 of record NC_141698.1, on the reverse strand, counting down.
TGTTTATCAACATTTTCCATCACCTGTGACATTGTGACATTAGTAAACCTGGTCTTGGAATCTCTCTCTGATGCCTTTTAATTTTGCTAATTCATTGGTGTTTACACTCTGATAATAAATTGTAAAGACCAGGCAGAGCTAAGGTTTTTAACACATGCATCTGTCTATTACCATTCTTGGACAGATGTATTTAAACAGTACATTGTTGTATTTTCTGGATGCTAACTACTCGCTCGTCCTGCTTTTTCAACCTCCATGCCACTACCCCACAAAGCCATTTACTGATAAGCACCACTATCGATCAAGGACAAAATCACCCCAAAAAATAAGCTAAGTTCCAACCCCACACCGTCTTCCCAATAACTCACTTTAAAATACTCTGCAGAAGGCTGATCCATTTAATGTTTGACAACAGCCCTTGAAACAGACTTCCTATAGAGTACCCATCCAACCTGCTACTGTTAAGAGAACAACTCAAGGATCTCCCACCAACACCCAACCTGCCTACTCAAGATTCATAAGTTTCCCCAACTCCTGCCTTGTTGATCATCAGTCCAAAAGTAAGACCTACCTCGTTCTTCAACCTACTGTCCTGCAGTAACAATCCAAGGTGTCTTTCCCAAATTTCTCTAAATCAATAAATACAAAGACAACCAGTCACAAACATAACCTTTCACACTGTGCAGCTTTCTCTTCCAGGGTGTCTGAGAGACTGACAGACGGACACACGTTCACTGTAGAGTGCGTCCCAGCACTTCTCTGGTCAATTGACAGAGACCATGCATTTTGATCGAGTGCACAGGCCTTTATTCTGCGGAAAATACTAGATAAGGTGGGTCTGGGTACACAATTCAAAACATGGGAATTGTGCAACTATTCTTGCCCCGCAGCTCGAAGCTGAGCTGGACTTTCACTTCATCCAAAAGAATTGGACTGACATCCTCCACAAAGAGCACACCTCCTCATTCTGTGCCACGAGAAAAGAAGCAATGCTTAAGGTGACACACTATTGGTACTACACCCCAGCCAGAAGGTGAAATAGAAACTCAACAGCCCTAATGGCTGTTAACGCAACTTTGGCCAACCAGACACACTGACTCGTGTCCTCTAGTTCTGTCCCAAACTCAAACGTTACTAGTAGGCCGTCTGAAAGGTATCAATGGAATGTTTGCAACAGATATACCCTGTCTTTCTAGCTACATCCTACTGAGCCTCACCAATGCCCAAACACACCCTCTACACTCTAACAAAGGGAAAGCAATATTAATGGGTTTGGATTTCTGTGGGGCTAAACATGTCATCAAAACCAAATGGGGCACAGATACATTGTCGTCTCACTTTGACTGGCTGCATAAACTGTGGGATGGAAAAGCTTACTGCTTCCCTGCAGAACAAGTTGCTACACTTTGCCAAATTGAGGGGCCCATGCATCCAAAATCTGGCAATAGGACTTTTGGGAACTTACTAGTCCTCTTTACTTATGAGTACACCAGCTTACAGGACGAGGGGACATGCCTGATCAGCAAGAGGAAGACTGACTGCAGTGGGTACGATGCACTAAAAGACCCAGCCTGCTGACACTGAATACATTGCGAAACAGTTAATTCTGGCGAGAGCGGCTATGCTCCCTGGGTGACAACCCCTGATATTTTATCGCTTCCCTCTCGCCTTTCCCAGTCCCCCCTGGTGTCCTCCCTTCCTCGCATTCTATCTCCTTCTTCTGTTCTCCCAATGTTCTACCTCATTGGCCTTTGGATTTAGGTAAGAGTATTTGTTCCTGAATAAATTAATACAAAGATCTGAACCAAAAAAGATCAATGGGTCGGCAAAATATTTACATTTTAACATTATTAATATAATATTCCATCAACACAAGTAAAATTCAAAGATGTGTACTAACTCACAGCTGATGTCACCTCTGTCTTTCAGAACTACTTACCTGCTGTTTTTGAGAACTACTCCACAAGCTTTGAGATTGGGTAGCAGCGGATAGAGCTGAACATGTGGGACACCTCAGTTAAGAGAGCGTTAGCATCCTGTTATGGCCGCAGCCCCACTGTGTCATAGATAGCGTGTGCTTCAGCCAAGGCGACAATAACCTCTGGTGTCTGCGTGTACCCAGAGGGACCCAAAGGGGATGCCTGTGTGAACCAGTACTCCATTTATTATTCCATTATGACTGCCTGGGAGACACCCCCTTTTTAAAAAAAACTATATTGTTTCCTTCCATACCTCTCCAACCGTACACCACTAGGATAGAAGGGGTTAAACTGAGTCTCTGATGTCAACATATTAATGCATTGAATATAACAGGAGGCTCTTGGTTTTACACAGAGTAGAAAGAAGCCTTCCAGCTGCCTATGTGCACATGCATGTGACTGGGACCCAGGAGGATGAACCTGGACACTGGAATGTAGAACCACATCTGCCGACATCCCTAGTTTACACAGGTTCATCTGTGGCCCTGGGAGTTGTACCCAAAGGCAATGAAGGCAGAAGACATATGTACACGTGCACACGAGGCTTTGAGACCTTTACACATAGAACTGTTAAATAGGTCACGTTCACCCCAAGTCTACACATGCAGTTGTTAGCCTGCATGTTTAACACAAAGCCGGTAAGGGGAAAGGGGCAACTATCCCTTGTGTGTACACATGCTTGTGGATATACAGCATGTCAGCAGGAAAAGGATCTTTGGGGCCTATCTCAGCCTTCTCCCCACTCTCCTCCTCACATTTACTTGCATTAACAGGACGTGTTTTAGAGTGTGACATATGGATGGTGTATCTCTTGTTCCCTGAAGAGATAGTAGGAAGCTATGGTCAAAGCAGCTATAGAGTGACCCCATTACAAAAGACCCCTTCAGGCATCCCTTTGGGTGTTGGGACTTTAGGCCTTGACTCAGCTGAAAGCTATCCTGGCGGCCTGTGTCAAGCTTTACTGACCCATCTTGTCATCTCCAATAACTCATGTTTGGCACCCAGCATCCACTGTGTACTCTGGGGGCAGAGGTTGTGCCCTCTACCCCACTCCTCCCTCGGCCCTGCTATACTAGGTGTTCAGCTGTCAGCATGTTACTGACTTTCAGCCTGCCCTAATTTTTCCAACAGTGCCATGCATGCTGGATGAAAAGTATGACTGAAACTTTAACCTGGTTTCCTAGACCCAAAGTAGCAGCATAGCTCTGTTTTTTAGGTCAAGCTTGGAGTCAGAGTGCTTTCCACTCGCTCTCTGCTGTGCCAGTCAGAAATGCTGGCCCCCTTTTGGTGGACTGCTTTCCAAAGTCCCACCCCAGGTTGCTTGGTTGATGCCCAGGCGATTTCACTAAGAGAACAATGTTGTTGGCCATGATAGTACTTTCATGGTTCCTCCTGTTACAGCGTGTAATAGTCCCTCCTCTTATCTGCATTGCGTCCTGCTAAAGCCCCGCCTCCCCTGCTCCTCCTGCTGCTCGTGCGATGGAATTCCGTCACCATAGTTTTGAAAAGGTTAATATGTTGCGCTATGTTTATTGCAGATTATTCACAGATAAATACAGAAGCTATCTCTTTAAAAACAAAGAGTGCTATATATCATGAGGACAGTTAACGTTTTTGTAAGTAGCTTGACACAATCCCACTCCAAATAATTCCAGGACACTTAATACCACATAATTACTATCCACATAATTCCACAGCATCCATGCCACATAATTCCAATACACAAATTCACTCCACACCACACAATTCCAAGCCACACAATTACACAACTAACTAATTACATCCAACCCACATGATTCCACAACAACCAACATGCATACACATGTAACAAATAAGTAAAAAACAATGCCATTTACAATGCCAATAGCTCCAACACAAACAAATGCGAGGACTATTGCATTTCCAATGCTTGCTTACCTTCCAATGCGTTCCAGCAGAGTCCTATTCCTGGAGCTGCAAACCTTCTCCTGGCCAGAGATGTTTTGAGGCATGGGCAAAGTGGTCTCTGCCCCAGGGCCCCGGCCATTCAGGGGGCCCCCTCACAGAACTGGCTCTTTTCTGCAGGGTCTTGTCCTGGTGACCTTGAGTAATGCTTAGACAGTTTGTTTTATATATCATTTTTCTTTAATTTATTTTTAATGTGGGTGATGTGTGAAAGTCTATTACAGACATTTTGCAGAGAAATGTTGTGTTTATGTGTCATGCAAAATCCATAAAAAAAGGTTCTTTTAGATCCAAAGGACTGAAATATGAGAAATGGGAGGGTGGCACAGAGGTTATTTGCAGTAACATTAGTGAGCTGCTGCTGTGTTATGATATTGAAAACACAAGTTACCATCCCTTAATATTAGATGTAAACACATTTAGAATTTGCAATAGTGTGCTTGTGCAATGTCAGTGACCTGGCCAAAGGGTGCAGAAAGACCAGAAATAGGATCATAAATTCAAAGCTGTTCCAAACAGGAGCCCCCAAAATAATTTGGCCCAGGGCCCCTAAAATCCTTAAAATGTCCCTTCTCCTGGCCTTGTCAGCTCTGTGCTGCCTCTTCTCAGAGGAGCGGTGCTCTGTGGGGAATGTTCTCTCTGGGCCCCCACCCCCATCCTTTTTGGCCTGCCTCTGGCTCTGACTGAAGAGAAACAATGTAAGTTGTTACTTTGTTTCTCTTCAGTCCTGGGTCAGAGTGAGGGGCTCAGAGCAGGCTGCAGACTGCAGCTGCTTTAGAGGGATCCTCTCTCTCACAGCTCTCTGAAGAGCTGAGGCAGGGGCGTAACACAGGCCCCGCCCCCGTGTTGCAGGGACGTCCCTCTCCCCCTCCCCCCCCCCCCCCCCCCGAGCTCCAGGGGCCCCCTCCTCTTTGTTGGGTTCTCATCGTAATAATTACAGAGCGATCGCGCTGGGCTCGGGTATTCTCTCATCTCTCTTTCTCTCTGTTTCTTCAACATTACTCTGTATATTTATTGCTGGGGCTCTCTCTTTCTCTGTTTTCCTCTACTGTGTCTCCCTTCTTCGCTTCTCCCCGTTTTTACTCGTCTTTTCCCTGTATTATTTTTTCTCTTTAGATCTTTCTCTTTTACTAGTCTTCATTAGTCACTTGTATTTCCATTTGCTTTTTTCAAATTTCTCTTGTCTCCCATGTCTCCGCCTATTTTATTATCTCTCTCATTTTCTGCTTCATTATTTGGCTGTCCATCTTCCTGTTTCTCCACTGTCAGACAATCGCTTTTTCTCACTGTTTTGCTCTTTCTTTCACTTTCAATTTTTCTACCTTCCCTGTATCTCTTGCCTTTTTATTACTCTTTCCTTTGTCTCGCGTTTATTTCAAGCTCTTTATCTTCTTGGGTCTGCAGTCCTACCTAAGCTCTTCTCTTTTTCTCTATATCTCTCTTATGTTCTCTCGTCCCTTCTTTTCTGCTCATCCTACCTTCCTCTTTGACCTCCCCGTTTCTCTCTTTTCCCACTTCTCCCTATTCTCTATTTCACCTGTCCCTATCTCTCATCTGCCCTTTCTTTTTCTCTCCCAGCCTCACTCTCCTCTCCGATTCTATTTCAGCCACTCTTCTCACAGTTTCTTTCGGCTTCTTTTTCTTTATCTACCTTGCTGACTCTCATCTCATAAGTGTTTCATGCTCAGTCACACCCTGCCATGATTTTCTAAAACGTGAGATTCTAGGTCATGGCGGGTATCTTTCCCCTCGAGCGCCTTCTCATAGTTGTGAGTGTCTTGGCGCACTTTCATTTTCTCTCGGTGGTGTATGCTCTAGCTTTCCCAGGGTCTGCCCGTGCCAGATTATTTTCTCCCTCTCATCAAACATGTGCGCAAGACCCCTTGAAGTGAAAAGGGGCCAGTACATGTGCTCAAGACCCCTTGAGGTGAAAAGGGGCCAGTACATGTGCTCAAGACCCCTTGAGGTGAAAAGGGGCCAGTATATGTGCTCAAAACCTCTCGAGGTGAAAAGGGAACAGAACATGCGCTCAAGACTGCATGAGGTGAAAAGGGGCCAGTACATGTACTCAAGACCCCTCGAGGAGAAAAGGGACGTCAAGACCCCACAAGGTGAAAAGGGGCCAGGACTTGTGCCTGAGAGCTCCGGATTAAATCCAGAGGGGGGGCCCTCCGTGTACCTTGCAGGAGAGCCCCCTCAACTTTGGTTACACCACTGAGCTGAGGGGGCCCCTTCATTTACTGAAGAGTGGAGGCCCCCCGCACCACGATGGTTGTGGGGGTGTTTGTTACGCCCCTGCGTATGGCAGGTTTTAGGGGTATCTCAGTTGTTGAGTTATAGATCTGGATGCAATTACATCTCAGAGAGAAACCCAAATACTGGTTGGGTGGCACACTGGGCAAGATCACGCTTCAAAGGGCCTGAAGTTGTCGCGCCGTACAATGTGCATATTACAGTAGTATAATAATGCAGTAAGATATGGGGGATTTATTAATGTGTTTAATATTTCAAGACTATACATTCCCACTGTTTTATAAGCCATGCGTCATCGCTAAATTTATTTGCCAATCTGTTTTTTTTTAAGTCTTGGGAGGAGAACCCACCCTGGACCCTACGTTTGTCCATTAAGCTTACTCACATTGATCGATACACAAAAGTCATACTCAACTTTTGTGCCTTACCACTTTTAAATGTCACCAGCCGCCACTGATGATTTAACTGGGTGGAATAACCGGCCGAAAAAATTGTGTCCAGTGTTCCCATATGTGGGAAAATCAGGTGCAGGTATACCAGGTCAGTCTGAATGCAATTCCCATAGGCCCTTCTGTTCCACATGACTTATGATCAGGGCCCTAACCTGCCTTTAGGAGCTTTTAAAGACCATGTTGCATTCTAATAAGGCATTTCCACATTTCCTGTTGACCCAGAACTCAAGCAGTGACTTGTCAGGAATATGAAAATGCGCTCTGTTACCTGTCGCTGATCAGCACTGCTTACAGATGATGAATGTCTGCAGCCTGCCTCTGCGATTTATGCAAAGTAACAAGATTAAAATGACAGCTTCACAGTCCAGTGATCTGCCACAGTCTCTCACATACATAGAGAACGAGAAGCGTGGGCAAGGGGGGGGCTCAGGCCCACACCCAGGGAAAGGAAGTAAAGGTTAGCTCGAAGACCACTGGGGCTAATATTTGTGGCTTAAACAAAAAAAAGTGAGAAAACACAAAGGTATGAGATGAAATGCTTGAATTATATTATCCAGGAAAACTACTCCAGGCTGCATTCCAGTCCATTGTTTTTTTGCTCATTTTGTCACTCTACAGAGGACCAGCCTGGGGCCTGCGGTAATAGGAACAGTCCAGGCCGAAATGCCAGGACAGATTCACTCCAGATGGGAAAACAAGCAACCCTGGACAAAGTTCAGCTTCTGGCTGAAATTATTTCAAGCATTCCAGCCATCACTTGTTTGTTTTTCTAAGTGAGACACTCGAAGTGGTGATGGGCATGCCCAAATGAGAGTCCCGTGCTCAATGTGTCACAGGAATCATGCTGCACATCACTGATGTTGCAAAAAAATCCAAAACGAGTTACATATGGTGCTTTGTGTGCAAATTAAGCTTTGTCACAATGTTGAGAATACACACTTCACAGTAAAGAAGGAGGAAAAATAAAAAACTGTCATAGGGAAGAGCTTAACTTCAAATTAGAATTACTGGCAAGCAGAGATTTACCTCTTCAACCTTCTAGCCATCAACAAACCAGGATTTACCAGTCATGTCATTGGCCGTATTACCCAGAACTGGGTGTCATGCTTCAGTGGATGCCTGCATCATGCCAAAATGAACATTTATATGCCAGGGGCAACATTATGGTGTGGGCACCATCAGATAACTGATCACAATATGCCAAGCATTGCCACCATTTTTCCAGGGCCAGCATCATGACATATAGGCACCACATGACATTGATGCACACATTATGTTATGAATTACCACAATTATGCCAAGAATTAACTCCCTGGGGCCAAGGCCAGTATCCACCAGAGTTGGGAATTATCATGTCATGTGTGATCATTCCATGTCATGACACCTTTAGCTAGAGATTAATTTTTAGCCAACAGTAATTTGCTTTCGGGGGTTGTGATTTAGTTTGTTGTGGGTTCAGAGGTACCTGCATGCAGAGGAGTCATTTTGCATTACTAGTCATCTAAGCAGTTACATGACTGTAATGAAGCACCATTGACTTAATATGGGAGTTAACCTGCAATCTGAAACACTAAAACAATGGGTGAAGCAATCCACACTTTTGGGTTTCCTCCTTGAACGAACTTGTACCTTTCTTTTAGCCAGTTAATGCACTGCCTCATTTATAATGCCTACTGCATGGTTAAGTTGTCCCTGGGCAGTAGCAGCTGGCAGAGGTAAGAGTGGTGGGGCGGTGTTGGGTAAGTCGACATGCGAAGTGAGAAGTAAAATTAAATAAAAAAATAAATAAAAGTCGGCAATGCGCCGAATGCAAGATAAGTGATCTTATTTTTTAAATTTTATTTATTTCTCCCGTCATATGTTGATTGACCTGACCCTGCCCCGTCGGTGCCCCGCCTACCACACTTACTTGTGCCAGGCGCCACTGCCCCTCACAGATATCATCTAAGTGGTCAAACTGTGTTCCATTGCACCTTTTCCCCTACACAGCATGTTTAGGGCATAAAACGATCTCAGATGCACCCGCAACGGTCAATCCAAGTTCCGCGTTTCATGTTCATCATGGATGGTGATAGGGATGGGGTGTATGGAGCCTCAACCTTTAGAGGGCCTTCTGAGTGCTTTACTGGGATGTGTTTGAGGTGGCTGCGGAAGTGTCCTATATTGATCTGTTCACTTGTTCTGCAGGTGTTGATTTGTCAACATTCAAGGTGTCAGTCTCATCTGTGGCTGGTGGGAAGTCTTTATTACCAGTGCATAAATAGTTTCATATTGTCGTGGTAATAAAATTACAAACATTTAAAAAAATCTATTGAATTCTTTCAAATAATAGTTAGTCATTTTTGATGACCTCCTGAGTACGTTTTATTCCCAAAACAAACATTTAAAAATGTCATTGAATTCTTTCAAATAACGGCTAAGCACTTTTGATGACTCCAAGAGTAAATTTGTTTTTTTCCCAAATATAATGGTTACTTGTGAAGTGGAACATGCTCCTGTATTATAGTTTATTAATGCATTTATGGCATCAATGCTATGTGTAGATTGTGGCATACAACAAGTCTGTGTCTTGTATATATCGGTTGACTTACGAGGTGATGGACCTGCATTTGTATCATCATCATCAACTTACAAGGTGATGGACCTGCATTTGCATCATCATCATCGACTTACAGGGTGATAGACCTCCATTTGTATCACCATCGACTTACGAGATGATCGAGCTGCATTTGCACTATCGTCATCGACCTACGACGTGATGGACCTGCATTTATATCATCATCGACTTACGAGGTGATGGACCTGCATTTGTATCATCATCGACCTACGAGGTGATGGACCTGCATTTGTATCATCATCGACTTACGAGGTGATGGACCTGCATTTGCATCATCGCCATCGACTTACGAGGTGATGGACCTGCATTTGCATCTTCATCATCAACTTACGAGGTGATGGACCTGCATTAGTGGAGTGGTGTGGCTCACTGGTTAGAGGCGGCAGACCCGGAAGCAGAGAACGGCCTGGGACCAGGGTTCAATTCCCGAAGCGGCAGGGTCGTGGACCAGGGTCAGCGGACTTGATAATTCTCGCCTCGGTGCCTACTCTAACCAGGGATCACACTCGGCAACTCTGGGCATTAGCTTGCCTCATCTCTACAATGGCCCCCCACATTCGCCGGGGAAGCCTGGTTTCACCTTGGAGATGCCCAGTAGGGACCATCTCACAGGGATAGCCAGGACGGGTTCCCCAGTGGTCTACAGCGCCACAACGCCTCAGGGCAGCAGTGTGCTTTACAAGATACATTACATTACATTACATTTGTATCATCATCGACTTACGAGGTGATGGACCTGCATTTGCATTATCGCCATTGACTTACGAGGTGATGGACCTGCGTTTGCATCATGCTCATTGACTAACGATGGCACTTGGACCACGTCCTGCATCTGGCACCAGCCTGTGAAGCTCTTTCTTTTCTCTTCATGTGGGAATCCTTTACTGACTTCTCCCTTCTCCACACACTCCTGGCTCAGATAGTTTTGCAGATATCTTCTTCTTGTTCTAGGTGCAAATGTCATCCCACCGCTCCTGCAGCCCCTCGATACCCCGTTGGATATTTCCCAAAAACTCATCATGGTCTTGGATTGCAGTCCACATATGTTTCTTTGTGGAATCAGGGTTTTTTCTTCCTGTTTTGTCAAAAAGCCCATCTTCCTATGCTGATAACCCCTCTATTTGCAAATCTAGTTTTTTGCCAAGGAACTTGTTTTTGTGACTCCGCAGATGCTCCTGCACTGAGGCTATGCCGTAAATGGTCATTTCGAACAGGCCTTGCATCCATCTTTCGCACCAGAAGTGCTCTCGAGCAGAGTTTTCTTTGAGTGTAGTCACAGTCTTACTTTACTGATGTCAGTATTTGCCAACGTATCAGACTTTTACCAAATCGCAATTTGCACTTCTCTATTTTGTGAATGTAAATAAATCCCTGTTTAATACCCCTTAGCATTCCTAGATACTCCAACCCTATTGAAAAATTGTGCTTTGCCAAAATTTGCAAATTATGAATAATTTTTTTAAATGTTTTTGCATCTGGTTTCTAGATTCAGTGGGCTCTCGATGAGTATCGGTCACCCGCTATTGGCTGTTTGAGGTATTAACTAATCTCCTATTGAGTGTGTCTATTACAATGCATGAAGAACCATTTTACACCAGAAAAGAACAATTGTTCAACACACGTTTTGTCACATTCAACCCATTATCTCACATATGCGTCCTAAAGAGAAAGCCATCCTTTTTTCTCTGCAGCAGGCAGCTTTTAATGTATTTCTAGGGACTTTCATACGTGCCTGACCTTATCATGGACACCGTATTGGCTTTTGTTTTTTTTCAGATTGTACCCAAAGATGGCTGCCAGTTTGTGAGATCAGTGGCAATTACTGTGATCTCACAGAACTTCGGGCATCCGTGTTGTGGTCCGTTTGTCCTGATCTGAAACAGAAACATTACCTGGAGCCCTGCCCTTTTTCCACATCTATGTCACCCAACTGCTTTTTTCCTATTTTCATCATCACTCCTGTCCTCCATTTGTAGTGTAGTTCCTATATTCCCAAAAGGATCTGCGCATTGGAATAATATATCCTATAGATGTGACATGGGACTTAGGTCGACTAGGTCGCTATCGAATATATTAGACTTAATTATGAGTGCCAGCTAGCTCAGAGGTCACTAGAAACTTTCTCGAATAAACAAGAAGGCATTAGTTTCTGACAACCGCATAATCATGATAACTTTATTTCCCCAAGATAAAACGTATCTTCAGATTCGCGGAAACGATAGATATTTCACTCAGTCAAACGTGCATGCTTCGTTTCATCAGAGGTGCAGAGAAATAGAGAAATAGGCGGTTTCAATAAAAATATTTATCAAACAGTCTTCTTTCTCATGCAGAGGAAATGAACTGCTACAATCGTAATACTGGCTGCAAAGTATAATACGTACAGCAAGAAGATTATCATAAAATAATACTGTAAATGCATGGTATGGTTTCTAAGCCATAAAATACATACATAAATAAATAAAGACTAAAAGTACTCAACTGGTGCTTCTAAAATACGCCTACCCCAATGTACCTAACCTAAGTCTAGTACGAGGGAAGAAGTAAGTGAGGTGTAGCATAAGTTTGGTATTCTTTGCCAAGAATCTATCCAAGATTTCTCTTAGGGTCTAATCAGCTCCGTACCTTGGTTTAGAATGAAGGAGGTCTGGTATCTCTCTGTCTCAGGACTCGATTTCCTAACACCCCGCAAGGGGAGCTTGGAAACACTGGAGCTGGATTTCTCGGCAAGAGAAAAGACGTCTCTCTCAGTGCGTCAGCTGGAGGGTCGGCTTCCTTCGGCACTTTGCTGTAGCGAGCTGTGTCGGGCAAGTAGATAGTCAAACTGCTCCTGAACCACCGTGTGTTTGCTAGGACAAGTGTGGACATATTTATTTCTTGAAGGTGCCAAGTTTGATGTAAAGTTGGACATAATAACGCCATCAAAGAATCGCAGTTCTTTGAAAACTCCATGAGTTCTTGGACAAATCAATATTCAATCAGGGGGAAGTCCCTGACTGCTGAAGCCGAGTTTTCCAAGAAATCGTTGTGGCTTTTTGGAACTAGTGGAAGTTTCCATACCTGTATTTGGACTGCATGGGCTATGTTCAAGTATGGTTATGATTTCTATGCCTATATAAGGACAAGGTGAGTTATACCTATATAAGGGCATGATTCGGGAAAATTACACTAGGGTCCTAAAATGCTATACAACACCTTTTTATTGATTTTTCAGCTTTTCTTCTCTTTCCTTTCTCCGTCTCCCACTCTTCAAATTCCCCTTCTCTCTCATTCTGCCAGTCTTCACTTTCTTTTCATTTTTCTCCTCTCTTTCTCCCTTTCCATTCCTTCCTTTCCCCCTTGCCTAGCTCCGCTCTCATTTCCCCTTCCTTTCCTTCTCAGTTCTTTCCATCAGTTTATGATGAGTGCCGAGAAAATATTACCTTTTTCAAGAAGCGGGAGAACGGCTGTAATGAGAATGCCTGTCATTCAGTCTGCCAGTGAACTGACACACAGGAGTGGTCCTGGCCACTGTGGTTCACCTGTCATTCATTTCAAACTGCATTGTGGCTACAAAATAATTATGTTGCCTGTTCAGTCCCATAACAGACATGCTCTCGCCCAAAACACGGTTTTGAATGTCACACTGAACTTGTCACTCTTTCTTTAAAAGTGTTCATTTCACCTTGAAGGATGACAGCACTGGGGCAAGGGCTTATTCCTTAACAGGTTTTAAAATGTGACTTTGGAAGGGGATGCCTCATGCCACTGAACTCATTTTCAGGCACTAGAGACCCCATACAAATGTCTGTGCTGCAGACAATCCCTTGAGACAGCTGAGTCAGCGGTTCTTACCCTGAGCCTGTCTCACAGTACAATTCTCTCTTGATTTACCATCAGAACACATAAAAGTCTCAGTGAGAAGTGAAGCCAACAGTCTTTGTAAACACAAGAGTTTTATCCTAAACAGAATTTGGATTGAAAAGTAACACATTTAAAAACAGATGAATTCCTGCTCATAGAGGGCAGCAGCCAACTTAGGGGCATATTTACAAGGGCTTTATCCCTGCTTTTTTAGCTTACAAAGCCACAAAAAGCAGAGATAAAACCAGCGCCCTATTCACAAGAGGGTGCTAACGCATGTTAGCACCCTTTTTCCCAACGATTCCCTTTGCATCTCCAATGAGATGCAAAGTGGGCATTACTGGGCATACCCCAGATGGACTACCTTGCAAATATCGCTGATGTTCACATCGTGATATTTACAAGGCAGCCCACATCATTTTAGCACACGTTAGACTTTGGCAAAAACAGCCGTTTTCGCCAAAATCTAACGTCTGCTAAATTCCTGACTTAGCCATCCCTAACATAGGGGTGGAGTATGCTGATACGACCCTGTGGGTCGTATCAGCAAGGTTATCGCCCTTTTGCAGGGAACATCGCTGGAAAACCAGCGATGTTCTCTGCAAAAGGGTGTTAACCTCGCTATCTCTGGACTTTTTATCGCCCTGGAGTAATGCGTTGCTAATTACGCGCTACCAGGGTGATAAATAACAGAGATAGCCTGCGATAATATAATTATCGCTAAGCACGGCCAGCGATTATCGCTGGCCGTTGTTAATATGCCCCTAAGAGCAACATGCACCCTTGTGTCCAAAATAGACCAGCGGATGGTTTGTGAGTTAGGAAAATAGCATTGAATACTACAGGATACGAGAAGTAGTACCCAGCAGTCACTCTCTCTCTCTTAGGGGCACATTTACTAAACTTTCACGCCAGGCAGGGCAGCAGTCAAAGTTGCAGGCCTGGGCGGTGAACTCTGCTCCGTTCGTAGAGTTTGCGGAGTTTTCTGAATTGCGCGGTGTTTCATGAAAAGGAGAGTGCAGAAATGCATAATATTTACAAAGATATGGAACATTTCAGCTCCCTCCTTGCACTGGAGCACTTCGTGCAGGCTCGTGCCAACACAGGCACCATAGTGCAAAGTTGCTTGCATTAGAAGCAGGATTGTTGTCCCTTCGCCCACAAAAACAGTCCTTATAGGATTTTCCTCTGCCCGTGTGTGCAGAACGCAACACATGTAGAACGATGAGCTATTTAGAGAAATAAAGATATTTCCCCTGTTTACGCCTCACTGGGGAAGAAGTAGTATTTTGACGCATCCCAGGTTTACTACCCTTTGTAACTCTGGAATTGCGCCGGAATGCACGGATGGATGCATTTGCTACACACATGGTGCAGTTAGTAATGCAAGGCAGCGATGTGCGCTGCCTTCTATTACTCTGGATTTAGTAATCCACATAGAGCCATGCAAGGTAAGTAATTCTTACTAAAGGGCTTGCATTGCCTTGCGTCACCTTGCGTGATGCAAGGGCAAAGCAGGCCCTTTGTAAACCTGGGCCCCAGTTTGTTGTTTCTGTGCACCTGTGGTAAGATTTTTGTGCATTATTACTCTTAATTATTCTAGCAGGTGCTATTGCGCAATATTGGTAAATTTACATCACAAGAGTAATGGGTAATTATTGAAATTACTCCGTAGTTAAATTTCAGCGCAGGGCTATGGGGATCATGCTTTCATACACTCTCTGTGGCCGGATAGTGAACCTAACTTCATGTAATTACCATGAAGGTAACTACATTTTCCAGCCCAGCAGTGCTGAACAGCACAAGACGTCCTCATTCGATGTATTTCTCAGTGCACAAAATTAAGCATGGGCTGGAAATTTGTTCCGCTCGCGGAATTTGCGAGTTTTTGGAAATTTGCGGTCCGCTAATCGCGCGAAAATGCCAAACAATCCGCAATTTGCAAGTTCGCGAATTTTTTTTGCTTGTTCGCGCTTCAAAAATACAATCTCACGCGCGCTGCGTTGACTTACCTTGATTCTGAGTTTTGCAGAGTTTTTTCTTCCCGCGAACAAGATGGGCGCGCCCAAAAAAGACCGCATGGGTAAATTCTCGGTAGCCGCGCTGAAAAAAAAAATCCGCGAACACGCAAAAATGAAAAAATCTGCAAGTTCACACAAATTCGTGGATTTTGCGGACCGCGAATACGCAAATTTCGCCCATACTTACACAAAATAAGGAATGCTTGCGCTGCGTGGCATTCTGCCTGCATTGCTCTTTTTCTTCTTAACTCAGGACAGGCGGTTGCGAAACCAGCAGAAACAGGTGGGATTGCCCACCATTTTGCATCCCCTAATACTAGATTAAAAAAAGGCATTCATCTTCCCCTCATGCAAACACAAACATGCTTGAATGTGCTATGTGCATGCCTGTGTTTTCTGTCTGTTGCACTGTAAATAACAGTTTTTAGCATTAACCAGTTTATTGCTGTATGAGGTACAGGGAGAACTGCAGGTTACCCTCGGAAACAGGGTGTTGGATTAAGGATGTGCGTGGCAGGGTCCTGGCTGAACAGTACAAGAGTATGCCTCCTAGGAGGACTATAATTTGCAGCTCTCGGGATGTGCCCCTGGGGACAGCGCTCCCTCGAAAGCGGTAGGTGAGGCCCAAGATGTCGGATACATGTGCCGTTTTTTTGCATAAATATGGATTTGCTGCCTTTGCCACATAATCCATCATCTGCTGCGTAAAGTGCAGGCTTCAACACAAAAAAATATTGCTTCTGGCTGGAACAGTTCAAAAGTTACTAAAAACGCAGTGGCGAGTGTTGCCATGCAGTGGCAGGCCCTTTGCAACAGTTAACTAGTCTCCTTTCTGTTGCTTATTGCTGTACTTGTATATAAAACTGGCACTAATGGGGTGCAATCAACGCACAGGCTGTATTAGGAAGTGGTAAAATGACAACATAATACTATTACAAAATGTGCCGCATTATGCTGCAAAATCAGCTTTATTTTGTGGTATAATTTACTCAACCCTAGCACATAATTTGGCCATCCTCTGCCGCATAATTCTAGTGGTCCTAGCATTAATCCAGTGCTGCTGGTAGGTGTTCTTCTGAGAAACCTTGTGCCATTCACACCTCCAAACTTTGGAGTCAACAGGATGCCCTGGACACACACTTTCTACGACTATGAGAAAATGTCACCAACTGGGCAAATATTCTGAGTCACCACTGTTGCACCACTAACTGTGCGAGTGTGTCTGCTCACTGGCAGAATCTTATTCATGTCCTGGGTGAATCTAGCCCCAAATGTTGGGGGCAAGTCAAACAGCAGGCCACGGCAGGGTGTAGGTTCCTTTGCCGAATGTTACTTGGTTCCCTAGTGGAAAAATATGTGAATTCTTGCCCCAGTTTCACCCTAACAGGGAGTAGAAGGTTGGGTGGCCTGAGGAGCCGAGCATAGCCTAGTGAAGTTAGCTGCCATCCTGCTCTGTCCTCAGCACCCACATGGATAGGAGCAAGGAGGGCTAGTGTGGATAAGCTCCATGAGCGGATTCTGAGGCCCATCTGTTGGAGCGGAGGATCGTTGCCCCCTTAAAATCCCCCCAAACCCCCTAAAAAATAAAATGGCAATTTTTTTACCATTTTATTTTTCTTCCCCCGTCTGAACACAGCGTCAGGACGGGGGCAGGCCGCTGCTGAGTAACAGCAGCATGTTACTCAGCAGGGAGGAGTGCAGGCTTGTATGGCAATGTATAAAGTGTGCATGTCTTTTTGTCCGGCTGTCTTGAGATGGCCAGCCACACATGAGTACTTTAAACAGCTCTAACCCAGCTGTATTAAGACAGCTGGCTGGGTTAGAGCAAGCCATAGCCCCAACAGTGCTGTGGAGCACCGAGTGAGGCTGCTCCGTCCAATCAGGGCCTGGCTCTACTGCTGCATGAGAGCAGCTCCCTGGTTGGCCAAGGGAGCTCCTGCTGCCAGTTCCGGGGAAGAGAAAGGAGGAGGACGTTGCGTCTCGTTCAGATAAGGTAAGTTTGAATTTTTGTATTTTATTTTGCTAGATGGTGCACGCTTGCCCGTGACCCTGTTCCCTGGAAATGCCAGCCGCCACTTTATTAGATCCATGGTTAGCTTGCGGATGGTCTCGAGGTCTTACTTACCCTGATAGATAGAATCTCCTTCATTGTTTTCTGGAGGGAGTGAACCCTGGGTCCACTGTTGTAGCATCCACAACAATGTGGATTGAATATGTGATGTAACAACGCGATCAAAATTATCGCGGTACGTTACATCGCAGCTTTTACAACGCAAGTCGTTACAACGATTTGTGTTGGAGGGCGCTGGACTTAGGAGTAGTACGATTTACTGTTTTAACACCAGTCTACATACAGTAGGGAAAGTGTTGGAATAGTAAATCTTACTATTCCTTAGTTTATAGCGCCATCCAGCGCAAGTCGCTATAACGACTTCGGTTGTAACGGCTGCGTTGGAACTGCATCGCGGTGTACTCACCGCGATGTAAAGGATGTTTCCCATGTAGATTGGCACACACCCAGCTTGGTGTTGATGGTCGCTTGGGGAATGGGAGGCTGGTACTGGGTGCAGTCCATGGTCGGCCAACATACCAGGGTGAGCCACCACTGTGTTTGTTTGCAGGCGGGACTCCGCACCTATGGCTCTGCAGTACATCACTGGGTGTCCTGGACACCCTGCCCCAACCGCATCCTACTCGGGGGACCAGATGTAATAAGGGGCAACGATGCACTTACCCTTACTGGTGTCACCGACGTTCATGAATACACATTGTGTACTTGAAGTAAAGCAAGAAAGGAAGTGGAAGGGAGAAGCAAGGGATGAAATGGAATGGATGATGGAAGGAGGAAAGCGGGAGAGAAGAATGGAAGCAGGGAGGCTCAGTAAGGAAGGGAAATAGGGAGGAAGGATGCAAGGATGGAAGGAAGTAAATAGGGTCTAGAGCAAGACAAGGAAAAGAAGAAAGTATGATGAAGAGAAAGCCAAAGAGTAACAAGGAAAATAGAAAAATTAGACGGAGAGAGAAAAATAGGAAAGAAAGAAGAAGCAGTGGAGAAATAAATATGCCAGAGGAAAGAAGTGGCAAGAGATAAAACAGGAGAGAAAGACGGAGGATACAAATTGGATAGAAAAAAGAGAGAACACGAGGATAAAGCGAGGAAAGGAGGGAGATGGCGACAAAATACAACATTAAGGAAGGAACAAGAAAAACATGAATTGTTGAAGCAGTAAATGAGAAAAAGGATTCTTTTTCAATAAAAGAAAAACACAGTTAGTAGTACAGGTTTCTGTCCTGATTGTAATTCAGCTCGTGATTCCTGCACGCCACAAGTGGCGCAGCCGTAGACGAGGCAGCGGGCATTGCCCCGCAGGGCACAGTTTAGAGCAGCACAGAAAGTGCCTACGAATGCTGTTGTTGTCAGAGCAGGTGTAACATATCGATCCGGCACAGGAGTCCTGATTCTCTAAATCACCCACACGGCCTCAGTTTTCATTTAATCGATCGCTTCCCCTGGTAGCCCTCGCGCTCTTTCCGGGATTCGAGCCAGGGAGACGCAGGTGCCAGGAAGCGCCATCATTACACCATCATCACACGGATCAGGACGGCCACCTTGTGCCGCGTGGCTTCTCTCGCGCATGCCCTTGGGCGACAGCCGGTGTGTAGTTATGCAGGGCTGAGATTTATGTAGCACAGGGCTAGCTGCAAAGCAACAGAGCCGTGTACGAGAGGGTGGTGAGGGGTGAATGTGGGCACAGAGGGAGAACACGGGGTGCAGGGGGTGAAGGGTGAGCGTGCCAGGCATGACAAGCAAAAGTCACACAACTGATGGACGGAATGCAGGGCAAGTCAAAACATTCACCCCCCTATAAAGAGATCTAGGTTAATTAAATTGATCATTCTTTTGCTCACCACGCCACCCCAGTTTAGACCTGGCCATATGCAAATCAGTCTGACCCTGAGCCTCATGGGAACAGTCCATCCCGAACTGCAAAGCCCAGTCCTCCCTGGACCAGAAACAAGCGTCCTAAGACCAGTTTCAGGGTTTTACCCCTCTTCAACGAAGATAGCTTCAATCCAGTGGCAAAGGGGGGGGGGGGGGGGGAGCTTCGCACTTAGGGCAAGAAAGCAAAAGACACACAATTGATGACGGAATGCAGAACAAATCAAAACATTCACCCCCAGTCAAGAGATCTGGGTTAACTCCATCGTTCTTTTACTCACCATGCCACCCCAGTTTAGACCCAGCCATATGCAAATCAGCCTTGATCCTGTGCCTCATGGGAAGATCCCATCCCGAACAGGCATGACAACCAGCAAATGTTAGTGATAGTAAACCCTGAAAGAGGTGTAGTGTAAATACTTTCTTTGAACTGGACCACGCAAGCAAGTCCACCCTCTATTTGGGGTGTTATTTTTTTGCCCCCTCCGACCACCCTCAACCAAGAAATGAAAAAAAGCACATTTTACAGTACCATTTTGACAGAAATTGACAAAAAATGCAGAGTTTCTCAAGGGCATTTATGAAATGTTTAAAATATATTTAAGGTGTGTCATAGAGACCGTAGCTTCTTCAGGGGTGTTTGGATTCACCTTAGGTGGCAAAACGTTGATTATTCAGCATTTCTTCCCCTAAAGTGTCACTAAAGAACTAGATATACATTACGGAGAGTTAAGAGCATCTGGTTACACAAAGTCACGTGGCCTGTAATTAGGGTTTCCACTTTTCTAGTGAAAAATCCCAACCATGCGCTCACGTTTTAACATTCTGCAAAGGCCTTTGCATGCAGAGGCCTTTGCAGAACTGATGAAAACAGGTGCAGTGGCACCGGGGCCCAGAGTCCCCAGGGGCTCATTGAACCCTGATAATTGGTGCATTTTACTACCTTAATGGCAGTCGAAGAGGGCATTTTCCTGCACCAGGGACGCGGCCATCCTTGCTAGGCTACTTCTGACATGAATACTTACATAGACCGTTTGCACAGAATGCACACAATCGTCTGCATTTGTTTTTTGCATTTATTTACTTTAACTATCAGTCATGGCTCATTAAGGCAGCTCTAGAACACATTTTAAAGTGCTGTCTTCTGATAGTTGACTGTTTTAAGTATGTACTGATAGGAAAAAGATACCGTCTTTAGGTAATCTTTCAAATTTTTGTACATACAGAACCATACATTGACAGATACACATACTTATACTACACAATGTACACGTGTATATACTTTTGCATTCATCCACACATGCACATATTGAGAAACCAAGAACAAACAGTCACATAACCCTAAACATGAACATGGTAGCGTGTAGACATATGCACACGCAAACACATACCAGCATGTAGACTAACGCAAATACTAGATAAGGTCATGCATGAAGCTATGTGTAAAGCGGATTAAGATTGGGTCTCGAGGAAGGGTGGAAACTGAAAACTGCCCATCCATTTGCATGCTACTTGCTCATAAATGCAGAAGAGACTTTGGATTATCAGTAAAAGGTTTATCCATTTTCTGTGCAGTGCCAAGGGACCTTACCTTCTGGGAATATGAAAAATGCATTAAGTTTTAACCAGCCAAACATTTGCACTGAGCGAGCGCACCTTGCGAGCTCGATCTTCTCCTAGCCACTTGTAGGGACAGCACATGCTAAGGATGATGATCAGATTCCTTCTAGCATGGCTTCCAACCTTAGAGGATTCCCACTGCTGAACCGGAAATTTACTTGAGACAACTATACCAAAGTGAAAATATATATTTTCAGTTTTTTTTTCTCAAAAACAAAAAATTGGGCTTCTGTGCAAGATTGGCTTGTTATTCCATGATTTAGATGTATTATTATTATTATTATTATTATTATTATTATTATTATTATTATTATTATTATTATTATTATGTAATGGAAGGAAAAATTCTGCCTCTTAATTGGATTTTACCAATAGGAGGTATTGAAGCTGGTAAGCCAGTCTAGGCAAAGTCTGAGCCTGGGGTGCATAGTTTGAACAAGACTTGCAGTTGGGAATAAGCTTAAAAATGACTTTCTGACCACTGTCAGTCAGCACAGACCAACTATCTGAAGCTGAACACTGACAAGACCGAAATTGTGATATATTTTTTTTTTTCAAGACCTTTATTTCAATACGTTAATCTTACACAGCCACGAGCCTACAACCCAGGGGCCGGCTGCAAATTAATAGACAGGACATAATGACGATTTATGCATACATTTCCAAATTCAATAATGTTAGATCCGGCACCGTATTGCATAACTTGAGGTCTTAGATTTTTACAATTTTGTAGATGGTCAACAGTGAACACAAAAAAAAAAAGAACCAAATTAGCAATATAAATATGAGACTCTTACAAGCTAACTGTCGCAACAGTATAATGATAGTGAGTCATGGTGTGTATAGGCATATGGGACTGGAAATTGCACAATTCCTATATAGTAGTTTATGTACATGAGTCATTCCCCATCACCTGCATCCAGTTTTAGCATATAGTCTGTGAGATAGCACCAAAAGTCCTTGGGCCTAGATTTTGCAGGCAGTTCTTCTTCGTAGGTCTGCAGCTTGTCTTTACAGCTGGACATATCCGTCACCATACAGATGTTTTGGGCACTCGTCTGCTGTGCCAGCACTTTGCAATCTGTCTCTTGGCTAACAGTAGTGATATTACACAAAATTTATGTCGGGTAGCTTTGAGTTGTGGTACGATACCCAGCAGGCAAGTGCGTATTGTGCATTCTATCTCTACCCCTATCATAGCGGACAACGCATCTACCACTTCTGTCCAATAATCATGGACCGCAGGACAGGACCATGCTAAATGTGCAAACCCTGCGCCTTCTTCGTCACATCTCTTACACCTGTCATTATCCTGCAGTCCAAATTTGTACATACGCGCAGGTGTGTAGTATGCCTGGTGCACAAACTTGTAATGGATAATTCTTAAATTGCCGTTGGGAGTAAGTATTTGTGTTAACGCACAGGTTTGCTGCCATTCCTTCTCCGACAGTGGTTCTACCAGTACCGTGTCCCATCTTGCTTTTGCCTTATCAGTGGTGTGCGGTATCTCAGCCTGTGCTGTGGTGTACAATCTACGATTCAGAAAAGGGGGTGGTGATGAACAGAGTGTCTGAATTAAGCAGACCACTCTTACCCAGTCCAAAGATCAGGGCTTGATCCATCACCGTTATTTATCTCACTGCACCATCCCAGCTCAGAACCTGGCTATATGCAAATCAGTCTGTCCCTGGCCCAGTGCATCATGGGAACAGGGCAGACTAAACTACCAAGCCAATTCTTCACCAGAAAGGAGACAAGCTACCGGGGACCGGTTTCTGGCATTTCAGCCGTCTTCGGCCCGGCTTGCTTGAATCCTGATGGTGCAGTGAGAAAGGGACTCATGTCTGAGTATACCCTGCCACACCTATAGTGGCCAAAAACGATTCAGAAAAGGGGGTGGTGATGAACAGAGTGTCTGAATTAAGCAGACCACTCTTACCCAGTCCAAAGATCAGGGCTTGATCCATCACCGTTATTTATCTCACTGCACCATCCCAGCTCAGAACCTGGCTATATGCAAATCAGTCTGTCCCTGGCCCAGTGCATCATGGGAACAGGGCAGACTAAACTACCAAGCCAATTCTTCACCAGAAAGGAGACAAGCTACCGGGGACCGGTTTCTGGCATTTCAGCCGTCTTCGGCCCGGCTTGCTTGAATCCTGATGGTGCAGTGAGAAAGGGACTCATGTCTGAGTATACCCTGCCACACCTATAGTGGCCAAAAACGATTCAGAAAAGGGGGTGGTGATGAACAGAGTGTCTGAATTAAGCAGACCACTCTTACACAGTCCAAAGATCAGGGACCGCAGGACAGGACCATGCTAAATGTGCAAACCCTGCGCCTTCTTCGTCACATATCTTACACCTGTCGTTATCCTGCAGTCCAAATTTGTACATACGCGCAGGTGTGTAGTATGCCTGGTGCACAAACTTGTAATTGATAATTCTTAAATTGCCGTTGGGAGTGAGTATTTGTGTTAACGCACAGGTTTGCTGCCATTCCTTCTCCGACAGTGGTTCTACCAGTACCGTGTCCCATCTTGCTTTTGCCTTATTAGTGGTGTGCGGTATCTCAGCCTGTGCTGTGGTGTACAATCTAGATACCAGGTGTGACAAATCTTGGGTTGCAATGATCAGTTGCAGCGTGTCTAGGCTATCGGGTTCAGTAGGGAACGCTGGATAGTGTTCTTGCATAGCACGTTTTAATCTGTAGTGCGCGAATTGAAACATGGGTGTTTTATTGTGGATATATGTTAGGTCCTCTGTGTTTACAAATGAGCGATCGTGAAACAGGTCACCCATTTTTCCAATGCCCACTTGGTGCAACAGAGACATTCCCACTTTTTCGCTCATGACCGATAGTGCCTGATGGTAATGTAGAGGCATTGCGGGTGCATATAATGGTGTCTTATGCGCCAATTGGCCCAATTTCCTCCATGCTTTAATGGTGGGGTCAACTGTGATGATGTCTTGAGCATGTAGGGGCTGTCGCACATGTGACAGGATCGCCGTCAGTGGTATCGGCAACGCATCCCCTTCCTCAATAGCAGTGTGTGTGAGGTACGGTATTTCGTGGTACCAATATGCAGCGTATTGTGCTTGAGCGCATAAGTAGTACAATAGGAAGTCTGGCACTCCGAAACCTCCCCGTATATACGGAAGTGTTAGTGTTTGGAGGTCCACACGTGCCTGTTTGCTAGCCCATATAACTTTTAGTACAAGCAATTTTATACGGCTGAACACCTCACCTGGAGGCGCAATAGGGATGTTATTAAAGAGGTACAATAGTTTAGGCAATATGTTCATCTTCACTATCGCTATACGATCCGCTAAGGACACGGGCAGTTGTATCCAACGTGTTATCTTATCTTCCAATTTGGATATTGCTGGCCCATAGTTTGACCTGATAACCACTGCAGGATCCCTATGTACATCACGCCTAGATATCTTATAGGTTCCGACTGCCACTCTAAGGGATAATCAGTGTCATGAGGAGTTGTCGTATCTGTCAGTGGGATAACGGAGGATTTGGACCAGTTTATGGCCAGACCCGAGTGTCCACCAAATTTGATGTATTCACGCAATATTTGATTTAAATGTGTGTTGGGATCGCGGACATATAGTAGCATATCATCTGCGTACAGAGAGATGTGTAATGGTCTGGATGGGAACTGTAGCGCTGACGGTTTGTAATTCTGTCGTACTATGCAGGCCAGGGGTTCGAGTGCTAAAGCGAATAATAGAGGTGAGAGTGGACATCCCTGCCTGGTGCCACGTTGGATGTGAAATAAGTCTGATACGTAACCGTTAATACGTACTCGGGCACACGGTTTGGTATATATTAGTGATACCCACTGCACGAAGCGTTTGAGGAAACCCATTCTCTGTAGAATAGCAATCAGATATTTCCACTCGATAGAGTCAAAAGCCTAGGCGGCATCTAGCATTACCGCCACTGCTCTCGTGGATGGTTGAAGATAATGCGAAAGGGCAAACAATGATCTAGTCTTATGTGAAGTGGAACGCATAGGGATAAACCCTGCTTGGTCCGGTAGAACCAAATTTGTCATCAGTGGTTTCAGTCGTACAGCCAGCAATTTCGCCAATATTTTCGAGTCTGTATTGATAAGTGAAAGCGCCCTATAAGAGTCGCATACCTCTGGGTCTTTGGTAGGTTTGAGAAGTGTGATAATGGCTGCTTCACGCAGTGTTGGGGGTAATTCCGACCTGTCATACGCTGCACCATACATGTCTACCATGTGTGGGGCAAGGATATCCAAATATTGTTTATAAAATTCATTTGTGTATCCGTCAGGGCCTGGTGCTTTCCCATTAGGGAGAGATCTGATTATCTCAGTTACTTCCTCTACCGTGATGGGTGATGCTAATATTTCCCTCTGGCCATCCGATAGCCACCCTATTGCCACGTTTTCTAGATAGTGAAAAATGTCTTCCGTTGATGCAATCGGTCGTGACCTGTATAGCTCCTCGTATGCGTCTGCAAAGCACGTTAAAATTTCTTTGGCTTGTGTGTGAATCGTTCCATCATCAGCTTTAACGCGTAGTATAGCCGTGTGCCCCTTACCTTCACATATTTTGGCCACCAGAACGCTGCCTGGTCTGCCACCCTCCCCATACGACCTGGCTGTGTGTTTTTTGTCTATGTATTTAATTTCGTCGTCGACAAATGTCTGGTGTTCTGAGTGTAGTTCTCTCAGCTCTCCCAAAAGGGTGATATCTTGAGTGGCCTCATGGGCTGTCTCCAGTTCCCTCATACGTGTCTCACAACGTGTAATTTGCCTCCGTATGTCTTTTAAGATGCCTATCGTGGTGCTCATACACACTCCGCGTATTGTGGCCTCGAATGCTTCCCACAGTAGCCCTGGATCTTCCACCACTGGTTCGTTTAAGTGAAAGTAGTCTTTGATCGCTTTGTGTATGGTGTCTGCATAGACTGTGTCTGTGAGACCGCAGGAGTTAAACCTCCAGTGAAAAGGGGGTGTAGTGTAATTTGGGATCACTAGGGTTAACAACACAGGGTTGTGATCTGAAAGTGTTCTGGGTAGAACCTGTAGCTCTCGTGTCCATAGTGCAATGTTGTCTGTGCCCAGCCAGTAGTCCAGGCGTGACCAGCTCTGGTGGAGTGCTGATATGTGTGTAGCTCCTGGTTTATCAGGGAATTTGTGCCTCCAGATGTCTGTCAACGATAGATCTGTGATCATTTGAAGGAGTTTCGCCCTGGCTTGCATATGTGGTTCTGATGAATGCAATGAACGGTCCACCCCCCTCTTCCACCGTCACATTCCAGTCCCCCCCACAAATGATGTGTGAGTCTGCGAGCGTTTGGAGATGCCCCTATAATTCCTGAAAAAATTCAGGGGCATCTATATTTGGACCGTACACATTGAGGAGCGTTACCCGTTGACCACGTAGTGTGCCTGACACAATAACATATCTCCCATTGGGATCGCTGATAACACGATGTACTGTGAAGTTCACTCCTTTACGGATTAGCGTGATCACTCCTCTTGAATAAGAGGAGTAAGTAGCCATGTACGAGGACTCTGACCAGCGCCCTCCTATCTGTTTGTGTGTGTTAGGTGCGATATGTGTCTCCTGTAGCACAGCAATGTCCACTTCCCATCTATTTAAGTAGGCAAACACCTGTCTTATATTTTTCGGCTGTGTGAAACCTCGTATATTCCACGTGAGGAAGTTAACATGATTTC
Source organism: Lissotriton vulgaris (assembly GCF_964263255.1). Taxonomy (NCBI): domain Eukaryota; kingdom Metazoa; phylum Chordata; class Amphibia; order Caudata; family Salamandridae; genus Lissotriton; species Lissotriton vulgaris. The sequence continues at coordinate 1,067,601,404 of NC_141698.1, read as the reverse complement.
TACCAGTACCTCCAGCTACCTGAGCCATCTATAAGCTCGAGGGATCCATCTTATTAACAGACAATAAGCAAACACAGAGCTCAATCTTTTTTCCACAGTTAAGGTCAAGTGCGCCCGATCAGTCCGTCGCCTCCCAACACCTTATAAGTAAACATGTAGTAGTTGCTTTGGTCTCAAAACATGAACAATTCCCCTAGGCCCCCCTCCCCCTCCCACTCCAGCAACCCAAATCTGCCGAAGCCATTCTCCCTTTTTAAACATCCCTCTGTAGATAGCCAAATACAAACAACTTTTGTGGGGATTACCCTTTTGGAGGTCCGCCTGGGGCACAACTCTACACCCAACTAATTGGGTGCGGACGACTCACATATTATACGATTCACACATGCGTACTCCGTCCATCCACCCCGGTCACGCCCACAGTCCACAAGTGTTCTGGCGCAAATTGTTAACAGCGGCAGTAGGTGACATACTGAATGGGTCACGCAGTGCGCGACCGTCAAGTAGAGAGGGCTGGCCTGCATTATGAACAATAGCGTGCAACACATTTGCATGTATGATCGCAGTTTACATTTACCCACTCGCAGCACCTTATGTAGGAGAACAACGATGCACCCCTTGTGTATTCCAGGCCACCAGTGCTAGTGTTCCTGCCCATCAATGTTCCAGCACAAGGATGGACAACGGCCCATGTAATGCACTGGAATGACAACCATTAACACTGCAATATGAGACAATCAACGTCCAAAAATGTAAATCTCAGGGGGGTGTGTTTAGTCCAATTGGCCAGTTCGGCCCTTACTCCAGCAGCGCCGGACCCCCTGAAATCAGAAACACCCTAGGTCTATAAGGTAGTGTTGCAATACTTCGTGCAGTGTGTGACAACAATGGGCCCCTTGTGATTTAAGATTAATGCACAGTGCCATCACAGACATGAGCGTGCGGGCACCTCGGTTTACATGGCAGTGTACCTGATTAATTCCAAGTGCTGTCATTCTCAGTGTCCCCACACGTTAGCAATCAAAGTTTAAGATCAGAAGCACAGCAATCTGTCCCAGTAGGCAATTCTGGCCGCTAGTTGTGGTCTTGGATAATAAATCCGGGGCCTCACATCGGAGTCATTGTTATTCCCACCATCGGGAGCAGTACTTCACACATTAAGCATCCAACATCTTACCGCAGATTTTGAAGGGGTGCGATCCAAACGTCTCTCACCTTCAGTCCGAATCTAGGTGTTGCTCCTCACGTTCTGTCGCTTTAGTCTGCTGTTGCACTTTTTTAACAAATTCTTGTGCAGCTTTTGGTGTGGACAACAGCACTGGTTTACCCTTCCAAGACACCCGCAGTCTGGCCGGGTACAGCATAGAGTAGTTGATGTTTAGTTCTCTGAGTTTGGCCTTCGCAGATGCAAATTCCTTCCTCGCTTGTTGGACAGCGACAGTGTGATCCGGATAAAATTCAAAGGTGTTCCCCTGATAAGTAATCGTTCCCTTTTCGCGGGCTAGTCGTAGAATGGTGTCTCTGTCACGGTAGTTTAGAATCCTCGCCACTATGGGCCGTGGTGTAGCTCCCGGCGGCGGTCGCGGTGCTAGGGATCTGTGCGCTCGCTCCACGATAAAGATCGGAGAGAACGCCTCCTCGCCAAATATATCCTTGCACAACTGCTCTATGTAGACCTCCATGCGGCCGGTGTTGGTCGATTCCGGCAGGCCCGTGATACGTACATTGTTACGCCTGGAACGCGCTTCCAACTCCTCCTCCTTCGTCTTGATCACTTCTAAGATGCGTTCCATGCTGGTACACTTAATGGAAGTCGCACGTGATTCATCCTCCACCGCCGATATCCTGTTTTCGGCCGTGTCCAACCGTTCGCCATGTTTGTCTAGTTTCGCAGACATGCCATCCATCCTGCATGTTAAATTGTCTAGTTTGCCATTGATGTCCTGTAGGTTCGCCTGTATGGCCAGCAGTATTTTCTCCATGTTAGCGTTAGTCGCCAGGTTAGTCGGAACATCACCGTCAGCCATCTGTTCCGTGGGTTTAGGCACTTTCTTGCTTTCAAAGGAAACCTTCTGCTGCTGTTTATCAGGCTTGCCCATCTTAGCCAGAAGCGGGCGCTTCGACTGTGCAGCTTGGAGTGAGGATCTGGTTACTCTGTCTGATGGCGCCGTATTGACTGCGTGGTGGCCTTTGATCGAGTGTAGTACTCTTGGGCTGGGATCACTGTGTCGCCGGTCTCTGCGCCTCTTTTTAACGTGAGATATGCAGCCAGTGGGTTCGGCGAGCACTACAGCACTACTACAATCTGGCTTCCGAGCAAAACACAGCACTGAGACCGCCCTCATCGCAGCAACAGACGACATTCGAACTCTATTGGACAATGGAGACACAGTCGCCCTCATCCTCCTCGACCTCTCTGCAGCATTCGACACAGTCTGCCACAGCACCCTGTTACAACGCCTCAATAACATCGGAATACAAGGAAAAGCACTTGAATGGATCACCTCATTCCTCTCCGGAAGAACCCAGAGAGTCCGCCTCCCACCATTCAAGTCTGAAGCCACTGAAGTCATCTGTGGCGTACCTCAAGGATCCTCACTCAGCCCCACCCTCTTCAACGTTTACATGAGCCCCCTCGCGGCCATCGCCCGCCAACACAACCTCAACATCATCGCTTACGCGGATGACACTCAACTTATCCTTTCTCTCACCAATGACCCCAGCACCGCCAAAACTAACCTACACGAAGGAATGAAAGAAGTTGCCGAATGGATGAAACAAAGGCGTCTGAAACTGAACTCAGACAAAACAGAAGTCCTCATATTAGGTACATCCCCCTCTGCATGGGACGACTCCTGGTGGCCGGAAGCCCTTGGAAAAGCACCCATCCCGACAGACCACGCACGGAACCTAGGCGTCATCCTGGATTCTTCACTCTCAATGAACAGACAAGTCAGCGCCATATCCTCATCCTGCTTCAACATTCTTCGCATGCTCAGAAAAACATTTCGCTGGATCCCCACCGAAACAAGGAAAACAGTCACCCATGCTCTAGTCACGAGCCGACTGGACTACGGAAACACCCTCTACGCAGGTACTACCGCTAAACTCCAGAAGAAACTCCAACGAATCCAAAACGCCTCAGCCAGGATCATATTCGACATCCCGCGCAACGAACACATCTCCGGTCACCTGAAAGACCTCCACTGGCTGCCCGTCAATAAGAGAATCACCTTCCGACTGCTAACTCACGCACACAAATCACTCTACGACATCGGACCAGAATGCCTCAACTCACGACTGTCCTTCTACACCCCCTCACGCCAACTACGTTCTTCCAACCAAGCCCTCGCCACTGTACCTCGCATCAACAGGACCACCATGGGAGGCAGATCCTTCTCATACCTGGCTGCTAAAACATGGAACTCACTCCCCGCTTACCTTCGCCTCACCCAGAACCACCTAGCATTCAGAAAACAACTTAAAACGTGGATATTTGACAAGTAATCCTCCTCCCCTTTCTAAGCGCCTTGAGACCCTCTGGGTAGGTAGTGCGCTATATAAATTCTCTGACTTGACTTGACTTGACCATCGTGGTTAGTGGCAGTTCACCCAAAGTTCTAGCAGGTACACGATGGTTCACGCAGGTCTGAGTCCGATTTTTGACAAACTTCGAGCCCTTGCACCTCGGCGCTGTAGGGGACCCAACAGGTTTCCCGCCGAATCACACACCACTCGGCTCACACTGGTATATCGCACCACCACGGGGCCGCCTACCTCTTCCAATGGCAGCTGGTGTGTGTTGCAGATATCCACTACGTAGTTTGTGTAGTATTTCCTGTGTCCCGATTGATCAGGCCGTGATCTCACTTCCTAGTCGACATTCGGACCCCTACTGGTCCCGCAGCCCAGCAGCTCAGTGTGGAAATTGCGGCGCTTTATCACTCCTCGGCGTTGGCGCAGTCACTGTCCGTCCGCCCCCCATTTACCGTGAATTTCGTCGTTCCGCGCTAATTCAGGCGCACGGCAGGGCTGCATGTCTTTGATGTCTTGATGGTAGTGCGTTACTGCGCCCACTGACCTGCACCAGCTCTCCTTAGAAGCACCCGACTCCACAGCTCCGTGGGGGTCCCACACACCAGCGCTCGTGCCCGCATTAGTGGTAGGTGTATGGTAGCGCACGCTTCAGGCGGCGACCGCGGGTTGCTTCATGTATTCTTCTGTTGTCCCGACCAGCGGCGAACTCTACCGCATTTACGTGTAGTTCCTGTGTCAAATACCGCCAGCCTCAGCAGTCATACGGTAATCCACTAGGGCGCCGCCATTTTGATTACACCGCAGTTTGATCAGATGGTCAGTCTATCGGCGTGGGGAAACTTATCACCGGCAGCAACTATGTTCGTGCTGATGTCTGCAGCCAAAAGTTAGCCTCGCCACCGCAGTCGCACTCTCACGCCAACCTCTGGTGCTCTTACCGATGCTTCCGTTCCATGTTCGGGACGGCTCTGGGTCCGGCCGCCATCTTCACTGCAGCCGCCGGCTGGTGAGTGCCGAGTTTTTGTCGTCCACTGCCGCTTTCTCACAGAATCACAATATTACACTCCGTCATGTTGCGCCCTTGATGTTCATACGCACGATCGCTGTGTTTATGAACGGTTCCGCGGGGCCCGGACAGGAAAAACACGCATTATTGCGGTCATCCGGTGGAGCTGCGGTATCACCCAGCCATCCCACTGTGCGCCCCCTAGCGCCTCCAGACCGAAATTGTGATCTTCGGGAACAGCACTTCACCGTGGGACTCCACCTGGTGGCTAGCAGAGCTAGGACCATCACCACCCCCACCACCCATACCAAGAACCTCAGGATCATCTTTGACTGCAAACTCAACATGACTGCCATCACCGCCTCAAGTTCCCATACCCGAAGATGCCGAGGAAGATTTTCAAATGGCTCCCAATCAGCACCAAAAAACCATCATGCATGTCCTCATCACAAGCAAGCTGGATCACGGGAACACCCACTATGCCAGGAGCAACAAAAAACTCACCTAGGAGGTTGCACACCACAAGGACAATCTGGTAGTAGTGTTCCCTAATAGGGAGTAACCGCACATCAAAACATAAATAGATGTGAGATGACCATAAAATAGGGGCACACTGGAGTCAAAATTGCTGTATGTACAGCAGAGGTGCTCTAGCAACCAGTCCCACTCACTAACAAGAAGTGGTAATAGCAGATCGAAAACGAGCTGCCATTGAAAGTATCAAAAAAGAAGGTCAGCGAAGCACACCCCAAAAGCAGTTATCTAAAGTTTCGGTAATCACAAGAATGTGAGATCAAAGTACACCCAAGTTCAACAAATATACCAGATAGTCAATGACATAAAGTGATCCCAAAGTTCATCTGGACAATATGACCAAATCACGATGTTTGGATGTATAATTCTCTTTATTCCTTGGTCATATTCAGACATGAATTGCAGCCAGCACGTCTTTCGTCTGTACAAAATTGGTATTCAGACTTTCTCAAGGCAAAGAAACGATCATCAGTAGCATCAGTAGGTCCCATTATCAGACCCGTGTATTTTTTGAGATCACGACAGATTGAGGGTCGTGATTTCACCCAGATGCACTAACTCTCATTACTCGGGTCGCGTTATATATTACTGTGTTTATATGGAGCCATACTATAACTGAATGTGCACGACTACGCTCTAGATTATATATAGGGCCTGTGTGCTCCAGCTCTAGATGCACGTCTTTAAGATTTGGTTCTGAATACATGTAGCTTCATGACTTTGCCGCTACGCGGCCTACTGATGCTACTGATGATCGTTTCTTTGCCTTGAGAAAGTCTGAATACCAATTTTGTACAGACGAAACACGTGTTGGCTGTAATTCACGTCTGAATATGACCGAGGATTAAAGAAAATTATACATCCAAACATCGTGATTTGGTCATCTTGTCCAGATGAACTTTGGGATCACTTTATGTCATTGACTATCCGGAGGTTGCACACCACTCAGAACTTGGCAGCCAAAGTCAATATCAACCTCCCACTTTGTGCCCACATCACACCTCACCTGAGGGAGCTCCACTAGCTCCCCATACACAAACAAGCGGAATTCAAATTCCCCACCGACACTTTCAAGGCACAACATAGAACTGGCCCAGCCTCCCTCAACAATTGCATTTGCTTTCACAAACCTTCCAGACATCCTTGCTCATCCCGAATCCTACTTTCACACATGCCACACATACTGAAAACAAATCTAGCGGTCAAGTCTTCTACATCACTCCTAAATAACCTGGAATGACCAGCCACTACACGTAAGAGCCTCCTCACTTCTTGAATTCCACAAGAAGCTTGAGATCTCGCTTTTCGAGTTGTCCCTCAGCCCTGGGTTGGGCTAGACTTACACCTTCTCAGCACCAGGATACCCTCCTGGGTGGTAGTGCACTCTACAAATCAGCATAACATAACTTAACAACAATGTATCTTAGCAAGATGTTTTAAGAAAATTTCCCAAACGAGATAGGCCTCGAAGATGAGCAGCAACATTTTAAATCCGCTGCAAAGTAGCTGATTCAAAATGGGGAACAACAGTTTATATTAAAGCACAGTTTTTCAAATATGTGGCCTACACTTTGCAGGATTTACAGGTTGTTCTGAAGGGGAACTGTTAGAATAGCCTAATGGATAAGCTGTGGAAGGAAACTATATATGTGACTACAAGAAAACTGTTATAAGTGGATCTTCAGTAGCTTTTTGTTCCTTATATTTGGGCCCATAGTATTGTGTTATCCATCATGCCTGGCCATATGTTTCTTTTAGGGCCCAATGTTATATCCCACAGCAGGAGGGGGCTGACGCACATAAGTCTGGTGTCCGGTGAGAATGCAGGTATTTGAGTGCATCTTTGGAGAATCGATCAGCCCTAGAAAATCTCAATATCAAGTGTTATAACTATATTTCCTAATCTGGGCTCTTTCCGATGATTTCATACTGGCTTGAAATATATGGTCCCACACATTTCAGATGTCTAGGGTGAAATTTAAATTACGGCTGCATAATTTCACATTGCAGTTATTACAGAAAATTCCAGAAATTCTGCCATTACAGCATTCCAATAGTGGTAATCATTTACCGCAAACATGCAATTGGTAGAATGAATTTACTGAAAATGTATGGGAACAGCAGAACGTGCATGGCCGTTGGTTGTGATGCTTTTGTTTAAATGCATCCTCATGATAAAAAGCCAGCCACTCCCCTTCTGCCACACAACCTTTCAGACAGCCTCAGGGCACAGTTACTCACACCTGGCTCACCCAGCACACTCCAGTCACACTCCGCTGACCCACTGGCATAATTATGTCACTCCTTGTGGCAGGGCAAACTCACAGTAACACACCACAAAGGGCTTATAGAATGCGGCACCCTGACAGTTATCCCCGCGTTACAGCCGGGATTGTTTTTGTGACGGAAGGGACACTTAGAAAGAGGGAAAAAGGAGGAGAAGTAAACATATCTCTCCTCTTTATGCCCCCACTAGGAAGGTGCACCATTTTGACACATTTCCAGTTTATCTACTGTTACTAAATCTGGAAATGTGGCTAAAACCATGGGTGGAGGCGTGGGGACACCCATGCTCAAGCCATGGGACGCCTTCCAGGTTTGAGTAAAGCAATGCCGTGACTTGCGCTGCCTTGAGTTACTTCATATTGATATACCAGCCAGAGTCACTCAAGGGGGCTCTGCAAGGCATAGTAAATCTTGTTTAAGGGATTGTGATGCTCTTGGGTCACCTTGCAAGGGCAACAAAAGCCCTCGATAAATCTGGCCATTGGTGCGTTGCATTGCAAGAAATGGACAGAACAGAAATGCAGCTTATCCAATAAGATATGGCACAGTTTTGCTCTCTCCGAGCACTGGCACACTGTGCCTGCCTAGCGCCAGCACAAGCACCCTTGTGCCACACGGGTTCCTGCATTTCAGGCAGGAATTTATTTTGCATGAAGATATCCCTTCCTTTTTTTTTGTCCTCATACGCCAAAAAAAGAAGATATTCTCAGAGCAAGAGGTTCGCGACACCCCCTACCCAGCAGAGTAGCCTCTCCTCGAGCTCTGAAGATCTTAATGGATGCTCTTTCTGCAGATACCCGCCTGGTACACGATAGTATCAAGGAGAATAAGTTCACATCAGTTCATATATCTTTCCAGGCCCTTGAACTGCTCCTTAGGGTAACTCATTCTGCAAAAAGGCATAATCATTGGACAAAGTTGTTTCTATTTACCCTTTACATATTATCCAGCCATTCAATACAGGGAATCCAAAAATGTTTCCTTCTCTTCCAACTTATTCTATCTAAATTAAGTGTATGATTAATTGTTCTAACCCAATCTATGTATAGAGGTGCAGTATCTTTAACCCAAAGTTTGCATATCTCTCTGCATGCCAAAGAAGATATCCCTTCCTGCACAAAACAATCATAAGAGGTAATTTCCTCTTTCTATCCGTGAAGCAAAATGCGTCATGCATAGAAAGAGGAAGCAACGAGGACAAATACAAATATTCCTCCTCGTTATGCCTCTCTGTGGTACGCAAACCGCTGTGGCGCAATCCTAGGTTTACTGACTTCAGTAAGTATGCGGTTGTGTCAAATTCCATAAGTGCTTGCACTGGATTGCCCATTTTTTACCCATGGAGCCCCTACTGCAACGGAGTCACACAAGTCGGCGCATATTGCCCCTTAAGTAGATTTGTAAAACCCAAATAAGGACTAGCGTTGCCTTGTGATGACTAGCATCATATAAAGACAGTGCAAGTCCATAGTTAATCTGCCTTCTGGTCTCCACACACTTTTACCCACTCTTGCAGTCCCTTTAAAAGTGCAAAAAATGGCTGCTCAAAAGGCAAATATTTGCACGGCTGGGAAACAGCGCTAATACTGTGCTACTGTTTCACTGCAAAAAAAAATAAAATTATAAACTGTATTTCAGAAGAGGTAAATGAGGATTTAAATATATGGCAAGAAAATAGAATGGTTATCAGTGCTTCTAATTCAGTCAATAGCCCAGATACCTCCTCTCAATGAACAGCACTGAGAGCACAGCACCCATACACACACACTAACATAGGCACTGGAAGTAGAGATGTGGGACATGCTGCAGCACCCCCGGAATAAATATGCTGGAGTTCAGAAGGTGGCTGAGCAATAAAGGTGCATTTACATTATGGGGCATATGTACGAGGGCCTTACTTCAAGCTTGCACCACACAATGTGGTACATGCACAATGCAAATCCCCAAGTCATATTCACTTTGCATAGCTTTGAATGGCTTCACTAATATGGAGTCATGCAATGCAGTGCAAATAGAATCGCAAGGAAGGTGTTTCATGGTCATTGAGGTGGGTGTTCTTACGTATCTCCCATGGTTTTTTTATGCATTCCCAAATTTACAAGGACTTATACACTTGGGAAAGTGTCAGATTTATACGCCTCTCCAGGTGAGTCATAACAAGTAGAAATATCTTTATTTCTTATCGTTTGTTCCTCTTGCTATGTGTGCTGCATGCTGCAGCACACTTAGAAAGAGGAAAACCCCTTATAGCATTGTTTTTGTGCATGAAGGTGCCCCTTCCTGTACAAAAACAATCCTGCCTTTAACGCAGAAACTCTTGCACCATGGTGCAAGGGTGCCTGGTTGGCGCTAGGCTGCCAAAATGACGCCAGCTCAGGAGGAAAGGACAGGAATACATCTTATTTGATAAATACCGTGCATTCTTGCTCTTTCCCTGTGACACAGGGCAGTGCAGCAGGGTAACTTGCTGCGCTGTTCTGTGCCCCCATTCTAGTGAAAGAGCTCAGAAATATTCGGAAAATTGTAAGGGTACATCATATTCACTGATAGTCCGTACCCGTATATATTCTTATGCGTGTTAACTTTAATTGGCATACTGTGTGTAATAACAAATGGTAAATGAAGTGCTAGAATGAGTTGTGCCTTTTAAGACAGTAAAATGGTATTTAGAGGGAACCATGTAATTCTCAATGTTTATTGCAAATGCTTAATAAAGTAGCTCATGTGTAATGAAATGCATTAGATTTGAATGTGCATCATAAAGTTTGCACACTTAGAAATGATTAATTGTGCTTTAAATATGATGAAATGTAGTGCCTGCAGATGTAACATTTATAAATGTATGTTTAATTAATGTTTAAGGCCTGGATGGAGAAGTTGCTCTTTCGTGTTATGAAAGGCCTATTTGTATTTCTTATGTTAACTGATTTGTGTAGGCCTGAAGCTTATTTTTCAGGTGGTAGAGCTCTCATTTGGAGGAAGTCAGCGAAATTCATGTGCGTGCAAGGTTATTCTGTTCTCATGTTTCTCTTCCAGGTGCAAGGAAATCTTCTTTGTTAGTTAGACTAACGTCTTTGTTTTAGGAGTTAGGAATGGGGGAAACCTGTTACAAAGTATTCAGGAATATCGATAATTGGGATCTCGCTGAAGAAGCCTGAGACCTAAGGACACATCAACTGTTGCTGGATCGAGTACAAGTTTTGGTGGAAAATTACCTACGATAGGTGTTCGGCCAGAGAAGGAGTTTTAGGGGCGTGTTCTATCGATTGTGCATTTTGTATTAGGGACAGCGCCCTGGGGATGAGTTAGAGGGCAGAAGGAAGGTATCGATTTTTGGAAGAGAGATTTAGAACGAACTCTGTAGCTTTGGCTACAGACCTTTGCAATGTGAGTGTACTTCTTAGGAAGTCTTCAAGATCTGACACATTGTTGATCTTGCCTTTGGAAAATGCTAAGTAGGGATGTCCCGTTAGCGATAGTGTACGGATAGACCAATCGATTTCTTTTTGCAGCCACTAATGAAGACTAATATAGACATTGCAGCAGTTATTGCTTGTTTGATGTTCTTGGAACTACTTATTCTCTTTATGCTGAATCGAATTAAATTGATTCGTAGAATGAATTTTGTATTAGTTCCTATGTATATTTAAAACCTTGTTATGAGGTGCTTGTATGTTCAGTTATTTTTGGCTTTGTAATAAATCTCTAAATTTGAGTCAGTGATCCTGTGAGAGTTTCACTTAATTGGTTCATGTTAAATTGTTGTGAATGTATTGTTTCTCTCCTTTACACTTTTCAGCAGGTAATAAAGGTCCAATAGACAGAGGATTCTTAGTCAACTTCTATAGTAGAATCCGGCTTCATCACTAGTAAATGAGCCCATTTGTTTTTATTTGTTCACATTTTCTTTCAAACTCAAAAGTCAAAGGTTAGATTATGAGTTCTGACAAATTGCTGCTTATTTCTTAAACTGTGGATTTGTGTTTACTTTCCTTTCTGGGAATTTAGGATGTCAGTTTTTTTTCTGAAACACAATAACATATACATAGATACATGTAAATGCACTGTACAAGTATTTCCAAACATTAGCCGTTAGGAAACCAAAAATTAAGCACAGCTTTTAAATTCTGGAGTGTGATGGAAACAAATCAATACACTTGGGGCGTGTTTACGAGTTAGGCGGACGGGTTACTCCTTCACAAACGTGACAGATATCCCGTCCGCTGTATTACGAGTTCCATTTTATCCACTGGAACTCCTAATATGGCAGACGGGGTATCTGTCTCATTTGTTATGGAGCAAGCAGCCCGCCAAACTCGTAATCGGGCCCTCGATGACATTCAAAAGACAAATGTTTGCTGAAATCTATTTGACCCACATTATCTTCTGTGGGTTACATAGTTTTATCAGTAAAACCATGTTCGTGCAAATTGTGTTGCCATTTCAATGGAAAATGTGCTGTCTGTAAATGAATGTGAGCTACCACACCATGCTTTATTTGTGATAGAGTGCTCAAAAACCGGCCATTGAACATAAAGGAAAGGGTGGGCCGCTCGGCACTCCCTCGCACGTATGGCGGGGCACCGGCTCCCCCCTTCCCCGTATCCTCGATGGTGGGGCGAGTCCCCCCCTGTTTGCCGCGTCTTGATGACGCGGCGGGGGGCGCCCCACCACCGATTGGTGCTGTCTCACCGTTGACCCGGAAGCAATAGGAGTGCTTCCGGGTCAAGGGGAGGGGCCAGGGGTAGGTGGGCCAGCTAGAACTGGTCAGCCCCCCATTTCTCAAGAGGGCAAAAGGCCTGAAGAGCACGGGAGGCGCCCTCTTGCCCCCACGCTCTCCACGCCCGCTCCATGCCCCTCAGCTAGGGGCTGAATAATTTTGTCCTTTTTCTTATCTGCAGGATCAGCGAGGGAGCACGCGGAACGTCGATGCGGGACAAGAGGTCAGTGGTGGCCCAGCTGCGGTGGTACAGAGCAGTAGGAATCTGCAAGCGCGGCGGACGGGGCAGAGTTAATTGCAGTAATCTGCGAGCGCGAAGAGACGCTCCAGGGCGGGTTGCTCTTTTGGGCCATGAGGTACCGGGCCGAGGTCCATTGACACGCGGTAAGGCAGCGAGGGAGGGGAGAGTGAGCTACGGGCCAAGGCCGAGCGCAGTAGTGTTGCGGGGCAGGAGAGGGTGCTAAAGTGTTGGTGCCAGTTTGTTTTGGCCTTAGGGAATAAGGTTAACCCTTTCTTTTCAAAGTCGGATGGGCTATTAAAGCGAAAGGGAATGTTTGGGTGTGTTACACGTGTTGGTACGCGGCAGTAAGGCGGATTAGCATCGCCGTAAGGCGGATTAGCATCGCCGTAAGGCGGATTAGCATCGCCGAGCCATTGTGCTGCAACAGAGCGATCAGCAAGCGAAGCAGGGTCGGCCCTGGTTAGTACATGGATGGGAGACCAGATTTGAACGCTCCCTGTTTGTTCCATATACTAAGCAGTAGGGGACTACAGTGGGTTATTCTACGCTCAGCTAGGGTTGTTTTGCAACAATCTGAATTCCAGCAAGTAATTTAAGACTGTCAGGAGTGGTTTAGACAGGCAAAGGAGGGTCGGCCCTGGTTAGTACACGGATGGGAGACCAGTTTTGAACGCTCCCTGTTTGTTTGATTTACAAAGCGCTAGGGGATAACATTGTGAGTAATTATTCGCTCAGCTAGAGTTTTTTATTTCAGAACTTTAATTCCCAGGGCGCTAGTGAAATAAGGACAGGGCATTGTAATGATAATTTAATATTGCGTTGGCCCTGTAATAGTGTTCAGGACAAAGGCTTGGGGTTTTTCAACTACGAGGTCCATTGTCTCTAGGAGCCATTACTGTGTTGTAACTTTCCTTTTCATCGTAGGCCTGCATTCAGGGGTGCTGCGGACGGAGCTGCTGGAGAGTGGCTCGGCGGACAACGCTATCTGAGGACATGGGCAGGCCTGCATTTCACTGCTTCTGTCGGGCCGCCGGGCTAGAGTGCGCTCACCCAAGCACCCAGGCTAGCTGGTGTGTTGCGGTCACAGTTGCGTGGTGCTTACGGCCAGCCTGTGAGCCTCCAGCTTTGATACAGGTACAAGGCACATCGTGCCCATAGGTGTGTCATTGAGTTTCAGTGTAGGTTGTTTACCAATTGCAAAGGAAGGGGAATGTCTAGTGGGCGCAGCGCTAAGCGTTCCCGCATGGAGTTCATGTTGCAGGGCATGATGCGCAGAAAGTCAGCTATGGACAGGAAAGTGGGGAAAGTGGAGCAGTTGGGGAAGAACGTGGCGGAGATGAGTCATAGGTTAGATGGTCAAGCAGGGCCATCGGGGAGACTCAAGCGGGTGATAGTGCCCCCTCAACCCAGGGGGGAACTAGATGCTTTGCCTAAGCGGGGCAGAGCCAAGAGGAGTTAAGGTCGGGTCCCCAAATCACGAGTAGTAGGGTGTAGAAAAAGATTATTTCTCGTAGTTTATGTCCCATCATACACCCTCTCAGTCCCGTCCCCGAGCCCATCATGTCGGAAAACAAGCAAACGAGAACACGAGTAAACCTGATCACGCGCACACAAAAGTTGCACATGCACTCTCCTTCCTCTAAAATTCAAAGGTACATTCTTATGGCTAAGACGATGTCGAGAAACAGCTTCCTCACTCAAACTGTACATTCCTATGGTCAAGCCGATTCCGAGAACAAGACCCCCCATTTGTAACCATTTCCCTATAATCGGGCCGATTCTGAGAAATAGGCCCCGTTTTGCTAAACCACGACAACCAATTCCGAGAAGAAGAGCCCCCGTTTGCTGAAAGACACGACACCAGTCATCCTGTCAATGACCAGTTCTCCTTTTCTCTCTCTCTCTCTCTCTCTCTCATCTAAGGAACCAGCCTAGGATTATTTCTCAATGCTCTGCTTCTGCCGTGACTTCCTCATGATTAAAGACACCGTCACGCTTCTTCCTGTCATAACTTCTGTATGATTTTGACACAATAACGTTGCTATGATTTCTGTAAAATTACGACACGGCTATCCGAGTTTTACTGACTTCTGTATTGTTGCAAACACAGCTATCCGAGTTTTGCTCAAGGGAAGCTCCTTCCTCTTTTCTGTGTATAAATACATGTCCTCTTTGATGAAAGTTAGAGATTCTTCCGATCCTCCTTAGGTGACAGAGCTCTCCCTTAACTCGAGTTACTGAATAAAGACCCTTTATGCGAACCACCACGGACTGTGCTCTTCATACTTGACCTTATTGATATTATAGAAATTCCGATCAAGGTAAATTACTAAAATATTTACCACAAGGGGGTCACCTGGGATGGTCCCCGACGGAGTGTCTGCACCACCGGTAGTACCCATACCTACTTCGCCAACCCCGATAAGTGTACCAGTGGCAACGGCTCCAGCCACACCGCCGACACCCCCAAACTTAGCACCACCGATGGACCCAGAAGTAATTACAGTGGTACTAGTGGTTGCACCCCCTGGGGTTGGTCAGGTGCCCCCTGAGCTGGCGGCACAGATAGCGGCAATACTCCCCTGGCTGGGGATTGGGGGGATGTTACCCTCCTCGGAGGATCCCTCCGCAGAAGCGCATAAAATGGTAGAAAAAATCAGGGTGGCCAGGGGTGGCGGTGGGGTGGCAAGCGCACCGATTTCTCCTCAAACAACAGGTTCGGGCAGCGATGCGGGAAAAGACAAGAGTGTTGCACCAATGCGAGTCGCTGAAAGTGGTAAGGAGCAGGGCCGGACTGACAATGCTGGGCACCGGGCACCCCCCGGTAGGCTGAATGGGGTGGGGGCCGGTTTTGTTTCTGGGGCCTGTTTTTGGTCCGGCAGCGTTAGTCAGAAAATAAATTCAGAGAAGTTCACAATACAGTAGCGAGTCACTCTCTGCATGCATCTCTCCTCGTTCTGCGCTCCGTGCGTGGGAAAAAAAGCACAACTCTAAGAATCTCCGAGTCTGGAATTGATTCTTTAACTGCAATCTACATAAATAATGGCATGCGAGCACTGTGCACCATTTAAAAGCGTGGGTCGCGCGCAGTGCGCAGATTTCTTCAGCACCGCGTCTGCGCTGTCTTTTCAGTTGACCCAACCCAGGGTGGGGTGGCTGGTGGTGATCATGCGCATTAGAGCTATGGCAAAAAAAAGTGCGCGCGACCCGGGACTGAGGCCAGGTCGAGGAGCATTGCAGAAGTACGCCAGATCAGAGACTCAACTCATCTAATAACAATGGTCTGTGAAATCTCTCTGGGTACATGGCGTGATCTGGAATCCCTATTGGGTTACTATTAAAGAGATACGGACACTAAATAGCAGTGCAACTTGAACAAGCTTACATAAAGAACACCAGAGATCGAATGGGCACTGCGAGGTTTGTTGCTTACAGGTGATAATTCCCGGGTGTGTGAGCCATGGAAGGGCAAGGAGACCGAAGCATTCCATTTCCCTGTAGAAGTAGGTTCACCAGTGACTATACAAAGAGTGAATGGGTGTTGAAAATCCACTCTTTTCTCCACCTTAAATTTCATTTTCCATCAGCCCTGCACAATGTTGCATACATCTATTGAGCTATCCATTCATGTTTCCATCCATGGTATCGCTCTTTGTGTTCCATCACACCATCCATGGGTGCCTGTATGTGGGCCCTTATTAGTGCTTTATGTGAGCGATAGTGTACCTTCATGTGTTCTATCTAAGGATGTTGTTTTGCCACTATATCTTGTTCTCTCTGTGTGCATAGGTACATGTATGCCTGTTAGCATGTGTGCAAAAGTTCCTCTATACTTGTTGACTTGGCCTCCGTGCATGGGTGCATGATATGTGTGTCTGATTATGCGTGTAGGTACATGTACTGTTCGTGGGAATAAGTACCCATACGTCATGAATGGAGGTCTTCTTGATTATCTTTTAGCTTCTGTGTGTGGTTGAGCTCCTGTATGTTTGCCTCTGCACATAGGTACTTTTCTGATGATTGGTCTTTTTTCACTGGTATAAGTATGTACATGTATGCTTGTGTGTCCAGGTACTGTGTTTGTTGGTCTGTGTGCAGAGGTATCTCTAGTGTTCATCTGCATGTGTGCATAGGGTGCCTGTAGATGTGTTATCAGCATCAACCCTCTCTCTTTTTGATCAACTGTCAATCCATGTATGCTTTAATATCGTGTTTGTAATTAGATGCACATTGTATGTTGCAATGTGTCTTTGTATGTGCGTTTTTCTGTCAATAACAGAGTATGTCTTTGTCTGTAGGTGTGTGCACGGGTTCTGTCTGCTTGCTGATCTGCATGCACAAATGCCTGTGTGCCCATTTATCAAGGTATGCTTGCTAAGTTGTGAGTGCTGGTGCAGCTATGTTTTTTAGCACTCAATAGAAGCTATTTTTCAAGACATGGAAAAGACAGTGGGATTAAACACACCATTCCTTTATCTACCTAAAATACTACTTCCTCTGCAGGGGGTCTAAAAATTAAGCCAACTTCTCTGCGCCTATTGTGTATCCCGCCACACCCCAATCCATCTATCTATTTGCCCATCCAACCATCCATGCATCTATACCTGCATTGTATATGAATGTATATTTTTTAAGTTTAAGCTGACTGTTCACTAAAATCCTTAAATCGATGAGCTCGAGTCTCGAGCACCTCATGTAATGTCTTTGATTGTTGCCCCTCAAACCCAGAATGTGTGACATTTTAGGTATGAAGCCTTGTAGCCCTCCACTCAGTACTGCCTAAAAAGTTGGTAATTGAAGTATTGACAAAGTTGATTTTGCAACTCATCCTTGGAGGAAAACAGCAGGCAACATGTGTTTCATGCTGGCATTTATCACAGAGCTTTTGCCAGGCTGTGAAGGAACAATCACAAGACATTTGTAGGCATAAACCATTCTTTCTGCATAACAACCTTCACCATCACCCATTTGCGACAACCTTGTTATTGAAAATAGGGAAACCCCTCCGTTATATCACCAAATAGAAATGTGAAAATGATGAATTAACAGTGGAGTTATACAAGAGTGCAATGTGCACATTTTATCAATAGTGATAGAAACAAAATAAGACCGCACTTCTGTGTTCATGAACCAAATGTCCTGGGGTGAGGTTGTGAGTGTGATGCTGTTGTAAGTAACTGGGGCGAAGGTTGGGGTCCGCAAGTCTGCTTAAAATATATTTTTCAGCTCAAGCCCCAAGTTGGGGCTTGTTCTGAAAAATATATTTTACGGTACGAAAGGGGGTGGTGATGGACGGAGCATCTGAACCAATCAAACACTCACACCCAGTCAAAAGATCTGGGTTTGATCCATCACCGTTCTTTAGCCCACTCTGCCACCCCAGTTCAGACATGGCTATATGCAAATCAGTCTGACTCTGTGCCTCATGGGAACAGTCCAGCCCGAACTGCCAAGCCATGCCTTCCCTGGACCGGAAACAAGCTTCCGAGGACCGGTTTCTGGCATTCCAGCCGTCTTCAGCCCAGCTTGCTCGAATCCAGTGTCAAAGTGAGCAAGGGACTCACGTCTGATCATACCCTGCCACACTTATGGCGGCCAAAAGCGGTACAAAAGGGGGTGGTGATGGACGGAGCATCTGAACCAATCAAACACTCACACCCAGTCAAAAGATCTGGGTTTGATCCATCACCGTTCTTTAGCCCACTCTGCCACCCCAGTTCAGACATGGCTATATGCAAATCAGTCTGACCCTGTGCCTCATGGGAACAGTCCAGCCTGAACTGCCAAGCCATGCCTTCCCTGGACCGGAAACAAGCTACATATAGTAGCGGTGGTGCTCGCTCGCTGCGCTCACTCGCAATGCGCGGGACGGGAGCTGGTCTGGCAAAATTTGCCAGGGCTGCTTTCAGTTCCCAGTCCGGCCCTGGTAAGGAGGTTGCTTTGCCGGTACTCGGGGCAGGTACAATACCCTCCAGGAGGGAAAGCCTGGCCCAGCATGTTTCACAAGGGGTGAAGGAGTTGATTTGGGCGGGCAAATATGTGAATACATTTTCATTGCTAATTGATAACAGGGAAATGGAGTATGCCAAGTCACAGAAGGACTGGATGTTTCATGGCGAATGGAGGACCAAATTGGCTAAACTGAGGGTGGAGGAGACGCTAATTAATTGGTTTAGAGCCTTTTCTGTATTTATGGCAATCACGGCCGAACGTTCGCCCAACTTGCAGGCAGAAATGGCTTGTTACCAGAGTAGAATTACAATGTTCAGTGACAAGCATGGAGGAGATGGGTGGAAGGAGTATGACATAGCCTTCTGGAAAGCTAAAGAGTTTTACCACTCATTATCCTGGGATAGGGTTGATTCTATTTCATGGTATGGCCAGTTTACAGGCGGGCAGACAGCGAGTGCAGGCACAAGCTGGAACAAAGGCTATCCCTCCAAACCCCAGCAGCCCTTTCGGCCAGCGCAAGGGGGTGACGCGGCCGGTAAGGCCAGAGGCAGTGGGGATCGAAAGGGCGTGTGTTGGGATTTTAACAGATGTACATGCACCAGGGCAGCGGGCACTTGTAAGTTCAAGCACGCATGTTACATATGTGGCCACTCTTCCCACCCAGAAACAGCATGCCGCTCAAAAGGTAACACCTCAGGAAACAGGGGAAGAAGGAAACAGGAATAGAGGGGGAGGCTTGCGGGTCGCTCTCTCAACCTTTGACGTGCTAGCTATGATTCCTTGGCTGAAAAGGTACCCAGACCATGCCTCTGCAAGGATGCTGCAGGAAGGTTTCTCACATGGCTTCCGGATCCCGGCGGTGGGATATACCCGGACACCAGAATGTAGGAATCAACTGTCAGTTAGGCACAACCCAGTTGTGGTGGAAACAAAAATTGGGAAGGAGCTGTGCCTGGGTAGGATAGCGGGTTCTTTTAATGACATCCCTATACCTAATTTTGTTTGCTCACCCCTCAGAGTTGTCTCAAAGAAAGAAAAGGGCGAGTGCAGACTCATCCACAACCTCTTAGCACCTAGGGGCGCATCATTAAATGACACTATCGACGAAGGCGTTTGTAGTGTGAAGTATGCGACTTTTGACCAGGCAGTGGATATGTTGAGGATTCCTGGGCCTGGGGCATTGATGGCTAAATCAGACATTGAATCTTCTTTTCGGCTGCTGCCAGTACATCCCCATGATCAACACCTGCTAGGTTTTTCCTTTCAAGGCAAATTCTATATGGATATGTGTATGCCCATGGGCTGCTCTGTTTCATGTGCCTACTTTGAGACATTCAGTTCCTTCCTTGAATGGGTTTGAGGCAGACAATGGGCCACCATCATGTCATGCACTACCTGGATGAATTTCTTGGTACACAGTCAAAATATCGAGTATGAAATATCGACCTACCAAAATATCGTGTCAGAAATTTCGAAGGTGCAGAATATCGATGACAAGAATATCGTTGGACAGAATATCGACCCTAAGGTAAGTAATATCGAAATACTTAATATCGATGTAAGTAATATCGAAGTTAGTAATATCGATAGCATATATATCGATGTTACTAATTTCGATTACACTAATATCGATATTAGTATTATTTATTTTGTTTTTTATTATGTATGTGTTATATGTTTTACTTAAGTAATTTAAATAATTAATATTATATGTGTATTACATTTATATATTAATAAATTTATTTATAAGCAAATTATATGTTTTAGTACCGGAGCGGGTTGTGGCTTTATAGGGAAATAGGGTGGGAAGTAATTTAATAATTTAAATTGATTATTAATTAGTAGTATTTATTAATAAATTGTAATTAATTGGTAATTAATTTTAATTAATTGGAAAATAATTGTAAATAATTGATTAATTGATAAATATGTTCTGTAGCGGGTTATGGGTTTATAGGGAAATAGGGTGGGAACTAATATAAATAGGTTAAATTAATAATTAGTAGTGAATATTAATTAATTATAAATAATTGGTAATAAAATTTAATTAATTGGTAAATCATTTTAATTAATTGATTAATTGATAAATATGTTCTATAGCGGGTTGTGGGTTTATAGGGGAATAGGGTGGGTAGTAATTTATTTATGTTAAATTAAAAAATAATTAGTAGTTATTAAATAATTTAAAAAAATTGGTAAATAAATGTAATTAATTGTTATTTCATTAAAATTAATTGATTGATTGATATATATATATGTTCTGTAGTGGGTTGTGGGTTTATAGGGGAATAGGGTGGGAAGTTATTTAATTATGTATAATTAATTATTAATTGGTAGGAAATGTAAATTAATTTTACTTAATTGGTAAATATTTTTAATTAATTGGTAATTAATTTTAATTGATTGGTAAATAACTTTAAATAATTCATAAATAGATAAATGTGTTCTGTTGTGCTTAGTGGGTTTCTAGGGGAATATGGTGGGAAGTAATTTAAATGTAATTAAGTAATAATGTTTAACAAATGATTGTTTTGTAAATAATATAATTGTTAAATAATTATTAATTGGTAATTAAATATTATAAAATGGTATTTTCTAATATTTATTTTTGGTTCAATATATTTAGCTAATCAGGTTATTTATAATTATGTATAGGTATTGTATATGGTTTATATTTTTTTAATAGTTTATATAATTTGAAAAAAAAAGCTTTTATTTATAAGTATGTTATTTTAACCCCTACCCTATCCAACATTTTCTCTACTGTTGCACTCTCTGGAGTTGGAATAGTAATTGTTACCCCTACGCTATCCAACACTTTCCCTACTGTTGTACTCTCTGGAGTGGGAATAGTAATTTTTACACCTACGCTATCCAACACTTTCCCTACTGTTGCACTCTCTGGAGTGGGAATAGTAATTTTTACCCCTACGCTATCCAACGCTTTCCCTACTGTTGCACTCTCTGGAGTGGGAATAGTAATTTTTACTCCTACGCTATCCAACGCTTTCCCTACTTATGCACTCTCTGGAGTGGGAATAGTAATTTTTACTCCTACGCTATCCAACGCTTTCCCTACTGTTGCACTCTCTGGAGTGGGAATAGTAATTTTTACCCCTACGCTATCCAACGCTTTCCCTACTGTTGCACTCTCTGGAGTGGTAATAGTAATTTTTACTCCTACGCTATCCAACGCTTTCCCTACTGATGCACTCTCTGGAGTGAGAATAGTAATTTTTACTCCTATGCTATCCAATGCTTTCCCTACTGATGCACTCTCTGGAGTGGGAATAGTAATTTTTACACCTACGCTATCCAACACTTTCCCTACTGTTGCACTCTCTGGAGTGGGACTAGAAATTTTTACCCCTACGCTATCCAATGCTTTCCCTACTGTTGCACTATCTGGAGTGGGAATAGTAATTTTTACTCCTACGCTATCCAACGCTTTCCCTACTGTTGCACTCTCTGGAGTGGGAATAGTAATTTTTACCCCTACGCTATCCAACGCTTTCCCTACTGTTGCACTCTCTGGAGTGGGAATAGTAATTTTTACTCCTACGCTATCCAACGCTTTCCCTACTGATGCACTCTCTGGAGTGGGAATAGTAATTTTTACTCCTACGCTATCCAACGCTTTCCCTACTGATGCACTCTCTGGAGTGGGAATAGTAATTTTTACTCCTACGCTATCCAACACTTTCCCTACTGTTGTACTCTCTGGAGTGGGAATAGTAATTTTTACACCTACGCTATCCAACGCTTTCCCTACTGTTGCACTCTCTGGAGTGGGAATAGTAATTTTTACCCCTACGCTATCCAACGCTTTCCCTACTGTTGCACTCTCTGGAGTGGGAATAGTAATTTTTACTCCTACGCTATCCAACGCATTCCCTACTTATGCACTCCCTGGAGTGGGAATAGTAATTTTTACTCCTACGCTATCCAACGCTTTCCCTACTGTTGCACTCTCTGGAGTGGGAATAGTAATTTTTACCCCTACGCTATCCAACGCTTTCCCTATTGTTGCACTCTCTGGAGTGGGAATAGTAATGTTTACTCCTACGCTATCCAACGCTTTCCCTACTGATGCACTCTCTGGAGTGGGAATAGTAATTTTTACTCCTACGCTATCCAATGCTTTCCCTACTGATGCACTCTCTGGAGTGGGAATAGTAATTTTTACACCTACGCTATCCAACACTTTCCCTACTGTTGCACTCTCTGGAGTGGGACTAGAAATTTTTACCCCTATGCTATCCAACGCTTTCCCTACTGTTGCACTATCTGGAGTGGGAATAGTAATTTTTACTCCTACGCTATCCAACGTTTTCCCTACTGTTGCACTCTCTGGAGTGGGAATAGTGATTTTTACTCCTACGCTATCCAACGCTTTCCCTACTGATGCACTCTCTGGAGTGGGAATAGTAATTTTTACTCCTACGCTATCCAACGCTTTCCCTACTGTTGCACTCTCTGGAGTGGGAATAGTAATTTTTACCCCTACGCTATCCAACGCTTTCCCTACTGTTGCACTCTCTGGAGTGGGAATAGTAATTTTTACTCCTAGGCTATCCAACGCTTTCCCTACTGATGCACTCTCTGGAGTGGGAATAGTAATTTTTACTCCTACGCTATCCAATGCTTTCCCTACTGTTGCACTCTCTGGAGTTGGAATAGTAATTTTTATCCCTACGCTATCCAAAGATTTCCCTACTGTTGCACTCTCTGGAGTGGGAATAGTAATTTTTACCCCTACGCTATCCAACGCTTTCTCTACTGTTGCACTCTCTGGAGTGGGAATAGTAATTTTTACTCCTACGCTATCCAACGCTTTCCCTACTGATGCACTCTCTGGAGTGGGAATAGTCATTTTTACTCCTACGCTATCCAAAGCTTTCCCTACTGTTGTACTCTCTGGAGTGGGAATAGTAATTTTTACCCCACGCTATCCAATGCTTTCCCTACTGTTGCACTCTCTGGAGTGGGAATAGTAATTTTTACTCCTACGCTATCCAACGCTTTCCCTACTGATGCACTCTCTGGAGTGGGAATAGTAATTTTTACTCCTACGCTATCCAACGCTTTCCCTACTGTTGAACTCTCTGGAGTGGGAATAGTAATTTTTACCCCTACGCTATCCAACGCTTTCCCTAATGTTGCACTCTCTGGAGTGGGAATAGTAATTTTTACTCCTACGCTATCCAACGCTTTCCCTACTGTTGCACTCTGTGGAGTGGGAATAGTAATTTATACTCCTATGCTATCCAATGCTTTCCCTACTGTTGCACTCTCTGGAGTGGGAATAGTAATTTTTACCCCTACGCTATCCAACATTTTATATAAATAATTGTAAAAATACTAAAAGTATATTTAATTTTTTATGTTTTTTACTTTTTATTTATGTTATTGTTTTATGTTTGTAAATGTATTAGTAAATTAGATTATATTTTAATAATTTATAAATTAGTAAAATAATTATTACAACTTATTGTTCAGAACATATATATTATATATTTACAGTATATATTTAATTAATGTATTATTATTATATATGTAATATTTAATAATTTGAAACATTATTAGATACTTTTAACTATGTATGTTATATTTATTAGTGTTATTTACTTTATTTTACATTTATATTTTTAAAAGAAAAAAAAACGATATTTTTAACATCGATATTTTTAACATCTCTATTATTTTTTCGATATTTTTGTACTTACCATGTTGTAGATAGGATGTCGATATTCTTTCCCTCGATATTTTAGACTCGATATTAATGTAGGTCGATATTTTGGAGGTCGCAATTTTGTCAGTGATCCGAATTTCTTTTGCTGGGCGCAGCGGGCTCGCAGGCGTGTGCATGGGCATTGCAGGAATTTTGCGTGCTCATGCGGGTTTTGGGGTCCCGCTGGCACCAGGAAAAACTGTGGGGCCAGCAACAGGCATGGAATTTTTAGGCATTGAATTGGACTCAGTTGAGGGTTGTTTCAGGTTACCCAAGGAAAAGATCACGAAATTTAGAGCAGCCCTACAGCAATGTTTGGTTAAAGTGAAAGTGCCGCTACAGCAGCTGCAGCAGTCAGTGGGTCAGCTGAATTTCGCAGTGAGAGTAATATCTATGGCATGTCCCTTCTCCCGCTTAATCGCGCAGGCCATGAAAGGCCTGCGGGAAAAACACCATCGCACTAGATTGTCAGTCAAGGTTCACCAGCACATGCGGATATGGATGGCATTCCTGGAGGATTTCAACGGAGGAGTAGTGTCGTGCGGTCCCCCCACTACGTCGGCGGAGTTAGGCCTATGGACCAACGCTGCAGGCAGTGTGGGGTTTGGTGCCATACTTGGAAACAAGTGGGTGGCGCAACAGTGGCCGGCTTGGTGGGAAGAAGGCGGCTTGACAGCGAACATCGGCTTTTTGGAGCTGTTTCCAATATGGGTTGCATTAACGGTCTGGCCTGAACATTTGCGCATTCAATCTGTGATCTTCTGGTCAGACAACATGACCGCAGTTGAATGTATCAATCAACAGGCAGCGCAGTGTAAGTTTATACTCCGCCTCATGAAGGAGATTGTGCTGAGATGCTTAAAATTGAATGTACAGTTTAGGGAGAAACTTGTCCCTGGGGTCTTGAATAACGCAGCTGACGCACTCTCTCGCTTTAAGATGCAGATATTCAGTGAACATCTACCATCTGCAGAGGGTACACCGGCACACTTTCATTCTTTCAGCAGCTAAAAGGGGCCAGAGATCCCACAAACAGTTTCATGGTGCGGAAGGCATTGAGGGGGTGGCGGCGCTTACAAGCGAATACCGCTGACTCCAGACAACCAATAGGTTTGGAGCGGCTGGCAGCAGTATTGGAGGCCTTGTCTGACACTTGTAGCTCCTAAGCATGGGCGAATTTTGCGAATCTCGCGTTCACGAATTTAGCGGATTTGCGAACTCGCAATCCGCAAAATCCGCAAATTCTCGCGAATTTGCGGATTTTTTTTTTTGTGTTCGCAAGTGTTTCTGCCAGTTCGCGAGGATTTGGTACTAGTTCGCAATTGCAAACTTACTTGTCGGCTCGCAACGGTCGCGACTATGTTGTTTCTACGTCTGGTTCATCATCACAGCCTCCCAGCACCCTCTGTTTCACCACTGCCACCCTCTCTTTGACCCATGCCACCCTCTGTTACATCAATGCCACCCTCTGGTTCATCATCACTGTAGAAGATGGGGGGGAAAAGCAAGCCCACCTGCCCTGCTTGAACTGACATGAATTAATTTGGGGTTAGTTTATTAACAACACCTGCCCTGCCCCAACTGACAATAATGAATTAGGGGCTAATTAATGTGTCACTGAATTTGAAGTTCCAGCCTGGCACCTGCTTGTCTGCTCCCTTAGCTGTAAATCAGGACCTTTGTGGCATACAGTTAAGGTCAGAGCAGGGTCACACAATAGTTGCAAGCAGGCAACCGAATTCTGGAGGGCCCCCTCAGGAAGCACTACAGGGAATCGTTACAAATCATGAGGTTGACCTTTTGCACCTGCTCATTGCTTTTGCTTTTGCAAAAATCGTTTTTCGTTTTTTTCGCGCTATTCGCGGGGCGCGGCGTCGTGCGAAACCGACCGCGGAAGCCGCCAATTCGTGCGAATGAGCTTTATATTTTTTTGCGGCTTGGTATTTCACGAGTTTTTTTGCAGTATTCGCGAGCCGCTTGCAGCGCAACACGCGAATTTACCCCAAGGTCGAGTACGGGCGCGGCCATTTTGTTTGCGTGACGTATTTCCGTTTCCGCCCGCTATGTATAATCTCGCGCAGTAAGCGCATTGCGAGTACAAGTTCGCACGAGATCGTGAGGAAAATCTCGTGCAAACTTACTTTCGCGCTCGTGAACGGGCGCCGGCCATCTTGTTTTTCATTCATTTCCTGTGTCTGGGCATAGTGTTTAATACTCTTGCTATCTTTGCCATCCTTTGCTTGTTTTCAGTTTTTTTTTAACGATTTTGCTTCTTATCTATCTCTCGCGACCTGCTGGACCAGCTCGGCTTGGAGATCCCCGGGCTTGGTGAGTAGTAGTAGCCATTTCATCACTCACTACTATGATGTTTTCTCCTGCTCTGTGTTGTTGTATTGCAAATATTTGTTTTTTACATGGAGCAAGCCAATAATGCCGCTGATGACGATTACATTGTAGTTAAATTATATTTCAAAATCTTCTGTGCATTTCAGGTGCACTGCTCTCCTTCTCAGTGGCGTTGCTACTATGCTTATTTGTTTTCTATTTTGTGGTCTCATTGGCCTGAGTAACTATTATGTATGAGTGTACTTTACAGAACTGCATAATGGTAGCCACTAGGGGGCAGATTACATTTACAAGCCCCTTGCGCCACGTTTACGTTGCCTTGCGTGACGCAACAGCGGTGTAAACGTGGCGCATCCCTGCGAGTCATTTACAGCATGACGCATCTAGGGAGATGCGTCACGTTATAAAGCCATGGGCCTGCACCACAATGGGTGCGTTCCTAGTACGCAGGGTGGGCGGTCTGGCGGCTGTGCGCCTCGCAAAATTGCCTGCGTGAAATCTACAAGATTTAACGCAGGCACTTCTGCGACGCTGCTACGTCAATTCAATTCCTTATGCCTGCTTGAAGCAGGCGTAAGGACTGACACAGCATGTTAAGTATTGGGTGGCCCTGAGCATTACTGGAGTTGCATTGCGTTGGCGACGTGACTCCAGCGATGCGCCGCTCTTGCGTGACGAGATGCGTCACGCAAGTGCCTACCCTTGCGCCAGGGCACGCCGCATTGTAAATGAGGCGCATCTGCCGTGTCGCAAGGGTAGTTTTGCGCGACGCATTTGATCTGGTGCATCTCTGGAGATGCGCCAGAACGCGTAAGTAAGTATGCCCCTAAGGGGCAGAATTGCAATTACCGTCGCATCCCTGCAAAGTAGCAGGGATGCGCCATTAATTGTGCGGCCCGCTACCACCACCAAACATGGTGCGCCGTATTTGCAATGCGGCGCACCATGGGCCCAAAACGTCACCGAAGCTTTACTGCTGGAGTTGCGTCGCAACGATGGCGCAGCTCCAGCAATGCTCTGGGGTACCCTATCTCCCCAATGCTGGGTCAAGCCGTACGTCTGCTTCAAGGAGGATGCACGGTTTGTGTGACGGATCATTGTCCTAAAGGTGACTGATTGAAATTTTGTAGATTTCCCTCAGCCACTTTTAGGATGTGTTCCAGCGCAGGAATGCCCTCCCTTGCGCCGGAACGCCCCCTGATGGCGCAGGGCTTTATAACTGGATGCATCTCCCAAATGCGTCACGTTGTTATAATATTATACGCCGCACCATGGCGCCCTTTTTTGTTTAGCTGCTGCGTCACAAAAGTCACGCAAGAACGGAGCAAAAGAGCCGCAAGGGGCTTAAATCTGCCCCTTCCTTTGTACCCCTGACAATTAGAAAAATAGTGGCGGTGGATTGATAGTTTTACTATTTAAATGACTGGTAATGTAGCAGGCAACTGTTAGTGTTGTCACTGATCTGACTGAAATCACAATGGAGTTTGTCTGTCACTTTGTGTCTTGCCTGCGGACTGCTGCCTGCCAGTCCTAGGTGAACCTTTCAGTACTTTGTTTAGTGAGTTACGTGACTTTCGAAGTCACAGGTCCGCAAATAAATGAAAACTAACCCTAATCAATATAATTTCGCGGAAATATTTTGTTATTGTTCTTTTGAAATGTTTGATTTGGTTGACATTGACAAGCAACAATCATCCATGTTTTCTGTTCTTTCTTTCATGTTGTACGTCAGCTCCCCCCAGGGGCGAGGGGAGGACACAGGAGCAGCAGGCGGTGGATGCTGTTGAACAGGGCCAGGATCGGGCAGGCGAGGGCTCCTTTGCTGGCCCCAGTAAGTTTTCATTTTAGACTAGTACCTATTTTTCCTAGCGTTCCTCATTTGATTTTTTCAAAATCGTCTTTGATCTTCTTGTAGACTGTATCTAAATTCTTATCCTGCCTCTACTATGACTCCATGTGGTATTACTAGATTATTCTTATTAGTCTGTCTGTGTAGCTAACTAAGATTGCACGGTTGGCAAAACTCTCATTCTAGTCAGCAATCTTCTGTCTGTGTGGAAAAAAATGGTGCGTGTTAAAAAGCCAGCCTTCATCAGTTGTGCCAAAAAGTGCTGCATTATATTGTTTTCACATGTCTTCATTCCTAGACCAAATACTAGTGAGTGGTTTATTCTAACATTCTTAAATGTACTTTGTAGGTGGAACATCTGGTGGCGGGGCCAACGCGGAGGTGGTGGTGCTCGACACGGAGGCGGAGGGCAATTCCTCAGGGGAGGATGCGGCGGTTCCAGTGCCGGCTGTGAGAGTTCAGACGGTGGTGGTGGCGGGCAGAGGTAAGCTCTTATATATTCCTTACTTATTGAGATTGAAGACGTGGCTGGGAAGGAAAGAATATGAGATGCATGGCTGGGTGAATGATGAAGCAATGATTGGTGGAAGGACAACAGCCTGGGTGGGTGACACAGAAACTGTATGTGTCCATATACCTGGATCATGCTACTATCTGACTCTTAGATAGCATATGTGTATCTAGAGCAGGGGTACTCATAGTACGGCCCGTGGGCCGGTGGCGGCCCGGCAAGCCTTCCTTGGCGGTGTGCAGACCTTGCAGACAATCACTGCTCCCCCGGCCCCCACAGAGCAGAGTGGAGATGCAGGGCCACAAAGAGGTGAAATAGAACAAAGCCTCTGCTCTGTGGGGCCGGGCAAGCAGTGATTGTCAGGGTGGAGATGCAGGGGCGCTACAACAAACAAAGCCTCAATAATATGTTAATGGTCTTTTAAAGACCTGTTAAGTACTTTGGTGTGGCTGTCTGTGTGTGCGTGTTGAGGATGCTGTCTCAGCCCGGGCTGAAGGCTGACACAGACAGACACACACACAGTGAGATGACAGAGGGGGAGGGAGAGGGAGGGCAGGAGGGAGAGAGAGATGGAGAGGGAGGGCAGGAGGGAGAGCATGAGTGAGAGAGATGTATGTAAATACTGGGTCTGGTGGCTCAGTGGATGAAGGCATCTGCTGCAGGGACCTGTGTGCAACCTCATGGTCACAAGTTTTCGTTTTGCTTTAGCCCCGCCCCCATGACTCCGCCCCCACCAGTGCAGCCCTCGGCCACAAACTACACTGTAAATTTTGCCCCTGAGAGAAAGTTTGTGAGTACCCATGATCTAGAGAGAGTAGACGGTCAGTGGATGAACTAAGTGTAACTTTGAAGTGCATGTAACACTGCACCCGCACGTCCGTTCCAGTGTAGGAAAGGCAATAGATCCGGTTATTACGGTGGCCACTCCCTACCTCTCTTAATAAGTTTAGTAGTACTCAGTCATTCATGTGTGGATGTATCACTGGTCACTCAATAAAAAGCAAAGCACCTAAAGTCATCCCATATATAAGCAAAAACATCCCATGTGAAGTGATAGATAATCAGATTATTTATCTTCAATTTTCCATTTCTAGTACTCATTTGCACTGTAGGGTGAAAGTTAAATTAATTAAGCAGTAGCCCTTGAGTTGTAACAGAGTATTCTCAGTGCCACCCGTAATAGAAAAGTAAGAGCTTCACCACCTGCATGTACTGGACGGGTACAGTAACGCAACGCAAGTCTAGGTCACTCATCATGGCGTGCGTCTCTTTTTCTCGGGTGCAAGTTTACTGCGCTGGCATTATGCCGGCTTGCAGAAGATAACGTACCAATTTTCCTAAACAAGAGACAAGAAGAAGAATAAGACTGGTGTACTTTCATAGTCGACTCCAATGGAAGTCCATAGTGCTCGTAGAATTTGTTCCTTAAACTCCCACTAATGTTAGAGCAAGGATGAAGAAGTGTGAGGTTAGATAGATACTGGCCTCAATAGTTATGTAATGCGCTTGCAAGTTGCTAGTTGTACTGCAACACAAATTTCTGCTGAATGATTGAGTTAATCTTAAAGAGCATTGGTTACAGACTATGTCTTTCTTTTTTCATGTAGATGCTCCTTCCAAACGAACAAGGAGGAAGGAGCTGGCTAGAGCGGCCCGGCAACGGAGGATCGATGCCACTGTGGCCGAATATCGGCGGCTGGTGGCCCTGGAGGACGAAGAAAGTGTGCAGTCGACTACAACAACGTCGTCTGCATCGGCCTCCGTGCCCCCACGGGCTGCCACCCAGCACAGTGGTCCACCCAGACTGAGCCGGGCTGCCAAAGCCAAACGCCACCGCCGAGTAGCAAGGACAACAGCTTCCTCTCACAGCCGTTGCACCTGCAAGTCAGTGAAGGCACGCCTGCGCCGCAGTACCCTGATGGTGTCCCGCCTCCAGCAGGAGCTCCACCACTTTTCAAACGTGTTGGAGGGGCTCCGCGTAGAGCACGCCTTGCTCCGCCAGGAGCATGATGCCCTGGCCCAAAAAGTAGACAGCATCCACCCATAGTGTCCCTTGCCCCTTTTTTAGAGACTTTTGGGGGGTGGGAATTGGGAGTTGGGTTTTTGGGGACTTTTGAAGGACAATCGTTGGGGTTAGGGAGGGTCTTGCGGGAGATTATTTTGTTAGGGATATAAATATACTTTTTCAAACTTTATCTGAGCATACCCGTTTTTTACTGCTTGCCTGGTGGGTGGGGGTTTAACAGTGACTTTGTTTTCCTGAAAGTTTAGTTCAATTTTCTTCCTTTAAGTGTAAATGCCCAAATGTTTTCAATACTAAGTGCCTCTCACAGAGTAAGTGAAGTGAATCCAAGAGTCCTAGGACTTTAGTAGTACTACCGTCAGTCTCTCGTCTCTCCTCCTAATACTCCATTATACCCCCAAACCACCAAACGCTTATCTTACCTGTAATTTGTGTTTGAAAGTAGGGCTAGACCCAGGGCTGGCTCCACGGGAAACAGCGAATAAGGTTGGCAATCTTGGTCGGATAAAATTTCCTCATAGCGGTGGTACTAGTGGTGTGACACAGTGGCAGTTGCATGCCTATGAAAAAAACGAAAATTAAATCTGGTTTGTCCTCCTGAGCAATTCAACGGTAAAATAGAGAATATAGCAGGTGACAGAAGTACACTAGAACAGTGCCACATTGTAGCCTAACAAATGGTAAAGTATAACTACTAATTCGGTTGAAGTTCTTTGACATTAGCCATGGGTCTTTGTCAAGCAGAGTAAGAATATATCCTCGGATTTCTTCACCAGCCTGTTGCTATCACCTTATCCTCCCCAGCAAGTGTGTGGATTTATTGCTGTAATTTAGTCACACATCAATCAAAACCACACAGCCCGGGGGAAGAGGGTTAGGGTTTGAAAAATGGATGGGTACGGGGGTTTTTGGGAAAGGTTTTGGGAGACAAGAAAAAATAGCACAGCATGGACAAACAATTGTGAACATAAACAAATCTTTGGGTACAAACCTATCCATCAATCTTTGAAAGTGCATGCACTACTGCATGCATGTCAGTGAAAAGTAAGTAGTACTTTCGACAACTGTGGAAGAAAGAATGTGACAGTACAGGGCGTGGGTGGAAATATTGATAACTATATTCAACATAAGGTCTCTGTAGCCAGATACCTGAGAGCCTTGCTGGTCACTATAAATCCATTCACAACACTCAATGGGGTTGGTCTGGAAGGTATAGTAGATAGAAAAGGAGAAATTGCTTTTTTTCTAGGTGTCCCCTCACTCACCAGGGTTGCCCCTTGGTGACATGCTTCATCATTGGGGCCATCCCAGTCCTCTACGGGCTGGGGCGTGCTGCGACTTGCGAATTACGTAGGAGCACTTACAAATGACTATGTGTGGCGCAGATGTGATAGTGGAGTGGACTAAGTGATGTGTTAAGGGATAAATTTAGAAGCAGAGAGAGATCCAAGAAATGCAGTCACAGTCAGAGAAAAACACTAAGGATACTGTATCTGTATGTTGTTGTAGTTGTCCTGTTGAAAGTGGTAAGTAAGCTGCCTGCAGAAAAAAAATCCTCTTATTAGCGGCACTCCTCCATTGCAGCCGACGCTTCATCCATCGATGTTGGTCACCAGAAGACACCCTGTAAAAAAAGCACAGCATGGACAAACAATTGAACATAAACAAATCTTTGGGTACAAACCTATCAATCAATCTTTGAAAGTGCATGCACTACTGCATGCATGTCAGTGAAAAGTAAGTAGTACTTTCGACAACTGTGGAAGAAAGAATGCGACAGTACAGGGCGTGGGTGGAAATATTGATAACTATATTCAACATAAGGTCTCTGTAGCCAGATACCTGAGAGCCTTGCTGGTCACTATAAATCCATTCACAACACTCAATGGGGTTAGTCTGGAAGGTATAGTAGATAGAAAAGGAGAAATTGCTTTTTTTCTAGGTGTCCCCTCACTCACCAGGGTTGCCCCTTGGTGACATGCTTCATCATTGGGGCCATCCCAGTCCTCTACGGGCTGGGGCGTGCTGCGACTTGCGAATTACGTAGGAGCACTTACAAATGACTATGTGTGGTGCAGATGTGATAGTGGAGTGGACTAAGTGATGTGTTAAGGGATCAATTTAGAAGCAGAGAGAGATCCAAGAAATGCAGTCACAGTCAGAGAAAAACACTAAGGATACTGTATCTGTATGTTGTTGTAGTTGTCCTGTTGAATTTGGTAAGTAAGTTGCATTCAGAAAAAAATTTCTCTCATTAGCGGCACTCCTCCATTGCAGCTGACGCTTCGTCCATCAATGTTGGTGACCAGAAAGACACCCTGTCCACTGCCTGCCTGATGCTGAATTGTGGCTCGCTAATGTGAAGCCTGACTCCATCCTTTTTTCCCCATTGCAGAGACTGAAACCCGGCCTGTAATTATTCAACGAAAAACAGGAAGTGATATAATATTACAACACCACTGATAAATAAATATAAGGTATGTAGGCTGTGGAGTGCAAAAAGTCACACTTTGATTTTCCTAGTAGACAGTACAATATTTTTGAAAGTGCGTACTCTGTCTGAGTCACCTTTTGAAGGATAAATAAGTAGGGGCAAATTAATGTAGCGGATCTTTCCCCTCAAGCTAGGTGTCCTGTAAACTGTGTTTTAGAACAAAATTAGATCTTCCCAGCAGTGCTCCCACAGTCCCAGACCCTTACTAAAGCCAGTCGCGAGGCCTAGCAGAAAACTGGTGACAAAACGTACTTTGAAAGTAAAAGTAGGCCCAAGTACCCCCTTACCCACCGTGGATTGCATTCAAACCACTTGCAAGCAACCAAGCAAAAGTATCCATAGCCAGCATCGCTCCAAGACTCGAAAACCCCCCCACCCAAACACATGCAATAGAAATACTGCTAACCCTAACGAACCCTAAGTTAAGAATAGTGGCAAAGGCTTTCTTTAACTATGCCAAATCCCCCCTTTCCCACCATGGATTTTCTTCAAATGACTTGCAACCAAAATTACACATTCTCACGAGTGCTCTAAGACCCCAGAACTCAGTTGCAAAAATCTAGAACACCCCGAAACACATGCAATCCTGCTGCTAGGGCTAACCCTAACGAACCCTAAGTTACAAAAAGTGCCAAAAGGCTTTTCCGCGAGGATTTTGTCCCAACCACTTCTACCCGGTATTAGACCTTCCCAGGAATGCCCCAAGACCCGCCAACCCACCCGCCAAGAAGCATAACACCCCCAAACAGGCCAAAAGCAAAATCTCATACTTGCAATATTTCTCGGCCTTCGGTCCAAACGCGCTGCTTAGCTAGGCCATAAGTCGGGGTTGCCACCACGGATTTCCTGAAAAGCAAATGCAATCAAGATTAGAGTGTCCCAGCAGTGCTCCCAGACCCCGAAACTCACCCACAAACAGACGGAACACCCCCTAAGAGCACCTCAAAGGCAAGCAAGTCAGCAAAAACACTAAAAAATGTGCGCCTCGGATTTGGTCCAAACCACTTTTATCCGGTATTAGAGCTTCCCAACAATGGTCCCAGAGCCGTCAACTCACCTGCAAAGAGGTAGAACAACACCCTCACAAGTGCTGAGTCTTTCTTCATTGGGCGTAAACCAGCCCTCTGGTTTGATGGAAATAGGAGTCTGGAGGAGGAGGATAGAGGAGCATGTTCTTCTGAACTTGTGAACCTGAGGAATGCAGACTGCGGCAACTTCAAATCAATTAGCAAACCAGTGAAGACAGTTCTGCTGATGGGCTTGTTTTTGTGATTATCTGATTAAAGTTTGAAATATATTAACTGTGCACAACAAAGAAAGACAGACACACAGGAATAAAAGTGAATAAGGACGAAAAAGAAAGTTATTGATTCGTTGTCTCATTTTCAGGGCTCCGTATCACGGTCCAGGAATGAGAATAAGGCTTCGTCATCATACTCTGCGAATTCAGGCAGGGTGAGCTCAGTGTCACCTGACAGAGTAGAAATTCCCTCATCTATGTTGCTGGCCACCTCGTCTTCATCCGGCGCGCTTTCTCGTACTCTGTAATCTGGTGGTATGAGGTGCTGATTCATCTTGATCATTGTTAACCTCTCCACATTTTTGGGCGAGAGGCGGCTCCGTTTGGGAGTTACAATGCCACCAGCAGCACTGAAAACACATTCAGAAGACACGCTTGCGAGTGGGCAAGACAAGTAGTTTAAAGCCAGGTTGGTGAGCTGTGGCCACAATTCTTTTTCCCATGCCAATACGCCAATGGGTCAGAATTAACATAGACCTCTGTTGAGTCATTCAGATAGTCCTTCACCATCGACTCAAGGTCCTCATCCAAGGTTCCTCCACTTTGCTTAGCTCTTGCTGTGCCGCTGACCTTTTGAGAACCAAACCCACGCAGAGCTAGCCAATCCTCTTCAGCCTCCAATGTTTCTGTTGTGTCTGGTGCAGATGATCCGGTTGCCGGTGTCTTTAACGGCTGAGAGGTCACTTGTGCCACAGCCACAGGTGCAGAAGTGGATTGTTTTGACTGGGGATGGCCTGCTGATGTACTGCCATTTCCTTCAATTTTCAGCCGTTCTCTTTCAAACCTCTTGGCTGACAAGGCTAGCCAATGTTTGTACTTTGGAACATGTTCATCATCAAAAGGAAAGAATGCTTGGCCTGCCAGCGCCTTTTTGTAGCGTGGATCCAGAATAGTAGCACAAATGTAATGCTCTTCTGAGTGGATCTTTGTAAGACGTTCATCACCTTGTAGGAGCTCTAATAATTTCTCAGCCAGAAGAAAACAGTCTTGTTTTTTTACATCTTTTTCAAACACAGAACACACCTCCTTCAGTTGGTCCTCCAGCATGTACAACAATGGGATAGCTTTTCCCAAATTACAGTCCTCCTTGCTGACTGCACGCGTGAAGAACTCAAAAGGACGAAGCATGCGTGTCAGGCTTTGAACTATGTTCCATTGCGCCGCACCCATCCTCAGGTCCTCTGTGCATGTAGAAGGTTGAGTTCCAACGTGTTACCACCTCCTGGATGAGTGCTTTCACTGGCATTTTACGTTGATATAGCAGGCTCCTCAGCTGCTTCCGGGCCTTAAAAGAATGGCTGAAATGGTTGCACATTTTTCGGCAGGTGTCCAATACTCTGTACGCTGCACTGCCTTTATTACCCAAGAATTTTTGGACAACCAGGTTTATACAGTGCGCCAAACACGGTACTCTGAAATAGTCACCCTCCCTCATGGCCTTAACTATATTGGCGCCATTGTCCGTGGAAACATAACCAACCTGGCGTTTTAGTGGGGACAGCCAGTTAAGGACCTTTGTGTTAAAGACATCCAAAATGTTTTCTGCTGTGTGACGTTTCTCCAAACCAAACATGGCTAGTGTTGCATGTTTCCGAGCAGCTTTAAAAACAATGTCCGTGTCAACACCTGTGTTTAGCTTTGCTTTAGCCCCTGAAAAAGAGACCCAGTGTGCAGTGATGCACATGTAATCAGCGCCTGCGCCACTGGTCCACATGTCTGTTGTCAGATGTATAGTGTGAACAGCACTCTTCTGCAAAGCTGCCCCAATCACCTTCAGAACATCTTCATGTAGTGCTGGAACCGCAACTTGGGCAAAATAGAACCGGCTAGGAACCTTCCATTTAGGGCAGAGCGCTGCCACTAATTCTAGAAAACCAACCCCTTCTACAAAAGAAAAAGGGAGAAGGTCCAGAGCTAGCATTTTAGCCAGCTTAGTGTTATACAGACGCGTCAGTGGGTGGTTGCGTTCATATTGCGCTTCTGTAAACAACATCTTTTTGATGTTGCCCTGGACCAAAGATTTACGGGATGATGATGATATATTCGACCCAGTTACGCTCGCTGATGAACTTTTTCGCATTGATGTCTCACTCTCTCCCACACTCTTAGTGTGTCTCACATGGGCTGTGCTGCTGACAGGGGTACTGGGTGTAAGTGAAGTGTTTGACACGTCTTCTTCCTCCTCGTCATCATCAGATGAAACATCAACGTTTTCTTGACTTGCAATTCCGGCTTCCTTGATCTCCTTTAGGTGTGCAAACCATTGGACAGGGTGCTGTCTCTCAAGATGACCTCTCTGGACTCTGGTACCATAGTTGGTACCAAACTTACCACGACTAACTGCATGCTTACAAATGGCGAGGTTTCCCTTTTTTGGGCAAACACTAAAGAAGTCCCAAACTGGAGACTTGAAATGTCTTTCTGGGCCGGAGGAGGCGGCGAAACTGGTGGTGGTGGTCCTGCTGCTAATGCCAGATGAAGTGGAGGATTGGATTGCCGAACTTCAGTACGTTTTGCACTTTCACCACCACGAATTGAGGTCGAGGTGGATGGAAGTCCCTTCTTGCGAGTAAGAAATATGGAAGCGGTAGGTGTTGGTGTACTAGTTAACTCCAAATCCAATGATTGTTGTGTTTCCATTGCCTCCTCGTCGACATCATCATCATCACGCTCAGCAGCTTCTCGGGATAGGGTCAAAATGTCTCTTTGCTGCATGCCCGCTGGGGCTGCAGTGACATTTATGATGACTGGATCATCGTCGTGAAGGGCTTCATCAGCAGCAGTATGCGTCACTTCTTATTGAGCCTCATCACACTCCATAGATATGAGTTTTTTGACGACCTTCCTTTTACGCTTAGGTATCTTTGTAAGATCATGGTGTGCCTCACTCTCAGACGGCCGTGGTGGTTTCCAAGTTTTATCCAGATCATCAGAAGGAGGTGGGCTTGAAGAAGATGTAGACACCCCCCTTGATCTTTTCCTTGCTAGGGATGTGGAAGACAATGAATAATCATCAGGAGAAGTGGCTTCCAATGATACCTCGGCTTGATTGTCGATTTCCTGATGTGCCCCTACTTCGGGAGGGACAACTATTGTGGGAACTTGTTGTGACCCTCCATGCACCTCTACTTGCGCATCTCCTTGCGCTGCCTCTCCTTCCACATGTACTTGGGCTTGTAGTACTTGCACATGTTGTTGTTGCGGCTGTGGTTGTTCAACACTTGTCAGATGAGTTACAACAGCCTGTGTTGATTCAGGGACATTGCTGCTACTTTCTTGCGATGAGCCAACATCACTGGTCGATGGTGATTGGAGAAGTACACTGACTGCCTCTGAAGCACTCAAGGGCTTTGACTTAAGTTGGCGTGGTGGTGGAGGCACTGAACCCAATGGAGCGGGGGTTCTGCTCCCAGCTTGGTCCCCAACAGATCCTGCTGCTGCAGGCGTACTTTTTTTTTTGCTCCCAAAAAACGTGGCGGTTGGCACACCAGCCTCCTTGGTAACTTGCTTCTTCTGCTCCTTACTAGCAACTTTCTTGCTAGAGGAGCTACGGACACCTTTTTTTGGGGCCATCTTCTTCAGAGCAGGTCAGACAGCAGGCCGCAGTTGCACGAATTGTAGAGTTGTCTGAGGCCAGACGTGACGTCGCGTGACGTTATGCTGCACACACACACCGCTGCAGGACTTCTTCCTGGCACTGGTGGTTCTCTTGAGTCTTGTGCACCTAAAAACAATGGAAGACAGAGGAACATCAATTCAGTTATACACCCCAAAAAAATCGGGAAAAAAAACAGAAAAATCAGCACAATCCCATTCCATCCATGCCCTCCATGATGTTTAAGTTCAAGACAGCCCACAGAAAGACTAGGCCCATGCTAGACTCAAATACCCCTGGTGAAAAGGCCACAAGTACAGCCCCAAAAAACGAAAATCACTGAAAAATCAGCACAATCCCATTCCATCCATGCCCTCCATGATGTTTAAGTTCAAGACACCCCACCGAAAGACAAGGCCCATGCTAGACTCAAATACCCCTGGTGAAAAGGCCACAAGTACAGCCCCAAAAAACGAAAATCACTTAAAAATCAGCACAATCCCATTCCATCCATGCCCTCCATGATGTTTAAGTTCAAGACAGCCCACAGAAAGACTAGGCCCATGCTAGACTCAAATACCCCTGGTGAAAAGGCCACAAGTACAGCCCCAAAAAACGAAAATCACTGAAAAATCAGCACAATCCCAT
The DNA here is from genome assembly GCF_964263255.1 of Lissotriton vulgaris. Lineage (NCBI taxonomy): Eukaryota > Metazoa > Chordata > Amphibia > Caudata > Salamandridae > Lissotriton > Lissotriton vulgaris. The sequence continues at coordinate 1,067,562,631 of NC_141698.1, read as the reverse complement.
TCCATCCATGCCCTCCATGATGTTTAAGTTCAAGACAGCCCACAGAAAGACTAGGCCCATGCTAGACTCAAATACCCCTGGTGAAAAGGCCACAAGTACAGCCCCAAAAATCGAAAATCACTGAAAAATCTGCACAATCCCAATCCATCCATGCCCTCCATGATGTTTAAATTCAAGACAACCCACAGAAAGACTAGGCACATGCAAGACTCACTACCCCTGGGCATAAAGGTTGAAAAGTAGGCAAAATGGTTGCAGGCCTAACAACAAAGCCTGCATTCAAAATGGCCACTTGCCTCCCAGCACATGGCCAAGGCCTGTAGCAGCACTCAAAATGGCCACCAGCCACATGGCCTGTCCCTCCCCATGAACACCCCCAAAAATCGAAAAACACTGCAAAATCAGCACAATCCCATTCCATCCATGCCCTCCATGATGTTTAAGTTCAAGACAGCCCACACGAAAGACTAGGCCCATGTGTTATGGCAGGGTTTTTGGCTTTATTTAGCAGTGATAAAAGATCATTATTCTTGCTCGCATCTAGTATAGGCCTTCTTAGCCTGTGTTGGCCCTTTTAAGCCCTTTTTCCAGACCTAGAAGAGGATAGCTGCTTAATATGCCTTTATTCTTGACTTTAACCTGTTTATTGCCTATTGGCTTTGACATATTAGACATATTGGTATGGTTCATGTAGGTATTCTGACAGAGCTAAGGAGCATTTCACCCCTTTCAGGCCTAAAGCTAGAGAGACTCCATCTTGATGGAAGCAGAGAGGCTTTCTAGGGCAAAAGTAATGTTTATAGTTATAACTGTTGTTCGCCCTAAGCGGACCGGAGAGAACCGGCCAGAGCTGAATCTAATCAGGAATTGTTCCCGGGCTCAGTCTCTAGACGAAACAAGCAGACTGGTCACTGTGGGAGCGTCTAGCGCAAGGAGCCTGGTGCATGGGATTGGTCAGAAAAAGCAGCTGGCTGGAACTTTCCATGAGGAAACAGCATTCTATATTTGTGAAGTGCAGAGGCGGAGTCAGGGAGTCGAAGAGCAGTCGAGGAGAGAGTGAGTCGTGCAGAGGAGAGTCCAGCAGAGAGGAGAGCAGTGGAGTGGAGCTGGCAGAGAGAGAGAGAGGGTTCAATCTGGAGAAGAGCTGAGTTGAATAGTGAGCTGGAACTGAAGGAAGCAGTCAGAAGCAGTTGTTTATCAGGAGGAAGTGTGAGTAGCTGGAGTCTGAAGTAATGCCTTTTAGAAGAGATAGAGGAGAGCTCGTGGATTAACCTATGGGAGCAGATGGAATTGGACATTGGCGCAGAGATAGAGCGAATAAGAGAGACAGAATGAACAGTGATCAGAGCGGCAGGAACTATTAAAAGAGTGAAGATGCAAAGTGGAGAGACAGTTCGTGTGGGGAAGAGGAGTCCAGAGACAGAGCGATCAGCGCAGAGGTGTACCCAAGAGTGCAGGAGAGGAGAGAGAGCATGAGATGAGCCAAGGCACAGACGAGAGAGGAACCCAGATGACAGCTAGAACAAGACTTCACACTAATCAGGTGATATTGTTTTCATCACATTAGCTACACTTAATCTTTTCCCTTTCAGCGGAGTGTTCCTGTTATATGTAATCTTTTCTCTTTCAAGCGGTGTGTTCTACCTATAGCCTTTGTTAGATTTGTATTAATGTTTATATTACTGTAATAAAATAACACCCCCCAGTTTATAACTAACTGGTGTGTAATCCCTATTCTTGTTCACTAAAGGTAAACATAGCTCCTAGGTAGTTGCTGCATGAATGGATGAGTAATCCCAATCAGGTGAGTGGTGATCACATAAATAGGGAGTGAGTGGACCTTTGATGCCAAGAACAGGTAATACATTGTAATCTGAAACCATATCCAAAGTCATCATTGTAGTTTCATCCCGAGTAGACAGCTGAGATAATATCCCAATATATATATATATATATGTATAGGTGTTCATAGGAATGTGGTCGTCGTTGATATGCGGCGTTAATGAGAGCACTGGGGAGGATTACCAGTGTGTAGGGCTGCCGGATTGCAGCCCGTGTGTAAATGAGAGCACTGGGGGGTCGAACCAGTGTGGAAGTTTCGCAGGATCGCGAACGATTTGGAAAAGGAGAGCACTGGGGCTGCAGACCCACGTGTGTAGACACGCCGGATTGTGTGTCAGATCTGCCCTAGGGTAGAACGGTCTGGGTCAGGGTGGCCGCGAGACCAACTGATGTGAATAAGTGTGGTGTAGGGTATGGATATCCCTAGTAATCAGTGAGTATTCTTAGTATCCCTATAGATTTAGTGGTGTTCTTAATAATATGAGCTTGTATATTGCGAATTCCCTATCCTCAGGTAGGTACCAGGTGCCTGGATATAGAGGAGTCCTGAGGACGGAAGGTGAGTACGTTTTGGCTGGGTCACAGGGGCCCCTGGGGGCTGATCCCATCTAAACAGAAAATCCAGCCATTACATTTTGGCGTAGTCGGCATCTTACGAACTCTGTGTGCCTGGCCATGTGTTTAGATTGTCTCCCATGTGTTGTGAGTAAGCGCCAAACATTACATTTTGGCGTAGTCGGACAGTTTACGAACTCTGTGTGCCTGGCCATGTGTTTAGAGAGTTGCCCATGTGTTCTGAGGGAGTGCCCTGAACGCTAGTTCCATCTGGCTTAATGTTGCAGTTTATGTAGCCTGTTAGACCTATTGGCTTGAACAGTTGCAGCGTGAGGAGATTGTATTACATCATGGCATTTGGTTTATTCAGGGTGGAAGGAATGGTTTTCATCTTGGTGTTTAAACTGTCAGAGTTGAAGGATGGCATTACATGAGGAAGCCAGTTACATCTATGTGATGGTCCAATTGTATAAATGTGTGTAAAAAATGCTTTTAAATTGCCCATTCAATTGCTTGCTGCATCTGCTTATGCTGTGCAATGTGAAATGTGTTTATTATTCTATGATCTGTGGAGTTATGTGAATATAGCTCCTTGTAAATATGACTTGTGAATAGCGCCATATTTTTGTGACTTGTGAGGTGCATGTTCTCATGTTGATCTATTGTGTTCCTTGTGCATTGCGCCTTGGAAATGTTGTTTGTGAGAGGCTTGTCTTGTAAATATGGCTTGTGAATAGCGCCATGTGGTCATGGCTTGGACAGGGCATGTTATCATTACGTTTGGCAGGAGAGAGCTGGATCTTTCTCGGGTGCTTGGGGATAACGTTTTTGAAAATATGTACGTGTCATTTGTAAACGTGAAGAAATGTGCTAATGATTTTCCCATGTAAAAATGGACGTTGGGAAATGTTTCCATTTGAGCTGCCAAAGGGTTAATATCTTGAGTTGAGATGGCAGCCTTTATTTTTTACATGCTGTCAACATGCATGGTTATCTGACCTGACTATAAAAGTCAGTGAATTATTTTAAGGATTTTTGATGGTTTGATTTTGACTTTTTTTTTTTTTGGTTCCTTGGTCAGCCTATGTGCTTTGTCAGTTTCTTGACGGAAAGGTAACATCTTGTGTTTTGAGAAGGGTTCTGTTCATTTCACATTCCTTTTGAAATGCGTCTACGTATTTGTGTGGGTTCACCTTGGAACTTAAGTGCTTATAAATCAACCAGTGAATTACGGAGAAAGCTGTTCTTTTAAAATGAGAGAAATGTTAAAAAGATAGCCCGTTAGAGTGCACGCTACGAGCTGTTTTCATTAATTATTTCTGTGAGGGGTTTCCATCTAGACAGGAATGTGTTGGTTTTACAATAATAAATCTTGCCCGACTGTGCATGGTAACATGTGCTTTTAATTAGTGACTGGCAACTATTTGCCTTTGAAATGAAAATGTTAAAATGTAAATGTATGTTTTTATAAATGTGAACTTAAATACAATGTTGAAATGTATCTGCATTTTTATGCTGTTTTACAAATTATTTCTCTTTGACAAATGGACCCTAAATAAGTGAAATGTCTTGCCTTTAGTTGAGTTAGTTGGACAAACGTCTTTTTAAAAAAAAATTGGACCTTTTTTAATTGGCAATGCACTGTAACTGAATTGTTTTTGTTAAACTCGAGCTTCTGTTAGTTACAAAATAAGGCAGGAGAAATTTGTTTTTTGACCTTGGCAAGACCAGCTGGTCTGCGCAGACGAACTTTTTTTTCATTCTGCAAGTTTCGATCACGTCCCAGTGTGTTATGATGGGCTACAATCCAATTTTCTTCCGCGCACGGCTTGTTTATTTAAGGGCGGGGTGGCCTGGCTCTTCAGACTCTGACCAGGGAAAATGGGAGGCTTGCAGTGCCCTGCTGATGCTGTCACCATTTGGGCGGTACTCCAAAAATTTTTTTTTTCACACTGTAGCATGGCTCTTGCCCAGAAGGGTGAGACTGGCTTAGTTAGGATTAGGGTATGTTAGGCCCCACTCGATGTTGCTAAAAGTTAAATTTTGAATGTTTTAATTAATTAGGATATTTCCTTTTCAATAATGAAAGGCACCCGGGGTGCTTTTTAAATGGAAAATTTTATTTTACAAGAATAATGATACTTGTTCTCTTGTTTCTAGGATGGCTGCAGTTGGGGTGCGTGCGTGCGTCTGCCCACTCCCTTTATTTGTTTTAGCTTTTTATTTTCATGTTATTATTTTAGTTTATTGTTTTGGATGATGGAACCAGACCAGACCAGACCAGACCAGACCGGATGATGGATGGCCGCATTGGAGGAAGTGCCCAGGATGCAGGGTGGTGGCCTACACTGAAGAATTTGGACATTAAATAATCCCTTGGACAATCAGACCCCACTTTTAAAGCAAAAAAACGTGTCACCTATTATGACTAAGTTATTTGATTCCCTGGCCTGCAATTTTGACATCGTTACAAGCAGGCCCCACTTTTAAAAAAATATGTCACCTATTATAGTTTTTCCAAATGAAGGACTTTCTTTTTTCAATGATGGTGCGCACATGTGTTCCACCGTGTGATTTAAAATGTTTTTTGTTGTTTTAAGCTTGATGTTACACCAGCTATCTTATAAACATGGGGTTTGTTACTGTTCTTATATTTTCACCTTAATTGATCAAAGGGTGGTTACCTTAAAATTTTGATTATTCTGGGTAGAGTGTCTTTTAGTATGATTATGTATTAATGTTTGCCCAGACCTTGCAATTGTATTTCTCAGATTTCACTTTAAATTGACAAATGTCAGCAGGTAGGCCTCATTTAGGCCTATTGTTATTTTCATCTCACATATTAGCACCTACATCAATAGTTTCATGTGTCATCATTAGCTTAAGTTGCCTATAGTAGGTAAGGCTCATTTAGGCCCTTTCTTGTTTTCTCATTAGAAGTTGAAACACATTTAGTTTTTAAGTTCACAACTGTAGGTAGGCCTCATTTAGCATTAAGTTGTCCGAAGTAGGCCCATTTAGGCCCCTTGCTGTTTTCATTCAACACATAAGTCCCTACATCACTAGATTTCACCAGTTATCATTAGAAGTTGAGGAACATTTAGTTTGAAGATGCTTTGGTTAGTTTCTGTTGTTATCAGATCCAATGTCAGATATTTTCAGCATTCAAGTCAAGGGTGCTTTGATTTGTTTTTAGGTTTCTATTCCCTACAATTGAGTTTTAGGTGGAATTTTCTTGAGTTGTCATTGTTTTTAGGGAGTTTTTTAGGTTTTGATTTGTTGATAGATTTTGTTGATGTTTGTTTATCTAGATGTTATTGTTTGTCAGATGTTCGCAAGATAAGGATCTAAGGGTGGATGGCAGAGTTTTTTGGGCTTTATTTAGCAGTGATATAGATCTTAATCTTGCTCACATCTAGGATAGGTATTTTTAGCCTATGTTGGATAGATTGTGTTGATGTTTGTTTAGATGGTTGTTGTTGTTTATAAGATGCTCGCAAGATAAGGATCTAGGGTGCAATGTTATGGCAGGGTTGTTGGCTTTATTTAGCAGTGATAAAAGATCATTATTCTTGCTCGCATCTAGTATAGGCCTTCTTAGCCTGTGTTGGCCCTTTTAAGCCCTTTTTCCAGACCTAGAAGAGGATAGCTGCTTAATATGCCTTTATTCTTGACTTTAACCTGTTTATTGCCTATTGGCTTTGACATATTAGACATATTGGTATGGTTCATGTAGGTATTCTGACAGAGCTAAGGAGCATTTCACCCCTTTCAGGCCTAAAGCTAGAGAGACTCCATCTTGATGGAAGCAGAGAGGCTTTCTAGGGCAAAAGTAATGTTTATAGTTATAACTGTTGTTCGCCCTAAGCGGACCGGAGAGAACCGGCCAGAGCTGAATCTAATCAGGAATTGTTCCCGGGCTCAGTCTCTAGACGAAACAAGCAGACTGGTCACTGTGGGAGCGTCTAGCGCAAGGAGCCTGGTGCATGGGATTGGTCAGAAAAAGCAGCTGGCTGGAACTTTCCATGAGGAAACAGCATTCTATATTTGTGAAGTGCAGAGGCGGAGTCAGGGAGTCGAAGAGCAGTCGAGGAGAGAGTGAGTCGTGCAGAGGAGAGTCCAGCAGAGAGGAGAGCAGTGGAGTGGAGCTGGCAGAGAGAGAGAGAGGGTTCAATCTGGAGAAGAGCTGAGTTGAATAGTGAGCTGGAACTGAAGGAAGCAGTCAGAAGCAGTTGTTTATCAGGAGGAAGTGTGAGTAGCTGGAGTCTGAAGTAATGCCTTTTAGAAGAGATAGAGGAGAGCTCGTGGATTAACCTATGGGAGCAGATGGAATTGGACATTGGCGCAGAGATAGAGCGAATAAGAGAGACAGAATGAACAGTGATCAGAGCGGCAGGAACTATTAAAAGAGTGAAGATGCAAAGTGGAGAGACAGTTCGTGTGGGGAAGAGGAGTCCAGAGACAGAGCGATCAGCGCAGAGGTGTACCCAAGAGTGCAGGAGAGGAGAGAGAGCATGAGATGAGCCAAGGCACAGACGAGAGAGGAACCCAGATGACAGCTAGAACAAGACTTCACACTAATCAGGTGATATTGTTTTCATCACATTAGCTACACTTAATCTTTTCCCTTTCAGCGGAGTGTTCCTGTTATGTGTAATCTTTTCTCTTTCAAGCGGTGTGTTCTACCTATAGCCTTTGTTAGATTTGTATTAATGTTTATATTACTGTAATAAAATAACACCCCCCAGTTTATAACTAACTGGTGTGTAATCCCTATTCTTGTTCACTAAAGGTAAACATAGCTCCTAGGTAGTTGCTGCATGAATGGATGAGTAATCCCAATCAGGTGAGTGGTGATCACATAAATAGGGAGTGAGTGGACCTTTGATGCCAAGAACAGGTAATACATTGTAATCTGAAACCATATCCAAAGTCATCATTGTAGTTTCATCCCGAGTAGACAGCTGAGATAATATCCCAATATATATATATATATATGTATAGGTGTTCATAGGAATGTGGTCGTCGTTGATATGCGGCGTTAATGAGAGCACTGGGGAGGATTACCAGTGTGTAGGGCTGCCGGATTGCAGCCCGTGTGTAAATGAGAGCACTGGGGGGTCGAACCAGTGTGGAAGTTTCGCAGGATCGCGAACGATTTGGAAAAGGAGAGCACTGGGGCTGCAGACCCACGTGTGTAGACACGCCGGATTGTGTGTCAGATCTGCCCTAGGGTAGAACGGTCTGGGTCAGGGTGGCCGCGAGACCAACTGATGTGAATAAGTGTGGTGTAGGGTATGGATATCCCTAGTAATCAGTGAGTATTCTTAGTATCCCTATAGATTTAGTGGTGTTCTTAATAATATGAGCTTGTATATTGCGAATTCCCTATCCTCAGGTAGGTACCAGGTGCCTGGATATAGAGGAGTCCTGAGGACGGAAGGTGAGTACGTTTTGGCTGGGTCACAGGGGCCCCTGGGGGCTGATCCCATCTAAACAGAAAATCCAGCCATTACACCATGCTAGACTCAAATACCCCTGGTGAAAAGGCCACAAGTACAGCCCCAAAAAACAAAAATCACTGAAAAATCAGCACAATCCCATTCCATCCATGCCCTCCATGATGTTTAAATTCAAGACAACCCACAGAAAGACTAGGCCCATGCAAGACTCACTACCCCTGGGCATAAAGGTTGAAAAGTAGGCAAAATGGTTGCAGGCCTAACAACAAAGCCTACATTCAAAATGGCCACTTGCCTCCCAGCACATGGCCAGGGCCTGTAGCAGCACTCAAAATGGCCACCAGCCACATGGCTTGTCCCTCCCCATGAACACCCCCAAAAATCGAAAAACACTGCAAAATCAGCACAATCCCATTCCATCCATGCCCTCCATGATGTTTAAGTTCAAGACAGCCCACACGAAAGACTAGGCCCATGCTAGACTCAAATACCCCTGGTGAAAAGGCCACAAGTACAGCCCCAAAAAACGAAAATCACTGAAAAATCAGCACAATCCCATTCCATCCATGCCCTCCATGATGTTTAAGTTCAAGACAGCCCACAGAAAGACTAGGCCCATGCTAGACTCAAATACCCCAGGTGAAAAGGCCACAAGTACAGCCCCAAAAAACGAAAATCACTGAAAAATCAGCACAATCCCAATCCATCCATGCCCTCCATGATGTTTAAATTCAAGACAACCCACAGAAAGACTAGGCCCATGCAAGACTCACTACCCCTGGGCATAAAGGTTGAAAAGTAGGCAAAATGGTTGCAGGCCTAACAACAAAGCCTGCATTCAAAATGGCCACTTGCCTCCCAGCACATGGCCAGGGCCTGTAGCAGCACTCGAAATGGCCACCAGCCACATGGCCTGTCCCTCCCCATGAAAACCCCCAAAAATCGAAAAACACAGCAAAATCAGCACAATCCCATTCCATCCATGCCCTCCATGATGTTTAAGTTCAAGACAGCCCACAGAAAGACTAGGCCCATGCTAGACTCAAATACCCCTGGTGAAAAGGCCACAAGTACAGCCCCAAAAAACGAAAATCACTGAAAAATCCGCACAATCCCAATCCATCCATGCCCTCCATGATGTTTAAATTCAAGACAACCCACAGAAAGACTCAGTCCACCCACCACTGAGTACCCCTGGGCAAAAGGCCCCAAAACAGCCCAAAAATCGAAAATTCCAAAATTTTAGTTGCAGCAACTGTAATGCCCCAAACAAACTTGTAAAATTTCTAATCCAACAGTGATCCAAAGAAAGTCAAAAAGGCCTCAAATCCAAATATCCAGCAGCATCCACAAAAAGTAATCCTTCCAGCTCCAGATCCAAATGAAAAGTGACCAGGAAATGGACGAAGCACTGGGAGGAGCCTGCTGGACAGGAACAGGAAGTTGAAGACTGTGGGGCACTTCCTTCCTCCCACCCTCCTCCCCCCTCCCCAAAATGGACTCCTCGCTAAAAAAGTGCAGGCAAATGTCAACCTAAGGAGTTATTCAGATAAAAATCATCATTTCAAGAAGGTTTATGCTGCTTGCTGGTGGATTTCTTGTGCAGAATTGCAAATTTTATATTTTCGCTTGTGCGAGATTGTTGCTGCTCGCCGCATCTCCAATCTCGCAATCGCGAAGTACCGCGAGACGTGATCTCGCCGTACTCGCGTTGACAAACTCTCGCTGTGCAAGTTGGCAAGCTGCGATGACGTAATCGCGCTCGCCAAATTCCCGCGGGATCACACAGCAAGATCCAAAATGGCGCAGCACTCGCAAAATATTGAGAAAAACAACTTGGCAAACGATGATAAACGCCGCGCGCCGCAAAAATTGTATCACAAACGCCGCGTGCCGCAAAAAAATCCGCTGCGTGCGAATTTGCGGATTTTGCGGGAAATTCGCAAATCTCGCGGATTGCGAATTTACCGAAAATCCGCAAAATCCGCGAGCGTAACGGATTTTCCGCCCATACCTCAGGTGAGGTGCTCCTATTTAAAGCCGCGTTTTCATTGACCTTTTATGGTGCATTACGAGTAAGCGAACTGGTGGCTAACAACAAATTGGACACGCTAGGTGGTCTCCGGCTCGACAACACAAAAATAATGGGCGACACATTGTTGTTAACCATACTTAAATCAAAAACAGATCAGGAGGCCCGGGGGGATAGCTTGGTACTCCACCGGGCACGGACTAATCCTTGCTGCCCTGTGTCCCATGTAGAGGCATTCATCAGGCAACGGGTAGGCGCGGCAGTGGGAGCATTGTTAATACATGCAGATGGTACCCCATTGACCAGGTTTCAGTTCAAAAGAGTTTTGGAAATGGCAATCAGCAAGGTGGGTTTAAATCCTAAGGATTTTTGGACACTTTCTTTCAGAATAGGAGTGGCCACTGAAGCAACAGCGAGAGGGTTGCATGCCAGCAGTGTAAAGAGGATTGGGAGATGGTCTTCCAACAGTTATAAACGTTATGTGCGGCTGCACATGTTGTAAGGTACAACTAAATCACCTGACACCTGCCTTGTTGTTTTGTTTATCTTTCAGGTTCTCGAGCCTGTGACGCAGGGCGGAAACTGGTACCGGGTCATCAACAGCATCCATCATCATCACGGTGAACGCAAGAAGACAGAAGGAGGACACATGTAGTATGGGTTGTTGGTCACTCGTATGTTAAACTTGCTAAACCCGTTTTCCTTTCAGGCAAATGTAGACAGAGGGCGGAACAGGGGGGTTTCAAGGTTTCCTTTCATGGTAGGGGGGGCTCTGCCTCAGCCAGCTTAGGGGGTTCTTTTCAGATTTACTCGACAAACACACCCACCGCCCTCAGTGTTTATCCTACACCTGGGGGGAAATGATTTGGTAAAACTGGGCAGGAGGGTCCTTTTGGAAGAGATTATATCGATAGCGGGTTGGCTTTCAAAGACATGCCCAGGCGGCACTATAGTGTGGTCTCAGTTGATACCTAGGCTACAGTGGAGGGGGGGGGGACTCAGTCAGGGTGTTGAATCACTCGGTAAAGAGGATCAACAACAAGATAGAGAAATTATTTTGAGCACCTCAATTGCAGAGTACTCCACATGGGTGCACCTGGGGGGAACATTTCTACTTGCAGGATGGGGTCCACCTGACTGAGACAGGCAATGAGTTACTGACAAAGAATATTTTGGGATGGTTGGAGTGTTTTGCGAGGTAGGTATGACCTTCCAGAGTAGGAGTTTTGGAGGGGGGCCAGATTGAGGGTCAACTATGCTGGCCTGTGGCGGTAAGGTCATGATCAGTGAGCAGCAATTTAAGGTCTTTAGGGGACGTCACCATTCTCGAATGGGGTCGCCCAGGGGGAGGGGCCAATGGTCTCTCCTAGAACTTCAGGGGCAGGATATCCGCTTGGTTGGAAGGGTGCGGGGGAGGGAGTCATGCTTTCCTTGAGCTGTTAGCCACCCCACACTTACACTATGCCGTCATCAAATGGCGTAGAGTGAAAGGGCCCTCCTTTTGGTTTAATGGAGTTCACGGAGCGTACGGGGTAACCAGCGGAGGGACGTACTCTCCCGGTAACCGGGCCCTGTCGCGCATGCGCACGCATACGTGAGGGCGTAGCTGGATAATAAGGGGATATATGTTGTTACAACGCGCGCGTTACAACGACCTACCATTACAACGCAGTTGTAACAACGCAAGTCGTTACAACGACTTGCGTTGGGGGGGCGCAAATTTAAAACATTTAAATTACTATTCCAACACCAGTCCCCGTGGATAGCAGGGAAGGTGTTGGGATAGTAAATTAAATGATTTAATATCCTCGAGCGCCCCCCAGCGCAATGCGTTGTAACAACTTTTGTTGTTACAACCGCGTGGTAATAGTAGGTCGTGGTAACGCGCGCGTTGTAAACGTTGCGCACCATTATAAGGATCTGACACCGGTTAGGAACCTTGCCGTAGGCCCCAAAATGCTAGGATGCAAAATACATACGTAGGATGTTAGATTCAGTTAGGAAACACGCTGTATTAGACATTTGTTAAGGTTAGCCCTTTCATACCTGTCTACATTGCTGTAAATGTAATGTCAGAATTTTGCATATGAATGATTGTGTAAATAATGTTTTATTTCAACAATTTTAATTTGTTTTCATATTTTAATAAATACGGCCGGGGGTCATGAGACCCCCTGCCTCCCAAAGAAAACTCCTTGCATGGCTAATTACTTTAAGGGTTGATGTGGTGGTGCACAGGACAGGGAGGTGGTGGTCAGAAGTCCTAGACCATATACACCCTTACCACTCTCCTGCTGGCTGGGCGTGGTTCATTTTCTATACTTGTTCTCTGTGTGACGCTTAGATTTTTCACAATCCCTATGACCACCGCATGTAAAATAGATTGTAGCACCCACTCTGACACTTGCTCCAGCCCCACTGCACACTGCTTGCTCCGTACAAACAGCACCAATCATACAGCTAACTCCCCGAGTGTTGTCAATCAATGATGCCCCTTTGAATATTACACTAAGGTGGACCACCCCTGTTTGGCGGGCATGTCTGCCAACACAACACTCAGTGGCGTAAAGAAACTTGAGGGGGTCCCCACGCAAAGGTACATGTAGGTCCTCCCCGGACCCAGTCAGGAGCAATCAGGCCAGTGGCCCGCTGCCCGTGCACAGTGCCAGAGGGGACTCTGGTAAGTTGCGGGGGCTACTGTTATGCCATTGACTTCACTGGTGATGCGTGACAGAGTCCATGAATTGCAGTGTGTATGATACTGCTGCCCACTTGTAACCCATGCCATCTGCCCCGATGTGCTCCTGGCACATCGCGAGCGTCGCGAAGGGGTGGGTTGCGGCAGACTGCAGCAGCAGTATATCCCTGGCTGCTGGGCACTGCTGTTGGCGAGCTCCTAGGGCTGGACTCCTATCCAGGGTCTCTCTAACTTAAGGGTGTAACAGGTGCTACAGCACCCCCATACCTGGAAGCTGTTCAGATATATAATGGAAAACAATGAGCCTTTCAATCTGTTTTCTTTTCATGCAGCATTAGCTGTTTGTTCAAATGCAGTGAAAGGTCAGTGGTAATTAAGCTGAAACCCAGAGAACAACTTTTAATTAATCACTCCACACTCGCTTGTCATGTATATGTAAGTTTACCTTTAGTGGCTTCCAAGACGTGCCATTTATCAACCAGCTTGTGATCAGGTCCAGTGGAGGATGAAATAAAGAGTCACGTGGAAGGCACCAGTGTAAAAAATAACTCATTAAAAGTTTACAAATATTAAAGCTTATTTGGGCTTTTTAATTGAATAAAGTGATGACAAGCTTTTTTTAAAGTGGAAAATAAAACAAACCAAAACCTATATTTTTACCTTATATCCATGTGATGCTCAAACCACGTGATGTTAATGGTTTCTTGTTTTTTTAAAACTATTTTTATCTGGTACATAACATTATCGTTTCCATTGAGCATTGAGACCATTGTTACCCATTTGTTACAGTTGTAACTTCTGTTACATGGCAGCTTTCCCATATTTTAGAGAACAAATTAGTTGCAATTAAGTTTATTGCACATTTTACAGTTCTTTCTCTGTTCTCTATTGAGGAATCACCCGTCGGTCTTGCACATATGTTACCTCTGAAGGCGTTCCACGTTCCCCAAACTCGTTCCCATTTTTTGAGGCATCCTTTATATCTATACATCACTCTTTCAGCCACCATTATTTAATGGCTTCTTTTAAATAACTACTTTTTAAAATAAAAACTAGCACAATGTAATCCTTAATTTAAAAATATTGTATCAAAATGCACCAGTGAATATATCTTTGCAAAGAAATGTCTTGAATTAACATCTTATCCACATTCTTTGCTCCCACAACAAGTGCTTCCCACTTATAGCTTTTTGCTGATTTGCTGCACTCTCTCGCTCAGTTACACCTGGATTTTATATAACTTGTATAACAGAAGTGAGCCTCTGCCCCTAGCCATCATGCACATTAAAAAAATCAATCCCGCACCAGTGTTGCTATCGCGAGACTTGTGAGTCAGTTCCCACAGCAGCCATCTTGGTCTTGGTGGCCATGTTGTATAATGGGGTCTGAACTCTGTGTGGTACCTTTGTAGTTTGCAATGGCTTAGATTGGACTGAATTGGGCCAGACTTCATCCCGCCCAGTATCATTCCGGCGTTTAACATATCAGAGCCTCTCAGTCTTGCTTTGTGAGGGCAGCAATGGATCCAGTAGAAGAGATGCTTATAGTGTATTGACAGAATGAGTTGGTTGCAAAGCTCCAGATGTCATATTCAGATTCCTAGACGATGAAGCTGCCACCACCAACAAGCGTGGAGCCCCCTCCTCCCCAACTACTTTATGCCTCAAAAGACAAGTTTGACTTCATGAAGTCTGTTTGTCACTCCACCTGTCAAAACTTATAAAGGTGTATAGCTGGTATAGTAATTCATTTTTTTAGATTACACATTCCAGATTGGGTGTAAAACTGGGATAAATCACATTACTTCTCTTGCTATTCTCTACCATGGTCCTGATGGTCTGCATGTATTACAAGACAGTGCACCATCTGCTCTTGGGGTCTCTCAGACACCGTGACACTATGGACCAGAGAGCACTTTTCGCCCAGGGTTGTGGGATAAGAAGCATGATGGTTTCAATCATCTGAGCAACGGTGAATGGTTAAGCAGGAGACTATTTGTGCTGAACTAAGCTGGGGCGTCATAGGAATCGCCCTCACCCTCTATACATTGGAATGTGTTTATTCAATCAAATTCTCAATTTGATCAATCGCCAGTATCTATGAGTCCCATCATACCCTGTGCACTCCCTGCTTCTGATTGAGATCAACTGAGCTTGCAGCGTGACGCCTTACTGGATCCATACCAGATAAATCACGGTTAGCCCCGCACCGATCTTTGTACCTCGATAGGAGCAACCATCATGCTTTTTAAAAATAAAAATTTTTCAAAGACAAAGTAGGAGTTCAATCAATCAATCATTGACACTTATAAAGCGCGCTACATACCCGTCGGGTCTCAAGGCGCAAGGAGTTTGTTGCAGAAAAACAAGAAATTGATGATCCCCACATCCTGGGAGTTTTCTCCCAGGGTGAGAGAATCATTATTTTTTTTCTTTCCCTCACTTCCAGTTTTTTCCCCAGTAGTGACAGACAGAAAAACAAATCATACTCTAAATAAACAGGGCGGGTGATGGCACCTACTCCATCTGGCTGTCAGGAGTGGCTTTTCATCAGTGGAGCCAACAAGAGCTCTGTCTAGAGAAATCTGATGGTCCACATGTATCTAAGGGCCAGATGTAGGCCTCCAATTACCGGCCGGTAACGGACGATTTCGGCCGTTACCGACCGGTAATTGGTTTTTGAGATGTAGGGGCCCTTATTTTACAGAATCGGTAAATTTACTGAATCAGTAAATTTACTGATTCTGTAAAATACCGAATCGGTAATTTGACCGATTCGGTAAATTCCAGATTTAGGTAGCACTGTTTACAGTGCTACAGGCCTTCAGAATTCGGTATTTTACCACCCAATCCAATTGGGTGGTAAAATACCGAATTCAGGTGTACATGCACATCTGTGCATGTACACCTGTGCCATGTGACACACAGACATGCTCTTAGGGCATGTATGTGTGCCACATGTCACACAAGCCTGTACTTGGGGTGCTAGCGGGTGTCAAAGTGACAACCCCTGCACCCTTGCAGGATTCAGAATTTACCGATTCGGTAAATACCGAATCGGTATTGCCCATTGATTCCTATGGGCCTCAAGGCCCATAGGAATCAATGGGCAATACCGATTCGGTATTTACCGAATCGGTAAATACCGAATCATACAGATTCGGTAATTCTAAAATAAGAATTACCTACATCTGCCCCTTCCGATTTACAGACTCTTAAATACCGAATCGGTATGATTCGGTATTTAAGAGTCGGTAAATCGGAATTACCTACATCTGGCCCTAAATGCGTTGGGTGAGCCATCAGTTTGCTGGATAAGGTACTCCATCACATTTGCAATGGAGTAACCTGCCCACCAAACTCTAAATCAGTGCTTAAGTCTGTTTACTAAAAGTACTTCACATTGCTTAGATATCCTGAAGCCACATGTACAAGTTCTTGCAAAAAAAACATTCTGACACAGTCCCACTGCAGAACAATAAAAGGCTTCTACAGCAAGTCATTCAGCAGATGTTCAAATTAGGTGTCAGAAAAAAACAGTATCTAATAAATTGACATCACCCCTAGACTGCCAGCCAAATGTTGTCATCTTGGGAGACAAAAGCAAGGTTACACCTAAGTGAGATTGAAGCATTGCAACCCAAATTCTTATTTTGTCAAGAAATTTCCTTGGAGGTCCTCAGATCTCAAATCGAGAAGCTTTGATGCAGGTGAAGGAGAATTGTTGAGGGATTATGACAGTATGCTGGACATGCCTATGATGAAAAGCCACAAAGACATGCAAATAGCAGAGACACTGACAAGCATTTGCTTTTTCATATAGCCGTCCACAGTACATCAGCACTTGTTCTTAATCCATAATGCCTGAATAAAGTGATGAACTGCAAGGTGTTTTCCTTTATTCAACTGATATTTATATTGAAAGACGGTGTAATGTGGTCAGTCTAAGGACGCCCCTCGAAGACGGAATGGATTGACACAACATTATGTGGAACCCTACAAAGATGGTCACAAATGAGGAAAGGTGTCTGAAGAAGACTCCTGGGTGACCTTGTTTAAGCCCTCTCTAGCAAGTAAATAACTCTTCCATTTACAGAAATAGAACAAATTCCACCATAGTTGATTGCCTGTTATGTCACCTTACAGAAGAAGCTCACTCCCTAGCAACAGTGGATACAACAGCTAGACATACTGTGCTTCCATCAAGTGAAATACACAGTAAGGTTTAGTGCTTCTGACATCAGTTGTACATTTGTATATGAAATAACCATGCAATATAGTGTTCCTAGCAGCTGACACTCCACTCAAAAGCTTGCAAGTCGCAGGTTCAAAAAAGTTGAAAAACAAAGGTCCATCCAGAACCAATGAGTTAAGTGGATAGAAACAATTTCCACATTCACTGTAAATAATGTTTATTATCCATATTCCCACCCACCAAAGCCTTTGGGCATGTCCTTTCAGATACTCTCAGTAGTGGTGATGTCTTGGTGGGGCTCAAATGTCCCATTAATGCACCCCATGCGAGCCTGTGGCACTATCTTACATATACTAATGACATACAGCTGTGATGATGATGAGTGGCGGGGGAAGCCACAAGATATATCTTCAATCTCTCCATATTAAAATAAAAAGAGCTGATAAACTCTAGGGTCTTTCACTATCTATGAACAGAGAGAATGGAATGGGATAATGGATTGTTATCACCCAGCTCTAAACGGGGATTTCTACCAGACATGACATCAACGCCCTAAAATCAGCTCTCGCGAAATCCGAATACATGCAGTCAATTGTAGTCACTATAGCATATTTGAAATATCGACCCATAAAAATATTGCATCAACTGTATCAGCATTGACCATATCATGAACGTAAGTATAACGATTTACTATTCTTAACTCAGCATCTACTGACCTTTGCAGAAAGACGATGGACACCTGCGCTACAAAGCTCCTTGGGTTAGACATGGACTGAAGCGCCTTAGGTTTAATCCTGTTGGTATAGCATAGTTCTTGTTTCAGGAAACCATCACCTCCGGGCAGGCATTACATGTAGGCACTGCAGATATGGTGGCAGGTAAGTACAGCAGATATGGAAGGTTAGGTATGCCTGGTAGAAAGGCTATATTAGGTATGTTAGGTGTGACAGGTTAGGTATTGTAGGAGATCAATGTCTGAGAGGTAGGCATGGTATGTAACATGCTACATATGGTAGATCATATATGGTAGATAGGTAAATATTTTCTTTTCAGTTTTATATAGGGTGCATTTGGCCTGTAAGCATTAGAGCACTTTAAGAGAGAACCAGATTATGTTACAATTCTGTTTTTTAGGCATGAGGAGATTAAGCGTGTTCGATTTGCTCAGCATCACAGGGTGCTGAGATGAAGGCAGAAGTCTGACCCAGGTTCCCCAATTCTAAAGTTGGCAGCTCTACCTGCGAGGCCACAACTCCTCTCAAGGTCAGTAGGGCGGTATGGAAGGTATGGTAGGTAAGTTGATATGTAGCTTTCATAGGAAGATTCAGCATGGTAGATAGGTCAGGTATGACTGGTGTGGCATGGTAGGTATGGGTGGTAGGATAGGCCAGCCATGGTGGGTATTTTAGGTCACGTAGCATAGGTTAAGTGTGCTACCTATTGTAGAAAGGTAGGGTAGGTTGATAGGTTTTGTAAGGAACATAGTTAGACATGATAGCTTAGGTATGTTACACTAAATATGGGAGGTGGGTTAGGTATGATAAATTGGGTCTGGTAGGTATAGGTGTTAAGTACAGAAGCTATGGTGGGCTAGTTACAGTAAGTGAGGTAAGGTAGGTTGAAAATGGTAGGTAGGTATAATAGGTTAGCTATAGTGCATAGGCATTTTAGGTAGACATGGCAGGTTGGTATAGTGTGTAGTAAGAAATAATTTATAGGTTAGGAATGGTTGGTGCAGCTGATAGGTATGGTTTGTAGGTGTGGTAGGTTAGACATGGTAGGACATAACACTCTAGTCTGGTATTTAAAAGTTTTATCAAATCATGTTCTCACATTCTTTCTTACAAACCACAGCTTCATTAATGAGAAGTTCAAACACATAGGGGGTCAATAGGATGGCGGGCGGACTTTGCCCGCCCGCCATCCTCGTGGTAATCGGGACCGCCAGCCATAAGGGCGGGGTTCCCGTGGGGAGTATTAGGATGTGCCCTCCACAGTAGCGGGCACATCCTGTATTTTTGGCTTTGTGGCGGGCGGTGCTCTCTGCACCGCCTGCCACAATGCTAAAAAAGCATTTCAGCATTTGCATAATCAAAGCAGCAGGCACCGCGCGGTGCCTGCCGCTTTGATTATGCTAATGCAGGGGGGTACCACAGGTACCCCCCGTGTGCACCCCCGTAATCTCCTTCACTCTGGGGGCCCGCACTGGGCCCCCAGACTGAAGTCCGCCTGCCTTTCCGTGGCAGCATTTCGGCCACGGAAAAGCAACTGCAGACGCCCATCCAAATATGGCTGGCTGTGTCTGATAGACACAGCCACCATATGAACCCTTTTCCGCCCTGGCCGCAAGGCGACCGGGGCGGAAAAGTGGTGGGCGGTGTTTGCCTCTGCTGCGTTCCCCCCGCCATTGTAATGTGGCGGGTGGGAAAAGGGTGGCTGGCGGGCATTTATGTTGGGCGGATCGCCACCGCCACCATGGCGGTGGCGATCCGCACGACATCATAATGGACCCCTTACTGTTGTAAAAAACACGTTTTTGCTCATAAATAACTTGTTAATACAGATGTAGGTGTGTTTCCTTAATAATAATCATTCTAGACATAATCATGACAATCATCCTGGACACTATTTGTTCTAACTTTCCGATTTTTGTGAAACCTCCTTTTCAAGTAACCTGGACTGATCATGCTGTTATCCCTTTCTCCAGGTTTCTTAAGGATCCTGTCCCCCCTAAAAAGCCCACCCAGTACAGACCGGCCCCCAAAATCAACCCATATGCCTTCAGATTAGCTTTGGCAGGGTCCCGGCCAGACTTTGCCCAAGATCTGGAGGAAGCCTGGGAAAACTTTAATAGCTAGATTGCTCAGGCGGTCGAGCTTACTTCCCCTTCCCTTGCCCCCAGGCGAGCCAGAGACTCCCCTTCGAAACCTTGGTTCTCTGAGGAGCTCAAAACTCAGAAGCGCGCATGTAAAAAACTAGAGCGGAGCTGGCGTCAAACCTATTGCCCCCTGGCAAAAGGGTTGTTGAGGAAAGCTAAAAAACTGTACTATGCTGCCATAACGCAGGCTAAGAGTCAGCACTATGCTGAGAGAATTTCTCTTTCAAAAAAGAATGCTAAAGAAATCTTCTCCCTTGTACAGAGTTTCCTTGCACCTACTGCTGAAAGTACCACTCTCCCTACTTCGGATGTCTGATGTGAGAAACTATTGAGCTTTTTCATTGACAACATTCTGGCAAATAGGGAAAATGTTAAGACGCCCTCGACTTTGACTTCATCAGTCAAGTGCTCTGCCCCCTCAGCTGTATTAGCCGGATTGCATGGGTCTTCAGCACTCTTTGTTTTCTCCCCCATTACTTTGCAAGATTCTTTGGCAATTTTAAAATTACTTAAATCTGGTTCCCCGTCTGATCCTTGTATGGCCAGGCTGTTGGCCTCAGTAGCTGAGACAGTCAACCTTGAGTTTAACACCCTGATTAATCTATCCTTGAGGACAGCTACTGTGCCTCTGACGTGGAAGCAAGCCATACTTGCCTTTGCTAAAAAAAAGCCTTATCTTGATCCTCTGATCCCTACAAGCTACAGGCCTATCTCGCTACTTCCAGCCGTGGCCAAAGTCTGTGAGAAGGCGGTAAATAAACAACTTACCTCCTTTGTGGGAGACGAAGGCTAGTTTCATCCAGCCCAATCAAGATTTAAGGCCAGTTATAGTACTGAATCTGCCTGGTTGAAATGACTGAGGCCATCCGAGAGTGTTTGGACGCTGGCGTCAGAGCGGCTTTGATTTTATTAGACCTCTCTGTGGCATTTGACACCGTCCTTCACTCACTGCTTCTGGCCCGCCTGTCTGACATTGGGGTGACAGGTTCTGCACTGAGCTGGGTTGGTTAATTTTTGGACCAACGCTCTCAGCAAGTATGGATTCCCCCATTTTCCTCTTTGCCACAAGCTCTGTCTCCTGGAGTCCCTCAGTGCTCCACTCTGAGGCCTCTCCTTTTTAATATATATATGACTCCTCTGATCTATCTGGCAGAGGAGCTGGGTGCCAAGATTATCGCCTACCCATAATGATTCACAGCTCCTCTGCACTTGGAGTAAAGATGACTCTTCTCCTGCTCAGGCCAGAGACTGCCTGTCAGCTGTTTTTAAATGCTTCATGCTACGGAGCTTAAGTGCAATGAGGACAAGTCCGAAATCCTCTTGTACGGCACCTTTCCCTCTCAGTTCGAAGAATCCCTCTGGCCAGCCGAATATCCTCTAGCCAATTCAGATGGCTAACCTGTAAAAAATCTGGGGATTTGGTTTAATGAGGATGTTAGGTTTACCACTCAGATTAAAAAAATTGCAGGACAATGTTTGGTGACCTAAGATCACTTAGGAAGTTTCTGCCACTTCTACCACAGCCTGCTAAAACGATGGCCAACCTCGCACTAATACTGTCGCATATTGGTTACGCGAATGCACTTTATGTTGGCGTTCCTGGGTACCAGTTGAAAAAACTCCAGTCCATCCAGAATGCACAGCCAGGATTTTACTGAATATCCCTTGGAGATCAAGCATAAAACAATATCTGCGTGATCTCCACTGGCTGCCGGTTATGGAAAGAGTGAGATTTAAAGCCCTTAAAATGGTGCATGCAGCCCTGTATAAGTCCGGCCAAGGCTATCTCAGGAAGCGTTTTAAATTCTACATGCCCTCAAGAAACGTGCGTTCTAAGGCACAGTTCCTGGCAGGGATTCCAAATTTCCGCCGAGTGAGAATGGGCGGCAGCTCTTTAGCCTATAAGGCTGCCGTGGCCTGGAACCCACTCCCTTTGGAACTTCACTGTATCCAAGAAGCTAAGCTGTTCAGAAAACAGCTGAAGACATTGCTCTTTGTATAAACTCCTCTGTCTGAGTCCCACTCTCTAGCAAGGTACCGCGCCGGGACACTCCTGAGTAGCCACGCGATATAAATGTTTTGAACATAACATAACATAACAATCATGATTTAAATAGGGGCACTATGCTGAACAGATTGCATTAGCAGAGTTATGCTGTAAACAACAGAGTTACAAAATTGAGATATAAGATCAGATTTATGATGGTTATATGTAATGAACTTAAAAGAGATACAGATTTAAATATAACATGGTAGATACTTGTGACAAGGGATCTGCATATTTGCTGGCCTTTAGGAAAGCCTGTATGCCTGCACATTATTAATTTATGAATAAGAATGCTGTAAATCTATCATGCTATTAGAACACCAAAGGCAAATACATATATATGCAAAAGGAGAATAGCGAGTTACAGTGTAACTTCATTCTATGACAGGTTTTGGCACACACACACAACAAGCAGTAAAGACATTAATTAGCCATTAAAATGTCATTGTGCCAGCACAGTAAATGCACGAAAGAACACAGACAGGGTAAAGTTACACACCATGTTCATCTGCAGTTTAAGAAAGGACTACTTGATGATGTCATGGCATTGACTTAAAAACCGATCAAAGCAATGGCAAAGTATGAAAAACACATGAAAGCCAATGGATAAAGGGGACGGACCCAAAGTCCACTCTCTCTATATGGTCTTTATTTTTTTTATTTCTGATGTATTTGTCGAGTTGCCATAAGAGACCTCGAAAACTAAACATGTGGAGAAGGGGGGAACAGGTCTATGAAGAATTGAGAGCTATGTAGACAAAGACAGTGTTTCCAACACCAGGCCTATAAGTGCTGCTCCATCCTCAGTGAGACCAATCTTAGGGTGACACTTCTGGGTCAGTAGAAGCAAAAAGAGTATAAAGTTCAACAATGGGCAGTAGGAAATTGTCTGTGCACAGCTGTTGTTACCACTACTTCTCTGTCACGATAGCTTGTACTTGGCTTCTCCATTTCCTCACCTTTATCATTTTCTCGTTCGTCTGTTCTATTGGTTCCATTTCCATATGCTTCCTGTGACTTGCTGCGTCTATCTGTATCTGAGTTTTGTATCCCTATACTCGGGCTCCCTCCCTCTGGAGCTCCATTGGTGGTCCATTCTACTTCAGTTCTTGAGCGAGACTCTAGGTATTTGTGGGGGCTAGTTACAACTGCACGCATGCTGCACGGGGTAAGCCCAGATTCTGTTCTTGTGATTGCTACTTTTCTATTCAGTTTTTATATTGTCCCTACACTTATTTGTGTTCTTTCTCCATTAAGGGGCCGATTCCGATCTGGGTCGGAAAACACTCTGACCGAGCTGGATCCAGGGTATTTTCTGACCGAGCGAATACGATGCAACCGTATGCTGTCGGACTCGGTTCGGTTGGACTCCCATAGAAGTCAATAGGAGCCGGTCGTACGACGCGTACATGGGCTCCAATTGACTGAATGGGTACATCACGGAAAAGTGCGCGCCTTACAGTGGGTAAGCGTCGGTGTCATCTGCACCATACATGCCCGTGTTGAGGAGACCCATGGGTCTTCCCCTGTGTCTGAGTCGTAAGACTGCAGGTAACAGGGGGTCGACGTGGACCCATGAAGTGCAACTTCGGGAGCTATTGCGAGTCAGATGCACCGACTCGATCTGGCTGTCCGAATCGAGCATCGTACTAGCGGTTCGGACCGGAAACTATTCGGAGGGAGATTTCGTGCTTGTTTGCATTGTATTTTGACGTCCGGACCCGTGTACAACTCGGACGGAAATTCAGCCCTGGAATCAGGTCCGCTAATGCCGAACCCAATTCGGTGCCCGACCGAGATCAGAATCGGCCCCTAAGTGGAGAATTTCTGGACACTGTCCAGGTTTCTCACTGACCAAGTGTCAATAGTGAGTATCTCTGTCTCTCTCTCCTTTTCCCCTTGCACATTGGTCCTCTTCTTAGACCTTGATACATACATAGAGGGGGTGAGCCCACCTGTAGGGGGAGGAGGAGGGAGAGGCCTTGTCATCCTCAAAGCTATTCTAGCTGTGGTAATGAAAATATTGACAACAAGAGCTCTCACAACAAACAGCTGAAACTGTCTCCAGTGGGACCTAATAAAAGGATTACTTTCTGTTTAGAATGCATCCAGGAGATGAGGAATTGAATGCCACAAACGGCGTAATGATCGAGTGAACTATTCAGATGTAAAGTAGTCCTTCATGCACTGCCTGGAAGGTGGAATGATACTCCAAATAGCAAATACTGAAGTGAGAGTGTAATGCTCCGGTGGGTGAAGCCAACACCCACATTAGGCATTTTTAAAAGAATTGTAAGTTTGTCTTGCAGATATCTGTGCTGTGAAACCAGATAGCCATTCTGATGGTCCTGTGGCATTTATTCACCCATGTGAGCTGCAGTTCTCATCTCTACCCTTTTGTTTTTTAAACTATTGCACAAATGGTGCAAAACAAGTAAGTCCACCTCGGTCAGTGGGCACCTCATGCTACACTGAGAAACAAGAACATTATATTGGCATTCAGGGTGGAGAATGGTCTAATTCAGTGCTATACAAACTTTTTAGAACCGCAACCCAACTTTTAGAACCACACATGTTTTTGACCAACATATTTAATGAACATGAGGCAGACCCTTTTTGCATGGAACTAACACATTGTTCGGTAGTGTTCACAGTCATACAGTTTTACTGATTAAAATATATTGTACACACATGATAATGTGTGGAAATTGGGTTTCAGTGAACATTTATCTTTTGTGCATCACCAAGAAAAGTGTCTTGATTTGTTTTGATCCTAATAAAATCTTCCTTTCCGTCACTCTTCAGAATTACACAAAATGTGCTTCATTTTTGCTTTCTTAACTGCTGAATGTGCACTGTTAATTTACAAGTATTTACATTTTGTTGTATTTTCCAAAGAAACAGGACATCCTACAGCCTTTCCTTTCACACTCCCTGTACCTCAGCAATATTGTCACAAAAGTCACTTTATTTTTCTTTCTCTGACTGCAAAGTGAGAGGAACTTGTAAACATCAATTCCCTGTTAAAAAAACATAAGCAGCAATTTGTCAAAAGACATAACCTGTCGAAGCGCAGCAAATGTGACAAGATAAATATAGACTTTAAAGACCCTCAGTTTGGGAAATGCTGCTCTAATTATCTAATTTAAAAAAGGATAAGTTATAGTCAATATTGACATGGACACTACTAATTAGATAAGTGTCATGCTTACACACATTCAAAGCACTTTTCAGTGTACCAACATAGGACAGTATGTACAGGAGACTAAACACCACATTCGAAAGAAAGGACAGTGCATCATAATGAATCATGAAACCGCGGTGTGCCATTCAGCCTCAGAAAGTGATTGTCCACCCCCAGTGCTCTAGTTAACCACATGGGGTTCAGAGTGTACAGCAAGGTCAACATAATCTGTGCAGGGGCGGCCCCTCTACAATGGCGGAGGAGCATTGCCCCACTGGCTCAGAGCCAGCAGCAAAAAAATAAAACAATATTTCAATATCGTTTTATTTTTAAGCCGCTAGCTCTGCCAGTGTCTACAGGAAGGAGTGAGGCTGAGGCATGGCAGGAGGAGGACGAGTGCTGGATGCACTCCCTAAGTTCTTATGTGTGTTTGGCCGGCCGCTTCAGGCCGACCAAAACTCACATGCACACTTAGGTTTCTGCAGGCCAGCTGTTCAAGACAGCCAGCTGGAGAAACCCCACAGACTCCCTGGTCTGAGCAGGGTGTCTTTCTAGCTTGCTCAGGACAGGGAGTCTGTGACGTAGTCAGAGTGTGTCTTGCTTGGACAAGTGAGTCCCAGCACTGAAGCGCGAGCTAGAGGTGGCCGGCAGCAGGTAAGCGTCACTTAAAAAAATATATATTATTTGAAACACTCACCCCGTTCATTCTCCTCTGTGACCTTCCTCCCCCTACCCCCCTCTCTTTGTATATGGCGGCCGCCACTGCATCTGGGTGCTGTACATCTATCTCCATTTATAAGAAGTGATAGTGCATTGATATGGAGATACTGTATCCCACTGTTCTCCCATCATCGTCGCACAGCAGGGGGTCAATCAGTGGACACAGCATCCTGCAAGTGCCTATATACATACCAAAATATACTAACTGCTACAGCTGCTATGAGCAGCTTGGAATATTGCATGTGATGCTGCACTGTACAACAATGTCTTACATAGTTAGGGACTCATTTCTAGTCCTGTGGTAAACAAACTGAGGCCAGTAATGGAGGTTACCAGTCTCATCAGGATTGCCATTTTCATGGAAACACAGACATTAGGGTTTTTGACTCGGACACTTCAACTGCCAAGTAACTCCAGTGCTTAATTTGAGCCGGTGGTTTCCAGTGCTCGGCGCCGGGTTTTAATTGTCAACACTAGCGCTTGTGACAGTCTGCCACAAGGTTGCGCTCTCTGGGTAATTTAGAGATGACAACTACAACAGTTCATTATTAATTCAATATACATCAAAAATGACTATTACCAGAGGGGCGTGGCCTGCAGCCAGAGAAGATGGCCTCCTCCATCGTTTTTCCCCTGATATCCAACCTAACTGGACACGCAACTGGGCGTTGTGACATAGAGAGCGGAAATCTATGCCAGGCGGTCCTCCATAATTTCAGAAGCTCCTAGCCATGTCAGAAGTTTGGGGCCTGCACGGAAGACCTAAGCTGCGGAGTGACGCAGATAGGGGCCTACCGCGGCAATGGCAGGCCCCAACGCACTTCAGACCAGAAAGATTCTGAGGCAGAAGGTGACCTCCACTGGCCACCTTGCCGGCGGGGAAATCCAATCCGGGAGGCCGGCAGCGGCGTAATGAAACGCGGAGTCAGCGCCCCCGTAAATGTAAATGTAAATGTAGGTGTACTTATATAGCGCAACCTGTCACCCAAAGGGCATCCTGGCGCTTGCTTAGGGAACCCGTCCTGGTATTCCCCTGTGAGAGGCCCCGGCAGGGTGTCCACAGGGTGAAAGCCAGGCATCCCACCGCGAGGGGCCGTCGTGGAGATTAAGCAAGCTATTGCCCAGAGTTGCAGTGAGACCCCGTGAGTCGAGTAGGCACCGGAGCGAGAATTGTCGAGGCCGTGGAATTTTGAGCCCGAGATCCGCTGAGGCGGGGAATCGAACCCTGGTCCACGGTCGATCCCAGGTCGATCCCAGCTTCCGGGTCTGCCGCCTCTAACCACTGAGCCACACTTCTCCACTCCGTCCGGGAACAGACCTGTGAAAGATCCCATTAGGACGTGGCCTGAGCCCTGCCAGACCCGTGCTGCGTCTGCAAATCTGCTGAGGAGTGTGCAGGGACCCTGGGTCTGGCGGTGGGGATTCGCACCCATCGCCAGCGGTGGGGCGTCGCATTACTAGAGAGAGCTTCTACATAAACTGGTCACACCATGACAAGCACAGGCTACCCCATCCACTTGCGGCTGGTGGGGACTCTCTTCCAGGTCATAACTCTGCAGGACGAGTTCACCACTATGCGGCAAGCAGCACAGGTTATCAAACCAGGTGGGACGTGGCCAGAACCCAATCGGATTGGGTTTCGTTCAAAAGACCAGCGAGGACTGCACTAAGACCCCGGAGTGGGCGGCGATGGTGGGTTGCCCTCATGTCTGAAAGAGTTGCGGAAACCAGGAACCGGGGAGGCAGATGGGAATTGAAATTATAGCGGCAAACTCTTGCGGCCCAAGTCACTTGTGGCCTGAAAGACAGCTGTAAGGCACCGGAACATCGTGGATCCATAACCTGCCTCCCAGTCACGGCTATACTGGTCAAACGCACCACACTACAATAAGCAACAAAGGTTCACACAACTGGGGCGTGAGAGCTTGCTGGGGAAAGCCGACAGGCCACTAGGGGATACTCTGGCAGGCGGCGGTGAGTAGCCTACCTATACCTGTGCTACACCAAAGTCTGCATTGCCTCGGATACAAACATGTCAAGCAGCAAAGGCGGGCATGGCTTGCATCAACTGAAACGTGTCACATTTTTGTGGCAGGAGGGGGCAGCAGCACAACCTGATCCCGAACATGAGACGCTGTAGAAGCAGCCCGGACAGGGCTCCCCAAGCTTCAGAATATAATGATGGCCATTACCGGTGTGCGCACCTCCCTGGAGGGGCCCTTAGACTCAGTATCCACAGATATCTCCCTACTAAGGGCAGACCTGAGAAAGATGGACTCTCAAGTCAGAGAGGTGGAGGATGTCACCCAGAGTCTGGTTGCGGATACAAACTCTGGAGAAGCAAATCTTAGATCTGCAAACCAGCAGTAAAACCCTAGCGATGCAGTTGGATGACTACAAGAGTAGGTCGAGGAGGAACAATGAATGCTCGGGGTGCCGGAAAGAGCCGAAGGACCAGCTATGGACCTCTTCGTGGAGGACCTAGTCACAAAACATCTGCAGCCTCGGAATCTTTCCATCTATTTCTCTATTCAGCAGGCCCATCGCATACCGGGAGGCAGGCCCAAACCGGGTGCACCTCCCAGGCCTATCCTGGCTCGAGTCTTCAACTACAGAGACCGGGACATTATCCTTCAAACTGCTCGTACAGCTCCACCTCTGAATTTCGAGAACAGCACAATAACATTCTTTCCGGACTTTACTATAAAGGTACAGCGACAAAGGCATAGTTTCTTGGAGGTTAGAAAAGCCCTTAGAGGTAAGGGGATGAAATATCCAATCTTGTTCCCAGCCAAACTGAGGGTCGAGGCAGAGGGTAAAAGCTGGTTCTACACCGAGCCGGAGGATGTCTGGGAATGGCTAGAGGGACATCGGAGAGTAGGGGGCCCGGATAACTCAGATTGACGTGGACGGAGACTGGGAAGGATGCAGAAATGACAAGATCCCAGGCAAGAAGAAAAGGATCCTGCCAACGATAATGACTAGACTACCAGCTAACTTTGCTAGAACTGCACTTCATGACTCAACTCTGCTTGGGTCTAAGAGACAGTGAAATGTCTATCACAGCAAAGGATACAAGGTTTCTAGTAACTCTGGGTTCGCTTAATGGAATTAGGTGACACTGCGAATGGAACAAGCTGTTCTACATCGTGACAAAGACTGGGATAACTGCAGACATATCGCAGAAGAAGAGATGGCTGAGTATAATAATGACTGCATATATGTAATCCTTATAGAAGTGGTCCAGTATAATTTGGGGGTTGGACGGATGGGGGTCAGGCTCATGGCTCCTGCATTTCAGTGATGGGTGGGCGACAGGCACACTACAAATTTGGGGAGGAGAGAGTTTCTGATACCGTCATGCAGGGAGGGGGGATTTTGCTAAGGAGGGTGTTTGTTATAAGTTGTGCTACATCGTTCACTTGCAGCAGCACCATAGTTTACTAATGACAATTCAAAGAGCACACCCTTTACCACAGATACAAATTTGCATATGCAACTCAGGACACAAGTTAACCAAATTCACACACTGGTTGGATTCACCTATCACATCTCAAGCAAGAACTTCACAAATAGATACTGATAATGCACAAGTAACAGACATGTCCATTGTGGTGGGGAAGATAGAAATGTCATTTCAGATGCTCTCCTGGAACGCTAACGGCCTAGGGGATAAACTCAAAAAAGCTATAGTGCTTCAATACACCAAATGACAAGCTCCAGACAAGCTCCAGACGGAGTCCTACTCCAGGAAACCCACCTGATTGGGAATACCTCTGCCGCTCTTAATAGACGGGGGTACAAACTACTTGCACATTTAGGACAGGGTCTCGGGTGTAGGGACTTTTTTGCACAGGCAGTTCCCCTTTATGGTGTCTAGCATCCATTCAGATGTGTAGGGTAGATTAGCAGGGGTGGGCGGATCCTGGGAGGGTAGAAGGGTAATTGCCAGACATAATAAAATGATCTTAGACTTTCAGGAGGGCACACTAGTGATGGGAGGAGACCTAAATATGACCCTTAAATACACCAACTGTCTTGCTTCCCTTGAATGCTTCATACCAGCCTGGGGTATCGCAATTTTACCTATTGGAAAATTTGAACGCAGCTGCACGGAAAAATATAATCTTTATGCGCCTATTAGGCCTGTGCTCTACGGCCTCCCACAGATGGGCTCCTTCAAAAGAGGGGGGGGGCCTGCAGACTATGTTCATACTATAAAGAATCATGGCCGCACCTTCTGTGTTGCTGCCCTGCCATGGACGCTCCCAGAAGGCTTTTATTAAAACCTCTATTCTTAAAATGGGGCACTAGGTCATGCTGGGAGGCTATGTCTCTGTGTTTTACCTCCACAGACATTCAAGCGCTCGCTAGGGTTGGAAAGTTTGTGAGACTCTTGGCTAATTTCTTAACACCCTCCTCGGCTCCTGCGCTACCTGCCCCTCCCACCCAAAAACTTATCACTGACTTTTTTTGTCCCCTGGTTTAGCACCTCTTGTCCTAATCCTTTCATTTTTGGACTTTATTAGTAACTCAGCATCAGTAGTAATAAGACCGTTTTTAAGTGTACAGATTCTGTTTGTTTTTTTGTTTTTTTTTGTTTTGTTTTTTAAATGACAGTGTATTTCTCCAGCTTTGTTTCTTGATGTGATAATTGTGCTAATATGGTTTTTTTATAGCAATGGTTTTAATTAACTAAGCTAAATAAATAAAATAAACTAAACTAAACTAAACTTAATGAGGAGTTGGATAGATTCCCACCAAGGGCCACTTACTGCACCCGTGATTCCATGGCGGACTTTATTAACTGCCCTTGTCCTAGTAGATGTGTATCCTGTGGCACACTATACAGCAAAGCAATTCCCTTTCCTCGCACTGATCATATCCTCACGATAGCAGAAGATAAACAACACTTCATGGACATCAAACATTTGCTAGGGCGATTTCGGACCACGCACCGCTATGGCCGAAATACAATATGGGTATGAAAACAGCACGTAGTGCTATAGCGATAAATCCATGGTATCTCACAATTCCGCATATCAAAGCCAGCATTGTCGAATCCACTAATTGTTACTTCAGGGAAAATGTGGGGTCAGTTCAGTCTCCCCGGACCAGTTGTATGACGTTACAATGCATTCCATTGCAACGCATGCCTTTACCACGCATGCGTTATAGCTCAAATGCCATTACTACACTTACCTTTATCACGAAAATGCCTTTACCACGCATACCTTTACAACGATTTTCATTGTAAAACCATGCATGGTAATGGCATTTTCATGGTATAGGTTATCTCTGATCCCTGCCCTTATTCCTTTCACTGCTCCCCTGCGCCCTTCACCCTCCAGCTCTCTTTTTTTTATAATACCCCTTCCCTGTACCCTTGTGCGACCCTCCACCCCACCCACAAACCCTTTCTATTTAATACCCCTCCACTGAACCCTAAAAATGTTACGACACCACCCCCTCATTCCTTTCTTTTTTTTAAACTAAAATCCACCTTACCTCTCCATGTCCTCTACTCTTCAAGTTCTTCTGTGGTGCGTTGCACGTCGTGAAGAGGAAGGAGAAGTTACTTTCCTTTTCCTCTAATGACGCCGATTGCCTCCACATCTTTCAACAACGACGGAAACAGGTGTGTTTTTTTTGGGGGGGAGACCCCCAAGCCCCCTGTTTGAAACACACTTTTCCCCTTCTGTAATTTTACCTTTAACACACATGCCTTTACTATGTATCTCGTAGTAAAGGAATGTGTGGTAAAGGCTATACTTGGTAACCATGCATGTATTGTAATGCATGCGTGGTTAAGGTTATGCGTGAAAAAGGCAGCTTTGTAGTGGCTGTTTCCACCCCGGATCATCTGGGAAGCCTACAAGGTAGTCTTTAAGGGGCAGGGACTCTCTCTAATGTTCGGGCATAGGAAAGAGAATAGGGCAAAGCTCGATACACTGGAGCACGATAAACTCACCATGGAACAATCACCCACCTCCCTGGTGGACGACGACACCAAGTACACACTAGACGTAAAGCAACAAGAATGTAGAAATCCGGTGACAGAAATGGCAAGAGGCAGAATTCGGGCGATGCAACATAGATTCTTCACACTCAGAGACAAAGCAGGCAAACTACTTGCCTGATTTGTTAAACGGGAAAAGGCAGATAAGTGGGTAATGACCATACGAGGAGCGAAGAGGGAATGGCTGCGTGACCCCCAGGATATCGCAGAGGCCTTCGCTGCTCATTATACGCAACTCTACTCCTCAAAAGCACTAGACGAGGCTGATGACACCAAATAATTATTAGTAGATATCCTAATCCAGACTCTGTCAAACGCAGATAGACAATCGCACAAGGTCGACCTCACAAAGGAGGAAATAGTCGCAGCCATGAACATCATACAATCTGGCAAGGCCATGGGGCCAAACGGTATCCCAATTGAGTTCCTTAAATCCACTGAGTCCGAGGTGGTGCCCCATATCCTTAGTATGTATGAAGAGAGTAGGCAGATGGGTAGTCTACCCAGGGATCAAAGGCTAGCATGGATAGTGGTCATACACAAGAAGGGCAAGACAGTGGAGGAGTGCTCCTCCTACAGGCTGATTTCCCTCCTGAATGCAGAGGTGAAGATTCTGGCTAAGGTCCTTGCATGGCAACTGATGCCAGTGGTGGCCAAATCGGTGCATCCGGACCAGTCCGTCTTTATGCCAGGGCGCAACACTGCTCTCAACCTGCGGCGGCTGAATGGGGTGTTGGGCCGGAGGATCTCCATCCAAGAAGACGCAGCACTACTGTCATTAGACGCTCGTATGGCCTTCAATATGGTTGAATGGCCATACATGTTCGCGGTCTTGGAGCACATGGGACTAGGTGAAAAATGTATTGCCTGGATTCAACTGCTATATACTGACCCATTGGCCAATGTGGTGGTAAACGGACGAACATCAAGCATTTTCACCCTAAATTAGGGAACAAGACCGGTCTGTCCGCTATCCCTGCTCCTGTTCGCTCTAATATTGGAGCTTTTTGCGAGTTGGACATGGGGAGATCCAATTATCCGGGGGCTGAGATGGACAACGGAATGTGAAGACAACATTTAGCTATATGCTGATTACATATTGCTGTATGTTCTGTCGTCACGGTCCTCCATCAGCATGATACTGCAGAACTGTTCAAATTTTGAACAATACTCTGGCTATACCATCAATTAGGCCAACCCGGGAGTGTTCCCCCTGGGGGCGTCTGCTCCAGCCCTACCTGCTGGTTGTGAGGTGAAAATTGAGACTCAGGGATATATTTACTTAGGAATTTATGTCACCTCCAGTGCAGATTTTTTTTTTTATGAACGCAACCTGTTAGCCCCGCTAGTTCACTTACGGGGAGATGTGCAACACTGGCGTGCTCTGCCGCTCTCCCTGTTGGGAAGAGCAGCCCTATTTAAAATGATGGCACTGCCTCGGTTTCTCTATGCTCTACAGAACACGTCCTATGAAATCCCAGAAGCTTAATTTAGATCCATAAACGGGAAATTCCGTAACCTACTCCGGGGTGGGAAACCACCGCGTATAGCAGCACACAAACTCACCAGAGGCTGGTATGATGGCGGAATTGCTTTACCTAATATTCATGCATACAATTGGGCAGCCCAATTAGTGGTCATAAATAAATGGGCATGCTGTGCACAAGTAGATCTGTCGTGCCATATAGATGAGTGGTTGCTGGGAGCCGGGGGGTACAATGAACCTCAATACACTAACCCAAGAAAACAGAAACTCACAAACGGTCACCACTTGGCACAAAGTTACCAAACATCTTGGATGGGAGAATGAATTGACACTTGCCACGCCCACTGGTGGGCGGAGAGCCTGGGAAAGTTGGGCCGTTACCAGGGCTTCAACAAATGGGACAACATAGACATCTCAAGGGTGAGTGACCTTTGGGCAAGTGGGAAATTAACTCAATTTGCTCAACTTTAAAAAGAATATGAGCTAGCTGACACAGAAATCTTTAGATATTCACAAATACAACACGCTCTCGGGGGCGGTCCCGGTGGAGGAGGACATACAGGAGGCCTCACTATTGAAGGAAAGGCTCCTGTCGAATACATGCACTACAAGGCCAAATCCCTTACCTACAAAAAGTTATTAAGAACCTACCTGACCCACTCTTTAGGTTTTGGGAGTGTTGTGAATGTATCTAGGACCCTAATTAAATATTCCTGATTCATGCCCTTATGCGGTTATGATAAATCATGTCCTAATGAAGGCATAAGAATCTTACCCATATTCAGTCATAGCCCACGTAGCCCAAATACGGCAAGGCTACTTCCTTAGATTCCTAGAGAGCACAACAAGTTCTTTCGACACACCAAACCTTCAGCAACCTGGGAATTCCCCATGTCTTTGTTTTGATTTGTCATTGACCTCCTGCGAGCACTAAAGGAACAATCAGTTCTTAGTGACATCTTTTATTGACGTCTTATGTCCAGCCTTACGTCAAACACGGCACCTTCCAGGTATAAATATACCAACACTTGCCTTAAGCAACACACGGTGGTGTGGAGCAGAGCGGCTATCTACTTATCCGAAGCCCAGCTGATGCGAGAGCCGAAGGAAGCCGCCCCTCCCCTTTGACACACTGGAGAAGCTGCCTTTTCTCACGCTGAGAAATCCAGCTCCGGTGTTTCCAGTCATCCTTGCGGGTTACTGGGAAATCGAGCCTGAGAAACGAGATACAAGACCTCCTTCATTCTGTAACCAAGGTACGGAGCTGATTCAAACCTTAGAGAGAATTCTTGATTCAGATTCTTGGCAAAAACCTAACTTAACTTGAAAGTGCACCTTACTTACTCCTTCCCACGTATTAGGCTTAGGTAAGGTACACCGGAGTAGGCGTATCTTAGAAGAACCAGTTGAGTTCGTTAGTCAATGTTTTTATGTATGTAAATATTTTATCCGTTTTAAAGTATCATATGGCTAAGAAACCATATCAATGCTTTTACAGTATTATTTCATAATACTCCTTTTACTGTAAGCACTTTACTTCATGATAAGTATTGCAATTGTGGCAATTCATTTCTCTTGCATGAGAAAGAAGACTGCTCAATAAAATAACACCTTTTATTGAAAACGCCCGTCTCTCTATTTCTCTGCACTCTGGTGAAATTAAGCATGCACGATTGACTGAGTGAAATAGCTGTCTATTGTTTTCACATGACTCTGGAGATACACTTCTTATACTGAGGGAGCAAAGTTGTCATGTTATATGGTTGTCAGAAGTTAACCCCTCCCTATTCATTCGAGAACATTTCTAGTGACCTCTGAGCTAGCTGGCAAAACGAATTAAGTCTAACATAGTCAGTAGAGACCTAGATGACCTCAGTCCTACGTCTACACTGCTGTTTATGTTATTCCAATGCGCAGAGCCTATTGGGAATATAGGAACTACACTACATGGCGCCCAATGTTTGGAAAGGCGATAATTTAACGCAAAATACTAGAGTAACTCAGTCGTGCTTTTCACACAGACCCCTTTCTCTGGTAAAAACTCCAATAGACGTCTAGAGTGGGTGAAAGGTTAATATCCACCGAAACTTAGTAGGATGAGAATCCTATGTATTAGTTTACGGTATAGTCAACGTTGAAGGATACAGTGTTCCAAAATATTGGGCACCTAATCTTTGTTTCCTTGAAAATTGATCTGCAACAAATGACTCTCTGTCAGTGAAAATGTCAGACAGTAAGGATGAAAGGGAAAGAGTCAGACATGAGTCAGACTAGCAGCTCAACTCTTAGCAGAGGACACAGTCCTCCAAAATGCAGACCCTGATGCAAAACTCATCCCGGTCAATACAAGAAAAACCATAACTATAAAACTTATAGAAAATGGAGTATCACCAAGAGGTATTTGTGGTAGGGGCAAATGGGTATCGGCAGACAGAGGTATTCTATTCCTGGATAACTTTTCCAGCAGCACATACTGTGACTCGTGAGTTCAACTATTATAAAATAGCGGAATCTCCAGAGGAATACTCTAATTTCGAGGAAATTGAAATTCCACTAACATACCAAGACCACCTGCTCTTATTTAATGGCGCCCTAAAACATCAAAATCACATTACCAGGCTCGGTCCACTAGGTAGACCAGGAGCCACGTGGCCGGTTCTAGCCAGCTACACACCACACCCAGACATTGAAACAATGTCAAGCGAAGAACTCTTAGTTAAAATAAAAGAATTAACAAAAGCATATAGAGATTTAGTTCAAATTACACTTGACAGTACAAACTACCGATTAGAACAACTAATTGAAAATCCTGTAAAAACCTTTATTAAAAACAATCTCAATTCTCAAAAGAAGAAATGGGAGGGTAATAAACAAACTACTCCCAGAGAAAAACAATTTCAGTCCAGAGGGAGGTCTCCCCAATGGAGAAATAAATCTCCAGGAGGAGGAGACAAGTCTCCCCAAAGGGAGCCCTCTGAAAACAGATATAACCTTAGAGATAGGGATAAATTAAGAAAACCCGACAGATATCAAGATATTGATACACGTCCCTCTTGATCTTTTCAGACTTCCTCACAGAAATCGGAAAGAAGAGGACGGTCAGAACACAAGGAAGAGCACGTCAAGTCCAAAGACAAAGAACCTGCTCATCAAAGTAAAAAATCACAATTTCCCAGAAAGAAGGTAGCAAGTATTAAAATTAAACATGCCGAGAATCCTGAGGACACAACTGAAAAACGGAGAGTGGGTCCAGACAATGCTAGACAGCGCAGCAGAAGTGACCATAGCTCGCAAGATCCTGATGAATCTTCTGGAGACAGTGGACACAAATGAATACATTCAAGTGGAAACTGCAGACAGCGAGTTAGCTTGCCCCATAAACTATATGAAATAACATTACGTATAGAGGGAGATAAAACTAGGAAAATAAAAGGTCTCTTTTGGGAGAATCTTTCTAAAGGCTATGATATCCTGTTAGCTGAAAAAAACTGGCCACCAGAGTTTGTCAGGGAGTGCCCTCATGGCGAAGAAATGATTATGCCTGCCTTCCCAAATCATATCCAGATTCATAAAAAATACACTTTTGCAAGGAAATGGGCAGTGGCCCAAGCTCCTGCTTTATATAAAAACGAGCAGCCCGTCCCGACGTTGTCCGGGAGAAAAAGGCTGCTTCTGGGCCCCCGCCCGCCCCGACATTAAGGCTGCTTCTGGGTCCCCGCCCACCCCGACGTTAAGGCTGCTTCAGGGCCCCGCCTGCCCAACGTTAAGGCTGCTTCAGGGCCCCTGAGCAGTGGGAGTCTTTCTTACCTGCTCCTGAGTTCCCCACTCTGCGCTCCTCGCCGGTCGTCACCCCACCCGCCCCACGTTAAGGCTGCTTCAGGGCCCCGCCCGCCCTGACGTTAAGCCTGCTTCAGGGCCCCTGAGCAGTGGGAGTCTTTCTTACCTGCTCCTGAGTTCCCCGCTCTGCCGCTCCTCACCGGTCGTCACCACTCCTCCCCGCTTGTCCGCCAGTCCTCTCTGCTCCTCCCCGCGCTCACGTCCCCCGCTCTTCCTCTTGCTCCTGTACGCTGCTCCTCCCCACGCTCGTGATGTCAGCACGCACGTCGCGGACGGCGCTTCTTCCTAGGGACTACTTTTTTTAATATTAATTTTTTAAAGAGCGGTTTTTTGTTTTTTTTAATATAGCCTATGTCCATCTGCTTGCCCTGACGTTTTCAAAGATGTTTTGGGTGTTTGGATTGGTGGTGTAGTTTTCGAGTTTACCTGGCTCAAAGGACACACTTCTCTCTATATAATAGTAATATAGATAATCCCCCCTCGAAGTTATCCACTGTGGTCACTATAGTTGCTGAAATTTCATTGCTTTTTCAGTGGTGAAGGGAGGATCAAATATTTCCTACAAACACCTATGCGTATTGTCTTTGGAGAGCACTGTGGATGAGGGAGGTGTTATGTTTTGAATATGTGAAATCATGGTCTGAGGGTTTTTTCGTATGAGGCTTTACAGAAAGATGTTAACAGGATATTATAACACGTCCTAGCTTTTTTTTCTGTGTACATTTTTTATTTGATTAAGAACCTCGAAACATGGCTTATGCCATATATGTAGTCATCATGTTCCGTTCCTTATTTTGTTCTGCTGTTTACATGGCTGCTGAGAATGCAAAATAATGAAATCAGAGCTGTGTGAATAATAACTGCGTCAGCCCCGTGCTGAGGTGCATCATCAGAACTGTGTGAATAATAACTGTGTCAGCCCCGTGCTGAGGTGCATCATCAGAGCTGTGTGAATAATAACAGCTGTGAGCCCGTGCCTGAGGTGCATCATCAGAGCTGTGTGAATAATAAGTGCGTCAGCCCCGTGCGTGAGGTGCATCATCAGAGCTGTGTGAATAATAACAGCTGTGAGCCCGTGCCTAAGGTGCATCATCAGAGCTGTGTGAATAATAACTGCGTAAGCCCCATGCGTGTGGTGCATCATCAGAGCTGTGTGAATAATAACAGCTGTGAGCCCGTGCCTGAGGTGTATCATCAGAGCTGAGTGAATAATAACTGCGTCAGCCCCGTGCGTGAGGTGCATCATCAGAGCTGTGTGAATAATAACAGCTGTGAGAAACAGCATACTCTTGCACACACTCTCGCTGCTCACCAATTCAAAGTTTGCTAAAAAAAATTATGCAACGCATTGTCATACACAATGCCAATAACTCAAACTTTAATGCTGCGAGACCTATTGCATTGTAAATGCTTGTTTTGTTTTTGTTATTCTGCTTCAAAGTACTGTCACTGTTGTACTGGGAACGCAGAGTTCAATAGCTATTTTGAGAAAGTGTGTTAGAGTTTCAAAATCGGCAAATGTGACCTGTTTAATGAAGATGCTATTTTCTGGAAGGGTCTTTCCTTCTTTTACGTTTTGTATCCCTTGAATAATGTTTCCGTTTCGTTTTTCTAATTCTGTGCGCAAGTACTGGGACTGTTCCAGTGATTAGGGCCAGTTGTGTTAACTGCGGAAATCGTATTTTTTTTGGTTAAGCTTTTAATATTGTCCGCAACATCCGTAATTAGTCGTAGTTTCGGGAGGAAAGTCTCTTGAAAGTTCACTCGATCGCCTTTCTCAGGTAAGAAATGGCCGCCTCTTTTGTTCCGGTTCATCCCCCTGGAACGTCGTTGGCGAATGGTTAAAGAGTTGTTATTTATTTTCACTGAAGTCGTGTGTGTGTTAATTATTGTGGGTTGTGATTGGTGTACTGTGTGAAGCAAAGCGATGATAGGTGGTTCTCATTTGTAACCCTGCCCCCAGTGTCACGTCATTGTTATTGAATCCGCGACGATGGAAGGCACAGCCATTTTTTCATGTGTGTTAATTATTGTGCGTTGTGGTTGGTGTACTGTGTGAAGCAAAGCAATGATACGTGGTTGTCATTTGTAATCCTGCCCCCTGTGTCACGTCATTGTTATTGAATCCGCGACCATGGAAGGCATGCTCATTTTTTCATGAAATCCAACGAATGCGTCAATGTTGTCAGGGTAACGCCGACGAATGTGCGTATGTTGATGTTAGTATATTTGTGATACCGCGCACCTCTGTTGTTAGATTTTGAAAAGCGTGTTATAAAGTCATTGAAAGCACATTCCCGCTATGTATGTTGTTGGAAGTGTGTGGTGAAGTGTGCAGCTTGCACAGTGAAATGTGGTAACGCGGACGAATGTGCGTATGTTAATGTTAATATATTTTTGATCCCACGCACTCCTGTTGTCGGATTTGCAAATGCGCGTTATAAATCCAGTGAAAGCGCAATTCAGTGAAAGCGCATTCCTGCTATCTGTGCAGATCGAAGTGTGTGGTGAAGTCGCTTTGCCTATGTTTGTTCTTCGCCCTGTAAACTCCAACATTTGTTCTTTGACACGCCCACGTCCACGTTCTTCTTACACACGACCACGCCCACGCTAACGCCCACAAGGGACTACTTTTCCACTTTTGGCGTTTTTGCTTTTTTAATGTATATGGTGTAGACATCTATAGCCTATGTCCTTCTTCTACATCTCCCCTTTCAAATGGTGTATTGGGTGTATTGATTGGTGCAGTATTTTTTGAGATTACCTGGCTCAAAGGTTTGTGTTCTCTCTTTATAATAGTAGTGTAGATCATGTAGGATGGGATGAGGATTCTCCTCCACAAAATCCTATTAAAAAATCAACCTACTGCATAAAGGCAGTACCCAGTTAAACAAGAAGCTAAAAAGCAAGTCAGGGAGATCTTAGATCAACTTGAATATCAGGGGGTGATTGAAACATGCACCTCACAAATGAACAATCCTTTGCTTCCTGTCTCCAAACCAGACGATTCATATCGTCTAGTTTTGGACTACAGACATTTAAACTCCTGCTGTAAAACTTTTGCAGTCCAAAACTCTCACAGTGCAGCACTAATGAGTAACATTGTGCGCAAAAAATATAAAACGACATTAGATATCTCTAACGGATTCTTCTGTCAAAGCATTGCACCTGAAAGCAGGTATTTGACTGCTTTCTCAATAATGGGGTCGCAAAAACAATTTTGTCGACTCCCACAGGGATTCAAGAATAGCCCAGGATTACTCTCAGCAAGGGTAACAGAATTACAACAAATGTATGATGATGAGGCATTATCCTATGTCGATGACATCTATCTTACTGACGATGACCTGGAGACTCACTTGAAAAGAGTGAACACCATAATACTTGGGTTCGCATCGGAAGGTTACAAATTCAACTTTAAAAGTCAAGAAT
Organism: Lissotriton vulgaris; assembly: GCF_964263255.1. Classification (NCBI taxonomy): domain Eukaryota; kingdom Metazoa; phylum Chordata; class Amphibia; order Caudata; family Salamandridae; genus Lissotriton; species Lissotriton vulgaris. Next base: position 1,067,522,245 of record NC_141698.1, on the reverse strand, counting down.
AGCCCATCTAACTGTCCTATTTTTAGGATATGAATTATCAAGTGAAGGCAAAAGCCTAGCAGACAATTTCTTAGAGAAATGTGCAGTACTCCAAGCACCTAAAACGCTGAAGAATTTACAATCAATACTAGGTTTCCTGAATTTCGGAAGAACATTCATTCTAAATTATGTAGAGAGGGTTAAACCTCTCTACGAATTAATAAAACCTGATTTCAAACCAAATAATTGGACTCAAAAACACACAGACATTTTGAGATCATTATAGACAGACATGTTAACTAAAACAAAATTGCAAACACGCACAAACGAACGCAATCTGGTAATCCGAGTCATTCCAGGAAGATGCGGATTCAGATACCTGACCTCTAATGACGGAGAAACGGTACCAATAGCTTACAAATCACATTTGTACACACAAGCTGAAATGAAATTCAGTTCGACAGAAAAAATTCTGACAGTGGTTCAAACTGCTGTAGCAAAAGAAAGAGCCCTCGCACAGGGTAAACGTATAATAATAGTTACACCTGTACCTGCTTTAGAAGCAGTAACAAGAGCAAGCATCCCAAATGCTAAGGCACTACATTCAAGATGGATACAGTGGGTTAAATCTCTTGCTGCACCAGACGTAGTATACAAATTTGATCCTAATTTAAAAACACAAGAATTTCTCCAATATGAATATGAATGTCCTCTGCCGACCGAGATCCTGCCTCTAGAACATTACGGCTGTATAATATATACAGACGGATCAGCACAACCCGCAGTTGGGGGTAAACAAGCATATAGTGCTGCGTGCGCGATTGTTAAAGGTCGTTGGCACGAAGGAAAATTTAGACCACTGGTCACTAAAACTCAATCTCTAGGAGATTGTACAGCTCAGCGAGCTGAACTACTGGCTTTTAAGATGGCGCTTGAAAATACGGATCGCAAATTCGCCACACTTATAGTGTGCGATTCATATTACTGCGTTCAGTCTTACAATGAATACTTGCAGAACTGGGTTTAAAATGGTTTCAAAGATGCAAAAGGTGGCACAATCAAGCATAAAACGCTTTGGGAACAAGTAGTTATTTTACAGAAAGAACTACAAAAGACTCACGTGATACATACACTGAGTCATCAACGTGATGGCGTTCACGTTGCGGGGAATTCGTTGGCTGATGAAGCAGCGAAGGCAGCTGTGCAAACGGCTTCCGTAGCTGCAATCACCCGGTCAAAAACAAAAATAGACAGCGATATAATGCAAGCTGTCAGTGCTTCAGTAAAAGATGATACAAAAACACTCCCGAAAGGCTTTCCAGTAAAGTACTCATACATAACTGATGCGAATAATGTTCCATTTGCTCGAATCCCTGGAATGGGGGATAGGGCAATTCCAAACATGGAACACAGGTTAGGACTAATTTTAGCGGCACAGGAAGGGCTCGCTTCTGCACACGCTGGTGTTACCGCCACAGTATCATTAATAAAACAGAGATATTGGTGGCCACGCATGAGAAAACAAACTAGGAATTATGTTCTAGAATGTGAAATACGCCAAAGAATGAAGGTATCAACAGTAAAATGACCAGCACAGACGCCCCTTCTAATCTCAGATAAACCATTAGCATGTGTTTACCTGGACCACTAAGGTCCCTTACAAAGGGATGGCAACTATAAATATATCATGGTCGTAGTGGATTCCTGTACGAGATTCATTTGCATGTGGCCCCAGCACTCGGCTGACGCCAGAACTGTTATAAAAGATTTGCGAGTCTTTATCGGCACATACGCAATTGGCATGCTACATTCTGATCAGGGTCCTGCGTTTAGCTCTCGAGCTTACAAAGAGGCCATGAGCAGCATGGGCATTGCATTGCGGTACTCTTCTCCCTTCCATCCTGAGGGAAATGCGGTTGTGGTAAGAAAAAACTGTGACATGAGGCAATCTATAACGGCGAGGGTATTAGGTTCGGGTGACGGGTGGGTCAAACATCTAACAAGTGTCCAACGTAGTCTTAACAATCTGCCAAGAAATTCTCTAAAAGGTTTCACTCCATGCGAACTATTGTTCGGCACTAGAATGAGAATCCAGGACTTAGATTGTCATACTTCAGTGGTAGAAGAAAAAACCTTTGATATCAAAGATCGTTTGGCTGTTTTACAGGACTTGAATGAAACAAGAAAAAGTCTAAGTAATATAAAGTTTAAGCCAACAACCACTGAAGAACCCCCTGTCCCAGCAAGACCTGTCTGGATTCCAAAGATTGGGGATCTGGTTTTAGAAAAGATCCCGGTTAAGAAGGAATTTGGGCCTTCTTACAGAAAAGCAGTACCTGTCTTAGCTGTCAGCGGAACAAGATCAGTAGTACTACCGCCACTTGCTGGTAAAAAGGAAAACAGAGTTGTTTTCATCGACCTGGTGAAACCACAATCATGTGGCCAATAAAAAGTAGTAGGCCCAGTGGACTCCCAAGAAATAGCAGAAGACCAAATCTTGCTACAATCCAAGAGGCTCAAACTGAAAGACTAATCACTTTCGATAAACCATCAGTGAATAAAAAAGAACTATGCAACAAAGCGATGGAACTTGTGCCTCTTGAAACCCAAATTGCAACAGTTCAAGAAACACCAGTCTACAACGATGTAGCCTCGGACTATACAAATGTAAAAAACTATGCCTTGACTGGCTACAGAAATCCACACTTCCCGAAATAAAGCAACACTTAACTTTACTTAAAGAAGGTGCTGACTTTAGAGATTTCATGATGGGACCTCGCAAACAGCGTCAAAAACGTTTCATATACGCCGGTATATACGCAGCTTACAATGAAGCTTGGAAATTGAAACAAATTGAAACTGCAGAAAAAATACGGGAAATCGACCGTATCAATTTGGAGAAATCACTTTCTGTAGTGGACAATGGGTTAACGACTCTGTCCTCCAGAATCTATTCACTGGACAGCATTGTATCATCTGCTATTGATATAATAGTCATTATAGTAATGGGGTAACCCTAGAGGTACTGGACCTGGGTAATTAGTAATATAAACAAACAATGGTCCGAGACCCAATTTTGTTGAAGGCGAGAGATCAAGATTTAAGTAGTTCAAGGTGTATATTAAATTCACAGACCTAAACACAATTAATGAAACACAGAAGAATAGGCAACAGCAACAACCTCAGACTCTTTCATTGCATTTAATCCATTTCTTGAAACAAGATTCAATCTACAATTATTTTACATTTTATGTACAGTGCCCCGTATCTAGAGCGTGCAGTAAAGGAAAAGAAGGTGTAGAAAGGGCGTGATCGTGAAAAGGTGAAAAGGAGAGGTTTCACACAGAGTATACAAAAATTATTCTATATTATTCAAGGAAACACCAGTCAAAAAAGAACTGGAACAAAGGATCCTGGCCACTTAGGTAAATCAATATATAGTCCTTCTAGTTATTCAAGAGACATCAGATGAGTCAATGTCTGCACAAGGGGGGAATAACATTAGTGGTCCAGGTATTATTGGATGTCGACGTTTCGACACGTCTTGCGGCCTTCCGGTTAGTTATGCCTGGGCCATGCGAGTCTTCCTCAGGACAGGTGCAACGGGGCAAGGGATCTGGCAGATGACCCTATGGAGAATACAAATAACCATGAGGGTTGGGGCTGTTGCCTATTTAATTTAAAACTTTGGGAAGGGGTCAAATTTGCTTACCCTTCACAGGATGAAGTAGGTGTAGTGTCTTCCAAAATAACTTGGTCCAAATAATTCAAATGAGGGTATTGAACAGATCCTCTGAAAAATTCAAATGAGGAACCTTTGTTTTACAATAATGTATACTTAGTAGAATTGATATCAGGATAAATAATGTAAAATTATTACCTTGTTCTATGCGTAGGGGGTTCCTATCAAGATACTGAGACCATATAACACTATATGTCTCCTCAGTCACAATCCATAGTCAATTGTGCTGTATAGAGAAATCTTCAAGTTTTAATTAAGCCTGAAAAATTAAGGACCAAGCAGTGGTAAGTATCAGCACAATAGTGTACCACAAATAGTTAGTTAGTGAGACGACCAAAAAGGGGGGAAAAAGGAGCCATTTACCTGAAAATGGGCTGATTGTCAATGTTTCAAAATGAAGGAAAATTTCCTCGCCGATCGAGAAACTTAACCGGCAGCTAAAAGTAAAGAAACAGGGATGAGTACCCCCTATCTACGTTGGTCCGCGTGAATAATCCTAGAGTAGTCCGGTTTTACTCACTTTTTCAGGGTAGGCAGGGTGCTTCAAAATAGACACGCGTCGGTAACCCCTGGACAGAGTAGTCTAACACCGAGTGTGGTGACTCTGTTGTAGCGCGTTCAGGGAGTAGAAAGCGACGACGGACTGACCGATTCCCAACCACTTCCTGGTCGGAGAGGGCGAGAAAGGACCCTTCGCCCAAGTCATTATTGCAATTAAAACCTCCAGAGGACGTTTAAAAAGGAGGGGGGCAGCCGAGGTCTTTACAATAATCAGCGCTATGAATTCTAATGCGACCAATTCCGCAATTATGTCGTGTTGAACACTACGGAGATATACGTACGGAATTAATAGTAAATTTCATTTTGAACATGCTAAGTACATATATAGTCGGTCTGGAGGACATAGGCCACTTAAAAGTACAGTGGTCATAGGAGAATCATTGTAAGATTGAAGGAACTGTGGCGGCCATTTTGGGTAGGGGAGACAGAGATCGAGCCCCAATGGTCATCATGATACACAGATTTAAAAAACATATTTACACATGAAGAAGGCAATATTTACAAGTTACACACAAACAAAGCATGGTAGACATATTGAAAGTCAGTCACACTGAATATACAAGATATGAATGTCATAACTGATTGACACTTAACACAAGGAAAGGAGTGATGGTTAGAGGATTCCCACTTGTCTATTGATCTCCTCCAATTCATTCAACCCTTTGTGTGCCGTGTCAAGGAGATGTATCCAACGGCATTCCCTCCTGCTTAGGATACTTTGTACATCCCCTCCTCGTGGGTTAGCTTGTACTTTTTCCACGACCCACCATTTGATACTCTCCGGGGGATGTGAAAAGGTAGTGAAATGCTGTACCAGTGGAGCCCCTGCTGTTTTGCATCGTATCCGGCTAACATGCTGGAGGATCCTACACTTGACTCTTTGGATGGTTTGACCCACATACATAAAACCACAGGGGCAAAGGATGGCATAAATCACCCCTGTGGTATTACAGTTGCTGTGAACTTTTAGTGAATGTGTTTGGTCATTATGTGTAAAAGTGGTGCATTCTACGGACATGGGGCAGGCTTTACAATTCCCACATTTCTTATGCCCGATTACTGGTGGTAAGCCCCAAAGTGTGGTTTGAGAAGGTGCAGTTGGTGTTGGGAGGAGTGATTTAACGAGGTGGTCTCTGATGCTTTTCCCTTTTCTAAAAGCATGTAAGGGGGTCGAGAGTCCCCCTACTTCATCCTGTACCAAATGCCAATGTCGGTTGATTGCTTTTTTTATCTGGTTACTTTTTGTGTCATACGTAGTTACGCAGACTAGTCTTTCCTCCTTCTTGTCCTTCTCTTGTGTCATGAGCAATTGGTCCCTGTGATTATGCCAGGCTCGTTTCCGTGCCCTCTTGAGTAGGCGGATGGGGTAGCCTCTCTCACTGAGTCTGGCAATCAAGAGAGAAGACTCATCGAAGAAATCTTCCTTCTTAGTACAATTCCTTCGGAGCCTCAGGAACTGCCCAAAGGGAAGGTTGTCCCTGAGGTTCCGAGGGTGGTGACTTGAGTACCTAAGTAGTGTGTTACGTTCACTGCTCTTCCTGAAGAGAGTAGTGTACAGGTGACCTTGTTCTGATTTGATTTGTATGTCCAGAAAACTAATCATATATTTGTCACATTCTAGGGTAAATTGAATGTCCGCCAGTTGTTGGTTAAGCCAGTCATGGAAGTCATTCAACGGGTGTAAATCATCGTTGAATGACTTCCATGACTGGCTTAACCAACAACTGGCGGACATTCAATTTACCCTAGAATGTGACAAATATATGATTAGTTTTCAGGAGGAAAGACTAGTCTGCGTAACTACGTATAACACAAAAAGTAACCAGATAAAAAAAGCAATCAACCGACATTGGCATTTGGTACAGGATGAAGTAGGGGGACTCTCGACCCCCTTACATGCTTTTAGAAAAGGGAAAAGCATCAGAGACCACCTCGTTAAATCACTCCTCCCAACACCAACTGCACCTTCTCAAACCACACTTTGGGGCTTACCACCAGTAATCGGGCATAAGAAATGTGGGAATTGTAAAGCCTGCCCCATGTCCGTAGAATGCACCACTTTTACACATAATGACCAAACACATTCACTAAAAGTTCACAGCAACTGTAATACCACAGGGGTGATTTATGCCATCCTTTGCCCCTGTGGTTTTATGTATGTGGGTCAAACCATCCAAAGAGTCAAGTGTAGGATCCTCCAGCATGTTAGCCGGATACGATGCAAAACAGCAGGGGCTCCACTGGTACAGCATTTCACTACCTTTTCACATCCCCCGGAGAGTATCAAATGGTGGGTCGTGGAAAAAGTACAAGCTAACCCACGAGGAGGGGATGTACAAAGTATCCTAAGCAGGAGGGAATGCCGTTGGATACATCTCCTTGACACGGCACACAAAGGGTTGAATGAATTGGAGGAGATCAATAGACAAGTGGGAATCCTCTAACCATCACTCCTTTCCTTGTGTTAAGTGTCAATCAGTTATGACATTCATATCTTGTATATTCAGTGTGACTGACTTTCAATATGTCTACCATGCTTTGTTTGTGTGTAACTTGTAAATATTGCCTTCTTCATGTGTAAATATGTGTTTTAAATCTGTGTATCATGATGACCATTGGGGCTCGATCTCTGTCTCCCCTACCCAAAATGGCCGCCACAGTTCCTTCAATCTTACAATGATTCTCCTATGACCACTGTACTTTTAAGTGGCCTATGTCCTCCAGACCGACTATATATGTACTTAGCATGTTCAAAATGAAATTTACTATTAATTCCGTACGTATATCTCCGTAGTGTTCAACACGACATAATTGCGGAATTGGTCGCATTAGAATTCATAGCGCTGATTATTGTAAAGACCTCGGCTGCCCCCCTCCTTTTTAAACGTCCTCTGGAGGTTTTAATTGCAATAATGACTTGGGCGAAGGGTCCTTTCTCGCCCTCTCCGACCAGGAAGTGGTTGGGAATCGGTCAGTCCGTCGTCGCTTTCTACTCCCTGAACGCGCTACAACAGAGTCACCACACTCGGTGTTAGACTACTCTGTCCAGGGGTTACCGACGCGTGTCTATTTTGAAGCACCCTGCCTACCCTGAAAAAGTGAGTAAAACCGGACTACTCTAGGATTATTCACGCGGACCAACGTAGATAGGGGGTACTCATCCCTGTTTCTTTACTTTTAGCTGCCGGTTAAGTTTCTCGATCGGCGAGGGAATTTTCCTTCATTTTGAAACATTGACAATCAGCCCATTTTCAGGTAAATGGCTCCTTTTTCCCCCCTTTTTGGTCGTCTCACTAACTAACTATTTGTGGTACACTATTGTGCTGATACCTACCACTGCTTGGTCCTTAATTTTTCAGGCTTAATTAAAACTTGAAGATTTCTCTATACAGCACAATTGACTATGGATTGTGACTGAGGAGACATATAGTGTTATATGGTCTCAGTATCTTGATAGGAACCCCCTACGCATAGAACAAGGTAATAATTTTACATTATTTATCCTGATATCAATTCTACTAAGTATACATTATTGTAAAACAAAGGTTCCTCATTTGAATTTTTCAGAGGATCTGTTCAATACCCTCATTTGAATTATTTGGACCAAGTTATTTTGGAAGACACTACACCTACTTCATCCTGTGAAGGGTAAGCAAATTTGACCCCTTCCCAAAGTTTTAAATTAAATAGGCAACAGCCCCAACCCTCATGGTTATTTGTATTCTCCATAGGGTCATCTGCCAGATCCCTTGCCCCGTTGCACCTGTCCTGAGGAAGACTCGCATGGCCCAGGCATAACTAACCGGAAGGCCGCAAGACGAGTCGAAACGTCGACATCCAATAATACCTGGACCACTAATGTTATTCCCCCCTTGTGCAGACATTGACTCATCTGATGTCTCTTGAATAACTAGAAGGACTATATATTGATTTACCTAAGTGGCCAGGATCCTTTGTTCCAGTTCTTTTTTGACTGGTGTTTCCTTGAATAATATAGAATAATTTTTGTATACTCTGTGTGAAACATCTCCTTTTCACCTTTTCACGATCACGCCCTTTCTACACCTTCTTTTCCTTTACTGCACGCTCTAGATACGGGGCACTGTACATAAAATGTAAAATAATTGTAGATTGAATCTTGTTTCAAGAAATGGATTAAATGCAATGAAAGAGTCTGAGGTTGTTGCTGTTGCCTATTCTTCTGTGTTTCATTAATTGTGTTTAGGTCTGTGAATTTAATATACACCTTGAACTACTTAAATCTTGATCTCTCGCCTTCAACAAAATTGGGTCTCGGACCATTGTTTGTTTATATTATTGATATAATAGAGCAGGACATGCTAATGTTACAGCATGGCCAGTCCCAATTACGCTCTATTGTACAGCTAGGCTGGACGTTGCAAAACCTGCGTTCAGGCTATGTGCCATGGCATTTAATCAACACAACGTCATTGTTTTCTATCTTTAACCTTACTGATAAACGAATCAGTTTGGCACAAAAAGGAGCAGACTATACGATACTGAGCATTGAAAAACTTGAGAGATTACCATTGACAATGTCAGAAAGACCTGTCATTGAATGGATAATACCTGGCACCATCACAATCCCGATAACAACTTTTCAGTTTCAATACTGCCAAAAATATATACCAGCAGGCCTGTATGAAAGGTTGGGTAAAGGATACATCAAATCATCCTGGAATTTACCTTATACACACAAATGTTACAGTGAAGGGAAAAAAGAGGTATTACTTAGTGGTAATGATTGAAAAAAATCCCTAAGCAGTACACTCCTGTGTCAAGGTATTAACTTGCATGGGGCCTGTGAAGGTTCTTCGAACAACCTTTCATGTCCTCTTCAGGGCACCCCTACTACAAAGATAGAGCCATTTTTCGGACAGCTTTCCAACGGTAGCTACGTTCTAATAAGTGATCACAGCTGCTGTGGCATGGTGCCAGGAAAACCCTATCTCGAAACTGTGACGGCCAGGGTCATTTGCTGTATGCAAGTATTGTATCCAAACAGCAATCCAGACATGGAGGCGGCAATATGGCCTTATGTGAATATCTCTTCTATTCGAATTAATACTTTAAGCAGAATGAAGTCTATTCTTTTACAGACAACTGTGCCTTTAACCTCGTCCAAAGAGACATATGACCTGCAAGTTGCAAGGACAGCGGCAGAGATACATACCCTATTATCGACAAATTTTCCGGTGCATTTCGTAGAAATGTTAAGTCAAATCTTAAACATGTCAGATACCAGTGGCATCGCACATGTATTTAAGACAATTTTTTCGGGACTGCTAACACTCTTCGAAGCAGTTCTTGGCATCTTCCCGAATTTTGTGCATTCGCTCTTCGGTGGCCTGCTTCTTATTTTGGGACTCGTATCAGGAATTTTATTTTTGTTCCTTCTGCTCCGATATGGCAAGCCAAGTCACAGACAAAACTCTGGCAACGATGGAAGAAATGATCATAGCAATACGATACCGAGACCGTATCACTAAGGTCCTCGGATTGGCCCGCCTAAGAGATCTGAATACTACCTGTTTTTTTTCATTCAGACCAATTTGGCAAAATTGCATCTTACCTGTGCTTCGATGTCTGCTATGCGGAGAATAATGCGTGTTGGACGTTTGTCTTACACTACCATCAGCAGTACCAATTGATATCGAAGCTTTGCTTTGTCCGGTAACGAATAATGCAATGTGTTGTCCCCAGCAGCTACCTATTCTGATGACGGCATTCGTTGAGACTTCACCATTACGATTAAGTGGCGGTGAGGTACGAGATGAAAGCGGCACCACACAGGTACAACCTTCTGTGAACATTGCTGATCCTGACATCGATGATGGCAATGCATCGCACATATGCACTATTTCCACCTTTTCAGAGTTGGCCCAACTTTCACCTACTGTTGTAGACAAATTTTTTACCTGCCTATCAGAAGTAATGTTCTCCCCTAACAACGAGAATAATATTTGAAAAAGTGAGCTCACAGCATTCCCTGAACTCTGAATTCGGCCTTCAGTTTTGATAAACTGAACTCCAAAAAGACAGTGAAACTATTTTTTCTCCCTTCCCGAGAACAAAATTATTTTCCCCTAATTTCCAAAATATTTACCGTTTTTTGGCACATGGTACTCTGCTTAAAGTAGAACTATTCTTAGAGAACAGAATTTCTATTTTTAGAGACTCTAAAGACAATATTTTGAATCAGCCTCTAGCATATGTACAATCTTGTATAACTTTGTGATGAAATGGTCTCGACCTTTTTTTCTGTATTTAGAGCCATTTCATAAATGTAATTTTTGCAATTCATTCAGCCTATATTCATATTTGCAGTTCATGAATGATAACTCTGCTTGAAAGCGTACAGTATAATACTCATTTCGTGTATCTATACCATTTCAAATGCATTTTCATTGTATTTTGGGGTGGGTTGGAAAACACATGCATACCTATATGTTTATATATTGCTTTAGTATTTAGTAATGATGGACATTATACGTGGAGTGGGTGTTGTGAATGTATCTAGGACCCTAATTAAATATTCCTGATTCATGCCCTTATACGGTTATGATAAATCATGTCCTAATGAAGGCATAAGAATCTTACCCATATTCAGTCATAGCTTACGCAGCCCAAATACGGCAAGGCTACTTCCTTAGATTCCTGGAGAGCACAACGAGTTCTTTCGACACACCAAACCTTCAGCAACCTGGGAATTCCCCATGTCTTTGTTTTGATTTGTCATTGAACTCCTGCGAGCACTAAAGGAACAGTCAGTTCTTAGTGACATCTTTTATTGACGTCTTATGTCCAGCCTTACGTCAAACACGGCACCTTCCAGGTATAAATATACCAACACTTGCCTTAAGCAACACACAGTGGTGTGGAGCAGAGCGGCTATCTACTTATCCGAAGCCCAGCTGATGCCAGACCCGAAGGAAGCGCCCCTCCCCTTTGACACACTGGAGAAGCTGCCTTTTCTCATGCCGAGAAATCCAGCTCCGGTGTTTCCAGTCATCCTTGCGGGTTACTGGGAAATCGAGTCCTGAGAAACGAGATACAAGACCTCCTTCATTCTATAACCAAGGCACGGAGCTGATTCAAACCTTAGAGAGAAATCTTGATTCTACTTACTTACTCCTTCCCACGTATTAGGCTTAGGGCAGGTACACCGGGGTAGGCATATCTTAGAAGGACCAGTTGAGTTTGTTAGTCAATGTTTTTATGTATGTAAATATTTTATCCGTTTTAAAGTATCATATGGCTAAGAAGCCATATCAATGCTTTTACAGTGTTATTTCATAATACTCCTTTTACTGTACACACTTTACTTCATGATAAGTATTGCAATTGTGGCAATTCATTTCTATTGCATGAGAAAGTAGACTGCTCAATAAAATAACACCTTTTATTGAAAACGCCCGTCTCTCTATTTCTCTGCACTCTGGTGAAATTAGGCATGCACGATTGACTGAGTGAAATAGCTGTCTATTGTTTTCACACGACTCTGGAGATACACTTCTTATACTGAGGGAGCAAAGTTGTCATGTTATATGGCTGTCAGAAGCTAATCCCTTCTTGTCTAAATCAGGGAATTGAACCCCTCCCTATTCATTCGAGAACATTTCTAGTGACCTCCGAGCTAGCTGGCAAAACTAATTAAGTCTAACATAGTCAGTAGAGACCTAGATTACCTCAGTCCTACGTCTACACTGCTGTTTATGTTATTCAAATGCGCAGAGCCTATTGGGAATATAGGAACTACACTACAGGAGCTCTAGCAGGCTGACATTGGGGACTTAGAAGAAGAGGACTGGCGGGAGGCGCTAGGGTCATCTCGTGAAGTTGCAGTTTCCTAAAGACTGCAACTTGTACATCTAAAAATACTACATTGATCTTACATAGCATGCACTACATTGGTCAAAATGAGCAAAAATGTAGATGAAGGGTGTATAAGGCAATGTGGGGGTATTAGCACCTTCTACCATATCATTTGGGACTGACCGATGATTAACCGTATTGGGAAGCAGAAGTTGCACCCATGAAGGATGCTAGTGGTGGGATTATTCGGCTGTCCCCTGACCTATGCCTACTGAATATATGGGAGGCGGCTGACATGAATCGTGCTGAGGAGCTCTGGACCACTGTGGGTCTCTTGATCACAAAACTTAATATTGCTCGGACGTGGGGATCGGCGGAAACACCACCTCTAGTAGAGTGGGAAAGGGATATAAACTGGTGCATGATCGCAGAAGTAGATGTCTATAAAAACAGAGGATGCCCCGGGAAATGGGACCGGGTTTGGGGGAAGTGGAATGCGCACAGAGGCAATCTTTGTAACACACCCCCCCCCCCCCATGCCGGTGGGGATTTTACAGGTGGGGCAAGATTCATTGGGTAGTTTGTCTTAATGTCTGAGCCTGCATAGAGAACTAGTAGCTGTAATCAAGTGCTATGTCTTAAATGGTGTGGGCAAGCTCTGCTGCTGTTATTGCTTGTTTATTTATTCAATAAAAAAAATGTTTTTTTTTTTTTAATGGCTATTACCTGCCGCCCAAGCCATTCTTGTAGCTTGGGGGCCTGAAATAGTACGAACTGTCACACTTGGTTAGCAGTTGAGTTGTTACTATCCTTAGAAGCATGGCAAGGGGAATGTGTGTCCTCCTGACGAGAGTCCTGGAATTTATGTTTTACAAATTAAGCAGTGAGTAACTTTAACCCCCACTTGAGGGGGGGGGGGGTAGTACTACCAGGCCTAACCAAACCATCCGTAATGAGGCCCTTATTATTCTGTCTGGAAAGTGAGCGTTCTGCTAGGCAATCGTGCAGCATTGAGCATTGGGGCATATTAGAAAGAACTTCGTTAAAATTATCGCCATATAGCGGCAGGAAACTGCCGCTAAAATGTCGATAATGGGCTTGCTAATATGGGTTATAGAATTCCAATAGAAACCCAGGTTAGATGTACAGGACACCTAACCTGGGCTTCTATTGGAATACATAAACGCATATTAGAAAGCCCATTATCGCTGTTTTAGCGGCAGTTTCCTGCAGCTAAAACGGCAATAATTTTAACGAGGTTCATGCTAATATGCCCCCTTGTACTTAATAGTTCTAATGTAGTGCTGGTCTCCTTAAAGGATGGACCGCTCCTACTTCATGTCAGAGACAATGCACAATGCCAAATGCTATTGCTAAGAGCCATGTTGAGTGACAGAATATTGTGGGCTAAATATTTTTTTTTAAGTTCAAGTTTAGTGAAACCAAACAGAAAATACAAAAGTGAAAATGCCTTAAGAGATAATGATATACAAGGAATAATGGAATAAAACAATGCAAAAGAATAGGAAAGCGGAATCAATAAACGACTCACTCTCGTTCATGAAAAAAGAAAGAGAGAGAAAAAATATAAAAATAAAAATGAGACAATAAGAATAAAATAGAGTATAGTAGCAAGTGCACAAATTACATTGAATGCGAAAAAGCATGCAAGCATATAGTCATATAATTACAGTTGGTAGAATAATAAACGGTACAATGATAGGCAAAAAGACAACGATAAATGTTCAAGGGGGTTTGCGAACTTCAACAGGCAAGTTAATGGGAACAATGTTGACAGAAGGGGGAGAAGGAGAGGAAGTGGGGGAGAGGTAATCGGTGAGTGGAATCCAGAGGAGGTCACGTTTGATGGCAAGGGAAACAGGGGAAACATAATTGGTATCAAGTCTATAATTAAAACAAATAGCGTTCCACCAGGCGGAATATGTAAGTTTTGAGGAATCTTTCCAATTGGAGGTGATCAAGTGGAAGGCCACTGCGAGAAAAAGATCTAATAACTTATAGTGAGAAGGGGATTGAGGCAACTCTGGAGAGAGGGAGCCTAGGAGAGCGGTGGGCGGAGAAAAGGGGATTTGAAAATGGAAGATAGTGGAAATACGTGACCATATTGTATGCCAAAAGGAAGCAACGTTAGGGCAGTGAAATAACATATGGGATAGGTCAGCAGAAGGGGAGGAACAGGACCAACATGCCGGAGAAAAATCAGGGGAGAAGGAAGATAATTTGGATGGAGAAAACAATAATCTTTGATAAACAAAATAAAGGGTTTGTGTGGTGTTGGCAGCACGGGAGGTTTTGTGAATTTTAATCCAAAGCTTATCCCATAAAGAGACGGGCCATGTGACTGACAAATCTTGTTCCCAGGCCAGTTCAGTGCGAGATTTAGAGCGTTCAGAAGGTGTTATCAGGCAGGAGTAGATGCGCGAAGCAGAAGGAGAGGAATTTAAGAGAGGAGATAAAAGAGGGTAGAGAGGGGGAAACTCGGAAGAAAGTGGGAGGGATTGGAGGAAGGAAAGGAGTGCAGGGAGCAATAGGTTATATTGTTTTTTAAAAGAGTTGGGGAGAAGATAATGAGACAGCAGTTCAGGAAAAGAGAGGGGCCCTCTGTCACAGAGTAGCTGCGATATCCACTTTATGCCTTTGGAACGCCAGGATTTCCAACAGAAGGAGCAATTTTTAATGCGGAGCATTTTATTGTGCCAATTGGATTGGTGAGATAGAGAAGCAAAGGAAGGGTAAGTAGAGGGGATGAGGGGTGCGAGGATGTGACACGAATGCGCGATAATAGGAGAGCGTAAGAAAGAAGTGTGAGCTGAAAAGGCGAGAACTTCTGAAAAGTCAAAGGGGGAAATGAAAGACTTCTCCATGGACAGCCATACTGGTGGGTAAGTGAGAGGATCTATAGATATCCAACGGACAGCTTGCTTCAGGGAGAAGGAGTAATGATAAGATTTGAAGTCTGGGAATTTCAATCCTCCCTGAGATTTGTCTTTTTTAAGAAAGCATAGTGCAATTCGAGGAGGTTTATTCTGCCAGAGAAATTTAGACAAAAGAGAGTCTAACCTTTTGAAATAATAGTGAGGAATGCGGACAGGAATCATGGAGAGGGAGTATAAAATTATAGGAGCCAGCATCATCTTAATTGAGTCTAATCTCCCCCACCAAGAAAGGAATAGTGGATTCCATTTAGTGATAGAGTCCGAGAGTTTCTTGGAGATATAATCAAAATTTAATTTTAGAGTATCCGAAATGGAAGGGGAAAACCAAAGGCCTAAGTATTTAATTTTGGAAGGTTGCCAGGAAAAACCAGTGTGATCAAAGTAGTGACGAAGGCAGGAGACATTAAGGGGAAGGATCTCGCATTTATCACGATTAAGGCGGTAGCCAGAAACCAGGGAGAAAGCTTTGACTTGATGAAGAAAGGAGGGAATAGTGGATTCAGGGTTGGAGCAATAAAAAAGGATGTCATCTGCGTAGACTGAGAGTTTGACTTGGTTGGGACCAGGGTTAAAACCAGTAATAAGATTGTCTTGTCTGATCTTTGTTAAAAGGGCTCTAGCGCAACAATAAACAGTAAGGGGGATAAAGGGCAGCCTTGACGAACCCCTCTAGAGAGAGAAAAGTAGTCTGAAACTTTTCCATTTGCGAAAATAGAAGCTCTGTGGCCAGAGTATAGGAGAGCAATGAGGGAAATCAATTTTGGGGGAAAACCAATCCAGGAAAGAGCGCGGAACATAAACTCCCAGCTGATACGGTCAAATGCCTTTTCGGCATCTAGTGCAATAGCTGCTAAAGGGTATTGAATAGTGGAAGCTTTACTGAGGACATTAAAGAAAACTCTCGAATTATCAGATGATAAACGACCTTTGACAAAACCGGATTGTTCTGGACCAATAATTTCAGGTAAAATGGGATCTATACGTAGGGCAAGTAATTTGGCAAAGATTTTGTAATCTGTATTTACAAGGGAAATGGGTCGATAATTTTTACAGAGTGTAGGGTCTTTATTATCTTTGGGGATGAGGCAGATCATTGCGTCTTGAAAAGTACCCTGGGAGGAGCCATCAGTGACAAAAGAATTGAAAAGAAGAAGTAATTGGGGTAGGAGTTGTTTGGAGAAGTGGCTATAGAATTCAATAGTAAACCCGTCAGGACCAGGGGCTTTGCCACGTCTAAGTACCGAAACCGCATGGGAGATTTCTGCTAGAGTAATGTCAGATTCGAGTGGGGAAAAGTCAACATGGGAAGAAGAAGGGGGAGTGAGAGAGTGGAAGTAAGAGGTCAAGTCATCAGGAAGAGGAGGGGATTCGGGAGTATAAAGTTGTTTATTAAAGGATACAAAATTATTTAGGATGTCTTCATCTTTAAAATGTGAATCTCCATTTGAATCGGTTATGGGGGCAACCCGGGTCCTATCTTGATGTGTTTTTAGGTAATTGGCTAAAAGTTTACCCATTTTGTTTTGACCCCCATAGTAGCGGGCACTGCATTTCAGTAGGTAAGAGGCTGTGGCATCAGTAGAGGACTTATTAAAAGCAACTTTTGCAGAGATAAGATCTTTAAGAGAAGAATCAGAAGGGGATCAATAGTATGAATATTCCAATTTTTTAATTTTTGAAAGAAGAAGGGAAGATTGACGTTCAAAACTTTTCCGTTTTTTAGAGACATAATTAATTATAAATCCTCTGGCCGTTGCTTTGAAGGAGTCCCAAATCATGACAGGGGAGGAATCAGGGGTGGAGTTAGTGTGGAAAAAGTCAGTAATAAAAGCACTGAACTGGTCGGTAAACTTGGAGTCAGCTAAGAGGGAGTTGTTAAATCGCCATCTGCCAGGTGAGGGAGAGAAGGGTAGCAGGTGGAAGTCTACTAGGACAGGGGCATGATCGGATATGAGAATGGAGCCAATTTCAGAAGCAAGGACACATTGAGTAAGAGATTTGCTAAGGAAAAGGTAATCGATGCGGGACTGGGTTTTGTGAGGTGGGGAAAAATAACTGTATTCTTGGAGGCCAGGATGATAGAGTCTCCAAATGTCTGTTAGGGATTTACGTCGAATAGCTGAGGTAAATTGATTATGCATTTTGGATCGAATGAAGGTAACTGGGGAGTGTCTGTCAAGTAAGGGATCATGTATCTGATTACAGTCGCCACCAAAAATAATGTAATTGTCGTTTAGGGAAACCAATTTATCTGAGATGAGGGGCCAAAAGGTATGATCAACAGTAACTGGAGCGTAGACATTGAAAATAACAATAGGCACATTATCTATATTCAGTCTTAAAATTATAAAACGACCATCAGAATCAATTTCAAGTTGAGTATCAGTAACAGCAAACTTTTTATGAACTAGTATGACTACGCCATTCTTTTTCCCCAAGGAGGGGGAAGAGAAGACATGACCGACCCAAAGTCTCTTTAGTTTAGTAGATTCAATGTCATTAAGGTGGGTCTCTTGTAAGATGGCAACATCAGATTTTAATTTAGCCAAATGAGCTAATACTCGCTGTCTTTTGATTGGGCTATTTAAACCTTTAACATTCCAGGAGGTAACTCTGAATGATATACAGTAAGAGTATTAAATGTAAACATGACGCAAGCAATGCAATAAAAAGTGCAAAAAGAAGAACTTGAATTGAAACAAAAATAGGGGTCATAAAAACAAGATTTGATAGAGAAAAAGAGAGAAAAAGATATCGAAAAGAATGAAGAAGGGGACAGGGAAAGAAGAGGAAGGAAATAAAGAAGCGAGGAGAGAAAAATGCCGAAGGAGAAAGATAGAAAAAATGGAAAGAGTAACAGCTGAAAAGGGGACAGGAAAGGAGGAGGGAACAAGAGAGAACAGAGAGAGTAAGAGAAAAAAACAGAATAGAACAACCAGATAATAACATGAAATTGTGACATACCTACAAGGGGGGGGATTCAAAAGGTACAAGGGGAAGGGAGGAACCAGACGGAATGACGGCACAACCGGGATCAAGCAGGACGGAGGACCGGGAGGCATCACGGCAAGGGAAGGGATGAACTGTGGAGAAAATAAGGAAACAATTGTCACAAAACAACAACAGAGAAAACATGTGGCAGCAATAAGACTAGCAAACGCAACAAGGCGAAAAGGTCAAACAATTAAGGGAAAGGAACAGATATTCAGCCAGCATTTGATGAGAAGGCGGAGAGGGTCTTCAAATGTTGTAGTCTTATTATTGTAGGTAACCTTGAATAGGCACGGGTGAAAAAGACAATAACGAGCACCCATGTCCCGGAGAGCAGGTCTTAAGTCCAAAAAGGCCTTCCTTCTGTTAGCAGTGGCCGTGGCGTAATCCTGAGCAAAGAATAAAGTAGATCCGGACCAGGTAATTCGCTGGGAGGATTTCGCTGCTGTGAGAACTTTTAACAGGTCCGTGTATTCCAGGAAATACAGGATCACCCCTCTAGGCTTCTGAGAGGGGGAGGTTGATGAGGGAGGACGACCCAACCTGTGTGCTCGTTGAATATTAAGCAGGGTGCCTTCTGGCATACGGAGGACTTTGGGGATGAAGGATTTGAAGAAAACAATGGGATCAGACCCCTCCTGTCCTTCCTCAAAGCCGTAGATACGGAGGTTGTTGCGCCTATTACGGTTTTCAAGTTCCTCCACTTGGCGCTGAAGGGTAGAATCTTGAGAATGAAGGGGGAGATCTTCGCACAATCAGCCGCCAAGGAAGAAAGCGATTGCTCCACAGTAGTGACTCTGCCGTCGAGCTGCGACCAAGAGTCAGTGAGAACTTGGAGTTTCGCATTAGTGTCCTCCATAAAAGGACGCAGAGCACGCATTTCCTCCAATAATAATTCCATCGAGACAGGAGAAGATGATTTTGGAGGTGAAGGGGGGTTTTGTCTGAGGCGTTTAGTAAGAGATTTCCCAGTAGTCACTGTAGGAGTCTCAGACGCCGCCATATTGTCCTCAGGAGGAGAAGATAAAGCAGTTTGAGTCCGGGAAAACTCGGAAAATAACTTCGAATTTTTGATGAAAATATGTTTGGTAGGAGGAGTTGCAGCTAAGGTGCCTTTAGATCTACCCATAAATAGCAGCGGAGAAATATAAGCCAAGAAATATCGGAGATTGCGGGAAAGACAAAATGGTCGCCGGGTGAAAGTTAGTCAGAGTAGGCACATAAAAATGCTCAAAAATGAGCGCAAAGTGGGCATAGACCTCCAAAAGCAGAAAGGATGCTGAATTTGAGGGGAAAATCGCCACAGATTTCCAGGAAGATCATTGATACGATGACACAGCGCAGCTGGGGAAAAACAAAATGGCGGTCGCAAGGCGGCGACGCAGCTGCGGATCTTACATAGTTCGTAATTCCAAAATGCCGCACTCAAGCGAAGCCACGAAGGTTGGGGAGGGAGGAGTAGATGTTCCGACGTCCTCACATCCCACAATTAGCGCTGAGCGACTCAGGAAGGATGCCCTACACCGGGCAGACCGAGGAGCTTCACCCAGACGCCGCCATTCACGTCGGGCGCCAAGCCACGCCCCCGTGGGCTAAATATTATCTGAGCAAAAATTGTGTTTCAAATTTCGTCTTGCAAGAATATTGCCCCATTGGTGTAAATAACAGAACATGTAAAAATGTACACAGACTGGAGAAAGATGTTTGCACAGGCTGTTTTAGGCTTCAATATTATAGGATATTGTCCTCAATATTCCGAGCTCTAACTCTCGGGGTGTCTCAGTTCATGGAACCAGCAGAAAACATGGCTTTAATTTCAGCACTAAAGTGAACCCAGGTGGTGTTCGTTGTCTCCCAGAGCTGGTTGGCAGCGTGACACGCCAGGCTTCGGCCTTCTAGATTGGGTTAATGCATTTTAACAAACAACATTGGCGTCTTGCAGAATGTTTCTAAGGAGAAGTGCACATTTCATCATAGGCAGCGCAATTATACAATAAATCCCCTTCAAATTCCAGCATTATGGCAGGAGATGTGTGTAAACACATTAGGTCTGGCGGCCTACCTGCTTCCAGCTGCTACCAGAATGCTTTCAGCTAGTTCATGGAAGACTCACACAAATAAAGCCAGGGTATTCTCCCAGTTGCAAAGAGTAAAGGGTTCATTTTGAAGAAATGCACATGTTACCCTTAAAAAGAGATAATTGGGATTGTCTTTGTAGACTACTCTATTCCAGTATTTCTCGTGCACAAATGAATGGGGTGTTGCTACTGGTCACCCAATGTGAGTGAATGAATGAATGAAACAGTTCATTTCACAGCATATGAAAATCCTTACAATATGTTAAAAAGAAATTTAAAAACATTACATGGTTAGCAGCCAGTCCTGAAAAATATCAACTAATTAAAAAGGCCAAGTGCAATAAAGTAAGCTTCGATAACACCTTGTTTTTCTTTGTGTTTGTTTTTTTCTCCAGAAGTTCATCACAATAAAATTGAACAAATAAAGTAAGAGTGGACAAATAGTCCCGAAAAGTAAGTGGCCTTCTCAGATAAAAACTGCTGCGTTAGAGCAACTGCTCGCTGGCCACCGAATGCCCAGTCAGAGGGGGGCGTCTCAGGAAGGGGGCTTCCCTTCAAGGCCTTCAGTTGCCCCAGGTTTGAGCACCCCAAACTCCTGCAAGGGGTGTGAGTACAGAATGAAACCTTTCGACCACGCCCAGAAGACTGCAAGTGTCCAGGAATAAGAACAGCACAAGGACTGCACAGGCCCTGCCGAAGTGAAGATAACTGATGTGTGTGCCTTGCTGTACACATTGTGACATATATGCCATCCTTTGCACAGTAGCACGCTATGTGAAAAATTGAGCTGCACCATGTAATGCATACAAAGTCGAACAGCAACATATTTACAAAGGGTCACATGTTGATGATGTCATTGCGGCGTGCACACATAAAATCTGTTTTACCCAGGGCTCCATCTGACGCATAAGCGAGTCAGTGGTATCCAATGTGGGTTTTGTATTCGAGGTACATCCGTTAGTACAACCACCACTAGTACATCCGTTAGTACAACCGCTAGTACATCCACTAGTCCAACCGTTAGTTCAACCACTTGTACATCCACTGGTACATCCACTAGTACAACCACTAGTACAACCACTAGTAAATCCACTAGTACACCCACTAGTACCACCACTAGTATATCCACTAGTACAACCGCTAGTACATCCACTAGTCCAACCGTTACTTCAACCACTCGTACATCCACTGGTACAGACTAGTACAACCACTAGTATATCCACTAGTACACCCACTAGTACCACCACTAGTATATCCACTAGTACAACCGCTAGTACATCCACAAGTCCAACCGTTAGTTCAACCACTTGTACATCCACTGGTACATCCACTAGTACAACCACTAGTAAATCCACTAGTACACCCACTAGTACCACCACTAGTATATCCACTAGTACAACCGCTAGTACATCCACTAGTCCAACCGTTACTTCAACCACTCGTACATCCACTGGTACATCCACTAGTACAACCACTAGTATATCCACTAGTACACCCACTAGTACCACCACTAGTATATCCACTAGTACAACTGCTAATACATCCACTAGTCCAACCACTAGTTCAACCACTGGTACATCCACTGGTACATCCACTAGTACAACCACTAGTACATCCACTAGTACATCCACTAGTAAAACCGCTAGTACAACCACTAGTACAACTACTAGTATATCCACTAGTACAACCGCTAGTACATCCACTAGTACAACCGCTAGTACAACTGCTAGTACAACCACTAGTACAACCACTAGTATATCCACTAGTAAAACCGCTAGTACATCCACTGATACATTAACTAGTACATCCAATAGTACAACTGCCAGTACAACCGCTAGTACATCCACTAGTGCATCCACTAGTACAACCACTAGTACATCCACTAGTCCAACCACTAGTTCAACCACTCGTACATCCACTGGTACATCCACTAGTACAACCACTAGTACAACCACTAGTATATCCACTAGTACACCCACTAGTACCACCACTAGTATATCCTCTAGTAAAACCGCTAGTACATCCACTGATACACCCACTAGTACAACCGCTAGTACAACCGCTAGTATATCCACTAGTACAACCACTAGTACAACTGGCAGTACAACCGCCAGTACATCCACTAGTACATCTACTAGTCCAACTGCTAGTACAACCGGTGCAGGGTAGATCTCCCTTTGCAAATGTCGAACTGTTTTGCCTACAGCTTGTGGATAGATGTGACTCCAGTGAGCTTGATGACTGCAGAGGGTGCAATTTTATACACAGCCGTGGGCGAGCTACAGCTTGCGAGCCCTGAAAGAAGCTTAACAATGTAGCTTCCCTCAGGAATGAAGAACAATCCAGGATGGCCAACAACGGCCCCATGATCTGATTTGTGCACTTTGGAGGGGTGTGGATGTTATATTAGTTCAGTTCTTGACATGGTCTAGGAGTGGGCAAAAGTGAGGTGCTGGCTGGGTGCTGCCCATGGGACTGCCCTGTGTCGCCTCCACCCAACCAAGGCCCCCAATACTTAAAGGCCCAATTTAGATCACATGTATACTGGGCCAAAAATAATGATTATGGCCAATATTTCTGACCATCACAAGTTTTCTTCCCCAGGAAGGAAACATACATGCAGACCGAGGAATACCAGGTCATTTTCCTCACGGTTATACCCAATTCCATTGACAGATCCTGTCTAATTTGCTACCTGCTCATAGCAGGTGGTAAATCTGATCAGGTGGGTGCGGCTGTGGGAGGTGAGGGGCGAGGGTTCAAGAGTCGATCTTGAGGGTTTGCGCAGATCCATGCGCAACACAGGGGATCAGTTTGTAACCCATGACCTTGCTGGTAGGTCGCTCCCCCACCACACAGCTCCGCCTGTGTATCCTGACCCTTCCCCAGCGGCCACTGCTGTAGAAGTTGAAGCCCTCCTCCACCCGCAGGCTCCCACCTGCACCTCTTTCCTGGTGGCCAGTGGTAGGCCTTAGGTTTGTATCACTGTCGCTGTCTGTCTGTCTTCCCTGTACTGCCCATACTGTCTTCTGGTGTCTGTGACCGCTGTTGCCTGTCTCCCCCTTGTGCCTGCATTCTTATCTGTGCCCGTTCTCTTGCCTTCTGTTCCCTGATTGTGCTAGTTTTCTTGCCTTCTGCTCCCTTGATTGCACTCGTTTTTCTTGCCTTCTGATCCCGATTGTGCTCATTTTCTTCCCTTCTGCTCCTCTGATTGCACTTGTTGTTCTTGCCTTCTGCTCCCCTGATTGTGCTAGTTTTCTTGCCTTCTGCTCCCCTGATTGCACTCGTTTTTCTTGCCTTCTGCTCCCCTGATTGTGCTCGTTTTCTTGCCTTCTGTTCCCCCTGATTGTGCTTGTTTTCTTGCCTCTGCTCCCCTGATTGCACTTGTTTTTCTTGCCTTCTGACCCCTGGTTGTACTCGTTTTTCTTGCCTTCTGCTCCCCTGATTGTGCTCGTTTTCTTGCCTTCTATTCCACCTGATTGTTCTCGTTTTCTTGCCTTCTGCTCCCATGATTGCACTCGTTTTTCTTGCCTTCTGCTCCCCTGATTGTACTCGTTTTTCTTGTGTTCTGCTCCCCTGATTGCACTTCTGCTCCCCTGATTGCACTCATTTTTCTTGCCTCTGCTCCCCTGATTGTTCCCCTTTTATCGTGACTTCTGCTGCCCTGATTGCACTCATTTTTTTTGCGTTCTGCTCCCCTGATTGTACTACTTTTTCCTGCCTCTACTCCGCTTTGTGCCTCTATACCACTCGTTTCCCTCTGTTTTTTGTGACCATTCTGCCCTTTCTTGGGACGTTTGTGCCTCTGTGCCACTCGTTTCCCCCCGTTTTTTGTGACCTTTTCTGCTCCTTCTTGTGACCTTTCTGCCTCTGTGCCACTCGCTTTGTCCCATTTTTGTGACCTTTCTGCCCTTTCTTGGGACGTTTGTGCCTCTGTGCCACTCGTTTCCCCCCATTTTTTGTGACCTTTTCTGCTCCTTCTTGTGACCTTTCTGCCTCTGTGCCACTCATTTCCTCCCATTTTTGTGACCTTTCTGCCTCTGTGCCACTCGTTTACCCCAGTTTTCTGTGACCTTTTCTGCCCTTTCTTGTGACATTTCTGCCTCTGTGCCACTCGTTTCCCCCGTTTTTTGTGACCTTTTCTGCCCTTTCTTGTGACCTTTTTGCCTCTGTGTCACTCATTTCCCCCCGTTTTTGGTGACCTTTCTGCGCTTTTTTGTGACTTTTTACCCTGCTTGCAGGCAAGTCGCCCCCACGCCGCTGCTCGTCACCCGACTGCCTGGTTCCTGCCTCCTTGCTGCCTCCTTGTTTCCTGGGTTTTTCCCTCCCCTCAGCCCTGTGCACCAGTTCCCCCCCGCCCCCGCCGCTCCCGATCCGACCCTTTCCCGCTGCTGCATCCCTGCAGCCCCACCCCCCCTGAACACCCATTTGCCTCCCCGCTCCCAGCTGCTTCTCCCTCCCAAGTCACCTCATATGCAGGCCGAGAAGCAGCCGCACAGCGGACGCACGCAGAGGGCGCGCCGCGCCCATCCACGCCTGGACCATGCCCAGCGCCAGAACCCCTGGACACCGCAAATGCCACAACACCAGAATCCACTACGACGCCAGCACCGTCCACGCACTCAACGCCGGCCGAACCACACCTGCTTCCAGGCCGCCCCGAAACGGACCATTCTCCTGCCACACCTGCAACTTCACCTGCGACAGAACCACCAAACCTCCTAGGACTGGACCCAACCACATCCACTGCATACTCCTCAACACCCGCTCCGCTCACAAACACGCTGTCGAGCTCTGGGATCTGCTCGACACCTCCGCCCCAGATGTAGCCTTCCTGACCGAGACCTGGTGGAACGACTCCTCGGCGCCCGACATCGCCATAGCCATCCCGGACGGCTGCAAGATCACCCTCAGGGATCGTGCCAACAGAATGGGAGGAGGAATAGCCATCGCCCACAAGTCCACCCTCAAGGTCGTCACCCACGCAGACGACACCCTCAACACCGCTGAACACCTGCACTTCCGGATCCACACCGACCCCAACACCACCCTCAGAGGAACACTCATCTACCGACCCCCCAGACCCCAGGCTCAGTTCAGCGACTACATCGCTGACATTGCCAGCACCCACGCACTCGCCCCCACGGACTACATCCTCCTCGGGGACCTGAACTTCCACCTCGAGAACAACAACAACGCCAACTCCGCCACCCTGATCGCCAACCTGGGCCTCAGACAACTCGTCACGGCACACACCCACACCACCGGCCACATGCTGGATCCTGTCTTCTCCACAGTCTCCCACATCGCCTTCGACCACACCACCAAACTCCACTGGACCGTCCACCGCTGCATCCATTTCACCTTCAAGAAACCAACCACGCACCACCGCACCCAACAGCTGCCTCACCGCTGCTGGAGCAAAGACACCGAAGATCAGCTGATCACCTCCCTCACCAAGAACCCACCGATCCCACCAACCCAGACGCTGCAGCCCGAAACTTCAGACAGTAGATCGACGACTGCACCAACACCCTTGCCCCACTCAAGAAACCCTCCAACAGCCACGCCAATGAGAGAGCCACCTGGTTCACCGACGAGCTCCAGACCTCTAAACGCGCATGCCGCAAACTGGAGAAGACATCCACGAACGCAACCCGGACAACCACGCAGCCCACAAGGATGCCACACGCAGACACCACCACATCATCAGATTAGCAAAGAGATCCTCTTTCAAAGATCGCTTGGATAACAATGCACACAACAGCAATGAGCTCTCTCACTTCATAAAGAAACTCTCCAACCCCAGCACCAAGGACAACGACATCCCGCCCTCACAAGAACTGTGCGACTCACAAGCCATCTTCTTCTTCAACTGCAAGATCGCTGACATACCCCACAGCTTCAACACCACAACCACCCCGACTACGCCAGACTCCACCTCCCCTGTGAAAACCACCAGCGCCGACCGCCTAACCTCCTGGTCCAACGTCAACGACGACGAGACACACAAGGTCATGAACTCCATTCACTCAGGATCTCCGTCTGACCCGTGCCCACACCACGTATTCAACAAAGCAGAAGCAGCCATCGCACCTTAACTACGGAAGGTCATCAAAATCTCCTTCGAAACAGCGACATTCCCGGAAAGCTGGAAGCACGCCGAAATCAACGTCCTCCTCAAGAAGCCCAAAGCGGACCCCCAGGACCTAAAGAACTTCTGGCCCATCTCCCTGCTCCCGTTCCCGGCAAAGGTCATCAAGAAAATCGTCAACATGCAACTGGCCCGCCACCTCGAAGACAAAAACATCTTGGTCCCGTCCCAGTCCGGATTCAGATGAAACCACAGCACCGAGACAGCCCTCATCGCCGCCACAGACAACATCAGGTGCCAACTAGACAACGGCGAAACATCAGCTCTCATCTTCCTGCAGCTGTCAGCCGCCTTCGACATGGTCTGCCATCGTGCTCTAAAGACACGCCTCCTAGAAGCCGGAATCCAAGAGATGGCTCTTGACTGGACCACCTCCTTTCTCTCTGGCAGAACCCAGAGCGTCCGCCTCCCACCCTTCCGATCCGAAGCCACCGACATCATCTGTGGCGTCCCCCAGGGCTCATCCCTCAGTCCAACGCTGTTCATTGTCTACATGGCCCCCCTCGCACTAGTAGCCTGCCATCAAGACCTCAACATCATTTCCTACGCTGAAGACACCCAGCTCATCCTCTCCCTCACCAAGGACCCGCACACTGCCAAAACCAACCTCCATGAGGGAATGAAGGCCGTCGCCGATTGGATGAGGAGCAGCCGTCTGAAGCTGAACTCGGACAAGACAGAGGTCCTCATCCTCGGACCCACCCCCTCAGCCTGGGACGACTCTTGGTGGCCGACCACACTGGGAACAGCACCAACACCCACCGACCATGCACGCAATCTAGGATTCATCCTCGACTCCTCCCTCTCCATGTCTAAGCAGGTCAACGCCGTCTCCTCCTCCTGCTACAATACCCTCCGCATGCTCCGCAGGATCTACAAGTGAATCCCCATCGAAACAATAAGAACGGTGACACAGGCCCTCGTCAGCAGCAGACTGGACTATGACAACAAATTCTACACAGGAATCCCAGCCAAACACCTACGACGACTACAACGCATCCAAAACACCTCCACCCGACTGATCGTCAACGTCCCCCGCCGCAGTCACATCACCCCCCACTGGAGAGACCTACACTGGCTCCTCATTGACAAGAGGATCACCTTCAAGCTCCTCACCCAAGCACACAAAGCACTCCACAACGCCGGACCAGCCTACCTGAACAGCAGACTCAGCTTCCACACACCCACCCGCCAGCACCGCTCCGCCAGCCTCGCCCTCGCCGCTGTCCCCCGCATCCAACGAACGACCTCCAGCGGCAGATCCTTCTCCTACCTCGCCGTCAAGACCTGGAATACCCTCCCTACCCACATATGGCAGACCCAAGACCTACTCGCCTTCAGAATACTCCTCAGTAGCAGCACCCCCCCTCCCCTCAGCGCCTTGGGACCCTCACGGGTAAGTAGCGTGCTTTACAAGTACTCTGATTGATTGATTGTTGTTGCAGGGATTCCTGTGGGGGGAGCAGGCTGTGCCTCAGATTCGTCCCATTGAACAACAGTTTTACCAGCAGTAGATTCACATCCAGTAATTCCAGGCCTGGTGTTCCCACACCCAGGGCCATATTTATCAACCTTTCACGCACCGCAATGCAGCAAGCCAGCTTTTGTGCTGTGCTGTGCTGTGCTGTGCTGCGTAAAAGGGAAAGGGCAAGAATGCAGAGGTGTCACCACCTCCCTGGAGACAATGTCATGCTATGCATAACTTTTAATCAAGGTCTGGCTAATAAACATTACAAATGCACATTTCTTTTTGGCTTATTAAAGGGGAATAGTAAGTTCTCATGATGGACCCAAGTTTCAAACCTCTTTGGACTGAAATTATTAAATCGGTGTAACAACGAAGTTGCTTAAGGTCCATGGGATACCATTAAAAGATTAAGGGCCTGGATTAGATCTTGGTGGACAGGTTAGTCCGTCACCATGGTGACGGATATCCCATCCGCCGAAATATAAATCCAAGTATATCCTGAGGGATTTGTATTGCAGCGGACAGAATATCCGCAACGTTGTGATGGAGTAACCCGTCCACCGAGATCTAAATCAGGTCCAAAGTATTCTCATTTTGGGATCAATGTTAAATAATCACTTTTCAGAGTCAGTCCAGTGTTTGGAAAGTTGTCACTTTTCTACTTAAACGAAAGATTGATGTGCCATCAATTCAATTAATTTTGATTTTATTTCAATTAATGTACAAATATATCAAACTAGAACAACTTGATTAGATCAGAATCAATAATTGCCTTTGACCTCTGGCCACTTCCACAACAGATGATTTTAAAGTTGCTGCTATCAATCAGATCTTTAAAAACTGTGGGGCCCCTCGTGGCACTTTTGCACCGTCGGAGCCTTTATTTTTTTACGCTCCGGTGGCGCAATCTGCCGCAGCATAATTTACAAGGCCACACAAAGCCACATTACAAGGCTATTCATAGCCTGGTAAGTATTTGCCCCTTTCACACAGAACACTGCATGAAAGGGGCATTCCATAGGTGATGCTGTGGGTTTTCCCACGCAACACCCATGGTCAGATCCTAACCCCACCGCAGGGGTTGCGTTAGGGAGGCGCATTTTTCCATTTCTCTCTTTTTTTCCTCTTTTTAAGTGTGATGCATTATGCAGCACGCTTAGAAAGAGGAAATTGCCTCAATTGATTGATTTTGTGCAGAAAGGGTTTCCTTCTTGCACAAAATCAGTCCTCCCCGCAATGCAGAAAACCCTGCATCATGGCCCAAGGCTGACTGTGTTGGCGCATGGCAGCCGATTGTGAGAAACGGACAGGAATTCACTGTATCTGAAAGATACGGCACATTTCTGCCCATTTCTTTTGACGCAGGGCAGCACAGCAAGATTCTTTGTGGCACTGCCCTGAGCCAAAGCCTTGTAAAGGAGGCCCTGTTTTTTTAAATAAGGGGTACAACAATATTGGACCTTCCCTTTAACCTAGAAGCCTTTAAGCATGCTTGTCTGCTCAGCACTGCGTGATAAAAGTTCAAAA
Source organism: Lissotriton vulgaris (assembly GCF_964263255.1). Classification (NCBI taxonomy): domain Eukaryota; kingdom Metazoa; phylum Chordata; class Amphibia; order Caudata; family Salamandridae; genus Lissotriton; species Lissotriton vulgaris. The sequence continues at coordinate 1,067,492,952 of NC_141698.1, read as the reverse complement.
CAGACACTACTGCAGCTATGTTTTGTACTTTTCTGTGATCCCCTTTTTTCCAACTTCCTTATGTCATATCTAATCCTCGACTCCCTGAGACCCTTGACTGATCACAGTACTCAAAAACCTTAGACCCAAAGTTTTATGTCCTTGTAAGCTTCTTCCTAATAACTCTTTGGGTCAAAGACTATTTACTGCTCAATTTAAAAAAGCTCAGGTTCAAAGTTTCAAGGTTCAAAAACACTTTATTCGGATAACACCGTATCCATAAAAGCACAACACAACAACAAACACATTTAATAATATACAAAGAGAGTCATAATAAAAACCATTAGCAACATACATTGTACGATAGTCTTCGAATTATTAGAAATTCATGAATGGATAAAGGCTCAGGGATTAGACATCATTCGGCGTGCACGAACTGCAATTCTTAAGAAAGTGCCTGTGCGAAAGACCAGTTCTTCATCATCCAGGGTAAGTAGCCTCAAATAGGCATGTTCCAAACTGATGGGCATATGCTTTTAAAATACGGGGTTAAAAGCCACTTGATATACTTTAAATAGTAATTACAAAAGAACAAAAATGTCAAATGGATTGACCACTCTGGCCATCACATGGACAGGTTATACGATCAAGGTCGGAGTGGTGGCCAAGAGGAACAAAAGGCTCCTCTCCCAATGGCTCATAGGCAGGCTAATGTAGTTAGCCAGCGGGTGTACAGAATTTCCAATAGCCATGTAGCTGTGGACAAGTGATTTTTATAGATTCCTTTTCAATCCTTTCTGCTCTATATAGCGAATAGAGCGCACTCCCAAGCTCATTTTTATTCGTGGTCATTGCTGTGCTGGAGTCCAAAAAGATTCTTCCCTTCTTAATGCTACATAGGCTCTGGTACACCCCTGACAGTCATGGTATTAAGGGTGGGCGTAAAATCCGTTTCGCGGGCGAATTTGCGGATTTTCCGCGATTTCGCGATCAGCGAATCTCGCGAAATCGCGGTAAAATCCGCGAATCAGCGGGGACGAATTTTCAACCAAGCAAGGGTTACAGCAGCAGGTGCAAAAGTTGAACCTAATTTCTTTGTAACCTTTTACAAAAGGGTTACAAACAAATTAACTTCAACTTGGACACCTGCTGCTAATTGCTTCCTGGCGCCTCGTTGCCTACTTGCAACTATTCTCTGACCCTGCTCTGACCCTTGAAGCAGGGTCAGAGAATAGTTACAAGTAGGCAACGAGGCACCTGTCCAAGGAATTAAACCTCATCAGGAAGCACTTACAGATATAAAAAACAGGAAGAAGGGAGAGGATGGCAAATACACCCATTTTGAGTTGTCAGGAGGGGTTAAACTAAAAGAGACCTTTACAGCACAATTTTCATATGCATTTTGCTAAAAATAAAAAGCTGTATGTTCTGTAGGGGCAATTCAGGAATCTGGTCCTTCAGAGATCCGGCCTCTCTTTCTTTCTCTCGTTCTCTCTCTCCCTCTCTCTTTCCCTCTCTTTCTCTCTTTCTCTCTATCTATCTATCTATCTATCTATCTATCTATCTATCTATCTATCTATCTATCTATCTATCTATCTATCTATCTATCTATCTATCTATCTATCTCTCTCCCTCTCCGATAAACGACTGCATGGGTAACTTCGCTATGCAAGCGGCTCGCGAAGATGCAAAAAGCCCCGCTGACACGCAAAAAACCCCGTGAACACGCAAAAAACCCTGCGAACACGCAAAAAAACCAAAAAATCTGCAAATTCGCGAATTTTGCGGATCGCGAATTCGCAAGTCCACAAATTCGCGGATCGCGAATTCGCAAAATTCGCCCATGCTTACATGGTATGTCCTTCCCTTTCACACATCCCATGCAATCACTGATGATCACTCTTGTTAGGGATGCAGCCGGGTTTTTTCAAACCAATAGCCAAAAAATGGCAGGCTGGCCCTGATAAAATCTTCAATAAAATGTAAGTTGAGTTCCCTGTGGCAAGTGTATTGTGAAGTTGAGATTGGGACACCTAATAACTTCCTGCAGAATCTGTTTTCTTCCTGTTGGATGCAGGTACTCTTGGCAAAGCCCCAAACCATTTTTTGAATAGGGGGTACAAAAATATTGGACCTTCCCTTTAACCTAGAAGCCTTTAAGTATGCTTGTCTGCTCAGCACTGCTTGATAAAAGTTCACAACAGACACTACCGCAGCTATGATGTTTTGCACTTTTTTATGATCCCCTTTTTTCAACTTCCCTATGTCATATCTAATCCTCAACTCCCTGAGACCCTTGACTAATCACAATACTTAAAAAGTTTAGACCTAAAATTGTACATCCTTGTAAGCTTCTTCTTAATAACTCTTTGGGTCAAGGACTATTTACTGCTCTATTTAAAAAAGCTCAGGTGTCTCATACCTTAAAAGAAACTTAAAGGTAATCCTAAAGAAGGAAAAGTTGCTTATCTCCTAGTTCTCTTATGACTTTTGACGAGGACTGCAAGCAAGAGAAGGAGAAGTTGCTTACCTGTAATCTTAGTTCTCTTCCAGAGGAATCCTCATCAAAGTCATAAGAGCTGAATATTCCTGCCCATGTGCAGGGACGGGACTATTCAGTGCTTATGACCTTGATGAGGATCCCCTGGAAGAGAACTTTCAAAGTTCCCCTGATGGTGGAGGATTCTAGTAGAGTTGGTGCCATGATTTCACTAGGCCCCTTGGTGGTCTACGCCACCATCAACAACAATTCCTTTTGATCATCTAAATGCAGTCAGGGTTACCGGTTCAACATTCGCTTGCCCAAGTAATTGATACCAATCGCTGGTTGTTTCTTTTGACACTTCTGAACACTGAGAAGCGGAGTCCATCCAGGCTCGGCCGTATTCTTTTAAGGCAGTGTGACTCACTTAAAATGCCTCAAATAGTAGCCCCCTCAGTATTTACATCCAAATATGGCCCAGCCGAGTTCTGCGTGCTACATAAGTTATGTTTGTTGTTGTTGTCTTATATATGACACAGTTGATATCAAAATATCAAAATAGGGTGAGGTTCTTCAGAAGTAGTGTTTATGGCATCAAAAGAAGAATTAAGTCTAGTGCTCCATTAACTTACGTGTCCTTCTAGAACACCCAACACTGTGAAGTATGGTAAAGGGTATAAAAAAAATACTGCAGACTCTAGACTGGTTGTAGAAGATTGGCTGTTTGTTTACTTTGATAAGCCAGTTAAAGTGGCGGCTCCTGCTTTAATTGGCTAACTGCATGCATACAAGGGGTCGTGGTGGGTAGACGGGTGTGGATAGAATAGTTTTCTGTGTTCATTCAGCCTGAAGACACAAAGAATGGAAGATCATTCCTAAGGTGTATCGCTGGGTTATTGCAATACAGGGGGGTCCAATGTAGGTTGATGCGTTACTCAAGGGATTTCAGACATAGTTCCAAGAGGGTCGGATGCAGATGAGATTTTTAGCTTTATCACAAAGATGATTCTGTATTTGTTTAACATTATTACAAAGGGCAACTCAACTGGGAAGGTGTCAGTGTGCAGTATATCAGAGAAGCAAAACATGGGAGCGCATGGCATCCTCTTACAAGGAACTACCATGAACTCGTTGCAAGCAGATGAACGCAAAACACCAGTAACTACGTGCCACCAGGTCTCTGTAGAAATCAATATGGGGTAGAATTCAGAAAAGCTGGATGAGTCTGAAAGAGGTGGGAATGAGGTGAGAAGATTGTGAAAAGGGCAAGAAGCATGAACTATAACTCTGGGGATTAATAAAGCGAGAGCGGAAAGGGGTAGTAGGGTAGAGGAAAGAGAGCTCATGAGAGCCACAAGAGACAAATGACTACAGGATGGAGATGGGAAGACTTGACAAAGGATAGGCAGATATTGGATAATGAAGGGGGTGATACTATAAAAGTGAGATCACATAAAATAAGAATGCGTTAATGGATGGGAAGGCACATAAATGGAGAGTTTAGGAAGAGCAGGAAAGCTGGAATCTAAGAGGCATAGAAATAGTTGAGGAGTGGAGTAAGAGTGGGACAAAGTTAGGCATGGAGGTTAACTGAGCCAAGAAAGAGGTGACTGGAAAAGACAGGGTAATATCTCAAGGGGTGACAGTTCGGAGGGCAAAACAGAAAAGCTAAGCAAGGACTGGAGAGTAAAAATGGGATAAGGTATAGAGATTAGTCCAGATACATTTTGAACTGGTACATTTATATTTTATTGCAAAATTAGAGAGAGACCTTTTAAACGACTCGTATCAACTGCCAGCGAGTTTCATATGGAGTACCCTACTCAAGATAAAATTCATTTGGCAGCATTGCAAGATCTGAATATGTTGGTTTCGAGTCTTAGTTTAGCAGTACTTCTCAAGGTCACGCTGCCTCAGCTTAGCAATACTTCTCAAGGTCATGCTTCCATAGCATGGCAGCATGACCTTGATAAGTATTGCTAATCTGTGGCAGCATGACTTTGAGAAGAATTGCTAAGTTTTGGCAGCATAACCTTGAGAAGTATTGCTAAATTATTGCAGCATGACCTTCAGATGAATTGCTAAGCTATTGCAGCATGACCTTCAGAAGTATTCCTCAGCTGTGTCAGCATGACCTAGAGAAGTATTGCTAAGCTGTGGCAGCAAGACCTTGAGAAGTTTGGTAAGCTGTGGCTGCATGACCTTGAGAAGTATTGCTAAGCTGTGGCAGCATAACCTTGTGAAGTATTGCAAAGCTAAGGCAGCATGACCTTGAGAAGTATTGCTAAACTGTGGCAATGTGACCTTGAGAAGTATTGCTAAGCTATGGCAGCACGACCTTGAGAAGTATTGCTAAACTGTGGCAATGTGACCTTGAGAAGTATTGCTAAGCTATGGCGGCAGCGGTATGGCCTTGAGAGATATTGCTAAGCTGTGGCAGCATGACCTTGAGAAGTATTGCTAAACTATGGCAGCATGACCTTTAGAAGAATTGCTAAACTATGGCAGCATGACCTTCAGAAGTATTGCCAAGCTGTGACAGCATGACCTTGAGAAGTATTGCTAAGCTATGGCAGCATGACCTTCAGAAGTATTGCTAAGATATGGCAGCATGACCTTGAGAAGTATTGCTAAGCTGTGGCAGCATTACCTTCAGAAGTATTGCTAAACTGTGGCAGCATGCTCTTGAGAAGTATTGCTAATCTATGGCAGCATGACCTTCAGAAATATTGCTAAGCTGTGGCAGCATGATCTTGAGAAGTATTGCTAAGCTATGGCAGCATGCCCTTCAGAAGTATTGCTAAGCTGTTGCAGCATGACCTTCAGAAGTATTGCTAAACTGTGGCAGCATGCCCTTGAGAAGTATTGCTAAGCTATGGCATCATGACCTTCAGAAATATTGCTAAGCTGTGGCAGCATGACCTTGAGAAGTATTGCTAAGCTATGGCAGCATGACCTTGTTTTTGTTCTTTCCTTGCCAGTGTGCGGTGATAGCCCTTTGGTAATTTCCCAGGGAGTAATTAAAGACAGACTGACACACCACAGTGACATTATTAAAATCTGTCTATTAAATTTAGAAAAATTCACATGAGCAGTTTGCACTCCACAGCTAGGTTTGCAGAGACAACAATGAGAACGTGCATGGCCATGTATGATAGAGACCATAGTTGTGTCATAAGACGGATTTCTGCCTAAATGGTTCTGTCACTTGGTAATTTGAGCACAAGGTGAGCTTGTCAGAGCAGCCTGACGAAGGCCATGCTCCTGGTGCTAGCCATCCAAGCCACCGAAGAGAAGCCAATTACTTTCCAAGAAGGGATGCACTGGCCATAATTGAAACACCTGCGCCACTTACCCAAGGGCACTAACAGTGGGGAAAGACAGAGCAAGGCATTAGACGCCAGAAGGAGGAGGGTGAGAGAGAGACGGACAGACAGACATAGGTACACGCAGAAAGAGTGAAGCAGAAACAAAACAACGTTGTTTTGTGTTTGTAATTTCTTTGAAACGTGCTCCACAAAACGGAATCCAACAGAAATCTCTGCAATCGTTGCTTTATTTTTTCAGAGATGCTTTGGACATGCAAATGGCAGCATAAGCGGTAACAAGTCTGCCACTTGCGTGGGTCCTAATATTTGGGCGGCCACAACACTGCCTGCCTTTCTTATGTACACACGTACAGGGCCGGCCTTAGGCATGTGCAAGCTGTGCACCTGCACAGGGCCACCAAATCCCAGGGGCCACCACATCAATATATATTCTTAATATAATAATCCTCTGAGGATGGATACATATTTGTGTGGGGGCCCCTGGCAGGGATTTGGTGGCCCCTGGCTCTATACAACTTCCAAACACCATGATCCCCCTCTTCACTGGCCTCCGCGCTCCGCCCCACCTAGACCCCCTCTTCCGGGGCCCCCTACCTACGCTCCCTGCCCAGGGCCACCATGAACATAGAGCCGCCCCTGACACGTAATGGGTGAAGTTAGAAATGTTCAGTGTTTTGAAACCAGTAAAGTCACCAGAGAACAAGAGAAGTATGTTCAAGCATGCGGGTCTCTGGGATAAATCCAAGGCAGCTTTCGGTCACTGCGGCTGTTTTGGAAGCTTACAAGTAGTTTCACCAACCTTGACCACATCACAGCAGTCAAGGTATGATGGCGCCGGCAATGGTGGCACAATGCGTCCCAGGTAACAAGGGGTAAACCCTTTGAATAGGCTTAAGGTATTACCTGCGGGACACCGCCTCCCACTTTATTGCCACATGCATAGGAATGGAACAGAGAAAAGATGGCCGACCCCTTGGCTTCCCCCCAGGATTGATCAGTTAAATAGAAAATAATATTTCTCTGTATACTTTAATATAGGGAGACTCCGCTGTTGGGGCGCAGATCTTCATAGAGGAAAGTATAGGGGAAATTAATTAAGTTTATTTAACTCAAAAAATGTAGTAGACATATTTTATGTTAAATGTGTATGGAAATTAATGATTTATATTCATTTTAAATGGCGAACGAATGATAGAAATGCTACAGCACTCAACTATATTTTCAATGTATTATTTAATTTAAATATATTAAATTAAATTATTTTTCTGAAGGTTAAATTAAATAATGAATTCTCAACAAAAGAATGTGTTTTTATTATGCTTAAATAGCTGTTAAAAGAGAAGTACATAACTAAATAAAAATATTTATACAGATTGTGAGAGAACGAACGGCCTCCGCATCTGGCTCTCTTAAATCTGGGTATTATGGCGAGGTAAGAGGATCCTGATCTAAGTTGTCTGTTGGTAAGCGGTTATAAGGGGGCGATTAATGATGGGTCCTGTTCCCCAGTAAGAACGATGTGCGATGCACATAGCCTTGAATTCTATCCTCGCTTTTACTGGTAGCCAGTGGAGGTCTTTTAGTCGGGATTTAACTGAGACTCGCCAGGGGATTTGGAGGAGGGTCCTGGCTGCGCAGTTCTGGATTATTTGTAGTTTATTTAGGGTGGACTGGGGGGCCTGAGGTATAGGGCGTTCCCACAGTCCAAGCGGGACAGAATCACATTAATATTTAAATTTAATAAAGTTTGTAAATATTTTAGTAGCAGATAATAAAAATTTACTTTTCTAAATTTTTCTAAACATTAACTTAAATTAATCTATATTTTTAACTATTTTAAATAATTTCCTTTAATATTAGTTCCTAAGGGGGTTTATTTAAAAGTCCGAACCGCCTTCATTTTCTGTCGGATTGTTGTAGTACGCGTGATTGGCCATGTGTACTACGCAGCGTATTAATGTTTTACAGTGGTACTTTAGAAGTGACATTTGTGCATAGCATTTGGAAAGCACGTTTGTAGCACTAGAGTAGTACTGCGAAAGTACTACAGAAAGCAGTTTGTGAATCAGGGCTATTGTTTCCTGGCAATAATGCCAGCATCTAAGATGTGGTACATTAAAACCTGTTGGTGTATCTTACCGCGGATCTGTTGTCCATCTTCAGGAGAACTCAACAGCTTTTCTTGTCTTTGGGGGCGAGGCCTTGATCACAAAGGATCCTGATAGCACCTCCAGGCAACTTAATTGTAGGCATAGTTTATTTTACAACTAGGTTCCCCTGTTGCTTCTAGGTGTGTTACCCGCCATTTCACTTCCTACGTGCCATCGTCTAATACAGGAATGAGCTTTGAGCAACCGAAAAAGAATTCTCCCCTATGACCTATATTACTTTGGAAGAGATTGAATTTAGTATGGGTTTGAGTACATATGCAAAGTTACATAATTACAGCATTGAAGTGCACATATTACATATTCTTAAAAAAATATATATTTTATTTTTTATCCTTAGTTACTTTCGCCTTTGTGATCAATACATGTATTTACTTTCTCCTTTGTAATCAATACATGTTAATGAATATTTTTTATATTTTGCTATTGATTACAAAGGAGAAAGTAAATACATGTATTGATCACAAATGAGAAAGTAAATAAATAAGGACAAAAAATAAAATGATTTAAAAAAAAGAATATGTATATGTGTACTTGAATGCTGTAATTATGTAACTTTGCATATGTACTCAAACCCATACTAGATTCAATCTCTTGAAAATAAATATAGGTCAAAGGGGAGAATTCTTGTTCTGGTTGTTTGTATTTTTTCCCCTCTTACTCCCTGACCTTATACGCCTCTTAGAGAGGGCCCCTTAATTTACAAATGAGCTTTGAGTAAGGCAGAACCTTCCTAAAGATGAGGTTTTCTGTGTCATGAGGCCTAGGTAGGGTAAGAGGCTGGGAAATATTACCTGAATGGATGACGTGAGAAGTCCCACAATCCTCACTAACAGTAGCAGAGACCGAGGGGCATATTTATTAAAAAGTAACCCAGTGCAGCAAGTCACCTTGCTGCTCTGCACTGCGTTACAGGGCAGGACTGCACCTTATTTGCTCAAATACGGTGCATTTCTGTGCTTTCCCCAGCACTGGCGCACAATGGGCTCCGAGCTCAAAGCAGGCACCCTTGAACCATAGTGCAAGGGCGCCTCCATTATTTTCCTGCACAAAAACAATCCCATGAGGCATATTCCTCTTTCTATGTATGCTACAGAATGCATTGCACATAAGAACAGGCAGTAACAAGGAAAAATAGAGATATTTCACCTCCTTTTTCCCAGGTCTACCAATAACCCATGCAATACCCATGGAACGCCTCCCTGGAGCAGAATAACGCAATGCAAATATTTGCGATGATTTGCGTTACTCATGATTTATCAAGCCACTCGCATTTTGGGTTTGTGTTGCGCATGTATCACATTGTGTGGTGCAAACGTGACACAATCCCTTAATAAATATGCCACAGAAAGTTCTTGGCTAAAACTGCACTGAATTCTTTATATATAAGGATTATGTTGTTTTTGAAGTATATAATGGTGCAGACCCCAGTTCCCTGAGAGCCTCGGCCACTGGTTTCGTTTCATCACCTTTGTAAAACACCCTGGCTCTACCAGATGGCCAGCGGGGAGCACTGTGAAGTCTGACAGCAGACACTTCTATTGAATTAGAAACAAACAAACATATTAGTGAGGGTCCAAGGGCGAGATTAACGACCTGCACAGACACGTGCCCTAACAGTACGTATTCACAACAAAGATGTCTGTGGGTCAACAGTAATAGGGGTTCATCTGTGTATACTTATGTGTCGCACAACTAAAGGAAACCAAGAAAAACTACTGGTGCAAATGTGCAAACAAAAATCACTAAATTCCTTAAGTTAGGAAAAAATACCCATCAGTTCCCACTCAATATCGCCCTAGTCATCATTTGGGCTCTCCGTAACCCAGGAGAGAGTGCAGTCCGTCACTAGATGTTGTTGTGACGGACAATCAACTCAAGATGAAAAATGAAAAAACATTTTTTTTGTATTTCTAGTGGGTGGTACCGAAGAAAATCAGTACACCGGGGTAACTGAATTGCAGTGCATAAGTGTATAGTGAAAAAGTTGTGAAATTTTATAAAATTGGATAGAGTTGAGTAGAAGAAGACAATTTTAATAGTTTCTCTCAATTCTCCCAACATTAAAAACAATATAATAGACTAACAGACTTAACAAAATATCTGTATGCAGGTAGGGTCGACATGTTTCAGCATACGTGGCTAGAAGTACGCCACTGCTTTCTTCAGGACCATGGTGATAGTCAGGGTGAGGTAATTGGAATTTTTATGGTCAATAGTGTCCCCTAACGTGTACCCCAACGGCTCCATGTACGTACTTCAAGTACATGTAATTTCCCTCCACGACCGAATCTGAACACGCAAATACATTTGCGTCCAACGTTAACATGTCCTCTATCAGATCCACCATGAATGGATTGATAATTCAGTTCCTAAGTATACCGTGCCACCGTCTTTATATGGTGCACTTTCACGTTTTCCCTGGCTCTGCCGAGCTAGGCCCTGATTTCTGTCTTCAAGACACTTCTGCCTCTGCCTCTGAAAGCTGCAGCATGGAGACGCATCCCTGACCTCTGCCTTACTTCCTGCCAAGCGAGCGGTGCCCGGCTCGGCCTGGTCTGCCTGCCAAAAACAGTATTTTACCTTCAAGTTATCAGCGTAGCCAGCTCAGCTCCTCGAAAACACATTCCTGTCTAGTGATTTAGGTAAACATATCCCCGGCTGCAGAGCAAAGAGCAAGTCTCCCTGTCCTCCGTGCAAGTAATTTACAGTTCCCGTTACGAGAGTAGGCCCATGGCCCCGCACGTAGACACGCAGACACCTATGCACGCACTAACATTCAGTATAGAGTAGCCTCTGCCCAAGAGACCTTTTCCTCTAGATTAAACATACTCCAAATACTAGATATCAGATATGTTATAGGGACAGGTCGATCTGACATGCCAGACTTCTGTCTCTTCTACTAGTGTTAAAAGTCTGACCTTTAGCTTCCTCCCGTTGCACGTCAATCACACGTCATATTAGCTGCGCGCGCTTCTAGGCCACAGGTTTCAGCTGACTCTGCAAGAATTCTCTAAGCATCCACCCACTTGTGACACTTTTCTGTGACGTTTCTTGTACACGCCTATGTGCACACCCCTGTTCACGCCTTTTTGCTACGCACATGTGTTCTTATCATATACATTTCACTTGTCACGCCTACTGTATTCAATGCTATTGTGTCATTTTACTATATATGTCATGTACTGTGAATAAATCGTTGACATCTTCCCTGCCATCATTGCATACCCGAACCCTTGTATTGATGGAATAGATTTCCATGGCTCGAGTCATCATTTATGATTAAAGCCCTTATGACTCCGACACCACGGACTCTGCCTCTCATTTGATTGAGCTATTTTCTTTAATTTTCCGAAATTATCTGGCAAACTCGTATACGGTAAAATATTTACCACATAATTTGGCGCCCGAATAGGGACCCCTCCCCCACCCCACGCGCCGGTGATGCGTCGCAGGCTTTGCCCCCGACTACAGCTGTGACGGACCCCATGCGCATCTGCAGGTTTTCCTGTATCTCCCTCAGGCCTACGGAGGTGACGGAGACTGCGGTCGACATCCAGACGAGGCGGTGAGGAGTGCGGAGGATCCCGACCAGAGCACAGCCGAGAGAGCAGTGTCCGAGGTATCGAGAGGCCCACCAGTAGTGTCGAGGCGCATGCGTAGTGCGCAGCAGCAGCAGTGACGTCGTAGCGGTCCAGTCCAGTCGAGTTTCCGTGGCCTTCCATTCTGTGCTTCCCGGTGAGTACCGTTGCTGGGGACGCATCAAGACGGGTGCATTCACTTGTGTCCGGTCAAGACGGGTTTGGGTACACAAATCCGGTCTGCACTGTTTTAGCAGTGGATCTGTACTGTTTAGCAGTGCATCTAGTATCTAGGTATCCAGTTATTATTGTTTGTTTCAAAATGTTTCAATGTGTTTTAATGTTGTGGTATGAGTGATTGTTTGCATTTTCTTACTGTGTTTATTGTGTCTAGACCGAGTTAGCTATGCCTTTATTTTCGAAATTACGACAGATAGGAACTAGGAAAGGGATACTCGAAGAAGTAGTTCCCATCCCACCCAGGGACACTCCTGGACATTTTATGTACCACAAGCACGGCTTAGATGCCATATTATATCTAGACTTGTGGGTGGACTATACGAAAGACTTAGCAGAGAATCAGAGATGGCCCGTTACAGGGACATGGGATGCCGAGTGCATCATGAGAGTAGAAGAAGCGTTATGGAAAAAGAAAGCCAGACAATCACAGAAAGATGCCATCGAATTATGGCGTAAAGAATCACATAGACGGACAGAAAAAGCGCTCAGAAAAGTAGAGAAAAGTAGAGAAGATTCCGAAAAAGCTAAAGAAAAAGAACTACTAGAAGAAGGACAGCGAGTCAGAATAGAACAACACGAAAGACAGAGTAATGCCATTATGACAGGACTGTATCCAGTCCTGGCCGAGGGCCTGCCCAAGGCGACCCCGGAAACACCGAAAGATCTGCCCCCTCCATTGGTTCCGACTAAATTACGTCACAAAACCGCAGCAGATATTTTCCTTTCTTCCTATTTAGACGACGTAGCTCCCGCATATACCAATGTAACCGTACCACCTGTACCTGTACCACCTGTTGGTCATCTGCCCCCGGGTCCGCAACAGCAGACCCCTCCCGCACCGGTTCCTGCACCACTTCCCGCACCAGCTGTCACTTCCCCTATTGTTCTCCCTAGTATTCATCCGCTTAATCCCTTTGGGTCTAGCGCTGCCCAAGTCCCAACTCCGGCACAGATACCGACCCTACAGCCAGGTTATGCTCAAGCCTCCGCCTCAGGAGGTGCTACAGGAGGTTATCGCACCCCGCCACAGGTACAACGAATGACAATGAGAGAATTAGCAATGCAGCGTACACCTAAAGCAGCCCCAGCCGAAAAGCTTAAAGAACAGCTTACCGATTGCAGATATGACACAGTGCCTGGTAAAACAGGACCCATGATGTTAGCATCCCTACGTTTAAGACGTGTTACAGATTACTTGGTGTTATTACGGAAATGCCAGACCATCTAGACAATATATATCATTTTATCAGAACAGGAGAAAGACCGGAGTGTGTTGGTGAAGCCATGTCACGTCAGAAAGTTGAGACACAAGGTTTAATAATGCGATTTTTGGTTAATTGTCTGATAAGGGAACAAGATCAGCCCAGCTTTCCACAAGGAGAGATGGATAGATTGTCCAGATGGAGTCAAAATATTGCCGAGGGTAAACATGATAGAGAGAGAAGTATAAAATCTGTAAAGAAATAATAGCAATACATGCCCGCCGAGAATCTGAAAGACATTCTGGGTCAGAGGATAAAGGAACGTCAGATGAGGAAGAACCAGAGAACGCAGCAGAAACCTTGCAACAAGCGGGGGGAGACATGATGGCATACGTAGGTAGAGAGAAACTACCTAGACAGTACCCTCTTGATAGGCCCTTCGACAGACCCATTCGTTTAGAAAACAAGAAACGTTACCTTTGTCCGATACCAGAACGATGTTCCCTTGAACATATATTCCAAATTACTGACAAAGTACTAAAAGAAAGAGTAGGTTATCACGAACTCAATACCTTACGTGATCAGGAACTAGCCCGGTCCGCGGTACAGTGGGCCGGGGATGACAGCATATACAAAGACGATTCAGTAGTACAAACATTTTTAAGTCTTACTCCAGAAGAACAGCGACTAGCTGGTATATACATGACCCAACATCTCATTATACAGTATGAAAACCAAGCATCTGATCCAGGTCCGTTATATAATTTATTGCAGGACTTACTCATGAGAAGATGGAGAGGTCTAGGTACCGATCTAATTGGAATAATTCTAGAACAACGTCACAAGTATAGAACTTTTTTAACTCCACATCTTGTTTCCGTTCCACCCCCAGTAAGGCAACAATATCACCTAGACAAACAGAATCCTTTACGAGAAGTACATCCAGTCAGGAAAGCCGATGATACCCTCAAACGCGTGTTTGTATACACGCCTATAACTAAAATGGAATTATTAGAAATGAAGAAAATAGTGCCCAGTCATGATAAAGACCCTGCAGGTTTCCACCGTGAAATAAAAGACATGTTACTCATGGGAGATTACACCTATCCCGACATTATGAAGATACTGAAAGTGTTATTGCCTGCCGGTATTTACGAGAAACTCAAGGAAAAAGAATACGAGGTGGGAGACAAAAAGATTAATTGGGCCGAATTAGAAACAGAAGAAACTGGTCGAACCCCAGGTTTAGGTCTTGGGGCGAAAACTAAAGCATTACCAGGATTGTTAGTACAGGTCTTGCCGAGATTATTGGCAACTAAAAAGGAGGATTGGGATGCAATCTCAGCCTGCAAACAGAAACACGACGAAGACACTAGTGATTTTTATTCCCGATTTGAGAAATGTTTTATTATTAATAGTGGCCTGAAAACAAGTAGCGAGTCATACCCACACCTTTTTGTGTCAAAATTAGTCGAGAATTCCCTGCCCCAGGTTAAGAACCGTGTACTAAAAGTCGAGAGTACATGGCAAGCTAATACGCCTTCCCAAATGTTGCAAATGTTACAGTACCACCAGAACAGAATTAGGGAAGAACATGATCACAAACAGAGACGTATGAAAGACACGAAAATGAAAGTACTAGTTGCTCAGTCAGTTCCAGCTGATGGTCATAAAAGGGGTACGACACAATCCAATAATTCAAATTCAGCAGCTCCTGTTAAAGGGATATGCAACTATTGTAAACAGCCAGGTCACTATGTAAACGATTGTGCAGTTCTGAAACACAACATAGCCACAGGTAAAACTAAAGAGAGACCGCGTCCTCCTAGACAGGACCAGGTCCAACAACACGTTCCACAGAATGTACAGCCTATGCAGGTTCCACAACAGACCGTAGCGGTACCACAGCCACAACCCATTGCCGCAACACAACATGTTACACAGCAGATGTACCAGTATGCACAATCTGACTATCCCGATTATCAACAATACACATGAAACAGCCTAGAGAGGGAGGTTGGCTTGCCCCTTATTGAGGTTCCTGTAGATCAAGAAGGTCCCTATGTACACAGTCAAGTATTAGGGAAGGATAGAAAATTTTTGATTGACACAGGGGCCTGAAAGCTCTAGGAGCTGTAATTTGTTGTTGGAAGGAGTAAGGTTGTTTCTTCGTGATTTCAAAGGCCATTATGTATTGAGAGATTTTGACCCCAGGTTACAGAATGTTCCTGCACATTTATGGGCACAAGGCCCCACTGATGTAGGTTGCATGCACATTACTCCATACCGTGTTACACTCAAGCCAGGAGTAGTACTACCACGTATTCGACAATACAAGTTACCACCAGATGCTGTAGTGGCTTTACTGAAAATCATTGACGAGCTCATTGCACAAGGAGTGGTTGTAGAAACCGACTCCAATGTTTGTAATTCCCCTATCATTCCAATTCTTAAAACGTACAGATCCAAATGCACCTACTGTTTATCGATTAGTCATCGATTTACGAGAATTGAATAAATGCATTATACCACAGTATCCCGTGGTCCCAAACATTTCATCCCTATTGACTGCTATTGATTCTGAGGCGACGTTCTTTACTGTAATTGACCTCAAGAACGCCTTCTTTAGTGTCCCCATTGATCCGGAAAGCCAATATCTTTTCGGATTCTGTTTAAATGGTCGAAGCTTCAAATTTGCACGCACACCTCAAGGATTCACAGAAAGTCCCAGCATCTACAGCCAAGCATTAAAACGACAACTTGACAGTATTCACATGCCTGCCAACACTGCCCTACTCCAATATGTCGATGATCTCTTGATCACCGCCCGTAGTGAACCTGAATGTGAACAAGCATCACTGACAGTTTAGCATTTCTTGGCGGACAAGGGACACAAGGTGTCTCCTTCGAAGCTACAATTCTGTGCCCAGCAAGTGGTGTACCTTGGGCACTTGCTGTCCAAGTGGGGTAGGCAGCTGACACCTGAACGAATACAGTTAATTGCACATCTCCCACAACCCAAGACACAGAAAGAAGTACGAGCCTTTATTGGACTCACTTCCTATTGCAGACAATGGATTCCACAATATGCATTTCTAGCGAAACCACTCATACAGTTGACAACACAGGAGGCAGCGTCCTCGACTGTCCTCCCATGGACTTAGGAACATACACAAGCTTTTGACGAATTAAAGAAAGCCTTATGTCAAGCACCAGTCTTAGCGACACCATGTTACAGCAAGCCTTTTACACTTTTTGTCACAGAACGCGATGGCACAGCGTTGTCGGTTCTCACTCAGGTTCAAGCAGACAAACACAAACCGTGTGCTTATTTTTCGAGTACATTGGATCCAGTAGCCCAGGCCCTGCCTGCGTGCTTAAAGTCAGTTGCAGCGACAGCTCTAGCAATCAGACAAAGTGATTCCATTGTATTAGGACATCAATTGACAGTACAAGTTCCACATTCTGTAGAGGTTCTTCTAAACAGAACCCAGACTCAACACTTGACTGTAGCACGACTGACAGGTTATGAATTGACATTATTCCAACCACACATAGAAATCAGACGTTGTAATACACTGAATCCTGCTACACTTTTACCCTTGAGTACAACAGACCCTACTCCACATGACTGCGTAGATGTAGTTGACACAGTTACGAAACCCAGACAAGATTTGACAGATTTCGCATTATCCGATCCAGACCTGACACTTTATGTGGATGGTTCATGTTTAAGAACAAGTACAGGAGAGTTAGTGGCCGCCTATGCAGTGACCACTGAAACTGAAGTCATAGAAACACATCGCATTGACACCCTGTCAGCCCAAGCAGCAGAGCTCATCGCTCTGACCCAAGCCTGTATACGAGCCAAGGACTTGAAAGTAAATATATACACAGATTCACGTTATGCATTCGGAGTCGTACACGACTTCGGCGTCCTCTGGCAAGAAAGAGGTTTCTTGACCTCTCACGGAGCCAAGATACAGCATGGCCCCCTCATTCAAGCTCTGTTAGAAGCAATACATTTGCCTACAGCTATAGCTATCATGAAGTGCAAGGCACATACGAATGTCACCGACAAGATTTCCCAGGGCAACGATTTTGCAGATCGAATAGCGAAACATACAGCACTGACTCATACTCAAACGACGGACATGACAAAGACTGATGTAACCTCACTGACACAATGTATGACAGTCAGGGACCCCACACAAGATGTCATCGACATACAGACACATGCCACTCCAGATGAAATAAAGAAATGGGCTGAACAAGGAGGGGTCCAGACAGACCAGGGATGGATGACGAAGGGAAAGACCACATGGTTTCTCCCCGACTCTATGGTTCAGGTTATCATTAATACAGCACATAGTCCAGCACATTTAGGAGAAAAAGCCATGCTAGACAGTTTACAGAACATCTGGTTCAACAAGCATTTACGAGCAGCAGCCAAACAGAAAGTGCGTACCTGCATGATCTGTTGTCAGTTCAACCCAGGAAAAGGTGTTCCCGTAGAGCAAGGTGGATTTCATCCTCCCGACTACCCTTTTGAAGTCCTCCAGATGGATTATATTCAGATGGAAAGATGCTGAGGATTCAAGTATGTCCTCGTAGTTGTATGTGCCCTATCCCGATGGACAGAAGCATATCCCCTCCCAGATTACACTGCCCCGACCACTGCCAAGCAGTTGGTTCGTGAGTTTTTCCCTCGATACGGTTTGCCCCGTGTCGTGTATTCAGATAACGGTCAGCCATTCTCATCCGAACTTATGAAGCAGGTCTCGCTTCTATTGGGGTACCAGTGGAAGTTTCACTGTGTCCGGCATCCTGAGGCAGCAGGTCTCGTGGAGCGGCACAATCAGACTCTGAAAACTCGCCTTGCAAAAGTGTGTAAAGAGAAGGGAGTAGATTGGATAATAGCTTTGCCAGTTGCTCTTTTTTATATGAGAATGGTAGCCCATTCTAGGACAGGGCTATCCCCATATGAGGTGGTCTTCGGTAGACCTCCTAATATGTGGGGGACGCCTCTGCCTCGAAAAATTACCGATGTTGATAGTACTATGCTGACAGATTACCTTGCTTCCTTGATGTCTGCACTACAATCATGTCGTTCACAGGTCGCAGCAGCCTTCCCAGACAACACCGAGGTGAAGCCACATGAACTGGTCCCGGGCGATGTTGTCGTCGTTCGGAACTTTGACAGATCGAGCCCTTTGGAGCCCCGCTGGAAGGAGCCGAAGATCGTTTTGTTAACAACCAGGACTGCCGTGAAACTGGAGGGGCGCAAGGGTTGGGTGCACTCCAGTCACGTTAAACGATTTCATGGACTTCCGCCAAAATCTGAATCCCAGAACTCCCACATACCAGTGACTGATACCAAACTCTCCCTTCTAGAGAAAACTCCCCAAGAGGAGTACAGACAGAAATTGAGGTCTAGTAAGTCAGACAGTTTAATTGTTTAAGTCCCCCTCGGGTGAAGCGGTTAGGCAGTTCTGACAATGTACAAGTTAGACCCAAATAGAGAGAGAGATAGACAGGAGACCAAGAAACGAAATTATTGTAAAAGTCTCCGGAGCAGATGCGTCTGCACACTACTTATTATGTTTTTTCTGAGTCTTACGATTATTGCTATGAGTTGGATGTTATATATGTATTTTCCTCTTGCACATTCTTTTAATAACACTGCAGAGCACACGTTCAGTGCTCTTCCTCCACACGAATTGTCTTATAGACTTGCGCTGCGCAACAATACATTTATTCGTATGTTACACCATTCTCACCAGACCAACAATGCTACTAATTGTTGGATATGTGGCCGACTCCCTCCTATCAGAACTACAAGGGAGCTCTGCCCCTCTTTCCTTACCCGTTTACACATAATGGTTCCTGTGGTGCATGGTTTAGTTTAATATCCTCTATAAACACCGAGTCTAGAGTTTCCCAAAGCAATTGGATATGGGGAAATCTGAACACAGTCATGAACAAGGCATGTTTCCCAGATAAGGAGGGTTTTCCGCAAATGACAGGAACAGACCTAGAAAATGAAGTGTATGGATTAGGCAATTTTACACTTAACCTCATGATTCTAAATGTTCAGTCAGAAACCAGTCAAGACTTGCCATCCATATCAGTTTTACCAGCGAAAGGTGTATTATGTGTCAGAAAGAATGGTTCAGTACATCTAGGTCACAGTGACTGTACTACTGTGGTCGAATTCAGTGATAAAGGCAAGTCTACATTCAAAGCTTCCCGACATTCCTATTTCATTTGTGGTCAGACTGCCTATGTACGTTTACCTCCAGACTGGGATGGTTCCTGTTTCCTTGCATTCTTATTGCCACCAGTATTCCTAGCCCCATCCGACTATCACAGGAATTCCCGCCTTAATATTGTCAGCCACAAGAGAGACCTCCCAATAGTTGATCAGACTGAAACTACATGGGAACAATATACAGATTTGATTTCAATAAAGGATTCTTTCCCTATCTAGGCACTGTCTCCAATAGTAAACTGATACGCAAATTAACCAGAATACTTGAAGCAGTAGTGAATGAGACTACTTCTGCCTTGGGCAACTTAACAGAGGAGCAGTCTGCTATGAGACTTGTCGTTCTTCAGAACCGCCTTGTCCTTGACGTCATCCTGGCCGATAGGGGCGGGGCTTGTAGAGTCATCGGATCCAGTTCGTGCGTGTTTATTCCAAATAACGCGCCATCAGTCTATAAAGCCATTACCAGACTTCATGAAATTGCCCATCTGATACACCAGAATCCAGGCTCCTGGACTTGGTCCGGTTGGCTCTGGAGTGTAATTACAGCCTGGGGATGGAAGCTACTGTCATTCCTAGGAATCATATTGGCCATAGTATTCAGTTGTTGCCTATGTCTGCAATGTGGGCCAGCGATTTGCGGCTTGTGCGCCACAGCTTGTGTTCCCCATTCAAGTTCACGTTCCCATTCCAGAAAAAAGAAAGAAGAGCAAATGATGTTATATGAACAGATTGATGGTCTCATGAACATCGACATATCATGAAGGGTCCGTAGGGGACAAGGAGGGAATGAGGTAATTGGAATTTTTATGGTCAATAGTGTCCCCTAACGTGTACCCCAACGGCTCCATGTACGTACTTCAAGTACATGTAATTTTCCTCCACGACCGAATCTGAAGATGCAAATACATTTGCGTCCAACGTTAACATGTCCTCTATCAGATCCACCATGAATGGATTGATAATTCAGTTCCTAAGTATACCGTGCCACCGTCTTTATATGGTGCACTTTCACGTTTTCCCTGGCTCTGCCGAGCTAGGCCCTGATTTCTGTCTTCAAGCCACTTCTGCCTCTGCCTCTGAAAGCTGCAGCATGGAGACGCATCCCTGACCTCTGCCTTACTTCCTGCCAAGCGAGCGGTGCCCGGCTCGGCCTGGTCTGCCTGCCAAAAACAGTATTTTACCTTCAAGTTATCAGCGTAGCCAGCTCAGCTCCTCGAAAACACATTCCTGTCTAGTGATTTAGGTAAACATATCCCCGGCTGCAGAGCAAAGAGCAAGTCTCCCTGTCCTCCGTGCAAGTAATTTACAGTTCCCGTTACCAGAGTAGGCCCGCACTAACATTCAGTATAGAGTAGCCTCTGCCCAAGAGACCTTTTCCTCTAGATTAAGCATACTCCAAATACTAGATATCAGATATGTTATAGGGACAGGTCGATCTGACATGCCAGACTTCTGTCTCTTCTACTAGTGTTAAAAGTCTGACCTTTAGCTTCCTCCCGTTGCACGTCAATCACACGTCATATTAGCTGCGCGCGCTTCTAGGCCACAGGTTTCAGCTGACTCTGCAAGAATTCTCTAAGCATCCACCCACTTGTGACACTTTTCTGTGACGTTTCTAGTACACGCCTATGTGCACACCCCTGTTCACGCCTTTTTGCTACGCACATGTGTTCTTATCATATACATTTCACTTGTCACGCCTACTGTATTCAATGCTATTGTGTCATTTTACTATATATGTCATGTACTGTGAATAAATCGTTGACATCTTCCCTGCCATCATTGCATACCCGAACCCTTGTATTGATGGAATAGATTTCCATGGCTCGAGTCATCATTTATGATTAAAACCCTTATGACTCAGACACCACGGACTCTGCCTCTCATTTGATTGAGCTATTTTCTTTAATTTTCCGAAATTATCTGGCAAACTCGTATACGGTAAAATATTTACCACAAGGGCAGACGAAAAACTTAACCGTTTGCACAGAGAAAACATATCGGGCTGTCAGTGATCAAATGAGCGAACGCAGCTACTTAGCAGCCAGTATTACGCCCCCGCGAGCAGGCAATAGTATTAATAAAAGCCTGTCGTCACCCCAATGAAAAATCCAATCACTGTTTGTGGCAATTAAACTATCGGTAATTTCAAGCTTAAGAGTGCAGGAAATCGTTTTAACAGGTACGAACCCTTTTCATCAATCGCTTCGTACATGGAAGCGATACATTGATGACATTCTTGTCATCTGGCATGGTACTACAGAGGACCTCCTCAAATTCCATCAGTGGCTTAATGCACAGAATGCATACTTGAAATTCACAGTTGAATATAGCAAAGCCCAATTGCCTTTTCTTGATCTATTGATCATTAAAACACCTAATGGTCTAGAGTCTGGGTTGTATAAGAAGCCGATGGCCAGGAACTCACTCCTCAGCTATGAGAGTTGTCATCCACGCACGCTGAGGAACAATTTACCTTACGGTCAATTTTTGAGGGTACAACGCAATTGTTCCAGCAAAGTAGCTTTCGAAACACATGCACACAACTTGGAGGAACAGCTACAAGCAAGAGGGTACCCCAGGAAGAATGTACGCCAATCAAAAATACGTGCCTCAAACAACAATCGTGAGGCACTCTTGGATCCACGTATAGTAAAAGAAAAAACAAATCGATTGCCCTTTGTCAACACATTTAACATCAGATCGAGCCAAGTACAGAAGATCGTATTGAAACACTGGTCAATCCTGAATACTGGAGGAGATCAAATACCGCGACCCCTCTTTGCTTCTAAAAGAGGCTCCAACTTGAGGGACAAGCTAGTCCATACGCAACTGAAAAATAAGATCTCTCGGTCAGTCGGGACCCTTTGGGATCTACCTGCAGTGGAAGGTCACCTCCCATGCGGAACATGTGCAGCGTGCCCGCAGACGTCCAAATCCTTGAGTGTGGATATTGGTACCAACAGAGCCTGGGAGCAGCGTAGATTTACACATTGCAATAGCCAAATCTAATCTACTTGATCACCTGTCCATGCCAACTATGTTATGTTGGCATGACAACCAGAAAAATAAAGCTACGGATTTCGGAGCACAAAAGCACCATTCGGTGAAGCAAGCAAGCGACGCGGTTGACGGTGCACTTTTTGGAGGTTGGTCATGGTCCCACGGACTTTCAAAGGACAGTTCCCTGGACCGGAAACAAGCTTCCGAGGATCGGTTTCTGGCATTCCAGCCGTCTTCAGTCCGGCTTGCTTGAATTCAGTGGCAAAGTGAGCAAGGGACTCACGTCTGAGCCTACCCTGCCACACTCATGGCAGCCAAAAGCGGTACAAAAGGGGGTGGTAAGGACGGAGCATCTGAATCAATCAAACACTCACACCCAGTCAAAATATCTGGGTTTAATCCATCACCGTTCTTTAGCCCACTCTGCCACCCCAGTTCAGACATGGCTATATGCAAATCAGTCTGACCCTGTGCCTCATGGGAACAGTCCAGCCCGAACTGCCAAGCCACGCTCATTCTCCCAGGAAACTTCCTTCAGGAAGGCATTAAAAACTTGGATATTTTCTTTGCCCGATGCCACGTGTAGGACTCTGGTGTAACTGTTGTGTAGAATGCAGGACATCCTTTTTTTCCCTCCAACTCCTCCATCTGGGTTGGGTGAGCTCCAAGATACTCCTTGGAGTGAAAGTTGCGCGATAGAAATGTCTTTTACATTACATTACATTACAAGTGTGGCAGGGTATGTTCAGACGTGAGTCCCTTGCTCACTTTGCCACTGAATTCAAGCAAGCCGGGCTTAAGACGGCTGGAATGCCAGAAACCGGTCCTCGGAAGCTTGTTTCCGGTCCAGGGAAGACATGGCTTGGCAGTTCGGGCTGGACTGTTCCCATGAGGCACAAGGTCAAACTGATTTGCATATAGCCATGTCTGAACTGGGGTGGCAGAGTGGGCTAAAGAACAGTGATAGATTAAACCCAAATCTTTTGACTGGGTGTGAGTGTTTGAATGATTCAGATGCTCTGTCCATCACCACCCCTTTTTGTACCGCACACATAGAAACAGCAGAAAGCCATGAGTGATTGTTTATGTGCAGGAAGGAGTCCCTTCCTGCACATAAACAATCATTAAAAAATGACGATCTGCACAATGCGGCACACATAGAAGTTTCAAATCCACATTCTGGATTGTTTATGTGCCGGAAGGGACACCTTCCTGCACATAAACAATCATTCCCTCAATGCAGACATCCTTCAAGGGCCCTTACGCGGTGCTAGGCAGCTGAATGTAGCTCCAGCACAAGAAGAAACGCAGGGGTGAGACGTATTATTGTAAATATGGTGCATTCCTGCATTTCTAAAGTGACGGAGTGAGGCATTAGCTATTTTGGAGCTTACCAGCGCTCTGCATCTTTTGTTGTAAATATGGCCCAGAGTTCCATAAATTATCTCTAATCTGAATCTTTTTCCTTTTTTTTCTTGACCAAAATGTTATTGTTGATAAATCCACTTGGTTGAGGGTGACTGCACTTGTCCTTGGACTCAGACCTAGATGTTGGACCATCATCGGAATCACTGGGGAAATTGGTTGCCACTTCCAGAATTTACTATAACAATTCCCTTCCTTCTCCGTTAGGCCATTGCCTTTCCTACTGTTGCTATGGGTATTACCCTCAAACATGTCCAGATCAAGTGCAACCTACTTCAGTTCTTCAGCTACTTTTTTGTTGTCAACAATTTCTACTTTCCATGCCAATACTTTGTTAAAGCTACATTAGGCTAAGGCTGAATGTAAACAATGTTTGGTTCACCATTGTGGAGAAGTGTGGCTCAATGATTAGAGCGGCAGACCCTGATGCAGAGGTCTAGCCCAGGACCAGGGTTCAATACTCCGCCTCGGCGGGTCTTGGGCTCAACATTCCACGGACCTGATAATTCTCGCCTCGGTGCCTATTCCAATCATGGAGTCCAACTCTGGGCAATAGCTTGCTTAATCTCCACAACAGCCCCCACAACGCTAAGGATGCCTGGCCTCCACCTTGGGGGTGCCAAGAAGTGGACGCCTCACAGGGAAAGCCAGGATGGGTTCCACAGCGGTATTCGTACAAGCGCCTTGAGACCCTTGCGGGTGAGTAGTGTGCTATACAAGTATCAATTTACATTTACAATTTACATTTACATTGTCAGAAAGCTCCTTTATATAAAAAAAGGGGGAACTATTGTGGCTTTCTAATTAGATTTTGTCCCTTTCTGGGTTTCATTTTCAATCAATGCCTACTTTGTTGTCCCTTTTCCAATCCGGCATCTGGTGGGCCAGAGGCAATTCAGGCAGCTCTACCCCACAAACCTTGGGTGCACTTGGTTATTCACACGTCACAGGGTAGGCCAGCAATACCTACATCCCAGGTTCTTCCTCCTGCGTAGGTGGTTGATGTAGCTCCAGAATTTGAAGTTGAAGCTGTTGTTGACACTAGAAGGGTGAAGGGACAGTTTTTGTATCTAGTGGCTTGGAAAGGGTGCAGTGTAGCTGAAAGGTCTGGAAAATTGTTTGTTTTGTACATACTTCCTATTTAACAACCGTTTCCATTGGCATTTTTGAGAGAAAACTCATACTAACGAAGTGGAGCCATTGGAGAGGCGGACTAGCATGAAAAAGCACTTACCGCTTAGCAGGAGGATGAAGAATAGATGTGGTGATGCGGGGGCTTGGCGAATCCGTTTCTGGCACTAGCTTAGTGGCCAACGGCGGCTGGGTACAGGATAGTGATACATCCTCCATCTGCACATCAGGGAACAGAGGGGCATATTACCAAGGGGGGCGATAGGCGATTATCGTCGATTTAGCGGCTGTTTTCGGACGCTAAGCGGCGATAATTCTATCTCCCCCCTTGATAATCTAACTGATGTTAGCGACAGCTTTTAGGTGATAGCGAGCGGTTTGGGGCCCGCTTTGCATGTCAGCGATGTTTATCGCTAATGACATGCAAAGTGGGCTTACACAACCAGTTAGCGACTGAAAGCAGTCGCTAACGCCGCTATCGCCTATTAGCAAGGCAAGCGTAGCGTTGGAAATATTTGCGCTAAGCGCATATATATCCAAATACTAACACCTGCCCAGACCAGTTCTTAGCCATGTTATCCAATTGGTGGTGGATAACATGGATAAGAGCATTTTGTCGCTAATGAGTGAATATCGCTATATTCTCAGCGATATTCACGCATTTAGCCGCTATCGCTGGATATTTTAGTACAATGGAGAAAAACATTGCTAATAGCATGCTTTCTCCGCTAACATATACAGCGATAGGCAGCGATAAAAAAATCGTCGCTAAGCCTATTTAGCGATAAATATTGCTACTTGTTGGTAATATGCCCCAGAGTTTTTAAACTTTTGCATCATGGGTATTTCACTTATTTTGTGCAGCCACGATGCAAAATGTATTTTGCGATTTACAAAACCTTTGTATTGGGGAGCCGTTACGGGGGTAGGGCATTGACATTCCTGTGCATCCACTTAAGCCTTTTCACGCAAACCCTGTTTTACTAAAGTCTGTAAATCTGGGTTTGCACCAAAATAGTGTATCTACCTGAGTTGGCACGAGGAGAAGAAATGTATTTAGTTGCTACCTCTTTGCATGTGTGCTGTAAAGAGAAATGGGCCTCTAAGAGTAGTTTTTTGCACAGGAGCGTATCCCTTTCTGCACAAAACCTATCCTGACCACAAAACAGGCACCCTCATGTCCTGACTCAAGGGTGCCTGAGTTGGTGCAAGGCTGCACAAGTGCACCACAGCAAAGACAGAGCAGAAGTGTGGCATATCTTAGTAAATATAATGAATTTCTGCTCTCTCTCTTTCACACAACATAGTTCAGCAAGTCCCCTTGCTCATCGCTTTAAAGTTGAGTAAACCTGGGCCCAGGTTGGGAGGGATGGACTTCGGGGGCACCATGGGATTGTGCATACTTATAACACACACATTAGATGGCAACTCTTGCACACAGCAGGGGCACTTGCTTGTCTTGAGGGCGCTCCCTGGCTATTTCAGTCTAGTGCATTAGTTGTATTGTGTCCCCTCGGTTCCCAGTGGGATTGCAGGCTTTGCTTTTATTGTTGCTTTTGAAGCATGTCTTGCTTCTTACCCCAGGATGCTTTGTTTACCCACTTTCTGCTGCTGACACAATACCCGTCCAGGACTCCCTGCAGGCTGTCCACTCACTGGAGCAGCTTTTCCTTGGCCTTGAGTTTGTTGTGTCCCGCCTGTTGTGTATCTGTTCACGGACGTTTGAACAGTGCACTTAAGGAAACCTATTATTCCACCCTGTTTGGGTTTGCACCATTCTAGACAAGAGCGAAGCTTTGCAATTCCTGCTATGTCCTCCCCTACCTCATTCCCCCTGTGTTTTCCTTAAGGAATCCATTGTGTCTGTATAAATGTGTTACACAAAACACTAAGGGGCATATTTACAAGCTCCTAACACCACCACTTTTTCTGACGCTCCAATGGTGTTACTCTCTATGCAATATTTACAAGGTGGTGCTAAGCCATTTAATGTGGCTTAGCGTCACCTTGTAAATATGGCTCTTTCCGCAGCAGTCCACTGTGGCAAAGGGATTGGCAATGAGTGTTGCTGTGGGCGTTCCACCACAACACCTATTGCTTTTTGACGCTGCCCCTTATCTACAAGGCTGGGGAAGCACCAAAAACTAAGGCCAGGATGGCGATACAAGGAGAAATTATTAATTTCTCCTTGTATTTTGCTCTTTATATGTGTGCTGCAGAATGCAGCACACATAAAAACAGCAAATCGCCTCTAAAGATAGTTTATGTGCAGGAAGGTGTCTCTTCCTGCACATAACCAATTGCCCCTGCAGCGCAGGCCCCCTTGCAACATGGCGCTAAGGTGCTAGGCCGCTTTTTTAGTGCAAACACTAGGGGCCTCATTTATGAAAAGTGACGCATCGCTGCGTGAAAACAGCGATGCGTCACTTTTCACTGCGCACTCCTTGCGACACCAATGATGCGTCATATTTAATGTATGACGCATCATGTCGCAAGGACTTACAGATACGTCAGTATTTCTGACGCATCTGTAAGCGCAAAAGTGACGCATTGCTGGAGTGTGTCACAAAAGTGACGCATCTCTAGCAATGCGTCCTTTCGCATGGGGAAAGCCCCATGTGAAAGGGCTTGCGTCAGTCTTACGCTTGCTGTGAGGCAGGCGCAAGATTTTGACGCAACAGCATCCTAAAAGTGACGCAGTGAAATCTCATAGATTTCACTGCGTCACTATTACGAGGCTTTTTGCGGGCGAACGCCCCTTCTGCATACATTATACCTGACGCAGGTATAATGTGGCGCAGGGGTTTAAAAAGTGACGTATCTACCTAGATGCGTCACTTTTTAAATATGGCGCAACAAGGCGCATGTTTTACGCCGCAGATGCGTCACAAAAAGTGACGCATCCGCAGCGCAAATTTGACGCAAGGCCTCATAAATGAGGCCCTAGGGGATTAGCAGGGGTGCGCCATGTTTTTGTAAATATGGTGCATCCCAGCATGTCATGACGTCTGATTTTTGTGACGTGTCATTTTTGTTAACTGTTGCAAAAAATGCCTGCGTTGTGCCCAGCAGACCAAGTGTAACATTATTATAAAACAGGATTAGGCTGCCCTTTAGCTGACCTTTGTGCCGTAAGCGCCCCCTTTAAGATGGCCCCTGGCATCTGCATTGCATTTCTCCTTGGGGAATAACATAAAATGCCTACTCATTTGAAAAGGGGATCTTGCAGCAAGGATTCTAAGTGAGGTGTATGCTATTAAAATTCTATGTTGAAGAATAGGCAGGATAGGAGATAGAGTGTTTTCCACTTTGTGTTGCAGAAGAGTTTCAGACTTCTCTTAGTCAGAAGCCTATGAGAAGCAATGGGTATTCAGTAGGAAGGCCTAATGTTCAAAACCAACAACCATTGGCAAAGCCAGTAAGTCTGGCCTCCATTTTGAGCTCTAAGTAAAATATTAAAGCAAGCTTTTTGAAAGCAATTAAGTCTGGCTGTCGTTGCTGAACTTTTGACTTTTTTAATGCTTGTTTTATTTTTTTAATGAATTTTAAACCTTTATTACAAAAGTCATTACGAAAATGTCAAGCTGTGCTTGCTCACGCCTAGGCAGCTAATTTAGATTTTGTATGTTTAAAAATAACAAACTGGTCTCTTCTCGGGCCAGCCACAAGGGGGAGCCCCACGAACACCAGCCTGCATGGATGCCAACAACCCCACGAAACGTCATATGTAATAGAATGTCATATGTAATTGTTAAGAAATGTAACTCTCCTTGCTGTCTCCTGCCTCCTCTTCCCCCCTTGTTTCTATCCCCTTTCTCTTCCTGTCTCCTTCTCTTCATCCCTAACTATCGTCAGGTGGGGTTAGCTAAACATACGTGACATAAACGTCTCAACATATTGAAGTGTAAGCTGTACTGGATACAACTCTGCTAACCCTGTAACAGAACCGCCAAGATGTTCATGTATAAAAATGTAATAAAATATGTCGAAATAAAAAAATAACGAACTATATGCATGCTGCACACCTATACCATGATTCAAGCGGACAGGAACCAGTGCTGAGACAGCTGAATGGCCATTGCTGTGTAAAATTGAAAAACAGTTTTGGCTAAAAGCTAACATTTTTTAATGGAAAACACAGGGGCATATTATCAAGGGGGTTTATCTCCACTTTTTTGGCTTTAAAAGCCAAGAAAGCGGAGATAGAATTATCTCCCTATTACCAAGCTGTCGCTACCACCAGTTAGCGACAGCTAGTAGGAGATAGCGACCATCTTGGGCCCCACTTTGCATGTCAGTGATATTTATCACTAATGAGATGCAAAGTGGGCGTGCCAAGATGTTAGAGACTGAAAACAGTCGCTAACATCGCTATCTCCTATTACCAACTTTTGGAGATATTCGCGCTAAGCGGGAATATCTCCAAAAGCTAACACCTGCCCTGAGCAGTTCTTAGCCATGTTATCCAATGGGAGGTGGATAACATGGCTAAGAGCATTTGCTCGATAATGCATGAATATCGCTGACTTTTCAGCGATATTCATGCATTTCGGCCGTTTTTTATCGCATTTGCGATAAACCTTGATAATAGCAAGGTTTATCTGCGATAAAAATCGCCGATGTGCGGCGATAATTTTTGTCTCTAAACAAGTTAGAGACAAAAATTATCGCTAGTTGTTGGTAATATGCCCCTAAGTCCTTGCAACTGTCGTACCTGGCGCTGAAGCAACTGCGTTTTGGAGTCGGCTGACCCACTGCCCTATGCTCCAGTGGTTGGAAACAATTTAAATGACAACTAGATGAAGAGGGCTGTCTCAAGCCAGTATAATATTACAACCTAAGTCTTGTTTTATGCCAGATCTAAAAGCAAAGTCTGTTGAATTGAAAAAAAAGAAAATAGGAAATTACAGCTTTCTATGTGCAATGCACCTATGTAATATGTGATGGGTCAGTATACTTTTGAGATGTAAAATAGTCCCTCATGCATTGCAATGCAAGCGCTCAGTAGGCGGTGGAAAGATCCACCAAACTGCCAAAAGCAGGAAGTCAAAGAGCAATCCTCCCCTGGGAGGAGCCGAAGCCACTCAGTGTGTATTTTAAAGCATTGGTAACAACGGATTAGGCACACAGCTGCTTTGCCAAGACCGACCTAAAAACAATTCAAGGCCGCCAACATAGAGATAGGACTATAATTACAACACTCTTCAACATAGAATTATTTTTAAAAAAAATATTTTTATTTGCATTTTATCAAAAAACAACAATAGAATCACATCATCGTAGGTCATCATACCCCGCCATACAGCCCTCCCAACCCCCAGCCACTTCATTAGAAATAAAACAGCAGTCTGTGGTTCATAACAGTTCACTGGCGCTGTCCACATCCCAGTCAGCAGTGCGGGATCACAACAGTCTCGGGGCCCTTCTTGCCATGCACGTGCCCTGTCCCGACTTCTCATCTCACAGACCCCCATCAAGGCCATGATATTTCCTCCAATTATTCCAGACTCTCCCAAATTTCCTGGGGCAACCCCGTGCCGTATATGTGACCCTCTCAGCTGCCATGTAGAGGTCCAGACCCCTCCTCCATTCCTCTATCAGTGGTGTCGCGGCTGCCCCCCAATGCCTTGCTACATTCCTTTTAGCTACCACCAGGGCCAGGACCAGGAAGATCAAAAGCGGGCGTGCGAGATCTATATCATTAGTCATCCCCAGTAGGATAAGTTTGGGATCCACCGGCAGGGGGGCCTCTAATACCGCCCACAGCTCTCTCATAATCTCCCCCCAGTAGACCTGAATCCTTGGACAGGACCAGATTATATGATGGAAGTCCCCCACTCCCCGGCCACACCGGAGGCAATTCGTATCTCCATGATTCATTGCATCAGTCGGACCCTAAAACCTGCCCACGCATTTCAGCCAATCCATTGGGCTGTTCTTTAATGTTTCATTGGTTTGCCATCTGCTGATCATCCTCCAACCTCTTATGAGTTGGTTTCACAGTAGCCCAGTCTGACTCCCATTCTATTCAGGCTGGGCTGACTCAGCTCCTCAAAATCTTCATTCAACAACAGATTGGGAGATTAGGAGCCTGACTAACAAAAGTATATAACACTTTTGAGTAATTTACACTTTTAAGTTAACTACTTTTCTCTTATTCATAAATCTGTGTGTAAATCACTACTAAAAGAAGTACTGTAGTAAGTCCAGCACTGACATGGTCAACCACTGGTACTTCAATCCTTTCCATATAAAATAATGGCGGAATATTCCTTTTGCAGTCCCTCCTGTGCAGGACACACCTCCACCCTCCTATACAGGACAATAGTGTACCCATTCCCTATGCAGATCTCTGCTGCATCCCACTTTGCAGAATGGCACTAGTGCATCTCTTTCCTTCATGGTGCCCTGTTGCATTTTGTTCATGTCTTGCTTTGGTGCAGTTCCCTCATGGTGCAGGGTCTGTGATTTCGTTCCCGTGCAGGGTTCTGCAGCACTTCCTCTCTGTGCAAGACCTCTGCAGCACTTCATGCCCGTGCAGGCCTCTGCAGCACTTCATGCCCGTGCAGGCCTCTGCAGCACTTCCTTTCTGTGCAGGGCTCCTCAGCACTTACTCTCTGTGCAGGCCTCCTCAGCACTACCTCTCTGTGCAAGTGCTCTGCATCACTTCCTTCCTTTGCAGGGCTCTGCAGCACTTCCTCTCTGTGCAGGCCTCTGCAGCACTACCTCTCTGCGCAAGTGCTCTGCAGCACTTCCTTCCTGTGCAGGTCTCTGCAGCACTTCCTCTCTGTGCAGGCCTCTGCAGCACTTCCTTTCTGTGCAGGCCTCTGCAGCACTACCTCTCTGCGCAAGTGCTCTGCAGCACTTCCTTCCTGTGCAGGTCTCTGCAGCACTTCCTCTCTGTGCAAGGCCTCTGCAGCACTCCCTTCCTGTGCAGGGCTCTGCAGCACTTCCTCTCTGTGCAAGGCCTCTGCAGCACTTCCTTTCTGTGCAAGGTCTCTGCAGCACTTCCTCTCTGTGAGGAAGAACTCACGCACGTGCCTATGAAGTACCTTGGCCGCCATTTTTTATTTACTTTTCCAAAATTTCAGGCGCAATTTTAGAACTTTAAATTAAAAAAAAATGTCCGTGAGAACACAGTTTTCAATAGGCGCGGCCACACAGCAAAGTACATCTGCCGGGTACTCCAATCAATTTTTTAAAAGTTATTTTTTAAGACCACAGTAAAAGAGGGGGACTTGGCATGGAGCTGAGGCGCAACGGAGGAGAGGGAGAAAAAATATTAAAAAGGGTAAAAACCCTGGAAGGTTGGGAGACGTGGACATCTTAAGGAATTTGGGGGCCCGGGGCCAAACGTATTTTGCTGGCTCCTGTTCGGAACAGCTTTGAATTTATGATCCAATTCTAGCTCTTTCATGCCCTGTTTGGCCCGGCCACTGGCAGTGCACTCGTCCAGATACCAAATGTGTTTACATCTAATACTCAGGGGTGGTGATGTGTGTTTTCAATACTGCAGCACAGCTGCACCTCCCATTTCTCATGTGTAAGGTCCTGTTTTGATCTAAAATATTTTTTTTATGGATGTTGAACATTTCTCTGCAAAATGTCTGTAATAGTCTCACCCACCACTCACATAAAAAATAAATTAAAGGAAAATGGTATTTAAAATAATCTGCTTAAGAATGATTCAAGGTCATCAGGGCAAGAGTCTCTGCAGAACAGGGAGCCTCTATCAAGGGAGACCTCAAAGGCTGATATCCTATACAAGGACCCACTTTGCCCATGAAGTAAAATGTCTCTGTTGGGAGAAGCAATGGACATGAGGGAGCACAGCAGGGCATGCAGGGTGTTTATTTTACGTGGGAAACAAACGCTTAGGAGAGAGCAAGAAAAAACAAGCATTTTCAGTGGCTTAGCAAGGGGCGTAGGAGGGAGGGCAGTGTACCCCGGACGGCATGAGTTTTGGGGGATGCGGCGTCCCACCGCTCTTACCTGCCATCTTGTGGTGGCAATCGCCAGCAATCCCCTTCCCCCACCCCTGCACTTCAATGTGGCAGCCACGGGTCAAATGGAGGAATATCGCCCGCACCCTCCCTTGCGGCTGCCGCGGGTCAAAAGGAGGAATCTTGCGAGCGCCCCCCACTCTTCAATGCGGTTGTACGGCGTGGCAAATGCAGGGACCACCATGGGTGGCCAAAGGGCTAGCTATGCCACTGAGCACTTCAATGAAGAGCTAAAAAAAAAAAAGTATTTATCCGAATGTAAGCAGTGGAGGGGTATAAGTCATCCAATCAAAACTACGGTAAAGAAACTGTGTGTCGGGGAGGAGCATACGTAAGAGGAAGGAAGGCCATTGAATAAGAAGCAAACAAATGAGACTGACATGAGAGCCAACCAATGGGCAGTAGTAGGCTGACCCAAAGCCATCTATAAGTATTGCATCATTCACAACAGATCGTCAATAAGACACACCTAAAAGCTACCCTTAGGCAAGACCTAAAAAAACATCTCTTTGCAGAAATTAACAACACCTCCTACCCTAGCCAACGCTTATTTCTGCCTATAACTGTTGACTGGGGTCGTCCCAAGATTGATATTCATAAACGCTTCCTATGAAGAGTTGGCTCTGAGCCCATCTGAGTAGATTACAAGGGATGGTGGTACCTGTGACAGCCTTATTACCTGTCACTTCTTCTGCAGTGCCTTCAGGATGCAGCTGATCTCATGGTACTTCATCCTGGTGGGCGGGTGCATGGTACCCGGCGCTGCCTTTCCTACACTGGATGCTGCGTGGCATTAAAGTCTTTTCAAAGTCCTGCATATGATTCAAGAATTTACAAATAGCCAAGGATTACCATTTTTCTGAGTAAAATGAAAGCCTTCCTGTCCCAGCTGTCAGCTCACATCACCTTCAGCTGCCCTTCAATGATCCAGGATCCACAGCCAAAGCAGGGTGGCAGATGCTTTCAGTGTCACCTGCATTCAGGGGTCCTTTAACAACCCATCACCTAACATGCAGACGTCTATCAAAGACATCTGTCTTTACAGCAGGCCTTACTTATGTCCTGTTGTCTTAGCTTTCTACAAGCACCTGGAGGCCACTAAAGGCAACAGAGAGCACACTCTAAACTCTAAGGGCTAGATGTAGGTAGGAAGGATTTACCGATTTTAAATTACCGAATTTTACCGATTCTGTAATTTAAAATCGGTAAATCTATTGGTCCGACATTTAGGTATTCCAGATGTGCTGGAATACCGAATCGGATGAATTCGGTATTTACCGATTCGGTAAATACCGAATCAGTAATGCCCATTCATTCCTATGGGCTTTGAAGCCCATAGGAATGAATGGGCATTACCGATTCGGTATTTTCCGAATCGGTAAATACCGATTCACAGAAGGGTGCAGGGGGTGTCACTTTGACACCCTCTGGCACCCCCAAAACAGGCACGGGTGCCATGTGGCAGGCATACCTTCCCTAAGGGCAGGTCTACCTGTCACATGGCATAGGTGTGCATGCACACATGTGCATGCACACCGGAATCGGTATTTTACCATCAAATTGGATTTGATGGTAAAATACTGATTTGTTAAGGCTCCTGGGACTCTGAAGAGTCCCAGCTACATATGGGTGGCTCCGAATCGGTAAATTTACCGATAACTTATTTTACCGAATCGGTAAAATAATGCCCCCTACATACCATTCGCCTATTTTCTGATCGGTAACGGCCGAAAATACCGATTTTCGGCCGTTACCGACCGACCTACATCGGGCCCTAAGTACCATAACAGAATAAACATTGAGGTGAAACGATAATTGTATAATATGCTTATATTAAAAGTTTGAAAACAGCAGAATGCCTTAAATAAATCTAATCAAGAAATAATTAGACAACAAAAGAACTGTGCAGTGGGTGTTGAGAATGTAGAAATGACTGACAGTGGTTAATTAATCGCAGCTCACACATCATGCCCTCAGAACTGCAGAACAATGACAAAGATTGAACAATATGTGTCATTTGATGGGAGTCTATGGTAAATGTGAATTCAATTACATCCAATAACTAATAATGTAGACTTTGAAGGAATCATTTATATATAAATCCGAGCGAAAGGAGTTTTACCCCATTGTGGTGGTTACGCTTTTGATGCATGGATAAAAGAAGGTACAGCAGAGATTCATTCTAGGTTCTTCCTCTGAAGGATAATTTAATCAGCGCATTGTTCTGTATTTGAAAGACCAACTCAGCAGTGTCTACCTATTTTGAAGATGAGACCAGAGGTAATTCAAAAGATAAAATGAATCCACCGATTAAAAACATATGTGGGAGAGCTCGACGGAATGTGTTTTTTTTGCTGAGTTTTATATAGCGCGAACTAGACCCGAAGTTATCAGAGCGCTTTACATGAGCACTAGTTGCGTTACAGATAAACACATTCAAATAGCTGCGCGTCCAAAAAGTAGGAAGAGAAGCCCACGTTGCTGCTCTACAAATCTCCTTCACATGGACTATGCTCCTGAGGTCACGTAGAATGCACGTTTTTTCCTTCCAGAAACGATTTCATGTGCACCTGGAAGCACACTTCTAAGAAAGATGCAAAAGTATTTTGAGACATCCTGTTCCCAGCAGGCTCTGCCATCCTCTTGCGAGATTCAGAGCTTCGGTAAGAGGATATTCACTCATTCTTCGAGGCAGCCCACTCTGCTCCCTTGCGCCATTCTGTTCAAGCTCGGCAGGCAAGGGACCGCCCCTTGGGGCGTGCTGTTGGACCTGATACTCATCAGGGAGCGTTCCCCCAAACTTTTTGCTTTTTTCCGCCAGGGATTTGTGGATTCGCTTGCGTGGCCTCCTGGCTCTGGGCACTTGGGAAAGTGCGCGCGCCCTTCCGACCTGCGTTGGGAAGTGGCGCTGACTCGGTGTTCTGAAACCACTGGGAAACCTCCTAAGCAAATCCGGGATTCACTATCATCTCTATGCAGATGACACTCAACTCTACCTCAAGGTTGCCTCCACTCATGATCTCTCCATCCTAAGATCTACTCTTGACTCCATTCAAAACTGGATGTCATCTCATCAATTGATTCTGAATCCCCCCAAAACTGAATTCCTCCTCTTCTCCTCCTCACTCTCTCCTCCCCCGGTTCAATCATGGATGGATCAGATGAATCTACTAAACAACAAACCCATCATTGTCAACAGCGCAAAATCTCTTGGTGTCATTCTAGACAAAAAACTCAATCTAACTCCCCACATCAATTCTATTGCAAAATCTGCTCGCTACCAACTGCGCCTTCTTTGGGGAATCCGTTGCTTCTTCCCGGAGCAGGACCTTATAACCCTGGTGCAAGCGCTGGTCCTCTCCAGACTAGACTACTGCAATTCTCTTCTTACTGGCCTCCCCAAATCTCACCTGTCCCCACTTAAGTCTGTCTTCCATTCAGCAGCTCGTTTCATCTATGGGGCCAAAAGAAGCGATCACATCACACCGATGTTATCCACCCTCCGCTATCTACAAGACCGCTTGTATCACTCACAAAGCCTTGCACTCCTCCTCTCCCCGCTACCTGGCGAATAAACTGAAACTCTCTGGAAACTCTAGACCTTCACGCAATGCCGAGAATCTACTGCTTGAACCTCCCACTTTCAAGAAGGAAAGAACAATGGCCCAATCCTTTTCAGGCAACGCAGTGAGAATCTGGAACTCGTTTCCGCCTGAGCTCCGGACCACCACCTCCTCCCAGGCCTTCAAAAGGGACCTCAAAGTTCTCCTCCTCCAGAGACACCTCCAATAGTAATTCACGTCCTCTTGCTATTTGGAGGAAGGCTTCCCACTACTGATATTTACTACTTTCCATGACCATGGGAGTGCCTTCCCAGTGTTCTCCTGTGATGGGAGTGTCTGCCTTTTTGCAGTATTCTCCATGTACTTGTGTTCGGTGCCCTTTTGTAACATGCTCACAACACTTTGCCCTTGTAACACACGGTTGCTACCTCTCACATGTTTTTGCCTCTGGTGCTTGCACGGGTGCCACCTTGCCTGCGTAGCGCCTGTTCTTGTGCCGAGCACTTGTTGCAGTATTATACCTCAAATTATACTCTGTTTTCTCTTTTAACTGCACACTTGTCACTTTTCCTCTTGTGCACTTTTGACCACCTCATGTATTTTTGGTTGTTCATCATTTTTTACTACCTCAAGTATTTTGTTTGCTCACAATTGTCACTATTACCTTTACTACCTCATGTATTTTTGGTTGCTCACAATTTTTACTACCTCAAGTATTTTGTTTGCTCACAATTGTCATTATTACCCTTACTACCTCATGTATTTTTGGTTGCTCACAATTTTTACTACCTCATGTTTTTTTGTTTGCTCACAATTGTCACTATTACCTTATGTAAGTAACGTATGTTTTAGTAATCTGCTCTTTTGTAATGTCGCTCATTATGTTTCATTTCTGTTCCGAATGTGAAGCGCTCTGACGCCTTCGGGTAAAGTCTGCGCTATATAAAAATGCATAAATAAATAAAATAAATAAATAAATAAATCGCAGACCGGTGTGTGCGCACTGGCATCTATTGTGAATAAACTAATGAGCAGCCTGCATTGCAGGCAGCGGTGTGTGCGCACCCGCACCTATGGTGTTTGTGATTGTGTGTACAGGCTGCCATCGCAGGCCTGTGCGTGTGCACTGACACCTGCATTAATAAACCTGTACTCGTATTGGGACGGCTCGGCTCCATCCGACGGCAATTACACGCCCCACATCGCGTCAACGGCCAACGCCCACAACAATGGTAAATGCAACGCCCCCTCGTAGTCCCAGCAGGCCGCGCCCATCGCTCTATGCACACGCCCATGGCTTTCCAGCAGAACGGCCACGCCCACGCCCACAACGGACTACTTTTCCCCTAACGTTCTTTCCCCCTTATAATGTTTATGGTGGCCAGCTGTATAGCCTATGTCCATCTGCTACAACTGTATCGGGTGTTGTCATTGGTGCTGGGTTCCTGAGATTACCCGCCTCAAAGGTTTGGGCTCTCTCTTTATTATATTAGTATGGATAGAGAAAAGAAACCATCTGGTTAATTCCTCCAGCTGCCCAGAGAATGGTAATACAGGTTCTGGTAATATCCAGACTCCATTATGGCAATGTTCTGTACCTGGGCGCTGATAAAACCTCAGTCATCACTTACAACTTATACAAAACGTAGCTACAAGCCTTCTTTTTTGGGTCCCTTGACATGCCTCAACCTCATCTTTGCTCCATCAACTCCATTGGCTCAAGGTGAACAAGCGTGTTGAGTTTAAGGCCTTATGTTACATGTTCCAGGCCAAACATGGCTTGGCGCCTTCCTACATACAAAGTCTGGCTAAATCTTATGTTCCCACTTTATAGCTGAGATCAGTGAGCCTCTCTGTGTTCTCAGAGTCCGTCTTACTCGTATGAGAGGCCGCTCGTTCACCTATCTCGGTACCAAACTGTGGAATTCTCTTCCTCTGGAACTTAGGTTGTGTCACTCGCTCTTAGCCTCTCGCAAGAAATAAAAAAGACCTTACTTAAAATGATTGATTGATTTGTAGCTTGTATAGCGCATGCTGGACAGGAGAAGACAGACTGTGTGGTGCCCACTGCCAGAAGACTCTATGGTCCACATGGAGAATTACTGCCCTTGACGGGAACGCCGTGCCCCTTCTGAATAGTGGCTGGTCTGGGCTGGTGACCTGCTGAAGTGTGCTCTGCAAGGGCTCGTCGGCAGGCCTTCTGTTCTCCCAGAAATCTCAGGGACATCAAAGATCTCCTGCAAGGGACCTAGACCATCTACCTATGACATCTGGAGTGTGGTGCCCTCTCAAGTGCCCTCATCGCCAACTGAATCCCAACAGGTAGCGCGGTGTGAGTGTAGAACTAAGACTTGTGCCTGGAGACCAGATTGTCTAGTGTAGTGGTGCCACAGAAATCTTGTCTGCATCTACGGTGTGTGGTTTCCTGTACCGTAGGGACCCCTACACTCATAAGCATCTTGTTGGTGGTGAGCGGATTCACCGGTTGCAGGACCCTGCGTGGCCCGTTTCATCGATTATGCTACATCTCTCTGGGTGGAGGGAGGCTGGGGCCATGGAATCTGCAGGATGTTATCCATTGACCTGCTAGGTACCAGTAGCATCACATTAGGGTGCTGAGGACATAAGTCAAGTCAAGTCAAGTCAAAAAATGTATATAGCGCGCTACATACCCAGAGGGTCTCAAGGCGCTTGAAGAGGGGTGGGGAATCATAAGTGTGCAAGAGCGTTTTGTACTGACTGGGCTGATACCTGTCACACCATGTAGCGGTGCGGTGCGGAGTGAGTGTGTGTGAGTGATAGTCTGCAGACCGCCTGTGATTCACAACACTGGCCGACAGTGCAGTTTTATACATTGAGTTCATGCCAAAAGCACAATACATTTGACATTGGGTTTACTCACATGGCTCTTGCCACGTGCTGCTAAAAAGTGTTCTAGTTTCTTGTATGTACATATTTTTGATATAATTTTGACCCGGGGTGTACCCTATCGCTGTGGGATTATATTATCAGGATTGCTAGGGTGGGCCGGGGTGCAAAGAGTGTCGTCCCGCATAAGGGTGCTCTCTCTCTGTGGGGGGATTAGTTTATGAAGTGGGCCTAGAACTGCTAGTAATATTTCTAAATGTGTTTTATGCCCAAAAGTATGTGATGTTTATATTATAATGATTGAATGTGTGTGCTGAATACAAACGTTATTTACATACATCCTGTGTGACGTCTCTTTTGTGACGCTCAGTGTATTTATCACAAGTGAATACTGTGCTTTTGCTTTACATATTACCTCTGAGATAAGCCTGACTGCTTAGTGCCAAGCTACCCAAGGGTAGGCACAGGTTATACAATGAGCGTAATAACCTGCCGTTGACTGGAGCAGTAGATTCTACCTGGCTAGGGGCAACCCTTCAGCCAACCAGAAAGTGCTGTTTCTAACACTGGTTGCTGATACAACGCAGCTCTGTCATTTGTAGGGTTGCAATATAATCACGAATAGTTTGCTAACATTGTTCTTTAAATAGTGTAGTGCTATGTATTTTTTTGTGTAAACGGGAAGAAAGTAACTTTGCAGTTATATGTGGCTAGATGAAAATCTTAACGTGTAGGGTCCATATGTGTAATTAACTAATATTCTCATAATTAGTGTGCTTATGTAATGTGCAAATTGAACGTGCTCAGTAATAATGTTCATTTATGGGTGCGCTTATGAAGTTATTTGCCGTTTGTTAAGTTGGCTGAATTCTGTAGGCCTAAAGTGTATTTCTCCCTGAAGCTCTCATGTTAGGTTTGCTAGAAAAATTCATGTGTGTGCAGAACTTGCTCTTTCTCACGTTTCTGCTGTGGGTGGAAAAAAGTCATTCTTGTTAGTTAGAGTAATTACTTTATTTAAGGAGTCGGCTTGGTGAGGAACATATACATTGAACAGAGATGCTGATATTGTGGGACAGTGTTCTTTCTCAGAGAGCCTGGGAATCAAGGTCATCGAGCCAAGGCCTGGGAGCATCGCTGCTGCATGTAAAGTTACCTACGAGGAGGTGGCTTGTTTGGTTGGGGTGACGTTGTAGAGCATTATGGGATGGTTTTGTTACAGGTCAACTACTTGAACTAGGGACAGAATCCGGAGACTTCTGCCTTGTCTTGAAGAAGAGACCATCTTAGAACGAGCTCTATAGCTTTATGATACTTGACCTGTTCAACGTGAGTGCATTTCTTAGGAAGCCTTCACGTGCTGACACCTTTACAGAACTTACCTGGGAAATGCTAAGTAGGGATGTCACGTTTTTAGTAGTGTAGGGACAGATTAATGCTTTTCACCTACAAACCTTCAGTGAAGGGGGCTCTTGATATCAGAGCTGTTATCTTTTGTGTCCTGATTCTGGAACTGATTATTCTGTGCATACTGCACCATCTTAATTTCACCCATAGGCTTGGCTTTGTATTAGTTCGAATGTATTGTTACACCCTTGTCTTGATGTGCTTGTAGTCCAACTGTTCTTGGCTTTGTAATACATTTACTAAACGTTGAATCGGGAGTCTGTGATTCTTCATGGTTTATTGGAACGGTAATGCGTAATTGGCTAATGATTTTTCCACCCTCCACACTTTCAAGCAGACAAAAAGAGACATCGGCCAGGGGTTTCAGAGTAAATCTAGAACATGGAACCTGGCTCCTTCATAGCTTAGGGAAAGATCTTTTTTGTTACATTCCTGCAGTGATGGGCCAATAAAAAACAAAGGCATTTGGTATCCAATCTTCTTCAGTTGGTTACATAGAAGGAAAGAAAGCTGGAAGATGAATACATAGGTTAATATAAAAGTTTGAGACAGCTTTAGCACCCCTTTCTACTAAATTTATGAAACATCCACAAAACACTTACCTGTTCAAGACCACTCAGGAGCTTGTAAGGTAAGGTGGAGAATCCTGCTCCTGTCCTTGATCGAGAGGCATGGCAGCTGTGAGCCTCACACTACCCTG
Organism: Lissotriton vulgaris; assembly: GCF_964263255.1. Classification (NCBI taxonomy): domain Eukaryota; kingdom Metazoa; phylum Chordata; class Amphibia; order Caudata; family Salamandridae; genus Lissotriton; species Lissotriton vulgaris. Next base: position 1,067,451,603 of record NC_141698.1, on the reverse strand, counting down.
TGCCAGAAGATCCGTGAACCAACATTAACATGGCCATGCTGGAGCAATCAATATCAATGGACAAAGCCTTCAATGCTGGAAGCAAACAGGGACATCAGAGGAATGCCAGACGGAAAAGACTCAGGTAAACCCAGCGTGAGATCAACCAATTTTCCTTGCCAACCTCTTCAAAGAACACTACATCACAATGCATTCACCTTCCACAACTCAGCTTCCTCTTCTATTACTCACTGAGCTTAAGCTTGCCTTTGACCATGTGGAAGAGGTGTGGCGCAGCGGCCAGGGTGCCTGACTCCGGACCACATGGTTCACTGTTTGATCCCTGGCTCCAGCGGCAGGTTAGCCAGCACCATGTGACTCTGGGCGATAGCTTGCTTAATCTTCCCGACGGCCCCCAGCGCCGCCACACCTCCGTTGGAGGTAACTCTACGCTTTACAAATGCTGGCATTTACATTTACATGTATGTTCAGTGCTCCGCTGCCTTTTGGCTAGGTTTGCACTATAACATAGAATTAAGTTCCCTCGTGACCTATTTTATTTCACACTTGAGAATTCTTCTATTTTCATCAAAGATTTTCAACAACAAGGTGACAACATTGTATTGTGTCAACATTTTTTATACTTTATTTCTTTTTTATGTTTTCTTTTAAAAAGAGATTATATTTTTCTCAAATTTCTTAGTTTCATAACAATTATTTTATCAAAAACGGACATGTAAATCATCAATGAGTGAGTATTAAAAAGGTTTGCACTATAGAAATACCATGTACATGCCAAGACCTGGAACAAACTCCCCCACAGCATCAGACGAAGCCCCACACTGCAAGCATTCAGAAAGAGCCTCAAGACCTGGCTCTTCGGAGTACGGGAGCTGCCTAAAGCAAACTCCTCCCCCCAGCGCCTTGAGACCCTCACGGGTGAGTAGCGCACTCTGCAAATCCCTGATTGATTGATTGACATGCATACATACAAGAGGGGGACAATGACGTCTTCTTATTCCTTACACATTTATCAACCATTGCATGCATCCACACTAGAGCTTTAGTATTTGGGACTGATTTGTTCAATTCTGCTTGTATGGATACAGAGACAATGGTACAGCCTTTTCAACTACATTTTATGAAATTAATTATGTGGATAAAGGCCATTGGAACAATCTTGGAATTTGCTAATTCTTCAACTCAGTTATCACCTGCTACAAGGAGTGGACAGTGATGTTACACACTTTCTGGTCACTTTCTTTGGCTGTAATGTTATCTCAATAAACCACCAAAAATCATTATCCAAATATTAGAAATGCAGGTCTTCAATTCTTAAAAGAATCCTCACAGCTCTTTATTAGATCTTTTGGTATAAATGTTTTTGAGAAATACACTACCTTGAAATGCACCACCTCCATTATTACCACTGGTCAAAAAAATGTTAATCACATTTTTTTTAAACTTGTAGTTAAAAAGGATTAGGATCATCCCCTATTTGAACCTCAGCAATTAACGGTATGAACCCAGCTACGTCAGCATATTCCTCTCCTAGTCTGACAGTAATACCCAATATTTCTTCTATACTGTGAAACCAGAGTGAAAATATGAAATTAAACAGATCAGAGTCTGGGAATGCTGAGTTCCCAAATTGATATTATGGTAGTGGCAGACCTGCCAACTCACACAGTGCTCCAGTGTGCCCCATGATATCGGCTCCCTCCACACGGTCACCTGGCGAGGAGCCGATATCACGCAGTGGCAGGAAAAGCAAACTGAAAACCACTTTACAGACTAGTTTTCTAGCTCGCTTTTGGAGGCTCTGGGCTGCTGATGTCCATTATGTAAAAATACCCCAGAACATCAGAGGCTTTTGATTTTCTTTTTTTAAGGAAGGGGAGAGTGGCGCGGTGGAAGGGGGAAGAGTATGAGGCCCCGCCCCCTCCTAGGCTACGGCCCCTACTCACACAGTGAAATAGTTTTGTAAGTTCGCAGGTATGTAGTTGTAGTCAGAGTGGGAAACATTTGAAGTTTGGGAAAATGAGTAGGAGCGGTATAGAACATAAGGGAACAACAGAACACTCAGCCAGAAAAAATACATATACTCAGCAGGCTCCAACAGGACTGGGATTTTTTTCTCCTGAAATGCTCCCACGTGCTTTTAAGTGGCACCATGCAGGTCTGTGTTGACTTCGTACTACTCTGTAAATGACAGAGCGCATATATGCACCACCACTGTGTGTTTTTTTATTTTTATTTTTTTATTGCAATTTGAAAGACAAACATATAGGCAAGTTACATTAGAACAGCGTTAGGCAGTGCCTCACAAGTAATCCTCAGACAATCATAAGAGCAGCATCATCTATCAAAATCAGCAGTATTATGCAAGTAATTACATCCTTCGAATATCAATTAGGCAGTAACATGACGGCGACAGCAGTAAGCGAGGTCATGGGGCCATGAAATGTTGACCGATCTATTGTCAAAGGCACGTCAACCACCGTGTTTGGTGACCTGAGCCCCAATCCCATTGGAAGAAGCTGTGTAAACTAAGGCGGAGTAGAGTCCGTCGTATCACTCATGTCATTTGTGACTGTGTCGCTGTTACAGCCGTCCCCTGCCCTCCCCTCCACCCCAGTCTGTGCGTCTCTATCTATTGCATCATCCCTGTCTTGAGCGTTAGACATAAACGTGCCATCCAGTAGAAGGGACCAGAAGTTTTTGGGCCTATTCCTCGGGGGCATCAGATCGTTATATAACTCATTTTGGGTACAGCAATATATCAATTCTCTCTTCCTGAAAGCAAGGGAAGGGGGAGGGCCTCTCATCCAGGTTCTAGCAACGCACCACCTGGCTATCAGGAACGCAATGTCGACTACCCTCCTCTGGGCGGGGCGTAAGGGTTTGGAGTAACCCAGAAGGGCCAATAGAGGGTCCGGGTCCAATGCCAGGGACAGTGCTCTGTTAATTTCTCTGTATATCGCCTGCTAGAAAGGGAAGACGACTGGGCAGGACCCGGCAACATGCAGATAATCCGCCATCGGGGCCCTGCATCTTTCGCACTCAAGTGAATCACGCAGGCGGTACCTGTGGAGTCTCTCTGGGGTGTAATAGGTTCTGTTCAAATATTTAAAGTGTATGAGTCTGTGTCAACCATTTAGGGAGATCTTTCTACTGCTAGCACAGCAATAGTTCGACAGTTCCTCGTTCAACTCGGTGCCTAAGCCACTCTGCCAGGCCAATCTCGGCTTCGCGTATTCAGTGTATTTCTCTGTTTGGGCTGTCCTATAGAGGTTAGTCATTAACTTTACAGGGGACTTCGCAGCCACCACGTAGTCAAAAGCAGCCACCGTTACCGGTTCCTCCATGTCATTGCCAAGTAGCCCCCGCATAGCATGTCGCACCCTATGAAACTGTCGTGATTCCATACAGGTTACACTAACCTGTTAGCCGGGTACAGCGGGAGCGATGACCGTAGCTAATTCTCCCTATCCCCATGCAATGGCACACCCTGTGAGTATGTAACAAATACCACAGAGTGTATCACTACCAGGGAAGGGAAAAAAAGGGACAAACAAACAATAAAGTGCAGCTGTTCAAAAGAAAGTGGCCGATAACTTTGGATATCTGGGCGAAGTATAGACTCTCTGATCTCTGGTAGTAGACCCTGCAGAGGGAGAGACAAGGAAACAAACATACATTCCAGACCTATAGAATAGATCAATGCACTATGTGTGGATATAACTTACAGTTTATATAGCCGCAAGAAGCCCCAAGAACTCATTCAAAAACATGAAAAATAAAGCATAAAAGTAAAGAAAAAGATCCTAAAGGTAGCAAGACACTCAAGATACTGTGAGTGCAGTCCCATTAGATCCTTTTGCAACTTGAACGTATACTCCTTAGTCACTTAGCACTAATCAAAGCAAGCAGTTCAAATAACGTTGCAGGAATCTTCTGTTAACACACAAAAGGATTCAATGACAGGCAACAGGGAAATTCCATAGTCTCACTCCTTAGGAACGAGGAAAATGTGCAAGCTTCAACTCAAGAAAAAAACAATATTCCAATTATACTGGCAAGTTCATAACCAATAGATGATTTCCCCTAAGGTAAAGTTATATAAAAGGTTCTTATCCGAATCCAATAGTCAATAGAGCGTCCGCTCTTCTTCTGGGATTCACGCGTATGGAAACGCGATAAAAATGAAATAAATGCGCCTTACAGCGAGGCTGTTAAAATACGTGCCTGTTCGTCGGTTGTCTTCCAGCTGCTGGCTGCGCCCGCCTCAAATCCCAGCGCGTTCAATGGATGTAGGCAATTTGGGCAATGATACGAAATGACCCATTTTAGTCAAATGATCTATGATTACTAAAATGGTATTGTTACCCCGACTAGGAGGCATCTCCACGATAATGTCCATAGAGACAGTATGACAGGGTGTAGGAGGAACAGGTATGGGCCTCAGCAACCTGCTAGAAGGCTGATGTCTAGACTTAGACTGAGCACATACAGAGCATTCTTTGATATAGGCCTCTGCATCTTTTCTCATAGTGTCCCACCAAAAGTATCTAGACAGGATATGGAAAGTCTTTTGTATCCCCAAATGGCCAGCCAGGGGAGAATCATGAGTCGATAATAGTACTCTTTGTTGTAAGGACACATGAGGAATGTGCAACTTCTTGTTATGGAACAACAAGTCTTTAGACCTCGTTCTGTGCAGAGGGGCTCCATCCAACCACTCCTGTTCATCCATTTGTTGGTAGTGGATTTTCACTTCTTCCAGGAAGTCATCTGCTGTTGTTACCGCTGGGATCACAGATTAAAAAGAGGCATTCTGTAGAATGATGGGAGGGTCTTCCAATGACATTTGGACAACATCCATACCAGAAGAGGTCTTGACAAGGCATCAGCTTTGCCATTTTGTGGTCCAGGCCTAAACTTAATCACAAAATCAGAGCTGCGAAGAATAGCGACCATCGAAGTTGTCTCGGCGTCAATGCCCTAGCGCTCTTCAAAAACAGTAGATTCCTATGATCTGTAAAGATTTCCACTGTATGCCTAGCCCCCATCAAATGGTGCCTCCATTCTTCACAGACCCTCTTAATTGCCAGCAGCTCCTTGTCTGTGATGCTATAGTTCACTTCACACGGTGAGAGCTTTTTTGAGAAGTAAGCTACCCGATGCAATTGGCCTGTGTCTGGATTCCTCTGAGATAGTATACCTCCAATGGCAGTAGCAACCGACCATCTAGGAGTGCTGGGGAGCTGCTCCTACGACCAGCCTTCTTCCGAAAGAAAAAAACCTATGACAGAGCGTTCTCAGGAGCGGCCCCCAGAATATGGAACTCACTCCCTCCAAACATCAGGAAGATCCAGAATCTGGTAACATTCAAACGGGAAGTGAAGAGCCTGCTGATGAATAGATTCATTACTTAGCTAAGATCACTAAACATGGTTTTTGCTATAATTCTGCCTCAGTAGAGATCAGGCACGCCATCATTACTTAGCGAAGATCACTAAACATGGATTTGCTATAATTCTGCCTTAGTACAGATCTGGTACGCCACCAAAATCGGAGGCATAGACAACTCTACAATGGAATACGTATCCTATGATACGGGAACAATCCAATGGCCAATAGGAATGGAGATTTGATTTGAACAGGAGAACAGCATCTTTCATGAACTTATACCGTGCTACCTCATACATGAACTTATACCGTGCTACCTCATATTTGTTATATATACATGTTTTGTTATTATTTATTCATAACATATTTACTTAGGCTAACGTCACATGTGCTACGTATATATGTGTTCATCTACCTCACTGCGATTGCTTGCTAACTGCCTATACATATGTTAACCTTGTTTCCTTTCTTATTTCATGTTAAGCGCTCTGATACCCACGGGTCTTGTTCGCGCTATACAAAACTCTATAATAAATAAATAAATAAAATAAATAAATAAGATGCATCCGTTTCAACAACAAAGGGCTGACTAGGATCAGGATGTCTCAGTATAGGCGCACTGGTGAAATACTTTTTTAGTGATTGGAAGGCGTGCTCTGCGGTAAACAGACATAATATCGATTCCAAAATATCGTTTGGACAAAATATCGAGTAAAAAATATAGACTAGCAAAAATATCGACCAGACATAATATAGACTACAAAAATATCGACTAATATCGATAATAATAGCCAAAATATCGAATCAAAAATATAGACTAGACATAATATCGACTAGATAGAATATAGACAAAAAAAATCGAAAATAAGGTAGTTTTTAATATTTTTTAATAATTGTGTAATATAAATCTGTAGTGGGTTGTGGGTTTATAGGGGAATAGGGTGGGAAGTAATTTAGTTATAATTAATTAATTATATAAATTAATAATAATTATTAATTAATTATTAATTAGTTAATAATTAAAGTATAATTGGTTAAAAATAATAATTGAGTAATAATAAATTTTTAGTACATTATTTTCTGTAGTGGGTTGTGGGTTAATAGGGGAATAGGGTGGGAAGTAATTTAATAATAATTAATTAATTATGTAAATTATTAATAATTGATAATTAATTATTAATTGGTAATTAATTAAAATATAATTGGTAATTAGTTATACAAATTTAATTGATAAATAATTAATATTTAGTAAATTATTTTCAGTAGTGGGTTGTGAGTTTATAGGGGGATAGGGTGGGAAGTAATTTAATATTAATTAATTAAATATGGAAATTAATTAAAATAGTTAATTGTTAATTAATTAATAGTCATTTGAACCCCTACGCTATCCAACGCTTTCCCTACTGTTGCACCCACTGGAGTGGGAATAGTAATTTTTACCCCTACGCTATCCAGCGCTTTCCCTACTGTTGCACCCACTGGAGTGGGAATAGTAAATTTTACCCCTACGCTATCCAACGTTTTCCCTACTGTTGCACCCACTGGAGTGGGAATAGTAGTTTTAACCCCTACGCTATCCAACACTTTCCCTACTGTAGCACCCACTGGAGTGGGAATAGTAATTTTACCCCCTACGCTATCCAACGCTTTCCCTACTGTTGCACCCACTGGAGTGGGAATAGTAATTTTAACCCCTACGCTATCCAACGCTTTCCCTACTGTAGCACCCACTGGAGTGGGAATAGTAATTTTACCCCCTACGCTATCCAACGCTTTCCCTACTGTTGCACCCACTGGAGTGGGAATAGTAATTTTAACCCCTACGCTATCCAACGCTTTCCCTACTGTAGCCCCCACTGGAGTGGGAATAGTAATTTTAAGCCCTATGCTATCCAACGCTTTAGCTATTGTAGAATTTACTACAGTTGTTACAATAAAATTTAACAATTTTGCTATGCTACAGTAAAATTATTATATATGTTTATTTAATAAAAAAATAATTATATAAATATATATGTATTATTTTTAAATATTTTTTTAATTTACAATAAATATTTATTAATATAACATTAATTTATTAATTTTAAGTAAGTTTATAATAAATATATTTATTACTACATTAGTTTTAACTTAATTTAAAGACAAAAAAACGATATTTTTACAGTCTATATTTTAGTAACTCGATATTTTAGAGTCGATATTTTTGTACTTACCTGTTTAAAGATAGCCAGTCGATATTTTGTCCATCGATATTTTGTCAACGATATTATGGCAACTCGATATTTTTGAGGTCGATATAATTTCAGTGATCCGTGCTCTGCATCTTCTGTCCAACGAAACTGAACTCCTTTTCGCAGGAGAAGAGTCATAGGTTGGATAATTTTTGAAAAGTCTCTGATGAACCGGCGATAAAAGTTAGAGAATCCAAGAAAACTCTGGAGACTTTTTACGCTAGTAGGGGATTCCCAAAGTACTATGGCATCAGTTTTCTTCTTATCCATGCAGAGTCCTCCCGGCCCAATCATATATCCCAAGAACTCAACTTCCTCCGTGTGAAAAAGACACTTCTCTAACTTGGCATACAAAGCATGTCGACTCCGTCTTTCCAGTACTGCAGCTACATGAGGCACATGTTGTTCCAGAGAAGCAGAGTATATTAAAATGTCATCAATGTAGACTATGCAGCACACGTCCTGCAATCCCCTCAGCACATCGCCCATGAAATATTGGAATGCGGCGGGGGTGTTACAAAGACCAAAGGGCATTACTTGGTATTCCTACAGGCCATACTTTGTATGAAAAGCCATCTTCCATTCGTCCCCCGCCGCATTCGCACCAAATGATATGCCCCTCTGAGGTCCAGTTTCGTGAAGATGATGGATCCCTTCAGTTGATCAAGTAATACAGGAATCAAGGGTAACGGGTACCGGTTCTTTTTGGTGATCTTATTGATGGCTCTATAATCAATACACGTGCATAGGCCACCTTCCCGTTTCGGTATGAAGAAAAGTGGCGACGATGCAGGAGAAGAGGAAGGCCGGATGAATCCAGAACTCAGCAGCTTTTTTAAATAAGATTGCAGGTATGTGTTTTTGGCCTCTGTCAGGGCATAAATCCTACTACAGGTTATAGAGGCTCCTGGTTCCAGGTCTATAACACAATCATACTCCCTATGGGGAGGCAATCTGCTGGCTTCCTGTTCATCAAACACATCCTTATACTTCCTGTATTCTTCTGGAATAGAACCAAGGAAACACACCAAAGGAGTAGTACAACTAGAAGCTAATAGGGATGCAGGGGTTTCTTGTTTCCGGGAGGAAATATTCATGTCTCGAGTGCAATGCTCCGCACAATAGGCACAATTGAGGTCTATCGTGTGAGCGGCCCACTTCACTAATGGATCATGCAAAGTGAGCCAAGGCATCCCCAAAATGAGCTTGAAATGAGGAGCATCGATCAGGTCAAATTGCAGTGTCTCGAAATTGGTAGACCCAACTTGCATTGACAACATCTGAGTGTGATAACACACAGGTCCAGAGGTCAAAGCAGTTCCATCCACTGCTTTAACAGGTTACGGTTTCAGTTTTTTAATACACTGGATACCCAACTCGTATGCGTACCTTTGATCCATGAAGTTTCCGGTAGCCCCAGAATCCAAAAGGGCATGTACTTGAAAAGGTCCAGAACCCTGCATCTCCAATACGACACATACGTTCATATGAGCAACAGAGGTTTGTACAGTGTTGGCCAAGGTAGGGAAGACCTCGAATTCCTCTAGCTGCAAACAAGGGGTCTCCTGCTTATTTGCGCTCCTTAGTTTTCCGACGTTTCGAACTGATTGTCAACAGCAGAAGCCTTTTTACCTCCTTGAGGGTCCTTGTATGGAGTTCTAGATCTAGATTTACACTCCTTGATAAAATGACCTGACTTTCCACAGTACATACAGAGCCTTAAGGTCCGTCTTCTTTGTCTTTCTTTGGAGTTGAGGGGACCTCTGATTCTGCCCACCTGCATGGGTTCCACTCCCTCCACAGACGAAGAATGTTCTTCTGAAGTGGGTTTCGTTCTAGTAAACAGGAACCTGGAATCAGACCTCTGTTTATCTCCCTTCCTCTCCTGGAGGCGATGATCTAACTGGACCGTCAAATCTATCAACTGATCACAGGTCGAGGGCATATTAACTACCTGTGCCAATACATCTTTCAATTCGCCTCTTAAGCCTTGATAGAATAATGATGTTCTTTTTTCCGCTGGCCAATCAGTTTCCACAACCAACCTATTAAATGAGGTAATATACCTTATAACATCTTGCGCACCCTGTTTCAGCGTTATGAGCTCTCTATCTAAGGTCAGTTGGTGTGCCTTCCTATCAAAGACCTTACGCATCTCCTCACAAAAGTCATGGAAATTAAGCAGCACCGGGTCATTCTTTTCAATTAATGGAAAGGACCAACTAGCAGCGTTTTCCCCCAGATAAGACATAACAAACGCAGTCTTAGCTCGGTCATCCAGGAACACCACCGGTTTATACATAAAGTGCAGTTTACATTGCCCCAAAAATTTGCCACATTTTTTCAGATCGCCAAAATATCTTTCTGGAGGAGCTAGTGGGAGTTGCAAGGGTTGTATTACTTGGGTAGTAGATGACCCTGACCCCCTGTCTGTGCCTGTGCTGCATCGTGGGGTGAGGGAGGAGAAAGAGTCCAATTACTAATGTAAGGAGTACCTCGTGTACTTATCGGACTAGCTCTAGAAAAGCCAGCTACCTCCCTACGAAGTGTGCCTAACTCATTCCGCATTTCTAAATTCTCCCCCCTGAAGGCATCCACCTCCATCCTCAAGGCAGTCATAGTTTCCATCACTGACGTTAAAACAGTGTTGGTGTCCATCACTCGGGTTGTACTAAACCGTGGGCTTGTCACTCTGTCGTGATTCCATACAGGTTACACTAACCTGTTAGCCGGGTACAGCGGGAGCGATGACCGTAGCTAATTCTCCCTCTCCCCATGCAATGGCACACCCTGTGAGTATGTAACAAATACCACAGAGTGTATCACTACCAGGGAAAGGGAAAAAAAGGGACAAAGGAAACAATAAAGTGCAGCTGTTCAAAAGAAAGTGGCCGATAACTTTGGATATCTGGGCGAAGTATAGACTCTCTGATCTCTGGTAGTAGACCCTGCAGAGGGAGAGACAAGGAAACAAACATACATTCCAGACCTATAGAATAGATCAATGCACTATGTGTGGATATAACTTACAGTTTATATAGCCGCAAGAAGCCCCAAGAACTCATTCAAAAACATGAAAAATAAAGCATAAAAGTAAAGAAAAAGATCCCAAAGGTAGCAAGACACTCAAGATACTGTGAGTGCAGTCCCATTAGATCCTTTTGCAACTTGAACGTATACTCCTTAGTCACTTAGCACTAATCAAAGCAAGCAGTTCAAATAACGTTGCAGGAATCTTCTGTTAGCACACAAAAGGATTCAATGACAGGCAACAGGGAAATTCCATAGTCTCATTCCTTAGGAACGAGGAAAATGTGCAAGCTTCAACTCAAGAAAAAAAATAATATTCCAATTATACTTGCAAGTTCATAACCAATAGATGATTTCCCCTAAGGTAAAGTTATATAAAAGGTTCTTATCCGAATCCAATAGTCAATAGAGCGTCCGCTCTTCTTTTGGGATTCACGCGTATGGAAACGCGATACAAAATGAAATAAATGCGCCTAACCGCGAGGCTGTTAAAATGCGTGTATATTCGTCGGTTGTCTTCAAACTGCTGGCTGCGCCCACCTCAGATCCCAGCGCGTTCAATGCGCGATCGAGGCATGGCGTTTGAAGAACACAAGGCTTACCAGAGTGAGACGATTCAAAAAGGCATATTAACAGGATCCAAAAAACGAGGGAAATACTTTCAATATCCAAGGCGCTTCACGAGCTGCAAACAACACAGCTTACTCCTAAGGTCAGGTGACAAGCACCGGACTGCTGATCAAGGAGGAGTATATGTAAGGAAAGGAAAAGAGAGAAAGGTCATCGCCCCTAAGCATTCTGGGTGATGTAGTGTTGCCATAATTCTCACACATTCCTCATTCGTACAGGCAACCCAGGATGCGTTGTGACAGAAACTGAAATTGCGTTGTCAGAGTGGGGTTCTGCTCAGCAGTGTTATCCTCGTCCCAGGTTCGCGATGTGCCACCCGCAAATAAGTCACCCATGGTGCGCAGACCAAGCTGATGAAGGGCCAGGATTACCCCTCTCTCCCGACAAGGGGCTAGCCAGTGGCACCATTCAATCTCCGCCCGAGGGGAGTACAGTAAGGTACACGCCTGCATCTCCATCAAGGGATGCCAGGCATGTATAACAGAGTTCAAGGAATCTAAAATGGCCGTGCAGCGATCACTAAACATCGTCAGTAGTGCCGGTAAAGGGGTCGGTCCACAACTGTCCTCTCAATACGAACGTAGGGAGCGTCATATGGGCCATGTATCCAGGAATAAGCATGAGCACACTGTGCAACTCGATAGTAGAGTTCCATGTCTGGTGCATTCAGACCTCCTGCTGCATATGTACGCACCAGAACGGTCCAGGACACCCTGGGTTGTTTTACTGTCCAGGCAAGGCATATTAGTAGGGACTGTAGCCTGCGGAAAAAGTGGGAAGAAAGGGTCATCGGAATATTACAGAATAAGAAGAGAAATCGCGGGAGAATCACAATTTTCATCAGGGAAATGCGCCCTAGAAGTGATAGCAGGAGGGAAATCCATTTCTCTATATCATCCTCCAGCCGCGATATGAAACGCCCATAGTTTTCACTAATAACGATCTCAGAGTCCGTGTGGAGGCGAATCCCTAGATATCGTACCGCATCAGTAGTCCACTGTAGTGGGTACTCTGGTTCAAACTGTGCGGTGGAGGGCATTAGAGGGAACATAAGGGACTTAGCCCAGTTGACCTGAATGCCAGAAAGTGAACCAAAAAGAACTACCTCTCTCAAAACCGTGAAGAGGTGTGTGGCGGGGTCCCGAACATAAAGCAGTGTGTCGTCCGCGTAGGTGGAAACAATAAGGTGATAGGTCGGGAAGCGGATACCTCGGTGACTATGATACTCCCGAAGAGCACAAGCCAGCGGCTCAGCAGCCAACGCATAAAGTATTGGGGAGAGGGGGCAGCCCTGCCTCGTGCCTCGCCCGACAGCAATGGATTCCGAAACCAGCGGGCCTATGCGAATGCGGGCCGTCGGCAAGGAGTATAACACCGTGAGGAGCTGTAAGAAAAGTTGTCCCACACCCATCCTTTTCAGCACCTGGTGGAGGAACACCCATTCGACTGAATCGAATGCCTTCTCCATGTCCAGGAAGACTGCAACAGTGGATACCTCTGGACGCGTGTGTTGAAACGCAGCAAAGATAGTTCTAATGTTATATGTGAGGTTGCGCATTGGGACAAATCCAGATTGCTCCGGGGCAACCAGGGATGTGACCATGGGTTGTAAGCGGTTAGAAAGAAGCTTAGCGAAGATTTTTGTATCCACATTCATGAGAGAAAGTGGGCGATACGTGGCACAGTCACTTGGAACTTTGCTCGGCTTAAGAACCGCTACAATGATCGCCTCTCTCATAGAAGGAGGCATAATACCCGTGTTGGCCATATCAGTAAACAGAGTAAGGAGGTGTGGCATCAATAGTACAGAGAAAGCCTTATAAAAGCCGACCGTGAGGCCATCGCTGCCCGGCGTGCTGCCACACTTCATGGACGACAGCGCCATTGCAACCTCGTCCCGCTCAAAAGGCCGAGCTAAGAAGTCCCGGTGTAAGTCAGAGAGCCATGGAAGCTCGATATGTGTCAAGTAGTCCACAATACGTTCCTCAGAAGCAGGACTCCTTGATGCGTACAGCGCCGCGTAATACTCTTGAAACGCGCCACAATAGCTTTGTTGGGGAGCGGAACATCCGAGTCCTCTGAACGCATCACCGGTATCGAGGAGTGGTCTCTACCGCGTTTAGCTAAGCGGGCAAAAACCGAACCCGGGCGCTCGCCTTCACAGTAGCTCCTGGCCATGGCATACTTCTCAAAGTGTTTAATTTCAGAGTCCGCCTCATCATTATATTCTTGTAGAACCCTCGCTATTTCCTGATCAATTGCGACGTCTCCGTTCTGCTCCCTCAGAGCCTCCAGATCCTTAAGTTTACATTCCAACACCTCTAGTCGGCCCCTAATCGACCTCAGCACACCTGCGTGTTTAAAGATGGTGACCCCTCTAGTGTATAGTTTAAATGCCTCCCATACCGATTGAAATTCCTCAACAGAGCCCACATTCGTTTAGAAGAAAACCTCCAAAGTAGTCAGCAGCTCTTCTTTAAAGAGGGGATCCAGCAAAGAGTACGGGGGGAAGCGCGAGGCAAAAGGCGGGAGCCGCCGGGCGGGCATTGAGCAGGCAATCAGGATTGGGGAGTGGTCCGAGTAGGTTCGGGGCAACACCTCGCATGCCCTTACGTTTTGAAGAAATCGAGAAGACAAAAACCAGTAGTCTATTCTCGTCGATATATTATGTGGGGCTGAGTAGTGTGTAAATCCTCCCTGTGACGGATGTCTATGTCTCCAAACATCAACCAAGTCTAAATTTAGTAGCTGTATGGATAGAGTCCGTGCAGAGGCCGAGGGGGATCGCGTTGGGCCATCCGACCTGTCTAGCCCAGGGTGTCGAGTCAGATTAAAATCCCCACCCCAGAAAGTGATCTTGTCAGCGAACAGATGAATCTTTGCCGCTAAATCTGTGTAGAAGGCAGGGAAATCTAAGTTAGGACCGTAGGTGTTCACAATACACAAGTCCGCGCCCTTGCCGCGGCAGCTTGTGATAGTAAATCAACCATCATTATCTGTCACACGTGTTGAACCAAGTGAGTACCCCTCTGGCGTGTGTGGTAAAACCTGCTGCATGTATATTATTCTTGAGCCCTCTATAGCTAAGGGTGGGACTATCTAATGGGAGGTGCGTCTCTGGCAAAACAGCAATGTCTACTCTGTGTCTAGCCAAGTATTGGAGGACCCTGCGCACCTTATGGTGGTCGTTCAAGCCCCGAACTTTCCAGGTCAGGAATCTCAACGTGTCAGGCCCCTCCATCCCTACCGTCCCATCGTCTGCCATGAAGTGCGTGGAAAAGTCATAGCTGCTATGTCAAGTGAATGTATGAGGCGTCTCGCGGGCACGTTACTGCTCTTCAATGTCTCCCAATTGTCTGCAACAAACCATGTAACCAATAAAAAACTGTATACTAGGACATTTCCCTCAAATTCCTTTCCCACGCCTGCCCAACCCCAACTAGGCCGCGATCAGTTTCCCACCCCGCCAAACAGTTCCCAACCTCCCTGTCTCTCCTCGGCAACCAAACATTTGCAAACACACATACACACATAATCAACCCCCCCCCCCCTCTGGATATACATAAGAGAGCAGTGGTAAGCACACGGGGGCAGATGTAGACGGGAAATAGGAGTGCAAGTATCACTCTATATTAATGTCCATTTCGCTGCATCCCTCACTCCCCCAACCCAGTACTTCAGAAAAATAGGAGGGTGGAAACACCTCTCCGTGCTCAGTTGCCAAATATCTCAATCCAAAAATGCGAGTTAAAAAACTGCCAAAGCTTGCAAATGTCGCTAGGTCCTGCAATGTGTAAGGATCAAACCCTAATTCTGTGCCCAGCAAAACCTGAAAAAGCAATTAGTGGAACCCACAGGGCACGGGAGCACAAGATCATCTCATAACAATAACCACATCTATAGAAGAACATCCTAACCCAGTGTCTTAGCCCCCCTCCCGCACATAAGACCTGCCATGGTATGACACAGCAGAGCGTCAGGAATCACACTTAAGCTGCAGTCAGTTTTGCTTCTCCAAGGAATCTCTCTCCGTGGTCCCGCTCTCTTTCCTCAGTGAGTGGGCCTCCCTCTGCCAGTCTATCAGGGTCTTTTGGAGCGTCTTGGGATCCGTAAAGATCAAGGATCTACCCTGCCTGTTGACACGCAGTTTTGCGGGGTATAGCATCACATAGTCTGAACCGAGCTCGCGTAGCTGACGTTCCAGCGGGGCAAATTGTTTCCTGGCTTCCTGCACCCTGGCCGTGAAGTTAGGATATATGCAAAGAACCGAACCCTCATATTGTAGCCCCCGGATTGGGTCGCGGCCCAGCGAGCGATGTGCCCTTTCAACTATAAACATGTTCAAGAACGCAGTGTCTCCAAGGAGTTTCTTCAGGAGGCCTTCCATAAACAGTTCCATATTGCCTGCCTGAGTGGTTTCTGGAAGGCCCGTGACGCTTAGATTGCTTCGGCGCGAGCGGGCCTCCAAATCCTCAGTCTTGTCCAAGAGGGACTGCACAGCCTTACCAATTTGCTTGTTGTTGGAGTCGATCGTGGTCTGTGCCTCCTCGACCTCAGTGATCCGGCGCTTTGACATATCAATACCTTCTGCTTGTTTATCAAGCCGCTCAGCCATGCAATCCATGCGATAAGTAAGAGCGTCTATTTTCGTGCCCAGGTTTGCCATACCCCCTTGGAGATTCTTGTCCATGGTAAGAAGAATACTGAGTAAGTCTTGCCGCTGTACCTCTTCTGTCTCAGGCCTTTCCGCCGTGGTTTCCATCACTTTGGGGCCTTTGGGGCCGAAGGAGAGTTTGGACTGTGTCCTATCAGAGCGCCCCATAACAGCCAAGGGTGCACCCCCTCACGGCCGGGGCGGGATCCAGGCCAGGAGACCCCAAGCAACAGAGTCCCCCCTCAAGCGCCCCCACAGCCATGCAGACCTCCAGGCGAAAAGTCAGTGACTGCGCGGGGCAGCAGCCTCAACTAGGGGAATTGGAGAGCGTGCACACACACTGCCAGAATATGGCTATGGGGGGTTAGGGGGGGAGCACAGCTGAGTGACAATCGGCCCAATACCGAGGAATCGGCGGGGACCAGGGGCACGCGTCGCAGGCAGCAGTATGCAGGCCAGCAGGAGGGGAGATGATAGACAGAACCCCTCACCTGTGGCTCCGTGAGAAGGTATGATCCACAGTTCCACTCCGCAGGGCGGCAGCCACAACGTTCCGCGGAAGGGCTTTGACCCTGTACCCAGCAGAGCACCACCAGGAAGACCACGCTAAGCTCCTGCGCCGATCGGCACCCAAAAAATCCTTCCAGCAGAGTCGGCTGAGGATGTCAGCGCCGCTCCCCGCAATCCACACCACCAAAGGCCGCTTGGAAGCCCAGTCGAATCAGCTCAGAGGACCACCAGCAGCCAAATACTGTCCGTTGGGTTCGCAATGGCAAAGCGGACCCACAGGTAGGGGCTATCACAGGTCTAAAGCCCAGAAATCGCAGCCCTCCAATTGCAGGCGCCTCCACAACAGTCCCAGCAGCGATGCCTCGGGCCCCCGGTCCAAGTTCTTTACCGCGATGCGGGAGCAGGTGGGAGGGAGGGGGGTAAAGAGAGACCCGATGTGCAAGGTCCTCTCTGGTGCCACAAATAGTCCCCCCAACGCCCGAACTCCCCCACTCACCACATCCACGGCAAGCCGCAGCTCCGATGCTCTCCGGGGTCACTTTGGGAGGGGCCCGGCTCTCCGAATCGGGTAGTGCGAAACTCGAGGACGCGGCTCAGTGGGCCCGCCGCGTGTCTCAGTGCCAGTCTCTCGTTCTCAGCCCCGCTGGAGTCAAACTCAGGCCAAAGCACAGGGTTTGGGAGCCCAGAGAAAGCACACGCTCCGTCAACATTCTTAGGCAGGAAATTATGCGGCAATGAGCAGGATAATTGAAGGATTGTTATACCGGGCGGAGGAGCTCCGGAATCAGGCAGCCATTTCGGTCGCCGGCTAGCTCCACCCCCACCACCACTGTGTGTTAATATCAGTTTCTTGCTTGTCTCTTTCTGACCTCTCAGAAAAGAAGGGTGAATAATTGGTAATGCCAGTGTGCAGAATTATAACTTTGAACCTTTTTTATATTCTAAAAAGATTCCACTCCACAGAACAATTAGATGGGAAGGCAGTGCGGAATCTGTGGTTAGATTGAGTATCCACCAGAAAGAGCATTAAATAAGGTAAGTAACTTGTTCTTCTGATGGATACTTCTAACAGCAGATTCCTCACATTAGAATAGATACCAACTAGTACCTCCCCAGGCAGAGGGCCTGCGTAGTGAAAATGATTTACAGGACCTAGTGGGCATAATGTCCTACCTACCAGACCTGGCTGTCAAGGCAATAGTGCGTTGTGAACATATGCACTAATGCCCGTGTCACAGCCTGGCAGACATCAAACATAGGCACTCCGCATGCCAATGCAGTGATATTAGACTCAGTCCTGGTGAAATGGGCTCTCAAACATTCTGGTGGCTGCCTCTTGACCAGTGCATAGCATATGTTGTGGCAGAGGACCATCCGTCTCAACAGTGTCCTTTTCTACACAGCATTTCCTTTCTTTGTTCCCCTAAGAGCCCCACAAAATGTTAGTCATACAGATGGTGAACCTTGGTACGGTCCACATAAAACTTTAAGTTCTTTCTGGGTATAGTCGATTAAATGTCTACTCCTTCTTCAAAACACATAGTTGGGTGATAGATTGCCCAAAGTGAAAGAAATTACAACTTTAGGCAAGAAGACCACTCAAACTTGTTTGGAAAAAATGTGGTGTAGAGTGGGTGCATAGATAGTGCCTGAAGCACACTCACACGAATGGCTGAAATAATCACAATGAGGAATATAGTTTAGAGAGTCCAGAGTCACATCAAGCAGCTATTCATTAGCTCAAAATTGTAAATGAAAAACATTGGGAACAAATTAAAGTCCCACACATCACAAATGGTTTAGGAGGAGCAGTGTTTGTCAAGCCTTTTATAAACCTCATCACAACATGTGATTTTAACAGGGATGTTTAGTCTGACAAATGTAAAATAGCCAACAGGGCCAAGAAATAACCTTTAATGGTACCCACTGCAAGCCCTTGGTGGGTCAAGGACAAAACGAACAAAACGAACATCCATCACCAACCCACAAACTTGTCCCATCGCCTGACACAAATGGACTTCATGGAATGGTATCTGAAGGTGAAGATGACATCCACCATTTCAGGGTGCAGATTAAACATAGTCAACTGCCACTCCTCAATCTCCACGAATGGAGATGTTGATTGTGTAGATTCAGGTGGAGTCCCCCGCCCTTGTTATCGAGAAACATAGATTCTCCTGCAGTGGAAGCCTGATTGGAGGGCAGGTGCTCATGGCCAGCAACTAAGGGTACCACACACTTCTAGCCAAAACCAGAGCCACTAAATTGAATTGGGCTGGTTGTTCCTGATTGTTTTCATAACTTGGGGCAGAAGAAGAGGCAGGATGGTGTACTAGAGTCCCAAGTTCCAGTCCAGGTAGAAAGCCTCTCACAAGTATGGAGCGACTACTGCTAAAATAAATTGAATTTATCAACTCATTATTGGACCAGGACTTTGAACTACTGCATATTAGACAACTCAATGACTTGATACTCTTTGAGACTGAGAGGCATATCAACAAGGGGTGGCGATAATATTATTGCAGCTTTAAAGCCCGTTTTCTGGCCAAAAGCGGCGATAATATTATTGCATAATAAACAAGGACAGGCTAGCGCGTGTTTCCTTTTAATAGCGCCCCTTGTCAGCACACCTTCCATTGCATCGCTAATGAGTTGCAAAGGAGGCGTGCCTGACAAGACTCCCTTGGGAAAATATCGTTAACCCAACTTCGTCATATTGACAACGAGGGTTAGCGATATTTAAAATCACGTTAAGTATGCCTTAACGCAGGAATTTAACGTCTGTTAAATTCCTGACTAAGGGATACCTAACATGGGGGGTGGGTTGTGTGGCTAAGACCACAGGCCCTATCATCTAGGATATCACCGTTTCCCACCATGGAACACGGCCATATACCCACTATCTCTGGAATTTTTATCGCCTCCGCGATGCGCGTTGTCGATAATGCGCTAACCAAGTGATACATTCCAGAGACAGTCGGCGATAAATAAGCAGGCGCGCTTTGCGATATTTATCGCCGGCCCTGGATAATATGCCCCTCAGTTTTGTGTAAAATCGGTCATGACAAAGTCATTAACCTGTAATCCAGGTGAGCAGCTGTGGAGCCCACCAGTCCCTCCCCTAACTTCTTTGGCTGATCTGGTCATGGTAAACTGCACTGGCAGTAAAGCAGGAGTAATGGGAATGGAGATGAGAGGAAGACGGGTCGCTCTCTATGTAATCCTGACTGCCTCTAGCAGTGTGGGAATCCGGAGATTGTATTCCATGATGCAGCTTTCCTAAGTAGTGGTAGTGGACAGGACTGAGGCAAGGTTTGCTGCTATAGGCAAATACAAACCACACACTGCACAAAAATATCATACACAGCCAGTACCTTGCCAACCTATCACAGTAAAGATGTTGAATGCGCTGATTAGGACAACACTTGGGTGGCTATGCTTAGAATAATCAGTCATAGCAAATTGACTGGTGAGGATGAGACTGCGCTTTCATATCTGACCCTCATTCTTACCTGCCTCTGGATATCAAAACTTGTTGTACCCACAACTTATCTAATCACTATGAAGTTCAGAAATTATACTGTTCACTTGAGCATGAAACTTCAATGCTGTCTAATCATGGTTCAGTATATTTTGCCTTTGTGTCTTGCATGTGCATTCTCGTCTTGGTTTTTGTGCTATTCTCTATTTGTTTGGTTCTTCTAGTGTCTTACGGGGTTCCATGGGTGATATGCAAAAAAGAGACTTGTAGATCAGGAGCAAGACAACAAGAGTTCAAGTGGTTTACAGTACTTAAGTAGTAACGATTCACTGAAGGTGAAAATGGCTGGCACGTCCAGCACGTGAAAGAGTGGTTGGGCGCTGTGGTCGGGGAGAAGTTTACAGACAGGATAGGTAAAATTAAATAAATAAATAAAACAACTCACCTTGGGATCGCCGGCGATGTGACGAGCACAATGTAAGTGGTTTTTTATTTATTTAAATTTACCTATCTAGTTGCCTGTTGCCCCCCCCACAACCCCATCTCGCCTCACTGCCCCACTGCTGTTTGACCCTGTTCCTTATGGCAACAGTCAGCCCGAACTGCCAAGCCAGGTCTTCCCTGGACCAGAAACAAGCATTGTAGGACCGGTTTCAGGATTTCACCCCTCATCAGCCAGGCTACCTTGAATCCAGTGACAAAGTGAGCAAGAGACCCACTTCTGGGCATACCCTGCCAATGGCTTGAACCCTGTCTTTCTAGAAGACATCCCTCGACACACAGAAAACATTTTGATCAACAAAAAGTTGACAAAGGCCTGTCAAAAAGAGACAGAGTGGTAGCAATTCTCCGTATCTGTCAGGATTCAGATTCCCCTCGCGCCTACCTGATGCCTAAACACTACAACTCCCATGAGCCTTCACTAAGGGAAGTACTTATTGACCTCACGCGCTGAAGCGAATGCGCGTAATTTTGGTTGTTTCCTGCTTCCTGGGTTGTTGTCGGAGCGTACAGTTCTCTCGTCCTTCGCTGGCTTTCAGGAAAGAGTTTCCTTTCCTGTCATGGTCTCCTTCGTTCACCGTGGTTGGTGAGTGTACACAGAGCGGCTGCGCCCTCCTTCTAGCAAAGCAACACTGTGTGTCGGCTGACCACGCGTTACCGGTTGCTCTTGGTTGCTCTTGCTGTTACAGTTCCTGCTGAGTTCTCCTAGCGCGGCTGCGCTTTGGTATAAACGGAACGCGGTGTGTCGGCTGGCCACGCGTTACCGTTTTCATTCTCTGTCTTCTGTTGAAGTCGGAAGCCTCATTCCTGATTACGGAATGCAGTGAGCAGCTGCCACGCGTTACCGTATATGATTAATCATATCTACGTTTGTAGTGGAGTAAGGTGTGTTTGGGGACCACTTACTGCCGTGAGTCCGGGGAAGTTCTTCTCACATTGATACAGCGGAGAGTTGTGGTGGCTACTACATTCTGCCGTGTGTAAGACTTACTTCATTGGATTATCATTACATATCCTTTATCCTGGAATATGGCTATACAATATTCCAGGAACTCGGAACCTTGATACTATGAAAGGATTACTGGAGGTCTTTTGATTTTGCTAATTTGCTTAAGGTTAAAGAAAGCCAGAAAGTCTCCACTATTATTGAATACAGAAGTTTCTTGTTCAGGAATAGAGAACTGGGCAGATTTGTTTATTTTGATTCTTTTCTTGATCTGCTGAAAGCTGGCTGGCTTCTTGTTTAAGGTGTGTTTATTGGTCATCAGACTATTTCCTCATAGCGAGAATTGATGAGAGTAGCTATGTCACGTATATGCCTTGTATAACATTGTATTCTGTTCTTGTGTCATTTCAGAGCCTTTGTCCCAGCAGATCCTTCCCCTTCCCTATTTTCCCTCGCGTAATGGTTTGAACTCCCTGTATTCTAACATCAGGGCGTTGGTAACATTTGGAGGTGGACCCCTAATAGCAACAACTGGATCCAGTGGAGCGTAATCTTGACAGTATCGGCACTTAACTTCTGCGAAAAGAAAAGAACTGACATCGGTGCGCCTGGGCAGTGCCTATATAGGTGACCGTGGTGTCATAACTAACTCTCACAACGTCGTGCAGAGCCTAATGAAGCAACCCGACGCAATGCGCAGGGGTACTACTCACGCAAAAGTTTTGGGATCCAGGCTGACATCTGTGAATTTCAAAGGTAAGAAATCTGCCAGCTAGATAGAAGACTTCCATCAGATACATACAGGAGTTTGATACACATTGAGCCAAACACAATACCCAGAAGATATTTCCCTGGATGACTTAGACTCCAGTATGTGATGGAACTGCTGTAATCACAAGCTGAGGTTCCCTCAGAGAGCTGGTGCTGTTATGAGGCCTTCCCATTGGAAGCCTCTGGGTTATAAATATGCCAACAGCATAAAAATATCAATTACTTACTAGCGAGTCAGGAGCTTAAACAGAGTACTCGGCTATCCAGTTAGAATGCAGTAAGACACTAGTGGTTAAATGACAGTACCCACACCAGGTATTGCACCTCAACCACCATTTGTCACAGGACTGAGAGGATCAGCCATGCGTATACCAACTTGGATTTGATATGTAAACAGTAAATACCCAGAGCCACCTCAATCTCCAGGTAGAAGCCATTAGCCACTTTGAAGTCACAGAAGGTCAAGCACGCTTTCAGTACTCAACTTACTGCTGTAACTGGCTTGCCTCAAAAAAAGAAAACGTGTATCTATATCTGTTTAACCTGTACTTAACCCCGCTGGCGAAAATCATTAACTCATACGGTTTTGAAAACGTATCGTACGCCGACGACACCCAACTGCTTATCACATGCGGTACAGACCATACTGGCACTCGCTCCCGTTTTAAAAACTGCATGATTGAGATAAGCAGTAGGATGAATAACAACAAACTTCAATTGAACGCTAGTAAAACCGAAATCATCTTGTTCGGCAAAGCAGATGAATGCTGGACACAAGATTGGTGGCCACCGGAACTGGGAGTATGTCCCTCCCCAAAATCAGCAGTGCGTAACTTGGGAATAACAATAGACTGTGCCCTGTCCATGAAAAATCATATTACCAAAGTGACAGGTACTATGGAATCATGCGCAGCCTCAGAAAGATCTTCAAGTGGCTCCCCATAGAAGCCAGGAAACCTTTGGTACAGGGCCTGATCATCAGCCATCTTGATTATGGCAATTCCCTATATGCTGCACTCAACGAGGACCTGCTTGCAAAACTGCAGACCCTCCAGAATGCAGCAGCCAGATTAGTCCTGGATCTGCCTCCCAGAACAGCTTCTGCGCCGTCTGAAAAAGCTCCATTGGCTCCCCGTTCATCAGAGAAGCCATTTTAAGATCCTGAGTATAACCCACAATACTTTGCATAATAACGGGCCTAAATACCTCCAAAAGAAACTCAATTGGTATGTACCCAAAAGACCCTTAAGGTCCAGCAACAAATCATTTCTGATCCAACCACGTGTCCGGACCTCCAGATACGGTCACTGTTCTTTTTCCTATATTGCCCCTTTGCTCTGGAACAAACTGCCTCCCCACCTCCTATCCATCACTGAACACAAACAATTCCGCAAAACTCTAAAAACCTGGCTCTTTCCAAAATAGCCCTGGCATATTGTATAAAGCCTCACATGTGGACAACCGTTTCTTTTGCTGCAAGCGCCTTGAGACCTTACAGTGATAAGCTGCGCTATATAAAAACATTTGACATGACATGACATAAAGTGCATATTGACATCGAGAGACTTGAAATTCTCCTCTGCTTCAGACATCCAAGCCCTAAAACACTGCTCGCACATCATTCAGACCCAGATGCCCAGCCCCTACCAAAAGCTCAACTCAACAAAGATAGAATTCCCGTTATATGACAAGATCAATATACCTTAAAAACCTGCCTCAATGACATGAATCTTCACAGCTTACAACCCAAATTTTCACGGAATGATAAGTCACTTGGATTCACCCTGGAACTAAGCATGGGCGGAAAATCCGTTCCGCTCGCGGATTTTCGGTAAATTCGCAATCCGCGAACGCTCGCGAATTTACTGAAAATCCGCAAATTCGCACGCAGCGGATTTTTTTTTCTTGGTGAAACAATTTTGCGGCGTGCGGTGTAAGTTCGCAATTGCGAACATGTAGGTGCGGCGGGCAGCAACAATCTCGCACTCGTGAAATTACAAAAATTGCAATTCTGCACAAGAAATCTACTAGCAAGCAGCATAGACCTTCTGAAAATGATGATTTTTATCAGAATAACTCCTCAGGTTGACATTTGCCTGCACTTTTTTGGATTTGAGGCCTTTTGATTTTCTTTGGATAACTTTTGGATTAGAAATCAACTTTCTCATATAAGCTTGTTTGGGGCATTACAGTTGCTGTAATGCTGTTCTGCAGAAAAACGAGTTTTGCAATAGTGAAAGCATTCAGCAGGTTCAAAAGTTCAAACTCATCATTAGTAACCATTCCCTGTAGTGCTTCCTGACAAGGGCCCCTCCAGAGTTCAGTTGTTAGTTGCAACAATTGTATGACCCTGCTCTGACCCTCACAGCAGGCTCATAGAATAGCTACACGTAGGCCACAAAGGTCCTGGAAAAAAAAATTGCACTGCAACAGAAAGCAAATTACAGATAAGGTAACAGGTGCCAGACTGGAATTTTAAAACAGTGACACATTAATACATCAACCCCAAATTAATTCATGTCAGTTGAAGCAGGCAGGTGTGCTTGCTTTTTCCCCCCATAATCTACAGTGATGATGAACCAGAGGGTGGCATTGATGTACCAGAGGGTGGCATGGGTGAAACAGCGGGTGGCAGGGGTGAAACAGAGGGTGCTGGGAACCTGTGATGATGAACCAGACGTAGAAACAACATAATCATGACCGTTGCGAGCCATGTAAGTTCGCAATTGCGAACTGGTACAAAACCCTCGCGAACTGGCAGAAATCCTTGCGAACACAAAAAAAAAATCCGCAAATTCGCGAGAATTCGCGGATTTTGCGGATTGCGAGTTCGCAAATTCGCAAAATTCGCGAACGCCAGATTCGCAAAATTCGCCCATGCTTACCTGGAACCAAACTCACCCTCAAGGAACACAAGGCCAAACAAATCAAAAAGCACCTGGTAGAAGTCTCTCTCCTAAAGAAAGTCAAACCATTTCTTCCAGATAGCAAATTCAGACCTGCCGTTCATGTCCTTGTACTTTTGCATCTGGATAGTGGTGATGCCTTACTCCGTGGCCTTCGAGACTCCACACTGGCACCCTTTAGGAGCAATCTGCAAGCCACAGCACATCTCAGCCTGGATCTTAAGAAATATGATCACTTCACCCCAATCCTAATGAAACTCCATTGGCTTCCCTACCTGGCCTACATATCTTCAAAACCAGCTGCATCATTTGTGAAACTATCACAACCAGCAGCCCGCTTATCTTGTAGATCGTGGCACACTCGCAGATAGGACACCATCAGTCTGCAAACTAAGAAGTAAAAAAACAAAAAAACAAGACAACAGGCCTTTTCCATCTATGTGCCCAGAATGAGCATCGAGCAGTCTCAGCTGCTCGAACTTAGACACTAAACAAAGCCTTCTCATCACCTTTATCAATCAGAGGCGTCATACCCAAAAGAGTGTACCATTCTAGCTGAGGACTCCATACAACAAAGAATTATTTTGGAGTAGATTACTCTTTCAAGCCCAAGAATTTCACTGAACAGTCTTGGTAACGAGCGACTCTTTACTAGTTTGTCCTCATTTGACAACATTGACGACACAACTAGAAATCAGCAGACCAATATATTGCCAGAAAGGACCGAATACGCACAAATATCTCCCTTATCCAAATGGGACAGGACATATAGAAAATTTGTACGGCAGACATGTGTTCTTCTGATGTGCAATTAAATTAATTTCACATCTTTATGCTATTCCCCTCCCACTCACCATCATTTATTAGTGGTTCTGAAGAAGGTGGCTTTAAAGAAATATTAACCACTGAAATGTGCATTGACCTGGATGTTTGATACCTAACCGCCAACACTGACACAGAGACTGCTGTGTATGTGTCTTCTCTGTGACTCTTGTAGAGTATGTTATCTTGGGAGTGTATGGTATAGCTAGATGAAAGCATGGTTATGAATGTTGGTGTGATAGGCTCGTATGCACGTGTGGTTAATCATCAGGGGTTGTATAATTGCAATGAAGTGATTTAGATATTATTGTACATTAAAAAGGATAATATACATGTTTGATTTTTTATAAATAGATACATTGTTCAATATCTATATACAAAAAAATATGGATGGAAAAAAGGTATTTCTTTTCAAAAAAGTGTTTTTCTACTCCTGTTTATGCTGATATAATTATAAAAAAAGATTTTGAATCACTAAGATATTTTTAAAAAACAAAATAGAAAAACAAAACACTTAGAAATTGTGAGCTTGTTCTGTTGTCATTGCAGATAGCCCCTAAGAGCTGCAGTCAGCCTACATAACAGAAGAACAAGTTACTTACCTTTGGTAATGCTTTTTCTGGTGGATACAGTATCTGCCTGTAGATTCCTCACCTTGTGAATATGCCCTTGCGTAAGCAACATGCGGAAATTCTTTTTGTAGCTTTGCGCCGATTTGTGGAGTGCCACTACGCCCCCCAATATGGGAGATCCCCACACGCAGTTGTTTGAATTGTTGGGGTTTGTGGAGGGGGGGATATGGGATTGCTTTGGCACATTGGGAACGCTGAAGTGGGTGGTGGGATGGGGGTTGGGACTCTGGGGGTTGTTGGGAGACTGTTCTTTTTCCTGGTCAGAGAAGTGGGATCTGAGATGCTGATAGACTGTGTTTGGAATTTCTGGTTATGGTTCGGCCTCTGTAACGGAGGTACTCATGTCATTTCCGGGTGGAGGGTTGTGGTGGATTGGCCTCTAGGGTGGGAGCCGGGGCAGGCCTATTGGAATAAGGGAGGTTTGTGGGATTGGCGATATGGAGAGGGGGGGTAAAATCAAATGTATTACTTGGAATGTGCGGGGTCTCAATAGGCCACAAAAGACTAGACAAATGCTTGCTATCTTGAATAGACATGGCGCTCAGGTAGTGTTCCTTCAGGAGACGCACCTTCAGGGTAAGGCGGCTGAAATGGTGGGCAAACAATGGGCGGGGGTGAGACTGGCCACAAAGTACTCCTCCTATGCAAGAGGGGTGATGATTCTGATAAAGAGGAATGTTCCCTTTGAAGTGACTCATGAAGACATCGACCTGGATGGTAGATACATCATTCTACAGGGTAAACTGTGTGGTACACTGATAACTCTTCTCAATGTATATGGGCCAAATGTAGACGACCCTGATTTCTATGTAACTCTCTGGAACAAACTTTATCTACTTGCACCATCGGCTATCCTTTGTGGGGGGGATTGGAATGTCGCGCTGGATTCTGATTTGGACAAGAAACAAGACAGACCCCCTGTGCGTAAGAAAGCGGTGGATGCGGTGTGCGAGGGTATGGATGGGTTACAACTGTTGGATGTATGGAGATTGCGCAATCCGACCAAGCGGGAGGGCACTTGCTACACGTCGGCACATGATACGTGGTCGCGATTGGATTACTGGCTAACGACTCGAGATATCAGCGGTTGGGTGGTGAGTGCTGAACATCTACCTCGTACTATTTCCGACCATGCACCCGTCACATTGGTACTGCAGCTCCCATCGCATGCCCCCACTCCTTTCACATGGCGACTTTCCTCAGGGGTGCTGACTGATCGGGTGTTGTCTGAACGACTGAGACAGATAATTGAGGAGTTTTTTGTGAACAATGTGGGGTCTGTAGACAATATGAGTACAGTATGGGAGGCCTTCAAGGTGACGGTGAGGGGTGCGTGTATTGGGCTGAGGTCAGGGGTGCTCACGTCCATCAGGGACTCCATGACCAGGTTGGAAGGAGAGTTACTGACTCTGGAGCGGCGACTGGAAGAGGGGGCGGAAGGCACGATACTTGCAGACATTCGGGCAAAGGTTGATGAATATAACGATTTGGCGGAGCAGGAGGTAAAATTCCTCTCCAAACGAGCTACAGCTAGGTATTATGGCGAAGGGGATAGACCAGGGAAGGGCCTAGCGGAACGAATCAGGGATCCATGGGCACGCCACTGCACGGTGCAAGAGATTGAGGATCATGGAAATGTGGTGACTAGCACGGAGGGTATACTGGCCTGCTTCTCTAAACATTATGCACAACTCTATGAGCACAGGGACACAGCCGACGAGGAAGCAGTGAATCAATATTTGGAGGGAGTAGCCTTGGTGTGGCTATCCAGGGGGCAGCAGGAATTCCTCATGCATCACATAACCGAGGCCGAATTTAGGGACGCAATAGCAGCTCTCCCTAATGGAAAGGCGGCTGGTACGGATGGTCTGCCCTACGAATTTTATAAAATGTATGCAGATTTACTGATTCCGCAACTGGCACAGGTGTTAGAGGAAGCATTCGAATGCGGACAACTACCGGCAACCATGAGAGAGGCGCTATTGGTGGCACTACCTAAACCGGGGAAACCACCTAATAAGTGTGATTCATATCGTCCCCTTTCACTTATGAACACAGATGTTAAGATAATCGCAAAAGTCCTGGCCACAAGATTGCGCTTACTACTACCAGTTATGGTCCTACCGGATCAATCGGGATTCATACCCCTCAGATCCACTACGCATAATTTAAGGGCACTCTTTGCTGTACTACACCTGCTTAAACCAGAACTGGCCGCAGCCGCAGTCATGCTTGACGCGGCCAAGGCCTTTGATTCAGTGGCATGGAAGTACATGATGGCTATACTACACCGGATGGGGGTGCCATTCTTCTTCACGTCACTTATTGCCCTCTTGTATACTGCGCCCACGGCGAGGGTCAGGGTCAACGGGCATGTGTCTTCCTCGTTTCCGATACAGAGGGGGACGAAGCAGGGATGCCCTCTATCGCCGTTACTATTTGCCATCATGATGGAACCTCTGGCCTGTATTTTGCGGCAATGGTATGCGGAAGCGGCATTGAAATTCCCGCTCAGATCTCTGGCTGTGTCAATGTATGCGGACGACATGGTCCTGTATGTTAGAGAGCCGGCACTCCACCTGGAGAACATACTACGCAAATTCATTAAGTTTGGTCGTCACTCCGGACTAACTATAAATTGGGACAAATCTGTAATTGTACCGCTCACGGACGCAACTCACCAGACCCCATTAGAATTCCCTCTGGAATGGGCGACAGAGTCAGTTCGGTATCTGGGCGTCTGGGTGCATAGGGACTGTCAGGAAGTCATTCGGGCCAACTATGGCGTTGCCATATCTAAGCTGGAAGATCAAGTGACGCGATGGACTCGTCTCCCATTGACTCTAGCGGACCGAATATCCTTAATTAAAATGGTGGTATTACCGAAATTCCTTTACCTTTTCGTTAACATTCCTATTCCGTTGAAGTCACATTTCTTTGCAAGGCTGAGATCTCTTCTGATATCTCTCACATGGGCCGGCAAGAAACCAAGAGTGACTTGGGAGGTACTGATCAAGCCGTATGCACTGGGGGGGTTCGCCCTGCCGGACATGAGGCTGTATTACCTCTGCGCGCAAGCGCACTTCGCGAGTTATTGGCTGAATGCTCCACGATATACCCCGCATGTGGCACTTGAGGTGAGTGCGGTTCTGCCGTATCCGCTGAGGGCCATGATTGTTAACAAACATTCGGTTTTTGAGAAGGGGGAGATAGACACTGTGCGAATCACGGTGACAGCTTGGGAAAGCCTTGGTCGACGGGCTTCCCGGCTGCCGTTATACGCGCCGGCTATGCCGCTACTTTACCACTCAGATGTTTCAGTATCCAGCGCGATTGGAGGATTACAGGTTTTGAAGGAAGCCGGACTACAATCCATGGGGGACCTCTTCCCAGGGGCATCGTTTCTCTCCTTGCAGGCCATGACGGCTAGATCAACTAACACGTGCATGGCTACCTTTATCTATGCCCGGCTGCGGGCTGCGATAAGAGAACTGTATCCAATGTACCCAGATGAGCCACCGACACTCGGGGCATTACAATTGCTGTACACAGCTAAAGACAGGGCTAAATTGATCTCTAAACTGTATAAGGCTGCGCAGGAAGATGAGGGAGGAGGGGCGGAACTGGCTAGAGCGCGGTGGGATAGGAGCCTTCCAGACCCTCTAAGTGATGATGAATGGCATGAATGTTGTAACATGACTGGGGGGTATGTGATAAACGGAAACTTCCCTCTTTTGCATTATAAATTTCTACATCAGTGGTATTACACGCCGGTTCAACTGGTTCGGTATGGTCTTCGGACTGCTGCTCGATGTGTGCGATGCGGTGAGGACGATGCTGACTTTGTACACCTGGCCTGGGGATGCTCGCGAGTGTATGACTTCTGGAGGGCGGTGACTGAATGTCTGACGGTTATGACATCAACTGAGATTAAGCTGGATGTGCGTCTCTGTCTTTTGGGCATAGCTTCTGGTGTGGCAGCGCAATCACGACGACTAGTGGTACTGGCGCTACAATTAGCCAAGAGGAGAGTCGCTATGGGATGGGGGGGGAGGAGGGCACCTGACGTGCAGCTATGGCTGAGGGATATGGCTTACTGCAGGGACCAGCTGCACTGTTATTATGAGGGTCTGCCAGAGAAATCTCGCCCACAGGACATATGGGCCCCATTTACGCTTTATGTGTTGTCTCTGGAGGATTCGGATAGTGAGAGGAGTGCGACCGCTGACTTGCCGGGGGAAGACCAGGAATCTGCTTGAGTGTTACTCGACTGCGGGAGGGATGAATGATTTATGAAGTGTGCTCGTGCTGAGGTGCTCAGTGGGGTCTATCCATTTGCTCTGGGAGGTTGATCTGACCAGTCTACCTTCTGTTGACTGGCCGTGATCTGAGTGTATAATGTGAGACTGCGTGACAATGCCTACCCTGTTCATACATCCTATGCCGACTACTGCAACAGCCAGCCCTTGGACACTGTACGTATTGGAAGCGAAAGGCTCACTATGACCAGGATCGTGAGGGGTGGGGGGGGGTTGAGATTGTTAGTCGGTTGACTTTGTTCTGCAAAATCAAAAAATGAGACCGAGATCACATAAGGGCCACACGGCCAACATCATTGGTGTCCTTTGAACACTGCAATTAGAACATATGTGGTGCCTACAGGAGCTCAGTCTTTTTTGGAAATACACTTGTAAAGATGCTGTGCGTTATTAAGCTCATCTATGACTGTATGGTACACTGATTGCGGCCGGCCCTGCCAGTGGATTGTAGGCACACCGCTGTGTATATGAATAATGTGCAATAAAGGTCTACCAAAAAAAAAATAGCTTTGCGCCGACGTGGACGACGTCACAGAGGCATGGCATCGCGCACGACTCCGCTGACGTCACCGACTCCATAATATGCCCACGCCGGCGTGATGACATCAGTTCCGCACTTTTTTCCGTGCCTTCGAGGCACACGAACGGACCGACAACAGTAGATATATACATAGTATACACAGTACACAAATGCCAAGATAACACACACAGTGTGAAGCCAATGCAGGAAAGCAATTGAAATAAAACATTTCCTTTGACAATAAAAAAATATCAACATTACAATAACTTAGGTATAGAAGAGTGGACAACGGGGAGGCCGGTGGGTCAGTGAGGAATCCACAGGCAGATACTGTATCCACCAGAAAAAGCGTTACAGAAGGTAAGTAACTTGTTCTTCTGATGGATATATCTGCCAGTGGATTCCTCACCTTGAGAATAGAGTCCCACAGCAGTCCCCTCTCCCGGAGGATGGTGTCCACTCCACTATACCAAGAAATCCTGTAGGACAGAGCGTGCAAAGTGGCCGTCCCTCCTCACTTCGGAATCCAAGCAGTAATGCTTCACTAAAGTGTGGAGGGAGGCCCAAGTTGCCGCTCTGCAAATGTCCTCTACAGGCACATCCCTAGACAAAGCAGATGTAGAAGACTTTGCCCTAGTAGAGTGAGCTCTAATACCCTCTGGAGGTTCCTTACCCGCCAGGGCGTAGATCTTAATACACAGGATAATCCATCTCGAGAGTGTGCGCTTGTGCACCGCCTTCCCCTTCTTGCAGCCAGCAAATCCAACAAAGAGCTGGTCACCCACACGACAGTCTCTAGTCCTATCGACGTAGAAGCTCACCGCCTTCTTAGGGTCCAGACGATGAAGTCTCTCCTCCTCCTTGGAAGGGTGAGGGGGAGGATAGAAGGTAGGGAGGGTAATGGACTGCCCTAGATGGAAGGGGGTAACCACCTTCGGCAGAAAAGCAGCCCTGGTCCTGAGTACCATTCGTTCAGCATGAATGGACAAGAACGGAGGCTTACAACTAAGAGCTTGAAGCTCACCTATCCTCCTTGCCGAGGTAATTGCAACAAGAAAAACTGTTTTAAAAGACAACAGCCTCAAGGGACACTTGTGCAGAGGTTCAAAAGGTGAACCCATTAAAAAAGTGAGCACAAGATTCAAGCCCACTTGAGGAAGTAGGAGGGAATTTATTAATGTGCGGCTTCAGGATTGGGATGTGAAAATACGCATCCTGCAAGTCGATCAACACCATCCAGTCTTCTTCCAGCAGCGCCTGAAGAACCTGTGCAAGGGTGAGCATCTTGAACTTTTCCTGCTTCAGGTAAAGGTTCAAGATCCTGAGATCCAGGATTAGCCGAGTCTGCCTTCCTTCGTGGGAATCAGGAAATACCGGGAGTAGCATCCCTGACCCCTTTCCTGCTCCAGAACCACCTCTATCGCACCTTTTCTTAGCAATGCTAGGACTTCCTCCTGCAGGAGCAGCAGGTGGTCCTCTGAGCAAAAGCCTTGGCAAGGAGGGTAATTGGGAGGGAATTCCCGAAGGGGAAGTGCATACCCATTCTCCACGAGATTGAGAAGCCACAGGTCCGAAGTGATCGATTCCCAATCCCGTAGAAAATAGGTAAGCCGGCCTCCCACTGGATCCGCATGATCCGGAATGGCGGATCTAGGGCTCCTTTGCTGTGGTGGGAGGGGGTTGGGAAGAGGAAGAGGGTGAGGAGGAGGAAGCTTGACGACCTCCGGTACAAGCTCTATGTCTGCTCCTGTATGATTTGTTCAGCGAATTTTGCTGGTGCTGCTGCTGTTGCGACTGTTTGTAGGCCCAAAAGGAAGACTGGCCAAACCCTCTGAATCTTCTTCCCACAGTATCCCTGGACTGTGGGCCCAAAGATCTTGCCGTCGCTCTGCTGTCCTTGAACCTCACTAAAGCGGCGTCAGTCTTTTTTCCAAACAAACCTGATCCATCAAGGCAGCATGGACATCCGCAGAGAATTCGGAGGACTTCAGCCATGCAGCTCTTCTAGTGGCCACTGAAGATCCCATCACTCTTGCCACTGAGTCAGCAGTGTCCTGACCACTCTGAATGACCTGCCTAGCAGCAGCCTGAGTGTCAACAATCACCTCTTGAAAGTCCTTCCTATCCTCCTCAGGAAGCTTTGGAGCCAGCTGTTTGACGGAATCCATCAAAGCATGGATATAGCGTCCCATAAGGCAAGTAGAATTTATTGATTTGAGCGCCATACTTGCCGAGGAAAAGACTTTTTTCGCAGCCTGGTCCTGCTTCTTCGATTCTTTATCCCCAGGAACCTGAGGAAAATCGCCCGCAGATTTTTTCGAGCAGGCAGCCTGCACAACCAAGCTCTCTGGTAAGGGGTGAGATGATAAAAAGTCTGGGTCACCAGGCGCCACCCTGTACCTTCTTGCAATAGCCCTCGAAACAGCAGGGGCTGTAAGCGGTCTTTTCCACACTTCTGATACCCAATGCATCATTGAAGGGGAGCATAGGCTCCACAACAGAGGATGGTGAATGAAGGACCTCTGTCAGAATGTTGGACTTGAAATCTGCAGTAGGTAGTGTTATGTTCAACAAATCCGCAGCCTTCTTATAACCACGTGATAAGGTGTCAAATCCTTAGAAGGGGCATCAGAAACAGAGGCCAATTTCCAATCAGGAGACAGCTCAAGACCACTAGCCTCCCTAAGATCATCGAAAAGATCTTCCAAATCCTGCAGCTCACCATCTTCTATATCTGCATCATGGTACCTCTGCTCTTCCATAAGCCTTTGAGCCTCACACCTCGACCTCACCTTCAGGAATGGAGTTGCCGGATCCGGAACCGACTCCGACGGAGCCGGAGCCGGAGGGCCAGACCGCTGATCATGAGATCAGATCGGATTCGGCATCGACATCTAGGATACGGGCGTCGAAGGTCTTGGCGTCGAAGGCTTCGGCGTCGAAGGCTTCGGCGGCGCCGAGAATTGCCAAGGCGGCGTCAGAGCCGGTATGAATGGCATGAAAGGCGCAGGAGCGTATGCCTGGGGAATACCCAGATTGTATGCCAATGGACCGGTGGGCCGAACCGGTGCACCAGAGGGGTACATAGCTCTGGAATACACTCCATACACAGCATTCAGGAACTGAGTAGGGTCCTGACCTGGAGCCGGAAAAGCAGGATAAGAGCCCACAGGTCGCTCTCAAGGAAGCAGAGTCTTCTCGGCCTCGACCTCTACTTCAGGCCGGTGCACCGGGGTCGAGGAACCCGCAGGCAACGGAGCCTCCTCTTCTCCTTCTTCTTCCTCCTCTCCCTCATCTTCATGGACGGGAGAATGAGATGGAGCCGGAGAAGGATTTGACACCGGCTTCGGTGAATGAACCGGCGAATCTGCAGGCGAAGCCTCACCCTCGGAGACTTGAACTTCCGGAGACAGAGACACCTCATCCTTGCGAAGTGACTTCACCTGCAACTTCGGTCTCGATCTTGAGTCCTTCCCAGAGTGATGACGAGACTCATGTCTTCTCTTCTCTTCTTGTGGTTCTTTCTAGATGACCTAGAAGCATGCCCCGAAGACGACCTCGAGTGTGACTTCGATCGAGACCTCGACCTCAAACATAGAGTCAGCGACTTCGAACTCTTCTTGTCCTTCTTGTTCTTCAATTTGGCAACAAGGAACTTAGCCTCCCTCTCACGAAGTGCCTTTGGATTCATCTTCTTACAAGAAGATCATCCCTGGACATCATGGACCGAACTCAAACACCAAACACAGCACTCGTGCAGATCCGTAATCGACATCATCTTGCCGCATTCTCCGCACGGCTTGAATCCGGTCTTCTTCGTGGACATCTCGACAGGAGACAAAGAAGCAAGAAGACACCGAAAAAAACAAACAGTAACAAAGTTACCAAACAGCTACAGAGGATCCCTCGAAAACTGTTAGCGTCGACGACGCGGAAAAAAGGGAACTGATGTCATCACGTCGGTGTGGGCCTATTATGGAGTCGGAGATGTCAGCGGAGTCGCGGGCGATGCGTGCCTCTGTGACGTTGTCCACGTCGGCGCAAAGCTACAAAAAGAATTTCCGAATGTTGCTAACGCAAGGAGATATTCACAAGGTGAG
The DNA here is from genome assembly GCF_964263255.1 of Lissotriton vulgaris. NCBI lineage: Eukaryota > Metazoa > Chordata > Amphibia > Caudata > Salamandridae > Lissotriton > Lissotriton vulgaris. The sequence goes on along the minus strand of NC_141698.1, from coordinate 1,067,416,159 downwards.
GAATCCACTGGCAGATGTATCCATCAGAAATAGAGATCTAGTGGGAGTTTCATGTGCTAAAAATTGTTCTTTTCCATCTATTCATCCAGGATTGGGAACAACATCCTTGTATCAAAAAGGACCACCTCAATGCTGCTCAAATTTAGAAAGGAGTTGAAGAGTCACCTCTTCAAACAGCACTACTTCACAATGCATTAACCATTCAGAACCAGCTTTCTATCCACTTCCTTGTTGACGTAATACTGGTCTTTAACCATTAACTGCACTCTGCTGCCTTTTTCCTAGTTACTCGCTATAGAAATAGAACATACTTGCATAAATACAGACATTGAGGTATATGTTGGTGCTGAATAATAGATGTTTATTGTACCCAACTAATTATATCGACTACAGGATAATGAAGCAATGTATCTGAGCCTGTAACCTTGGGGTTAAAGACATATCCCTGCAGTGGGTGCATTAATCCATTGAGCCACTGCATCCTTATATTCTTAGACTCCTATTTGTAGACTGACCTCCCACTGATCTTTCATCCTTAATTCATGCATTGCTTCGCACCTAAGCACCATATCTGAAACTGAGGTGTCATCATTGAAGCGTATCTGTTGTTTGAACCCCATAGGGAACCAGTGGTTATGACATCTTTCTTTCGCCTCTGTCAGAACCATGCAACAATTCTTTTTCTATTCCCCATGTAAGTGAATGCACATATTCTTCAAGCAGTAAACTTCCCCTTGCTCAATAGAAACATTGTGTACCTGTTTGTCCAAGCTAAGACTTTTCAGAAGCTAGTGTCCACACTATGCAGCCCAACCTATCACCGGTGTGGGGTTCTTTGACCTGTTCAGCCAATCCAACAGAGCCCTGTTTTGATAGTGAAATAACACTACAGCTTGAAAACCTTTGTCTTAGTGCACAAGGCAGTACAAAAGGGAGGGGGGGTGGGTGATGGACTGGATTGGACTGATCCCATGAGGCACAGGGTCAGACTGATTTGCATATGGCCATGTCTGAACTGGGGTGGTGGAGTGAGCTAAAGAATGGTGATGGATTAAACCCAGATCAGTTGACTGGGGGTGAGTGTTTGATTTGCTCAAGCGCTCCATCCATCATCCCCTTTTGTATCGATTTGTTTGCCCTAAGTTGGCAGGGTATGCTCAGACGTGAGTCCCTTGCTCACTTTGCCATTGGATTCAAGATAGCCTGGCTGATGAGGATTATGAATCCGAAACCAGTCCAGGATGCTTGTTTCTGGTCCAGGGAAGACATGGATTGGCAGTTCGGGCTGGACTGATCCCATGAGGCACGGGGTCAGACTGATTTGCATATGGCCATGTCCAAACTGGGGTGGCGGAGTGAGCTAAAGAATGGTGATGGATTAAACCCAGATCAGTTGACTGGGGGCGATGGTTTGATTTGCTCAAGCGCTCCGTCCACCATCCCCTTTTGTATCGCTTAGTGCACAAGGCAGCACAATTAACGTACCTAGGAATCTGCACAGTGAACTATCACATCTCTGGTCTTTAACCCACAAGTTACTGACCAAGCAACCAATAGCTATCAATGACGTGGGTGGAGATGCTTGCACAGTGAAGGTGGATTTCTATAGAACTTCCTTCCCTGAATAACAGATCTCTATAACACTTAGGGTGAACACCCATTAGAACTTTCTTGATCTTAGAACTCTTAACAATAGTCTTGTCTTTATCATTGGACACTTCCCACAGATGACTTTCGCTTTTAGCCCTACATTCTTCTCGGATAATCCCAATTGACTGCTGATGTCCTCTTTAAACAATTTTAAAGCAAGCCAATTGATTTCAGATTTTCTCCGTCCTCCAAACCGAGCTGTGAAACTCACTCTCACCATCAATGTTCTTTTCTATGAATCATCTAGCATTGTACAAAGTGGACCTGGCCCTGACCCCATGACCCTCCCCTGAAGCCACAAAAATGGCACACCAGTCGTACAACACAATTGACACTTAGAAGCAACAAAGATGAACACAACACAATATGAGGCTTCTGTAGTGTGTTCTTTCAAACTCTGGTTTATTGTTTGAACACGCCACAAGCAGTTTTCACTCCAGAGTGTATAACACTTGCTTATCATGCACAACAGCTAAATAAAGCAAAATATGCTGAAAGTCAGTCTTCTTGGTGAGATGTTCACATTTCATGCATTCTAAAAGTGTTCAGAAGAATCACTGGAGCAGATAAAACACATCCACAGGGGACAACCTCAGGACAGGGATGTCAACATGTTGTTTAGCAGCAAAGCTTTAAAAGTGTATAGCATAAACCTCTTTCTACAAATATATATGTATATGTATGAAAATGTATGTACATCATTTACTATTTTCATCCTTCACTTAAGATGGTCAGACATGCTCCAAATTGTGACTACAAATACTTTAATGCAGAATATGTGACAATTCCTTCCAATTGTCACATATTATGGCATTTAGATTTGGAAATAGCAACTAGAGTACATTTGGAACCAATGGCCTAGATCTAAAACGTTTCCTAATAACTTTGCATCCTAATACTCCTGCACAAACATTAGGAGTATTCAATAAATCCATTTCTATCTTTAAAGTGCAGTTTGTAGGTTACCCCAAGACTTGGAATACATCACATTGCTGTCACCACACTCCATCAATTTCATGGGGAGGTTGGTATCCCATTCGGGATGTTATGTGAAATATGCTAAATTGAGTCTCTGTACAGTAATATACTTATATTACATTAAGTTAAATGATTAAACTTAGATCCATGTGCAATATCATTTGAAAAGAGTGGGTTTGGTGGAGGCAAAACTATCAATGGGTCTAAGTGGAAGTAACTAGTAAGAAAACTATGGGAATGATTATCTGGTGCTTCCAATCACTTTACTAAATTCTACCAAGGAGGCTCACTATTCATGGTTTGGGAAAATTCCCTTCAAAATCAGCAAAATATTATATCAGTTGTACCTACAGAAATCCTTCATCATTTCAGACTGAAGGCTAAATTTGCCAAAGATATGTTAGAGAAAGGTGAACATGAATGGAATCCTGATAATAATATCTATTTCAAATACAATAGGCATGGGGGTGCCCCGTTTAGAGAGAAAACGTCTGCATAAAAGAGAGAGAGAGAGAGAGAGAGAGAGCGAGAGAGAGAGAGGAGAATCCTATAGTAAAAGAATTGACCAGGAATAGATATGTAACATTGATCCTCTCAGGGGCTTTAATCTCTCCTTAGATCACTGGCTTGGCTGGTCCCTTATGTTAAATAGATGCTCCTTCACCAAATATCTCCAGAAAGACCCACCAGGGACTGGCTGGCCAATTCATATCAACCAAATGCCACACGTGCATCTGTGCCATAATCCTCACAACCAACACCCACTGTTGAGTTTGTTACAGCAGAGCTGGCAGCTAAAACAATACAAGTGTCACAAAAACTCACGTAAGCACTTGGGATTTTCAAACTTTGTGAATAATTAAGCAAACAAATTAATTTCTTTAATTTATGTCAGTATAAGAGGCTATTACCTCTCATGTTACATTCTTAATATATGTTAAAAATGTGATAATTTAAGAACTAACTCATGAAGGCAATCAGGATATGTGCCAATATTGAAAAGAAGCATGAGCATAGAAAATAAAGGTATGGAAGAACTGCTCCTGCCAGCAGGTGGCACTGCACTCACCATGGGCTTGCCAGTGCTTTGAAGGCTCATGCTCTTATCCAAGGCATTATAATGCACTTCCAAAATCCACTGTGAAAGAGGATGCTTAGAGCTCACACAAGGAGGCTGTGCATAAAATCCCTGCAAAAAGAACCCTCACAAAAGAAGACAGCCAAGTACTACAGAAACTGGATATCCATTACAACTCTCTGAACTTTAACCAGGGGGAAAATGAACATCTGTGACACAGGTTTTCTCTTATCCGGATGAAACCCAGTGCAGAAGATCTCAAAATATTTGTACAAATCAGACCTTTGGCTTAGTGGGTAAACAGGATGTGAGAGTTCACAGATCCTCTTTGAGTAGTCCAGTCTAGTATACACATTTCTCAGAGGCAAACAATATGAGAACTGGTTTTCTATCCATCCTGGCTCATAATAAATCGGCTTTTCCCCAGTAGGTGGAAAGGACACTCCCTTAACAGCAGTAAGGTGAAGTGGATCATGTTTTGCATTCAATATTGTCAAGCTGATAAATGTTCTAAATGCAATGAGGAGTGCAATGAGTTCAGAGATGAACTGCCCGTCAGTGAAGACTTATTTGTAAACAAACACACGCCTGTCAAACTGCTGTTGGCTGATCCATAAACTAAAACAGCTCAGCCAAGACAATCAGTATAATAAAGCACAAAAACAAAGTATTCTTGGGAAGGGCAGACACCACTGATGTGTTCATGTCTGAGAAACATCAATAACCCTAAGTGATGCTCCTTACTTGGAAAATGTGAATGCCTTTGCAGAAGAATGTGTAGCCCATGAATAAGTACCAGTCAAACTATAAGCAAAGATAAGAATTGGCAAAAGAAAAGAATACAAAACACAAGTAGGAACAAAAGTACATGAAAGGAAAGGAAAAGCTAATGTATAAATATGCAGTAAAAGCTATACAAGTAGTTGTATAGCTTAACATATCCATGGAATAAGAGTTGTGCCTGATAGCCTATGAAACTGGAAGACACGTTGTGCTGTATCTACTTTTCATCAATAATCAATGTTTCACAATCTACTCAACAAGTAGGAAACCTCTGGTGAGGTGAAGTGAGTAAAAGATCAGAGTACATTAGTCCTGCGACAGCAAACTACCTGAAACCTGCAACCGAGTGCAGACCACACTTGCTGGTAAACACTGGGGCACCTGGCAAGGAATGCAACTCGGTGCTTTCTGTTTGTTTCCATAGATCCTTCATTTGTCTGGTAATCCTGCAATTAAAGTACACTATGTAGAAACGGCTATCTTTCATCCTGTCTGAAAATAAACCCTAACAGACTACAGGCATTAATTAAAGCTTGGAAGACAGGGACGCCAGTACGAAGGTGGCAGATGTCCCTTCCACCCTATTACAAGTCCTTTAGACTATAAAGCAGCCCTCGTGATACTGTGGACAGACGTCAGCCATGTTTGTGACTGAGTACCCTGTTTGCCAAACTCTAAATTTGGCTCCATGTCACCAACTCTTCTTTCTTTTAATGGTGAGTTAGATAATTTATCAATCTTTTCTGCCTCATGCATCCATTTAATTTTCTCTCCAGAAAACACACTCTGACACAGATAATACTGAAAATCCTAAAGCCAGCAGCTTTAGCAAACCTGAGTAGAAAAACATCTGAAAAGTGAGTAGGACGACTAGGCCATGGTGTGGTACAATCTCTAATAGTGCAGCTGGACACGTCTGGGGCACACTGCTTTCCCTCCATAGTGCCAGCATCCACACAGAACATTCTGATCTCCAAAGAAAGGTTTTCTGCATAGGAATAACACACCATGGATATAGTCTCAGAAGACGGATTCTTGTCATTCCTAAATATTGAGCAGTGTTTCCCTTTGGCAATTAACATCATTGCGTACAGCGGCAGTTTCTCAATTTCTATTTAACAGAGTCTTTTGGTCGTCCCTTGAGCCATCATCGTCTGTTGGGCCAGTTCTTGCTTCCCCAAGGATAAGCATGGTACCTATGAAGAGAAGAGATAAATAGAGATGTGAAGCCAGTATTTTACCAATGGCGCATACAACATTCAACACCACTGGTTATGAACACATTTATATGTCTTCTGCAGCAGAAAAATGTATCTTCAAAATGAGTTTCACCCTTCCTGGCCAAGGACTGTCCAACAAAGACTACCTAGAAAAAAACTTTTTTATAACATGGTATTTTATTTTTTGTTAAATAATATAAATTAGAAAACTGCTGATTAATCATGAGATATGTTGGTTTCAAACTTTAAATCTGTAAAAAAAAAACACTAACATTAGTATACTATTACTATATACAGTTTTAGAACTGACTCAATTTCTTAAATGACATCCCACCAGTTTGTTGTACAAAGACATCAACATATGTTTTGGTCCTCTCTATACAATTCATCCACCAGTTACCTTTCAATAAAGGATTTCACCGGCCTTGTCGGTAACCCCTCTGCTCCTTGCCTTTTCTTCAAGCTGTTTTTTTTTATGGGTCAGCCCATATGAGGTACTGTTAAATGGATTGCAATGTCCTCCTGCCTGCCTCACAAGAATGACCAGTGTGAGCAACACCCAGGTTGGCCTACGCGTCAACACACATCTATGTGTACCAAGGTCCTCAATCTGAGTATTTCGGATCCTGGAATGTGTGTCCTAGTAATGAGCCAGATCACCAACCTCCTTCCCTCTCATCCGTACATGAGCACATCCTACAGAGGCCACCATCTTGGTTGTATTCATATTGGTGCATAGCTATGCTAATCACCAGATAGTCGTTTACATTTATTTGCAGCAACCACAAGTAACCAGGAGTTAGAAAGTAGCAATATCTGCTCTTGTGGATTGTACCTATTACGTCTAGCTACAAACCAGTGACAGGGTCTCTGTGTATTCCATGCTCACAATGACACCAGAAAACCCATATAAAGGTAGCAACGCTGTTTCTGGAAAATGTGGAGGAATTAAGGAACCTAAGAAAAATGGAGCTCTTATTGCCGCCATTTATTTTATTCACAGTCCAGAATTATCTGAGAAATAATGTGAAGCCATCCATTAGAACGAAATCTATGAGAATTAAGTTCCAACTTCTAGCTCCAGCAGATCTGAGAGTTAGTTGAACCTCACAAGGTCTCCTGTGCTACAAGTGTTGCAGAGCTGCAGATACAAGTCTGAATGCTTTTGCCACATTATATGTTTGATCATGTTTACTAGATGATCCTACAAGATTATTAAGACGTCAATTTTTAAAACTGGGGCTCCGTGCTATCAAAGATGCTACTATCTGAAGCTTGCGTCCTGAGAAATGATACACAACTAGTTTTCAAGTTACTAAAGTACTTTGAGTTAGCTTGAAAGTACAGAAACCATGGAAGGAAAATCTTAGATTAAAGAATGCTTTAGTTGCAGTCATACAACCAGGACTTGAATTTTTTCACTTTCGCATCGAAACAGCCCGTATTATAAAATATTGAATTTTAATGGTGTTTAAGTACATTTTTATGTAAAAATTATGAAATTGAGGCATTCATAATTATCCCAATAATTAGAATAATCTTCATTTTGACAAATTTTATTATTTTGGTATGTGAGAAAATGTGCATTTCAATAGTCTTATTTCTAATGCTCCAGCAATGAATTTTTTGTAATGATTTTTATTAATAACACAAATAAACTCATTTTAATAAATTAGTTTGCTCTTTCACAAGGGAATTGTTTTGAATTTAAGACTAGTAAAGATCCATGAGTTGGGCTTCTGTTAGATTAGAGTATGTTAGAAATGGTTGAATACTGGTGAAGATCCTGGACTGAATGTATGGCCCTGTGCTATATGGGGTCCCACACTTCAAGTGCCTCATATTGAACCTAAGGCCATCGTATAGTCATGAGATGCCACAACATTAAGACCCTCTCCTCACCACATTCTGGGATATGCCAAGGTTGGTGCAGACTAACCCGCCTTTAAGTGCTGCCATACCAGTTCCTTCTCCTACATTTTGTTTCAAGTAATTTAAAAGTCTTAAAAAGTACCCAGCCAATGTAGACAATCTCAGATATGCGAATGACGTTGCTCTAAAGGTCTACACAAGTGTATTGGTGGAATACTTTAGTTGTTTGATAATAATTCTACATTTCTGTATCAGTAAAGTGCTTTTACTTATGTATTTCATGCTTTGTATATCGCTGGCACGTCGTCTTATGGCCTCTTTATGTAGATGCACCTTGGGTGAAAGAAGGTCCATTTATTGACTGGTGAGGTGGTACCTCAATAATGTAAAGTCCGGATACTTCTGAAGTGTAATTTAGTCCTGTTGAAGTCTCGGTCAGGAAGTCTGGTCATGATAGAGCGTCCAGTGAGCTTTGGCCTATTACTGCAGGTAGAGGTGGCAGCAAGCCAGTCCTGACGACTCACTTTAAGTGGAGATGCTTCCCCCAAAGGAACAAGTTAACAATTCGGTAACAATTTTTCTGGTGGATACAGTATCTTTCTGTGGATTCCTCACCTTTTGAATTATTATAATGTGCAGCATTCCACAGAAACTTTTCTCCTCAGCACTTCCCCGTCGACGAGGATGTCATAATGGAATGGTTCCGCAAGCGACTCTGCGTGATGTTATTGGTGCCATAAGAAGACTTAGTTGGCGTGCTGACGTCAGTTCCACCTATTATGTCCATGCCTTCAAGGCGAAACATGTGAACTAACAACCTTCCTACAAGTATACATAGTATACAAATTACAACCAAACATGGAAATACTACATCATAGATATTTCCTAAATCCTGGTAACCTCATGATTTAAGCAAAAAATCACCTTAAACATGAATTAATACATTTTCGATAGAAGCAGACAGGCAACGGGGAGGCGGGTGGGTCAGTGAGGAATCCACAGGCAGATACTGTAGCCACCAGAAAAAGTGTTACCGAAGGTAAGTAACTTGTTCTGATGGATACATCTGCTTGGGGATTTCTCACCTTTTGAATTGAATCCCCAAGTAGTCCCGCACTTGGAGGAGGGTACTTGTTTGCCTATACCAAAAAATCCTGCAACACAGAATGAGCAAATTGGTTGACCCTCCTCACTTCTGAATCCAAGCAATATTGCTTTGAAAAATTGTGGAGGGAGGCCCAAGTTGCCACTTTGTAGGCGTCAACCACAGGAACACCTCTATCCAAAGCCGAAGAAGAAGACTTAGCTCTGGTAGAATGAGCATGAATACTTTCAGGAGACTCCTTCTTGGCCAAAGCGTAGCAAATCTTGAAGCAAGGATTATCCAACTGGACAGCATTCTTTTGTCGACAGCTTTGCCCTTCATCCTACCCACATATCCTATGAAGAGTTGATCATCTAGCCTGAAGTCATTGGTTCTATCCAAGTAGAAGCGCACTGCCCTTTTGGGATCTAAACAATGAAGTCTTTCTCCTCTTTAGAAGGATGAGGGGAGGGTGGAAAGTAGATAAGGTAATGGACTGCCCCAAGTGGAATGGAGTGACCACCTTAGACAGGAGAGCAGCTCTGGTCCTAAGAACCATCTTATCCGCATGGAAAGATGTAAAAGGAGGGTTGGAACATACAGCTAGATTCATCATTGTCCCGTTTTGCGAGTCCTTAATAGCGATTATTAAGGAATCGCTATTAAGGACTTGCAAAACGGGATTTATGTAGGAATCGCTAAATAAATTGCGATTCCTACACATTCCTTATTTGCGATTAGCAAATTGCTAATCGCAAATAAGGAATAACTCCCTATTCATTCCTAAAGGCCCATAGGAATGAATGGGGAGTTATTCCTTATTTGCGATTAGCAATTTGCTAATCGCAAATAAGGATGCGATTTCAAGGGTGCCAGGGGTGTCCAAAGGACACCCTGTAGCACCCCTGAAATGTAATCTACATTGGTTTTGCGCACACACATGTCCAAAGGACGTGTGTGTGCAACATGCAATTTAGAAAAATACATTTTTAAAAGCATTTTTCTAAGTTTTCGCTATTTACCACGAGGTTTGACCTCGCGGTAAATAGCGGCCCGAAATTGCAATTTCGCAATTTAAAAATGGTTAATGAATTGCATTTAAGGAATCTCAAATAGAGATTTAGCGAATTCGCAATTACCGATTTTTGCATTTGGGATGATGAATCCCAAATGCAAAAATTGCGCTCGCAAAGGGCCAGATTCTCAGAATCTGGCCCTTTGCAAGCCCATTTTTCAATGATGAATCTGTCTGTAAGAGCCTGAAATTCACTCACCCTCCTAGCGGAAGTGATTGCCTCTAAAAATATAGTTTTTAAAGTGAGAAACCTTAAGGGGCAACTATGCAAAGGCTGAAAGGACGAACCCATCAAAAACGTAAGAACTTGATTCAAACCCCACTTAGGCATAATAAAGGAAGTGGAAGAAAACCTATTAGTAAGACCCTTAATGAATCTCATAACTATAGGAGATTTAAACAGAGAGGGTTGATCTGGCAAACAAAGGAAAGCCGACAAGGCAGATAAGTAATCTTTAACAGTTGCTGCACCGTAATGCTGTTGCGCCAGGGAAAGAGACAAAACTCAGAACATCAGATAAATGGGCATGCAAGGGATCAATTGATTTCTCTCCACATCATTTGACAAATTTAGCCCACCTACCAGCATAGGCAGATTTGGGAGAGTGTCTTCTGGCCAATAAAATAACGTCCAGCACAGCTGGTGGGATAAAGAAATCAGGTTCAATCTCCAGGCATGAAGGTGCAGGCTCTGGGGGTGTGGGTGTCGAATCTGGCCCTGCAACTGCTAGAGGAGGTCTGCCCTGAGAGGTCGACGGAGCTGAGCATACAATGAGAGGTAACGAATATCTGTGTACAACACCCTTCTGGGCAAATCCTGGGTGATCAATATCACTTGTGCCCAGTCTTGGCGAATCTTACTCAGAATCTGAGGAATCAAGGGCATGGGGGAAACATGTAAAGAAGCTCTGCGCCTTAATCCAATTGAAACGCATCCCCCAATGCTCCCAGCTTTGGATCCTGGAGACTGTAGAACGACGGCAGTGCACGTTCTCATGAGTGGCAAACACGTCCACCCAAGGAAACCCTCACATCCTGAAAATGTGAAGTACCACCTCCGGATAGAGACGCCACTCGTGATCCGCTAAACATTGCAGACTGCGACTGTCCACATGAATATTCAGTACTCAGGCCAGATGTTTTCCGTTCATGCAAATCTGATGGTCCTGAGCCCAGGGCCAGATTCGCAGAGCCTCTCTGCAGAGAAGATACAATCCTACACCTCCTTGTTTGTTGACATACCGCATCGCAGTAATGTTGTCTGTTAAGACTTGAACTGACTGACCTCGAAGGGAAGGGTGGAAGGTCTTGAGAGCCAAAGGTTTTCGCCCGCAATTCCAGAAGATTGATGTGAAACCACCTTTCCTCTGAAGGGCATAGACCTTTGACCTGCAGATTTACCAATGAGCTCCCCACCTTAGAGTGGAGGAATCGTTATCATTGTGACCAGCGGAGTAGGAGGGTACATTTTTTACCTTGAGAGAGTTTGCCTGAAACAGGCCACCTTTGCAGATCCACAGCAGTGTCTCTGAAGAGTCTGATCAATTCCGCGCGATCTCTGTTGTGTTGAAACCACTGCCTGAGGAGACACCACTGGAGGGCTCTCATATGCCAGCGTGCATGGTTGACTGGCAGGCTCAAGACCTTCAGGACTCGAACAGATGCTCCATTCTGAAACAGTAGAATCATAGCCTGGATGTCCTGAATCCTCTGTGGAGGCGGAAGGGCATGACTCACTATAGTCCAATACTGCTCCTATGAACATGTTGCGCCGAGCGGGCTCCAGGTGAGATTTGGGTACATTTATCGAAGATCCAAACCTGAACAGCTGTTTTTTTTACCTGCAAATGATGCACCACTAGCTTGGGTGACCTTCTTTGAGCAGTCAGTACAGATATGGAAACACATGAGTCCCTGATCTCCTGAGATGTGCTGTCATCATCACCATCACCTTTGTGAATGGGTATGCTCAGACATGGATCCCTTGCTCACTGTGCCACTGGATTCATGCTAGCCTGGCTAATGAAGGGTAATACCCAGAAACCGGTCCTAGGATGCTTTTTTCCAGTCCAGGGAGACCCTGTCTTGGCAGTTCGGTCTGGACTGTTCCCATGAGGCACAGGGTCAAGCCTAATTTGCATATGGCTGGATTTAAACTAGGGTGGCATGGTGAGCAAAAGAACAATGGATTTAACACAGATCTCTTGACCGGGGGTGAATGTATGATTTATTCAGCATTCCGTCCATCATTTTTTTACGTAGCACTTTTCACCCTATGTGGGATGGGTATGCCCAGACGTGGGTCTCTTGCTCACTGTGCCACTTAATTCAAGCTACCCTGGCTGATGAAGGTTAATACACAGAAACCGGTACGAGGATGCTTGTTTCGGGTCCAGGGAAGACCTGGCTTGGCAGTTCGGTCTGGACTGTTCCCATGAAGCACATGGTCAATACTGATTTGCATATGGCTGGGTCTACACTGGGGTGGCTTGGTGAGCAAAAGAACAATGGATTTAACCCAGATCTCTTGACTGGGAGTGAATGTATGATTTATTCAGCATTCTGTCCATCATTTGTTTGCGTAGCACTTTTCATCCAAAGTGGGATGGGTATGCCCAGACGTGGGTCCCTTGCTCACTGTGCCAGTGGATTCAAGCTAGCCTGGCTGATGAAAGGTAATACCCAGAAACCGGTCCCAGGATGCTTGTTTCCGGTCCAGGGAGGACCTGGCTAGGCATTTCGGTCTGGATTGTTCCCATGAGGCACAGTTTCAAGACTGATTTGCATTTGGCTGATTCTAAACTGGGGTGGCATGGTGAGCAAAAGAACAATGAATTTAACCCATATCTCTTGACTGAGGGTGAATGTATGATTTATTCAGCATTAAATGCATCAATTGTTTGAGTAGCACTTTTCACCCTTAGTGGAATGGGTATCCCCAGACGTGGGTCCCTTGTACACTGTGCCACTGGATTCAAGCTAGCCTGGCTGATCAAGGGTAATACCCAGAAACCGGTCTCAGGATGCTTGTTTCCGTTCCTGGGAGGACCTGGCTTGGCAATTCGGTCTGGACTGTTCCCATGAGGAACAGGGTCAAGACGGATTTGCATATGGCTGGGTTTAAACTGTGGTGGCATGGTGAGCAAAAGAACAATGGATTTAACCCAGATCTCTTGACTGGGGTTCAATGTATGATTTATTCAGTATTCCTTCCATCATTTGTTTGAGTAGCACTTTTTACCCTAAGTGGGATGGGTATGCCCAGACGTGGGTCCCTTGCTCACTATACCAGTGGATTCAAGCTAGCCTGGCTGATGGAGGGTAATACCCAGAAACCGGTCCCAGGATGATTGTTTCTTGTCCAGGGAGGACCTGGTTTGGCTGTTAGGTCTGGACTGTTCCCATGATGCACAGGGTCAAGACTGATTTGTATATGGCGGGTCTTAATGGGGGTGGCATTGTGAGCAAAAGAACAATGGATTTAACCCAGATCTCTTGACTGGGGGTGAATGTATGATTTATTCAGCATTCTGTCCATCATTTGTTTGCGTAGCACTTTTCACCATAAGTGGGATTGGTATGCCCAGACGTGGGTCCCTTGTTCACTATACTAGTGGATTCAAGCTAGCCTGCTGGTGAAGGGTAATACTCAGAAACCGGTCCCAGGATGAATGTTTCTGGTCCAGGGAGGACCTGGCTTGGCAGTTAGGTCTGGACTGTTCCCATGATGCACAGGGTCAAGACTGGTTTGTATATGGCGGGTCTAAATGGGGGTGGCATTGTGAGCAAAAGAACAATGGATTTAACCCAGATCTCTTGACTGGGGGTGAATGTATGATTTATTTAGCATTCTGTCCATCATTTGTTTGCATAGCACTTTTCACCCTAAGTGGGATTGGTATGCCCAGACGTGGGTCCCATGCTCACTGTGCCCCTGGATTTAAGTTGGCCTGGCTGATGAAGGGTAATACCCAGAAACCAGTCCCAGGACGCTTATTTCCGGTCCAGGGAGGACCTGGCTTGGCAGTTCGGTCTGTACTGTTCCCATGAGGCACAGGGTCAAGACTGATTTGCATATGGCTGGGTGTAAACTGGGGTAGCATGGTGAACAAAAGAACGATGGATTTAACTCAGATCTCTTGACTGGGGGTGAATGTATGATTTATTCAGCATTCCGTCCATCATTTGTTTGCGTAGCAGACTTCTGAAATAGGCTCTGTTAGACCCTCATGGAAGGTCAAGAATGGTTTCGATGCAGACGTTGTAGAATGAAGAACCTCAGTGAGGACATTAGACTTCAGTTCAACTGTGGTAAGTGGCAACTCCAATAAATCTGCAACCTTACGAATAACTGTGTGGTATGAAGTCACCTCAGGAGGTGGTAAACCCTTAGGTGATGCCAATTCCCACTCAGGGGAGGTATCCATGGTTCACGTATATAATATTGATGTAAAACATATAGAAGTAAAAAATATTGATAAAAAAATATAGAATGCAAAAATATTGACTCCCTATACTTAAACAGGTAAGTACAAAAATATAGAGAGAAAAAATATCGATGTTAAAAATATAGCTATACAAAATATTGATTTATATATATATAATATATATATATATATATATATATATATATATATATATATATATATATATATATATTATAATAAATAAGAAATATATTAAATAATATTTAAAAAAAAATAAAGTAGATTTAATATACATTTGAAAAAATATAACAAATACACTTAATTTAAAAAAATGTAAACACAAACACACATAATAATCAATATATATATATACATACATTATTACTTTAAAACAATTAACACACTATTAATTGTAATATATATATATATATATATACCCGAGGCAGTCCATAACCCACCCGACTCACCTGGAACTTGCACCGACCCGATGGTTTTCCCACTCCCCCATGCCACCAACTCGACGATGCCAAAACAGTGCTTGCTGGGACATGTGGTTCGCTACAATCAACACAAACTTTCATTGGTGTGCCGACTGCGTTAGGGGGAGGGGACCCAGGTGCATGAAGGTACTTTACACAGGAGGAGTGAATCAGGGATGGGACCTTTACAGTGATGGGCACTGAGGAAGGCAACCTATGCCGAAATGCATCCGTCGCCGCTGGGATTTTCAATAAAGGTGTTTCCTGCTCCGAATTCCTCTTGTGGCCTCCGATCTTTTCTTGGAAGGATTTTCATTCATATATTCTGCACTTGCTGGCCGCGCAGTACGGAAGGCCCTGCAGCATCAAGAGACTCAGAATCTTGATGACATCCCGCTGCTTGCAGCGTTTTCGCAACCGAGGAATCGGTATTTCTGAAGTCCGCCAGAATCTACAGGCCGTTGTGAGTGACTGAGGTATTTCATCTCGACGGGGGCTTGTGTCTTTATTTTGGCTGCCCCCACTCATTTACTGACCTGCAGGGACTGGTGCAGCAGATCAAGGGGACCCGAGGCAGTCCATAACCCACCCGACTCATCTGGAACTTGCACCGACCCGATGGTTTTCCCACTCCCCCATGCCACCAACTCGACGATGCCAAAACAGTGCTTGCTGGGACATGTGGTTCGCTACAATCAACACGAACTTTCATTGGTGTGTCGACTGCGTTAGGGGGAGGGGACCCAGGTGCATGAAGGTATTTTACACAGGAGGAGTGAATCAGGGATGGGACCTTTACAGTGATGGGCGCTGAGGAAGGCAACCCATGCGGAAATGCATCCGCCGCCGCTGGGATTTTCAATAAAGGTGTTTCCTGCTCCGAATTCCCCTTGTGGCCTCTGATCTTTTCTTGAAAGGATTTTCAGTCATATATTCTGCGCTTGCTGGCCGCGCAGTACGGAAGGCCATGCAGCATCAAGAGACTCAGAATCTTGCTGGAATCCCGCTGCTTGCAGCGTCTTCGCAACCGAGAAATTGGTATTTCTGAAGTCCTCCAGAATCTACAGGCCGTTGTGAGTGACTGAGGTATTTCATCTCGACGGGGGCTGATTTGGTTTGATTTGATTTGATTTTAGATTTGTAAAGCGCGTAGCTACCCAAGGGCGTCCCAGCGCTGACACTCGGCCAACATGATCCGGAGGGTAGTTTTTATGGGAAGAGCCAGGTTTTCAGTAGCTTGCGGAAGACCAGTAGATTGGTTTCCCTTCGGATGGGGAGCGGAAGGGACTTCCATAATTTTGGGGCATTATATGAGAAGAGATGTCCCCCTGAGTGTGCTTTTCTTGTTCTGGGGACACTGGCCAAGGAGAGGGTATCTGATCTCAACTGTTGGATTTATGGGGTTTAATGAGAGGTCTTAGGATGGGTGGGCCTCTGCCATGAAGTATTTTGTCTGAGATACAGAGGGTTTTGAAGGTAATCCTTTCCTGAATTGGGAGCCAGTGCAATGATTTGAGGGCAGGTTTGGCAGAGCATCTGGATTTTGTCCCGGTAAGGAGCCTAGCAGCGGCATTCTGGGCACATTGTAGTTTGTTGATGACCGATATTGGGGCACCTAGGTACAGGGCGTTTTCGTAGTCCAGTCTAGAGATAATTAGACCCTGCATAGCAGTTTCCTGGACTGAAAGGGAATTAAGGGAAGGATTTTTCGAGCTATCTGTATGAGGCCGAAGCATGTACCGGCGGTTTTTCTTGCTTGGACTTTAAAATTGAGGTCTTGGTCCATCCAGATGCCAAGGCTCTTGATTTCGTTTTTGGGGGTGGGGGGAGATCCCATACAGGGTGGCCAAGTAAGGGAGGGGGGGAGTTTGTATGGGTCACCAAGTAGAAGGATCTCAGACTTCTCTCCGTTAAGTTTGAGGCGAGAGTCGCACATCCATTGTGAAATGTTCTGGAGGCAGGAAGACAAGTTGTCCAGACATTTGGTCGATTGGTTTATAGAAACGACCAGTTGGGTGTTGTCAGCGTACATGACTACCTTTATGCCGAAAGGTGTTACGATGTCTTCTAGGGGAGACATGTATACGTTAAAAAGTGTGGGGCTCGGGAGGAGCCAAGATGGCGACCTGAGCGGACGCGCAGCCTTCGGCTCCGCCGGCCCCGGAATCCCGCACCGAGATCCTGCTTGCCTTGTCCGCCAGTTTCTATCCTGAAGGGTGCGGGCAACGGAGCTGATGCCACCGGTGTTCCGCCGGCCTCTCCACCCGCCCGGATTCCGAAGTTGTGGGCGGACGCGCCCTGGCCCGGGACCCAGCTAGCTCCAAGACGCCCTGCGGACCTCTCGTCCCCTCCCGCGGTCGCCCTGCTGCCGGAGTGGTGTGACCAGACGGCGCCTTCCTGTGGGGACACGACTTGCGCGCTACCGGCCGACAGAGACCGTTGTACGCTCCCTGGACTGCACGGTGACTGTGGGCAGAGGCGCCGGACCAGCGAGTCCTTTGTGTTTTGGCCGCCATGCTTGTGCTTTGTTCTACGCGTCCCTCCAGCCCAGGACGGCGACCTCTGCCCGGATCTACCTGACTCACCAGGCAATTATCGGCCTCCACGCAGCCATTAGAACCGGACGGAATACTACTGGCCAGGGATCATCAACAGCGGCCGGGTCGTGTCCCGCTATTTCCCCCTGTCTCCCCCCGCACTACCGCGTTGGGTAGAAGACAAGATGGCGACATCAGCGGCTGGCTATCAAACGGCTGGCTATCAAACGGCAATCCGACGGAGCGGCGAACACTCCGGAGTGGAGGAGAACGGAGCAGACTCTCCCCCAGGGACTGCGACGATGGGGTCCCTACAGCCTGAAATTACGCTTGCAGATGTGCTGGCAGCCCTGGGGGATTTGAGATCGGCGATGCAGAATAGCTGTAGCGAGCTGGGGACACGTCTGGATGCCTGTACCTGAACTTGCAGTCAGGAGCAGGGGAATTGTTTCCTACAGCACTCCGGATGGGAGTTGTCGCAGCCTGCCACCGCAACATTGTTTCGAGGACACACAGTGGACGATACTGTAACTCCCGTTATGGCTGGTAGGGGTATGTTGCCGTTTCACTACGCAGCCACCGATACATTGTTTCTCCCTTGCTCCGTGCTCGCTTGTGTGCAGCCATTTGAGGTGTCGGGGAATTGGCTACCAGTGCTTTGCCCCCCTGTTACATTACCAATCAGCTCGCCCTGGACTTTGATCGCTTCGCTCTGTGCCTCTAACGGCTGGACCATGCCAGAGAGAACTGTGCTTGAGGGGGAATCCTTTTTTGGGACCGGACGCCATTCGTTCTTTGCCTGTGCACCTCCCCCTTCCCCCGAACGGCCATCTTCACTTCTTCTCCTGCTATTCACTGGACTGCCGAGTGGAGGGGGTGAGAGACTGAGTCCCAGATCGGGCCAGGGATAGGGGACTTTCTTTGTTTAGCACCCGGGCGGGTGGGTGGTGGTAGGGTGGACTTCGAATCTGGCCTGTTTTGTCGCCGACTGCGCATTACCTCTCCCCGCTTGCTTGTTTGCTTTTGCACTGTCTGATGTTGTTCTTGGGGCGGGTAATTTTTATTGGACCGGCGGAGCTCGCATGCATGTTTCATTGACCCTCCTCCCGACCCTTCTCGTATGGGAGTCCAGGGACGGGTTTCTGTTCCTACTCCCTGAGTCATTGGATTATACTTTTTCTTTTTGCTTTCCCTATTGCTTTCTCTCCTTCTTCTCTTCTCTTCACTCGCTATATTTCGGGTTTATGGGGCGACAGACACTCTGCTAGGGGGGGGGGGGCAGGCCATAGCCTCTGCATGTGTGTAGGGTGGGGGGTTACTTTAAGTTCGAGTTTTTATTTCTATGGTGCCTTTTCTTGCTCTTTTATGATTTTTCTCTTCTTTCTTGGGCCCGTGCTAGATACACTGGGGGATGGGTGGTGATGCATACGGAGATGGGTTGTTTAGGCAGCTTCTAGATGGTTGACTATCCTGTTGCCATCCTCTGGTCGGGACTTACATGTTGTGAAGTGCTCTGCCAGGTACCGATGTTTCTTGTTAAGTCCCACCTACACGGACCTTGTCCTATTTCCTATTGTAGTTTAAGTACGGAGTACTATGACCTGTTCTTACTGCTCGCACATACAAAATAATTTTAAAATTAACCTACATTGCTCCTGTGCCGGGGTATTGTGGCGCTTTTCAAGCTGTTCTTTCACCGTCATCATTGCCATGCCGCATTACCCTATCGCCATATTGCCTGCACTAGTGCTACATGACGTGTCGTGGCCGGCCGGATGGTTGTAGGCCCGTATGTGTATTGTCTTTTGAGCACAATAAAGGTTTTCAAAAAAAAAAAAAAAGTGTGGGGCTCAAGGAGGAGCCCTGGGGAACTCCGCACTGAAGATGGAAAACTGTGGAGCTAACAAAGCCGTCGGTCACCTGGAAGGTTCTGTCTTCTAGGAAGGACTTGATCCAGGACAGGGCGGTGCCAGAAATTCCTGCCATGTTAAGACGGTGGATAAGGATGGCGTGGTCCACCGTGTCGAAAGCGGCGCTCAGATCCAGGAGGATCACTGCCACTGATCCTCCTGCATCTAGGATGGTTCTTGCCTCTTCGATCACGGCCAGGAGTGTGGTGTCCGTGCCCTGTCCTGGTCTGAACCCTGTCTGGGAATGACGAAGAAGGTTGTTGGATTCTAAGAAGGTGGAGAGTTGGTGGTTAACAATCTTTTCAGCCACTTTGCTAATGCCCGGGAGGAGGGAAATTGGTCTGAAATTGGACAAGTCAGCGGTGTCGAGGTGAGGTTTTTTAAGAAGCGCGCAAACTGTTGCTTTTTTCCAGTTGGTGGGAACGATGCCTTGGGTGAGAGACGCATTAATACGTTTGGTGAGGGGGAAGATACCGTGGAGGCAACCAGTTTTAATTTGTTCATGGGAGCTGGGTCTGTGGGGGCACCACTCTTCACAGTATGTAGAGTGGCCAGAAACAACTCTGTGGACACCGGGGAGAAAGCATTGAGGAAAGGAGCCTACAGGCAAGTAGGAGAGGTCAGTGAGTCTGGGAGTGTGCTGTGGGTGGGGAGAGTTTTTAGAATATTATTAATTTTGGACGAGAAGAACTCGGCTAGCTGATTGCATCCGACGCCTGATGGATCCAATATGGGTTGTGGTTCCGGGGCTTTTGTCAGCAGGCGGACAATGCGGTAAGTTTCTTTGGAGGAGTTTGCTGCAGCTAGTATTTTTCCTTCGAAAAATGTTGCTTGAGTGCTTTTAATGCAGGATTTATAATCCTTCGTGGCTGACCTATATTCAGTTTTACTCTTGTTAGCCCAGTCCTTTCTCCAAAGACGTTCGAGCTTTTTGCATCGTTTTCTAAGTTCGCGCAGTTCTGGTGTGAACCAGGGAGATTTAAAAGTTCCCTTCTTGCTGGGGAGTGGTTTATTGGGGAGGATTGAGTCTAGGGATTGTTCAATCCAGGTTCAGAGTTGGGACTCCGCCAGGGATGGATCTAAGTCGATATCAGGGGTAGTGGTTGCTAGTTCATGTGCCCAAACTACCGTGTCTAATTTTGGCCATGGGCGGGATGGTGCTTGGGGGGGGAGGTCTATTCGGGGCTTCGGTGGAAGATTGGAGCTTGAAGGGGATTAGGTGGTGGTCTGACCAGGGTATAGGGAGGGGCTCGCCCACTGCTAGGTCGGGGATGTTAGTAAATATGGGGTCCAACAGGTGGCCCTTAGAATGGGTCGGCTGATTATTTTTTAAATGGATGTTGAAGGAGGCTAAGTCTTCCTTGAGATCGTCCGCTATTTTGTTTGTCAAGTCATCAAAGTGGATATTTAGATCTCCTAAGACGGTAAAGTTGGGGGATAGGCAGGCGAGAGAGGAGATAGTTTCCACTAGGGATTTGCAGAATTGACCTTGCTGCCCTGGGGGGCGATAGACGAGGATGCCCGAAAGTGTTTTTAAGGGGGATAGGTGGATGGAGAAGTGGATGTTTTCACAATACTGAATCGGACTGTCCTTAAAATGGCAGGACAGATTTTATTTTCAGATAATTGCGACTCCACCCCCTATCCCGGATGGTCTGTCATGGCGGTTAATTAGGTACCCGGGTGGCAGTGTTTGAACTATGTCAAGGTCCGATGTTGTGTTGATCCATGTTTTGGGGAGGAAGAGTACCTCAAGTTCTGATTCCAACAGGATCAGATTGATTTCTGCACTGTGTTTCGGGAGGGACCTACAGTTAAGTAAGGCCATCTTGATCCAGTGCTTTTTGGGAGGGATGCGTGGCGTCAGTCTGTAGGGACAATGAGTACAACATGTTTGTCGTTCCTCTGGGGAGATTTTATGGAGGCAAGGAGTAGGAGTGAGATGCCTAAGTTGGAGGAGGGTTTTATGGGAGTACCTGATTGGGAGTGGTGATGGTGTTGCAGAGATCCCGGGATTAGGGCTCGGTCTGGCGCGGATGGGCGCAGACGGGCTTGCCTTAGGCGCGCTGTCGGCGCGCCCGCTGCGCTCGTCCGCTGCGCTTCCTAGTAGGTGTGGCCATTTATACTGGGGATTGGCGGGAGGGGCGAGCACTAGTCTGCCGACCCACTCCTCGTCAAAGATGGCGATCCCTCACCTGACAGGAGCCCAAACTCGGCTACGGCAGTGAGGGAGAAGCTCAGGGCACGTAGGAACCTATGCAGCCTAAATCGCGGCAGCAGGTAAAGTGCGAGTGCAATTAAAACAATGATAACAGTGTTTTAAAAAAGACAACTTTTAAAAATTCAGGAGAGCTTCCCCGGCTTCCGCCTCAGGGAATCAGTGCAGGCGAATGACACGCGTGTGGGATAACGCAGCTTTTATACTGGGGATTGGCGGGAGAGGCAAGCACTAGTCTGCCGACCCACTCCTCATCAAAGATGGCGATTCCTCACCTGACAGGAGCCCAAACTCGGCTACGGCAGTGAGGGAGAAGCGCAGGGTACGTAGGAACCTGTGCAGCCTAAATAGCGGCAGCAGGTAAAATGCGAGTGCCAGTAAAACAATGATAACAGTTTTTTTAAAAAGACAACTTTTAAAAATTCAGGAGAGCTTCCCCGGCTTCCGCCTCAGGGAATCAGTGCAGGCGAATGTGTCTTTATTTTGGCTGCCCCCACTCATTTACTGACCTGCAGGGACTGGTGCAGCAGATCAAGGGGACCGAGGCAGTCCATAACCCACCCGACTCACCTGGAACTTGCACCGACCTGATGGTTTTCCCACTCCCCATGCCACCAACTTGACAATGCCAAAACAGTGCTTGCTGGGACATGTGGTTCGTTACAATCAACACAAACTTTCATTGGTGTGCCGACTGCGTTAGGGGGAGTGTACCCAGGTGCATGAAGGTATTTTACACAGGAGGAGTGAATCAGAGATGGGACCTTTACAGTGATGGGCGCTGAGGAAGGCAACCTATGCCGAAATGCATCCGCCGCCACTGGGATTTTCAATTAAGGTGTTTCCTGCTCCGAATTCCCCTTGTGGCCTCCAATCTTTTCTTGGAAGGATTTTCAGTCATATATTCTGCGCTTGCTGGCCGCGCAGTACGGAAGGCCCTGCAGCATCAAGAGACTCAGAATCTTGCTGGCATCCCGCTGCTTGCAGCGTTTTCGCAACCGAGGAATCAGTATTTCTGAAGTCCGCCAGAATCTACAGGCCGTTGTGAGTGACTGAGGTATTTCATCTCGACGGGGGCTTGTGTCTTTATTTTGGCTGCCCCCACTCATTTACTGACCTGCAGGGACTGGTGCAGCAGATCAAGGAGACCCGAGGAAGTCCATAACCCACCGACTCACCTGGAACTTGCACCGACCCGATGGTTTTCCCACTCACCCATGCCACTAACTCGACGATGCCAAAACAGTGCTTGCTGGGACATGTGGTTCGTTACAATCAACACGAACTTTCATTGGTGTGCCGACTGCGTTAGGGGGAGGGGACCCAGGTGCATGAAGGTATTTTACACAGGAGGAGTGAATCAGGGATGGGACCTTTACAGTGATGGGCGCTGAGGAAGGCAACCTATGCCGAAATGCATCCGCCACCGCTGGGATTTTCAATAAAGGTGTTTCCTGCTCCGAATTCCCCTTGTGGCCTCCGATCTTTTCTTGGAAGGATTTTCAGTCATATATTCTGCGCTTGCAGGCCACGCAGTATGGAAGGCCCTGCAGCATCAAGAGACTCAGAATCTTGCTGGCATCCCGCTGCTTGCAGCGTTTTTGCAACCGAGGAATTGGTATTTCTGAAATCCGCCAGAATCTACCGGCCGTTGTGAGTGACTGAGGTATTTCATCTCGACGGGGGCTTGTATTTTTATTTTGGCTGCCCCCACTCATTTACTGACCTGCAGGGACTGGTGCAGCAGATCAAGGAGACCCGAGGCAGTCCATAACCCACCCGACTCACCTGGAACTTGCACTGACCGGATGGTTTTCCCACTCCCCCATGCCACCAACTCGACAATGCCAAAACAGTGCTTGCTGGGACATGTGGTTCGTTACAATCAACACAAACTTTCATTGGTGTGCCGACTGCGTTAGGGGGAGGGGACCCAGGTGCATGAAGGTATTTTACACAGGAGGAGTGAATCAGGGATGGGACCTTTACAGTGATGGGCGCTGAGGAAGGCAACCTATGCCGAAATGCATCCGCCGCCGCTGGGATTTTCAATAAAGGTGTTTCCTGCACCGAATTCCCCTTGTGGCCTCCGATCTTTTCTTGGAAGGATTTTCAGTCATATAGTCTGCGCTTGCTGGCCGCGCAGTACGGAAGGCCCTGCAGCATCAAGAGACTCAGAATCTTGCTGCCATCCCGCTGCTTGCAGCGTTTTCGCAACCGAGGAATCGGTATTTCTGAAGTCTGCCAGAATCTACAGGCCGTTGTGAGTGACTGAGGTATTTCATCTCGACTTGGGCTTGTGTCTTTATTTTGGCTGCCCCCACTCATTTACTGACCTGCAGGGACTGGTGCAGCAGATCAAGGGGACCCGAGGCAGTCCATAACCCACCCGACTCACCTGGAACTTGCACCGACCCAATGGTTTTCCCACTCCCCCATGCAACCAACTCGAAGATTCCAAAACAGTGCTTTCTGGGACATCTGGTTCGTTACAATCAACACGTACTTTCATTGGTGTGCCGACTGCGTTAGGGGGAGGGGACCCAGGTGCATGAAGGTATTTTACACAGGAGGAGTGAATCAGGGATGGGACCTTTACAGTGATGGGCGCTGAGGAAGGCAACCTATGCCGAAATGCATCCGCCGACGCTGGGATTTTCAATTCAGGTATTTCCTGCTCCGAATTCCCCTTGTGGCCTCCGATCTTTTCTTGGAAGGATTTTCATTTATATATTCTGCACTTGCTGGCCGCGCTGTACCGAAGGCCCTGCAGCATCAAGAGACTCAGAATCTTGCAGGCATCCCGCTGCTTGCAGTGTTTACGCAACCGAGGAATCGGTATTTCTGAAGTCCGCCAGAATCTACAGGCCGTTGTGAGTGACTGAGGTATTTCATCTCGACGGGGGCTTGTGTCTTTATTTTGGCTGCCCCCACTCATTTACTGACCTGCAGGACTGGTGCAGCAGATCAAGGGGACCCGAGGAAGTCCATAACCCACCCGACTCACCTGGAACTTGCACCGACCCGATGGTTTTCCCACTCCCCCATGCCACCAACTCGACGATGCCAAAACAGTGCTTGCTGGGACATGTGGTTCGTTACAATGAACACAAACTTTCATTGGTGTGCCGACTGCGTTAGGGGGAGGGGACCCAGGTGCATGAAGGTATTTTACACAAGAGGAGTGAATCAGGGATGGGACATTTACAGTGATGGGCGCTGAGGAAGGCAACCTATGCCGAAATGCATCCGCCGCCGTTGGGATTTTCAATAAAGGTGTTTCCTGCTCCGAATTCCCCTTGTGGCCTCCGATCTTTTCTTGGAAGGATTTTCAGTCATATATTCTGCGCTTGCTGGCCACGCAGTACGGAAGGCCCTGCAGCATCAAGAGACTCAGAATCTTGCTGGCATCCCGCTGCTTGCAGCGTTTTCGCAACCGAGGAATCAGTATTTCTGAAGTCCGCCAGAATCTACAGGCCGTTGTGAGTGACTGAGGTATTTCATCTCGACGGGGGCTTGTGTTTTTATTTTGGATGCCCCCACTCATTTAATGACCTGCAGGGACTGGTGCAGCAGATCAAGGGGACCCGAGGCAGTCCATAACCCACCCGACTCACCTGGAACTTGCACCGACCCGATGGTTTTCCCACTCCCCATGCCACCAACTTGACGATGCCAAAACAGTGCTTGCTGGGACATGTGGTTCGTTACAATCAACACGAACTTTCATTGGTGTGCCAACTGCGTTAGGGGGAGGGGACCCAGGAGCATGAAGGTATTTTACACAGGAGGAGTGAATCAGTGATGGGACCTTTACAGTGATGGGCGCTGAGGAAGGCAACCTATGCCGAAATGCATCAGTCGCCGCTGGGATTTTCAATAAAGGTGTTTCCTGCTCCGAATTCCCCTTGTGGCCTCCGATCTTTTCTTGGAAGAATTTTCAGTCATGTATATATATATATCCGGGGGCGGACAAACACTTGGAGGGCTTCCTACCTGCGGGCAGACGCAGCAACACTTGCTTCTGGGTCCCTGACGCTGTAGTCTCGCCGCCGCCGCATTCCACCTCGCGGCTTGAGACTACAGCTCCCAGGGTGCTAGGCGGCCACTTCCTGCTTCCGGCCACAGCGCGCCCGGAGGCGCTACTTTAACAGGACACTCCCTCCGCGTCGCGGGACGCGCGCGGGCGGGCGCCGGGCTAAGCCCGGGACAAGGGCGGGCCCTCTGTGGCCCTCAGAGGCCAGAGGAGGCCGGGACGGGCTACCCCCCTTGGACTTCTAAGAAGAGGTAAAGCCATTTACTGCCAACTCCACTGACTATCACATTTGGCTTGAGACTGTTTCCCCTTCCTATAAGGGAGCGGATACTCAATATATTCCCCTAGCTACAGCTGTTTGTTTTGTTTTCTCTCATTTTAAACATACCCCTACCAGCATGGATCCTCCTACGAAAACGTCCAGCACAGCATCTAATCCCCCATGGCTAGACGACTTAAATAGTTTCTGTAACATCAAGTACTCCCTTGTTTCATCGCCCTACCTGGTATCTAACGCCAGTCCGCTAGCTCTTAACGTTAGTACACAGGGGCCTCTACCGACTCCCATAAAACTAAAAGCAAACAAAACAACTCCGCTTAAGGCCATATCTGGTAAAAGGAAATATGACGGGGCTGGAGAAAGTGGGTCCCAATCCAAATCATCAACATTGCAGTATGTGTCATCAGATTCAAATCTGCCTGTTAACATGGCTCTGCTAATCCCGGAGATGGGCAAAAAAATAGATGACCCAGTATCCTCTCCCCAATTGGTTTTACTGACCATGATGGAACAGTTGATTAAAACTATCATCCATCCCCTGATCGACAAAATTAACAGCTTGGGGGAAAGACTAACGGGGATTGAGGAAATTGTTAAACTCAATCAGCCATACACAGCAACATCTAAGTGTTTACCCCAGGCCGGTCTCCCTAATTCGCCTAAACAAACTTTGCAAAACACAGTTCCCCCAACACAAGTAACAGTCTCCACTACTGTGTGCCCACTCGTCCCTAAACCACTACCTATACCTGCCTCAGAACGCAGTATTGAGCCAAGATTTAAAAGTACTAAGACCCCACATATCAATCTTCCCCCAGAGGCCGCTCCATTCGTGTCCATCCTGTCGGGGGTTCTTCCCCTGAAACATGGAAAAATTGAGAGAACCAGCGATTTGATAAATAAAGTTAAGTTCTGGCTATCGAAAAACAGACCCCTACCCCATAACCTCGATGGCAGGATAGTCAGCGTGAGGAGAGTGGGATGGTTGGGTCCCCATCGGAAAGATATCTGCGGGGATCTGATTCTAATCAGATTTAGGAGCAGACAAGTTGTCCCCTATCTTCAGTCGTGGCAGCCCCAAGAAAGTGATGGCCCTATAACAACTTGGGACCTACATGACTTTTATCCTAGTGAATCATATAACCCCTATCGGGAACAGACTGCCAATCACAACCCTAAGCTGGGCCATAGATCCTGGCCACCAAATGAGCGCAGTTTCCCCTCTTTTAACCTCTTTCCACATAGACTATTTAAGTATAGCAACCTACCTCAATCTAATTTTTTCACCCCATATAACAACTGCTAATATTAGGCGGGTGCATAAAATGTAAATTCTTTGACATTAATATCAACTGGGTCAGCTAATTTTACTTAATCCAATGAGATTTTTGATCCTTTTAAAATGTATGTTGTTTGTTAAATTATGACTGTATATATATTTTTTTTCTACATTGTATGCTTTTATGGTTGAAACAAAATCGAATAAAGCTTAATGATGATGATGAATAAATATATATATATATATATATATATATACCAATAACAAAGCCTATAAATAAAACCCATTCTATCATAAATTAAAACATTCAACTATTTAAAAATCTTTCAACTTAAACGAACCACTCTAGTCAGTGCAAAAATAGGGAAAGTGTTGGATAGAGGAGAGGTAAAAATTACTTTTCCCACACCAGTGAGTGCAACAGTAGGGAAAGCGTTGGATAATCGAGGGGTAAAAATTACTATTCCCACTCCAGTGAGTGCAACACTAGGAAAAGTGTTGGATAGCGGAGGGGTAAAACTTACTATTACTACTCCAGTTAATGCAACAATAGGGAAAGTGTTGGATAGTGGCAAGATAAAATTTACTATTCCAACTCCAATCAGTGCAACAGTAGGGATAATGTTGGATTGCAAAGGGGTAACAATTAATAGTCTTACTCCAGTCAGTTCAAAACAAACAAAATATTAACAAAAATATTTAAATAAATAAAAACATATATAAATATATTAAAAATTAAAATACAAATTTGTTTAATATTACAAACAAATAAATATGCTAATAAGAAATTATTTAGAATCAAAAACTTTAATTACATAAATGTACTTTTTTATTTCCTACTCTGTAACACCATACAATTCACAAATCCCATCTAAATTTAATAAAAAATGTACATACATAATTAACATAATTAATTACCAATTAAAGAAATATTAATTAAAAAACAAATTAAAACTCATTAATAAACGTCCCACACTTTACCCCTATAATCTACACAAACCACTGGTAAAATTAAACTGTAACAAAATTAGTTACACAATTAAAACTTTTCTTCAATTAAAAAGCGAATAATATATAAAAACTAATTTTAAAGTAGGTATATTTAATTTACTCTCCACCCTTCACCCCTAAAAAAGTAAAACCCACACACAAAAAATATAAACAACTACCCTAATTAAATATCAATTAATTAATTAACATTAATGTGCAACTAATTATTAATAAAACATAAATTACTTCCCACAATTTACCCCTATAAACTCCATAACCCACCCATAAAATTAATTATGCAGATTCCACATTTAATTTTCAATTAATAAATCAATATTAAGAACTAATTATTAATTAATTAAAAATAAATTACTTTACACTCTTTACCCCATAACCCCCACAACCCACAACCTAAAACAAATCATACAATTACTATAAATATCAATTAATTAGTTCATATAAATTAACTAATTATGAATTAATTAAATGTAAATTACTTCCCACCCTTTACCCCTATTAACACACAACCCACACGTAAAATTAATTACAAATTTCCGCAATTGATTTTCAATCAAATTAATATTAAGAACTAATTAAAAATAAATTACTTTCCACTTTCTACCCCATAAACCCCACAACCCACACCTAATAAAATCACACAATTACCATAATTATCAATTAATTAGTTCATATAAATTAACAACTAATTATTAATTAAATGTAAATTACTTCCCACCCTTTAATCCTATAAACCTCACAACCCGCACCTATAATTAATTGTAGTTTCCATATTTAATTTTCAATCAATTAGTTAATATAAATTACCAACTAATCATTAATCAAAAAAATAAATTACTTCCCACCCTTTACCCTTATAAACCCTACAACACGCACCTAAAAAATTACACAACTACCATAATTATCAATTAATTAAGCAATTAATATTAATTAAGAACAAACTAATAATTAATTACAAATAAATGACTTTCCACAATTAATAAAATCTAAATTAAATAAATAAAAAAGAATCATTAATTTATTATATTTAAATGACTTCCCATCCGCTTCCTCTATAAACCCACAATGGGCTACGGAACTAAAAAAACGCAAAATTTTAATAAAATAAAATTGATAACTACTAAAAATTTAACACATATATTAAAAAACATGAACAGTACTTATACAAAAAAACATACATCACATCTATTTAAAATATAAACTAAAATACATACAAATGATTTAAAAATCCATATTTTAAAGAACTATATTTTTGCAAACAATATTAATAACGTCTATATTTTAAAAAACGATATTTCTTACCTTAAATTCGATATTCTTAACCACAATATTCTTGCTGTCGATATTTCTAAATCACGATATTTCCAACTCGATATCTGTGAAAATTGACATTTCCAACTCAATATTCTGTCTCAACACCGGTATGCAGACAACTTGCTTCTTGTAATCCCTCAAACTCTGGGTCAAGGTCCACAATTTCCCCTTCTTCAGCTCCCTCATGCTCCTCCTGGTATTCTTCCTCTTCCACCAGCCTTTGAGGCTCTCACCAAGATCTCATTCTCGGTATCACCGTGCCAGAGGTGGCGCCGGTGACTTCAGAGCTGGCATTGCAGGAACATCCAAAGGAACCAGAAATTAAGTCGGTTGCGGTTGAACAGGCGCCAGATCGGATCCAGATGGTGCTGGGGATGATCCTTTCAAAAAGCTTTGACTCTCTTGAAAATGCAACGGCGTTGGCACCTCAGCGGCGGTGGAGGCCAACTACCCGGATTCACAGGCATAAAGGGCATGAAAGGTGCTTGCAGAAAATGAGGGGGAAAACCTCCAAGAGAGTATGCAAGTGAACCTATGGGGTGCATGCGCACCATATGGATTCACAGCCCTTGAGAAAATGCTAAACAAAGCATTAAAAAAATTAGACAGATCCGATCCTGGAGTCAGGAATGCTGGATATGACGGATCCGGGACAACGGCCTCTGGAGTCGTACATGGAGGCACCAAAATCCGCTCCAGTTGAAGAGTCTGAGTTCTTGGCGCCGGAGGTGGAGTCGCAGACCTCGGCGTCAGAGGACTAATATTCTTCAAAGTCAGAGGAGTAACAGCCCTCGGAGCCGGAGAAGGAGCAGGAGACACCCCTGGAGAAGGTGTTGGAGATATCTTATCTCTGAGATGTCGCCTAAGACTCAGAGACACCGACTTCAGCGTCACATTCTTCGAAGAGCGACGCTCAGAACCGTGGCACCACTTCTTACTGTGCTTGTCGGAGGATCTCGAAGTATGAGGCGTCAGCGACTTCGACCAGGTCCGAGATCTCTCTCCTGCAACCCCTTTTCTGCCTGTTCGCTTTGGCTGAGAATAACTTGGCCTCAGATTCATCTGTTTGGACAATGAAAATGTCTTGACATTGTGATCTGAAGACAAACACCACAGACAATCTTCATGAGAGTCAGTGATGGACATCTGACCCCCCCCCCCCCCCATTCCCTGCATGGCTTGAATCATGACTTCCTAGGAGGACACATCTTAAAAAGCTACAAAGTTGCAGCAACAGTATCGAAGAAATCTCCCAGAAATGGACAGTCTGGAAAACCCGTTATGCGTTGACGGCGAGGAAAAAAGGGAACTGACGTCAGCACACCGATGACGTCTTCACATGGCTCGATGATGTCACAAGGAGTCGCGGGTGGAGCCATTCCATTCTGACATCCTCGTCGACGTGGGAAAGCTGAGAAGAACAAGTTACTTACCTTCGGTAACGCTTTTTCTGGTGGATACAGTATCTGCCTGTGGATTCCTCACCTTGTGAATATCTCAGCGCAGCAGCCAATCGGAAACTTTTGTAGCTCTCCACGCCGGCGAGGTCATGGACGACGTCACAGAGGGTACGACTCCGCTCGCGACCCCACTGACGTCACTGGATCCATAATAGGGCCTCGTCTGCGTGATGACGTCAGTTCCGCCATTTTTTCCGTGCCCCCGATGGCACACGGACGGACCAAAATAAATAGGCACAGTATGCATAGTACACAGTATTCAAACCAACTCACATAGAGTGAAATCAATGCAATAAGCAAAAACCATAAAACATTTCCATTGAAAATTACAAATATACACTTATCAGGTATAGAAGAGTGGACAACGGGGAGGCGGGTGGGTCAGTGAGGAATCCACAGGCAGATACTGTATCCTCCAGAAAAAAACGTTACCGAAGGTAAGTAACTTGTTCTTCTGATGGATACATCTGCCAGTGGATTCCTCACCTTGCGAATAGAATCCCACAGCAATCCCCACTCCCGGAGGAGGGTGTCCACTCTCCTACACCAGAAAATCCTGAAGAACAGAATGAGCAAAATGGCCGTCTCTCACTTCGGAATCTAAGCAGTAATGCTTCGCAAAAGTGTGGAGGGAGGCCCAAGTTGCCGCTCTACAATTGTCCTCTACAGGTACACCCCTAGACAAAGCAGATGTAGAAGACTTTGCTCTAGTAGACTACCAGGCAGGGCGTAGCAGATCTTAATACACAGGATAATCCATCTCGATAGCGTGTGCTTGTGCACCACTTTTCCTTTCTTGCAGCCAGCAAACCCAACAAACAGCTGGTCATCCACACGATAGTCTTTAGTTCTATCCAGGTAGAAGCTCACCGCCCTCTTAGGGTCCAGGCGATGAAGCCGCTCCTCCTCCTTGGAAGGGTGAGGGGGAGGATAGAAGGTAGGAAGGGTAATGGACTGTCCCAGATGGAAGGGAGTTACCACCTTAGGCAGAAAAGCAGCCCTGGTCCTAAGTACCATTCTTTCAGCAAGAATGGGGGTTTCGAACTAAGAGCTTGAAGCAAACTTACCCTCCTTGCCGAGGTAATTTCTACAAGAAAAACAGTCTTAAAAGACCGAAGTCACATGGGACACTTGTGTAAAGGTTCAAAAGGTGAACCCATCAAACAGGTTAAAACAAGATTCAAGTCCCATTGAGGCACAATAAATGGAGTAGGAGGGAATTTGTTGATAAGACTCTTTATAAAACGTAACACAATAGGTGACTTAAACAAAGACGGCCGGTCTGGCAAAAAAGGAACGCCGACAAGTCCGATAAATACCCTTTTACAGTAGCAACAGCAAAACCCTGCTGGGCCAAAGAAAGAGCAAACTGAAGTATGTTGGACAAACGAGCCCTTAAGGGGTCATTAGATTTCTCTCCACAGCACAAAACAAATTTGGACCATCAATAAGAATAGATTGACTTGGTGGAAAGACGCCTGGCTGAAAGAATTATATCCACCACGTCAGGCGGGAGAGAAAAAGAATTCAGGTTGCCCCGTTCAATCTCCAGGCAATAAGGTGTAAGCTCTGGAGGTGGGGGTGTAGAACCTGCCCCTGCGACTGCGAGAGGAGATCTACCCTGAACGGGAGAAGGAGCGGAGGGCACGAGGAGAGGTGGAGAAGATCTGTGTACCAAACCCTTCTTGGCCAATCCGGGGCGATAAATATGACTTGGGCCCGGTCTTGGCAAATCTTCCTCAGAACCCGAGGAATTAAGGGTAAGGGAGGAAACGCGTAAAGGTGTTGTGAGCCCCAACTCAACTGAAAAGCGTCCCCCAAAGCTCCCTGCATCGTATATTGGAGACTGCAGAATGACGGGCAGTGAGCGTTCTCGTGAGTGGCAAACAGGTCCACCTGAGGAGTTCCCCACTTCCGAAAGACGTGACGAACTACCTCTGGATGAAGCCTCCACTAGTGGGCGGCTGAGAACTGCCGACTGAGACTGTCTGCACGTACGTTCAGAACTCTGGCCAGATGATTTGCCATCAGACAAATCTGGTGGTCCTGAACCCAGGACCAGAGACGCATAGCCTCTCTGCAGAGACACTGCGACCCCACTCCTCCCTGCTTGTTGGCATACCACATCACGGTTGTGTTGTCCGTTAGGACCTGAACCGACCGACCGTGAAGGGAAGGAAGGAAGGAAAGCCTTGAGTGCCAAACGTATCACCCATAACTCTAGAAGGTTGATGTGAAGCAACCTTTCCTCTGGAGACCAAAGACCCTTGACCTACAGATCCCCCAGATGAGCACCCCACCCTAGGGAGGATGCATCCGTTATCACTGTGGCAACGGATGGAGGCAGATGGAAGGGCTTTCCTTGAGACAAATTGCCCTCCACGCTCCACCAAGACAGATCCGCTGCAGTTTCTCTGGAGATCTTGACTGACTTCCTGAGATCTCTGTTGTGTTGATACCACTGCCTGCAGAGGCACCACTGGAGCGCCCTCATATGCCAGCGTGCATGGTTGACCAACAGAATGCAGGAAACAAACAGACCGAGCAGGCGAAGGACCTTCAGGACCGGAACGACCGCTCCATTGTAAAAGAAGGGAATCATTTCCTGAATGTCGTAAATCGTTTGGGGTGGAGGGAATGCTCGACAAACAGTAGTGTCCAGTACTGTCCCTATAAACAGATTGCGCTGTGAGGGCACTAGGTGAGATTTGAGCACATTTATCGAAAACCCCAACTTGTACAACAACTGGGTTGTCTCCTGCAGATGATGACACACCTTCCCTGGCGGCTCTGCTTTGATCAGCCAGTCGTCCAGATAGGGGAAAACATGAATCCCCGACCTTCTGAGATGGGCTGCCACCACTGCCATCACCTTGGTGAAGACTCGAGGTGCAGTAGTAAGTCCAAATGGGAGAACCACAAACTGATAATGTTGCAAACCCACCGTGAAACAGAGATACTTCCTGTGCAACTTCAGGATGGGAATATGAAAATACGCATCCTGCAAGTCGATCGACACCATCCAATATTTTTCCAACATCGCCTGAAGGACCTGTGCAAGGGTGAGCATCTTGAACTTCTCTTGTTTCAGATAAAGATTCAAGATCCTGAGATTCAGGATTGAACGTAACCTGCCATCCTTCTTGGGAATCAGGAAGTACCGGGAGTAGCATCCCCGACCCCTTTCCTGCTCTGGAACCACCTCTATCGCACCTTTTTTCAACAAGGTCAGAACTTCCTCCTGTAGGAGATGGAGATGTTCTTCCGAGCAAGCCCCTTGACAAGGAGTGTTATTTGGGGGGAATTCCCGAAAGGGAAGAGCATACCCATTTTCTACAAGATTGAGAATCCATTGATCTGTAGTGACCGATTCCCAATCCAGCAGAAAATGAGTAAGCCGACCCCCCACAGGACCAACATGAATTGGAACGGGGAATCTAGTGCTGCTTTGCTGCGGTGATAGGAGGGGAGGTAGAGGAAGAGGAGGAGGAGGGTTGACGGCCTCGTGGACGGCCTCTATTTTTTCCCCTATACGACTTGTACAGCGTATTTTGTTGCTGTTGTTGCTGCTGCTGAGGCTGTCCATATGAACGAAAGGATGATTTTCCAAATCCTCTGTACATACGAAAGGATCCTCTAGAGTGAGTCTGCAAGCCAAGTGGTTTTGCTATGGCCTTGCTATCTTTGAATCTTTTAAGTGCGGCATCCGCTTTCTTACCAAACAGTCCTGAACCATCGAATGGTAAGTCCAACAGAGTAGCCTGCACATCTGATGAAAAGTCTGTAGACTTCAACCAAGCACCCCTTCTCGTAGCTACAGCAGAACCCATAATCCTTGCCACCGAGTCAGCCGTATCTAGACCACTCTGAATGACTTGATGTGCTGCAGCCTGGGTATCGTCCAAAACCTCTTGAAAGTTCTTCCTGTCTTCATCAGACAGTTTAGGCAGCAACTGTTTAGAGGAGTCCATAGTGGAATCGATAGACCTTCCCATCAAGCAGGTTGCATTCATTGATTTCAGTGCCATGCTCGCAGATAAAAACACCTTTTTGGCAGACTGGTCAATCTGTTTTGATTCCCTGTCAGCTGGAGCTTGAGGGAAAGCTCCCAAATACCTCTTCGAGCATGCTGCCTGAACCACTAGGCTCTCAGGCAAAGGGTGAGCAGATAAAAATTCAGGATCACCAGGTGCCACCCTATATCTCCGTGCTATAGACCTGGAGGTGCACAGACAAAATATCGACTCCAAAATATCGACTGGACATAATATCGAGTTTTAAATATAGACTGGACAAAATATCGACTGGACATAATATCGACTACAAAAATATCGTTTTTCAGGTAAGTGAAGTAATATCGACTGTATAAAATATAGATAGCAAAAATATCGAATTTTTAATATATGATATTTTATAGTGTATTTTTATGTAATAATATGTGTGAAAAGTGTGTATTAATGTTATAAAATATTTTATTAAATGAATTTTGTTTTTTTAATAATTGCGTAATGTAATTCTGTAGCGGGTTGTGGGTTTATAGGGGAATAGGGTGGGAAGTAATTTAATAATAATTAATTAATTAATATATGTTTGTAAATATTTATAATTAATAATGAATTGATAATTAATTAATAATAATTAGTTAATTAATTAATATAATTTTGTACATATTTTGTATTATTAATTAATTGGTAATTAAATAATTGTAATTAGTTAATTACATTAATTAGAGTACATTTTAATATATATAATTTTGTGTTATTGTTAAGTAATTAATTGGGAAAAAATAATATTAATTATTAAATTAATTACAGCTAATGTGCTAATATATTTACTTTTTTGTTATTGTTAATTAATAATTATTTGGTAATTAAATAATATTGATAAATTTTGGGTAAAGGAGTATTTTTAGGGTTCAGGGTCAGTTTTCAGTTTTTGGGTAAAGGGGCATTTTTAGGGTTCAGGGTCAGTTTTCAGTTTTTGGGTAAAGGGGCATTTTTAGGGTTCAAGGTCAGTTTTCAGTTTTTGGGTAAAGGGGCATTTTTAGGGTTCAGGGTCAGTTTTCAGTTTTTGGGTAAAGGGGCATTTATAGGGTTCAGGGTCAGTTTTCAGTTTTTGGGTAAAGGGGCATTTTTAGGGTTCAGGGTCAGTTTTTAGTTTTTGGGTAAAGGGGTATTTTTAGGGTTCAGGGTCAGTTTTGGGTTTTTGGGTAAAGGGGTATATTTTAGGGTTCAGGGTCAACAAATAAGATTGTAAAAAATTATTTTTATTATTTTCATTTATTATTTAATTATTATAATTTAATTTAAGTATTTTTAAGTATATTTTAGTAATTAAAATTTAATATTAATTTAATTTAACACTGTTTTTAATAAAGTCAATATTTTTTACATCTATATTATTGTTAACGATATTTTGTACTCGATATTTTTGTACTTACCTGTTTGTAGATACAAACTCGATATTTTGACTGTCGATATTTTGTCAACGATATTTTGGCAAGTCGATATTTTGTCCCTCGATATTATTTCAGTGAACCAGACCTGGAGACTGCAGGCGCAGACATAGGCTTCCTCCAAACCTTTAACACAGGTTCAAGAATTGCCTCATTGAAAGGCAAAAGAGGCTTAACAACTGAGGAGGGTGAATGCAATACCTCAATCAATATATTAGACTTAAACTCAGTGGTAAGGAGTGTAATGTCCAATAATTTAGTCGCCTTTCTTACAACCATGTGATAGGGGGCTACATCCTTAGACGGAGCATCCGAACCAGGAGAAAACTCCCATTCAGGGGAAACATCAAGGCCACTGGCGTCCCTTAATTCAGCAAAGTAGTCCTCTGAATCAGGCAGTTCCCCTTCCTCCATCTCCTGCCGATAGCGCTCCTCTTCTACGACCCTTTGGGCATCCCTCCTGGAGCGGATCCTTGGCACAGGCGTCGACGGATCCATAACCGACTCCGTCGGATTCGGGACCAGCATCGAACACGGCTGAACAGACAGCTCCGGTGAGGTTCCGGCTGGGAAATTCCAAGACGGCGCAGCCGGAGGAAAGGGCATAAAAGGGGCCTGGGCATAAGCCTGAGGAATCCCCAAATTATAATCTAATGGACCCATAGAACCCGCAGGTGCACCAGAGGGGTACATAGCCCTTGCGAAGACACTATACATAGCATTAAGGTAATTCCATGGGTCTTGACCTGGAGCCGGGAATGGAGGATAAACTCCACGCGCTGCCCCCGAAGCCGGTGATCCTGGAGTCGGGCCAGTCGGCGCCGATAATGGAACTTCTTCTGGCTGCTCCTGATCTTCTTGTTCAGGTTGAACTTCACTCGGATCCGGAGAATGGACCAAATCCGGAGAAGGGGCCGGCATCGGTGATCGAGAGACTTCGGGTGAAATTACCTTCACTGGTGAACCCGGATTTGATTGTGAAGGAGAGATTTCATCTCTTCTGTGACGCCGAGGTGAAGTCGATCTCGGCGCTGGTTCTTTATCAGAGTGATGCCTTCAAGAGTACTTCTTTTTCTTATGTCTCTTCGACTTCGAGTGTCTCGACGCCAACTTTGAGCCCGATTTGGACTCGGAACGAGACCTCGGCCTCGATCTTCTTTTACTTGCTTTCTTGTCCTTCTTCATTTTGGCCATAAATAGCTTGGCTACTTGGCTTCCCTTTCTTTCAATGCCTTCGGGTTCATTTTCCTGCAGCACGGACATCCATCAACGTCATGATCGGAAGACAAGCACCATACACAATCTTCGCGCGGGTCAGTGATGGACATCTGCTTACTGCACTCCCTGCAGGGCTTAAAACCAGATTTTCTCCCAGACATTGTCGAAAGAATCAAGAGGAACAGATGAAAACAACAAGAATTACAAAGTTACTAAGGAGAGTCCCAAATAACCGTTGGCGTCGACGGCGCGGAAAAAAGGGAACTGACGTCATCACGCCGTCGAGGCCCTATTATCGATCCAGTGACTTCAGTGGGGTCGCGAGCGGAGTCGTACCCTCTGTGACGTCGTCCATGACCTCGCCGGCGTGGAGAGCTACAAAGTTTCAGATTGGCTGCTGCGCAGGGGATATTCGCAAGGTGAGGAATCCACTGGCAGATGTACCCATCAGAAGAAACGTTTCTGTGGACTGATGCACATTGGGATAATTCATTAGGTGAGGCATCCACAGGCAGATGTATCCATCAGAAAAGCTGGTTTTAGACTTTACTTGAAGGCGACCAGAGTTGGCAAGGTTATAAGTAAGCACCTTGATAGAATTGTCATTACTGCTTACACCACTTGAGTTCAGGTCTGTGGGCAGATCTGTAGCTGCTGAGTCTAGCTTTGGGGGCAGGATGAAATGTGGGGTCATATTTCAATGGTACTCCAGACATGACTCCCTATAAGCTTTATGCATAGTGCAATGTCAATTCTGCTACAGAGGGCGTTCATGCAAAGATTTCAGGGACGAGGGTTATTCAGGAAGGACTGTGCCTCGTGTCATGATTTGTCATTCTCTGCAGTTACAGGATTGCCGTTTTGGAGTGCCTACCTGTGTACAGTAGAAATATTTATATATTTGTTTGTTATGCAATTACCAGTAGGGCTTTGTCTGGCAAATGCCAATAAACAGAAATTCTGAGGGTGAAAGTAAGCTGCTGCCACTAATCAGGGGAAGGTGACGCGCATTTGTTTCATGCTGGCTGATTCAAATATTGCTATTACATGACCATGAATGTGGTTAGGGGCCCTGAGACTCCCATGTGGCACAGATATTCAAAGGCCATGTGTAGATACGATGGGCCCTTGAAGGGCAGGCCTTCCCTCCAGCTTCACAGAGGCTACAGGGGCCTGCATTACACCCCTTCATGTTCCAGGTTTATGGGGTATCGGCTAGTTAAGGTGACTCGTGCCTACATCAAGCGCAGTTCTCTCATTCTAGTGAATGGTTTGTGGAAATACAGTTTTTAGTAATGGACGAAAAGCTCCTCCATTTTGTGTTTCCTAGCCACCATTTTGTATTAGTCTCTTTAGCTTGCCACCTCAGCACATATGGTGTGGCCGCTTCATCTGCACAAAGAAATGTTAATACACCAGTCGACCCCAGAGCATATGTTTGCACTTCACCTTATGACGCACAAGTAGAGCAGGGTATGTTGCTTAAAGGTCAATGACTCATTTGCTTAACTTTCCTATCTAACTAATTCCAAATAGATTACAGCTAACAAAAGACTGCTGATGGTAATGAATCGTTGTTGACACAAGAGATGTAACCTTTGCTCTGTATCCGGATGACTAATCAAATGGGCGCCTGACTCTGTAACCACAAGCCCGCCCATGTTTATACTTGGCACAAGTTATGCATAGTTCTGCTTTATTTCTGTGTATCACAAGATTATTGATGACTGATGGGGTTTAGTGAGTAACCTTTATATTATTGTTCAGCAAGCCAAGTATACATATTTCCAGAGTCACTGGCCCTGACCAGTACGTGATATTGTTTGGAGATCATTAATCATCCTTGACAGCTGCTGATTTATCATATCCATCCCCACCTACGCTTATGAAGCACAAAAGTATATAAGGCTGTCTCTGACTATTGTAAGTTGTCCACTTCCCTCATAGCCACATGGAGCTGTGAGGTGGTGTACCCGCTCGAGCGCAATAAATCTTTTTATGTTTCAGTTACCTCCGACTGCTGGTCTTCCTTTGTAAACATACCTGGCCGAGGTAGAAGAATTCAACTTTGTCAGCTGGCGACTCTGGTGGGACCTCTCCGTGGGACATCCAACGGCTACCTGAGTCCGTGGTTGAGAGGTGCGACTGAGGACCGAATGATCGTAGGGGCCCCTGCACGAAGGAGACAGCGTTTCTCCGCAGCAGCTGCCATCTGAAGTCCCGACTGGCCTCTTGACAACAGGATTCCCCGGCAGAGGTCCACGAGCTGCTCCCTTTTGAAACAGACGTGTTGTCCGAAGACCAACAGTCGGACGATTTAAGGACGAGTCAAGGACACACCACAGATTGGTGAGATTGTTCTGTTGCATGTTTTGATAAAAATAAGTTTTGTAACCAAGTTTTGAATAAATTGTGGTTAAAAGGGTAAAAGAATAGTTATAACTAAAAATAATAGGAACAATGAAGAAATGCATTTCTAAAACGTTCTGTTGTGTAAGTTCAGGTTATCGGTTGGACGAAAGCGTCCCCAACCCTGTTGAAGGCAGTCCTGGTTGGATATTGATGATAAAAAAAGGAGTAACTGTGAACCTATACAATAGAATATGGCATGAGTACACAAAAAAAAATAAGGAATTACAGTTTCCTATCGATGGTACCTTTGATTTAGCTAAATTACAGTATTTACAGCAATGTATGATGGAACGAAAAGTCCGACCTGCTATGTTTGAGGCATTTCAAACGTGGGAGAAATCTGCTAGAACTAGGGCCATGAAACAAAAACAAGACAGGGAAAGAGAAAAAAATAAAACAACTACGGCCAAAGTAGCAGAATATAATGATATAAAGATAAATGAAAATATTGAACAGCATGACAGAGAATTTCGGATGAAAACAGAAAAGTGTTTTGTCACAGTAGACAAAAGAAATTGCCCGCCTGTCGATGAGGTATTAGAGGACTTGTTAGACAAGCCTCCCCCGTATAATATTCAAAATCCTGTTCCCCCAGGTCCCGGTATTGGAGGCCAACCACTTAACATTGTTGTCCAACCGCAAACTCAGCATGTGCTCCCTCCTGCCGTGTCGGTCCAACAGGCATCCGCCCCTGTTGTACCGGCTCAGGCCCAACAAACAGCCTCCCCTACTATTGGTTCGCAGGGCGCACATGGATCTGTAGGAAACCCCTCAGCAACACCGCCCGCCCTAACACTTCCCAGCGTGACACTTCCAGTACCACTGACGCCACTGGTCTCACAAAGTGATTCCCCCACAGTATATACACACAGACCATACGATTGGTTGGGTTCCCCTTACCTTGGTTCACCAAGGACGGACAGACGGGTATCAGACACGTATGTTAGGCCCACGCGATTAGGCGTAGCAGAGAAAGATATTATAAAGAAAATGACAGAAAAATGGATGGACTTAGGGGACATAACTAAAATAGAAGC
Source organism: Lissotriton vulgaris (assembly GCF_964263255.1). Classification (NCBI taxonomy): domain Eukaryota; kingdom Metazoa; phylum Chordata; class Amphibia; order Caudata; family Salamandridae; genus Lissotriton; species Lissotriton vulgaris. The sequence goes on along the minus strand of NC_141698.1, from coordinate 1,067,375,349 downwards.
CCGGGAAACATTTGAAGGAATGGAGTTAAGAGCTAAGAACTTTGTCATTAATAGTATGGCAAATAGATTGTTTAACCATTGTCGTCTCGTAATGGACAACAGTACAGTTTTTTTACAATCACCAGGATGGTTACGACAATTATGGAGGGATAGCGAGAGCTCCATATTAACAGACATACAGTGTAAGGATGCATTCGATGAATGTTATCATTACCAAAAAGAACTAGATGCCATTATGTGTGATACCACTAATAAACATATCCACCAACATTATGGCCCAGGACCAGAACTCAGGGATAATGCTTCAGCTTTCCCTATGAGAGAAGTACACCCAATTCCTGCGGCAGGAGGTCGCGCCGCCGTCCGACAATATGTACACACTCCATGGACTAGGGCTGACTTATTGGCCTTAAAGAAAGAGTTGCCTGATCCTAGAAGTAATCCGAAAGTGTTTTATGAGCATCTTGAATCTGCTCTTAGTTTAACGCCCATGATATTGAAAGATGTCGATCTTCTGTTTGATTTTCTAGTACCGCAGGAACTATGGCGTCCAGTTAGAGATCATAATTCCGCAAATATTAACTGGGTAGCCATAGCAGCTGCGGATAATCTCAGAGCAGCAGGAGAGGATGTGCCACAAGTGTTAAAAGATTTACCTGGACACATTATAACACGCATGCAGGAAATTCTGCCTAGACAAAAAGTAGACTGGGATAAAATGACTGCATGTAGACAGAAGGAGGGAGAAGAAGTGACTGATTTTTTTAGCAGAATAGAAGAGATTTTTAAAGGACACAGTGGACAGGACATCCAGACAGTACAAGGAAAGCGCATTTTTGCTAACCAGTTTGTTAATAACATTTTACCTGAGCTATCGGACAGTATAAAAACATACGAAAGTACCTGGACTGCTAAAGATCCAGCTGAGTTATTGACAATGGCGTGCTATTATGAGAATAAGAGAAACTCAGAGAAGGGAAAGAAGGATAAGCAAATGAAGGAATTAAAAACAAAGGCATTGATGCAGCAAGCTTTTCCTGACAGAGGAAGGTCAAGAGGACGTACAAATTTTCAGAGGGCAGGTGGACGTAGTCGTGGGGTTGGTCGAGCTGCTTCAGCTCCGGCGCAACAGAGAGCAGGGTTAGGATACAATCAATGTGCTAACTGCTATCAGGAGGGACACTGGAAGAACGAGTGCCCTTTGTTACAGGGCCAGGGTCAAAGTATGAGAAATAATGCAAACACTTACAGAGGAAATTCAACTCCCCGTGTAGACAGGGGGAGAGGTAGAGGACAGCAAAGAAATTATAGTGACACTGAGCAGACAAACTATTTTGACAATAATAGGAGCAATGCGTATTTCACTCAAGATTATACACAATATGATGACAACGAGGACTGGACACAATAGGGATGCCCAGGAGAGGACAGGGAGCGAGTGCAGATACCAGTGGATTCTTCAGGCCCATATGTAAAAATGGTAGTTGAAGGTGAAGAGAGAAAGTTTCTCCTAGATACTGGTGCCACTAATACATCGATTTCCCACCGCTTGCTCCCCCATGTTCCTCTCTCGGGAAGGTTAGATAAGTCGGTGGGATTTTCAAATGCTGTTGTCACAAGCCCCATTTCGCGACCATTGGATTTCACAATTGGTCCTATAACAGGGAGTATGCCATTTGTACTAACAGAGAAATGTTCACTAAATTTACTTGGTTTAAAGGCTTTGAAAATGATGCATGCTACTATTTACTGTACACCAGATGGTGTCTATCTGACTTGTAAAAAACAAGACGTGTCCAGACAATACATGGTTTCAGACAAACATGACATACCACCTGAACTACAGGATATTGATCCAAAATTATGGGCACATGGACCAAATGATGTAGGAAAAATGGATATTGAGCCAGTACATATTACAGTAAAACCGAATGTCAGGTTACCTCGCATTCCCCAATATAAAATATCTAAAGAAGGGGAGGAGGGTATTAGATTAGTCATATCAGACTTATTACAACGTAAAATCATACAAGAAGTTACAAGCAGTCCATGTAACAGTCCCATTTTACCTGTGGTTAAACGTGATGATGGAACGGGACAGGTCAAATATAGGATGATTGTTGATTTGAGAGCCATAAACAAAATAGTGGAACCACAATACCCAGTTGTACCTGACATTACAGCAATGTTTTCATCTGTACCACCTTCAGCCCAGTGGTTTACTGTCATAGACCTGAAGAACGCTTTCTTCAGTATCCCCATACACCCAGACAGTCAGTATTTGTTCAGTTTCAGTTTCCAAGGGCGATCATATAGATTCTGTCGTGTTCCCCAGGGGTATACTGAAAGCCCTAGCATCTATAGCCAGGCATTAAAGAGACAATTAGATGACTGTGCTTTGCCACCAGGTACAGTATTACTGCAATATGTAGACGACTTACTGATCACAGCTGAGACAGAGGACATTTGTAAGCAGGCTACGCATGATGTTCTAACATTTCTTGCTCTGCATGGACACAAGGTTTCGCCAGCTAAGTTACAATACTGTCGACAGGAGGTAACTTACTTAGGTCATCTCCTGTCGAAAGGTGGGAGGAGATTATCATCTGAAAGAATACAAACAGTGCAGAACATTCCCAGACCTAGAACTCAAAAAGATGTGCGTGCATTTCTTGGAATGGTCTCCTTTTGTAGACAATGGGTACCAAATTTTTCTTACCTGGCCAAACCATTACTGTCCTTAACTCACAAAGATGTGGAAGATCCTGTTCCTTGGGATAAAGAACATCAAGATAGCTTTGTGGCTTTGAAAACTGCTTTATGCAATGCACCTGCTTTGGGCACACCAGATTACACTAAGAATTTTGCACTGTTCGTACATGAGAGAGAAGGATGCGCAATGGCTGTACTAACCCAGAAAAATGGAGAGAAGAATAGACCATGTGCCTATTTTTCCTCAACATTGGATCCGGTAGCAAGGGGCCTACCGAACTGCCTCAAAAATATTGCTGCAGCGGCTGCTGCAGTAAGACAGGCAGACTCTATTGTACTTGGACATCCAGTTATGGTTTACGTACCTCATTCAGTAGACATACTGCTGAATAAAACCAAAACTCAGCACTTAACTAATGCTAGGCTGACTCAGTATGAGCTAATACTGATGGCCACTAATGTGACCTTGCAGAGGTGTAACACCATAAACCCAGCTACTCTGATGCCTCTCCCTTCGGAGCAGGATGAAGTACAACATGATTGCGTGATTGTCACTGAAACTGAAACGAAGGGTCGAGTTGATCTGGCGGACACACCTATGCAAGAGGTCGATGGAACACTATTTGTGGATGGCTCTTGTCTAAAGAGACCAGATGGAACTACCTCTGCAGCCTATGCAATCACAACCAATAAAACAGTTGTAGAAACATGTAAAATAGAACAGATGTCTGCTCAGGCAGCCGAGTTGATTGCCCTAACTAGAGCATGTGAGCTTTCAGAAAACTTAGCCGTAAACATTTACACTGATAGTCAGTATGCATGGGGGGTGGCACATAACTTCGGCCGATTATGGGCCGAAAGAGGGTACATCACATCTGGAGGTGCGAAAATACAGCACGGCACCTTGATCACAAGACTACTAAATGCCCTTGCATTACCAACTAAGTTGGCCGTCATGAAGTGTAGCGCACACAAGAAAATCACAGACCATGTAGGTCAGGGAAACGCCTTTGCCGATGAAACAGCAAAACACACTGCGTTGAATGAGTACACTTTAACATATGTAGTGTCAAAGACTGATAAGGAAGAGACAAACATTGATCCCTACAAAGAGATAAGAGACATTCAAGAATTTGCAAGTGAAGAGGAGAGGAAGCAGTGGGTTAAGGAAGGATATTACTTTGACACACACTTTGGGGCTTGGATGCACACACAGGGATACTTGAAAAGGTGGGTCCTGCCCGACAGCTTTCTCCTACCCATGCTTCACATGGTTCACGGTCCCGCACACTTGGGGGCTGATGGAATGACAAATACCATTGAAAAGATATGGGTCAACAAAAACATTAGGAAGACAGCTGTAAAACTATCCAAGAACTGTATGACCTGTGCTCTCCACAATGTGGGAAAGGGAATACAAGTACCACCTGGCCATTTCAGATTGCCAGAATACCCCTTTGAATGCCTACAGATGGATTACATAGAAATGCCCCCTGCCAATGGCAAAAGATATGTTTTGGTCGTTATATGCAGTTTCAGTAACTGGGTGGAGGCATTCGCTTTAAAAGATAACACCGCATTGAGCACAGCTAAAATGTTGTTGAGAGAGTACTTCACCCGCTATGGCTTGGCCAGGAGTCTCTGGAGTGACAACGGGGTACATTTTTCGAATAAAATAATGAACCTAGTTTGCCAAGGGTTGGGGATAAAGCAAAGTTTTCATTCAGTTTATCACCCAAAAGCAGCAGGGCTTGTGGAACGCTGTAACGCTACATTGAAAAATAAACTGCAAAAAATATGTGCATCAAGCACTCTCAGCTGGGTAGATGCATTGCCCTTAGCCTTGTTCTCCATGAGGACAACTGTTACATCCAAAAACAGACTTTCTCCATATGAAGTGGTCATGGGGAAACCAGCAAATGTCTATGGGTTTGCCTCTCCACCAAAGTTGCAAGAATTAACGCATTCTGCTTTGTTGGACTATTGTAAAGAACTAACTTCTGCCCTGTCTACCATTCGCCAACAGGTCAGAGACACATGGTCCCCGCCTCTGGAAGGAGAAGTACACAACATCAGACCCGGGGACTGGGTCCTGACCAAGAACTTTGTGAGGAAGAACAGCCTGCAGCCCAGGTGGAAAGGGCCAGCGCAGGTTCTGTTAGTCACACAGACGGCGGTTCGATGTGACGGACATAAAAGTTGGATTCATCTTTCAAACGTGAAGAGAGCACCACCGTTCTGGCCAGCACTGCCCCCGGAAGAGGACCGTTCTGACCGAAGGACTGGTGACTGCATTCCTGCACGCATTGATGATCAACAAGCTGCATCAGGATACAATCTACGCCCAAGGAAGATGAAGAGTGCTTAGGACGGAGCAAGCACCAACTGCCACGCACTGAATAGTGCCAACTTTAAAGGACTAACTTGTGCAGTGAGGTTAGTAAAATAAGGACACTGCCGACTCTGAGCTGAAAAGAGAATAAAGAAATACCTCCGAAGCCCAGCGACCCATAGGAGGAGAGGGTGTGAGGTCAAATTTGCCAATTGCAAGGTCTGAAACAGTGAGGCCTATAACGAACACTGTTGAACTGCCGCACTTGTGAGATTATAGAAATCAAAAAAATTCTGAGAGCGAATGGTACTTCCGTTTGGAAGAACAACTAGACATCTTCCTTTACTAGAAATGGAGGATACATATTCCACCCTTAATGTGAACAAAAGGGGGCGCTGGTACTCCAAACTATGCATATTCTGTATGTTATTTTGCATAATGTCTTTGGTCATCGGTTTATTGTATCTCCTAGAGCTCTACCATCCAATTGCAAAAACAGCCCCGCTCCCATCAGAGCTTCCCTCTGACTTTGTCCCCTCAGTTACAGTACCACCAGAGGATATGGATCACAGAGAGGAGATGCGTCATAATTCTTTCCTTACCTTACTTCATCAGACCCATCAAGTAATTGATAAAAATAATTGTTGGATCTGTATGCAATTCCCAGCCTATGTAGACGAAGGTATACCCCTTCTCCAAGTACCCCTGCCATTTGAAGCATCCTGTTATGCATTACACATTGCAATACTGAAAGTTGAGCTAATAAGGGTCTTCAGCAACTTAGTAAACTCCCGTTCTACCACTAGAACACCAACTGCCTCCTTGTACACCCATTATGACAAAGACATTCTCCAGTCAGGAAATTGCTCTGGAGTTATTTTGCCAAATGCAACGTTCCCTTTTTCTAACATATTCACCCCACTGCTGTTGGTAAAAAATGATAGCACACCTCCGCTCCATAGGGACACCAGAGAGATACCTTTTTTGAAAATGAGGCAGCGTAGTGTGCTTGGGAGTATATGTATTAGGAGCAACGGTACCGCCAACATGGGGAATAGTACCAATTGCAATATGACATTTGAAGTGTCTTCCCAGGAAATAACTGTTCCACTCTATATCGGTGACTCAGTTTATTTCATTTGTGGCTCCAGGGCCTATATATGGCTACCAGTGAATTGGGGTGGCTGTTGTCACCTAGGTCTTGTAACACCAGCAATGTCTGTAAAAAGTACTGCAGAAGTGAATAAAGCATCCAGAACTCTGAGAGGTAGGAGGAGTGTTGATCAAGGGGATACAGCGGCTGAGATAGCTGGTGATGTACTAAAGGCCTTTGTTCCTTGGTATGGCCCTGCCATAAATTCCAGAAACATACGCAGGTTGTCCCGTCTACTAGAAGCTACTATAGAAGAGACAGCAGGCATAATTGAGAACATAACAGTTGAGCTCAAGGCTCTCAGATTAGTTTCTCTTCAAAACAGGATTGTGTTAGACATGATGTTAGCAGAACGGGGTGGAGTCTGTAGAGTGATCGGGGTATCTTGCTGCACGTATATTCCTGACTCATCAACATCGGTTAGGCAGGCTGTCAAAAGACTATATGATATAGGTGCCCAGGCTCATAGCGATGTTGGCCCCTGGGATCCTGTAGGTTCCTTTTGGAACGCCTTATCTGCCTGGGGCTGGAAGATAGGGATGTTTCTAGTGGCTATCTTCCTTGTGGTAATAGGGTGCTGTGTTCTAATCAATTGTCTGCCCATGTGTTGCCAGTGTATGGGGCGATTGTTAAAACCACCCCCAATGCCCCCAATAACTGTGACTAATGCTCTTATTATGAGGGATGTTGTAACCCAACAATTGATGGACATTGATATCTCAGATAATAACCCTCCTGACGCAAATACTGTTGATTACGTCAATGAGCGCAATGAGGCCCACTATAGTAACAGCCGGCCCATATATGAACATGTGCATTAGGCCGCAACAAAATGTTGGACCTTGCGTCCAAAGGGCCGATTGTGGAAATACAGTTTTTAGTAATGGACGAAAAGCTCCTCCATTTTGTGTTTCCTAGCCACCATTTTGTATTAGTCTCTTTAGCTTGCCACCTCAGCACATATGGTGTGGCCGCTTCATCTGCACAAAGAAATGTTAATACACCAGTCGACCCCAGAGCATATGTTTGCACTTCACCTTATGACGCACAAGTAGAGCAGGGTATGTTGCTTAAAGGTCAATGACTCATTTGCTTAACTTTCCTATCTAACTAATTCCAAATAGATTACAGCTAACAAAAGACTGCTGATGGTAATGAATCGTTGTTGACACAAGAGATGTAACCTTTGCTCTGTATCCGGATGACTAATCAAATGGGCGCCTGACTCTGTAACCACAAGCCCGCCCATGTTTATACTTGGCACAAGTTATGCATAGTTCTGCTTTATTTCTGTGTATCACAAGATTATTGATGACTGATGGGGTTTAGTGAGTAACCTTTATATTATTGTTCAGCAAGCCAAGTATACATATTTCCAGAGTCACTGGCCCTGACCAGTACGTGATATTGTTTGGAGATCATTAATCATCCTTGACAGCTGCTGATTTATCATATCCATCCCCACCTACGCTTATGAAGCACAAAAGTATATAAGGCTGTCTCTGACTATTGTAAGTTGTCCACTTCCCTCATAGCCACATGGAGCTGTGAGGTGGTGTACCCGCTCGAGCGCAATAAATCTTTTTATGTTTCAGTTACCTCCGACTGCTGGTCTTCCTTTGTAAACATACCTGGCCGAGGTAGAAGAATTCAACTTTGTCAGGTTCACAATGTTCTGCTTCAGTCACTGCCATGTCATTGACGACAATGGTGCAGCGCTGTCTCAGTCCTGCTGGGCAGAGATTTATGTAGCCTGCCAAGATAGCAACACATGTCTAGCAACAAAGGCAAGAATCATTTTGTGAGAAATACACTCCAGGTGGCTCGCACCATGCCAGCCACTTCTCCTGTTGATAACAGCATGAACAGGATATGCCTGAAGATGTCTACCACAATGAAATCAAACCCCCTACCTCTCCAGCAAGCCAGTGCTGGAGAATGGCGCGGACACAGGAGCCCCAAGAGAGCTCTTTAATTTGTACAATTTGTTATTGTGACTGCAGTGCACAGAGCTATTGGAAATGTGCTTGTTTGGGGAGGGAAATGCAATAAAGGACAATGCACTGCATGTGTTAGCTTAAATCATGAGACACTGGGAAAGCAGACAGCACAACAACAAGCAGCAAAAAATTATTATTATTGTAGATGGAAATTTCACACTAGGGAACCAGGAGAAATTTGGATTGATGAGCTCTGAGATGCAGAAGCTGAAAGGGACACGATTCCACTCCAAAAATACCTGGCAGGTACAAATAACATGCAGAGACAATTAACTTTGGAAAAATATTAAGGTAGGAGAAGTGATTAGGCTACAAACATGGGACTTGCATGAAAAATGCTAGCTGGTCTCCAGAATTAAAGATCCAACTGTTATGAACCCCAATGTACCCCAATATAGGCCTAGGCAGTTGCACGACCTTTTACCTACATCGGTCCTACCATTGTTCAACATAACGGGTCTGGCACAGACCTTTTACTTAGTTAGGTGCTACATGAGTGTTGCCTGGCTTGCTCCGGAAATTATCCTCATGTATTATGCATGAGGATTCTCAGTATCACAGCAGGATTACCATCTTCTGCATAATAACTCTGTATAAGGGCCACCTTTATTGTCATCCTTGCCCGACATGCCCATAGTGCACTTCTAGGTAGGACCCCTGAGGGTACCTTTCAGGTATATAAGCACTACATCTCCACTGGGAAAACTAGAGGCGAAGACGCCCTCTATGCTGACACACGTATGTGAGATGCTGAGGTTCCTCCATGCAGACACTCCAGAATGCAGAGGTCTGACATCCCTCGCGGGGTGTCCTTCTTGAGACCAAGACAGGGTACTTCACTCTCCCACATCAAGCCATGGGGTTGGCTTTATCGGAAGGGGATTCTTGCCTATACATCTTAGGTACATCTAGTTAGGGTTGCATTGTAGGAGTATGCATTATTACTGTCATGTATCTATGTGCCTGCATATATTCATTGCTTTAGCCCTATGGCAGAAATCTACCTTTTCTTTACTCTGCTGGTGCTTATAACCGTATGTATTTGTTTATTTCTTATGATAGTTGCAGCACACATATTTTACACTAGAATGTCGCTGGTTCATTAATGCTTATTGAAAACGTCCCCACTGTTTATTCTGTGTATCTCTCTGAGACAAATTGAGCACGAGTGACTGAGCAAAAAGTACTGCACTGTTACCATAATCCCTGAGGAGTCAAGGTTGTCATGTTCGATAGTTGCCAGAAACTATTTGATCCTTGGTAAGAAGGGACCATAGTGGCACTGTGAGCTAGTTTGTCTACAGACTAACATATCCTGTGGGTGTGTCTGGAATCAGTCTGGACACCAATCCCTTAGTTTATGTTGTCTAAACGCTCAGAACTATATAGATTTGTGGGAACCACACCAAACAGCCTTACCAGACAGTGCAGGGATGATGGAGGGCTAGAGAATAGCATTATCCATGGGCACATGTTTGCTAACAAAGTTCAGAGACTGTCCTTTCCCAATATAGCAGGTACAGTAGGTTGCCAGATAATGCCTTGTCATCAGAAATGCCATACTTCACTCCAGTTGTTTTCTTTTACACACAGCTGTAACCTAGAACTTGACTCAATTGCAATGTAGCGTGAATGTAAATCTCAGAAGGCAATGGGTTAACTGAATATCCACTACTGGAACATGGTGTCCAGGATGAAATGGAGTCATCTGGAATCTTACGATATGTGTAAGGCTCCCTAGCCTCCCTTGAAGTGTCTGCAGCAGAGCTCTCTCATGCTAGCTTTGGGGTTCCTCAACATACTCCTCCCACTGACTTTCTTCAGCCCTGATTGGTAACCTAAGGAAAGGAGAGGTCCAATGTCTGGAAGGGTGTCCAGATCTTTCATACTTAACTTACCATGGATGACACCTCGAGCGCCGTTCATCACCAAACGGGCTGGTTCTATGCCTACCATGAATCACTATGTAGGTCCTTAATAATCGTTGATTCATGTTGACTTTGTGTCTTGAGGGGTTGAGCAATGCAATCACCGCTGAGATTTGATGAGATTAATTTCCCTTAAGTATGACAAGGGGTCCAAGCGTAGAGTGGATGCAATCGACAACAGCGCCTTCTTTTGGCTGAAGAGCGGCTGGATAATAGGCCCATGGGGCTTCTCCTCCCAGGGGCCTCCTGTATTTCTCACAGAGATCCTCCCAGAATGAGTTGCTGGGCAGGGGTGAAGCAATGTCCTTAATCATATAAAACAATGCTTCATGTTTTTTTTTATTTCCTCATTCGCCTTCAACCGCCTGAAAAAAACAGCCACCTATTCGTAGCCTTATTTATTGACCTTGGATGACTTTGGCTTTTTATAAGGAGTCTCTCGGCGCCTCAGCCTGTAAGAGTACATTTTTAGGCCGGACGGTTAATTCCCCCGCTAAGAAAGGGGGGAGGTTGGAATTACTCCAGCTAGGCCTTTAAGGACCTGATGGACATTGTCGATAGCCTGGAAGCCATAGAGTGGTCCAAGGAGTATCCAACGGCATAATCTTAGTACCAAAAAAAAAAAAAAAATGGCTATTTCATCTGAATCAAGAGGGGTCCCAATATGCAATTTTTTTCTTACTACATGTTCTAGACATGTCCATCTTGGATACTTCATATAGTGAGGTCAACCAATCTGAATGTTTGGGGAGAACTAGATCTATCCAATGTTTGCAAATTTGCCTCTTGGCCGTTAAAATTGAATAAAATAACAGGGATCTGGCGGGCGTACGATGTTACTATTGAGGCCGAAAATTATCAAGGAAAGGTTTATGTGTATTGGTACTCTTAAAATACTCTCGAGTGTCTTCCGCACATCTTCCCAGAAAGAAGCAATGGAGGGGCAGTCCTTAAACATATGTATGTCCAGGGGGCATAACAAACGCCCCCGCAGTGCGGGGGGGGGGGGGGGGCGCCCCACTCTCTTCAGTAAATGAGGGAGGCCTGCTCTGAGCCTCTCGCGCTGACTGAACAGAAACAATGTAACAAGTTAACATTGTTTCTTTTCAGTCAGAGCGCTGGAGGCCCGAAAGAGGATGGGGTGGGGGCCCCAGAGAGCAGGAGGCAACAAATACCACTGCTCAGGAGAACCCTGACAAGGGTGGGAGTGGGGGCCCCCAGAGAGAGCATTCTCCAGGGCAAAGCTCATATATGAGAAGGGATGAGGCAGCAAAATGGTGTCCTCAGGTAAGCACTCTTGTTAGAACGCACCATGGGCATCCGCAGGAGGGGGCAGGGGGTGCCGAGAAGGGTGCAAGGCAGAGGGGAGAAGAATGCAAGTTAGAGAGGAGAAGGGTGCAAGGCAGAGGGGAGAAGGGTGCAAGGTAGAGAGGAGAAGGGTGCAAGGCGGATGGGAGAATGGTGCAAGGGGGAGGGGAGAATGGTGCAAGGGGGAGGGGAGAAGGGTGCAAGATAGAGAGGAGAAGGGTGCAAGGCGGAGGGGAGAAGGGTGCAAGGCAGAGAGGAGAAGGATACAAGGTAGAGGGGGGAAGGGTGCAAGGGAGAGAGGAAAAGGGTGAAAGGCAGAGAGAAGGGTGCAAGGCGGAGGGGAGAAGGGTGCAAGGCAGAGGGGAGTAGGGTGCAAGGTGGAGGGGAGAAGGTGCAAGGTAGAGAGGAGAAGTGTGCAAGGCAGAGGGGAGAAGGGTGCAAGGTAGAGAGGAGAAGCGTTCAAGGCGGAGGGGAGAAGGGTGCAAGGCGGAGGGGAGAAGGGTGCAAGGCAGAGAGGAAAAGGGTGCAAGGCAGAGAGGAGATGGGTACAAGGCGGAGGGGAGAAGGGTGCAAGGCGGAGGGGAGAAGGGTGCAAGGTAGAGGGGAGAAGGGTGCAAGGCAGTGGGGAGAAGGGTGCAAGGCAGAGGGGAGAAGGGTGCAAGGTAGAGGGGAGAAGAAGGGTGCAAGGTAGAGAGGAGATGGGTGCAAGGCAGAGAGGAGATGGGTGCAAGGCGGAGGGGAGAAGGGTGCAAGGCAGAGGGGAGAAGGGTGCAAGGCAGAGGGGAGAATGTTGCAAGGCAGAGGGGAGAAGGTTGCAAGGCAGAGAGGAGAAGGGTGCAAGGCAGAGGGGAGAAGGGTGCAAGGCAGAGGGGAGAAGGTTGCAAGGCAGAGAGGAGAAGGGTGCAAGGCGGAGGGGAGAAGGGCGCACGGTAGAGGGGAGAAGGGTGCAAGGTAGAGAAGAGAAGGGTGCAAGCTAGAGGGGAGAAGGGTGCGGGAAGATGGGCACAAGGTGGAGGGAAGATGGGCACAAGGTGGAGGGGAGAAGGGTGCAAGGCGGAGAGGAGAAGGGTGCAAGGCGGAGGGAAGAAGGGTGCAAGGCGGAGAGGAGAAGGGTGCAAGGCGGAGAGGAGAAGGGTGCAAGGTAGAGAGGAGAAGGGTGCAAGGTAGAGAGGAGAAGGGTGCAAGGCAGAGAGGAGAAGGGTGCAAGGTGGAGGGGAGAAGGGTGCAAGGCGGAGGGGGGAAGGGTGCAAGGCGGAGAGGAGAAGGGTGCAAGGCGGAGAGGAGAAGGGTGCAAGGTAGAGAGGAGAAGGGTGCAAGGCAGAAGGGAGAAAGGTGCAAGGCGGAGGGGAGAAGGGTGGAAGGCAGAGAGGAGAAGGGTGCAAGGTAGAGAGGAGAAGGGTGCAAGGCAGAGAGGAGATGGGTGCAAGGCGGAGGGGAGAAGGTTGCAAGGCAGAGAGGAGAAGGGTGCAAGGCGGAGGGGAGAAGTGCGCAAGGTAGAGGGGAGAAGGGTGCAAGGCAGAGGGGAGAAGGGTGCAAGGTAGGGAGGAGAAGGGTGCAAGGCAGAAGGGAGAAAGGTGCAAGGCGGAGGGGAGAAGGGTGCCAGGCAGAGAGGAGAAGGGTGCAAGGTAGAGAGGAGAAGGGTGCAAGGCAGAGGGGAGAAGGTTGCAAGGCAGAGGGGAGAAGGTTGCAAGGCAAAGAGGAGAAGGGTGCAAGGCGGAGGGGAGAAGGGTGCAAGGTAGAGGGGAGAAGGGTGCAAGGCAGAGGGGAGAAGGGTGCAAGGCAGAGGGGAGAAGGTTGCAAGGCAGAGAGGAGAAGGGTGCAAGGCGGAGGGGAGAAGGGCGCAAGGTAGAGGGGAGAAGGGTGCAAGGTAGAGAAGAGAAGGGTGCAAGCTAGAGGGGAGAAGGGTGCGGGAAGATGGGCGCAAGGTGGAGGGGAGAAGGGTGCAAGGCGGAGAGGAGAAGGGTGCAAGGTGGAGCGGAGAAGGGTGCAAGGCGGAGGGGAGAAGGGTGCAAGGCGGAGAGGAGAAGGGTGCAAGGCGGAGAGGAGAAGGGTGCAAGGTAGAGAGGAGAAGGGTGCAAGGCAGAGAGGAGAAGGGTGCAAGGCAGAGAGGAGAAGGGTGCAAGGCGGAGGGGAGAAGGGTGCAAGGCGGAGGGGAGAAGGGTGCAAGGCGGAGGGGAGAAGGGTGCAAGGCGGAGGGGAGAAGGGTGCAAGGCAGAGAGGAGAAGGGTGCAAGGTAGAGAGGAGAAGGGTGCAAGGCAGAGAGGAGATGGGTGCAAGGCGGAGGGGAGAAGGTTGCAAGGCCGAGAGGAGAAGGGTGCAAGGCGGAGGGGAGAAGGGCGCAAGGTAGAGGGGAGAAGGGCGCAAGGTAGAGGGGAGAAGGGCGCAAGGTAGAGGGGAGAAGGGCGCAAGGTAGAGAGGAGAAGGGTGCAAGGTAGAGGGGAGAAGGGTGCGGGAAGATGGGTGCAAGGCGGAGGGGATAAGGGTGCAAGGCGGAGAGGAGAAGGGTGCAAGGCGGAGGAGAAGGGTGCAAGGCGGAGGGTAGAAGGGTGCAAGGCGGAGAGGAGAAGGGTGCAAGGCAGAGGGGAGAAGGGTGCAAGGCAGAGGGGAGAAGGGTGCAAGGTGGAGGGGAGAAGGGTGCAAGGCAGAGGGGAGAAGGGTGCAAGGCAGAGGGGAGAAGGGTGCAAGGCAGAGGGGAGAAGGGTGCAAGGCAGAGGGGGAGAAGGATGCAAGGCCGAGGAGAGAAGGGTGCAAGGCAGAGGGGAGAAGGGTGCAAGGCAGAGAGGAGAAGGGTGCAAGGGGCAGGGGGAGAAGGGTTGAAGGCGGAGGGTGGGAAGGGTGCAAGGCAGAGGGGAGAAGGATGAAAGGGGAATGGTGATGAAGTTAAAGATGTGCCCCCCCCCCCCCCGGAAACAGTTCTGCGTACGCACATGACAACGCATACTACTTTGTGAGAGAGAGTGGAGTGAGAGAGAGAGTGGAGTGAAAGAGAGAGTGGGAAGAGAGAGAGTGGAGAGAGAGAGAGACAGTGGAGAGAGACAGTGGAGAGAGAGAGAGTAGAGAGAGAGTAGAGAGAGGGAGAGTAGAGAGAGAGAGTGAGAGACAGTGGAGAGAGAGTGGAGAGAGAGAGTGGAGGGAGACAGTGGAGAGAGAGTAGAGAGAGAGTGGTGAGAGAGAGTGGAGAGAGAGTGGAGGGAGAGTGGAGAGAGAGTATTGAGAGACAGTGGAGAGAGAGTGGAGAAAGTGGAGAGAGAGTGAGAGTGGAGAGAGAGTAGAGAGAGTGGAGAGACAGTGGAGAGAGAGTGGAGAGAGACAGTGGAGAGAGAGAGCGTGGAGAGACAGTGGAGAGAGTGAGCATGAGAGAGAGTGGAGAGAGAGAGAGTGGAGAGAGACAGTGGAGAGAGAGCGTGGTGAGAGAGTGGAGAGCGAGAGTGGAGAGAGTGGAGAGATTGGAGAGAGAGAGAGTGGAGAGAGAGTAGAGAAAGAGAGAGGGAAGAGAGAGAGAAGAGAGAAAGAGTGGGGAGAGAGAGTGGGGAGAGAGTGGAGAGAGAGTGGAGAGAGAGAGTGGAGAGAGAGAGTGGAGAGAGTGGAGAGAAAGAGGGGAGAGAGAGAGGGGAGAGAGAGCGGAGAGAGAGTAGAGAGAGAGTGGAGAGAGAGTGGAGAGAGTGGAGAGAGTGGAGAGAGAGTGGAGAGAGAGTGGAGAGAGAGTGGAGAGAGTGGAGAGAGAGAGGAGAGAGAGTGGAGAGAGAGACAGAGAGTGGAGAGAGAGGGAGAGTGGAGAGAGAGTGGAGGGAGAGTGGAGAGAGAGGAGAGAGAGGAGAGAGAGAGAAAGTGGAGAGAGAGACAGTGGAGAGAGAGACAGTGGAGAGAGAGACAGTGGAGATAGAGACAGTGGAGAGAGAGAGGTGAGAGAAAGTGGAGAGAGAGGTGAGAGAGAGGAGAGAGAGAGAGAGGAGAGAGAGAGATAGAGAGAGAGATTGGAGAGAGAGTAGAGAGAGAGTGGAGAGAGAGAGAGTGGAGAGGGGGAGAGAGAGTGGAGAGAGTGGAGGGAGAGTGGAGAGATAGGAGAGAGAGAGGAGAGAGAGTGGAGAGAGAGAGAGATAGAGAGAGAGTGGAGAGAGAGTAGAGAGAGAGAGATGGGAGAGAGAGATTGGCGAGAGAGTGGAGGGAGACAGTGGAGAGAGAGTATAGAGAGAGAGAGAGTAGAGAGAGAGAAAGTGGAGAGAGAGACAGTGGAGAGAGAGTGGAGAGAGAGAGAATGGAGAGAGAGAGTGGAGAGAGAGTAGAGAGAGAGTGGAGAGAGAGTGGAGGGAGAGTGGAGAGAGAGTATCGAGAGACAGTGGAGAGAGAGTGGAGAGAGTGGAGAGAGAGTGAGAGAGAGTGGAGAGAGAGTAGAGAGAGTGGAGAGACAGTGGAGAGAGAGAGTGGAGAGAGTGGAGATAGACAGTGGAGAGAGAGAGCGTGGAGAGATAGTGGAGAGAGTGAGCATGAGAGAGAGTGGAGAGAGAGAGAGTGGAGAGAGACAGTGGAGAGAGAGCGTGGTGAGAGAGTGGAGAGCGAGAGTGGAGAGAGTGGAGAGATTGGAGAGAGAGAGAGTGGAGAGAGAGTAGAGAAAGAGAGAGAGAGAGGGAAGAGAGAGAGAAGAGAGAGAGAGTGGGGAGAGAGAGTGGGGAGAGAGTGGGGAGAGAGTGGAGAGAGAGTGAAGAGAGAGAGTGGAGAGAGAGAGTGGAGATAGAGAGGAGAGAGAGTGGAGAGAGAGTGGAGAGAGTGGAGAGAGAGTGGAGAGAGTGGAGAGAGAGAGGAGAGAGAGAGGAGAGAGGAGAGAGAGTGGAGAGAGAGTGGAGAGAGAGTGGAGAGAGAGACAGAGAGTGGAGAGAGAGGGAGAGTGGAGAGTGGAGAGAGAGTGGAGGGAGAGTGGAGAGAGAGGAGAGAGAGAAGAGAGAGAGAAAGTGGAGAGAGAGACAGTGGAGAAAGAGACAGTGGAGAGAGAGTGGAGAGAGAGACAGTGGAGAGAGAGAGTGGAGAGATAGGTGAGAGAGAGGAGAGGGAGAGGAGAGAGAGAGGAGAGAGAGAGATAGAGAGAGAGATTGGAGAGAGAGTAGAGAGAGAGTGGAGAGAGAGAGAGTGGAGAGGGGGAGAGAGAGTGGAGAGAGAGTAGAGGGAGAGTGGAGAGATAGGAGAGAGAGAGGAGAGAGAGGAGAGAGAGTGGAGAGAGAGAGATAGAGAGAGAGTGGAGAGAGAGTAGAGAGAGAGAGATGGGAGAGAGAGATTGGCGAGAGACTGGAGGGAGACAGTGGAGGGAGACAGTGGAGAGAGAGTATAGAGAGAGAGAGAGTAGAGAGAGAGAGAAAGTGGAGAGAGAGACAGTGGAGAGAGAGACAGTGGAGAGAGAGTGGAGAGAGAGACAGTGGAGATAGAGTGGACAGATTTGAGAGAGAGAATGGAGAGATAGAGTGGAGAGAGAGTAGAGACTGACTGACTCAGACTGAATACTGACTGACCAAGAGACTGACTGGCTGAGAAACTGACTGAGAGAGAGAGAGAGAGAGAGAGAGAGAGAGAGAGAGAGAGAGAGAGAGAGACTGACTGACTGACTGAAAGGGAGACCGACTGACTGACAGACTGACAGAGAGAGAGAGAGACTGACAGACTGACTGAGAGAGACTCAGGCAGCCCACATTTATTGCACACTGCTTGGTTCCCTTTAAAAAATGTAGATAGTCTGAGAGGGGATAAGTATGCCGTATGAGCAGTGAACAGATGGTTCCGCTTCAGCCAAGCAGGTTTAACTAGTTTGAAGAGAGTTCTAAACGAGTCCTGCCATAAAAGATCACACTGTATGTCCGGGATCTGTTCCCCCCATAACTCGTCTGCAAGCTTAAATACTCCATCTACCGCCTCTTCAATAGCCCAATACCACAGTGAGAACTCCCTTTTTCCTACCGGCCTCACCACTAGCTGTTGTTCCAGGCTAATGCCCCCGCCAAATGATTTTTTCCGTCTTATCTGGGATTGTACCCAGCTTTTTAGCTGGATATTCCTAAATCTTTCTTAGATCTTCCCAAAAAACAAATGTATCTTCACTAATTAGACCTCCCCACACTTTTATCCCAGCTTTTCTTAGTGGTATCGTCAAGCTATCCTGGAGGCACTCCGGCTAACCTGGCGAATCCCAGAGTGGCGCTTTGTTTGAAAAGTAATTAGGCCCCACCATATTTCTTAATCTGTTTTTGCTATTGACTGGAGGACCATGAGTTTGACCTTTTTAACAAAATGTTGATCGCCAAATTTAAACATCAAGCCTTCTTTAGGTAAGCCAGCACCCCTTGACATAGCCCGAAACATGTCTACTCTCCCTGTACTCAGAGGCATTGTCAATAACATTCGAGAATGTGAAAGCTGAAAGGCCAAGCATAGTATTGCAGGTCGGTTAGCGCCAGTCCTCCTTTCTCTCTTTTCGCCTACGTTTTTTCCAGGCTATTCTAGTCGATCTACATCTCCAGATGAAGGAGTTTACCTCTTGTTGAAATTTTTTTATCCGGGATTTGTCAAAAAAACAGGGGGATTGTATTAAAAAGAAATGCGAGCTTCGGTAAGATTGTCATTTTAACTAAATATACCCTCCCCAAGATGGATAAGGGGAGGTGTGCCCATAATTTCATCTGTTTCTGACACTCTCTGAAGACTCGCTCTAGATTTGTTTCTGCGATTTTCCCTACATCCTGCACAATTCTGACCCCCAGACACCGCATGGCGGAGCTAACCTGGGATTGAGTTAATCTAATATTCCACGTCATTATTTCCTTCTTACTGGCATTTATTTCATATCCAGAGACCTGACCCAATTCCTCTGCCAGTTTTATGACCGTCGGAAAAGCTGTCACCAAGTCTGCCGAGAGTATCAAGACGTTGTCCGCATACAGGGCCACCCTCCTCTCCCACTCTCCTTATTTAAAAGAGATGATGTTTGGATTGTCCCTAAGTCTCTGTGCAAAGGGCTCTACATACATATTGAAGAGCAGGGGAGAGAGGGGGCAATCCTGTTGCGTTCCCCTAGTTATCTTAAATTCCTCAGTCAACGTTTCATTGACAAGCAATCTAGCTGACGATGCTTGATATAACAGCTGGATGGTACGACAGAATTTATCCCCCAAATTAGATTTTGCCATGACTTCCGACAGGTATCCCCAATTCACCCTGTCAAAAGCCTTAGTGGCATCCAGGGTTAAAACTGCCAGAGGGAGTGAATAGGTGGAGGCAATATTGATTGCACCGACCTAATCGTATGTAAGGTCTGCTAGTTGTCGCCCTTTAACAAACCCTTTTTGGTCTGGGTGAAGAATGTCATTTGCCACCATCCCCGGCCTAGTTGCTAAGATGGAAGAGAAGAGTTTATAATCTATATTTAAAAGTGATATTAGTCGATATGAACCGCAGCTAGCTGGATTTTTGCCGATGTTTCAAGATTAGGACCACTGTTGCATCGTCCCAGGACCAAGGAGGACTTGCTCCCTCCAATAGTATCTTATTGTAAAGTTGAGTAAGCACTGGGATTATAGCTTCCTGTAGAGATCGATATATTTTGACTGGTAGCCCGTCAGGCCCAGCCGCTTTCCCTCTTTTCCCACCTGCAATGACTTTCCTCACCTCCTCTTCTGTGATGGCACAATCCAGGTCTATCTGTTGTTTGGAGCTAATAGATGGTAGAGTGGTCCCATCTAACCAGTGCTTTACTTTGGTGCTGCCCTCCTTGCAGGTCTCTTTATAGATATCTTGGAAATAGTTCAGAAAAGCTGTACCGATATATTTGTCTGAGGATAGAGAAGATACCTCATCGTCCACCTTTATTTCTTTAATATGGTTCCGGAGCTGGTCTGCTCTAACTTGCCAAGCAAGTAGTTTACCTGCCCCTTCACCATATTCAAAATGGAAAATCTTGCTTGCCTCCCACCTGCGCATATGCCTCTCTTGAAGAATGCTGGTCAGCTCTTTTTTTAAATGATCAAACTAATCCAAATCTTCTTTTAGGCCAATACCAGTCTGGCTGTTTATTTTGCCCTCGACTGCCCTCATTTCCGGTTCCAGAGCCAAGGTCACTTCCCTATATTTCCTCTTTCTATAGCTTGATCTGTTGGTAATACTGCCTCTCCAGAAAGCTTTAAGGGTGTGCCAAACTATTGTGGTGTCTGCTGTGCCTAAGTTGTTTCCTAAAAAATGCTTGGTTTCAGTAAGAAGAAAAGCAGTCTCTCCTTCTTCAAGCAATATTGTTCGATTAAATGGCCAAGTTCTTATATGCTGTGTTTGTACGCAGTCTATAGCTAATAGGACTTCTGAGTGATCTGAAAGATGCGATGGTAGGTATTCAATCTCTTTAACTCAATCTTTTAGACTATAACTAAGCAAGATGTAGTTGATTCTCGACTTATGTTTATATTTGAAATTTCTGGAAGATACACCTAGTTGCTCTCCCGACTTTTACCTCCATATATCACATTGCCTAGTTGGGCCATCATTGTCAGAAGAGACGCCCTAGATTCTAGAAGGAACTGCTGCTCTACAATTTGGAGATTTGTCCAGTTTAGGGTTTAGGACGATGTTAAAATCTCCTGCCCATATCACTGGTTCTGGAAAGTCGAGGAGAGGGGAGCAAATAGAGTTGAGACAAGAGGCATCATCTTGATTTGGACCATATTATACAACTAAGGTGAAAAGAATGCCCATCAAGGTGATCTTCAATATCAGACATCTACAGCTAAAATCTATCCTGTGTTGTAAAATCTGGACTCTAGCCTGTTTATTGAAAAGGAACAACACCCCTCTGATATTAGCCCTCATTACTCTGGTCCGGTGTTGACCAGCTTTGCGTCCATGGGCTCCCCTCCTTCCCTTTATTCCTATTGTGATTATGTGTTACCGAAACTAACCCATAGAAAAACCATAGAGAACCATAGAGAGGAGAAATCCCCCCTTTTTTCTACACATTGTTATTTTTTCCCGTTTTCCTTTTCATTTTATACATCCTTTTTCGCTCTTATACCATAACATAAACTAAGCATATAGCAGAGGAGACTATTAGTGTGTGCTCATCTTCTCTACCACTAACCTCCAAGAAAACAGAAGAGGCCAGAATGCCTGTAAGCCCTTTTTGGGACCTCCTATTGATAGTATCGAGCAGTTTGTCTGCCTCATGGGTCGATCTGATGTTGTACATCTTATTGTTGTACATAACTTTCAAGAAGGCCGGAAATGTAAGTTGTACTACTGCACCGACCTTCTTAAAGTTTTCCATTCTTTGACCAAGTTGCCACTGTCTTTCAAGTGTAGCTTTAGAAAGATCCGAACTCACCTCAAAGGAGAAGTCCCTACTTCTTAACGTCTTTGCCTTCAGGGCCAGATTCAGGATTTTCTCTTTGAAAGAGTAAGTGAGAAAGTTATTAAGAATCTTCCTAGGCTTCGCCCTATTAGGGTTATGATGAAATGGGTGCCTTTGAATTCTCTAAACATCTCTTTCTAAGAGCTCTGTTGATTCTTCGAGTATTAGGGCCTCCTTGAGCAAAGCGATCACAAAAGTATTGATGTCTGTTCTTTCTTTACCTTCTGGAACCTTCATAACCTGCAGGTTGTTTCTGCAGGAATTATTTTCTATTATCTCCATCCTGTGCCGCAAAACAGCTTTGCCTCTCTGTAGATTTTGGATTTTTATCTCTGCTGACCCCAAATTCGTCTTAAGTTCCTCAACGGAGCTTTCTAGGGATTCAGTCCTTGAGTTTAAAAGATCGACCTTCCTCTCCAAGGTCTCGCAAGCATTCTTTATCTCATTTTGATTGCCTGCAGAGACTGCAAAGCCCTGTTTTATATCTTCTTTTAATGAGGTAAATAAAGCTTCAATCGTGGCCCCTGGAGAGCGCTTAGCGACATCCCCATAATTCTGATCATCTGATTCTGATCCTTCCCTTAACTGTGGTTCAGCCTGCTTCTTAAGAGCCACTGTAGGTATTGTGGTGGATATGGTAGGTGTGGTGGTGGAAGGTGTAACACACTGGCTGAGAGGGGTCCCATTAGATTCTATGTTGTCTAGGGAGTCGCCAATTGCAGAGCAAATAGAGTGAAGCTCAGAGCCCCCCATGCTTTGAAACAATCAAGACCTCCGGTTGCACCCTAAAAAAAGGACCGTTGTGATGGGGTGACTCTCACTTTATTATGCGAGGAGACACTTTTTTTCCTCGCACCTTTTATACTCCTTCCTTTCACTTGATAGTTCTGGAAGGCTGTGCCCTGGTTAGGGAATACAGTGCTATCAACCCTCATATTCACCAAGTCCTGACTACCTTCAGATTGTAACTCTAGTGGCTCTACTATCCATTTATCCTTTCCTTTCGCATTTGTTTTTGTCAGACCAGCCTCACTCTTCCTTCCTACGTTGTCCTCTCCCCCTTCCTCTTATTAGCAACCGTAACCATGCTGACCGAATTGTGTGTCTCCACTTTTCCCCCTGAATACTCGTGCTCCTCATTCAGAATAGCAAAGTGAGGTTCTACCTCTTGTGCGGGGGATATCACACTCTTACCGCCAGAGATGTTGCTAGACTCAGCCTTGGGAGGAAAAACGCCCTGGGCGAACAGCACCAAACGTCTCTCCTGGCTAAGCCCCGCTCTCTCCCTGGCACTGCCTGCAGCCGTCACAGCTGTCACAGCTCCAGCTCCTTCACCGCCAGCCGCCAACCCAAAGAAGAAATGCATTACTTACCTGTAACTGCAGTTATCCAGTATTGGTGTCTTTCATAGATTCACATGCCTGAATCATTCCCCGTCATCGGGATGGGAGTCCCCGGTACATAAATAAAGTAATGTCCTAAAGACATATAAAGAAGTAGGCCCACAGGCCTCACATTAGTAACCTATCCTTGTCCTTTTGTAAAAAGGACCAAACTCTAGAAGAGAGACAATCAGCTGCCACCTCCCTCTAGAACCCTCCTGGAAGGAGCCTCAGTCCCTCAGATTTTCGTACACACAAAGTTAAGTAGGCGTGTTACTGAGAGAATTTGGTGAGCCCTTCCAGGGGAGGCGGGAGGGTTGCATGTGAATCTATGAAAGACACCAATACTGGATAACTGCAGTTACAGGTAAGTAACGCATTTCTTATCCAGTATTATGGGTGTCTTTCATAGATTCACATGCCTGAATCAGAGTAGCAAGCAATGCAGAGAGCACATTTCGGATGGCACTGTATATACAAGTCATTAGATAATAACATATCAAGCGACTAGCAAGAGCAAATAGATGCAAACAACAAGTACCAACGCATTACACAACAGAGAAATGTGCGTACATGAGAAGGATGGCGGGATGAAAAAAGGCTCACCTCTAGTGAAATAGATGGCGAAGTACTGCTTGTCCCACCGCTGCGTCTTTCATAAATTCCGTGTACAGGCAGTAATGTCTAGTGAAGGTATGTGGCGACTTCCATGTTGCCGCTCTGCAAATGTCAATGACAGGCACACCTGCGAACGGTGCCATGGATGTAGACATCGCCCTAGTAGAATGGGCTCGTACTTTGGAGTGCAGTGGATGTCCTGCTTGTTCATGACAAAAAGAAATAGCTGCCGATATAAAGCGGGAAATGCTTTGTTTAGTAAGTGGAAGATCTTTTCTGGGCATGCTGTAAGCTACAAATAGCTGATTTGACTTTCTGAAAGCTTTTGTCTTGTCGCTATAAAATTTTAAGCACCGTTTGAGATCTAATGAATACAACGACCTTTCCGCTGCTGTACTGGGATTTGGGAAGAAGGAACGCGAAACCACAGGCTCATGGAGATGGAAATCCGAAGAGACTTTTGGAATAAACTGCGGATTTGTCTGCAAGATCACTCTGTCTTGTTTAAATTGTAGAAAGGGAAACTGAATCGAGAATGCTTGCAGCTCACTCACCCTCCTCGCAGAGGTGAGCGCAAGAAGGAGAGCCGTCTTCCAAGAGAGATATATCAGGTCAGCCTGTGCAGCGGCTCAAAGGGATGCTTCATGAGTTGATTAAGGACTATATTAAGATGCCAGGTAGAAGGCAACATTTTTACCGGAGGGAAAGTCCTGTACAATCCTTTCAAAAATTGTTTGATCAGTCTGTGAGACCAGAGAGAAGGACCCGCTGAAGATCTCTTGTAACAGGATATTGCAGCCAAGTGGACCCTGATGGAGGAGTGAGCAAGGCCCGACGTTGCCAAGTGTAGAAGGTAAGGTAAAACGTGCTCCGGAGAAGAAGTGAAAGGGTATATTCCTCGACCCCTACACCAGATACGAAACCTCTTCCATTTCAGAGAATACGTTTTATTGGTGCTATCCGCTTGTGCTTGAGCTAGGATGGCTCTACAGTCAGGTGAATATTCAAATTTTGAAGCTCTCAGAACTCAGGAGCCAGGCGGCTAACCTGAGAGATGTCAGATTTGGATGTTGGACTTGCCGGTTGCTCATTGTGAGTAGAGACGGACACTGCCTTAGACGGATCGGTAGCTCCAGAGATAGGCAGTGGAGTTCTGTGAACCAATGCTGTTGTGGCCAAGTTGGGCCTATTAAAATGAGAGTACAAGACTCCGCTTTCAATTTTCTGAGGACTCTGGGAAGCATCGGAATGGAGGAAAGGCATACGCAAAGACGTTGCGCCATGCGATCGAAAATGCATTCCCTAGGGACCCTGACTGGGGATGCCAACTTGCGAAGTCTGGGCATTTGGCATTGGATCTTGTGGCGAATAGGTCGATCTGTGGAGTGCCCCATCTCAAGAAGATTTGATCGAGGATCTTCTGATCCAGTTCCCACTCGTGAGATGCGGTTTTCTGTCTGCTCAACGAGTCGGCGAGTACATTGTCCATGCCTGGGACATACTCCACCCGAAGGGATACCTTTTTTGTGATTAGTCAGTTCCAGATTTTCTGCGACTCGCGAGAGAGTGTCAGCGAGGGTGTCCCTCCCTGCTTGTTGAGGTAGTGCATCGTCGTAGTGTTGTCTGTCCAGACGAGCACACAGGAATTTTTGATTCTTGGCAGGAAAGCCTGAAGGGCCAGGAAGACCGCCCGCCGTTCGAGCAGATTGATGTGAAGTTTCTTCTCCGTAGGAGACCACCTCCCGCTTATCCTAAACTCTTGCAGAAAAGCTCCCCAACCTTCCAAGGAGGGGTCTGTTGTGATAATATGAGGAGCGGCTGGAAGTAGGAATGTCAAGCCTTGAGAAAGGTTTCGAGATGATATCCACAACTGCAGGGATTTGACCATCTGAGAAGTCACTTTTATGTGGTTGTCGAATGAACCTATGCATTGGACCCACTGCTTCGAGAGTGCCTCCTGTAGAGGCCGCATCCGTAGGCGACAGTAAGGAATCAGGAGGATACACAATGATATCGTCCCAAGAAGGGATTTGAAGAGGCGGACAGTCAAGACCTTCTTTGAGGCTACTATAGCAGCTAGTGCCAGGAGCTTGTTCTTCCTCTCTTGGGATGGGAAGGCTTTTGCTGAACGTGTGTCCAAAGTTGCACCCAGGAAATTAATGCATTGAGAAGGTTGTAGGACTGATTTTTCCTGATTGAGCATGAGACCCAAGCAATCGAAAAGTCTTAAACAGTCGTTGGAAGACCTGGACGCGTCTTCTAAGGATGGAGCCTTGATCAGCCAGTCGTCCAGATACGGAAAGACTTGGTGATGGCGCTGTCTGAGATATGCCGCCACTGGGGAAAGACATTTCATGAAGATGCGAGGTGCAGACTTGAGCCCGAAGGGCAGGACGCGAAATTGAAAGTGTCTGCCCGCTACTGCAAATCGTAAATATTTGTTGTGATTCCTGTGAATTGGGATATGGAAGTAAGCGTCCTGCAAGTCTAGGGACGCCATAAAATCTTCGTTTTCCAGTAGTTGCAAGACCTCCTGGATCGTTACCATGCGAAACGACTGCTTCTTTAGGAATTGGTCGAGGGCCCTGAGGTCTAAGATTGGTCTCCACTTTTTTTCTTTTTTCTGGATTAAAAAGAAGCGGGAATAAAATCCTTTTCCCCATTGAGATGGGGGTACCTTCTCTATTGCTCCTTTCTGCAGCATAATAGAGATCTCTTGTAGAAGCAGCCGTAGATTTTTGTGATGCATTGGGTGGGGCGGAGTTTGTGGAGGGATTTGTATGAATTCTATAGAGTGGCCGAATTGTACTAATTGAAGGACCCAACGGTCCTTAGTAATCTTTCTCCAATTTTGTAGAAAATGGGAAATCTTTCCTCCAATTTTTAATGAGTGAAATGAAGTCTTGACTGGCTGAATAAACATGTCATTATCTGCGCCCGTTGTTCGTTCGCTGTCCTCTACCCCGAAAGGACGACTTGCCATAAGAGGATTGCTGGCTTTGCTGTTGGCGCTGTTGTAATTGTGGTCTACTGTGGCCTGAAGAGTAGGAAGATCTGTATTGGAAACTTCCTCTATAGGAAGACTGCCCTCTTCCTCTATTTCCACGAAAGGACTTATTCTTACACTGGAGAGTGCCCAAAGCTCTCGCAGTGTCTGTGTCCTTTTTTATATTTTGTAGTGCTTCATCAATTTTGGAGCGAATAGTAACTGGCCATCATAAAGCATGTCCAAAATCTTCGTTTGCACCTCAGGACGGAATGAGGTTGCTTTCAGCCACCCTTGGCATCGCAAGACTGCTGCCCCAGCCAGCTGGCAGAACCCTGTCATAGCGATATCCATCTCACAGTCTATAATTTCTGACGCTGATGTTTCACCTTCTAGCAGGATCTTCTTTGCCTCCTCTTTGGATGCATCTGGTAATTCCGACAGATATGGGGCCATATCCGCCCACATTTGTCTATTATAGCCTTCACCGCCATCGCCGACATTGAAGAAAATCTTTTCCCAATGTTGTCCAATCTTCTTCCCTCCTTATCAGAAGGAGCCGTTAAAGGGGCTGAAGGATTCCTGGAGTTCTTCTGGGACGCCTGTGTCACTACAGAATCCGGCTTAGGATGTCCTGTCAAACAGGTTGGTGCAGTATCTGGTGCCTTATACTTCTTATCTAACCGAGGGATCACTGGTGATACAGAGGAGGGGTTCTGCATGATCTTAACCCCCTGTGACTATAGATAATCGATAATAGGTATTGACCTCACTGACTTCTTGAGAGGTTCTTTGAAGTCATACAAGAAGCAGTCTTGTTCCTGGGAGACCATCGAGATTTTAAAACATTGAGCAGCCGTCTCCGCCAGATTATGAAATCCTCCAATGTCATCCGGTGGTGAATCTGCGATTGCGGGCACTGGAGATGCTGGAGAGGGGATGACATAGTCCTCCCAATCATCATACAAGGCCCGATCATCCTGTAGCTCACCCTCTTCCTTCTGGTCTTCTTCTCCTTCCTCTCCTTCTTCATCCGAAGTTGGAGGATGTGGTAAATCCAACCTTTCTGTCTGAATATTTCAGGGAGGAGGCCGTGGTCTTGGCGACGGAATTGCCGTGGTAGTCGGAGGAGCCGGATATTCTGGAAACCTCTGCTTATAATCCTGGATAAGGTATCGCAAATCCGTAACTAGAGATGCAGGTAGACAAACCATAGGAGTAGGTGGTGGATGATATACCGCCTCCTGAACTTCCTCCTCATCCGAACTCTGGCATTTTACATGCAGTTCCGAAGGGCTTGTCGCCATATGGAACATGTCACCCTCATCAGAATCTTCCTCCTGGAGGAGACATGCTGGAGGAATTGGTTGCACCCGGCTTGGTGATGTTAACGATGTGATCGTCGACGGTGGAGCGTCGACAGTTGTCATAGCCGGTGGAGATATCGTCGATGGGGCCGCCGTCGACGGTAGAGATATTCGGGGCCGCTGTCGACGGTAGAGATATTCCTGTTGTCGACGATGTCTTCGTCGACGGTTCCTTCGACAACGGCTTTCATCGACGGTGCCGACGTCGATGATATTGACTTCGACATCGAGGTCATCGCTGATGCTATCGTCGGCGAGGTCAGCGTTGACGGGGTCTTCAACGTCGACGGCGTTGTCTTAATGGCTATCATCGACGACAAAGCCTTACCCGCCGTCGGCGATGGGGTCATAGTCGTTGACGATGATAATGATGAGGATGCTGTCGACGTAGAGACTGTCGTCGTCGAGGTAGACACATAAGAAGCAGCAGACACTGCCTTCTTCGATGATGAAGGTGCCGTCGACGATGTCGTCGTCGACGATGCCGAAACTGGCTTCTTGAAGGTGTGAACTTCCTTACCAGAAGTTGTTTTAGCCATAACCTCTGAAGACTTTTTTGATGTCTCCTTTTGAGGAGGGGCCGTAGGGCTAGGAGAAGCCACCCTTGGCCTCTTCAGAGATAATTTTGAGGAGACTGAAGAACCTTCACTCTCCTCAGAGGAATCAAGGTTATATCTGTCCTTTAGCCTCTGGAGCCAGATTAAAAGGTGTCCTTCACGGTCCTTGAGGGTTTTAGTGGAAAAGGGTACTACATACCTTGCAGTCTTTAGCCGAATGATCTGGGTACAGGCAATACAGGCAGTCCTTATACTGGTCATCAATGTGTAGCCTTTTCTTTCCACAAGAACCACAGGAAGACCCTTTTTTGGTGTTTCAGCCATAGTATATAGCAGTCACTGAAGAAACAGGAGAAATGTCCCAAAATACTGTTAAAACAGCTGTGAAAAAACAAACCTTAGCAGAGCTCAGAGGAGACTCCCTTAGCACAACGTGCGGTAGAAAATCTGAGGGACTGAGGCTCCTTCCAGTAGGGTTCTAGAGGGAGGTGGCAGCTGACTGGCTCTCTTCTAGAGTTTGGTCCTTTTTACAAAAGGACAAGGATAGGTTACTAATGTGAGGCCTGTGGGCCTACTTCTTTATATGTCTTTAGGACATTACTTTATTTATGTACCGGGGACTCCCATCCCGACGACGGGGAATGATTAAGGCATGTGAATCTATGAAAGACACCCATAATACTGGATAACCGACTGGTGCTGGCGCAGCCGCTACTAACCCGGAGAAGTCCGCGGGCCGCCGCTCTGCGACCGCGTCTCAACTCCAGGGCGGCTCCGTACCAGCATGGGAGATGGAGCGGACGGGTCGGGCGCGAGACACCA
This sequence comes from Lissotriton vulgaris, assembly GCF_964263255.1. Lineage (NCBI taxonomy): Eukaryota > Metazoa > Chordata > Amphibia > Caudata > Salamandridae > Lissotriton > Lissotriton vulgaris. The sequence continues at coordinate 1,067,346,814 of NC_141698.1, read as the reverse complement.
GATGGCTGAGTGAAAGGCCTGATACACATTCAGCCGGTAGCGAGGAAGTCTCAAAAGAAATCTGAAAATCTGTAAAGCTCTGTGAGCAGCTCCGTGAACGCTCACTCCATTGCTGGTAACATGCTGCAAACTGTTACGAGGGTTGGAGGGTGCTCTCTGGACGTGCGCTCCATGGAGTGCACGTCCAGAGAACACTGCTTCATGTTTGTTATTGAAGTCCATATCAGGGGGCATGGCTTGGGTCTACAGGAGCTCTAACTTTGCAAAATACATAACTTGTTGCCATGAAAGATCCAGATAATTTGCACCTTGTTTCTAGATCTGTGCCTGGCTGGAGCGGGATGCCTCAGGCCAGTGGCTGGTGAGCACACCAAGGTGCCTTTAGAGTCACCATGAATGGGAGACTCATTGACTCTCTGCTGTCCCCCAGACCCTATGACCCTGGAGGAGAATGGACGCCCTCCCATGGTTCTTCTACCTCTCACAATCACATTATTGGTCACCTCAAGTTGATGCCTGATGTATTTGATAAACACAGGGCCACTAGGAACAGCAGCTTCAAAATGAATGATGCGAAAGGGGAGTGACAGCATAAGGGCAGTTAACCACAAACATCCTCAGAGTCCATCTGGGTACAAACAATAGTGAAGGTTTGGAAGTATGTCCACATAGCTTCCTTTACCAAGAGACACATTTCTAATTCAAGTAGCAGAAGCTGCTTCGCCTCTTGTGGAAAAGCGTTTGGCCTGCCTGGCAACATCATATAACTCAATAGAACACAATCCATCCTGGCAGTGATTGTTTTAGGTAGGGTAGGAAACACAGCCTTAATGAGATCATGGTTGGCAAAGAGTTGGAATCATTTTAATATGTCCTTTGCCATATCCAAGTGTTTTTAGGACCCTGATAACATCTAGGGTGTTAAGCAACACCCCTATTAGTGTACTAAGATTCTGAAAAAATACTGTCAAAGACATGGTCTGGTTTACATAGAAGTCAGACACAATTGTGGGAAGAAAAGAGGGGTGTATCCTCCTCACTAATCTAGTTGCATATTAAACCCTGTAAAGGTCATAACCAGAAAAGGCCTTAAGCTGATATCCTCTAAGGGCCAATACAATGGCGACAAAATAGGCAGTACTGCAATGAAGCCTTTACATATTGGTTCAAAGGGGGGACATCTATTATTTCAAGACCAAATTAGGCTCTCACAGAGCAAATGGTTTGAAAACTGGAGAAAAACTGAAAAGTCTTTAATGATAGTAATTGTCAACAACAGCTCTTTCTGCATATCTACCTGTTAGGTACACTGAGTTGAGTGGAGCGGAGTGGTGTAGAGCAGAGTAGAGTGGAGTGCACCGAGTGCAGTGGCATAGTGTGGCATAGAACAGAGTGACTTAGAGTGGTATAAAGTGGTGTGCCTCAGACAGCTTGGCATTTGAGTAGTTTACCTCTCGGTCCTCCTTACCATCTCTGCATGTAGCAGCTGGCAGGTGGAAAACATGGAGAAAAAAGATGTTCAGCTCCCCATAAAAAACACATACACTTCAAAGGCTCAGTTAAAAAAGCATCCAGGCTGCACAACCTACGGGCCTTGCTGTCCTTCGAGCTGACCCACTTTTACAGTCAGCTGGAACCTGCCCTGCCATGTACTACCCTTTAAAGAACAGCTCCCCCACCTAGGGAGAGAACACCTCTGAGCACAACACAAGTGGGACCAGTTGGTCTATTTTCATACACATATGGTAATTAGAAGTTCATGCGTCAGTTAAAGATTTCATCTTTCAGGATTTATTTTGACACATTGAAGAAATGTCTTTGATTCCAAATCATAAAGGTAACTGTAATCCACATATGGTTCAATATGTTATTGTACACACATTATCACATATCCCGATGCATTTCGTTCGGAGCCCTTCATCAGGGGATTACTCTGATCCTGTGTGAATGGCCCTTCGCAGCCGTGAAGCGGTGCTAATGTCTGCCTCGCCAAATTACCATATGTGTATGGAAATAGACCAACTGGTCCCACTTGTGTTGTGCTCAGAGGTGTTCTCTCCCTAGGCGGGGGAGCTGTTCTTTAGTTCTTCACTTCTCACTGCCTGGCCAGACAGTGTTTTCCTCTTGCAGCACACCTCAACCCATTACAACTCTCTAACACGGATTAATTTTGCTGTGCGAGTTCCCTTTCTTCATTATCATGTACTACCCTTTGCCAAATTCAAACTGGCATGTGTAGTCCTGTGGGTTCACACATCTGCTGCTGAAATTCAGCCCAGCTGTTTTTCCCTTTTTAATGTCCACCTGAAGAGTGGATTTTAAAGCTTGAGCTTGGTGTCAGAGACAAGAGTTTACTTTTACAAAGGTGAGAGATCCACTGAGGTTAAGCATGTCTGACATCTGGGTTAATACCCTAAACCAACCCCATGCTCCATCTCAGCATCAAAGCAACAAAGTAGTCTGAGACCACGCATCCCTGAAAAACATCCCACAGCCACATCATCACATTGGCAGCATCCACAACACAAAGAATAGGTACTGGGCGCGTGACAGTTGAAAGAGAAGCAGTCAACTTGAGACCCCTGGGTTAAAGCGCGCTATATAAATCGAAGCACATTTACAAGCACAAAGGTGTTGTCAAACAGATTAGGTACAAAAAGGACAGCAATTGTGAAACCGTCCCTGCAGAGCGGGTAGATGTGAAGCAGCAGTAGAAATGTGTACCTCTCACAGAACAGGTATAGATGAGGAAGGAGCAGTGAAAGCTTCACTTCCCTAAAGAACAGGCGCAAGTGAAGTGACAGCAGTGCAAGCTTCCCTCTTTTAAAGAATCTGTATGTCCTGGCAGCAGCAATGTAAACTCCATGGCATATTGTGACCCTACAGTGCAAGCTTTATTTCCTCACAATACTGGTACTCCTTGACAGCAATAAACATGCTTTCATTGCTAACATTAGATAGCATCAGTGCAAGCTTGCCCTCCGTTTAGAACAGACACAATCTGGCAGCTGTCAGTACGTGAAGCCACACTCTTTTACTTAAGATGCTTCTGTCATATCCAGAAACCTCTGAAGCTGTTACTCTGAGTCCTGCTGTTGCCACAACTCCTACTTTTGGCATATCTTGGAGCCTTGCTGATGTTATGCTATATTATGTTAAAAGCACTTGTAAAGCGCACATTCACCAGGCGGTTTCATGGCGCTAGAGGCAGAAAGAAGGGATTAGAGAAAGCTGGGATTACATGTTATAGGCTTGAGTCAACAAGAAGGTCTTGAGCATCTTTCTAAACTGTCCATATGTTGGAATCAATCTAATCTCTACCGGGAGAGAGTTTCAGAACTGCGGGCCTATAACAGCAAAGTGATGGCCACCTAGCTTTTTGCGCTTAAAAGAGGGAATAATCAACCAGTTTTGGTGACAAAAGCACAAGGCCCGGGAGGTAATATATTTTTGCATTTTCGCCGAAACGAAAGCGGGACTGCTACCGGACAAAGCATTAAAAATGGTACATCCCATTTTGAAGACACACCTTTTGGCAATAGGAAGCCGACTTGCGGCTTGGTTTTGAACCAACTGAAGACGTCTGAGTTGGTAAGCCGGGATTCCACAATAGAGAGAATTGTCCAGTCGAGAAATCACTAATGATAAAACAACCAGGATCAACGCCTCCCTAGACAAGAATCTGTTGCTCTTCCTTATTCTCAGTAGTTGGAAAAAGCCAGCAGAGACTACTGAGCGTATCTAGGCATTCATTGACAGATCGCTCGAAATCATGATGCCCAGACTTTTAACTGAATCTACCGGCTCCGGAGGGTTGCCTAGTGACACTGGCCAGAAATTAGTGTTCCAAGGATTGGAGGATCCACCTGTGAGGATCAGCTCGGTTTTATCAGGGTTAAGCTTAAGTTGGTTATCATTCATCCAATCCCTGATGAAAACCATGGTCGATTGGAAGTGGGTTATTGATGATGCTGACGAATCAATTTCAAACACCAATTGAAGGTCGTCAGCATAATTAAAAGTCCCAACCCTTTGTTTTCTCAGGGATCGAATTAACGGTAGCAGTACAAATTAAACAGAAGAGGAGATAGAGAAGAGCCCTCAGGGACTCCACAGGTCAATTCCCTCTTGTTGGAGGATAAATTGGCCAGCCGCACTGCTTGAAAGCGGTTGCTGAGACAAGAAGAAATAGCGCCAGCCACTGAATCCCCGCACTTCTGACACTCTGATGATGTCATAGAGTCTTGCTTTCAGTGCCTGCAGGTCTCTACACTGATATTCCCTGCAACTCGTGCTCCTGTCCCCGCAAGCAACTGTTGCTGCTACTACAGAGCATTGATTCCTGCTGCTCTCACTCTTGCGTGCTGCTGTCAATGGATAGAACTTCCACCTATGTATGTATGTATATATGTATGTATAAGCATTTATATAGCGCACTACTTACCCGGAGGGTCCCAAGGCGCTTCGACCACTGCGAAACCCTTCCTGGCTTCCCTGAGAGATGGTCCCTTAATGGGTATCTCCAGGCTGAGACCAGGCATCCCCGGCGGTCTGGTGGGGCCGTTAGTGAAGATGAGGCAAGCTAATGCCCAGAGTTGCCGAGTGTGATCGCTGATCAGAGTGGGCACCGAGGCGAGAGAATTATCGAGTCCGCTGACCCTGGTCCAGAAACCTGCCGCGCCGGGAATCGAACCCTGGTCCCGGGCCGGACTTGGTTGAAGTAGGCAAACCCCAAATTGAGTGGATGGGTGTGCCTAGCATAATGTCTGTAAGATTATCTCTAGTACCAGGGTACAGGGGGAGGAATTTCCTGAAGCAGTCTGAAGCTACAATCATGGTTCTCTTGACAGAAAAAAGGTCGAAGCACTCCCTTAGCCTGCTAGCTATTTCTTCTTTCTTCCTGTAAGAAATCATCAGGCATCGGTCCAGGTGGAGGACCATGAGCCCCACACTGGCTGGGGGTGCAGCTGTTATCCACTATACTAGAGGAGCCCAGGGCTATATTATCAAGCAAGGGCGATACATTATCGCTGCTTTTATCGGCAGGAAACTGCCACTAAAGCAGAGATAATGGGCTTGATAATATGACCTTGTGAATTCCCATAGAAGCCCAGGTTATGGTGTTAACCTGGGCTTCTATGGGAATTCACAAGGGCATATTATCAAGCCCATTATCGCCGCTTTAGCAGCAGTTTCCTGCCGATAAAAGCGGCGATAATGTATCGCCGCTGCTTGATATTATGGCCCCCCAGTGTGAGGGGTGCAGAAGACTCATGGGTATGCTCACACCCTCCCACATGCAATGGTCTTTGTTCAGATCTCAGTCTGGCTATCCTCATGCCTCAGTCTATTCCTGCAGTGTCTTGTGCTCTTGATCCTCACTATAACAAGATCTAATCTAATTTTCACACAGCTTTAGCTCTGTCAAACACGGCTGCTAACATTATTTACCATCATGGATTTCTAGTGCAGAATGTGCACATTCAAATCTTGTCATCTTTAGCCAACCCTTTTTTATTTGGAGAAAAAAGAAACTGTCACAGTGCATGTAGGGCCAAGGCATATATGTGTATTTTTATAAGAAAACCTAAATCTCACAAAACAGACACTGGTTTTATAGTTGTAATTCAGTGCTTTTCTATGACAGTAGAGCATAGCTATTTCAAAAATGGATTTCAGGGCCTAAGACTGTAAAGAAAAGTGTATTCACTTTTTGTGCAATAACTTAAATGATAGAAAATACAAAAGCAAAATAAAAATAATACTTATCATCTGGAACGTGATACCCAGATAGTTACAATGGGGATACATAACTAATAATAAATCATTAAATCTTTGAGAACTATATAAACATTGATGTTATAGATCAAGTTGTACTTTAAACTATAGTGTTTAGGCACATAAATAAACCTGAATCTTAAACGAGAGACAACGTATCCAAGGTGCAACCCCTGTGTAATAATTACAAAGGAAATATTTGAGTGAATCCTGGACTCTTGGTATTACTCTGAAGTTGCACTTGAAAATAACTCACATTTTTCGTGAACTATACCATAACCACAATCCACAGTAGCGATTTAGGAATGTGTGAATCAGATTTATACTCTAGTTCTCTGAAGCAATGGATCCAGTGAGCGAAATTATAAGTAGTTGAAAGAGTTATCTGAGCAGTTTCATCTGCTGCACCACTGTATAGTTATCATTAGGTCTCCTGTATGAAGACATTTCTGTGATGCTACTGTCGTCTGGTTTACTAATGCCAAACTCCCTTTCATATCCAGGTCTTCCCGAAACCAAGTATTCCATGACAACATAATGTAATAATTTCCTAGGTAACGTGTGGAGCGTGTGCGGTCGCTCCCCTCGCCCTCTGCCTCCCCCAGACGCTGCACTCACTGCTGGCTGTATTCGCGCCTGCCTGCCTGCTGTTGAAGCGCACTCAGCGCTTGGTATCGTTTTTCAGTATATTTACTTATTTATCACAATAGTGCACTCGGCGCTTGGTGGTATCTGCCTGCTTGCACTGTATTGATTTCCTGCTGCGCACTACTGCTAGTTAATCAGGGGAAGAGACGATTGCGTGGAGTGCAGTTCACTGTGTTTTGAAACGTGTTGCCCACTCCGGCTGTGACCCAGTTTCGGTTCAGGGTCCGGGCTCCATTGTAGCTCTCTGTTTACCCTCGGCAGCCCATGGCTCCTCCCAGATCCCGCCTCCCAGCTGCCCCTCCCACGCTCCGCCCCCCCACCACTCATTTAAGGCTTATGCCTCAACGCGCAGCGTCCACGCGCTACGGCCGCGCCGAAGGTGCACCAAAGGTAAGCCCGTCTACGCCTGTCCGCGCCTGGACCGCGCCCAGCACCAGACCCCCTGGTTCCCTTAAGCCCCAGCCCACCCGCATTACATACGATTCCTCCTCCCTCCTTGCTCTAAACCCGGCCGACTCCCCAACTGCGCCCAAGCCGCATCAGGACACACCCATGGACCCTTCACATGCAACTCCTGCAAGTTTGACGGCACAAATACCAATTCCACATCCACTTACACCAAACATAGATCTGACGCCAACCACCTTAAATGCATCCTACTCAACACCCGATCGGTCCACAGCCACGCCATCAACCTTTGGAATCTACTAGACACCATCTCTTCAGACGTCGCCTTCCTAACAGAAACTTGGATGAACACCTCTTCAGCCCCAGACATCACCATAGCCATCCCGGAAGGCTACAAGATCATCCGAAAAGACCGCACCAACCAAACAGGAGGAGGCATCGCCATCGTCCATAAGAACTCCATCCGCATCTCAACCAGCTCGGACGTCAACCTCTCTAGCGCCGAACACCTTCACTTCCAGATCCACACTGACCCCAAGACCACACTCAGAGGCACCCTCCTCTACAGACCACCGGGACCCCGTGCACAATTCACTGAAGACATCACTGATTTTATCACCCAACACACCCTCTCCTCCGAGGACTACATCCTCTTGGGAGACCTCAATTTTCACCTGGAAAAGAGCAACGACAACAACACCACCACCCTTCTGGACAATCTCGCCAACCTCGGACTCAAACAACTTGTTAATATCCCCACACACCACGCAGGTCACACTCTCAACCCTATCTTCACCTCCAGCAAACATATTTCCTTCAGTCACACCACAGTTCACCAATGGACGGACCACAGCTGCGTTCACTTCATTTACAATAAGACCACAAGCCACAACCATCCTCAACCTACCCTGCGAAGAAACTGGAACTAAATCACCATCGACCAGATCTCCTCATCGCTTCTTCAAAACCCCCCTGCCCACTCATCGAACCCCAACCAAGCAGCCATTAACCTCACTCAATGGCTAACCAACACCGCCGACAACCTAGCACCTTTGAAAAAACGTCAAATCAAACCAGGCAGCAAAAACGCCCCCTGGTTCAACGAGGATCTTAAGAAATCCAAGAAACTCTGTTGCTCCCTTGAGAAGGCCTGGAAAAAAGACCCAAACACCAACACCAGGGACGCCTTCAAAAACGCCACCCGCATACACCACCAATTGATCCGGACTGCCAAGAAAACCGCATTCAAAGACCGACTAGACAAAAACGCCCACAACAGCAAGGAATTATTCAACATCGTCAAAGAGTTTACCAACCCCACTGCCAACTCCAACGACATCACCCCCTCTCAAACCCTTTGTGACTCCCTATCTTCGTTCTTCCACGACAAAATCACAGACATCCACAACAGCTTCGACAACCAACTCGAAGACCAACCCACCCAACCCTCTGCCGTACCTTTACCCCCCTTGAACATCCTTAATGACTGGAACCCAATCTCCACTGAGGACACCATCCGCCTGATGAACTCCATCCACTCAGGATCCCCCACAGACCCATGCCCTCACCACATCTTCAACAAAGCAGACTCCATCATAGCACCACACCTCCGAGACGTCATCAACTGCTCCCTCAACTCCGGCACCTTCCCAGAAAGCTGGAAACACGCCGAACTCAGCGCCCTTCTGAAAAAACCCACAGCTGACCCCACCGAACTCAAAAACTACCGCCCCATCTCGCTCCTTCCATTCCCGGCCAAGGTCATCGAGAAGGCTGTCAACAACCAGCTCGCCGCCTTCCTCGAAGCCAACAAATCCCTCGACTCCTCACAGTCCGGCTTCTGAGCCAAACACAGTACTGAGACCGCACTCATCGCAGCAACAGACGACATCCGAACTCTACTGGACAACGGAGACACAGTCGCCCTCATCCTCCTCGACCTCTCCGCAGCCTTCGACACAGTCTGTCATAACACCCTGTTACAACGACTCAGAAACATCGGAATCCAAGGAAAAGCACTGGAATGGATCACCTCATTCCTTGCCGGAAGAACTCAGAGAGTACGCCTCCCACCATTCAAGTCAGAGTCCACTGAAGTCATCTGCGGCGTGCCACAAGGATCTTCACTCAGTCCCACCCTCTTCAACGTATACATGAGCCCCCTCGCGACTATCGCACGCCAACACAACCTCAACATCATCTCCTACGCTGATGACACTCAACTGATCCTCTCACTCACCAAAGACCCAAACATCTCCAAAACCAACCTACATGAAGGAATGAAAGAGGTAGCCGAATGGATGAAGCATAGCCGTCTGAAACTGAATTCAGATAAAACAGAAGTCCTCATCTTAGGCACCTCCCCCTCCGCCTGGGACGACTCTTGGTGGCCAGAAGCCCTTGGAAAAGCACCCATCCCGACGGATCACGCACGGAACCTAGGCGTCATCCTGGATTCCTCACTCTCGATGACCAGACAAGTCAACGCCGTCTCTTCATCTTGCTTCAACATTCTTCGCATGCTCAAAAAAACATTTCGCTGGATCCCCACCGAAACTAGAAAAACGGTCACCCACGCACTGGTTACAAGCCGCCTGGACTACGGAAACACCCTTTACGCCGGTACCACCGCAAAACTTCAGAAAAAACTCCAACGCATCCAGAACGCATCAGCCAGCCTCATATTAGACATCCCGCGTAAAGAACACATTTCTGGTCACCTGAAAGACCTCCACTGGCTCCCCGTCAATAAGAGGATAACTTTCCGCCTCCTCACCCATGCACACAAAGCTCTTTACGAACTTGGACCCGAATGCCTCAATACACGTCTTTCCTTCTACACCCCCTCCCGCCAGCTGCGCTCTTCCAACCAAGCCCTCGCAGCTATTCCCCGCGTCAACAAAACCACCATGGGAGGAAGATCATTCTCCTACCTAGCGGCCAAAACCTGGAACTCACTTCCCATGCACCTTCGCCTCACTCAAAACCACCTAGCATTCAGAAAGCAACTTAAAACCTGGATATTCGAGAAGTAATTCCCCACCCCTCTTCAAGCGCCTTGAGACCCTCTGGGTATGTAGCGCGCTATATAAATTTATTGACTTGACTTGACTTGACATTCCATGAAACACAAACTGGTGCAGTACAGCAGTTGTTAAAATGTGGTTTAGCTCTCCTATGGGCAGCCACAATCTTTCTTTTGATAAACTATCCTTCACCTCCCTGCTGCCTGGGCCACTCGCAGCCGAGCGTTGACGCTGTTGAGTCGGTCCCGGCCAGGAAATCACGGCAGACATATTGGGTGTGCTTGAGTGTTCTGACGTGCTCTAGTCGCACATATAAGTGGTCTCCCTGAGCCAGGCGCCTGATTAGCTGTTTGTTTGTCTGTATCCTCCTGAGGCGGAAGCCGGGAGGCTGTGTTTGTTCTAGCCACAATCATAATTTTAATGACGATTTTAGAAATCTTAGGCTTGATTTGAGAAGCTTTTAATTCCCTTCCTTCACCTCCCTGCTGCCAGGGCCACTCGCAGCCGAGCGTTGACGCTGTCGAGTCGGTCCCGGCCAGGAAATCACGGCAGACATATTGGGTGTGCTTGAGTGCTGTGACATGCTCTAGTCGCGCATATAAGGGGATGGGCATGCCTCCGCGCAGCGGACGCGAGCAGCGGACGAGCGGGACCTGCGCCAGAGTCGTGCCAGAGTCCTGGCCGTCTGCGCCCGTCCGCCCCAGTATGCCGCCTCCCGCCAGGAAGTATGGCGACACAAGAGAAGAGGTGATATCTTATTCTAGGCAATCTATATTAGCACTAAAAGGCTCGACCAGTGATTGTACCAAATTAAATCCCTCATGTAGGCGAGGCTCTTCCTCACGCCCCTGTGGCTTTACCCTTCCGAGTCCCGCACGATTACCGTCCCTTAATAAAGACGTGCCCCATCGAATCAGAATGGGCCAGCTGAATGTCAGATCTATGCAGAAACACTATTTGGAAATTCACGAGCTACTTTCCAACCACTCGCTAGATATCCTATTCCTGACCGAGACTTGGCTCCAAGACGACATGAACTCAGTCATTAACCTTGCCACTCCCATGGGATATACCACATATACGCTGAATAGGCAATCCAGGGGAGGGGGGATAGCAATAATGACTAAATCCGATTTTACTTGCCACATATCGAGATTAGGAATCAAGGATAGTGAATGTGCACGATTCAACATCAAGATAAATTCTCAATTTAGCCTCATAGGTCTCTTGATATATAGGCCCCGAGTTTCACTATCTCGCTCCTAGAGCATTTAGGCTCTTTAATTACCGAAACTGCTAACTTCACCATCATAGGAGACCTGAACATTCATTTTGATCTCACTTCTGATACCAAGATCAACACCTTGCTAGCTGATCTTGATGCCCTCCAGCTCTGCCAGCTGGTGAGTGGCCCTACACACAGCGGCGGGCATCTTTTGGATCCCACCTTTTCGAACTTAAGCAATGCTAGTGTCGAACCCCCTATCCCCATAGTATGGTCTGATCATTGTTTGGTGACAATGACTATTCCTCTTGGTAGTGACTCCAATTCAAAACCTACCCAGCAAGTCCTGAAAAGACCTTGGAGGAAGCTTCGGCTTGAAGACTTCCATGCACTCCTTATAATGAATCCCCCTCAACCAAGTGATGATCCTGATCTAAATTACGATCAGTTTTGTGAGTGGATCAGTAAAGCCTTAGACTCCCTGATACCAGCTAAAATGGATCAAGGCACGTACCCATGAATCCAGTCCCTGGTTCAATGAAGCACTTTCCTTGCAAAAAAAAAAATGCAAAAAAGCTGAACGAAGATGGAGTAGAGAATACGATCCCACACTTAAAGCCCTCTATAACCAAGCACAAAAAAGGTATCGCAATATTTAAAGGACTCGAACGGAGTATTATACCACTGAAATTAAGAATAGTGACAATGCTTTGCAAACCATCTTTAGGATACTGAAAGAGCTGTGCTAAGAAATCGATAAATAATTCCAGTATATCCGCTGCGTTCTGTGACAACATGGCGTCTTTCTTCATTGACAAAATTAAAAAATTTATAGCACCCTTCCAACAAATACTTACCTCACTCCTCAAGCTGACCTGAGTAGGCCTAACCTTTCCGATATCCCAGTACTCAGCCAAGATGATTTCCTTAAACTTTGTAATAAAATTAAGTTAGGTTCTCCTGCAGATCCCCTGAAGCCGGAACTATTTAGAAATTCAGACTGGACGGTCCTAGGCCCTCTTAGAGACATGATAAATCTGTCCTTCTCTACAGCCACTATTCCCATAAAATGGAAGCAAGCCTGGGTGACTCCCATCATAAAAAAAACCACGTTAGACCCTGCCCTACCCGAAAACTTTAGACCCATATCACTCCTCCCCTGGCCAGCAAAAGTAGCAGAAGCCCATGTCAATTCCATCCTGACCAATCATTTGATATCCAATGCCATTCTGGATAGGTCCCAACACGGTTTCCGCGCTGGCCACAGCACTGAGACAGCTCTTCTTAGTGTGACAGAACATCTCGGTACCATATTAGACTCTGGGGGGACGGCAGCACTGATTCTTTTAGATCTCAGTGCTGCCTTCAATACGGTGTCACATGAGATCTTGCTGTCGAGGCTGGAGGAGATAGGAATAACAGGGCAGGCCCTCAAGTGGTTTAGGGCTTTCCTTTCGGGCAGATCCTTTAGAGTTTCTACCCCTCCTTTTTTATCTAAAGAGCACCCCATTGAACAGGGTGTGCCCCAGGGATCAGCTCTGAGCCCTACCCTGTTTAATGTCTATGTCCAACCACTGGCAGAAATAGCCAGGAGACCTGGTCTCTCACTAGTGACCTACGCCGATGATACCCAGCTGGTGGTGACACTGGACAACGAAGGCGGTCTTAGTGCACAAAATGTCAAACAAACGCTTATTGACATCACAAGTCGGATGACGGCGAACTATCTCCAGCTAAACGCCGGAAAAACGGAAGTGTTACTGGTGGGCAAAGAAACAACTTCCTGGGGAAACAACTGGTGGCCAGACACACTTGGCCAGCCACCTGAATGCAAAGGTCATGTAAGAAACCTGGGAGTTTGGGTGGACGCCGCCCTGACTTTTACCCATCATACCAAAAAGGTGGCAGCTACCTGTTTTAGTATTTTACGCAATCTTACACCGATTTTAAAATTCTTTGACCATCAAACCCGCCAAATTGTGGTGCAGTCAGCAATCTTGTCAAGACTGGACTACGCCAGCTCTCTCTTGTTAGGGGCAAATGTAGCAGAGAAAGCTAGACTCCAGCGAGTTCAAAACGCTGCTGCCAGAGTGCTAACTGGTCTCCCACGCTACAAGTCAGTGTCCACTGTCCTCACGAAACTCCATTGGCTTCCTGTGGAAAAAAGGATCCATTATAAAACCCTCTGTCTTGCATTTAAAATCCTTAAAACTGCCTCCCCCCCATGCTATGTCCACTTCTCACATCTTACGTCCCCCGACGCGCGCTGCGTTCAGAAGGACAGAATTTGGCAGTAGTGCCCCGATTCAAACTTGCAAGAATGGGCGGTCGGTCATTTAGTTACCTCGCCGCAAGACTCTGGAATGGACTCCCTATTCAAATTCGAAGAATTGAGGAGCTACTACCTTTTTGAAAAGCTATAAAAACCTACCTTTTCTGTTAATGTACAACTGCCCACTGTGACAGCTCGAACATTTTCTACCTGTACACCTTCTTGCAGCTAGCGCCCCTTGGCTGGGGCAGCCGTGCGTGTTACAAGTCTATTTAACATTTAACATTAACATTATCCATTTTCTGTAACTTTGTCTAAAAAATGTAAGTATCATAATCAATGACTTCGTCGCCGTAGCATTCTACATTGTATATGCCTATTTTATATATACAATTAATGTTGTTTGGAAGCAATATGTAGCATCCTCATTTCCATACAGATAACCTCTATGGATAAATTAGCTTTTGATATACAACAGTGCTGTTATAGTTCATTACAATTTATAGAATCTCTTGTTTAAATGTAAAAAAATGTTTAGCATTCATCTTCTTTTGAAGAAGGGATATTTGGAAAGTATGGGAGTGACAGCAGAATGGTAAAAGTAATTCCAGTTGGACATACTGAATCATTCCATATGTAAAAAGTCAGAGGAAGGACAGCATCTTACTGTACCTGTTGGAATGCAAACTGTAGTAGCCGCTTTCCTCCAGTACCTCTTCTATCATGGTCTGCGGCGAAGGATATAGATGGTTAGTCATTAAGCGACATTTTTAAATAAAGAGCATATTACAGGTGGTCTGGAAGATATCTGACCTGCATCTGCTCGTACGTCATCCCCTCTTCAAACTCAAAGCTACAAGGCAGTCCTGCGAAAAAAGGAATAGAATTAAGTAGTAAAGTAGGACTTGATGCAAATGCTTTCTTTATCATGAATAATTTCCCTTAAGCGTATTACCGCACATTTATTTTCTGCAATGCCATATCTCATCTTCGTGTAGTAAGGTTTATCAGTTAGTGATCAGAGGGAAGCACAAATCTGTGACTTTCTAGAAAGTGCATCATTATAATCAGCTCTGATGGCTCACATTGGTGTGTTAGGAGCTTCAGCCAGCTCCACTTTCTTCACAAGGTTTACACTGAGGCCCATGAAAGATACGAGAGGTTTGAACCCCGAGCTCCTCTGTCGCTGATTGCTCAGAAACCTCAAGTTCTCATCATGCATCGCCCACAGCCATTTGTCACTTCAAAGCGTCCAAAGACTTTGCCACTACATGGTTCACTATATCATTCTTCATTAAAATTTAAGTAAATTCTCAAGTCGTTATTGCGCCCTGGTAGGTAGATTGACCTCCATATTTATCCCCGTAACGAATATTTCCCCCCACTCTCCAAAACGAAATCGTTTCCATTCATGTTTAAAGAGGGCTTAAGGCCTACCTAACCCGGACAGGATGACCACATGTAAACAGAAACTAAGACAACTAAAAGATTTGGAAAATAATTGTCCTCTTATATTTAACATCTCTATAGGCAGATAATCAGACAGCAAACCAAGCCCTGGAATTATGAGCCAGAGTGAAGTGCTTGGTCAAAAACCAGGGGCTAGCACACAGCCACTAAAATGAATCATCAAGGTGGAAAAGCAACACGTCAGCATTGTCACTGCCAGCCATGTAGGTTGGGATGGGAAGGAATCCTAGGACCTCCATTTCTGCGATTACACTGAGGGATGTGTGCAGAAATGTTTCAGGCATGATCATCATCTAATACACAATCAACCCCATTCATATGCTTGGCACTGAAAGTGCATGGAAAAAGGTCAGAGATAAGCATTTGAGTGGGATACGAGCCTTCGCGCTCCATGATGCACGCCTAATGAAACTTTAAGAGGTACTCCCTCGTGCCTTGTGGCTGGAAGCTAAACAGGTTCCTGCTGAGGTCTATTGATCACACATAAATAGTGCTACTGCCTCCAATCTCCCTGTCCTACCACTGCCTAAATATGAGACAAGTGTTCTAATACATTCCAGTGCCCCAACCCTCTGATTTCGTAAGATACGAGGACTGACTTTTTTGATATGTACAAGACATTACTAGGATTTTTTTACTTGAACTTTGGCAATGGTTTGTTAAATTTGAATTCCTTAAAGCTTTTTTTTATCATGTTATCTTTCTGGTGTTTTAAAGTAAGCCAAACTCTAATTTATGATGATGTTGATATCTATGTACGGTTTCACACTGTGTTCGACTTTTAATATTTTATTTTTAAAATCGAATAAAGTATATATTGATTGATTGAGAGCACTATTAAAAAATATAATATCTAGTGTATAGCAGGAAGAACAGAAAAGCAAAGAACACAAACAGTTGGTAAGAATTATCTTGAAAGCACGAAGGTGGTTGTAAGCAACAAGGAGATTTTTCAAATCAACCAGGGAATTAGGCGCACACCAGTGTGTCCGCACGGTAGAGAGCACCGTAAAGTGGTGGGTACAGGCAAAAGGGCGGGCGGTAATCTCACATAACCGCTCAAAGTTGGATCTAGAGGATCCACACAAATAACATAAACACAGCAATGCCCCTGCGCTATACAAGTATATGAAACATTTAGAGAAATGACATATATATAGAAAGCACTTTCATTTAGTATGCATCCACACTTTAGGAATCGTTTTTTGAGAATCAGTTACTCCAGGTTCAGGTACAAAAGTTCCGAAAAAGAAAGAGAATAGTTCTGTCCTTGATGTTCAATCATAGGTTTATTGTTCCTTTGTTAATGCCAACACGTGTTTCATCGCAGGGAACATACTGCGAATCTTCAGGGCTTCAGTAAGGAAAGTATGACAACCAATATCAGAATAAAGAGTCAAGTCCGTATTAGGACCGAAATCATGTGAGTAGGTTCGGGGTACGTAGCACGTAGCACGCTGCCTGCGTGGTAGGGGAATCTTTTTTTTGTTTAGTAATAATCAAAAACCGGGAGGAGTTATTGTACGTATCCGAGATGTCTCGTGTGAGACCAGAGATCCTTTAACAGGCGGGTACACCTTGTTAGTATCGAACTCCCTCTTGAGGTTCCCGGTTCCCGGTGCCGTTCTACGAGTGACGAGAACAGAAAAGCAAAGAACACAAACAGTTGGTAAGAATTATCTTGAAAGCACGAAGGTGGTTGTCAAGAAATAGTTACAACACTTGCATTAAGTATTATTGTTGAAAAATGTGGCACGCCCACACATGAAGCAATTTCAAAATAATTGCAATGCTTATATGAGAACCTGCAATAGGTTTGAAAAAATATTGGGCACTGTGTAAAAATAGGACACGTTAGTGCTAAACTTTTATTTGTCATAAAACAGCTTTAGTTGGGATCTGATATAAAAACTCTTTTTTAATTTACTTGCGTGGTATTTCATTCCTGAATGATGTCATCATATTGAAAACTGGGGATATTGCATGGGAGAGAACGTTATATATGATTTTATAGCAGTCTTCATTGTTTATGAGCATAGACATAGGGCCATTTGAGTCCACAATTTACATTGTCACAATAGACACTCCGGGTCAGATCCACAAAGACAGACTTACACTCTGGTGTAACTTTACAATTGTTTTCAAGGTCATTCACAAGTAGTATCTTTACGATCGCGAAGTCTCTGCCCATCAAAATAAAGGACTGTGCTATTTTTTGATGATCGGAAAGGACTGTACTATTTTTTTTTGTCCGGAGACTCCACAGTCGTAAAGTAACTACTTGTAAATTAACTTAGTGGACAGCAAACAATTGTAAACGTATACATTAGTGTAAGTTTACCTTTGTGAATCAGGCCCAATGAGTTTGCAGTTTAACATTTTACATTACACAGCAAAGTATATAATTAACTCTCCAAGAAAGATTTAAAACTCAAACAACATTACACCCGACAGCTACTGAGTTAAACGTTGTGATCCATCTTGCGTTCCTTTTTCTTAGTTACAGGGTTGTATATCGACTCCACTTAGCCCATGAACACTTCTGGGGTCATGAGTGATTAGAGCCAATATGTTTTATTTTTTTAATTTGATATGCGCTGTTCTATTAGACAGATCTTGGATGGTGCACATGTCCTATTGACACAGCTATGTCATCATTCTAGTTGGTTTGTTGGTATCCCCACAGGTAGACGGAGTTCACGGCTTACCAGAAGCTGATAAATGTATTGTTTGGTGTAATATGTATCAGGAGAGGGGGCAGTGGTTGCGCTGTCCATTGCATTTAGCCTACCCCTTATTCAGTGATGGCAAGTTTCAATATTGCAGAGCAGCACTTTTCAACCTGCATGTCTTTCTTGTGGTGGTGGTTACATGAACATGTGATACATGCACATCTAAGGAGTACTGCTGAATTTTAATTATTTATTGACAAATTTTACTTTTCAATTCACTGTGATGGTACAAATGGACTAAATGGACGCATTTGGGTGGATTCCTAAATTAAAAAAAAGAACATAAAAAAAAAAAATAAGAGGAAACAATGTAAGCGAAAATGCAGGATCCAGATAATGCCAGTCTTTTGAACTATGTGAAAATATTTTAGCAATCATCTGACATATGTTTTTTATTAATTATGCATGTTCACCATTGTAATGATTTTCATTAATCAAACAATAAAGCTAACTAACTGAGTACTGCTGAGTTGTGTTTGTTGTTGTGCAATGATTTGTTAACCTCTGCATAGCCTTTGAAACTTGAGGTGATGCATCTAGGACAAACTTCTCTAACACATAGCTCGTGAGCTCCAGGTAGCTCTCCAGCTCCCTTTAAGTAGCAGTGGCGGCTGGTGGCATTTCAAAGAGTTGAGGCTTATAAGTTGGGTATGACTTTTATGTAGCGAGTGGGCTCAATGAACAAAGTTCGGATTCAAGGGAGATCCTCCCACCAAGAAACATTTTTTAAAAAATGTAAAAAGATTGGTAAATGGTGTCTAAAAGGGGCATAGCAAGGCTTAAACATTTCTGTGATTCCCATAGTGTGCCACCAATCGCTATTTTGTTTTCTCTTTGAGCTTTCTGTTGTTGAATCCAGATATATAACACAACAACTGACATACACCTAAAATGTGCCAGGACTATAGGCTTTAATTAATGGTGGTTAGCTATTTAAGACAAATGAGTAACAACAATGATTTTGTTGCAAATAACTAATATTAAAAATGTTTCATTTCTGAAATTGAGAGACTGTGATTTAAACATAATTGAGGTCTATGAAAGGAGAATTGGTCTTCAGTTATGTGCTCTTTATGTTAGACATATATGCCCCATTTCTCTCCACATCTTGTCCATCTGCATATCTTAAACCTCATCTCTCTCCTCTTCAGCATCCTCTTTTCACTCTCTCCAGTATGCACTTCATAATATTTCCTTCACTGAACCAGTACCAAATATACATTGCAATCACTCACAAGCTCTAGAGTTCTTTTTGCTTTTTCCTTGTCAATATTTTGACAACTGTGTACCTCCTTCACACACATTTACAAATGTGAATTGCGACTGAAACACATGACCATGGCTCTGTGCGCTCTGCAGAGAGGCCAACCCACTGTGAGAAACTTGTACTGCCTTCAGCCTCAGAGACTGAGCTCGAAATCGTGTCCGGTCATAAGCATCTAGCATCACTCTAAGTATCCACAGTACGAAAGTAATAAGATGCATGAAAAAATCACAATGATGGAAATCACTAATACACATAGGAAAATCAAGATTAAGTTAAACATGTGAAATTGAAACAGAAACTAAATCGCTGACATGTGTTACCTTAACGCTTTTTCAATATTTGTTCAGAAATCAATTAGTGTTTTTGGTATTAATGTTCAGGCCATGAACATAGGGTCCAACAGGGACTGTTTCAATGTCTGGGTTAATGCCAGATGGCAGAGCCAGATACCCAGCATTACGCAACCTGAAACAAGTAGCGCGCTACAGCATCTGTCTTTAAAATCAAAACTTTCTGAGTGGGGATAAAACATTGGGGAACCGCTGTGCTGATCAATCCTAATAAATGAGGGCCGTAGTAAACACCAAGGGCCAGATTTATGAACATGTTTCTTTGCCCTTGCACCACTTTGCACAATGCAAGGGGGAGCAAGGGTGACGCCAAACCTAAGTAAGATTCATCAAGCCACGGAAGGCCTCCTTCCACGGCTCTGCGTGGCTTGATAGATCTTGAGTAAAGCACCGCAGAGCAAATCACTGCATTGCATTCCTCTGCCCCAAGGAAGCGGTCCATGGTGAGTGGAGAGTGGGTGCTCCCACACATCCACCCATGAATGTTGGCGCATTCCCAGATTTACCATCACTGGTAGACCTGGGAATGTGCCAAAAAGCCACGCCTCCCCATGTGAGGAATAACAAGGAGAAATATCTTTATTTCTCCTCTTTCGTTCCTCTTTCCATGTGTGCTGGACACTCTGCAGGACACGTAGGAAGATAAAAATGCCTCTGAGGATTGTTCCTTGCAGGAGAGTATCCCTTCCTGCACAAAAACAACAATCCCGCCTACAAAGCAGGCACCCTTGCACCATGGCACAAGGGAGCCTGAATTGGTGCTAGGCAGCATGTGCCAGCTGTAGGAAAGGACAGGAATAGGTCGAATAATGATAATGAACACCGGAGACTTACCTGTTGTGCCGCCATCGGGCGGAGCCGTGAGGTGAACGGCAGTAACAGCCCAGATGCCGGGAGACGCCAGGAGCAGGCGAACCACAATCCCCAGCAGGCAGTGGGGCGGCAGCGCGCTCGTGACGTGCAGAGAGCGCCCGGAGGCGCCTGTAAAAGGCTGACCCCCCGGGAGCACAGGGGGGAACACCGGAGACTTACCTGTTGTGCCGCCATCGGGCGGAGCCGTGAGGTGAACGGCGGTAACAGCCCAGACGCCGGGAGACGCCAGGAGCAGGCGAACCACAATCCCCAGCAGGCAGTGGGGCGGCAGCGGGCTCGTGACGCGCAGAGAGCGCCCGGAGGCGCCTGTAAAAGGCTGACCCCCCGGGAGCACAGGGGGGAACACCGGAGACTTACCTGTTGTGCCGCCATCGGGCGGAGCCGTGAGGTGAACGGCGGTAACAGCCCAGACACCGGGAGGCGCCAGGAGCAGGCGAACCACAATCCCCAGCAGGCAGTGGGGGGGCAGCACGCTCGTGACGCGCAGAGAGCACCCGGAGGCGCCTGTAAAAGGCTGACCCCCCGGGAGCACAGGGGGGAACACCGGAGACTTACCTGTTGTGCCGCCATTGGGCGGAGCCGTGAGGTGAACGGCGGTAACAGCCCAGACGCCGGGAGACGCCAGGAGCAGGCGAACCACAATCCCCAGCAGGCAGTGGGGCGGCAGCGCGCTCGTGACGCGCAGAGAGCGCCCGGAGGCGCCTGTAAAAGGCTGACCCCCCGGGAGCACAAGGGGGAACACCGGAGACTTACCTGTTGTGCCGCCATCGGGCGGAGCCGTGAGGTGAATGGCAGTAACAGCCCAGACGCCGGGGGACGCCAGGAGCAGGCGAACCACAATCCCCAGCAGGCAGTGGGGCGGGAGCGCGCTCGTGACGCGCAGAGAGCGCCCGGAGGCGCCTGTAAAAGGCTGACACCCCCTCTCGCCTCGCGAGTCGCGCGCGGGAGCGACCGGGCGAAGCCCGGGCAAAGGGCGGGCCCTCTGTGGCCCTCAGAGGCACGAGGAGGACGGGACGGTGCCACCTTCCTAACGTTTCCATCATAAGGTACTTTCTTTGACATCTTGGTCCACTCTACTGTATTGTCATCCTCATCTTAGGGACCGCTGATACTGTAAATTCTGTTGTTTACTGCGGTTGGGACTATCTGCCCGCTGACTCTAACTATCTTGCCCCGTGTATTGTGTAGTTATCCATTCTTCATTCTACCTCATTGTTACTTTGCCTTTGCCCTGTGTACACTATTTCGTGGAAAGAGACTGTAGTCCACATTGTGTTTGAACAAGTGTATGCAACTTTCAGCATGTCTCCAAGGGGCACTCGCAGCAAAACAGCTGCCGCTGGGGCCGGACCAGTAACTGGTCCTATTGACCATTTTATAACTAAGGCCAACGCGCCATTAATCAGGGCATTTCCCTTTTAGAACGCAGAGTATCACAAGACCTGGCTCATGCCAAACGCTCCTCCCTTGGCCTTATTGCCGCTGCCACTACACCTGCACAGGCTATGCACAATAACATCAGACCCCTACTTAATGTATGTGCTGACATCCACACCATTCCAAGTGAGGTTAACCTCTCAGCCTCTATTCCCCTGATAGATTCAGACACTGATACCAGTACGGATCTAGAGAAAACCCCAGATCTACCCATAAATCCCACTCCTAAAGCAATATCTGTTGACAACACAAGGCAATTGAGAGGCAGACGCGAGGGTGCCGTTCAAAAACAAAAATTATATGCACCGAAGCCCCGAACTACAAAGGTCAGGAAACATGGCCAGTTACAAAGAAAGACTGGGAAAAACACCAATTTTGGCCTTAACCACAATACGAGCAGGGTCACGGTAATCTCTCAGGGGGATGAAAGTGAAATGGTTCAGCAGGGCGGAACAATGGATACCAATAACATAACCAATGAAAATATTGATAATGCACACGACCCTATGTTGGAAAGGTTGGGGGAATTACTAAGTATTTATTTATCTCCCATCGAAAGTAGGCTTACTCGGATAGAAAAACAAATAGCTGAACTGAGTATCCCTATTAAGAATTTTCTGAAGGAAGGTGCCGTAAAGAGCACAAATAATCACAATACCATCAAAATAGCAGGCACCAAATCTAATACTCCTCAAGCACCTCCAACAAACACAAATAATGTACACAAAGTTCCATCTGCCATATTGGTCAATTCAAATGGTCCAACCACTAGTCAGCAAACAAAAACACCGCACACCAATAATGCAGCTTCAGACAAAAGGAAGGACCTTGGCACTAATACTAATATTAACACCAAACCACCAGATGGGACTACCATAGGTCAACCTGCAATTTCCACAAGTAGTTCTATCACGGCCCAACCTACACAAAAAACAGCTAGGCAAGTTCCCGCCCGCATTAACCTTCCACCGGAATGTGGCGCATATGTACTAGTGTTAGTAAATGTTACCAAGTTAAGGAAGGATCAGGACGAAACTCCCACATCTCTCAAAAATAAAACCTTACACTGGTTAATTGCTAATTGCAATTACCCTATTGATGGTGCAAGGGAGATTATTAACACCCAGCGAGTGGGCTGGATAGGCCCACTCAGGAAAAAATTTGAGGGCGATTGCGTCACTATAAGCTTTAGAAGACCTCAATGGGCAGAGAAAACCCTTGCCAGTGCCCGTTACCTTCGCCCTGGGAATTCAACACCACACTCCTTCCTTTAGGATACTTTTACAGACACCTGATACCCCCCGAACAAGCCACGGTGAATCACCCCACAATTCCTCTTCAAGATCTGAACTTTGGAGCAAGGATCAAATCACCACTTTTTATTCAGAATCAGAATCCCAATGCCATTCACATTAATAGCCGTAACTGGCACCATCAACCCTCAATGCCAATTCCAACTCCCAACCCTCCGCATTACTTTCAAGCTTCAATCATGCATCAGAACAATTACAGAGATAGGCCTTACCCAGTCTCTAATCCGTTCCAGTTTACACCGATAACTGAAGCTAGGTCAATGTACAACATTCCCACTCACAATCGGTTTGATTATTTATCTAATTTAGATGAACAGGATTGACTGAGTATATTGGCCAATAACGAAATATGTAGCCATGTTAAAGCTTGTAATTCAGAGGGACTCACAACTCCAACCGTATTGTACCAGGACCAGATTGGTTCTACAGAAACTATATCGTCTGACAGTATTCTGCCCACTTCCAAGGAATTACTCTACCATGACAACGGGAATACTGGGAACAGACTTGACAAACATGGAACCACACATGGTTTATCAATACTAAGCTGGAACGTTGCAGGACTAGAATCCAAGCTGTCGGACCCTGCATGGATTGAGCTAATAAATGATGTGGACATACTTATGTTTCAAGAAACTTGGGCTGTTGGTAATTTGTACATTGAAGGCAACCACTGCTTTAGCCTGACGTCAGTAAAACCTAGTTTCGGTCGAGCAGTGGGTGGCCTTTTTATGGGGATCAGAATTCTGGCTGGTGGTATAATTAGAGATTTGAAGCTAGATAACCTTGCTAACCCTAATATTCAAATTCTTGAATATAAACTAAAATCAAAGACCACGATTTATTTAATTAATTTTTATAACAATGATTTTTATGGTGTACCGAACAAAAACTTTGTAGCATTATCTAAGGTTTTAAATATGATTGATTGTTCTTTATCAGTAGATACTAAGACTGGTATTCTGATAGGGGGTGATTTTAACCTGAAACTCATAGAGAACTATGGATCTACTAATTCTGTATATCCTGATGATCGCAGGGGATTGGAACTGACTAGAATACTATCCGACTTTGATCTTGCTGATGCAATGCGAGTAGGGTATGATATGAATTTCCCTTATGCCCCCACGTTTAATGGCAGGGATAGTGGTTCCATTATTGATTACATATTTACATCACCACCGCTATCAGACTGTATAACTAAAACTTCTGTGGTGCAAACGTCCTTCAGCGTTCACAATCCATTGTTGGTTACTTTTAATTTTGTACCCAGTCCAATTTTTACGAATCTTAATGGGGCAAGGGACATTACACCCTCAATTGATGGCCTTCGCTTAAAATGGAGGGGAATTGATTGTGGGGCCATTATAGATACTGTTCAGGAGACATATCCTGATTTGCTGAAATCTTGTTTGTCCCCCAGTGGAAATAACGATAAATTGATTGCAGACTTTGAAGCTTTATGCTCAAATATTAAAACCCTCCTGTCAGTCCCACTTCCTAATGAATGTAAAGAGCCACAGTGGTTTGACTCATCTTGCTCCCTGGCCAACAGAGAATTAAGAAAGGTACTCTCTGCTAAACCTAGGTGCAAAGTTGCAGTTCGAGCCGCCAGGAAAAATTATAAAGACAAAATATCGGAAAGGAAGGCTAACTTGCTCTCCGAACACTGGGAAAAGCTGGTAATTAGCGCCAACTTGGGTGGCAGCGGCCCATTTTGGTCGGCTGTCAGGAGAACGAGGGAAATGGGCAAAGAACTTACACAAATTAGCTGCAATATAACAAGTGCAGCCTGGGAGACCCATTTTTCCAAAATCTATGCTGCCCCCTCTGATGAGCAATCTCTTCCTAATACAGGTCAATTGGAGGGTCTACAGATTTTGGATCAAGAAGTTAGGAAAGCCATAAAAGAGAGCTTAGGCAACAAGGCACCCGGACCAGACGGTCTTCCTATCGATATTATCAAACATAATGTCGAGTTATGGTGGTCACCAATACTCCTTAACATCTTTAATAGTCTCCCAAAAGTAGCCATGCCTGCCACCTGGGCTACTAGCATCATTGTCCCTATTTACAAAAAGGGAGACAGATCAGATCCAGCAAATTATCGTCCCATTTCCCTTCTGGATAATACTTTAAAAGTACTAGGACGTATAATTTATAATAGGGTATTGGAATGGGCGGCTGATACTGACTTTCGAGATCCTTGTCAGATGGGGTTCAGGAGTGGGGTAGGAACAGTGGAGCAATGTTTAAATTTGAAATTGATAATCAATAAATATTGCATTGCCCGCTCATCCCCTGCCTACCTAGCTTTTATGGATCTCTCATCCGCATTTGATCTTGTGAACAGATCCACGCTTTGGTCAATCCTCTTGTCCTATGGCCTTGATGTCACTCTCGTTAGATTTTTAGCCTATCTCCATACCGACCTGAAAGCACGGGTACGTATCGGGATGGGCGGAGAGGTCTCTGGAGCTATTGAGATAGGGAGGGGGGTGAGACATGGTTGCGTTTTAGCACCCCTGTTGTTTATTATTTATATCAATGGACTGTCTAACTGTTTAAAAAAAGCCACTCTTGATGTCCCAACAATTTTAGGCAATCCCCTACCTGTGCTTTTATATGCAGACAATGCTGTGCTTATGGCACGCACACCTAATGCTTTACGTCTGCTTGTACATAGTTTTGTAAATTTTATGGAGGGACTGGACCTGAAAGTAAATTTTAAAAAGTCTTTTATTATGTCTTGTGGGCCGGGCAAAAGGAAACTCAGCACAATTCGAATTGGTACGGATAAATTAGAACCTGTTCATAAATTTCCTTATTTGGGGTTGGTTTTCGCTGCGAACAGCTCGTGGAGTGGGCATTTGGCCCACGCCACGAGCAAGTTCTCGAAAGCCAACAATTCTGTTCTGAGTCTCCCTCGCCCAAAGAAAATTGGTGCCACAAAGGCTATTTTAAAGATTTTTAAATTACAGTGTTCACCTGTCGCTACGTATGGAGCTGAAGTTTGGGGGTCGGACAGTAGCATTTGTATCCAAAGAGAGGAAAATCGCTTCTGTAGAAAAGTGCTGGGTGCACCGATTTCCTCATCTGATTTTATTTGTCACAATGAACTTAACCTCCCCTATATAAGTGATTTTATCAGAGCAAGACCAGCTCTCTTCTGGATTAGAATCTGGAGGAATGATGCTGCTGTCCTTACACAAAACATCATTAAGGACTGCCTAAATTGTGAATATGGTATGCAGATTCCTTGGTTTAAAGAAGTTTTTAAATCACTTAATGAAATTGGTAGAGGTACTTTGTTCACTGACCCAATGACAACTGAATCAAAGGACAAACTTGAGGTACAAAAAGCACTTTATGCACTTTATCGTAATGGGCGCATAGGAAGAGAATCTCAGAAATCAAGGGTCATGAAATATATAGGAAATGGTCTTTGTATGCAAATTCTGCCGCCCTACCTTTCCCTCCCTATGTCAAACTGGGAGCGATCTCTATTGTTCCGTTTAAGGGCAGGAACTGTGAAATTTTTGCTGTCTTTTCCTATGGGGTACCGACATAGTGCAGACCTTACTCCATGCCCTTGTGATGGTATGAGCACTCAAGATGACCTGCACTTTTTATTTTTCTGTAAATTTTATGTGAGATTTATCAAATGGCTTTTAACTCCGTATTTTAGAAAATACAGACCTCTCACACTCCAAGAATCTTATACGTTGTTGCTTACCCTGGATACTGATGAACTGACCTTTCGCACTAGCACTTTTTTAAGATTAGCCATACGTGCGCGCAAGACAATGGAAAATCCCTGAAATCAGAAACTAGTCATAATGACACTACTGTACAAATTTTATAAGGAAATGAAATTTACTGTTCAATCACTGTATGAATTATTATGATATTATGGAATGTTATTTATATAATTGTTTGTATTACATGTAAATGTGTGTTTTTGCTGTATTCGGTACTTTTATGAATTTTATGAAATTCGAATAAAGGTCTTTTGAACTTTTGAACTGATAAATACAACGCACTTCTGCCCTTTCACTCAGCGGAGCAAGGAGGCTTGCTGAGTGGCACTGCGTGAAAAAATGATAAATATGGGCCAAATATGTGCACTATATTCTTGGCATGCATACTGATAGCGTTTAATGTTGTTTCTATATTCTTCTAGTGTTCCACAAATCCAGAGACTATATGCACATATTTCTCCCCTTGCGCTTGACTCCCTCAAAACCTAACGATATTTGGCTCAACTTCACCAGGGAGCAGAAACCCTGCATGGAGCAAAAACCCTGCATGGCTTCTGGCTCAACTTTACCAGGGAGCAAAACCCTGCATGGAGCAAAAACCCTGCATGGTTTCTGGCTCAACTTCACCAGGGAGCAAAACTCTGCATGGCTTCTGGCTCAACTTCACCAGGGAGCAAAAACCCTGCATGGCTTCTGGCTCAACTTCACCACGGAGCAGAAACCCTGCAGGGCTTCTGGCTCAACTTCACCAGGGAGCAGAAACCCTGCATGGCTTCTGGCTCAACTTCACCAGGGAGCAGAAACCCTGCAGGGCTTCTGGCTCAACTTCACCAGGGAGCAGAAACCCTGCATTGCTTCTGGCTCAACTTCACCAGGGAGCAAAAACCCTGTATGGCTTCTGGCTCAACTTCACCAGGGAGCAGAAACCCTGCATGGCTTCTGGCTCAAATTCACCAGGGAGCAAAAACCCTGCATGGCTTCTGGCTCAACTTCACCAGGGAGCAGAAACCCTGCATGGCTTCTGGCTCAACTTCACCAGGGAGCAAAAACCCTGTATGGCTTCTGGCTCAACTTCACCAGGGAGCAGAAACCCTGCATGGCTTCTGGCTCAACTTCACCACGGAGCAGAAACCCTGCAGGGCTTCTGGCTCAACTTCAACAGGGAGCAGAAACCCTGCATGGCTTCTGGCTCAACTTCACCACGGAGCAGAAACCCTGCAGGGCTTCTGGCTCAACTTCACCAGGGAGCAGAAACCCTGCAGGGCTTCTGGCTCAACTTCACCAGGGAGCAGAAACCCTGCATTGCTTCTGGCTCAACTTCACCAGGGAGCAAAAACCCTGTATGGCTTCTGGCTCAACTTCACCAGGGAGCAGAAACCCTGCATGGCTTCTGGCTCAACTTCACCAGGGAGCAAAAACCCTGTATGGCTTCTGGCTCAACTTCACCAGGGAGCAGAAACCCTGCATGGCTTCTGGCTCAACTTCGCGGTGGAAAAATACAGGAGCTTCTCTTCTACAGGGGTGAGTGACCTACAGCCACATTCTGGTGTGTCACAGCAAGGTCTGCGTGACAAAGCATGTCAGCACAAAATACCTAGGACAAATTTATCATTAACCCTTACCATTCCAGAGAACAAGGAGCCAAATCTCACTTACCATGCTCGCATCCAATCCTACACTGTGACGAATGGGAAAGGGTGGGCTCTGCATGTGAATTACTTCGGCCTCATGCAGGGAAATAGCCTCCAATATCCGAAATCTTGAGTCTAGCAGTGTTAATGTCCTACAGCGCTATCATCAAAGACTCCCATGAAACTGAAGGGCTGTAGAAAGGAAAGCCCTGTGTTGTGCTTCACTTTGCAGAAAGTTGATTTACTGCCTGACTTCTGGCTACTTATTCAGAGCAAAGTGGGCAGGCAGCCTGAGACAGGCACCCCGGACTTAAATGCATCAATATATTTAGAGATGCAATCTGAGATTGTATCTCTAAAAACATTGGTGCATTTACTATTTTTTACAGAAGTTATTGGAATTTCAAAGGCGCGCAGTACAGAGTCCTAAAGCATAAACTACCCCGGTGAAAAGCTCTCTTGTGTACAGCACCCTACTACATTACAACCTTTTGCTTAGCTGAATTACTATATGTATAGCAAAACTGAAAAGTGTGTATTTGAAACAATAATGTGTGCATTTTTAGAAGACATTAGCTGATATTTGGCCAAAAATGGTTGAACTGTCAAAATATTTTTAAAGCTGATAATTGAATGATAAATCATGCGGCGCTGGAGGGGCTTGTTACTAATATTATTACCTTCGGGCTTGCTAAGGCAGTTCTATATTACCCAGGTAGAGACATTCCCCATTGACAGAGCATTTTTTACATTAGTGCTGGCAACCGTGCCTGACCACTGAGGTGATCACTGCTGGGAATCTTGCAAATTGTGGCCACTAATGCAATCTTGTCTGATGCAGTCACTGTTACTTCTCTAATAATATCGGTAGCTCAGGATGATTTTCATTGAACAGAAGGAGTCCATATTACTAAAAAGGTTGGAGACCCCTGACCTACGATGTACTATGCGCTTGTTAAGTTGTAGAGCACTTTCTTGACATCTGTCTCTTGACATTAGTGTTCAGTTGTTCTGTATTGCTCTATTGTTTCCAAATACACATCACAAATCAAGCCAAAAGGACAACATGGCACTGTCCATGTAGGTCAAAACCACTGAATAAAATCAGGTGCATAAATGCAAATAGGGACATGGGCATTATCTGTGCATTATTGGCATGTTACAGATTTCACCTACTCCTGTATTATTAGTGTCAAGCAATCGAGTTAGGGACAAGAGCAGAATTCATTATTCGTTTAGAGGGCCACAGTTAATGTACAGCCCCTTCCTGGGAAAAGGACAAGTTCAAGCATGGGTTTGACCTTGAAGCCACTTTTATCCTCTTGAAGGTTGTATCGCTCCAGCAGGGCAAGCTTAATTTCTCGATGCCTCATGCACTAGCTAGTCCGGCACTATGCAACTGCAAGGCCAAGAATCAGTGCTATTGGTCGGTCACTGCTCCAGACAGCAAGTCCGTTCACACCTGCCTGTAAAGACCATACAGTTCACACTCCTGATATCACATCTCCCTACAGGTCCCAAACTTAACTGCAGATCTCAGAGATCTTATATGAGGCAGTAGCCCTTTGTCCTCTTTACATTTCCTCTCAAGTAATTTTACTCTTGTTTTTTGGTAGAGAAATGCAGTAGGATCCCAGATAAAGATGAGTATTGCAATTGTGCTATTAGCAGAAAAGACTCAATGATTCACTTAATGGTCTTCTGCACAAGGACCTTGAAAGCAAGCCGACAGTGCGCCGCTGTCATTATTAAAAACCTATCATTTTAATTCATATTTGGAGGCTCTAAAAATTAGTTTTAGAACAGATTTAACAATAATATACTTGTGTGGCCTATTACGCTACGCAAATCGCGATGTACTTTTTCTAACTGTGCAACGATAATTTTGATGTAAACAATGGGATTCACAAGATTTTACTGATTGTTTTCATATGTCTAGTAATTACATGCCTGCAAATACCTCTAGCACTACCTCCATCCTCCTCCCCTCTCTGGCCTGCTTCATGCTTCTCTTTGGTGGAGACAAGGGTGGCAAAATTCTCTATCCAAAGGTGACATTTCTGGGGGAAAAACAACCATAACTTTGGGCCTAAATGTCCTCTGTAAAGCCCTAAATGTCCTCAGTAAAGCCACAGATGTCTTCTGTAAAGCCATTGATGTCCTCTGTAAAGCCATAGATGTTTTCTGTAAAGCCATAGATGTCATCCGTAAAGCCATAGATGCCTTCTGTAAAGCCATAGATGTCCTCAGTAAAGCCATAGATGTCATCAGTAAAGTTATAGATGTCTTCTGTAAAGCCATAGATGTCCTCAGTAAAACTATAGATGTCCTCTGTAAAGCCATATATGTACTCTGTAAAGCCATAGATGTCTTCTGTAAAGCCATAGATGTCTTCTGTAAAGCCATATATGTCTTCTGTAAAGCTGTAGATGTCCTCAGTAAAGCAATAGATGTCCTCTGTAAAGCCATAGATGTCCTCAGTAAAGCCATAGATGTCTTCTGTAAGGCCATAGATGTCCTCTGTAAAGCCATAGATGTCCTCTGTAAAGCCATAGATGTCTTCTGTAAAGCCATAGATGTCTTCTGTAAAGCCGTAGATGTCCTCAGTAAAGCTATAGATGTTCTCTGTAAAGCCATAGATGTCATCAGTAAAGCCATAGATGTCTTCTGTAAAGCCATAGATGTCCTCTGTAAAGCTATAGATGTCTTCTGTAAAGCCATAGATGTCTTCTGTAAAGCCATAGATGTCTTCAGTAAAGCCATAGATGTCCTCAGTAAAGCCGTAGATGTCTTCTGTAAAGCCATAGATGTCCTCAGTAAAGCCATATATGCCTTCTGTAAAGCCCTAGTAGTCCTCTCTGAAGCCCTAGAAGTCCTCCCCGATGGCGTTGGTGTTATCTAAAGGCCTCATTGTCCTCTCTAAAGGCCTAGATGTCTTCTCCAATGCCCTTGATGTCCACTCTATGAGCCTAGACATGCCCTTTCTGAAGCCCTAGATGCTGTCTCTGACTGCCTTGGTGTCCTCTAAAGGCCTAGATGTCATCTCTAAAGGCTTCAATGTCCTCCCTAAAGACATAGATGTCCTCTGTAAAGCCCAATATATCCATTACAAAGCCCTAGGTGTCCTCTATAAAGGCCTCAATAAAGACCTAAATGTCTTCTGTAAGGGCCTAGACGTCATCTGTAAGGGCCTGGATGTCTTCTGTAAGTACCTAGACCTCCTCTGTAAGGGTCTAGACGTCCTCTGTAAGGGCCTAGACATCCTCTGTAAGGGACTAGACGTCCTCTGTAAGGGCCTAGCTGTCCTCTGTAAGGGCCTAGACGTCCTCTGTAAGGGCCTAAATGTCTTCTGTAAGGGCCTAGACGTCTTCTATAAGAGCCTAGATGTTGTCTGTAAGGGACTAAATGTCCCCTGTAAGGGCCAAGATGTCCTCTCTAAGGGCTAGATGTCCTCTGTAAGGGCCTAGACGTCTTCTATAAGGGCCTAATCGTACCCTGTAAGGGCCTAGATGTCCCCTCTAAGGGTCTAGGTGTCCTCTCTAAAGGCCTCTATGTAATTTCTTAAGGCTCTGTCTAGCCACGAAAGGGCATCGTTTGCACCAACTGGGCAATGAATCGCCTGTAGCCTGGTCATAACCCAAACATTAAATAACAAGGACACTTCTGTAAATAAAGGTAAAAACTGTATTGCAATTAATACAACAAGCTATGACTGTGAGGCTGCGATGCAGAGTCTGTCGTTGTCATCAAAGCTGCCATTGACGAGCGATGTGAGGGCCTGCGGTGAGGATGCGTCACGCAGCGCTGATTAGGAAGAGGCTGCAGGCCGCAGAGGTAATGCTGGTCTTTGCAATGGGTTCAATTCATGCAGCAGTGGCAATGCATCAGTTATGCTCAGGGTTGTGGCTCGCAGCAGTGGAGATGCATTAGTTCTTCTGGGCCCACAGAGGTTGATAGAGCACCTTAGGCCCACTTCGAAGGGTCCAAGAATGGGATGGCACCACTTATCAGGTTAGACTCACAGAGGGCAGAGTCCAGGTGCTGGAGTCAATGTTATGAAGCCTTATGTCCCTGATGCTCAAGTCAGGAGGCCAACCAACTAGTCCTTGTAGTTACTCTGGGGTCATGGGTTTAACAGGTCTAGGTCCAGTCCTTCTTACCCAGGCAAGAGGGCAGCAGGTAGACGGTTTGCACCACAGGGCAGCAGTCCTACAGAGTAGCAGTCCAGCAGAGTGACAGTCCTTTCAGCAGCACAGTAGTCCTTCTTCCTGGCAGAGTATCCACAGATTCAGAAGTGTACTGAAGAGTTAGGGTTGGAGGTCTAATATTTATACCCAGTGCTTACATTGAAGTTGAAGAAGCTTCTAGGGTTTTCACCCCCTGAGGTGTCAGGGATCCCCTTCCTGCCTGACCTGGCCTCAGCTTGTCTGGGGTCACAACTGACTAGTGGCAAACCCTTTGTGAGAGCTCAGGCAGAGCCTTTGTGATGTGCAATTGTGGTAGATGACAGCTCCCACCCCTCGTTAACTCTGAGAGCAATATAGAAAGACCAACTGCCAGGTACACCTAGTCACGTGAGTCTGGATCAGGTTTCTGGCACCAAATAGTTAGGACAAGCAAATGCTAATTTTCTAAAAGTGGCATTTTCAGAATTGTGATTAAAAATCTGACTTTATGATTAAAGACAGCTTTTAATTACAATTCTTTAACCACCAAACTTGGCTTGCCTACATGGTCCCTATTGAAAGTTACTGCTTATTAAATATAATAAAGCAACAGCAATGTTATCCTAAGGGAGAAGGTTTTTCCACCACCGGGACATGTAAAACTTAAAACTACATGTCCAACTTTTAAAATACACTGCACCCTGCCTTCTGGGCTGTCCAGGGCCTATCGTAAGGGTGACTTATATGTATTAAACAGGAAGGGTTGGACCTGGCTAAAGATTTGTTTTGCCAGGTCAATTGGCAGTTTAAAACTGCACACACAAAATCCAATAGCAGGCCTGAGACATGTTTAAAGTGCTACTTACGTGGGTGGCACAATCAGTGCTGCAGACCTACTAGTAGCATTTAATTTACCGGCCCTGGCACAGGTGGCACAGGTAGTGCCACCTTACTAAGGACTTACAAGTAAATTAAATATGTCAATTGGGTGCAAGCTAATCCTATCATGTTTTAAGGAGAGAGCACAACACTTTATCACTGGTTAGCAGTGGTAAAGTGGGCAGAGTCCTAAAGCCAACAAAAATGAATTCAGCAAAAATAGGAGTGAAGGCCAAAGGTTTGGGGATGGCCCTGCAAAAAGGTCCAAGTCCAACAATCAGCATGATAATTTGAGGATTTTTCTCTTTTCTGATGTTAATGGGGTGACTTAAAGGACAATACAACAGCTGATGGTGGTACAAAAGGAGCAAATGAGACTGAGTTATGCGAACCCAGGAACCACTCTACTGTTTGAGTGAGTTGTAATTGTCTTGAAGTGAAAAGTCATTTCCGTTTTTCAATGTATGAGTGACAAGATCATTTTTCAAGCTGGGAAAACTGAACTCGACACAGATATTTTATACACAATTGTTGCTTTACTCTCAGTGTTAATGTTGGGACACCCAAAACCTTTTGTAATATTTTGTTTACTATTTACTATGAAGGTGACATTTAAGGTCACACTATTGCACTTGGGAATAAGTGCCTCTCACTCCGCCAGGTTGTCCTGCTCGTTTGTTGGTGGCTGCCACTTGGCCATACCTGTTCTGTCATCAGGAAGCAGGGAGCTTCCTCCGAGGGACTGAAGTAACAAATGGCAATCTGCAGTGAAGAAGTTGGGCTCGATAAGTTCTAGGGATCCTTGCAAGAGCTGAAGAAGGAACAGAAACAAAAGCAAAGTTGGTACAGTTTGTCATTACTGCAAGAAAATATTCAGGGATTACACTGTGGAAAACTGGGCAACAAGTGAATGAATATTCCATAGAAAATGCTTCATTAATTGAAGAGACTGGGGATTTTCCGGAGTGACTGCTGTGTTGAGATGGAACTACATTATTATTCTCCTAAAAACTAGTATAATTCATTTTCAACATCAGTAGTTTCCAATATCACACTGGTCCCACCACTTTCATCCTTCCAGCCTCATAATTAAACTCACAATATAATAACAGCAAGCACTAAGAAAAACCCCACAAAGTTGGCTCTGTAAATACAATTTGATGTTGTTTGCTTCCAAACATTAGTGAATGAAAGAACAAGTGATAAGTTGGTGAAGTATTCTGTAAACAAAACAACCTAACATGAAGTCCAGCCCAGGCTACAAATCTCATCCACTGTATTAAAAAAAGTGGTTTAAAATAGAATCCATTTACAACAAAAAGAAATGTTAGAGAGGCAGAGCCCACACAATATGGCTACAACCAGGTCATCCAGGCAAATAGATTACTCTAAAAGCTCATCTAAGACCATGCAAAGGAAACAGCTGACAAAGCAGCAACACAGCCATTGCACACTGAACATAAGACACACGAAGATAAAACCACAACATATTTGGAAGCAACAAACCCGGGACGATCACACTGTAATGATACATCAGAAAACAATGAAAGACACACAACTATAAAAAGTCACACACTGGTAGAAAGTCACAAACACAGCAAATCACAGTTTAAAATATGTATAAGTTACCTACCTTTGGAAAGTTGATCTGATATGTTTTTTGAATTTATCCGGAATATGTCCCAAGCTGGGGTCCCTATCTAGACCCTTTGGTAGCAAAGACTCAGTCAATTTACCAGTCCAGAGACTGAGAAGCCAGTGGAACATAAATCCACAAGCCTCCTTCACACTAAGTGGAGATGGTGTGTCTGGGTAACAATCAGTCCTGCGAGACTCACAGGAGCACTTGTTGTTTCCAAATCCATTTTCAACATGAATAGACACACTTAAGGATACCTACCAAGGATATATTCTTATAATTTGTATTTGAATAAAAAGATCAAAGTCCTTTCATCATAGTACATAAAGTATGTGCAACACTAACTACAAAAACCAGCACGATACTGGCAGTAGCAGTGGCTGACAGGCTAAATATAATGAACAATCGCAGCATCATAACATTAATTCAGCATGTCACTGTGGTTCTCCGACCCCTCTGTTCCTGTCACTGGTTAAACTGCTTTTGCAAAACAAGGGGCTCCTAAAAAATACTCAGTGGCCTCTCTTCTAACCCACATACCTTATTGGAAGAACAAAGATGTAGTTTCACACAAAGGAAGTTAATGTCTCTCCCGCTGCTCCTAGTGCTAATGGTGTTCTAGCTAAAGCCGATAATGCTGTCCAGCTTGCTCAAGTCTCCCAAAAAGAGTTTGCAGCTTATGTGCAAACGTCAATCTCTTGGCCCCTGAAAATTCCTCTCTCTCCCTATCTCTTGATTGCATCAGGTTTATATACCTTTTGGGGCTCTTCTATGAAATGTTGTTAAGAATAACTATCCAAATACAAGGATGACACTCTGTCATACACAGCGATGAGCTACAAAAACAGTGTTTTTTTAGAAGAACCCTCACCGACCAACCTAGATGGTGGCATGCTTCATCATTGGGTTCCCAGATGGGCTGCCGAGTGCAACCCAGCTGTGCTGCGATGCCTGATCTACATTGGAGCAGGTTTGTTTTCGGGATTTTAAATGAAAAGGGGTGCTGGAAGTGTGGTTTAAAAGTACCTCTAGAATGCACAATAACTACCTTTATTCTTGAGGTTCTAGGGCACAGTTAAAAACAGAGCGGGGTTACTATGGGGGAGGATGCGTGTTGTAAACACTGTCAGTATGTTTGCAGCAGAGGAGGAGTGGACAAGCAGGAGCACACCAGTCTAGACTGTGGGCTGCTCAATGTTAGATCGCTGCGTAAACACAGGCTAGACATTTACGACCTGCTTACAGAAAAACAATTCGATCTCCTGTTTCTTACATGGTTGGATGCAGACTCGGACCCAGATATCATCGAGGGTATCTGTTGGCCAGGCACGATAGGCCCATCGGCAGAGGTGGAGGTATAGCCATTGCATTCAAGCAACCGCTGTGTTGTCATATGGAGCACATTATGATTATGGACAGTGAGGCAGGCGCCTTTACTATTAGGGTGAACGGTGGTACTACTGTGAAGGGTTTTCTAATTTACAGACCTCAGGGTCCCTATTTCAGGTTTTCTGACAGCTTGGTAGAGGGAATTACAGAGGCCGCTCTACGTAGAGATAAGTTCCTCGTGCTAGGGGATCTGAACATGCACATGGAAGATCCCTTGGAAAGAGGGGCTGTAGGGTTCTGTCAGGCATTGCAGGCACTACAGCTGGAACAGAGAGTGAAGACCCCCACTCACCAGCAGGGCCACTTACTTGACCCGATATTTGCTAATTGGGAGGAAGTACAGGCCAAACCCACCATCCCGGTTCCTTGGTCAGACCACTTTCTTGTGCCTTTTATGGTGCAGATTCCGGGTGCTAGGATACTGGAACAGGCACCTCTTCACTATCCGGCCGGAAGTGGGTAAAATTCTCTCAAGCGAGGTTTGATGAGGCACCTACCAAAGGAGGGAGGCCGGGTGGGTTGGATGTTGACACAGCTAGCAGTAACCTGGATAAGCGTATTATAGAGGCGCTGGACTGCACTGCCCCACTCTGTCTGGCCAAGGCGGGTCATGGCACACAGAGAACGGCCCTGTGGTACAACGACGAGCTGCGGCGGGCAAAGGCGGAGTGCAAGCGCTCTGAGAGGCAGTGGAGGGTGGCCTTTTTGAGCCAGGCCAGGCAGGAGCATTTAGTGAAGAGGCGGGCATACCATGGGCTGATCAGGAAATCAAAAGCAACCTACTATGCAGAGAGGATTAGGGAGGTGGAGAACTCCGCTAAAGAACTGTTTAAAATCTACAAATCTTTCTCGGTAGCTAAATCCTCCGTGGTACAGGGGGACTGCTCGGTGTATTCTTGCAATCGTATTGCGGATTTTTTTGCGAAAAAAGTCGCGAAAATCTACTCATCCTTCCCAGCCCAAACTACAACAGGATCTGAGTTCGCTGAAGCTGTGGGGGATGTTAGGGGATTGTATGGTTTGGCAAGCCTCACTATCCCCCCGCCAGAGGCGCTCATACAGATCTGCAGATCGGTAAACTCAGGATCCCCGAGGGATCCTGCATCTCCTAAGAGGCTCGCGGGAAGCCTGGTGACCCTGGAGCCCTACATTAGACACCTGCTAGATGTATCCTTTAGGACTCACACCATAACAGGCGGTTGTGCTTCCCCTACAAAAGAAGCCGAACATCAGTTTCGAGAAACCGGAGAACCTCCGCCCTATTTCACTTCCACCATATATGGCCAAAGTAGCGGAGAAGGTCGTGAACATCCAGCTGATGGAATTTGTGGAGGAGGCGAACCTCCTTCATGCCACTCAGTTTGGATTCCGGCCTCGAAACTCTACGGAGTCGGCCCTACTTATGGCGGTCGAGACTATCAGACAGGGGATGGATGAGGGTCAAAGGTCAAACTATGGACCTGATTCTCCTGGATCTAAGTGCAGCATTCGACACTGTAGCACATGCCACCTTGCTACAGTGTCTGAATGAATGTGGGATCTCAGGTACTGCACTGAAACTGATCAAGTCCTTCTTGGTAGATAGAGGTTTTCAGGTAAGGCAGGGGGACTGCTACTCCAGAGTGGTCAACTTGGGTCAGGGTTCGTCCCTGAGCCCAACCCTATTCAATCTGTATATCTCCCCAGTGGCTACCATAGTTGAGGGCTATGGGCTGCCCATAGTGTCCTATGCCGATGACACGCAGCTGGTCATCTCCCTATCGCGCGCGCCCGGTCTTGCTGCGGACAGTTTCAGAGCCTGCATGCAGGAGCTGGCATCCTGGATGTCGTACAACTGCCTGAGGCTGAACGGCAGCAAGACGGAAGTGCTCGTGGTGGGAGGTGGCCCGTTGGTGTGGTCATCGGCATGGTGGCCACCCTGTTTGGGGTCGCCACCCATGGCATGTCAGGAAGCCAAAAACCTGGGTGTATGGCTCGATACTGACCTAACATTTGGGCCCCAGATTAACCGGGTGGTAGGGGTGTGCTTTGGTGTTCTGAAAGGCCTGCGGAAGGTTCTTGAGCTCCTACCAACGGAGGCCCGAAGGACGCTGGTGCATGCCCTTGTAACAGCACGATTAGACTATGGCAATCTTCTCTACCTGGGGGCCGCAGGAAAGAGCCTTGACCGCCTTCAGGTGTTACAGAATGCCGCGGCCCGCTTGGTCCTGAGGTTGCCTAGGAGATCGGCCTCAAAGGCAGCGCTCCAAGTACTTCACTGGCTCCCGTGAGGAGCAGAATCGAGTTCAAGGCTCTGTGTACGTGCCACCTCATTATTGGCGATAAGGCACCGCTACCATTACAGGACCTTGTTACCCGTTATGAGCCACTTCGAGCCTTGAGATCTTCCGGCTCTGGGCTACTGAAGATTCCCAAAGTGAAAAAGGCACGTATGGGGGGCAGGTCCTTTAGGTTTCTAGCCGCTAAAATCTGGAACAAACTCTCATTGTAACTGCGCCTGGAGTCGTCAGAGTCCAGATTCAGGGGTAAACGCAAAACTCATCTTTTTGTCCGGTAAACTGGTGCCGGGTTTTAGTTGCTGTGATTTTGCTGCTCCCACCTACCATAGCGCGGGGACACGCCGATGTGCGTAACCAGGCGCCTCAAATTATGAAGATAAAATTGGTCTTCCATATCCCACTTTAAGTGTTCAACATGTTTCAGATCCCGACAAGGGTGTTGAGGCTTTCTTCAGGACTGGATCAAGTGAATAGTGAATATATCAGCACACATGTTAAGGTGTGCTGTGGTGCAGTGAAAGTACCGTACTTACGGTTCCCACCATCAGGAAAACTATAAGAGGTAAAAATGATCCCGGAGGGGGCGGACTCCTGTAGTCACACATTCGTCAAGGATGTCCACCCGCCTTCGATACCTACTGCAGTGCTGCTCGGGTACGGGAAATTACATTTTCTGTAGTAATTGATACTGGGAAATGCAGTGCTGTAACCTTCATATTATAAGGTGGTTTATTGGTAGTGTTAGGTAGGCACATAACACCACAAACAAGGTCATTGACATGGTCCTGGATCCTAAATAGGGTCTCTATAAATTAGCACCTTGCTCAACCCTTGGTAGCTGACACCAAGCAATAAGGCTTACCTTAGGAGACAGGCATGTAAAGCATTTAAAAAGACCAATACAGTAAATAAGTAAGACACAACACACATTAAAAATCCCACACCAGTTTATAAACATAGGAAATATTGTTTATCTTTAAAATGACACCAAGATTACCAAAATCCAATCTAGGGAATTGTTAAAGAAAAAACACTTTCTAGTGCTTAGAAACCAATTGCGCCCCTTCTGGACATCCGGTCGCGCTTGACCAGGACAAAGTCAAAGTTTGAGGATGACCGTGATTAGGCCCTGCTTGGATACCCCACGCAAGAGGCCTCGGTCAAAATGTTACCATCCCACTTAGAAACTTTTTTAGAGCTTTTTCGGCCAAGGACCCTCGCTGTGCTCCACCAGTCCAGATTTGGTGTGGATTCACTGGCTTGACTTTCAGGGAGCTCCCAGTCAAACTCCAGAAGCTGGACCTCCAGAGCTCTTCAGTGAGACAACATGGAATCTGGGCCAGGTTGCGGTTAAAGGTGGCCGGCTTGGCTCTCGCGGTCAGATCGGTCACTTTCTGGAGCTTTTTTCAAAAAGGTTTCCCAAACTTTCCCAGACTTCTGGACGTCCTCTCAGAACATCGCCTGGTGGGATCCAATTGTTCAAAACGCAAATCCAAGGGTCTGGAATCTCCTAGATGATTCTTTACAGGCCTAGACTTCACTTCCAACAAATTCACTTGGTCAACTCCTTAAAGCTCCACTGGACGCACTCCAGGCGGGCAACTCTGGTTGGAGAAGGGTCAGTTAAGCTGTGTTAACCTGTAGGAAAAGTCCTCAGGGCTGAAGTCCCAGATAGTGCAGCAGGCGCAGCCTTCACCAGGCAGACCTACAATGTTTCAGGCAAGGCGATCGCTACCTGCCATATGTGAGTGAACAGGAGCTAGGAACCCAGAGATAAACTCCAGAGAGCAGAAAGCCAAGATCCTTATTCAGGCAAGATGATGGCCAGCTAAAGACTGGGACAAAAGCTAGGACCCCAGGGTATGCTCCCAGGAGTACAAGACCAATATCCTCATTCTAGCAGTGCGATGGCCACCTGCCAGCATTAGAGTGGGACAGAAGCTAGGACAATTGAGAGTAGAAACCAAGATCCTTATTCAAGAAAATGGCCACCTGTTAGTCAAAGAGTGTGACAGAAGCGAGGACCCCAGGAGAACAAAGCCAGTATTCTCATTTCTGGCTGTGTGATGGCCACCTGCCAGCCATAGAGTGGGACAGCAGCCAGGACCCCCGGGGCAGGATTCCAGGAGTACAAGTCCAGTATCCTTATTCTGGAAGTGTGATGACGACCTGCCAGCCGAATAGTGAGACAGAAGCCAGGACGCCCAGGAGTACTAGGTCAGTATCCTCAATCTGGCAGTGCGATGGACACTTGCCAGCCGAAGAGTGGGACAGAAGCTAGGACCCCAGCATTAAACTCCAAAGATTAACAAAGCCTAGGTCCTTATTCAGGCAAGACTATGGCCACCTGCCAGTCAAAGATGGGACAGAAAACAGGACACCATTGCAGGACCCCAGTAATACAAGGCCAGAATCTTCATTCCGCAAAAAGAACAATTGATGGACAGAATGCAGAATAATGTCATACATTCACCCCAGCACAGAGATGTGGGCCTAAATACATCGTTTTTTTGCTCACCATGCCATTACATTTTGGACCTAGCCATATGCAAATCAGTCCTGACAGGGAGGCGTACGTGTTTGCACGTAAAGTATATAAAAAAGATATTATCACAACTAAGTCTGCTTTTGTCTCCGAGAGAATATTAACAGCCCCTAACAAATCT
Source organism: Lissotriton vulgaris (assembly GCF_964263255.1). NCBI lineage: Eukaryota > Metazoa > Chordata > Amphibia > Caudata > Salamandridae > Lissotriton > Lissotriton vulgaris. Next base: position 1,067,305,605 of record NC_141698.1, on the reverse strand, counting down.
AAAGAGATATTTAAGGTCCTTGGCGAATTAACATCGGACGCCAGGACACTCCCGAATCTGCCCCCCTCCGCAGAGTCATGTAATGCCTTAAACACCTTTTTTATTGACAAGATCTTGGCAATTAAAAACTCCATCCCCTTTTCCCCTCTCTCAGTTACAGCTGCAGCCCCCCCTATCAACACCTCCACCCTGACTTGTTTTCCCACACTCGATCCCGACTCCCTAGCCAAGTTGGCTATTTGAGTGAAATCCGGCTCCCCCAAGGATTGTTGTCCTCCCTCAGTGTTTCGTGACATCTATCATACTCTACCGCACTGCATTCTACCCCTACTTATTACCTCCCTCAACTCTGGCACAGTCCCTAGATCATTTAAGGAGGCCCTACTGGTGCCTCTGCTGATAAAACCTGGCGCGGACCCAGCGGTCCTCGCCAACTACCGGCCCATCTCCCTCTTGCCTTACCTGTCTAAAATCTTGGAGGCACACGTGACTACTTGCCTCTCGCAATTCATCGAGGAGTCCAAATTCCTGGAAAGGAACCAGGCCGGCGTCAGACCAACCCATTCTACCGAGGCTGTGATCCTTGCCGTGATGGACAACCTCAGAGGCAATGCCGACAGAGGACGCTCCCAGGCATTGGTCCTACTCGATTTGTCGGCGGCATTCGACAGGGTGGATCATAACATCTTAATCCACCGTGTCGAGTCCGCCGGAGTCTGTGGGCCTGCCCTGTCCTGGGTCAAGTCCTTTCTAGAGGATAGATTTCAAGCAGTTAGCTTGGGTCCATTTAGCGCCACCAGTGCTCCTTCACCTTGCGGGGTCCCCCAGGGTTCTTCTTTGTCCCCCCTCCTTTTTAATTTGTATCTCCAACCTCTTATTCACTCCCTGGGTAGGTGGGACGTCACCGTATTCAACTACGCTGACGACTTACAAATTATCTTTCCCCTTACCTCCCCTGACGCCGTTACCAACTTTCAGGCGGTCATGACACACATCCAGCACTGGATGAATCAAAATCAATTAAAGCTCAACCCTGGGAAATCTGAGCTCCTCCTTCCTGGGAGAAGCGCCTCTCATTGGGGCCCCCAGTACTGGCCAATCGAGCTTGGTCCACCACCTTCTCCTGCTGGTTGTGTAATGGGGTCATTATTGACTCTGAGCTCACCCTCAAGGCCCAGGTGAGTGCCGTAACATCTTCCTGTATGTTCCAGCTACACAGGATATGGAAAGTCGCCCACCTCTTGACCCCTGAAGCTCTGCTACAAGTTCTAATAGCATTGGTGATGTCCCGTCTGGATTTTTCCAATTCCTTGTACCATGGCCTCTCCAAATCCCTGCTGTCTAGGCTACAGATCGTCCAAAACCAGGCTGCCAGACTGGCATTCAAAATCCCCAGATGGCAGTCGGCCAAACCTTTATTACATCAACTACATTGGCTGCCAGTCAGTGAAAGAATAGCCTTTAAGGTCGGCTGCCTGGTCTTTAAAGCCTTGACTGGTCCCTCTTCCGCTTTCCTGAAGTCCCTGGTTATCCCCTACTGCCCCCGTACCTTGAGGTCCACTCACCTTCAGCTTCTAGTTATCCCCCGTTTCGAACTCATTAAACTAGGTGGCCGTAGCTTCTCTCATCTGGCTCCCAAGTTATGGGATTCTTTTCCACTCTCACTCAAGACCTCATGTTCTCTTTTATCATTTAGGAAATCCTTAAAAACTCTGCTCTTCTCACACCCCCACTAAAATTCCTCTTGTACAGCCTCAGTGTCCTATCAGCGCCAGGAAACTCATGGTGACAGTGCGCTCAATAAATTCCCCTTAACATTAACATTAACATGACCCTGCGCCCAATGGGAACAGTCCAGCCCGAACTGCCAGGCCAGGTCCTCTCTGGACTGGAAACACGCAGCCTACGACCTGTTTCGGGATTTCATCAGCCAGGATAGCTTGACTCCAGTAGCATGGAGAGCACGGGACCCACGTTTGGGCATACCCGTCCCACCTGAGGTGACAAATGCAAAAAGAACAATTGATGGACTAGCCTGGCTGATGAAAGTGTCCCAGCATGCTTGTTTCCGGTCCAGGAAGGATCTGGCTTGGCAGTTTGGTCTGGACTGTTCCCATGAGGCACAGGGTCAAGACTGATTTGCATATGGCTGGGTCTAAATTGGGGTGGCATGGTGAGCAAAAGAACAATGGATTTAACCCAGATCTCTTGACTGGGGCTGAATGTATGATTTATTCAGCATTCCATCCATCATTTGTTTGCCTAACACTTTTCACCCTAAGTGGGATGGGTCTGCCCAGACTTGGGTCTCTTGCTAACTCTGCCACTGGATTCAAGCTGGCCTGGCTGATGAAGGGTAATACCCGGAAACCGGTCCCAGGATGCTTGTTTTCGGTCCAGGGAGGACCTGGTTTGGCAGTTCGGTCTGGACTGTTCTCATGAGGCTCAGGGTCATGACTGATTTGCATATGGCTGGATCTAAACTTAGGTGGCATGGTGAGCAAAAGAAAGATAAATTTAACCCAGATCTCTTGACTCGGGGTGAATGTATGATTTATTCAGCATTCCGTCCATCATTTGTTCGCTTAGCACAGCATCCTCATTCTGGCAGTACGCTGGCCACCTGCCTGCCGAAGAGTGGGACAGAAGCCAGGACCCCAGGAGTACAAGGCCAGTATCCTCATTTGGTCGGGACAGCAGCAGAGTGGTACAGACGCTTGGACTTCAGAGTCAAACTCCAGAGAGTAACAAAGCTAAAATATTTACTCAGGCAAGACTATGGCTACCTGTGAGTCAAAGAGAGGGGCAGAAAACAGGACCCCATGGAAGGACCCCAGAGGTACAAGGCCAGTATCCTCATTCTGACAGGGCGTTGGCTACTTGCCAGCTGAAGAGTGGGACAGAAGCCAGTCCCCCAGGGTATAAAATCCTAGGAGTACAAGTCCAGTATCCTCCTTCAGGCAGTGCGATGGCCACCTGCCAGACGAAGAGCGGGACAGACGCTAGGACCCCAGTGTCAAACTCCAGAGTACAACGCCAAGCTCTTTATTCAAGCAGGACGAAGGCCACCTGCCAGTCGAAGAGTGGGACAGAAGCCAGGACCCCAGGGCAGGATCTCAAGAGTACAAGGACAGCTGAAGTGTGGGACAGAAGCTAGGATCTGCGGTCATATCTGAACAGTACAAGCCCAATGCTCTGGAACACTCCCCGCTAAAGACGAGACCAAAATGTAGAGCTGTGAAAAGCTTCTGAAAAACTTTAATGAATGTGCTCTACACATAAAACAGAATGTAGGCAGAATGAACTACGTCTCTCATCTGTAGTATGTCTCCTTGCTTCATTCTGTGCATCATATTCAAATTGTTGACTGCACTGATGTCATGGACTTGTGCTTGTTTGTTGAAATTCTATAAAATTCATTCAACAAAATACAGGAGCTATAAGCGCCCTTTCCCTGTATGGTAAGCCCTGGGGTCTGAACACAGGGCTTGTATTCTAACTCTGGCCAAATATTTATAGCAAAGAGACAAAGGCGGCTTTCTATTGACGACGTTGGAATGAATAATTCACCAGCCGCGCGCGCGCTCTGGCTGCCTTCCTTGCTTTGAAGGCCAGGCTGGCGGGGTACAGTCGCTTCACTCAAAGGAGAGAGCGGGAGGCTGCCAGGCGGCTTCCGTAGTCCCTTGTTTGATATCACACAATGGGAAAAACAAGAAATACCCAAACTGGCTTCTCTCAGCCAACTTTAGAAACAGCTGGGCAAAGATGGTGCACTGCTTGGAAATGAGGAGCGGCAGGAAGGGGCAATAAACTAAACTGCAGAGATGTACGTTTTAGCACAGCATGCAGGAGTATGTTCATCTACAGCTGGCAGGGTCGGGCTGGCACAAAAATATAGGCCCAGGAACCAAAATAAACATGGCCTCCAGTATCCAACCAGATAGCTAGAAAAGTGGCCCACATTTGTATATCAGGCCAGTTTTAAACTTGTAAGGACACGATGCAGGCAATGTGTGTGGTAATGACTGGAAATCAGCAGTACAAACCGACCTACCCAGTTATAAAACAGACCCACACACAGCTAAACAACAAGCATTTACAATGCAATGGTCTCGCCTTTACAAAAGTTAGAGCTATTGGCATTGTAAATGACAAAATTTGTATTTATGTGTTGGTTTTGAAAACAGATAAATGCCAATAGCTAAATCTCTCGCAAATGCGAGACCTATTGCATTTGCAATGTAATAGGTTGCGTATTTACACAAGTTTGAGCTATTGACATTGCAAATAACAATGCCTTTTATTTGTTTCAAAAACCAAAACATAAATAAAATGTCTCTCACACTGCTGTCTCTCTCACACTACTGTCTCTCTCACAATGCTGTCGCTCTCACACTGCTGTCTCTCCCTAGAACACACATATGCTGTCTCTCACACTGCTGTCTCTCACACTACTGTCTCTCTCACACTGCTGTCGCTCTCACACTGCTGTCTCTCCCTAGAACACACATATGCTGTCTCTCACACTGCTGTCTCTCTCACACACACTGCTGTTTCTCACACACTGCTGTCTTTCTTACACACAATGCTGTCTCTCACACTGCTGTCTCTCATACACACTGCTGTCTCTCACACTGCAGGTGTGGGTTAGTAAAGTTTCAGAAATTTTGTTTGTAATTAGGTGGCTTTTTAGCTTTGCTTTTATTAGTGTTTTTTAAACTTTATGTACATAGCATGCATATGAATGCATATATGTATATGTACGCAGCAAGCGCCATAGAAACAGCTTAACTAGAAGAGCACAAGCGAGGTAGTGTTGGACTGAGAGAAATGACTGCCATGTTCGAGTTTTGGGGAAATTAGAATTTTAGTGCTTTTGCACCAAAATCTGCATGACCTGCACAAATGTAACGAATGGTATGATTTATATTGCACCTGGTAATTACATAGTTAAACTAAACACCATGTACATCTGATCACAATTTAATAATCCACATTTGTAAATCTCGAACATATCATCCCTCAAAGTTTCAAGGGACTGGGTGCCATCACGGAGATTAAGTGAGCTATCAGTTACCCAGAGTAACATGATGATGAGATGAGCTGAGCTGAGCTACCGATCTAACCGCGGACCTCCCTCCGACCCCCCCCAGAGTCAGCTGCTCAGCCCGCTGCACCACACCTTTCCCTTGTAATGATGGCCTAGGAGTAATAATACAGGAGTACTACAAGAGTAAGTCACAGCTAACTCTTTGTGAATAGGGCCTGACATCTCTACTGACTCGAAGCCACCAGACAATTGCTGACCAATCGGTTGTGCGTGCAGCTACATTTTATGATCTTGGAACAAATGAGTAAACAAATTATATCACACTAGCTAAAGCTTACTTCTGTATAATAGATGGAGGTGCCTTAAAAGTCGAAAACATAAAAGCATGAATAAAAAAAAAGGAACACTTTATGAAAAACACGCATAGGGGATTGCCTCCACTGTGGTACATCTGTAAGAAATGCTGCCTAAAACGTGGTGTCAGCAACCATCCGCCGTACACAGCAGCACATCAAAAGCAGGCTTCGAAATGCGAATGGCTACTGATAGAGAAAGACCCTGGAATTCAGTCTCCTCACCGACAACGTCTGAAAGAAATACAGTCTCGAAAGCAGCGTTACCTTGCACTAACGAACATCAAAGACCTGAAAGTCGGAATGCGAGAGGCTGTACTGCCAGCATGCATATGTTTATGAACTCTCAAAGATGCGGGTCTTATGTATTTAATAGCACTAATAGTAATGTGTGCCCTCTGGGAGTGATTGCAGCTTTAACAACAAAACAGGCTCTGATTTCTAACAAATTTGGAAAGCACATTCAACGTTTTTTTAGTAACTTGATGCTACTAACGCTTATTCTATAACGATAACGCGCATAAATGTGTCAACTATGCTGCTGGCATATGTGGGGGGCCTGCAGCTCCTACATTCCTTACCGTGCAGGGCCAACTTAAGGCTTTCGCCTTCATATGTCGATAAACTGATGTGCGTCGTTCGACAGGGCCACAGTAATAGCTATAATCTTCAGCGTATTGAAAACGGCAAAAGCAGAGAAATTGTCATTCTTTCCATTCTGTCAGTCAAGAAGATACACAGCAAATTCTTTGGGAGCATCAACAAACAACAAATCTTAAACAAAAACAGCAGCACCTAGCTGTTCCCAGCAGAACGCGGAGAGTGCATTGTGCATTTTAATTCAGACAGTACTTTCTGTGCGGGAATGTAACTGGTTGCCTTTAAGGCTGAGGTGGCGAAGCCTTCCTTAAAACCAGTCTGTGCATTCGCATAGGTGTCAACAGTACCGGAAGCAAAAAAAGACAAGCACTCAGTCCCGTAACTCGATAACTGCACTTTGGTGGTCATGTTGCACAATATGAAAGCACTTCCCAACTAGGCTCAAAACAAAAACTACAACCTTTTAACCATGCAGCCTGTGGAGTGTAGCCAGCTATCCGTGTTGGTGTGTCTTGCCCCACACAGGGGTAGTAAGAGTATACAAATGCAACCATACACTAAACACTGGAGACCAGTGCTTGAAAAGGAAATATATTAGTGTAAGTGCTCCTTATCCTAGAGCACGTTTGCTCCTGAGAAGTGATGGGAGCAGTGCTGAGAAGTGGCGGTGCAATCCCTTCCAAATGAAAGAAGTGCAGGTGCTGAGTGCTGGCAGCGGCAGACAACCCACTGAGACACAGGCACGCGCCTCTATGTAGGAGGCATCTCAACTAATTGACTTCAAGCAGAGACATCTGACATTAAGACGCATGACACTTTTGAAGACAGGGGGTAGGCCACACCCTCAGGATGTACAACTTGCCGGACACTTTGGCTTGGAGCACGTCATTGTTATTAAGATGAAACCTCCCAGCATACTGTAAAGAAGATATCTTCAATCCAGGGTAAAAGTTGAAGTTAGACTTTATTAGTCAGAAGTAAAGAGACCTCCAGCTCCTTCCACAGCTTCCTCTGTACTGTCTGCTATTCATATCACAACATTCCAACCTCCTAGCAACATCCCCACTATTCTAAGAAGCAGAGATCCCAACACATCTCCCCCCATTACAATATCAGAAGAAATGTACAAATGAAACATATAAAAGTAAAACAAACAGGAACCAATAAAATCTATGGAGCATTACACTTTGCAACATTGCCACAGCTCCAAGCAGAACCATCATTTAGGATAAGAACATTTTTCTTCATAAACTTTACTTGTTTAGGTTGAGAATATTTACTTTCTTCCTTAGTTACAATCCCACATTTCTTTGTCACCACCCAATCACCAACATTTATATTCGAATCTTTCACCCTCATCCTGAGATTGTATAAATGTGTAGAATCACTCTGCCTACTGACAACACAATCTTTTACACTTGATCGATCGACCCACACACATTCTTTATTCTTCAGCCAACCCGGAACTTCCTTCAAACCTGGCTCACGCCCCTTTAGAGAGACAAATGGAGAGATACCCGTGACCGAATGTGGAGTTATTCTATAGGACCAGACCATCTTCTTAAGCTCCTCAGCCCACACCAAACCATTCGCTAAGGATAACTGAATGTTCTCCATCAACAATCTATTGATTCTTTCCACAAGGCCATTGGCCTGTGGCCTAAACAACGCAACCTTCTCATGACAAATCCCCATGCCATCCAAAAATTCCTTCATTTGTCTCGACACCAGCTGCACACCATTATCCGATACCAAAGTTTTTGGAATACCTTCATTTAAAAATGTTCTTTCCAAAAAGTTTATCACTCTCTTTGTGTCAATACTTTCAGTGGACTCCATTACGAACCACTTAGAATGATAGTCCACAAGAACCATTATGAATCTATTCCAAGTACCCAATTTGGAAATTGGCCCTAAGAAATCAATCGCCAATTTCTCCCATGGCCGTACCGGAAACTCAACGCAGGAAAGAGAAGGCTGCCTGATGACTTTCGTTTTATCGCTAGCAGCACACGCATGACAATTCCTAACCAACTCATCAATCTCACCATCCATCCCTGGCCACCAATAAGATTCGCGGATCCTTCTCTTGGTCATGTTCCTCCCCAAATGGCCTTCATGTGCTATATTCATGATCTTTGATCTGAGCTTGCACGGTGGCACCAATCAGTTCCTTCTCCACAACAGATACACTCAATTCGGCTTCTACATTAGAAAAACCCTTCAAGCGAATGTCATTAGAGGATTCCCTAGACCATCCCCCAGAAACATGTTTCATAACCAAAGGAATTATTTGATCATCAGCCATGGCAGACTCCCAATCGCTCTTATCAAAAGCAAGAATTTCATCACAACTAATTACAGGGTCATCAACTTCTACAAAATCTACAAAGTCTACAGGCATTCTGGATAAACAATCCGCAATAAATTTTTTCTCTCCTCTCACATACTCCATATGAAAATTGTAGTCAAGCACTGATAAAATCCATTTGGATATTCTAGCACCACAGCGTTGCGAACATCAAATTTAAACATCAAGTTTGAAACTCCGGTCTGTTAGTTACACAGTGACAGACAGCTATTAAAAACATCACTCAGGAAAGGGTAACGTTAAGGTGTGACATTGTAGCGCCAAAGTGGTAAGGATGAAGTCTTCAGGGCGCTTGAGATGTTCTGTGTTTGAACCGTGTAGGCATGGCGCTTCCTGAGCGCCCTCCTGAAAGAGTCTTTTGGAAGGAGGGGGTCGGATTCTCAAATCGGGCCTCATTAATGAGGCGCTCTTTGCACGAATATTCGGGGGGCTCGTATGAGGGGGTGCGGAAGTGTGCTCACGTGAGGGGCTCCTCACGTAGAAGGATGGAGGGGGTGTCACAAGAGTGGCTAAGGAAGCGGGCCTCTCGCGGGGGAAAGGAGTTGGGGCTAACACGAGAGGGGGTGAGGTGGGGGCTGCTTTGCACATACCTGCTCAGATGGCGGGTTGCTGTTTATTTTCTCAGAGAGATTTCAGGGAAAGGAAGGGAGTGCGTTTGGTGGAGTTCTTCTCTGGGAGTTTTGCGGGGTAGGAGGGATGGTGAGAGGTCAAAGCGATGCTCTGTTTTCATGTGAGCTAGCTGGCGGGCGGGGTTGTTATCGCGCCAGACCAGAAGTGCTGGGTTATTTAAAGTTAGGGCCTTGTTTACAGAACTCTAGGGCAGGTCTGCTCGAGTGGCTTTATGTGGTCAACCAGCCCCCCCCCCTCCTCCATCTGAACAGGCATGCTAATGTAGCTTCCGAGGCCCTGAAATCGGCCATTATTGTAACTTTAGCAAAGACCCCAAAATAGAAAAGTGTCTGAAGGAGGAGCGACCCCCTTTGAGCTTCAAACGACCAAATGCAAATTCTGCCGCCCACTGGGGGGCCTATACCTTCTTTTTAAAGATCATGTTAATTGCACCCCCCCCCCCAATCCGTGCACTAGGCCTATGAATTTCTGATATCTAGAAGTTTAATTGTTACGCATTACTAGCCTGTATCGTACTGTTGCAAATGTGTGTTGTATTGTCATTAAACTAGCGCTGCACACTGACGAGGCGCTGTTCGCGCATTTGCGGTTGGCTATCACCCTACCCTGTGGGTGTGCTCGGATCGAAGTATGTGGATGTGTGTGCGAGGGCCCGAGTTGTGCTTTTTATGTGTCTTTGCGTTGCAGGTATCGTGTGCAGTGAAGCGAAAGGAATGATTGATAAGGCGCTAGTGCATGGATGGAGAAGTGCGTGAATGCATCATTTATGGAAAGTACCCATATACCGGCCAGCGTTCTAAGAGCGCTCATGTCTAGAATGAGATATCTGCCCAAGACCACACATTCTTATCCTGCCGCCCTGCTGAGGAGTACTGGTGATGTCAGCTTAAAGGAGTGCAGGTTCCCAATACCTGTCTATATAAAGTGCCAGCTTTAGCCAGAATTTGGAGGTTTGCTACAAAGCTGCGGTTCCCTCCTTTGAGGCTCCTTTTGAGTCAACAAGGGCCACTGAGACAGTCCAAGGGTGAGAACCTGTTCCACAGTTTGGGGTAGCGCCTACAACAAGCGCATTGAGGGAGGGAGCTTCTCTGGATGGGTTCCATGTAATTAAAAGGAGCTTAGGTCCATGGCGCAGAGCTGCTCGACAACGTTGGAGACATTGGAATACATTTCAGTATGCACCTCTGAGCCTCGTGGGCTCTACACAAAGATGGCCCGGCCCCCCTTCACCGGAGTCCCTCGCGGGGGGGACTCGAAACCAACACAACGGCCCCCGGACAAAACAGCGCTACTGGGAGGGGGGCGGACACCGGCAATGTGTCCCGACGCCCCCCTCTTCTCACAGGGACAACCCCGAGCCCTCACCTTACCGGGCTCCGGGTTTCTGCTTCCAGGACGGCGGCGGGGCTCCCTCCCTCCGGGGAGAGCCTTGTGGCGGAGCCAGCGTCGCTCGCGCTCCCTGCCTTCTCCCGGCCTCTGTCGACGTCCTCCGATCTGGGGGAAGCCCTTGCGGCCCGACCAATGGCTGCGGGGCCTGGCGATGACGCAACGGGACTCCCGGGGCCAATCACAGCGCGGCCCGAGCTGCAGCTTCCCGGCAACGCTTCCTCGGGCACCTCGGCTATGGCGGGGTGGGCACCCGTCAGAGGTCCACAAAAAAGGGGCAAAATTGGTGTTCCTTAACTCCGTGCTGTGAAGGCCACATTGGCTCAGGCTGCATCACCCGGCCCGGCCAAGCAGCTCCCGCTCAGAAATAAGTATTCACTGGAAGTCATAAAATGATTCTGCCCCACAACGCGGACGGCCCTACCTTGCAGCAGGTGCGATGATCAGCGGTGCTGCAAGGCAGCCGAGCCCCATGAATTCCGGCGCCCCCGCGGCATGGACAATGGGAGGGAGGGTGGGGAATAAACAAGGCACAACAACGGCACAATAACTCCTCGGCGAGAGGGAGGGGGCGGTACTTAAAAAAAGACACGGAAACGCTCCCGAATCGCGTCGTGACGGGTAAAGAGTGATTGACAACCAATCTCTTCCAATGGCTAGCCTCCATTTATGGAGCTAGCCAATGGAAGAGAGAGGCGGGACAAAGCCCCATACTGTAGGTCAAAAGATTTCTGCTGCGCAGTACTACGGCCAGGCGAAACCTAAAAAAGGCCAACACACTCATCTGTCAGACCAGCCCATTGGGCACTGCATGATTGCCTTATAGCAAAAAGAACAAATGATGGACAGAATACTGAATAAATTAAACATTCACCCCTGTCACAGATCTGTGTTTAATCCAAAGTTTTTTTTGCCCCTCATGCCAACTCAGTTTGAATCCAGCAAAGGCAAATCAGTCTTGACCCTGCTCCCTAAGGGAACAGTCCAGCCGAACTGCTAAGCTGGCTCCTCCCTGGACCAGAAGCAAGCATCCTCTTACCAGTTTCGTGGCATCACCCCTCATCAGCCAAGCTAGCTTGCCTCCACTGGCATAGAGAGCACGGGACCCACATCTGGGCATACCAGTGCCACTCGGGGTGACACATTGATGGTTAGAACGTTGAACAGTGTCGAACATTCTCCCCAGTACAGAGATCTTGCCCTAATTCCAGCCATTTTTTTTTGCTCCCCATGTTAGTCCAGTTTAAACCCAGCCGTAAGAAAATCTGTCTTAACCCTGCTCCCCATGGAAACAGTACAGCCTGAACTGTCAGGCCAGTCCTCCCTGGACTGGAAACAAGCATCCTGGGCCCAGTGTTGGTTTAAGTCAACCAAAAAAAGGATGGATCTAACCCAGATCTGTGACTGGCGGGTGAACGTTTGGTTTGTTCAGCATTCCGTCCATCATTTGTTTGTGCTGTGATTGCCTTCCAGGCCAGTCCGACCCTGACAGTTCTAAAGCTACGCACCCTTCGCTCTCTGCTGCTTTCGCCACTATGGGAGTGGACTAGGGCACCTGAGTGTGTGAGGAAGTAAGTGAACCTGGTAAGGGTGAGTTTGACTGAGGCTGTGTGTACAATGAGTGAATGTGCCGTTATATGAGTGTGGGAAAGGAAGTTCAGGTGAGTGAGACGGCGATCAAGTGAATGTTCGTGGGAGAGAGATTGTGTTTATTTATGTTTTTTAAAAGCTTAGCAGACATTATTTTTGGTCTGGCCCAGTCAGAAGCACCTACAATTGTGTAGCCAGACTCATGTTTTCCATAAAAATGTAGGAAATGAATACATAAATATCGAACAAACCTACAGGGGATTTCAGTCAAACCTCCCTGTTCGTCGGTTTAAGTGGCCTTACATTTTGATTCACCCACCATAGGATTCAGCACAGGAAAATGCCTCAAGCAACTTCAGCCAGGGGATGATGGAACAGTTTTTTTTAATGTGCAATTTCGGGAGACAACGTATTGCTGAATAATAATGGTTTTGTGATGAATTATAACTGTAACTAATTAATTAAGAGTTTTTCACTTAAAACAAGTTTTGCAATTAGTTCAGAAATGTTCTTAGAACATGGATTAGATGGGACACATTTCAGCTAACATGGATGTGAGTTATTTCCATCAACGCTCATCCTCCCTCCCAAATCAATGTTCCACTGTGACTACACTATCATCAAGAAGGAAAATCACCTATTGCTTAGATGTAAAGGCAATACCTTTCTTGAGGACACAATAAGTGAATAAAAAGGTAACATTTTTTATTTTAGACAGACACTATCAGTGCAATGTAACACCATTCTATTAAACAATAGCGATATTAACCCAGACATAAAGTGCAAGGTTGTACAATACTATATATGTATACATAACGTATATAAATATAAAGGAGACTGTCACATATTAACAACAGGAATAAGAGGATTATTTAAAATAAACTCTCTCACAATATGCGAGCCATAGACTGAGACTCGATTACCAAGATGTCCTAATAGAGGATACTACATTTCTAGAATGTATTATATCTTAAGACCGATCAATTAACACTTGAGAGTGGTAACTCTAATCTCCCCTATGAGGGTCCTTACTTCACAAGCTGAGCGATCCTGGTTCAGCATGCAGGTATACAACTGCTTACCAGGCAAACAAAAGATGCTCTACTCAGAGCATGGAACACACCATAATGGTTCTCAACCCCTGTCCATAAGCACTTTTTCAGAGTAAAGAAAAAACTGTATGACCTGTGTATCAGGCAACAACCCATTAAGGATCAGAAAAAGATAAACACATAAAAAGCTGCCATCAACAGACCTAAATTAGAAAGTCACCACTTCCACACCTAACAGTAAAGCAGAATATGAATGCACACCAAATAAGTGTACATCATCAATTGCATTTCTTTTAGGTTATTCTGGACTGCCTCAAAAGATCCATATTAAAGAAGCAATGCATGTCTTCGCAGTGTAACTGACTGAGCCATAGCTCTGCCCATGGAATCTGTGGTACTCATGCAATTTTCTATGGTATATTTAGCCACTTCTAGGAAATCCAGCACCCACTGCAGCAGTTCACCTTTGGCTTCCCCCGAAGGGAAGGCTAAAAACACTCTACTGAGTCCCATGGCGCATGGGAAAACCTGCCAAGAACACATGCACTATTCAAAGATTGCAATGCTGCACTAACTGAAGAGAAAATATTTCTCCCACAACTTTCCAGCCATATGGACCCAGTGCTAGGTGAGACTAGAGGAAGGACACCAGGGTCTGCAGAAGCTGTCACTGCTTGCACAACCAGACTCTTTATGGAGGCATGTTTTAAAGACAGACAGGATCCCCAGGGGCGGGCCGATGCCTATGGGATATAGCATGATCTACTGGCATTCCCGTTACCGGCTTTGCCCAAGCTCCTAATGAAATGTAATATAGGGACTCATTATAAGTACATTCACTAAAAGGTCATAAGGGGAGCTCGCCTCTGCAGCCATACCAGGTGGAGAAAGTAAGTCCAGTTGTCTGAAGCAGACGGCTCCATTAGTGCCACATATGATACTGTTGGGCACCATTACAGCTTTGTATGGACATCAGAAAGAGTAATGGGCTCGGCGTCGACCAGCGCCACTGATGTCATTGGTTGATCAAACTCTGGCGCCGAAGGTGGAAACCCCAAAGGCTTGTCCACAGGTGCTGTTGAGGATCTGACGACGGATCTAAGGGTCTAACTGGTCCTAAGGGAGAGTGCACTGGGGTTAAGAAAACACACCAGAGGGAGGCTTAGGCCCAAAGGCTTCCTGCAGGGAGCTACAATATTCCCGCATTTGGGACAGAGTCTCCCTGGCTCCAGGGAAAATGGAGAGGGGCGCGGTAGACTATTGTAAGGACTTCTCAACCGGAGGCTGAGAGATGGCGTTGGAGTCACCTGACTTGTTCATCAGTTTTGTCTGTTTCAGCTTTGAGGATTTCTTTGACGGGACGATGAAAGAGTGAACGGCTCCTCAAGGGATCTATGAACTTCCAAGAGGACCGGCGACAATGCAGGGCCTCTGCTGGCCATGCCACTAGGATTTTTAAACAACTCTCCCTCAACGCCTTCGGCCAAACACGAGACAGGAACCACACTTCTCGAGTCGTGGTGCTCTTTGAGGCACTGAAAGTAAAAGGAGGCCCCCTTCTCTGTCAGTTTTGGGACAGGGGAGATATAGAGTAAGAAAAAATTGTCCCACACGTGCACCATTAAATTGGTAAGGAGTGGAATAATGGTACCAAGTGAGTTTTAGCTGTTTTGCAATACCAATCACACAAACATATTAAAGGCCAGGGGCTGGATTGCATCACATAGGTCAAGTGTTATAGTTGTTAAACCACCAAGAGTTACAAATTTGAACCACAATAACACAAAATTACATAGTGTCCAAATCAAGAAACAATGAAGAACCAAAGCATAGTTTTTTTGGAAAAATATATATATATATTTGTATTTATTCAAAAGTAAACATTTTATCACAGTGATAACCAATCATTTAAAAAAAATTTATACACATAGTGCAAAAAACATTTCATTAAAAACATTAAAAATCACATAAAGTAAACATGGGTTAAAGAGGTCAAAAGAAAATGGGTCGACGCGGCGTTTCGGTTACTCGCACTCTTTCCAGACCCGTGAATGCGCTGAGGGAGTAGGAGCAGGGAGGCCGAATTCTAAGCCCAAGTGGCAGGATAATCCCCACCATGGTATGAACGCCAAACTTGATTCACAAGCCCATTGAGAAGCTCGTGATTTTATATAATTGCCAGTGATTTAAACCTGGCATTTCTGAAACCCAATATCGGTGGCTCCTACTACCCGAGCGACATCCATTATTATACAAATAGAAGATATTGTTACAGCGTATGTTGAAACAGATGTGAACTCATAACAGCTCCTGACCGGATCCAAGTACCGGCTCATGGCATTCCAGGATCTAGCTGGAATCCAATAATACTATACAGAACTTGGTCCTGAAGAAGGTTGTTTATTGTTAGCCTGTAACCGAAACGCCGCGTCGACCCATTTTCTTTTGACCTCTTTAACCCATGTTTACTTTATGTGATTTTTAATGTTTTTAATGAAATGTTTTTTGCACTATGTGTATAAAAATTTTTTAAATGATTGGTTATCACTGTGATAAAATGTTTACTTTTGAATAAATACAAATATATATATATATTTTTCCAAAAAAACTATGCTTTGGTTCTTCATTGTTTCTGGATTTGGACACTATGTAATTTTGTGTTATTGTGGTTCAAATTTGTAACTCTTGGTGGTTTAACAACTATAACACTTGACCTATGTGATGCAATCCAGCCCCTGGCCTTTAATATGTTTGTGTGATTGGTATTGCAAAACAGCTAAAACTCACTTGGTACCATTATTCCACTCCTTACCAATTTAATGGTGCACGTGTGGGACAATTTTTTCTTGCTCTTTGAGGCACCACATATATATGGTATGAGGATCTCTGACTGGCATTTGTCTGCCACAAGACTCACAGTGCTTGAAATTTGAAGACATTTCCAGAAAAAGCCTATTGTTTCCTCGACACACTGTTGAGATGGCCCGGAAAACGTTCCTCTGAGCGCTCCAGATCAGCGTTGCAAGCGCGGAAAAGAAGGAACTGGCGTTGGCGTATCTGCAAGGGGTTAAATAGAGCCCGTCCACATTCCATCTGATTCAATGACATCGATACAGAGTTGTGCGACGCCCTTTTGACGCGCAGACATGCTATGCAAAAAAATTGCGGAACAAGTCTAGTTGCTGGAGGAGGATTCTAAAGTAAAGAATCTGCGCCTAGATGTCTCTATCAGATGTACATAATGATCGCCCAATTCACTAAGCTGCCTGCATATGTAAGTTTTACGTATATGGAAAAATGTCTTAAATTAGAAGTTCAAAATCATGTGTTTAAATTAATAAAACATGAATTTGCGCTCAAAACGTATTCTACCTGGGGGAAAAGAAAAATGAGATTCAATTGCCTTCATTCAAAGGCTTTTTTCATATATACAGCAGCTGACTATATACAAATAAGACTTAAGACAAATAAGACATACAGAACTGCCTTTATGAGTGAGTAATTAGGGATTCCACAAAGGGTTGCGACAGTTGCAGGATTCCAAGAGTACTCTCAGAAACCTGTATCTGCAAATCAACACCCAAACAGTTTCCATAATCTGCCTCCTAATCCCAACACTGCATTACGATCATCATTTAACGTATGTCAGGTTAGTCGCCAGTTGTTAGGGCGCCATATTTAAAAAATCCCTCATGGAAGCAGCTCCAAGCTGCCTGGCAGGAGGTAGTGTGCAGAAACAAGAGCGAAAGGAATTCTACCAAGCAACTGTGCCAAGGTGGACTCATCAGCACCGTTTTAGTTTCCCTAAAGACAGGCCTCCCAAACGGTGTTCTTTCTTCGGAAAATAAGAAATCAATGTCGTTGAAGCAATGGGTGTCTTCTAGTGGGTGGAGAACATTTGAGCATTTATCCTGCTCAGGACCAATCTATTTTCCACCATAGTTTAGGCTGATTGACAGCAGATCTAATGGCCGCTCCTCCATCAGGGAACCCTCACACTTCTAATAAGGCAGGGGTGCCCAAAGTGGGCTGATATCAAATTTTTGATGATGTCTTGTTGCCACTTACTTATAAAGGTCCCCCTTATTCTTTTAAAAGTTGCATTGGTGCCCTTCGAGCTTTCTGAGTGTAATAATAGATGCTGCATTCAACAATTCAAAAGGGACTATTTTTGTTAACAGGGCTGCTCAAACAAGCTTACCTCTAGTCCTAATTCCGTATAATTAGTATCTTCATTAAAGTCATAAACTCTAGAATATTCTCTGCGTGTTTAGTGGCCCCCGAAACTCCTTTTTACATAGTTTTCTTCCATGGAAAGCAGGAGAATGAAAATCGCTGCCCAAGGATGTAATAAAAGGAGCTTGCAATGGCAGCCTATCAGATGCCTTCTTTCTTCCTGAATGTGCATAAAAAGGCTGTGGAATATTAGAAGAGGACAGGACTGCAATGCAGCGTCTAAAAGGCATGATGATCATTTCTTCACAGAATGTACATGAAGGCAAAAAAAGTAGTCAGATAGGTATACATTGCAGGCAAAGTTTAACAAGCATTTGCAATGTAATAGGTCTCGCATTTAGTCGAGTTTGAGCTATTGGCATTTTAGCCCCTTCGCTGAGATGTTAATTATGCCGTGGTGCGGGCGGGGCTAAGGATGGGCGTGGCGCCACGGTGCTCATGACGGCTCCTGGCCGTCATAAATCACGGTGGGCGTGTGCTTATGACGGCCGGGAGCCGTCAGAACTCCACCCACTGATTAATTCACCAGTTAGGCGGGGAATTAATCGCGCGTGGGCGGAGCAGCAACGTTCTGACGGCGCCCGGCCGTCATGAGCACACGTCAACTGTGAATCATGACAGCCAGGAGCCATCATGAGCACCGAAGGTGTGAAGTGACAATGCCTATTATTTATGTTTTGGTTTTTAAAACATAAATAAAAGGCATTGCCATTTACAATGCCAATAGCTTAAACTCGTGTAAATGCGAGAATTATTGCATTGCAAATGCTTGTTGCCTATGGTGTTATGAATGGAGATGGATGGGTCAGTGGAGATTTCCTGCGCAATAACACACTGACTTTAAAGGCGAACCCGCCTGTGCCAATGGGAGTAACTCTGTGTCCACATTTAGATTCCGGTACATGTACCACAGCTGTTCTTAATTAAAGCTGTTCTTTCCACCTCATAAATAGCCCTCAACTGGCAGAAGTTCATATGATTCTCAGACGCTAGCAAAAGTTTTAAATACTAATTTCATTCTGAAATTGTAGCTATCCGAAGGGATCCACTAGCGAGTTACACATTCTTCAACTGTCCTCACGACTAATGATAAACTTGTTAAGCGTTTGGTGGCAATTTATCTGTGAGATTAGCTGCTAAATATGTACATTTACCAATCAATCATTTCCTCTGTTTAAGCACAATGTCAATCCTTGCCACAGACACGCCATTGAGGCACTCCTCAAGCTGCAATAAGCTGTACCGCGTAAGTGTATTATGTGCAACCCCTTTCACGTGTTTAATCAGCGGCAAGTGAAACCTGATACGCACACTCACCTAGGGCAGCCAGTCACCCAGCAACCTCGGCCTCCTAACTGGCCATGAAGGGCATGGGGCAAGCCCATGAAGGGCATGGGGCAAGCCCATATTCTGTGAAGAATTTAATGGAAGCCCTATCACATGCTACATGCTTCATAACCCAAATTAACAGAAACTATTAAAAGTGCGTGGCCGCTTGAAAGCGGACCGTGCCGTAAATTAAATAAAAAAACATTAAAGGCGCGTGGCTGGTTGAAAGCAGACCGCGCCGTAAATTAAATAAATAAATAAGCGTGCCCCCTATAGTTGAAGCGGACTGTGCTGTAAAGTAAAAAAACACATTAATATTATAAGCGGGCGGGTGCTGCAAGGTCATGGGTAGAATAGGGGAAGAGCATTAAATAAAATAGGGCTCACCAACTTATAATGCAGACCGTGTAACACCCCCAGTAAAAGGTCCAGTCATTATGGGAGGTAACAAATGTAGACAAATGTAGACAAGGTGGTACCCATGAGGGACTAAACGGATGAATCAGAATTAATCTTTTATGAAGGACAATGAACTCAGCTAAATAAAAATATGGGCGGGGGAGTGGGCAGGGCTTCCACTGCATACTCTATTACAGCATGCCTCGCAGAGCGAGCAGTGCATGCGCGCTGTCTATAGGCTTGACCTAAAAAGGAGACTGTGTCTTTAAGAGTCTGGGAGGCACCCCTTCCCACAATGCCTTGTACTGGCAGCTTGCATCCCAGAGCCAGTTCTCGTTTCCAGCTCGTCTGAGAAGGATTTCTCAACACACTGAGAAATAAAACCTTAAAAATCACTTTTTAATGATAAGGAAATCATTTTTACTTGCTTGAAGAATCCTGTAGCATTTATGACTGTCAATGAAGATCCTATGATGCCGAACACTCTTTCCTGTTAATGCCATACCTTGTTCATTTCTGACTTCAGGTTGAAGGGGTTACTCTGCAGGCTGAACAGAGACTTCTTGTACCTCTCGATCACTCTCCGCTTTAAGTGGTCGTGTAACGGCGGAGGAAGCTGCCCAAAAGAGAAGTCAAAATACCTCATTGCAACTGAGAAATTACAATTCCATGAGACAGAACATGTTCATTTTAAGAGTATCACTATGACTATTACTAGTATTATTAGTTGTAGTACCAGTATTAGTATTATCCGTCTTATTTTCAGCATTAGTATTACTAACAATATAATTACTATGAATAACTCCATAGAACTGATGACCCCTCCAGGCACATTATATTAAGGTTTGGTGACGTCAATGTTTCCCCCATTAGAAGTGTGATGTGCAGGGAGCTGGTGGAAGCCGCCTTGCATGGGAGAGTCCTGGGCCAGATCTGAGCTGGTGTAGAAACAGCAGGGGGGAGAGCGGGTTGTCAGTGATGCCAAGTTGTGGGTGACGCTTTGAACTGGGCATACGCTCTCTGATACCCCGGCGAGAAAGGACTTCAGATCAGGTCAAAGGGCGAGCACCATTGATTATAGTTTGGACAATGCCGAAGCTGGGGATATGGCAGTGGATAAGGCAGTGGATAAGGCAGTGGTGCTGCGGATGGAAAGTGACCACCATCCCTTAATACCCACTGCTGATCCTCGGTCACTTAACCAAGAGACAAATGATGGTAGCACAGCAGATGAGGGTGTTCTCCCTGCCAATGGTAGATGGTCTGGTAAATGAAAATGTGAAAAATAAAGAGAGTGCAGGGCACAGGGCATTTCTGATCCTGACACAGGGGCGCCACTGAACAACACCCCCCATGCTGCTCTGGTTAGCCCTTATTGATGTTATGGAAGAAGTTAAAGTTAGTCCTGATCCTAATTCATGTTATGGAAGAAGATCAACAGCCCAAGAAGTTATGGGAACATACAAATACTGTTTGAGGGTGCTTCAGTTCTACCTACCTTGATGGTGTCATCTTTGCACCATCTCCCGCAGGGCCCTGCCAGTTACTGCCCTCTAAGGCAGCCGACTATTAATGTCCTTGCAAAAAAGTGCACACTTTTGAAGCCGGGGACCCCTCTTAGGAGAAACTTCTCTGCTAACAACTGCGTGACTGATTCTGACTGCGTGGGTATTCATTTTGATATTAAGTGAAGCAGATAAGAGCATAGAGATACAGCTGAGAGCAAATTGCAACAAACTCAAGGGATGGGTGGTCAGGCCTGGAGTACAGTGTTGCAAGATTATTGGTTGAAGGATGTAGGGGCAACGACTGCTGGCGGGAGCTGGTGGGAAATATGCATGTTGTAATTGTTAAAAAAAAAATGAAAATAGCTTTTCAGTTTGTTTTGTGATTGGAGCCTGGTACTCCTTAGGTGCCCTTCTAATAACAGCTTGGCATCAATAGTTTTTCAGACATAAGCACGCTGTACCCACTTTTATATTGACTTCCACCACGTACCAACCCCCGGCAGCCACTCAGGATAATACCAGAGGCTGCACCCTCTGCAGATGTAACCAATACTCAAAGGCTACCACATATCAGAGGTGCTCTTAAGAAACTAAGGGGCATACTTACAAGCCCCTATCGCCACAGAACGTCTCCTTTTTCAACATTGCTGTGCCGATATGGGGGTTCGCCTTATTTACAAGGCAGCGTTAGGCCACTTAATGTGGCTTAACCCGTTCCGTGCTTGCTACTACCTCGCTGGTGCTGCGCACTTCAGTTGGCCGATGCAGCCCCACCCACTATTAAATCTCCCGCACTGCGGGAGAATTAGCCCTGCGGTTAAGGGGTTAATGCTGCCTTGCAAATAAAGCCCCCTTTCACAGTGTACTTAGCGTGAAAGGGGTGGGCAATGGGTATTGTGGTGGGTGTTCCATTGTACTTCTCCTTGATTTTGATTCTGCCCCCTATTTACAAGGGCAGAGTAAATAGGAGGCAGCTCCAAAATTAAGACCAGAGAAAACCTGGGTTTAAACAGGCAAAACGAGGAAAAATTATATATTTCTCCTCGTTTTTGCTGTTTCCATGTGTGCTGCGTTGTGTCCCTAGGTTTCGAGGAGTTTGGGTTAATCCTTCATTTATAAATGCATACACACTTGGCATCATTAAGGAGAAGTATTTGAATACTAAATGCATGATATCCGTCCGAGACATTAAATAGGACGCCCTGACTGCAATGAAAATGAACGCCTATACCCTTATCATGATTTCATTCACCCTGAAGCTCTGCGTCATTTACATCTTAGGTTGAGGCGTGGTACATTGCTTACATGTGGCCCTATCTCCAAGTGCAGTTCTTCTGTGGTTAAGGAAGCCCTTGTGATATTAACTTAGGGGGTAACATCCTATGCTTTTCGCACTAGATCTTACCGTACCCAGACAAAAGTGATGTATGCCTTTAAGAATTACCTGATGATCCGGTTGACTTGTGTTACAGGACTGATATAGCACTCACATATTATAGCCTTAAAGCTGGCTGCCGGGGCTACACTGGATGTTAAAGGCCCTGAACCTCATCTATAAAGAGGGTGACAACATTTAACATGAGATGTAGCCCTTGGCTGCAAGCTATAAGGCTATTAGAATGTTCTTAATTAAAAAGGAAGCACCCTGAAGACAAACATTGGAATGTTGGGGCTCTGGGCTTCTACCAGCCATTATTGGCCCGGAACCACTCCATTGTCTTCAATGGAGCGCTCAACATTCCAATGTTCTAATATTCAGTTCCATCTTCTATTTGGTATGTTACCATGATTGTTTTTTGTTAATGACATTTCCTTTTCTATGCTACAAGATTCATATGTTATGTTATTATTTGTATGAGTTTCCTGTGTTTCCTTGTATTGTTATGGCTTCTACCCCCCAATAAAGGCTGAAAAAGAAATTACTACTAATAACAATATTTGTACGGAGCACACCTCACAATAAATGGTCTTTTGGGGTCCAATTCACATAAACAATTGTATGTGTGAGTTGAACAAGTGCAAATGTACTTCTGCAAATAGTGAATGTGCACTTGTAAAATCAATTTTCTGCCACATTATATTATCCCAGTATGCTTTAAGATGACTTCAGAGTAAAGTGAGGAGCATGCATTAAAAGACATGGATTCCACTGGGCCTGATTCACAAAGGTACCTCACACTTTTGTGTAAGTTTACGATTGTTTGGTATTCACAAAGGGATTCACGAGTAGTATATTTACGTGAGCGGAGTCTTCACTTTGTGAATACCAAACATTCGTAAACTTACACAAAAGTGGAAGTTTACCTTTGTGAATCAGGCCCTTTGAGTGTTTGCTCACACCCATAAAATGACATGTTTGTATCCATTAAAAAACTATTCTATTACCTATTTGATTCTGAGATTTTGTCTTATCGGGGTCCCAAAATTGGTTACGTGGAAGCAAATGGGTTTTTCCACATGGAAAAATATCTTCCTAGCGGATATAAAAAAGTACACTTCCACTATCGCCAAATTACTTTAGCGTGTGCAATTGTGAACTATGTACAATTACACAAACAGAAAAGGCTTCCCATGAACGCTATAAGGGTGAATTGGCTAGTAATTCCATCGGGGCGTTTCCCTGGGTGGAGGAACCACTGGAGGCGAGTTGTTGAAGGTCCACGGATAGGTCCACTCCAGCTTCCTGAGTTTTATGGCAGAAGGCAAAAAGAGAGTAAAAATAGCGGAAGGAAAGACACAGAAAGGGAGAGGTAGCTGCTCTGAGTTTGTTTTTGTCTGGGCTGCTTTTGGTTCCCAGTTTGGCCCCTGAATGCAAATGCGAATTTCAGAAGTACCCCTGGAAATCCATCCCATCATTCCAGGAGTAGTCTTGGAAGCCCATAAATTCGAAAAACTAAACTCTTACAATTAGGTGTAAACCTTGGGGACCGGATTTTCGAATTTCTTTTAGAACTGGGTTTTTACTGCTATAATAAGTTATGTTTAGTATGACTGACAATGTCATAAATCCTGCCAAAGGTGAAAAAGAATACCCCACCGTTTCACCCGGTCTCTCTTCTATGTCAGCATCTTTTTGGAGCAGAGGTTGAAAGCGCTGATTGGCTTCTACAGTGCAACACAACTGTTGGTGGGCTAATGGGACAAGGAAGATGAACCCTCTTTCTTGTGCCTAGACTACGCCTAGTGGCAGCACTGCCCACCTTTTTTAATAAATTGATCGTTTGCTACCCATATGCAAGCACCCCACCCACCTCCACTTGAGATCTTGTGAAGCCAGGGGAGATAAGGGCACTCAAGGAGAACTCAAGTAAAAGAGTGATAATACGGCAGGAGTCAAATAATAGGGGTTTCCACTAGGAGTTTATTTTGGCAGGATTTGAGCTAATAATTTCCTCAATCTAATCAAATAAAAAAAAGGTCCAAAGCTTCTGAATCTCATTGTTGAGATTTTTTTTTTTAATTTGTTTTTATTGTTGCATCATAACACCTGGATACAAAGTGGATCGATTGCTGGCGTGGCGTCAACATTCAGCCATGGTCAGCCTTGCGCGCAACTATTCTAAATACAAATTCGCGGTAATTGTCATTTCTTCCATTGAATAGTACAGATTATACAGATACATCATTAGGCTGGGGTCTAGGTATCGTGCTCCATAAGGGGGGAAGGAGAGTACTAGTGGGTACGTGAAGACCCGCCTCGATGGCGTCGGATCGGGGTCTGTACAGATCTGATGACGGTATTACCAGTAACTGGGGGGACAGAACTGTAGGAGGGGAGCATATGGGCGCTGGCAGGAGCTCGGTAGAGGAAAATGTATTGGGTGTCGGGAGGCAAGGGGTACCCTCAGTGTGCACTCGCTTTAAGATAGAGCAATCAGAGAGTGGGGGCATTCTGTGACCGTGAGTAGACGGGTGGGCGGTGTGGGGACGGGGCCATGGCCTGGGGCCACGTGCACATTCTAGTGGGAGAGGGGGGGAGAGGGTAGGGGGGGCGTGGGTGGGTCCTCCGTGTGCAGGGTCTGTCTAAAGCCATGTAGGAGCATGGCCCATTCCATAGAGATGGGGTGCTTGCGCGCACCTCTGGCTTCCTCCTCCCTAAGGGCGTCCTCTTCTGCCGCCGCCCACTTACAGACCGCCCCCGTCCAAGCCGCTATAGGGGGGCCCTCTGGAGATCGCCAATGCATAGCTATGCATCTATTTGCCAGCAATAGCGCCAAGGACACGAAGCGCCTGTGTACCGGGTCTCGTTTCGGGACATGGAAGATGCCCAGTGCGCTGGATTCCCAGGAGGCTAGTGACGTAAGACCTGTAAGATCTGCCAGTGTGTCTTGTACCGCTTTCCAAAGGGAGTGGAGGTCGGGGAAGCTCCAGAACATGTGACGAAAATCTGCGTCAGGGGATTGACACCTGGGGCACAGGAATTGTGTGGAAGGGTAGAACCGCTGTAAACGTGCTGGGGTGAGGTAAGCCCTGTGGAGTATATAGTATTGAATATTTTTGAATCGAGCGTTCCTAGAGACGGGTTTCAGGGCCTCGAGCGCCTTGGTCCATTCTGTGTCGTGAAGTGCGCGACCGATGTCTTCCTCCCATGTGGCCCGCAGGGCTGTCAGGGGGGCGTGTGAGAGTTTCCGAATTGATTTATACAGCCAGGTGACCAAGTGGCGTCCCACTCCCATGTGCAGGATGGTGTGTATTACAAGATGTGTTTCTGGTTCACCTGCCCTTAGATTGCCGTAGGGACGGAATCCCTCGAGTAATTGTCGGTATCTGAGGAATTGACCTGGGGAAAGTTCATACTCTGCCACCAGCCGATCGATTGACTTCAGCTGTCCTTCCTCGAAAAGCGACTCCATGTCCGTGACTGCACAATGCGTCCATTCAGTAAGCAGTGACGCCGAGAAATAGGAGTCCCGTCTGGGGCAACCTACTAGCGGCAGTAACGGGGAGTATGGGGTTCTACTGGGGGCCATCCGG
Organism: Lissotriton vulgaris; assembly: GCF_964263255.1. Classification (NCBI taxonomy): domain Eukaryota; kingdom Metazoa; phylum Chordata; class Amphibia; order Caudata; family Salamandridae; genus Lissotriton; species Lissotriton vulgaris. The sequence goes on along the minus strand of NC_141698.1, from coordinate 1,067,280,127 downwards.
TTGATCCGCATCATGCATTGACGCGCTATTGCGACCTGGAGAGGATATGTGCGCCGGGGTTTAGTGCCTGGGAGGAGAAGACGAGTGAGTTCCGGGATCGGGACTCTACCGGTTGGGGTGAAGGTCTCCTGGGTGTAGCGGTCCGCCGTCCAGTACGACAGCCACTGAAGTTGTGCCGCCAGGAAGTAGGATTCGAAGGAGGGCGCTCCAAGCCCGCCTTGTGTCGTGGGAAGTTGGAGGGTTTTTAGGGCCATTCTGTGGCGAGTAGTGCCCCAGATAAGGGTACCTAGGAGAGAGTTGAGGTCCCGGAAGAAGGATCGGGGCGGCACCACTGGTAGATTTGTGAAGTGGTAGAGAAGTCGGGGGAGCATCACCATTTTGGCTAGGGCTATCCGTCCCACCGGGGCCAGTGGGAGCTTGTTCCAGAAGGCGACCGTCGGGCGCAGATTAGCGAGCACTCTTCGGTGGTTGCCGTCGAAGATGTCTGCCGGTGAGTGGTACAGGCGGACTCCGAGGTACCAGGGGGCTTCCGTGGACCACAAGAGTCTGTGGGTTCCGAGCTCAACGTCCCGGGGAGGTACGTGCGGGTGGAAGGGGTAGATCGTGGACTTGTCCCAGTTCACCTGGAGTCCCGAGGCATCTGCGAACTCGGTCAGCGCCACTCCTATGGGAGTGAGGTCCACCTCGATGTCTCGGATATATATTAGGAGGTCGTCCGCGTACATAGAGACGCAGTGTGTGTCGTCCGCGATTGGGATGCCCCAGTGTATCCCCTCCCGGCGTAGCCGGACCGCCAGCGGTTCGACGGCCAGAGCGAATAGGAGAGGCGACAGTGGGCACCCCTGTCTCGTACCTCGGCGAACCTCAAATGCAGAGGAGATACGTTTCCCAATTCGTACCCGCATCGTTAAGTCGGTGTATAGGAGACGGGTGTATGCCACGAGTGTCGGGCCGATGTTGAGACGACGCAGGGTTGCGAAAAGGTACGGCCAGGTGAGGGTGTCAAACGCCTTTTCCAAGTCCATAATTAGGCAGGCGGCGCGGGGGAATCTGTCCCGAACCTGGTCCTGTACATGGAAGACGCGGCGAATGTTCTGTGAGGTGTTCCTGCCCGGTACGAATCCACATTGGTCTGGGTGGACCAGTGGGCGTATGACCTGGGTGTACCTGTCAGCCAGGATTTTCCCGAGGATCTTACAGTCTGCCGACAGGAGCGTGATGGGACGATACAATCCCAGTTGGAGTGGGTCCCTGTGAGGCTTGGGGAAGGTCACAATTACGGATTCCCGCAGTGAACAGGGAAGCACCCCCAAGTGGAGGGCTGCCGGGAACATCCGGGCCAACCGAGGAGCCAGCAGGGCAGAGTACGTCAGGTAGTATTCTAGTGGGAAGCCGTCGAGTCCTGGGGCCTTATTCCGGGACAGGGCCCGTAGTGCTTGGGTGACGTCCGATGGTGTTATTTTCGTGTGAAGTGTGCGCTTGTCTGCATCCGATATCTTGGGCAGTGTCAGTGGATCGAGGAAGTGATCCACGGATGATGGAGTGTACCGGGTCGGGGTCTCGTATACTTTAGCGTAGTGGTGTTGGAACGCCAGAAGGATCTCAGCTTGAGAACGCACTAGTATGCCTTCCGGATTGAAAATATCCGTAATTGGTTTGATCTCGGTGTCCTGCCTCGCCATCCAGGCAAGCATCGCTCCCGTCTTGTCCCGGTCTTTGTGGACTCTGGAGGCATAAGCCCGGAAATTGTATTTCCGAAGATCTGTGCAGGCAGCTTGGTACACCGATTTCGCCTCAGGCGTGAGCGCGACGTGTTCCTCCGAGTCGTCGATTTGTTTTGTGAGTGTAGCGAGGCGCTGTTCCGACGTTAGAAGCGTCTGTTCTAAGGTGCGGCGAACCCCTGCGATTTGTGTAATGCAGTCCCCTCGTGCCACCAGTTTGAATGCGTCCCATTCCACTAACGTCGACGAAGCCGAGTCTGTATTGTGTAGGAAGTAGTCTTGTATGCTGGTTTTGTGTGTGTCCCTGAAGACCTGATCTGATAAGCAGTCCTTCGGGAGGCGCCAAGTGGGGACTGGTGGGTGTGGGGGGCGCCATGTCAAGCGCAGAATGTGGGCGTCGTGATCCGACAGGTTCCGACCTAGGTAGTCTGAGGAGGTTATCTTTGGGAGAATAGGTGTAGAGCATAAGAACCTGTCCAGACGGACCCGAAGGTCGTGTGGTATCGAGTGGAATGAGTAAACCCGGGTCAGTGGGTGTAAGTGCCGCCACGCGTCAGTAAGCCCCCAGTGTGTGGTCCAAGCTCTAAAGTGTTCCGCCTGTCGGGGGATTGGAGAGCCTGCGGGGGGTGGGTGTGATCGGTCTAGGGCGGGGTCTAGCGGGCAGTTATAATCTCCCCCCAAGATCCATGGGACGGCAGTGAATTGGGCCAGGACTCCTGTGAGGTGATCCCAGAATTTGTCCTGCTCAGTGTTAGGGGCGTAAATGCTGCCCAGGAGGACCCCATGCCCGTCTAAGATTCCCTCTAATAGTGTGTATCTGCCCTCCTTGTCCACCACCCGTCTGAGTGTTCGAAAAGGGGTGCCTCGTCTAACCCAAATTAAGGCGCCCGGTGCAAACGCAGAGTATGTCGTGGCGCAGAAGGTCCCTCGCCATTTGGACTGTAGTCGGCCCAGTTCGGTAGCGTTGGTATGTGTCTCTTGTAAAAGTGCTACGCAAGCCAACATACGTTTAATGTAGGAGTAAACGGAGTAGCGTTTGCTGGGTGTGTGGAGGCCCCATACATTCAATGTGAGGACGTTAACGTCCGGCCTTGGAGTTGTCAGTACTAGGGTATCGAGCTCGTGTGTGGGGTACCCCTGCAGTTCCCGAGGCCAGTGAGGCCATGTGTGTCGCGTGTGTCCCTGCGCGCCATGCTTCCATATGTGTGGGGGAGGGTCTAACGGGGGTAACAACAGGTTGAACCAAAGATGGGCAACAGTCCCAATACCAGGGATATATCACCGGGGGTGTCATATCCAAACTAGAGTCCCACTAGGGGAGAAATATAACAAAATTTCTGCGGGGGTGGCAGCGTGTGTTACTGCCGGGCTTATCCGCAGATCGGGCTGTTGTAGGAGAGATGTCTATCGCGCGTGTGCACATGCAGCCAATAGGTTATACATCTTTGACGCGCAAACATTGCATAGCGCGTTAAACTACCAAGTAAAGAGGATACAGTATTTGTTCATTGGTTCATCCGGAAGAGGAGCCAGGTTGAACAGCCGGGGTAGCGTCCATTGTATGTGCTGCAAGGAGGGGGGATGAGATCGGACCAAATCCCGACATTGTGCCGTTGCTGTCCCGGTCCTTCTCAGGGGTGAACAGGTGTGGCTGGCTTTCTAGGTCTGATGCCTGGGGAGAATTGTTCAGTTCAGTCACTGCCCTCAAGGTGTCACGTCTCTCCTGCATGATCTGAGTGAGATCGGGTGAGCCCGAGGGTGAGGATGCTTGACTCTTGGAGGGGTCTGTCCGGGTGCGGTTCGTGCCTCGTCTCCTGGATCATCGCGAGTCAATGTTGTGTCTCCGCTGGGGTCCGGGCTTAGGAATCAACGGGCAGTGGAGCTCCGCCCAGTCCTGCGCTTCCTCCGCTGTGGTGAAGAAAATGGCCTTCCCATTATGGAGCACCTTCAGGCGGGCCGGGAACAAGAGGGAGTACTGGAGACTGTTTTCGTGGAGACGTCTCTTGACCTCTAGATAGGTCGAGCGCTGCTGCTGTACCTCTCGAGCGTAATCAGGGAACACCATGACCAGTTGGTCTTCCACTTGCAGGGGGCCCGCCACCCGGGCTGCGCGAAGCACCGCATCGCGGTCTCGGAAATGTAGGAACTTAGCCAGCATAGGGCGTGGGGGAAGATCTGGTTTGGGTTTCCGGGCAGGGACCCTGTGAGCTCTTTCGATTGAAAAGAATGCTGACCGCTCCGACTCGGGGGTAAACGATCTGACCCAAGAGTCCATATAGGTTAGCGGGTCCGAGTTTTCAATCCCCTCCGGCAGTCCCAGGACGCGGATGTTGCATCGCCTCGAGCGCCCTTCCAAATCGATCGTGCGCTCCTCAAGGGCCGCCACTCGTCGCAGGACCTCCTTCATATCTGTTTCTTGCGTTTTCACCGCAGGTTGGAGTGTAGCCACGATTCGCTCACCCTCCTTCACTCTAACCACTAGTTTACGATGGTCGTCCCGGATTAGGCTGATGTCCGTGGTCAGAACACCAAATCGTTCCTCCATTGAAAGCCGGGACAGTTCGATAGCCGCCAGACCTGGTCTAGCTTAGTTGATAATGTGGGGTCCGCATTCGGCGTGTTCGCCTGTGTCCAGGTCCTTGTGTGCGGCATTTTCTCGATGGCCGTTTCAGGGACGGCGGTCATCTGCGAGCCCCTTGGTTTCCCCATTGGGCCGAGGGAGAGGACGTTGCGTCGTCACGGGGTCCCGGGAATTGCAGGTCGTCGGGACGAGTGCCAGCCAGGTGGGGGTCTAGTGTCCAGTCCCCGTTGGGGCCATGGCACTGCTGGGCTCGCCGGGGTCCGGTGGCACCGGTGGTGAGGTGGGGGATGACCTGCGTTGGTGTCAATAGACGCACAGCAGTAGGCCCACAACGAGGCAGATGGCCGGCCGCACCCCTCCCCTCCTGGGTAGAGAACAGTCTTTGGTTGGAGTAGGGGTAGGGGGGGGGCTTAGCGGTAAGCGCCTGTGGGGCTGCGGCGATGTAGCGTTGTCCCAGTCGTGGCGTGCCACCGCCGTGTCCCTGGGGGGTCGCTGCCGCTGCTAGGAGGAGGCCGGTATCAGAGGCTCTTTGGGCGCCATGTTAGGGTCAGGCAGCCCGATCCGCCGGGCCGATGGCTGTGCCAGCTGTGCTCAGGCCGCTCCGCTCCCCTGCCCACAGAGCAGGTGTCCACTGGGGGCCTCAGAGGAGGTCGATGGTCGCTGGGGTGTCAGCGTTGGGGGCCCCGGGAAGTGGGAGGGGAAGGGCGGACACTCACCGCCCGCAGGAATCGCCGAGGTCGCGTGAGGGTGCAGGCTCCACGCTGGTACAGTGTCCGCCGGTGCCCCTCAGTCCTCGGTGGTTGGGGCCCTGATCGGGCGGGCATCCGATCGGGTGGGAGCGCTGGTGGGAGGAGGCTCCGGTGTGGTGGCCGCCATTTCGCGCGCCCGCAGGGACGAGCCCGGTGCCGAGCCGCGCCGTCCACCCAGGAGCTGCGCAGCCTTGGTCCGCCTGCGTGCACCCTGGTCCTCCGGTCTAGGTGCGAGGGTTCAGCGGGCTCGATCACTTAGAAAAATTGAGATGTGGCCGCCATCTTGCAGCTCGGCTCGCCGATCTCGTTGGCGGATCTCCTGTGCGGGCGCCGCACTTCAGCCGCGATCGTGACTCATCCGGTAGGTGCCTCTGGTGTGTAGGCACTGCAGGTGACTTTTTCCCGTTGGCTGAGGCTCCCAGCGATCCTTGGAAGGGCAGGATGCAAGCCCGATCGCGGAGCCTCAGCAAAACACAGCCGCCATCGTGGCTTCCTATGCCACGCCCTGAATCTCATTGTTGAGATGAGAGAAGAAAACCTACTTATTGGCTCCTTAATGTATCTGTTGTATCTATTCTTTGGGTGTTGTTGACAACATTTGATACCTGCATGCTTCAAATATTTTGATACAATAAAAATAATGTATATAGTTTCAATTACTGTTGCCGATTAGTATTTCAACACTTCAGAATGGCTTACTATTGATTATTGATTACTGTCTTTTTATACAAAAAAGTATCATCTACAGTGTTTCGGCCACATGAAGTATTATGGAAAGGCCTTCTTTAGGATATCAAGTGAATGAGTAACTTTAATCACATCACAGCTGTTGTGCTCAATGTCCTGCCGGACCATTACCATTCAACTACAAAAATAACCATTTTATCCTCCATCTAATTTGAATTAAAGTTGACCCAGATATGAAAATTCCTACCTGCAGCCACAAATGAATCCACTGACTAAAGCTCCTGGTTCCAAAGTCACTAACTTATGCTTTGCAACACACATTCCAGTTCATTAGTTTGTCGTATAGTTCCTATAAATCTATATAGGATCTGCGCATTTAGACAACATAAACTGTGATAGTGGTGTCCAGACTGATTCCAGACACCCCCACAGGATATGTTCGCCTGTATACCCGCTAGCTCACAGTGCCACTATGAACCCCTTTTACCAAGAAGAGAATAGTTTCTGGCAACTATCGAACATGACAACTCTGACCTCTCGGGGATCGTGGAAACAGTACAGTACTTTTCATTCAGTCACCACTGCTTACTTTGCCTCAGAGAGATACCCAGAATAAATGATGGGGACGTTTTCAATAAGCATTTATTGAAACAGCATCATTCTAGTGTAAAACATGTGTGCTGCAACTAGGCCTGGGCTGTAAATTCCGTTCTGCTTGCGGAATTTAGGAAATTTTGTGTTCCGTGGAGAACGATGAATTGCCAAAAAAAACACGATCGCGAACAGGATAAAAGCATCGCAAACGGGCGGAACAAGCAATTCTGCGTGTTTACAGAACTTGTGCGTGCTCACAGAGATTTTTTACCATTTTGCTGAGCTTTGCGTAGCGCGACTACGCAAATTCCGCCCACCCCTAGCTGGAACAACCATAAGACAGAAACAGATATAAACGATTATAAGCACCAACAGAGTAAATGGATGGTAGATTTCTACCATAGTGCTAAAACAATAGATATATGCTGGTATATAGATACACGATAGGAATAATACGTACTCCTACGATGCCAACCCTAACTAGATGTACCTAAATGTACCTAGCATGTATATAGGTGTAGAGCAAAGAATCCCCCTAGGATAGAACCAATCCCACCTGGTGTGAGAGAATGAAGGACACCATATTGGGCTCGAACAGACACCCCGCAAGAGATGTCAGACACTGCCTGCTTGAGTAGCTGCGTGCAGGAACCTCAGTGTCTCGTATTAGCATGTCTTTCTCCTCTGCCCGCCCCAGCAAAGATATGGTGTTCATATACCCAAAAGGTACCCTCAGGGGTTCTACCTTGCTCTGTCATGTTGGCGGAGGATGACGAAAGGTTGACCCTTATACATAGTTATTATGCAGAAGATGTAGAAGATGGTAATCCTCCTGTGATTCAGAGAATCCTCATGCACAATAAATGAGGCTAGTTTTTGGAGAAAACCGTACAATATTTATGCAGCACGAAAGTAGTTAAAACGGTCAGTACAAACCCGTCATGTAGTACAATGGCACAGTAAATGTAGGTGAAAGGTTAAATTACTACCCAAGCCTATATTGGGGTACATTATAAATCATAGCAATAGCCAACACATGAAAATAGCAAAATTAATACCTGTGTGATGTAGATAATCTTGTGGAGCTGATTTAAAATCTGTTGGATTGGGTCGCTGATTTGCCGAACCTTCCTTTGAGACACCGCAATTCCTGCAGAAGCTGAAAACGATAATGTCAGAGTCAAAGAGAACAGCAAATGAATTAACAGTGTTGATACCTGAAAAAACATGTAGCACATTCTTTATTGCAGAAGCACACAATGTGCTATTATTACAAATCCCTTCTATCCCACTCAATACACTAGGTCACAATCTGCAGAGTATTAAAATAGTTTTTAGACAATTGCATTGCCAGTCTGGTGTGCAACAAACAGACTTTCCACCTCTGTGGCTCCTCAAACAGCGTGTTTCCTTTCAGTCGAAGTTATATGGTTCCTGTGTGCTGGGGAAAAAAATTAAGCCATACATACACTATTAGCATACATAAGTGGATTGAAACAAATAGAGCTGTGGAGGGGAGTTCGACATTCACCCAAGTGGGCTAGAGCAATATAAGATATTCAGGATCATCATGGAGCATGCAAATAAATCCCAATTAACATAATTGTATTTAAATGCACTGTGTGAAGAACCTGAAATATCTGACATGGACTGACGCTGGACACCCCTGCTGTAGCATCCAGTGTATAAGGTTACTGGCACTAAAGGAATCCTTCTATGTTTGATTGGCATGAAAATGGGGTAACTATAAGAATCAAGCATGGTTATCCACCTGGCAAAATCATGGACAATTTGTTTACATGTTTATAGGGATACTATAGTATGGCAGGACTAGAAACAGACTGCTAGGAATCTGCTTGAAAGCACTGAGACCCAAGAGAGCACAGGTTCATTAAACATCTTCAAACTCATGGGCCGATTAGGATTGCGGTGAATCCTCATCCTTCGGGCCGGCGGAAGCCACCGCCGGGCTGGAGGATGCGGATTCACTGCCTTGGTGAGGGAAAACACCAACCGCCACATTACGATGGCATTGGGATCAGCGGCGAACGGCAAGTCGCTGATCCACGGTGGGTGTACGCAAATATGGTGGCGGTGTCTGCAAGACACCGCCAGCCATATTACGATGCAGGCGGAAACATGCTTTTCCACAGCGGCTTTGCCGCCGTGGAAAAGCATGTGGTCCTTTGTTTTTGGGGGCCTGTGGCAAGCCCCCAGGGTGTTGGGGGGTGGGGGGTGCACATGGGGGGTACCTATGGTACCCCCCTGCATTTGCATGCACAATGCGGCAGGCACCGCGCGGTGCCTGCCGCTTTGTGAATGCAAATGCACAGCATGCATATTTGACTTTGCGGCGGGTGCTGCATATAGCAGCACCCGCCGCAATGTTATATATACGGGATGTGACCGCCAGGGTAGCGGTCACATCCTAATTCCAACGGAGAGACCGCCGCTGCCCCTGCGGACGGTCCCTCCACCTCTGGGTGGCGGATGGACGCAGGTCCGTTTGCCATCCTAATAGGCTCTCAGTTAGGGACACCCGTACGGATAAAACATACTAGAAAAAATTCTTTTTATGCAATATTCTTGAAGTTTTTATTTGGGTTACTGCCTTTCCTCAGTAACGTCCAATAGCAAGTCGTAACTTAAATTGGGAAATAGTAGCATTTGTTACAAATGGCGCTCAGAAAGAGCAGCAGTGTGGTATAAGCCGCTATTTTTTAAGGACTTCACAACTGTGATACATACTACTTTTGAGAACATCCGGTGGAGATAGGAATCATGAGCCTCTAGAATAGAACATCTTGCAAAGCAGACAGTTGGATATCAATGCTGAGCAATTCTTAAAGGGACACGCCCATTGGAAATCCACTTCAGTGTAGTGAATGTACATCGGAGATACTACTTCAGAACTAATACTTATTTAATTGTAATTATATAAATAAAATTTAATATAGGAGTTATGGTTAGGATTTGTGATTGGTTAAGGTTCCATACTTAAATTCAGTACCTTTTTTCAAACGAATGTAAAGAAAACATTGGTTTAAAAATATAATAGATCTTCAATTAATTTAGAGTGTATGATACGCTAAGTATAAATGAAAACCCTAGCGCATACAATGAAGGGCATTTATGTGTTACAGTTCCCATTAGGGTTAGCTTAATTAAATGTATTATTTAATTTAATTAAATTAAAAATTAATTGGTAATCAGACTAGAAATAGTATTGAGTTTGGGTTAATGTTAGTAATGACATGAAAGTTAAAGTGCTTGTTGGAAAATAACTCCAAGTACGTAGATTACTTCCTGAAACCATTTGTGGAAACCCTATCATCTTATGTGAAAGAGATTGGGGATTTCCTTAGGAAAATAGATAATGTTATCTTTTAGGAGAATTTCTTCTTGATGAGCTTAGATGTTAACAGCCACTATTTGTGCATCCCCATGAGTTGGGTTTGAAAGCATGTTGCTAATTTCTAAGGGCTCTCTCTCTCTATTTTTTCCATAATGAGATTATAATGGATATGATGGAATTCTGCTTGAATCATAATTTCTTTTTTTATGGTAAGGCGTACCACTAGACCCAGGGTACGGCGATGGGGACCTGCCTTACCCCCAGTTATAACTGTTTAATGCTTGGCTGGTGAATCAATCAATCAATCAATCAAAAACATTTATATAGCGCACTACTCACCCGGAGGGTCTCAAGGCGCTGGGGAGGGGGGGTCCGCTACTGCTCGAACAGCCAGGTCTTGAGCTGCTTCCTGAAGGAGAGGTGGTCTTGGGTCAGGCGGAGGTGGGTCGGGAGTGAGTTCCAAGTCTTGGCGGCCAGGTAGGAGAAGTTGAAAGGGTAAATTTGCCTTCAAGGGAATTTATTCAAACTATATTTTGTTTAATTGAAATTATTTTTGGGAAGGACCAGTCACTTGTCCTTGGAGTGAATATATCAACGATTTTCTAGTTTAGCAAGAGCATTGCATCAACAAATAACATGTAAACATATAAACAAAGACACAAGGTGTATACGAAAAATATATCTTTATCAAATAGCTCAGTCAAAGAAATCAGCTACATATACAGATCAATAAGCAAATAAAAATTAGGACTGTAGGTACACATATAAGTAAATTACAAAGTGACACAACAGAACCTAAAAAGACACCTATCCCAAATCACATTGAATAAAACAAAAGAGAGGGATAAGGTGTATAGTCGACGTTTCGGTTTCTCTGGCGTTAGTTTGCTGAAACCATCCTCAGGACTGTTATTAAATTATGGTCTGTATAGAGATATTGTTATCTGTTTAAAAAGAGTAGTGACTGCATCCCATGGATGACTGTAAGTCAGGCTGTCTTTTCGAATCTATTGGTTATTAGATGGGAAGCTGCACGTGATAATTCTGGTTGTCGTGAGATATTCCTCATAAATATTCTTCATAGAATTCAAATATATGTAACGGAAATAGAAAATCCCGTTTGTATAAAGTTGAATCTTGTAAATCAAAGATATCACACTCGAGCAAATACGAACTGAAGTCGGTAATACGTAGAGCAGTTATTAATCCTGCGCCACCTAGTACTCGGGCAGAGTCGAAGCACGTCTCATCTGTACGAACCTTGTCTTGAACGAGTCTTGAGCTGCTTCCTGAAGGAGAGGTGGTCTTGGGTCAGGCGGAGGTGGGTCGTGAGTGAGTTCCAAGTCTTGGCGGCCAGGTAGGAGAAGGACCTTCCTCCTGTTGTGGCTCTTCGGATGCGGGGGGCGAGGGCGTGGCTGGTCGATCGAAGCTGGCGGGTGGGAGTGTAGAAGTTGAGGCGGCTGTTGAGGTATCTTGGGCCTTGGTTGTGTAGGGCTTTGTGAGCGTGGGTGAGGAAACGGAAGGTGATTCTCTTGTTGACCGGGAGCCAGTGCAGGTCTCTCGGGTGTCCGGAGATGTGGCTGTGTCGGGGGATGTCGAAGAAGAGTCTTGCTGAGGCGTTCTGGATCCGCTGGAGTCTCTTCTGGAGCTTGGTGGTGGTTCCGGATTAGAGAGCGTTGCCGTAGTCCAGTCGGCTGGTGACGAGGGCCTGGGTGACCGTCTTCCTGGTCTCGGTGGGATCCACCGAAAGATCTTACGTAGCATGCGCAGGATATTGAAGCAAGACGAGGAGACGGCGTTGACTTGTCTGGTCATGGAGAGGGAGGAGTCCAGGATGAAGCCCAGGTTGCGTGCGTGGTCTGTCGGTTTGGGTGCGCTGCCCAGGGCGGGGGGCCACCAGGAGTCGTCCCAGGCAGAGGGTGAGGAGCCCAGGATGAGAACTTCCGTCTTGTCTGAGTTCAGTTTCAGGCGGCTGGTCGTCATCCACTCGGCTACGTCTGTCATCCCTTCGTGTAGGTTGGCTCTGGCGGTGGCGGGGTCGTTGGTGAGGGAGAGGATCAGCTGAGTGTCGCCGGCGTATGAGATGATGTTGAGGTTGTGTTGGCGTGCGATGGCCGCAAGGGGGCTCATTTAGACATTGAAGAGGGTGGGGCTGAGCGAGGAGCCCTGAGGAACGCCGCAGATGACTTCGGTGGCTTCTGACCTGAACGGGGGAAGGCGGACTCTCTGTGTCCTTCCGGCGAGGAAGGAGTGAAGGAACAGGTAGTGCATGATATCCACTTTTTAACAGCCAAGCAGTGCTTTGGGCCTGACACACTGATGGGGCAATACTTTAGAACAGGCAGAAGAATTTATAAAGATTCTTAACTGAAATGCATTGAATCTTACATTTACCAATCCATTTGACAAGCCGTCACTGACATTTTTAGATCTTATAATCTGAGTGGCTGAGGGAAAGCTGATTTGTGAACTATTTAGAAAAGAAGCAGCGTGCCCATAGCTATCACTCAAACAATTTTTTACAGAGTATTCCATTTGGAGAATTACTAGGAGCAAAACGAAACTGCAGTACGGTAGAGACTTTTAACACTGAGAAGGAAGCCATGACTGTACTCATACTGTCACATTTGTAATATGCCATGGGTTAATGCTCAATAAAATTTGTTTAAAAAAAAAAACACTGAGAAAGAAGTCATGACTGAAAGATGTTTGGAGAGGGGTTGTACTCCGAGAACAATGTGTTTTATTTAAAAGAGTGGCCCTTGGTAGACGGGGTCTGCAGGATGTAGCAAGGCTTGGGAAGGGGAGCTACGTGGCCCCCTCACTTTTATTTAAATAAGTGACACCAGGGGATGGGACACAAGGGGCCGATTATGGTTAGAGGAGGGGGGGCCGTGAGGCCCCCTCCCCTTTATTTTTAGAAATGACCCTGGGGGATAGGGTCCCCAGGCCTAACAAGGAATGGGGAGGAGGGCCATGCAGCCAACCTCCCCTTTATTTGAATAAGTGGCCCAGGGGATGGGGTCCTCGAGCCGCTAACAGCTCCAGGAGGGGGGTCGTTTTAAGGACTTCTACCCTACCTTTTTTTTTTAGACTTCTACCCTACCTTTTTTTTTAGACATGGCCCTGGGAGATAGGATCCCCAGGCCCTAAAGAAATTATTGGGGGGGGGTCGGTGCAAGGCACCCCATCCCCTTTAATTTAAAAAAAAAAGGCCCTGGCTGATGGGGTCAGCAGGGCCAGGCCCTATGGCTAACATAGGTAGAAGTCCCTACACAGTGTGGGATTAGCTGCATGTACAGGGATTGACTAGGCCAGGCCCTGTGACCTATCACCCACTGCGGCCAGGTAGATATCAAGGACAGGCACTCTATGCATGCTAACGCAATGGTAGCAGCATTGGCCCTGGTGGAATCGCCCCTAAGTCCTTTCAGAGTGTGCTTCTTGCCATTTTCGTAGATCTTAATATAGGACTATCCACCTCAATAGATTCCTTTTTTCCACTGCCTTTCCTTTCGTAGTCCCAAAGAACCCCACAAATAGTTGATCATCCACCCAAAAGTTTATAGTGCGATTGATGTAAAAGCTCAAAGCTCTTATTGGATCCAGTTTATAGACTTTCGCCTCCTCCTTTTGGGTGAAAGGTGAGGCAGAGAACATTGAGATGGTTTATGGATTACCCACAACTTTAGGCAAAAAGGCTGCCAGAGTGCTCAACACTAGTTTGTCCGAGAAACTGTGGTGTTCGCAGGTTGACAGAGAGAGCCTAGAGCTCACTCATGCAACGTGCTAAAGTGGTTGCACTGAGGAAGATGACTTTGAGAGCCTGAAGACAGAATGAGCAGCTAAGCACTGGCTCAAAGGGGGTTCATGTAAGGAATGTCAGGATCAAATTAAGCTCTCGCTGTGGTATCATAAATGGTTTGGGAGGGAGCATGTGTGTCAAACCTTTAATATTCTGCATCACAACTGGTGATTCAAACAAGGGCAGCTGGTCCAGCTAATGGAAAAGGGTTAAAAGGCCAACAAATAATCTTTACTGGTGACCACTTTGTGGGTCAAATATAAACAAAAAATAAAACAGTTTGGCGTGTAAATGGTCTGTGCTGTGGATTCCAAAACAGGGCACTAACTGTCCAAGAGCCTGGTGTAAACAGACTTTGTAGAGGGATACCGGGCGGCGAGGATGACATCCACAACATCACGAGGTAGATTGAACACAGTCACCTGCTGTTGCACAATCTCCATGCTTGAAGGTGTAGATTGCAGAGGTTCAGGTGCAGAACACTGCCCTGTTTCTGTGTCAGAAGAGTCTCTCAAAGTGGTAGCCCCATTGGAGGACAGATGCTCATGCACATACGGTCTGGGTCTAAAACTCCTATTTTCCAATTCGGAGCCACTAAGATGACTTGAGCCCAGCCAATCCTGATGATAACTCAAGGCAGTGAGGTTCCGTGAATTCTGAACCTGGGTCATAAAGGTTGTGGTTCTGTTACGAATTTGGTAACAGCGAACCGTAAACAGTGAGTTCAGCAAGTATGAGTGTTTTCATCATTATTATTATTATTATTATTATTATATTCTTATATAGCGCCAGAATCGACCCCCGAAGGGGTATCTCCGCGCTTGTATGGGAACCCGTCCTGGTTTTTCCCTGTGAGATAGCCCCTACAGGGCATCCCCAAGGTGAAAGCCAGGCATCCCGCCGCAGGGGGCCGTTGTGGAGATTAAGCAAGCTTAATGCCCAGAGTTGCAGAGTGTGAACCCATGATTAGGTCAGGCACCGAAGCGAGAATTATCGAGTCCATGGACATTTGATCTCAAGACCCTACCGCGTCGGGAATTGAACCCTGATCCCGGGTCTGACCTCTGCTTCAGGGTCTGCCTGCTCTAACCAGTGAGCCACACTTCTCCACACCGATGGATTCACTGTGTATTTGAAGATTTCGTTCTGAACCATGGGTTCCATTTTGTGCATGGCAGCCCTTTTGTAGTTGCCCTCACATAGGCTGATGACTTTAGCTGACTGCTGGATGACCTGAGTGAACTGACCCTGTTGCCTGAATCTGACCTTGTTAGACCAGTTCCTTGCCCAGTAGCTGATCAAGATTAAGGATCAGAGCACAGGAGATTGTAAAGTTTGGTATGCACATACACACCCCTTATCCTACCTCTCATCTGTTTCTGTTCCTTCTTTTTATGACCTGTTTACGATATGGGTTGTGGTCTTTTATTATAGGTTTGCCAAGCTTGTGTAAGAAGGAATGTTGGGTTTTTTGCATGCTTGCAAAAGTTAGGACTGCCCCTTACTTTTGTGCTGAGTCATGTAACCCTAAAACATATAAAAGGCCTCTGTTCTCTGTAATTCTCAGACTGCCTCATCCAATTGCTAAGGCAGCTGGGTGACGTAGCCTCACTTATTGAAAGTTTATTAAAGATGTCTTTTCATATTTCAGCTTCCGTGCCAAGTTCTTTATTGATATTAGTAAGACCCCTGAGAATGAAGATTTTCCATTTCCTCAAATGGCGCAGCCAACGTGGGGCTCATCAGAGAAGTGACTTTATGTGGGAGTGATCTTGTCAGGAGACTGAAATCTACTGAGGAGGACAGAACAGGATTCTACTAAGAAGGTACTCTGTGCACAGGGATTCTGGAGATTCTTTGTTTCTGCAGCCCAGTATATTTCTGATCTTCCTGATTTTGATCCTCCACATGATGTCACTCCTGACTGAGAACCTTTTTGGCGTGAGTATTATAAAAAGACCGTTAGGTCATGTAGAACTTGACAGTTAGAATTTGGATAACGTTTTGATTAGTAAAAGTAGAGAGTTAAGTATAAGTGGGTCGCTCCCAGTCCTTTGTTCTTTGGTTCTGTGGTTCTTTGCTTAGTTTGTTTGGTCCTTAGTTTTATTTGAAGATTGCAATTTTCAAAAACCAAGGGTCTTGTATATTTACGAGTGTATCGATAGCGATAGCCCCTTGAAGTTTGAAGCTAGATTAGTGAGCTATAAGATGCCTGATCTTAGCAAATTTGAAGCTTTATGTTGGCCAACTTTGTATACGTTTGGATTAGCCGGCTTCACCTAAAGTGAATATCTAAATAGGTTAGATTTAAAAACATATTTCTTCCTTGGTGATTTTGTATCCCCAGGGAATTAAAATATGACATAATACAAAACAAGGATCCTTTGTTCTGCGCAGTTTTATGAACGAAGATATGCAGAACGATTTTGTTTGGTGTTCTGCTATCCAAAGCTAGTGAATTGAGTGCATTTTCACTTCTTGGACATACATCAGTCTGTTGGGGCTGTTTTTGCAGTCTTTTGGAACACTATTGAGAAACGTTTCTTGTAAATATGACTTACAACTAGTATTTGCAAATGGTTATTGATTTGTGGGTCAAATATGTGTTTAAATGTCTATGTGGTTTTCCCATTAGTGCAACTTCTGTAAGTGAATAGCGATGGCGCTATTCACGAAATGCATGGCACGCCGTATTGTGTGTCCTGAGTGTTTGACCCCTTTCTGTTTATGTCTGAAATGAGCTCAAATGTGTGTTTGTGTTTCTTTTTGATGTTTTCAGTCTATTAAGCAAAATGTCTAAATGCTTAAAAACTAAAATGTAAATCCGCATTCACTAGGAATAAAAGCCCCCAAAAACGAAATTGGGTGTTTTGCGAAAAAATAAATAAACTTACAGCATTTTTCTTAGATACATTGTATTAGCTATTAACAGGCAAATACATCATCTGAATACATTGGACCTTGCTGTATTGCACACACATTTTGAAACTTGAAATGTCTTAGTTTTAGTTTTAAATAGAAGGCCACCGTGCTTACGTTACAAACATTGAGAGACAAGCTAAATAAATAGGAATATTTATTCAGCCATGACTTTGCCCTCAGTTGCACAGGTACATTTTTACATTTCAGAATGTCATTTTAAAAAGGTTCCAAAACTAAGGTTCATTATTTTGTATTACAGGAAGGCATTTCAATTAAGGGTTTTCTCTCTTTAAGGATTTTTTGTAAGCATATTCGTGGGTCTGCTGCTAAATAAAATTTTCCTTTTTAGAAAGACAGTTAAAAAGTAGCGCAAACATTTTCTCATGTTATAAGTTAGGCTTCTGTGCTTAGGCTTATAAATGAATGCGTCTAAAATGATAGGCAAGGGATGCAGCTCGCTTTTATATGTGGAATTATCAAAAATGATTGGGTTTATTAAAAATAATTAATACATTTTGAAAAATAATTTTTAAAATTAAGTGCTACAAAATTCGTTTTTTACTATTCATGAAGCTTAATGCTCATACTGTGACCTCCTAGCATTATATTTTAATTTAAGTTGTGTTACACTGCATAATGAGAATATTAGTATATGGAATTTCACTTAGAGCAGGCGTACAAAACTCATTTTTATAAGGATTTACATGGGATATGTCTAATGTCCAATATCTGCAATTCGTAGAGAACATTCTGAGGATGATTAATATGTAAAATAATTATAGGATATTTATTTTTAAGTGCCCCTAATGTCAAAGTTGAATTTGGGTAAAATAGACCATTTAAAACAGCATTCTTGCCATTTATAATAGCTTTAAAGTGCTTTAGGCTTCAGTAAATGCATACATGTAGGTATAATACAAATTTGCAGGATATCCCCATTTTGGGGTTTTCCTTTTAAATGACCCAGTGAGATCCATTTAAGGTAGATGAAATGAGTACCACTGCAACAAGCATTTGTTCTAAAAACTGGTATGTGTGTTATTAAGGTTCTGTGAAGTCACGCTGAGATGCTATCTTTAGTTTCCCTGTAAACAATGGAAGAGGCTGTCATGTTGACATTTGTGACATTTTAAATTAGGGCCTTGACTCTGTGGAATGCAGAATGACCTTGCTAAATAGGCCTCTGAAAGGTGGGATTTCTGGTTTCTCCACAAGAACATCAATACAATTAAAGAACTTAATTCCAAAGTGAAAATATAAAACAAGGTTTCTTTGAAAGTCACAACATCATGTTAATGCTCAGCAGAACTGATACATTTGTATCTCTGCTCTAAAAAATAATGTCTTCTAGTTGCTTTTATTTGACAGAAAATGAAGGACTGCATTAAGTCTTAGACAGAAAACAAGACGAAGTCTTTTATTGAAATTTTGAAGGCTACATGCCTAAGTGAGAACGAATTGTGGCGCAAAGATAACATGGAGTGTCAGTGAAAGAATTTTACTTTTGGAAAGTTAAAATGTTGCAAGCTGACTGACAAGATGGTAACAGTTAAGTAATGGAAATTTATTTTTGTATTTGTTAATGTGTATCATGTTTTGTCTTCTGATTAAAAGTTATAATTGATATTCGTTTGTTATGAGAAATGTTCCTCTTTTGTGTGTTGTGTATTTTTTTTTGCTTCTACCTACAGATCATTCATGGATTGTTCTGGGTGATTTAAAGCTGACAAGACACGTGAGTTTGGTTGGTTGAAAGGAGATGTGTTTTTGCATAACTCCTTTGGAAAGAAATGTTCCTGTGACTTTTATGTTCGTGTATTTGGTCCTATCATAAATTGTTCTTGCTGGTCCTGTATGTTAGAAAGTTGTATTTGACAGCAGATATCCACTAACTGGTGATCTACTGTCAAAAGGAGGGTAAGGATTTTAAACCTGACAAATTGAGCAGGCCCGAATTTCACATATCTGATGGCTTGATGTTTTGTGCGTTTTTAATTTTATGCATGTTTGTTTTATGTTGCTGCTTTTGATACTATCACAAGTTTACTTGTGTTGTGAGGGGATATACATGACGATGTGTATCGCTGTACAACAGTTGGGTTGATTTGCTAAATTTCACAGATATGATTTTTCATAACTGTGCGCGACACAGACAACACTTCACCAGTGTATGTCAATTTGGCTATAAATAATATTCAAGAAAAATAAAAGAGATATACAGGATCAAAATGTGTCACTTGCCCCCTCTTCCCTTAAAGGAACAGGCAGCCCTAAATTTATGTATCCTGATTGGACGTAAGGATAAAATTATAGATCTGTGACTCTTGTACATGGTGACCTAATTTCTATATTACATTACTCAGTTTTGTTCTGCTTCCTAAGTAGTGTATGGCTTTGTACCATAAAGGAAACCAGGTTTCACCGATGTCGCATCATGCCTAGTTATTGGGGATTTTAGCTGTGACCTAGTCCCATTTCTCTTTTCCATATTTCTTTCACTAGTCAGTTTTTTTTATTATTATGGATGTATTCTTCAGGTTCACACTTCCAGATTGCAGTAATGTACCAGAGACCCCCATATTATGTATAATTCCCTTTTGTATGACCAGACTGTTTCTGAAGATTTTTTTTTAGGCCTACTTTGATGTTTCCCAGTCTAACTGTGAGGGTAGTGATGGACTGGTTAACTGACTCAATACTATAGTAAGATAAGTTTTCCACCTCAATAGGAGACACCTTACATTTTTTTTTGAATATGACAAATTCAATGCCTATTCTAATTTGTTTTTTAGTTCCTTTTTTCTGCTGCTTTAATTTTTGGTGGATTAGATGTGTTCCAAATCATGGAAATACCAGGACTCTCTAGTTCTTGTCTTTTGTTTCCACGTTTTGATCATTAGCTTTTGTATTGTATAGTCCACCTGATGCACAATTATTAAAGTGAGGTATCTACATGTCCCTGATAATATGTATTATGCGATTTCTCTTTTGAAGTGTTGTAGATAAGGAATTATGGAACACCTACATGTAATCAGAGAGAGAAAAATGTGTGGGTTACCCCATTAGACGATGCCACTATGTGTAAGGACATCCATTTAGATAGAATTCTCATGTCGCTATCTACCCTTAGATGATGGAGGATATGCTCTCACACGGAAACCCAATTGAAAAGCCTAGAGGCACTGTTTTGCCTACTGCCTTTTTATTTTGTATTGCTTTTTGAAAATGACAGTGTATTCTAGACCAGAATTGTCCCATGGTGTGTGGCCACTCCTTTGAAGATCGAAGGCCACCTGTTTGCAGTCCCCTTGTTATACAATGAACTGTTTAAAGCATTGCACTTGCTCCATCAGACGGCATTGGACATCACAGAACCAGAATTTCAGTGCAAAAGAGCGCCTGTCATGTGCTGGTAAACTCTGACAGTGTGCAGTCCCTTGAGCCCCTTGGCCCGAGTTTTGGCCACTCCTTTGAAGATCGAAGGCCACCTGTTTGCAGTCCCCTTGTTATACAATGAACTGTTTAAAGCATTGCACTTGCTCCATCAGACGGCATTGGACATCACAGAACCAGAATTTCAGTGCAAAAGAGCGCCTGTCATGTGCTGGTAAACTCTGACAGTGTGCAGTCCCTTGAGCCCATTGGCACGAGTTTTGGCCACACGCACCCCCCTTTTCCTTTGCTCCAACGGAAGTGCAGTGCACCGGCGGATCCAAGATTGGCAAAAGGCACTACATTCTGGTGCCCATGAAAGAGCAGCCTGAGCGTCCTCTGACACTGAATGATGAGTGTTGGAGCCTGAGAATATTCCCGGGTTTGCACGAGCTGATCTGTGCCCATGACCAATGAAGAGCACACTACCTGTAGTGCCTGCCGCAAAGGAGAGATATTGGTGCACTGCCTTGAGACATTGAGACTTCTGAATAAGCTATGAGTGTTTGCCAGGAGGGCACTCCAACGAATACTGAGAAGCATTTTTTTCATGGGAGGCCTGAATCAAGAGGCCCATGCAACAACAAAAAGAAGATTTGATGGACAATAGAAGCCTGCCAGAGAGGCTTTTGAACGGGCTCTGGGCATAGTTGGTTTCACAAGAGGTTTCCGTGTGATTGTATAGACTAGGTGTTAGGAGACTGATTGTTATTGTTTTGCTGGCATTATTTTAAAGTAGTATTATGTTTAGTAAAAGCAGAATAAAGTCCATTTTCTGTGGAAAAGTATCCTCTTTTTCACCTCAGAGCATTGATGAGGATCACCCCTGTTTCACCTGAACATAGAATAAGTTACTGAAATGCATAGGAGCCATAAAACATTACTAGATCATTTTAGGATTTGCTTTCTGCTTAGGGTTGTGAAAAATTATAATTTTGTTTGTAATAGTGGTCACTACTTTCTCCTGTTGTTTATATGTTCTTAATAACATGTTTTCTAGTGTTTTTTTTAAACATGACGTTGTCATTTATGGGTGGGATTGTTTTTTCTACTCAATTGACTTCTGCACCCACTTCCCAACCTATGTCTTTTCCTACTACTGCTTCTTTGCATTCTTTTCACCCTTTTCCTGAACATGAGCAGGTTAGAAGATCAGAATTTGTAAACAATTCTTTTGTACACCTTCTGCATCAACACCAGTTAGTAGTGAACATCACTAATTGTTGGGTGTGTGATCTTATGCCACCTACTACAGATAGAGGTATTCCCTATTTTGTCCTGCCATATGTGGCCTTTGTGCTACTACATGTGTAAGGAGACCTGTCCCGAGAGAGTTTTTAAGTAATAGGATTATGCTCCAGCAACATCTTGATGATCTGATGAATATAGACCTGGATTCAGATTGAACATGAGTTTAGGTTATTGCCTATGTAAGGGCAAAAGGAGGGTCTGAGGTTCCGTGAATTCTGAACCTGGGTCATAAAAGTTGTGGTTCTGTTACGAATTTGGTAACAGCGAACCGTAAACAGTGAGTTCAGCAAGTATGAGTGTTTTCATCATGTTACACCGATGGATTCACTGTGCATTTGAAGATTTCGTTCTGAACCATGGGTTCCATTTTTTGCATGGCAGCCATTTTGTAGTTGCCCTCACATAGGCTGATGACTTTAGCTGACTGCTGGATGACCTGAGTGAACTGACCCTGTTGCCTGAAGCTGATCTTGTTAGACCAGTTCCTTGCCCAGTAGCTGATCAAGATTAAGGATCAAAGCACAGGAGATTGTAAAGTTTGGTATGCACATACACACCCCTTATCCTACCTCTCATCTGTCTCTGATCCTTCTTTTTATGACCTGTTTAAGATATGGGTTGTGGTCTTTTATTATGGGTTTGCCCAGCTCGTGTAGGAAGGAATGTTGTTTTTTTTGCATGCTTGCAAAAGCTAAGACTGCCCCTTACTTTTGTGCTGAGTCATGTAACCCTAAAACATATAAAAGGCCTCTGTTCTCTGTATTTCTCAGACTGCCTCATCCAATTGCTAATGCAGCTGGGTGACGTAGCCTCACTTATTGAAAGTTTAATAAAGATGTCTTTTCATATTTCAGCTTCTGTGCCAAGTTCTTTATTGATATTTGTAAGACCCCTGAGAATGAAGATTTTCCAATTCCTCAGCAGGAGCTGTAGTGGCAGAAATGAGCACGGTACTCACGTGCTCTATAGTAACCCGAATACATCTCCTACATAGAGCGTTCTTGGGAACCACAACGGCAGAAGATTGACACTGCTTGTTCTTTACTGGTGAAAACATCCAGTCAGGGCTCTACTCACTGCTGGAAGATTTTCACTGGAACAATAAGGTGATGGATGGAATGCATGAATTCATCTCACCCACTGAAAACCGCTTGTGCCACATCCAATTCCATCGTTTTTAGCCCACCATGCCACCTAAGCTTGGATCCAGTCAGATGCAAATTAGTTCTAACCTGCTTCAATGGGAACAGTCCAGCCAAAACTGCCAGGCCAGGTCCTTCCTGAACCAGAACACAAGCAACCTCGGCCATGATTAGGGCTCATGAGATAGGTTTAGCTTGGATCCAGAGATAAAAGGAAGGACTAGGATGTGGCCCGTGCGATTGCCAGTGGCAGAGATTAATCCAAGCATTCCATCTATAGGTGAGATCAACTGGCACCTTTACACCATCCCAACTTCCCTTTGGACAAAGAGTTACAGGATGGGGTTAAGTTCTACGTAGACTTCTTACACTTCTTCATGTTTGACTTTGACTTACTGGACGATTTTGACTGTGAAGAAGACTTGTCATGGTAGTAGCCTGATCTCTCGACTTGTACGAGGTTCAATCCTTTTTCAGTGTTCAGTGATATATTGCTTCACTTCACAGTTCCAGGTAACCTTTGGATGCATGAGGGCACATTCTTCGCACATCCTGGTGTCATGCCTCAAGCCCAAACACCAGAGGCAGACCTTGTACTTCGTCCTTCACTAACACCTGTTCCTGACAATCAAAGCACAGTGTGAACCCTTTAGTCTTCGGTTGGGACAATATTCCCTTGTACCCTTGGAAAAAGGAAATCGAGAGAATTTGTCAACTGACATACAGGGAGCAGCACTGCAAATCCGTTTTCGAAGGCTTGGAAAAGAAGGAAACCTACATCGGCGTCCCGGGATGGCATTTATATGGGGCTTCACTCCATCACTTCTAGGCCAGAACGAGGTCTTTGAGGAGTCACATGATGCCACCTAGTGACACACAGGAGCACTGCAGTGAAAACATCTGGATCCAGTCTGGCATCTGGGGAATATTCTAAAGGTGATGAATCTGACTTAGAAGTATCCATCAGATATCCAAACCTCTGTCTTTCAGAGTTAGGTTTTAAGCAGTTGGTTCTCATTCTAACGGCAACCAATGCCATTAAATTACAGAAAATGGACAGGATCATGGTATGACCACCATGCATTCTAATAAAGATTTGCATATCATCTGCAGAAGTCATTACATTCAAATTCTAAGATCTTACCACATGGGCTAGGGGAGTCATGTAAATGTCAAACAATATTGGGTTAATGATGACCCCTGAGGTACTCCACACTCCCAGTTACGGTCTGTTGAGGAGACTGGGTGCACTGAGACTTCCAGACTAAGACCCTTCAGACAAGAGTTTAGCCAGATAAGTGGCAAACCTTTTACCCTTATCTCTCTAAGTCATGTAACTAGTATGTGACACCGTGTCAAATGCTGCAGACAGATCGCGCAGAATGGGTGTAACAACTTCAGCCTCATCCTGGATCATCCATGATTTTTTTGAAATGGCCAGAAGTGTTAAGTATGCACCTCTGTGGCCATGTGATTTGCCTCTGACTCCTCATACATATCAATATCATCATGAGTGCCAGGGATTCTTCCATTCCATACAGAGCATGATCTATGTGAACTTGTATGGGTTACATCCCATCTAGCCATGATCTGCCATATAATAATGATATCCCGAGTTCCTCCATTCAGTTTGTCAGCGCTTTGCTCCAACCTGCTAACAGAACAGCACTGTAGGATACTCCAAGTCCAACATCAACATATTATCACCGTATCCTCCGCACTCAAATGTACTAAACCCGAGACACACCACCGATACCAACGCTGACATATTCAGACGCCGATGCTTCCTGCTAATTACATCAAAATATTCCACTTTTTCATAGCAGGCTTTCCTGGGGCTCGGCGGCCATCTTTGTTGTATTTAGATTGAATAAATCAATAGAACTGTATGAACTTTATCTTGATTCGGGATAGGAAAGGGCAGGAATATTGGCACTCAAACTGCAGAAATTTTGAACTAAATAGCCATGTACATTTTTTTACTTCTTCCCCAGAGTTGTTCTTGTTATCCAAAAGAGAGGGGGAAGGAGTATGTTGCATGTTAGTGGAAACAATAAAAACTGGAGCACAAACTTCCAAAAGAACTAAAGTCTTAATTCTTGTTTGATGAAGGCTTTACAAAGACAAACTTCAATTATACAATGCAATTACCAAGCATATACAATTTAGGCCCAAGAGATCTCAAGCCATGCAAGATTTAGCAGAAAGCTAATGACCTTGAAAGTGAGAATACATTTTACTCTATTGGACATACCTTATAAATCTTTAACTTCCTTCTGGGGACTTTCCTAGGCCCCTGAAAATCAACATGTGAACCCTATCTTTAAAACGGCTTCTCTGGATGCAGAGATCCCTGTCAATTTTAGGCCATTAACTGTGTCACAATTTTTGGGGAAGACGTTAGTATGTTGTGTTACTATACAGATGCACTCCGACATCTCTCAACATGATCTCCTTGCATCACACCACTCTGGGTTCCAGGTGGGCTGTAGTATGTTATGTTATGTTATGTTATATTAATTTATTATGCGCATAGATACTCCAGCCAAGGAGCGTCCCGGCGCAGAGACAAGGTATAACATAACACAACAGGGAAAATGGAAAAACATAAAAGCAGCTAAAACAGGAATGTTTTTATAGCCCTCCGGAAATTCAATAGGTCCTCCAGCAGGCGAATTTCAACAGGAAGGGAGTTCCATGCTGACGCAGCTTTCACACTAAACGAGCGGCCTCCCATGCGACTGAGCCTGAATCTGGGGACTACAGCAAGGGCCAGGCCCTGGGAGCGGAGGGTACGGGTGGGGACGTAAAAGGAGAGACAGCTAGATAAGATTTCCGGGCCTATACCTCTCAGAATCTTAAAGGCAAGACACAGAACCTTAAAGAGAATGCGCTTCCTTACAGGGAGCCAGTGTAGGGAACGAAGGACATTTGTCACCGAGCTGAATCTGGGTAGGCCAACAATCGCCCTAGCCGCAGCATTCTGAACCCGCTGCAAACGGGTTAACTCGGCCTGGTTGGCCCCAGCCAGAAGAGAGCTAGCATAATGCAGGCGAGAGATGATAGTTGCCTGGATCACTAGCTGCCTGGTCGGGGCATCAAAGAACTTGAGAACAGGTCTCAAGCTCCTTAGCAGTCCAAAACAACAGGCCGCAGTTTTTTTAGTGTGCCCTACAAAGGAAAGGCCCGCATCCAGCCAAACCCCCAGGTTTTTCACCTCCGGTACCGGGGTCGGAGTGGGTCCCAGCTCTGAAGGCCACTATTGGTCACCCCACATCTCCACTCCCTTACCGACAACCATCACCTCCGTTTTTGTGGCATTTAGCTGGAGACAGTTGCCTGTCAACCAGCTAGCCACCGCCTTCAGTCCGGACTGAAACCTAGGGGCCTCAATCTCCGCGTCCCGCTGAGAGTAACCGCCAGCTGTGTGTCGTCGGCATATGAGACCAAAGTTAGGCCCCACTGCCTAGCGACAACAGCCAGCGGTCTCACGTAAAGATTGAACAACGTGGGACTCAGCGAGGACCCTTGCGGAACCCCCATGGCCAGCGGTTGGAAATTGGACTTGAAGGGAGGGATGGCAACACAGAAGGACGGTCATCTAGAAAGGAGCGGAACCATTGCAACACCTGACCACCAATGCCAGTCTCCTCAAGCCGATGCAGGAGGATGCTGTGGTCTACCGTGCCAAAGGCGGCGCTAAGGTCTAACAATATAAGCGCCGCCATTTGACCAGCATCCAACCTTGCACGGAGATGTTCCACCATCACAAGTAACACGGTCTCCGTGCTGTGACCAGCACGGAAGCCGTTTTGTGTGGGGTCGAGGGCATTGGTCCGTACAAGATGTTCAGACAGGGCCAGATTGACATGGGCCTCTGTGATCTTGGCTGGCCAGGGTAGCAACGAAATGGGGCGATAACTTTCAGGCTTGGACGGGTCCAGGGAGGGCTTTTTGATAATTGGGGACACCACAGCTTGCTTCCACTTAGCTGGAACTACTCCCGTTTCCAAGGAAAGGTTGACAAGGGAACATACAACTGTACGTCCCATAAAAGCCTGATCTCGAAAGAGAGCAGGCCTTACTGGATCAGATGGGGATCCAGATTTGACTTGCAACGCAAGTTTATCAAACCCGTCCAAGGTGAGGGGGGGGAAGACAAGCAGAGTGGTCTGATGGGGAGTCCCACTGGTGCTTTCCCAACCGGACCCTATGCTAGGGAATGTCCGATAAATAGCTTGGACTTTCCCCAGGAAATAAGAAGCAAGGGATTCACAGTGGGAAAGGGAACTTACGGTCGTAGAGGTAATACGCTTTGCCATGAGATCTTTTACGGCTTTAAAAATGGCTTTTGACGGATTAGTGCTGTTCCGGAATTCTGCGGCATAAAAAGCCGCTCGAGCTCGACAGATAGCCCGATGGTAGAGCTTAACGGACGTGGCATATTCAGCTTTTAAATCAGCCCCATAGGTCTTCCTCCAGGCCCTCTCAGCCCGTATACAGGCACCCTTCAGAGCACGAAGGGTGCCATCGTACCAGGGACTCGACTCTCTAGAGTTGATTTTAGTCGATACAATAGGTATCAGAGAGTCCAAGGCCCTAGTGATCCAGGAACAAAAGAGGTCATACCCCTTTTCTACATCCGTCAAAGGACCCCGCGGCTCCTCTAGTAGAAGAAGATGAAAATCTTCTAACCTAAGTTTCTTCCAGGCCCTCTTCTGTACCCGTCTAGCCGAGGAGATGGAGGGGGTGGCTGAGACAGGGCAAAGAATGGACACCAAGAAGTGGTCTGTAAATTCCACCGGTAAAATAGAGGTGATTTTAGTCCCCGGCAGATTTGTAAATAGGGGATCTAAAATATGCCCCCCCCGAATGGGTAGGCTGGGAGACCATCTGGGGAAGTTGAAAGGCCTCTAGGTCGGAGGAGATGGAACGCACTGTCAGGCCTGAGAGGGTGTCGAAATGCAGATTCAAATCACCCATGACAGACAGTATTCCAGGAAGTGGTCAATGCCCTACAGATACTGAAAGGTGAAAACCTTGATACTTGGTGCTGATGGACCTCTCTTTGGTGGTTCCTACAGCAGAGCATTAGATTATTTTAAACATTCTGTAGAGTTGACCTGGATGGCCTATGTCCTGTCTGATCGATCTCAGATAAGCAAGGTAAAGATCTCTTCTGTTGTGGAACAGTCTTTACATGACTGTTCCCTGCGTTCAATTCTTCCACACTTCCCCCCCGTTTGTTCACCCTGTACATGGAGCCGCAGGGAGCACTTTATTTTCCAAGATATTCTGTGACGGAGTCTGCAAATCATACACCAGGCATTTGCAGGTATCTACCCTGGAAGGTGTACGTATGGCTACTAAGGTCTGGATGATGAGAACACTACCCTTACTTTAACCCCACCAAGACCACATTTGTGTGAGGATTTGGGTCAAAGGCTTTAGTACCAAAGATTCACATGCTTGGACCACTTCAAGTAACATCAGAAATAGGTCTCAACACACCTTTAGGGAAGAGACTGGAGTTGTTTAGAATACAGGGAGATGGAAGGTTATGAAGTCCATCGGAATCTAGACCGCTAACCCTAGTGTGGTAGAATCAACTTCTAGGTTGGATGAGACTTGCGAGCGTTATGGGTAGCTGCAGCACAAGATGCCAACTAACCATCTGTCCTTTGCCTAGCAACACTTTGTGCAGTTGTAGTTTGAGTTCTGCTGTCGCTACAGTATGCACCCAGCCCCTGCATCCTGCAATTCACTTTTGTTCTCCCTCTTGGTTCCTACTATGCATGTCCTCGTAGTTCCTTGGACCTTATCTTACACCCCTGTATTGTTGTTTGGAGTCTTTCTTTGTTGTTTCCTTGTATACATGATTTCTTTGAGGCTAATTCATATGTTTCTCTTCTATTTCTATTTATGTATGTAATTTCTATGTGCTTAATTATAAAGCCTCTGGGTGTGTCTGTGATAAGCTAATATGTTTACAAATACAAAATATATATTTATCTGTAGCATGTACATGATTCTCATGCGGATATATAGAACAACTGGGATGGATCAAGCCCTGCTGGGCCTTCTTGCCTAGCCGAGCCATCTGTATGTGCTTTCTACAGTACAGTGTGATTGGACAAACAATGGTCCTGATGCTCAGAGAGAAAGAACCCTGCACACCAGGATCATTGATTCTTTTCGTTTTACTTTGGGAGCTTGTTTCATTAAAAGAGTTTCTATCGTGCAGGTGAAATCAACAGGCACCTGCTTGCATTCATCAGCGCCTCCAGTGCATCTGTTGCTGCAGAAGCCCTCCACCAGCTAGGCAGGGATCTATCATTATGGCGCCAGGAGAGCAGAGGCCAAAGTCTCAGATGACCTTTCAGGCTGGCAGGCCACCTGCTAAAGCTTAACCAAGGCCCTCTGGGGCCCATGAAGTATCCATTTGTTCAGATACATTTTCTTGTTCTCGTCTGGCTGGAGGAAAAGCTGGCAGCATTGTACCATCTCGCAGAGTGGCACAGGAGCTCAGAAGATGACACAAAAACGGGGACAGTATTGGACACTGCAGCATCAGGACCAGTGTTTGTTCATCTATATTCACAAATAGCAATGGTTTGAGCACCATCTTAGTTACAGATTGCAACCCACTTACTAATGTCGGACAATTTATATGTTTTAAAGTCAAAATGAGCAAGGCTCACAGGATGACATAAACATCTCCCTTCCCTCCTGAAGTGCTGGACTAACTTTGAAGGCCCCTGAGGGGTTTTATGCGGCCTGTCAGATCTTCAAATGTAGTTCAATAAATCAGAATGTGCCTGGGTACATTTTCAAAGCTTATCTTTAGTTGCAGAACCAGGGTGAATGAATCATGTCCTTCCCATGTACTGCCGGAAATGTGCCTCAAAGGGCTGGGGAAGGCTGAACCTCAAAGCTTCAGAAACCCCATCCCGTGCAGTTGGAGGAAGACAAGAGACAACCGCCGCTGGCGCAGGCGGTGGCACCCGGGGCGAGAATGGGGCGTGCAGATGGAGGCGGCATACTGCACATTAAAATACTATCAGTAGGAGGCAGTAGACATCATACGAGTGACGTCTAAGACAGTCCTCTGATAACACATACATTTCACTAACACATGATTACCCTCCTGAACGGAAATACTTCAGTGCTTTATCACAAAGGGGAAAGGGAAAAGACAACGCTACCCGCACCCGTTACAACCTCGAAACGGTTGTATTTGCTCCAGAGGCGCTGCCTCTGCTTCAATGAGCACAAGCCCCCCCCACCACCCTTTCCCTCCCCTCCCCTGCAGGCACTGGTGATCTTGAAAAGCTGCCTGCTTAGCTCTTTTCCATCATTCAAGGGCAGGGGATTCCTGTCACTTGCGTCACCCTTCGTCAATCGGTTCTTTGGGAATGTGTGAGTCAGAAAAAAGCAATGGTTGCAAGCTGCTGGCTCGTGCAGAGAGTGACGGAGAGAGAGCTGCGGTAGCTCAGAGGCAGACCGCAGACACTCACTGAAGAGACACCCTGGGAATCTGGATAATGACTTGAGGGAAAGGTCCACTAAATTAACAATATCATATTTTGCAAAAATAAAACACAGTTCTAATGAAAAATTCTCGGCTGATTCCCCGCTAGTCATCATGTAAGGTGTTACAGTCTGAGCGGTCACTGCAGCACGGCCTCTCTCTTGCACGGTCTCTCTCTTGCGCGGCCTCTCTCTTGCGCGGCCTCTCTCTTGCGCGGCCTCTCTCTTGCGCGGCCTCTCTCTTGCGCGGCCTCTCTCTTGCACGGCCTCTCTCTTGCGCGGTCTCTCTCTTGCACGGACTCTCTCTTGCACGGACTCTCTCTTGCGCGGCCTCTCTCTTGCGCGGCCTCTCTCTTGCGCGGCCTCTCTCTTGCGCGGCCTCTCTCTTGCGCGGCCTCTCTCTTGCACGGCCTCTCTCTTGCGCGGTCTCTCTCTTGCACGGACTCTCTCTTGCGCGGACTCTCTCTTGCGCGGCCTCTCTCTTGCTTGCGCGGACTCTCTCTTGCTTGCGCGGACTCTCTCTTGCGCGGCCTCTCTCTTGCTTGCGCGGACTCTCTCTTGCTTGCACGGACACTCTCATGCACGGCCTCTCTCTTGCGCGGACTCTCTCTTGCGTGGACTCTCTCTTACGCGGACTCTCTCTTGCACGGCCTCTCTCTTGCACATCCTCTCTCTTGCACGGCCTCTCTCTTGCACATCCTCTCTCTTGCACGGCCTCTCTCTTGCACGGCCTCTCTCTTGCACGGCCTCTCTCTTGCACGGCCTCTCTCTTGCACGGCCTCTCTCTTGTACGGACTCTCTCTTGCATGGAGCCTCTCTTGCACGGACTCTCTCTTGCACAGACTCTCTCTTGCATGGACTCCCTTGCATCAGCTGCCCCCATCTATAGCAGCATCAGAATGTGCAGAGTGGGCATGTTAGGGTCCAAAGTGGAATCCGGTTAGCAGGCACAAGCCAACGCCACTTAAGCAGCCATCTTTAATTGGGAACACATTATGTTGGAACCTGAAGGATGCGTTGATGCTCAACCAATACTCGAGGGCACCAGCATTAAACAAGCATTGGCAAAGCCGATAGGCATCGCCTATGCAAGAACTATCGGCTTTGACAATTTGTTTTAGCCATGTTGTACACCAGCGGGCGCTGCTGTTGAGCATGGCTAAATGTTAGTGGTGTAGAGGAGAGTGGTGTGGAGTGTTGTAAGGTGGAATGGCGAGGAGTGGAGCAGAATGTTGTGGAGCGCAGAGTGTTGTGTATTGGAGTGGCTTAGAGTGTAGTCGCAAAGTGTGGCATACAATGGAGCGGCAAAGAGTAGAGTCGACTGGTGTAGGGTGCATTGGTGTAGTGTTGCAGCGGCGTACAATGCAGCGTCATAGAATGCAGTGTATGTATTGGGTGTTGCATAGTAGAGTGTGGCGTGCTGAGTGGTGTATAGTGGCGTAGAGTACAGTGGCATGTAGTGCAGAGGTGCAGATTAGAGTAGAGCGGCAGAGAGTGCAGTGGCATAGAGTGGTGCAGTGTAGAGTGGCGCAGACTGGTTGGGAGTAGAATACAGTACCCTAGAGTGCAGTTTGGAGTGTTGCAGAGTGCAGTAGCGTAGAGTGGAGTGTTGCAGAGTAGACTGCAATAGAGTACAGTAGCGCAGAGTGCATTGGCATAGAATGTAGTAGTGCACAGTAGAGTGACAAAGTTCAGTGACATACAGTGCAGTGGTGCAGAGTCGAGTGGCGTAGAGTGCACTGGCATAGAGTGGTGTTGAGTAGAGTGGAGTAGAGTGCAGTGGCGCTGAGTAAAGTGGTACAGAGTAAAGTGCAGTGGTGTAATGTAGAGGAGAGTGGAGTGGCGTAAAGTGGAGTGACGTAGAGCGGAGTGGGCTAGTTCAGAGTGCATTTGTGTAGAGTATTACATAGTATAGTGACATTGACTGCAGTGGCATAGATTAGAAGGTGCATAGTAGAGTGCAGTGGTGCAAAACGGAGTGGTGCATAGTAGAGTGGCATAGAGTGAAGTGCCGTAGAGTGGAATAGAGTGAAGTGCCATAGAGTGCAGTGATGTACAGTAGAGAGGCAGAGAGTGCAGTGGCATAGGATAGTGCAGAGTTACGTGCCGTAAAGTGCAGTGCCTTGGAGTGATGCATAGTGCAGTGTGTAGAGTGCAGTGATGCAAAGTAAGTAGTGTAGAGTGCATTGGTATAGAGTGCAGTTGTGCAGAGTAGAGTGCAATGAAGTGGAGTGCACTAATGTAGAGAACAATTGTGTAGAATGCAGTGGCATAGAGTGCAGTAGTTTCGAGTACAGTGGCGTAGAGCGCAGTGGCATAGAGTAGTGTGGTGCAGAGTAGAGGGCCACAGAGTAGAAGGCAGCAGAAAAGAGTGGTGTAAAGAGCAGTAGCTTAAAGTGCAATGGTGAAAAATAGATTGGAAATGGAAATCCATATTTGAAAGGTGAATTTCCACAAGGCAAGCAATACAAGCCAAAAAAAACCTCTTACTTTAAATACCATCTAAATAACTGTATAAACACAGTACTAAAGGTCAGGTCTTATTTGAAAAGAAAATAATTTGTTTTATTTTATATGCAGCGTTTTTTCTCTGAATGATTTTATTAAAAAATTACACTGATAAACATAATGCATGTACACACTTATTTGCCTCGTACTTCATAAAATAATTTGTTGATCATGTTTGAAATGTTGATATTAGTGAAAACCCCCTCTTCAAAATAGCTGCAGTCACTAGTGAAAACAATGCACTTAATGCAATGCATTGGAAGCACAGCATATAGCAGGAACAATAAA
Source organism: Lissotriton vulgaris (assembly GCF_964263255.1). NCBI lineage: Eukaryota > Metazoa > Chordata > Amphibia > Caudata > Salamandridae > Lissotriton > Lissotriton vulgaris. The sequence continues at coordinate 1,067,247,562 of NC_141698.1, read as the reverse complement.
CTAAACAGTCAATATCACAAGATACTCCTGTGACGCAGGGTGGGATCTGGTGCAACAATCTTTTCTGGCACCCTTTACCCCCATATGACCTCCTCCTTGGGTTCCCTCACTACCACCTGGCAAACGTGCCTCTCATCTCTCCATAGTTCTTCTCTAAAATACATTTAATTTGTTTAAAAACGCTGGTAAAGGCTGGCTTTACCAATCCACTCAGCTATCCACATAAAACACACATCTGTTCTTTGCAGCAGGCTTATTAAGGGCCTCATACTGTCCAGACTGGACTACGGCAATGCCTTATATCTTGGATCCCCAAAGAAAGTCATCTCTAGGCCTAGGTGGTGCAAAATGCGGCCGCCAGAATCCTCACTGGCACCAAAAAACGCTGCTCTGCCAAACCTGCACTCAAAGAACTCCATTGGCTCCCGGTGGAACAAAGGGTGCATTTCAAGGCCATGTGCCTAACCCACAAAATCCTGCACGGAAAAGCCCCCCCGGTTCTGAAAGATCTCGTGACTCCACACACGACAACCAGAACCCTACGCTCTACCAATGCCCACCTGACCAAAATACCCAAGATCAAAAAATCACGTTTTGGAGGACGACAATTCTCATTTCAGGCGTCCAAGATGTGGAATACTCTTCCACCGAACCTCCGGGCCCAACCTAATCTCCTAGCATTCCGCAAATCCCTGAAGACATGGCTGTTCCCTTGATCCCTTGCTTCCCCTCCGGCCCCCTCCCTTGGAGATCATAGTGGATTTCTGTCAGCGCTGGGATGCTCTCGGGCAGCCATGCGCTCTATAAATCTCCAAAAAAAACAAAAAAAAATTAACCCTCTGTGCTCATAGACGTCAATGCACCAAAATGCCAGGGGGTGCGGAAGTGACATGTTTATTTATGCATTTTTTTATATAGCACCGAAGGTGTCAGAGCGCTTCACAAAAGGAACAGAAATGAAACATAATGAGAAACATTACAAAAGAACAAATTACAAAAGCACACGTTACGTTACATAAGGTAATAGTGACATTTGTGAGCAAACAAAATACGAGGTAGTAAAAATTGTGAGCAGCCAAAAATACATGAGGTAGTAAAAAGTGCACAGGAGGAAAAAGTGACAAGTGTGCAGTTACAAGAGAAAACAAAGTATAATTTGAGGTATAATACTGCAATAGGTGCTAGACACTCAGGCACAGGAACAAGCGTTATGTAGGCAAAGGTGGCACTTGTGCAAGTATCAAAGGTAAAAACAAGTGAGAGGTAGCAAACCGTGTGTTACAAGGGCAAAGTGGTGTGTGCATGTTACAAAAGGGCACCAAACACAAGTACATGGAAAATACTCCAAAGATGCAGACACTCCAACCCAAGGAATACACTGGGAAGGCACTTCCATGGTCATGGAAGTAGAAATTATCAGTAGTGGGAAGTCTTCCTCCAAATAACAAGGACGTGAATTACTTTTGGAGGTGTCTCTGGAGGAGGAGAACTTTGAGGTCCCTTTTGAAGGCCTGGGAGGAGGCGGTGGTCCGGAGCTGAGGCGGAAAGGAGCTCCAGATTCTCACTGCGTTGCCTGAAAAGGATTGGGCCATTGTTCTCTCCTTCTTGAAAGTGGGAGGTTCAAGTAGTAGATTCTACGCATTGCGTGAAGGTCTAGAGCCTCCAGAGAGTTTCAGTTTTTCATGTATGCCATTTGATCTTTACTTTGTCTCAAACACGCATGCTTACACATAATAACACATTCACACACTCTCGCGCACATAAACACACTCTCACCTGCAAGGCCTGAGGCCAGGGGCCGCAAAAGCAGTGCCAGGGGTAGCAGGAGGCAAGCTAGGGGCCAGAATAATGTTCATATCTTCGCTGCTTTATGGCGAGTCAAAACTGCTGCTAGACAAAACTCTGATCTCTCATTCTAGCAAGAACATTTAGCACAAGAGTTACCCATGACATTTTTATTGCTACCTGAAAGCTGGACGCAGAAGGAACTTTTATTTCGTAGGTTATTGTTAAACACAGCACCACCTGTAAAGTCAATGACCCCCTTCAGATCAGTGCCCAGTGCGGCCGCACCGGTCGCACTGCCCTAAAGCCAGCCCTGCTGTGATATGCCCTCTATGTATACTTCAGAAAGGTCACGCGATAGCTCTGGCACACAACAAATGCTGCCTGTAGCCAAACCTAATGAGACTGAGTGAACGAGTTCCTTCAGCATTTTTGGAGGGGTTTTTGTGACCTTTTGGACATTATCCCATTGATTGTTTGGTGTCACCATCTTCCCTTTGGTTATCCCTGTTAGCCTGTCTTACCATTTAAAGCTATCACACACACTTGGAAAAGGGCCTCACAAGGTCCTTTGTAACCCCCGGGCTGAGAAAAGAAAGATCAAGGAAGGGGAGGGGGGAGGGGGGGGGGCATTCTGATTTCCCAACTGCTGGAGAATAGGTATCCTGCCTGCCATGTGACCTTTAATTTCTGTTTTCATGGCATGAGGGACCGAGAAAGTCTCACCCGTCGCCCATCAAACTGAGACATGTTTGACAGATTCCAGGTGGCTCGGTGTCAGCAGACAACAAAAAGTATGTTTTTTTAAATTTGAATATGTATTTTTAATATTATTCCGAATCTGTGTCCTTGCACAGGGGACATAACTCTTCCCTTTCTTCGTATATTATCCCCCAAAAATACTATTTCTAAAAATGGCATCCACCCTACGGCGCGCAGGGGTACAGCCGGCGAGCAGGGGTACTGCTCATGCAAATGTTTCCGGATCCAGTCTGACGCCTGGCAAATTCAAAGCTAGAAGTCAAGTCTCCATGAGATTTTAAATTTGGAGGGCGGAGGTAAATCCATCAGTATAGTGAAGGACTTTACCCCACTATACCAAGAATCCTCTACCACATTTAGAGTTGTCGATCGGCACTGGGGTAATCTCTTAACATTGGCAGGAGTAGCAGTCACGGTGGTTCCTGTCATTGTTGCAAAGCTTCAATACACAACTCTGTCAAACAAGATGGCCGCCAGTCAAACTTTTAGAAAGGTTTACATTTTATTTAAATGATTGATTTAAACCAATGGCCCCTGCAGCATGGGAGTTGTCTCCAATGGCATGGGGTCATTATTTTTTTTTTTTACTGTCCTTCACTGCCAGGTTTTACCTGGCGGTGAGGAACTGCAAAAAAACATCTAACATTGTTTTCACTAAATCAGGTAGACGGTGTAATATGTAAACCTCCGTCAGCCTATACTCCATTGGGTCGTTGAAGTAGTATGTGAGTGACAGAGCTGGAGTAGGCTACATCGCAGTCATAGTTAAGGTCCAAACATCTGTAAATTACGGCAGCCAAGGGTTTGGGGGAGAGGGTACACCGTTGACAGATGCAACAGAGGACTCTCCAGGCCAAACACTAAAACAGGCCCTTAATCGCCAAACACCAATCACCAAAGTATCTTCAATAAACATGTGTCTAATCTTTTTTTTTTTTTTTAATATTTTTATTTGCATTTTGTGCATAACTCAACAGTACAGTCATGTAATTAGCAAAATTAAACCCCCTACTCCCTCTCCCGCCCCTCCACAATCGTACTTTGCTGTTACGTCTCATATTATAAAGGTGCAGTGTCCACCTATCCGAGAGACAGGTAACTCTCAGTGTCCTCTCCTAGTCCCTCCCTCCGACGCCGTGTAGATTGTCAGACTGTGGATGCGCTCATCTCCCTCCCAGTCCCCCATCCAGACCATGATAGTGCCTCCACCTGGACCAAACCTTTCGAAACTTCCTAGGACATCCCCTAGATTTATAGGTCACTCTCTCGGCCGCCATGTAGAGGTCTAGCCTGCTCCTCCACTCCTCCAAGCTCGGGGGGGGGGGGGGGGTCGGTGACCCCCAGTGTTTCGCAATGTCTCTCTTTGCTACTACTAGGGCCAAAACCAGGAACACCAATAGGGCACGGCAGGTCCACGTCGTTAGTCATTCCCAGTAGAGCCAGCTTAGGCTCCTGTGCAAGTGGGACCTCCAATATCTCCCTTAGCTCCCTTAAGATGTGGCTCCAGTAGGTTTGCATCACATCACATGTCCATAATATGTGATAAAAATCCCCACCTTCTTTGTGGCATCGGAGGCATCTAGTGTCTTCTGTTTTCCTCATTTTGTGCAGTCTCACCCTATCATAATAGGTTCTGTGTAGCACGTTGTATTGGATGAGGCGGATCCTAGACTTAATCGCCACCTTACGGGGATGCATAAACACTATGTCCCAATCTATGTCGTCAAGTGCTCCCACCTCACCCTCCCAAGTATCTCTACGTTTCGCCAGATTCCCCAGCATATTGTTGGTTAAGGTTTTGTAGGTGAGTGAGACCTCCCTCCCTTGTATCTGTTCTTGTAGGAGCCTACCATCTAAAGGAGCATATTCTGGGAGTGCCTGTAGGTGTATGTTCTGTGCCCTCCAAGCATGGCGCAGCTGAGTGTATTTGAAGAGCTGTGAGTGTTGAAGCCCAAACTCTGATTTCATGGCTTGAAAGGATTTCAATTCCCCCCTAACAATCACGTCTCCTATTGTGGAGATTCCAATGTCGTCCCACCGTTTAAATCCTTTAAGTTTATGAAGTTCGGTTAACCACTTGCAGTGCCACAGTGGTGTCTGTTGGGTGGGTGGGATTTCCTGCAAAATCTGCAAAAAAAAATCCGCGAACGTAACGGGTTCAAAAGTTGAACCCCCACTCATGCAACTATTTTACAATGGCGCCAGCAAACTGCCAGCGCCGTTGTAAAATAGTTACAAAGTTAGCTTGCACCGGAACCACTAGATAAAACGAAGCAGGTGCTTCCTGTGCAAGCTAACTTTGTAACTATTTTACAACGGCGCTGGCAGCTTGCTGGCGCCATTGTAAAATAGTTACAGCCTTACACAGGTCACTCAAGGGACCCCTGCGCCCTTCAGGGCGATTGCATAGTAACACACACATGGTCACTCGAACTAGTTGATGCTCAAAATCAGTGACTCATTCATTAGCCCAAAAACAATCATGAGCGTCTTCGAGGCTGGACAGGTGTGCCTCCTCCCAAATCTACTGTGGAAAATCAGCTGTGATGCTGGGTAGAGGCCTTTGCATCCTTGACTTTCATGAGCGCAATCCCCGTGCTGTTCCTGTGACCAGGAGCTTCTTTCTCTTCATATAATTGTGTTTGCACGAGTTGCTGCAAGTTCGCACGCGTTTTGTACAATTTCGCAATTTGCGAAATTGTACAAAACCCTTGCGAACTTGCAGAAACCCGTGCGAACATAAAAAAAAAAAATCCGCACGGATTCGCGGATTTTGCGGATTTTGTAAATCCGCAAATTCGCAAATCCGCAAATTCGCGGATTGCCAATCCGCAAAATCCGCTCATGCCTAGAAATAACACATCTAGAGAGCAAAAAGCCAAGTTTTAAGGCCCTTCCTAAAAGCTAACAGGTTGGAGGTGCTATGCAGTGACACAGGCAGAGTGTTCCATAGTTGTGGTGCCAACAGCCTGAAAGACCAGCCCCCAAAGCGTGCCCTTTTTACCCGAGGAACCACGGCAAGGAACAAAGACTCGGATCTCAGGGATCGGGCAGGATGGTAGAAGGCTAGCCTCTTTTGAAGGTATTTTGCTCCAGAAGCGTGAAGAGCCTTGTGAGCCAAGGTCAAGGCCTTAAAAACTATCCACTTCCGGATAGGCAGCCAATGAAGTGACTGCAGGAGGCCAGAGGTTCTGGCTCGCCCGTAGAGGCCAAAGATGGCCCGTGCTGCCGAGTTCTGGACCACCTGCAGCCGTTGCAAGAGATACTCCGGCAGGCCGAGATAGAGGACATTGGAATAGTCCAATCTCGAGCCAATTAAGGCCTGAACCGTGATCTTCCTATGATCTTCCGGGAGCAGAGGAAGAAACTTGTGGAGCATCCTGAGGAGGCCCAAGCATGTACCCGTTAAGCCCAGGATCTGTGATCTCAACGTCAGGCCGTTATCGATCTTGACCCCCAGATTCTTGGGTAGCTGGGAAGAGCCTGCTGGAGGAAACATGTTGACAGGCCACCATTCCTGCCAATCTGGATCAGACCGACAACCGAAGAAGAGTACCTCAGATTTATCTGAGTTGCACTTGAGGCTGTTAAGCTGGAACCAGTTAAAAACAGCCCAAGGCACCCGCGGATACTCTCTCCGTCAAAATCTGCTCCCTTCCCACACGTAAAGAGGAGCTGGGTATCATCGGGGTAGGATACGATCTGGGCCCCAAAAGACTCCGCCAGTGCCGCCAGAGGGGTCATAAAGATGTTAAAGAGAGTCGGGCTCAACACTGAGCCCTGCGGGACTCCGACCCCCAATTGCGGCATCACGGCAGAGCAAGGGGAGGCCCAGACCGTTTGTCAGCGGCCAGCCAAAAAAGATCTAAACCAGCTGAGCACCGTCCCCCTCAGACCGATCTCATAAAGTCTGGCGAGGAGACCCTCATGGGGGACGGTGTCAAATGCCGCCGACAGATCAAGCATCACAAGCATAGCTTTGCCTCCTGAATCCAGTACCTCCTTGATTGCCTCCGACACTTCCAAAAGCGCCGTTTCGGTGTTTAAGTTGGTACGGAAGCCGGATTGGGTGGGATGCAGCAAATTGTGGGATTCTAGAAAATTGGAGAGCACAGTGTGCACATGCTTCTCCAAGATCTTAACAAAAGCAGGCAGGAGAGAGATGGGCCTGTAGTTGGGGAGAACCTCAGGATCTAAACCAGGCTTCTTGAGTAGAGGAATGATCATCGCCTGCTTCCACGCCTGCGGGACCACCCCCACACTCAAGGAAAGATTTAGAATGGGATTCACCAAAGGATTAATGACCTCCGCCACTTTCGCCAAAAATTTGGCAGGGCACGGGTCAAGAGGCGATCCGGATTTTAGTTTGGCCAGAAGTTCCAAGGACGTGGAAACTGAAAGTGGCGGAAATTCTGCCAAAACCGGATCCGAACTAGCTATTAAATCTGACCCGCCCTCAGTGCTGGGACATATTCCAGCCACCCTCAGGAAGAAAGAGTCCTGGATCGATTTTATCTTGGTGGTGAAAAAGTTGGCAAGGGCACTTACCCATGGCTGCCCCGGTCGAATTCGTGCGTGGGGCCGTAAATTCCCTCACTATAGTAAAAATCTCTTTGCACGAGTTGGCGGCAGTCTCAATCCTCTTTGCGAAATAACCTTTTTTTTCAAGGAGGATGTCACAATGGTAAACTTTGACAGATGTCCTATAAGCAAGCTTGGCCGTGGAATCATACTGTGAGCGCCAAGCCCTCTCTGCCACCTTCCACTGCCGTCGCGATGCCGCCAGTGATCCAGTAAACCAAGGGGCAGAGACCCGTTTAGCTGTTTTTCGGGGGGCCATCACAGGGGCAAGGTCGTCCAGCCTGTCCGTCAGCCATGCTTGCAGAGACTCTAAATCCCTTTCCAAGTCTCCTGACATAGGACAGGGATGATCCAGACATGCCTGTGCCAGCATTTCAGGAGTCACCCGATGATACGCCCTAGGTGCTTGACACGGCTGCCGAAGAGCGACACTAGATGGTTGTTTTGTACCCAGCACATGAAATTTGACCAGCCGGTGATCCGACCATAGCACCGGCAGAGGTGCCGACATCTCAATAAGGGTAGTGGAAAATACCTGATCCAGGGTATGGCCTTTTTCATGCGTCGGTCCAAAGAGATAAGGAGAGAGGCCTAAAGGAGCCGTAACATCAATCATTTTAATCGTGTCTGCATCCAGTCCATCATCCATATGGAGATTAAAGTCCCCCGCCAATAGACAGTGCTCGGATCTCAACACCAATGCTGAGACTACCGACTGGAGCTCTTCAAAAGAAGAGCCTACCGATCCAGGGGGCCTGTAGACTAGGAGCCCTTTAAAAGATTGGTGAGGCGATATTGCTATGGAGAAGGCCAAAGATTCACGTCCAGTGATTACATCCATAGGAATAGTAGAGCATGTGGCCAGTTTATTCACCACAAGTGCCACACCGCCGCCCCTCCCCTTCAATCTATCCTGCCTGAAGATATTATAGTCAGGGGGAATTGCTGTGGTAATATCAGGGTTAGAAGACTCCCCTAACCATGTCTCTGTCAGCATCAGACATAAAGGCTTTTCCGTGACCAGGAGATCGTGAATATCCATGTCTGCTCAATGATCTTGTATTTAGGAGCGGACATAGATGCTTCACCCTGTCTGCCCCCCTGTCAGATATAGTGGCCGGGGCATTGCCTGGCAACCACCCACAGCCAGGACACCGCCTCTTACCCTTATACCGACCAGGAAAGACCTTGTGACAGGAGCACGCTACCTTTTGCAGGGACCAGAGCTCCACCGCCGTATATCGAAGCATGATATCGGCTGGAGTAGATATCAAAATAGACCAGCCCAATCCGTCGCACCGTTCGCCACCGGGACGCTGACGGGCGCAGACGGGCTGGACTCTGGCGTGACCCCGGCGTCACTACGGCGAGAACGCTGCGCGAGAACGCTGCGCGTAGAAGGGTCACTTTATATGCAGGCCAGCGTGTCCTTGTGACAGCTAGTCTGCAAGCACAAATGGCGCCGCCAGACGTCCGAGATAACTTCCCCCAATATGGCGGCCAAAGTCAGGAGGAACCGGGGAATCCAGGGACCCGCCAAAGCGCGGTGAAAAACAATTACAGTGCAGGTGAGAGGACGACGCAGGCTAAGAACAAGGTACAATGCAAAAATAAATGAAATCAAATACAAAACGGGAACAATTAAAAAACGTTTATTGCGTGAATCGCTGCTATGCGCTGAAATGCGCTGTTGGTATCACAGGTAGTTGTTAGAAGAGGAGCCCGCCTAGAATGCCCTCCTTATATGCAGGCCAGCGTGTCCTTGTGACAGCTGGTCTGCAAGCACAAATGGCGCCGCCAGGCGTCCGAGAAAACTTCCACCAATATGGCGGCCATAGTCAGGAGGAACCGGGGAATCCAGGGACCCGCTAAAGCGCGGTGAAAACCAATTACAGTGCAGGTGAGAGGACGATGCAGGCTAAGAACAAGGTACAATGCAAAAATAAATGAAATCAAATACAAAACGGGAACAATTAAAAAACGCTATTGCGTGAATCGCTGCTATGCGCTGAAATACGCTGTTGGTATCACAGGTAGTTGTTAGAAAGTTTGTGTCGTTCTAGGGCATATGTGGGATAATCGGCCTGGGCATGTAGCCATTCATTAATTGGGGTCATGGGTTCAGCCCAGTAGTAGGCTTCTAGGTTAGGGAGCGAGATTCCTCCACTATATTGGTGCCGTTGGAGAGTAGTTAGTGCTATTCTGGGTTGTTTACCGAGCCAGAGAAAGGCCCTGAGTTCCGAGTGGATTTTATTCAGTAGCGTGTCCGGGAGTAAATAATATTCGTTCTGCAGGGCGTATAAATATTTGGGGAGAATAATCATTACATGTGTCTAATCTTGGCACTAGAGCTAGACATACTCTTTTGTTCCTCTCTTACCAACGACTGGACAGTATTAGTTGACAAAGGCACCTGGTTATACTGCTACATAATATAAGCAAACAAGGCCAACCCACACCAAGATCCTAATGTCAGTGGAAGCCCAGCTGTGTCAACATGGATTCATCAAGCATGAAACACACTTCTACAGAAGACTTACCCAAAGTCAAACGTACAACAACGTGCAGACTAGGCCCGGCCCACACTTCAACCATGACTGAAGAATGGGGTTAGCATCCTTTCAAACGCCAGCAATGTAACCCACCTTACCTCTAATGCAAACGTTCAAACACACTCATCACGGTGGTGCCGGAAATGTTTCTGGCTGCTGTCAATGGTTCTATCATATGTTTATTGAGTATAATTATTATTACATATACCAGTATTCTCTCACAGATACCAACCAGCACTCACACTATAATATCTCTATCTCTGATTTCCTATGTTAATAGCTAGTTCACTTCCAATTGCATCTTCTTCCAGCAGCTCCAGGACATGCTGCAGGCCCAAGGATGTAACATCCAATAATACAAGATGACCAGCCTCAAGAAGACTTGAAAGCTTTCAACTCAACTCAGGGAAAAAATCCCCAAATAATTTACAAAGACACTAAAAATAAGGGAGGCAAGCACGCAGTCATGCTGCATGACATACTTGCTGGACGCTACTTCCGTCACTCTCTGCCCATCAGCAACATTACCTGGGAACAGTTTTTAGCCCTATTTGGCAAAGTATGGAAGCCAGCCAATGTAGAGCACCCTAACCAATAATTTATGGCCAGATGTACTGAAAATGTGGCTGCAAAATCAGTCACTATATGCAAATCGACAGTTTGAGACCCGACCTATGTATGTATGGAACAACAGCAAAGTGATGGATGGAATGATTGACTTAATCTCAGTCACATGCTGCATCCCAATCCATCATTTTTCGCCCACCATGCCAACTCAGTTTGGACCTAACCATATGCAAGTCAGCCTTGACCCTGCTCCATTCGGAACAGTCCATCCCGAATAGCCAGGCCAGGTCCTCCCTGAACCAGAAAATAAGCAACCCAGGATCTGTTTCACCCTTATTAGTACTTAAAAGTTTCATTTTTTTTTTGGAAACGCATCTCGATTTCCTTTAAGAAAAACAGGCTGCAAAACAAAAAAAAAATGCTTTATCAAGAAAAACAATCAAAAAATGCTTTATCAGAAAACAATCCCAGACATGATGGTCTGCAGACACCAGCAGGCCACCATCCCAGTTATGGCTGCAATTCCTAAAGGGTCACAAATTGCGACATATTTCAATAATATTCATGATGCATTAGAAATCGTGATCTGAAGTTTGTAAGTTTCCTTACATCAGGAAATGTGATTTCCTAATTGCAATTCAGTAAAAATCGCAATTAGGAAATCGCAGTTCCTATTTTTTGTACATAAGGTCCTTATATTCATGAAGTGGAACCAAACTGCAGCTCACTCCGATGGGTGGCTAGCAGAGGGATGGTGGTCTGGTAGAGTCAGCAGATTACTGTGTCTGTGTTTAAATTAAGTAAACATTTTTGTCACTGAAGCCCAGTGACTGGGCTGCATTTAAAAATATATATATTTTCTAAAAGTCTGTGAGTTCCCAGTGGTTCTTTACACTACTGCCTGCTCCAAAACATGCTGTTATTTACAATCACAAAGGGGAAACGGTCACAATGAGACGCCTTCCCTTTTGTGAATGGGTTCCTACCCCAACTCTGGAGTCAGTAACTTCTCAAAATGTTGCTATCTGCATTTGGAAGGGATGCCAAAACAAGGCCCTTCCATAGACGACCTTTGGGCCAGATGTATCAAAGGATTTTACCCACTCTGTGTCTATGGGAAAATGTGTTCATACATATGGCTCTTAGTATCCACTTCTATACACATTTAGCAATTTGGGAAATGTTTTCTAAACTGCAATATACGTATAAACAAGGTTTTGTTTTGCATTTGCAAACCCTCTGATTTATCGACTCTAAGGGTTTGGGACACTAAAATACTTCGACAGTCCGACGCTTGCGCCACAATCAGGCTCAGTCTACTATCAACAGCAGATAAATGGCAGAAAATCGCACAAGGAAGCACAATCACACCTAATCCAGGAATACATTTATACGTTTGTAACAGCGCCACCTCATTGTGCTCCCAAGACATCCACAGCAGGAAGCCCTTCCTAGATTTAGGGGGGATGTTCTCTGATTCAACCCTGTCTAGCAAAGAACCTCTGAGAGCCTTCACAAACAGCTATGGTTCAGCCAGGAACTGGCAATGGGGTGGTCTTCCCTCTGTACCCTCTCATTTATTTAAGATTATTTACATATGGCCGCACTGTCTCGAGGAGCGCCAGTGTGTTTTACAAGTAACGATAAACCATAGGACCGAAGTCTCAGAAAGAGATTAAACAAAGTAAGGCATCAAGAAATCAAGTAACATGGAAGGATGGCAAAACTTGGGAACAGAAAACCCCAGAAGGTAAAGAGGATGGAAGGATGATAATATCTCAGTGTCCAATTGTGAGCTTAATTTTTCATGATTTTCGATGTTTTTCTGGAGAGACTAAGGAGTATGGCTTCTTTACATCAAAGCTGGATCGGATCAAGTCTGGGATGAGTAAAAGACTACATAGTTTACATGTAGCCCAAAACACTGGAGACTTCTCATGCCTGATTTCAAAATGGGGAATAAAATGGAGGACTAGCCAGCCTAGGTGTAATTAAAGAGCCATTTTATCTAGAAGCCTCTGTGATCTCTTCTGATAGGGATAAAGCAAATGCACAGAGGAGGTCTAATCCAACTGGCCGGGGGTCCCCTTACAGCGAAGAAGCACCCTGATAGGATAAAGCAGCAGAGCCTACATGAACTGGAAAGGATTCACAAGATCTAACTGCGAGGTACAGGATCAACAAGGCTAGTAAGCAAACCATGGCAAGCAATGAGAAACAAATCAAAACTAGCAAGCTGAAAGATGTTTCTAAAATGGAGAGTTCTTGTTCTCGCAACAATTGTGCTTGGCTCAGCCCTGTGGTAATGAAGCAAACCTTTTCACACCATAATTCCGGAGACCAGCAGTAGAAGACAGACTTCCATCTTTGGTAAGCCTCTATTACATCGTGTTATCCCTAGCGATGGTCTACTGTGGTACATCTAAAAAAGCCAATGAGCACCTTAGCAGCACACCAGGTGCCAATGGAATTAATTTATTTCCCTCACTGGAAAAAAACAATCGTCTGTGATTCTAAACATCTCTAAAGCATTGGAAACATCACCTAAAGGTTACCGTATGAGGAATAAGGAAGGAGGTTTAGTTGCTGGCAGAGAGTTGGCATCACTATCAGAGCCTTAAACGTGATTTAAACCCTAACTGTTGCCTTTCGGTGCCGCCTGTCCCCAGGCTCATTCTACCATGTAAGTAGGGAATGCCCCGAAGTGCAAGTATATTTGGAGGGTGGTCAACAAAATTGTGTGGCGTTTATAGGGAGGCCAAAAACCCTCAATCCCAAAGTGATGCTGCTGGGAATTATGGATCCGCGGGTTGGGGGTTCCTGTGCATCACGCTCATTCATCTCTATGACACACCTGGTGGCAAAGAAAGACCTGGCATTAGAGGCAACCCCCCCCATTTACTCCCCTCCCCGTTAAATGAATGGATTAGGGGCATGGACCAGTGTGCAGTAATGGAAAAACCAGTGTACAAGGCTCGAGGTGTGCCCAAGAAACATGGAAAGATATGGATCCCTGGACTCAATATATATTGAGGGCAATATACATTGCCCTCGCAAAGACGCCATACATTGCGTTAAGGTAATGTGATGGGTCCTGACCTGGAGCCGGGAATGGAGGATAATTACATGGCGTCGTCCCTGAAGCCGGTGCTCCTGGAGTCGGGCCAGCCGGCGCCGATAAAGGAACCTCCTCAGGCTGCTCCTGATCCTCAAGCTCTGGCTCAACCTCACCAAGATCCGGAGAGTGAACCGAATCCGAGGGAGCCGGAGTCGGAGATCAAGAGACCTCGACTTCGGGAGTCACAACCTTCACTGGTGAAACTGGATTCGAAGGCAATGGATCGACGTCATCTCTGCGACGCCGAGGAGAAGATGACTTCGGTGCCGATTCTTTATCAGAGTGGCGCCATGAAGAATGCTTCTTCTTCTTATGCCTCTTCGACTTCGAATGCCCCGAAGGCGACTTCGAACCCGACCTGGATTCAGATCGAGACCTCAACCTCGACATCGATCTTGATCTTGATTTTCTTTTACTCGCCGCCTTCTCTTTTTTCTTCATCTTGGCCATAAACAATTTTGCCTCCCTTTCCTTCAATGCCTTCGGGTTCATCTTCCTACAGCACGTACATTCTTTGACGTCGTGATCGGCAGATAAGCACCAAACACAGTCCTGATGCGGGTCAGTGATAGGCATTGCTTCCCGCACTCTCTACAGGGCTTGAAACCGGACTTTCTTCCCGACATTTTAGAAAAGAAGTGATAAGAACAGACGAGAACACCAGAAATTACAAAGTAACTACAGAGAGTCCCAAAAAAACGTTGGCGTTGACGGCGCGGAAAAAAGGGAACTGACGTCATCACGCCAACGAGGCCCGATTATGGATCCAGTGACGTCAGCGTGGTCGCGAGCGGAGTCGTCCATGACCTCGCCGGCGTGGAGAGCTACAAAAGTTTCCGATTGTCTGCTGCACAGGGGATATTCACAAGGTGAGGAATCCACTGGCAGATGTATCTATAAGAAATATACTAACTGCAAACCTGTTGTGAGATGAGAGACAAACTTTATTATGCCTGTGGCACGGGGGTGAATTATATAACCAAAAAAAGTGATTATTTTGACTGTATTGATTAAGTGGCACACAAATGCGTTGTTATGGTTTATTTTTGCATCTAAACTAATAAAATGTGTTATTAAAGAAGTTCAACTCTTCAGTTTGGACCTTCTCTCAGTCAGTTAAATTGTTTGTGGGTACATGGTGGGAGAGACCTTAATAGTTCCAGTCCATCAACCAAAATGAGTTTGAGATTTCTGGTCCGCTGGAGCGCCTATGAAAGGAAGACGTGCCCAGTGTTGTAGCCGATGTATTATATGTACCTAAACAGTGATCTGTGCTGAGCTGTCGGTGTGTTCCGATGTGATTGGAGTTTCTATGGAGCACTACCAGTCTACAAGCATTCTAGACTATTTGGAGGTGATCCAAGATGTATGTAAGGAGTTGTAAACTATGGGTTCATTACAAAGGGGCTGAGTTTCTACTAGTGGCTGGATTAGTTAAATGGCACGTTTGGTCCATGCACAGTTGGCAAATGCTCAACTCACAACTTGATGACCCTATCTCTTATCACCAAAATACACACCGTAAAATAAATGTTACTTCTTTCTTTATTTCACAGTAGGTTAAGTGGGACAACTTGCCCATCTTTACTTGTAACGTCTTACCTTAAAGAACCAACAGATTAGTTAGGGCCATATGTATCAACACATTTCCCCATAGACACAGAATGGGAAAACCCCTTTGATACATCTGGCCCGTAGTCAATTATTTCATCAACACACTTACATAGCAACGTTTTGAAACTGCATTTTCTTTTGTTGTTAAAACTCATTCGTACTACTTCTATCTACCTCAAAACAACGAGAGGACCCATAATGATTGGGGACCAGTGACCTTAGGTTACCCACAAATTCAGTGACTGTTTTAACCCATTGACCTATCTCAGTGGATAGTGATTAGCTAAAAGTAACCCATTCAGATAATGGTCAGATCTTGAAACATCTGACGGTTAATCTAAGACTTCTTTTTTTTATGTTTTGCAGATTTTTATATAGCGCGAACTTGACCCGGTCCAAATCGGGTATCCAAGCACTTTACATTAGCACCAGTTTTGTTACAGATGGACACATTCATTTCTGTTAGGCACGGGGAGATTAAGTGATTTGCCCAGAATCAGAGGAGGTTTTGGCGTCGTTACCGAAACTCGAACCCAGATCCCCAGGTCCGAGGTCGAGCGCCCTAGCCGTGGGTTATCACATCCAATGCAATGATTTGCGCATAACCTGAGATCACATGTTTGAAACTCAGCCTTTCTTGGTCTGATGTCAATCTAAAGCATATCCTTGAACTGTGCAACAATATCACCTGTTAAATATAGCGCTGTGAAACAAAAGGTCCAAAAGGTAGAAAAGGCCATTTAAAAAAACACACATTACATTTTGGTTCTAAAAGCCGCGTCTAACCCGACGAAAAGAATGAATGCATTTATAATGAACATAATACAATATACCCTGACTATATTTCCCTCTTGTTCTTTCACCTGCTATAGACCGGGTAATTTCGGTAATATTATATAGGAAGGACATTAAAGAAACATGTCATAGAAATGATATGATAAATACATTTCCATAATCCAGATAAAAATACACATAGATTATACTATTCGGGCAATATATAAGTAGTATATTTCTATATCTGATCCTTATAATACGAGCCTTATTATTCTTATACAAATACTGTCCAGGTACTACCATGGTCCTTCAGCTTGCGGAGCACTATATCTGGAAGGCTATGGGACTGCCACCCTGCTGCTAATGGGACCTCTGATGTCTTAGCATGAGCCCTGAACATGAGCGAAGGACCATTCTGAAGCAGCCCAAGAGGCGGCGGTACTGGAGGAAGTAAGAGAAAGAGTGGAGGACACCATTAGAAACCTAAGCAAGGGATCACGATGGAGTCAGTAGGAGCCAATTGAGGAACTTACCTGGCCGGGGTTTAGAGCTGGGTCCTCCTGTTAGATCTCTGAAAACGAAAAAGAGAAAAGAAGGTTGAAAAGACTGTATTGTCAAGAGGCGTAGTCGGTGTGTCAAAGATTCTGAGGACCATCGTAGTACAAGAACTTTGTAAACATGAAAGGTTCAATGAAATGTTAGGTCCACAGAAGAAGGGGAGCCCATTCAATCTTCCATCTCTAACACCATCAGAGGCTGGAGCAAACAATCAAACACCATTGAATGGAACCTGCATTTGATCATCAAGTTGAAGAAGTGGAATAACTCAGCAAAATGTATCTTGAGGACCTACTCACCTGTAGAGCATGATGATGCCTCTTGGTAACCCTATGCGGAACAGAGTTGAAAGGACTCGGTTAGGTGGTACCACCAGTGGCGGTACAATCAGAGTTGTCTAGTGGCCCTGAACGCATGTGGCATGTAAGACATCCCCTGTCTGGGGCCATAGTACACCAGTGCCCCAAGGTTTCAATGGTCTGTGGGGGCATTTGTGAGCTCAGACAGCCTTTCTGTTTTACTGGAGGGGCTCCTTCTGAAATCCCAGTTGCACTGGTGCACATTTTGCGACCGTGCAGTCTTAAGCAGACATTGCCTCATTTGCATGAATTTTGGCCATCATAACAATGTGAGGAAATGTCCTTTACTAGCACCCGTGCTGTATTACCACCGTAAGCACTAACTGTGTATTATCAGTGAAATAGTGTGCAACAAATGCCTGCATTGCCACCATTCCAGGGGGGGTTTAGGAGTGCAAGGCCCTTCCTAGACTTCCCCTGAAGAGGAGGCGGGGGCAGTAACACCGTGCAGCCAGTCTCTCCACATTCAAAGACAGACCAATGGTTTTGCCCAATCCATCTTTCAAAGCTGCGCTGTCCCCATTACAGACATGAGAGCGCACCAGCACTATGGACAGCATACTTTATTGTAATATGGTGCACATGCCTGGTCTATTGGGTGTCTGAGGAGGGTGCACCTGGCACGGAGCAAGACCAGCTTTTCCCTAATTCAGCCTCTGGTGTCTCCCCAGTCCACAAACTGGCATGCAGATCTCTCTCCCAAAGTACCACAAACATATAAATTAGGTACACCAACTAGGATTTATTTGAAAGATATGCTCTGTGCGTTGGTACCTGGGAACCTATGAAGGGATCCATGTCAGCGGAGGGGTTAAAACTACCCAAACTTTCCAGACACTTCCTTGGGCCTCCTCTGTCTCTTATGTGACATTAGGCACAATCACCTTTGCTAATGGCTTTGCAAAACATACACAACACATTAGAGAATCGAGTGCCTATACAGGGTTAATCCTCGCCTTGGGTTTCTTCTGCTCTCAATATGCTTGCTCTAAGAAATACCTAGCACCAAGTGCACCCATGTCCTCTCTGGAGGTGCCCTCTCATGCTACAGCTCATCGTAAGCTCCTATCTCTCACACTCTTGTCCACCCACCGTGCCAATCTCTTGCTGACTTCAGGCACTCTGGCAGTCATGCCCTCCAAGGAGACCATCAGATCCTCTATTGCTAGGGGACATCTGTCACTTACCCCACTCACACCAGGCTGTGCACTGCACTGCCACCTGGGGGATCAATGGAATCAAGCGCCCCCCCCCCCCCCATATTCACCTTCGTATTGCGGCTAATATTTTTGTTGTTGCTGATGGCCAAACTCGCAGCTTCAGCCATGAAATTTGTAATCCTGCCAGTGAAATGTATTGAGGTCGAAATCAGCCAATTGCTCTAGCAGCGATCCTGCTTTGGTTAACGTTATCTGAAGAAATGCTGCTTTCTCTCAAGCCATCATCAGAAAACCCGGTGGGTTCCATCCAGGCATGCCTCTCCGCGACTATCGTAGAGGCGATAGTGTGCATAGAGGTATCTGCAGAGTCAAGCCCCACCTGCCTTGCTTGTTTAGTGGCATCCGTTCCATCCTGTACTAATTCCTGGAATGGTTCTTTCTACGCTCAGTATGACAGCAACCTGATAAAGCTTCCAGCACCCACACAGAATGAGTATAAGAGGCTAGCAAGCGGGTAGCACCTAGGGACGACAGGGCTACACTTCTCAAAGCCTGGCTTTTTGACTTCCTACCCAGATTTAAAGATGGAAAGTTATTTTGATAAAGCTTGGAGGATGAAGCCTTCACTACTAAATCTTTCTTGGTAGGGTATTTTCAATAAACATGGAACATCCATTTATTTATGACATGTAGCATTGAAAAGGCAAGCGATATTAGAGGCCAACTTTTCTGGGTTTGGTGAAAGTTGATGCATGTGCTTGTTGTTCCAAAGAGGATTGTAGCTTATCCCAGTTATCGAGCAGTCATTCAATCAATGATTCTTCAAATCGCAGGTTCTGTCGCATGGTGTACTTAGGCATTCTGTGGATAAAGAAGTCTTTGAGCTCTCTGTTTGCAGTGGAGTGGCAACGGTCCTTGCTGCCTTCCTTATCACTGGGCATTGCAAGACAGTTCATCGCCCTCAATAGGGTGGGCGATCGTGACTATGACCCAGGTTCCAATGACAGATGGTCCAACTTGGGTCAGGGGATTCCATCGATGAAGCAAGCGGAGACTCTGCCGACAGTATCTTAGTGGTTCCTCAGACTCTAGAGAGAAGGAACTGCTGGCTTGGCTGGGTGGGGCGAGAATAATGCCAGTTGGGCATGTCCCTCCTGCTCCTTCAAACCCTAAATGAGGCCCTTGGTATCAATGGATACATGAAAGCACTTCTCTGTGGTGAAATGGGGCTATTTCCATTGTTGGGAGGGAAATGCACTGAAATGCATGAACAGAGAAGGGTATTTTAACAATTGAAGATATATTGATCAAATATACATTCAAACCATTTTATTTAGAGTTTGGCAGAGGGTTACTCTGTGACAAACGAAGCAGCTATCCTGTTCACCGTATTACAAGTGCCAAAGGACATAAAGGAATTGTAGTAAGGCAGACGTGGTAGCTGTAACATTTTATGATGGAGTAACCCATCTGCCATCTCTAAATCGGGCCCGAAATCTGGAGTTCTGATCACATCATTCCCAATATTGGAAATATCG
Organism: Lissotriton vulgaris; assembly: GCF_964263255.1. Taxonomy (NCBI): domain Eukaryota; kingdom Metazoa; phylum Chordata; class Amphibia; order Caudata; family Salamandridae; genus Lissotriton; species Lissotriton vulgaris. The sequence goes on along the minus strand of NC_141698.1, from coordinate 1,067,228,194 downwards.
ACCAATGGACCCATCCCCTGTAAATCTACACCAGTCTGCTATTCTTTACTATTTACATGCTTGGGGAACATTGAAGGGCACTGTCAGTGGCGTGGCTAGACTTTTTGCCGCCCATGGCATCCCTGCATTTGCACCGCAACGGCTGCAGGTAATAGCAGGAGGAAGAGGCCACCACCACCATAATTTAGCCCACCCCACCCCTCTGCTTTGCCACTGGGCACTGTCTCAGAACTTTATGGAGACTTCTTTGCTCATATGTTCTCTCAATGTTCTCCCCCTTAACCTTAAATCCTCGTGGGAACACTGTTTGTCCCTACACTTTTCAGATGGAGCCTGGGATGAAATTTTTCAACTCCATGATTGAAAATTCAAGGAATCAATCCTTACATTTGGCTATTTCAAAATACTACACTATGGCACTGGCAGAAAGCACGCCGAAACACTCTGCTGGAGATGTACAGGCCCACTTGGTATATTGTGCATATTTTTTATTGTTTATTTTTTTACATTTTCTTTTCAGTGAACAATTAAGCTCTAACAATAGAACCTTAACCACAGGCCTCAGCAGTTTCATAAATTTATCCGGGGAAGTGTCAAGGGGGAACTAGCAGTCCGGGCAGCAGTTACTCACCGCTGAAGTGAGGGCTGTTAAATCTATGAGTGTAACACCTTAGCATATCCCCAGGCATCAGACTGGATCCAGAATTTTTTTGCGTAGCTATACCCATGCGCTTCGGTAGGCATCGTCCGCGGCTCCGCGTCCGTCGTCGGCGCCGTGATGACGTCGTCGGAGTACTTAGACGCCGCCTCCGTGCACTGACGTCAGTTTTTATACACAGCTTTTCCGCACCAGAAACGCAGATCCATGATAAAAACCAACACTGGTGCCATGAAACTATTGCCCTGAAAAGGGGATGACCTTAACCCTAGATATCGGTTCGCAGAATGGGGAGGATGGGTGGGTCGGTAAGGAATCTATCACTAACTAATGTCTCTTACAGATATGTTGTTACACAATTAGTAACTTGTGCATCTGAAAGAGACACGTTATTGATAGATTCCTTACCTTAGAATAGATACCCCAGCAATACCAACCCCGGTGATGGGTCTGCGAACCAATAATCACACCAGAAAGTCCTGGAGGACGGAACGGCCAAAGAAGCCCTCCCTCCGGACTTGGCTGTCCAGGCAGTAGTGTCTTGCGAACGTGCGCAGAGAGGCCCACGTAGCTGCCTGACAAATATCCTGCAAGGGGACTCCTCGGCCCAGGGCAGTAGTAGTCGCCGTGGCCCGAATAGAGTGGGCCCTCAGCCCAACAAGAGGTTCCTTTTTAGCCAAGGAGTAGCACGCTTGGATGCACAACACGATCCACCGAGAGATGGTCCACTTGTGCACCGCCCGTCCTTTCTTAGCGCCCACGTAACCAACAAAGAGTTGGTCATCCACCCGGAATTGGCGTGTGCGATCCAGATAGTAAGAGAGCGCACGTTTTGGGTCCAGGCGGAGGAGCCTCTCTTCCTCTTTCGAGGGATGCGGAGGCGTTAAGAAGGTGGGCAAAGTGATGGACTGCCCCATGTGGAAGACTGTGACTACCTTGGGCAGGAAAGAGGGTTTTGTCCGCAGCACAACCTTGTCCGGATGGACAGAAAGTAAAGGAGCTTTAGAGGAAAGAGCCTGGAGCTCACTCACTCTCCTGGCAGAGGTAATGGCAATCAGGAAAGCAGTCTTAATAGTAAGAAGACGGAGAGGACAGTTCTGAAGCGGCTCAAAGGGAGCGCACATCAAGTAAGTTAGAACCATGTTCAAGTCCCACTGGGGCATCACGAAAGGAACAGGAGGGAACATATGAGTGATGCCCTTCAAGTATCTGTTAACAATCGGGGACTTGAACAAAGAAGGCTTATCAGGTAGCCTTAAGAAGGCAGAAAGGGCAGAAAGGTATCCCTTGATAGTGCCCAGAGCAGAGCCCTGCTGGGCAAGAGAAAGAAGGAAGAGGAGAACCTCAGAAAGGGGGGCAGAAAGAGGATCCACAGCCTTTGCTGTGCACCAGGACACAAATCTGTTCCACCTGCAGGTGTATAACGATTTTGTAGAGGCTGCCAGAATCACATTACAAACTTCAGGAGGCAAGTCAAATGGCCTCAACTGTCGCTGCTCAATCTCCAAGCATGGAGGTGGCGACTGGACAGGTTCGGGTGGAGGACCGTCCCCTGTTGCTGCGACAGAAGGTCCTCCTGAAGAGGCAGACGAATCGGGGGATCAACAGACATGCTGAGTAGCTCTGGATACAAATATCTTCGTGCCCATTCCGGAGCCACAAGGATAACCTGGGCCCGGTCACGCCTGATCTTCTTCAGCACTCTGGGCAGAAGTGTTATACGCAGAAAGGCGTACAACAGACCGCAACTCAACTCGCGACGAAAAGCATCTCCGAGCGAGTGCTGCCTTGGAAATTCCAACGCGCAGAACTGATGACATTGCGCGTTCTCTTCTGTGGCAAATAGATCTAACCAAGGCTCTCCCCACTGCTGAAAGAGGCCTTGCGCCACATCCAAGTTCAGACGCCATTTGTGATCCATCATGCACCGACGGCTGAGTTTGTCCGCCCTGGCATTCAGGGAACCTGCCAGGCGTTGAACCACCAGGGTCACGCCCTGATGTACCAGCCACTGCCAGAGGCGCGGAGCCTCCTGGCATAGGGTCCACGACCCCACCCCACCCTGTTTGTTGCAGTACCACATGGCGGTGGTGTTGTCCGTGAACATCTGCACTACACTCCCCCGGACAGAGGGGAGGAATGCCTTCAGTGCTAGACGAAACGCCCGCAGCACCAGAAGGTTGATATGGAGCCGGGACTCCGCCGGAGACCAGAGGCCTCTGATCTCCGCCTCTCCCATGTGGCCCCCCCAGCCCCGGAGGGACACGTCCATCACAACTACATGCTCCGGTTGGGGTAGGGAGAGGGATCTACCGCCAACCCAATCGCGGTCCGTGAGCCACTACTGCAACTGTTGTGCAGTGCCGTCCGAGATCAAGACATGGTCGGACAAGTTGCCCTGATGCTGGGCCCACTGAAACTTCAGGTCCCACTGCAGAGCTCGCATCCGCCACCGAGCGTGATGCACCAGAAGGATGCAGGAGACCATCAGGCCCACAAGCCGCAGCGTCAACCTGACGAGACTCGGAATAAAGTCTGAAAGATCGGAATCAGAGCCTGAATATCCTGAACCTGCTGTTCGGGAGGATAAACCCAAAACTGCGCCGAGTCTAGAACCGCCCCGATGAAGAGGAGCTTCTGAGAGGGACACAGGTGTGACTTCGGCACATTGATGGAGAACCCCAGCAGGTGCAGGAGGTCGGCCATAGTCTGGGGGTGGCTGACGACTGTCTGGGGTGAGCCCTCCTTCAACAACCAGTCGTCGAGGTAGGGGAAGACAGAAACCCCTAACCTGCGCAGATGAGCTGCGACCAGCGCCATCACTTTTGTGAACACCCGTGGGGCGCTGGTAAGGCCGAAGGGGAGCACGGTAAACTGAAAGTGCTCATGGCCTACCGTGAACCGCAGGTAACGCCGGTGGGCCGGCAGGACGCAGATGTGAAAATAAGCGTCCTGCAAGTCCAACACTACAATCCAGTCTCCAGGGTCTAGAGAAGCTAAGACCTGAGCCAATGTAAGCATCTTGATCTTCTCCTTCCGGAGGAAGCCGTTGATGTTCCGTAGGTCCAAGATAGGGCGGAGGCCCCCTTTGCCCTTCTTGGGTACCGAAAGTAGTGGGAGTAACATCCACACCCTACTTGTGGCCCAGGAACTTGCTCGATGGCCCCCTTGGCCAAGAGGGCCGTAACTTCCTCCTGCAGAAGTTGCAAGTGATGAAAAATTGACTAGGGTACAACTTTTTCCCGATCTGCGCTTGATGGCGCGGAAAAAAGAAGAACTGACGTCAGCGCGCGGAGGCGTCTAAGTACTCCGACGGCGTCATCACGGCGCCCACGACGACGGACGCGGAGCCGCGGACGACGCCTACCGACACGCATGGATGCTGCTACGCAAATAATTTCGGGATCCAGTCTGACGCCTGGGGTTATTCTAAGGTAAGGAATCTATCACTAACGTGTCTCTTTCAGTTACAAGTTGTCAGGCATGTGTCTGTTTCCACAAAATGAGATGATTTTATTGTGAAAGCAGACAGCAAGGCCGTCACAGATGTGTTGGGAATGCTGCAGGCCATCTCCGGAGGATATTGGAGATTACACTTCAGATTCTATGTGAAATGGGTTTTGGGCAAAGTTTGGAGATCAAGAGTTTGGGTCGTAAGTTTCTATGCTTTTTTAATTGTAATTTTGTAAGTGGTCATTAGAGAAGTATAATTGGTTTTTTTTTTATTAGGAAAATGCCCTTTGTGCCACTATCTTTCTGCTGGCTGCACTTTAATTTCAATCCTCTAAGTTCTTCCGAGAACCAAGGGTTCCACTTTTGCCCGTGTTGATGTTTAAGTTGGTTTTAGAGCTCTGAATGGGTAAAGTGTAGCAAAAATAATTGAAATGTTGAGATTGTGGTGTGTTATGATAATTGTTCATGAACATCTAATACCATGTTGCACCGACTTGTAGAGTTATCGTGATGTCAGCGCAATGTGATGCAACATGGCAGCCACCTTCGAGTTCAGCTTTGTGAATTCTTTAATACAGTTATACCTTTCCAAGATGGCTGTCATGCTCTGTTAGGACGCAGCATAACTGCCATCTTGTGCCAGTATAACTATGACAAAGTACAAAAAACAGAAATCCAAGGTGCCTACCGCTAGCTAAAAAGGCTTTATAAAAACCTTTATAAAGCCAATAACAGCTGCGATAACCAGCGGGTGGTGAGGTAGGCAGGTGCCAGTGGGCACCTATAGTTACTCTGTCCAGGCTTCAACGAATAGCCTTGACACAGATAAAAAAATAGATGCCCATTTCATCAAGAGTTGGAAAGATGCAAATAAAGAGCCAACAAAAATACTGCAAGACCAAAATGTTTCTCTGGACCGTATAAACACAAGAATAGAGAGGCATTCCATCCAATGAACTGGCCAGGAAGTGAGATAGACAACATAGCCATCCAATAATGTGCAAGTGCCAGCCTCAAAGCCCTCTGTAATTGTATCCCAAGTATTGATTCCAATATGAACTGTGCCAGATGGCTCAGCTGTGTAGAGACCACAATCAGCATTAGGACTGCTTAAGACACAGGGAATGTTAGCAGTGCTACAGAGGCAGCAGTTGCTCCAGTGAGTGAGGCTTCTGGTACCAACATTATCATACCAGCTTTGCCTAGACGTATAAAGGTAAGCTATCGAACTATCACTGAAAAAACTCCACTCAAAGAATGTTTGTAATTCAAAACATTGTACATTCCCCCAAAAATTGTGATTGGCAAAAAAACAAGCGAACTCAAAAATATTCTAGTGGTAGAAGATGAGATTTCTAATATGATCCTTCAACCAAATACGATCACCCAAACATGGTTCCGAACATTTGCAAGAAACTGAGATTGCAGAGAGTAAGTGTGAGAAGTTGGCCCGATATGCAACGTTCGCTATTCTAGCGACCGCTATGTATCGTTCCAACGACCCTTATGGTGTTTGGTTGTAAGTCAACCTACAGACCAGCTATCCTAGTAGCGTGGATACGAGCAGTCTAAGGCTAAAGACTCGAGAGGGCGCGTTAAGCCAGCTGTTTACCACACATGTACCCCTTGAACACCCAGTGAAAGGACACCACACAAGTGTTATGAAAATAAACAATATATTTATTAAGAATCACAACAGCCCTGTACTCTTTATGAGGACAGGGTACTAAGCACAAACCAAATCTCTTTAGTAAATACTTCAAGTGCACAGTTTAAAGACAAGTGTCCGAGGACACGGAAAGGTTAAGGCAAGTCGGAAGCGAGGGACTCGGGACCCTAGAGTAAGGAGGCTATGCAGGCACCGAAATGCCGAGTTACCTAGCCACGAGGGCTGCGGCTGCACAAGTCTTACAGGCGTCGGGGTCTTCGCTGACGAGCCAGGAGCCGGAAGAAAAGGAGTTGCTGGCCGGCGACCAGTGGTGTATAGTTCGTAGAGATTGATGAAAAACCTGAAAGCAGAGGGGACCAAGTTCGTACTACTAGCCAGTAGTCAGAGGGTACCAGGAAGGCACCAGTTGGCCGTCACCTCGACCAGGTGAGTGGGCGACGCTAGGCTCTGCAGTCTCACGGACCAGGAGGCGTTGTCGGCGACCACGGTGGAGGTGCGAGCTGTCCCACGACGGATGTCGCTGTCGGCGTCTTGAGGGGACCAGGAGGGTCCGGGGTGCTTCTCAAAGAGATGGAAGCAAGGGCCAGTCTGGAGCAACCAGACCGGCAGTGTTGGTTCTCGGATGTCGTCACAGAAGGGCACAAGCCAGCGGCTAGTGACCAGACAACGTGCTGAGCAGCGAGCAGAAGGGCCCCACGCAGATCGTGGAGATGCTGGGAGACTGCACTTCGGTGCTGGAGCGGCTCAGGGTCGGGGCTTCTCGGACCCCAGAGCACTCACCAGAGAGTTATCTCGATGGTCGTGCTGGTTTTTAAGAGCGTGCAGGTTCTGATGATGGCCGGTCCCTCGAGGTCTCGTCGCACCCACAGATCACAGCTGAGCTGATGACGTGGGTAGAGGTCAGAGGTGCCAGGGAAGCCGGTTCTCGTCGAGCTGGGCCGTCGGATTCCTTGAGGAAGGACTTACAGCAAACCGCAGAGTTCTTAGATGGTGCCCGCTGATGCAGGGTGACTACTCCTTAGCCACAAGGGAGAAATCTTGAGAAGAGTCTTGAAGTCCTTTCGTAGAAAGTATTCTTGATTCAAAGATGATCTAATTTGGAAGGGTCCCCGCTCCGGCCTTTATCCTAAAGAAAGGGGCGGGTGCATGACTAGGTCCTGCCCTAAGGGTGGGACCAGGAAGGGGGGTAGTTACACCCCTCTCCCCTGCCGGACTTTCCCCAGGCCAGGGCTGTCGCCCCTGGAACTGGTTCTAACCGGCAGATGCGTAGTGAGCACCGGGGTGCCACTCCGCAGTCACCTTCTCGCAAAAGCCCTACCTACCCAGAATACACAAACCCTGTCTGGGACGGTGCGAACACCTCCCTCGACAGGAAACCCTTTGTCCAAGTGCTCCTCGCTGGAAGGACTCCCAGCAGCAGGAGGTCAGACTCGTGTCTGTGGTGGCAGCATCCATTTTGTGGAGCTGAGGCTTTCGTTAACTTTAACCGGGGTTCACAGTTACGTACATGTCGTGTCCCTCTAGAAGGGCGGAATGCTAACCTCGTCGCCATAGTTGGTGAGAGGGCAGCATCCCGATTCGTATGACACCTTACTCGACATGTCTTGATAACGCGACACCGAAGTTACCGATATGGTACGCGTTATCATGGAACAGCCATTGGGTCTTGATTCCGCAAGCTGCAACCGGGCTCGGCTCGGGCCAGAGCTTAGTTCACACGAGCCCATGCACTCTGCCTTCAGGATTGTCAAGGCCTGCCATAGGAGTGACTGATAGGAACTCGGGTGTCCATTGGAGGGTTAGATATAGGGCTACTATATCTAAAGCAAAGGGTGATTACACGACTTTGCCCCAGCTGTCATGCAGCCAGTTGTGTCAGATTTAGGAGGCCAGCCAAGGGTGGCATAATACATGCTGCAGCCCCTGGCGGCCCTGGGTACACCTATGCCCTGCGTTACGGGGTCTGATAAGGTGGCCCAGTACCAATTGGTAAATGCACCTAGGGTACATCTCGTAATTTAGAAAGAGAACAGCCAGGCTGTGGGTCTGATTGGCAGGCCCACAGCCAGAGAAAGTCGTAAACCAGTGAAACAAAAGCAAAAAATCTGGGTGATCATGGGATTGCAGACCCTACTCTCCTACATGACCCCCCCCAAACGTCGGAACAACTAGCTAACCTTGACCAGGTGAGTCTTCTTGTTCTAAGTGGAAATATCTGGAGAGCCCATCGGCATTGCCATGATCAGTACCAGGTCTATGTTCCACTGTGAAGTCCATCCCCTGTAGGGAAATGGACCACCTAAGCAGTTTGGGGTTTTCACCCTTCATCTGATTTAGCCACAAGAGGGGCTTATGGTCGGTCTGAATCTTGAAGTGAGTGCCAAACAAGTATGGCCTCAGCTTCTTCAGGGCCCAAACCACAGCAAAGGCCTCCCTCTCAATAGCTGACCAATTCTTCTCTCTAGGGGTCAGCCGTCTGCTTATAAAAGCAATGGGCTGGTCTTGACCATCAAAATTCAGTTGAGAAAGAACAGCTCCCACACCCAACTCAGAAGCATCTGTTTGGACAATGAATGGTTTGGAGTAGTCCGGACTCTTGAGGATAGGCGCCGTGCACATGGCCTGCTTTAGGTCATCGAATGCTTTTTGACAGCTCGCTGTCCACTGAACCTTTTTTGGCATCTTCTTACTTGTCAGTTCATTTAATGGTGTCACGATGGAACCATAGTTCCTGACAAACTTCCTGTAGTAACCAGTCAGGCCCAAGAAAGCTCGAACCTGAGTCTGGGTGGTTGGAGGAGCCCAGTCCCTGATTGACTGTATCTTGCTCTCCAGTGGCTGAACCTGGCCTCCACCTACAAGGTGGCCCAGGTATACAACCTGTGTCTGCCCTATCTGGCACTTGGTGGCCTTGATAGTGAGGCCTGCTGCTTGCAGCGCCTCCAATGTCTTCCGCAGGTGGACCAGGTGATCCTCCCAGGTGGAGCTAAAGACAGCAATATCGTCAAGATACGCCGCGCAGAAGTCATCCAGCCCAGTAAGGACGTGATTCACCAACCGTTGGAAGGTGGCAGGTGCATTTTTCAGACCAAAGGGCATCACCACGAACTGATAATGCCCACCAGGGGTTGAAAATGCGGTTTTAGGCTTGGCGTCCTCAGCTAACCTGATTTGCCAATACCCAGCTGTCAGGTCAAACGTACTTAAGTAGTTGGCCGAAGCCAGCCTATCAATAAGCTCGTCTGCCCTTGGTATTGGGTGGGCGTCAGTCTTAGTGACTGCATTGAGACCCCTGTAGTCTACGCAAAACCTCATCTCTCTCTTACCACCCTGGGTGTGAGGTTTCGGCACTAGAACTACGGGACTAGCCCAAGGGCTATCCGAGGGTTCAATGACTCCCAGCTCCAACATTTTCTGCACTTCACTTTTGATGCAGTCTCTAACGTGATCAGGCTGCCTGTAGATTTTACTCTTTACGGGCAAGCTGTCACCAGTGTCGACCTCATGGGTGCACCAATCGGTCTGACTGGGTGTCAGAGAAAACAGATGTCGGAACGACTGAAGAACCTGTTTACAGTCGCTCTGTTGATGTTCGGAGAGGCTGCCACAAAAGACAACACCATCTACCGAGCCATCGTCAGGATTCTGAGTGAGCAGGTCGGGGAGAGGGTCACTCTCCTCTTCCTGTCCCTCATCTAGGGCCATGAGCAAACTCATGTCCTTCCTGTCGACATATGCTTTTAGCCTGTTGACATGAAGCACCCTGTGGGGGCTCCGGGGAGTTCCCAGGTCGACCAGGTAGGTGACCTCTCCCTTTTTCTCCAGGATGGTGTGGGGCCCGGACCATTTGTCCTTGAGTGCTGCTGGGGCCACTGGCTCCAACACCCACACCTTCTGTCCGGGCTGGTAAACAGTCAAGACAGCCTTTTGGTCATGCCAAGCTTTTTGGAGTTCTTGGCTGGCCTTAAGGTTTTCGGATGCCTTCTCCATGTATTCAGCCATCCGCGAGCGGAGGCCGAGCACATAGTCCACTATGTTGGCTGCAGGCTTTTTGAGAGGTCTCTCCCATCCTTCCTTTACCAAACACAGGGGTCCTCTTACAGGATGCCCGTACAAAAGTTCAAAAGGGCTGTAGCCAACCCCCTTCTGTGGGACTTCTCTGTAGGCGAACAAGAGGCAGGGGATCAGGACGTCCCATCTACGCCGAAGCTTTTCCGGTAGTCCATGAATCATCCCTTTTAGGGTCCTGTTGAATCTCTCAACAAGCCCATTGCATTGTGGATGATAGGGCGTAGTGAACTTGTAGTTGACACCACATTCCTTCCACATAGCAGTTAAGTAGCTCGACATAAAGTTTGCACCTCTGTCGGAGACGACCTCCTTAGGGAAGCCCACTCTGGAGAATACTCCAACTAGGGCTCTTGCCACAACAGGTGCTGTAGTGGTCCTAAGGGGAATCGCTTCAGGATACCTGGTGGCATGATCCACTACCACCAGTATAAACTTGTGCCCTGATGCTGTCGGTGGTTCCATGGGACCGACGATGTCGATCCCCACCCGTTCAAAGGGCACCCCCACCACAGGCATTGGTATAAGGGGGGCCTTTGTCGTGCCACCTGACTTACCACTGGCTTGGCAAGTGACACAGGAGCGGCAAAACTCCTTGGTATCTTCGTTCATGTGAGGCCAGTGAAAGTGCGAGACAAGCCTGTCCCACGTTTTCGTCTGGCCTAAGTGACCTGCTAAGGGAATCTCGTGGGCCAAGGTAAGTAGGAAACCACGCTGAGACAAGGGGACGACCAGCCTCCTGGTCATGCCAGGCTTGGGGTCTCTTGACTCAGTGTACAGGAGTCCATCTTCCCAGTATACCTTGTGGGTACATGTGGCGTTCCCAGCAGCCTCAGCAGCAGCCTGCTGTCTGAGGGGTTCAAGAGAAGGGCAGTCTAACTGGTCCTTCCCCAGGTCTTCCCTTGAGGGTCCCCCTGAGCCCAAGAATTCAACTTGATCAAGTTCGAACTCCCTCGGCTCAGTTTCCCTCAATTCCTGTAGGTCAGCCTCCTCTGAGACTTGATCCTCGACCTGGGGCAAGGGGGAAGGCGCAGCCTTAACCCTACTGCTCTTTTTCTTGGGAGGTGTCTGGTCCATTGTTCCAGGATCCAGCACCTGTTCAGTGGGGCATTTCCTGACCTGCGACCTAGTCACAGCGAACACATGTGCTGGCAAACCTAACATTTCCATGTGAGTCCGGTGCTCCACTTCTGACCATTGTGACGACTCCAAATCATTGCCCAACAAACAATCCACTGGGAGGTCTGGACTCACTACAACCTTCTTTTGGCCAGTTACCCCTCCCCAGGAGAAAGCTACAATTGCCATACTGTGATTGGTAGTGACATTGCTTGCATTGGTCACCAGGAATTCTGTACCTGGCATGATCTGTCCAGGGTCCACAAAGTTAGGCGTCACCATGGTGACGCTGGCACAAGTGTCCCTATAGGCCTGAGCCATCTTTCCATTTATAAAAGGCGTCTGTCTGTATTTGCCCAAAGTGTTGGGGCTTACGTCAGGGGACACGTCCGCGTCCCCCGTACTGACAAGGACAGCCTGAGTGAGTGTGCCAACTAAGTTGTCACGCCCCTCAGAACCCAGGGTTAACCCTACTAAACCCTTGGGAGGCGCACTACCACTGCTGACTGTACTAGGGGGCACAGGTGCCTTAGGGGCTGCAGTGGCAGGAGTCTGCCCTCCTCCTTTCTTGGTGCACTCACTAAACCAGTGAGATTTACTTTTACAGTACTGGCACCATCGTTTGGATTGGCCTTCTTTCTTCTTTTGGGGAGCCTGACCCCCACCCTCTTTGGGTTGTTGGGGACCTGTCGAAGACTTCTGGTCATTTTGTTCCCCCTTAGAATCTTTACCCTTCTGGTCTGCTTTCTTCTGACCACCTTGATTCTGGCCCTGGTTCTGTTTAACTCTCGTACGAACCCATTTGTCTGCCTTCTGCCCCAATTCTTGAGGAGAGGTCAGATCCGAGTCGACAAGATGCTGATGCAACAACTGGTTCTGACAATTGTTTAAAATTTGTTCTCTCATCATCAAATTATACAATCCTTTGTAATCAGTAACCTTACTGCCCAGCAACCAGCCTTCAAAAGCCTTAGTGGCACAATCGACAAAATCAGACCAATCTTGAGACTGCGTTTTCTGGGTATCCCTGAACAGCACCCTGTACTGCTCAGTGGTTAGGCCGAACCCTTCAACGAGTGTGTTCTTCAAGACTTGGTAATTATTAGCGTCCTCTACCCTTGTGGTGAGGAGCTTGTCTCTTCCTTTACCTTCAAAGGAGAGCCACAAGATAGCCGCCCACTGACTCTGGGGAACGCCTTGCACAGTGCAGGCCCTCTCCAAAGCAGTAATCCATTTGTGGATGTCGTCCCCTTGTTTAAAGGGGGGCACTATCTTCCCAAGGTGTTTCGTATCGAAACTCTTTTCCCTATTACTAGGTACATTGCTGCCACCAGTGGGGACTGCCCCACTTAACTGTTGCTCTCTAGCGAAAGCAAGCTTTTCCTTGGCCAGGGCAAGTTCTTCCCTTTCGATCCTTAGATTAGCTGCCCTTTCTTTCGCTTCGTACACTCTCCTCTGAGGGGACGTCATCCCTCTTTGAGAAGAGTTGTGAGAGCCATTGGTTCGAAGGGATCTGTTAGAGCCTCTTGATAGAGACCTAACTCGTCCATTCCCAATGTTAAGCGTACCTGACAGTAGCGCCGGGGGTCCCCCAGTACCACTATCATGTCTGCTTAAGTTGGACCGTGTCAGTCTGCCGACTTCTACCTGTCCCTTATCTGCCTCGTCCCCAGAGAGATCCTCATCCTCATCCTCCTCCACATCCCCGTTCTCGGTTGCGAGGTGAATGAGGTCAGGATCGTCCCGGGTTCCCTCGAGGGGAGGCATGTCTCTTTCTGGATTAGAAGGGCTAAGAAGCTTCTCAGCCTTTCTGGCATCATAAGTCTCTAGGAGACCAATCAGAAAGGAGGTGGTGGGGTTAGCCCCTTGCTTAATTTTCCTAGAGGTACATACTTGTCGTAACTCATGGAAGTTAAGCGCAGTATATCTTGACGGGATGACCTGTGGAGGGTCAACTGACACCAGGGGAGACTCAATGTTTCCTCCTGTGACCGACATACTGCTTCTAGTGTGGTGTAAGTGATGCACCTACCTACACTATGTGTTTACCTACTTTTCCCTTGCTAAGAGTTGTAGCCAAGGTGTGCTAAGCCTTGAGGAGCTACAACAGCTGGTTCAGTAGAACTCAGAGTATTCTAAGCTTTAGTTATATGTACTAACAGTACTTGTGCGATCTTTCAACAAGATATTCTTAGGATACGTGTGGTAAAACAACAGCAAGCTCAAATCCCAACCGCTGCTCACCAATGTGAGAAGTTGGCCCGATATGCAACGTTCGCTATTCTAGCGACCGCTATGTATCGTTCCAACGACCCTTATGGTGTTTGGTTGTAAGTCAACCTACAGACCAGCTATCCTAGTAGCGTGGATACGAGCAGTCTAAGGCTAAAGACTCGAGAGGGCGCGTTAAGCCAGCTGTTTACCACACATGTACCCCTTGAACACCCAGTGAAAGGACACCACACAAGTGTTATGAAAATAAACAATATATTTATTAAGAATCACAACAGCCCTGTACTCTTTATGAGGACAGGGTACTAAGCACAAACCAAATCTCTTTAGTAAATACTTCAAGTGCACAGTTTAAAGACAAGTGTCCGAGGATACGGAAAGGTTAAGGCAAGTCGGAAGCGAGGGACTCGGGACCCTAGAGTAAGGAGGCTATGCAGGCACCGAAATGCCGAGTTACCTAGCCACGAGGGCTGCGGCTGCACAAGTCTTACAGGCGTCGGGGTCTTCGCTGACGAGCCAGGAGCCGGAAGAAAAGGAGTTGCTGGCCGGCGACCAGTGGTGTATAGTTCGTAGAGATTGATGAAAAACCTGAAAGCAGAGGGGACCAAGTTCGTACTACTAGCCAGTAGTCAGAGGGTACCAGGAAGGCACCAGTTGGCCGTCACCTCGACCAGGTGAGTGGGCGACGCTAGGCTCTGCAGTCTCACGGACCAGGAGGCGTTGTCGGCGACCACGGTGGAGGTGCAAGCTGTCCCACGACGGATGTCGCTGTCGGCGTCTTGAGGGGACCAGGAGGGTCCGGGGTGCTTCTCAAAGAGATGGAAGCAAGGGCCAGTCTGGAGCAACCAGACCGGCAGTGTTGGTTCTCGGATGTCGTCACAGAAGGGCACAAGCCAGCGGCTAGTGACCAGACAACGTGCTGAGCAGCGAGCAGAAGGGCCCCACGCAGATCGTGGAGATGCTGGGAGACTGCACTTCGGTGCTGGAGCGGCTCAGGGTCGGGGCTTCTCGGACCCCAGAGCACTCACCAGAGAGTTATCTCGATGGTCGTGCTGGTTTTTAAGAGCGTGCAGGTTCTGATGATGGCCGGTCCCTCGAGGTCTCGTCGCACCCACAGATCACAGCTGAGCTGATGACGTGGGTAGAGGTCAGAGGTGCCAGGGAAGCCGGTTCTCGTCGAGCTGGGCCGTCGGATTCCTTGAGGAAGGACTTACAGCAAACCGCAGAGTTCTTAGATGGTGCCCGCTGATGCAGGGTGACTACTCCTTAGCCACAAGGGAGAAATCTTGAGAAGAGTCTTGAAGTCCTTTCGTAGAAAGTATTCTTGATTCAAAGATGATCTAATTTGGAAGGGTCCCCGCTCCGGCCTTTATCCTAAAGAAAGGGGCGGGTGCATGACTAGGTCCTGCCCTAAGGGTGGGACCAGGAAGGGGGGTAGTTACACCCCTCTCCCCTGCCGGACTTTCCCCAGGCCAGGGCTGTCGCCCCTGGAACTGGTTCTAACCGGCAGATGCGTAGTGAGCACCGGGGTGCCACTCCGCAGTCACCTTCTCGCAAAAGCCCTACCTACCCAGAATACACAAACCCTGTCTGGGACGGTGCGAACACCGCCCTCGACAGGAAACCCTTTGTCCAAGTGCTCCTCGCTGGAAGGACTCCCAGCAGCAGGAGGTCAGACTCGTGTCTGTGGTGGCAGCATCCATTTTGTGGAGCTGAGGCTTTCGTTAACTTTAACCGGGGTTCACAGTTACGTACATGTCGTGTCCCTCTAGAAGGGCGGAATGCTAACCTCGTCGCCATAGTTGGTGAGAGGGCAGCATCCCGATTCGTATGACACCTTACTCGACATGTCTTGATAACGCGACACCGAAGTTACCGATATGGTACGCGTTATCATGGAACAGCCATTGGGTCTTGATTCCGCAAGCTGCAACCGGGCTCGGCTCGGGCCAGAGCTTAGTTCACACGAGCCCATGCACTCTGCCTTCAGGATTGTCAAGGCCTGCCATAGGAGTGACTGATAGGAACTCGGGTGTCCATTGGAGGGTTAGATATAGGGCTACTATATCTAAAGCAAAGGGTGATTACACGACTTTGCCCCAGCTGTCATGCAGCCAGTTGTGTCAGATTTAGGAGGCCAGCCAAGGGTGGCATAATACATGCTGCAGCCCCTGGCGGCCCTGGGTACACCTATGCCCTGCGTTACGGGGTCTGATAAGGTGGCCCAGTACCAATTGGTAAATGCACCTAGGGTACATCTCGTAATTTAGAAAGAGAACAGCCAGGCTGTGGGTCTGATTGGCAGGCCCACAGCCAGAGAAAGTCGTAAACCAGTGAAACAAAAGCAAAAAATCTGGGTGATCATGGGATTGCAGACCCTACTCTCCTACAGTAAGTGTCACCAACTGGACACTAAGAAGATCTTTAAGCTGCCATCTTGACTGCCAAATGAATGAGTATTTCTTCCCAGTTGCCTGTTTATACATTTTAGACACATCCTTTTAAAACATTAAGGGCCCGATGTAGGTAATCCCAGATTACTGATTCTTAAATATCGAATCATACTGATTCGGTATTTAAGAACTGGCAATCGGGATGTAGGTAATTTTATCGAATTAATTACCGAATCGGTATGATTCGGTAATTAATGAATCGGTATTTACCGATTCTGTAATTGCAATCAATGTCAATTACCGAATCGGTAAATACCGATTCGGTAAAATTACCGAATTTGCTAGGGGGACAGGGTGCCACTTTGACACCCTGTTGCACCCCTGATTCTGGCTTGTGTGCCATGGCCACATGGCACAGGTGTACATGCACAGATGTGCATGTACACAGGAATTCGTTAATACCATGACATAGTATGTCATGGTAAATAACGAATTCTTAAGGGGCGGTGGCACTGTTTTCAGTGCCACCTATATCACAAGTTTGAGATTCAGTAAATTTACCGATTCGGTAATTTACAGAATTGGTAAATTTACCAATTCTGTAAATATACTGAATCGGTAAATTTAAGGCCCCCTACATCTCAATTACCAAATACCGGTCGGTAACGGCCGAAATCGGCCGTTACCTACCGGGATTTGGTGACCTACATCTGGCCCTAAATAATTTCAGTTTTTTGTGGAAAACATTATGGGCCAGATGTAGGAGCCCAAATACCGGTCGGTAACGGCCAAATTCGGCCGTTACCGACCGGTATTTGGTGATTGGGATGTAGGGGCATCATTTTACAGATTCTGTAAAATACCGAATCGGTAATTTTACCGATTTGGTGAAACCCAGATGTAGGTGGGACTCTTCTGAGTCCAAAAGGCCTTACAGATTCGGTATTTTACCACCCAATCCAATTGGGTGGTAAAATACCGAATTCAGGTGTGCATGCACATCTGTGCCTGCACACCTGTGCAATGTGACACACAGACATGCCCTTAGGACATGTCTGTGTGCCACATGGCACCCAAGTCCGGAATTGGGGTGCTAGAGGGTGTCAAAGTGACACCCCCTGCACCCTTGCAGGATTCGGTATTTACCGAATCGGTAAATACCGAATCGGTAATGCCCATTGATTCCTATGGGCTTCAATGCCCATAGGAATCAATGGGCATTACCGAATCGGTATTTACAGAATCGGTAAATACCGAATATTAACGATTCGGTATTTACAGAATCTGTAATACCTACATCTCCCCCCTTCATATTTACTGACTCTTAAATACCGAATCGGCAAAATTCGGTATTTAAGAGTCGGTAAATATGAATTACCTACATCTGGCCCTATGTTTATTACATACTGTCGAAAACAAGCTTTAAAGTTTAGCGACTATTAGTTACAAATACACATTTTTAATATTATAATTTCGAAATATTTAAGATTGGATTTTGTAATTAACATTTTTCGTACTTCACATTATATGTATGGAAAGAAGATATTTTTGATGTTGATATTTTGGAATCTTTACAACAAGGGGTGGTGAGGGACAGAGTCTCTGAATTAAGCAGAAAGCTCTCACCCAGTCATATTTTGAAATCGGCATTTAAAAAAAAAATGATTGGTATTTACACATTATAAAATACGATGTGTCATATAACAAATGTCAAGTTTTGCGGACAGGCACATTGGGGCATACGGCTTGCGGTAATGACCATGTTCGATTGTGGATGAGCGATTGGTCTTATAGACTTTGCTTGTCTGCCCTACAGGCTTGCGCACATATAACATTGAACATATGGGTACTTGCGATTGGTCACATATCTAGTTGGTACATATAACATAACACAAAACAAATATGTGCTTGGAGGTTATTTAGTGACAGACCGCCGGGCCCTCGTGGGGGTGTGTTTTGCTGGTGTAGCGTATTTTTGTTGTTTATGGGGGTTCGTATGGGTTTAGGAATTTGTCTAGTGTTGACCACATCCTTCTGTTGGGATTTTTCCATGGTGTGTGTCTTAGTGCAGTTATCCGCCCCCCTGAGATATATCACCCAGTTCAGCCACCCCTTGAATGTGGCTTTTGTGGTGTCCTTCCATTTGGCTAGCACGGTTTTGACTGCTGTCGTCAGGAGGAAGTCCAGGAGGTTTCTGTCTTGTTGTGTGGCTATGTCTGCTGTGATGTGTGCTGCGGTAATTGTGGCAAAGTCGTATTTTAGAGTACAGCCTAGGGCCTTGTTAATGAAGCTGAACACCTTCCCCCATAATTTGCTGACCTTAGTGGAAGATGAGGTGTGCAAGGTCACCTTTTTCTGAGCCGCAGTTCCAGCAGCAGTCGCTATCTCTCAGACCTATCGATGCTAGGCACGCTGGTGTCCAGTATGCTTCGTGTAATAACCAGAATTTCGTCTGTGCTAGCACCGGGGATATCATATTTTTTGATGGGGCCGCCCAGAAGGTGTGTAGCTCTTGTTCAGTGAGTCTGGAGCCTAGCTGCGTTTCCCAATAACTGATGTTCTTGGCGTTAAGTTTGGAGGAGTCAGGGCGGAGCAGTTTGTACAAGTGTGAGACCTGGTGCCCTGCCTTGTTTATGTTTTCCATGTACTGAAAGATTGAGGGTTTATGCTTGGTTATTTATGATTTTGTTAAGTCTGTTTTAATTGCTAGGAAGTTGTATAGTTCTATGTCTGGGAGGCCATGTCGTGTTTTCAGGCTGTTGAAGGTGTGAGGCTTCCCCTCGTCCTCCAACTGTGCTGGATAAGAGAATCCTAGCTTTCTCCATGATTCTATGCCCAGGGGCTTCGCTCTATATTTAATCTTGGGGTTGCCAAAGAGTGTTTCCCAGTGCAAATTTTTGATGCTATGCTCGAGCTTCTGGTCTACCTTGAGCAGCGCGTGCCTAGCGATCTTAAATATCGAGTTATTCTTTTGTGCTTGCTTGTTGATGGTGAGGAGAGTTAAAGGATCTGTGTTGTTTAGGATGGCCTTCTCCACAGAGAGAAAGGTTGGAGTGTATTGCTGTTTCTGAAGTACCCAGTGCATTCCTTGTCTGGCTATGAAGGCTGTCTGGAAAGTTCTAAGGTCCGCCCCGTTAAGTCCTCCTAGCTTCTTCCCTACTCTTAGTTTTGGGAGACCTATTCTAGGTTTTTTGAATTTGTTTATCATTTGGTCTATCTTTCTGTGGAATTCGTCCGTGAGAGCCAGGAGGAGCATTCCTGCTAGGTAGTTTACTATAGGAGTGATCATCATAGTTACGGTGTCTATTCTTTCCCACCAGGTGATGAACTTGGGCGACCATGTTTCCAGTAGCACTTTAATCTTATCTAGGGTAATTTTCTCATTCTGTTCAAGAGTGATTCTTAGGCTTTTCCCAAATTGGATACCTAGATATTTGACAAACCCTGGTTGCCAGGTAAGGCCTGAGTCTCCTATTACCTCTTTGGTTGTGTGTATGTTGAGGGGCATGCATTCTGATTTATCTCTGTTGAGTATGTATCCTGAGTGTCTAGCGTACGTCTCTATGGTGTGCATGAGTGCTTGTATGGCATGATCGGGGCCCTCCGTTATTATGAGTAAGTCGTCCGCATAGGCTGTGAGATTGGCTGTGGTATTGTTGATGGTTACACCAGCTATATTCCCGTTTGCTAGGATGTCCCTAATCAGGGGTTCGAGTGCTAGTAGGAACAGCACTGGGGATAGCGGGCAGCCTTGTCTCCTTCCCCTCTGTAGGCTAAATTGGCTTGATGTTGCTTCGTTAATAGCAATCTGTGCTTTCGGGCTTTTGTAAAGTGCCATGACTTTCTTCGTGAATCTTTCTCCCAGGTTGTACGCTTGCATGCTTTTTTCTAGGAATTGCCAGGATACTCTGTCAAAGACCTTTTCTGCGTCTAGCGTAATTGCTACGGCCGAGTTGTATGATTTGGAGGAGTGCTCTATGACCTGGCAGAGGAGTCTTGTGTTGTCATGGCGCCCGCGTGTTTTCAGGTAGCCTACCGGTGTGTTTCCAATCAGGTGTGGGAGCACTTTGTTTAATCTTGTGGCAAGGGGTTTGGCGTATATCTTGCAATCTATGTTTATTAGTGAGATGGGGCAGTAGTTTTTGGGCCACTGTGTATCTATTAAAGAGGGTGGTAATGGACGGAGCATCTGAACCAATCAAACACTCACACCCAGTCAAAAGATCTGGGTTTAATCCAACACCGTTCTTTAGCCCACTCTGCCACCCCAGTTCAGACATGGCTATATGCAAATCAGTCTGACCCTGTCCCTCATGGGAACAGTCCAGCCTGAACTGCGAAGCCATGCCTTCCCTGGACCGGAAACAAGCTTCCGAGGACCGGTTTCTGGCATTCCAGCCGTCTTCAGCCCGGCTTGCTTGAATCCAGTCGCAAAGTGAGCAAGGGACTCACTTCTGAGCATACCCTGCCACCCCTATGGCGGCCAAAAGCGGTACAAAAGGGGATGGTAATGGACGGAGCATCTTAACCAATCAAACACTCACACCCAGTCAAAAGATCTGGGTTTAATCCGTCACCGTTCTTTAGCCCTCTCTGCCACCCCAGTTCAGACATGGCTATATGCAAATCAGTCTGACCCTGTGCCTCATGGGAACAGTCCAGCCTGAACTGCGAAGCCATGCCTTCCCTGGACCGGAAACAAGCTTCCGAGGACCGGTTTCTGGCATTCCAGCCGTCTTCAGCCCGGCTTGCTTGAATCCAGTGGCAAAGTGAGCAAGGGACTCACTTCTGAGCATACCCTGCCACCCCTATGGCGGCCAAAAGTGGTACAAAAGGGGGTGGTAATGGACGGAGCATCTGAACCAATCAAACACTCACACTCAGTCAAAAGATCTGGGTTTAATCCATCACCGTTCTTTAGCCCACCCTGCCACCCCAGTTCAGACATGGCTATATGCAAATAATAATAATAATAATGATACTGAATCTTCTAAAGCGCGAGCAGCTACCTCCGGAGGAAGTGTCCCGCCGCTAGGTGAGCAGTACGAGCCCAAATAAAAGGAGTTAAGATTATTGAGTGAAAAGCCAGGTTTTCAGTAGTCTCCTAAAACTGGATTCTGAAGATGCCTGTTGTATTTCAGATGGCAGATTGTTCCAAAGAAGTGCTGTACTTGCGGAAAAGGTTCTACCACCCAAGCGAGCCCTTTTCACTCGAGGGACGCGAAGATGAACCTGGTGGTTAGGACAGAGGAATCTAGCCTGAGAGTATCTAGGCAGTCGTGTTTTTAAATAGTTCAGGTAGGTTCCGTGTAAGGCTCTGTAGGCCAGAGTGAGAGCCTTGAATTTTATCCGGCTGGCCACAGGTAGCCAGTGTAGCATGCGAAGATGTGGAGAAATGTGGTGTTTAAAAGGAACATGCCTTAACAGTCTTACAGCCGAGTTTTGAATGGTTTGTAACCGTTGTAACAGAAATTTCGGGAGGCCTAAGTAGAGGCCGTTGGCATAATCAAGCCTAGAAGTGATCATGGCATGAATAACCGTTTTTTGGCAGCCCACCGGAAGCAGTTGAAGAAATCTCCGTAAATTCCTAAGTTTACTTAGGCAGCCTCCAGCGACCTGCTGTATGTGGGGGGCAAAAGATAGACCATCATCCCATGTAACCCCCAGGTTTTTTGCCTTTGTGCTGGGAATCGATGCAGGGCCCATCTCGGCAGGCCACCAGAACTCGGCAGGAGGGTGGGGGCCTTTCCCGAAAAAGATAACCTCAGTTTTTCCCGCATTCAATTTCAGTTTATTAGTGTTCATCCAATAGGCCACATCACGAAGGCAGCCCCTGAAATTAGCAAAGGCTGCCTCCGATACCTCAGAATACGGGAAAACCAATTGGGTGTCATCAGCGTAGGAAATTGCGATGACTCCCCAATTGGCAATCAGCGTGAACAGCGGGGCCAGATAAATATTAAAAAGCAACGGGCTGAGAGCCGACCCCTGTGGGACCCCGCAGTTCAGTCTCCTGGATTTAGAGGAAAAGTCGCCTAAAGCCACCTTCTGAGATCTGTCGGACAGATACGAATGGAGCCATCCAAGTGCCGGAGCCTGGAGGCCGATCTCTGCCAGACGTTGTAGTAGCCTGCCGTGGTCTCCCGTATCAAAGGCGAGCAACATTGCTGATGCTCCTGAATCCAGCGACCACCTAACTGACTCGGCTACCTCGATCAGGGCGGTCTCGGTGCTAAAACCGGATCTGAAACCTGATTGAGTTTCATGGAGAACATTGCTCTCTTCCGTGAACTTGTTTAGTTGCCGCTGAATTAATTTTTCTAGCATTTTGCCCGGAGCCGCCAGTAGCGAGATGGGGCGCAGATTGCTTAAGTCTTCTGG
Organism: Lissotriton vulgaris; assembly: GCF_964263255.1. NCBI lineage: Eukaryota > Metazoa > Chordata > Amphibia > Caudata > Salamandridae > Lissotriton > Lissotriton vulgaris. The sequence goes on along the minus strand of NC_141698.1, from coordinate 1,067,206,221 downwards.
AGCACCGTTCGGCTTTTTTTTCAATGGGAGGATGGTGGCATGCTTCCAGCTCTCCGGGAACACTCAGGTAGAGATGGATGTATTCCAAATGCGTTAGAGGGTGGGCGCGATAAATTCCACCATCAAACTCCATAACTTTGGTGGGCAGGGATCGTCAGGAGATCCTGATTTACATCTATTTATTTCCTGTGTGACCGCATCAAGTGGGACAGGCTGGAATTGGCATAAGGTCATTTGGGGAGCCGTGGTCTCCACTAAGTCTGACTTAACAGTGCGACCTGCTGGGGTAAAAGTGTCAAACACTTTCAAAATTTTGTTCTCAAAATATTCTGAGATGTTGTCACATAGCATGTTTGATGGGGTAACATCCAGCTCGATACATCTCGGTTTAAAGAAGGACTGCACTATCTTGAACACTTCTTTGCTGGAGTGTTCTGCTTGTTGAATAGAGGTGGTAATAAAAAGTTTCCTTGCTATTTTTATAGATTTGTGAAATTCACGGATGGCGGCTTTATAGCGAGCCCTCGGCTGAACACAGTAATTCACCCTCCAAAGTCGCTCTAATTTCTTGCAGGCTGACTTCTCCGCCCTTAACTCCAATGAAAACCATGGAGCAGAGGGAGAACCCCTGCAGGACATTGCCCATTTTGCAGGCGCAATAGAGGTCACCATGTCGCCTATCCATTGAGACATCGCCACTGCATCCTTATTTACGTCGTGAGAAAGTGCTGGGAGATTACGAGCCAGGACGGGGCCCTTAGTTTCAGGGACCAATTTTTTCCATTGTCTCTGTAAAAAGGAGCGCCTCCCAGTCTCTGGCCCTCCCCCTGGTAGCCTGACCATAAACGGGATCAGTGCATGATCCGACCAGAGCAGCTGTTGCGGTGTACCCACCGACAGATCCCTGATGTTTGGGAATATCAGATCAAGCATATGGCCTGCTTTGTGTGTGGGACCTGTGCTGGACAATGTCAAGTTAGCGGCGCTGAGTGTAGAAATAAGCAGCTCCGCCAGCGGGCACGCCGCTATCTCAGCATGAACATTAAAATCCCCCATCACTATGAAGTGAGAGTGGAGGATGGCACTTTGGACGATAGCGTCTATAAGCGCCGTAGAGACCCCCTCTGAGCAGTCTGGGGGGCGGTAGATAACCATTCCTGCCAGTGACTGGCGTGGGTTAATTTGTAGGCAAAAATGCAAGCCTTCCATCCCTGCGATTGTAGTAGGTATGGAGGACGCAAGCGTGTAACGATCTCTAAAAATAAGGGCCACCCCCCCGCCCCTTCTTCCATCCACCCGGTTAGAGAAGCTCATTTTGAAGCCCGGAGGCACCGCCAGAGCAACAGCGGACATAGTGTGGTCGTTCAGCCATGTTTCAGTCAGGAACAGTGCATCCCACTCACCGTCCTCTAGCAGTAACCAGATGTCATCGGCATGTTTAGCCAGGGATCGACAGTTTAAAAGACCCGCTTTCATGCTGCTACAGCATAAGTCAGGCTGGGCGAGAGGCTTATGAGGAGAGCACGGTCTAGAGTGAGAAGCCCAACTCAACGAAATACCACATAGCGGGCAGGCCTGTGGACTTAGGTCATCAGCTGGATCGAGTGTATTGACTTTGCAGGGCTGTTCTGGTTCCAGCGCCAGTAGCTCCTCTCTAGACCGGACAATCCTGCCTGCGCCTGACCCTGAACTGGCAGCATGACAGGCCCTGGCCGCGTTCCGGTCGCGGACGGGCGCAGACGGGCTTGCCTTTGGCGTGCCATCGGCGCGCCCGCTGCGCACGTCTGCTGCGTGGCCGTGGGCACATTTCCCTTTATGGAAGCGCCTCCGGAAGTGAATCTGCAAGGGGGAGGAGTCGCGTCCCTCCGTTCAAGCGGAACGGATAGCCGTGACGGAACGGGGACCGACCGGGGAAGTGCAAAGAGGCAAAGTGCAAGGTACAATGTGCAAAGTTCTGCCAGCAAATCACCCACACAGTTTTTAAAAATTAAACTTGTTATTAAAAAATTCACAAACGTTGTCCAAGTGATTAGAAACGAATGGTGGTTCTTAATTCAGCCACACAATCGCCTAAAAGCCTCCTAAAAACATCGCTTGCCACCAGCACCTAACTCACGCTGCTCACACCAGCGAGGCTGTTTGAATCTGGCGCCTTTGTAGTCTGTGAGGGGGAGGAGTCGCGTCCCTCCATTCAAGCGGCACAAATAGCCGTGACGGAGTGGGGACCGACCGGGGAAGTGCAAAGAGGCAAAGTGCAAGGTACAATGTGCAAAGTTCTGCCAGCAAATCACCCACACAGATTTTAAAATTTAAACTTGTTATTAAAAAAATTCACAAACGTTGTCCAAGTGATTAGAAACGAATGGTGGTTCTTAATTCAGCCACACAATCGCCTAAAAGCCTCCTAAAAACATCGCTCGCCACCAGCGCCTAGCTCACGCTGCTCACACACGTGAGTCTGACCCTGTGCCTCATGGGAACAGTTCAGCCCGAACTGTCAAGCCATGCCTTCCCTGGACCAGAAACAAGCTTCCGAGGACCGGTTTCTGGCATTCCAGCCGTCTTCAGCCCAGCTTGCTTGAATCCAGTGGCAAAGTGAGCAAGGGACTCACGTCTGAGCATACCCTGCCACACTTATGGCGGCCAAAAGTGGTACAAAAGGGGGTGGTAATGGACGGAGCATCTGAACCAATCAAACACTCACACCCAGTCAAAAGATCTGGGTTTAATCCATCACCGTTCTTTAGCCCACTCTGCCACCCCAGTTCAGACATGGCTATATGCAAATCAGTCTGACCCTGTGCCTCATGGGAACAGTCCAGCCCGAACTGCCAAGCCATGCCTTCCCTGGACATCTGAGTCCCTTGCTCACTTTGCCACTGGATTCAAGATAGCCTGGCTGATGAGGATTATGAATCTGAAACCGGTCCCAGGATGCTTGTTTCCGGTCCAGGGTTTTTACTTGCTACCCCAAAGATGGCGTCCGTTTGGTGTGAGCGTAGTGGTTTGCATATTATCGGTCTTGGGCCCGATCTATTAGTTAGTCTGATGGCCGGGACTCTGTAAGCTTTGTCCAGCTCGAAGGGGTTCTGAATTTGAGATTCGTTAGTTTAGGTATGAGGTTCTGTACGAGTGACACACACGAGCCTGCGTTTTCTTCCTCACCTTCTGGCACCCCTAGAATTCTTATATTTCCTTTCCTGCTATGATCCTCGAACTCTGCTGCTTGTTTTCGGAGCTCTGTGGTAGCCTTCGCAATGATGCCGATCGCCTTGCCTGTGTGCTGTGCCCTGTCCTCTATATCGCTGACCCTCTGTTCCACTACTGATAGCCTGTTGTTTGCCGCATGGATGTCCGCTCTGACTGTAGCTAGTTCAAGTTGGATTGCGTCCGTGGTTTGTAGTTTTGGCCAAGTCATGGACTTCAGCCAGTTTTTTAAGTATGCTGTCCAGTGTGCTGCTGATGTCCGACGTTTGTTTAATGGGAGACTCTAAGTGACCTTCAGGCTTGGTTTGTTTCCCTTAGTTGCTGGCCATTTTCGCTGGCCTTTTTTTTTGCTTGTAGGAGTTCGAATCTCTTTTTGCTGCTCTGTGGTGCAATTCAGAAAAGGGGGTGGTGATGGACAGAGAATCTGAATTAAGCAGAATACTACTACCCAATCAACAGATCAGGGCTTAATCCATCACCGTTCTTTAGCTCACTGCACCATCCCAGCTCAGAACCTGGCTACATGCAAATTAGTCTTCCCATCACCACCCCCTTTTCTGAATCGTTTTGTCCACCTTAAGCGTGGAAGGGTATGCTCAGACATGAGTCCCTTGCTCACTGCACCATCAGGATTCAAGCAAGCCGGGCCGAAGACTGCTGTAATGCCAGAAACCGGTCCCCGGAAGCTTGTTTCCTTTCCAGTAAAATAATTGGCTTGGTAGTTTGGTCTGCCCTGTTCCCATGATGCACTGGGCTAGGGACAGACTGATTTGCATGTAGCCAGGTTCTGAGCTGGGATGGTGCAGTGAGCTAAAAAACGGTGATGGATCAAGCCCTGATCTGTTGACTGGGTATGAGTGTTCTGCTTAATTCAGATACTCTGTCCATCACCACCCCCTTTTCTGAATCGTTTTGTCCACCATAAGCGTGGAAGGGTATGCTCAGATGTGAGTCCCTTGCTCACTGCACCATCAGGATTCAAGCAAGCCGGGCCGAAGACGGCTGTAATGCCAAAAACCGGTCCCCAGAAGCTTGTTTCCTTTCCAGTAAAAGAATTGGCTTGGTAGTTTGGTCTGCCCTGTTCCCATGATGCACTGGGCCAGGGACAGACTAATTTGCATGTAGCCAGGTTCTGAGCTGGGATGGTGCAGTGAGCTAAAAAACGGTGATGGATCAAGCCCTGATCTGTTGACTGGGTATGAGTGTTCTGCTTAATTCAGATACTCTGTCCATCACCACCCCCTTTTCTGAATCGTTTTGTCCACCTTAAGCGTGGAAGGGTATGCTCAGACATGAGTCCCTTGCTCACTGCACCATCAGGATTCAAGCAAGCCGGGCCGAAGACGGCTGTAATGCCAGAAACTGGTCCCCGGAAGCTTGTTTCCTTTCCAGTAAAAGAATTGGCTTGGTAGTTTGGTCTGCCCTGTTCCCATGATGCACTGGGCCAGGGACAGACTAATTTGCTTGTAGCCAGGTTCTGAGCTGGGATGGTGCAGTGAGCTAAAAAACGGTGATGGAGCAAGTCCTGATCTGTTGACTGGGTATGAGTGTTCTGCTTAATTCAGATACTCTGTCCATCGCCACCCCCTTTTCTGAATCGCTCTGTGGTGCAGGCTGGTTTGCTTGCACCTGTGGGAGTTTGTTCTGTGGCGCGTTGTCACTCTGCTTGTGTGACTTTACAATGGGTCTTGGCTTCAGTCTTTCTTGCTTGGTTCTCCTTTTTTGCTCTGGCACCCCTGGTACATTTTTCCTTTTATGTACTTGGTCTCTTTGATTCGTGTTCTCTGCTGTGACTGGGCTTCTTTGTTGGAGTGGGGAAGACTTCTCCTATTAGCAGCCCTGTTTGCTTTGTGGTCGAGTTTGGTGGTTGTTGTGTCTCGACAGCGCTTACGACGTATCTCCTGTGTTAGTATCGGCCACAGTGGGCTCCTGGATGCGTCTCTATTTGGAACTTTTGTATGGCCCTCAGTTGCTGTGATGGCTGGCTCTGCAACCTGTGTCATATATTGCCCTCAACAATCTCCCTCTCTATGGTTGATTCACTTATTTACCTTTGTGGCGCTTGTTGCTGCTGTGCTCAAGTGAGTTTTGTCTGTCTCTTTTTTTCCCTTTAGTGCTCTTGCACTTGTAGGGTATTGTTTTGTTTCCGTAAGATGGTGGCAAGATGGCGGCTCCCCTGCACGCCCGACCAGTTTCGATTTCGGCTTTGCGGGTGTTTCAGTTGTTTTGCCAGTACTTGAGGGTGGCCGACTTGTGGTTGCTATGGACCGGTTTCGTAGATGGCCTGGCTCATTAAATTGCCTACTTGAACTCGTTCACATCTACACTGCTGTGTCTAGCGCAAGATACTGCAGCAGCTTGGCGCTATGTTGCTGGTGAGTGCGCATCCATGGTCTCTTATGTTACGCTACGCGTTCTACTAGCTGCTTTGTTTGTTTTCCTACCTGGGGGTAAGCGCTCGCGCTGCCTTCCCTTTTTTCCTCATTTCCTGTCTCTCTCACTTGTTTTCCTGTTGTTCGCAGCCTTCGTTCCGTGTTGCGGCTTCTTCTGCTGCCGGTCCGCCCCCTCCACAGTGATGGCCGCTCCCTTCTGTTTTCGGTTTCGTTTTTGTGCGGCGTTTTGCTCGGGGTGTGGGGGGGTTAGCACTGACCTCGGGTGCCGTGTGTGCACCTTTTGACTATGTCACTTCTTTTGGGCCGACCTCATCGAACCTTTCTCATTCTATGCCTTTGAGCATCTCTTGGGCAGTCCTTACAGCTTCTGTCCCCTTCTGGTGATTACCACTAGCGATTGCAGCACCGTTTTCAGTTGTAACCTCTTACTCGCGCATTTTTCCCCTTTTTTCCTTTTTATAATTTAATATGCCGTCCTCAGCTCTCGTTCGGCTTTACTGCTCCACCTCACCCCTCGCCGCTCTTCACCGCCCCTCACCGATCACACAAGATGGACACCCCGTCCGCACTTTCGGTTTCACTCTTGCTCGCCGTTGTGTCACGGGTTTGGGGGGCCTTTTAGGGTCTTTCTTAGTCAGGCGGAGGCGGTGTCGGGGTAGGGAGATGTTTAGCACTGACCTCGCTTGCTGTGGGTACTGTCCTTTGTCAGAGATGACTGCACCTCTTCTCTCGAGCGGGTCTCTCAGATCGCTGTGGCGCCATTTTGGGTCGCTCCTGGGCATCCAGTTCTGTTAAGTCGCTTTTTGGTGCCTTCCCTGCTATTTCTTTTGCTGCGGAGTAGGTCCTAATGTTCGCTGGGCTCTCCGATTGCCTTAGCGTTATTTCGGTTTTCTTTGGGCGTCTTGGAGCATCGCTTAGCCTCGCTTTTTATCCCGGATTGTAGCGGAGCTCCGGAGTCAGGCAACTCTCCACATTGCCGTCCAAGCCACGCCCCTCAATCGGCATTTTTATACCACTATATTTTTGTGGTCTACAACCTGGCATAAAACCGACCACAGTTAATAACATTCCCTAATTTTTAAAACCCACAGTTTGAAGTAATGTTTATCTCGCCCACCAGCAGCTGATGTCTGATTGGCTGATGAGACAGCTGACAGTAAAAGTCGCTCCCTCAGGGGCGGGGGCATCAGTCATCTCCCTCAATATCTCACCCTCAGAATGACAACCATGGAGGTGTTTTGAATACGTTAAAACCACAACCAACAGAAGGAGACCCTCCTTGTTTATACTTGTTTTACTAATTTTATGAATAAAACAGTGCTAGTTATCAGCTACTCCTCAGAGATGTTTGAAAAGCCTTAAAGGATGAGTGCAGATGAGGTTTGTAAATAAGGGAGGGACATATTCACTAAGTGGTTGAAATTGCAGCACCCACTTTAGTCTCTGGCCAGAACCTTTGCACAGTTTAAGACCGATCCTGGAAAACCCATCGACGTATATGCACAATGTGAAATCTTGCATTATAAGGTTATTATAACATTAATCATTTTTTACCACAATGGGGAAAATATAAACAGACTGAGTAGCAAAAAGGATTCTGAGAGTAAAAGTCGATGGGGCCTCGTCACAGAGGCATTTTGAAGTACGTAAAGTAGCACTGCTGTAGTAAACACTTACATACTCTTACATTGAGAATTAGCCCCAAACAACTGAAACAGGAATAAAATGTGAAGTTCAAGGAATATTGACCATAAGTACAGACAGGAATGGCACCTTTACCAATAGGAAGTTGGGTGTGTTTTGCTGGTTCACAAAGGCATGTAAGAGTGCGTAAAAGAGTATGCTTGAAGAACTTCTTCCTATATTAATACATTATTTTGTGAATTAGCCTCTGAGTCTTTATGGTTGACTACCTATTGTGTGCTGGAAGCTTTATATTTTAATAAAGTCGATGGGCTCTGGACTTAGCAGTAGAGGCTTTAGGCAGATTTTAACTATGCATAGAGATTTAGACACATTTTTACAACACATGTGGAAGGTTCCTACATGATGATCCTCTTTCTTCTTACGTTTCACTCCACTCTTTTTATGGTTTTGCATGCCTTATTATGCCCTCTCCTGCACGTTATAAAACCCTTTCTATTACAATATGTATGAGTTAGTTCTTCAATTCAGTGTGCGTATAACGAAGTTGTAAACCTGCTCTGCCTCTCTTCCAGACATCAAAGGTCGGAGATTTGTTTTCACAGGGCAAACATTTAGATTAAAAAACATAATCAAGCGATAGTAAGTAGAGGGTGAATGTATACACACATACACAAAACAAGTCTGCATGCGATGGCTTTTCAATACTCAGCCTCCCACATTAATTAAAGCTCTTTCATGGGAATTTGTGTTTCCATGAAAACATTCTAATGTGTATGATGCTCAGGGAGCTAGTTTATGAATGTTTAATTCAGAAACCTAGCATTTTAAGAAGGGCTTGTATCCGTTCAGATGGCACAGGTGGTGCCAGCTCTGCTTTTTTCTGCCAAACCTCTTTTTAGGTCTCGGCTTGCGTAGGCTGCGCATGCGCAGTCTCTCTGGGGAGATCTTATGTCTCAGAGTAGCGAGGCTTAAACTCGCCCCTCTTCTCCGTTGGCTGGCCTCCTAAACGGCGGCCAGCCATTGGAGAAGAGGTCTCTGTGACGATCTCTTTTCGCTGTAAGCCCAGTCATTTTCAGATTGAAGAAAAACACGCCCCCCCAATCCAAAAAGGACAGGGTTACAGACTCCTGCTGCCCGTCTGCCCGCGTCTCCTCTGTGCATGTCTTTGTATATACTGTGATTGACTCCCTGGCCTCGAGCGAGTGGCCCTGATTATTGGCAGGCCCTTAACCACTTGGCTGCTAAGGCATTATTTTACTACTCATTTGTTTCCCATTGAAATCAATGGAAAGTCCATGACGAGTTACCCTTGTCATTAGCGGCGAAGAGGTTAAGTCGGTAATTTAAAAAAAATCAGATACGAGTTCAGAAACAAAAAGTCTCTTTAAACAACACAAATGGCCTGACATCTCCCTCAATGGATTGACTGTACCCCGGTCTCGCTGAAACGTATTAAAAAAAAAAGAATGGGATGCAGACAGTTTCTGGATGGTAAAAACAGTAAGTAATGCCTAAGTATGCCTTCCTGAACAAACTCTGTGATATATATTTGGCAAGAATGTGAAATTGCTGCTGTTGAGTAGGCAGGCGTTGCAGTCGTTCCTCGAGCGGCTCCCTGAAGTTACTGTCCGAGCTTCACAAGATGTACACACCAGACATTTGGAAGGGGATGCTCGGGGAGGCACAGAGAACATTTCCTTCTTTACCTCTTAAACACAGACATACACATAAAATGAACTGCCTCTGGTTCCATATTCAGATCTGTCCCTCCAGAGTTGGGCGGTTTTATGGCGCTGTGGTCACTGTTTCAAATGCACAAGTAAGAGCTTGAAGCCTCAAGTCTGACGGTGGGGCCGGGGGAGGGGGTGGAAGGGATGGATGTTTCTTCTTGGACTAAAAAAGCCCATGTGTGTGAAAGCGGGCGGCTGGAGGGCTAGGCACTTGATTCCAGCCGCAGTTGCGAGCGCCCCTTGGCCTGGACTCCATTCCTCGAGCTGCCTCGCTGCTCGTTAATAGATGCAGTGTGTAGTGTGCCTGTCCGTGTGAGCTGCCAGGAGTCTCCTGAGACTAGTGCAGCAGCTCAGTCACTGATCACAGCCAGCAGCACCGACAGGCAGAGCTGCTTCCTCACTCTCTGGCACACACATTGCGTTTTTTTCCTGCTGTTTTTTTCCCCTTTTGGAATCGGGTCCCTGGTGAAGCTTTTCTGCAAAATCGGCATCCAGTGGGACGAGCACCTTGCACCTGGTAAGAGGACTGTGCATGCCTGGACTCCCTCCCGCGGCGACGGCAGTGCACGAAGTGCAGGCACATGAGGACTCCCAGCAGTAAGTAGCGCTCTCCACTGGAGTGCATGTGTGTCTTTTTAACGGGGTAGAAGGCTCGTGGGGATTGGGTGGTGCTGTCAGTGCTGAACTTTTTTACGGCAGTGCACATCTGCAGCGTTGCTGCAGCTTCCTGGCCGAGCGTGACCGGGGCCCCGCGTGTGTACCTGCGAACTGTGCCGGGCCCGGCTGTGCTGCCCCTGCCGGTTGTGGGGGTCTGCAGGCACCGCGCCCCCGCCGCCCCAGAACTCTTCTCCAATTGATGACAGCTCCTGCCTGGCGCTGCTTGTCCCGGTCCGGCTCGGAACTGAGGCCGCTCATTCAGAGATCTCACCGGATGGAAACTCCGTGTGTGGGGTCCCCCGACTAATTCCATCAGAGCAGCATCGCTGGGGTGGATGATTGGGGAACCATTGCTCCCTGCTCGTGGCGGTGAGTGTCAGGAGTTTCGGGCAGCGGCCCCGGGTGCTGGGCAGATCTCAATCTCGCCTTACAGGCACACTGAGCTCCCGTGAAGGCATACTGAGTGAGTTCCAGTGCACGTTAACTTAGTTGGTTCCCTGCTCAGACACTTAGCCACATGTACTCCACGCTCGCCGTATATGTTGTCTGGGCACCACGTAAAGGTACTCTTAGATCCCCCCCATATTGTTAGTCCCACGTCGGTGTTCTGTTCGCTCCCTTACATGCACTGTTATCTCACCGTACGGGCCCTCTGCAGGCAGGCTTAGATCCCCTGCTTCCACTGTTCTCTCACCGTACGGACACTCTGCAGGCAGGCTCAACTCCCTTGCATGCACTGTTATCTCACCATACGGGCACTCTGCAGGCAGGCTTAGATCCCTTGTGTGTGGGGGACTCTGTGTGTGTGTGTGTGGGGGGGGTGGCTCTGTGTGTGTGGGGGGCTCTGTGTGTGTGTGTGGGGCTCTGTGTGTTTGGGGCTCTGTGTGTTTGTGGCTCTGTGTGTGTGGCTCTGTGTGTGGGGCTCTGTGTATGTGTGGGGCTCTGTGTATGTGTGGGGCTCTGTGTGTGTGGGGGGCTCTGTGTGTGTGTGTGGGGGGCTCTGTGTGTGGGGGGGGCTTTGTGTGTGTGGCTCTGTGTGTGTGTGTGTGGCTCTGTGTGTGTGGCTGTATTATTCAACTAGTCACTCTCTACTAACTATTAATCACTGCTAATACTCTTTACTACTCTCTAATGCTTACCTATTGCCATTGTAAATGACAATACCATACATTTATCGGTTTAAAAAAAAAACAATAAATGAAAAAAATGACATTTGCAATGACAATAGCTCTAACTTTAACAAAGACGAGACCATTGCATTGTAAATGCTTGTTTTCCTTCTTACTTTCCGCTTGCTCTTTATCAGATTCTCTGTTCTTGCCCTTTTGGTTCTCTCTGCTCTGTCTTCTTGGTAAGTATTTTTACACTCCACTTTTTTCATCCATTGTCCCCTTCTTTTCCAATAGGTCTACTTCTCTCTCTCAATCTTATTCTGTGCTCTTCGTTTATTTCAGCTGTTCATGGCCCCCCACTTCCTGTCTACTGCGTGTTTTTCTATATGGGGCGAGAACTCTCCCCCTCCAAACGCACAGCTAAAAGCGCCTTCATAGGCTATCATCCAATTGTTTCAAATTCATCCAATTGTTCCACATGTAATCCATATATCTCATCATTTTTGATCGGTGCATTTTCCAACATAGTTTCTCCACACGTGGGGTGGTGCTTGCTGATTTTCAAGTTTTCTAATGCTTAAGCTGGGCCATCCGAACCTCATGCAAAAACACGATAAAGGCAATTTCGTCTGAGGCAGTGTTGTTTATTTTAACAAAACCCAATTCATTTCGGGCCACTGGTGCCCTTCGTCAGGGGTCACTATAATAACAAAATAAAACAGCCAATATTAACAATAGGTCCACTGATGTCATAATAAATGAATAGACAATTTAATAAACAGGACTTTAAATATTCTCTGTTATTGCTCATACGTTATCACCATGTTAATTATGAACATTCTTTAACTGGCGGGACAATAGACCTTTCCTCAGTTTTTCTCTTCCCTGCTCCCTATCTATTATTTCCGCGACTCTGGAGATATACTCCTTATTCTGGGGGAGCAAAGTTGTCATGTTTATGCGGTTGTCAGAAACGAATCCCTTTTTGTCTATCCAGGAAAGTTAGCACCTTCTTGTTTACTCGAGAAAGTTTCTAGTGACCTCTGAGCTAGCTGGCACACATAATTAAGTCTAACATATTCAATAGAGACCTAGTCGACCTCAGTCCTACGTCTACACTGTTGTTTATGTTATTCCAATGCGCAGAGCATATTGGGAATACAGAAACTACACTACAAAATTGGCCTGTATCAATCATAAATCTGTACACTCCAAGTCTCCTGCGAACCTTGCTCTGAAAATCGTGGTCTCCAGAGGAGACAGGCACTCTCGGTGTGCCAGGGATTTTGAGTTGAAACCACCCCTTTTCCGGAAGAAGAAAACCTACAACAGAGCTTTCTCTGGGGCTGACCCCAGAATCTGGAACTCACTGCCGCCTTACATCAGAAGAATACGTGCCCTGTCAAGTTTCAAAAAGGAAATGAAGACCTTCCTAAGGGGTAAATTCCTTCCCTAATCTCTCTCAGTGCCTCTGCAGTTTCAGCAGAACAGAGACTCGTATTTCAACTCTAACGGGATTGTTGACTCTTCTCTCTCATGTTTGTATGTTTCTTTTTGTATCTAACTTGTTTTTGTTAATTCTTGAAATTAATGTAATTACTTACTACTGCTGTAAAGCACTCGGATACCCTCACGGGCCATGTTTGCGCTATACAAAACACTAAATAAATAAATGTACATATGAATGTTTGTATATATGTAGGTATAAACGCATGTATGAATGTATGTATGTATGTATGAATGTACATATGACAACAAGTATGTATTTAGGAGCGTATGTATGTTTGTATGCACGTACATATGAACGTATGCATGAATATATGTATGGATGGACGTATGTATGTATGTATGAACGTATGTATGTATGAAAGTATGTATGTATGTATATATGTATGAATGTATGTATATGTGTATGTATGTATGTACGTATGTATGCATGTATGTGGTATTTGAATAGCACAAACCTAGCCAAGAGGCAGTAGAGTGCTGTTATGGTCCCAAGGTAACGATCTAGTCAATGAGGAATTGAAGGTGTAGCTGCTTTCTGAGATCAGAAGTGGATTTTTGTGTCATGAGGCACTGTTTTTTAAAGATGTGTGTCTTCAGCTCTTTCCTAAATTGGAGCATGTTCATGGTGTTCTACAGGTCTTGATGGAAAAGAGAATGTTGTTAGTTCCTGAGTGTTGGTGCAAAGATGATTTAACAGAGAGGGAAGCGCTCCCCCCATCCTTATCTTGGTGTTCCCTGTAATAGCCCGATCAGTGTGCTGAGGTTTTCTCGACTGTACACCTGCACCCCTACTACCTGGGTGATGGACTCAACCCCAGAGGTAACTGACTTAAGAACTGAGTGTGGTGATGCTGACACTAGGATTTCAACAGGAAATTGCAACTTGATTCATCTATCTAACATTCCAAAACAAAAAGACCAGTATTATACATGCCTATAAATATATATTTTTCATTTGTTAGAACAAATGGAAATGTTGATCATATATGCATGTATTTTTATTGCGTTATTTACAAAGTGTATGCTTGTAGAACATGTGTGTAGAACATATTTAGTGTTGGTAAGTTGTAGTTTACATGTTCATAGATGGAAAGGGAGGTTTCCCTGATTCCAACTAGTAACACTGGAAACTACAGCTGCTCAGTGCAAAAATGGAGAAGGCCTGTGGCCGTGAATCTTGGTGCCCTGGCTGGGGTGTGAAGAGAGCCACCGGGCACGATAGGCATGGGTCAGTCATAATTTTTATATTTTCATACCTTCATGATGCCATTTTTTCTTGGCTAGATTTTTTTTTCCTGCAACGGAAAGCATTTACAGGCCAATGCCAAGATGGCTGCAGGATCTGTTTTGACTCACTGGGTGTAGTTGTCAGGAAGCACCTCAAGAGAATATGGCTTTTACAAGAGGGTCCACCTAAACCCATTAGTCCTCCCACACTGTTTTGCTATGTGAAGTAGTTGGAATGACAACAGGGTAGTCTGTCTGACCAACTCATGCTTCAACTTCCCAAGTTTACTCCTTCTGGTGTTCCAACATGCACACAGAGTTATAAAGCCCTTTTAATGCTAAACCACTTTGTGAATTCTGCAGGTGGGTCAATGCTGGCCCAGGGCACCAATGGTTGGAAGTGATGCTCAGACAGGGAGCTCAGGTCGACTCTTGTAGTGCCACAACTGGAGATGTTGATTTGTTTGGATGAGTCTACTGAGCTAAGAGCATTTCTCAGAGAAGGGGCTGCAGGGGTGCTGTTTTGGGCACTGGGTGAGGAAGATCCTCCTTCAAGCTAGAGTGTCTGCCCTCCTAGTAAATCTCATGAATGGTCAATACAACCATGCACATCTATGGGTTGGTTTCTGGGTGGCAAACCAGCTGCTGCTATCATTTATCTTCAGTTGAGATATCTGGGAGGTGGCCTGTCTTTTGGGCTTTTCCTGGTGCCGCGCTGCCCCTTGCTCTTCTTAGCCTTGACCAGATCATCCCGTTTGAGACCTCTTTGGTAAAGAAAGCTGAGATGAGAACGCTTGAGTTTACGGTACTCAGGAGGTACCCTACTCCTTCATGACAATTTGACTATATAAAGGAAGCAACTGAAAAGGCTGCTAAGTCGCATACATGAATTAAGGAATGGCACTCAACAGCAAAACATATCATGATGATTACAACATGGTTCTCAACTCTATAAAAACAAATGGTCATGTTCAGACTCAGTAAAACACTACCGAGGAAAAAAGTGTCAGAATTACATAGTTCTATAAAACAAATACATGGTTCAAACTACGACGATGATAGTGAAGAGAATGGCCAGTACCTTCCCAAAGAAGATTAGAAGGATGATTAGGGTAAGACCTACAGCAAAGTCTATAAGATTACAGGGAGGCTTGGACCTGTGAGGGTTCACAGCTCTCAGCAGTTGCAAGTTTTCAGTGCCTACATGTGCATGTAGGTTCTGGAACAACTTCATCAAGGCATAGAGAAAGGAGCCTTTTTCGGGGATGCCTATAGGAGATCCAACTGAGGATGAAGGAAGAATGGGTGTTTGTCAATAGCGGCAAGACTGAAGATGTCCTCATAAGTCACCAGGTCTTGCTGATATTTCATTTGAGTGGTCTACTACCGGAATAGTGGATACTGTTTGGAATATGTAGACAATACCTCATTGAAAACGTTATTCCTAGTAACAGATCCTCCAAAAAGGTAAGACAACACAGTTTCATTAATACAGTGCAATCAAAATAAGACTTCGTTCCTCCTTCTTTCTTTTTTAATTTCTTTCCTGCCTTATTTCTTTCAATCCTTCCACCTTATTTTCCTTCTAGCCTTCTGTTCATCTTTACTGCTGTCTTACATTCCTTCTTTCCTTTTTCTTGCCTTGTTTCTTGCTATGTTTCACTCTTTGTTCTTTCTCATTCCTTCTTTCCTTCTGCTTCCGTCTTTCATTTTTCTTGCTTTATTTCTTGCAATATCTCTTTCTTTTTTCTTTTATTTCTTTCCTTCTGACTCTACTTCTTTGTTTCTCTCCTTTTTCTTTCCTGCTTTGTCTTGCCTTTTTTCTTTCTTTCCTTTCTTATTTTTCCTTCTTTATTTCTACGTTTTTTCTTGTCTTATTTTCTGAATTGTTGTGCTATTTCTTTTTTCCTCCTTCAATCCCTTCTGGCCTTCTTTCATTCCTGCCTTCTTTCTTCTCTTCCTTCTTTCTCAAAGAGAAGCGGTTGGCACACAATGGTCGAAGGATTCACTTTTTAGGGCTGTGATAGTCAAAACCTTTTGATTTGACTAAATATGTGTGCATGACATTGTTCTTACCGGGAGAAATTAGGTAGGTTGTTCAGGGGGAAAAAACCTTACTCAAACAACAGCCACAATCCTTGTCAGGGTGAACCATAAAACGTTCTTACATTAACATGTGCTTAACCCTCTGGTAGCTTGGCATAAAAGTATGCAGGCTTAACTTAGAGACAATGTGTGAAGTATTTATGCAGCACACAAACAGTAATAAAGTGAAAACAGAACACCATTTTTTTTATAGATTTTGCCACAAAATCACAAAATTCAATAAGTACAACCAGAAATATGCAATTTCAAAAATTTAAGGTAAGTATAACGCCTGAAAGCAGACAGCACCACTCGCGGTTATCTGGTCAATCACTCAAGTCATATTTACATAGTGCTGCTTCTCACTCGTGAGGGTCTCCAGGCACGTGTTGCAGGTCTCAGCCGAAAGAGCCAGGTCTTTAATCCCTTCCTGAAGTCGGTAAGTGAAGGCTCAGTGTGGAAGTGGAGGGTGTTCTAGGCTTTGGCGGAGAGGTGGGAAAAGGAACATCCTCTGGTGCATCTGCGGCATATACGTGGGATCTCTGTTAGGGCGAGGTGTGCAGAGCAGTCCTGCGTGCTCGGTGAAAGTGCAGGCTGTGGTTCATGTAAGCAGGCTCTTGGTTGTAGAGGGATTTGTAGGCGTGGGTCAGGAGTTTGAAGTGGCATCACTTGTGAATTGGGAGCCAGTGAAGGTCTTTTAGCTACTCGGTGATGTGGGTTCTCTTGGGCAGGTTGAGGATCAGTCTGGCCTCTGTGTTCTGGATCGACTGGAGTCTTTGCATTAGTTCTGTGGTGTTGCCTGCAGAGAGTATATTGCTGTAGTCCAGTCGGCTGGTGATGAGGGCCTGCGTTATCGTCTTCCTGGTGCTGGTTGGGAGCCTATTGAAGATCTTGCAGAGCATGTGGATTGTGTGAAAGCAGGCTGAAGAGACGGCGTTAACTTGACTTTTCATTGATAGTTTGATGTTGAGGTTGGGGGCGTGGACTTTGGGTGTGACGGTATGTCCGAGTTCCGATGGCCACCGGGAGTTGTTTCACAGGGCGGTGTGTTTCCCTGAGATAAGGACTTCCATCTTGTTCGTGTTGAGCTTAAGGCAATTATCCTTCATCCAGGTTGAGACTTTCTTCATACAGTTGAGAAAGTTAGTCATCGTGATGGGGGAGTTGGCTGGGAGCAATAGGACGAGCTGGGTGTCATTGACATAGGAGATGATGTTGATATTGTGCAATCTGACAATGTCTGTGGGTGGTGTCATGTATATGTTGAAGAGGGTTGGCCTTCAGGATGAGCCCTGGGGGACACCGCAAATGTTGTACTTGGCTTGTGATGTGAAGGGAGGGAGTTGGAATTTCTAGGTGCATCCTGCTAGTAAGGATGCCATCTGTTTGAGCACATAAATTGTGATGCCGATCTGGCATAGGCGATTGATGAGTGTGTGGTGGAGACAGTGTCAAAAGCTGCAGAAAAGTAAAGAGGGTTCTGGGCGGCTGAATCTCCTCTGCCGAGTAGGGTGCTGATGTCGTCTGTTGCGGCGATTAGAGATGTCTCTGTGCTGTGGTGTGTCTGGGAACATGGCCATGGTTATCAAGGTGTTGAGGATGGTGGTGACTTGGTGGCTGATCTCGTCTCTTCCAAGGTTGATGAGTCAGTGGGGGCAGGGGTCGGAGGGTGCTCTAGTGTGGATAGTGTTCATCAGAGTGGTTGTGTTTGGTGTGCTGAGTTGTTTCCATGCAGCGAGCGAGTGGTTGGCAGTGTTGGTGGTTGATCAGTGGTTGAAGAAGTTGGCGGGTTGGGGGTCGAAGTTTTTATAGATGGTTGCCATCTTGTTGTGGGAGTGGTCAGAGAGGTTGACCCAGAGTTCGTGTGATGCGGAGATAGCGTTTTTGGTGGCAGATGGGCAGGTGAACTTTATGACAATGGTGAAGAGTTCCTTGGGTTGGTTGGCACGTGTGTCAATTTGGTGGGTCAAGGCCTCCTTTTTCATGGCTTTGATCTGTTGGTGGTAGTCGTTGAGGGCTGATTTGAAAGTGGCTCTGTTAGTGTGTTTCCTACTTGTGTGCCATTTTCTTTCTAGTTGTTTGCACCTGCGTTTTCACATTCAGAGTTCCGAGGTGTCATGTGAGACCGGGTGAAAGTCACAAGTTAAGGCTGATCACAGTAGAGCATGCCCAGATAAAGGGACCAGGCTAGGCTGCTGGTAAAGTTACCTTTCAAAGTCTAGCGCAAAGAGCTCCATCTGCAATGGAGGAGGCCGCGAGCAGCAAGATGGTCAGGGCTGTAGCATGAAGAGCATGCCAGGTCTCGTGGACAGTCATGGCTGTAGCACAAAGATCCTGTTGGCAGCATGGACACTTGTTGCTGTAGTGTTGCATTGGCAGTCACTGATGCTGTAGTGCGAAGTGCAGATCTTGCATTGCCAGTTTTGCCACATTTTACAGCACCTTGGGACCCTCATGGGTGAGTAGTGCTCTCTATAAATCCCTGACTGATTGATTGATTGATTGATTGATTGATTGATTGATTGATTGATTGAGTTGTCACTGTACTGTGAAGAGTCGGATTTACAGAGCTTCATGTTGGCGGTTGGCACAGGTGGCAAGATCTTCGTGCAAACTGGCTCATTCATGGTCACAAAGAGCACAAAGCTTCAGGATTTCTTCATTTCCTCAAAGAGGAGCTCAACCGATGATACATTAGGGCCCAGGACCAGAGGGGCACTTCTTGAGGATCAGAACCTCAATCCAGCAGAGGCCAGCGGGGCACAGGCATGTCCAGTTGCAGGTCTAGTGCAGCAGGTCAGCTGGGCAACTGCAGGGAGTCCTCTGGAGCTTGTTGTGTCCCTGTACATCAGAACAGGTAGTCTGTCTGCTGACCCATGGAGTTACTTCAGGCTGAATGAAAGGTACAGGTACAGTCTTCCTTCTCAGCAAGCAGGGCAGGCCTCAAGCAGCAGGGTGTCCTTCTGTAGTATCCACAGGTCTAGGAGTGTACTGAAGAATGGTCCTGCGGGTCCCCATTTACATACCTGGTGCCGAATTTAAAGTGGGAGAAGTTTTTGAAGTTTTCCCCCTACAGAGGACATTTGCTGCCTCCCTACCCTGGTCCCACGTGTCTGGAGGCACAATAACCTACTATGAAGTCCTATGTGTGTGATCTGAGCCAGTCCCTTGGAAGTGCAAGTGTGGTAAGTGACAGCTCCGCTCCCCCCCAAATCCTGCCAGAACTGACCCATCCTGCCAACATCTCTGGCCTCTATTTGGGATGCTGTTTGGGGGAAATACACAAAACCTAACTGGCAACTACACTTAGTCGTGTAGCCCAGGAACAGGCTGCAGGCTCCAATGGTTAGGTCAAGAAAATGTCAACTTTCTAAAAGTGGCATTTTGAGAATTGTGACTTAAAATCTTACTTCACCATTAAAGAGGGTTTTGAAGTACAATTCCTCAGATACTAAACATGGATGTTCCTACCTTCTCTCACACAAAATATATCACGTATTAAATGTAATAAGGCAACCCAATATTATCCTTTGAGAGAGGAAAACCTCACAATGGTGAAAAACTAATTTGAAAGAGTTATTCATGACCAGGACATGTAAAACTTAAAAGTACATGTTAAACTTTTTATATACAATGAACCCTACCCTATGGGAACTTTAGGGTCTTCCCTAAGGGTGATATATATATTAAAAAGGACGGTTTAGCCTGGCAAAAGGTTTATTTTGCCAGGTCGCAATGGCAGTTTAAAACTGCACACACAGGCTGCAATGGCAGGCCTGAGACATGTAAGTGGAAGGCACAAAAAGTGTTTGAGGCCCACTAGTAAAAATGTATTTACAGCCCAGGACACCTGTGGTACCACTTTACTAGGGGCATACAAGTAAATTGAATTTTCCAATTGGGTGTAAGCCAATTTCATCATGTTTAAAGGAGAAAGCACAAACACTGGTTAGCAGTGGTACACTGAACAGAGTCCTAAAGGTAAGCAAACATGGGTTCAGAAAAAAGGAGGGTTAAGGCAAGAGGTTTAGGGATGACCCCACAGAAAGGGTCAATCAAAAGGCTACTTATAAGGATTTTCAGCCACACTTGATCCATTTGTTTGTGTCCAGCATGCATTAAGGGGCAATGCGTCAGACAACTTCAGCCATTGGCTGACTCCACCATGAGTTATGATATGCTGACCTTTCACTGTGATCACATCCATACACAAAGTAGTTCCTTTTAGTGCCAGAGTGTATTTGAGACAAGAAAAGCATGTCTGCCTTTAGCACATTGTTTTTGTTTTAGAGTGATCAAGGCAAGCAAATTCCCAGAGAATAAAGTTTTACAAAAGCCAAGGCAAAACAAGAATTGCAGAAATGCTGGCAGCCAACACCAGACCTGCTGGCTCTGCCAATGCTTGTTGGCTGGGATTATGTGTCTTCTTGCCTATGTGTATGGGTAAGTAAGCAGACGGATGGCTGGGTGTACCTGTGCATAGGCAAGTGGGTGAATACGTGCCCTGTACACCAATGTCACTGTGGATGAGCCCCCTTGGATGCTACTGGTAGTACTGCACCCTGTACACATTGAATGTGGAAACCCCTGCAGCTTTACTCCTCCCTGTCACAGGATCACGCTTCACCTTTCCACCTTATGATACCCCACTCCTGCAGCGCTTCACCATCTGACCGAAAATTTAACAAACATTGACAAAATCAGTAGGTCTGCTTATTTATATGGAAACATTTTGTGGGTTAATCATGAACTTTTGTGGTGGAAAGGCAGATTGGTCCTTGCCAGTTCGTGTAAGTGCAGTGCTTAGAGGGAGTGGCTATCCCAAAGGGCAGTGGTACAACGCAAAGGGTGGTATTGCGTCAGTAAGGGGTAGTAGTGTGGATTGATGGCGCAGGGCTGGCAGTAGTACAGCGCGGAGGGTGGGAGTGCATCAGTAAGGGGTAGTAGTGTGGATTGATGGTGTGGTGCTGGCAGTGGTACAACGCAGAGGGTGGCAGTGCATCCGTAAGGGGTAGTAGTGTGGATTGATGGTGCAGGGCTGGCAGTGGTACAACGCGGAGTGTGGGAGTGCATCAGTAAGGGGTATAGTGTGGATTGATGGTGCGGTGCTGGCAGTGGTACAACGCAGAGGGTGGGAGTGCTTCAGTAAGGGGTAGTAGTGTGGATTGATGGTGTGGTGCTGGCAGTGGTATAACGCGGAGGGTGGTACTTCGTCAGTAAGGGGTAGTAGTGTGGATTGATGGTGAGGTGCTGGCAGTAGTACAAAGCGGAGGGTGGTAATGCGTCAGTAAGGGGTACTAGTGTGGATTGATGGTGCGGGGCTGGCAGTGGTACAACGCAGAGGGTGGTAATGCGTCAGTAAGGGGTACTAGTGTGGATTGATGGTGCGGGGCTGGCAGTGGTACAACGCAAAGGGTGGTACTGTGTCAGTAAGGGGTAGTAGTGTGGATTGATGGTGCGGGGCTGGCAATGGTACAACGCGGAGGGTGGTAGTGCGTCAGTAAGGGGTAGTAGTGTGGATTGGGGGTAGTAGTGTGGATTGATGGTGCGGTGCTGGCAGTGGTACAACGCAGAGGGTGGCAGTGCATCAGTAAGGGGTAGTAGTGTGGATTGATGGTGCAGGGCTGGCAGTGGTACAACGCAGAGGGTGGGAGTGCATCAGTAAGGGGTAGTAGTGTGGATTGATGGTGCGGTGCTGGCAGTGGTACAACGTAGAGGGTTGGAGTGCATCAGTAAGGGGTAGTAGTGTGGATTGATGGTGCAGGGCTGGCAGTGGTACAACGCGGAGGGTGGGAGTGCATCAGTAAGGGGTAGTAGTGTGGATTGATGGTGCGGTGCTGACAGTGGTACAACGCAGAGGGTGGGAGTGCATCAGTAAGGGGTAGTAGTGTGGATTGATGGTGCAGGGCTGGCAGTGGTACAACGCAGAGGGTGGGAGTGCATCAGTAAGGGGTAGTAGTGTGGATTGATGGTGCGGTGCTGACAGTGGTACAACGCAGAGGGTAGGAGTGCATCAGTAAGGGGTAGTAGTGTGGATTGATGGTGCGGTGCTGGCAGTGGTACAACGCAGAGGGTGGTAATGCGTCAGTAAGGGGTACTAGTGTGGATTGATGGTGCGGGGCTGGCAGTGGTACAACGCAAAGGGTGGTACTGTGTCAGTAAGGGGTAGTAGTGTGGATTGATGGTGCGGGGCTGGCAATGGTACAACGCGGAGGGTGGTAGTGCGTCAGTAAGGGGTAGTAGTGTGGATTGGGGGTAGTAGTGTGGATTGATGGTGCGGTGCTGGCAGTGGTACAACGCAGAGGGTGGCAGTGCATCAGTAAGGGGTAGTAGTGTGGATTGATGGTGCAGGGCTGGCAGTGGTACAACGCAGAGGGTGGGAGTGCATCAGTAAGGGGTAGTAGTGTGGATTGATGGTGCGGTGCTGGCAGTGGTACAACGTAGAGGGTTGGAGTGCATCAGTAAGGGGTAGTAGTGTGGATTGATGGTGCAGGGCTGGCAGTGGTACAACGCGGAGGGTGGGAGTGCATCAGTAAGGGGTAGTAGTGTGGATTGATGGTGCGGTGCTGACAGTGGTACAACGCAGAGGGTGGGAGTGCATCAGTAAGGGGTAGTAGTGTGGATTGATGGTGCAGGGCTGGCAGTGGTACAACGCAGAGGGTGGGAGTGCATCAGTAAGGGGTAGTAGTGTGGATTGATGGTGCGGTGCTGACAGTGGTACAACGCAGAGGGTAGGAGTGCATCAGTAAGGGGTAGTAGTGTGGATTGATGGTGCGGTGCTGACAGTGGTACAACGCAGAGGGTGGGAGTGCATCAGTAAGGGGTAGTAGTGTGGATTGATGGTGCAGGGCTGGCAGTGGTACAACGCGGAGGGTGGCAGTGCATCAGTAAGGGGTAGTAGTGTGGATTGATGGTGCGGGGCTGGCAGTGGTATAACTCGGAGGGTGGTAGTGCGTCAATGAGGGTTAGTAGTGTGGATTGATGGTGCGGTGTTGGCAGTGGTACAACGCGGAGGGTGGCAGTGCATCAGTAAGGGGTAGTAGTGTGGATTGATGGTGCGGTGCTGGCAGTGGTACAACGCGGAGGGTGGGAGTGCATCAGTAAGGGGTAGTAGTGTGGATTGATGGTGCAGGGCTGGCAGTGGTACAACGCGGAGGGTGGGAGTGCATCAGTAAGGGGTAGTAGTGTGGATTGATGGTGCGGTGCTGGCAGTGGTACAACGCGGAGGGTGGGAGTGCATCAGTAAGGGGTAGTAGTGTGGATTGATGGTGCGGTGCTGGCAGTGGTACAACGCAGAGGGTGGCAGTGCATCAGTAAGGGTTAGTAGTGTGGATTGATGGTGCGGGGCTGGCAGTGGTATAACGCGGAGGGTGGTAGTGCGTCAATGAGGGGTAGTAGTGTGGATTGATGGTGCGGGCTGGCAGTGGTATAACGCGGAGGGTGGTAGTGCGTCAATGAGGGGTAGTAGTGTGGATTGAGGGTGCGGGCTGCCAGTGGTATAATGCGGAGGGTGGTAGTGCATCAGTAAGGGGTAGCAGTGTGGATTGATTGTTGCGGGGCTGCCAGTGGTACAACGCGGAGGGTGGTAGTGCATCAGTAAGGTGTAGTAGTGTGGATTGATGGTGCGGGGCTGCCAGTGGTATAACGCACAGGGTGGTAGTGCGTCAATGAGGGGTAGTAGTGTGGATTGATGGTGCTGGGCTGCCAGTGGTACAACCCGGAGGGTGGGAGTGCATCAGTAAGGGGTAGTAGTGTGGATTGATGGTGCGGGGCTGGCAGTGGTACAACGCCCAGGGTGGGAGTGCGTCAATGAGGGGTAGTAGTGTGGACTGATGGTGCGGGGCTGGCAATGGTACAACGCGGAGGGTGGGAGTGTATCAGTAAGGGGTAGTAGTGTGGACTGTTGGTGCGGGGCTGGCATTGGTACAAGGCGGAGGGTGGGAGTGCGTCAGTAAGGGGTAGTAGTGTGGATTGATGGTGCGGGCTGGCAGTGGCATAACGCGGAGGGTGGTAGTGCGTCAATGAGGGGTAGTAGTGTGGATTGATGGTGCGGGGCTGGCAGTGGTAATGTGATGCTGACGGTGGCATTGGTCTTTGCTGCTATCAGCGTGATGCTGAGGGTGGTAATGAGATTCTGCAGGTGGTCTGTAGTTTTGGTTGCACAGGCAATAAGAAGCCTGGTGTGATGCAAAGATCACACCTTGCTGCAGGCCTAGTGAGCAGCTTTCCAGCTGTCCTTCTCTTCGCATTGAGACACTTCCAATCCTGCATTTATAATGGAAAAGGCATCATCAAAAGTACCGCATGCAAATGTATTTGAGACTTTGCTCTCCCTTTAAATACTACTTCGAAGATTGACATTCTGAAGCCCTGGAGAGACATGAAAAGGAGGGGGGAGAGATCAGTTATGCTCGGCTTCGAAAGAAGCAGAATCACACAGCAGCCTGGTGGAATTACTGCTCCCAGCACAGCACAAATGAGTCACATGAAAGGAATGCCTGGCTCTGTGATGGAGTCAGTCGTGAGGGGTAAGGTACACTGAAACTGGCATTAAAACCGTAGACCAAAGGAAGGCCTAATGTGCTCCAATGAAAGCGGGGTCCTTCAGGGGCTCTTCAGATGGACCCACTCTGGGAAATCTCTTCCTAGTCGAACCTGATAACGAAGAGCAGCTCTTAAATCTACTTCAAACCCGGGAGAACAGATGCAGCTGCCCAGCAGGGCTCCTCAATTCGCCAATCTCTCCCCCCTACAGAATTTTCAAATGAAACACGTCCAAAATGGGAAAAAAGCTCCAAGGCCGACTGAGCTGTCCACTGTCCGGTGCTGAACAGCAGCACTGCAATCTCATCACAGACAGGAATAAAAGTTCAACCCCCACAGAGAATAAATAGAGTCAGGAAACGCGCACGCGTTCTTACTGCAGACTGTTCGAAGGGGCATTTCCGGTGTGGCCTGAAGGCCACAGCAGTCGACTTTGGAACTGGGGAAGGAGGCTCGAGTCCTGGCGTTGGCTCAACATCCTGTGATTCTGGGCAAATAAATGACTTCATCCTCCCGAGCCTAGAAAATAAACCCGACCTTGTGTAATGTTGTCTGGAGCTCATAACCGGCTCTAAACCCCTCGAGTCAAGCTCACGTCATATAAAGCCGCAAAAGACAAAGAATGTCCCTTAGGGTACCACGGCGGCAGAGCCTTTCTCAAACTACAAAACAGCTCTTGTTTACAATAGGGGGCGCCGGATACTTCGACATTTATGGCATCGAAACTCTGCCTTGCGCATCAGTGTCTGAAGGATCCCACTGTAATGCCAGCTCCCTTACGAAACCCGAGAGAGCAGAGCCTGGCAGTCCATGCTGTCTGGACAGACGTGTCGATAGAACATTCCATTGGAGATACAAGGATTTAGTCCCAGTAAAGTCAATGGCGTGACCCATCAGAGCAAGAACAAGCAGCCAAAGGGCCACTAAATAATTCGAAATTGAAATATTTACCTAAGAAGACTTTTTGAGTGAAAGTCTCAGGAGCTTCGTTCGGCATGTCTGTCTTAATCCACTGATTGAAAGACAGGGCTAGGAGTGGTTGGCATGGACACAGGGTTCGAAGAGGAACTGTGATGTCACAGTGACCACCCTGGCAACCCTTGAAACGTCATTTCAGTTCTCTTTCCTACACATAGACCGGCAGAGAGAGCCGCTCGCGGGGGATGGTGCGCTTTACAAACACACATAACAAAACAGAGAGGTATGAAGGGGGCTGCTTTCGACGATATTTAGAGTAAAAAAATTGCTGTATGGGGCAAAATAAAAAAACATGCACTATATCAGAACTGAGCTGAAAATCTGGTAACGCTACTGTGCCTCTTGGTTATCAGTGTCTTCTTTAAGGTTTACACTCGGGGTTATTAGTTTTTGTATAGCGCTTAAATCCTTGACGTGGACAATGTGTGGGATGGCACATACCTATCATTTTATTCGGAGGAGGAGGGGCTCCCGCTCTATGGATACTTTGTATTTACTGTGTAATATTGAGTCTTCAGAAGCTCTGCTTTAAGATGCAAATTTTCAATAGCTCACTATTTGGGGGGAGGGATGGGGGGTGCGTGGCCTCCTCCCCAAGCTCAAATGGGCCCCGGGGACCCCATCGGTCAGGGCCATGTTTTAATTAAAGGGGAGCAGGGTGCGTGCCCCTCTCTCCGTGCCTTAGGGGACCTTATCCCCTGGGACCTCGTACATTACTATTAGGGGAGGGGAATGCGTCTCCTCCAAGCCCAAATGGGCCCCGTGGACCCCATGCCTCAGGGCCATATTTTATCTAAAGAATAGGGGGCACATGGCCCTCCTCCCTGAGCCTTAGGAGACCCGCGACCCTACCCCCCCGGGGTCAAACACATTACTATTAGGCCCCAAATACCTCATCACATTGGGGGGCTGCGGGGAGCACAAGTGCTCCTGCAGACCCAGTCGGCTCCTGCACTTGGAGCTGGCATTGCTCCTGCCCAGTGGGAGAAGCTCCTTCCGCTTGCTCCCAACGGACGGGAGCCTTCCCAGTTTCCCTGCCCGCTACAGTGCAGGTAGGGACACAGATGTATGCTCCCAGCCAGCGGGAGCATTTTCAAATCTCCTTTTGGGTGGGAGCACACTTCCTTCACTGCCCATGGTTCTGCGGGCAGGGAAACCAACAGTGTCCCGGGGGTGGGCTCACCTGCAAACAGTAGAGATGGGGTCCCTGGGACCGTAGAAGGTTCGGGGAGGGGGACCACACACTCCCTTCTCCTCTATTGTTTGGCCCCAGGGAATGAGGTCCCCGGGGCCCAAAATGGGCTCAGGGATGGGGGCCCCCAACTCACACCCCACTCTCCAAATATTGGTTAAAAAAAAATGGCTGGCCACCATTTTTTTCAATGATCCCACAGGAGTCCTGTGGGATTGTGGCAAAAACGTCTGATTATTTCTACTTTTCGCTACCCCTAGGGATCCCTCTGGGACCTCCCTTCCACAAGAGCTAGTAGTTGGGCGGGGTTTCAGTACTCAGCCACTTTATATGCTTTTTTTGATATAAAAATTGAAGGACACGGGACTTGGGGCCAGATGTAAGACCCTTAAAATTGCGTCGTTTTGTGACTCGCAATTTGCGACTCTCAAAATGTAATTTACAACAGCGTCTCAGTCTTAATGGGGTTGCAATTGCATGCCTCGTTAATATTTATGTGGAGATGCAATTTGGGACTCCATTGGGAATGGCTAGCACTCCCAGGAATGGCGGCCTGCTGGGGTCAGTACCAAAATACCCACCGTTTTTGTTTTGTTTTGTTTTGTCCTGACGAAAGCTCCATAGACCATTTTGGCCCAGGTGAGCTGAAACATGTCGACCTGTCTTGAGAGAAATATGGTAATCCAGTAACTCGATTACTTAATATATCACTATTTTTTAACTCACAGTACCCACCTCTTTACAATAAAACTCGCTACAGGTGTGTCACTGTTTTTAAAATAATTTTTTGATCCATCTACCACCTCCTTAGATTTGTCCCCCGAATCTCTGGACACTTCTACACTGACCGAAGGTTGCCTCGGGTGAGGCAGGCATATAGCACGTTACTTGACAACCCGATGACTATGCCATGACGCTTGATAAGGGGCGGACGAAAAGATATACTGCAACATCAAAATCAACAAGCGTCTATGAGGGTTGTCAAAAATAACCAATGGTTATTGTAGATACCAGTGTCCATTCCCATTGTTGATCATTTTGATATCTACCCAGGGGAACTGAATGGACTTTAATTCCTCTTCAATCCCCCTTGATGAATGAATGGGGTCAGCAGACCACCATGTCTGGGACTGCTTTTTAAATAAAGTTTATTTTTTTGAATGCATTCTGTTTTCCTTAAAAGAAAACAGGATACATTTAAAAAAGAAAAATGAAACGTTTCTGTTTCATTTTTAAGAGTAGGCAGGGGTCTTGCCTGCTCCTAAAAAATATTTCCGCATCCATTCACAAAAGGGAACAGGTCCCCTGGGGACCCCTTCCCCTTTGCGAGGGGCTTACCACCTACCTGAAGTAGATGGTAAACTGCGAGTGTTTTGCGACCGCAATTGCGGTTGCAAAACAATCGTACATTGAAGTGCGAGTCGCTATTAGGAAGGGATGCCCTTGCACGCCCCTTCCTAATAGCGAGTGGCAAACCCTATTTTGTGAGTCGGTAATAGGTTACTGACTCGTAAAATAGGGTTTGTACATGGAGCACACTATTTTGCAGTCGCAAATGGGCTGATTTCCCGTTTACAGCTGAAAAAAAAACAGTTGTACATCTATCCCTAAGTCCCCTAGTCCTGCAATGACTGCCAGCAATGTTTTTCTCCATGTTGCTGGCAGCCAATCAGAGCCTTGATCCCACGGGAGCAAGTTGGCCCAAGAGTAAAAATGCTCTTAGGCCTATCAGAAGCCTCTATTTTTAAAAACTGAGTTCGAGAGACTCTTATGAGAGTCCCTCGAACATAACCGTCCAGATATACAAATATTTTTGGAGCTTAATAACTGCAAAACTACTGCACAGATTGCAACAAATCACAAACAAACAGACTTTCTGCACCAAGATCTGTCTCCATGCCAAATTTGGTGTAATTCCATTCAGCAACTATTGTGGCAGTGCTTCTTAAAAAAGTAATGCATGGGATTTTGCACTTTGAGACCCCACTTGATGGGTCACCACAAAACTTTTGCAAAACAATATGAGAGAGAAAGGGTATTTTGCCAGTGAAGGCAGGGTCGGGACTCCTGGTCCCCTTATATCAGAAATAAACAACAAAGTAAGGAGTAAACCCTTTCAATAAATCCCAACCTCAGTAGGGGAGGGCGAGGTGCGTTAATCACAACCCATTAAGGGACATCCTTTGTCCTTTAGAAGACCCCTCACTCACCAAACTGGTTGGTGACATGCTTCATCATCGGGGTCCCACCTGAACAGCCGAGTGCCGTCCAGGTGTGCTGCGACACCTAACTACAGTGGAGCTGGTTTCTTCTTTATATGTACAAGAGAGGTAATCGTGTGTTTAAAAGGTATCCAATGCTACACACTCAAAGACTTTATTCTGGAGTGTCTTGAATACTAATTAAAATGTCGGACACCTGTTGCTCGATTAGGTGGGCTGTTGGTGTTTTAATAAGTTGTATAGTGTAGTTAAAAAGAGGTCTACATGTTTCAACCTATGTGTGATTGTAAGGTTTTCGTCAGGACCAATGTAGCGCCAACGGGATGGTCTACGCACGCTAAGGCGCACCCTGTCCACGTTGGTAGTGAAGTCAGAATCACAAAGTGTGATTCTAAATCAAAAAGTGTGTTCTCCTGAATTCTGAAAAAAAACTAGGAGCACTGGAATTTATGGCTCCATGGGTGTCCCCGAACCTGCAATATGAAGCCCCCGCAACAATTTGTAGAGGGAAGACGGGCGCAAGTCGTGCCTACTGCCTATGCTGTTTCAAAGGGAGCCCCGTAGTACGGGCCCAAGTCGTGCCTATGCTGTTTCAAAGGGAGCCCCGTAGTACAAATTTATGTTTGGTAATGATATTTATCTCCAGAAACGAGGTGTGGCGATCGGGGCCTGCTCCTCCCCCAGCTATGCGTGTCTTCACGTAGGCTGGTGGGAGGAGCAGGTCCTTAAGTGCACACATGGTGCCATTTCTAATAAGCATGTGATACAATGGATGCTGTTAGACCTGGCACCTTGGCGTGAGTCTCCCTTCCACTTTTTGCTGATGTGCCTCCGATGTTTTGCTGGTTTTCCGATACTCAGGGCACTGCGCCACGGCTGATCCGTGCCGCAGTGCAAGTGCTCCCTACTGTAACCTGTACATACGATTGGTATCCATGATTGGTGCATTGGATTTACTGTTAGTCCCTAGTAAAGCGCACGAGAGAGTGCCGGGGCTTGTAGATGCCAATACTGCTGGTGGGCCTGCAGCGCTGGTTGCGCCACCCACCAAGGCAGCCGTAAAAGATGTGTCTGGGAACTGCGACCGCAGAACCCGCGTGCGGTCTCGTGCTGTCACGCTAGCTGGGCAAGTGTCCCCACTTGCCCGCACCGACCCTTCCCTTAACTACATATTAGTCACCCCTATGGTAGGCCTGCGGGCAGGGTGCGTTGTAGGTGTAAGGTAGGACAAGCCCTGATGTGCGTGGCATGTCCTGGTAGTGACTTACAACGAAGACCGTATTTCACTACTGAAGGCTACCTGCTCCATTAGGCCAGACTGAGCTGCGAGGATTATTACGACCTATAATCCCCGCAGGCTCAAGGAGCATGGTAGTGAGTCATGTTTAGTAAGCCTGAACTCAGGATGATGAGATATTTCTTGTAGACAAGTTTATTTCAATATCCTGGGTTTGCAAATGCTACTTTTAGAAAGTTAGCATTTGCTTGCCTAACCATTTCAGTTGCCTCTGCCAGTATGTGTATCCGACTGTCTGGGATGTGTGAGTGACAGGGCTGGAGGGATGACAGGTGGTGAATGCGCAGATTACACCTTAGTGGGAGGTAGGAGTGCCTCTTGACTCGAACTGTCACTGTGCTCGGCCACCACAATGCTGGCTCCACCCTCCTGGGGAGCGGCGGATGACTCTGCCGGCACCTGGCCCAGGAAGGGCGAAGCCCCCATCAACAAGGTACTCTGGCCACCCCTGTCAGGACAATACTGGCTCCACCTCCTGTGGGGCGTCTGATGCGCCTGCCCCTCACACTGAAAGCAGGAGCCGGAGTACACCCGCCGGGGTACTCCAGAACTGAGAGTGGCTATGCAAAGGCCCCCCTGGCCTGCGAGAACAAAGGAATTGGCCTATAAAAGACGGAGCCCTGCTCCTTGAAAATTAGATCCAGTTTGGGCCACAGAACGACTCTGCCCTACGAGAAGGACCGCGAGAAGACAAGGAAGGGTGCTGACTCTTGCCTGTGTCTGGTGCCTTGCTGCTGAAGGAGAGGAAGACAAAACGACTACGACAAGACTTTTTGTGCTACTTTGTGCCAAACTCTACCAAGAGATCTCCGAGGGCTTGGAATTGAACTTGCCCCCTGACCAGCGTCCCAGGACCAGTGGATGCTAACCCCCTTGGAAGAAAGCGACTGCGGGTGCTGACCATCGCCGCAGCACCGACAAAGAGGAAGCTCCTCTAAGGCATCCACACCCTCCCGACCACCGTGACCGGGGCCCAAAGCAACAGCGGAAGCACAGTGAGGACCAGCCGCCGCTGGCCCGAACATCGTGACCACAACTGCGCTGGGAGCCCGAGAGCAAAGTAAAGGAGGGCCCGTCCGGTCCGAGCTATCGAGGCGACTGCATAGCGAGCCGTCCCTCACCTGCAAGGACAGACTACTGCCCTACGAGAATCCACAAGGTCGGTAGCCTGCCCGACAGCCCAGCTGTGAGCCCACAGCTGCATCGACATTTGGCTGGGTACGTCCTGCACTTGGGGACCGTACTGCCACTTGTCACCGCCGCACAGCCGCCGTCTCCAAGGTCGGAGCCGACGACGAAGAGAGGACCGTGCCGCCACAGAGCACCGCTGCCCCGGACGACCAGTGACCTGCTCGGCCGAAGAGCCGCAACGATCAGCGACACCGGGAAGGCAACGCGACGTGGGACAGATCCCCTGGAAGCCGCTGGCTCCACAAAGAACTTTGTTTAACGCCGGCCTACGGGCCTCACAAGAACTACGATAAGAACTGTGGTAACCTAAAGCTAATATCCTGCAACCGTATCCATAAAGTTATTGACTGTATTCACAAGCCTGCGTAAAGTTTATATAAAGAGATATATTTTTACAAGAATACAGTCTGGTCTCGTTGTGTGGTGGGTTGGTTGTGAAGGTGTACTGTTGCAAGTGTTTAACCCTATGTGCCCCAAAGATTAGCCTACGACTGCTTAAGCCACACTACCTAGAGGGTAAGCAGAGGTTGTCTGGAAGGTAACCCTCAGCCCTGACGAGGAAGAGAGAGTCCCTGCTTGTCGCTAGTGTTGCACTGCGCCAACTAGAGCCTCCCCCTTCCTACATTGGACGCAGCGGTGAGGATTTTCGAATTTACACTTGCGATAGTTATACCTGAGCTTCTGACCGCTACACGAGGATTACGGTATAGTTACTAAACCACAGACTTTGCCTTTTGAAAGAAGATTCCGAGTGCCGAAACCATGCCGGGCACAAAGAGCCTGGATGGAGCGGAGTCCACGACCTCCGAGGTCTTGGAGATAGAATGGGACGCCGCGAAGCTGGACAAATACTCAAAGATGGAGCTGAAGTTTTTTTGTAGGAAACTAAAGGTTCCGCACGCTGGTTGCAAAAACAAGCCGGAGCTCTACAAGGCCCTGAAAGCCTGGGTGGAGTCCAGAAAGACCCCGGAAGAGCAAGACGTCCTCGCCGAGCAGAATGCAACAGAGGAGCAGAATGCAACGGAGGAGCAGAATGCACTTGGGGATCTGATCGATCTCGAGCGACAAGACAGCGAGCACAGCTTGGGTAAAGGCCTGTCGCCAGAGGAGCTGGCGGACAGGAAGGAAACCCGGAATCACGAAAGGAAATTGGCAGAATTGAAAATCCAGCTGGAGCTGGAAACAAAAAGGATGGCGCTGGAAGAACGAAAGCACCAAATGAATTACGAAATCAAGATGAGTGAGATGAGTCTCAAGGAGAGAGACTTGGATCGTCCTCCCTCTGGTGGCAGCACATCGCCAGTGCAGGTAGAGTCAAGAGTGCATATCCCGGAGGGCGTAGTCAAGGAGTTCTTTAAGGGGGATGACATAGGACAATGGTTTAGGGCATATGAGGTAGCCATGTCCTCCCACCGGGTCCCTGAAAAGGATTGGGGAGCGGGGTTGTGGGGAAGGTTCCTTAGCGAAGGGAGAGATACCTTGCTAGATTTGCCCGTTGAGAATCAGAGGTCCTATATCCACATGAAAGAAGCTTTGTTGAACAGGTACGGGCTTACCCCTGAAATGTATAGACAGAAGTTTAGGGGATGTACTAAGCGGCCTGGGAATACGTATGTGGAGTATGTGACTTACTTTTGCAGAGCACTGGATGGTTGGGTGAAAGGTAACAAAGTGAATGATTTTCAAGGTCTCTTTGACTTAATTGCATGGGAGCACTTGTCTGATCACTGTTTTCCTGAGTTGCGCCAACACCTGATCGATAGCAAGCTGTCCAACCCAAGGAAGCTTGCTGAGGAGGCGGACCGCTGGCTCAGCACCAGGGTCCACAAGGGTCCCGTGGGAGATTCCGCCAAGAGTGGGCAGGGTCCCCAGCAGAAGAGTGGGGGGGACAAAGGGGGAAAACAGAAAGGGTTCCAAAAAGGCCCCCAAAGTAGTTCCCAAGGGAATCCGCAGCAGGGTTCTCAGCCTCCCCCACCCCCGAAGCAGAATGGGGCCCCGACAGGTAAACCTGTTCCAAAGGGGCCCTTCAATTGTTTCAAATGTGGCGAGCCTGGGCACATATCCAGTGACCCCAAGTGTCGCCTATTTGGAAAACCCGCACCCACTGGTGCTCCGCCCCGACAAGTGACTAGCGTTCACCTGGGAGAAGAAATGATGGTCCCGGGGGGTGGAGATCCCGTTCACATGACCCTGGTCTCGTTAGGAGACAGCGAGATGATCCCTACGAACTACCTGCCCTCTAACACTAAAAAATATGGGCAGGTGGTGATCATCAATGGTAAGGAAGCCGAGGCTCTTAGAGACACAGGAGCCAGTGTGACTGCAGTGAGGCAGCACCTGGTGTCTCAAGAGCAGGTTGTACCCCATGCCTACTGTAGGGTTATCAATGCTGATAATTCCGAGAGCCAGTGTCCGATGGCTCAAGTTCCCTTCGAGTGGGGGGGGGTCTCTGGTACTCTGCAGGTCTGTGTGAGAAAAACCATGCCTGTTGACTGTTTGCTAGGGAACGACTTGGAGCACTCCCCTTGGGAAAAGGTGGAGAAAACGACTCACCTGCGGATGGTGGGTCTGCCTGACTGGGCGTGCGTGACCACACGGTCGATGGCAGCCAGTAAGGGTGATCGAGAGGTCCTGGGGCCTGATGGAGAGGCCCAGGAACCGGCCGTAGGGAGAAGGCGCAGGGGGCGCGGGAAACCGGCCCCTGAAGTTCCTACGGTCCAGGAGGAGGCAGACCTTGAGGGGGATGCCCTGGAGCCTACAGGGGAACAGATCGCTGAACTGGGGGACCTGCCTGAGCTGACCCATTGGCAGCAAGAAGGAGGACCCTCCAGGGAGGAATTCTGCAGGGAGCAGAAAGAATGCCCTTCTCTCGTAGGTTTGCGGCAGCAGGCTGCAGACCAGGCCAATGGTGTTCAGGCCAAAACACATTACGTGTACTGGGAGAACGACCTCCTGTATTCGGAGCCTAAGGCTGCTGAACCTGGGTCAGCCCGTGTGCTGGTGGTACCCCAGAAGTTCAGAGCCTTCCTACTGGGTCTGGCTCATGATGTGCCTTTAGCAGGACATTTGGGGATGGACAAGACCTATGACAGGCTTGTCACCCACTTTTACTGGCCCCAGATGCACAAGAGTTCCGATACGTATTGCAGAACCTGTCCAACTTGCCAGGCAAGTGGGAAGACGGGAGGGAAGAACAAGGCTCCCCTCCAACCCTTCCCTGTGGTCGGTACGCCATTCCAGCGAGTGGGTATCGACATCGTTGGGCCTCTGGACCCCAAGACAGCCATGGGCAACAGGTTCATCCTGGTCTTGGTGGACCATGCCACCCGGTACCCTGAAGCCATACCTCTGAGGACAGTGACGGCTCCCGTGGTGGGGCGTGCACTGATGGGAATTTTCTCACGAGTAGGATTCCCTCTAGAGGTAGTGAGCGACAGGGGGACCAATTTCATATCGAAGTATATGAAGTCCCTTTGGCAAGAGTGTGGCGTAACGTACAAGTTCACCACCCCCTACCATCCCCAAGGTAACGGGTTGGTTGAAAGATTCAACCGAACCCTCAAAGGCGTGATCATGGGCCTGGAAGGTCCGATGAGGCGTAAGTGGGACGTCCTCTTACCATGCCTACTGTTTGCATATCGCGAGGTACCACAGAAGTCCCTAGGGTTCAGCCCCTTTGAACTGCTGTACGGCCACCCCGTGAGAGGACCACTGAGTTTGGTAAAGGAAGGCTGGGAGCAATCTCCCAGGAAACCTCCCCAGAATGTATATAGCTACATGCTGGCCTTCAGAAACCAAACCAGGCGCTTCAGACAACTTGCCGAGGCAAATCTGGAAGCGAGCCAGGAGGAAATGAAGCGGTGGTACGATCAGAATGCCACTCTGGTCGAGCTTCAGCCTGGACAAGAGGTGTATGTCTTAGCCCCGGTGGAGCCCTGTGCCCTTCAAGATAAGTGGACAGGACCATTCGAGGTTGTGGAGCGGAAGAGCCCCGTGACATACTTGGTGGACATGAAAACGGCCAGGAACCCTTTGCGGGTCCTACATGTCAACCGCCTCAAGCCCCACTTGCGAAGGTCCGAAGTGGGCATGTTGTTGGCAACCGATGACGGAATGGAAGAGGAGTCAGAGCCTCTACCGGACCTCTTGGTGGCCTGTGAG
This sequence comes from Lissotriton vulgaris, assembly GCF_964263255.1. Lineage (NCBI taxonomy): Eukaryota > Metazoa > Chordata > Amphibia > Caudata > Salamandridae > Lissotriton > Lissotriton vulgaris. The sequence goes on along the minus strand of NC_141698.1, from coordinate 1,067,171,069 downwards.
AAGGATGGGTCAGTGGATGGAGTTAACCTCTCACCCTCCCTGACCGCCGAACAACAGGAGGATTGCCGCCAGTTGCTGGGGCAGTTTCCAGACCTGTTTTCCCTGGTTCCGAGTGTCACAGATTGGTGCGTCCATGATGTGGACACTGGAGACAGCTTACCGGTGAAGCATAAGGCTTACCGGGTGACTGACAGGGTACGGGCCTGCATCAAGGAGGAGGTCTCCAAGATGCTTGCCCTCGGAGTGGTTGAGTCTTCCAGCAGTCCTTGGTCCAGCCCCGTGGTCTTGGTTCCGAAGGCTGCTGCGCCGGGAGCCACACCCGAACTCCGGTTCTGTGTGGACTACAGAGGACTCAATTCAGTCACGAAGACTGACGCGCACCCCATCCCCAGAGCTGACGAGCTCATTGATCGGCTGGGGGCTGCCCGGTTTCTCAGCACGTTTGATTTGACGTCTGGGTACTGGCAGATCGCCTTGACCGATGGGGCAAAGGAGAGGTCGGCATTCTCTACACCAGATGGGCATTTCCAGTTCCGGGTTATGCCATTTGGAATGAAGAATGCCCCTGCCACCTTTCAGAGATTGGTCAACCAGGTGTTGGCTGGACTGGACGAGTTCAGTGCCGCCTACCTGGATGACATCGCGGTGTTCAGCGGCACCTGGCCCGAACACCTGCGACACCTCTGGGAAGTGTTGATGGCCCTGCGCAGAGCAGGCCTCACAATCAAGGCAAGCAAGTGCCAGATTGGGCAGGGTTCAGTGGTGTACTTGGGACACCAAGTTGGGAGTGGCAAGGTAGCCCCCTTGCAGCCCAAAATCGAAACCATCCTGGCTTGGGAACCCCCCAAGACCCAGACTGCAGTGAGAGCCTTCCTGGGGCTCACTGGGTATTACAGGAGGTTTGTCAAGGGCTATGGCACGATCGTGACCCCCTTGACAGAGCTGACTTCGAAAAAGCAGCCCAGGAATGTGATTTGGACTGACACCTGTCAGAGAGCTTTCGACACCCTGAAGACTGCCATGTGCACGGCGCCCGTGCTCCTGGCCCCTGATTTCTCCAAAGAGTTCATTGTGCAAACAGACGCTTCAGAGCATGGTGTAGGGGCTGTTCTTTCACAGATGACTGAGGAGGGCTTTGACCAACCCGTAGCCTTCATAAGTCGGAGGTTACTTCCACGGGAAAGTAGGTGGAGTGCAATAGAGCGTGAAGCATTTGCTGTGGTCTGGGCGCTGAAGAAGCTAAGACCCTACTTGTTTGGGTCTCACTTCCGAGTTCAGACGGACCACAGGCCCCTCAGATGGTTGATGCAAATGAGGGGTGAGAACCCGAAACTGTTGAGGTGGTCCATTTCTCTACAGAGTATGGACTTTACGGTGGAACACCGCCCTGGCACCGATCACGCCAACGCTGACGGTCTGTCCAGATTTTTCCGCCTTAGTGATGTGGAACTCCCTGGGGAAGGGTAGTTCCCCCCACATTTCAGCTGGAGGGGACACATGTTAGACCTGGCACCTTGGCGTGAGTCTCCCTTCCACTTTTTGCTGATGTGCCTCCGATGTTTTGCTGGTTTTCCGATACTCAGGGCACTGCGCCACGGCTGATCCGTGCCGCAGTGCAAGTGCTCCCTACTGTAACCTGTACATACGATTGGTATCCATGATTGGTGCATTGGATTTACTGTTAGTCCCTAGTAAAGCGCACGAGAGAGTGCCGGGGCTTGTAGATGCCAATACTGCTGGTGGGCCTGCAGCGCTGGTTGCGCCACCCACCAAGGCAGCCGTAAAAGATGTGTCTGGGAACTGCGACCGCAGAACCCGCGTGCGGTCTCGTGCTGTCACGCTAGCTGGGCAAGTGTCCCCACTTGCCCGCACCGACCCTTCCCTTAACTACATATTAGTCACCCCTATGGTAGGCCTGCGGGCAGGGTGCGTTGTAGGTGTAAGGTAGGACAAGCCCTGATGTGCGTGGCATGTCCTGGTAGTGACTTACAACGAAGACCGTATTTCACTACTGAAGGCTACCTGCTCCATTAGGCCAGACTGAGCTGCGAGGATTATTACGACCTATAATCCCCGCAGGCTCAAGGAGCATGGTAGTGAGTCATGTTTAGTATGCCTGAACTCAGGATGATGAGATATTTCTTGTAGACAAGTTTATTTCAATATCCTGGGTTTGCAAATGCTACTTTTAGAAAGTTAGCATTTGCTTGCCTAACCATTTCAGTTGCCTCTGCCAGTATGTGTATCCGACTGTCTGGGATGTGTGAGTGACAGGGCTGGAGGGATGACAGGTGGTGAATGCGCAGATTACACCTTAGTGGGAGGTAGGAGTGCCTCTTGACTCGAACTGTCACTGTGCTCGGCCACCACAATGCTGGCTCCACCCTCCTGGGGAGCGGCGGATGACTCTGCCGGCACCTGGCCCAGGAAGGGCGAAGCCCCCATCAACAAGGTACTCTGGCCACCCCTGTCAGGACAATACTGGCTCCACCTCCTGTGGGGCGTCTGATGCGCCTGCCCCTCACACTGAAAGCAGGAGCCGGAGTACACCCGCCGGGGTACTCCAGAACTGAGAGTGGCTATGCAAAGGCCCCCCTGGCCTGCGAGAACAAAGGAATTGGCCTATAAAAGACGGAGCCCTGCTCCTTGAAAATTAGATCCAGTTTGGGCCACAGAACGACTCTGCCCTACGAGAAGGACCGCGAGAAGACAAGGAAGGGTGCTGACTCTTGCCTGTGTCTGGTGCCTTGCTGCTGAAGGAGAGGAAGACAAAACGACTACGACAAGACTTTTTGTGCTACTTTGTGCCAAACTCTACCAAGAGATCTCCGAGGGCTTGGAATTGAACTTGCCCCCTGACCAGCGTCCCAGGACCAGTGGATGCTAACCCCCTTGGAAGAAAGCGACTGCGGGTGCTGACCATCGCCGCAGCACCGACAAAGAGGAAGCTCCTCTAAGGCATCCACACCCTCCCGACCACCGTGACCGGGGCCCAAAGCAACAGCGGAAGCACAGTGAGGACCAGCCGCCGCTGGCCCGAACATCGTGACCACAACTGCGCTGGGAGCCCGAGAGCAAAGTAAAGGAGGGCCCGTCCGGTCCGAGCTATCGAGGCGACTGCATAGCGAGCCGTCCCTCACCTGCAAGGACAGACTACTGCCCTACGAGAATCCACAAGGTCGGTAGCCTGCCCGACAGCCCAGCTGTGAGCCCACAGCTGCATCGACATTTGGCTGGGTACGTCCTGCACTTGGGGACCGTACTGCCACTTGTCACCGCCGCACAGCCGCCGTCTCCAAGGTCGGAGCCGACGACGAAGAGAGGACCGTGCCGCCACAGAGCACCGCTGCCCCGGACGACCAGTGACCTGCTCGGCCGAAGAGCCGCAACGATCAGCGACACCGGGAAGGCAACGCGACGTGGGACAGATCCCCTGGAAGCCGCTGGCTCCACAAAGAACTTTGTTTAACGCCGGCCTACGGGCCTCACAAGAACTACGATAAGAACTGTGGTAACCTAAAGCTAATATCCTGCAACCGTATCCATAAAGTTATTGACTGTATTCACAAGCCTGCGTAAAGTTTATATAAAGAGATATATTTTTACAAGAATACAGTCTGGTCTCGTTGTGTGGTGGGTTGGTTGTGAAGGTGTACTGTTGCAAGTGTTTAACCCTATGTGCCCCAAAGATTAGCCTACGACTGCTTAAGCCACACTACCTAGAGGGTAAGCAGAGGTTGTCTGGAAGGTAACCCTCAGCCCTGACGAGGAAGAGAGAGTCCCTGCTTGTCGCTAGTGTTGCACTGCGCCAACTAGAGCCTCCCCCTTCCTACATTGGACGCAGCGGTGAGGATTTTCGAATTTACACTTGCGATAGTTATACCTGAGCTTCTGACCGCTACACGAGGATTACGGTATAGTTACTAAACCACAGACTTTGCCTTTTGAAAGAAGATTCCGAGTGCCGAAACCATGCCGGGCACAAAGAGCCTGGATGGAGCGGAGTCCACGACCTCCGAGGTCTTGGAGATAGAATGGGACGCCGCGAAGCTGGACAAATACTCAAAGATGGAGCTGAAGTTTTTTTGTAGGAAACTAAAGGTTCCGCACGCTGGTTGCAAAAACAAGCCGGAGCTCTACAAGGCCCTGAAAGCCTGGGTGGAGTCCAGAAAGACCCCGGAAGAGCAAGACGTCCTCGCCGAGCAGAATGCAACAGAGGAGCAGAATGCAACGGAGGAGCAGAATGCACTTGGGGATCTGATCGATCTCGAGCGACAAGACAGCGAGCACAGCTTGGGTAAAGGCCTGTCGCCAGAGGAGCTGGCGGACAGGAAGGAAACCCGGAATCACGAAAGGAAATTGGCAGAATTGAAAATCCAGCTGGAGCTGGAAACAAAAAGGATGGCGCTGGAAGAACGAAAGCACCAAATGAATTACGAAATCAAGATGAGTGAGATGAGTCTCAAGGAGAGAGACTTGGATCGTCCTCCCTCTGGTGGCAGCACATCGCCAGTGCAGGTAGAGTCAAGAGTGCATATCCCGAAGGGCGTAGTCAAGGAGTTCTTTAAGGGGGATGACATAGGACAATGGTTTAGGGCATATGAGGTAGCCATGTCCTCCCACCGGGTCCCTGAAAAGGATTGGGGAGCGGGGTTGTGGGGAAGGTTCCTTAGCGAAGGGAGAGATACCTTGCTAGATTTGCCCGTTGAGAATCAGAGGTCCTATATCCACATGAAAGAAGCTTTGTTGAACAGGTACGGGCTTACCCCTGAAATGTATAGACAGAAGTTTAGGGGATGTACTAAGCGGCCTGGGAATACGTATGTGGAGTATGTGACTTACTTTTGCAGAGCACTGGATGGTTGGGTGAAAGGTAACAAAGTGAATGATTTTCAAGGTCTCTTTGACTTAATTGCATGGGAGCACTTGTCTGATCACTGTTTTCCTGAGTTGCGCCAACACCTGATCGATAGCAAGCTGTCCAACCCGAGGAAGCTTGCTGAGGAGGCGGACCGCTGGCTCAGCACCAGGGTCCACAAGGGTCCCGTGGGAGATTCCGCCAAGAGTGGGCAGGGTCCCCAGCAGAAGAGTGGGGGGGACAAAGGGGGAAAACAGAAAGGGTTCCAAAAAGGCCCCCAAAGTAGTTCCCAAGGGAATCCGCAGCAGGGTTCTCAGCCTCCCCCACCCCCGAAGCAGAATGGGGCCCCGACAGGTAAACCTGTTCCAAAGGGGCCCTTCAATTGTTTCAAATGTGGCGAGCCTGGGCACATATCCAGTGACCCCAAGTGTCGCCTATTTGGAAAACCCGCACCCACTGGTGCTCCGCCCCGACAAGTGACTAGCGTTCACCTGGGAGAAGAAATGATGGTCCCGGGGGGTGGAGATCCCGTTCACATGACCCTGGTCTCGTTAGGAGACAGCGAGATGATCCCTACGAACTACCTGCCCTCTAACACTAAAAAATATGGGCAGGTGGTGATCATCAATGGTAAGGAAGCCGAGGCTCTTAGAGACACAGGAGCCAGTGTGACTGCAGTGAGGCAGCACCTGGTGTCTCAAGAGCAGGTTGTACCCCATGCCTACTGTAGGGTTATCAATGCTGATAATTCCGAGAGCCAGTGTCCGATGGCTCAAGTTCCCTTCGAGTGGGGGGGGGTCTCTGGTACTCTGCAGGTCTGTGTGAGAAAAACCATGCCTGTTGACTGTTTGCTAGGGAACGACTTGGAGCACTCCCCTTGGGAAAAGGTGGAGAAAACGACTCACCTGCGGATGGTGGGTCTGCCTGACTGGGCGTGCGTGACCACACGGTCGATGGCAGCCAGTAAGGGTGATCGAGAGGTCCTGGGGCCTGATGGAGAGGCCCAGGAACCGGCCGTAGGGAGAAGGCGCAGGGGGCGCGGGAAACCGGCCCCTGAAGTTCCTACGGTCCAGGAGGAGGCAGACCTTGAGGGGGATGCCCTGGAGCCTACAGGGGAACAGATCGCTGAACTGGGGGACCTGCCTGAGCTGACCCATTGGCAGCAAGAAGGAGGACCCTCCAGGGAGGAATTCTGCAGGGAGCAGAAAGAATGCCCTTCTCTCGTAGGTTTGCGGCAGCAGGCTGCAGACCAGGCCAATGGTGTTCAGGCCAAAACACATTACGTGTACTGGGAGAACGACCTCCTGTATTCGGAGCCTAAGGCTGCTGAACCTGGGTCAGCCCGTGTGCTGGTGGTACCCCAGAAGTTCAGAGCCTTCCTACTGGGTCTGGCTCATGATGTGCCTTTAGCAGGACATTTGGGGATGGACAAGACCTATGACAGGCTTGTCACCCACTTTTACTGGCCCCAGATGCACAAGAGTTCCGATACGTATTGCAGAACCTGTCCAACTTGCCAGGCAAGTGGGAAGACGGGAGGGAAGAACAAGGCTCCCCTCCAACCCTTCCCTGTGGTCGGTACGCCATTCCAGCGAGTGGGTATCGACATCGTTGGGCCTCTGGACCCCAAGACAGCCATGGGCAACAGGTTCATCCTGGTCTTGGTGGACCATGCCACCCGGTACCCTGAAGCCATACCTCTGAGGACAGTGACGGCTCCCGTGGTGGGGCGTGCACTGATGGGAATTTTCTCACGAGTAGGATTCCCTCTAGAGGTAGTGAGCGACAGGGGGACCAATTTCATATCGAAGTATATGAAGTCCCTTTGGCAAGAGTGTGGCGTAACGTACAAGTTCACCACCCCCTACCATCCCCAAGGTAACGGGTTGGTTGAAAGATTCAACCGAACCCTCAAAGGCGTGATCATGGGCCTGGAAGGTCCGATGAGGCGTAAGTGGGACGTCCTCTTACCATGCCTACTGTTTGCATATCGCGAGGTACCACAGAAGTCCCTAGGGTTCAGCCCCTTTGAACTGCTGTACGGCCACCCCGTGAGAGGACCACTGAGTTTGGTAAAGGAAGGCTGGGAGCAATCTCCCAGGAAACCTCCCCAGAATGTATATAGCTACATGCTGGCCTTCAGAAACCAAACCAGGCGCTTCAGACAACTTGCCGAGGCAAATCTGGAAGCGAGCCAGGAGGAAATGAAGCGGTGGTACGATCAGAATGCCACTCTGGTCGAGCTTCAGCCTGGACAAGAGGTGTATGTCTTAGCCCCGGTGGAGCCCTGTGCCCTTCAAGATAAGTGGACAGGACCATTCGAGGTTGTGGAGCGGAAGAGCCCCGTGACATACTTGGTGGACATGAAAACGGCCAGGAACCCTTTGCGGGTCCTACATGTCAACCGCCTCAAGCCCCACTTGCGAAGGTCCGAAGTGGGCATGTTGTTGGCAACCGATGACGGAATGGAAGAGGAGTCAGAGCCTCTACCGGACCTCTTGGTGGCCTGTGAGAAGGATGGGTCAGTGGATGGAGTTAACCTCTCACCCTCCCTGACCGCCGAACAACAGGAGGATTGCCGCCAGTTGCTGGGGCAGTTTCCAGACCTGTTTTCCCTGGTTCCGAGTGTCACAGATTGGTGCGTCCATGATGTGGACACTGGAGACAGCTTACCGGTGAAGCATAAGGCTTACCGGGTGACTGACAGGGTACGGGCCTGCATCAAGGAGGAGGTCTCCAAGATGCTTGCCCTCGGAGTGGTTGAGTCTTCCAGCAGTCCTTGGTCCAGCCCCGTGGTCTTGGTTCCGAAGGCTGCTGCGCCGGGAGCCACACCCGAACTCCGGTTCTGTGTGGACTACAGAGGACTCAATTCAGTCACGAAGACTGACGCGCACCCCATCCCCAGAGCTGACGAGCTCATTGATCGGCTGGGGGCTGCCCGGTTTCTCAGCACGTTTGATTTGACGTCTGGGTACTGGCAGATCGCCTTGACCGATGGGGCAAAGGAGAGGTCGGCATTCTCTACACCAGATGGGCATTTCCAGTTCCGGGTTATGCCATTTGGAATGAAGAATGCCCCTGCCACCTTTCAGAGATTGGTCAACCAGGTGTTGGCTGGACTGGACGAGTTCAGTGCCGCCTACCTGGATGACATCGCGGTGTTCAGCGGCACCTGGCCCGAACACCTGCGACACCTCTGGGAAGTGTTGATGGCCCTGCGCAGAGCAGGCCTCACAATCAAGGCAAGCAAGTGCCAGATTGGGCAGGGTTCAGTGGTGTACTTGGGACACCAAGTTGGGAGTGGCAAGGTAGCCCCCTTGCAGCCCAAAATCGAAACCATCCTGGCTTGGGAACCCCCCAAGACCCAGACTGCAGTGAGAGCCTTCCTGGGGCTCACTGGGTATTACAGGAGGTTTGTCAAGGGCTATGGCACGATCGTGACCCCCTTGACAGAGCTGACTTCGAAAAAGCAGCCCAGGAATGTGATTTGGACTGACACCTGTCAGAGAGCTTTCGACACCCTGAAGACTGCCATGTGCACGGCGCCCGTGCTCCTGGCCCCTGATTTCCCCAAAGAGTTCATTGTGCAAACAGACGCTTCAGAGCATGGTGTAGGGGCTGTTCTTTCACAGATGACTGAGGAGGGCTTTGACCAACCCGTAGCCTTCATAAGTCGGAGGTTACTTCCACGGGAAAGTAGGTGGAGTGCAATAGAGCGTGAAGCATTTGCTGTGGTCTGGGCGCTGAAGAAGCTAAGACCCTACTTGTTTGGGTCTCACTTCCGAGTTCAGACGGACCACAGGCCCCTCAGATGGTTGATGCAAATGAGGGGTGAGAACCCGAAACTGTTGAGGTGGTCCATTTCTCTACAGAGTATGGACTTTACGGTGGAACACCGCCCTGGCACCGATCACGCCAACGCTGACGGTCTGTCCAGATTTTTCCGCCTTAGTGATGTGGAACTCCCTGGGGAAGGGTAGTTCCCCCCACATTTCAGCTGGAGGGGACACATGTTAGACCTGGCACCTTGGCGTGAGTCTCCCTTCCACTTTTTGCTGATGTGCCTCCGATGTTTTGCTGGTTTTCCGATACTCAGGGCACTGCGCCACGGCTGATCCGTGCCGCAGTGCAAGTGCTCCCTACTGTAACCTGTACATACGATTGGTATCCATGATTGGTGCATTGGATTTACTGTTAGTCCCTAGTAAAGCGCACGAGAGAGTGCCGGGGCTTGTAGATGCCAATACTGCTGGTGGGCCTGCAGCGCTGGTTGCGCCACCCACCAAGGCAGCCGTAAAAGATGTGTCTGGGAACTGCGACCGCAGAACCCGCGTGCGGTCTCGTGCTGTCACGCTAGCTGGGCAAGTGTCCCCACTTGCCCGCACCGACCCTTCCCTTAACTACATATTAGTCACCCCTATGGTAGGCCTGCGGGCAGGGTGCGTTGTAGGTGTAAGGTAGGACAAGCCCTGATGTGCGTGGCATGTCCTGGTAGTGACTTACAACGAAGACCGTATTTCACTACTGAAGGCTACCTGCTCCATTAGGCCAGACTGAGCTGCGAGGATTATTACGACCTATAATCCCCGCAGGCTCAAGGAGCATGGTAGTGAGTCATGTTTAGTATGCCTGAACTCAGGATGATGAGATATTTCTTGTAGACAAGTTTATTTCAATATCCTGGGTTTGCAAATGCTACTTTTAGAAAGTTAGCATTTGCTTGCCTAACCATTTCAGTTGCCTCTGCCAGTATGTGTATCCGACTGTCTGGGATGTGTGAGTGACAGGGCTGGAGGGATGACAGGTGGTGAATGCGCAGATTACACCTTAGTGGGAGGTAGGAGTGCCTCTTGACTCGAACTGTCACTGTGCTCGGCCACCACAATGCTGGCTCCACCCTCCTGGGGAGCGGCGGATGACTCTGCCGGCACCTGGCCCAGGAAGGGCGAAGCCCCCATCAACAAGGTACTCTGGCCACCCCTGTCAGGACAATACTGGCTCCACCTCCTGTGGGGCGTCTGATGCGCCTGCCCCTCACACTGAAAGCAGGAGCCGGAGTACACCCGCCGGGGTACTCCAGAACTGAGAGTGGCTATGCAAAGGCCCCCCTGGCCTGCGAGAACAAAGGAATTGGCCTATAAAAGACGGAGCCCTGCTCCTTGAAAATTAGATCCAGTTTGGGCCACAGAACGACTCTGCCCTACGAGAAGGACCGCGAGAAGACAAGGAAGGGTGCTGACTCTTGCCTGTGTCTGGTGCCTTGCTGCTGAAGGAGAGGAAGACAAAACGACTACGACAAGACTTTTTGTGCTACTTTGTGCCAAACTCTACCAAGAGATCTCCGAGGGCTTGGAATTGAACTTGCCCCCTGACCAGCGTCCCAGGACCAGTGGATGCTAACCCCCTTGGAAGAAAGCGACTGCGGGTGCTGACCATCGCCGCAGCACCGACAAAGAGGAAGCTCCTCTAAGGCATCCACACCCTCCCGACCACCGTGACCGGGGCCCAAAGCAACAGCGGAAGCACAGTGAGGACCAGCCGCCGCTGGCCCGAACATCGTGACCACAACTGCGCTGGGAGCCCGAGAGCAAAGTAAAGGAGGGCCCGTCCGGTCCGAGCTATCGAGGCGACTGCATAGCGAGCCGTCCCTCACCTGCAAGGACAGACTACTGCCCTACGAGAATCCACAAGGTCGGTAGCCTGCCCGACAGCCCAGCTGTGAGCCCACAGCTGCATCGACATTTGGCTGGGTACGTCCTGCACTTGGGGACCGTACTGCCACTTGTCACCGCCGCACAGCCGCCGTCTCCAAGGTCGGAGCCGACGACGAAGAGAGGACCGTGCCGCCACAGAGCACCGCTGCCCCGGACGACCAGTGACCTGCTCGGCCGAAGAGCCGCAACGATCAGCGACACCGGGAAGGCAACGCGACGTGGGACAGATCCCCTGGAAGCCGCTGGCTCCACAAAGAACTTTGTTTAACGCCGGCCTACGGGCCTCACAAGAACTACGATAAGAACTGTGGTAACCTAAAGCTAATATCCTGCAACCGTATCCATAAAGTTATTGACTGTATTCACAAGCCTGCGTAAAGTTTATATAAAGAGATATATTTTTACAAGAATACAGTCTGGTCTCGTTGTGTGGTGGGTTGGTTGTGAAGGTGTACTGTTGCAAGTGTTTAACCCTATGTGCCCCAAAGATTAGCCTACGACTGCTTAAGCCACACTACCTAGAGGGTAAGCAGAGGTTGTCTGGAAGGTAACCCTCAGCCCTGACGAGGAAGAGAGAGTCCCTGCTTGTCGCTAGTGTTGCACTGCGCCAACTAGAGCCTCCCCCTTCCTACATTGGACGCAGCGGTGAGGATTTTCGAATTTACACTTGCGATAGTTATACCTGAGCTTCTGACCGCTACACGAGGATTACGGTATAGTTACTAAACCACAGACTTTGCCTTTTGAAAGAAGATTCCGAGTGCCGAAACCATGCCGGGCACAAAGAGCCTGGATGGAGCGGAGTCCACGACCTCCGAGGTCTTGGAGATAGAATGGGACGCCGCGAAGCTGGACAAATACTCAAAGATGGAGCTGAAGTTTTTTTGTAGGAAACTAAAGGTTCCGCACGCTGGTTGCAAAAACAAGCCGGAGCTCTACAAGGCCCTGAAAGCCTGGGTGGAGTCCAGAAAGACCCCGGAAGAGCAAGACGTCCTCGCCGAGCAG